>NC_091285.1:280002052-284802052 GCF_032444005.1 Ranitomeya imitator | reverse complement strand
TCAACCCCTCCACTCCTGTAGACCTCACCGTCTGTTGTATACAGGAGGCGCATAATTTTTTAGTATAAGAATCTGGTAACGGGACTTCACACAGGGCACACTCCTTATGTTTCGACTTTGCACTTTTCTTCCCCTAGAATGACAAAGTATAAGGGGCCCGCGTCACTGAGTGAGCATTCACGTAGATCTCTTACCAGTGTACGCCAACAAAGGTACCGGAACACGAGGGGGTTCTTTGCCAGTCAATGCTCTAGATCCCTGCTTGGACGAGCTTTTACGGCTGGACTTGTCACTCCTGGCATGCTCCTTCTCCGTGGGCTTTTGTCGCACCTCCTCCAACAGCTGAAGCTGCCGCTCACCATCACTCTCCATGATGTGGATGTGACCAAAGGCAGAGCTCTAAATCCAGCTCCTGCTTAAATCCCCGTCAGATCCGGTCAGCAGGCTGCCTGGCGCCACTCTCATTGGTTCCTGCTGATGAGGCTACAGCTGGGGGGTCAGCGCAGTGAGGAGTCCGGCGTTCAGGATCGATGGGCGCCGCCATCTTGGATGAACTGCGCATGCGCAGTTCCCCAGTGACCCGGAAGCGCCTGCGGACTCTGCCCCCTCGACGTCACTGCACCCGGAAACGCTCCAGCTAACGCTGAGAGCGATGCAGGATGCCGAAGAGCAAGCAGCAGCGCTCCGGATAGCGTTCCCCTCCTGGCACCGCTACCTCACCACCGCGCTGCACCACCACTTGAACCGAAGGAGCGCTATACTTACCGGCGCCGGCGCTGAAGGAGATCAGGAATCCTCCGGACTCTGCTCCCTGCTGTCTACGTCACTGACGTGCAGTCCAGCCAGGACCACCGTGACGTCTTCCAGGGGCTTCCGCACCGGCCGAGGTAGGAGACCCCCCGCTACCTGATTCGGTCCGGCCGGCCTGGAATCCATTACGAGATTCATCTGTAGGATCCTGTCCCTTCAGGAACAGGAAACCAACTGATGCATAGGGAGAGGTGCCGCCCTTTTGTATCTGTAGGTTTCCTGTTCCTGAAGGGCGGATCCCCTCTCTCGTAGTGCTGTCATGGGAATCCGAATAAAATCGCATTTTTTCTACAAAAATGATCTTTTTGCCCACAAATTTTTATTTTCACAAGGGTAACAGGAGAAATTAGACCACAAAAGTTGTTGTGCAATTTCTCCTGAGTACGCTGATACCCAATATGTGGGGGTAAACCACTGTTTGGGCGCACCGCAGAGCTTGGAAGAGAAGGAGTGCCGTTTTACTTTTTCAATGTAGAATTGGCTGGAATTGAGATCGGACGCCATGTCGCGTTTGGAGAGCCCCTGATGTGCCTAAACAGTAGAAATCCCCCACAAGTGACCCCATTTTGGAAACTAGACCCCCCATGGAACTTATCTAGATGTGTGGTGAGAACCTTGAATGCCCAAGTGCTTCACAGAAGTTTATAATGCAGAGCCGTGAAAATAAAAAATATTTTTTTTTCCACAAAAGAGATTTTTTTAGCCCCCAAGTTTTTATTTTCACAAGGGTAACAAGAGAAATTGGACCCCAAAAGTTGTTGTCCAATTTGTCCTGAGTATGCTGGTACCCCATATGTGGGGGTAAACCACTGTTTGGGCGCACGGCAGAGCTCGGAAGGAAGGAGCGCCGTTTTGGAATGCAGACTTTGATAGAATGGTCTGCGGGTATTATGTTGCGTTTGCAGAGCCTCTGATGTACCTAACCAGTAGAAACCCTCCACAAGTGACCCCATTTTGGAAACTAGACCCCCCAAGGAACTTATCTAGATGTGTGGTGAGAACTTTGAATGCCCAAGTGCTTCACAGAAGTTTAGAATGCAGAGTCGTGAAAATAAAAAAAAATTTTTCCACAAAAAAGATATTGTAGCCCCCAAGTTTTTATTTTCACAAGGGTAACAGGAGAAATTGGACTGCAATAGTTGTTGTCCAATTTATCCCGAGTACGCTGATGCGCCATATGTGGGGGTAAACCACTGTTTGGGCGCACGGCAGAGCTCAGAAGGGAGGGAGCACCATTTGACTTTTTGAGCGCAAAATTGGCTGTCGTGTTTGGAGACCCCCTGATGTACCTAAACAGTGGAAACCCCCCAATTCTAGCTCCAACCCCTAACCCTAATCCCAACCTGATCCATAATCCTAATCACTAACCCTAACCATAATCACAACCCTTACCCCAAAACAACCCTAATGTCAACCCTAACCATAACCCTAATCAAAACCCTAAATCCAACACACCCCTAATCCTAATCTCAACTCTAACCTCAAACCTAACCCTAATCCCAATACACCCCTAATCACAACCCTAACCTTAACCCTAATCCCAAACCTAACCCTAATCCCAAGTGTAACCCTAATGCCAACCCTAACCCTAATACCAAACCTAATCCAAACCCTAACCCTAACCCAAGCTCTAACCCTAACTTTAGCCCCAACCCTAGCCCTAACTTTAGCCCCAACCCTAACCCTAGCCCTAAGGCTACTTTCACACTTGCGTCGTTTGGCATCCGTCGCAATCCGTCGTTTTGGACAAGAAACGGATCCTGCAAATGTGCCCGCAGGATGCGTTTTTTGCCCATAGACTTGTATTGCCGACGGATCGTGACTGATGGCCACACGTCGCGTCCGTCGTGCACTGGATCAGTTGTGTTTTGGCGGAGCGTCGGCACAAAAAAAAACGTTCAATGAAACGTTTTTTTATACGTCGCATCCGCCATTTCTGACCGCGCATGCGTGGCCGTAACTCCGCCCCCTCCTCCCCAGGACATAGATTGGGTAGCGGATGCGTTGAAAAACTACAGCTGCTGCCCACGTTGTGCACAATTTTCACAACGTGCGTCAGTATGTCGGGCCGACGCATTGCGACGGCCCCGTACCGACGTAAGTGTGAAAGAAGCCTAACCCTAAATTTAGCCCCAACCCTAACCCTAAATTTAGCCCCAACCCTAGCCCTAACCCTAGCCCTACCCCTAACCCTAACCCTAATTTTAGCCCCAACTGCTGTTTTCCTGCCGGCCGGCAGATGGAGACAGATGGCGGGCGCACTGGGCATGCGCCCGCCATTTTCTTCTGCAGCGGCCAGGAGGAGCAGCAAGAGGATCCAGGGACCTAGGTGAGTATGCTAGGGTCCCCGAATCCCCCTATTCCTCTGTCCTCTGATGTGCGATCACATCAGAGGACAGAGAATTACACTTTACTTTTTTTTTTTTTTTTTTTTTTTGCGGTCGCCGGTAAACAGTTAATTACCGGCGATCGCAAAACAGGGGTCGGTAATACCGACCCCGATCATGCTCTTTGGGGTCTCGGCTACCCCCGGCAGCCGAGACCCCAAAGATTCTCCCGGTGGCGGGCGCACTGCGCATGCGCCCGCCATTTTGAAGATGGCGGCGCCCACCGGGAGACACGAGGAGCATCGGGGGAGCTAGGTGAGTATTGGGGGGCCACCTGGGACCCCTTTTCTCTGTCCTCCGATGTGCGATCACATCGGAGGACAGAGAAATTAAAAAGAGATCGCGTTTTTTTTTTGTTTGTTTTTTTTGCGATCGCCGGTAAACGGTTAATTACCGGCGATCGCAAATGCGGGGTGGGTTAAAAACCCCCCGAATCATGTTCTCTGGGGTCTCGGCTACCCCCGGCAGCCGAGACCCTGGAGAAAATCGGCCTCTGGGGGGCGCTATTGACTTTTTCCACAGCGCCGTTAATTAACGGCGCTGTGGTTTAAGTACCCTTAGCGGCCGCCGTTAAAAGGCGTATCGGCGGTCGCTAAGGGGTTAAGTAAGGCTCAGTTCACAACTTGTATTTACATCATGTTGAAAGGTACTGTTGTTGTGTTTGGTCAAACTTACTTTTAAAACAGGATGCAACCGGACACAAAAATGGTGCTGATAACCTTTTTGTGTCCTATTGAAAATAAAATCTGGATTGATTCTGTTTCTTGTACATTAAAAGAATAGGAATCCAGGTACATTTTTCTAATCTTGTAAAAAAGAACCATTTTAGAGAACGCAAAATGATGCTGTTTATAGGACCTAAGGCTATGTTCAGACCAGTAATTAAATACCGTGTATTTTTTTCATTTTTTAACTAGCACTTGCTCATTTACTGTGACTTCTTTACAACAGAGTATTTTTGACCTCGCTGTGCTCTTTTTGTGTTTTTTCAAGTTTTTTGGTGGTGTGAACAGGTTTCTACAGACTTGTTCACTCTGCAAGTAGCCCATGTGTTTTTGGTTCTATAATTATTCTCTTGTTTCTACAAGACTGGGGAGTCCACCACTCCTCTGTGGGCCATTTGCACTGAAGCTGTTCCATCCTGCATGTCCACATGGATATTTGCTCTCTGAACCCTGCTTATACAGGTACTATACAGATGATCAGGGTTTTAATAAATCAGATAGGGATTATATACATTAGATAGGACTGCTCTATTATGGGTATACCTTGGCGATTGGTGGAGCAGCTTAACCCCTTCATGACCCAGCCTATTTTGACCTTAAAGACCTTGCCGTTTTTTGCAATTCTGACCAGTGTCCCTTTATGAGGTAATAACTCAGGAACGCTTCAACGGATCCTAGCAGTTCTGAGATTGTTTTTTCGTGACATATTGGGCTTCATTTCAAAAACCTGACCTGCACATCCAAACATAGACTAAGTGTGAACAGGTGCTGAACCTAGAGTCGCCAACTCGTATATAGTTAACTATATTGGGCTTCATGTTAGTGGTAAATTTAGGTCAATAAATTCTGCATTTATTTGTGATAAAAACGGAAATTTGGCGAAAATTTTGAAAATTTCGCAATTTTCATATTTTGAATTTTTATTCTGTTAAACCAGAGAGTTACGTGACACAAAATAGTTAATAAATAACATTTCCCACATGTATACTTTACATCAGCACAATTTTGGAAACAAAATTTTTTTTTGCTAGGAAGTTATAAGAGTTAAAATTTGACCAGCGACTTCTCACTTTTACAACGAAATTTACAAAACCATTTTTTTTAGGGACCACCTCACATTTGAAGTCAGTTTGAGGGGTCTATATGGCTGAAAATACCCAAAAGTGACACCATTCTAAAAAATGCACCCCTCAAGGTACTCAAAACCACATTCAAGAAGTTTATTAACCCTTCAGGTACTTCACAGCAGCAGAAGCAACATGGAAGGAAAAAATGAACATTTAACTTTTTAGTCACAAAAATGATCTTTTAGCAACAATATTTTTATTTTCCCAATGGTAAAAGGAGAAACTGAACCACGAAAGTTGTTGTCCAATTTGTCCTGAGTACGCTGATACCTCATATGTGGGGGTAAACCACTGTTTGGGCACATGGTAAGGTTCGGAAGGGAAGGAGCGCCATTTGACTTTTTGAATGAAAAATTATCTCCATCGTTAGCGGACACCATGTCGTGTTTGGAGAGCCCCTGTGTGCCTAAACATTGGAGCTCCCCCACAAGTGACCCCATTTTGGAAACTAGACCCCCCAAGGAACTTATCTAGATGCATATTGAGCACTTTAAACCCCCAGGTGCTTCACAGAAGTTTATAACGCAGAGCCATGAAAATAAAAAAAAAAAAAATTATTTTCTCAAAAATGATCTTTTAGCCTGCAATTTTTTATTTTCCCAAAGGTAACAGGAGAAATTTGACCCCAAAAGTTGTTGTCCAGTTTCTCCTGAGTACGCTGATACTCCATATGTGGGGGTAAACCACTGTTTGGGCACATGCCGGGGCTCGGAAGTGAAGTAGTGATGTTTTGAAATGCAGACTTTGATGGAATGCTCTGCGGGCGTCACGTTGCGTTTGCAGAGCCCCTGATGTGGCTAAACAGTAGAAACCCCCCACAAGTGACCCCATTTTGGAAACTAGACCCCGATAGGAACTTATCTAGATGTGTGGTGAGCACTTTGAACCCCCAAGTGCTTCACATAAGTTTATAATGCAGAGCCGTGAAAATAATAAATACGTTTTCTTTCCTCAAAAATAATTATTTAGCCCAGAATTTTTTATTTTCCCAAGGGTTACAGGAGAAATTGGACCCCAAAAGTTGTTGTCCAGTTTCTCCTGAGTACGCTGATACCCCATGTGTGGGGGTAAACCACTGTTTGGGCACACGTCGGGGCTCAGAAGGGAAGTAGTGACTTTTGAAATGCAGACTTTGATGGAATGGTCTGCGGGCGTCACGTTGCGTTTGCAGAGCCCCTGGTGTGCCTCAACAGTAGAAACCCCCCACAAGTGACCCCATTTTAGAAACTAGACCCCCCAAGGAACTTATCTACATATGTGGTGAGCACTTTGAACCCCCAAGTGCTTCACAGACGTTTACAACGCAGAGCCGTGAAAATAAAAAATCATTTTTCTTTCCTCAAAAATGATGTTTTAGCAAGCATTTTTTTATTTTCACAAGGGTAACAGGAGAAATTGGACCACAGTAATTGTTGCGCAGTTTGTCCTGAGTATGCTGGTACCCCATATGTGGGGGTAAACCACTGTTTGGGCACACGTCGGGGCTTGGAATTGAGGGAGCACCATTTGACTTTTTGAATACGAGATTGGCTGGAATCAATGGTGGCGCCATGTTGCGTTTGGAGATCCCTGATGTGCCTAAACAGTGGAAACCCCTCAATTCTACCTCCAACACTAACCCCAACACTAACCCCCCCCTCACCCCTAACCCTAATCCCAACTGTAGCCATAACCCTAACCACAACCCCAACTACAACCCTAACCCTAAGGCTATGTGCCCACGTTGCGGATTCGTGTGAGATTTTTCAGCATCATTTTTGAAAAATCCGCGGGTAAAAGGCACTGCGTTTTACCTGCGGATTTACCGCGGATTTCCAGCATTTTTTGTGCGGATTTCACCTGTGGATTCCTATTGAGGAACAGGTGTAAAACGCTGCGGAATCCGCACAAAGAATTGACATGCTGCGGAAAATACAACGCAGCGTTTCCGCGCGGTATTTTCCGCACCATGGGCACAGCGGATTTGGTTTTCCATAGGTTTACATGGTACTGTAAACCTGATGGAACACTGCTGCGAATTCGCAGCGGCCAATCCGCTGCGGATCCGCAGCCAAATCCGCATAGTGTACACATAGCCTAATTCTAAAGGTATGTGCACACACTGCGGAAAACGCTGCGGATCCGCAGCAGTTTCCCATGAGTTTACAGTTCAATGTAAACCTATGGGAAACAAAAATCGCTGTACACATGCTGCAGAAAAACTGCACGGAAACGCAGCGGTTTACATTCTGCAGCATGTCACTTGTTTCTGCGGATTCTGCAGCGGTTTTACAACTGCTCCAATAGAAAATCGCAGTTGTAAAACCGCAGTGAAATGCGCAGAAAAACCGCGGTAAATCCGCGATAAATCCGCAGCGGTTTAGCACTGTGGATTTATCAAATCCGCAGCGGAAAAATCCGCAGAGGAACAGAATACGTGTGCACATACCGAAACCCTAACCCTACCCCTAACCCTAACCCTATTCTAACCTTAGTGGAAAAAAAAAAAAATTCTTTTTTTATTGTCCCTACCTATGGGGGTAACAAAGGGGGGGGGTCATTTATTATTTTTTTTATTTTGATCACTGTGATAGATGATATCTCAGTGATCAAAATGCACTGCACATGCGCCCGCCATTTTGGAAGATGGCGGCACCCAGGGAGAAGACGGACGGACCCCGGCAGGATCGGTAAGTATGATGGGGTGGGGGGGGAGCACGGGGGGGGGATCGGAGCATGTGGGGGGATCGGAGCGCGGGGGGGTGGAACGGAACACGGGGAGGGGGGGGGTGGAACGGAGCACGGGGGTGGTGGATCGGAGCACGGGGGTGGATCGGAGTGCAGGGGGGTTGGATCGGAGCACGGGGGGGTGATTGGAGCACGGGGGAGCGGACAAGAGCACGGGGGGAGCGGAGCACAGGACGGAGCGGTGCATAGCACCGATCGGAGGACTGGGGGGGGGGGCGATCGGTGGGGTGGGGGCACATTAGTGTTTCCAGCCATGGCCGATGATATTGCAGCATCGGCCATGGCTGGATTGTAATATTTCACCAGTTATAATAGGTGAAATATTACAAATCGCTCTGATTGGCAGTTTCACTTTCAACAGCCAATCAGAGCGATCGTAGCCACGGGGGGGTGAAGCCACCCCCCTGGGCTAAACTACCACTCCCCCTGTCCCTGCAGATCGGGTGAAATGGGAGTTAACCCTTTCACCGGATCTGCAGGGACGCGATCTTTCCATGACGCCACATAGGCATCACAGGTCGGATTGGCACCGACTTTCATGACGCCTACGTGGCGTCAAAGGTCGGGAAGGGGTTAATATACATTTTTTGCAAAAAAACGTATTAACTAAATACCCTGTATTTTTTTTTCATTTTTTGACTAGCACTTGCTCATTTAGTGTGACTTCTTTACAACAGAGTATTTTTGACCTCGCTGTGCTCTTTTTGTGTCTTCACGTTTTGCTGCCTGTGCATGGCTATATTAGGAGCATCTATCTCAGTTCAGAAAAAATGAGATTCACATGTGCCATTAACTTCAATGAAGCAACTGAAGTCCAATGTACACTGCTCAAAAAATAAAGGGAAAACTTAAACAACAGAATATAACTCCAAGTAAATCAAACTTCTATGAAATAAAACTGTCCACTTAGGAAGCAACATTGTTTAACAATCAATTCCACCACATGCTGTTGTGCAAATGGAAGAGATAACAGATAGAAATTATTGCCAATTATCAAGACACACTCAATAAAGGAGTGGTTCTGCAGGTGGGGACCACAGACCACATCTCAGTACAAATGCTTTCTGGCTGATGTTTTGGTCAATTTTGAATGTTGGTAGTGCTCTACAACCCACACAAGTGGCTCAGGTGGTGCAGCTCATCCAGGATGGCACATCAATGCAAGCTGTGGCAAGAAGGTTTGCTGCGTCTGCCAGCGTAGTGTCTGGAGGCGCTACGAGGAGACAGGCCAGTACACCAGAAGACATGGAGGGGGTTGTAGGAGGGCAACAACCCAGCAGCAGGACCGCTACCTCAGCCTTTGTGCAAGGAGTAACAGGAGGAGAACTGACTGAGCCCTGCAAAATGACCTCCAGCAGGCCACAAATGTGCTTGTGTCTGCACAAACGGTTAGAAACCGACTCGATGAGGACGGTCTGAGTGCCCGATGTCCACAGATTGGCTGTGAGCACAACCCCGAACACTGTGCAGGACGCTTGGCATTTGTCACAGAACACCAGGATTGGCAAATTCGCCACTAGCGCCCTGTGCTCTTCACAAATGAAAGCAGGTTCACACTGAGCACAGAGTCTGGAGACGCCGTGGAGAGTGATCTGCTGCCTGCAACATCTTTCAGCATGACCAGTTTGGCAGTCGGTCAGTAATGGTGTGGGGTGGCATTTCTTTGGAGGGCAGCACAGCCCTTCATGTGCTCGCCAGAGGTAGCATGACTACCATTAGGTACAGAGATAAGATCCTCAGACCCTTTGTGAGACCATATGCTGGTGCAGTTGGCCCTGGGTTCCTCCTAATGCAGGACAATGCCAGACCTCATGTGGCTGGAGTATTGGAGTATGTCAGCAATTCATGCAAGATGAAGGCATTGAAGCTATCGACTGGCCCACCCGTTCCCCAGACCTGAATCCGATTGAACACACCTGGCACATCATGTCTCCCACCATCCACCAACGTCACACTGCACCACAGACTGTCCAGGAGTTGGCGGATGCTTTAGTCCAGGTCTAGGAGCAGATCCCTCAGGAGACCATCTGCCGCCTCATCAGGAGCAAGCCCAGGCATTGTAGCGAGATCATACAGGTACATGGAGGCCACACACAATACTGCGCATCATTTCCTTGTCTTGAGGCATTTCTACTGAAGTTGGATCAGCCTGTAACTTCATTTTCCACTTTGATTTTGAGCATCATTCCAACTCCAGACCTCCGTGGGATATTAGTTGTGATTTACGTTGATCATTTTTAGGTTTTATTGTTCTTAACACATTCCACTATGTAATTAATAAAGATTTACAACTGGATTATTTAATTCAGTGATATCTAGGATGTGGGATTTTAGTGTTCCCTTTATTTTTTTGAGCAGTGTACATAACTTTTCACTTGGTTTGGTCTCTTTTTTTGATGTACCAGTAGTTTATTATATTACTGAATCCAACTAAAAAAAAGATACTGCCAGAAAGAAGGTGAAAGAGTTTTTTTAGGAACTTGGACAAGTTCATGACTGCGTCATTAAGAGCTAAAAAGTGTGTGAACTTAGCCTTTCCTCGAGGTTGCAGACTGAGACTCTTACTATTTGGTTAAATCTTTGCTCTGTGAGATACACACAATTTGGTCACTCGTATGATACCACACAAGCATTTCTGTACACCAAGACTGTCTCATAAAAATGTGCCTTCTTGTCTATGGCAGTGGTTCAGCGCAGCTTTATTATCCTAATTATATAAGACACAGACTGTACTTTAAACAGGAAAAGTACAGCTGACATAATGCTCATTCTATAAAACTGCACATTCTGGTAGAGGGGAACAAAGCAGCAAACTGAACTGAATATTAAAAACAGAACACTCCAAATAGCAATAAAAAAAGATTTAAAAAATTCTCACCTGAATGGCGAAGAGCTGAAAATCCCTGTTCAGATGATAGGAAATCAGGACCATGATACCAATCAACTTCCAAGCTGTGAATTAAAGAAATGACTTTATGAACAAATTAATTACATTTAAAGGGGGCAAAAGGACTCAATCATGCAGCATTTTTTATCGTTAAATGTAATTTATAGTTCATAGAGGCAATATATAATGTAAGTAATGAAGGTTTACATTAACGTACAAACTGTCAGCTGGAGATCTGGAAAACAAGTAAAGACTTTATGTGCCGCTGTATATGGGAGATATGCAAACCTAGATGCAGTGCTTAGGTACATTAGCACAGAGTATCTTCACAACATGGCATCTGATAATGCATGCCACAAATTATTTTAAAGTAAAACATTCTTTAAAAACAGGCAGAAAAATCCTTTATCTCACAAAAAGAATCAGCTGTGTTCCTGCACGATCAGACACAGCCATTACACAGTACACAGCAGGGGACATTTATAAGATTATCTCAGCACAGGGACATTTTATTTAAAGGGACTCTGTCACCTGAATTTGGCGGGACTGGTTTTGGGTCATATGGGCGGAGGTTTTGGGTGTTTGATTCACCCTTTCCTTACCCGCTGACTGCATGCTGGCTGCAATATTGGATTGAAGTTCATTCTCTGTCCTCCATAGTACACGCCTGCGCAAAGCAATCTTGCCTTGTGCAAGTGTGTACTATGGAGGACAGAGAATGACCTTCAATCCAATATTGCAGCCAGCATGCAGCCAGCAGGTAAGGAAAGGGTGAATCATACACCCGTAAACTCCACCCATATGACCCAAAACCAGTCCCGCCAAATTCAGATGACAGGTTCCCTTTAAACAAATCCAATTGTGGAAATTCTTATTATTCCAAGATCTAAGTCATGCTAAAATCTCAGCATGGGAACTTTTTATTTAAAACACATCAGAGATGGAAATTATTATTCAAAGATATTTTATTATTAAAATGAACTTTTGTTTGTGGGAAAAACCCTTTAAATTACAAAAGTTATTCGTTTTGAAAGATTTATTAATAAAAACTTATCTTTGGGTTTTGGCTGAACCCTTTAAAAAACACAAATTTATAGCTCGCCAACAGTTGGGCTACTACAATCACCTCGAAGAAAATCTCAGTGAGGCAGTAACAAGCTCAGGCCTTTCAGAGAACTGTAATTTGTTGTTCAGGATGAAGCACAGTAAGAAATAAAATACAAAAGTGTAGTTATGATATCTGTGTACTTCCTTCATGATTCAATAGCTGTTCATTTTTCTGCAAAAAAAATTGATTTCAGCAATAAAACCTGACATCCTACCAAGTTTAAGCAAAGTCTCCTACTTCTCCGATGGCTCTTCTGCACAGTATAAGAACAGGAGAATCTTTATAAATGTATGCCATCACATGAAAGATTTTGGAGTGGAAACTGAATGGCACTTTAGGGTTAAGAGGCCATATTCACACCAACTCTTAACATCCATGCAACTTTTCAACAGCAGAAAATTATTACTAACATCCAGTTCATCAACTGTACAAACCAGGCCTACGAAGAAGAGGAGAGCTTGTTAAAACATCGGTTTCTTGCAGCAGAACCCATCAAAGGGACTCCGCAGTACCATAGTTCATTCCATGTATTGAAACCGAAATAAAAACAAGGATTTTTTAATTCAGCAGCGATAGTGATGTCCATGAAGCGATTGAAGATGGCACAAGATTGGCAATGGATGACATAACTGGTTATGTGACGTGTGAATATGATCCATACTGCTGGCTAATGTACTCTCCAAACATTATGATAATGTAGAAGTGACTTTTCTGCACCTTCCAGTCAATCACCGTCATTTGTGTATCCAAGAAAACCAGACATTTTAAAACTAAACAAAAATCAGATATGAACTCAGGTGTCCCCAAATACCATAACAGCCGTAAAGACTCTGACACAAGGAAACGGCCATTGTTAGTAAGAGAATGCGGACCAGGTCACATGTCACCCAGTAGAAGGGACAAATTGATGATAAAAGGTCAGTGTAAAGACTATTAATTGTTTAAGACTAGTTCATATTGTTTCATTTTAGAGTTTGATGATTTAACTATTGTATTACTGTAAAAACCTGTTACCTGTATATTTAACCCCTTTCTGACCTCGGGCGGGATAGTATGTCCGAGGTCAGATCCCCAGCTTCGATGCGGGCTCTGGCAGTGAGCCCGCATCAAAACCGGGACATGTCAGCTGTTGAACAGTTGACATGTGCCTGCAATAGCGACGGGTGGAATCGCGATTCACCCGCTGCTATTAACTAGTTAAATGCCGCTGTCAAACGCTGACAGCGGCACTTAACCGATGCTTCCAGGCCATCGGGCCGGAAATGAGCGCATCGTTGACCCATCGTTGAACGGGGGTCAGCGATGTGTCGGCATGACAACCAGAGGTCTCCTTGAGACCTCTGGTTGTTGATGCTGTATTGCTATGATCGCCACCCTGTGGTCTGTGCTCATAGCAAGCCTATAATTCAGCTACATAGGAGCGATCTATGCTTCGCTCCTATGTAGCAGAGGCGATCGAGTTGTGACAGCTTCTAGCCTCCCATGGAGGCTATTGAAGCATGGCAAAAGTAAAAAAAAAATGTTTTAACCCCTTCATGACCCAGCCTATTTTGACCTTAATGACCTGGCCGTTTTTTGCAATTCTGACCAGTGTCCCTTTAAGAGGTAATAACTCAGGAACGCTTCAACAAATCCTAGTGGTTCTGAGAATGTTTTTTCGTGACATATTGGGCTTCATGTTAGTGGTAAATTTAGGTCGATAATTTTTGCGTTTTGAAATTTTGAAATTTTGAATTTTTATTCTGCTAAACGAGAGAGTTATGTGACACAAAATAGTTAATCAATAACATTACCTACATGTCTACTTTACATCAGCTCAATTTTGGAAACAAATTTTTTTTTGCTAGGAAGTTATAAGGGTTAAAATTTGGCCAGCGATTTCTCATTTTTACAACGAAATTACCAAAACCATTTTTTTTAGGGACCACCTCACATTTGAAGTCAGTTTGAGGGGTCTATATGGCTGAAAATACCCCAAAGTGACACCATTCTAAAAACTGCACCCCTCAAGGTACTCAAAACCACATTCAAGAAGTTTATTAACCCTTCAGATGCTTCACAGCAGCAGAAGCAACATGGGAGGAAAAAATGAACATTTAACTTTAGTCACAAAAATGTTTTAGCAACAATTTTTTTTTTATTTTCCCAAGGGTAAAAAGAGAAACTGGACACCAGAAGCTATTGTACAATTTGTCCTGAGTACGCTGATACTCCATATGTGGGGGGGGGGGGGAACCACTGCTTGGGCGCACGACAGGGCTCGGAAGGGAAGGAGCGCCATTTGACTTTTTCAATGAAAAATTGGCTCCAATCTTTAGCGGACACCATGTCGCGTTTGGAGAGCCCCTGTGTGCCTAAACATTGGAGTTCCCCCACATGTGACCCATTTTGGAAACTAGACCCCCAAGGAGCTAATCTAGATGCATAGTGAGCACTTTGAACCCCCAGGTGCTTCACAAATTGATCCGTAAAAATGAAAAAGTACTTTTTTTTAACAAAAAAATTATTTTAGCCTCAATTTTTTCATTTTCACATGGGTAACAGGATAAAATGGATCCTAAAATGTGTTGGGCAATTTCTCTTGAGTAGATCGATACCTCATATGTGGTCACAAACCACTGTTTGTGCACACGGCAAGGCTCGGAAGGGAAGGAGCACCATTTGACTTTTGATTGAAAAATTAGCTCCAATCATTAGCGGACACCATGTCGTGTTTCTAGAGCCCCTGTGTGCCTAAACATTGGAGGTCCCCCACATGTGACCCCATTTTTGGAAACTAGACCCCCCAAGGAACTTATCTAGATGCATAGTGAGCACTTTGAACCCCCAGGTGCTTCACAGAAGTTTACAACGCAGAGCCGTGAAAATAAAAAATCATTTTTCTTTCCTCAAAAATGATGTTTTAGCAAGCAATTTTTTATTTCACAAGGGTAACAGGAGAAATTGGACCCCAATTGTTGTTGCCCAGGTTGTCCAGAGTACGCTGATATCCCATATGTGGGGGGGAACCACAGTTTGGGCACACGTCGGGGCTCGGAAGGGAAGTAGTGACTTTTGAAATGCACACTTTGATGGATTGGTCTGCGGGTGTCACGTTGCGTTTGCAGAGCCCCTGATGTGCCTAAAAACAGTAGAAACCCCCCACAATTGACCCCATTTTGGAAATTAGACCCCCAAGGAACTTATCTAGATATGTGGTGAGCACTTTGAACCTCCAAGTGCTTCACAGAAGATTACAACGCAGAGCCGTGAAAATAAAAAAATCATTTTTCTTTCCTCAAAAATTGTTTTAGCAAGCAATTTTTTATTTTCACAAGGGTAAAAGGAGAAATTGGACCCCAATAATTGTTGCCCAGTTTGTCCTGAGTATGCAGGTACCCCACATGTGGGGGTAAACCACTGTTTGGGTGCACGTCGGGGCTCGGAAGGGAGGGAGCACCATTTGACTTTTTGAATGCAAGATTGACTGGAATCAATGGTGGCGCCATGTTGCGTTTGGAGACCCCTAATGTGCCTAAACAGTGGAAACCCCTCAATTCTAACTCCAACAATAACCCCAACACACCCCTACCCCTTTCACCTGGCCTGCAGGAGCGCGATCCGACCATGACGCATATGCTGCATCACAGGTCGGACTTGCACAGGTTTTCATGACGCATACGGCGCGTCAAAGGTCGGGAAAGGATTAAAAAAATATGAAAAAAAATAAAAAAAATATAAAAGTTTAAATCACCCCCTTTCACCCCATTCAAAATAAAAAAAAAAATCAAACATGCACATATTTGGTATCGCCGCTTTCAGAATTGCCCGATCTATCAATAAAAAAAAGGATTGACCTGATTGTTAAACGATGTAGCGAGAAAAAAATTAAGACGCCAGAATTACGCTTTTTTTGGTCGCCGCAACATTGCATTAAAATGCAATAACGAGCGATCAAAAGAATGTATCTGCACCAAAATCATATAACTAAAAACATCAGCTCGGCACGCAAAAAATAACCCCTCACCCGACCCCAGATCACGAAAAAAAGGAGACGCTACGAGTACCGGAACATGGAGCTTTTTTTTTTTTTTTTTGCTTTTTTGTTTTAAGAAAAGTTTGGAATTTTTTTTCACCACTTAGATAAAAAAAGAACCTAGACATGTTTGGTGTCTATGAACTCGTAATGACCTGGAGAATCAAAATGGCAGTTTTAGCATTTAGTGAACTTAGCAAAAAAGCCAAACAAAAAAACAGTGTGGGATTGCACTTTTTTTGCAATTTCACCACACTTGGAATTTTTTCCTGTTTTTGAGTACATGACATGGTAAAACCAATGGTGTCGTGCAAAAGTACAACTCGTCCCGCAAAAAATCAGCCCTCACATGGCCATATTGACAGAAAAATAAAAAAGTTATGGATCTGGGAAGGAGGGGAGTGAAAAACGAAAACGAAAAAACCCCGGGTTATGAAGGGGTTAAAAACATGTTAAAAATATTGATTTTGTTAATTTAGCATTAAACATATGATTAAGAAGAGATTGCATTTATAAAATCACACTTAGAGATATGATCCTACGGAGATCCCAACGTGAATCCCTGAATACACATGCATCAATGAAATCACATATCAAAATCTTGAATTTGACTCCTCAAAACAAAAATATGAACAAACATATACCTGTGACATATCAAATTAAAGTCTGTACAATTCTGAACAAAATTATGCCTCCCATCTCTTTAGTTTAATTCTGTTGCGACATATGATACAAAATGTAAAATCATAGGCCAAAATTCAGGCTTTCAAAACTTTAGAAATGTATAAAAAAAATTAACCGATGAAGATACAAATGTAAAAGTTATTTTGAATTCACTGAAGTAGCACTTCAAAAATCACCAAAGAAAATAAATATCCTAAGATATGAGTAGAGTATGGGTGGATGACAAACTCACATTTAGTGGCCAGTGTCAGGCAGCTGCTACAAAGGCAAATAAAATAATGGGATGCATTAAAAGAGGCATAGATGCTCATGAGGAGAACATAATTTTACCTCTATACAAGTCACTAGTTTGACAATACTTAGAATACTGTGCACAGTTCTGGTCTCCGGTGTATAAGAAAGACATAGCTGAACTGGAGCGGGTGCAGAGAAGAGCGACCAAGGTTATTAGAGGACTGGGGGGTCTGCAATACCAAGATAGGTTATTACACTTGGGGCTATTTAGTTTGGAAAAACGAAGGCTAAGGGGTGATCTTATTTTAATGTATAAATATATGAGGGGACAGTACAAAGACATTTCTGATGATCTTTTTAATCATAGACCTGAAACAGGGACAAGGGGGCATCCTCTACATCTGGAGGAAAGAAGGTTTAAGCATAATAACAGACGCGGGTTCTTTACTGTAAGAGCAGTGAGACTATGGAACTCTTTGCCGAATGATGTTGTAATGAGTGATTCATTACTTATATTTAAGAGGGGACTGGATGCCTTTCTTGAAAAGTATAATGTTACAGGGTATATATACTAGATTCCTTGTTAGGCCGTTGATCCAGGGAACTAGTCTGATTGCCGTATGTGGAGTCGGGAAGGAAGTTTTTTCCCCAGTGTGGAGCTTACTATTTGCCACATGATTTTTTTTTGCCTTCCTCTGGATCAACGTTAGGGCATGTTAGGTTAGGCTATGGGTTGAACTAGATGGACTTAAAGTCTTCCTTCAACCTTAATAACTATGTTACTATGTTACCTAAGATGTCAGGCAAAAAAAAAATATTCAAATTTGGATCACTTGACATGGAATCACCCTTTTGCATTAGATCACCATGCTACAAAGTGTGTCTGATACATTGCCATGGAGCTATGGTTTAATGGAGATGAATATAAAAAAAAGTAGCCACATAACATGCAAACTCTGCCACTCTACCAAAAAGTAATCATTTATATAGGTTTTTAAACCATCAGAAACTTACTTGGTGATACAGTCTCCAGTGAAAGAATCGCAGTTTCCGGGGCAAGCACATGGTCTACAACCATATTCACCAAATCCCCAATATCCAACCATACATCGGTCACAAATAGGGCCAGCTACACCGGGTTTACAAGGGCAGTTTCCATTCTGAGGGTCACATAATGTGTGGTTGCTAAAGGAAAGTTTTGCTGATCCAACAGGGTGACAAGAACATGCTAAAAACAGAGAAAAGAAAAACAGTCACTGGATAGAATATGTAATATATCCTAGATGTAAACACAAAACTATTATCAGTGCCAGTAAAGAGAAAATCTTCCAGTTGTACAGTTTAGCGCTTCTGTCAAAATGGGAGAGATTGAAGCTGATGGTATACAACATTATAGTAACTTAAAATGTATTCTTGTCTATTAAATATAGTTAGAAAAAAATAAGCAAATTGAAGGGTTTTTTTGAGATGTGGACCAGGATCAGACGAGCATATGAAAAATTGTCCGAGATTGACCCAGAAAACGATAGTTGATCATACCACAGCTCCTGGGCAGATGAGGAAGCAAAAGAGAGTATACAGAGAGGACAGCAGGGGATCACAAATGATTCTTTCTTTGAAGTATAAAATTGTTTAAAAAATGGCAGGGAAATGTTTCATCACAAAAACAATTAGCAGTGATCCTGTCTGTAACCTCTCTTTTGCTTCCTCCCCTGCCCAGGAGCTGTGGTATGATCAGACCATGTTCCTGTAGGGTCAGACACAGCCATTACACAATACACAGCAGGGGCACATTTAGAAGATTATGAATTGTGGAAATTATTATTATTCCAAGATCTATTGATTAAAATGAACTTTTGTTCATGGGAAAACCCCTCTAAAAATCAGATGCAACACAAATGTTCTGTCGAATCAGATTTTCACAATAAGTTTTGATGTTGCAGATTTTTCTGGGTATGCAGACTTGAATGGGTGAGCCTCATGCAAGACTTGGAAGATAATATTGCATGTTATAAATTTTTTATCATATGAATAGTCGGTCAGTGTGAAAACACTCATCTGAACAGTCCTATTCAGTTACAGTTGTGCTCAATAGTTTACGTACTCTGGCAGAATTTTTTCTTTCTTGGTATTTTTCAGAGAATATGAATGATAACACCAAAACTTAGTCTCCACTCATGGCTAGTGGTTGGTTGGGTGAAGCAAAAATTATTATTATTATTATAATTTATTGTCAAACTACTGTGTTTTCTCTTTTTTAAATCATCAAAGCATGGAACGTGTAGATTGCTGGCTGAGCTGCCAGCAGCATGCACTTCTAACATCCTTTCCTTTCTGTGCACTGTTAAGGTACCTTCACACTCAGCAAATTTACAACGAGAACGACAACAATCCGTGACGTTGCAGCGTCCTGGATAGCGATCTCGTTGTGTTTGACACGCAGCAGCGATCAGGATCCCGCTGTGCCATCGCTGGTTGGAGCTAGAAGTCCAGAACTTTATTTGGTCGTCAGGTCGGCGTGTATCGTCATGTTTGACAGTAAAAGCAACGACGCCAGCAATGTTTTTACATGGAGCTAACAACCAGCGAGAATGATAAGTGAGTCGCCGTTACGTCACTGGATCGCTCCTGCATCGTTCTGGTGTTGTCGTGTTTGACGTCTCTACAGCGACCTAAACAGCGACGCTGCAGCGATCGGCTCGTTGTCTATATCGCTGCAGCGTCGCTGAGTGTGACGGTACCTTTAGCCCTTCCAGGACAGGACCCTTTCCCCTTCTATTCCAGTCTGTCGTTGTTAGTTTGTTCATTGTAAATTATATCTGTACTTTGTACGTAAACCCTTTCTCACACAATATCAAGTCATTGGTGCTCTAAAAAGAAATAATAATAATACCTGGGAGGGAAGGTTGTAACTGCACAACAGATGTGCTATAAAAACAGCAGGCAATTGCACTTGGCCAGTGAATGACTTATAAAAACAGTCATAGGCATGCTAAAAGTCCATCAGCTTTCCTACTGTTTTGTACTGAGGCTGTGTACAGCAAGAGACTCTGTGTCGTTGTAAAGTTATGTGTACACAACATCTTTTAGATTCCAAAGTAGCTGACGGGTATTTGCCTTTTTGTTTGGCACCTGTGTTTCTTTCATTTAAAAAAAATATATATACATAAATCCTAGAACCACATGCACCTGGATAGCCATGAGTAGAACCAGGCCATGTGTTAACTGGTCAGCCAGCTGAGGAAGCTGAGCAATGAGGGTTGCGTTGTGTTGGAGCTGAAGAGAGAAAAGCCAGATTCTCTCTGAAAAACGACTGTACTGGTTGTGTGCACTAAACTACAAGTATCACTGGCTACTATGGGCGATAGCTGTTTTGTGTGACTTGAACTTAGACTAGCTCAACCGTGCCTGAGTAGCCATGTTCTATTTTGTTTAGTTAGTGCCATGAGGAAGGGATTTTATGGTTTTGTTTTTGTAAAGTACAACCAGTGGAAATAAACACTATTCCTTGTGTGATACAAAAACAGTGTAGCTTCGTGTTCCGAGCACATGAACTGAAAGCGCATGAAGTCAACATCATGGAAGATCTTGATTTTAACCAAAATGCTTTAGAATATAGGTATGGTCATTTAATTAAAGAAAACTGAGTGCCAAAAGTTTTTCATATACTATTTATTGCTCACCACATAGAGAGTAATTCATTTTTTACAATGCCATAACTTAATATTTTGTAGCATAACCTCTTGCTTTAATTACTGCATCACACCGATGGGGCATTGAAGACACTCTGGTATTGAAGACATCCTGAGGGATCTTGTTCCATTCCATTTGCAAATCAGCAAACAATTCATCTTTATTGCTATGGGTACGGGCCCCAACTCGTTGCCCTAACATAGCATAGGTGCTCTATGGGGTTCATCCTCCCTATGGGGTGAACAACAGCGATCACATGACAGGGGACCGTAAAAACCAGACCTGATCATGTTCTCCAGAATCTTGGCTACCCACGGTAGCCGAGACTCCGTATATTTTCTGTGGGCGCAATACCCTTATTTCTCAGCGCTGTTAAAAAGCAGCACTGAGGAATAAGTACCCTTAATTGCCGCCATTAAAAGGCGCACCGACATTCATTAAGGGGTTAAACAACAATGGCTATTCAAAGCCTCATGTTCATGTATCCATTAACGTTCTATTTTGTAAAAAGCCATAACACAGCACTTGAAGTCTATACATGCTTTGTTAACTATCCATACAAAATAGAACAGTAATACTGCAAATAACAACTTGTGAGTTTTTATAAGTATGACTAAGCTTGATTGATAGAGTAATTGAACTATGTTTATCTGGTGTCTTTCTACTGGCCTTTAAAGCTAAAGTTCTGACAAAGTCATAAATCAAGTAACAGCGCACATTCAACAGCTAATAAAGTGCTTGATAGCCAGATAAATTCACCACCCACTAACTCTGAGCTTTGGCCAGAGGCTGCTGTCTGGACTGGGTATTAAAGACTCAGTTTTGCAAAATACATTTTGGCAGCCTTTCTACTGTCTCTGGAGACCTAAAAAATATTGTGTTACTTAAAGTGGAATTCCAGTTACAACAACCTTATCAGTAGTTTGTTTGATGTAAAAAGTTATAAAACATTGCAATATAATGTTATCGCCCTATTTTACACAGTTCTTGTAGTAAAAAATACCTCAATAGTCCTTTCAGTTGGTTATTTTACAGTCATTGAAGTAGGGTAGTTACCGAGGGGCAGAGGGTGCAGTCGCCACTGGCTCGGTGAGGCCCATCTGCATTGAGGCTACTGTCACTCCTAACTATATCGGTGAATGCAGCATGCTTATTGTGACGACACAGCATTTCTTCTTAATTATGCCAGACATAAATTCAGCAGGCCCAGAATCAAACTGTTGTCTGAAGTATTGACTCTTCTTGTAGGTTGAATTGATCATTGCAAATTGACAAATGGTTATTTACCTCCTATATCAACTTCTACAGTTAATTGTACTGCTAACTTTGCAAAATAGGGTCACAAGGTTTGCTGATATGTTGATTACACATTGTACTGGGCCATGAAGTTTGTTGACTTGCAAACATTGATAGATAAACTATAAATAAACAAAACAATGCAAGTTAACCTCATTCTCTTGACCTTATTCTCTTGACCTCTGGATGCTGGCTTGAAGGCATATTGTGAACTACAGTGGGTACAGAAAGTATTCAGACCCCTTTAAATTTTTCACTCTTTGTTTCATAGCAGCCAATTGGTAAATTCAAAAAAGTTAATTTTTTCACATTAATGTACACTCTGCACTCCATCTTGACTAAAATAAACAGAAATGTAGAGATTTTTGCAAATTTATTAAAAAAGAAAAACTGAAATCTCACATGGTCATAAGTATTCAAACCCTTTGCTGATACACTCATATTTAAGTCACATGCTGTCTATTTACATGTGATCCTCCTTGAGATGGTTCTACTCCTTCATTGAAGGCCAGCTGTGTTCAATAAGAAACTGCCCTCTATCTAACTTCACCACCTCCCCTCTCCCTCTATCCGACCACCATCTGCTCACTTCCTCATTCCTGTCCTCCTCACCGGTCACCCATATCCAGAAACATGTGCACCCACGCAGAAACCTCGGACACCTAGACGCCCACACACTCTCTGACTCTATCCCACCACTGGCATCCATATCCTCACTCCATGACACAGACAGTGCCACTGCTTTCTACAATGCCACTCTCGCATCAGCTATTGACACGGTTGCCCCTCTCATTCATGGCAGAGTGCGATGTATCAATAGACAACCCTGGCACAATAACAATTGTCTAGAACGCTCTGGCAAGTGTCCAGGGTTGCAGAGCTGCATTGGAAGAAAACATATTTGCAAGACGACTTCAGTGCATTCAAACAAGCAACACTTGCTTTTAAATCTGCTCTCACCTCTGCTAAACAGGCCTACTTCACAACCCTTGCATCTTCCCTATCCTACAACCCCAAACAGTTACTCAAAACCTTTAACTCCCACCCCGGCCCCCTCCAACCTCCCTCATCTCTGCTGAGTACTTTGCCACACACATTAAAAATAAGATCGACCAAACAAGGCAAGTCTTCATAGTTCAACCAGCACAACCCCTTTGTACACCAGACCAATACCCAAACCACATAACCTCCCTATCCAACATCACTGAAGGGGGGCTTAACTGTCTCCTCTCCAAATCGCACCTCACCACCTGTGTGCTCGACCCCATCCCATCTCTTCCCCAACCTCACCACCATTCTTATCTCATCCCTAACCCACCTCTTCAACTTATCACTAACTTCTGGCACCTTCCCTTCTGCTTTCAAACATGCCACAATCACGCCTATCCTTAAAAAGCCAACCCTCGATCCAACTGCTATATCCAGCTAACACCCAATATCGCTGTTTCCATTCGCTTCCAAAACTCCTGGAGCAGAACGTCCACGCTGAACTTTCCTACCACCTCTCATCTAACTTGCTCTTTGACAATCTACAATCTGGTTTCCGCCCCATCACTCAACTGAGACAGCCCTGACCAAAATTACTAATGACCTACTTACAGCCAAAGCTAACGGACAATACTCTCTACTCCTCCTTCAAGACCTGTCCTCCTCTACTTTCGACACAGTTGACCACTGCCTATTATTACAGATTCTCTCCTCCTTTGGCATCAAAGACCTCGCCCTATCCTGGATCTCCTCATACCTTTCCAAACGTACATTCAGTGTCTCCCACTCTACCTCCTCATCCCACCCTCTCTCTGTTGGAGTCCCCCAAGGCTCTGTTCTAGGACCCCTACTCTTCTCAATCTATACACTTGGCCTGGGACAACTCATAAAGTCCAATGGATTGCAGTATCATCTATATGCCAATGACAGTCAGATTTACCTTTCTGGCCCAGACGTCACCTCTCTGCTGTCCAGAATCCCGGAGTGTCTATCAGCCATATCCTCCTTCTCCTCTCGCTTACTCAAACTCAATGAGGACAAATCTGAACTCATCATCTTTCCTACATCTCATAGATCTTCCTTACCTGACCTATCTGTTGCAATTAACGACATCACGCTTTCCCCTGTACCGGAAGTCCGCTGCCTTGGAGTAACCCTCGACTCTGCCCTGTCCTTCAAACCGCACATCCAAGCTCTTTCCACCTCCTGTCGCCTCCAGCTCATAAATATCTTCAGAATCCGTCCTTTCCTCAACCGTCAATCTACTAAAATGCTTGTGAATGCCCTCATCATCTCCCGCCTTGAATACTGCAATATCCCTTTCTGTAGCCTCCCTGCTAACACCCTTGCACCTCTCCAGTCCATCCTTAACTCTGCTGCCCGACTAATTCATCTCTCTACTTGCTACTCCGCCGCTTCCCCCTCTGCAAATCTTTTCACTGGCTCCCATTCCCTCAGCGTATCCAGTTCAAATTACTTTTACTAACCTACAAAGCCATCCATAACCTGTCTCCTCCATATATCTCTGAACTAATCTCCTGATATCTTCTTTCACGTAATCTCCGGTCCTCCCAAGACCTCCTTCTCTCCTCCACACTTATTCGCTCCTCACCTAACTGCCTTCAAAACTTCTCCCGAATATCCCCCATCCTCTGGAATTCTTTGCCCCAACATGTCCGATTATCCACCATATTCGGATCCTTCAGACGGAACCTGAAAATATATACCCTGCAACATTCTACTTTTCAAGAAAGGTATCCAATCCCCTCTTAAATTTAAGTAATGAATCACTAATTACAACATCATACGGCAGAGAGTTCCATAGTCTCACTGCTCTTACAGTAAAGAACCCGCGTCTATTATTATGCCTAAACCTTCTTTCCTCCAGACGTAGAGGATGCCCCCTTGTCCCTGTCTTAGGTCTATGATTAAAAAGATCATCAGAAAGGTCTTTGTACTGTCCCCTCGTATATTTATACATTAAAATAAGATCACCCTTTAGTCTTCGTTTTTCCAAACTAAATAGCCCCAAGTGTAATAACCTATCTTGGTATTGCAGACCCCCCAGTCCTCTAATAACCTTGGTCGCTCTTCTCTGCACCCGCTCTAGTTCAGCTATGTCTTTCTTATACACCGGAGACCAGAACTGTGCACAGTATTCTAAGTGTGGTCGAACTAGTGACTTGTATAGAGGTAAAATTATGTTCTCCTCATGTGCATCTATACCTCTTTTAATGCATCCAATTATTTTATTGGCCTTTGTAGCAGCTGCCCGACACTGGCCACTGAACATGAGTTTGTCATCCACCCATACTCCCAGGTCTTTTTCATTGACGGTTTTGCCCAGAGATTTAGAATTAAGTGCATAGTTATACATCTTATTACTTCTACCCAAGTGCATGACCTTACATTTATCCCCATTAAAGCTCATTTGCCATTTATCAGCCCAAGCTTCTAGTTTACATAAATCATCCTGTAATATAAAATTGTCCTCCTCTGTATTGATTACCCTGCAGAGTTTAGTGTCATCTGCAAATATTGAAATTCTGCTCTGAATGCCCCCTACAAGGTCATTAATAAGTATGTTAAAAAGAAGAGGGCCCAATACTGACCCCTGTGGTACCCCACTGCTAACCGCGACCCAGTCCGAGTGTGCTCCATTAATAACCACCCTTTGTTTCCTATCCCTGAGCCAGCTCTTAACCCACTTACACATATTTTCCCCTATCCCCATTATTCTCATTTTATGTATCAACCTTTTGTGTGGCACAGTATCAAAAGCTTTTGAAAAGTCCATATACAGGTCCTTCTCAAAAAATTAGCATATAGTGTTAAATTTCATTATTTACCATAATGTAATGATTACAATTAAACTTTCATATATTATAGATTCATTATCCACCAACTGAAATTTGTCAGGTCTTTTATTGTTTTAATACTGATGATTTTGGCATACAACTCCTGATAACCCAAAAAACCTGTCTCAATAAATTAGCATATCAAGAAAAGGTTCTCTAAACGACCTATTACCCTAATCTTCTGAATCAACTAATTAACTCTAAACACATGCAAAAGATACCTGAGGCTTTTATAAACTCCCTGCCTGGTTCATTACTCAAAACCCCCATCATGGGTAAGACTAGCGACCTGACAGATGTCAAGAAAGCCATCATTGACACCCTCAAGCAAGAGGGTAAGACCCAGAAAGAAATTTCTCAACAAATAGGCTGTTCCCAGAGTGCTGTATCAAGGCACCTCAATGGTAAGTCTGTTGGAAGGAAACAATGTGCCAGAAAACGCTGTACAACGAGAAGAGGAGACCGGACCCTGAGGAAGATTGTGGAGAAGGACTGATTCCAGACCTTGGGGAACCTGAGGAAGCAGTGGACTGAGTCTGGTGTGGAAACATCCAGAGCCACCGTGCACAGGCGTGTGCAGGAAATGGGCTACAGGTGCCGCATTCCCCAGGTAAAGCCACTTTTGAGCTACAGAGAAGCAGCACTGGACTGTTGCTAAGTGGTCCCAAGTACTTTTTTCTGATGAAAGCAAATTTTGCATGTCATTCGGAAATCAAGGTGCCAGAGTCTGGAGGAAGACTGGGGAGAAGGAAATGCCAAAATGCCTGAAGTCCAGTGTCAAGTACCCACAGTCAGTGATGGTGTGGGGTGCCATGTCAGCTGCTGGTGTTGGTCCACTGTGTTTCATCAAGGGCAGGGTCAATGCAGCTAGCTATCAGGAGATTTTGGAGCACTTCATGCTTCCATCGGCTGAAATGCTTTATGGAGATGAAGATTTCATTTTTCAGCACGACCTGGCACCTGCTCACAGTGCCAAAACCACTGGTAAATGGTTTACTGACCATGGTATTACTGTGCTCAATTGGCCTGCCAACTCTCCTGACCTGAACCCCATAGAGAATCTGTGGGATATTGTGAAGAGAAAGTTGAGAGACGCAAGACCCAACACTCTGGATGAGCTTAAGGCCGCTATTGAAGCATCCTGGGCCTCCATAACATCTCAGCAGTGTCACAGGCTGATTGCCTCCATGCCACGCCGCATTGAAGCAGTCATTTCTGCCAAAGGATTCCCGACCAAGTATTGAGTGCATAACTGAACATTATTATTTGTTGGTTTTTTTGTTTGTTATTAAAAAACACTTTTATTTGATTGGATGGGTGAAATATGCTAATTTATTGAGACAGGTTTTTTGGGTTATCAGGAGTTGTATGCCAAAATCATCAGTATTAAAACAATAAAAGACCTGACAAATTTCAGTTGGTGGATAATGAATCTATAATATATGAAAGTTTAATTGTAATCATTACATTATGGTAAATAATGAAATTTAACACTATATGCTAATTTTTTGAGAAGGACCTGTACACTACGTCCACTGGGTTCCCTTGGTCCAGTCCGGAACTTACCTCTTCATAGAAGCTGATCAGATTAGTCTGACATGAACGGTCCCTAGTAAACCCGTGCTGATACTGGGTCATGAGGTTATTCCTCTTCAGATACTCCAGTATAGCATCCCTTAGAATGCCCTCCAGTATTTTACCCACAATAGAGGTTAAGCTTACTGGCCTATAATTACCGAGTTCAGTTTTTGTCCCCTTTTTGAATATTGGCACCACATTTGCTATACGCCAGTCCTGTGGTACAGACCCTGTTATTATGGAGTCTTTAAAGATTAAAAATAATGGTCTATCAATGACTGTACTTAATTCCTGCAGTACTCGGGGGTGTATCCCACCCGGGCCCGGAGATTTGTCAATTTTAGTGATTTTTAGACGCCGATGTACTTCCTGCTGGGTTAAGCAGGTGACATTTAATGGGGAATTCACTAGTCATTTTGTCCGCCATGGGATTTTCTTGTGTAAATACTGATGAAAAAAAGTCATTTAGCATATTGGCTTTTTCCTCATCCACCATTTCACCTAGACTATTTTTAAGGGGGCCAACACTATCATTTCTAGTTTACTATTTACGTAGTTAAAGAATATTTTGGGATTATTTTTACTCTCTCTGGCAATGAGTCTCTCTGTCTCAATCTTTGCTGCCTTGACTTGCTTTTTACAGAATTTATTAAATTTTCTGTATTTATTTAATGCCTCCTCACTACCTACTTCCTTTAATTCTCAAAATGCTTTCTTTTTGTCACTTATTGCGCCCTGTTATGGCTGGCAATCAGGCAACACAGCGTGCAGTAATCAGCGCACATACAGAGATCTGGCAATAACCAAAAACAATAGGACGAGCTCTGAGACCTGGAATCTCTGTAGACTGCAGTACCTGATCTATCCTCACACAACTATAAGCAGCAGTGGATTGCGCCTAACAACTACCTATGCAACTCGGCACTGCCTGAGGAGCTGACTAGCCTGAAGATAGAAATACAAGCCTGACTTACCTCAGAGAAATACCCCAAAGGAATAGGCAGCCCCCCACATATAATGACTGTTAGCAAGATGAAAAGACAAACGTAGGAATGAAATAGATTCAGCAAAGTGAGGCCCGATATTCTAGACAGAGCGAGGATAGCAAAGAGAACTATGCAGTCTACAAAAAACCCTAAAACGAAAACCACGCAAAGGGGCAAAAAGACCCACCGTGCCGAACTAACAGCACGGCGGTGCACCCCTCTGCTTCTCAGAGCTTCCAGCAAAAGACAATAGCAAGCTGGACAGAAAAAAACAGAAAACAAACTAGAAGCACTTATCTAGCAGAGCAGCAGGCCCAAGGAAAGATGCAGTAGCTCAGATCCAACACTGGAACATTGACAAGGAGCAAGGAAGACAGACTCAGGTGGAGCTAAATAGCAAGGCAGCCAACGAGCTCACCAAAACACCTGAGGGAGGAAGCCCAGAGACTGCAATACCACTTGTGACCACAGAAGTGAACTCAGCCACAGAATTCACAACAGCGCCCCTTACAGCTCTATTTAGCCATATTGGTTTCCTCCTATTTCTAGTATATTTATTTCCATACGGTATATACTGTGCATAGGTCCTATCCAGGATGCTAATAAATGTCTCCCATTTTCTTTGTGTATTTTTATGTCTCAGGATATCGTCCCAGTTAATTGCACCAAGATCCTCTCTCATCCGTTGGAAATTTGCCCTCCTGAAGTTTAGTGTACTTGTAACCCCTCTACTATACATCTTATTAAAGGATACATGAAAACTTATTATTTTGTGATCACTATTCCCCAAGTGACCCCCAACCCTTATATTTGATATGCGGTCTGGCCTGTTGGTTAAAATCAGGTCTAGCAGTGCCCCCCTTCTTGTTGGGTCCTGAACCAGTTGTGAAAGATAATTGTCTCTCATAGTTGTCAAAAACCGATTACCTTTGCTGGAACTGCAGATTTCCGTTCCCCAATCTATTTCAGGGTAGTTGAAGTCCCCCATAATAATGACTTCCCCTTGAGTCGCAGCTTCATCTATTTGCTTTACGAGGATATTCTCCATTGCTTCCATTATTTTTGGAGATTTATAACAAACCCCTATCAGTAATTTATTATTTTTCCCCCCTCCCCTTATCTCCACCCACAGGGACTCTACATTTTCATTAGATTCACCTATAATATCACGCCGGATGAGTTTTAAGGATGATTTTACATATAGACACACCCCCTCCCCCTCACTTATCTGTTCGGTCATTTCTGAACAGACTATAACCCTGCAAGTTAACAGCCCAGCCACGTTTCAGTTATCCCCACCATGTCATAATTATGCTCCAACAACATTAATTCTAATTCGTCCATTTTGTTGGCGCGGCTTCTGGCATTAGTATACATGCACTTGATGTTCCTCTCTGTACCTCTATTCTTTATTAAATTATTAACTGTTCTAACCCCACCCCCCATGCCACCGCCACCCCCATCTTCCTTATTTGTGCCCAGGTCTCTATCTGCACTATCTTCCCCTCCTATAAAATGAATACCCCCAATCCCTAGTTTAAACACTCGTCCAACCTTCTAGCCATTTTCTCCCCCATCACAGCTGCACCCTCCCCATTGAGGTGCAGCCCGTCCCTAGCGTAGAGCCTGCAGCCAACTGAGAAGTCGGCCCAGTTCTGCAGGAACCCAAACCCCTCCTTCCTACACCAATTCTTAAGCCACTTATTAACCTCCCTAATCTCCCGTTGCTTCTCTGGCGTGGCACGTGGTACAGGCAGTATTTAGGAAAATACCACGATGGAGGTCCTTGCTTTCAGCTTGCAGCCTAATTCCTAAATGAAATCATCTTTAAGGACCTTCCACCTACCTCTAACTTTGTTATTTGTGCCAATGTGCACCATGACCGCTGGGTCCTCACCAGCCCCTCCCAGTAATCTGTCCACCCAATTAGCGATGTGTCGGACTCGAGCGCCAGGTAGGCAGCACACCGTTCGACGATCCCTGTCTTTGTGACAGATTGCCCTATCTATTCCCCTCATAATTGAGTCCCCCACTACCTGCATCTGTCTGGCCTGCTCTCCTACTTCCTTCCTTACAGTAGCAGTCACTCCTCCGGCTTTCAGAGGACATGCCTGGCTGCAGCAGTGCTACTCCTGTACTTCCACCCCCTTCATCTGCCAACTTAGCAAACTTATTGGGGTGTACCAGATCAGGACCAGCATCCCTGGCACTCTTCCCTCTACCCGGCTTTCTAACTGTCACCCAGCTTGCTACTTCACCGTCCTGCAGCTCCATCCTACCATCCCCCACCTCATCTATCCCATTGAGCGCCTGCTCAGTGAGCAGAAGACTCCTTTCCATGTTGTCAATGAATCTCAGTGTTGCCAGCTGCACATTTAGATCCAGAATCTGGGCTTCCAAATGCACAACCTGCTCATATCTCGCACAGCAGTATGCACCCTCGACCGGCTGATCAAGGATTGCATACATGTGGCAAGATGTGCACTGGATGGCATTAACAATAGTGGAGCACATTTCCTAATGGGGATTGCACCAGACAGAAACGTTAAATATAAAATAAATGCAAAGTATCAATAAAACAGACAGCAATTCAGTAATTCCTCCCTTGGAAACTCCCTGAATCCAAAGTCACTGAATCACAAGTCACACTTACCGCCGTTCACAATTACGCTAAGGTCACACTCAGCTCACTCACACTCGCTAAGCTGAAGATATAAAGAATATATATTTTTTTCTTTTTCCTCTCAGCTGCAATCCACCTTGCTGCTCAATGCACTTCCAAAAAAAAAAAAAAAAGGTTAATGGGATAATTTGTGTGGTGTTTTCTCCTTGTTGTTTAAATCCAGAGTATGAATAGGACCATTTTGGATTTCAGGCTATGGGAAGCTTGCTGCCTCTAAGATAACTTTGCCTTCAGAGATTATTTTAAATAAAAGGGGGAGTTAACAGTGTGTGACATGTAACCAACACAGAGCAGGAGAAATGAAATTTGTCTTCTTGCATGCACAATTTGTGCTTCTCTCTGAGCTCTGCTATATTGCAATAATATTGCAACCCTGTCTGCCTGTTAGATGGAAACTGAGAGGAACCGGCAGATGTGTTAGGTATAACCACACACAGCTCTGCAGTGAGATCAGTGAGAGTAGAGAGCGGCCATTACACATCACTGGTAAGTGGTAACCATTCCATATCGCAGAGTTATCTTCCAGGCAACATCCCCCTCTGAGCCTGGAAGAGGACATTTAAATAAAGTGATAAAAGATGATTTATCAGCAACAAGGCATCTGATACAAGGCATACAGGGTTGACTTTTTCATCAGTTTATACAATAACCTGTGTGTCTAGGTTAATAGTTTGGAAAGGTCAAATGTGGTGACAGATTCCCTTTAAATGTTAAATGGACACTTAAGAACCATTATTGTTATAGCTGCAAGTAGACAATTGTGAATGTCAATGGTTCACATGGGCATTATTACTTTCTAGAGGCAAAATATGGACACTGTATTTCACAGCGCATGCACAGGGCATTAATATTTTATAGTGGGTAATTTTACCATCTAGAGGGCAAAAAGGAGGCATTTTTATCCTGGACAGCAGGTGCAGTAACAAACACATATGAAAGTAGAGGTTCTTGAATTGGAAGAGAGAAAGCAGAGGCTCTTGAATTGGAAGAGAAAAAAAATGGACACAAAGCAGCTATTTTTATTTTTTGGTAGGCTATGTCCAAAATATTTTTAAATCAATAATCAAAGAGAAAAGGTCAAAAAAATCAAGTAAGTTAACCTTTAGGACCTCAGATAAAATATAACTTAATAGGTACTACTAAAACCATTAATAGCCATCAATCACCATACAAACAACCGTGCTAAACTATGTTCACCCTATACCAATTCGTCTACATCCAGCGCCTACCTATCAGAGGAGGTTGGCACCCTAAAATAAATAGGCAAGGAATAATAATAAAGGTAGACGACAATAACAAGGGATGTGCAAAACTGGCAAACAAAAAATACTAATAAAGTAACATGTGAAAAATATAGAACAAGTACCTCACTATACTGCATCTTTTTATCTGCCTCCTGATGATCCATGATGGTGAAACGCTGCGTAGAGGTTTTTGAGAAGCATCTTTAATAATAAGTACCTTTAATACTTACTGTTATCATGTTGATACATTCATGCTATGCACCTTTGAACTTTTATCTATTCTGGGTTTAAGACTATATGATACCTGCCTTTGTTTATCATGATTAAATTGTCCCAGAGATTGAGCATCAATAGGGCCTCCAAGGGACAGCCGTCGCTGAGCGGGAGAGCCATATCCGCTGACAAGTAGGGTGCCTACCTCCGCTGAAAGTTCATCCAGCAGGGGACAGTATAGTGAGGTACTTGTTCTATATTTTGCGCATGTCACTTTATTAGTACTTTTGTTCACCGGTTTTGCACATCCCTTGTTATTGCCGTCTACCTTTATTATTATTCCCTGTACGGCATCCCCTGTTTTCTCTGGGTGATCCGATAGTTGCTACTGTGCAGGTGCCGAAGGAGCCGACATGACACTCTAGGTTGCTGTGCACAATCCTGCTAACAGGTCCCCTTTAAGGTCACTCACACAGTATAATGACCCCTCCAATAAGTATGATGATGACCGTTTCTCGCAAACAGTATGATGCCACCACACAGAAGAATAACCCCAATTGTCCACACCATACAGTATGGTGCCTCCACAAAGTAATCCCACTTGTTTGTGTGTTCTGCTTCTCTACTAAGCTAGTTTCTGATGAGAATGACACATGACCTTAGGGTCTTAGAATGAAAGAATGTTAGATTGGGAAGGGACCTCCAGGGTGAACCATCTCAGACATATGTCTGTCCAGCCTTTGTTTGAAGACTTCCATTGAAGAACTTACCACTTCTCGTGGCAGCCTGTTCCACTAATTGATCACTCTTAATTTTTTTTCTAATATCTAATCTGTATCTTCTCGCTTTCAGTTTAATTCCATTGCTTCTCATGTTTCCATGTGCAAATTAGGATAAGGATGATCCCTCTACAGTGTGACATCTTTTGAGATCTTTGTAGACAGCTATTAAATCTCCTCTTAGCCTTTTTTTGTTGCAAGCTACACATTCCCAGATCCTTTAACAGTTCCTTGTAGGACATACTTTGCAGTTTGCTCAATCCTGGTAGCTCTTCTCTGAACTTGCTCCAGTTTTTTTTATATCTTTTTTATAATGTGGTGCTTTTGGCCTGGCTTGTCACTCTCAACGAGGGGAAATGTTACCTAGTCTTCAGCCTCTCACCTAGCCAAATCAGATCTCATACTTTGCACTGACGAGGGGCAACACCCCAAAACAATGACTGCAAATTGAGATTCTGGTTTGGCTTTTATCCCAAGTCATGTGACAAGGCTCCTTAAAGAGTCAATATTGACCTTTAGGATTGCTACTTCCTATAAGCAGCATTACAATTCAAGTCTTCTTCACCTCTGAAGAGATCATTTACATTGTGAGACATGTAATGGGTGACAGTTTGTCCCAATCATAGATCCTAACACGCCATTTACATATTAAGAAAAACATGTATTTTTCTGGGATAAGACATTGGATCGCAGATATCAAGGTATCATTTTATTCAACTGTCAACAACCTGCATGCCCATGTATAGGACTTAGGAGGGTTGGTCCTACTGATAGATTCCCTTAAGATAGCAAAGGAAAAATAATTAGAAAAATAGGCAGTTTATAACACCCCCTTTTTAACTAGTACTTTGTGATCTATTTGCATTCATATTTTGAGTGGTTACCAGGACAAGCCTGCTTACCCTTGTGAGTCTGTACTGCTGCTTCCTTCTATAACCATATTCTGTAGATGGATGGTAAAAATTAAATCTATATTAAAAATATATTACTATGTGTGCCCTCTTTCGTATCCTAAGCTAATTGGGAACAAATTCATGCCAACTTCAATTTTTATTCTACATAGAATACATTCTATGCATTTTATTGGAATTGCGAATATTAAATCATTAATTAAAATCAAGGAAGACTGCCACTTCTAGACGTTATTTATCAATGTCTTAAAAGAAAGAAAATCGGTGCCAAATTGGAGAAGGAAAAAAGAAAACAGATCAAAGCTTCAGTAATTTATTCCTGAAAAACATACAGTATTAGGTCTGCCAAATGCTCCTGTTGTACGCAATAAAGGCGAAGGCCTCTGTGACTGAGCAGGAAAAAATAAAGTAAGGGTGCCTTCAATACATAACGTGACTCTGAAGTCTATTGTGCATTAATAAATGCAATAAATACAAAGTGATTCGGTGCATTTTTAATTCACATTATTGCTTTTTTTTCCCCCACAAAATGCAAAAACTCTGGGTATTGCATTTTTCATATAATCTTTTCTATGGGATTTGAAACATTTTAGAAAAACTGAATGTTTTAAGCATTAAAAAAACAATAAAACAGAACCATTTAAAACACAAAAACAAAAAGTGTGAAGGAAACCATAAAGAAGCACTCCAATTAGACTTTTTATTGTGTAAATGTGTGTGTTCATGCTTGTAATGTAGTGTTCGTGTATTAATATTCTAACCTACAGCTGCTCTTTGGTATCCAGCGCCGTTCTTCTGAATGATGCCACCTCTCTGCAGACTCCCCCGGGTCACACTGAGCTCTGCGTGACCAGGAAGTGACTTATAGGTCGGGGTCACACTTGCGAGTTCAATGCAAGAAACTTGCGCGAGTCTCTCGCATCAAGTCCCAACACTGCTGCCGGCACTCGGACCGGAGCGTTCAGCTGCATGTATTTCTATGCATCCGCACACTCCGGTCCGAGTGCCGGCAGCTGTGCTAGGTATTGATGTGCGAGATTCTCCCATCACACTTGGAAGTGGTACGCCGGCCTTACAATATACGCCTATGGAGAGTGAGAACAAAGCTCCATAGGCTTTCACTGTAACAGCGACTTCAGACTCACGTATAGAGTGTAGAATTAACCAGTAGATCTAATTTATGGTGACGTCACTGAAGAACGGCGCTGTATACCAGAGTGGGCAGTGGTAGGTAATTACATTAACACGCTCACACTACATTATATGCACATAAACACACATTTAAACCATAAAAATGTTAGTGGGAGTGCTCCTTTAAAGGGACATTGTCACCTGAATTTGGAGGGAACAATCTTCAGCCATGGAGGCGGGGTTTTTGGGTGTTTGATTCACCCTTTCCTTACCCGCTGGCTGCATGCTGGCTGCAATATTGGATTGAAGTTCATTCTCTGTCCTCCGTAGTACATGCCTGCACACGTCAATCTTGCCTTGCGCAGGCGTGTCCTATGGAGGACAGAGAATGAACTTTAATCCAATATTGCAGCCAGCATGCAGCCAGCGGGTAAGGAAAGGGTGAATCAAACACCCGAAAACCCCGCCTCCATGGCTGAAGATTGTTCCCTCCAAATTCAGGTGACAGTGTCCCTTTAAGGTCCAATTGAGACATCCACTATTTTCTCATACATGGGAAAAAATGTTCCCATTTCCATCAGTGTGCTGGATCAGATTTTCATCAGTGTTTTCTCAGAGAGTTTGTCATAGACAAAAAAAAACCATGGAAGATTATTAAGCTTATTTCTCCTAGCAAAACACTTGTTGAGAAAAGAATTATGATTTGATACAACAACCGTAATGCCATTAATGTGCTCATGTACCCACAGAAAGCATGGATATGTGAAAATCCCAATAGATAACAAAGGTTATGTTTTAAATACGTGAAAACACAGTAAGAAGACGTGCATGAAACACAAACATCTGAATGAGGCCTGATGTATATAAAACATGCATTAGTATGTCGCCAATTGAATTTAAAAAACAAAGATTTACATTTTTTTCTTTCTAGCCAGTTTAGTTTACTCTGTGTTAAACTGTCATACATAACAGTATCCATTAAATGAGTGTTCTTTGAAACATCTGTCAAACATAAGCAGACTCTATGCATTTGACACTGGCATGAGTTGCTTTATTTCAATAGTTTCTAGAAATATACTGTAGATATTTATATTTATGTACCATGAAAACCAATAACAGTGTCCAATACAGCACAACCAAGGTTGCTATTCTGTATAACCTGCAAGTCTGTGTCCCGATGGCACAGAAATAGTTGGTTTAAAAAAAAAAAAAAAAAACAAGGTGCACCATTCTCTTGGGCTATGTTCAAACAAAATTTTGAGAGGCATTTTTTCAGGTGATGCTCTCCAAAATACTTCTCAAAAATTGCTTAAAAATGCTCAGAAAGCTCTCTCTATTCATTTCTATGGGTACCTTATGAGGATCTTTTTAAAATTTCCATTTCCTGAAGATATTTGTAAAAATGCCTAATGTGAAAAAGAAAAATGCACATTACTTGTTGGAAGTGCACCCTGAATCAAACCTCTCCAAACTAAGCATTGTCAAATCAAAAGACTTTGAAAAAAAAAAAAAAAAAAATCAGGAGAAAACCTTTTCCCACACCAGCTTCAAGGGAACCATGTTTTCCCAATATGGACCACCACCTTTACAGCCTCTTTTACAGTTATTTTGGAAGAGGATTTTTTCCTTGAATAGTTTTTTTTTTTAGTTTTTTAAAGCGTTTTGATTTTACAATGCCTAGTTTGCACAGGATTCATTCAGGATACGTTTGTAAGGGCTATATGGCCAAGAGGGAGAAGGATGGAGTGCTACGTCAGACAACATGGTCTCCACAATCACCCAGCCTCAGCCAATTGATATGCTTTGGGATACGTTGGACAGCAAAATGTAGGCAAAAGAGCCAAAAAGTGCACAGAACCTTTTGGAACTTCTTTGAGACTGTTGGAAAACCATACCAGGTGATAACGTTATGGAGCTGCTTGATGGCTTTGCATTTTATTCAAACACACAAAGCAATTCTTGACAGTCCAAGCTGTAATCAAACTAAAAGGGTGTACTTTGAGGCAGGGTGGTACTGACCCACCGGAGAACCGGAGGATTCTCCGGTGGTCCCAGGCACTGACACCTGCTGGCATACTGGCCAGCAGCTTCTTAAGGCCCTCACTGCTCTAGGGGCACCCAGCCAATGGCTATGGGGCCCTTGAGTCAAGGGGGCCCGCCCTGTGCCAGTTGAGCAGTAGTGGGTGACAGGAAGCCAAGCCTGTCCCCGCTGCTAAAGAGTAATGAATATTCACGCTTCTCCACACCCCCATGGGTGTGGAGAGGAGTGAATACCATTCCACTTTAAAGGGAACCTGTCACCCCGTTTTTTCAGATTGAGATAAAAATACTGTTAAATAGGGCCTGCTCTGTGTGTTACAATAGTGTATGTAGTGTACCCTGATTCCCCACCTATGCTGCGAAATACATTACCAAAGTCGCCGTTTTTGCCTGTCAATCAGGCTGGTCAGGTCGGGTGGGCGTGGTCAAATCAGTATGCAAACTCGGCTTCAGGAAAATGGCCGCCGCGATCTCTTCTGCGCACGCGCGGCATCCCGCGGCCATTTTCCTGAAGCCCCGTGCAGCAAAGCACTCCATCTGCGCACGCGTGGCCCCAGGAAGATGGCTGCCCCCACCGAAGACAGTAATAGCGCAGATCGCGCGCTGTTTCTTAACGTGTGCGCAAGTGGATTCGGCACTGGGACATGCGCACACCACTACGCCACCAACGTAAAGCTGGGGAAGAAACAGCGCTGTGACCACACCCACCCGACCTGACCAGCCTGATTTGACCACGCCCACCCGACCTGACCAGCCTGATTGACAGGCAAAAAACGGTAATTAATCTTACCGATAATTGTATTTCCAGGAATCCATCCTGACAGCACCATGGAGGACGTCCTTGTTATACACAGTGGGACAGGAAACACGAGAGTTTAAAAGGACCCTCCCCCTTCCACCCTTCAGTGGTTTTCCAAAGTAACACATCTGGATGGATGCAAACAGAAAAATTTATTTTGAACATAACAAGATTAACATCAATGTTACTTCACATAAGTATGATACATGTTTACATTAGGGAGGGAACTATCCGTGCTGTCAGGATGGATTCCTGGAAATACAATTATCGGTAAGATTAATTACCGTTTTCCATGTCACCACCTGACAGCACCATTGAGAAGTACCAAAGGAAACTTCCTAGACCTAGGGTGGGACTACCGCCTGAAGCACTTTCCTGCCAAAGGCTGAGAAGAAACTACATCTAATTTGTAGTGTTTTGAAAAGGTGCTAATGTTAGACCAAGATGCTGCATTACAAATCTGATCTACTGAGGCCCCCCCTCTTTCGGCCCAAGATGTGGCCATAGCCCTAGATGAATGAGCCTTAAGGCTATCTGGAGGATCTTTTCCCTGTATCTGATAGGCCGTGGAAATAGTGGATCTAATCCACCTGGCAATAGTGGATTTTGATGCCTTTTTTCCCCTATTAGGACCCCCGTACAGGACAAAGAGATTACTATTTTGTCTCCAGGCCCTAGTCATGTCCAAGTATTTCAGTATCGTCTCCCTGACATCTAAGTTATGGAAGAAGGCTTCTTTTTGGTTTTTAGGAGATTGACAAAAAGACGGAAGAACGACCTCTTGGTTAATATTTGACACAGAGGCTACTTTGGGAAGAAACCCTGGGTCAAGCCTCAAAACCAACCTATCATCAAATATCTGTAGATAGGGGTTTTTGATGGAAAGGGCCTGAAGCTCCCCCAATCTTTTGGCTGATGTAATGGCTACTAAAAACACTGCTTTTAGGGACAGATTAGCGATATTTATATCCTTGTTTATATCAAAGGGCTCTTTGCATAGAACATTAAGGACTAAATTTAGGTCCCACAGGGGCACAGACTTTCTGATTGGAGGCTTCAGCCTCGAGACTGCTCTAGAAAAACGAGCGATCCAAGGGTGGGCGGCAAGGGAAGAGTCATAAAATACACTGAGGGCTGCGATTTGAACCCTCAAGGTACTTGGTTTCAGCCCGATCTTAAATCCCTGCTGTAGGAAATCAAGACTCTTGGGTATGTTAGGGTGATCAACATCGATTGTTGTGTCTCCACAAAAACTGCAGAATTTTCTCCAGGTTCTGAGGTATATTGCTGAAGTCACCGGTTTCCTACTTGCTTGTAGAATCGAAATTACTCCTTCTGAAAGGCCTTTTGCCCTTAGGATCTGCCGCTCAGGATCCAAGCTGTTAACCGCAACTTTCCTGGGTTCTGATGGAAGATCGGGCCCTGAGAAAGCAAGTCCCCCCTGACTGGAAGATGGTAAGGACTGTCCACTGCCAGCTTCTTCAGAAGGGGAAACCAGCTCCTTCCGGCCCAGAAAGGGACCACCAGGATCACCCGAGCTCTGTCCTCGCAAATTTTCCTGAGTACCCTTGGTACTAATGCGAGAGGGGGAAAGGCATATAGCAGACCCGAGCTCCACGACTGAGAAAGGGCATCCACCGCTGCTGGATTTTCCTGAGGATTTAGGGAGAAGAAGGTCTTTATTTTTGTATTTCTTCTGGTCGCAAAAAGATCCATGGACGGGGTTCCCCAGCGCTGACACAGGGTATCGAAAATTTCGCTGTTCAGTTCCCACTCTATGGGTGATAGTTTTTCCCTGCTCAGAAAATCCGCAACCTGGTTCTTTGAGCCTTCTAAGTGGACTGCTGAAATTGAAAGTACCGATCTTTCTGCCCATGCGAAGATCTGATCCGCCAGACGTTGCAATTTCGGATGTCTCGGGCCCCCCTGATGGCGAAGAAAAGCTACCGCCGTCGTGTTGTCCGATAATATCTTCAGATGTTTGTTCTTTAGCAGGGACCGGGCTGCACACAGAACCTTCCAAACCGCCTGTAGCTCTCTGTGGTTTGAGGAATTGTTGCTCTCTTCCGAATTCCACTGTCCTTGGTAATATCTTCCGAGTACCTGGCCGCCCCAACCTAGTTGACTTGCATCCGTGGTTACCGTGACTGCTGGGGTCTGGATCCATGGGACCCCCACCTGAAGGTTCTCTAACACCATCCACCATCGTAGGGATCTTCTGGCTCGACAGGATAGGACAAACTGTCTGTCCAACGAAGACTGTCTTCTGTCCCATGATGTTAGAACTTCTCTCTGCAATTGACGAGAATGGAATTGGCTCCAGCTGACACATGGGATACAGGATGTCATCAGGCCTAGGATCTTCATTGCATCTCGTATTGTCACCCGAGTCCTTGCAAACTGTCGAACCTTTTTCATCAAATCCAACCGCTTTCTGTCTGGAAGAAAAGACTTCCTGATGTCTGAGTCTAGTATTACCCCCAGAAACTGTCGTCTTGATTTTGGGGTTAAGTGCGATTTCTCCCAGTTTACCACCCAACCTAGTTTCTGCAGTGTGGAGATCACTAACTGAGAATCGATCTTGAGTTGGGATACTGAGTCTGCCACCAACAGGAAATCATCTAGATATGGTATTATAATGATACCTCGTTTCCTTAGAAAAGACACGATCTCTATTATGAGTTTTGTAAAAACTCTTGGAGCTGATGCTAGACCAAACGGAAGGCAACGGAACTGATAGTGTAAGACTGAACTGTCTTTCTCTATCGCAAATCTTAGGTATTTTTGATGTTGCAAAGAAAATGGAACGTGATAGTACGCACTCTTTAGATCCAAAGTGCACATTACCACGTTCTTCCCCAATAGGGGAATTGTGGAGCGAATGGACTCCATTTTGAATCTTTTGTACGATAGCCATTTGTTTAGTGGCTTGAGGTTTATGATAGTTCGGGATTCTCCTGATGGTTTTATTATAGAAAAAAGACCCGAGTAGTGACCTGTTCCCCTTTGGTGAGGAGGTACGGGAGTTATTGCCTCCATCCGGAGGAGATCCTGAATGTCTGACCAAATTGGCGAGACTGAAGAGAGACGGGCGTTGGAGATGAAAAATCTTTCTGGAGGACGAGATATGAACTCTATCCTGTATCCCAGAGATATAACCTGAAGGACCCAAGGATTTGAGGTAATTTTTTCCCATTCCCCCAGGTAATTCAACAACCGACCCCCTATTCTGGTGGCGTCACTTTCTCCGGAACTCAGATCTAGGGTTTGAGGGACCTGGATCTCTATTTCGGTTCCTATTATCCCCCCCTTTCTGGTAACTCCATCTCCCTTGTTTACCTTTACCCCTATAGTCTGATCTCTGACTATAATAGGGTCTACGAAAGGGCTGGAATTTTTTCTTTTTCTCTTCTGGAAACCCCTTCTTTTCATCAGAAGCTTTTTCCAAAATGTCATCTAATACAGGGCCAAAAACCCGACCACCCGAAAAGGGAATGGAACATAGTTTGTTCTTAGAGGGAACATCCCCCGACCAGCTTTTTAACCAAATAGCCCTACGGGCTGCATTAGATAGCAATTGTCCTCTGGCTGAGAACCTGACCGATTCTGCCGTAGCATCTGCTAGAAATCCTGTGGCTAGTTTAATTAAGGGAATAGCACTAATGATAGACTCCCTAGAAGTTTTGGCTGACAATTGATCCTTTAAATCATCAACCCACAGATGCATAGCTCTCGCCACGGATGTCGCCGCAATATTTGTGCGGATCACCGCGGCCGAACTTTCCCAAGTTTTTTTAAGGAGACCATCTGCCTTTCTGTCCATGGGCTCCTTTAAGTTTGAGGAGTCCTCAAAAGGTATGGCAGTTCTTAGACACTTTCGCTAGTGGGATGTCAATCTTTGGTACATCTTCCCAGTCCTTGACCTCTTCATGGTCAAAGGGAAGACGGAGCCTAAAGTCTCTCGGTATTGATATCCTCTTCTCTGCCTCCTCCCACTCTTCCAAAATCATTGAGCTGCGGGAAGAGGTGAAGGAGGGGTCAGAAGCTGCAAATTCTGAGCAAAGCCGAGACTGAACTCGGACTTACCGAATATGTGCGTTAACTGGAAAGACTTTTGAAGTCTGTGACCGCAGACCCCCGAACATCTCGTCCTGCACGGAAAGAGAGGTCGAAGGTTCCTCAACCTGCATAGTCTGTCTGACTGCTCCCAGTAGTTCGTCAATATCATTGGAAGAAAAAAGATACTTTTTCCCCTTCTGAGGGGAATCTTTACACACTTCTTCCTCTTCCTCTATGTCAGATTCTGATTGACTGTTCTCAGAAGATGAATCTGACTCTCTCTGCCTCTTCCTAGACCTGGGTAGATCCTGGACCTCAGGCTGGAACTGCTGGGCGGTAGATAGGTTAGATATAGAAGCCTGCACTTCTTCTCTAACCATAGCTCTTATGCTTGTTATTAGAGAGGCCTGTTCCTCTCCTACAATGCGGACGGTGCAGGGCTCGCACAGAGGCTTCTGACACAAGGCATTAAGTTTTGTGGCACATATAGAGCATCTCCTGGTTTTACCCATCTTCTTATCCCCAGATGAAGGATGCCCCTGGAATATATAAAGGGACCACCACTAGTACCTTTAATAGGACTATACGGAGCGCACCTCTAAATGAGGACTCACATGTGCAAGGGAATCCTGCTTCCCCGTAGCCTCTACACAGACCGCTGGTATGGAGACTGGATCCATTAAAGCTGCGGTGTCTAGCGCTATACTCACTTACCTTTTATTCCTTCGCTTGTGTCCCGGCGCTCCTACAGGAGCGATGAGGAGAGCCGCCCCCCTGCTGCCACCGCGACCCGGAAGTGACGTGGCAGCGGTAACCCGGAGGTCCAACGCACGCTTACCGCCGACTCCTCTGAGCGCATGGAGTCCGGAGCGCTCTGCCGTACCTGCCCCTCCGGACTGTCTGCCAAGGAACCACCCTGCAGAGATCCACGCAGGTACGCTTGGGGTAGCCATCCGAGGTCGAGAGCCCCCACCAGGGGGAAGCGACCTTTTAGCCAGGAGCAGTGCTACACCGGCGTCGCTGAGGGACCCAATTAATTGGGTGTCGGCGATACAGAGTTTCGGCCATGGAAAGGAAGAGGCTGAGCCCCCCCGATCCGCACGCTCTGTAGGGACAACGATCTCTCGTCGTTCCTATCCACAGTGGGACAGGAAAAACACTGAAGGGTGGAAGGGGGAGGGTCCTTTTAAACTCTCGTGTTTCCTGTCCCACTGTGTATAAGAAGGACGTCCTCCATGGTGCTGTCAGGTGGTGACCTGGAAATGGCGACTTTGGTAATGTATTTCGCAGCATAGGTGGGGAATCAGGGTACACTACATACACTATTGTAACGCACAGCGCAAGCCCTATTTAACAGTATTTTTATCTCAATCTGAAAAAACGGGGTGACAGGTTCCCTTTAATAACAGGAGCATTAGCCCCAGGCTGCAGCCAACACTGCACGCATGTAAAGCCCCAGCACCACTCTCTCACACTCACACACAAAGCATCGCACTGCAAAACATACATACATGCATGCAGACAGACACACAGCACCACTCACCTCTTGCAGCACATCCCGGTGTCCTGCCTCATTCCCGGCGCTTCCTGTCCGAGACAGTGCAGCTGGATGATGTCATCATTCAGCGTGCGGCTGTTTCAGACAGAAAGCTGCCAGCGAGGAAGAGGCTCCCGGGATGTGCTGTGAGAGGTGAGTGGTGCTGTCTGTCTGCATGCGTGTGTGTATGCGGTGCTTTGTGTGTGAGTGTGAGAAAGTGGTGCGGCGTGTGTGTGTGCATGTGGCACGATGCTTTGTGTATGTGTGTGTGTGTGTGTGAGTGAAAGAGTGTGGTGCAGTGCTGTGTGTCTGTGTGTGTGTGTGTGTATTGGAGATGTGTGTATCGGAGATTGGCAATGATGGGCTGGTGGGGAAGGACAATGGGGGTGGTGGGGAAAGAGGCAATGATGGAGGTGGTGAAATGGGCAATGATGAGGTGGTGGGGGGGAGGCAATGATGGTTGTGGTAGAAAGGACAATGATGGTGGTGGGGAGGCATTGATGTAGGTGTTGAAATGGGCAATGATGGTAGTGGTGGAAAAGACAATGATGGTGGTGGAAAGGGCAATGATTGGGGTGGTGGGGGAGAAGGCAATGATGAGGGTGGAGGTGGAGAGGAGCTGCATTATACCCTATGAGGGGGGCTGCATTATATTCTGTGGGGGGACTGCATTATTCTCTCAGGGGACTACATTATATTCTGGGGACCTACATCATATTATATGAGGGGCGGAGCATTATGCCCTATGAGGGGGCTACAGTATACTCTATGGGGGCTGCATTATACCCTATGAGAGGACTACATTATATTCTATGGTGGGGACTGCATTATACCTTATGAGGGGGTTGCATTAAAATTTTGTGGGGTGCTGCATTATATTCTATGAGGCGGCTACATTATATTCTATGATGGGGGCTACCCCAACCCCTGCTACATAATTAAGACATGTACTACCTTATACCCTGATATTAGCATGTTTTACCACACAATTGGTGGTCTTGTATTTATTTCTATGTAGCTACATAGTGGGCCCCAAGAATGATTTTCTCTGGCGGGCCCAAGATGCTCCAGTCCCATGCTGCTTGAGGAATCAAAGATTTAACACACATACTGTTTTTTACACGCTTCTTTACTCTTTTTTCTATATTCGTTCCTTTGTAGCTTTGCTGCTTTCAGTCTGAATCTACAATATGCATACTCCAACAAAGGCAAGTAAATCTATTGCATGCCCAGACTTTTAACCAGTATTATAGATACTATAGTACTATATTGTTCTATTGTACTACAGTGCCATGCGAAAGTATTTAGATACAGAGAAGACAGGCTAACGGAGCGCCAGGCTGGCGGTCAGGGGAGATGTTGATTGAGAAAGGTCGGATACAGCTCCTGCCGGGTGCCTCAAGAGAAGAATAAACAGTGAATTGCTGGATACTTCAGTCACATGGGAGCGCACAGGACACAGATGAAAGGATTAAAAGTTTCTTTGTTTATTGAAATCCACAACACTTTTCGATGGAACAGCTCTGTCTTCATCAGGTGGCAGTATCATACGCGTTGTGGATTTCAATAAACAAAGAAACTTTTAATCCTTTCATCTGTGTCCTGTGCGCTCCCATGTGTCCGGAGTATCCTGCAACTCAATGCGAAAGTATTTGGCTCCCTGGAACTTTTTCCCACATATCATGCTTCAAACGTAAAGATACCAAATGTAAATTTTTGGTGAAGAATCAACAACAAGTGGAACACAATTGTGAAGTTGAATGAAATTTATTGGTTATTTTAAATTTTTGTGCAAATTCAAAAACTGAAAAGTGGGGCGTGCAATATTATTCTGCCGCTTTAACTTAATACTTTGTTGCGCCACCTTTTGCTGCGATTACAGCTGCAAGTCGCTTGGGGTATATCTACATCAGTTTTGTACATCGAGAGACTGAGATTCTTATCCATTCTTCCTTGGCAAACAGCTCGAGCTCAGTGAGGTTTGATGGAGATCATTTGTGAACAGCACTTTTCAGCTCTTTCCACAGATTCTTGATTGGATTGAGGTCTGGACTTTGACTTGGCCATTCTAACACCTGGATACGTTTATTTGTGAACCATTCCATTGTAGATTTTGCTTTACGTTTGGGATCATTGTCTTGTTGGAAGACAAATCTCCGTCCCAGTCTCAGGTCTTTTGCAGACTCCAACAGGTTTTCTTCAAGAATGGTCCTGTATTTGGCTCCATCCATCTTCCCACCAATTTTAACCATCTTCCATGTCCCTGCTGAAGAAAAGCAGGCCAAACCATGATGCTGCCACCACCATGTTTGACAGTGGGGATGGTGTGTTCAGGGTGATGAGCTGTATTGCCTTTACGCCAAACATATCATTTGGCATTGTTGCCATAAAGTTCAATTTTGGCTTTATCTGACCAGAGCACCTTCTTCCACATGTTTGGTGTGTCTCCCAGGTGGCTTGTTGCAAACTTTAAATGACACTTTTTATGGATATCTTTGAGAAATCGCTTTCTTCTAAACACTCTTCCATAAAGGCCAGATTTGCGCAGTGTACAACTGATTGTTGTCCTATGGACAGACTGTCCCACCTCAGCTGTAGATCTCGACAGTTCATCCAGAGTGATCATGGGCCTCTTGGTTGCATCTCTGATCAGTCTTCTCCTTGTTTGAGATGAAAATTTAGAGAGACGGCAGGGTCTTGGTAGATTTGCAGTGGTATGATACTCCTTCCATTTCAATATGATTGCTTGTACAGTGGGGGATGATTAAAGTTTTGGAAATCATTTTATATCCAATTCCGGCTTTAAACTTCTCCACAACAGTATCACGAACCTGCCTGTTGTGTTCCTTGGTCTTCATGATGCTCTCTGTGCTTCAAACAGAACCCTAAGACTATCACAAAGCAGGTGCATTTATATGGAGACTTGATTATACACAGGTGGATTATATTTACCATCATTAGGCATTTAGGACAACATTGGATCATTCAGAGATCCACAATGACCTTCTGGAGAGATTTTGCTGCACTGAAAGTAAAAGGGCCAAATAATATCGCACGCCCCACTTTTCAGTTTTTGATTTTCCACAAAAATTTAAAATAACCAATAAATTTCGTTCAACTTCACAATTTTGTTCCACTTGTTGTTGATTCTTCAACAAAAATTTACATTTGGTATCTTTATGTTTGAAGCATGATATCTGGGAAAAGGTTGAAAAGTTCCAGGGAGCCAAATACTTTGGCAATGCACTGTATATTGTTAAATTCTATTCTTATACTTTTCTAATTATGCTAGCAAACAAACATTAAAATGATACAATAAAACTGCACTTTTGACACTTAGGGGTGGCGTGGGCATGCAGACATCCAAGGATCCCCGGTCCCATCTAGCTATATTGGCTAAGATAATTTTTGAATTCCTTACTATATCACCCTTATTTGGATATTTTTGCTTACATTAGATAGATATATATCTGGGACACATGGGATGTTGCAATAACTATACAATGGCAATCTATAATATAACGCTGGGAGCGTCACTCTGTCCGAAGCCTTTATAGACTGCGCAAGCGCCGGCGCAGTCTGGCCCCCACAGAGTGACGCTCCCAGGAGATCGCGGTATGCGTAAACACTGAACGCACACCGCGATCTCCACCGGAGAGTCGGGGACCGCCAGGATGGTGAGTATATTCACCTGTCCCCCGTTCCAGCGCTGCGTGCGGCTCCGTCTCCCGTCTCCTCTGCTGTGACGTTCACAGTTCAGAGGGCGCGATGACTCGCTTAATGCGCGCAGCGGTGGAATGGGGCCAGGTGAATATAGCAAGTGCTGGGGGGCCTGAGCTAGCGGCGATACCGGCACCTGACCCCCACAGCGCGCCGGTGTCGCCGCCTGCTCAGGCTCCCCAGCACTCGGCGCCCAGCGACGATAGGTGAGTATGTTATTTTTTTTATATATATCGCATCAGCATACGGGGCATATATTATGGAGCATCTTATCGGGGCCATCAACCATAATGGAGCAGTGTACGGGGGCATATATTATGGAGCATCTTATGGGGGCCATAAACTATAATGGAGCAGTGTACGGGGGCATATATTATGGAGGATCTTATGGGGGCCATAAACCATAATGGAGCAGTGTACGGGGGCATACACACTGGAGCATCTTATGGGGGCCATAAACCTTTATGGAGCAGTGTACGGGGGCATACACACTGGAGCGTCTTATGGGGGCCATAAACCTTTATGGAGCAGTGTACGGGGGCATACACACTGGAGCGTCTTATGGGGGCCATAAACCTTTATGGAGCAGTGTACGGGGGCATACACTATGGAGCATCTTATGGGGGCCATAAACCATAATGGAGCAGTGTACGGGGACATATACTATGGAGCATCTTATGGGGGCCATCAACCATAATGGAGCAGCGTATGAGGCATATGGGTGGGAGAAGCAAATTAAAGAATGGTGGCGCAGGATGGGAGCAGCACATGACACAACAGGTGCACAGGATGGGAGCAGCACATGACAGAATGGAGGCGCAGGATGGGTACAGAACATGTCAGAATGGAGGCGCAGGATGGGTGCAGCACATGTTAGAATGGGGGCGCAGGATGGGAGCAGCACATGACAGAATGGGGGCGCAAGATGGGTGCAACACATGGCAGGATGGGGGCGCAGGATGGGTGCAGCACATGACAGGATGGGGACGCAGGATGGAGCAGCACATGACAGGATGGGGACGCAGGATGGAGCAGCACATGTCAGAATGGGGGTGCAGGATGGGTGCAGCACATGACAGGATGGAGACGCAGGATGGAGCAGCACATGACAGAATGGGGACGCAGGATGGAGCAGCTCATGACAGGATGGGGACGCAGGATGGGTGCAGCACATGACAGGATCGGGACGCAGGATGGAGCAGCTCATGACAGGATGGGGACGCAGGATGGAGCAGCACATGTCAGAATGGGGACGCAGGATGGAGCAGCACATGACAGGATGGGGACGCAGGATGGAGCAGCACATACCAGGATGGAGACCATATACCAATATAAATGCTCGCCAACCGGGCGTAGAACGGGTTCAATACCTAGTGTCTCTATAACCACATAGATGGTGTCTGCACTAACATGGGTAACATTATTGTGTGAGCTCTGTATGTGTGTCCAATTTTTGCATGCATTCATGTTTTTATTCCTTCCTTTCTCTCCTTGTATCTGATCTGGTTTAAATTAAGTGTTGTATATTAGGGTAATACCTAGGATATTGATAGTCTATAATGGGAAAAATTGCTGCTATAATATCAAGAACAAAAAAAAGGGGGAAAAACTAAGTCCAATATAATGTTTAATATAATCAGCACTTTTGCAATTAGATTATACTATAAGTATGCATATAATTTCCATGACTCTTCTATTTCATTTTAATTCTTTTCAGATGTAAATAGCATTAGCCTGATGGCACGTTAATATACAGTGGGGCAAAAAAGTATTTAGTCAGTCAGCAATAGTGCAAGTTCCACCACTTAAAAAGATGAGAGGCGTCTGTAATTTACATCATAGGTAGACCTCAACTATGGGAGACAAACTGAGAAAAAAAAATCCAGAAAATCACATTGTCTGTTTTTTTAACAATTTATTTGCATATTATGGTGGAAAATAAGTATTTGGTCAGAAACAAACAATCAAGATTTCTGGCTCTCACAGACCTGTAACTTCTTCTTTAAGAGTCTCCTCTTTCCTCCACTCATTACCTGTAGTAATGGCACCTGTTTAAACTTGTTATCAGTATAAAAAGACACCTGTGCACACCCTCAAACAGTCTGACTCCAAACTCCACTATGGTGAAGACCAAAGAGCTGTCAAAGGACACCAGAAACAAAATTGTAGCCCTGCACCAGGCTGGGAAGACTGAATCTGCAATAGCCAACCAGCTTGGAGTGAAGAAATCAACAGTGGGAGCAATAATTAGAAAATGGAAGACATACAAGACCACTGATAATCTCCCTTGATCTGGGGCTCCACGCAAAATCCCACCCCGTGGGGTCAGAATGATCACAAGAACGGTGAGCAAAAATCCCAGAACCACACGGGGGGACCTAGTGAATGAGCTGCAGAGAGCTGGGACCAATGTAACAAGGCCTACCATAAGTAACACACTACGCCACCATGGACTCAGATCCTGCAGTGCCAGACGTGTCCCACTGCTTAAGCCAGTACATGTCCGGGCCCGTCTGAAGTTTGCTAGAGAGCATTTGGATGATCCAGAGGAGTTTTGGGAGAATGTCCTATGGTCTGATGAAACCAAACTGGAACTGTTTGGTAGAAACACAACTTGTCGTGTTTGGAGGAAAAAGAATACTGAGTTGCATCCATCAAACACCATACCTACTGTAAAGCATGGTGGTGGAAACATCATGTTTTGGGGCTGTTTCTCTGCAAAGGGGCCAGGACGACTGATCCGGGTACATGAAAGAACGAATGGGGCCATGTATCGTGAGATTTTGAGTGCAAACCTCCTTCCATCAGCAAGGGCATTGAAGATGAAACGTGGCTGGGTCTTTCAACATGACAATGATCCAAAGCACACCGCCATGGCAACGAAGGAGTGGCTTCGTAAGAAGCATTTCAAGGTCCTGGAGTGACCTAGCCAGTCTCAAGATCTCAACCCTATAGAAAACCTTTGGAGGGAGTTGAAAGTCCGTGTTGCCAAGCGAAAAGCCAAAAACATCACTGCTCTAGAGGAGATCTGCATGGAGGAATGGGCCAACATACCAATAACAGTGTGTGGCAACCTTGTGAAGACTTACAGAAAACGTTTCACCTCTGTCATTGCCAACAAAGGATTTATTACAAAGTATTGAGATGAAATTTTGTTTCTGACCAAATACTTATTTTCCACCATAATATGCAAATAAAATGTTAAAAAAACAGACAATGTGATTTTCTGGATTTTTTTTTCTCAGTTTGTCTCCCATAGTTGAGGTCTACCTATGATGTAAATTACAGACGCCTCTCATCTTTTTAAGTGGTGGAACTTGCACTATTGCTGACTGACTAAATACTTTTTTGCCCCACTGTATATGAGAATTGGAAAAAAGTAAGGTTAACTCCTTTCTGCCATCCGACGTATTATCCCGTCCATGTGCCCTGGGCCCGTCTGACCATGGATGGGATAGTACGTCATCGCGATCTCACAGCTGACACCCGGCACTAGATGCCAGGAGCGGTCGCAGACTGCTCCCGGCACTTTAACCCCTGAAATACTGCGATCGAATACGATCACAGCATTTCAGAAGCCAGCGCAGGGGCTGACAGCCCCTCTGCCTTTGAATCGGAGACCCCGCAGAGTGACACGGGGTCCCGATCGCTGCCATGGTAACCCGATGTCGTCATGACGACATTCGGGTTACCAGAGTTAAGAAACGTCCTGGTCATGCACAGTGCATGATCAGGAAGTCTCTCGGCGTCAGTGCAGCGCTGACAGCTTCTTTAGCATGCAGTTGCTGCTTCATCTGCATGCTATAGAAGTGATCAACCTGAAAAAAATAAGTGTCCCATAGTGGGACAAAGTGTAAAACTTAGAACGAATTAAATTTTTTTTTTTTTTTGTAATTGTAAAGATATTTACAAAAATAATTTAAAAAATAATATTTATTCCATCAAATAAATATTTGAATAAAAAAAACTAACCAATAAAAGTACACGAATTTGGTATTTCCGCGTCCGTAATGACCCGCCCTATCAAACTGTCCCACTAGTTACCCCCTTTAGTGAACAACATAGAAAAAAACACCAAGGCAAAAAACAATGCTTTATCGTCATACCGCCGAACAAAAAGTGGGATACCAAGCGATCAAAAAGACAGATATAAATAAACATGGCACCCCTGAAAACGTCATCTTATCCGGCAAAAAACAAGCTGCCATACAGCTCCATCACCGGAAAAATAAAAAGGTTATAGCTCTCAGAATAAAGCGATGCAAAAATTATTTTTTATATAAAATAGTTTTTATTGTATAAAAGCGCCAAAACATAAAAAAATTATATAAATGAGGTATAGCTGCCTTATCAATATTACCACACGCGGAACGGTATAAACTCCCCACCCCCCAAAAGAAATTCATGAATTGCTGGTTTTTTTGTTCATTTTGCCTCCCAAAAATCGGAATAAAAAGCGATCAAAAAATGTCATGTGCCTGAAAATGGTACCAATAAAAACATCAACTCGTCCCGCAAAAAACAAGACCTCACAAGACTCTGTTGACCGAAATATGAAAAAATTATAGCTCTCAATATATGGTGATGCAAAAACTAATTTTTTGCAATAAAAAGCATCTTTTAGTGTGTGACAGCTGTCAAACATAAAAACCCGCTATAACGCCTCTTTCACACGTCCGGATACTTCCGGTACCAGAGATGTCAGTGTCCGTGTGTGTAATACTTGTGGCACACGTGTGAAGCATCAGTACCACACGGACGGGCGCCAGGGAAGAAGTGTTACAGTAAGCGCTTTTCCCCAGCACCCGGTGTTGAACACGGCTCTCATCATTCTCCCCTGCTCTGCCAGCGATTGGCGCGAGCAGGGTAGAATGATGAGAGTTACATTTTAGTAATAAAAGAGACAGCAGGCGGCGGCTGATGGGACTATTACTCCCATCAGCCTACCCCTGCTGCCATTAATAACAGTGACAGCAGGACCGGCGGATGGGAGTATTCATCTGCCGCTCCTGCGCTGCAACCCTCAGCTGTCAGCAAGGTTGGATATTTTATTATTATTATTATACATTTTTATAGCGCCATTTATTCCTTGGCGCTTTACATCTAAAAGGGGCAGATATAGACAAGCACAATAACCATGAGCAAAATAATGCACACACAAGTACAGAAGGAGAGAGGACCCTGCTCCCGAGGGCTCACAGTCTAAAGGGGATGGGTGAGGATACACTAGGAGAGGGTAGAGCTGGTCGTGCGGCGGTTCAGCAGACTAAGGATCACTACAGGTTGAATAGAGGGGTCACAACACCATTTTTTTTAATTATTTAAATAAATACCATATATATTTGAGTATAAGCCAACCCGAGTATAAGCCGAGACCCCTAATTTTGCCACAAAAAACTGGGAAAACTTAATGACTCGAGTATAAACCTAGGGTGGAAAATGCAGCAGCTACTGGTAAATTTCAAAAATAAAAATAGATACCAATAAAAGTAAAATTAATTGAGACATCAGAGGTTTAAGTGTTTTGAATATCCATATTGAATCAGGAGCCCCATATAATGCTTCATACAGTTTATGATGGGCCCCATAAGATGCTCCATATTAAAATATGCCCAATATAATGCTGCACAAATGTTGATTAAGACCCCATAAGATGCTCCATACAGACATTTGCCCCATATAATGCTCCACAAATGCTGATTATGGCCCCATAAGATGCTCCATAGAGATATTTGCCCCATATAATGCTGCACATGGCCCCATAAGATGCTCCATAGAGATATTTGCCCCATATAATGCTGCACATGGCCCCATAAGATGCTCCATAGAGATATTTGCCCCATATAATGCCGTACAAGGCCCCATACAGATATTTGCCCCATATAATGCTGCACATGGCCCCATACAGATATTTGCCCCATATAATGCTGTACATGGCCCCATACAGATATTTGCCCCATATAATGCTGTACATGGCCCCATACAGATATTTGCCCCATATAATGCTGCACATGTCTGTTATGACCTGGTGGTAAGGACAATAATGGACCTGGTGGTTAAGAGCACACGGAATGACCTGATGGTTACAAATAATATAGGACGAGCTCTGAGACGTGGGAACTCTGCTAACCGCAAACCCTAATCCTATCACACACACTAGAAATAGCCGTGGATTGCTCCTAACGCTCCCTATGCAACTCGACACAGCCTAAGGAACTAGCTAGCCTGAAGATAGAAAAATAAAGCCTACCTTGCCTCAGAGAAATTCCCAAAGGAAAAGGCAGCCCCCCACATATAATGACTGTGAGTAAAGATGAAAATACAAACACAGAGATGAAATAGATTTAGCAAAGTGAGGCCCGACTTACTGAACAGACAGAGGATAGGAAAGGTAACTTTGCGGTCAGCACAAAAAACTACAAAAAGACCACGCAGAGGGCGCAAAAGACCCTCCGCACCGACTCACGGTGCGGAGGCGCTCCCTCTGCGCCCCAGAGCTTCCAGCAAGCAAGACAAAAATCAAAATAGCAAGCTGGACAGAAAAATAGCAAACAAAGAAAAACAAGCAGGAACTTATCTTCCACTGGGAAGACAGGTCACAAGAACGATCCAGGAGTGAACTAGACCAATACTGGAACATTGACAGGTGGCATGGAGCAATGATCTAAGTGGAGTTAAATAGGGCAGCCAGCCAACGAATTAACCTCGTCACCTGTGGAAGGAAACTCAGAAGCCGCAGCCCCACTCACAACCACCAGAGGAAGCCCATGGACAGAACCAGCTGAAGTATCATTCATGACCACAGGAGGGAGCTTGACAACAGAATTCACAACACATGTCCCCATAAGATGCGCCATACAGACATTTGCCCCATATGCTGTTGCTGTGATTAAAAAAAAAAAAAGGGCAGGGAACATGCAGCGGGTACCGCTCATTACAGTAATGAATATGAGGCTCCACCCCTATGGGAGTGGAGCCGGGTCCATATTCATTACTGTAATGAGCGGTACCATGTGACCGCTCACCACAGGAAGAAGCTGCCGGCACCTGAAGAACCAGGGACTGCACCACGCCAGGAGCAGGTGAGTATTATTAGACAGCTGCTGCACCCCCTCCCCTGCCGACCCCTGGGTATGACTCTAGTATAAGCCGAGAGGGGCAATTTCAGTCTAAAAAATGGGCTGAAATTCTCGGCTTATACTCGAGTATACACGGCAATTTAAAAAAACTGCATGGGGTCTCCCCCATTTTTGACAACCAGCCTTGCTAGAGCTCACAGCTGGGGACTGGTATTCTCAGGCTGGTAAGAGCCATGGATATTGACCCCCCCCAGTCTAAAAATAGCAGCCCGCAGCTGCCCAGTAAAGGCACATTTATTAGATGTGCCAATTCTGGCACTTTACCCGGCTCTTCTCACTTGCCCTGTAGCGGTGGCAAGTCGGGTAATAGTTGTTCGGTTGATATCACTGGTGATGCCTATCCATTACTAATCATATAGTTGTAATGTTAAATAAAGACACAGGCAGAATAAAATCTTTTAATGAAATAAAACACCACACAGTTTTACCAATTTATTGCTACGCTTAATCCAAGCGAAGCCCTCAATCTCCTGTAATAATAGTAAAATAACATACCAACAATATACAATACCTGTCCGTCGTTCTGTCCCACACCGTAATCCATATCTGGGGAATATACAGTTTTCCACCTGAACGATGCACAGATGTAACCGTCCCGACTGAAAACCACTGGTGAATGAGGAGATGATAGAAGCGGAGTTTCAGTGACCGGGGGTGACGTCATAGAGGTTTCTCCTGGGACTGAGCTCCGTTCCCAGCCAGGCTAGGCTGCGGTGACTTCTGTGAGATCCCAGCTAGCACCGTGAGCCCTGAGCGCTCACTGTGCTAGCAGGGATCTGACCGCAGGAGTCTAGTTTCTAAAATGGTGTAACTTGTGGGGGATTTCCACTGTTTAGGCACATCAAGGGCTCACCAAATGCGATATGGCGTCCGATCTTAATTCCAGCCAATTTTGCGTTGAAAAAGTCAAACGGTGCTCCTTCCCTTCCGAGCTCTGTCATGCGCCCAGACAGTGGTTTACCCCCACATATGGGGTATCAGTGTACTCAGGACAAATTGCCCAACAACAATTGTGGTCCAAATTCTCCTGTTACCCTTGGTAAAATAAAAAAATTTGGGTCCGAATTACATTTTTGGTAAATAAAAGTTAAATGTTCAGTGTACTCAGGACAAATTGCACAACAACTTTTGAGGTCCAATTTCTCCTGTTACCCCTGGGAAAATAAAAAAATGGGTGCGAAAAGATCATTTTGTGAAAAAAAAAATATTTTTTATTTTACAAACTTCTGTGAAGCACTTGGGGATTCTATGTGCTCACCACACATCTAGATAAGTTCCTTAGGGGGTCTAGTTTCTAAAATGGTGTCACTTGTGGGGAGTTTCCACTGTTTAGGTACATCAGGGGCTCTACAAACGCGACATGGCGCCTGATCCCAACTCCAGCCAATTTTGCATTGCAAACGGCGCTCCGAGCTCTGCCATGCGCCCAAACAGTGGTTTACCTGCACATATTGGGTATCAGCGTACTCAGGACAAATTGCCCAACAACATTTGTGGTCCAAATTGTCCTGTTACCCTTGGTAAAATAAAAAAAATTTTGGTCCGAATTACATTTTTGGTAAATAAAAGTTAAATGTTGATTTTTTTTTAAATATTCCAAAAATTCCTGTGAAACACCTGAAGGGTTAATAAACATCTTGAATGTGGTTTTGAGCACCTTGAGGGGTGCAGTTTTTAGAATTGTGTCACTTTTGGGTATTTTCTATCACATAGACCCCTGAAAGGGACTTCAAATGTTAGGTAGTCCCTAAAAAAAAATGCTGTTGTAAAAATGAGAAATCGCTGTTTACATTTTTAACACTAACAAAAAATAATGATGTTTCCAAAATTTTGCTGCTGTAAAGTAGACATGTGGGAAATTTTATTTATTAACTATTTTGTGTGACATATTTCTCTGTTTGAAGGGCATAAAAATTGAAAGTTTGAAAATTGCAAAATTTTCCAAATTTTCACCGAAGTTCCGTTTTTTTACACAAATAAACGCAAGATATATATCGAAGAAATTTTACCACTAACGTGAAGTACAATGTGTCACGACAAAACAGTCTCAGAATTGCCAAGATCTGTTAAAGTGTTCCAGAGTTATTACCTCATAAAGGGACAGTGGTAAGAATTGTAAAAAATTGGTCTGGTCATTAACATGCAAACCACCCTTGGGGGTAAAGGGGTTAAAGGTGTATTCTCTTTTTGTCCATTTATGACCTATCCATGTTATAAATGAATAATGGATGCAGATCCCACAATTGGGACCCATATTTTCAAGAACCAGGCCCTGTTGCATGCTTCTTTTAGTGGAAAGGTGGTCTGAATTCACAAACACATGAATGGAAAATCCAACCACATGTCCATCAACAATGGTGCCGTATCAGGGATCAGCACTGCATTGGTGGGATAAACACATCTACTACACACTTGTGGCATTTCCTGTGGATATGATTTAAAGGGAACCAGTCACCCAATTCATGAAGTCCAAATGGCAAGAAGCATGAATCAGGGCCTGTCCGCATTATTGCCCCCAGACACGTTTTTTTCTGAAACCCAAAGCCAGACTAGTCTTGTTCCCAGCTATGATCTTCAAACTATATTTATTCTGAAATGCCAAATTGCTTCAGAGAAACATACTCTGATTCATGCTGCCTGCAGTTTGGGAAACATGGATTAGATGACAGGTTCCATGTATGTAACTACTGAGATAATAATACAAAATAATGGGAGAAAAAGAACTAAGCAACAGCATGTGTGAAAAAGACTTTGGTATACTAATAGATTACAGACTGCACATGAGTCAAAAATGTAATGCAGCAGAAAAAAGGCAAACAGTTCTAGGATGTAGTAAGAGAAGCATAAAGTCTAGATCATGTGAAGTAATTATCCCCCTCTACTCCTCCTTGGTCAGGTCTCATCTGGAATACTATCTTCAGTTCTGGGAACAACATTTTAATAAAGACATTGAAAAACTGGAGCAAGTTCAGAAAGGAGCTACCACGATGGTAAGCAGACTGCAAAGTATGTTCTACGAGGAAAGGTTAAAGGCTCTGGGTAGGTTTAGCTTGCCAAAAAGGCTAAGAGCAGACTTAATAGCTGTCTACTAATATCTGAAGGGATGTCACAGTGTAGAGGGATCATCATTCTCCTTTGCACATGGAAACAGGAGAAGAAATGAAAAGAAACTGAAAGGGAGAAGATACAGATTAGTTATTAGAAAAAAACTTTTTGACAGTGAAGGTGATCAATGAGTGGAACAGGTTGGCACGAGAGGTGGTGAGTTCTCCTTCAATTGAAGTCTTCAAACAGAGGCTGGACAGACATCTGTCTGAGATGGTTTAGTGAATCCTTCATTGAACAGGAGGTTGGACACGATGAATCTGGAGGTTCCTTCCAACTCTAACATTCTATGATTCTACGATAAATATACAAGATACGAAAACCCACTTAATTGTGAACAGATTAAAAATAAATCATTTCGACATGAGCCCTTTAGTAATATGATTTCACTTTAGTTGTTAACTTTGCACTAGGTAATTCAGTCCAAGTATTACTTCCAGCTTAGGAAAGTTACAATGTATGCATTATATGAAAGGTCTGAGCTATTTAAAACTTGTGCAATCTTTCCAACACGTCTGTATTCTGTCTCTGTTTACCTTGGCTACAACACCTGACTATTCATGCTAGTAACATTTTCTTCCACCTTTCTACAGGCAGGTGTGCCAGACACCTGCACACTGCACAACATGTGAGGTAGCCTACAAGAACAAGCCAGTATTTTATATATGTACTAACCCTTGCCAATGTTTACTTGCTCTATTTTTCAAGCGAAGGACTCAACAGCGTTTTTATTGCCACAGCTCGATGAATTATTTTCTTTTTTCACCATCACAGAAAATGTGCACAGTCAATTAATAATCTCCAGATGCAAAGAAATTTCCTTTGTCCGTTTGCTTGCTCTAAGTCTTATCTCTGAACAAAGTAACAGCTAAGGCAATATGGTGTCACGGGTATGTCAGAAGGTGCAGACAGTCGCACTGCATCTAGCAGCAGAAGGTCTCTGCATTTGGCTTTGCAGACACCTTCTTAACCCTTCTGACTCTTTGATCCAGTGGCAACCTTTCTCTAGCTCTAATTGACACACCTGGACCTGGGTGTTTATAGACTCCCAGCCTCCTGCTGGAAATCGCAAGTGACACTTCTATTTCCCCCTGTTGAAGCTTAGCACTATAGCAGTCAGCTATCCTCCTCTTTGGTGTTTGGAGGACGTCTGTTACATCTCTGAGTCTACACAAGATAAGTGTTCCCCTTGTTTGTCTATCCCAGCTGTCTTTAGTTGTAGTGGGGATTGACTAGTGCATATCCCATCCTTCCCTAAGCAGGGCTTATTGCGAGGGTCAGGCAGGGATTAGGTCACTGCTCGGCGATAGGTGCAGAACCTATATAGGGACGCTTAGGGCAGACAGGGTAACGTTAGATCTGCCTGGTTCTCTTTTCCTCATCCCTTCGTGTTGCACTTAGTCTTTCCAATACTGTGCGTGACAGATGGGCATAATCATGTACAAAAAAAATACAGAAAAAATGTACAATCAGAAGTGGTTTCAAAAGAAAATGGGGCACACTTTTTTCAATTAGGGTGGCTCACAGGAGTGTAGATTCTCTCATGCGAGTAAATCGGATCTGTTATGTAAATCACACTCTGTCAGAGTCTGAGCCGAGTCTCACCTTAGTGTGATCTGACTAATAATATTAATCTTTATTTTTATAACATATTCCTCAGCGCTTTACAGTTTGCACACATTATCATAGCTGTTCCCAATGGGGCTCACAATCTAAATTCCCTATCAGTATGTCTTTGGAATGTGGGAGGAAACCCACGCAAACACGAGGAGAACATACAAACTCCTTTCAGATGTTGTCCTTGGTGGGATTTGAACCCAGGACTCCAGCGCTGCAAGGCTGCAGTGCTAACCACTGAGCCACCGTGCTGCCCGCATGTGAGAATCGTAGCCCAGGTGAAGAGAAGGAGATCAAGATTTCTCCATTTTCTCCATTGTGTGAGACTGTGGAAATCAGACTGCACTCCGGTGTCATCTGAGTGCAGTTCAATGTTTTCCACACACTCACAGACTTGAATGGGTGAATGCGATCCAATTTGCCCAGGAATTTGAAGTATGCTGAGATTGTTCTCTCATGCTGAATCAGCATGAGAAAAAAGAAAAGCTGCATGAGAAAAAAAAAGCTGATCAGCACTGCACCACAGAATAATAGTGGTCCAAGTGCTATTCGATAAAAAATTGGGATAGCACTCGCCCGATGTGTACGGTTGTGTGAGCGAGCCCTTATACTTATTCTCTGTTAATGTTTCATAGCAAATTTGCAGTAGCAATATACAGTATGTCGCTGCAGTTTCAGCTGGATGCATCTTTTACAAATGAGAACTGAATAGAAGCACATCCACAATGGAAACCATACAGGTATGAGCTGGACAGCACAAAGGATTTGATGAGCTGTTAAACCTATTGATAACAGTGGGAATCATGCATATGATAAGATACTACTTGCAGTACCTTTGCAGGCATCTGGTGCTGAGAATGGGATCTTTAAATCTCGGAAGAATCCTGGCGCACACTTCTCGCAATGTATTCCTTCTGTGTTGTGCTGACAGTTATTACATGCCCCACCACTTTGGTTGCCTGATGCCAGCCACACATCCATGTCAAAACGGCAACTGTCAGCATGATCGTTACATTTACACTCTATCAATGACAAAGAAGAGGATAGTTAATAAGGGACCGGGTACTAAGCTGTGCTAGTAATAGGTGAGGAATCTTTCTTAATATTTTGACTAATCAAGAAAAAGCAGGATACAGAAACTGTTAAAACATATCTGATGATGTAGTTTGTTCAACTCTGAAACTAATAGAATAATAAAACTGCCCTGTGTTTATCATCATCTCCACTGGATATCTTCTTGACCAGCAGCGCAGCAGATTTATCCTTATATCCATTTCTACTATTGTATTTACTGCTAGTTTTATTCCTGCATACGGAGATGCAGCAGCCGGTATCTATATCTGCACAGGAGTTGTGCCTGACAATGCAACCAGGTGAGCAATACCACATACTTGGCGATCCTAGTTAATGATAAACTTACCTGGAGCAGCCAGTGCCAGGCAGCAGCTGCCAAGGCAAACAGGATCATGGGGTGCATTAAAAGAGGTCTGGATACACATGATGAGAGCATTATACTGCCTCTGTACAAATCCCTAGTTAGACCGCACATGGAGTACTGTGTCCAGTTTTGGGCACCGGTGCTCAGGAAGGATATAATGGAACTAGAGAGAGTACAAAGGAGGGCAACAAAATTAATAAAGGGGATGGGAGAAATACAATACCCAGATAGATTAGCGAAATTAGGATTATTTAGTCTAGAAAAAAGACGACTGAGGGGCGATCTAATAACCATGTATAAGTATATAAGGGGACAATACAAATATCTCGCTGAGGATCTGTTTATACCAAGGAAGGTGACGGGCACAAGGGGGCATTCTTTGCGTCTGGAGGAGAGAAGGTTTTTCCACCAACATAGAAGAGGATTCTTTACTGTTAGGGCAGTGAGAATCTGGAATTGCTTGCCTGAGGAGGTGGTGATGGCAAACTCAGTCGAGGGGTTCAAGAGAGGCCTGGATGTCTTCCTGGAGCAGAACAATATTGTATCATACAATTATTAGGTTCTGTAGAAGGACGTAGATCTGGGTATTTATTATGATGGAATATAGGCTGAACTGGATGGACAAATGTCTTTTTTCGGCCTTACTAACTATGTTACTATGTTACTATGTTACACTATCTACAACGTTTATTGCCCACATGATGCCCCTTTTGTGCGCATGCGCCAGTTCCGCGATACCAGGAAGAACTTTGTCTACTACCAGGTGAGCACTGATCTCTCGCTGATAACTGAATAAATAGGGATCTGACATCAGTACCACAGCGGCCTTTATCCAACCAATGTATTCCAGCACAGGTTAATGGGAGGGTGACAAATGTTTCTGCCTTTGCTATTGATCATGACTTATATAAAACTCTATCTGGCCAATACCCAACCACCCCTGGACGAAGCATTTCAGTGCAAAACACGCGTCGGGTGTGGTGGGTCCCCGGGTACGCCCTCTGGTAACTATGCCTTATGTACATCTACAGTCTTTTTACATTTATGTGCATGTTGGTAGTTTAAGTTGGATAGTGTCTACTTTTTAGTATTTGTCTCCTTAGTGCAAATACGGATGCGATTGTACACTTGTTTTTCTGATAGATCTCTATGCTATCACTAGATTTTCATCTACTTTTACGCTGTTACTATGCATCCTGATTTGCATTTTCAGACGAATTATTTTATGTATTTCCTGTAATACTGCCATATTTGATGTTTTTATACTTTATGGTGTACTTCAATTGTGTTGGGGGTGTTCCTGTTGGTGTCCCACCATTTTATCTGTACATGTGGTATTTGCCCTGTTTTTACGGTTATATGTAGTTTAACCCCTTTCTGACATCGGACGTACTATCCCGTCGAGGTGGGGTGGGCCCCCATGACCATGGACGGGATAGTACGTCCAGCGCGATCGGCGGCGCTCACGGGGGGAGCGCCGCCGATCGCGGCCGGGTGTCAGCTGCCTATCACAGCTGACATCCGGCACTATGTGCCAGGAGGGTCACGGACCGCCCCCGGCACATTAACCCCTGGCACACCGCGATCAAAGATGATCGCGATGTGCCGGCGGTGCAGGGAAGCATCGCGCAGGGAGGGGGCTCCCTGCGGGCTTCCCTAAGCCCCCCGCAGCAACGCGATGTGATCGCGTTGCTGCGAGGGTCTTACCTCCCTCCCTGCCTGCTCGAGCCCCGGATCCAAGATGGCCGCGGATCCGGGTCCTGCAGGGAGGGAGGTGGCTTCACAGAGCCTGCTCAGAGCAGGCACTGTGAAGCAGCCTGCACTGCTCTCAGATCGGTGATCTGACAGAGTGCTGTGCAAACTGTCAGATCACCGATCTGTGATGTCCCCCCCTGGGACAAAGTAAAAAAGTAAAAAAATATTTTTTTCAAATGTGTAAAAAAAAAACTAAAAAAAAATATTCCAAAATAATGAAAAAAAAAAAAAATATTATTCCCATAAATACATTTCTTTATCTAAATAAAAAAAAACAATAAAAGTACATATATTTAGTATCGCCGCGTCCGTAACGGCCCGACCTATAAAACTGGCCCACTAGTTAACCCCTTCAGTAAACACCGTAAGAAAAAAACAAACAAAAAACGAGGCAAAAAACAACGCTTTATTATCATACCGCCGAACAAAAAGTGGAATAACACGCGATCAAAAAGACAGATATAAATAACCATGGTACCGCTGAAAACGTCATCTTGTCCCGCAAAAAACGAACCATGATACAGCATCATCAGCAAAAAAATAAAAGTTATAGTCCTGAGAATAAAGCGATGCAAAAATAATTATTTTTTCTATTAAATAGTTTTTATCCTATAAAAGCGCCAAAACACAAAAAAAATGATATAAATGAGGTGTCGCTGTAACTGACCCGAAGAATAAAACTGCTTTATCAATTTTACCAAACGCGGAACGGTATAAACGCCTCCCCCAAAAGAAATTCATGAATAGCAGGTTTTTGGTCATTCTGCCTCACAAAAATCGGAATTAAAAAGCGATCAAAAAATGTCACGTGCCCGAAAACGTTACCAATAAAAACGTCAACTCGTCCCGCAAAAAACAAGACCTCATGACTCTGTGGACCAAAATATGGAAAAATTATAGCTCTCAAAATGTGGTAACGCAAAAATATTTTTTGCAATAAAAAGCGTCTTTCAGTGTGTGACGGCTGCCAATCATAAAAATCCGCTAAATAACCCGCTATAAAAGTAAATCAAACCCCCCTTCATCACCCCCTTAGTTAGGGAAAAATTAAAAAAATGTATTTATTTCCATTTCCCATTAAGGTTAGGGCTAGGGTTAGGGCTAGGGTTAGGGCTACAGTTTGGGTTGGGGCTAAAGTTAGGGTTCGGGTTGGGGCTAAAGTTACAGTTAGGGTTTAGATTACATTTACAGTTGGGAATAGTGTTGGGATTAGGGTTAGGGGTGTGTCAGGGTTAGAGGTGTGGTTAGGGTTACTGTTGGGATTAGGGTTATGGGTGTGTTTGGATTAGGGTTTCAGTTATAATTGTGGGGTTTCCACTGTTTAGGCACATCAGGGGCTCTCCAAACGCGACATGGCGTCCGATCTCAATTCCAGCCAATTCTGCGTTGAAAAAGTAAAACAGTGCTTCTTCCCTTCCAAGCTCTCCCGTGTGCCCAAACAGGGATTTACCCCAACATATGGGGTATCAGCGTACTCAGGACAAATAGGACAACAACTTTTGTGGTCCAATTTCTCCTGTTACACTTGGGAAAATACAAAACTGGGGGCTAAAATATAATTTTTGTGGGAAAAAAAAAGATTTTTTTATTTTCACGGCTCTGCGTTATAAACTGTAGTGAAACACTTGGGGGTTCAAAGTTCTCACAACACATCTAGATTAGTTCCCTGGGGGGTCTAGTTTCCAATATGGGGTCACTTGTGGGGGGTTTCTACTGTTTAGGTACATTAGGGGTTCTGCAAACGCAATGTGACGCCTGCAGACCATTCCATCTAAGTCTGCATTCCAAATGGCGCTCCTTCCCTTCCGAGCTCTGCCATGCGCTCAAACGGTGGTTTCCCCCCACATATGGTGTATCATCGCACTCAGGACAATTTGGGCAACACATTTTGGGGTCCAATTTCTCCTGTTATCCTCGGGAAAATACAAAACTGGGGGCTAAAAAAATAATTTTTGTGGGAAAAAAATTTTGTTTTATTTTTACGGCTCTGCATTATAAACTTCTGTGAAGCACTTGGTGGGTCAAAGTGCTCACCACACCTCTAGATAAGTTCCTTAGGGGGTCTACTTTCCAAAATGGTGTCACTTGTGGGGGGTTTCAATGGTTAGGCACATCAGTGGCTCTTCAAACGCAACATGGCGTCCCATCTCAATTCCTGTCAATTTTGCATTGAAAAGTCAAACGGCGCTCCTTCCCTTCCGAGCTCTCCTATCCGCCCAAACAGTGGTTTACCCCCACATATGGGCTATCAGCGTACTCAGGACAAATTGTACAACAACTTTTGGGGTCCAATTTCTTCTCTTACCCTTGGGAAAATAAAAAATTGGGGGCGAAAAGATAATTTTTGTGAAAAAATATGATTTTTTATTTTTACAGTTCTACATTATAAACTTCTGTGAAGCACTTGGTGGGTCATAGTGCTCACCACACCTCTAGATAAGTTCCTTAGGGGGTCTACTTTCCAAAATGATGTCACTTGTGGGGGGTTTCAATGTTTAGGCACATCAGAGGCTCTCCAAACGAAACATGGCGTCCCATCTCAATTCCAGTCAATTTTGCATTGAAAAGTCAAATGGCGCTCCTTCGCTTCCGAGCTCTGACATGCGCCCAAACAGTGGTTTACCCCCACATGTGGGGTATTGGCGTACTCAGGACAAATTATACAACAATGTTTGCGGTCCATTTTCTCCTGTTACCCTTGGTAAAATAAAACAAATTGGAGCTGAATTAAATTTTTTGTGAAAAAAAGTTAAATGTTCATTTTTATTTAAACATTCAAAAATTCCTGTGAAGCACCAGAAGGGTTAATAAACTTCTTGAATATGGTTTTGAGCACCTTGAGGGGTGTAGTTTTTAGAATGGTGCCACACTTGGGTATTTTCTATCATATAGACCCCTCAAAATGACTTCAAATGAGATGTGGTCCCTAAAAAAAAATGGTGTTGTAGAAATGAGAAATTGCTGATCAACTTTTAACCCTTATAACTCCCTAACAAAAAAAAATTTTGGTTCCAAAATTGTGCTGATGTAAAGTAGACATGTGGGAAATGTTACTTATTAAGTATTTTGTGTGACATATCTCTGTGATTTAATTGCATACAAATTCAAAGTTGGAAAATTGCGAAATTTTCATAATTTTCGCCAAATTTCCGTTTTTTTCACAAATAAACGCAGGTACTATCAAAGAATTTTTACCATTGTCATGAAGTACAATATGTCACGAGAAAACAAGGTCAGAATCACTAGGATCCGTTGAAGCGTTCCAGAGTTATAACCTCATAAAGGGACAGTGGTCAGAATTGTAAAAATTGGCCCGGTCATTAACGTGCAAACCACCCTTGGGGGTAAAGGGGTTAATATAGATACACTGTGTGCAGAATTATTAGGCAAGTTGTATTTTGATCACATAATACTTTTTATACATGTTGTCCTACTCCAAGCTGTTCATGCTTGAGAGCCAACTACCAATTAAGTAAATCAGGTGATGTGCATCTCTGTAACGAGGAGGGGTGTTGTCTAATGACATCAAAACCCTATATAAGGTGTGCTTAATTATTAGGCAACTTCCTTTCCTTTGGCATAATGGGTCAGAAGAGAGATTTGACGGGCTCTGAAAAGTCCAACATTGTGAGATGTCTTACAGAGGGATGCAGCAGTCTTGAAATTGCCAAACATTTAAAGCGTGATTACTGAACAATCATGCGTTTCATGGCAAATATCCAACAGTGTCGCAAGAAGCGTGTTGGGCAAAAAAGGCGCAAAATAACTGCCCATGAATTGAGGAAAATCAAGCGTGAAGCTGCCAAGATTCCATTTGCCACCAGTGTTGCCATATTTCAGAGCTGCAACGTTACTGGAATAACGAAAAGGACAAGGTGTGCAATACTCAGGAACATGGCCAAGGTAAGAAAGGCTGAAAAACGACCACCTTTGTACAAGAAACATAAGATAAAATGTCAAGACTGGGCCAAGAAATATCTTCAGACTGACTTTTCAAAGGTTTTATGGAATGATGAAATGAGAGTGACTCTTGATGGGCCAGATGGATGGGCCAGAGGCTGGATCAGTAAAGGGCAGAGAGCTCCACTCTGACTCAGACGCCAGTAAGGTGGAGGTGGGGTACTGGTATGGGCTGGTATCATCAAAGATTAACTTGTGGGACCTTTTCGGGTTGAGGATGGAGTGAAGCTCAGCTCCCAGACCTACTGCCAGTTTCTGGAAGACAACTTCTTCAAGAGTGGTACAGGAAGAAGTCGGTATCGTTCAAGAAAAAGATGATTTTCATGCAGGACAATGCTCCATCACACGCCTCCAACTACTCCACAGTGTGGCTGGCCAGTAAAGGTCTCAACGAAGAAAAAAAAAATGACATGGCCCCACTGTTCACCTGATCTGAATGCCATAGAGAATCTGTGGTCCCTCATAAAATGTGAGATCTACAGGGAGGGAAAAGAGTACACCTCTCGGAACAGTGTCTGGGAGGCTGTGGTGGCTGCTGCACGCAATGTTGATCATAAACAGATCAAGCAACTGACAGAATCTATGGATGGAAGGCTGCTGAGTATCATCATAAAGAAAGGTGGCTATATTGGTCACTACGTTTTTGGGGTTTTTCTTTTTCATGTCAGAAATGTTTATTTCTAAATTTTGTGCAGTTATATTGGTTTACCTGGTGAAAAAAAAGAAATGAGATGGGAATATATTTGGTTTTTATTAAGTTGCCTAATAATTCTGCAAAGTAATAGTTACCTGCACAAACAGATATCCTCCTAAGATAGCCAAATCTAAAAAAACCCACTTCAACTTCCAAAAATACTAAGCTTTGATATTTATGAGTCTTTTGGGTTGATTGAGAACATACAGTTGTGGCCAAAAGTATTGACACTGCAATTCTGTCAGATAATACTCAGTTTCTTCCTGAAAATGATTGCAAACACAAATTCTTTGGTATTATTATCTTCATTTAATTTGTCTTAAATGAAAAAACACAAAAAAGAGAATGAAGTAAAAAGCAAAACATTGATCATTTCACACAAAACTCCAAAAAGGGCCAGACAAAAGTATTGGCACCCTCAGCCTAATATTTGGTTGCACAACCTTTAGTCAAAATAACTGCGACCAACCGCTTCTGGTAACCATCAATGAGTTTCTTACAATGCTCTGCTGGAATTTTAGACAATTCTTCTTTGGCAAACTGCTCCAGGTCCCTGATATTTGAAGGGTGCCTTCTCCAAACTGCCATTTTTAGATCTCTCCACAGATGTTCTATGGAATTCAGGTCTGGACTCATTGCTGGCCACCTTAGAAGTCTCCGGTGTGTTTTGGGTCATTGTCCTGCTGGAAGACCCATGACCTCTGAGGGAGACCCAGCTTTCTCACACTGGGCACTACATTATGCTGCAAAATTTGTTGGTAGTCTTCAGACTTCATAATGCCATGCACACGGTCAAGCAGTCCAGTGCCAGAGGCAGCAAAGCAACCCCAAAACATCAGGGAACCTCCGCCATGTTTGACTGTAGGGACCGTGTTCTTTTCTTTGAATGCCTCTTTTTTTCTCCTGTAAACTCTGTTGATGCCTTTGCCTAAAAAGCTCCACTTTTGTCTCATCTGACCAGAGAACATTCTTCCAAAACGTTTTAGGCTTTTTCAGGTAAGTTTTGGCAAACTCCAGCCTGGCTTTTTTATGTCTCGGGGTACGAAGTGTGGTCTTCCTGGGTCTCCTACCATACAGTCCCTTTTCATTCAGATGCCGACGGATAGTACGGGTTGACACTGTTGTACCCTCGGACTGCAGGGCAGCTTGAACTTGTTTGGATGTTAGTCGAGGTTCTTTATCCAACATCCGCACAATCTTGCGTTGAAATCTCTTGTCAATTTTTCTTTTCTCTCCACATCTAGGGAGGTTAGCCACAGTGCCATGGGCTTTAAACTTCTTGATGACACTGCGCACGGTAGACACAGGAACATTCAATTCTTTGGAGATGGACATGTAGCCTTGATATTGCTTATGCTTCCTCACAATTTTGTTTTTCAAGTCCTCAGACAGTTCTTTGGTCTTCTTTCTTTTCTCCATGCTCAATGTGGTACACACAAGGACACAGGACAGAGGTTGAGTCAACTTTAATCCATGTCAACTGGCTGCAAGTGTGATTTAGTTATTGCCAACACCTGTTAGGTGCCACAGGTAAGTTACAGGTGCTGTTAATTACACAAATTAGAGAAGAATCACATTTTTCGAACAGTGCCAATTCTTTTGTCCACCCCCTTTTTTATGTTTGGTGTGGAATTATATCCAATTGGCTTTATGACAATTCTTTTTGTGCTTTTTCATTTAAGACAAATTAAATTAAGATAATAATAACAAAGAATTTGTGTTTGCAATCATTTTCAGGAAGAAACTGAGTATTATCTGACAGAATTGCAGGGGTGTCAATACCTTTGGCCACAACTGTAGTTGTTGATCAATAAAATAAATAATCCTCTAAAATACAACTTGCCTAATAATTCTGCACACAGTGTATATACATTTTTAACACAATTTGGCCTTATGTGACAGGTTGTTCTTTTTGGTTTATTGATGTGTTCAGCCAACATTAGTCTAATATTTATGGTGGTATGTAGCTATTTCTTTATTTGTTCATTAGAGCTGCTATATTGAATAAAGACTAGTTTGGCAATGTTAAACTCTTAGTGATAAATCCTTCACAGTTAGTAAACAACAGCCCACACTCTGACAAGCAACACATCCTCGAATTCTGTACTTCAGCCTTTAACTCCTGCGGTTTTTAGTTTACAGCAAAAAACTGCTGACATATTTCCTATAAGTTTTCACACACTTTCTGCATTTTGGCTTAGCTTTAATTAAATAAATAATGACATAGTGTAATTTGCCATGTATTTTCATCTAATATAGTATTAACCTCATTTTAACCCTTTCTTAACATAGTGTTTTGAAGTTTGTTTTTTTCCTCCCCTTCTTCAAAGAGCCATAACTTTTTTAGTCTTTGGCCATATAAGCGTGGGATCTTTTCAGAATATTTTCCCAGCCTCGAGGTCATATGAGGGCAACCAGCAGAGGACGCATCACCGCGAATGAAGGTAACTACAGGTCATTGACCTACTTTCCATTCATTCGCTGGGGTTTTACAGGCAGGATGACAGCTGCATTATAGCAGAGCTCCTGCCTGTAAAATAATTTAACCCCTTCAGATGGATTTACATTGTGGGACGTGACAGATCATCGGAAGGTATGAGATATTGTTGTTTTTTTATTTTTCCTTTGTTACAGAGCGAGGGTCTTCAGGTGGATTAAGCGTCTAATAAAATATTCCAACAACTTGTGTCTTTATTTCATTAAAAGACTTTGGAATAATGTGTGTGTGTGTGTGTTTTTTAACCATTTCATACAATTGGATTAATAATGGATAGGTGTCATAATTGACGCCTCTCCATTATTAATCTGGCTTAATGTCACCTTACAATAGCAAGGTGACATTAACCCTTCATTACCCCATATCCCACCACTACATGGGAGTGGGAAGAGAGTGGCCAAGTGCTAGAAAAGGCGCATCTTCCAGATGTGCCTTTTCTGGGGTGGCTGGGGGCAGATGTTTTTAGCCAGGGGGGAGGGGGCAATAACCATGGGCCCTCTCCAGGCTATTAATATCTGTCCTCAGTCACTGGCTTCACTACTCTGGCGGAGAAAATTGCGTGGGAGCCCACGCCAATATTTTCCGCAATTTAACCCTTTAATTTAATAGCTAGAGCGCCAAAATTTTGCACATACACGCTACTAACATTAGTAGTGTGGAATATGCAAAACAAATGGGGATATGAGATGGTTTACTGTATGTAAACCATGTCTCATATCATGTCGGGTTTTGGAAGGAGATAGCAAAAGCCGGCAATTGAATTACTGGCTTTAAAGCTATCTCGCGCTGGATGAAATGTGTATATATATATATATATATATATATATATATATATATACACACACACACACACTAGATGGCAGCCCGATTCTAAAGAATTGGGAGTCTAGAATCCATATATACTTGAAATTCGGCAGGAGCTTGAAGAGCAACGTCACTGGGCCCGCCTCCACGTAGTAGAAACTTGCTGTGAGGTAAAAATTCAAAAATCACACCAAAATGGCGGGCGGAGTGTGTCACAGTACGGCACGTTTCTGATTGGTCGCTCGCAGCAGGCGGCAACCAATCAGACACTGGACACTGTTGACGTCACTTATCTCCGGACATTAGCTCCGGACATTAGCTCCGGACAAAGCCACGGAAGTTGGCACAAATTGCAGGAAATAGTATTCTAGGCAATTATATATTAGATATAGATAGATATATATATATATATATATATATATATATATATATATATATATATATATATATATATATCAGTCTATATGTTGTTACGATTTTTTGAGCACATGGAACCATTGTATGTCCGTATGTTGGTTTTGCAAGCCTGCGAGAAAATCTCGCAGTACGGATGCCATACGGATTACATACGGAGGATGCCATGCGCAAAATACGCTGACACACCCTGCCTACGGAGGAGATACGGACCACTATTTTGGGGACTTTTCTGCGTATTACGGCCGTAAATTATGGACCGTATTGTCTTACGCCGAGTGTGACGCCGGCCTAACTGGTGAAAACATTTTGGAAAAAAAGAAACTGCTTGTTCTATACATAACAGTGCATCACAATCTTCTATGGACACCAGCTACAGGAGAATCGCCATGTCAAGTACGGAGGTCTTCAGCACATCTCAAACTGGTAAGGTAAAAAATCAGCACCCACGATCACGTCACAGGTGCGCTGTTGGGCACGTGAAATGATGCGCCCCCCGGCAGCATGTTAAATGCCTCTATCAGAGATTGACAGAGGCGTTTAACAGGTTAACAGCTGTGGGTGTTAAAGGCACATCATAGCTGATTAAATCAGCCATCATCTGCTGTGAAAGATGAGGGCTCAGTGTGTGAGCCCACATCAAAGCCAGGGACATGACATAAGACATAAATGTACGTCATTTGTCATACAAAAGTCCATACACATGTTATCATTTTTAAACAGCAGTATTCATTATTCACACTTTCACAGAGACAAAAAATACTAACTAGTGTTCTGAAGAAAACAGCAGAAAACACATAATTTTGTGATACGACATATACCATATTTAAAGTCAGAAACTGGCCATTTTTACTTACTTTCGCACATGTTAGGTTCCCCAGTTTTACCATTTGCAGCTTTCCATGCCCGGTCATTATAAAGGGGAGCACACTGTTCACAGTGAGGTCCTGCTGTATTGTGCTTACAAATACATTGACCGTGAACCTGGAGAGTGAAAACACATCAGTCTAATTATGATTTAAAGAACAAGAAAAGTGTAAAATGAAATATATACATTGGGAGAGATGTATTAATTAGTGATGAGCGAGTATACTTGTTACTTGAGATTTCTGAAGCATGCTCGGGGGTCCTCCGAGTATTTTTTAGTGCTCGGATTAGTGCTCGGAGATTTAGTTTTCATTGCCGCAGCTGAATGATTTACAGCCATTAGCCAGGCTAAGTACATGTGGGGGTTGCCTGGTTGCTAGGGAACCCCCACATGTACTTATGCTGGCTAACAGATGTAAATCATCTAGCTGGGGTGATGAAAACTAAATCTCCGAGCAATAAAAAAATACTCGGAGGACTATGCTCATCACTAGTATTAATGTATTACACCAGATTTCTGGCACAGTAGAGGTGAAATCAGGCTTTGTTCAGAAATAAGCATTTAAAGACTTGGCACTCGGATGTGATTCAAAACAAGATGATATTTTGTGAAAATAATCCAGATAAAAAACATTTCGGTCTGTAACTTGACCTTCATCAGTCTCCAATTAGATTCTAGAATGACCGCCTGTGCAGAGCTGAGAGCAGTGCGGTACCCAGGCAGCACGGTGGCTCAGTGGTTAGCACTGCAGCCTTGCAGTGCTGGAGTCCTGGGTTCAAATCCCACTAAGGAAAACATCTGCAAGGAGTTTGTATGTTCTCCCCGTGTTTGCGTGGGTTTCCTCCGGGTTCTCCGGTTTCCTCCCACATTCCAAAAACATACTGATAGGGAATGTAGATTGTGACAGCAATGATAATGTGTGCAAACTGTAAAGCGCTGCAGAATATGTTAGCGCTATATAAAGATTATTATTATTATTACCCACCGCTAAACAGTAGAAGCACTCTCAGCACTGCTCTCAGTCTAGAATCTAATCTGATGAAGGTCGAGTTACAGACCAAAACATTTCTTTTATCTGGATTATTTTCACAAATACAATATCATCTTGTTTTGAATGACATCCGAGTGCCCAGTCTTTAAATACTTATTAATGGGATAGGATCCTGCTTCTGCACCAACATACTGGAAGTACCATGTTTTACTTTTTCACTGTGTTCAGAAATATGCCCCATTCAACAGGTGGAAGCCATGATAAGGAAGATGGCACATTGGGACATGCAGAACCACTTTTACAAAATGACGACAATTTATTTTAGAATGTGTTGTAAAATTGCTCTGCATGGAATTAGAAAACGAAAGCTGCTGAGAGCAGTTTTGAATCTAATCCATTGTGATAATGTTTTTCTTGTGCCAACCATAAAACATGGAAGCTATCACCTGGTCTGATAGCTGTGACTCAGTCTGTGACTCAGGTATATTGAGGAGTCAGTATGGTCTTCCATATATGTTCATCCTAGAAGTAGGACAATCTAGTCACATTTCAAGATTACACTACTACATTACTTACAGGATGAAATCTACAGTATAGAGGACAGCGATGCTAGGGAACTTATGACTGGGGTTCCACATGCCAGTCTTAATATAAAAGCACACATGAGTACGATTCTCACACTTAAGAAATTTGGGGCAGTTCATGCCCACAATCTGAAATCTATGCTAGTTATGAGCTGGATTAAGCATTACATTTAATTTATGTCAATTTGTGATATAAATTATAGTAAATCTGGAGCATTGTGATTGTGCTTGCTCTAAGCCCAATATATTTTCTTTAAAAAAAAAAGTGTCAAAAGCAGCATGAAACTGGAAAATGTAACACATTTTTGTGCAGATTTTTTTTTTTTTTTCCAGGCATTTCTTTCTAAAACATGAAATGTTTGCTCATTGAGTCTGCGTGAGGTGGAGATCCATCTTTCAAGAAGTCTCTTTTCTGAGAAGTCAGCAGTGTTTACACGGAGATGACTGTCATTTAATATTCACTCTTAGGAACCTCAAAGTATTCTTTTATTTATGCTAAGAGAACCTTTTATACATTCTGTACCATTGACACTATCTCCTAAAAAGTGCTGTGATTCTTCATACAGAAGAAGGCAAACAAAACCAGAAAAAGTATACATCAAAATATTTAAAATCAATTCATTTCAATGCTTTGAAAAAGACATGAAAGAAAAAGCAAAGCTCACAAAATTTCATATGGCTCGCTGGCAAAATAAACAATGAACGCTTATCATCAAATATGAATTATGGAATTTCATCAAAGGGGTTATCCAAGACATTTTATATTAAAGGAGTGGTCTGCAACTAACTAATTTTAATTCTAAATGTTTATTTATTGTAACAATCTAATCACTTTTCTATTATACTTTAATTAAAAATTCCCTATCATTCCCTCACTACATAACAGATTTATTTTTTTTAACCTACACCCTGTTTGACACTGTTTGGGAACCTCCAGTGCATGCTGGGATACTCAAACAAGAGGACATCAGGGTGCAGAGGTGGGGGGTCACTGCTGAAGCCTCTGTCCCACCTTGAAACTGTCAGTTTGCATTGTAAGGAGTTGACTTGGCAGACAGGAAGAATAGAAAACAGCCCCGCCCCGGAAAGTGAACTCACTTGTGGGGGTAGGAGAGGTCTCTGTTCTCCTGGTAATCTCCTTGTAATGTGCTCTGACTGTGCACTCTCTTGCCAGAGACTAAAAAAATTGTAATAAAAAACTCAAATCACTTCTTCTTCCCCCATTAAACAGATTGACAATTTGTCAAAAATGGTCATTTTCTGTATCCCTTTATCCATAAAAGAATGACCTATGAAAATATACAATGATTTAACTTATATGGTAAATGCCGTAAAGTATAAAAAAAAGATAATTGTGGGGCATTTTAGTCACCCACATTCCTTTAAAATGCAATAAAACAAAACATCTTAGGCTACTTTCACACTAGCGTTAACTGCAATATGTTAAAAATATTTTGCTTCATGCGTTTTTTCCCCATAGACTTGTATTGGCGACGCATTGCGACGAACTGGCATTCGTCGGTATACGTCTTTCGACGGATGCGTCGAAAAGAGGCGACACTGTTGTGAATTCTGTGGCAGAGTTCACTCCTGTGGTCACAAGTGGTACTTCGGCTGATTCTCTCTGGGATCTTCCGTTTGTGGAGGAAAGTGGTACTGCAGCTTCTGAGTTTCCTCCCTCAGGTGATCTGGTGAGCTCGTTAGCTTCTTCTCTACTTAACTCCACCTGATGCTTTGATCTATGCTTCCTGTCAATGTTTCAGTGTGGGACTTGTTTTTTCCCTGGATCATTCCTGTGGCCTGCTGCTCTGCAAAGCTAAGTTTTGCTTATGTTATTTTGTTGCTATTTTTCTGTCCAGCTTGCTTTATTGGTTTTTCTCGCCTGCTGGAAGCTCTGAGACGCAGAGGGACCACCTCCGTACCGTTAGTCGGTGCGGAGGGTCTTTTTGTCTCCTCTGCGTGGTTTTTTATAGGTTTTTGTGCTGACCGCAAAGTTATCTTCCCTATCCTCATTCTGTTCAGCTAGTCGGGCCTCACTTTGCTAAATCTGTTTCATCTCTATGTTTGTGTTTTCATCTTACTCACAGTCATTATATGTGGGGGGCTGCCTTTTCCTTTGGGGAATTTCTCTGAGGCAAGGTAGGCTTATTTTTCTATCTTCAGGATTAGCTAGTTTCTCAGGCTGTGACGAGGCGCCTAGGTTCTGGTCAGGAGCGCTCCACGGCTACCTTTAGTGTGGTTTGATAGGCTTAGGGATTGCGGTCTGCAGAGTTCCCACGTCTCAGAGCTCGTTCTATTATTTTGGGTTATTGTCAGTTCACTGTATGTGCTCTGACCTCCATGTCCATTGTGATTCTGAATTGCCTTTCACAACAGTACAGGAAGCCAAAAGTGCTAATGATTCTCAATAGAGGGAAAAAAGAAGTTCTGAGACCATTTTTTTTTCTTTGCTCTGTGTTTTGTCTTTTTTTTCCCTTAGACATTTGGGTGGTTCAGGACACAGGTGTAACAATGGACATTAAAGGTCTGTCTTCATGTGTGGATCAGCTCACGGCAAGAGTTCAAAATATTCAAGATTTTGTGGTCCAGAATTCTTTGCTTGAACCGAGAATTCCTATTCCAGATTTGTTTTTTGGAGATAGAACTAAATTTCTGAGTTTCAAAAATAATTGTAAACTATTTCTGGCTTTGAAACCTCGCTCTTCTGGTGACCCAATTCAACAGGTTAGGATCGTCATTTCTTTTTTGCGCGGCGACCCTCAGGACTGGGCGTTTTCTCTTGCGTCAGGAGATCCTGCATTGAGTAATATCGATGCGTTTTTCCTGGCGCTTGGGTTGCTGTACGATGAGCCTAATTCAGTGGATCAGGCAGAAAAAAAATTTGCTGGCTCTTTGTCAGGCTCAGGATGAGATAGAGGTATATTGTCAGAAATTTAGAAAGTGGTCAGTGCTCACTCAATGGAATGAATCTGCGCTGGCAGCAATATTCAGAAAGGGTCTCTCTGAAGCCCTTAAGGATGTCATGGTGGGATTTCCTATGCCTGCTGGTTTGAATGAGTCTATGTCTTTGGCCATTTAGATCGGTCGACGCTTGCGTGAGCGTAAACCTGTGCACCATTTGGCGGTATTACCTGAGCTTAAACCTGAGCCTATGCAGTGTGATAGGACCTTGACCAGAGTTGAACGGCAAGAACATAGACGTCTGAATGGTCTGTGTTTCTACTGTGGTGATTCCACTCATGCTATCTCTGATTGTCCTAAGCGCACTAAGCGGTTCGCTAGGTCTGCCACCATTGGTACGGTACAGTCAAAATTTCTTCTGTCCGTTACCTTGATCTGCTCTTTGTCATCATATTCTGTCATGGCATTTGTGGATTCAGGCACTGCCCTGAATTTGATGGACTTGGAATATGCTAAGCGTTGTGGGTTTTTCTTGGAGCCCTTGCAGTGTCCTATTCCATTGAGAGGAATTGATGCTACGCCTTTGGCCAAGAATAAGCCTCAATACTGGACCCAGCTGACCATGTGCATGGCTCATGCACATCAGGAGGTTATTCGCTTTCTGGTGTTGCATAATCTGCATGATGTGGTCGTGTTGGGGTTGCCATGGCTACAAGCCCATAATCCAGTATTAGATTGGAAATCCATGTCGGTGTCCAGCTGGGGTTGTCAGGGGGGTACATGGTGATGTTCCATTTCTGTCAATTTCGTCATCCACTCCTTCTGAGGTCCCAGAGTTCTTGTCTGATTACCGGGATGTATTTGATGAGCCCAAGTCCAATACCCTACCTCCGCATAGGGATTGTGATTGTGCTATCAATTTGATTCCTGGTAGTAAATTCCCAAAAGGTCGATTGTTTAATTTGTCCGTGCCTGAGCACACCGCTATGCGCAGTTATGTGAAGGAATCCCTGGAGAAGGGGCATATTCGCCCGTCATCCTCGCCATTAGGAGCAGGGTTCTTTTTTGTAGCCAAGAAGGATGGTTCGCTGAGACCTTGTATAGATTACCGCCTTCTTAATAAGATCACGGTTAAATTTCAGTACCCCTTGCCATTGTTATCTGATCTGTTTGCTCGGATTAAGGGGGCTAGTTGGTTCACAAAGATAGATCTTCGTGGTGCGTATAATCTGGTGCGAATTAAGCAAGGTGATGAATGGAAAACTGCATTTAATACGCCCGAGGGTCATTTTGAGTATCTCGTATACCGTTCGGACTTGCCAATGCTCCATCAGTGTTTCAGTCCTTTATGCATGACATCTTCCGAGAGTACCTGGATAAATTCCTGATTGTGTACTTGGATGACATTTTGATCTTCTCGGATGATTGGGAGTCTCATGTGAAGCAGGTCAGAACGGTTTTTCAGGTCCTGCGTGCTAATTCTTTGTTTGTGAAGGGATCAAAGTGTCTCTTTGGTGTGCAGAAGGTTTCATTTTTGGGGTTTATCTTTTCCCCCTTCTACTATCGAGATGGATCCTGTTAAGGTCCAAGCCATCCATGATTGGACTCAGCCGACATCTCTGAAAAGTCTGCAAAAGTTCCTGGGCTTTGCTAATTTTTATCGTCGCTTCATCTGCAATTTTTCTGGTATTGCTAAACCATTGACCGATTTGACCAAGAAGGGTGCTGATGTGGTCAATTGGTCTTCTGCTGCTGTGGAAGCTTTTCAAGAGTTGAAGCGTCGTTTTTCTTCTGCCCCTGTGTTGTGTCAACCAGATGTTTCTCTTCCGTTCCAGGTCGAGGTTGATGCTTCTGAGATTGGAGCAGGGGCTGTTTTGTCGCAGAGAGGTTCTGGTTGCTCAGTGATGAAACCATGCGCTTTCTTTTCCAGGAAGTTTTCGCCTGCTGAGCGTAATTATGATGTGGGCAACCGAGAGTTGCTGGCCATGAAGTGGGCATTCGAGGAGTGGCGTCATTGGCTTGAAGGAGCTAAGCATCGCGTGGTGGTATTGACTGATCATAAGAACTTGACTCATCTCGAGTCTGCCAAGCGCTTGAATCCTAGACAAGCTCGTTGGTCGTTGTTTTTTGCCCGTTTTGACTTTGTGATTTCGTACATTCCGGGCTCTAAAAATGTGAAGGCGGATGCTCTGTCTAGGAGTTTTGTACCCGACTCTCCGGGTTTATCTGAGCCGGCGGGTATCCTCAAGGAAGGAGTAATTGTGTCTGCCATCTCCCCTGATTTGCGGCGGGTGCTGCAAAAATTTCAGGCTAATAAACCTGATCGTTGCCCAGCGGAGAAACTGTTTGTCCCTGATAGGTGGACGAATAGAGTTATCTCTGAACTTCATTGTTCGGTGTTGGCTGGTCATCCTGGAATCTTTGGTACCAGAGAGTTAGTGGCTAGATCCTTTTGGTGGCCCTCTCTGTCGCGGGATGTGCGTGCTTTTGTGCAGTCCTGTGGGATTTGTGCTCGGGCTAAGCCCTGTTGTTCTCGTGCCAGTGGGTTGCTTTTGCCCTTGCCGGTCCCAAAGAGGCCTTGGACACATATCTCTATGGATTTTATTTCTGACCTTCCCGTTTCTCAAAAGATGTCAGTCATTTGGGTTGTCTGTGATCGCTTTTCTAAGATGGTCCATCTGGTACCCTTGTCTAAATTGCCTTCCTCCTCTGATTTGGTGCCTTTGTTCTTCCAGCATGTGGTTTGTTTGCATGGCATTCCAGAGAATATTGTTTCTGACAGAGGTTCCCAGTTTGTTTCGAGGTTTTGGCGAGCCTTTTGTGGTAGGATGGGCATTGACTTGTCTTTTTCCTCGGCTTTCCATCCTCAGACTAATGGCCAGACCGAGCGAACCAATCAGACCTTGGAAACATATCTGAGGTGCTTTGTTTCTGCTGATCAGGATGACTGGGTGTCCTTTTTGCCTTTGGCTGAGTTCGCCCTTAATAATCGGGCCAGCTCGGCTACCTTGGTTTCACCGTTTTTCTGCAATTCTGGGTTCCATCCTCGTTTCTCTTCTGGACAGGTTGAGTCTTCGGACTGTCCTGGTGTGGATACTGTGGTGGACAGGTTGCAGTAGATTTGGACTCAGGTAGTGGACAATTTGATTTTGTCCCAGGAGAAAGCTCAACTTTTCGCTAATCGCAGACGCCGTGTGGGTCCCCGACTTCGTGTTGGGGATCTGGTTTGGTTATCTTCTCGTCATATTCCTACGAAGGTTTCCTCTCCTAAGTTTAAACCTCGTTTTATTGGTCCGTATAGGATTTCTGAGGTTCTTAATCCTGTGTCTTTTCGTCTGACCCTTCCAGATTCTTTTTCCATACATAACGTATTCCATAGGTCATTGTTGCAGAGATACGTGGCACCTATGGTTCCATCTGTTGAGCCTCCTGCCCCGGTTTTGGTGGAGGGGGAATTGGAGTATATTGTGGAGAAGATTTTGGATTCTCGTGTTTCAAGACGGAAACTCCAGTATCTGGTTAAATGGAAGGGTTATGCTCAGGAGGATAATTCCTGGGTTTTTGCCTCTGATGTCCATGCTCCCGATCTTGTTCGTGCCTTTCATGTGGCTCATCCTGGTCGGCCTGGGGGCTCTGGTGAGGGTTCGGTGACCCCTCCTCAAGGGGGGGGTACTGTTGTGAATTCTGTGGCAGAGTTCACTCCTGTGGTCACAAGTGGTACTTCGGCTGATTCTCTCTGGGATCTTCCGTTTGTGGAGGAAAGTGGTACTGCAGCTTCTGAGTTTCCTCCCTCAGGTGATCTGGTGAGCTCATTAGCTTCTTCTCTACTTAACTCCACCTGATGCTTTGATCTATGCTTCCTGTCAATGTTTCAGTGTGGGACTTGTTTTTTCCCTGGATCATTCCTGTGGCCTGCTGCTCTGCAAAGCTAAGTTTTGCTTATGTTATTTTGTTGCTATTTTTCTGTCCAGCTTGCTTTATTGGTTTTTCTCGCCTGCTGGAAGCTCTGAGACGCAGAGGGACCACCTCCGTACCGTTAGTCGGTGCGGAGGGTCTTTTTGTCCCCTCTGCGTGGTTTTTTTATAGGTTTTTGTGCTGACCGCAAAGTTATCTTCCCTATCCTCGTTCTGTTCAGCTAGTCGGGCCTCACTTTGCTAAATCTGTTTCATCTCTATGTTTGTGTTTTCATCTTACTCACAGTCATTATATGTGGGGGGCTGCCTTTTCCTTTGGGGAATTTCTCTGAGGCAAGGTAGGCTTATTTTTCTATCTTCAGGATTAGCTAGTTTCTCAGGCTGTGACGAGGCGCCTAGGTTCTGGTCAGGAGCGCTCCACGGCTACCTTTAGTGTGGTTTGATAGGCTTAGGGATTGCGGTCTGCAGAGTTCCCACGTCTCAGAGCTCGTTCTATTATTTTGGGTTATTGTCAGTTCACTGTATGTGCTCTGACCTCCATGTCCATTGTGATTCTGAATTGCCTTTCATAACATGACACGTCGTCTGGAAAAACGTAGATTGTAACGTTTTTTGGCTCCGACAATAAAACGTGTCTCGGCGCATCCGTCGGCATGCGTCTTTTGCTACAATGAAAGTCTATGAGCGACGGATGCGTCGAGACACGTCGTACGACGCAATGCAGCGCTGCAATACGTTTTTTTTCTATTGAGCATGCTCAGAAACAGGATTTTAAATCTAAATGACCAGACATCCCCAAATCTATATAAACCTGGTCTGGGCCTTCAACCCCCACATATGCCAGCAAGACCCAGAGACAAGAAGAAGCCTCCAGCCAGCCGGACACCAAGACCCCAGCCTGGACACCAAGAGCCCAGCCAGACACCAAGAGCCCAGCCTGGACACCAAGAGCCCAGCCGGACACCAAGAGCCCAGCCTGGCAGCAAGACCCCAGCCTGGCAGCAAGACCCCAGCTGGACACCAAGACCCCAGCCTGGCAGCAAAGACCAGACACACTCCAACAGTGTGAGTATATTGCCATTTTTGTGTGTGTGTGTGTGTGTGTGTGTGTGTGTATGCGCATTTGTGTATGCCGTACTGACTACAGCAAGAGCTTTTAAAACCTGAATCCAACCTGAGGCCTGCCGTCGTCCTGCAACAGCCAGTGCCCTGCTACAGTCCAGAACCACCCTGAGGCCTGCCACTGTGAAGACATCAAGCTCCAGCCGGAGGACAGATGGCCGTGTGTGTGTGTGTGTGTGTGTGTGTGTGTGTGTGTGTGTGTGTGTGTGTGTGTGTATTTTTGTACTGCTGTGTGCTTTTGTATGTATGTGTTCACGTGCCTGCACCTTATTATGCCTTCGTCAATATTAAGCCTGTTCATGTGTTATGCTTGCGTTATGACTCTGCTTGCAGGTATGTTTGTGTGCGTCTTGTTGGTTGCATGTGCATTTGTCAATGCCATATTGGTTAATGTTGATTTTTGATGTATTTACTAAAGGTACCGTCACACTGAGTGACGCTGCAGCGATACCGACAACGATCCGGATCGCTGCAGCGTCGCTGTTTGGTCGCTGGAGAGCTGTCACACAGACAGCTCTCCAGCGACCAACGATGCCGGTAACCAGGGTAAACATCGGGTTACTAAGCGCAGGGCCGCGCTTAGTAACCCGATGTTTACCCTGGTCACCATCCTAAAAGTAAAAAAAACAAACGCTTCATACTTACCTTCCGCTGTCTGTCCCCGGCGCTCTGCTTCTCTGCTCTGGCTGTGAGCACAGCGGCCGGAAAGCAGAGCGGTGAAGTCAACGCTCTGCTTTCCGGCCGCTGTGCTCACAGTGAGTGCAGGAAAGCACAGCGCCGAGGACAGACAGCGTAAGGTAAGTATGAAGGTTTTGTTTTGTTTTTTTCTTTTACACTGGTAACCAGGGTAAACATCGGGTTACTAAGCGTGGCCCTGCGCTTAGTAACCCGATGTTTACCCTAGTTACCAGCGAACACCGCTGAATTGGCGTCACACACGGCGATTCAGCGATGTCTGCAGGAAGTCCAGTGACAAAATAAAGTTCTGGACTTTCTGCAGTGACCAACGACATCACAGCAGGATCCTGATCGCTGCTGTGTCAAACTGAACGATATCGCTAGCCAGGACGCTGCAATGTCACGGATCGCTAGCGATATCGTTCAGTGTGACGGTACCTTTAGTATAGTGGTTTGTGCAGCATGTGTGATTTTTTTTTTAATCGGATGTATTATTGCAAAGCCTAGTGGTCTGCAGCTATTGGTTAGAATGTGTGAGTGCTTATTTTTTAAAAAAAGGGTTTATTTTTTTAATTTACTGTTGAAATCATTCGCAGTTGATGTACTTGTATTTAAAATAAAGAGCATTTCTGCTCCATTGTGATTAAAAAAAAAAAAAAATATTAATAAAATGTTTATTAAACAATTGTCCGTAGTATAATTTCATAAAGGTAAATTTAAAACAGGTGTATGTACCAATGGTTACACATGCAATACAGAGTTGGTTGAGGGCTCATTTTTTACTAAAGGTTATCCTTTAAAAGGTTTTTGTGGGGGAGGTAATTTTTTTTTTTTTTTTTTAAACTTAAAAATATTTTTAAAGGTGTCTCACATTTTTTTTTTTTTTTTTGGGACATGGAAAAGAATGGTATAACGTGCACCTGTTTTTGGGTTTGGGTGTTCACCTATTTTTCACAATTTAACAGGGTGTTTATTGCTGAACATTACCTAGTTCTGGGGTGGTCTAACTATAAATCCATTATACTTATTATATTGCAGATAGAGTAAGGACCACAGGCACCAGGTCCACAGCCACCAGGTCCACAGCCACCAGGACCGCATCGTCAAATTATTTAAAGTAAGTTTTGAAGACCCCAAATCTGCTACTTCAATGTGTAGAGCAGATTGCAAGTGTCTTTTAACTTACAGACCCACCAGGTCCACAGCCACCAGGTCCACAGGCACCAGGAACACAGCCACCAGGAACACAGCCACCAGGACCGCATCGTCAAATTATTTAAAGTAAGTTTTGAAGACCCCAAATCTGCTACTTCAATGTGTAGAGCAGATTGCAAGTGTCTTTTAACTTACAGACCCACCAGGTCCACAGCCACCAGGTCCACAGGCACCAGGACCACAGGCACCAGGACCACAGCCACCGGCCATAGATAACAGGAACACAATGTCCTCTTCTGGCAGCCCTCCTCCACAGCAACAGCGTGTATCGGTAAGTAAATAACCCCAATTTTTTTTATTTTTTTTTTTAATTTTCATAATTTTTATTCACTACATGCATTTATTATGTTTACACAGGAAACAGAATCCGATGAGGAGCTGTCAGAAGGGACCGAGACGGGTGAAGATATACAAGTGGAGGAGGAACCAAGTGTAAGTAGTTGTGAATCACTTGCTTCACACCATACACCAGCACCATACATGAAACAGATTTTCAGATACAACGGAACCAAGAAAACATATACATACATTCAAGCTAATTTTTTTTATCCTTTATTTCAGTCTCCTGTTGCTGCTGCTGAACACCATGATGGTTCTCCCAGGCACTCCCAGAGTCGGCGGACTCATCGCCGCGGTCGGCCATCAGTAAGTTGCTTTTGGGGGGGGGGGGGGGGGGGCGATTGGTCATTTTTTTTTTTCAGTGTACTAATTTTTATTTTTTTCTTATATTTTTTTTTTCTCACAGGCTTCACAGCGTGCTCCCGCAGAAGACTCTGACATAGAGATTGAAGCCCTCATCGAGGAGGTTCGCGAGCGGGAGCCGCTGTGGAACATGGCTGACCGCAGGCATGCTGATACCAGTGTCACCCGTCGGCTCTGGTTGGAAGTATGCCGGAACATCTTTCCGAGGTGGGAGGACCTTCTTCCACAGCAGAAGAGGAAACTATGTAAGTATTCACTTTTCAGTGATGTTTAGAGCTGAATGTAAAGTATTGTATTGACCTTTTTTTTTTTTTTGTTCATTCCTGTCTTCACAGGTGGCAAGGTTAGGAAGCGGTGGCGGTCACTGAGGGATCGTTTTAAAAGAGAATTTAACGAGGAGATGCAGGCCCCGAGTGGCTCAGCAGGAAGGAAGAAGAGGAGGTACAGATACGGCCCTGCCCTCTCCTTCCTGAGGCAAACCATGCTGAGTAGAGTGTAAGTATTCAACATCCCAGTAAGAACCTGTCTAATCACAAAACTTTTGTTTCAGTCCGGGCTTTTTCATATCAATATATTAAATTTTTTTTTTCTTTCACAGCACCTTCTCCAGCCACCGTGCGCCTGCATCTACCTCTGCGCCCTCTGAAGCGATCCCTCCTGAGTCCGCCACCGGGGACAACGTCGGTAGGCCCCACACCTCTCACCCCCCTGTCCCCTCCACTTCATCCACCTCTACCAGTGGAGCGCAGCCTTCCTTATTCGTATCTGATGGTCAACAGATAGCGTTCCCTTTACCCCACCCCTCTGACCCTGCCACCTCTACACCACCGTTAGGTTCGTGGCGGCAGCGTCAGAGGGGTCAGGAAAGGAGCTATGCTCCTGAGTTCTTGCATCTAAATGCAGGCTTCCAAAATTCTTTTAAAATTTTGGGAGAACAAGTGACTGCTGGTTTCAGCATGGTGCAATCACGCATGAGTGAAAACCACCATGAAATCAGCAGTCGCTTGGATAGGCTGCATTTAGATGTAAGTCAAGCTCCAGCAAATCTTTTTTTTCAGTCCATGCTCAGGAGCATGGAAAAGCTTTCTTTTGATCAGCAGATGCGGGTAATGAATAGCTGCCATAACGCTCTTCTGAAGGTCATCAATGAACCACAATCTACCCCCACACCTCCCCACACATCCCAGTCCCAATTTCAACACAACACCATGCCCCCCAATATCACCGCCAGTACCAATATCCACATCAGTACCAATACCCAACCCGGCCCACAACCCAAATGTATTCACCCGTGTTTTCTTCGTCTTTGCCCAGCTTTCCTTCCCCAGGAAGTTTTCCACCTACCCCAACACAACCCCCCTCTGGTCAGCCTCCTGCTTTTCACCCCCCTTCCACTGCAGACCAAACAGGTAGGGTTTCCCCAATCCCACCTACCGATGTGGTCCAACCTTCCAGCCCCTCCTCCCATAGTTACTCCACCGACACTACCAAGACCTGTGAAAATGTAATTTCCTTGTTATTCAAAAATTCTTTTTTGCCAAATCTACTGTGTGTGTGTTGATTCATTAACGTAAATATTAAAGGTTAAGTGAAAAGAAACACCAGACGTTTTAAAGGGGTCTGTTCCGCAGGACTGGCGCATAGCAAATGTGGTGCCAATATTCAAAAAGGGCTCTAAACGTGAACCTGGAAATTATAGGCCAGTAAGTCTAACCTCTATTGTTGGTAAAATATTTGAAGGGTTTCTGAGGGATGTTATTCTGGATTATCTCAATGAGAATAACTGTTTAACTCCATATCAGCATGGGTTTATGAGAAATCGCTCCTGTCAAACCAATCTAATCAGTTTTTATGAAGAGGTAAGCTATAGGCTGGACAACGATGAGTCATTGGACGTGGTATATCTCGATTTTTCCAAAGCGTTTGATACCGTGCCGCACAAGAGGTTGGTACACAAAATGAGAATGCTTGGTCTGGGGGAAAATGTGTGTAAATGGGTTAGTAACTGGCTTAGTGATAGAAAGCAGAGGGTGGTTATAAATGGTATAGTCTCTAACTGGGTCGCTGTGACCAGTGGGGTACCGCAGGGGTCGGTATTGGGACCTGTTCTCTTCAACATATTCATTAATGATCTGGTAGAAGGTTTACACAGTAAAATATCAATATTTGCAGATGATACAAAACTATGTAAAGCAGTTAATACAAGAGAAGATAGTATTCTGCTACAGATGGATCTAGATAGGTTGGAATCTTGGGCTGAAAGGTGGCAGATGAGGTTTAACAATGATAAATGTAAGGTTATACACATGGGAAGAAGGAATCAATATCACCATTACACACTGAACGGGAAACCACTGGGTAAATCTGACAGGGAGAAGGACTTGGGGATCCTAGTTAATGATAAACTTACCTGGAGCAGCCAGTGCCAGGCAGCAGCTGCCAAGGCAAACAGGATCATGGGGTGCATTAAAAGAGGTCTGGATACACATGATGAGAGCATTATACTGCCTCTATACAAATCCCTAGTTAGACCGCACATGGAGTACTGTGTCCAGTTTTGGGCACCGGTGCTCAGGAAAGATATAATGGAACTAGAGAGAGTACAGAGGAGGGCAACAAAATTAATAAAGGGGATGGGAGAACTACAATACCTAGATAGATTAGCGAAATTAGGATTATTTAGTCTAGAAAAAAGACGACTGAGGGGAGATCTAATAACCATGTATAAGTATATAAGGGGACAATACAAATATCTCGCTGAGGATTTGTTTATACCAAGGAAGGTGACGGGCACAAGGGGGCATTCTTTGCGTCTGGAGGAGAAAAGGTTTTTCCACCAACATAGAAGAGGCCCCTTTACTGTTAGGGCAGTGAGAATCTGGAATTGCTTGCCTGAGGAGGTGGTGATGGCGAACTCAGTCGAGGGGTTCAAGAGAGGCCTGGATGTCTTCCTGGAGCAGAACAATATTGTATCATACAATTATTAGGTTCTGTAGAAGGACGTAAATCTGGGGATTTATTATGATGGAATATAGGCTGAACTGGATGGACAAATGTCTTTTTTCGGCCTTACTAACTGTTACTATGTTAAAGGTATAACAAAATGGTTTTATATTAGCAAGCAAACCACACTGTGTTTGTGTTTTTTTTTTTTTTTTTTGGGTTGCTACAAAAACAATTTTGACAAACAACAAAAGCCAAGAAAAACATGTCACACAATGATGTCTTGCCATGGAATCCGCCCAACAGGTGACAAAAAATAATCCGCAAACTGGTCCCTCATCATTGTAACAGAACTGGTGGAGCGAACAGAGGCACTGCGGTAATCCCACAAGGATGTCTCCAATTGTTCGTCATCCAAGGTAACGGGCTCCTTTGAAATAACAAAATTATGGAGCACCACACATGCCTTGACAACATCGTCTACAGTTTTTGTTTCCAGTTTTATTGCCGTCAGCAGAACTCTCCACTTTGCCGTCAATATACCGAAAGAGCACTCTACCACTCTTCTTGCTCTGGTAAGATGGTAATTAAATACCTGCTTGGTACGGTGTAATTCACGGCTGCTGTATGGTTTCAGTAGGTGCGGCGACAGTTGAAAGGCTTCATCACCTACACACACATATGGCATGGCTGGTTCACTTGTTCCTGGGAGCGGTCTTGCTGGCGGGAAATTGTATGTATCTCCATACAGGCAGCGACCCATCGGAGAGTTTTTAAACACTTGTGAGTCGTTGGACCGGCCATACGCTCCTATGTCCACAGCAAGGAATCGGCAGTTGGCGTCAGCAATAGCCATGAGTACAATGGAGAAGTATTTTTTATAGTTATAGTACTCTGATCCTGTTCCTGCCGGTTTAGCAATCCTTATGTGTTTGCCGTCCACGGCACCAACACAATTTGGGAAATTGCAAATTCTCTCAAATTGTTCGGAACTTCTCAACCAGATTTCCATTGTTGGTTGTGGGATATACTCCGGCTGTAAAGTGTCCCAAATCGCACGAAATGTGTCCTTCACAATTCCGCCAATAGTGGAAATCCCCAGCCTGAATTGGAAATGGAGTGAAGTCAAAGACTCACCCGTAGCTAGGAAGCTGCAGGAAAAAAAAAAAAAAAAATTGCACAGACCATCAACCAAAAAAAAAAACCAGTGGAATAGCCTCAAACAAACCAAAAAATTACATGCTGCAGAAAATGCTGCGCAATGTGTCAGCGCAGTTTTTTCTGCAGCAAGTAACAACATTCAATATGAGCAATGACACAAGAATAAAAAAAACCGGTGGAATGGCCTCAAACAAACCAAAAAATTACATGCTGCAGAAAATGCTGCGCAATGTGTCAGCGCAGTTTTTTCTGCAGCATGTAATAACATTCAATATGAGCAATCACATAAAAAAAAGATGCTTACCACAGTGTCACCAGGAGCCGCTCCGCCGGTGTGATGGCAAGCCTCATCCTTGTGTCCTGCCTTTGGATGACCTCCTCTAGTTTTCCAATCAAATAATCGAAATGTTCCATTTTCATCCGTACATAATTGTAGAATTTCTGTGGGTTGCACCGCAACTCCAGATAGAGAGTGGACTGGACACCCCTGGTCATCCGCAGCTCATTGATTGGATGTATCCAGAATCGTCGCACTCTCCGTTGCATCCTCCGTCTTTCTGCTGCCGCCTCCATCTCCCGCACTATGATATCCAGGCGATTCGTCTCAAATATAACTTCAGTAACCAAACTCGAAATCCTCCCAATTACACCATCCATCCTTGCCACTAAACTAAAACCCTCAAAGATGGCCTGTAAATACAGTCATTATATAGATTTCCCTTAGTTTCCAGTAGCCAATCAAATTTTGGTGCCTCCCATTTTAACAACGGATCCGTCGTAAAAACGTATGCAACAGATGGTAAAAACGTATGCAACGTATGCAACGCATCCAGCATTTCAACGCAACCGTTTATCGGATTTGCGACGTATCCGTCGAAATGCTGTATGCATTGCATACGTTTTGCAGTTTTTAGACGCATCCGTTTTTTCGGAAAAAAGACGTTTTTGTGACGGTTTGCAGTTAACTCTAGTGTGAAAGTAGCCTTATGTAGCTCAACAAAGTATCAATAAAAATGTCAGTTTGCTGCACAAAAAAACAAGCCTTTGTAGAACCCCCACTGACAGAAAATAAAAAAAATTATGGATCATAAAACAGAGGCATCACAGACCAACTTGTTTTACAAATTTTTGTTTACCACTAAAATAAAAGCTAAAAATGATACAAGTTTGCTATCACGATAATCACATAATCATACCGGCCTGAGGAATCATATTGCCTGGTCAAAACAAAACAGAATCTCAGAATTGTATTTTTTTTTTTAATCTGTTCACCACACATTGATTTTTTTTTAAATTTTACAGTGTATTGCATGCTAAATTAAATTGCTTCTTAAAAGCTACAACTGATCTTTGCATGCAAACATATTTGTAAAATGGCCACATAGTGTATTTGTGCACTTGTACATTATGGTAATTTTAAAACTAAAGGTGTGCATGCCCTATTTTTTTCGGTTTTGCATACATTGGGGGGGTTCGCCCCCTCCAGGTCTCTGCATCCTTATCCATCTTTCCTAGACAAGGTTTTAATTGCGGGTGATGCCTGGTTTCCTTTAATTTTCCCACTTCGGATGAGGCCTTTTTGGAGAGGTAGGACATTAGTAATAAGGACCATCTATATAAAAAGATCCACCTTCATGTGGCTGGATGGCTTTTGCATTTTGATAAAAAAAAAAAAAAATGTTAACCAAGTACCTTACGTTTTTAACATTTACAGTTATAGCAGAGTTTATATATTAATTAATTGCAGTGTGCTGATGCATAGTGTACAGTGGCATGTTAAAGTTTGTGCACCCCAGTCAAAATTACTGTTATTGTGAACAATTAAGCTAGTTGACAATCAAATTATCTCTAAGAGGCCTAAAGTTAAAGGTGACACATTTCCTTTGGAATTGAGGTAAAAAACAAAAAAGAAAAATAAAAAAAAAAAAAAAGAAAAGAAAGAAAATGGGTAGATGCAAAGGTTTGGGCATCCTGCATGGTTATTACCTAGTAGCACCCCTTTTACAAGTATCACAGCTTGTGAATGCTTTTTATTGCCAGCCAAGAGTCTTTCAATTCTTGTTTGGGGGATTTTCATCCATTCTTCCTTGGAAAATTCTTCCAGTTCTGTGAGATTCCTGGGTCGTCTTGCATGCATTGCTATTTTAAGGTCTAGCCACAGATTTTCAATGATATTTAGGTCAGTGAACTGTGAGGGCCATTGTAAAACCTTCAGCTTGCACCTTTTGAGATGGTCCATTGTGGATTTTGTGGATTTTGACATGTCTTTAGGATCATTATCCATTTGTAGAAGACATCCTCTTTTCAACTTCAGATTTTATACAGATGGTGTTCTGTTTTCATCAAGAATTTGTTGAAATGTCATTGAATCCCTTCTTCCCTCCACCCATGATGTTCCCCGTGCTATTGGCTGCAACACAACCCCAAAGCATGATTGATCCACCCCCATGCTTAATAGTTGGCGAGATGTTCTTTTCCTGAAATTCTGTGCCCTTTTTTCTCCATACATACCTTTGATCATTCTGGCCAAGAGTTCTGTTTTAACCTCATCGATCCACAGGACTTGTTTCTAAAATGCATCAGGCTTGTTTATATGTTCTTTTGCATACTTCTGACAATGAATTATACTGTGAGCACACTGAAGAGGTTTTTTTCTAATGACCATATTTGGTGTGATCTGAGCACAAATCTCCGAAGGTGCCCATAACTTTGCCCATTTTCCTTTTTGTAATTTTTCAAATGTAAAAAATGACATTTTTTTAATAAAATGCAAAGGAAATGTGTCATAGGAAAAGACATACTGTGTAGGCAATTTAGATTGTGAGCCCCATCGGGCGGGGACAGTGATGATAATGTGTGCAAACTGTAAAACGCTGCGGAATATGTTAGCGCTATATAAAAATAAAGATTATTATTATCTTTAACTTTAAGCCTTTTAGAGATCATTTCATCTTCAATTTCCTTAACTGTTTACAATAACAGTCATTTTGACCAGCGGTGCCCAAACTTTTACATGCCACTGTAAGTATATGTCAAAACTGCATCTTGCCCCGCATTAACCAAGCTTTCAATTGTTATGTCAATGGAAGAATAAAAAAGTTCTGAAAGAATATAAACTAAAACCGACCACAATGTCAAGGAGTTAATTTGGACAGTTGTTCACAGATTTAGGTTGAAAGAGTAGCTTACAAACTAAACCACATATCATGTAACATTTATTTTTGTTATCTTTTGATAGACACTACCATATATTTAGATGAAATATTGAAAGTGTAGTACTTGCAAGTTTAGTGTCCAGAAACTGAGCAAGGATCAGTCGTTTACATACGGTACATCAGTTTACATATGTGTACATAAATGAGTCTACTCATGAAAGTTTAGGATATGGCTTCTGTGGGAGAATTCATATTTGCTGAACCCTGTATGAACTCACTTATTCAGTGAACATTTAAAAGTGGAAGTTCCTTTAGAGAATGGCACCAAATAGTTGTCTAGTTCACATGACATTCCTAAGAGTTTAAGGGGAAATGCCGTGCCTTCACCAGACAATTTACTTGAGTCGCTAACTCTTATTTTTTAGTTTTGATAAATTACATGCATGGAAGTCATAAGACTGGAGCTTAAATAAATTGTTTTATGACTGGGATGTTGCCAAAGGGAAAAGATGCTGAGCACAATAGATCTGACAGATGATTATATCTAAATTATACATTTGTAAAAGTTTGGAGATATCTCAGATGTATTTTCACCTTTAAAAATACATTCCATTTAGGTCACTAGATAATTTTCTAGTGTTTACTTCATATTAATAACAACAAATAGAAACATCTCCAACAGGATACTTTTCAAAGCTCCAGATGACCAAAGACACTATTTCGCTACTGTTACATTAACACCTTGTAACATTGATGTTTGCAATATATGTAAACACATGGCAAGAATTGTTGGTACCCTTCTGCTGAAGTAATAAAAGTCCACAAGGGTCAATGAAATAACTTGAAACTGAAAAGTAATTTTCAATATAAAAATACTGAACATCAACTAATGAAAATCAGATATTGTTTTAAAATTGTGGTTCAACAAAAGTGAAAAGAATAAAAAAACTAATGAAAATAGCCTTGCCAAAAATTATGGTACCCTTAGAAAAGACTGAAAATAATTTGACCATAGGAACATGTGAAACTAAGGTATCTACTATATAATTGTCTAAGGGTCACTTCCGTCTGTCTGTCTTTCTGTCTGTCACGGATATTCATTGGTCGCAGCCTCTGTCTGTCATGGAAATCCAAGTCGCTGATTGGTCATGGCAATGGTCGTGGGCGTTTTGCCACGACCAATCAGCGACGGCCATAGTCTGGCAGCAAAATGGCCGCTGCTTTACTGCCCTGCAGTCAGCGCTGAGCGCTCACACAGGGTTAATGCCAGTGTTAACGGACCGTGGTGTAACGCACTCCATTAACGCTGCTATTAACCCTGTGTGACCAACTTTTTACTATTGATGCTGCATATTCAGCATCAATAGTAAAAAGATCTAATGTTACAAATAATAATAATTAAAAAAAAAAGTTTATTCTCACCCTCCGACGTGCGCGCTGTGCTCGGCAGTGCAAGCGGCAGGTTCTGGTGCCAAGTATGCTATGCAAGAAGGACCTGCGATAATGTCACGGTCATGTGACCGCGACGTCATCAAAGGTCCTGCGCTCATACCAACCCTGGAACCGGGAGCTGCCGCGTGCACCGCACACAGGCGCCAGGACTTCAAGGGCCCTTCGGAAGGTGAGTATATGTTTATTTTTTATTTTAAGTCTTTTTTAACCATGCATATAGTGCCCACATAGCTATATACTACGTGGGCTGTGTATACTACGTGGGCTGTGTTACATACTGCGTGGGCTCTGTTATATACTACATCTCTGCTATATACTATGTAGCTGGGCAATATACAACGTGACTGTGCAATATACAACGTGGCTGTGCAATATACTATGTGCTCTGTGTTATATACTACGTAGCTGTGCAATATACTATGTGGCTGTGTCGGTTCTGTTATATACTACATCGACTGTGCAATATATAACGTGGCTCTGTTATATACTACGTGGCTGTGCAATATACTATGTAGCTATGCAATATACTACATGGCGATGTTATAAACTACGTGGCTCTGCTATATACTACGTCGCTGACCAATATACTACATAGCTGTGCAATCCACTACGTGACTTATATACTACGTGGCTGTGCAACATACTACGTGCCTGTGCAATATACTACGTGGCTATGTTATATACTACTTGGCTCTGCTATATACTACGTGGCTGACCAATATACTACATACCTGTGCAATACACTACGTGGCTATGTTATATACTACGTGGCTGTGTTATATACTACGTAGCTCTGCTATATGCTACATACTCTGTGTTACATACTACGTAGCTCTGTTATATACTACGTAGCTATGTTAGATAGTACGTCGGTTGTGTTACATACTACATCACTGTGCAATATAGTACGTAGCCTGTGCTGTATACTACCTACATATTCTAGAATACCCGATACATTAGAATCGGGCCACCATCTAGTGTCCTATAATTAGCATCACGGTTTGTGTTGACAAACTTCTAAAAGTCAGTCTTCCTATTTAATGGGAAAAAAGTATTCACTGTACGGTGTGATATAATGGTGTGTATCACACTGAAGATGGACCATAGAAAGCCAAGTAAAGAGTCGTCTCAGGTTCCCTTTCATTTTCTCTTATCTCCTGTCACGTTGCTTTTAGCTATTCAACTGTGGGTTGTTAGCGATGCAATGAGCATCACTAACATGGTTTTCTCAAAGAAAAGCTCCCAGTATTATGTCTAACAAAACACTTGATATCATTAGAGGATTCCGTCACATACTTTTTCTTTCAGTCTTAGGGGTGGTGCATTTCATCGCTTCAGTCAGTGTTCTGTTAAAACTGCATTTCGATTGATTGCCATGAGTTGCCCGGCATCACGGCAACCCCAAATAAATCCTGCGCACTGCACATCCCTCCCTTTTCATGCGCACTGACTCTGGGCACTGGTCAGATTTTAAAAAATTGGCTCGGTTACTAAGGGGTTAACCTTCAAGGTGAAAAGGGGAATAGCCTAAATATTGAAAAACAGATCTATGCTATTATCTCTCTACCTCCACATTTACAGTTGGCAATATGCATTCTGCTAGGTAGAGTTCTCCAAGCATCATTTGCCAATGCCAGATTTGTCAATCAACGTGCCAGATAGCAAACACATCTTCACTTCTCTGGCAGATGGAAAACACAGCTAAATCGCTCTAGAATCCACTGATAGCATGCTGTAGGGTATGCGCACCCATTGAGTAAAATTTCTGGACCATTTCGGCATCTCTTGGCAGGAAAAACACAGCTACAAAACTGCATGTTTGTTTTGCAATTTTGACTGATTTGAGCGAAGTCAATGATGAAAAATGCAGGGCAAAAGCACGCTTAGATTTGGCACTCTGCAGATTACCGTGTATACTCATGTATAAGCTGAGATTTTTCGCACTTTTTTGAGCTTAAAACGCCCCCTCGGCTTATACACGAGTCACTGTAACAGAAGCCGATGCGGAGGGGGAGCGGCAGAGCAGCGGGTCACAGCAGGCAGGAGCTGTACCTGTGCACGCTGCTAAAGAGAAATTAATGTTCACTGCACTGGCAATGAATATTAATTTCTCTTATAGCATGCACAGTTACAGTAGCAGCTGCGGCTTCCAGCAGCTCTAAAAAAAAAAACCCTCCTACTTACCTTCCCTGCGCCCTCGCAGCATCCTGTTACGGCTTCCAGCAGCTCCTGCAGCAGTGCGTGTCCCCGGTGAGTGGAGAAAGGTGAATATTCATTACTTTAATGAGCAGGGTCACGTGATCGCTCGGCCGCAGAAGCTGATGGAAGCCGGAACAGGATGCTGTAAGGATGCGCAGGGAAGGTAAGTAGGAGGTTTATTTTTTAATGGTTTTTTCATGGGGGCCATACATTCAAGGATAGGGATGAGGAAGCATGCATACCAGGATAGAGATGAGGAGCCATGCATACCAAGATAGGGATGAGGAGCCATGCAGACAATATATAATAATATCCTAGGTTATGATAAGCCTAAGGAAAGCGGTACTTGCTGACCAAACTTAGCCCAGATTCAAGAGGGACATGGTAGATTCCCTAACCAAAGTACGAGTAAACAATACCATATGGTAATATACGTGTTAGCAGAAATGCTCTTGGCGTCCCCTCACTACGACTATGAATAGCTGGTTTTCGGTCATTCTGCTTCACAAAAATCGGAATAAAAAGCGACCAAAAAATGTCACGTGCCCGAAAATGGTACCAATAAAAACGTCAACTCGTCCCGCAAAAAACAAGACTTCACATGACCCTGTGGACCAAAATATGGAAAAATTATAGCTCTCAAAATGTGGAGACACAAAAACTATTTTTTGCAATAAAAAGCGTCTTTTAGTGTGTGACAGCTGCCAATCGCTGTAAATCAAAACCCCCTTCATCACCCCCTTAGTTAGGGAAAAATAATACAATTTTAACCCCTTCCCGACCTTTGACGCATACGCTGCGTCATGAAAGTCGGTGCCATTCCGACCCATGACGCAGCATATGCGTCATGGAAAGATCGCATCCCTGCAGATCGGGTGAAAGGGTTAACTCCCATTTCACCCGATCTGCAGGGACAGGGGGAGTGGTAGTTTAGCCCAGGGGGGGTGGCTTCACCCCCTCGTGGCTACGATCGCTCTGATTGGCTGTTGAAAATGAAACTGTCAATCAGAGCGATTTGTAATATTTCACCTAAAAAACTGGTGAAATATTACAATCCAGCCATGGCCGATGCTGCAATATCATCGGCCATGGCTGGAAACACTTATGTGCACCCACCCCACCCCACCGATCGCCCCCCCAGCCCCCCGATCTGTGGTCCGCTCCCCTCGGTCCTGTGCTCCGCTCCCCCGTCCTCCTGTCCGCTTCCCCCGTGCACCAATCACACCCCCCGCGCTCCAATCAAACCCCCCCGAACTCCGATCCCCCCCCGCACACAGCGACCCCCCCCCATGCTCCGATCCATCCCCCCCGCACAGCGATCCCCCACCCCGTGCTCCAATCCTCCCCCGTGCTCCATTCCTCCCTCCCGTGTTCCGATCCACCCCCCCCATGCTCCGATCCACCCCCCCGTGCTCCGACGCCCCCCCCCCCGTGCCCTGATCTCCCCCCCTTTATACTTACCTGGCCGCCCGATGTCCGTCCGTCTTCTTTCCTGGGCGCCGCCATCTTCCAAAATGGCGGGCGCATGTGCAGTGCGCCCGCCGAATCTGCCGGCCGGCAGATTCGTTCCAGAGTGAATTTTGATCACTGAGATAGATTATATCTCAGTGATCAAAATAAAAAAAATAGTAAATGACCCCCCCCTTTGTCACCCCCATAGATAGGGACAATAAAAAAAATAAAGAATTTTTTTTTTTTTCACTAAGGTTGGGGTAAGAACCAGGGTTAGGGTTAGGGGTAGGGTTAGGGGTAGGGTTAGGGGTAGGGTTAGGGCTAGGGTTAGGGGTAGGGTTAGGGCTAGGGTTAGGGTTAGGGTTTCGGTATGTGCACACGTATTCTGGTCCTATGCGGATTTTTCCGCAGCGGATTTGAAAAATCCACAGTGCTAAACCGCTGCCGATTTATCGTGGATTTACCGCGGTTTTTCTGCGCATTTCACTGCGGTTTTACAACTGCGATTTTCTATTGGAGCAGTTGTAAAACCGCTGCGGAATCCGCAGAAAGAAGTGACATGCTGCGGAATGTAAACCGCTGCGTTTCCGTGCAGTTTTTCCGCAGCATGTGTACAGCGATTTTTGGTTCCCATAGGTTCACATTGAACTGTAAACTCATGGGAAACTGCTGCGGATCCGCAGCATTTTCTGCAGCGTGTGCACATACCTTTAGAATTAGGCTATGTGCACACGGTGCGGATTTGGCTGCGGATCCGCAGCAGTGTTCCATCAGGTTTACAGTACAATGTAAACATATGGAAAACCAAATCCGCTGTGCCCATGGTGCAGAAAATACCGCGCGGGAACGCTGCGTTGTATTTTCCGCAGCATGCCAATTCTTTGTGCGGATTCCGCAGCGTTTTACACCTGTTCCTCAATAGGAATCCACAGGTGAAATCCGCACAAAAAACACTGGAAATCCACGGTAAATCCACAGGTAAAACGCAGTGCCTTTTACCCGCGGATTTTTCAAAAATGGTGCTGAAAAATCTCATACGAATCCGCAACGTTGGCACATAGCCTTAGGGTTGGGTTGGAATTAGGGTTGTGGTTAGGGTTAGGGGTGTGTTGGGGTTAGGGTTGTGGTTAGGGGTGTGTTGGGGTTAGGGTTGTGATTAGGGTTACGGCTACAGTTGGGATAAGGGTTAGGGGTGTGTTGGAGGTAGAATTGAGGGGTTTCCACTGTTTAGGCACTTCAGGGGGTCTCCAAACGCAACATGGCGCCACCATTGATTCCAGCCAATCTTGTATTCAAAAATTCAAATGGTGCTCTCACTTCCGAACCCCGACGTGTGCCCAAACAGTGGTTTACCCCCACATATGGGGTACCAGCATACTCAGGACAAACTGCGCAACAATTACTGGGGTCCAATTTCTCCTGTTACCCTTGAGAAAATAAAAAATTGCTTGCTAAAACATCATTTTTGAGGAAAGAAAAATGATTTTTTATTTTCACGGCTCTGCGTTGTAAACGTCTGTGAAGCACTTGGGGGTTCAAAGTGCTCACCACATATCTAGATAAGTTCCTTGGGGGGTCTAGTTTCCAAAATGGGGTCACTTGTGGGGGGTTTCTACTGTTTAGGCACACCACGGGCTCTGCAAACGCAACGTGACGCCCGCAGACCATTCCATCAAAGTCTGCATTTCAAAAGTCACTACTTCCCTTCTGAGCCCCCACGTGTGCCCAAACAGTGGTTTACCCCCACACATGGGGTATCAGTGTACTCAGAAGAAACTGGACAACAACTTTTGTGGTCCAATTTCTCCTGTAACCCTTGGGAAAATAAAAAATTCTGGGCTAAAAAATTATTTTTGAGGAAAGAAAACGTATTTATTATTTTCACTGCTCTGTGTTATGAACTTCTGTGAAGCACTTGGGGGTTCAAAGTGCTCACCTCACATCTAGATAAGTTCCTTTCGGGGTCTAGTTTCCAAAACGGGGACACTTGTGGGGGGTTTCTACTGTTTAGCCACATCAGGGGCTCTGCAAACGCAACGTGACGCCCACAGAGCATTCCATCAAAGTCTGCATTTCAAAACGTCACTACTTCACTTCCGAGCCCCAGCATGTGCCTAAACAGTGGTTTACCCCCACATATGGGGTATCAGCGTACTCAGGAGAAACTGGACAACAACTTTTGGGGTCAAATTTCTCCTGTTACCCTTGGGAAAATAAAAAATTGCGGGCTAAAATTCATTTTTGAGAAAATAATTTTTTTTTTTTATTTTCATGGCTCTGCGTTATAAACTTCTGTGAAGCACTTGAGGGTTCAAAGTGCTCACTACACATCTAGATTAGTTCCTTTGGGGGTCTAGTTTCCAAAATGGGGTAATTTGTGGGGGATCTCCAATGTTTAGGCACACAGGGGCTCTCCAAACGCGACATGGTGTCCGCTAATGATTGGAGATAATTTTCCATTTAAAAAGCCAAATGACGTGCCTTCCCTTCTGAGCCCTGCCGTGCGCCCAAACAGTGGTTTACCCCCACATATGGGGTATCTGCATACTCAGGACAAACTGGACAACAACATTTGTGGTCCAATTTCTCCTATTACCATTGGCAAAATAGGAAATTCCAGGCTAAAAAATCATTTTTGAGAAAAGAAAAATTATTTTTTATTTTCATGGCTCTGCATTATAAACTTCTGTGAAGCACCTGGGGGTTTAAAGTGCTCAGTATGCATCTAGATAAGTTCCTTGGGGGGTCTAGTTTCCAAAATGGGGTCACTTGTGGGGGAGCTCCATTGCATAGGCACACAGGGGCTCTCCAAATGCGACATGGTGTCCGCTAACAATTGGAGCTAATTTTCCATTCAAAAAGTTAAAAGGCGCGCCTTCCCTTCCGAGCCCTGCCGTGTGCCCAAACAGTGGTTTACCCCCACATATGAGGTATCGGCGTACTCGGGAGAAATTGCTCAACAAATTTTAGGATCCATTTTATCCTATTGCCCATGTGAAAATGAAAAAATTGAGGCGAAAATAAATTTTTTGTGAAAAAAAAGTACTTTTTCATTTTTACGGATCAATTTGTGAAGCACCTGAGGGTTTAAAGTGCTCACTAGGCATCTAGATAAGTTCCTTGGGGGGTCCAGTTTCCAAAATGGGGTCACTTTGTGGGGGAGCTCCAATGTTTAAGCACACAGGGTCTCTCCAAACGAGACATGGTGTCCGCTAACGATGGAGATAATTTTCCATTCAAAAAGTCAAATGGCGCTCCTTCCCTTCCGAGCCTTACCATGTGCCCAAACGGTGGTTTACCCCCACATGTGAAGTATCGGTGTACTCAGGAGAAATTGCCAAACAAATTTTAGGATCCATTTTATCCTGTTGTCCATGTGAAAATGAAAAAATTGAGGCTAAAAGAATTTTTTTGTGAAAAAAAAGTACTTTTTCATTTTTACGAATCAATTTGTGAAGCACCTGGGGGTTTAAAGGGCTCACTATGCATCTAGATAAGTTCCTTGGGGCGTCTAGTTTCCAAAATGGGGTCACTTGTGGGGGAGCTCCAATTTTTAGGCACACGGGGGCTCTCCAAATGTGACATGGTGTCCGCTAAAGAGTGCAGCCAATTTTTCATTCAAAAAGTCAAATGGCGCTCCTTCCCTTCCAAGCCCTGCCGTGCGCCCAAACAGTGGTTTACCCTCACATATGAGGTATCAGCGTACTCAGGACAAATTGGACAACAACTTACGTGGTTCAGTTTCTCCTTTTACCATTGGGAAAATAAAAAAATTGTTGCTGAAAAATCATTTTTGTGACTAAAAAGTTAAATGTTCATTTTTTCCTTCCATGTTGCTTCTGCTGCTGTGAAGCACCTGAAGGGTTAATAAACTTCTTGAATGTGGTTTTGTGCACCTTGAGGGGTGCAGTTTTTAGAATGGTGTCACTTTTGGGTATTTTCAGCCATATAGACCCCTCAAACTGACTTCAAATGTGAGGTGGTCCCTAAAAAAAATGGTTTTGTAAATTTCGTTGTAAAAATGACAAATCGCTGGTCAAATTTTAACCCTTATAACTTCCTAGCAAAAAAAAATTTTGTTTCCAAAATTGTGCTGATGTAAAGCAGACGTGTGGGAAATGTTATTTATTAACTATTTTGTGTCACATAACTCTCTGGTTTAACAGAATAAAAATTCAAAATTTGAAAATTGCGAAATTTTCAAAATTTTCGCCAAATTTCCGTTTTTATCACAAATAAACACAGAATTTATTGACCTAAATTTACCACTAACATGAAGCCCAATATGTCACGAAAAAACAATCTCAGAACCGCTAGGATCCATTGAAGCGTTCCTGAGTTATTACCTCATGAAGGGACACTGGTCAGAATTGCAAAAAACGGCAAGGTCTTTAAGGTCAAAATAGGCTGGGTCATGAAGGGGTTAAAAAAATGTATTTATTTCCATTTTTCCATTAGGGTTAGGGTTGGGCTAAAGTTAGGGTTAGGGCTACAGTTAGGGTTAGGGTTGGGGCTAAAGTTAGGGCTGGGGCTACAGTTAGGGTTGGGGCTAAAGTTAGGGCTACAGTTAGGGCTGGGGCTACAGTTAGGGTTGGGGCTAAAGTTTGTGTTGGGGCTAAAATTAGGGTTGGGGTAAATTTAGGGTTAGGGCTAAAATTAGGGTTGGGGTAAATTTAGGGTTAGGGTTGGGGCAAAAGTTAGGGTTTGGATTACATTTACGGTTGGGATTAGGGTTAGGGGTGTGGTTAGGGTTATGGTTGGGATTAGGGTTAAGGGTGTGTTGGAGTTAGGGGTGTGGTTGGGCTTAGGTTTAGGGGCATGTTCGGGTTAGGGGTATGGTTAGGGTTTTGGTTGGGATTAGGGGTGTGTTTGGGTTAGGGTTTCAGTTAGAATTGGGGGGTTTCCACTGTTTAGGCACGTCAGGGGCTCTCCAAACGCGACATGGCATCCGATCTCAATTTCAGCCAATTCTGCGTTGAAACAGTAAAACAGTGCTCCTTCCCTTCCGAGCTCTCCCGTGCGCCCAAACAGGGGTTTACGCCAACAACTTTTGTGGTTCAATTTCTCCCTTGGGAAAATACAAAACCAGGGGCTAAAATATAATTTTTGTGGAAAAAAAAGATTTTTTATTTTCACAGCTCCATGTTATAAACTGTAGTGAAACACTTGGGGGTTCAAAGTTCTCACAACACATCTAGATAAGTTCTTTGGGGGGGGGAGGGGTCTAGTTTCCAATATGGAATCACTTGTGGGGGGTTTCTACTGTTTAGTGCATCAGGGGCTCTGCAAATGCAATGTGACGCCTGCAAACAATCCATGTAAGGCTGTTGTCACACTAGCAGTATTTGGTCAGTATTTTACATTAGTATTTCTCAACCAAAACCAGGAGTGGGTTATAAAGGCAGAAGTGGTGCATATGTTTCTATTATACTTTTTCTCTATTTGTTGCACTCCTGGTTTTGGCTTACAAATACTGATGTAAAATACCTACCAAATACTGCTAGTGTGACGCCAGCCTAAGTCTGCATTCCAAAGGGCGCTCCTTCCCTTCCGAGCTCTGCCATGCACCCAAACGGTGGTTCCCCCCACATATGGGGTATCAGCGTACTCGGGACAAATTGGACAACAACTTTTGGGGTCCAATTTCTTCTGTTACCCTTGGGAAAATATAAAACTGGAGGCTAAAAAATAATCTTTGTGGAAAAAAGAGATTTTTTATTTTCACCGCTCTGCGTTATAAACTGCAGTGAAACACTTGGAGGTTCAAAGTTCTCACAGCACATCTAGATAAGTTCCTTAGGGGGTCTTCTTTCCAAAATGGTGTCACTTGTGGGGGGTTTCAATGTTTAGGCACATCAGGGGCTCTCCAAACGCGTCATGGCGTACAATCTCAATTCCAGTCAATTTTGTATTGAAAAGTCAAATGGCACTCCTTCCCTTCTGAGCTCTGCCATGCGCCCAAACAGTGGTTTATCCCCTTTGGGGTCCAAATTCTCCTGTTACCCTTGGTAAAATAAAACAAATTGGAGCTGAAGTAAATTTTTTGTGAAAAAAGTTAAATGTTCATTTTTTTTTTTAAACATTCCAATAATTCCTGTGAAGCACCTGAAGGGTAAATAACCTTCTTGAATGTGGTTTTGAGCACCTTGAGGGGTGCAGTTTTTATAATGGTGTCACACTTGGGTATTTTCTATCATATAGACCCCTCAAAGTGACTTCAAATGTGATGTGGTTCCTAAAAAAAAATGGTGTTGTAAAAATGAGAAATTGCTGGTCAACTTTTAACTCTTGTAACTCCCTACAAAAAAAAAAAAATTTGGTTCCAAAATTGTGCTGATGTAAAGTAGACATGTGGGAAATGTTACTTAATAAGTATATTGTGTGATTTAAGGGCATAAAAATTCAAAGTTGGAAAATTGCAAAATTTGTAACATTTTGGCCAAATTTCCGTTTTTTTCACAATTAAACGCAAGTAATAGCAAATAAATTTTACCACTATCATGAAGTACAATGTTTCACAAGAAAACAATGTCACAATCATCAGGATCCGTTGAAGCGTTCCAGAGTTATAACCTCATAAGGGGACAGTGGTCAGAATGGTAAAAATTGGCCCGGTCATTAAAGTGCAAACCACCCTTGGAGGTAAAGGGGTTAAAGATAGGTACACAGGACGCATGCCGACGTAGGTGGAGCTGAATGGAAGAGGTGCGGCAGTGGGGGCGGCTTAACGGAGGAAGTATGAGGAAGTACGCAGCCCTCCACAGCTCAGCACAACACAACTGTGAAGCCAGCCTAAGTCTATGTGCACACGTTCAGGATTTCTCGCCGAAAATTCCTGAGAAAAACCGGACATTTTCTGCAAGAAAACCGCATGCGTTTTTGCCGCGGTTTCGATGCGTTTTTGCTGCGGTTTTTCCGGACACTTCCCAATGCATTTTGTTGTGGGAAATCTGCAAAAAACCCGCAAAATTAATGAACATGCTGCGGTACTTACTGCGTTGGGTTTTTTTCATGGAAAAAAACGCATCATGTGCACAAAACATGCGGAATTCATTCTAAATGATAGAATGCTTATTGTATGCGGGTTTTTTTGCGGTTTTATAGCGTTTTTATCGGTGAAAAACGCGAAAAAAACGCAACGTGTGCACACGTAGCAGACTTTTCGCGTTTTTTCACTATGAAAACGCTATAAAACCGCAAAAAAAAGCTCACATTAAGCAGCATGTTCATTAAATTTGTGGAATCGCGGGGATTCCGCACACCTAGGAATGCATTGATCTGCTTACTTCTCGCATGGGGCTATGCCCACCATGCGGGAAGTAAGCAGATAATGTGCGGTTGGTACCCAGGGTGGAGGAGAGGAGACTCTCCTCCACGGACTGGGCACCATATAATTGTTAAAAATAAAAAGAATTAAAACAAAAAAAAATCGTGATATACTCACCTTGGATGGCCCTCGGAGTCTTCCTGCCCCTCAGCGCTGCACGCGGCCGCTTCCGTTCCTTTAGATGGTGTGTGTGAAGGACCTGCGATGACGTTGCGGTCACATGACCGCGATGACGTCGCGGTCACGTGACCGCGACATCATCAAAGGTCCTGCACACACACCATCTATAGGAACGGAAGCCGCTGAGGAGATCGGCTGTTTGCGGTAGGTAAGTATTACCATTTTTTTTTTTTTTAATTATTTTTAACATTCTATCTTTTAGTATTGATGCGGCATAGGCTGTATCAATAGTAAAAAGTTGGTCACACTTGTCAAACACTGTTTGACAAGTGTGACCAACCTGTCAATCAGTTTTCCAAGTGATGCTACAGATCGCTTGGAAAACGCTAGCATTCTGCAAGCTAATTATGCTTGCAAAACGCTAGTTTTCTGCGGGAATATGCATGCCAATTCCGCATGCGATATTCCCGTGGCAGGAGGCGCAGAATTGCCACGGAAATTGTGTGCACTTAGCCTAAGTCACACAAAAAAAAATTAACAAGCAAAATGCACCAGAATGCTGAAGTAATTTGTGCCATTAAACTTTCTTTAATGATGTGCACCATGTCCATTATGTCGTTCAAACACTGTGCACCTTGCAAGGAATGTGCACTTGTAACAAAAAGCATAGCTTGTTTGGGAAAAAGACATTTAGCAGAGGCAAACAAAAGGAATATAAATCCATATATTGATTTGGTCTGTCTGGTAAGGCAATGGTTTTTGAACTTTTTCTATTTTTCCATCTATATTTCCTTTTGAGGGCTTGTTTTTTGAGGGATAAGTTGTACTTTTGAATGACACCATTCATTCTACCACAAGGGTGTCCTGGAAAAAGGGAAAAATATTCCAAGTGTGTTGAAATTGCAAAAAAAAAACAATTCCATAATAGGTTTTTGGTTGTATTATTTACCTTGTATACTACAAGTAAAACTGACCCGACAATATGATTCTCTACGTCAGTACGCGTACTAGAGTTACCAAACATGTATAGATTATTTATTAATTTAAGCAGTGAAAAAAAATTCCCAAATTTGTAAGAAAAAGCAATGTTGCTTTTGTCAGCATTTTCAAAGACCTGTAACATTTTCATTTTTCGGGATCTGGGGTGGTGTGATGGCTTATTTTTTGTGCCCTGAGCTGATGTTTTGACTGACAACCATTTTGTGGTAGATACAATGTTTTGATCACCTCTTATTGCAGACAAAAATAACTTAATTTGGGGGGTTTGAATTTTTTTCCTCATAAAGCCAATTACCAATTGTACTAATTGACCTTACATTTTGATAGATCGGACTTTTATGAACAAATCGATACCAAATATGTGTATTTTTTAATTGTTTTATTTTTAATGAGGCTGGGGGGGTGACTTGAACTTTTGTGTTCTTTATTTTCATATGACGTACAAGCCTGCATCAACACAACATATGTCGTACATGTATGTTATGTGTCTTGAAGGGGTTAAAATATACCACATTTATCAAACAGCATGAACCACTGTGATATATCTGAAGTATCATAAAGACTATTTTTTTTGTTAATGGAAAATATTATTTGATATATTGTGCTCTTAAATAATAAACCAAAATTTACTGAAAAATGGGTAAACTTGAAATTTTCAAAACAAATGTATCTGCTCTGCAAACTGAAACATTGATTCATACCACACAATGTAATTCATAATTAAAGGAGTTGTCCGGTACCTAAAATGTCCTTTTTAAATATCTATTATTACACACTAACCACTTTTGTAATTATCTTTATTATTTAATGCCCTACCATTTTCCCTATCTAATCCCTAAATGTGTTTTCTTTAGTTCACTTTCAGTAATGTTTACTTTAACCCCTTACTGCATCGGACGTACTATACCGTCCGATGCCGGCTCCCCTGCTTTGATGCAGGGCTCCGCGGTGAGCCCGCATCAAAGCCGGGACATGTTTTGTACAGCTGACATGTGCCCGTAATAGGCGCGGGCAGAATCGCGATCTGCCCGCACCTATTAACTAGTTAAATGCCGCTGTCAAACGCAGACAGCGGCATTTAACTACCGCTTCCGGCCGGGCGGCCGGAAATGACGTCATCGACGACCCCCGTCACATGATCGGGGGTCGGCGATGCGTCTGGATGGTAACCATTGAGGTCCTAGAGACCTCTATGGTTACTGATGACCGGTGGCTGTGAGCGCCACCCTGTGGTCGGCGCTCACAGCACACCTCCATTTCTGCTACATAGCAGCGATCAGCAGATCGCTGCTATGTAGCAGAGCCGATCGCGTTGTGCCTGCTTCTAGCCTCCCATGGAGGTTATTGAAGCATGGCAAAAGTTAAAAAAAAAAGTTTAAAAAAATGTGAAAAAAATAAAAAAAACATAAAAGTTTAAATCACCCCCCTTTCGCCCCAATCAAAATAAATCAATAAAAAAAATATCAAATCTACGCATATTTGGTATCGCCGCGCTCAGAATCGCCCGATCTATCAATTAAAAAAAAGCATTAACCTGATAGCTAAACAGCGTAGCGGGAAAAAAATTTGAAACGCCAGAATTACGTTTTTTTGGTCGCCGTGACATTGCATTAAAATGCAATAACGGGCAATCAAAAGAACGTATCTGCACCGAAATGCTATCATTAAAAACGTCATCTCGGCACGCAAAAAATAAGCCCTCAACCGACCCCAGATCATGAAAAATGGAGACGCTACGAGTATCGGAAAATGGCGCAATTTTTTTTTTTTTTTTTTTAGCAAAGTTTGGAATTTTTTTTCACCACTTAGATAAAAATAACCTAGTCATGTTAGGTGTCTATGAACTCGTACTGACCTGGAGAATCATAATGGCAGGTCATTTTTAGCATTTAGTGAACCTAGCAAAAAAGCCAAACAAAAAACCAATGTGGGATTGCACTTTTTTTGCAATTTCACCGCACTTGGAATTTTTTTCCCGTTTTCTAGTACACGACATGCTAAAACCAATGATGTCGTTCAAAAGTACACCTCGTCCCGCAAAAAATAAGCCCTCACATGGCCAAATTGACGGAAAAATAAAAAAGTTATGGCTCTGGGAAGGAGGGGAGCGAAAAACGAACACGGAAAAACGAAAAATCCCCCGGTCATGAAGGGGTTAAGAGTCACAAAGGGATGTGACAGGAGGCCGTTACTGCACTCACACCCAACAGCGTCCATCACCCCTCCATCATCAGGGGGCAGTGCTGCAGTTACTTACTACAGTTTCTTGCATTACCAATCTCTGGAAATGCCCTAGAGCCATGCTGCTGATAGAAAATATGAGAGAGGTGAGTGTAGTGCCGGCAATCTGCTTCTTTCTATGCTGCTTTTAACTGTGAAACAAGACGTTGTCAGGGGGCAGAGATAGAAGCTGCAAGTACTGCAGTGCGCAGGCTCTGGGCCTATCTGACCTTTTCTGGCTCATGCACACTGAGGTTCTTTACTCTGCCCTCAACAGGACAGATCAGTACGCCTGTGCAGGAGCGCGGCACAAAACAAGCAGGATGACGACATTGCATGAAGATGGGAGGCGCCAGACCCGGGACCTGCGACACCCATGGGACTGGACCGCCCCCGAGTGAGTATAATAAAAATTGCTTTTCTTCTCTTTCAGGTCGGATCGGGGGTTTATCTACAGCATTATAGAATGCTGTAGATAAGCCCTGAAAGACAGTGGCCGCATCTTATAGGGGCAAAATGAGGTGACAGGTTCCCTTTAAGAGAGAGAGAGAGAGGTTATCGAGCTTGATATCAGCACACAGTTCAAAAGCAGGCATGTCTGATAGTATGGGATTGCATTAGTGCCTATGGCAAGGACAGCTTATACTTCTTGAAACATCTATTTCAGGCAATGCCTTGCTTATTTCAGTAAGACAATGCTAAACCACACGCTGCATCCATCACAACAGCATTGCTTTGCAGGTGAAAATTCGGGTGATAATCTGGCCACCTGCAGTCTAGACCTTTTACCAAAAGAAAATATTTGGTGCATTATGAAACTAAAAATCCTACAAAGACACAGGACTGTGGAGCAGCTACAGTCCTACATCAGAAAATAATGGGATAACATTAATCTCCCAAAACTCCAGCAACTGGTCTCACCACTTCTCAGATGTTTACTGTTTTAAAAAGAAGATGCTACACAATGGCAGACATGGCCCTATCCCAAATTTCTTGAGATGTTGTTAACATCAATTTGTAAATGATATGATTTTTAAAAAAATGAAATGGAAAAATATAACTTTCAATTTCTGATCCGTGTTCTATGTTCTATTGTGAAGAAATTTTGGATACAAGAGATTTCCAAATCATTGTATTCTTGTTTTTCTTCCATTTTACACAGCGTCCCAACTTTTTTGGAATTGAGGTTGTACGACATAAAATATAGTTACAAATACTTACACCAATCAGAGTAGTAACTAGGCTGTAGTATCAGTTATATCCTGACTTGTTTTCTATTGCACAATCATTTTATACTCACCACCTGGAGTTTGCTAGTTGTCTGGACTTGTTGAAATCCATCTATAGGAACACAGTGATCTGCATGTCCATTGCAAAAGCAGCTTCCTTTAACAATGAAGTCATAAACAGCATAGTATGCTAGTGACTGTGGCTTAATATCCCAGCTCTTATTCTGACATGGACAGCTTTGTTGCTTCAGCAGCTGCACACGTAGGTTAGTAATCTTCAGCAAATCTTGAGCCTTCTCACTATAGGGATCCACAGCTGTATAAGGTGGTGGCATTGCTCTGTAAATAACCTGCGGTGATACATAGATACACAAGATTAGGTAAGACTAAACATAACATTAGGTAGAACGTAATGATTATACTTCACATTGTGTTGCAACTCTATCTGTTAATAGTGTTAACAGACAACATAAAGAATACTTTGACACAAATTATGAACATAAAATCTAAACGATTCAACTTTTTTTTTTTTTTTACAGTGGTTAACGGTACATTTTTCTAAATTATAGTGTTTTGTTGTGCTTTGCCCACGCACCTCTAGTTGGAATGTGACCAGAAGTATGCAAATCACATCCTTTCCATTACGGCCCACTCTAGCTGCCGACACCAGAGAACCCCGATGGTGTGTGATGCACATGCTGTGAGGATTCAGAAATCCGCAGTCAACAAAGTGACTGCAAACTTTTTACAAAAGACTGGACAATCCCCTTAAAAGCTCTTCTACCAAGATAATCTCCCCTGTAGAACATGCATAACATGGTTCAGAATCAGTAAAACTCAAACTGACCAGCATTTCTGTCCATGAAATGGCCGCTGATGAAGGAGCATGTGAACACACCTGTCCGTTGACCTCCTCCAATTGTAAAAAAAAAAACCACCACATATGGAAAAGCTGCTTTTCTATTGGATGAAGCTGATGGACTGGTCTGGTCACACGCTCCTCCTCCAGAAGCTATTTTAGGCCAGTCTCACACGTCCAGATAATTCCGGTACCGGAAAAAACGGTACCGGAATTATCCGTGTCCGTGTGCCGGCGCGTTTCTGTGGCACATCAGTGTGGCACACGTGCGGCACACATGTGCTGCCCGTGTACCCACTGGGTACCACACGCACCGTGCCGGAGACAGCGCTAAAGTTTAGCGCTGTCCCCTGCATCTGGTGCTGAAGCCCCATTCATATCTTCCCTGCAGCAGCGTTTGCTGTAGAGAAGATATGAATAATTGTGTGTAAAATCAAGATCCAGGTCATCAATCCCCCTCCCACCCCCTGTGCGCCCCCCCCCCCCTCCCGCTGTGATTAAAATACTCACCCGGCTCCCTCGCAGCGTCCTGTCCTGGCCGCACCTTGTACTGTATGAGCGGTCACGTGGGGCCGCCGATTACAGTCATGAATAAGGAATATGCAGCTCCACCTCCCATAGGGGTGGAGCCGCATATTCATTACTGTAAATGAGCGGCCCCACGTGACTGCTCATACAGTGCAAGGTGCGGCCAGGACAGGACGCTGCAAGGGAGCCGGGTGAGTATTTTAATCACAGCGGGGAAGGGGGGGGATGTTGATGACCTGGATCTTGATTTTACACACAATTATTCATATCTTCTCTACAGCAAACGCTGCTGCAGGGAAGATATGAATCGCGGCTTCAGCACCAGTGGGGGGGACAGCGCTTAATGTAGCGCTGTCTCCTGCACGGCACACGGACTGCACACGGACAACGTCCGTGTGCGGTACGTGTTTTACACGGACCCATTGACTTTAATGGGTCCGTGTAATCCGTGCGCTCCCACGAACACTGACATGTCTCCGTTTTTGGCACATGGAGACACGGTCCGCAAAAAATCAATGACATCTGCAGAGATGCATTGATTTTAATGTGTCTACGTGTGTCAGTAGCTCCGGTACGTGAGGAAACTGTCACCTCACGTACCGGAGCCACTGACGTGTGAAACCGGCCTTATGGACAGACTTGCTTGTCAGTTTGTGAAGAACAGTAACAAGAGTGTTTTCAGCTGTTGAGCATACACAATTATGAAGTGTATAACTGACAATGGCCATGTCTGTTCAGCACGGGGTCCTATTATAACAAGAAAAGCAAACTGCATCGTATACTTCTATATGCTGCACTCCTACTGACATCAATAGAAGCAAATGATATACAAAATACAGTAACCCTTCCTAGTGACAGCTTTCAGCAGCCACTGCAGACATACTCGCTCTGCCAGGAGTCCAGGTGATCCCTCAGAATTGCCGAACAGTCAATACAGCAACATAAAATAGACATCAGCAGCCCACTCTACATTAGTACATTATATTAGTCGGATATTTTCCTTTTTTATATATATATAATACTATAAGATAATTCATATGGAGTGTTACATGTGGACGAGCTCTATTTCTTAGCTCTTAAGGTTCAGAAGAAAAATATTTCCTGTAAAATTCCTTTTCAAGCATCTAACAATGTGAACAAATTCATGAAATACCAGGAAATCATGTTGACATTACAATAAGATAAATTCAGATCTGACTATTTCCCACAGATTTTATTATTATAATTTTGATACATAACACAATCCATCATGGTATCTTCATGTTTACAGGCGTCATTTTACACACAAGCACATAGCACACATTCTTCTGCCATTTACCAAAAGGGTTTTAGACACATTATTTAAACACCTGGTGAGACCTGTTATGTTTTGAAATAAGGTTTTTATGACTTTCCACACTTTTTAACTTTATCTCAAGTGTCACTGACACATTTCAGATAACGTCATTGGTGGAATTCAAAGATTTGAGTGTCCATCAATTAGAAGAATAAAGAGACTCATGCATTACAGTCTTATTCATTTTAATGGATTATCTGTCAATGTGCTCACAGATTCCAACTGCTCAAAATTAAAAAGATTATCTAGGAATATTATTTTTTACTATAGTCAGGTAGTTGCTAACTACCTGCCTGTTGTGCCTGGCACTGACCTCTGCCGAGTCAGAGCAGTTATGGACCGCTCCTGCTGGTGGCGATCCTGTGGCTTCGGGTGACATCACACCAACAGAGCAGCCGCTTCACTTCTGTTCTGTTGTCGGGGTGTGACTGCCGATGCCATGGTCATACTGATTGACAGCTAGCTCCCCTCTGCATGGAGCTGACACTCAATAAGCATGACGTCGGCAGTCACGCTGCGACAGAGCAGCCCGAAAAAGGAACAGCTTGCTTTGTTAACGTGAAGTAGCAGAATGAGCTGGGGTAATAGGAAAAAAATAAAATACTCTGGAAAACCCCCTTTAGGATAAGTTCACCTTGGATGTTTTTGCTGTGTTTTTTGCTGCAGCAAAACCTGATTTCTTGGCAGAAAAGAAGCTGCAGCAAAAATGCATGTGTTTTTTTCATGCGTTTTTGGGGCTAACTTGTGTCTCTTTGTGCATGCTAATAAAGTTGAGTGACCCCAGAGGAAAAAAAAAACTATTCCTGTAGAACCATACCTCTAGATCCTTTGAAAAGCTGGCAATCACGAAAAATGGAGACTCACGGTGCAGAGGTGAGTACACCGGGAGAATTTCACTGGAGTGAATTTAAACTGCGGTGAACTCGCCTCTGCACCGTTACTTTCCCACGGTGCTAGCAGGGATCTCACAGAGGTCACCGCAGTTCAGCTTGACTGCCAACGCAGCCTCAATGACTTCAATCATTCGCAGCATCTCATTCACCAGTGGCTCTCAGGCTGGAAGGTCGCATCTTGGCACTGTCCAGGTTGAAAACTAATTATCCCCCAGACATGGATTATGGCATGGGACAGAATGACGGACAGGTGATGGATATGGTTACTTTTTATTTTTGCTTTATTACAGGAGAACAAGGGCTTTAGTGGAATTAGGAGTTAGGTGAGTATAATTGTGTTTGTTATTTTTTAAATAAAAGTAGAAAAGTATGTTTTGTTTTATTTATAATAAAAGACTTAATTCTGGCTGTGTCTTTATTTATCATATAACTATAGGATTAGAAATGAATAGGTGTCTTATAGACGCCTCTCCATTGCTAAACCGTGGGCTTGATGTCCCCTTACAATACAAAGGTGGCATAAACCCCAAAAATATGAACCCCACTTGCCACTGCCACAGGGCAAGTGGGAAGAGCCAGACAAAGTGCCAAAATTAGCGCATCTAATGTGCCTTTTCTGGGAAGCTGAGTGCTGCAAATTTTAGGCTGGGGTGAGGGGGACAATATCCATGGCCCCTTACCATCCTGAGAATACTAGACCCCCAGCTGTCTGCTTTAGCAGGGCTTGTTGTCAAAAATTAGGGGGGACCCCACGCTGCCTTTTTCTTAACCCCTTTACCCCCAAGGGTGGTTTGCACGTTAATGACCAGGCCAATTTTTACAATTCTGACCACTGTCCCTTTATGAGGTTATAACTCTGGAACGCTTCAACGGATCCCAGTGAATCTGACATTGTTTTCTCGTGTCATATTCTACTTCATGACAATGGTAAAAATTCTTTGATAGTACCCGCGTTTATTTGTGAAAAAAACGAAAATTTGGCGAAAATTATGAAAATTTCGCAATTTTCCAACTTTGAATTTTTATGCAATGAAATCACAGAGATATGTCACACAAAATACTTAATAAGTAACATTTCCCACATGTCTACTTTACATCAGCACAATTTTGGAACCAAACATTTTTTTTGTTAGGGAGTTATAAGGGTGAAAAGTTGACCAGCAATTTCTCATTTTTACAACACCATTTTTTTTTAGGGACCACATCTCATTTAAAGTCATTTTGAGGGGTCTATATGATAGAAAATACCCAAGTGTGACACCATTCTAAAAACTACACCCCTCAAGGTGCTCAAAACCACATTCAAGAAGTTTATTAACCCTTCTGGTGCTTCACAGGAATTTTTTGAATGTTTAAATAAAAATGAACATTTAACTTTTTTTCACAAAAAAAATAATTCAGCTCCAATTTGTTTTATTTCACCAAGGGTAACAGGAGAAAATGGACCCCAAACATTGTTGCACAATTTGTCCTGAGTACGCCAATACCCCACATGTGGGGGTAAACCACTGATTGGGCGCATGGCACAGCTCGGAAGCGAAGGAGCGCCATTTGACTTTTCAATGCAAAATTGACTGGAATTGAGATGGGACGCCATGTTTCGTTTGGAGAGCCCCTGATGTGCCTAAACATTGAAACCCCCCACAAGTGACACCATTTTGGAAAGTAGACCCCCTAAGGAACTTATCTAGAGGTGTGGTGAGCACTTTGACCCACCAAGTGCTTCACAGAAGTTTATAATGTAGAACCGTAAAAATAAAAAATCATATTTTTTCACAAAAATTATCTTTTCGCCCCCGATTTTTTATTTTTCCAAGGGTAAGAGAAGAAATTGGACCCCAAAAGTTGTTGTACAATTTGTCCTGAGGACGCTGATACCCCATATGTGGGGGTAAACCACTGTTTGGGCAGATGGGAGAGCTCGGAAAGGAAGGAGCGCCGTTTGACTTTTCAATGCAAAATTGACAGGAATTGAGATGGGACGCCATGTTGCGTTTGAAGAGCCACTGATGTGCCTAAACATTGAAACCCCCCACAAGTGACACCATTTTGGAAAGTAGACCCCCTAAGGAACTTATCTAGAGGTGTGGTGAGCACTTTGACCCACCAAGTGCTTCACAGAAGTTTATAATGCAGAACCGTAAAAATAAAAAATCATATTTTTTCACAAAAATTCTTTTCGTCCCCAATTTTTTATTTTCCCAAGGGTAAGAGAAGAAATTGGACCCCAGAAGTTGTTGTACAATTTGTCCTGAGTACGCTGATACCCCATATGTGGGGGTAAACCACTGTTTGGGCGGATGGGAGAGCTCAGAAAGGAAGGAGCGCCGTTTGACTTTTCAATGCAAAATTGACAGGAATTGAGATGAGACGCCATGTTGCGTTTGCAGAGCCCCTAATGCACCTAAACATTGAAACCCCCCACAAGTGACACCATTTTGGAAAGTAGACCCCCTAAGGAACTTATCTAGAGGTGTGGTGAGCACTTTGACCCACCAAGTGCTTCACAGAAGTTTATAATGCAGAAACGTAAAAATAAAAAATCATATTTTTTCACAAAAATTATTTTTTAGCCCCCAGTTTTGTATTTTCCCGAGGGTAACAGGAGAAATTGGACCCCACAATTTGTTGTCCAATTTGTCCTGAGTGCACTGATACCCCATATGTGGGGGGGAACCACTGTTTGGGCGCATGGGAGGGCTCGGAAGGGAAGGAGCTCCATTTGGAATGCAGACTTAGATGGAATGGTCTGCAGGTGTCACATTGCATTTGCAGAGCCCCTAATGTACCTAAACAGTAGAAACCCCCAAAAAGTGACACCATTTTGGAAAATAGACCCCCTAAGGAACTCATCTAGATGTGTTGTGAGAGCTTTGAACCCCCAAGTGTTTCACTACAGTTTGTAATGCAGAGCCGTGAAAATTTAAAAAAAAATCTTTCCCCCAAAAATTATTTTTTAGCCCCCAGTTTTGTATTTTCCCGAGGGTAAGAGGAGAAATTCGACCTCAAAAGTTGTTGTCCAATTTGTCCTGAGTACGCTGATACCCCATATGTTGGGGGGAACCACCGTTTGGGCGCATGGGAGGGCTCGGAAGGGAAGGAGTGCCATTTGGAATGCAGACTTAGATGGAATGGTCTGCAGGCGTCACATTGCGTTTGCAGAACCCCTAATGTACCTAAACAGTAAAAACCCCCCACAAGTGACCCCATATTGGAAACTAGACCCCCCAGGGAACTTATCTAGATGTGTTGTGAGAACTTTGAACCCCCAAGTGTTTCACTACAGTTTATAACGCAGAGCCGTAAAAATAAAAAATCTTTTTTTTTTCCCACAAAAATTATTTTTTAGCCCCCAGTTTTGTATTTTCCCAAGGGTAACAGGAGAAATTGGACCCCAACAGTTGTTGTCCTATTTGTCCTGAGTACGCTGATACCCCATATGTTGGGGTAAACCCCTGTTTGGGCACACGGGAGAACTCGGAAGGGAAGAAGCACTGTTTTACTTTTTCAACGCAGAATTGGCTGGAATTGAGATCGGACGCCATGTCGCGTTTGGAGAGCCCCTGATGTGCCTAAACAGTGGAAACCCCCCAATTATAACTGAAACCCTAATCCAAACACACCCCTAACCCTAATTCCAACGGTAACCCTAACCTCACCTCTAACCCTGACACACCCCTAACCCTAATACCAACCCTATTCCCAACTGTAAATGTAATCTAAACCCTAACTGTAACTTTAGCCCCAATGCAAACTGTAGCCCTAGCCCTAACCCTAGCCCTAACCCTAGCCCTAGCCCTAACCCTAGCCCTAACCCTAACCCTAGCCCTAACCCTAGCCCTAGCCCTAATGGGAAAATGGAAATAAATACATTTTTTTAATTTTTCCCTAACTAAGGGGGTGATGAAGGGGGGTTTGATTTACTTTTATAGCGGGTTTTTTAGCGGATTTTTATGATTGGCAGCTGTCACACACTGAAAGACGCTTTTTATTGCAAAAAATATTTTTTGCATTACCACATTTTGAGAGCTATAATTTTTCCATATTTTGGTCCACAGAGTCATGTCAGGTCTTGTTTTTTGTGGGACGAGTTGACGTTTTTATTGGTAACATTTTCGGGCACGTGACATTTTTTGATCGCTTTTTAATTCCGATTTTTGTGAGGCAGAATGACCAAAAACCAGCTATTCATGAATTTCTTTTGGGGGAGGCGTTTATACCGTTCCGCGTTTGGTAAAATTGATAAAGCAGTTTTATTCTTCGGGTCAGTACGATTACAGCGACACCTCATTTATATCATTTTTTTATGTTTTGGCGCTTTTATACGATAAAAACTATTTTATAGAAAAAATAATTATTTTTGCATCACTTTATTCTCAGGACTATAACTTTTTTATTTTTTTGCTGATGATGCTGTATGGCGGCTCGTTTTTTGCGGGACAAGATGATGTTTTCAGCAGTACCATGGTTATTTATATCTGTCTTTTTGATCGCGTGTTATTCCACTTTTTGTTCGGCGGTATGATAATTAAGCGTTGTCTTTTGCCTCGTTTTTTTTTTTTTTACGGTGTTTACTGAAGGGGTTAACTAGTGGGACAGTTTTATAGGTTGGGTCGTTACGGACGCGGCGATACTATATATGTGCACTTTTATTGTTTTTTTTATTTATTTAGATAAAGAAATATATTTATGGGAATAATATTTTTTTTTTTCATTATTTAGGAATTTTTTTTTTTTTTTTTACACATTTGGAACATTTTTTTTTTACTTTTTTACTTTGTCCCAGGGGGGGACATCACAGATCAGTGATCTGACAGTTTGCACAGCACTCTGTCAGATCACTGATCTGACTTAGAGCAGTGCAGCCTTCACAGTGCCTGCTCTGAGCAGGCTCTGTGAAGCCACCTCCCTCCCTGCAGGACCCGGATCCGCGGCCATCTTGGATCCGGGTCTGGAGCAGGCAGGGAGGGAGGTAAGACCCTTGCAGCAACGTGATCACATCGCGTTGCTGCGGGGGGCTCAGGGAAGCCCGCAGGGAGCCCCCTCCCTGCGCGATGCTTCCCTGCACCGCTGGCACCTCGCGATCATCTTTGATCGCGGTGTGCAGGGGGTTAATGTGCCGGGGGCGGTCCGTGACCGCTCCTGGCACATAGTGCCGGATGTCAGCTGCGATAGGCAGCTGACACCTGACCGCGATCGGCTGCGCTCCCCCGTGAGCGCCGCCGATCGCGCTGGACGTACTATCCCGTCTGTGGTCATAGGGGTCCACCCCACCTCGACGGGATAGTACGTCCGATGTCAGAAAGGGGTTAAATTAGTCATTTAAATAATTTTAAAAAACAGCATGGGGACCCCTCTATTCTTGATAACCAACCTTGTTAACGCGAACAGCTGAGGGTTGCAGCCCACAGCTGTGAGTTTTGCTTGGCTGGTTATCAAAAATAGGGGGAACCCACGCAGGTTTTTTTTTATTATTTACAGCACAGAAGCGGCTGATGAATACTCCCACCATCCGCTCCTACTCTGTTATTAGTGGCAGCAGATGTCGGATGACAGGAGCAGTAGTCCCATCAGTTGACACCAGTGACCGGAGGTAAACTGTATACCTCCAATCACAGCTGAGCGCTCACACTGTCTTTTGACAGCATGGGAACCAATCTGACTGGCGGGGATGATTTCACCATCAATCAGAAGCGGTGTTTGCCACGCTGTCATGTATATGACAGCGTGTCAAACACTGTATTGTCGGACCCCCCATTCAAGTGAATAGGGCTTGGGTCTGCTCTGCTGGATGACGGGCTGTATGAATGCATCATGCAACAATGCAGCCTGCCATTTAGATGTAGCGGAGATGACTGTGAGGTCACATCCTGATGTCGCAGAGTTTTCTGCAGCAAATCTGCTGCTAAAAAAGTCAACCTGCGTATTTGCAGCATTTTTTCACCATCCATTCAAAGCAATGGGGGAAAACCGCTAATAAAACGCTGAATAAAGTGACATGCTCTATGTTAAAAAAAATGCTACAATGCACAAAATCCTGATGACAAAAAAAACAATGTGTGTGCATGAGATTTCTGACATCTCATAGCTTTTGCTGGTACTGTATAATGAAGCTTTTATTTTTCATTAAAAAAATGCAGCAAAAACGCAACATATGAATATAGCCTTATGGTGTGGGGTGGCATAATGCATCTTGGCCTCACCTCTCTAGTCTTCATTCCAGGCACACTAAAAGCTCAATGTTACATTGATTTGGTCAAGTAACCTGTGGTACGGCCATTTTTCTAAAGAGTCCCAGGAGCCGTTTATCAACATGGCAACACCAGGCTGCATGTTGCTCAGGCTACTGTGAGCAGCCTTCATGGTCTAAATGTGCCACCATGACTTGCAGCGTCACCAGATTTGTCTCCCATCGAGCACATTTGGATCATCATTGGTCAGCAATTAGGCAATTATAAAGGAGCTTCAAGCAGTGTATCTTGATGATTTGTGTGCCCAAGTTCATTCAGCAGAACACAACATTCCTCAGACATCCATTAATAACCTCACTGACTGCATGCTAAGGTGTTGTGAGAAAGTCACTGGTAAGGTGCTGGAGGAGAGATGTTTCACTGTGCTTAAAGGGAACCTGTCACCCCCACCCCCCAGGGTGTTTTTAAGTAAAAGAGCCGCCTTCAGCAGCACTAAGGCTGCATTCTGTGAAGGTGGCTCTTATGTTTGGCATCCTTAGGAATGCTTAATCACTTTTATAAATTTGGTACCATACCTCTATTGAGTCCGAGAGGTATGATCTCTCCCTGACTCAAGCGCCTCGCAGCTGTCCATCATCCCACCAGGCGTCGCCTCCTCTCTGTCCTAACGTCATGGCACCTTCGTGTAGCAGAGGCCCCAGATCCCGCCCGCAGGGTGTTATGAATCTGGCGACTGCACAGTGGAGCGGGTCATCGTGCTCCATTGAAGATAGTGCAGAAGTCTCGCGAGATTTGTGAAGTCTGTGCTCCGAGCCTCTCGCACAGAGCAGATCGGAGCACAGCTGCGGGGAAGGCAGAGAAATGAATTTCTCCATCGCCGGGGTCAGCGTAAATCGCACATCACTCGGATGATATCCAAGTGATGTGCGTTGTCTCACTCGCACCCATAGGCTTATATGGGTGTGAGTGCGCCGAGACTCGGCCGAGTGACGGTGACAATCCCAGCATGCTGCGATTTCACTCGCACCTTGAAAATGGCAAAGAAAAAAAAATGCTGCTGCGAGCTGCCCCATAGATGAATACTGATCTGAGTGCTATACGATGTTTTATCGCATAGCACTCATCCGTATTCATCGCTAGTGTGACCACGGCCTAATGGTGAGTGGCGGAACCTCGATCTCAGAAGGACTGTTCTTTGTGCTACCATTTCGTTTTGTTTTCCTGTTTTGACCAGAGGGATGTGTTTGTTTTACTACACCTTGGTTTATGCTGCCTATAATAAACTAAAGGAATTTCTTAAAAGACACAGTGTTCCCATGTTTACCTCCATGTACCGCTAAATGAATCGATCTACCACAGTGTGTAAATGCATGTACTTCTGTGCATGGAACTCATATTCAATACTGAATAAAAATGTTTAGAAAATTTTGTTTCCATTTATTTATCATTTGCATATCACTAACATGTCTATCTGTCCTGTGATTTCCATAATTCCATGACTTTTACTCCTTGGCAGGTCCGGACTAGCCATCTGGCAAATGCCAGAAAAGTCTGTCCGATCGTGGGCTGCATTCTGTGCTACACTGTTAACAGAATTGGCGTATTTAGGCCACCAATACTGTTAACAGTTGTGATGAAACATAGAGCCACTGACTCCGTCACTTAACTAAGCAGGCTTCCTCGTAGACTGCGACCTGCCGGAGGCGGCGCTGCGCAGAGGACATCGGTGGTGCAATTAAGTTACTGCATTGTGCCACCAGCGTCGACTGCAAGACCGCATAGAAAAGTAGACAGAGGCTGCGGTGTCTGTATTTAGTGAGTATAAGGGTTTTTTTTTATTATTGGGGGACTGTGGGGACCATCATACTATATAGGGTGCTGTTGTGTGGACCATCATATTATATAGGGGCCAAATCATCATTTTATATAGGGGACTGTGGGGTGGACTATTATACTATATAGGGGATGTTACATGGACCATCATACTATATAGGGGGCTGTGGTGTCAACCATCATACAATAAAAGGGGCTGATAGGGGACTGTGAGAAGGACATCATACTACATAGGGTGCTATTGGGGGACACTCATACTATATAGGGGGTTGTGGAATAGTCCAACATACTATATAGGGGGCTGTGAGGTGGACCATCATACTATATAAGGGGCTGTGAGGTGGACCATTCTACTATATAAGATGCTTTAGTGTTGAAAATCATACTATATAGGGGGGCTGTGGGGTGGACCATCATACTTTATAGTGGGTTGTGAGGTGGACCATCATACCATATAGGGGGCTGTGTGGGGTGGTTGTGGTAGACATTATACTATGTAGGGTAGCTGTGGTGGACATTATAATGTGTGGGGTGGCTGTAGAGGTCATCAAAAGCTGTGGTGACCATCATAATGTATCTGGTGGTTATGGGGAACATCATACTGTATGTGGGCTTTGGTAAACATCATTCGTTATATAGGGGTCTGTAGTGGACATCATGCTGTATATTGTGGGCTGTGGTGAATACCATGGGCTGTAGCCCATGGGGGGCAATAGTGACCATCTTACTGTGTGGGGCCATCATACTCTGTAGGAGTCATGAAAGGGGTATCCAAGTGGGAGAGACCACTTAGGGGATTTATTAGGGGCAAAATAATTGTGCAAGTGCCGTAATACATATCCCTCACTGTGTCTTAAAAAAGCACTCCTCCCATTAATAAATTGCAGTCATCATATTATAGAGCACTATCTACTTACAATTGCTCATTTTATCTTTTTACCCAGCTAATTCTCCTCTTTTCTCTGCTCTATGTATAAACAGGAAGTCTCTTGTCCCTGAATTTATCATCCCCCTCTTTAACTCCTGACTCAGCTGCTCCCTCTATACCCTTGCCAGAGACTCATGACTCATACAGGGAAAATAGATATCCTGTTTCTACATAGAGCTTAAAAGGATTCAGCAAGTCAGCTTTCAATCACATGATGTCATAGACCTAATGGAAAACAGAATTAGCTGAGTAGAAAGTCAAAATGAGCAATTGTAAGTACTCAGTGCTACATAATATGATAATATGATGATTGCAATGTATTGACATGATGGCTGCAATATATTAATAGGATAAAAATTTTGATGGGAGGAGAGCTTCTTTAGGCTAGTTTCACACATTTGCGGTTGAGTCCGCAGCGTCTTGTCTGCAACCGCAGACAAATGCATGATAAAGCAGCGTTTTTTATCAGCTTACGCAAGACGGAAAAAAATTGCATTTGTATGCGTTTTTGCATGTGTTTGCGGTTTTTATGCGCATGAGTTCGATAGGAAAAAGATTTTCCAGGAGAATTTCCTTGACACAAGCCACGCCTAATGGGCGTGTCTCATGGGATTTCTTGTTTACTGAGAAAACACATGCGTACGCAAACGGAAACGAATATATGTCCTTGCGTTCCCTTAGACTGTAATGCGTTGTTTTGATGCACTCCTTCCGCAAGCGTCCGCATGCGTACGGCGGCGTAAATTTGCCGCCTCAAAAATTGCAACATGGTGCATTAGCCGTGCCCAGCTGCACACCGCGAAACGACACATGCGTAAGCAAACGCAGGCGAACGCATGCACCTGCGTCCACAATGTATATGTCCGAAACGCTGCGGACACAACCGCAAATGTGAAACCGGCCTTAGAAAGTCTGGAGGTATGCCTTTTTGTGACTGACTTTTGCTATGGAGTGCCTGTTCTCTATATATACGCCCCTGCTCAGGAGCATTATTCCAATAAAGAGGCTCTGAGTGTCATTATTATAAGGAAGCACAATGGGGAGGTATTATTATAAAAAGACACACTGGGGGATCATTGCAAAAATGGAGGATGACGTCTTTAGGTGAGTTGCGCTACTGGAATAAAGACCCTTGGGATTCCAAAACGATTTTTTTTAATATCAACACAGTTCTGAGCCAAAACAGCACCTTTCTCAAGGTATAAAAACCAAGTGACTCATTATCATTATGGGGAATTCCATGGAGGCTTAATAATAATAATAATAATAATAATAATAATAATAATAATAGTAAAGCAGCACAGTGGTTGTTTTTATTATTATAAAGTGGTAGGTGGTCATTATTATAAGGCTTCAAGGGGTAGTTTAAATAAATGAGGGACAAGGGAATTATGATAAGGCAACACAAAAGGATATTATTACTGTATGATGCTGCATAGCTATAAGAAGGCACAGGGGGGAAATTATTATGAGGGGGCACAGAGGGATGTTATTTCTATAGGGTGCTCTATAACTGTGAATAGGAATAGCATTATTACTAAGAGGAAGTACAGAGGGAACATTATTACTGTGTAGGAGCACACAGAAGGGGCACTGTTATTGTGCAGGGCACCATGGGAGGGTACTATTACTATATGAGGAAAAGAAGGGGCATTATCACTGTCCAGAACATTGTTATAAGGAACCTGTCACCAACCCCCCCCCCCCCCCCAGTCGTTTTTAACTAACTCTTTTAGTTGGGGTCCCTGCAAACACTGAACTATTCGTTTTTATAATTTGCCTCTACTTCCTTAACGTCCCCGGCGCCTGCGCTGTAACTTTTTTTTTTCGGGCATGCGCAGTTTGCGCTGCTCTTCGACTCCCATCACATGATGGGAATTTACAGCGCAGGCTCCGCGGACGTTAACGAAGGAAGTGGAGGCGGAGCCCGGCAGGAAGAGGGCCTGAGTGATGGCTGGGAGGCGTTTGTGTCCGGGGGGAAAAGACATGCCCCCCGGACAAACTACAGGTATGAGGGGCAAATTATAAAAACGAATAGTTCAGTGTTGGCAGAGACCCCAACTAAAAGAGTTGACAGAATGCAGCATTAGTGCTGCACAAGGTGGCTCTTTTAGTTAAAAACACCAGAGGGGGTGACAGGTTGCCTTTAATAGCACTATATGATTTGCGTAGAATTTGAGGAAGGTCCTGGAAAAGTAGTAAGTCAAGGATGTCTGTGTGTTACATTTTACAGGGACTAACCATAGATGGAAGAAGAGGTCATGGTGGTCTGGGCCAAATTGAAAAGGGAAAATTAATGATGACCATAAGCGAGAACATCACTAGTAAGAACCTGTACAGTACACACATATATGGTTTGCTGAGCACTGTTAAAGAACTGATATTACCATTATATGGTCACTGTAGGTGGTGATATCAGTCCTAGTACAGTGGTTTTGGTGAAAAGTTCTCCAGGCTTGAAGTTAAAGTCTGCAGTCACTCTATGTGTAGTTTTATTATTATTAAATCTTACTATTACTGGTATTATTAGAAATATTAGTCTTGTAGTAAGTCTTGATTTCCCCCAGGTAGGGTTATATTAGTAATAGACATCTCCATCTGGGGCTCGGGGGCAGGGTAACATGGACCTGGGTGCTTTCAAATGCCAGAGCTGAATTTCAGCCTCAGTCTGTCCCTGCTCCTTGGTGTTGCAATTTTAATGTTGCGTGTAGATGACAAAAATGTTTCCGTTTGATATACATCTGGTAAGTTTACATCTTAATACCTTCATACTCCTTATTACAAATGTTAGCTGTGGAACTTTTCAAATCAAGATGACACCCCCCCCAAAAAAAAACCAAAATATACATGTTAAGACTAATTGCAGTCAATGGTAAGCATATCTAAGTGCAAGGGTATAACACTGTACTATATAATAATAATAATCTTTATTTTTATATAGCGCTAACATATTCCGCAGCACTTTACAGACATTATCATCGCTGTCCCCGTTGGGGCTCACAATCTAAAATTCCCTATCAGTATGTCTTTGGAATGCGGGAGGAAACCCACGCAAACACGGAGAGAACATACAAACTCTTTGCAGATGTTGTCCTTGGTGGGGTTTGAACCCAGGACTCCAGCGCTGCAAGGCTGCTGTGCTAACCACTGCAACACCGTGCTGCCCATATATACTTTTAGAACCATCTTAAGAGATTGTATGCTATAGGCCGGAGTCACACTACAGTAGAATACAGACGAGTGCTATGTGAGAAAACATCGCATAGCACTCAGACCAGTGTTAATCTATGGGGCAGCTCCCATTACCGTTTTTCTTCTCGGGCGTATTCAGCGTGCAAGTGAAATCACAGCATGCTGGGATTGTAAGCGTAGCAAGTCTATGGGTGTGAGAAAAAAAAAATCGCACACCACACGGACCATCAGTGCGACTTGTGAGAAATACACACACATTTTCCTCATTTCAGCCCATTGAGCCATAAAATTCAATGGGGAAAAGCAGTGAGAAATGTAAAGCCATACGCATGTCATACAGATACATAGGTGCGAGGAAATTGCATCATTGCATTGCAAACGCATTGCACAGGGATGACCATACGGAGAACACTTGTGCATCTCTCAGCAGGGATACTCGGACCGATTTTCCATAAGTAAGTGTGACGCTTGCCATACAGTTTTAGTAGACTTGCAAAAAACTGTGCAGGTACCATACAGTGTCATCTTTTTTATTACATGTATTCTCTTTATTCATAAGGGTGGGTATATATCTAGGGAAAGACACAGAGTGTTATCTTAGGCTGGTTATTTGCATAAAAATTAAACTTTCTCCAACTCTGATATCTGACATTTAGCTACTTATCAAAATGTATAGCAGGGAAAAGAAAGGTGGGATTCCCCTTTTGTCAGTTCCAGGTTCTTTAAACCGACCCCAGGTAAATATTAATTTATTCTTTGATAACATATGAGAGGAATCTAGAGAAATTACATATTCTCAGCCTTTGTACACTGTGTGGACTGCAGGAAACTACAAATTCCTGGACATCAAGACGCCTTGTCTGATTTAGAGTTTTGCTGCTATTTGAGGACTGGCAGCATCAATGAAAAGATCCCCACTGTCCTTAAAGGGGTTGTCTATCTTTGGGGACAATGTTTTCTTATGTAAATACATGCAATTGGGACTAAACATCATTTTTGCAATTGGGATTGATTAAAAATGCTCATGTCTGATTGTTCAGTGAAAAAATAATGCATGATTTTCCTCTGATCTGATTACACTTGGCAATTTAAGTCTATAGGTCCATGAAAAGGAAGAAAACAAATCAAACACTACTTGGATGACATCCAGGTAGCATCAGGTAGTTTCTTCTACTATATGATGCAGACCAATCATAAGCATGCAGCAACACACAGGTGAAAAAAGAACATGCCCCCACTATAGCTTAGAGCGGATTTTTCAGTGTTAGAGATGATATCGCCCTGAACTGCTTGTCTAACCTCCTGCTTGGGTCAGTGTGGAAGAGGTGCACTACAGCTGAGTTTAGTTGTGTCACATTACAACCTATGAGGTCTTCTGATTACTGAGAGTGTAAGTAATCCCACTCATGTTTGCTGTGCTGAAGTAATTTGGAAACAGTGCTATCATTATGTCTCACATAGGAATAACCTGCCTTGACTAATTATGTGTCTCTCCTTATCAGTCCCCTTAAAACTGATAAAGAAAATAGAAATAATGTTGATTATACCATACGATATTAATTTGAAATATAACATCACGGTTTATGTCATCAACAGTTTGCTCTGTCTCTATTGTCTTTTTAGATAGAAGACCACAATGTGTCTGCAGATGTAAATGAACATTATACGTATGTGTTATATTCTAATTATTAATGTCTCACATATACATTTGTAAGCTAATGGTTGTGCCCACTAGAATAACATAATTAATCAGGATCATCTCATTAAGACATAATATATTTCATACAAAGAAGTGCCTATTTAATATTCTAGGAAGGTGGCTAGCAAAGTAATTCAGTGGGTTTTAGATGTACATGTATGTGTAACATTGTATGTCTTAATAATGCTATTTAGATCATGATGGTTGCCTTGGCAACCAAATGAAAAAGTGTTTCAGAACAGCGATAACAGGTCCGAATTAGGCAGTAATTGCCAAATAAAAAAAAGAAAAAAGAAAAACAATTATGGTATATCAGCTCATCAATGATAGAAAAATGCCTTCATTTGAATGCAGTAAACGGAGACTCCCAGACCAGCTACTGGGCGATGAAGGCAACTGATTACCCAGTCATTCTTTCTATTTTTAATAAAACATCTTCATCTGCTATATCAGGACGACACACTGTCCAGTATTCTTGCTTCTGGTGGTAAACATTTTGTACACAAAGCTAAGTTATTGTGCGATATTCTTTCCCCAGTAACCCAGATGCAGTTTATGTAAATTTATGAAAAAATCCCAGTTTTCCTCTAATTCCATACTTACTCAAAAATTTAAAATTATTCATAAATTATAATACCACACATGTTGTGTATTTAGCAGAATGTCAGAATTGTGCTGTACAATTTATGGGCTGCACCACATGTAAGCTCAAAGTAAGAATAGTAGAACATGTTCACGAAGCCACCCCCAATCCACTAAAAATCAAATGCTCCATGTCAGGGGTATTCAGGCATTTTCTTGAAAAACATCAGGATGACACTACCTCCTTGACTGTTACTGGTGTTGACAGAGTTAACCACCCTATTAGAAGGGTTGACTGTGCAAAGGCTTGGTTAAAACAAGCAGTCTATTGGATCCTCAAACTAGACACTAGATGTCCTAAGGGTCTCAATTATAAAACAGACCCAATGTATTTACATGGACTGTATTGCTCTACCTAAACTACAAGATAATATGTTTAACAAAGTATATTTTTAGTTATCATAACAGTCATTTTCATGATATTTTTCTCTTCATGTGTCTATATACTAATAGGATCTGTGTCGTTTGTATGTTTTCCTTTGGTCTTATCAAGGGTTGATCAGTTCCATGGAAGGTAATAGATTTTTTCCTCACACCCATTTGTGTTTCCTTATAAATTTCCGGAGTGAAGACGCATACCTTGTCAACACTAAGGCTACTTTCCCACTAGCGTTTTTTGCAATACGTCGCAATGCGTCGTTTATGGGAAAAAACGCAACCTGCAAAGTTGTTTGCAGGATGCGTTTTTGCCCCATAGATTAACATTAGCGACGCATTGCGAAGCATTGACACACATTGCAACCGTCGTGCAAAGGTTGCGCCGTGTCGTGGCGGACCGCCGGGAGCAAAAAACGTTTCCTCCACCTCCCCGCACCTTACAATGGGGCAGCGGATGCACAGGAAAAATGCATCCGCTGCCTCCGTTGTGCCTCCGTTTCACTGCTAGCGTCGGAACCTCGGCCCGATGCAGTGCGACGGGCCGAGTCTGACGCTAGTGTGAAAGTAGCCCAAGACTGGTGAGCTTGAAACTCTGTGTCTCTCTTCCCCTTCTCTCCCTTCCTACATATTTTTAATGTTCTGCCATTTTTAATGGCTGAAATAAATGTGATGCTTTAAGATACATCCCCATTTTTGCTGTGGATGCTGGATTTTTCTTTTCTCCAGTAATTGCTGAATGCTGATAGGTTAGGTGAGAAAGTGCACAGATACTAGGAATTTTAGTTCTAAAACATGACATAACATCATGTAGTGTTCTTATTGTTAAAGAGCTTATACAACACAGTTGTTATGAACCCTTAAATGATCATTCCACAGGGGAACAATTTGAAAAAAAATTTCTGTTGAGTTAGGTTTTTGAGCTGATTTATACTAAAATTGGCATGCTGATTCCAAAAATGTAGTCAGTTTTTTTCTAGCACGTCAAGTTTTTCCTACACAACTTACCTGTCAGAGAAGCACAATTGCACTGATATCTGTAATAACACTTGTTATCTGATTACAATTCGACTCATATAGAGCTACGTGGCAACTTGTAACAGTAGTCACAACTTTGTCATGCCTATTTCTTATATATTTCATTTTTTGTTCATATTTGTACTATTTTAAAAAAAAACAAACACTTTTTAGGTACAGTAGTTTACATAGTTTTGAGAAGACAAAAATCCTATAGTTCAAAAACTTGATGTGATAGAGAAAAACTGAGATCATTTCTGGATTCAGCATCCAAAAATTAATTAAGAACAGTTGTCTGACCTAACTCTTAAAAAATTGTGTTCCCCAGTGAATTATTGAATGATGATGTATACCTACAGAGTAGGAGGAAATGTGTATATGGCAACTGTGATACACGTTTCTATTTCTGTGAGAAATTACCTTACTTCTGGTTCATCTATTACCACTTGTAGCACCACTCATAAACCTGTTTGAAGCATACTCGCCTCATTATTGATTTTTTTCTGTGTGTTTTATATGATATGATCTCTGTGATCAGCGATGTTAACTTCGTTATTTGATTGTCTATAGTTGTTTTTGTCAATGGACGCGTGACATGAAAGAGTAAGGAGGAGGTTTATTGTCGCCAAAATGCTTATTTTATGATTTTGATAACATAATAAATTTTGGGAACAACTTCGGTCTCTTGGATAATAATAATAATAATAATTTTTATTTATATAGCGCCAACATATTCCGCAGCGCTTTACAAATTATAGAGGGGACTTGTACAGACAATAGACATTACAGCATAACAGAAATACAGTTCAAAACAGATACCAGGAGGAATGAGGGCCCTGCTCGCAAGCTTACAAACTGAGGAAAAGGGGAGACACGAGAGGTGGATGGTAACAATTGCTTTAGTTATTTGGACCAGCCATAGTGTAAGGCTCGGGTGTTCATGTAAAGCTGCATGAACCAGTTAACTGCCTAAGTATGTAGCAGTACAGACACATAGGGCTATTAACTGCATTAAGTGAGTGAGAACATAATGCGAGGAACCTGATTTTTTTTTTTTTTAAATAGGCCACACAGGGATCGTTAGGTTAATGCATTGAGGCGGTAGGCCAGTCTGAACAAATGAGTTTTTAGGGTACGCTTAAAACTGTGGGGATTGGGGATTAATCGTATTAACCTAGATAGTGCATTCCAAAGAATCGGCGCAGCACGTGTAAAGTCTTGGAGACGGGAGTGGGAGGTTCTGATTATTGGGGATGCTATCCTCAGGTCATTAGCGGAGCGGAGGGCACGGGTAGGGTGGTAGACAGACCAGAGAGGAGATGTAGGGTGGTGCTGAGCCATGGAGTGCTTTGTGGATGAGGGTAGTAGTTTTGTACTGGATTCTGGAGTGGATGGGTAGCCAGTGTAATGACTGGCACAAGGTAGAGGCATCGGTGTAACGGTTGGTGAGGAATATGATCCTGGCAGCAGCATTCAGGACAGATTGGAGCGGGGAAAGTTTGGTAAGAGGGAGGCCGATTAGTAGAGAGTTACAATAGTCCAGACGAGAATGAATAAGTGAAACAGTAAGAGTTTTTGCAGAGTCGAAAGTAAGAAAAGGGCGAATTCTAGAAATGTTTTTGAGATGCAGGTAAGAAGAGCGAGCCAAGGGACTTAGGATAAACTGGAGTAAGTCTGTCTTGTTTAAGGTGGATGATGATGGTGGGGAGCCACTGGAGGATGGGCGACTGGAGGTGACTAGCCAATTTAAGTACCTTGGAATATGGGTATCTATGCCTGTTACTGACTATATACATAGAAATCTGACTCCAATCTTAGGTGTTCTTAAAGCGAAAGCGGATGCTTGGCTTAAACTGCATTTATCTGTGGTAGGTAGGGTGAATCTTATTAAAATGATTTTGATGCCAAAAATACTGTATATTCTTCATAATGCGCCAGTTTGGACACCACGCGGGAGATTTAGACAGATTAACTCTCTGTTCAGGAATTTGATATGGGGGAGACAGCATCCGCGTATCAAACTGGAGACACTTCAGCGACCCAAGGAAGATGGGGGACTGGCATTGCCTAACCCTGAAATATATTTTCTTGCAGCCCAGAGTCAGCATCTAAGGGGCTGGGCGCATGAAGGGTCATCTGGGGCGGTACAGCGGCTGATGGAAGTGGTGACAAAAAGAAGGCCAGTGGTACAATGTTTGGAGGATGGATCCCTGGGGGCTCTGGGGAAATTATACCCGACTGTGTTGTTGATACGCAGGCTGTATCAGACATATACGGGGGGTCACGGATTTGACTAGATTCTCACCGGTATGGCATAACAGCAACTTACAGGAGTTTGAGGCACTGGGGATACTGACAGAATGGCAAGTCAAAGGGATTCAGTACGTGTATCAAATAATTGAGCGAGGTGAATTGAAATCATTTTCCCAATTACAGGCGGAATTTGGTCTTGGGACTGTGGGGGAATTTCAGTATTTGCGGATGAGGCATGCTTTTGGAGCTCAGAGTAGAAACGGAGGTATTGGAATTCAGAGGGATATAGTACTGGAGTATGTGTGTAATGAAGGGACTACTGGGGGAGTCATATCTACTTTGTATAAAGATCTGTTGCACACTTTCCTATTGGGGTTTCCAATAATGGCGAGAGCTAAGTGGGAGAGGGATCTGGGTCCAATGGAGAATGAGACTTGGGAGTCAGTACTAGAATGGGCCCCACGATTGTCACCGAGCGAACCGTATAGACTGTCACAGCTCTATGTGATACACAGGGTTTATAAGTCACCGATGGTGCTATATAAGGCTGGTTTGCGTGATGATTCTGAATGCCCGAGGTGTAAAACTGCAGATGCTGATATACTCCATATGATGTGGACGTGTCCGAGACTGGCTGCTTTTTGGGTGGTAGTTTTGAGTCGTATGGAAGGTGCGTATGGATGTAAGTTGCCAAGGGATCCAGTTGTGTGCTTGTTGGGATGTGTGGATGAGATTGGAGTGGATAACAACCTGAAGATAGCTATTGCCAGATTGTTATACATGGCTAGGAAGGTAATAGCTCGAAACTGGATTAGGGAAGAACCGCCGTCAAGAGGAGAGTTCCTCCAGTATGTGAAGCAGGGCCTGACACTGGAAAAGGGGTTTTATAAAAAAAGAGGGAAAATCGAAATGTTCAATAAAATGTGGTCTCCGTGGATTGCTATGGGATAGAGGTATTATAGAGGGAGAGGTAATTAAGGTTCCTAATTAATGGTAATGTTAAATGTGGCTTATATTATTGGCCGAGGGATTAGATATTATATTGGTCTAATGATGGAAGTGCTAAGCAAGGTGAGCTGCTTTGTTGGGTGAGGTTGGGGGGTGGTGGGATTGAAGGGGAATGTTTGAAGGGGGGGAAAAAGCTTTGTATTGAAAATGAGAATGTAACATGTCATTTATCTTGTTATTCTTAATAAAAATTTATTTGAATAAAAAAAAGAAGAGCGAGCCAGTGATGTGGGGGGTGAATGAAAGGTCAGAATCAAGGATGACCCCAAGGCAGCGGGCATGTTGCTTTGGAGTAATGGTGGAACCGCACACAGAGATGGCAATGTCAGGCAAAGGTAGGTTAGTAGAGGGAGAGAACACAAGGAGTTCAGTTTTTGACAGGCTTAGTTTCAGATAGAGGGAGGACATGATGTTAGAGACAGCGGTAAGACAATCACTGGTGTTTTCTAATAAGGCAGGCGTGAGATCAGGAGAAGAAGTGTATAATTGGGTGTCATCAGCATAGAGATGGTACTGGAAACCAAATCTACTGATTGTTTGTCCAATAGGGGCAGTATACAACGAGAAGAGGAGGGGGCCTAGGACTGATCCTTGAGGAACCCCAACAGTAAGGGGAAGGTGAGAGGAGGAGGAACCAGCAAAACATACAGTGAAGGATCGGTCAGAGAGATAGGAGGAGAACCAGGAGAGAATGGTGTCCTTGAGGCCGATGGAGCGGAGCATAGTGAGGAGGAGCTGATGATCCACAGTATCGAATGCTGCAGAGAGATCCAAGAGAATTAGCATGGAGTATTGACCATTAGATTTAGCTATTAGTAGGTCATTAGAGACTTTAGTGAGGGCAGTTTCAGTAGAGTGTAAAGAGCGGAAGCCAGATTGAAGAGGGTCGAGAAGAGAGTTATCTGAGAGATAGCGGGTAAGACGGGAGTGGACCAGGCATTGGAGGAGTTTAGAGATGAAGGGAAGATTAGAGACAGGTCTATAATTAGCGGCACAGTTTTGGTCGAGGGATGGTTTTTTTAAGTAATGGATGTATGATGGCATGCTTAAATGAGGATGGAAAAATACCGGAAGTGAAGGAAAGGTTGAATATTTTTGTTAGGTGAGAGGTGACAGCCGGGGAAAGGGACTGGAGGAGATGTGACGGAATGGGGTCACTGGTGCAAGTGGTCGGGCGAGAAGATGCAAGGAGCCTGCTTACTTCTTCTTCTGAACTGCTTCAAAGTCAGAGAGTGAACTAGATGCAGTGGGGGAGGGAGGACAGTGCATGGTATGAAGAGATTGAGAGATGATTTCCTGTCGAATGTGGTCAATATTTTCTTTGAAGTAATTGGCCAGGTCCTCAGCACGGAGATCCGTGGTTGGGGCCTGCTCTCTTGGGTTGACGAAGGACTAAGATCCGAAACGCGCGTCGGGGTGCGCTATTACGGGACCTGGCTGACCCTCATATTAAGGTATATTGTGTACATACCCCTAGTTGTTTTATACCGTGCACTTGTATTTATTTTGCTGCGGGGCTCCTGCTGTATCTCCTCCTCTGAGGAGCACGCTGCACATTGCATTGCACAATTAAGGCACCTGTGGACATCTGGTGTTGCGGTATTGGCATTATATCTAAGATCTTCTACATATATATTGATAGCCTCCACTTTTGTGACATTTTGCACATAACATGTTCCAGTACTAGGTTACTTTACACAATTGCAAATCCTGCCTTGTTACTCTGCACTCTATTTCTTGCACTTTATATTATTTGCACTATATATTGTGAGGCATACTACGATCTATGTTATATGCAGGTTGAGAGATATATATCGGCAGCTCTTAGCACTTGATATTTTGCACTTTATATTTGCACATAATATGTTTTAGCATTCAATAGTTTTTTATTTCACGGTTTTTAGGAATTACACATTGTTTTAGGCTGATATATATATATATATATATATATATATATATATATATATATATATATATATATATATATATACATATATATATATACTGGCATTACCTTGCCTTTTTTACCTTGCACTTTATCCATTTCATATACTACCTACACTATACAGTGGGGCAAAAAAGTATTTAGTCAGTCAGCAATAGTGCAAGTTCCACCACTTAAAAAGATGAGAGGCGTCTGTAATTTACATCATAGGTAGACCTCAACTATGGGAGACAAACTGAGAAAAAAAAATCCAGAAAATCACATTGTCTGTTTTTTTAACATTTTATTTGCATATTATGGTGGAAAATAAGTATTTGGTCAGAAACAAAATTTCATCTCAATACTTTGTAATATATCCTTTGTTGGCAATGACAGAGGTCAAACGTTTTCTGTAAGTCTTCACAAGGTTGCCACACACTGTTGTTGGTATGTTGGCCCATTCCTCCATGCAGATCTCCTCTAGAGCAGTGATGTTTTTGGCTTTTCGCTTGGCAACACGGATTTTCAACTCCCTCCAAAGGTTTTCTATAGGGTTGAGATCTGGAGACTGGCTAGGCCACTCCAGGACCTTGAAATGCTTCTTACGAAGCCACTCCTTCGTTGCCCTGGCGGTGTGCTTTGGATCATTGTCATGTTGAAAGACCCAGCCACGTTTCATCTTCAATGCCCTTGCTGATGGAAGGAGGTTTGCACTCAAAATCTCACGATACATGGCCACATTCATTCTGTCATGTACCCGGATCAGTCATCCTGGCCCCTTTGCAGAGAAACAGCCCCAAAGCATGATGTTTCCACCACCATGCTTTACAGTAGGTATGGTGTTTGATGGATGCAACTCAGTATTCTTTTTCCTCCAAACACGACAAGTTGTGTTTCTACCAAACAGTTCCAGTTTGGTTTCATCAGACCATAGGACATTCTCCCAAACCTCCTCTGGATCATCCAAATGCTCTCTAGCAAACTTCAGACGGGCCCGGACATGTACTGGCTTAAGCAGTGGGACACGTCTGGCACTGCAGGATCTGAGTCCATGGTGGCGTAGTGTGTTACTTATGGTAGGCCTTGTTACATTGGTCCCAGCTCTCTGCAGTTCATTCACTAGGTCCCCCCGCGTGGTTCTGGGATTTTTGCTCACCGTTCTTGTGATCATTCTGACCCCACGGGGTGGGATTTTGCGTGGAGCCCCAGATCGAGGGAGATTATCAGTGGTCTTGTATGTCTTCCATTTTCTAATTATTGCTCCCACTGTTGATTTCTTCACTCCAAGCTGGTTGGCTATTGCAGATTCAGTCTTCCCAGCCTGGTGCAGGGCTACCATTTTGTTTCTGGTGTCCTTTGACAGCTCTTTGGTCTTCACCATAGTGGAGTTTGGAGTCAGACTGTTTGAGGGTGTGCACAGGTGTCTTTTTATACTGATAACAAGTTTAAACAGGTGCCATTAGTACAGGTAATGAGTGGAGGAAAGAGGAGACTCTTAAAGAAGAAGTTACAGGTCTGTGAGAGCCAGAAATCTTGATTGTTTGTTTCTGACCAAATACTTATTTTCCACCATAATATGCAAATAAAATGTTAAAAAAACAGACAATGTGATTTTCTGGATTTTTTTTCTCAGTTTGTCTCCCATAGTTGAGGTCTACCTATGATGTAAATTACAGACGCCTCTCATCTTTTTAAGTGGTGGAACTTGCACTATTGCTGACTGACTAAATACTTTTTTGCCCCACTGTATATTTTGAGGCATATTGTGAGGCATATTGTGAGGCATACCACGACCCATGTTATATGTAGGTTGATATATAGTAGTGGCCTTTAACACTTGATATTCCGCACCTTATATATTGCAATTTGCACATTTTACCATCTGGATGATATATTGCTAAAGTTTTTTTATCATCTCTTTTGGGGCTGCACTACCTTGGATTTAAATTAAATGTATATAATTGGGTCAGCCTCTACCATCTTCTTTTATTACATTTTAATTATTGATGTAAATATATTTCTTTGTCCTGTTATGCGCACAAATTGTTATATTATTTTACTTGCCAATCAGATATAATAAAGGCATTCTTGATATCTATCCTTGTCTTGGTCACTTCCTCCGGGTACGTCTATATATTGGCTGTGTTTGTTCTATCTCGTATATAGTGGTTCTTCCACATCTTTTCTCCACAGAGCACTAAATCACTGGCACATGGCATATATTATCCCTATATTGTTGATCATTGATTAATAGAGGTTGGTGCATCTGTGGTTGTGTCTCTAGGGTTGAGTAGGGACTGGAACGTGTCAAAGAGACGTTTAGGGTTATTGGACAGGGAGGTGATGAGGGTGTTGAAGTAGGTTTGTTTGGAGAGGTGAAGGGCAGAATTGTATGTCTTTAGCATGAACTTATAGTGGATGAAATCTTCGGGTAAATTAGATTTTCTCCACAGATAAAAAATGGTTTGTATAAAAAATGATGTGAAGATTCAACCAAGAAAGTGAAGAGTTTTGCAAATGGTGCAGGAAAAACCTTTATACAGGGATTTAGGTAAGTAAGAGGCTTGGTCTTAAACAATGAAATGAAAGTTTAACGTAGAACAGTGGATATCAAAAGTCTACACACCCCTATTAAAAAGCGAGGTTTTGAGGGGCATGACTGGCCTACAACGGGATAGGCAGAGAAATGTCGCTCCGGGAAACCGTCAGCACAAAGAAGTAATTACAGGCAGAAACTTGGATTTAGACCATGTAATGATCCACATGAAGAAATCTACATCCACGGCAGCAACATTAGAGTGAAGAGGTGGATATATCCCGCTTCTTTGAGGCTTATGCATCGCAGTCGAGTAACGTCATGTTCTCCAGGATGGCGCTGTCTCATCCTCCCTCGTTGCCATGAACAAGCAATATGATTTTGTCAGCCCTGAATGAAGGAGCAGAGATGTGCGCCGAAGCTACAGGTAATTCCATTCCTATGCACGAAGTCACAAACATAGGAACTTACCCTCTGATGGCTGAGGAAGATTGGGATTGGAAAGTACAAATAACAGCTATTTCAACCAAACAGGAGATGGACATTTTGCTGTGCATATTGTATATATCGCATAAACTTGATATATCTGCTCGAGGGACACACGGCTGCAGCGGTGTGTCAACATCCCTGCATGGTTAAGGAGAACCATGCCCGGGTGCCGGCATTAGTGTTACAAGTGATATATTACAACTAGTGATGAGCGAGAAAGCAAAAAGGAGGCGATCTTGAAAAACTGTAGTGAAAGGGGCTCCAGTTCTTTTCAAGGTCAATGCTTCACTCTTACTATACTTCTTGATTTAGCTTGCAGAACATTACATTGTCTCAAGGTACTATAACCCCTCCTGGAATTACTCAGAGAAAAGGACATTCCATACTACTGGGGATTCCCCTTCCAACTCATTGCTAAAATGGATGAAAAATCACTGATCCTTCATACCCTGGAATTTCTTTGAACATTTGAACTTTCTATGGTGGAGCTCCCGGATTGACTAACATCATGCTCTGTTCCTCTCCTGCCCACCAGGGAACAATGGCAGCCAGCTCCAATAAGATCAAGACAAACCAGAGGATCATCTTCTCCAGCTCCTTAATAGCTTTGGTTTAGATAAACAGGCTTGTGTGGTTTACTTCAAAGGAACTGTCCTCCCAGAACATACTTGCATTGGAGTTAACCCCTTTCTGACATCGGACGTACTATCCCGTCCATGTGGGGTGGGCCCCTATGACCATGGACGGGATAGTACGTCCAGCGCGATCGGCGGCGCTCACGGGGGGAGCGCCGCCGATCGCGGCCGGGTGTCAGCTGCCTATCGCAGCTGACATCCGGCACTATGTGCCAGGAGCGGTCACGGACCGCCCCTGGCACATTAACCCCTGGCACACCGCGATCAAAGATGATCGCGATGTGCCGGCGGTGCAGGGAAGCACCGCGCAGGGAGGGGGCTCCCTGCGGGCTTCCCTGAGCCCCCCGCAGCAACGCGATGTGATCGCGTTGCTGCGAGGGTCTTACCTCCCTCCCTCCCTGCTCGAGCCCTGGATCTAAGATGGCCGCGGATCCGGGTCCTGCAGGGAGGGAGGTGGCTTCACAGAAGCCTGCTCAGAGCAGGCACTGTGAAGCAGCCTGCACTGCTCTCAGATCGGTGATCTGACAGAGTGCTGTGCAAACTGTCAGATCACCGATCTGTGATGTCCCCCCCGGGACAAAGTAAAAAAGTAAAAAAAAAAAATTTCAAATGTATAAAAAAAAATATTCCAAAATAATGAAAAAAAAAAAAAATATTATTCCCATAAATACATTTCTTTATCTAAATAAAAAAAAAAAACAATAAAAGTACACATATTTAGTATCGCCGCGACCGTAACGGCCCGACCTATAAAACTGGCCCACTAGTTAACCCCTTCAGTAAACACCGTAAGAAAAAAAAAAAAAAAAACGAGGCAAAAAATAACGCTTTATTATCATACCGCCGAACAAAAAGTGGAATAACACGCAATCAAAAAGACAGATATAAATAACCATGGTACTGCTGAAAACGTCATCTTGTCCCGCAAAAAACGAGCCGCCATACAGCATCATCAGCAAAAAAATAAAAAAGTTATAGTCCTGAGAATAAAGTGATGCCAAAATAATTATTTTTTCTATAAAATAGTTTTTATCGTATAAAAGCGCCAAAACATAAAAAAATGATATAAATGAGGTGTCGCTGTAATCGTACTGACCCGAAGAATAAAACTGCTTTATCAATTTTACCAAACGCGGAACGGTATAAACGCCTCCCCCAAAAGAAATTCATGAATAGCTGGTTTTTGGTCATTCTGCCTCACAAAAATCAGAATAAAAAGCGATCAAAAAATGTCACGTGCCCGAAAATGTTACCAATAAAAACGTCAACTCGTCCCGCAAAAAACAAGACCTCACATGACTCTGTGGACCAAAATATAGAAAAATTATAGCTCTCAAAATGTGGTAACGCAAAAAATATTTTTTGCAATAAAAAGCGTCTTTCAGTGTGTGACGGCTGCCAATCATAAAAATCCGCTAAAAAACCCGCTATAAAAGTAAATCAAACCCCCCTTCATCACCCCCTTAGTTAGGGAAAAATTAAAAAAATGTATTTATTTCCATTTTCCCATTAGGGCTAGGGTTAGAGTTAGGGCTAGGGTTAGGGCTAGGGTTAGGGCTAGGGCTAGGGTTAGGGTTAGGGCTAGGGTTAGGGTTAGGGCTAGGGTTAGGGCTAGGGTTAGGATTAGGGTTAGGGCTAGGGCTAGGGCTACAGTTTGGGTTGGGGCTAAAGTTACAGTTAGGGTTTAGATTACATTTACAGTTGGGAATGGGGTTGGGATTAGGGTTAGGGGTGTGTCTGGGTTAGAGGTGTGGTTAGGGTTACTGTTGGGATTAGGGTTAGGGGTGTGTTTGGATTGGGGTTTCAGTTATAATTGTGGGGTTTCCACTGTTTAGGCACATCAGGGGCTCTCCAAACGCGACATGGCGTCCGATCTCAATTCCAGCCAATTCTGAGTTGAAAAAGTAAAACAGTGCTTCTTCCCTTCTGAGCTCTCCCGTGTGCCCAAACAGGGGTTTACCCCAACATATGGGGTATCAGCGTACTCAGGACAAATAGGACAACAACTTTTGGGGTCCAATTTCTCCTGTTACCCTTGGGAAAATACAAAACTCGGGGCTAAAACATATTTTTTGTGGGAAAAAAAAGATTTTTTATTTTCACGGCTCTGCGTTATAAACTGTAGTGAAACACTTGGGGGTTCAAAGTTCTCACAACACATCTAGATTAGTTCCCTGGGGGGTCTAGTTTCCAATATGGGGTCACTTGTGGGGGGTTTCTACTGTTTAGGTACATTAGGGGTTCTGCAAACGCAATGTGACGTCTGCAGACCATTCCATCTAAGTCTGCATTCCAAATGGCGCTCCTTCCCTTCCGAGCTCTGCCATGCGCTCAAACGGTGGTTTCCCCCAACATACGGGGTATCAGCGTACTCAGGACAAATTGGACAACAACTTTTGGGGTCGAATTTCTCCTCTTACCCTTGGGAAAATACAAAACTGGGGGCTAAAAAATAATTTTGGGGGGAAAGATTTTTTTTAATTTTCACGGCTCTGCGTTACAAACTGTAGTGAAACACTTGGGGGTTCAAAGCTATCACAACACATCTAGATGAGTTCCTTAGGGGGTCTAGTTTCCAAAATGGTGTCACTTTTTTGGGGTTTCTACTGTTTAGGTACATTAGGGGCTCTGCAAATGCAATGTGACACCTGCAGACCATTCCATCTAAGTCTGCATTCCAAATGGAGCTCCTTCCCTTCCGAGCCCTCCCATGCGCCCAAACAGTGGTTCCCCCCCACATATGGGGTATCAGTGCACTCAGGACAAATTGGACAACAAATTGTGGGGTCCAATTTCTCCTGTTACCCTCGGGAAAATACAAAACTGGGGGCTAAAAAATAATTTTTGTGAAAAAATATGATTTTTTATTTTTACGTTTCTGCATTATAAACTTCTGTGAAGCACTTGGTGGGTCAAATTGCTCACCACACCTCTAGATAAGTTCCTTAGGGGGTCTACTTTCCAAAATGGTGTCACTTGTGGGGGGTTTCAATATTTAGGTACATTAGGGGCTCTGCAAACGCAATGTGACACCTGCAGACCATTCCATCTAAGTCTGCATTCAAATGGCACTCCTTCCCTTCTGAGCCCTCCCATGTGCCCAAACAGTGGTTCCCCCCACATATGGTGTATCATCGCACTCAGGACAAATTGGGCAACAAATTTTGGGGTCCAATTTCTCCAGTTACCCTCAGGAAAATACAAAACTGGGGGCTAAAAAAATAATTTTTGTGGGAAAAAAATTTTGTTTTATTTTTACGGCTCTGCATTATAAACTTCTGTGAAGCACTTGGTGGGTCAAAGTGCTCACCACACCTCTAGATAAGTTCCTTAGGGGGTCTACTTTCCAAAATGGTGTCATTTGTGGGGGGTTTCAATGTTTAGGCACATCAGTGGCTCTTCAAACGCAACATGGCGTTCTATCTCAATTGCTGTCAATTTTGCTTTGAAAAGTCAAACGGCGCTCCTTCCCTTCCGAGCTCTCCCATCCGCCCAAACAGTGGTTTACCCCCACATATGGGGTATCAGCGTACTCAGGACAAATTGTACAACAACTTTTGGGGTCCAATTTCTTCTCTTACCCTTGGGAAAATAAAAAATTGGGGGCGAAAAGATAATTTTTGTGAAAAAATATGATTTTTTATTTTTATGGTTCTACATTATAAACTTCTGTGAAGCACTTGGTGGGTCAAAGTGCTCACCACACCTCTAGATAAGTTCCTTAGGGGGTCTACTTTACAAAATGGTGTCACTTGTGGGGGGTTTCAATGTTTAGGCACATCAGTGGCTCTTCAAACGCAACATGGCGTCCCATCTCAATTCCTGTCAATTTTGCATTGAAAAGTCAAATGGCATTCCTTCGCTTCCGAGCTCTGCCATCTGCCCAAACAGTGGTTTACCCCCACATATGGGGTATCAGCGTCCTCAGGACAAATTGTACAACAACTTTTGGGGTCCAATTTCTCCTGTTACCCTTGGTAAAATAAAACAAATTGGAGCTGAATTAAATTTTTTGTGAAAAAAAGTTAAATGTTCATTTTTATTTAAACACTCAAAAAATTCCTGTGAAGCACCAGAAGGGTTAATAAACTTCTTGAATATGGTTTTGAGCACCTTGAGGGGTGTAGTTTTTAGAATGGTGTCACACTTGGGTATTTTCTATCATATAGACCCCTCAAAATGACTTCAAATGAGATGTGGTCCCTAAAATAAAATGGTGTTGTAGAAATGAGAAATTGCTGGTCAACTTTTAACCCTTATAACTCCCTAACAAAAAAAAATTTTGGTTCCAAAATTGTGGTGATGTAAAGTAGACATGTGGGAAATGTTACTTATTAAGTATTTTGTGTGACATATCTCTGTGATTTAATTGCATAAAAATTCAAAGTTGGAAAATTGCGAAATTTTCATAATTTTCGCCAAATTTCCATTTTTTTCACAAATAAACGCAGGTACTATCAAAGAATTTTTACCATTGTCATGAAGTACAATATGTCACGAGAAAACAATGTCAGAATCACCAGGATCCATTGAAGCGTTCCAGAGTTATAACCTCATAAAGGGACAGTGGTCAGAATTGTAAAAATTGGCCCGGTCATTAACGTGCAAACCACCCTTGGGGGTAAAGGGGTTAACCATTTCATCCCCGACTTGACTCTGTCCCAATCAATATGATATAAGGTTACATAAGTCTTGTGTTCTGTAAGTTTATTGCTGTATCATGGTTTTGCTCTAGTCCCTAGCTAGACCTTTAGAGTTTTTATGTTATTTTCCTGGGGATGTGCAGAGTTCACCTCCCACTTACCGTATGTTCGCTTCCCCACTTAGGGTCCGCAGCACTTAAGCTGTATTAGATAATAGCCGCTACTAGTTACCTCTTAGAGGCTATATTCTTCCTCTACTTCCCTCATTCCTTTTCTAACTGTTCAATTTTCTATTCCTCTTCTTCTCACTTCTAATAATTAAATTGCTTTCCCCCCTCTTTCTTTCTAGAGGTCATGCTTGAACGTTTGTAGGTATAATGCAAGAGGTCTTAACAAACCTTAGAAAAGATGCCAAATTCTATACCATTTTCACAAAGTAAGAGATAAATATAGCCATGTTTCAGGAAACCCATTTCATAGCAACTAATATTACTTGGTATCATTGTGCTCACCCTTCCGATAATTGCTTTCCATAGGTCATTCCAGCCTGACATAATTGATACTGTATTGACTCAGAAGGTCACTATATTTTTCTAGAAATCTCAAACTTTTTTATGCCTCAATGTATACACTGTCTAACATGTACTTTCCTAACTATGGGCGGGTGACTATCGGTTCTTGGACTCTACAGATATTGGCGAGTTTTGCAGTTGGCTCTGGCATCATTCTTGGAGGCGACTTTAACCTCACCTTTGATCCCTCGATGGACTCTTCCTAGGGTAAGTCCTTTGTTTCATTCCCAGCACTATGTAAACTGAAAAAGGATTTACTATCCCTTAGGTTAGTGAATTTGTGGAGGGTGCTCCATCTGGAAGTCAGGGACTCTAGTTACCACTCATTGGCACATAACATTTATTCCAGACTGCATCACTTATTTATCTCCCATGACTTACTAGATAACAATCCAGATTGCTCAATGGATGTTTTCTTCTGGTCAGATCAAGCTCCAGTGTATGGGGAACTAGGGATTGATGAGGGGAAAATAGTGGAGTACACGTGGAGGCTTATCGATAACCTTTTAAAAGGTGAACTATGCTTAGCAGATATTAATAAAACCATCTTATCCTTCTTAATGGACCATTCCAAAGACTCCACACCTGAACCTATCAAATGGGAGGCCTTAAAATGCATAGTACGGGGAGTCTTTATTGCTCACAGAGCCAGAATTACGAAAAAGCTGAATAGTTGCTGAATAGAAGCTGAATATACATCCTAGTTCTCCAAGGCACAAAAGAGGCCATTAATAAAAATTCATCTAATGATGCATTGAAATCAGTAAATGTCATCCCTCCGTCAACAAGCACTGTCCATTTTAGATCAACGGTCTCTATGCATAAGAGACAAACTCAGTAGGAATTATTTCCAATTTGGTGACCAGTGTGGAAGGTTGTTAGCAAGATCATTACATCCTAGATTTGTGGAATCTTCTATTCTTTCCATAAACACTGCTACTGGGGTCTCAGTTCACTCCACCAATAAGATCTTGGAGGAATTTAGAACTTATTATGCCAGCTAATATAACCTGCCACAATCAGGTTCCTCCAATACTCATAACACCACAACAAAGCACTACAAAGTAACTGGAGAAATATTCTCTTGGTCCTGTACTGAAGGAGGTTTATCAGAGGAGGAGCTGAAGGAAGCCATCTAAAACTTAAAAGTTAGGAAAAGCCTGGGTCCGGAAGGGTCCACCCCTAGGTTTTATAAAATATGGGCAGAAGAAAAAGTTGAATGTAAATAAAAATGGTATAGCTATAAATGTCATCTTGTCCCGCAAAAAAAACAAGTCACACAGCTCTGTCAGAGAAATAAAGTTATAGCTTTCAGAATATAGCAATGTAAAAACAAATATTTTTTTTCTATAAATTAGTTTTTTGTGTGTAAAAGCAGCAAACTATTAAAAAAAATTATATAAAATGTTGCATCACTGTAATCACACTTACCCGAAAAATAAAACTGTCTTATCATTTTTACCATACGGCGAATGGCATAAAATAAGAATCCTGAATTGCTGTTTTCGTTCATTCAGCCTCCCAAAAATCAGAATAGAAAGCGATCAAAAAATGTTATGAGCCGGAAAATGGTACTAATAAAAACATCAACTTGTCCAGCAAAAAAACAAGTCCTCATATTTCTCTGTTGGCAGAAATACAGAAAAATTATAAGAGTTCCCAAAATATGGTGATACAAAACTTTTTTTTGCAAAAAAAACAAAACGTGTTTTAGTGTGTGACAGCAGCCAAACATAAAAACCCATCAGAGGTTTCATCTGAATCTCGTCACTCAGAGATTTAGATGAAAACCCCGATGTAAGTCCTCAGCGTAGAGCACAAGATATATGTGATCCAAAATGTTATGTAAAATGTTCCCAATAAAAGCTTCAACTTAATGCACACAGAAAGCATTCCCCACTCAGGTCCATCTGTCAATGGAAACACTGAGGACTTTCAAGTTAGTTTGCACAAACGGTCTCGAAAAGCACTATGGCTCCTTGCCCCCCTCCCCACCCCTCCCCCAAAAGAAATTCAGCAAATTTGGAGCTCTGAAATCCACATGACCTTCTCCCTTCTGAGCCCCAGTGTGCCTAAAGCACATTTAGTATCCACATGTTGAACATTTCTGTAGCGATGAGAGCCTATTTAATTTAGGAGTGCATGTCTCCAAAATCATGAGGTGTGCATAAAGTACAGGCTCTACATTGTACTTGGAACCAGACTAGCCAATTTGCTATTTTCACTCAACGACATCTACTGCAGCTTGTTTCTGGAAAACACCTATGTAGTCAAAATCGTCACTACACATGTAAATAAATTCTCAGTGGGGTGTAATATCAAAAATGGATTAAGAGATGCACCAATTTATTTAAAAAGAAAAAAAAGTATTCCTATTTTCCACCCTAGAATTTAGGGAGCATCTTAAAATACCGTACTAACCTCTGCCTGTTCTCACACGCCTTCTGTCTCTTCAGATCCTCTGCACATCTTGGTACAGTGGGCGTGTTGTAATAACGTCATTGCACTGAGACTTGAGATGCAATGATGGGAGAGGGAGTGTCAGCTGACATAGGTGCGCGTCTTATAATCTGAGTGTAGTTTACAAGCTACTGTGGAGCGGTGTCCTAGGGTCGCTGCTGCCGGAAGCTCTTGGCGGTGGCAGCAACAGGAGTAGGGAGATGCTGTGGGTTCCAGGGTGATAGGAGGGATTGTTCAGCAGTGGGGGGGCTCTGCCGACATTTTCTGAAAGCCCAGAGCCCCCACACTTTCCATGCTTTTCAATGTAGCTCCTGAGATCTCTATTGCAGCTTCAATTATCCCCAGAGTCCACCGCATTGAAAAGCACAGAAACTGCACTCTTTCACAAAATTTTGGCGGAGTATCCGCACTGCCAATCACCACCTACCAGCTTGGGCTTCACAGCATCTCCTGGCTCCAACGTCCGCAGCTTCCTGCAGCAGCGACCTTGCCACCTGGGACCCCGCTCCACTGCTGCCACCCTCCAGGTAAGCTATTGCAAAAGTGGATTATAAGACGCACCACAATTTTATTAAAAAAAAAATTCCTATTTTCCTTCCCAAAATTTGGGTTGCGTTTTATAATCCGCAAAATACTGTATATCTTTACTATAAGATTGCTTTATTAGTTTTGTAAACTAGCTTTAAGTTACATAGAGCATTATAGTATGTAAAAGATTATGTTAAAACCGCATTCAATATGGATTGCATACCCATGTTATTTGGCATATGGATGCTAGGCAAGAAAAAAAGGCACACTCGCACTGCACTCGAATGACATACGGAGTGAGATACGCCTGACACTTATCCAACTTTTCGGGATGAACATTTTAACGATTTATAATATGCTGTGAGTGAAGCCTAAGGCTGCTTTCACACATCAGGTTTTTCAATTCCGGCTGTTTACGGCTCTTTAGAGAAAAACCGGAATCGGCAAAAAAAAAAATGGAATCGGTCTTTCTCTCTTGTATTAGCGCCGGATCGCGCCGGATGGCCCTGCGTTTCTGCATAATTTTGCCGGATCCGGCTAAAATTCCGGTTCCAGCATCTGGAAAAAACATCTACTGTAACGCTTTTTGTCTGCGGCAAAATACTTTGGATACTACCCAAACAACAGGTACACAACTTGGGTAAAATGTTAAATACTTTGGGTACTACCCAAACAGGTATACAACTTTGGTAAAAGGTAAAATCAAACAGGTACACAACTTGGGTAAAAGGTTAAAAACTTGTTACTAGGTTCAAGACAAATTGTTCAAACTCTCTCATCCTACCAGTCTATTCTTCCTTCGGGTGAAATAAAATATTCTGCAAATTGATCCCGAATTCGGGAAACAGTCGCAGAACTTCTATACGTTATGTTGCTATAATCAGCCAAGGTGGTTTCTTCAGAGTGGTTCTCAATGGAAAGCTGTTCCTTGGATATAACATAATTGTGCAGGACAACACACGCTTTCACTACCTCATCCACAGTGTCTGTCTTCAAATTAATAGATGTCAGTAGAACTCTCCATTTGGCGGTTAAGATCCCAAACGCACACTCCACCATTCTCCGTGCACGTGTGAGTCGGTAGTTAAAAATTCTTTTAGTTTGGGTTAAACCACGGCTGGAGTAGGGTTTCAAAAGATGTTCTGATAGCTGGAAGGCTTCATCCCCAGCACAAACAAAAGGCATTGGTGGCTCAGAGGTTTGAGGCAGTGGTCTTGGGGGGGAGAATTGAAACTTTTTTCCATACAAATGCCGCCCCATTGCAGACGGTTTGAAAACTTGTGAATCATTTGAGCGGCCATACGCCCCAATATCCACCGCTACAAATTTGTAATCCGCATCGGCGATGGCCATCAGCACGATGGAAAAGTACTTTTTATAGTTGAAATACTCGGATCCAGAACCAGCCGGTTTCACGATACAGATATGTTTCCTATCCACCGCGCCCAAGCAATTGGGAAACTGACACACTTCCTGGAATCTGTCTGCTACTTCCAACCAAGTCTGCATTGTGGGATGTGGAATAAAATCATTGTGCAAAGAGTCCCACAGTGCACGGCAGGTGTGCTTGACAATTCCAGAGATGGTTGAAATTCCCAGTCTGAACTGGAAATGTAGTGACGAAAGGGATTCTCCAGTAGCTAGGAATCTGTGATCAAAAGCAAAGCAGAAATTACTACAAATTCAAAATATCAATCGATGAAAGTGCGCTACAAGAGTACATAAAAAAAGAATGCTTACCAAAGAGTGACCAACAGACGCTCAGCTGGTGTAATAGAGAATCTGCAATATGTATCACTCCTTCTTATAATATGTTCAATTTGATCCACCAATACATCAAAGTTCTCCGCTTTCATCCGCACATAGCTGAAAAACTTCTCTGGCTCTCCTCGTAGCTCCATGTATAAAGTAGAAAAGACTCCCCGTGTCATTCTCAGTGCCGTGATGGGGTGGATCCACAAATGGCGTCGTCGCCACAGACGCATGATGCGCTGTCTCTCTCGCTCCTTCTCAAGAACAATTGCTTTCAATCTATTCACCTCCACAATGAAATCAACGTTGTTCTGCAGAATCTTCGCAATAATGCCATCCATCTTGCTCTGTATGTACTCCTCTCCAACCTGTCACAGATGGGCTGTAGGAATACTGTATATATAGTTTTCAGGGGGCCAATCACATTTTTAGCCTGTCAGGGGGCGTTTTTAAAAACCGGATCCGTCAAAAACCGGATAGAAAACTGGACGAAATGGATGCCAACCGGATGGGACGGATCAGGTTTCTCGCCGGATCCGGTGCTGCGGCGCGACGCCAGAATCGGCATGCGGCGAAAAATCTGATGTGTGAAAGTAGCCTAACTTGCAAAAGCGCTCCAATTCTATCAGTGTTAAATCATCTCCTCTACAGCCCTCTTCAGGTCACCCACAGATTTTCAATTGGATTCAGCTGTGGGCAATGGCTGGGCCACTAAAATAGTAATATAATTATTATTATTTTCATTTATTTAGTACAAACACATTCAGCGGCACTTTAAAATTAAGTGGGGACATGTACAGACAATAACATTACTGGGAAACAAATAGTCCAGCTGTTACAGGAGGAATGAGGGTCCTGTAAAACTCTACTCCAAAATATTGATCTTTTGGCGAAGCCAATCTTTTCCGAGTTATGCTTATGGTATTATCAGAATACTTAATGAGCATGAGAAATCTTACATAAGCAACTGTAGTTAGAACTAAGAATGGTCTGAAAAGTTTGGTAGCTATGACCTTTGAGTATAATTTTCTACTAATTTATTACTTCAGGCCAAAAATCAAACACACTCCAAAAAACTAAAAATAATTGGTAAAGATGATTTGTAATAGTATTTGTCTGCAGCTCAGAAGACAAGAATAGTAATATGAACAAAATTGCAAGAATTAATACAGAGTAGTGAAATTAGTTGAACTTGTTCCCAAGTTTTAAAAAATAAATAAAATAATAAAAACATATTCGAGGCTCAAAGGGCTAAATAACTTTACAATTCCCCTTTCATTAAATGCTCTGGGACATAGATTATCTAATCTGAAGTTAATGTAGACATTCCCCCCGGAGTGCCCAGTTATCTCGTAGACCGTTCTCTTTGAAATAATATTGGCTTCCATCCCATAGAAATTTGGCTTGATAACCTAATAGACAACATCTGTAATATAATGGCTAATAAAAGAAAAATGAGGCTGACTATACAAGACTTCATGAACTTTGATTAATTGACTATAAAAGAAAAAGAAAATAACTTGAATTGTTTTATATCCATGCTAAACATCCAAACCCCAAGTATGGAACAGAAGTAGTATTAGGAGCAGAAGGAGCATACATAAATATTCAGTTAGTCCTTGTAATGTAATACAGTTATATGAAAAAGTTTGGGCACCCCTATTAATCTTAAGCTTAATGTTTTATAAAAATTGTTTTTTTGCAACAGCTATTTCAGTTTCATATATCTAATAACTGTTAGACACAGTAATGTTTCTGCCTTGAAATGAGGTTTATTGTACTAACAGAAAATGTGCAATCTGCATTCAAACAAAATTTGACAGGTGCATAAGTATGGGGACCCTTATCATTTTCTTGTTTTAACCCCTTCAAGTCGCGGCCCTTTTTCGTTTTTGCGTTTTCATTTTTCACTTCCCTCCTTCCCAGAGCCATAACTTTTTTATTTTTCCGTCAATATGGTCATGTGAGGGCTTATTTTTTGCGGGACCAGTTGTACTTTTGAACGACACCTTGGCTTTTTTGCTAGGTTCATTAAATGCTAAAACTAACCTGCCATTGTGATTCTCTAGGTCATTAAGAGTTCATAGACATCTAACATGTCTAGGTTATTTTTTATCCAAGTGGTGAAAAAAAATTCAAAACTTTGATTAAAAAAAAAAAGCGCCATTTTCCAATACCCGAAGCGTCTCCATTTTTCGTGATCTGGGGTCGGATCAGGGCTTATTTTTTGCGTGCCGAGCTGACGTTTTTAATGATACCATTTCGGTGCAGATACGTTCTTTTGATCGCCCGTTATTGCATTTTAATGCAATGTCACGGCGACCAAAAAAACGTAATTCTGGCGTTTCGGATTTTTTTCTCGCTACGCTGTTTAGCGATCAGGTTAATGCTTTTTTTTATTGATAGATCGGGCGATTCTGAACGCGGCGATACCAAATACGTGTAGGTTTTGTTTTTTTTTAATTGTTTTATTTAGGATGGGGCGAAAGGGGGGTGATTTAAACTTTTATATTTTTTATATTTTTTTCATATTTTTAAAAACATTTTTTTTTTACTTGTGCCATGCTTCAATAGCCTACATGGGAGGCTAGAAGCTGGCATAGCCTGATCGGCTCTGCTACATAGCAGCGATCATCAGATCGCTGCTATGTAGCTGAAATGCAGGTGTGCTGTGAGCGCCGACCACAGGGGGGCGCTCACAGCAGGCCGGCATCAGTAACCATAGAGGTCTCAAGGACCTCTATGGTTACCTTCCTGATGCATCGCCGACCCCCGATCATTTGACGGGGTCGGCGATGACATCATTTCCGGCCGCCCAGCTGGAAGCGCCGGTTAAATGCCGCTGTCTGCGTTTGACAGCGGCATTTAACAGGTTAATAGCGCGGGTGAAATCGCTGTACAAAACAGCTGACATGTCGCGACTTTGATGTGGGCTCACCGCCGGAGCCCACATCAAAGGGGGTGACACGGCATGCGCAGTACTAGTACGGCGCATGTCGTGAAGGGGTTAGATACTCCTACCTACTTTTTACTGACTTACTAAAGCACTTTTTTTGGTTTTCTAACCTCATTGAGCTTTGATCTTCATAGCCAGGTGTATGCAATCATGAGAAAAGCTACTTAAAGTGGCCACTTGCAAGTTGTTCTCCTGTTTGAATCTCCTCTGAAGAGTGGCATCATGGGCTTCTCAAAACAACTGTCTAATGATCTGAAAACAAAGATTATTCAACATAGTTGTTCAGGGGAAGGATACAAAAAGCTGTCTCAGAGATTTAACCGGTCAATTTCCACTGTGAGGAACATAGTAAGGAAATGGAAGAACACAGGTACAGTTCTTGTTAAGGCCAGAAGTGGCAGGTCAAGAAAAACATCAGAAAGGCAGAGAAGAAGAATGGTGAGATCAGTCAAGGACAATCCTCGGACCACCTCCAGAGAGCTGCAGCATCAACTTGCTGCAGATGTGTCACTGTGCATCGGTCAACTATACAACGCACTTTGCACAAGGAGAAGCTGTATGGGAGAGTGATGCGAAAGAAGCCGTTTCTGCAAGCACGCCACAAACAGAGTCGGCTGAGGTATGCAAAAGCACATTTGGAGAAGCCAATTTCTGTTTGGAAGAAGGTCCTGTGGACTGATGAAACCAAGATTGAGTTGTTTGGTCATACAAAAAGGCATTATGCATGGCGGCCAAAAAACACAGCATTCCAAAAAAAACACTTGCTACCCACTGTAAAATTTGGTGGAGGTTCCATCATGCTTTGGGGCTGTGTGGCCAAGGCCGGCATCGGGAATCTTGTTAAAGTTGAGGGACGCATGGATTCCTCTCAGTATCAGCAGATTCTTGACAATAATGTTCATGAATCAGTGACAATGATACAAAACACCGCTCCAAATCTACTCAGGCATTCATGCAGAAGAACAATTACACTGTTCTGGAATGGCCATCCCAGTCCCCAGACCTGAATATCATTGAACATCTGTGGGATCATTTGAAGAGGGCTGTCCATGCTCGGCGACCATCAAACTTAGCTGAACTGGAATTGTTTTGTAAAGAGGAATGGTCAAAAATACCTTCATCCAGGATCCAGGAACTCATTAAAAGTTACAGGAAGCGACTAGAGGCTATTATTTTTGCAAAAGGAGGTTCTACTAAATATGAATGTCACTTTTCTGGTGGGGTGCCCATACTTATGCACCTGTCAAATTTTGTTTGAATGCAGATTGCACATTTTCTGTTAGTACAATAAACCTCATTTCAAGGCAGAAACATTACTGTGTCCAACAGTTATTAGATATATGAAACTGAAATAGCTGTTGCAAAAAAAACTATTTTTATAAAACATTAAGCTTAAGATTAATAGGGGTGCCCAAACTTTTTCATATATCTGTATATTCTAAGGATTTGAATACGCCAAGATAAATTAATTTGGTCACAATTGACTTAAAGGGAACCTGTCAGCAGGATAGTGCAAAGTAACCTACACACAGTGTAAGTTCGGTGCCGTTATACTGATTAAAATGATACCTTGGTTGATGAAGTCAGTCTTGTGGTTGTTCTTTAATCTTTATTGTCAGTTATGAGTTAATGAGATATTTGTGCTCCGGGGCAGCCTGTGGGGGTCTTCATGTGGTGCTCTGATTAGGTATTCATAATGCAGAGTGCTGACAGGGCACTGATCTGCCTCCTAGTTAGCATAATGAATATCTGTATATACTGAAGAAAAAAAAACGCTTCTGCAGGCAGGTAGTAGCTCTCGGAGAGTGCTGAAAGTGGCTACTGCGTAGGCGTGGATGGCGCCATCTTGGAGGAGGACATTGTTTTTCTTCTCCAGCAAGATGGCGCTGCCAGCGCCTGCGTAATAGTAGCTATCAGATCTCTATACACACCGATAGCTGCTACTGTACAGGTGCAGCAGGCGCCATTTTCAAATTGATTTTTTTTCTTTTTTTGCACTTGCTCAATAAACATCAAGAATACTTATTACCTGGACACTAAACATGCGATTGGTACTGCAGCTCAGGTGCCAGGGCTGCCACCTGCCTGCAGAGGGTTTTTTTTTTGTTCTTTTCTTCAGTATGAACTGGTATTCATTATGCAAATTAGGGGGCCGGTCAGTGAGGGATCAGTGACCTGTCAGGAGTCTGCATTATGAATACCTAATCAGAGCACCACATGAAGACCACCCCACAGCCCCGCCCTACAACAAGGGCATATCATTAATTAAAAAATTAAAATAAAAATTAAAGAAGAACCACAAGACGGATTTCATCACCCAGGTATCATATTAATCAGTATAACTGCGCAACCCTGGCACTGTCTGTAGGCTACTGTGCACAATCCTGCTGACAGGTTCCCTTTAAGAAGTCTCCAGATAACTGGCCAACAGCTAATGCTTTCATAAATGTTATACAAATGTCACTTTCGGCTCATGACAGCAGCAGCAGTCAGCTGATCACCACAGCACGTATAATATCAAAAGGGATTTCTATAATCTATATATAATTGTCTAAGGGGTACTTCCGTCTGTTTGTTTGTAACTTCCGTCTGTCTGTCTGTCGCGGAAATCCCGGGTCACTGGCGACCAATCAGCGATATTGGGGCAGGATTTAAAGACCGCTTCACTTTTTACAATTGATGCTGCCTATGCAGCATCAATAGTAAAAACATATAATGTTAAAAATAATTAAAGGGACTCTGTCACCTGAATTTGGAGGGAACAATTTTCAGCCATAGAGGCGGGGTTTTCGGGTGTATGATTCACCCTTTCCTTACCCGCTGGCTGCATGCTGGCTGCAATATTGGATTGAAGTTCATTCTCTGTCCTCCATAGTACACGCCTGCGCAAGGCAAGATTGTGGCTGTACTATATACTACGTGGCTGTACTATATACTACGTGGCTGTGCTATATACTACGTGGCTGTGCAATATACTACGTGGCTGTGCAATATACTGCGCAGCTGTGTTATATACTATGTGGCTGTTAAGGACTGGCGGAACGCACCAAGTATAGATGATATGAAACTAGGTGTGTTCGCAGTCCGAGGTCCACCGTGCAGGTAAAAACCCTGCTGCTAGTAAGACGGACTATATGGCGGTACTATAAGTATACACGCATGGGTTAACTTCACCCTGCGTGAAGGAAGCGATCCTGTTGAGTCACAGGACCGCGGTACCGCACATAGAGCGCGAGCAAGAAGTCAGCGAACACAACCCCAACACAGGATTGAAGTCCGATTAGACCACTTGCTGGCACACACTGGGTGTGTAAGGAAACTATTAAAATAGTATATAAAGGCACGAGAGTGCATGCAGTGCCGCACTGACGGACACCACTAACCACCCAGGCTTGGGTAAGGAAAGCGCAGAGGAAGCGCACGGCGCCGTACAGGCGGTCACAGCAACTAGACGCTGTTATGTGTGTAACGTGCTGTTGGATAAGTCGGGCGCTAGATAGCAAACATACACCTTCCGCGAACAGTCATCCAATAGGGAGGGTATTTTAAAGAGCGACTTTCACTCACAACACACACACATATTATCAAGACAATACTAGCGCATGGCCGTGCGGTCATGCGCAGTTTATATAGTTGCAGCACAGGAAGCTGCTACCGAAGTTATGCCCTTTCAGGACCTTCCTGGAGGACCAATGGAATGTGCTGCAGTACCTGAGCATGTGACCCCTGATCTCCAACGGGAGATCTTGCCCTGGGCATGCTCAGTGTGTGAAAATAAGGACTTAGTCCCAGAGAAACCTGCTCGCCGCAGATCAGTGCAGGGTACAACAGGAGAGCCAGAAAAGGCAGTTTTAACCCTCTGCACAGAATCAGTCCCAGCAAGACGCTGGGAGCGACGCCTCCGCTGAGCAGACCCCACTGCGGCCGATGCAGAATGGGAGACCGCAGCAGACACGGATCGAGATTCCTCCTGTGCAGCAGAGGAAACTCGACTCCTAACAGTGGCTGTGCTATATACTACGTGGCTGTACTATATACTACGTGGCTGTGCTATATACTACGTGGGCTATGTTATATACTACGTGGGCTGTGTTATATACTATGTCGCTGTGCTATATACTACGTGGAGTGTGTTATATACTAAGTGGCTGTGCAATATACTGTGTGGGCTGTGTTATATACTGTGTGGGCTGTGTTATATACTACGTGGGCTGTGTTATATGCTACGTGGGGTGTGAGACTCTTTCGCCCGGGGCCCTCAAAAACCTGGAGCTCGCCCTGACTTCACTGATTAGTCGTTCCTGGCTGGCCATGAACAATCAGCGACAGATGCAGTCCGGCAGCGAACTGGCGTGGGATTTGAACCACGCTTCGCTGATTGGTCACGCCCGGCCGGATGAATCCTGTGTATTCATGATTGCATTAATCCATTTATTAAACCTGACAGGGCACACCTGTGAAGTGAAAACCATTCCCGGTGACTACCTCTTGAAGCTCATCAAGAGAATGCCAAGAGTGTGCAAAGTAGTCATCAAAGCAAAAGGCGGCTACTTTGAAGAACCTAGAAAATAAGACATAATTTCAGTTGTTTCACACTTTTTTGTTAAGTATATAATTCCACATGTGTTAATTCATAGTTTTGATGCTTTCAGTGTGAATGTACAATTTTCATAGTCATGAAAATACAGAAAAATCTTTAAATGAGAAGGTGTGTCCAAACGTTTGGTCTGTACTGTTGATCTCTGAGTTATGATATAATGACAGTCAAACTGAGGAGGAGCTGCAGTGGTGCACAGAGACTCTGACCAGAGCAGATCTGCTTTTTTCCTCCTGCACAGTGTCCAGTTATAAACCTGTCAGGTTGAGCAAGCAGATAAGTTATTCTAGTTCACATTGATGCTCTTCAGGTTTACAGGATTACAGTGAATATATAAAGTATACAAACCTCTGTAAAAATGCCAGATTTCTGCCATTTAAAAAAATCATAAGAAGAAAAATTTCAGAACTTTTTTCACCTCTCCGATAATCTCTGCAACTCCAGTGAAAAACAAACCAAAATCATTTTGAGGAGAAAAATAAAAATAACAAAACTAAAATAATGTGGTTGCATAATTGTGAACACTAGTGATGAGTGACCATACTCGGTAATGCTCATTACTCGCCCGAGCATCGCTGTACTCACGGTACTCGGCGAACACTGAGCATTTCCGGGTTTGCTCGGTGGGAGCTTGGGTCTCCGCCCTGCATCATTGGCGCTCTTTACAGAGCCAATCAACATGCAGGGATTGTCTGCCATGCACTGTAATGCTGCAGCCATTTTTGTTGTGGTATTACAGTGACTGGCTGGCTGCACAGCGTCATCAGGTCTATAAGAGACCTGGCGCCGCCCGGCTCAGTGCATTCAGCTCCGGAATCAGACAGTGTAGGGAGAGCTGCTGCCAAGATAGGGTCAGATTTGTGCTTTTATTAGTTAGCATCGATGAATCCACATGTCCAGTTAAACCAACAGTCCTTCTAAGGACTAATTACAGGGTATATAGATTGCAGTGCTAGGTAGGCAGGGAAGTGTATGTGCGTATATACAAATCAGTGCAAGGTATGCAGACACTGTACGTGGCTATATAGATATCATTGCATACATCAAGAGGGTCCATTACTATATGCTGCTGCTGCTGCTGCCGCCTATTACATATATACCTAGCTCCAGGTATCAGTGGCTAGGAATAATTTTTTTTTGCACCTTAATCCTGATTATTTTATTCCAAAGCAATCCAGACTCCATTTTTCCCCCCATTTGCTTGTTGACAATGCAGACTACAGCCAAATCATTTTAATACTACAGCGTGAAAATCCAGCAATTTTAAATGGCTTTGCCCATCCCAGGCATCACATCTGTGTGTGTGTAGAAAATTCTGGCATTTTTTGTGGTACTGTAGTATTTTTTGGAGTGTCTTATAAAAATTGTTTACACCATGGTGGAGGAGTGGGTCTTCTCCTTTCTTCAAACTGCACCTCTAACCCAATCCCACCTCTTCCCTCCCTTATCCTCCCCTCTTTTGAAGTCCATTCTGTCCGCATCTACTCCCCCTCCAACCTCCAAGTGGCCGTCATATACCAACCTCCGGGCCCGGCCACTGCCTTTATTGACCAATTCTCCACCTGGCTTCTTCACTTTCTCTCTGCTGACACTCCCACCATCATCATGGGTGACTTCAACATCCCCATTGATACCCTTCAGTCAACAGCCTCCAAACTTCTGTCCCTTACCTCATCCTTTGGACTTACTCAGTGGTCCTCCGCAGCCACCCACACGGATGGGCATACACTAGACCTGGTATTCACCTGTCTCTGCTCTCTATCTAACTTCACCACCTCCCCTCTCCCTCTATCCGACCACCATCTGCTCACCTTCTCATCCCTGTCCTCCTCACCAATCATCCATATCCAGCAACATGCGCACCCACGCAGAAACCTTGCACACCTAGACACCCACACACTCTCTGACTCCATCCTACCACTGGCATCCATATCCTCACTCCACGACACAGACAGTGCTGCTGCTTTCTACAATGCCACTCTCGCATCAGCTATTGACACGGTTGCCCCTCTTGTCCATGGCAGAGCGCGACGTATCAATAGACAACCTTGGCATAATAACACCACCAAAAAGCTAAGGCAAGTGTCCAGGGTTGCGGAGCGGCGTTGGAAGAGAACACACTCGCAAGACGACTTCACTGTATTCAAACAAGCAACACTCGCTTTTAAATCTGCACTCACCTCTGCTAAACAGGCCTACTTCACAACCCTCGTATCTTCCCTATCCCACAACCCCAAACAGTTATTCAAAACATTTAACTCCCTCCTCCGCCCCCCACTGCCCCCTCCAACCTCCCTCATCTCTGCTGAGGACTTTGCCACACACTTTAAAAATAAGATCGACCAGACAAGGCAAGACTTTATTGTTCAACCACCACAACCCCTTTGTATACCAGACCAATGCCCAAACCCCATAACCTCCCTCTCCAACATCACTGAAGGGGGACTTAATTGTCTCCTCTCCAAATCCCACCTCACCACCTGTGCGCTCGACCCCATCCCATCCCACCTCCTCCCCAACCTCACCACCACACTTATCCCATCCCTAACCCACCTCTTCAACCTATCACTAACTTCTGGCACCTTCCCCTCTGCGTTCAAACATGCCACAATCACGCCTATCCTTAAAAAGCCAACCCTCGATCCAACTGCTATGTCCAGCTATCGCCCAATATCGCTGCTCCCATTTGCTTCCAAACTCCTGGAGCAGCACGTCCATGCTGAACTCTCCTCCCACCTCTCATCTAACTTGTTGTACGACAATCTACAATCTGGTTTCCGCCCCCATCACTCAACTGAGACTGCCCTGACCAAAATCACTAATGACCTACTTACCGCCAAAGCTACTGGACAATACTCTGTACTCCTCCTTCTAGACCTGTCCTCTGCTTTCGACACAGTTGACCACTGCCTCCTACTACAGATCCTCTCCTCCTTTGGCATCAAAGACCTCGCCCTATCCTGGATCGCCTCGTACCTTTCCAACCGCACATACAGCGTCTCCCACTCCCATACTACCTCCTCATTCCACCCTCTCTCTGTTGGAGTCCCCCAAGGCTCTGTTCTAGGACCCCTACTCTTCTCAATCTATACACTTGGCTTGGGACAACTCATAAAGTCCCATGGATTCCAGTACCACCTCTATGCTGACGACACTCAGATCTACCTCTCTGGCCCAGACGTCACCGCTCTGCTGTCCAGAATCCCAGAGTGCCTATCAGCCATATCCTCCTTCTTCTCCTCTCGCTTCCTCAAACTCAATGTGGACAAATCTGAACTCATCATCTTTCCTCCATCCCACAAATCTTCCTTACTTGACCTATCTATCGCAGTCAATGACATCATGCTTTCCCCTGTACCCGAAGTCCGCTGCCTCGGAGTAACCTTCGACTCTGCCCTGTCCTTCAAACCACACATCCAAGCTCTTTCCACCTCCTGTCGCCTCCAGCTCAAAAATATCTCCAGGATCCGTCCTTTCCTCAACCCCCAATCTACTAAAATGCTTGTGCACGCCCTCATCATTTCCCGCCTTGACTACTGCAACATCCTTTTCTGTGGCCTCCCTGCTAACACCCTTGCACCTCTCCAGTCCATCCTTAACTCTGCTGCCCGACTAATCCATCTCTCTCCTCGCTACTCCTCCGCTTCCCCCCTCTGCAAATCTCTTCACTGGCTCCCATTCCCTCAGCGTATCCAGTTCAAATTGCTAATACTGACCTACAAAGCCATCCACAACCTGTCTCCTCCATATATCTCTGAACTAATCTCTCGATATCTTCCCTCACGTGACCTCCGGTCCTCCCAAGACCTCCTTCTCTCCTCCACACTTATTCGCTCCTCATCCAATCGCCTCCAAGACTTCTCCCGAATATCCCCCATCCTCTGGAACTCTCTGCCCCAATACGTCCGACTATCAACCACAGTCGGATCCTTCAGACGGAACCTGAAAACTCATCTCTTCAGGAAAGCCTACAGCCTGCACTGACACCGCTGCTGCCTCATCACCAACGAAGCTACCGCCTCACCAACACCGGAGCTACCGCCTCACCAACACCGGAGCTACCGCCTCACCAACACCAGAGCTACAGCCTCACCAACACCGGAGCTCCTGCAACCCTCAACCTACTGTCTCCTTCCCCATAATCCTGTAGAATGTAAGCCCGCAAGGGCAGGGTCCTCGCCCCTCTGTATCAGTCCGTCATTGTTAGTTTGTTTACTGTATGTGATATTTGTAACTTGTATGTAACCCCTTCTCATGTACAGCACCATGGAATCAATGGTGCTATATAAATAAATAATAATAATAATAATTTTGCTGACTAAAAAAATATCTGTCAAAAAAAATTTAGCTGCCCCCAAAAAATTAGGTACCCCAAAAATATTTAGCTTGCAAAAAAATATTTAGCTGCCCAGAAAAATATTTAGCTGCCATAAAAATATTTAGCTACAGTTCATATATTAAACACTGTGTTTTGTCCACCACACGCATCGCATATCATTGCGCTAAATATTTTACAATTTTAGTCTTCCAAATAATTTTTTTTGTAGTGTCATAGCCTACTTATTGACACAATTTTGGTGGGCAAAAAAATAAATCCAGGCCACATATTGAACAGAGTGGTATCTCCATCAGACGCCTGATCTATCTGTGGGCTACAAATTGTGGCATTTCAGGGCTACATTCCCCTTTTTTTGTTGTGTCTTACCCTAGTTCAATAGACTACTTTGGGGTAAAAAAATTAAAAAATACAGGCCACATATTGAACAGTCTGGTATCTCCGTCAAACGCCAGCTCTATCTGTGGGCTACAAATTGTGGCATTTCAGGGCTACATTCCACTGTATTTGCTGTCTGTTACCCGATTTCTAAATACACTGCTCAAAAAATAAACGGAACACTTAATGGGAACCTGTCACCCCCAAAATCGATGGTGAGGTAAGCTCACCGGCATCAGGGGCTTATCTACAGCATTCTGTAATGCTGTAGATAAGCCGCCGATGTTACCTGAAAGAGGAGAAAAAGAGGTTAGATTATACTCACCCAGGGGCGGTCCTGCTGCAGTCTGGTCAAATGGGTGTCTCAGGTCCACTCCGGCGCCTCCCATCTTCATTCCATGACGTCCTCTTCTGGTCTTCCCGCCGAGGCTCCGGCACAGGCGTACTTTGTCTGCCTTGTTTACCGCCCCTGGGTGAGTATAATCTAACCTCTTTTTCTCATCTTTCAGGTTACATCGGGGGCTTATCTACAGCATTACAGAAGTGAGCTTACCTCACCATCGATTTTGGGGGTGACAGGTTCCCTTTAAACAACAGAATATAACTAACTTCTGTTAAATCAAACTGTCCACTTAGGAAGCAACACTGTTTGACAATCAATTTCACATGCTGTTGTGCAAATGGAAGAGACAACAGATGTAAATTATTGGCAATTATCAAGACACACTCAATAAATAAAGGAGTGGTTCTGCAGGTGGGGACCACAGACCACATCTCAGTACCAATGCTTTATGGCTGACGTTTTGGTCACTTTTGAATGTTGCACACACAAAGACCTCCCAAAGAAATAAGGATAGGCCACAATGAATGTAATGTTCAAAAACATATAATTTATTTATATCAAAAAGAAAAAAGCCACAGGCTATTATACACATCCAAAGATGGTGAAAAAGTACCTCCGATCTTAAGAACAGATCCCGTGTAAATCATACACTGATACCAGTATATAAACAGCTGTAATAAATATTTAAGCAAGCCAATAAATGGCTTTATGCCATGTAGCTGAACATACTGGAAATAGATAATATGTGTGAGAGAACCTAAAGGGAAAACCCCCATATAACAAAGTGCCAGGTGCACAGATCAAATAAACCACTCATATACAGTTAGGTCCATATATATTTGGACAGAGACAACATTTTTCTAATTTTGGTTGTAGACATTACCACAATGAATTTTAACCCCTTCATGACCCAGCCTATTTTGACCTTAAAGACCTTGCTGTTTTTTGCAATTCTGACCAGTGTCCCTTTATGAGGTAATAACTCAGGAACGCTTCAATGGATCCTAGAAGTTCTGAGATTGTTTTTTCGTGACATGTTGGGCTTCATGTTAGTGGTAAATTTAGGTCAATAAATTCTGTGCTTATTTGTGATAAAAACGGAAATTTGGCGAAAATTTTGAAAATTTTGCAATTTTCACATTTTGAATTTTTATTCTGTTAAACCAGAGAGTTATGTGACACAAAATAGTTAATAAATAACATTTCCCACACGTCTACTTTACATCAGCACAATTTTGGAAACAAATTTTTTTTTTGCTAGGAAGTTATAAGGGTTAAAATTTGACCAGCGATTTCTCATTTTTACAACGAAATTTACAAAACCATTTTTTTTAGGGACCACCTCACATTTGAAGTCAGTTTGAGGGGTCTATATGGCTGAAAATACCCAAAAGTGACACCATTCTAAAAACTGCACCCCTCAAGGTGCGCAAAACCACATTCAAGAAGTTTATTAACCCTTCAGGTGCTTCACAGCAGCAGAAGCAACATGGAAGGAAAAAATGAACATTTAACTTTTTAGTCACAAAAATGATTTTTCAGCAACAATTTTTTTATTTTCCCAATGGTAAAAGGAGAAACTGAACCACGAAAGTTGTTGTCCAATTTGTCCTGAGTACGCTGATAACTCATATGTGGAGGTAAACCACTGTTTGGGCGCACGGCAGGGCTTGGAAGGGAAGGAGCGCCATTTGACTTTTTGAATGAAAAATTGGCTGCACTCTTTAGCGGACACCATGTCACGTTTGGAGAGCCCCGTGTGCCTAAAAATTGGAGCTCCCCCACAAGTGACCCCATTTTGGAAACTAGATGCCCCAAGGAACTTATCTACATGCATAGTGAGCACTTTAAACCCCGAGGTGCTTCACAAATTGATCCGTAAAAATGAAAAAGTACTTTTTTTTCACAAAAAAATTCTTTTAGCCTCAATTTTTTCATTTTCACATGGACAACAGGATAAAATGGATCCTAAAATTTGTTGGGCAATTACTCCTGAGTACACTGATACCTCGCATGTGGAGGTAGACGACTGTTTGGGCACATGGTAAGGCTTGGAAGGGAAGGAGCGCCATTTGACTTTTTGAATGAAAAATTATCTCCATCGTTAGCGGACACCATGTCGCGTTTGGAGAGACCCTGTGTGCCTAAACATTGGAGCTCCCCCACAAGTGACCCCATTTTGGAAACTGGACCCCCCAAGGAACTTATCTAGATGCCTAGTGAGCACTTTAAACCCTCAGGTGCTTCACAAATTGATCCGTAAAAATGAAAAAGTACTTTTTTTTCACAAAAAATTTATTTTCGCCTCAATTTTTTCATTTTCACATGGGCAATAGGATAAAATGGATCCTAAGATTTGTTGAGCAATTTCTCCCGAGTACGCCAATACCTCATATGTGGGGGTAAACCACTGTTTGGGCACACGGCAGGGCTCGGAAGGGAAGGCGCGCCTCTTGACTTTTTGAATGGAAAATTAGCTCCAATTGTTAGCGGACAACATGTCGCGTTTGGAGAGCCCCTGTGTGCCTATGCATTGGAGCTCCCCCACAAGTGACCCCATTTTGGAAACTAGACCCCCCAAGGAACTTATCTAGATGCATACTGAGCACTTTAAACCCCAAGGTGCTTCACAGAAGTTTATAATGCAGAGCCATGAAAATAAAAAATAATTTTTCTTTTCTCAAAAATGATTTTTTAGCCTGGAATTTCCTATTTTGCCAATGGTAATAGGAGAAATTGGACGACAAATGTTGTTGTCCAGTTTGTCCTGAGTACGCAGATACCCCATATATGGGGGTAAACCACTGTTTGGGCGCATGGCAGGGCTCAGAAGGGAAGGCACGCCATTTGGCTTTTTAACCCCTTCATGACCCAGCCTATTTTGACTTTAAAGACCTTGCCGTTTTTTGCAATTCTGACCAGTGTCCCTTTATGAGGTAATAACTCAGGAACGCTTCAACGGATCCTAGCGGTTCTGAGATTGTTTTTTCGTGACATATTGGGCTTCATGTTAGTGGTAAATTTAGGTCAATAAATTTTGCGTTTATTTGTGATAAAAACGGAAATTTGGCGAAAATTTTGAAAATTTCGCAATTTTCACATTTTAAATTTTTATTCTGTTAAACCAGAGAGATATGTGACACAAAATAGTTAATAAATAACATTTCCCACATGTTTACTTTACAGCAGCACAATTTTGGAAACAAAATTTTTTTTTGTTAGGAAGTTATAAGGGTTAAAATTTGACCAGCGATTTGTCATTTTTACAACGAAATTTACAAAACCATTTTTTTTTAGGGACCACCTCACATTTGAAGTCAGTTTGAGGGGTCTATATGGCTGAAAATACCCAAAAGTGACACCATTCTAAAAACTGCACCCCTCAAGGTACTCAAAACCACATTCAAGAAGTTTATTAACCCTTCAGGTGCTTCACAGCAGCAGAAGCAACATGGAAGGAAAAAATGAACATTTAACTTTTTAGTCACAAAAATTATCTTTTAGCAACAATTTTTTTATTTTCCCAATGGTAAAAGGAGAAACTGAACCACGAAAGTTGTTGTCCAATTTGTCCTGAGTACGCTGATACCTCATATGTGGGGGTAAACCACTGTTTGGGCGCACGGCAGGGCTTGGAAGGGAAGGAGCGCCATTTGACTTTTTGAATCAAAAATTGGCTCCACTCTTTAGCGGACACCATGTCACGTTTGGAGAGCCCCCGTGTGCCTAAAAATTGGAGCTCCCCCACAAGTGACCCCATTTTGAAAACTAGACGCCCCAAGGAACTTATCTAGATGCATAGTGAGCACTTTGAACCCCCAGGTGCTTCACAAATTGATCCGTAAAAATGAAAAAGTACTTTTTTTCACAAAAAAATTCTTTTAGCCTCAATTTTTTCATTTTCACATGGGCAACAGGATAAAATGGATCCTAAAATGTGTTGGGCAATTTCTCCTGAGTACGCCGATACCTCACATGTGGGGGTAAACCACTGTTTGGGCACATGGTAAGGCTCGGAAGGGAAGGAGCGCCATTTGACTTTTTGAATGAAAAATTATTTCCATCGTTAGCGGACACCATGTCACGTTTGGAGAGCTCCTGTGTGCCTAAACATTGGCGCTCCCCCACAAGTGACCCCATTTTGGAAACTAGACGCCCCAAGGAACTTATCTAGATGCATAGTGAGCACTTTGAACCCCCAGGTGCTTCACAAATTGATCCGTAAAAATGAAAAAGTACTTTTTTTTCACAAAAAAATTCTTTTAGCCTCAATTTTTTCATTTTCACATGGGCAACAGGATAAAATGGATCCTAAAATGTGTTGGGCAATTTCTCCCGAGTACGCCGATACCTCATATGTGGGGGTAAACCACTGTTTGGGCACACGGCAGGGCTCGGAAGGGAAGGCGCGCCATTTGACTTTTTGAATGGAAAAATAGCTCCAATTGTTAGTGGACACCATGTCGCATTTGGAGAGCCCCTGTGTGCCTATGCATTGGAGCTCCCCCACAAGTGACCCCATTTTGGAAACTAGACCCCCCAAGGAACTTATCTAGATGCATATTGAGCATTTTAAACCCCCAGGTGCTTCACAGAAGTTTATAACGCAGAGCCATGAAAATAAAAAATAATTTTTCTTTCCTCAAAAATGATTTTTTAGCCTGGAATTTCCTATATTGCCAAGGATAATAGGAGAAATTGGACCCCAAATATTGTTGTCCAGTTTGTCCTGAGTACGCTGATACCCCATATGTGGGGGTAAACCACTGTTTGGACGCACGGCAGGGCTCGGAAGGGATGGCACGCCATTTGGCTTTTTAAATGGAAAATTAGCTCCAATCATTAGCGGACACCATGTCACGTTTGGAGAGCCCCTGTGTGCCTAAACATTGGAGATCCCCCAGAAATGACCCCATTTTGGAAACTAGACCCCCAAAGGAACTAATCTAGATGTGTGGTGAGGACTTTGAACCCCCAAGTGCTTCACAGAAGTTTATAACGCAGAGCCATGAAAATAAAAAAAAAAATTATTTTCTCAAAAATGATTTTTAGCCTGCAATTTTTTATTTTACAAAGGGTAACAGGAGAAATTTGACCCCAAAAGTTGTTGTCCAGTTTCTGCTGAGTACGCTGATACCCCATATGTGGGGGTAAACCACTGTTTGGGCACATGCCGGGGCTCGGAAGTGAAGTAGTGACATTTTGAAATGCAGACTTTGATGGAATGCTCTGTGGGCGTCACGTTGCGTTTGCAGAGCCCCTGATGTGGCTTAACAGTAGAAACCCCCAAGTGACCCCATTTTGGAAACTAGACCCCGAAAGGAACTTATCTAGATGTGTGGTGAGCACTTTGAACCCCCAAGTGCTTCATAGAAGTTTATAATGCAGAGCCGTGAAAATAATAAATACGCTTTCTTTCCTCAAAAATAATTATTTAGCCCAGAATTTTTTATTTTCCCAAGGGTAACAGGAGAAATTGGATCCCAAAAGTTGTTGTCCAGTTTCTCCTGAGTACGCTGATACCCCATATGTGGGGGTAAACTACTGTTTGGGCACATGCCGGGGCTCGGAATTGAAGTAGTGACGTTTTGAAATGCAGACTTTGATGGAATGCTCTGCGGGCGTCACGTTGCGTTTGCAGAGCCCCTGATGTGCCTAAACAGTAGAAACCCCCCACAAGTGACCCCATTTTGGAAACTAGACCCCGAAAGGAACTTATCTAGATGTGTGGTGAGCACTTTGAACCCCCAAGTGCTTCATAGAAGTTTATAATGCAGAGCCGTGAAAATAATAAATACGTTTTCTTTCCTCAAAAATAATTATTTAGCCCAGAATTTTTTAATTTTCCCAAGGGTAACAGGAGAAATTTGACCGCAATATTTGTTGTCCAGTTTCTCCTGAGTACGGTGATACCCCATATGTGGGGGTAAACTACTGTTTGGGCACATGCCGGGGCTCGGAATTGAAGTAGTGACGTTTTGAAATGCAGACTTTGATGGAATGCTCTGCGGGCGTCACGTTGCATTTGCAGAGCCCCTGATGTGCCTAAACAGTAGAAACCCCCCACAAGTGACCCCATTTTGGAAACTAGACCCCGAAAGGAACTTATCTAGATGTGTGGTGAGCACTTTGAACCCCCAAGTGCTTCACAGAAGTTTATAATGCAGAGCCGTGAAAATAATAAATACGTTTTCTTTCCTCAAAAATAATTATTTAGCCCAGAATTTTTAAATTTTCCCAAGGGTAACAGGAGAAATTTGACCGCAATATTTGTTGTCCAGTTTCTCCTGAGTACGGTGATACCCCATATGTGGGGGTAAACTACTGTTTGGGCACATGCCGGGGCTCGGAATTGAAGTAGTGACGTTTTGAAATGCAGACTTTGATGGAATGCTCTGCGGGCGTCACGTTGCGTTTGCAGAGCCCCTGATGTGCCTAAACAGTAGAAACCCCCCACAAGTGACCCCATTTTGGAAACTACACCCCGAAAGGAACTTATCTAGATTTGTGGTGAGCACTTTGAACCCCAAGTGCTTCATAGAAGTTTATAATGCAGAGCCGTGAAAATAATAAATACGTTTTCTTTCCTCAAAAATAATTATTTAGCCCAGAATTTTTTAATTTTCCCAAGGGTAACAGGAGAAATTTGACCGCAATATTTGTTGTCCAGTTTCTCCTGAGTACGGTGATACCCCATATGTGGGGGTAAACTACTGTTTGGGCACATGCCGGGGCTCGGAATTGAAGTAGTGACGTTTTGAAATGCAGACTTTGATGGAATGCTCTGCGGGCGTCACGTTGCGTTTGCAGAGCCCCTGATGTGCCTAAACAGTAGAAACCCCCCACAAGTGACCCCATTTTGGAAACTAGACCCCGAAAGGAACTTATCTAGATGTGTGGTGAGCACTTTGAACCCCCAAGTGCTTCACAGAAGTTTATAATGCAGAGCCGTGAAAATAATAAATACGTTTTCTTTCCTCAAAAATAATTATTTAGCCCAGAATTTTTTAATTTTCCCAAGGGTAACAGGAGAAATTTGACCACAATATTTGTTGTCCAGTTTCTCCTGAGTACGGTGATACCCCATATGTGGGGGTAAACTACTGTTTGGGCACATGCCGGGGCTCGGAATTGAAGTAGTGACGTTTTGAAATGCAGACTTTGATGGAATGCTCTGCGGGCGTCACGTTGCGTTTGCAGAGCCCCTGATGTGCCTAAACAGTAGAAACCCCCCACAAGTGACCTCATTTTGGAAACTAGACCCTGAAAGGAACTTATCTAGATGTGTGGTGAGCACTTTGAACCCCCAAGTGCTTCATAGAAGTTTATAATGCAGAGCCGTGAAAATAATAAATACGTTTTCTTTCCTCAAAAATAATTATTTAGCCCAGAATTTTTTATTTTCCCAAGGGTTACAGGAGAAATTGGACCCCTAAAGTTGTTGTCCAGTTTCTCCTGAGTACGCTGATACCCCATGTGTGGGGGTAAACCACTGTTTGGGCACACGTCGGGGCTCAGAAGGGAAGTAGTGACTTTTGAAATGCAGACTTTGATGGAATGGTCTGCGGGCGTCACATTGCGTTTGCAGAGCCCCTGGTGTGCCTAAACAGTAGAAACCCCCCACAAGTGACCCCATTTTAGAAACTAGACCCCCCAAGGAACTTATCTAGATATGTGGTGAGCACTTTGAACCCCCAAGTGCTTCACAGACGTTTACAACGCAGAGCCGTGAAAATAAAAAATCATTTTTCTTTCCTCAAAAATGATGTTTTAGCAAGCATTTCTTTATTTTCACAAGGGTAACAGGAGAAATTGGACCCCAGTAATTGTTGCGCAGTTTGTCCTGAGTATGCTGGTACCCCATATGTGGGGGTAAACCACTGTTTGGGTGCACGTTGGGGCTCGGAAGTGAGGGAGCACCATTTGACTTTTTGAATACAAGATTGGCTGGAATCAATGGTGGCGCCATGTTGCGTTTGGAGACCCCCTGATGTGCCTAAACAGTGGAAACCCCTCAATTCTAACTCCAACACACCCCTAACCCTTATCCCAACTGTAGCCGTAACCCTAATCACAACCCTAACCCCAACACACCCGTAACCCCAACACACCCCTAACCCTAACCACAACCCTAATTCCAACCCAACCCTAGCCCTAAGGCTATGTGCCAACGTTGCGGATTCGTATGAGATTTTTCAGCACCATTTTTGAAAAATCTGCGGGTAAAAGGCACTGCGTTTTACCTGCGGATTTACCGCGGATTTCCAGTGTTTTTTGTCCGGATTTCACCTGCGGATTCCTATTGAGGAACAGGTGTAAAACGCTGCGGAATCCGCACAAAGAATTGACATGCTGCGGAAAATACAACGCAGCGTTCCCGCGCGGTATTTTCCGCACCATGGGCACAGCGGATTTGGCTTTCCATATGTTTACATGGTACTGTAAACCTGATGGAACTCTGCTGCGGATCCGCAGCGGCCAATCCGCACCGTGTGCACAAAGCCTAATTCTAAAGGTATGTGCACACGCTGCGGAAAACGCTGCGGATCCGCAGCAGTTTCCCATGAGTTTACAGTTCAATGCAAACCTATGGAAAACAAAAATCGCTGTACACATGCTGCGGAAAAACTGCACGGAAACGCAGCGGTTTACATTCCGCAGCATGTCACTTCTTTCTGCGGATTCCGCAGCGGTTTCACAACTGCTCAAATAGAAAATCGCTGTTGTAAAACCGCATTGAAATGCGCAGAAAAAACATGGAAAATCCGCCATAAATCCGCAGCGGTTTAGCACTGCGGATTTATCAAATCCGCAGCGGAAAAATCCGCAGAGGACCAGAATACGTGTGCACATACCGAAACCCTACCCCTACCCCTAACCCTACCCCTAACCCTAACCCTAGTTCTTACCCCAACCTTAGTGGAAAAAAAAAAAATATTTTTTTTATTGTCCCTACCTATGGGGGTGACAAAGGGGGGGGGGGGTCATTTACTTTTTTTTTTTATTTTGATCACTGAGATATAACCTATCTCAGTGATCAAAAGATTCGGTGGGCGCACTGCACATGCGCCCGCCATTTTGGAAGATGGCGGCGCCCAGGAAAGAAGACGGACGGTCCCCGGGAGGCCAGGTAAGTATAAGGAGGGGGAGATCAGGGCACGGGGGGGGCGTCGGAGCACGGGGGGGTGGAACGGAACACGGGGGGGTGGATTGGAGCACGGAGTGGGGGATCGCTGTGCGGGCGGGTGGATCGGAGCACGGGGGGGAATCGCTGTGCGGGGGGGGGATCGCTGTGCGGGGGGGGGATCGGAGTGCGGGGGGGTTTGATTGGAGCACGGGGGTGTGATTGGAGCACGGGGGGAGCGGGCAGGAGGACGGGGGAGCGGAGCACAGGACCGAGGGGAGCAGACCACAGATCTGGGTGCTGGGGGGGCGATCGGTGGGGTGGGGTGGGTGCACATAAGTGTTTCCAGCCATGGCCAATGATATTGCAGCATCGGCCATGGCTGGATTGTAATATTTCACCATTTTTTTAGGTGAAATATTACAAATCGCTCTGATTGGCAGTTTCACTTTCAACAGCCAATCAGAGCGATCGTAGCCACGAGGGGGTGAAGCCACCCCCCCTGGGCTAAACTACCACTCCCCCTGTCCCTGCAGATCGGGTGAAATGGGAGTTAACCCTTTCACCGGATCTGCAGGGACGCGATCATTCTGTGACACAGCATATGCGTCACAGGTCGGATTGGCACCGACTTTCATGACGCATACGCTGTGTCACAGGTCGGGAAGGGGTTAAACAAAACAATTCAGATGCAGTTGAAGTTCAGACTTTCAGCTTTCATTTGAGGGTATCCACATTAAAATTGGATGAAGGGTTTAGGAGTTTCAACTCGTTAACATGTGCCACCCTGTTTTTAAAGAGACCAAAAGTAATTGGACAATTGACTCCAAGGCTATTTCATGGACAGGTGTGGGCAATCCCTTCGTTATGTCATTCTCAATTAAGCAGATAAAAGACCTGGAGTTGATTTGAGGTGTGGTGCTTGTATTTGGAAGGTTTTGCTGTGAAGTAAACATGCGGTCAAAGGAGCTCTCCATGCAGATTAAACAAGCCATCCTTAAGCTGCAAAAACAGAAAAAACATATCCGAAAAATTGCTACAATATTAGGAGTTGCAAAATCTACAATTTGGTACATCCTGAAAACGAAAGAAAGCACTGGTGAACTCATCAATGAAAAAAGACCTGGGCGGCCTCGGAAGACAACAGTGGTTGATGATTGCAGAATAATCTCTATGGTCGGCGCATCAATATCCAAATCTACCATAAAGAGAAGACTGCATAAAAGTAAATACAGAGGGTTCACTGCACGGTGCAAGCCACTCATAAGCATCAAGAATAAAAAGGCTAGACTGGACTTTGCTAAAAAAAAATATCTAAAAAAGCCAGCACAGTTCTGGAATAACATTCTTTGGACAGATGAAACCAAGATCAACCTCTATCAGAATGATGGAAAGAGAAAAGTATGGCAAATGCGTGGTACAGCTCATGATCCAAAGCATACCACATCATCTGTAAAACATGGCGGAGGCAGTGTGATGGCTTGGGCATGCATGTCTGCCAGTGGCACTGGGTCACTAGTGTTTATTGATGATGTGACACAGGACAGAAGCAGCCGAATGAATTCTGAGGTATTCAGAGACATACTGTGTGCTCAGATCCAGCCAAATGCAGCCAAACTGATTGGTCGTCGTTTCGTACTACAGATGGACAATGACCTAAAACATAAAGCCAAAGCAACCCAGGAGTTTATTAAAGTAAAGAAGTGGAATATTCTTGAATGGCCAAGTCAGTCATCTGATCTCAACCCAATTGAGCATGCATTTCACTTGTTAAAGACTAAACTTCAAACAGAAAGGCCCACAAACAAACAACAACTGAAAACCACCGCAGTGAAGGCCTGGCAGAGCATCAAAAAGGAGGAAACACAGCATCTGGTGATGTCCATGAGTTCAAGACTTCAGGCAGTCATTGCCTACAATGGGTTTTCAACCAAGCACTAAAAATGAATGTTTTATTTAAAATTATTGAATCTGTCCAATTACTTTTGGTCCCTTTAAAAACAGGGTGGCACATGTTAAGGAGCTGAAACTCCTAAACCCTTCATCCAATTTTAATGTGGATACCCTCAAATGAAAGCTAAAAGTCTGAACTTCAACTGCATCTGAATTGTTTTGTTTACAATTCATTGTGGTAATGTCTATAACCAAACTTAGAAAAATGTTGTCTCTGTCCAAATATATATGGACCTAACTGTAGATATTCTATTGAAAGGGCTGCAGGTAATAGTACCAGGGTATTTACCCTACTATTAGTACTCAAAAATCCTGATAAAACCTCAAACAGCGTGCCAATAATAATGCAGGTTAATTTGCCAGACATAATGTCGGATTCATCGCTAGCAATGGGCGTGCGCTAGCCATGTGCCATCATTGAGTGACGGACCCCGAGACACGGGCTGCAGTGTTTCTGGGTCCATCACCGCTAGCGCAGATAGAGCTAGCAGATGCGTTTAACGGGCTGCTATTAACGCAATGTGAACCCAGCCTTAGCTGCTCTAGGTTCTAGTAAGAGTTTCCTGACCTTAGTTGTAATTTACAACCAAAGCCTTACAACACAGGATAGGCATCTCATTGTTGAAAGTTATCAGTCAGGAGGAGGGCACAAATATTTTTCCAAGGCATTGTATATACCATGGAACACTGTGAAGACTCATGAAGAAGTGGCTTAAATTTGACACAACAGTAACATTACCTTGAACTAAACCTCCCTCAAAAATTGATGAAAAGTCAAGAAAAAAAATTGGGGCTCACAATATAAAATTCCTTTCAGTGTGTCTTTGTCATGTGGGAGGAAACCGGAGAACCTGGAAGAAACTCACGCAAACACAGGGAGAACATGCATGCCTGCAGAATGTAAGCCCACAAGGGCAGGGTCCTCTTCCCTCTGTACCAGTCTACCATTGTTAAGTTTATCTACTGTGATATTTGTATTTTGATGTAACACTTTCTCATGTACGGCACCATATAATCAATGGTGCTATATAAATAATAATAACCCCTTGGCGGTATTGTCCTTGGTGGAATTTGAACTTGGTGGAATTTGAATTTGAAAGCAACAGTGCTAACCATTGAGCCACCGTGCTGCCAAACACTAGATTTATGCCAAAAACAGATAGGAAAACGGATTTCTTTGTAAGCAAACAAAGAATGAACTTTTTGGCTATAATTCCAAAAAGTATACTTGGCACAAAAGTCAATACTAAATGTCAGCAAAAGAACACCACACCCACTGTGAAGCATGGGGGAGCAGCATTGTCTTTGGGCCTCTGATGAGAAGATGAAGATGAATTTCACCTTTCAGCACGACAACAAACCTAAGCATACCTCCAAATCAACAAAAGCATGACAGATTTGGAGAATCTACTACAAGAAAGTCAGGGCAAGGATTGACAATTCTAGATGTGCCATTTCATGGAGTGTTTTTTTCCTGAAGTATTTTTTTGCAGATTTTTAATGGGATAACACTTAATTTGGAGCACATTCCATCAAGAGATGCTTCAAAATAAGTAACAAGCATTATTTTTCTACCAGGCATTTTTCAAAATTTCAAGCAGAATAAAAATGCTAAAAATACTGAACATATCAAGAGTCACTGCAGAATTTCTCAGCAAATTGTGCAGGCAGTTTGTTTTGGAGCTGTGGTAGAGCGGCTCACTCAGCTGACACAGAAGTAGGCACAGTAAAAAGGTCTCTTTTCAGACCTTCACAAGTTTATTACATACATGCGGCATAAACCATGGTGTGGAAAAAATAAACACGGCCCTTAGGGCAGAACAGGAAAACAAAACAAAATGATGTAACACAGTTCATGTATCTGCGAGAAATCTGCCTACTTATGAGAAATCAGCATCCAAAAGGTTCAGCTTTCGTTCACAGGACATAACGCACTGGAGCTCCACTCTCCAGGCCTACCGAACACCGAATGCCACTGGAGGACAACTATTTAAACCCAGACCACACCCCAGGGTGGAAATAAGGTGGACAACCTCCCACCCGCTCTATGGTTGTCTACAAAAACACAGACCTTAAACAAATTGGCTGTTAACCCCTTGCAACACTTAATGTGCTTAAAGAAAAACTCCAGGGTTTTACATCACTGAAGCCATTAACCTCAGCGAAACATATCTCTCCTCCAACACTTTGCCAGTGACTTTGTCAGAGAGCCCACCTGCTCCATACAAACTCTTTAAAAAACTGTGTGCACATACACCTAAGTACATCTGCACAGTACCTATCCATAACGGATCTTGTTGTGGGTTTTATTGCAGGTGTCTTGGCAGATTTCACCTGTTATGTTGCATGAGTAAAGTTTGCAGTTGAAATTCACAACATAAATAAACTGACATACCGCAGATTGTAACCCCTTAATCCCATATGACGTACTATCCCGTCGAGGTGACCTGGGACTTAATTCCCAGTGACGGAATAATACGTCATATGCAATCGGCCAAGCTCACAGAGGGAGCACGGCCGATTGCGGCCGGGTGTCAGCTGACTATCGCAGCTGACATCCGGCATTATGTGCCAGGAGCGGTAACGGACCACTCCTGGCACATCAAAGATTATCGCAGCGTACCGGGGCAGAGGGAAGCATCGCGCAGGGAGGGAGCTCCCTGCAGGCTTCCCTGAGACCCTCGGTACAAGGCGATGTGCTCACCTTGTACCGAGCGTCTCCTCCCTGCAGGCCCTGGATCCAAAATGGCCGCGGGGCTACTTCTGGGTCCTGCAGGGAGGTGGCTTACAAGCAGGCGCCTGTAAGCCTGGAGCAGTGCACATCAGATCGCTGATCTGACACAGTGCTCTGCAAAGTGTCAGATCAGCAATCTGTCACTATATAGTGATATCCCCCCTGGGACAATGTCATAATGTCAAAAAAAAAAAATTAGATGTGTAAAAAAAAATAATAAATATAATTCATAAATTAAGAAAAAATATATATATTGTTCCCATAAATACATTTCTTTATCTAAATAAAAAAACAATAAAAGTGCACATAATTAGTATCGCCGCATCCGTAAAGACCCGACCTATAAAACTATCCAACTAGTTAACCCCTTCAGTGAACACCATAAAAAAAACAAGGCAAAAAGCAACGCTTTATCATACCGCCGAACAAAAAGTGAAATAACACGCGATCAAAAAGATGGATATAAATAACCATGGTACCGCTGAAAACGTCATCTTGTCCCGCAAAAAAAAGAGCTGCCATAAAGCATCATCAGCGAAAAAATAAAAAAAGTTATGGTCCTCAGAATAAAGCGATGCAAAAATAATTATTTTCTCTATAAAATAGTTTTTATCGTATAAAAGCGCCAACATAAAAAAATTATATAAATGAGGTATCGCTGTAATCCTACTGACCCGAAGAATAAAACTGCTTTATCAATTGTTCCAAACATGGAACGGTATAAACACTCCCCACAAAAGAAATTCATGAATAGCTGGCTTTTGGTCATTCTGCCTCACATAAATCGGAATAAAAAGCGACCAAAAAATGTCACGTGCCCGAAAAGGTCACTTATAAAAATGTCAACTTGTCCAGCAAAAAATAAGACCTCACATGACTCTGTAGACCAAAATATGGAAAAATGATAACTCTCAAAATGTGGAGACGCAAAAACTATTTTTTGCAATAAAAAGCGTCTTTTTGTGTGTGACAGCTGTCAATCATAAAAATCTGCTAAAAAAAGCTATAAAAATAAATCAAACCACCCTTCATGACCCCCTTAGTTAGGTAAAAATAATAAAATTAGGGCGAGGGTCAGAGCTAGGGTCAGGGCTAGAATTAGGGTTGGGGCTAGGGTTAGGGCTACAGTTAGGGTTGGGGCTAAAGTTAGGGTTAGGGCTGGGGCTAAAGTTAGGGTTAGGGTTGGGGCTCAAGTTAGGGTTAGGGGCTAAAGATAGGGTTAGGGTTGGGCTAAAGTTAGGGATAAAGTTAGGGTTAGGGTTGGGGCTAAAGTTAGGGTTAGGGCTAAAGTTAGGGCTACAGTAAGGGTTGGGGTTAAAGTTAGGGTTTGGAATACATTTACGGTTGGGATTAGGGTTAGGGGTGTGTCAGGGTTAGGGGTGTGGTTAGGGTTATGGTTGGGATTAGGGGTGTGTTGGAGTTAGGGGTGTGGTTAGGGTTAGGGGTGTGTTGGGGTTAGGGGTGTGGTTGGGGTTAGGTGTGTGGTTGGGATCAGAGGTGTGTTGGGGTCAGGGGTGTGGTTGGGGTTAGGGTTAGGGGTGTTTTGGGGTTAGGGTTTCAGTTACAATTGGGGGTTTCCACTGTTTAGGCACATCAGGACTCTCCAGATGCAAAATGGCATCTGATCTCAATTCCAGCCAATTCTGCGTTGAAAAAGTAAAACAGTACTCCTTCCCAGCTCTCCCGTGCACCCAAACAGGGGTTTACACCAACATATGGGGTATCAGCGTACTCAGGACAAATTGGACAACAACTTGAGGGGTCCAATTTCTCCTGTTACCCTTGGAAAAATACAAAACTGGGGGCTAAAAAATTATTTTTGTGGAAAAAAATGATTTTTTATTTTCACGGCTCTGCGTTATAAACTGTAGTGAAACACTTGGGGGGGTTCAAAGTTCTCACAACACATCTAGATAAGTTCCTTATGGGGTCTAGTTTACGATATGGGGTCACTTGTGGGGGGTTTCTACTGTTTAGGTACATCAGGGGCTCTGCAAATGCAACGTGACGCCCGCAGACCAATCCATCTAAGTCTGCATTACAAATGGCGCTCCTTCCCTTTCGAGCTCTGCCAAGCGCCCAAACAGTGGTTTACCCCCACATATGGGGTATCAGCGTACTCAGGACAAATTGTACAACAACTTTTATGCTTCAATTTCTCCTGTTACCCTTGGTAAAATAAAACAAATTGGAGCTGAAATAAATTTTTTGTGAAAAAAAGTTAAATGTTCATTTTTTTTTAAACATTCCAAAAATTCCCGTGAAACACCTGAAGGGTTAATAAACTTCATGAATGTGGTTTTGAGCACCTTGAGGGGTGCAGTTTTTAGAATGGTGTCAAACTTGGTTATTTTCTATCATATAGACCCCTCAAAATTACTTCAAATGTGATGTGGTCCCTAAAAAAAAATGGTGTTGTAAAAATGAGAAATTGCTGGTCAACTTTTAACCCTTATAACTCCCTAACAAAAAAAAATTTTGGTTCCAAAATTGTGCTGATGTAGAGTAGACATGAGGGAAATGTTATTTATTAAGTATTTTGTGTGACATATCTCTGTGATTTAAGGGCATAAAAATTAAAACTTGGAAAATTGCGAAATTTTCAAAATTTTCAGCTTTTTCACAAATAAACGCAGGTAATATCAAAGAAATTTTACCACTATCATGAAGCCCAATATGTCACAAGGAAACAGTGTCAGAATCACCAGGATCCGTTGAAGCTTTCCAGAGTTATAACCTCATAAAGGGACAGTGGTCAGAATTGTAAAAATTGGCCCGATCATTAACGTGCAAACCACCCTTGGGGCTTAAGGGGTTAAATTTGACCATGTACCATATTTTGCGGAATATAGAACGCACTGGGTTATAAGATGCACTCCAAATTTTGGGGAGGAAAATAGGGGAAAAAAATGGTGGTGCGCTTTTACAGTAGCTTACCTTGGGATGGCGGTGGAGCAGAATCCCAGGTGGCAGGGTCGCTGCTGCAGAAAGCTGCCAGCAGTGACAGCAGGGGATGCTGCAGGCCCCAGGCTGGTAGAAGGCGGTGTCCGGCGGAGGTAGGAGTGGGGTGATGCTGCATGTCTCAAGCTGGTAGGAGGCGGTGTTCGGCAGTGCTGGGGCTCCGCCAACATTTTATAAAAACCCAGAACCCCCGCACTTTCCATGCTTTTCAATGTATTGGCCTCCAAGAAAATGGTGCATGCACAATATAAATAATTTGGAGTCAAGATCTTGGTGCTGCTATCTCAATCTGCCCATTTGTCGCCTCCGGCGGCCATTTTCTCAGAATCCATCGCATTGAAAAGCATGGAAAGTGCGGAAGCTCTGGGATTTCACAAAATGTCTCCAGAAACCCTGCACCCTTGAACAACCCCTCCTACCAACCTGGGACCTGCAGCATCACCCCATTCATGCCACCGCGGCCGTCAGAAGCTTCCAGCAGCGACCCTGTGACCTCGCTGCATCACAGACGGTAAGCTACATTCAGATTATAAGACGCACCCCCATTTTCCCCAAAAAAAATTTTGGGGGAAAAAAGTGTGTCTTATAATCTGAAAAACATGGTATATCAATTCACACTCCAGAATTTTTCAGCTGTTAAGTGGATGAAAAAAATCTATTCCACAATCCTGCAACAAATCCAAAGCATATTCACTAAATTGGAATTATTGTATAGTTACAGATCTTCAGAAATGTCTTGTGGAAATTTGTATTGAATAATATTTAAAGTAAATAAACATGCCACTTATAATCTTAATTTTTATGGCAGCATGATCAATGAACATCAAGCACAATATGATAACTGCCTCTGTAAGCATGTCTTTAGTGCCACTGTCAACATCATAAAAATGAGAAGCCTAATGACACCAATGAATTTATCACGTTTTACAGTTTTCTGCAGAAATAATTTATTTATAACATATATAGTTGGATTTTATTTACTTCAGTCCAGACAATTAACATTACAAATGTTTGTAACTGCTCACATTTGAAAAAGCAACTCTATAGCCATGGAAACCTTCAAAGGGAACCTGAAGACTCACCTCTTCCATCAAGCCTACAACCTGCAGTAACCACTAGTGTTGAGCCACCTCCCTAGTGTTCGGGTTCGGTTCGTTGAACAGGGAGGTGTTCGCCGAACTGTTCGTCGAACGTTCGACGAACACCGTCGAACCCCATTGAAGCCAATGGCAGGCAAACACAAACACATGGAAAACACATAGAAAACACCTTAAAAGGTGTCCAAAAGCTGACAAACTGCTCAGAAGACACAACAAACATGGAAAAGTCACAACTACATATAGTAATGCGAAAAGAAAAGAGGTGGAGGAGTAAAAGGAGGAGGAGACACAGATATAGGCATGCCATGCCCTTCTAAAATCAAGAAAGGCTGGAGTAAAAATCTGAACTCACTCTACCAACACCCAGACGTCTTGACAAAAAAAATAAAAAAATAAATATCTTTAGGTAGAATGGCGGCGGGTCCATTCAGAACACTTTCCTTAGAAGACATAGTGGTACCCCCGATGGTAGTTGTGCCAAAAAATGAACCCAATACATTCAGACTAATCCACCATTTCTCATATCCAAGGGGCAGGTCAGTAAACGACAACATCGATGCGGAACCAAGTACAGTACTATGTACTGTACCTCCTTTGACGAGGCAATCAGCTAGGTCAAGAGGTTGGTAAGGGGCACCCTAATGGCCAAAACAGACATTGAGGGGCGTTCAGGTTACTACCTGTGCCTCCAAATAGTGTCCTCCCATTGGGCTGCTTCTACTACATAGATTGCTGATTGCCAATGGGGTGCTCTATATCCTGCTTACTATTTGAGGCATTTAGTTGCTTCCTCGATTGTGTTGTCATGGACGTTTGTAAGGCGACACATATTATCCATTACCTCGACGACTTCTTATGCCTGGGCCCAAAAGATTCGCCACAGTGTGAAAACACGCGGTAGTCCACCTGTGAGGAGAGAGCTGGAGGGAGAGTGGACACCCCAGAGCCGAGGTGTTACATTGAGAAAGAAAGAAGGCGGTGTAGCTTGCTTCATGGGTGGGGTACTCAGCTGCGTAGCAGAAATTGCTACTAGGCCCAAAAGGATTTCCTGGGCCAGATGCCGTTAAAAAATAGTACTTAGGTAAACAGGCGGTGTAGCTTGCTTCATAGGTGGGGTACACTGCCGAGTAGCACTAAATTCTACTAGGCCCAAAAGGATTTCCTGGGCTAGATGCCGTTACAAAATAGTAGTTAGGTAAACAGGCGGTGTAGCTAGCTTCATGGGTGGGGTACGCTGCTAAGTAGCACTAAATTCTACTAGGTCCAAAAGGATTTCCTGGGCTAGATGCCGTTAAAAAATAGTACTTAGGTAAACAGGCGGTGTAACTTGCTTCATGGGTAAGGTACTCTGCTGAGTAGCACAAAATGCTTTTAGGTACAAAACGATTTCCTGGGCTAGACGCAGTTAAAAATTTATAATTAGATCAACAGGCGGTGTTGATTGCTTCATGGGTGGGGTACTCTGCTAAGTAGCACAAAATGCTATTAGGTACAAAACAATTTCCTGGGCTAGATGCAGTTAAAAATTAGTAATTAGATCAACAGGCGGTGTAGCTTGCTTCATGGGTGGGGTACGCTGTTTAGTATCACTAAATTCTACTAGGCCCAAACGGATTTCCGGGGCTAGATGCTGTACCAAAATAGTAGTTAGGTAAACAGGCGGTGTAGCTTGCTTCATGGGTGGGGTACGCTGCTGAGTAGCACTAAATTCTACTAGGCCCAAACGGATTTCCTGGGCTAGAAGCCGTTAAAAAATATTACTTAGGTAAACAGGCGGTGGGTGGCTGGGCTACTCTGCTGACTAGCAGACACTGAAGCTTTGGAGCAGACCTCTGAATCCCAGGCCATAGTATGAGGAAACAACTCTGCAGACGACCCCACCCACCTGGAATTGACGATGGCAACGTCATGTAAAACTCAGCAAGGGGACTAAATAAAAGAGTCTCCATTTTTTCCAAAAATTCGGCCACAGACACCACTTAAGTGGCATCAATTTCGCCAGAGTTTTGTAAAACGGTTGGTGAGGTGATTTTCAAAAATCATCAAGCTTTTAGTCTCCCCAAGATGACACAGGGGTAGAAAAGTCCTTGCGGATCCAGGATTTGTTCATCTTGATGAACGTTAGTCTGTCTACATTGTCACTAGACAGCCGCGTGCGCTTATCTGTCAGCACACCACCAGCAGCACACACGTTCAGAGAGAACGCTGGCTGCGAGACACGACAAGATCTCCAAGGCGTGAGTGGCAACTTCAGGCCATTTTTCAAGATTGGAAGCCCAAAATGAGCAAGGGTTCAGTTCCACAGTCATGGCATCGATGTTAACTTGGACATACTCTTGTACCATCCTCTCTACGCATTGGCTGTGCGTCAGACTTCTTGTCTCCTGTGGCCTTGCAAAGGTGTTGTGAATTCTGTTATCGAACTCCCTCCTGTGGTCATGAATGGTACTTCGGCGAGTTCTGTCCATGGACTCCCTCTGGTGGCTGTGAGTGGAGCTGCTAGTTCTGAGGTTCCTTCCACAGGTGACCTAGTTTAGTCTTAGGCTGGCTGCTCTATTTAACTCCACTCTGATCGTTACTCCATGCCAGCTGTCAATGTTCTTGTACTGGTTCAGTTCGCTCTTGGATCTTTCTGGTGACCTGTCTACTCCAACAGAAGCTAAGTCCCTGCTAGTTAATTATTTGTTCATTATTTTCCTTGTCCAGCTTGCTATCATGATTTTGCCTTGCTAGCTGGAAGCTCTGGGATGCAGAGTGGCACCTCCGCACCGTGAGTCGGTGCGGAGGTCTTTTTGCACACTCTGCGTGGTCTTTTTGTAGTTTTTTGTGCTGACCGCAAAGATACCTTTCCTATCCTCAGTCTGTTTAGTAAGTCTGGCCTCCCTTTGCTGAAACCTGTTTCATTTCTGTGTTTGTGACTTTCATCTTTTCTCACAGTCAATATATGTGGGGGGCTGCCTTTTCCTTTGGGGAATTTCTCTGAGGCAAGGTAGGCTTTATTTTCTATCTCTAGGGCTAGTTAGCTCTTAGGCTGTGAAGAGGCGTCTAGGTAGAGTTAGGTACGCTCCACGGCTATTTCTAGTTGTGTGATAGGATTAGGGGTTGCGGTCAGCAGAGCTCCCACTTCCCAGAGCTTGTCCTGTGTGAGTTTAACCATCAGGTCGTTCCGGGTGCTCCTAACCACCAGGTCCATAACAGTACAGCTGGCCCAAAGTATTAATGCATCTCAATAGAGGGATTAGAGAAGTTCTGAGACCATTTTTTTTTCTCTGCAGTGTGTTTTGTCTTTCTTTTCCCCTTAACCTCTGGGTGGTTCAGGACACAGGTGTAGATAGGGACATTCAAGGTCTGTCCTCTTGTGTGGATCATCTCACTGCAAGGGTACAAAAACACAAGATTTTGTGGTTCAGAATCCGATGTTAGAGCCTAGAATTCCTATTCCTGATTTGTTTTCTGGGGATAGATCTAAGTTCCTGAATTTCAAAAATAATTGTAAACTGTTTCTAGCTTTGAAACCCCGCTCCTCTGGATTGCTTTATGATGAACCGAATTCAGTGGATCAGGCAGAGAAAATCTTGCTGGCTTTGTGTCAAGGTCAGGATGAAGCGGAGGTGTATTGTCAGAAGTTTAGAAAGTGGTATGTGCTTACTCAGTGGAATGAGTGTGCCCTGGCGGCAATTTTCAGAAAGGGTCTTTCTGAAGCCCTTAAGGATGTCATGGTGGGATTTCCCACGCCTGCTGGTCTGAATGAGTCTATGTCCTTGGCCATTCAGATCGATCGGCGCTTGCGTGAGCGCAAAGCTGTGCACCATTTGGCGGTATTCTCTGAGCATAGGTTTGAGCCTATGCAATGTGATAGGACTTTGACCAGAGCTGAACGGCAAGAACACAGACGTCGGAATAGGCTGTGTTTTTACTGTGGTGATTCCACTCATGCTATCTCCGATTGTCCTAAGCGCACTAAGCAGTTCGCTAGGTCTGCCGCCATTGGAACGGTACAGTCTAAATTTCTCTTGTCCGTTACTCTGATTTGCTCTTTGTCATCCTATTCTGTTATGGCATTTGTGGATTCAGGCGCTGCCCTGAATTTGATGGACTTGGAGTTTGCCAGGCGCTGTGGTTTTTCTTGGAGCCCTTGCAGTATCCTATTCCATTGAGAGGAATTGATGCTACGCCTTTGGCCAAGAATAAGCCTCAGTACTGGACTCAATTGACCATGTGCATGGCTCCTGCACATCAGGAGGATATTCGTTTTTTGGTGTTGCATAATCTGCATGATGTGGTCGTTTTGGGATTGCCATGGCTACAGGTCCATAATCCAGTATTGGATTAGAAATCTATGTCTGTGTCCAGCTGGGGTTGTCAGGGGGTACATGGTAATGTTCCCTTGCTGTCAATTTCGCCTTCCACTCCTTCTGAAGTCCCTGAGTTTTTGTCAGATTACCAGGATGTATTTGATGAGCCCAAATCCAGTGCCCTACCTCCTCATAGGGACTGCGATTGAGCTATTAATTTGATTCCTGGTAGTAAGTTTCTGTGACAAAACACTCCGGGATTGCCTTTGCTGGGGTCAAAGGTCACGTGGTTTGTGCATTGAATCTGAGGCGTACAGCAGGTTTCTGAGCAGGCTGACCTCAGGTCAGATTTATTAACGTGAAAGCAACATGAACAAAACAAAACATAAAAATAAATCCTAGCCTGTCCGGCACTAACTAAACAAATACGTTGCTATCTCCCACCCAGCTAACATCACACAGATCTTGAGCAGAGCTCTTCACTCACGTTTGTCTCACACAGGCAGGCAATCTGTGTGCCCCAGGCAGACACTGGAAACGCCCAGCTGGTCATCTTTTATTCCTGCAATCATTAACCCATTAGCACCCTGAAGATACTGAGTGGCCTAATTCACATAGGACAAACACCTGGGCGAGATATACCTGCCTCCAACTACCACACCAGCATGAGTCTTACATATCCCCCCCTTGCTCAGACCACTCCGGTCGAGCAAGAACACTTTTGAAACAGTGCACTCGGGATAGGGCATCGGCGTTCCCCATCTGCACCCCAGGTCGGTGCTCCACCGTAAAAGAGTAAGCCTGCAGGGCAAGGAACCACCGGGTTACCCGACTATTACGGTCTTTGTGGAGGTGCATCCACTTGAGAGCGGCATGGTCTGTGACCAGCCTAAACTTCCTACCGGCCAGGTAATACTTGAGGGAGTCGAGAGCCCATTTAATGGCTAGGCACTCTTTTTCAACCACTGCATACCTCTGCTCATGTACATTCAGTTTCCGACTGAGGTAGAGGACCGGGTTTTCGACTCCGTCCCTCACCTGGGAAAATACAGCTCCGACACCAGTATCAGAGGCATCAGTTTGTACCACAAACTCGCTGCTGAAATCAGGAGTCACTAGTACGGGCTGAGAGCACAAAGCCCGTTTCAGGCTGTGGAAGGCCTCTTCAGCAGCTGAGGTCCATTTTACCATGACGGAACCCTTCCCCTTGGTAAGATCCGTCAAGGGAGTAGCCATGGCTGCAAAATTGGGTATGAACCGGCGATAATAGCCGGCAATCCCCAGAAAAGCCTGTACTTGTTTTTTGTTCACTGGTTGTGGCCAGCCCTGAATTGCCTGTATTTTGTCGATCTGGGGTTTAACCACTCCTCGGCCAATCACGTAGCCCAAGTATCGGGCTTCTTCAAGCCCGATGTGGCATTTCTTGGGGTTTGCTGTTAAACCTGCATCTCGCAGGTCATCAATCACCGCTTGTACCTTCTGGAGATGAGTTTCCCAGTCCATGCTGTAAATTACGATGTCATCCAGGTAGGCAGAAGCGTACTGTCTGTGAGGCCTCAAGACTCGATCCATCAATCTCTGGAACGTTGCGGGAGCTCCGTGAAGTCCAAACGGCATATAGACATACTGGAACAGACCTTCCGGTGTAGCAAATGCCGTCTTCTCTCTGGCCGCCTCGGCCAGAGGAATCTGCCAGTACCCCTTTGTTAAATCCAGGGTCGTAATGTATCGGGCTTTACCAAGCCGGTCGATCAACTCATCGACCCGGGGCATAGGGTACGCATCAAATTTAGAAACTGCATTCAGTTTCCTAAAGTCATTACAAAACCGGATGGAGCCATCCGGTTTAGGTATCAACACAATTGGACTGGACCAGGCGCTGTGCGACTCCTCAATGACTCCTAAGTCCAACATTGCCATCACTTCCCGGGAGACGGCTTCACGGCGGGCTTCCGGAATCCGGTAGGGCTTCACATGAACAGTGACGCCAGGCTCTGTGACAATCTCATGTTTCACCAACTTAGTCCGGCCAGGTTTTTCGGAGAAAAACTGTCGGTTCTGTAACAAAAATTGCTTAACCTCAGATTTTTGTCGTTCTGAGAGAGTCTCGGCAACCTGCACCTCCGGTACAGTAGGTGAACAAACCGGACGGGGCAGATCCGCCGTTAGGGCAGAGCGGTCTTTCCAGGATTTTATCAGATTCACATGATAAATCTGTTCCGGTTTTCTCTTACCCGGCTGGTACACTTTATAGTTCACTTCACCAACTCTTTCTCGGACCTCAAATGGGCCCTGCCATTTCGCCAGGAATTTACTATCCACCGTAGGGATTAGGACCAACACCCTATCGCCGGGTGCAAATGTACGGACCTTAGCCCCTCTATCATAACTTTGCCTCTGGGCTCCCTGGGCCTGTAACATATGGTCCCTAACAATGGGCATGACAGCGGCAATACGATCCTGCATTTGTGTTACATGGTCGATCACCGTTTTAAAGGGAGTGACTTGACCTTCCCAGGTTTCTTTTGCGACGTCCAGCAGTCCCCGGGGACGACGGGCGTACAACAGTTCGAAAGGCGAAAACCCTGTGGAAGACTGGGGAACTTCCCTAATGGCAAACAGCAAATAGGGTAACAAGTAATCCCAGTTCTTCCCATCTTTGTCTATCGCCTTCCGGAGCATCTGTTTTAAGGTTTTGTTGAAGCGCTCAACCAGGCCATCTGTTTGAGGGTGATAGACAGACGTACGCAACGGGTCTATTTGTAAGAGCCTGCAGAGCTCCTTCATTACCCTCGACATAAAGGGAGTCCCCTGGTCGGTGAGTATCTGTTTTGGAATTCCCACCGGACTAAACACTTGTACCAATTCCTTGGCGATCGTCTTGGTAGCTGTGTTACGCAAAGGGATGGCTTCCGGGTAACGAGTGGCATAGTCCACGATGACGAGGATATGTTGGTGCCCACGTGCGGATTGGGGAAGGGGCCCAACCAAATCCATCCCAATTCTCTCAAAAGGGACCCTGATGATGGGAAGGGTTACCAAAGGGCTACGGAACTGAGATTTAGGGGCCGCGATTTGGCACTCTGGACAGGACTCACAATAGTTACGCACATCATAATGTATTCCAGGCCACACAAAACAATGCAATATCCTTTCTGTGGTTTTCTGTACCCCCAGATGTCCCCCCATTATATGTCCGTGGGCCAAATCCAGTACCTTCCGCTGATAAGGTTTGGGTACTACTAACCGTTGCACTGTGTCTTCCCCTTTTTTTCTACCTGGTAGAGCAAATCATTTTCAAGAACCATATATGGGTACGCTAGCCTAGTGTCAGGTTCTACGGGTACCCCATCTATCATTTTTACATTTTTCCTAGCCGGAGTCAGGGTAGGATCTTTCATTTGCTCGCTGTGGAAGTCATCCACCTGGACTCCCAAATCTGGCAGGCAGGGGGCCGGATGGCTGTCTGCCTCCGCCTCTCGCTGAGGTTCCTCAGTTTCCTCTGTTTCCCCCGCCATGACGGAGAAGAGGTACTGAAGGTTAGATTCACTAACCTCCCCAGCAACATCTTCCTGTGGGGTCTCCTCTAGGGACTCGGGACCTCCAGATGGCATGGGAGAAGATTCACGGGTACAGCTACCATGAAGGAGCAACTGATTCTCCCACAACTGCCAGAAATAGGGAAAATCCCTGCCCAGGATTACATCCTGTAAAAATGCGGGAACGAGTCCCACTTTGTGCTGCACTGACCCATAGGGAGTAGAAATCTATATGACCGCTGTTAAGTACGAGCGGGTGTCACCATGCACACACGTCACAGAAAACTTGTCAGACGGACCAGACGGAAGTGCCACCAGACTAGCTTTCACCAGAGTCACCACACTTCCAGAGTCTAGTAATGCCACAACATTTTTCCCATCAACAGATAATTCACACAGGTGTTTCACTGTATCATTTTGACCCGCATTCACACTCACTAGCTGTGTAACCAAAGACATGCGTTTTCTAGAGTCTATAACGTCGCACTGCATGGGTTCAGCGGTAACAGGACAGTTCGCAGAAACATGACACTTCTCATGGCAGCGGAAACACCTAACAGGTCCCCTACTGAGACCACCGTCCAATACTCTTGGTCTCGGAGTCCGAGCAGTCCCGGACTCCTCCCCCACAGTTTTAAGCGATTTTCCTTCACCCGTGGTCCCTGGAACAGTCTTACCGGTTCCACGAGGAGGAGGCACAGACCGGGGGTTGGCGGTGTCGTCGGGAAGTCCTTCTGCCACGGAATAACGCTCGACCAACTCCACAAGTTGATCCGCTGTTTGTGGGATTTCCTTGGCTTACCCACCTTTTCAGCGCTGGGGGTAGTACTCTCAGGTACTTGTCCAGGACAACCCGCTGGATTATTTCGGGTATTGTCAGTACCTCGGGTTGCAGCCATTTCTTTGTTAAGTAGATCAGGTCGAACATCTGAGACCGCGCCGGTTTATCTTGCTGGTATGTCCACTGATGTACCCTCTGTGCCCGGACAGCCGTCGTCACACCCAGCCGGGCCAGGATCTCAGCTTTCAGTTTCTCAGAGTCCTGAGCGACCTCCGGGTCCAAATCATGGTAAGCTTTTTGGGCCTCGCCGGAGAGAAACGGGGCAATCAAATCGGCCCATCGTGCCTTCGGCCACTTCTCTCTCAACGCCGTCCGCTCAAACGTTGACAGGTATGCCTCGACGTCATCTTCTGCAGTCAGCTTTTGCCAGTATCGACTCACATGGATCCTTCTGTACTCTGCTTTCGGGTCAGCGTCAGGCATGCTCACCAGGCGCTGCGCCACCTGTTGGAGAAGTTGGCGGTCTGCAACCGTCATGTCCACTAACTCCTTCAGCTGTGCGGCCATCAAGCGATTAGCTTCATGCTGTGCAGCAGTGGCCTGCTGCTGTACGGCAGTGGACTGTACTAAGGCTTTCACCACGGCTTCCATGCTGTCGCCTGTGCCACGGTATGCCCGCATTCTCCACCACAATGTGACAAAACACTCCGGGATCGCCTTTGCTGGGGTCAAAGGTCACGTGGTTTGTGCATTGAATCTGAGGCGTACAGCAGGTTTCTGAGCAGGCTGACCTCAGGTCAGATTTATTAACGTGAAAGCAACATGAACAAAACAAAACATAAAAATAAATCCTAGCCTGTCCGGCACTAACTAAACAAATACGTTGCTATCTCAACAACTGGGGGGGCAACTCCCACCCAGCTAACATCACACAGATCTTGAGCAGAGCTCTTCACTCTCGTTTGTCTCACACAGGCAGGCAATCTGTGTGCCCCAGGCAGACACTGGAAACGCCCAGCTGGTCATCTTTTATTCCTGCAATCATTAACCCATTAGCACCCTGAAGATACTGAGTGGCCTAATTCACATAGGACAAACACCTGGGCGAGATATACCTGCCTCCAAATACCACACCAGCATGAGTCTTACAGTTTCCTAAGGGCCGACTGTTTAATTTATCTGTGCCAGAGCACGCCGCTATGCGGAGTTATATAAAGGAATCCTTGGAGAAAGGTCATATTCGGCCGTCGTCATCACCGTTGGGAGCAGGGTTCTTTTTTGTGGCCAAGAAGGATGGTTCTTTGAGACCTTGTATTGATTACCGCCTTCTTAATAAGATCACAGTCAAATTTCAGTACCCTTTGCCGCTGCTGTCTGATTTGTTTGCTCGGATTAAGGGGGCTAGTTGGTTCACCAAGATTGATCTTCGAGGGGCGTATAATCTTGTGCGAATTAAACAGGGCGATGAATGGAAAACAGCATTTAATACGCCCGAGGGCCATTTTGAGTACCTGGTTATGCCATTCGGGCTTTCTAATGCTCCATCTGTGTTTCAGTCCTTTATGCATGACATCTTCCGAAAGTACCTGGATAGATTCTTGATTGTATATTTGGATGATATTTTGGTCTTTTCAGATCATTGGGAGTCTCATGTGAAGCAGGTCAGAATGGTGTTCCAGGTCCTTCGTGCGAATTCCTTGTTTGTGAAGGGGTCAAAATGTCTCTTTGGAGTTCAGAAGGTTTCATTTTTGGGTTTCATTTTTTCCCCTTCTACTATCGAGATGGACCCTGTTAAAGTTCAGGCCATTTATGATTGGACTCAACCAACATCTGTGAAGAGCCTGCAGAAGTTCCTGGGCTTTGCTAATTTTTACCGTCGCTTCATCGCTAATTTTTCTAGTGTTGCTAAACCGTTGACTGATTTGACCAAGAAAGGTGCTGATGTCGTCAATTGGTCCTCTGCGGCTGTAGAGGCTTTTCAGGAGTTGAAGCGTCGTTTTTCTTCTGCCCCTGTGTTGTGCCAGCCAGATGTTTCGCTCCCGTTTCAGGTCGAGGTTGATGCTTCTGAGATTGGAGCAGGGGCTGTTTTGTCGCAAAGAAGTTCTGATGGCTCGGTGATGAAACCATGTGCCTTCTTTTCTAGAAAATTCTCGCCTGCTGAGCGCAATTATGATGTTGGCAATCGAGAGTTGTTGGCCATGAAGTGGGCATTCGAGGAGTGGCGACATTGGCTTGAAGGAGCCAAGCATCGCGTGGTGGTCTTGACGGATCACAAGAATCTGACGTATCTCGAGTCTGCCAAACGGTTGAATCCTAGACAGGCTCAATGGTCGCTGTTTTTCTCCCGTTTTGATTTTGTGGTTTCGTACCTTCCGGGCTCTAAGAATGTGAAGGCTGATGCCCTATCAAGGAGTTTTGTGCCTGACTCTCCGGGTGTTCCTGAGCCGGCGGGTATTCTCAAAGAGGGGGTAATTTTGTCTGCCATCTCCCCTGATTTGCGGCAGGTGCTGCAGAAGTTTCAGGCTGATAGACCTGACCGTTGTCCAGCGGAGAAACTGTTTGTCCCTGATAGATGGACTAGTAGAGTTATCTCTGAGGTTCATTGTTCGGTATTGGCTGGATATCCTGGAATCTTTGGTATCAGAGATTTGGTGGCTAGATCCTTTTGGTGGCCTTCTTTGTCTCGGGATGTGCGTTCTTTTGTGCAGTCCTGTGGGACTTGTGCTCGGGCTAAGCCCTGCTGTTCTCGTGCCAGTGGGTTGTTTTTGCCCTTGCCGGTCCCGAAGAGGCCATGGACGCATATTTCCATGGATTTTATTTCAGATCTTCCTGTCTCTCAAAGGATGTCGGTCATTTGGGTGGTTTGTGATCGCTTCTCTAAGATGGTCCATTTGGTACCCTTGTCTAAATTGCCTTCCTCCTCTGATTTGGTGCCATTGTTTTTCCAGCATGTGGTTCGTTTGCATGGCATTCCGGAGAACATCGTCTCGGACAGAGGTTCCCAGTTTGTTTCTGGCGGTCCTTTTGTGCTAGGATGGGCATTGATTTGTCTTTTTCCTCGGCCTTCCATCCTCAGAAAAATGGCCAAACTGAACGAACTAATCAGACTTTGGAAACATATCTGATGCTTTGTTTATGCTGATCAGGATGATTGGGTGTCCTTCTTGCCTTTGGCTGAGTTCGCCCTTAATAATCGGGCCAGCTCGGCTACTTTGGTTTCGCCTTTCTTCTGTAATTCTGGTTTCCATCCTCGTTTTTCTTCAGGGCAGGTTGAGCCTTCGGACTGTCCTGGTGTGGACAGGTGGACTGTGGTGGACAGGTTGCAGCAGATTTGGACTCATGTGGTGGACAATTTGACATTGTCCCAGGAGAAGGCTCAACGTTTTGCTAACCACCGGCGCTGTGTTGGTCCCCGACTTCGTGTTGGGGATTTGGTTTGGTTGTCGTCTCGTTATGTTCCTATGAAGGTTTCCTCTCCTAAGTTTAAGCCTCGCTTCATTGGTCCGTATAAGATTTCTGAAGTTCTCAATCCTGTCATTTCGTTTGGCCCTTCCAGCTTCTTTTGCCATCCATAATGTGTTCCATAGGTCATTATTGCGGAGATACGTGGCGCCTATGGTTCCCTCCGTTGACCCTCCTGCCCCGGTGTTGGTCGAGGGGGAGTTGGAGTATGTGGTGGAGATTTTAGATTCTCGCATTTCGAGATGGAAACTCCAGTACCTGGTCAAGTGGAAGGGTTATGGTCAGGAAGATAATTCCTGGGTTGTTGCCTCTGATGTTCATGCTGCCGATCTGGTTCGTGCCTTTCATTTGACATGTCCTGATCGGCCGGGGGGTTCTGGTGAGGGTTCGGTGACCCCTCCTCAAGGGGGGGGTACTGTTGTGAATTCTGTTATCGAACTCCCTCCTGTGGTCATGAATGGTACTTCGGCGAGTTCTGTCCATGGACTCCCTCTGGTGGCTGTGAGTGGAGCTGCTGGTTCTGAGGTTCCTTCCACAGGTGACCTAGTTTAGTCTTAGGCTGGCTGCTCTATTTAACTCCACTCTGATCGTTACTCCATGCCAGTTGTCAATGTTCTTGTACTGGTTCAGTTCGCTCTTGGATCTTTCTGGTGACCTGTTTACTCCAGCAGAAGCTAAGTCCCTGCTAGTTAATTATTTGTTCATTATTTTCCTTGTCCAGCTTGCTATCATGATTTTGCCTTGCTAGCTGGAAGCTCTGGGATGCAGAGTGGCACCTCCGCACCGTGAGTCGGTGCGGAGGTCTTTTTGCACACTCTGCGTGGTCTTTTTGTAGTTTTTTGTGCTGACCGCAAAGATACCTTTCCTATCCTCAGTCTGTTTAGCAAGTCTGGCCTCCCTTTGCTGAAACCTGTTTCATTTCTGTGTTTGTGACTTTCATCTTTTCTCACAGTCAATATATGTGGGGGGCTGCCTTTTCCTTTGGGGTATTTCTCTGAGGCAAGGTAGGCTTTATTTTCTATCTCTAGGGCTAGTGTTGTGAATTCTGTGGCTGAATTCACTCCTGTGGTCACAAGTGGTACTGCAGCTTCTGAGCTTCCTCCCTCAGGTGTTCTGGTGAGCTCGTTAACTGCTTCATTACTTAACTCCGCCTGATGCTGCTATCCTTGCTCCTTGTCAATGTTTCAGTGTTGGATCTGAGCTTCTCCTGATTGTTCCTGTGACCTGCTGCTCTGTATAGCTAAGTGCTTTTTGCTTTTTTTTTGTTGCTTTTTTTTCTGTCCAGCTTGTCTTTTGTTTTGCTGGAAGCTCTGAGACGCAAAGGGTGTACCGCCGTGCCGTTAGTTCGGCACGGTGGTTTTTTTTTGCCCCCTTTGCGTGGTTTTGCTTTAGGGTTTTTTGTAGACTGCAAAGTTCGCTTTACTGTCCTCGCTCTGTCCTAGAATATCGGGCCCCACTTTGCTGAATCTATTTCATCCCTACGTTTTGTCTTTTCATCTTACTCACAGTCATTATATGTGGGGGGCTGCCTTTTCCTTTGGGGAATTTCTCTGGGGCAAGTCAGGCCTATTTTTCTATCTTCAGGCTAGCTAGTTTCTTAGGCTGTGCCGAGTTGCCTAGGTAGTTGTTAGGCGCAATCCACAGCCGCTTTTAGTTGTGTTTAGGATAGGATCAGGTGTGCAGTCTACAGAGTTTCCACGTCTCAGAGCTCGTTCTTGTATTTTTGGGTATTTGTCAGATCACTGTGTTTCTGGATATCCTTCATAACACCTGTCATTAGCAAACATAACAGTACAAGGAGCTAACTATTGATTCTCAATAGAAGGAAAGAAAAAGTTCTGACATCATTTTTTTTTTTTTTTCCTGCTGTGTTCAATTTTTTTTTTTTCCCCTAGACATTTGGGTGATTCTGGACACAGGTGTGGACATGGATATTCAGGGTCTGTGCTCTTCAATGGATAATCTCGTTATAAATGTACAAAAAATTCAAGATACTATTGATCAGAAATCTATGTTAGAACCAAGAATTCCTATTCCTGATTTGTTATTTGGAGATAGAACTAAGTTTCTAAGTTTCAAAAATAATTGTAAGCTATTTCTGGCCTTGAAACCTCATTCTTCTGGTAATCCTATTCAACAGGTTTTGATTATTATTTCTTTTTTGCGCGGCGACCCTCAAGACTGGGCATTTTCTCTTGCGCCAGGAGACCCTGCATTGAGTAGTGTCGATGCGTTTTTCCTGGCGCTCGGATTGCTGTACGATGAGCCTAATTCAGTGGATCAGGCTGAGAAAAACTTGCTGGCTTTGTGCCAGGGTCAGGATGATATAGAAGTATATTGTCAGAAATTTAGGAAATGGTCAGTACTCACTCAGTGGAATGAATCTGCGCTGGCAGCTTTGTTCAGAAAGGGTCTCTCTGAGGCTCTTAAGGATGTCATGGTGGGATTTCCTATGCCTGCTGGTTTGAATGAGTCTTTGTCTTTGGCCATTCAGATCGGTCGACGCTTGCGCGAGCGTAAATCTGTGCACCATTTGGCGGTACTGCCTGAGGTTAAACCTGAGCCTATGCAGTGCGATAGGACTATGACTAGAGTTGAACGGCAGGAATACAGACGTCTGAATGGTCTGTGTTTCTACTGTGGTGATTCCACTCATGCTATTTCTGATTGTCCTAAGCGCACTAAGCGGTCCGCTAGGTCTGCCGTCATTGGTACTGTACAGTCCAAATTCCTTCTGTCCATTACCTTGATATGCTCTTTGTCGTCGTTTTCTGTCATGGCGTTTGTGGATTCGGGCGCTGCCCTGAATCTGATGGATTTGGATTATGCTAAACGTTGTGGGTTTTTCTTGGAGCCTTTGCGGTGTCCTATTCCATTGAGAGGAATTGATGCTACACCTTTGGCCAAGAATAAACCTCAATACTGGGCCCAGCTGACCATGTGCATGGCTCCTGCACATCAGGAAGTTATTCGCTTTCTGGTGTTGCATAATCTGCATGATGTGGTCGTGTTGGGGTTGCCATGGCTACAAACCCATAATCCAGTATTGGATTGGAATTCCATGTCGGTATCCAGCTGGGGTTGTCAGGGGGTACATGGTGATGTTCCATTTTTGTTGATTTCGTCATCCACCCCTTCTGAGGTCCCAGAGTTCTTGTCTGATTATCAGGATGTATTTGAAGAGCCCAAGTCCGATGCTCTACCTCCGCATAGGGATTGTGATTGTGCTATCAATTTGATTCCTGGTAGTAAATTCCCTAAAGGTCGATTATTTAATTTATCCGTGCCCGAACACGCCGCTATGCGCAGTTATGTGAAGGAATCCCTGGAGAAGGGACATATTCGCCCATCGTCATCACCACTGGGAGCAGGGTTCTTCTTTGTAGCCAAGAAGGATGGTTCGCTGAGACCGTGTATTGATTACCGCCTTCTTAATAAGATCACTGTTAAATTTCAGTATCCCTTGCCATTGTTATCTGACTTGTTTGCTCGGATTAAGGGGGCTAGTTGGTTCACTAAGATAGATCTTCGTGGTGCGTATAATCTGGTGAGAATCAGGCAAGGAGATGAATGGAAAACTGCATTCAATACGCCCGAGGGTCATTTTGAGTATCTAGTGATGCCGTTCGGACTTGCCAATGCTCCATCTGTGTTTCAGTCTTTTATGCATGACATCTTCCATGAGTATCTGGATAAATTCCTGATTGTTTACTTGGATGACATTTTGATCTTCTCAGATGATTGGGAGTCTCATGTGAAGCAGGTCAGAATGGTTTTTCAGGTCCTGCGTGCTAACTCTTTGTTTGTGAAGGGATCAAAGTGTCTCTTCGGTGTGCAGAAAGTTTCATTTTTGGGGTTCATCTTTACCCCTTCTACTATCGAGATGGATCCAGTTAAGGTCCAAGCCATCCAGGATTGGATTCAGCCGACATCTCTGAAAAGTCTGCAAAAGTTCCTGGGCTTTGCTAATTTTTATCGTCGCTTCATCTGTAATTTTTCTAGCATTGCCAAACCATTGACCGATTTGACCAAGAAGGGTGCTGATTTGGTTAATTGGTCTTCTGCTGCTGTGGAAGCTTTTCAGGAGTTGAAGCGTCGTTTTTGTTCTGCCCCTGTGTTGTGTCAGCCAGATGTTTCTCTTCCGTTCCAGGTCGAGGTTGATGCTTCTGAGATTGGAGCAGGGGCGGTTTTGTCACAGAGAGGTTCTGATTGCTCAGTGATGAAACCATGTGCTTTCTTTTCCAGGAAGTTTTCGCCCGCTGAGCGTAATTATGATGTGGGCAATCGAGAGTTGCTGGCCATGAAGTGGGCATTCGAGGAGTGGCGTCATTGGCTTGAAGGAGCTAAGCATCGCGTGGTGGTATTGACTGATCATAAGAACTTGACTTATCTCGAGTCTGCCAAGCGCTTGAATCCTAGACAGGCCCGTTGGTCGTTATTTTTTGCCCGCTTCGACTTTGTGATTTCGTACCTTCCGGGCTCTAAAAATGTGAAGGCGGATGCTCTGTCTAGGAGTTTTGTGCCCGACTCTCCGGGTTTATCTGAGCCAGCGGGTATCCTCAAGGAAGGAGTCATTGTGTCTGCCATCTCCCCTGATTTGCGGCGGGTGCTGCAAAAATTTCAGGCGAATAAACCTGATCGTTGTCCAGCAGAGAAACTGTTCGTCCCTGATAGGTGGACTAATAAACTTATCTCTGAACTTCATTGTTCGGTGTTGGCTGGTCATCCTGGAATCTTTGGTACCAGAGAGTTAGTGGCTAGATCCTTCTGGTGGCCATCTCTGTCACGGGATGTACGTACTTTTGTGCAGTCCTGTGGGATTTGTGCTAGGGCTAAGCCCTGCTGTTCTCGTGCCAGTGGGTTGCTTTTGCCCTTGCCGGTCCCAAAGAGGCCTTGGACACATATTTCGATGGATTTCATTTCTGACCTTCCCGTTTCTCAAAAGATGTCAGTCATTTGGGTGGTCTGTGATCGCTTTTCTAAAATGGTCCATCTGGTGCCCTTGGCTAAATTGCCTTCCTCCTCTGATTTGGTACCTTTGTTCTTTCAGCATGTGGTTCGGTTGCATGGCATTCCTGAGAATATTGTTTCTGACAGAGGTTCCCAGTTTGTTTCAAGGTTTTGGCGAGCCTTTTGTGGTAGGATGGGCATTGACCTATCCTTTTCCTCGGCTTTCCATCCTCAGACTAATGGCCAGACCGAACGAACCAATCAGACCTTGGAAACATATCTGAGATGTTTTGTTTCTGCAGACCAGGATGATTGGGTGTCCTTTTTGCCGTTGGCTGAGTTCGCCCTTAATAATCGGGCCAGCTCGGCTACCTTGGTTTCTCCATTTTTTTGCAATTCTGGGTTCCATCCTCGTTTCTCTTCAGGACAGGTTGAGTCTTCGGACTGTCCTGGTGTGGATTCTGTGGTGGATAGGTTGCAGCAGATCTGGACTCAGGTAGTGGACAATTTGATCTTGTCCCAGGAGAAAGCTCAACTTTTCGCTAATCGCAGACGCCGTGTGGGTCCCCGACTTCGTGTTGGGGATCTGGTTTGGTTATCTTCTCGTCATATTCCTATGAAGGTTTCCTCTCCTAAATTTAAACCTCGTTTTATTGGTCCGTATAGGATTTCTGAGGTTCTCAATCCTGTGTCTTTTCGTTTGACCCTCCCAGACTCCTTTTCCATACATAATGTATTCCATAGGTCGTTGTTGCGGAGATACGTGGCACCTATGGTTCCATCTGTTGAGCCTCCTGCCCCGGTTTTGGTGGAGGGGGAATTGGAGTATATTGTGGAGAAGATTTTGGATTCTCGTGTTTCTAGACGGAAACTCCAGTATCTGGTTAAATGGAAGGGTTATGCTCAGGAAGATAATTCCTGGGTTTTTGCCTCTGATGTTCATGCTTCCGATCTTGTTCGTGCCTTTCATGCGGCTCATCCTGGTCGGCCTGGGGGCTCTGGTGAGGGTTCGGTGACCCCTCCTCAAGGGGGGGGTACTGTTGTGAATTCTGTGGCTGAATTCACTCCTGTGGTCACAAGTGGTACTGCAGCTTCTGAGCTTCCTCCCTCAGGTGTTCTGGTGAGCTCGTTAACTGCTTCATTACTTAACTCCGCCTGATGCTGCTATCCTTGCTCCTTGTCAATGTTTCAGTGTTGGATCTGAGCTTCTCCTGATTGTTCCTGTGACCTGCTGCTCTGTATAGCCAAGTGCTTTTTGCTTTTTTTTTGTTGCTTTTTTTTCTGTCCAGCTTGTCTTTTGTTTTGCTGGAAGCTCTGAGACGCAAAGGGTGTACCGCCGTGCCGTTAGTTCGGCACGGTGGGTTTTTTTTGCCCCCTTTGCGTGGTTTTGCTTTAGGGTTTTTTGTAGACTGCAAAGTTAGCTTTACTGTCCTCGCTCTGTCCTAGAATATCGGGCCCCACTTTGCTGAATCTATTTCATCCCTACGTTTTGTCTTTTCATCTTACTCACAGTCATTATATGTGGGGGGCTGCCTTTTCCTTTGGGGAATTTCTCTGGGGCAAGTCAGGCCTATTTTTCTATCTTCAGGCTAGCTAGTTTCTTAGGCTGTGCAGAGTTGCCTAGGTAGTTGTTAGGCGCAATCCACAGCCGCTTTTAGTTGTGTTTAGGATAGGATCAGGTGTGCAGTCTACAGAGTTTCCACGTCTCAGAGCTCGTTCTTGTATTTTTGGGTATTTGTCAGATCACTGTGTTTCTGGATATCCTTCATAACACCTGTCATTAGCAAACATAACAGGCTAGTTAGCTCTTAGGCTGTGAAGAGGCGTCTAGGTAGAGTTAGGTACGCTCCACGGCTATTTCTAGTTGTGTGATAGGATTAGGGGTTGCGGTCAGCAGAGCTCCCACTTCCCAGAGCTTGTCCTGTGTGAGTTTAACCATCAGGTCGTTCCGGGTGCTCCTAACCACCAGGTCCATAACACAAAGGATGGTCTAAAAAAATCTTGAAACGATTGGAAAAAATTGCTGTTGCCACCAGATACGATGTTACTGTTACGGTTTGAGTGATGACTAGTCCAACGGTTGGCAAGTTAGAACTCAGAGATTGACTACGTGCACCACTGGTGTTTTGTGGAAAAGCAGATGTTAGATTCTGTAACAGTCTCTGCTGATACTCCTGCATGCGTGAATCCCTTTCTATGGCAGGAATTATTTCTCCAAATTTGCTTTTGTACCAGGGATCTAAGAGTATGGCAACCCAGTAGTCGGCATTACTTCGGATTCTGACAATCCGAGGGTCATGTTGCAGGTAGTGCAGCAAGAAGGCACTCATGTGTCGTGCGCATCCAGGAGGACCAAGTCCTTGTTGTCTTGGTGGTGGCGAGGTGAGAATCATGCTTCCTTCGTCTGCCCTCACCCCCCAAACTCGCACAACAGAAATGTGATCAAGGTCTCCCTCAACTGATGAGTCTTCCATGCCCAGCGCCAGTTTGTCCTCCACTTCTTCCTCGCCTCCTGCACCTTCCTCAACAGTTTGGCTGCTACCATGCGCCCTCGGTAACCCCTCTCCCCCAGCCTCCAATGCCAGCTGCCTTGGTGCTGCCAACCTTCTTGACCTTGGAGATATGATCCCTTCCGCATACGATTCCTCCTGTTCCTCCTCCTCTTGTTCCACCACCTGATTCTGAACACTGTGTAAGGTGTGCTCCAGCATGTAAATCACCGGAATGGTCATGCTGATAATGGCATCGTCAGCACTAAACATCTTCATTGCTATTTAAAAACTGTGCAGAAGGGTGCATAGGTCCCTGATCTGAGACCACTCCTGCAGCATGATTTGCCTCACCTCTTGCTCTCGTTCGCCCAGGCTATACATCATAACGTATTGTACCAGGGCTCCTCGGTGCTGCCAGTCGCTGCAACATGTGCAGAGTTCAATTCCACCATGTGGGCACATCGCATTTCAGCCGGTGAACTGGCAGGTCCAACGACTTCTGTAGAGATGCAAGTCGTCGAGCTGCGGGATGCTAACGGCGGAAGTGAGCACACAGCGACCGTGCCCTCTGCAGAAGCCCATCTAGTCCGGGATAGGATAAAAATTGCTGGACGAGGTTCAAAACGTGAGCCATACAAGGCACGTGTGTGACATTACCCCGGCGAAGGGCCGCACCCAGGTTTCCTGCATTGTTGCACACAGCCTTCCCTGGCTGCAGGTTGAGTGGAGACAACCATTGATGGAACTCGGTCTCCAGAGCTGACCACAACTCCTCAGCTGTGTGACTCACATTTCCCAGACATTTCAATGTAAACACTGCCTGATGCCGTTGAGCCCAGGTGACAGCATAGTGAGGAGGTGTGCAGGATTCCTTCTGCGCAGTTACAACGAGGGTGGCATTACCAGACAGGCTTTGGGTGCAGGTGGAGGACCGAGAGGAGGTTGAGGAGGGAGAATCAGTGGATAGAGGATTAATGAGCAACTCGTGGTGACGGCAAGACTTGGACAGCAGCCCCTTCTCCTGATGTCGCCGTAGTTACCCAGTGCCCAGTCACCGACATGTAACGCCCCTGTCCATGTCTACTCGTCCAAGTGTCTGTGGTGAAATGCACCCTGTCACACAGAGTTTCTCAAGGAAGCGGTGATGCTGTGTGCGACATGCTGGTGTAGCGCAGGCACAGCTATCTTTGAGAAGTAGTGGCGAATGGGCATCTGGTACTGGGGCACTGCGGCAGACATAAGGTCTCAAAAATCCTCTGTGTCCACCAGGCAGAAAGGCAGCATTTCTGTAGCCAACAGCCTGCTGATGGAGAAATTCAACCTCTTAGCTTTGTCATGGCTAGGAAGAAATGGTCTTTTACTTGTCCACATCTGAGGGACTAAGGGCTGGCTGCTGTGCTTAGACGGAGTTGAGTAGGGTGTCCCCGGCAAACTACTGGTCTGTGAGGAAGGTGCAGGCGGAGATGTTATGTTGCCTTGATCAAAATGTGGTGTTGATGTCGGAGAGCGCTCAACACCAGCAGGTGTTTCCACTAGCAAATGTCCTGACGACCTGCCAATCAAACTGGCTGTTGCGGGTAAAGAGGTGGAAGGCCTGCATCCAAAACCATGTGCGACTGCTGTCCCCACAGTCACAGAGGATGAAGAGGACGTGGATGCACTTGATGGGGCAGACGGTGGTTGACCCAGCCCACTAGGCCGCATTGCAGCACAGTGAGCTACCCACTGCAACTTATGCCTCATATCCATGTGACGGTTCATGCATGAAGTACTCAAGCTAGTGATTTTTTTGGCCTCTACTGAGATTTTGTTGACAAATCTTACAGACAACATGAGTTGGGTCATCCTTTGCAATGTCAAAAAATGCCCAGGCTATGCAAGGCTTAGAGCCCGTGCGACCTGAAGAGCCACGACTTCTGGTCTGAGGCACAGTTGGGGTTGAGGATGCAGTTGTTGACGTGCTTCCAGTACTCCGTCTCTGTCCAGGAAGGCGCACCGTTACCTTGTCATCAGACTCGTCACTAGCATCCTCCTCCACCTCCTCTGCTGACCTCATGGACTGGCGGACTGGGGGTTGACAGTAAGTGGGGTCTACAACCTCGTCATCATCCTGTGTGTTCTCACACCCGTCGTCCTCAGAGCCAATCTCTTCCTGCCCCAACCGAAAAGTCAAATTTTCGTTCCAATCAGGTATCTCAGTCTCATCATCATTTTCCTCATTTTCTACACCAACAGGAGTTACAGTTTGGGAACGAGGGTCTGCATTATGCTCAGAACCTTCTTCATCTGGGCCTGGATCTGACTCACAAAGATTCTGGGCATCAGTGAAGATCATTTCGTCTGGATTCACAGAAGCTCTGGAGCAGACCTCTGATTCCCAGGCTATAGTATGCGTAAACAGCTCTACAGACTCAACCATGTGTGTTACCCCATGCTCAGACGGGCAGCTGGAGACTTGGGAGCTGTGAGGAAGCAAATGCGATTGGGGTGACAACTCTGAAGACTGGAGTAGTTGTGATGTTGAAGTTGACATGGAGAGCCCACTTGAACGAGCACTTGATATCCGTTCAAGCACCTGCTGTTTTTGTGCCTCATCTGGAATTGCTTGTAGTGATGGTCGTAAGAAAGGGATCATATCAGATTGTCCACGAAAAGTAGTAGACATCTTACTTTGGCTGGAAGATGGTCTTTTTTCTGCAGATGTTACTGTTGCTTTACCACCTACCCCACGGACATAACCTTTTTTTCCCTTTCCAACACACCTATTCCCCTTTCCACCAGCAGCAGGCCTTTTGCTACTCATTTTAGTGCTTAATTAATTGGCAACTCTGTATCTGTAGTTGTTGGCACAACAACCGATGGATGAAAACCGAGCAGAACTGAGTGGCCAAACTGTGGTACTAGGCCCAAAACTAATAACTGGATTAAATGCAGTGAAAATTGAGATACACAGGCGGTATAGTTTGTTTCACAGGCGGCTACTCTGCTGACGTGCAGACACTGCTCCTAGGCCCTGAACTATTAACTGGATTAGATGCAGTGAAAATAGAGATAACACAGGCGGTACAGTTTGTTTCACAGGCGGGCTACTCAGCTGACGTGCAGACACTGCTCCTAGGCCCTAAACTAATAGCTGGATTAGATGCAGTAAAAATAGAGACACACAGGCGGTATAGTTTGTTTCACAGGCGGGCTACTCTCCTGACGTGCAGACACTGCTCCTCGGCCCTAAACTATTAACTGGATTAGATGCAGTGAAAATAGAGATACACAGGCGGTATAGTTTGTTTCACAGGCGGGCTACTCTGCTGACGTGCAGACACTGCTCCTAGGCCCTAAACTAATAACTGGATTAGATACAGTGAAAATAGAGATACACAGGCGGTATAGTCTGTTTCACAGGCGGGCTACTCTGCTGACGTGCAGACACTGCTCCTAGGCCCTAAACTAATAACTGGATTAGATGCAGTGAAAATAGAGATACACAGGCGGTATAGTTTGTTTCATAGGCGGGCTACTCTGCTGACGTGCAGACACTGCTCCTAGGCCCTAAACTAATAACTGGATTAGATGCAGTGAAAATAGAGATACACAGGCGGTATAGTTTGTTTCACAGGCGGGCTACTCTGCTGACGTGCAGACACTGCTCCTAGGCCCTAAACTATTAACTGGATTAGATGCAGTGAAAATAGAGATACACAGGCGGTATAGTTTGTTTCACAGGCGGGCTACTCTGCTGACGTGCAGACACTGCTCCTAGGCCCTAAACTATTAACTGGATTAGATGCAGTGAAAATAGAGATACACAGGCGGTGTAGTTTCACAGGCAGGCTACTCAGATGACTATCAGACAATGCTACTAGTCCAAAAGGATTGGCTGAGTTAATTACACCAAATGCTGTGACAAACACTTGCACAGCACTGGCACAGACCTGCCTGGCAAACAGTGCTATGAACTGCTGTAACCTACCCTGAAAAGGGCTGATATTACAACTAGTCCTGACTCCCTAAACCTATCTCTCTGACAATTCGCTCAAAAGAAAACACTCTTTGTCTGTATAGCGGCCACAGCAGCAGCAGTGCCGTCTAACACTAAGCAGTGAGGAAATGGTGGCGACGGGGCAAATGACTGGTTCTTATAGGACAAGGACATGTGACATACACAGCCAATGACACATGCCCTTGCTTGTGTGCATCACATGCACATTGCTGTGTGTGTGCGCACTGCTGATAGGCTGAGAGACTGCACCGCCCCACTGTAAATGCGGGAAGGAAAAAAAATGGAGATCGGCGTTATTTCAGCACAGATCTATCCCCTCCCCCCCGCCCACTATACACTGAAAGTCTATTAACAATGATAAACAGGAAGGGAAAAAAATGGAGATCGGCGTTATTTCAGCACAGATCTATCCCCCCCGCCCACTGTACACTGAAAGTCTATTAACAATGATAATGTTTTAATGTGCAAATCAAGCGAGGCTTTTGCTGAACGAACAGTTATCGAACAGAAACTCGAACAGACGAATTTTAAGCAAATTGTTCGGGTTCGTCGAACGACTCGAACACCGCCCAAAACAGCTCGAATTTGAGATCGGCGAACAGTTCGACTCGAACACCGCTCATCTCTAGTAACCACCAAACCCCATCATGATCATCTCTACCTTCATTTACTGTATCCTCCCCCATCCCTTGTCGTTTCTGAGCCCTCGTGGGCAGGGTCCTCTCTCCTCCTGTACCAGTCAGTGACTTCTATTTGTTAAAATTACTGTAATCATTTTTATTATGTATACTCCTTTTCACATGTAAAGCGCCAAAGAATAAATAGCGCTATAATAATAATAAATAATAATAATAATAGTCCAAAAGTATAGGCAGATAATCTAAAAATGTTTATCACATTTTTCAATGATTCTGCAAAAACCACTTACCTCTCCACCACTACAAGGTAATACTTGTGAGTATCGAGATGTGCAGGGAGCACCTTTCACATTAATATCATCCTCAAGCTGAAAAGTCTCTGTGCAGTCTGTGGAGAAATACTTATATGGACGCCAACTGACACCAAAGTCCTGTGAACCCTCAAGAATCATTGCTGCAGGTCTTGGGGATTTAAACACCATAATCAGATGAGTAAAGTAAAATGTAGTTTCTAAGTGTAATTGTATAATTTCCCTCTGAATGTCCCGGGCTGACTGCCACCACGTGCGTGGAATTTTGAAAGTTGAATCTGCCATTGCAGATGCTGGATGTGATAGTCTGGGAACTGCAGCATTGCATTTTTCACACTTTGGTTCCTTGCAAGTTTGGTCAGGATATGCAGTATATGTGCAATATAGTTCTGTGCTATTAGTGCCACAGACTGTGTCTGTCCACAAACTCCGGCCAATAGCTAAATTACCCATCCTAGGATTACAAGCTTTTTCTCGTTGAGATGCAATTGTAGCAAATGTAATTGTGTTAATCCCTAGAATAAGAAAAATAAGATATTACTTAAAGTTATCATTTATTGAGATAATTTTTATTCAAAATGGAATATAGTACAATTGTAGCCAAACATTGTATATCAATATAAACGAATAGTAATAAAATAAATAATAATGGTGTGAGAAATCCCCTGCAAGGAGCAATGCTTCTATGGAAGAATACCTCTGCAATATGGCATCCATTGGAGTATGCCATCATCTTTTCTTGCTGTCAGTTCATACATTTGCATAGAAACGTGTTATTGCAAGGGGCATAAGATAATTAGTCATTCTATAAAATAATGTTATATTAACTCTTTAGTGATGGAGATAATTTTGACCTTCATGACCAGGCAAATTTTTGAAACCTGACCACTGTCACTTTATGAGGTTATAGCTCTGGAGCTCTTCAATGGATCCCACTGATCCTAAGATAATTTTTTTCATGACATATTGTATTTCATGTTAGTGGTGAATTTTGATCGATATGATTTGCGTATACTTATGAAAATATCGAAAATTTGACCAAAAAATGAAAATTCTGCAATTCTTAAGCTTTACATTTTTATGCCTTTAAATCAGATAAAATACTAGGGAAACAGTAGTGCAAATTTGGTCTTATCTGACATACCTTTAAAGTTCTTAATTAGATTGTATTAACCTGATTTAAGCATTTTTAAATAATTTGTATAGCTGCTGCAGATCCATGGGTTATAAAACCAACAAGTATGAAGATAGGAATAATAAATAAATCTCAGTGATTTATTCAATCATGTGGTTTTTATTCTATTCAACGCATTTCAAAGCATCAAGTACTTCTTCCTCATGAAATGATCACATACAAGTATCAGACATACAACGCAGTTTTTAAAGGAATGATTTTCAAATAAAAGAGCCAAACCATCACGACAGTGTGTGCATGCTGTGTCAAAGTTCACAAGGTCAGCACGTTATAAAATCCAATTATACCAATGAACAGTTGCATCCAATAAATACATAACAATATGCACAAAAAAGGAAATAAAATATATAATGAAACATATATTAACTTTATTTTAATATTTTTAATACTATACCATATATACTCATGTATAAGCCAAGTTTTTCACCACAAAATCAAATTTCTGCCCAAAAAATGTTGGTTTTGCCCACATTTTTCATTTTCATAAGGGTAACTGAGCAATATGGACCATACAATTTCTTGTGCAATTTCTCCTCAGTAAACTGATACCTTATATGTGGTCGAAAACTACTTTGGAGGCACACTGCAAAACTCAGAAGTGACAAAGAGCCATATTGGAGTTCAAATTGTGCTTGAATGGTTTGAGGGTGCCATGTCACACTGGCAGAGACCCTGAGGTGTCCAAACAGCAGAACCCCCCCCATAAGTGACTTTATTTTCAAACTACACCTCATTGAATTTATCTAAGGGTGCAGCGAGCATATTGACACCACATGTACTGCACATAATTTGATATCATTGGGTGGTCAAGAAAGAATAATTACCGTATTTTCTGGGGTATAAGACGACTGGGCGTATAAGACGACCCCCAACTTTTCCATATAAAATATGGAATTTGGGATATGCCCGCCGTATAAGACGGGGGTCATCTTATACGCCCAGTCATCTTATACGGCGTGTGGTTCCCAGGGTCTGGAGGAGAGGAGACTTTCCTTCAGGCCCTGGGATCCATATTCATGTAAAAAATAAAGAATAAAAATAAAAAACATGGATATACTCACCCTCGGACGGCCCCTGGCTCACAGCGCTGCTAGCATCTCCTTCCGTTCCTAAGATTGCAGTGAGTGAAGGACCTTCAATGACGTTGCGGTCACATGAGCGGTCAGGTGACCGGTCACCTGACAGCAGGGTAGATAAAAATCAATGGTTTTTTTTTTAAAAATCAAAAAAATCGGATTTTTTTCATTTAAATCGGATTTTTTTTATTTAAATCGGATTTTTTTCAATAAACTGCTTTTTGAGGAAAATATTTTACCATCCAAAGGTTCTTCCATCATGAGATAAAGCTGAGTTGTTTAACTCAGTAGAATAAAGGCTGTATATGTATAACATTCACAATGCCATGCTCTTCCAGAGGTTTCTGTAGGATTAGTGGGCAGTTTCTCTCCTATATTATCACAGACGCTCGCTTTACTTACGCAGTTCTCAAAACTGAATTTGACTCCGCAGAGGTCCCAGCCTCTTCTTCACGGCAAAAATGTTACAACATGAACAGAGTTGAGAAAAAGACCTTAATCCTATTGTTCTACAAACCTATGAATACAGAATCAACCCCTTCAGTGCCAAGTCCAAAAAGTTAGACAATATGTTTCTGATTGTTTGGAGTGGAATAGATCTGCACAACACAAGAAGAATGTGAATCTAAGTGTGAGGAGGAGGAAGGGCAAGCAGACAAGAAAATGAAAGTGAAACTTTGAGCACAATACTGCAGCATAGCCACAGACAGACAAGTCTGGATCTGTTTGTGTGTACGATCTGAGGTTTATTGCATTCTTTCCTTATAATGGCAGCAGGCCGTAAAAGAGACCCAGTTTGGGAATATTTTAATGAAGCTCCTTCGCCTATCGGTAAGGCAGGCATGCGTGCAAAATGCAAACGATGCAACAAAGAGATGCAAGGCCTGGTGGCGCGAATGAGGCAACATCATGAGAAGTGCGGTGATGAAGATGACCAAAGAAACACTTCTGAACAGGCAGGATCTTCAGGTTGGTAAACATTTTTATTGAATCCTATTTCTAAAGACTGAACTGTCATGTGTGAGAAAAATTATATTTCTTATTATTACTGCATGTTACTGTCATTTGGTACAGTTATGAAGAAAAACAAATATTCCTTTTGGGGCAGGGGCAGTGATGTGTTGTGTACAATAAGCAGAAATTGTATAAACAATAAAATAACAGCATTGACTTTTTTTGTTTAGGGGAATTCATGGATTCTGGAAACTATCCACCTCCAAGATCACCATCATCCTGTTCCACAGTTTCAGAGTTATCCATCCAGGATAGTGCTTCATTAGCAGCAGCATCATCATCAGACACCCACAGCCACATATCACCATCACCCAAAAGGAAGAAAAAACCTTTACCTCCTGGAACCACCATAGATAGGTTTGTGATAAGAACTAGCAGATTAGAAAAAGAGTTGATTGATGAAAAAATTGCCCAGTTTATTTATGCAACGAACTCTTCTTTCCGTCTGACTGAGAACCCACATTTCATTAATATGGTTCAGTCACTGAGACCAGGATACAGTCCACCCAGCAGAGCTGATGTTGCAGGGAAACTGCTGGATCAAGTGTATGACAGAGAAATGGAGCAATGTGCAACAGCTCTGGAGGGTAAAATTGTTAACCTAAGTATTGATGGGTGGAGTAATGTCCACAATGATCCTATTGTATGTGCTTGTATAACAACAGAAGAAGGTAAAGTCTTCCTTGCACAAACAACTGATACATCAGGAAATGCACACACAGCAGAATACTTACAAGAAGTGGCAGTAAAAGCTATAACGACATGTGAACAAAAATTCAAATGTCTAATACGCAGTTTGGTCATTGACAATGCTGCAAACGTATCCAAGATGAGAAGAGATTTAGAAGAGCAGGGAGGGAATACAAAGCTGCTAATAACATATGGTTGCAGTGCTCATTAGCTGCACCTCTTAGCCAAAGACTTAAGTGTTCCAGAAATAAAGGCTAATGTTGTTGAAATTGCTAAATACTTCCGTAATAATCATTTTGCTGCAGCAGCTCTGAAAAGGATGGGTGGAACCAAGCTAACGCTCCCACAAGATGTTAGATGGAACTCTGTGGTGGACTGTTTTGAGCAGTATATCAAAAACTGGCCCATTCTGATGACACTTTGTGAAGAAAATCGAGATAAAATAGATGGCACTGTCACGGCCAAAATCCTCAACATTGGGCTTAAGAGAAATGTTGAACATATGCTGAGCTTCCTGAAACCCATCTCTCAAGCTTTCAACAAAATACAGAAAAATAGCTGTTTTATTGCGGATGCTGTTGAAATTTGGAAGGAACTGAGTGAACACTTAAAAACAGAACTACACATGGACAGAATTAAATTACAAGCAGTAAACAAACGAATGGGACAAGCACTGACTCCAGCTCATTTTTTGGCAAATATTGTCAATATCCAATATCAGGGTCAAAACCTAAGTGCTGAGGAAGAGGAGTTAGCTATGACATGGGTATGCAGCAATCATCCATCTTTAATGCCAACTATAATAAACTTCAGAGCTAAGGGGGAACCATTCAAGAAATATATGTTTGCTGAAGATATTTTAAGGAAGGTCACACCAGTAAACTGGTGGAAGTCACTTAAGCGCTTGGATTTAGAGACTGTTCAAGTAATGATTTAACTTTTGACAGCAGTAGCTTCTTCTGCAGGCGTTGAAAGAATATTCTCTTCCTTTGGACTCATTCATTCTAAATTGAGAAATCGGTTGGGACCCAATAAAGCAGGAAAGCTTGTTTTTCTTTTCCAGATTATGAATAGGAACAAAGAAGATGATGATGAAGATGACGACAAGTGAGCTACAGAGGACAGCAGGGACAGTAGTATTTAAGTTTTTCATGTGTCGGCTGGGCTGACAGTCTAAGTTTCTTAAAATATATATATATTGTTTAGCCAAATTAGTTAACAAACATGGATGTTTGTTTAAGCAAATAACTTATGCTGTAATGTTGTTATTGTTTCAGTTGAATAAATCTATTTAAATTGTTATTAAGGTCAGGATTATTTTTCTCCTTCCTAAGTACAACAGAACAGTGGTGTCCAAATATGAATGATTAACCCATTAAACTGGGGAGAAAAAAGTAATATAAAAAGTGATTCTAAAAATCTTCATCTACTTGCATGTTAAAGTAGCAAGAACTAGTTTAGGTAGAAACTTTGATTTAAATCACTGATTTAAATCAAGCCTTACTGACTAGTGATTTAAATCGTGATTTAAACCGTGATTTAAATCAGTTAGATTTAAATCAAATCCACCCTGCCTGACAGCGACGTCATCGAATGTCCTTCACATAAGTAACATTTCCCACAAGTCTACTTTACATCAGCACAATTTTGGAACCAAAATTTTTTTTTGTTAGGGAGTTATAAGGGTTAAAAGTTGACCAGCAATTTCTCATTTGAAGTCATTTTGAGGGGTTTATATGACAGAAAATACCCAAGTGTGACACCATTCTAAAAACTGCACCCTTCAAGGTGCTCAAAACCACATTCAAGAAGTTAATTACCCCTCAGGTGTTTCACAGGAATTTTTGGAATGTTTAAATAAAAATGAACATTTAACTTTTTTTCACAAAAAATTTACTTCAGCTCCAATTTGTTTTATTTTACCAAGGGTAGTAGGAGAAAATGGACCCCAAACGTTGTTGTACAATTTGTCCTCAGTACGCCAATACCCCACATGTGGGGGTAAACCACTGTTTGGGCGCATGACAAAGCTCGGAAGCGAAGGAGCGCCATTTGACTTTTCAATACAAAATTGACTGGAATTGAGATGGGACGCCATGTTGCGTTTGGAGAGCCACTGATGTGCCTAAACATTGAAACCCCCCACAAGTGACACCATTTTGGAAAGTAGACCCCCTAAGGAACTTATCTAGAGGTGTGGTGAGCACTTTGACCCACCAAGTGCTTCACAGAAGTTTATAATGCAGAACCGTAAAAATAAAAAATCATATTTTTTCACAAAAATTATCTTTTCGCCCCCAATTTTATATTTTCCCAAGGGTAAGAGAAGAAATTGGACCCAAAAAGTTGTTGTACAATTTGTCCTGAGTACGCTAATACCCCATATGTGGGAGTAAACCACTGTTTGGGCGCATGGGAGAGCTCGGAAGGGAAGGAGCGCCGTTTGACTTTTCAATGTAAAATTGACAGGAATTGAGATGGGACACCATGTTGCGTTTGGAGAGCCACTGATGTGCCTAAACATTGAAACCCCCCACAAGTGACACCATTTGGGAAAGTAGACCCCCTAAGGAACTTATCTAGAGGTGTGGTGAGCACTTTGACCCACCAAGTGCTTCACAGAAGTTTATAATGCAAAACCGTAAAAATAAAAAATCATTTTTTTTCACAAAAATTATCTTTTCGTCCCCAATTTTTTATTTTCCCAAGGGTAAGAGAAGAAATTGGACCCCAAAAGTTGCTGTACAATTTGTCCTGAGTACGCTGATACCCCATATGTGGGGGTAAACCACTGTTTGGGCGCATGGGAGAGCTCGGAAGGGAAGGAGAGCCGTTTGACTTTTCAATGCAAAATTGACAGGAATTGAGATGGGACGCCATGTTGCGTTTGGAGAGCCACCGATGTGCCTAAACATTGAAACCCCCCACAAGTGACACCATTTTGGAAAGTAGACCCCCTAAGAAACTTATCTAGATGTGTGGTGAGCACTCTGACCCACCAAGGGCTTCACAGAAGTTTATAATGCAGAGCCGTAAAAATAAAACAAAATTTTTTTCCCACAAAAATTATTTTTTAGCCCCCAGTTTTGTATTTTCCCAAGGGTAACAGGAGAAATTGGACCCCAAAAGTTGTTGTCCAATTTGTCCTGAGTGCGCTGATACCCCATATGTGGGGGGAACCACCGTTTGGGTGCATGGCAGGGCTCGGAAGGGAAGGAGCGCCATTTGGAATGCAGACTTAGATGGAATGGTCTGCAGGCGTCACATTGCGTTTGCAGAGCCCCTAATGTACCTAAACAGTAGAAACCCCCCACTAGTGACACCATTTTGGAAAGTAGACCCCCTAAGGAACTCATCTAGATGTGATGTGAGAGCTTTGAACCCCCAAGTGTTTCACTACAGTTTATAATGCAGAGCCGCACAAATAAAACATATTTTTTTTCCACAAAAATTATTTTTTAGCCCCCAGTTTTGTATTTTTCCAAGGGTAACAGGAGAAATTGGACCCTAAATATTGTTGTCCAATTTGTCCTGAGTACGCTGATACCCGATATGTGAAGGGGAACCACCGTTTGAGCGCATGGCAGAGCTCGGAAGGGAAGGAGCATCATTTGGAATGCAGATTTAGATGGATTGGTCTGCAGGCGTCACATTGCGTTTGCAGAGCCCCATATGTACCTAAACAGTAGAAACCCCCCACAAGTGACCCCATATTGGAAACTAGACCCCCCAAGGAACTTATCTAGATGTGTTGTGAGAACTTTGAACCCCCAAGTGTTTCACTACAGTTTATAACACAGAGCTGTGAAAATAAAAATAACAAATTTTCCCCCCAAAATTATTTTTTAGCCCCTAGTTTTGTATTTTCCCGAGGGTAACAGGAGAAATTGGACCCCAAAAGTTGTTGTCCAATTTGTCCTGAGTACGCTGATACCACATTTGTGGGGGGAACCACCGTTTGGGCACATGGGAGGGCTCGGAAGGAAAGGAGCGCCATTTGGAATGCAGACTTAGATGGAATGGTCTGCAGGCGTCACATTGCGTTTGCAGAGCCCCTAATGTACCTAAACAGTAGAAACCCCCCACAAGTGACCCCATATTGGAAACTAGACCCCCCCAAGGAACTTATCTAGATTTGTTGTGAGAACTTTGAACCCCCAAGTGTTTCACTACAGTTTATAACGCAGAGCCGTGAAAATAAAAAATCTTTTTTTTCCCCACAAAAATTATTTTTTAGCCCCCAGTTTTGTATTTTGTAACAGGAGAAATTGGACCCCAAAAGTTGGTGTCCAATTTGTCCTGAGTACGCTGATACCCCATATGTTGGGGTAAACCCGTTTGGGCACACGGGAGAGCTCGGAAGGGAAAGAGCACTGTTTTACTTTTTCAACGCAGAATTGGCTGGAATTGAGATCGGACGCCTTGTCGCGTTTGAAGAGCCCCTGATGTGCCTAAACACTGGAAACCCCCAATTATAACTGAAACCCTAATCCAAACACAACCCTAACCCTAATCCCAACGGTAACCCTAACAACACCTCTAACCCAGACACACCCCTAACCCTAATCCCAACCCTATTCCCAATCGTAAATGTAATCCAAACCCTAACCCTAACTTTAGCCCCAACCCTAACTGTAGCCTTAACCCTAGCCCCAACCCTAACCCTAGCCTTAACCCTAGCCCCAACCCTAACCCTAGCCCCAGCCCTAACCCTAGCCCTAACCCTAGCCCTCGCCCTAACCCTAATGGGAAAATGGAAATAAATACATTTTTTTAATTTTTTAATTTTTCCCTAAGGGGGTGATGAAGGGGGGTGTGATTTACTTTTATAGCGGGTTTTTTAGCGGATTTTTATGATTGGCAGCCGCCACAGACTAAAAGATGCTTTTTATTGCAAAAAATATTTTTTGCGTTACCACATTTTGAGAGCTATAATTTTTCCATATTTTGGTCCACAGAGTCATGTGAGGTCTTGTTTTTTGCGGGACGAGTTGACGTTTTTATTGGTAACATTTTCGGGCACGTGACATTTTTTTGATCGCTTTTTATTCCGTTTTTTTGTGAGGCAGAATGACCAAAAACCAGCTATTCATGAATTTCTTTTGGGGGAGGCATTTATACTGTTCCGCGTTTGGTAAAATTGATAAAGCAGTTTTATTCTTCAGGTCAGTACGATTACAGCGATACCTCATTTATATCATTTTTTCATGTTTTGGCGCTTTTATACGATAAAAACTATTTTATAGAAAAAATAATTATTTTTGCATCGCTTTATTCTGAGGACTATAACTTTTTTATTTTTTCGCTGATGATGCTGTATGGCAGCTCGTTTTTTGCGGGACAAGATTACGCTTTCAGCGGTATGATGGTTATTTATATGTCTTTTTGATCGCGTGTTATTCCACTTTTTGTTCGGCGGTATGATAATAAAGCGTTTTTTGCCTCGTTTTTTTTTTTCTTACGGTGTTTACTAGTGGGACAGTTTTATAGGTTGGGTCGTTACGGACGCGGCGATACTAAATATGTGTACTTTTATTGTTTGTTTTTGTTTTTATTTAGATAAAAAAAATGTATTTATGGGAATAATATTTTTTTTTTCATTATTTAGGATTTTTTTTTCGTTTTTTACACATTTGGAATTTTTTTTTTTTACTTTTTACTTTGTCCCAGGGGGGGACATCACAGATCAGTGATCTGACAGTTTGCACAGCACTCTGTCAGATCACCGATCTGACTTACAGTGCTGCAGGCTTACCAAGCGCCTGCTCTGAGCAGGCACTTGGTAAGCCACCTCCCTCCCTGCAGGACCCGGATGCCGCGGCCATCTTGGATTTGGGCCTGGAGCAGGGAGGGAGGTAGGGAGACCCTCGCAGCAACGCGATCACATCGCGTTGCTGCGGGGGTCTCAGGGAAGCCCGCAGGGAGCCCCCTCCCTGCGCGATGCTTCCCTGTACCGCCGGCACACCGCGATCATGTTTGAGGAAAATCAGGAAAAGGAAAACCATATCTACAAAGTCAAACAACAAAAAAAAACAGACGGAAACCGAGTTATCTTAAAGAAAGCAGCAAAATAAAAATAAAAAATCAATAAGTTGCAAACATAAAAGTCACTATTAACACTCGTTCAGAAGAGCATATTATACAGACATACAGTGCCTTGTGAAAGTATTCGCCCCCCTAGAACTTTTCAACCTTTTCCCACATATCATGCTTCAAACATAAAGATACCAAATGTAAATTTTTGGTGAAGAATCAACAACAAGTGGAACACAATTGTAAAGTTCAACGAAATGCATTGGTTATTTTAAATTTTTGTACAAATTCAAAAACTGAAAAGTGGGGCGTGCAATATGATTCGGCCCCTTTAACTTAATACTTTGTTGCACCACCTTTTGCTGCGATAACAGCTGCAAGTCGCTTGGGGTATGCCTCTATCAGTTTTGTACATCGAGAGACTGAAATTCTTGTCCATTCTTCCTTGGCAAACAGCTCGAGCTCAGTGAGGTTTGATGGAGATCGTTTGTGAACAGCAGTTTTCAGCTCTTTCCACAACTTCTCTATTGGATTGAGGTCTGGACTTTGAATTGGCCATTCTAACACCTGGATACGTTTATTTGTGAACCATTCCATTGTAGATTTTGCTTTATGTTTGGGATCATTGTCTTATTGTCCCAGTCTCAGGTCTTTTGCAGACTCCAACAGATTTTCTTCAAGAATGGTCCTGTATTTGGCTCCATCCATCTTCCCATCAATTTTAAACATCGTCCCTGTTCCTGCTGAAGAAAAGCAGGCCCAAACCATGATGCTGCCACCACCATGTTTCACAGTGGGGATGGTGTGTTCAGGGTGATGAGCCGTGTTGCCTTTACACCAAACATATCGTTTGGCATTGTTGCCAAAAAGTTCGATTTTGGTTTCATCTGACCAGAGCACCTTCTTCCACATGTTTGGTGTGTCTCCCAGGTGGCTTGTTGTAAACTTTAAACGACACTTTTTATGGATATCTTTGAGAAATCCCTTTCTTCTTGCCACTCTTCCATAAAGGCCAGATTTGTGCAGTGTACAACTGATTGTTGTCCTATGGACAGACTGTCCCACCTCAGCTATCACCAAAAGAGCTAGTGAAGTCACAAACACAATCAAAATAAAATACAAAATATCTTTATTATAAATATTACCAGGATAATACCATACACTATAAACAAAGTAATCTTGTATAACAATTTACATTAACAGTATAAATAACCACATATATATGCAGCAGGGATGAAACAACACCTCTGCTGCTCAAGGACTACATCATATAACTAGTAACCATGACCAAAAATAGAGAAAGTGACCTATATTTCCCACTGGAGATAATATCCTAAAATACAAATAGAAATAACAAAAAATATAATATATAGTGCTCCTCACTAGTATAGCTGCTACGTATACCGTACAAAAGCCCAGTATAGATAACCTATATAACAAGTATCACCTCATACCAAATATATGGATCGTGCCTGTGATATAACTAGGCAATTACCTGCAGCCATAGTGATAGGAGGTATACCAGTGGGATAGCGGTCACAGATGGCCCCTCCTGGCGAAGCTGCCGTGTCAGCGAAACACGCGTCGAGGGGCCATCTGTGACCGCTATCCCACTGGTATACCTCCTATCACTATGGCTGCAGGTAATTGCCTAGTTATATCATAGGCACGATCCATATATTTGGTATGAGGTGATACTTGTTATATAGGTTATCTATACTGGGCTTTTGTACGGTATATGTAGCAGCTATACTAGTGAGGAGCACTATATATTATATTTTTTGTTATTTCTATTTGTATTTTAGGATATTATCTCCAGTGGGAAATATAGGTCACTTTCTCTATTTTTGGTCATGGTTACTAGTTATTTGTAGTCCTTGAGCAGCAGAGGTGTTGTTTCATCCCTGCTGCATATATATGTGGTTATTTATACTGTTAATGTAAATTGTTATACAAGATTACTTTGTTTATAGTGTATGGTATTATCCTGGTAATATTTATAATAAAGATATTTTGTATTTTATTTTGATTGTGTTTGTGACTTCACTAGCTCTTTTGGTGATAGTTGTATCTTTGTGGAGAGGATCACAACATATAGTTTCTTTGTTAGAGGAACATTTATCGGTTGTATGTCCCACCTCAGCTGTAGATCTCTGCAGTTCATCTAGAGTGATCATGGGCCTCTTGGCTGCATCTCTGATCAGTCTTCTCCTTGTTTGAGATGAAAGTTTAGAGGGACGGCTGGGTCTTGGTAGGTTTGCAGTGATATGATACTCCTTCCATTTCAATATGATCACTTGCACAGTGCTCCTTGGGATGTTTAAAGATTTGGAAATCATTTTGTATCCAAATTCGGCTTTAAACTTTTCCACAACAGTATCACGGACCTGCCTGTTGTGTTCCTTGGTCTTCATGATGCTCTCTGTGCTTCAAACAGAACCCTGAGACTATGAGACTATCAGAAAGCAGGTGCATTTATATGGAGACTTGATTACACATAGGTGGATTATATTTATCATCATTAGGCATTTAGGAGAACATTGGATCATTCAGAGATCCATAATGAACTTCTGGAGTGAGTTTGCTGCACTGAAAGTAAAGGGGCCGAATAATATTGCATGCCCCACTTTTCAGTTTTTGAATTTCCACAAAAATTTAAAATAACCAATAAATTTCGTTCAACTTCACAATTGTTGTTGATTCTTCATCAAAAATTTACATTTGGCATCTTTATGTGTGAAGCATGATATGTGGGAAAGGTTGAAAAGTTCCAGGGGGCCGAATACTTTCGCAAGGCACTGTATACTGTCCAACTGTATACTGTCCAAGATAGAATGGGACAACACACAGACATAACGTGAACAACTGTTATCCAAAAAGGCTATGGAAATAACAATTTTTTCACACAAATTGTCCATGTGAAAGAAAAATGCAGCATGCACTATTCTCTTGCACATTTCAGATGAGACTCGCTTATGTAAATCATTAAGTGTACAATAAAACAAAGAAAAAAATCCTGCATCCTACACACGTGAACTGTATTGCATCTAATGTTTACAGATATATTGCAATTACTAATATAGGTGTTATTGGATTTATTTATCTAATCCACAACTCAGTCCATATCAGTGGACACCTGGCAGCATCTTCTATGGGGACATAATTTATTTTGTTGGTTCAAGTGCCATGATTTTCAGGCTTGGGAACCACAGAAATGTGATAATCCAAATTATGCATACATACGGTAATTATTATTATTATAGCGCCATTTATTCCATGGCGCTTTATAAGTGAGGAGGGGTATACATAATAAAAAACAAGTACAATAATCTTAATCAATACAAGTCACAGCTGGTACAGGAGGATAGAGGACCCTGCCAGCAGGGGCTCACAATCTACAAGGGATGGGTATTGTTGTGTTTGGTGTGTCTAGGGTGGTAAAAGTATGCTTGGAAACATGGAGATCATATTCTTCCCCTGGGAGGTTCCTGTGGGAAAATAAGACAAATTAGAATTAAGTAATTAAGTCTTTCACCCATATTCCTTGATTACAATTAGCCACCCTTCTCTCAACTGACCAGGAGGAAGGGTGAGGAGAGCGGATGAGACCCTTTATAATATCTCATCCATAGAAACTCATGGTCAGACGCAGGAGATATAAATTGTAGATCTGTCCAAATTTCTGCAGTGATCTCCTCTGCCAGAAGGTTTCACAAATTCCATCCATAAGACGCTTCTGTATTTAGCCCTTTTATTTTTGTACTGATTTTGCCTTGTATCTTGTATGTCTTTTTATTATTTAATCATCATTTTTGTAAGCCCTGTACTGTTTTTATATGTTAAATGTAACACTGACAACCTCAAAGAGGGAAAGTATAGCCTGGTAGTGTTACTCTATTTATGCCAGAGTTCAAGAAAAGTACCTATTAGGTTTTGGGAAAGTAGGGTTTGTTTTGTATTGGTGTGTCACCCAGGGCAGATGTCTAACTGGCCTATCAAAACGGCGAGTGGTGGTAGGAAGAAGTGTGCCAATGTGTGAACTTGTTGTGGGGTGCACTTTGCTCATTGTCAGCCTACTGGGATAGGTGAGTGGATGAGTGAATGGATTTTTAACTAGTAAGGAAAAGTTTTTTAATTTTTGTTATCTACATCTTCGGTGTGCCTTATAGAAAGCTGCATCATATAGTGTAGACATATGTTATGAGCAAAGCTTTTATGTGGTGGATCACTACACAGAAAGTGAATCTAAAAAAGAAAGTCTTTAATTTTCTTTGATCTTTAGATAATTACTAAATGCTATGCCTTTAAATATTACCATTTTTGTCAATTACAATTACGACAGTTCCGATTATATAATCCCTGACAAATCCTAAATCTGTTATAATCCTTCACTTCAGACATAATTTCTTTACCTTCAAAAGTTTTAAAATGTAATTTACTGTCAATGTAAAGATAACCTATTACAAGCCTGTCTGTTTTAGCATACCTAAATAGAATAATTTAAAATACACTAGAAAGTGCTGAGCATTTCCAGAATACAGTTACGATGAAATTGGTTCTAGGACATACCATAAGGCTATGTGCCCACGTTGCAAAAACGTTGCGGAAATGTCCGCAGCATTTCCGTAACTCCCTGCCGCGGGTAAAACGCATGCGGAATTCGGTTTTCCCGCAAATCACAAACGTTTTGCAAGGGTTTTTAGCTTGAAGAATGCTTGCGCTTTTCCAAGCGATTTGAAGCATCGCTCGGAAAAGTGATTGGCAGGTTGGTAGTGGGCTTCATACAGTCTGATCAGAATGTTAAACTAAACCTCATGTTCAGTATAGTAAATGTTTGCCGAGAGGCATTAGTTCAATGTATGATTTCTGGATGTGAGGTCCATGTATTTTTTATACAGTTCTAGCTCACTGTAACAATTATGTAATAATTCAATTAAGCATGGTATAGTCATCACATTGGCAGCTCAAAGCATTATCATATCTTTGATATAACGACCATACCCCAAAAAAAGTGATTCCTCAATGTTACATGATAAGAAAATAATTTAATTTTCCCACCATGCTATGAATATTACATCAAAAGATGGAAATTTAAACCCCAATGTTGCATTTCAATTCTGCCAATAATGCTCTTATGCTATATTCACATGTTGCATTTTTGCTGGATTTTTTTCCAGCAAATTTTACGCTGCATTTTACAGTACCAGCAAAGTCTATGAGATTTCAGAAAAGGCATGCACACACATTGGCTTATTTTCCTGACTGATTTGGAAAACTGTTCCGTTTTTTGCAAACTGCAAGTATTTGCAGCGTTTTTTCACACATAGAAAACAATGGGTAACTGCAAAAATGCAGCAAAATGCAGCAAAAAATGCAGGTATGAGTTTTTGCTGTGTTTTTGGTGCAAAAATCTAAGGACGTTAAATCATGCTTTTAAAGAAGCTGTGCTACCGAAACGCGCATCGGGGTGGGCGTACGGACCCTGGGAGTCTCACATCTTACCAAGAGGTAATTAGCACTTTGATATTCCATCATATATTTTGGGACTATGCATTTCATACATGTTACATTTTTGATAATGGACTCACATTTGGCCTGATGTGCATTGGTGGTCACTCCCTTTTTTGGAGTGCATCCATCTTACGTATATTTTATTTATCCCCTATATAGGGAATGTATGGTTCTCTGTTGATTTTTTGAATGGTATACGGGTGTTTTGGTTTCCCGGCTCCGTGCGCCCTTGGTATTAATACACAACTGTGCGGTGTCTTTGTACGCCATGCCCCTACCTGTTTGTTATAATTCTATCAATAAAGATTATTTATATATTGTTATTTGTGAATTTTGGGTCGTTCTTTTGGGTCTTTTTGACCCACTCCTCTACCAGGGCAATCACGTAGACCCGGGCAAACTGCAAGAATTGGCACATCGCATACTGGGATGGCTGCAGGCTTGTATTTTTAGACTGGGATGAGCCAAATAATCAGGGACCTTCCCAGCCTGATAATATAAGCCTGCCACTGTCTGCTTTACCTTGGCTGGTTATCAAAAATAAGAGGACCCCACATCGTTTCTTTCATTTATTTATTAGGTTAATCCACGTGCAGTAAACTACAAAAACAGCACTAATTATATATCTCACAGATATTTATCTACTGCATTTTTCGGAATACAGTGGGGCAAAAAAGTATTTAGTCAGTCAGCAATAGTGCAAGTTCCACCACTTAAAAAGATGAGAGGCGTCTGTAATTTACATCATAGGTAGACCTCAACTATGGGGGACAAACTGAGAAAAAAAAATCCAGAAAATCACATTGTGTTTTTTTTAACATTTTATTTGCATATTATGGTGGAAAATAAGTATTTGGTCAGAAACAAAATTTCATCTCAATACTTTGTAATATATCCTTTGTTGGCAATGACAGAGGTCAAACGTTTTCTGTAAGTCTTCACAAGGTTGCCACACACTGTTGTTGGTATGTTGGCCCATTCCTCCATGCAGATCTCCTCTAGAGCAGTGATGTTTTTGGCTTTTCGCTTGGCAACACGGACTTTCAACTCCCTCAAAAGGTTTTCTATAGGGTTGAGATCTGGAGACTGGCTAGGCCACTCCAGGACCTTGAAATGCTTCTTACGAAGCCACTCCTTCGTTGCCCTGGCGGTGTGCTTTGGATCATTGTCATGTTGAAAGACCCAGCCACGTTTCATCTTCAATGCCCTTGCTGATGGAAGGAGGTTTGCACTCAAAATCTCACGATACATGGCCCCATTCATTCTTTCATGTACCCGGATCAGTCGTCCTGGCCCCTTTGCAGAGAAACAGCCTCAAAGCATGATGTTTCCACCACCATGCTTTACAGTAGGTATGGTGTTTGATGGATGCAACTCAGTATTCTTTTTCCTCCAAACACGACAAGTTGTGTTTCTACCAAACAGTTCCAGTTTGGTTTCATCAGACCATAGGACATTCTCCCAAAACTCCTCTGGATCATCCAAATGCTCTCTAGCAAACTTCAGACGGGCCCGGACATGTACTGGCTTAAGCAGTGGGACACGTCTGGCACTGCAGGATCTGAGTCCATGGTGGCGTAGTGTGTTACTTATGGTAGGCCTTGTTACATTGGTCCCAGCTCTCTGCAGTTCATTCACTAGGTCCCCCCGCGTGGTTCTGGGATTTTTGCTCACCGTCTTGTGATCATTCTGACCCCACGGGGTGGGATTTTGCGTGGAGCCCCAGATCGAGGGAGATTATCAGTGGTCTTGTATGTCTTCCATTTTCTAATTATTGCTCCCACTGTTGATTTCTTCACTCCAAGCTGGTTGGCTATTGCAGATTCAGTCTTCCCAGCCTGGTGCAGGGCTACAATTTTGTTTCTGGTGTCCTTTGACAGCTCTTTGGTCTTCACCATAGTGGAGTTTGGAGTCAGACTGTTTGAGGGTGTGCACAGGTGTCTTTTTATACTGATAACAAGTTTAAACAGGTGCCATTACTACAGGTAATGAGTGGAGGAAAGAGGAGACTCTTAAAGAAGAAGTTACAGGTCTGTGAGAGCCAGAAATCTTGATTGTTTGTTTCTGACCAAATACTTATTTTCCACCATAAAATGCAAAAAAAATGATAAAAAAACAGACAATGTGATTTTCTGGATTTTTTTTCTCAGTTTGTCTCCCATAGTTGAGGTCTACCTATGATGTATATTACAGACGCCTCTCATCTTTTTAAGTGGTGGAACTTGCACTATTGCTGACTGACTAAATACTTTTTTGCCCCACTGTATAAGACGCACCGGACAATAAGACGCACCTATGTTTTAGAGGAAGAAAAATAGAAAAAAAAGTGAAGCAAAAAATGTGGTCAATTCTGTACTAATACCCCCCAATCCTGGTCTATATATGTCACAAATCCAGGTATACATGGCCCCCTCATCATCATCCTGGTAAACAAAGTTCCCCATCCTGGTATACATTGTCCACTCTTCACCATTCTGATATACATGGCTCCCTCTTCCCCATTCTGATATACATGGCCCCTCAGCCGCAGCGCCCGGATACTGCCTCCTGTGACCCGCTGCCGCTTCCTCAGCTCCCCATCCATAGCAGGTACATCTGGACTATAAGACGCACCCCTCATTTTCCTTCAAATTTTGGTGGAAAACAGTGCGTCTTATAGTCTGAAAAAAATGGTATTTATATCTTTGTACATCTAATAACATACCAAACAAAAACATGCATCAAAAATTAGGCAAAAACGCATACAAAAGCATAAGAAATAACGCAAGTGAGCTGAGGTGCGGGATTCATGTGGAAATTCAGCAGTGTGAAATCCTGAACAAACACTGATCGTGGGAACGTCCCCTCTGTCGCATAGAAGACTATTGTGTGAAAGAAAATAATCTATTGCCATAAATAAAAACTCCTTTGTTAAAACATATATTACAGATTATGGGTGCTAGATTCTATGAAGGGATGTTATCCAGGGAACTAGTGGAGTTTGTAAGTACCTGGAATCTGCCTCATGGGTTTTTAGCCTTCCATTGGTCAACATGTTAAGTTAATGGTTAAACTCAATGGACTGTTTTCTTTCAAACTTAAGATTATTATTACAGAATAAAAGAAAAATAATTTTACAAGTTCTGAACAGTAGATTCTTTGATTATTTGTATAAAATGACAGTACTTGCTCCTACTCTCTGGTTACATGCCTAATGTTGAGAAGCTCACTTTTCATAACACTGAATTTTTAATATTTAGCGCTTTAAACTTTATCTTTTTTTATCCTTCTACATATTCCTTAAGTAAAGGGAAAGCAATCCCATGAGGTAAAACTTGAAACCTAAGTGTATGACTAATGAAAGATCAAAAGACCCAATGAGTAAAGAAAAGTCTAGAAAATTAATCTGAAGAAACATGCCTGTGGAGATGTTTATTTGTGTCTTTTTCATGTACACTATCTCAAGAAATTAGCTGTATTTTAACAATGCTGGAACATTCACTATTTGAAGTGAAGCTATTGCTTATAGACTCTAAACACATATTTTAGTACATTTATTTAATGCTTCACAACCGCCAATGGTAAATATACGTCAAGGTTTGCTGGGCTTTGCGCAGCACCCTATAAATTTATAGTGGGTGGTCATGCAGGGATAGGGTCTGGGATTCCAGTGCTAAACACTGCCTCGGACAGGCAACATCATTGGGACCTGATTGGCTCAGGTCATATTTACATAAGTTGAAATAAAAGACCTAGGTCCATTAAGTTCAACCTTTCTCCACCAATTGTACATTTCGTCACTAATTTAACTATAACCCACAATGTTATGTGTATCAAGGAAATCATCCAGCCGTTTTTTTAAAAGCTGTTATAGTGTCTGCCATTACTACCTCATGTGGTAGGGCATACCACATTTTGACTGCTCTTACTGTAAAGAACCCTTTCTTATTTACATTCGGAATCGCCTTTCTTCCACCCATAATGAGTACCCCCTAATCCTCAGCACGGTCTTTGAAAGGAATAAGTCATGTGCCAGTGTTTTGTACTGCCACACATATATTTATACATATAAATGAGATCTCCTCTGAGGAGTCTTTTTTCTAAGCTAAACAAGCCCAACTTTTCCAACCTTTCATCATATGAGAGGCCTTTCATCCCTTGTAATAATCTGGTTGCCCATCTTTGAACTGACTAACTTCTGAATATCCTTTTTAAAATGTGGAGCCCAAAACTGGATCCCATGTTCTAGATGTGGCCTCACCAGTGATTTCTAAAGGGAAAAAAATAAGTTGGGATTGCGGGACTTTACCTCTTTTTATACGTCCTAAAATCTTGTTTGCTTTTGTGGCTGTTGCTTGACATTGAATACTGCTGCTTAGCTTACTTGTAATGAGAATACGCAAGTCCTTCTACTGTTCTGTAGTCCCAAATATACTCCCATTTAATGAATATGCAGCAATTGGATTACTCTGTCCTAGGTGCATTACTCTACATTTATCTACATTATATCTCATTTGCCGAGTATTTGCCCACTCATCTTATTTAGATCATTTTGCAATATTGTAATATCAAGGTCAAATTTTAATGTTGCAGATTGTGAGCCCTCGCGGCAGGGTCCTCTCTGCTCATGTACAGTACTAGTCGTGACTTGTATTGTTAAGATTGCTGTACTTGTTTTTTATTATGTATACCCCTCCTCACATGTAAAGCGCATGGAATAAATGGCGCTATAATAATAAATAATAATAATATCGTACATAGTTTGGTGTCGTCAGCAAAGCTTGACACTTTACTCTAAATCCCATCTACAAGGTCATTAATACAGAGGTTAAAAGAATCCTTTGTGGCACAGATCCCTACTGTACCCAAGTGCAAACTATATCCCATTTAGAAAATGTATAATTTATGACAAATCTTTGTTTCCTGTAATTTAGCCAATTCCTTACCCATTTGCATATAGTTCCCCCCAGTCCTTGCTTCCTTAGCATCAGTATAAGACTGCTATGTGGAACAGTATCAAATGCCTTTGCAAAGTCAAGATAAATCACATCAGCCGCATTACTAACATCCAGATTTGGACATCACCACAGGGACTCTAAGGCCCCGGACCCGTAGCTCAGATTGGGACCGCATCCCCCTCTCCAAGTTCACCATATTACTCCATATAGTGCCACTTTTACAAAAAGTGAGGTTTGACAAAGGCCCATTACGGGGTTGAAACGTTACCTCAACACCTTTTTTCTACTGTGGTGAATAAAACTCCCTATTTTTGCATTTCAAAAACCTATATCTCGAGTGCGGCTGTTGTTTTATAAATCAACATGTTACTTAAACATGACTTATTCTTTCATGAATTTGTGCTGGTTGTCAGTTATTATACTATTCTCTGCAATATATCTCTACAAGTCATCTCTTATATTCCCCTCAAAAATTTTGCACACTACTGATGTCTGGCTTACCAGATGGTGGTCACCAGGATCTACCTTCTTACCTTTCTTAACTATGGGTATCACATGAGCCATCCTCCAGTCCTGTGGCATCACCCCTGTTACAAGAGAGTCTAAGAACATGAGATACAGTGGTCTGTCAATTATTGAGCTCAATTCCCTCAGTATATATGGATGAGTGCCATCTGGGTCAGGGAGTTTGTCAATGTTTAAATTGCTCAGACGAAGGTGTACTTTTTGTGTTGTGTTAAACTAGTTATATCAGGTTGTGGCCTTTGATTTTGCCTTATTGAATGATAACTGTAAAGGTACCTTCACACATAACGATATTGTTAACGATATCGTTGCTTTTTGTGACGTAGCAACGATATCGTTAATGAAATCGTTATGTGTGACAGCGACCAACGATCAGGCCCCTGCTGGGAGATCGTTGGTCGCTGAATAAAGTCCAGAACTTTATTTCGTCGCTGGACTCCTGCTGACATCGCTGGATCGGCGTGTGTGACACCGATCCAGCGATGTCTTCACTGGTAACCAGGGTAAACATCGGGTAACTAAGCGCAGGGCCGCCTGTCCTCCAGCGCTGTGCTCTGCTCTCCTCCTGTACTGGCTGTGAGCGTCGGTCAGCCGGAAAGCAGAGCGGTGACGTCACCGCTCTGCTTTCCGGCCGCTGTGCTCACACAGACAGTACAGGAGGAGTGCAGAGCACAGCGCTGGAGGACAGACGGCTGTAGGTAAGTATGTAGTGTTTGTTTTTTTTTACTTTTAGGATGGTAACCAGGGTAAACATCGGGTTACTAAGCGCGGCCCTGCGCTTAGTTACCCGATGTTTACCCTGGTTACCGGCATCGTTGGTCGCTGGAGAGCGGTCTGTGTGACAGCTCTCCAGCGACCAAACAGCGACGCTGCAGCGATCCGGATCGTTGTCGGTATCGCTGCAGCGTCGCTTAATGTGAAGGGGCCTTTACAGACAGTTCACTGGTGAACACAGATGAAAAGTGTCTGATTAATATCTCAACCTTTTCTTTGTCCTCTATAATTAAATTTGTTATTGTCATCTTTTAAGGGGCCCATTCCATCTGTTTTTTTCTTTTTGGCATTGATGTATTTATAAAAAAATTGGGGATTTATTTTAATGTTGTTAGCGATTTGTTTTTCTGTAGATAACTTTGCTAGCTTGATTTCTTTTTAACATTTCTTATTTAGATCTTTATACTCCTGAAATGCTATTTCAGTATTCTCGGCTTTCAATATTTTTAAAGCCCTTTGTTTTTGTCTTATTAAACTTTGTACTGTCTTATGTACCCATAAAGGTTTATTTTAATTCCTTGACATTTTATAACCAGAGGGTATAAGTTTTCTGCAGGATTCTAGTAGTATTTTCTTTATGTTCGGTATCCCCGGTTACCATTACGTGGTCCCAGTCTAAATGATTAAGCTCTTCCATTAAGTTCCAGGTTTTTACCTTTCCCCTTTTAAATGTTTGATTGAAAATTATATTGAAACTTACCATGTTATGGTCACTGCATCTCAAATGCTCCCTGACCTCTAGATGATGATGTTATCCCTGTGTAAGCCAGCTCCCGGCTGTCTTACCTTCTTAACCCAGGGATCAATAGCAATTGTGGCATTTAGTGGGTTGTAAGAGGGAGTGGTCTTCCTTTCTCACTCTATCGTCACCCCTGCAATTCAATTGCGAGGAGCAAAGGGTAGTCATGGCAGCTGTAGGTCACATGATGACCTCTGGGTCTGCCAACTGGATGGCCTGTTAGATCCATCCAGAAGCTGGATCTAACAGACATTATGCCAGTAAGTCCCATAGAAGAGTTAAGCAAAAAAATAAATAAAATAAAATAAAGTAAAAATATTAAACTAAACATAAACATAAAAATAAGCAGGCATTCAGCTTTCAAAATTGTTTTTGGCGTCTTTTTTTTCTACTATCTTGGTTGTGTGGTAAAAGTACCAAATTAAAGATTTTTTTATAATTTAATTTGTGAAAAAAATGAAAACGTATGTAAAAATAGTTTTGTTTGTGTTGCCATTTGCTGAGAATCAAATTTTTTTCTATTTTTGCAGCGATTGAGCTGTATTAGGGCTTGTCTTTTTGTACTGCATGCTGACATTATTGACAGCATACTAGTCACTGGAAAGGCCTCCCTTATAAGTATGAGTTATCGAGGCGCTGCCAGTGAGGGGGGATATAAACCAAAAAATTACCGCACACTCAGAATTGATATGATGCAAAAGTGTTCAACAAATTTATTGCCATAACAAAAAGGTTGCCACAGGGTAATATGAGCAGTACGTGTAGATAGAAAAAGAGTTTCTATCTACACGTTCTGCTCATATTACCCTGTGGCAACCTTTTTTTGTTATGGCAATAAATTTGTTGAACACTTTTGCATCATATCAATTCTGAGTGTGCGGTAATTTTTTGGTATATGACTTTCTGGGCCACATGGTCCGTTTTACCAACACCTCCATGACCTTGAACTGAGTGCACACCATTATTCACTTTTAAGTGAGCGGGGATATACATCACCAGTCCAGGCTGGGTATATATATATATATATATATAAACCTCCCAGCCGTCACTGTCAAGAGTTCCTCACTAACACAGTACGGTATGCTGCCACCAGTTCCTCATTCGATATACAAGCCCTGTCCGACAGCAGTCTTAAATCGGGTGAGAAACCAACCCTGGAGTAGCGTATAATATAACCAACCGAACACGCGGACAAGGGGATTCATGAATTGAGATAAAAGAGCAGCCCAAGATTAATTTTATACTTAATCGCCGAAAAGGCGCACTAGAAAAATACAGGTATATATAGATATACAGAACAATATACAGGTATACAGTCAGGAGTGAAGTACAAGGGTAGGGTACGGATAGGTTACAATTACCGTGTTATGTAGCATGTAACCACAGGGAGGACTTATGGATCACAGGTCCAAATCTTAGTTACGTGGTTCCCTTGGCCGCGTCAGGTAACGGGCCTCCTGCCAGTAGAAGAACTGAGTCCAAAATGAGGAGCTGACTAATATTTTCTAGGCTGCTCCCTCCCACATGATGCACCCACCCCTGGGCTGGGCCTCCTCATTTCTGAGAGTATGATTTTCCAGACAGAACCATGGATGGTCCATAACTTACTGCCCGAAGGTCTAAATGGAATGGTGGCAGCGCCAATGGGTTCTGCTGGATTTTATCTGTGCAAGGAGACCAAATACAGCAGGGGTGGGGAACCTCAGGCCCCAGGGCCATTTACGACCCTCAATGACCTTTTATCAGTTCCCCGAGCATATTTTCAGGGACCACACTCTTGGGCAGGGAGCTGTATTTTGATTGCCACCAGCTCATTAATTTCTTCTTGCTCTGTTAGCACACACACAGTGTTCACTACTGAACACTGAAGGGCATGCAATGAAAGATTAAAGGGAACCTGTCACCCCGTTTTTTCAAGAAGAGCTAAAAATAGCGTTAAATAGGGGCAGAGCTGGGCTTTACATTAGTGTATTTTGGAGCCTTTATTCCCCACCTATGCTGCTGAAATACCTTTGTAAAGTCGCCGTTTTGGGCTGTCACTCACGCTGGTCAGGTCATATGGGCGTGGTGACAGCGCTGTTTCTCCCCCAGATCTCCGTTGGTGACGCAGTGGTGTGCGCATGTCCAAGTGGCGAATCTACTGTGCAGCTTCAAGGAAAATAGCGCGATCTGCGCTATTCAGCCGTTTATCGGTGGGCACGGCCATCTTTGTGAGGCCGCGCGTGCGCAGATGGTTCTTCTCGGCTTCCCGGGGCTTCAGGAAAATGGCTGCGGGATGCTGCGCGTGCGCAGATGGCGATCTCGACTGCCATTTTCCTGAAGCCGAGTTCGCATCTCGGCTGCAGGAAAATGGCCGCCGCGATCTCCATCTGCGCACGCGCGGTATTCCACAGCCATTTTCCTGAAGCCCCGGGAAGCCGAGAAGAACCATCTGCGCACGCGCGGCCATCTTTGTGATAAACGGCTGAATAGCGCAGATCGCGCTATTTTCCTTGAAGATGCGCAGTGGATTCACCACTTGGACATGCGCACACCACTACGCCACGCAGCATGGGTGGAGAATAAAGGCTCCAAAATACACTAATGTAAAGCCCAGCTCTGCCCCTTTTTTATGCTATTTTTAGCTCTTATTGAAAAAACGGGGTGACAGGTTCCCTTTAAATCCTGACACCAGTGCCAGAGTCAGTATGTACTTTGTGGGTGGAGTTTGCACAGCCCCTGAAGGATGGTATAAATATCTATATGGACTTTGGTAGAAAAAAGATTCCCCACCCCTGAAATATGGCTACTGTATTTAATTCCTGGTAGCTATGCTCGGTAACTCAATAACGTAGAGTGCTAGGGGTGGCTGCCTGTTATGGGCTCATGGGGAAAAGAATGCAGATTCCGATTATGTGCTTGGCTAAGCACAGAGATATTGCATTCTTTTATTATAGGTCATTTTCCAGATTCACTATCTCAGAGCCTTGCTGGGAGCTGTGGTGCCACAGTGTGTCTGAGTTGAACAAATGAAGCCAGTTCTGCACAAGAGTTCACACCCTGGTGATAACTGCTGGGTCACAGGGTCTATGGTCTTTCAGTCCCCCCTGGAGAGAGCTTCAAAAGGCCTTGTTGCTGGAGTTAATTGAAGAAAAACATTGCTCTGCTCTGTCTAAAGAAGTGCCTTCCCTGGATAATGAGGTCCCATTGTATAAGGTGTATTTGACTTCCCTTTATGGCCTGGGGGAATTAAATGGTGGGGGGATTGAGTTTGGAGTAAAGGTACCGTTACACTAAACGATTTACCAACGATCACGACCAGTGATACTACCTGGACGTGATCGTTGGTAAGTCGTTGTGTGGTCGCTGGAGAGCTGTCACACAGACAGCTCTCCAGCGACCAACGATGCCGAAGTCCCCAGGTAACCAGGGTAAACATCGGGTTACTAAGCGCAGGGCCGCGCTTAGTAACCCGATGTTTACCCTGGTTACCATTGTAAAAGTAAAAAAAAAACAAAAAAAAACAGTACATACTCACATTCCTGTCACGTCCCCCAGCGTCAGCTTCACTGCACTGTGTAAGCGCCGGCCGTAAAGCAGAGCGGTGACGTCACCGCTGTGCTCTGCTTTACGGCCGGCCGGCGCTGACACAGTCAGTGCGGGAAGCTGACGCCGGGGGACGTTACAGGATTGTGACTATGTACTGTTTTTTTTTTAACTTTTACAATGGTAACCAGGGTAAATATCGGGTTACTAAGCGCGGCCCTGCACTTAGTAACCCGATATTTACCCTGGTTACCAGTGAACACATCGCTGGATTGGCGTCACACACGCCGATTCAGCGATGACAGCGGGTGATCAGCGACCAAAAAAAAGGTCCTGATCATTCCCAGCGACCAATGATCTCCCAGCAGGGGCCTGATCGTTGGTCGCTGTCACGCATAACGATTTCATTAATGATATCGTTGCTACGTCACAAAAAGCAACGATATCGTTAACGAAATCGTTATGAGTGAAGGTACCTTAAGTATTTTGGGTCAAACTGAATCTAACAGGGGATTCCATCAGATCGGAAAATGATATCAAGTAAATATAATTTTCCCATATCTCACACTACAGACTAATGAATCCCCCCTTCCCCAACCCCCCCCCCCCCCCCCCAGCGCATTGTGCACTGCGGGTATTTGCCGGTTTCAGACACGGGTAAAATGGGAGCGGCCTCGCTGTACATATACCTGTGTGGAGCGAGGCCGTGCTCTCTAGTTGGCCAGCCACGTCACTGTTCTGGGTACAGCCTCGGCTCTATACAAGTGGCCCATGGGCCAGGAGTATATATAACTCATACACACCCTCTGTTCATGGGTCTGAATCCGGCGAATCCCCGCAGCACACGGGGCGTGCACTGGGGGGGATTCATAAGTCTGCAGTCACATAGAGCGATAACAGACTTATCGTTTACCATGTCGTGTACTAGAAAACGGGGAAAAAATCCAAGTGCGGTGAAATTGAAAAGAAAAAAAGTGCAATCCCAAACTTGTTTTTTGTTTGGCTTTTTTACTATGTTCACTAAATGCTAAGACTGACCTGCCATTATTATTCTCCAGGTCACTACGAGTTCATAGATAAAAAAGAACCTAGACGTGTTTGGTGTCTAAGGGTGAAGAAAAATTCCAAACTTTGTAAAAAACAAAACAAATTGCGCCATTTTCCAATACACGTAGCGTGTCCAGTTTTCGTGATCTCAGATTGGGTGAGGGATTATTTTTCATGCACCGAGCTGTCATTTTTAATGATACCATTTTGGTGAAGATACGATCATTTGATCGCCCTTTATTGCATTTTAATGCAATGTCGCAGCAACCAAAAAACTTAATTCTGGCGTTTTGACTTTTTTTTCTCGCTACGCCGTTTAACAATCAGGTTAATCCTTTTTTTTATTGATAGATCAGGCGATACCAAATATGTGTATGTTTTTTTATTGTTTTATTTTGAATGGGGCGAAAGGGGGTGATTTGAACTTTTATACTTTCCTTATTTTTTTAAAGGGAACCTGTCACCCCGTTTTTTCAGATTGAGCTATAAATACTGTTAAATAGGGCCTGCGTTGTGCGTTACTATAGTGTATGTAGTGTACCCTGATTCCCCATGTATGCTGAGAAATACATTACCAAAGTCGCCGTTTTCGCCTGTCAATCAGGCTGGTCTGGTCAGGTGGGCGTGTTCACAGCGCTCTTTTCTTCTCCAGCTTTCCGTTGGTGGCGTAGTGGTGTGCGCATGTCCAAGGTCCGAATTCCCTGCGCCCACGTGAAGACACAGCGCGCGATCTGCGCTGTAATCCCTTGCATCGGTGGGGGCGGCCATCTTCCTGGGGCAGCGCGTGCGCAGATGGAGTGCTCTGCTGCACGGGGCTTCAGGAAAATGGCTGCGGGATGCCGCGCGTGCGCATTAGAGATCGCGGCGGCCATTTTTCCAAAGCCGAGTTTTTAAAAAACATTTTTTTTTACTTTTGGCATGCTTCAATAGTCTCCATGGGAGATTAGAAGCTGCCTCAACCCGATCGGCTCTGCTACATAGAGGCGATGATCAGCTAGCAGAATTACTCACTTGCTATGAGCGCTGACCACTGTGTGGCGCTCACAGCAAGACGGCACTGACAACCATAGAGGTCTCCAGGAGACCTCCGTTTGTCATGCCAACACACCGGTGACCCGCGATCACATGACGGGGTCACCGATGTGCATATTTCCAGCGCGATTGCCGGAAGCGCTTGTTAAATGCCGCTGTCAAGAGTTTGAAAGCGGCATTTAACTAGTTAATAGCAGCGGGTGGATCGCGATTCCACCCACGGCTATTGCGGGCACATGTCAGCTGTTCAAAACAGCTGGCATGTCCTGGGAAAGATGTGGGCTCAGCGCTGGAGTCCTCATCAACGGGAGGGAGTAAATGTATGCCCGATGTCGAAAAGGGGTTAAAGAGAAAAAGAGTTGAACCCACAGAGGTATGATTTTGGTGGCTAACCTAAGTATACTCCATCAATTTGTAAGTTCAAAGAAACACAGTTACTTCTCTTGTAATAAGCCTCATTCACATATGTATTTCTTTTCATGTGCTTGTTTGATTCTCGTTCTTCAGGTGTAGAACATGTACCCAGTCTATGTTGCTGTTATGTTTGCTAATGACAGGTGTTATGAAGGCAATCCAGAAACACAGTGTGCTTAGCGATCAGAGCGCACACAGTGATCTGACAAATACCCAAAAATACAAGAACGAGCTCTGAGACGTGGAAACTCTGTAGACTGCACACCTGATCCTATCCTAAACACAACTAAAAGCGGCTGTGGATTGCGCCTAACAACTACCTAGGCAACTCGGCACAGCCTAAGAAACTAGCTAGCCTGAAGATAGAAAAATAGGCCTGACTTGCCCCAGAGAAATTCCCCAAAGGAAAAGGCAGCCCCCCACATATAATGACTGTGAGTAAGATGAAAAGACAAAACGTAGGGATGAAATAGATTCAGCAAAGTGGGGCCCGATATTCTAGGACAGAGCGAGGACAGTAAAGCGAACTTTGCAGTCTACAAAAAACCCTAAAGCAAAACCACGCAAAGGGGGCAAAAAAAAACCACCGTGCCGAACTAACGGCACGGCGGTACACCCTTTGCGTCTCAGAGCTTCCAGCAAAACAAAAGACAAGCTGGACAGAAAAAAAGCAACAAAACAGCAAAAAGCACTTAGCTATACAGAGCAGCAGGTCACAGGAACAATCAGGAGAAGCTCAGATCCAACACTGAAACATAGACAAGGAGCAAGGATAGCAGCATCAGGCGGAGTTAAGTAATGAAGCAGTTAACGAGCTCACCAGAACACCTGAGGGAGGAAGCTCAGAAGCTGCAGTACCACTTGTGACCACAGGAGTGAATTCAGCCACAGAATTCACAACAGTACCCCCCCCCCTTGAGGAGGGGTCACCGAACCCTCACCAGAGCCCCCAGGCCGACCAGGATGAGCCGCATGAAAGGCACGAACAAGATCGGAAGCATGAACATCAGAGGCAAAAACCCAGGAATTATCTTCCTGAGCATAACCCTTCCATTTAACCAGATACTGGAGTTTCCGTCTAGAAACACGAGAATCCAAAATCTTCTCCACAATATACTCCAATTCCCCCTCCACCAAAACCGGGGCAGGAGGCTCAACAGATGGAACCATAGGTGCCACGTATCTCCGCAACAACGACCTATGGAATACATTATGTATGGAAAAGGAGTCTGGGAGGGTCAAACGAAAAGACACAGGATTGAGAACCTCAGAAATCCTATACGGACCAATAAAACGAGGTTTAAATTTAGGAGAGGAAACCTTCATAGGAATATGACGAGAAGATAACCAAACCAGATCCCCAACACGAAGTCGGGGACCCACACGGCGTCTGCGATTAGCGAAAAGTTGAGCTTTCTCCTGGGACAAGATCAAATTGTCCACTACCTGAGTCCAGATCTGCTGCAACCTATCCACCACAGAATCCACACCAGGACAGTCCGAAGACTCAACCTGTCCTGAAGAGAAACGAGGATGGAACCCAGAATTGCAAAAAAATGGAGAAACCAAGGTAGCCGAGCTGGCCCGATTATTAAGGGCGAACTCAGCCAACGGCAAAAAGGACACCCAATCATCCTGGTCTGCAGAAACAAAACATCTCAGATATGTTTCCAAGGTCTGATTGGTTCGTTCGGTCTGGCCATTAGTCTGAGGATGGAAAGCCGAGGAAAAGGATAGGTCAATGCCCATCCTACCACAAAAGGCTCGCCAGAACCTTGAAACAAACTGGGAACCTCTGTCAGAAACAATATTCTCAGGAATGCCATGCAACCGAACCACATGCTGAAAGAACAAAGGTACCAAATCAGAGGAGGAAGGCAATTTAGCCAAGGGCACCAGATGGACCATTTTAGAAAAGCGATCACAGACCACCCAAATGACTGACATCTTTTGAGAAACGGGAAGGTCAGAAATGAAATCCATCGAAATATGTGTCCAAGGCCTCTTTGGGACCGGCAAGGGCAAAAGCAACCCACTGGCACGAGAACAGCAGGGCTTAGCCCTAGCACAAATCCCACAGGACTGCACAAAAGTACGTACATCCCGTGACAGAGATGGCCACCAGAAGGATCTAGCCACTAACTCTCTGGTACCAAAGATTCCAGGATGACCAGCCAACACCGAACAATGAAGTTCAGAGATAAGTTTATTAGTCCACCTATCAGGGACGAACAGTTTCTCTGCTGGACAACGATCAGGTTTATTCGCCTGAAATTTTTGCAGCACCCGCCGCAAATCAGGGGAGATGGCAGACACAATGACTCCTTCCTTGAGGATACCCGCTGGCTCAGATAAACCCGGAGAGTCGGGCACAAAACTCCTAGACAGAGCATCCGCCTTCACATTTTTAGAGCCCGGAAGGTACGAAATCACAAAGTCGAAGCGGGCAAAAAATAACGACCAACGGGCCTGTCTAGGATTCAAGCGCTTGGCAGACTCGAGATAAGTCAAGTTCTTATGATCAGTCAATACCACCACGCGATGCTTAGCTCCTTCAAGCCAATGACGCCACTCCTCGAATGCCCACTTCATGGCCAGCAACTCTCGATTGCCCACATCATAATTACGCTCAGCGGGCGAAAACTTCCTGGAAAAGAAAGCACATGGTTTCATCACTGAGCAATCAGAACCTCTCTGTGACAAAACCGCCCCTGCTCCAATCTCAGAAGCATCAACCTCGACCTGGAACGGAAGAGAAACATCTGGCTGACACAACACAGGGGCAGAACAAAAACGACGCTTCAACTCCTGAAAAGCTTCCACAGCAGCAGAAGACCAATTAACCAAATCAGCACCCTTCTTGGTCAAATCGGTCAATGGTTTGGCAATGCTAGAAAAATTACAGATGAAGCGACGATAAAAATTAGCAAAGCCCAGGAACTTTTGCAGACTTTTCAGAGATGTCGGCTGAATCCAATCCTGGATGGCTTGGACCTTAACTGGATCCATCTCAATAGTAGAAGGGGTAAAGATGAACCCCAAAAATGAAACTTTCTGCACACCGAAGAGACACTTTGATCCCTTCACAAACAAAGAGTTAGCACGCAGGACCTGAAAAACCGTTCTGACCTGCTTCACATGAGACTCCCAATCATCTGAGAAGATCAAAATGTCATCCAAGTAAACAATCAGGAATTTATCCAGATACTCATGGAAGATGTCATGCATAAAAGACTGAAACACAGATGGAGCATTGGCAAGTCCGAACGGCATCACTAGATACTCAAAATGACCCTCGGGCATATTGAATGCAGTTTTCCATTCATCTCCTTGCCTGATTCTCACCAGATTATACGCACCACGAAGATCTATCTTAGTGAACCAACTAGCCCCCTTAATCCGAGCAAACAAGTCAGATAACAATGGCAAGGGATACTGAAATTTAACAGTGATCTTATTAAGAAGGCGGTAATCAATACACGGTCTCAGCGAACCATTCTTCTTGGCTACAAAGAAGAACCCTGCTCCCAGTGGTGATGACGATGGGCGAATATGTCCCTTCTCCAGGGATTCCTTCACATAACTGCGCATAGCGGCGTGTTCGGGCACGGATAAATTAAATAATCGACCTTTAGGGAATTTACTACCAGGAATCAAATTGATAGCACAATCACAATCCCTATGCGGAGGTAGAGCATCGGACTTGGGCTCTTCAAATACATCCTGATAATCAGACAAGAACTCTGGGACCTCAGAAGGGGTGGATGACGAAATCGACAAAAATGGAACATCACCATGTACCCCCTGACAACCCCAGCTGGATACCGACATGGAATTCCAATCCAATACTGGATTATGGGTTTGTAGCCATGGCAACCCCAACACGACCACATCATGCAGATTATGCAACACCAGAAAGCGAATAACTTCCTGATGTGCAGGAGCCATGCACATGGTCAGCTGGGCCCAGTATTGAGGTTTATTCTTGGCCAAAGGTGTAGCATCAATTCCTCTCAATGGAATAGGACACCGCAAAGGCTCCAAGAAAAACCCACAACGTTTAGCATAATCCAAATCCATCAGATTCAGGGCAGCGCCCGAATCCACAAACGCCATGACAGAAAACGACGACAAAGAGCATATCAAGGTAATGGACAGAAGGAATTTGGACTGTACAGTACCAATGACGGCAGACCTAGCGGACCGCTTAGTGCGCTTAGGACAATCAGAAATAGCATGAGTGGAATCACCACAGTAGAAACACAGACCATTCAGACGTCTGTATTCCTGCCGTTCAACTCTAGTCATAGTCCTATCGCACTGCATAGGCTCAGGTTTAACCTCAGGCAGTACCGCCAAATGGTGCACAGATTTACGCTCGCGCAAGCGTCGACCGATCTGAATGGCCAAAGACAAAGACTCATTCAAACCAGCAGGCATAGGAAATCCCACCATGACATCCTTAAGAGCCTCAGAGAGACCCTTTCTGAACAAAGCTGCCAGCGCAGATTCATTCCACTGAGTGAGTACTGACCATTTCCTAAATTTCTGACAATATACTTCTATATCATCCTGACCCTGGCACAAAGCCAGCAAATTTTTCTCAGCCTGATCCACTGAATTAGGCTCATCGTACAGCAATCCGAGCGCCAGGAAAAACGCATCGACACTACTCAATGCAGGGTCTCCTGGCGCAAGAGAAAATGCCCAGTCTTGAGGGTCGCCGCGCAAAAAAGAAATAATAATCAAAACCTGTTGAATAGGATTACCAGAAGAATGAGGTTTCAAGGCCAGAAATAGCTTACAATTATTTTTGAAACTTAGAAACTTAGTTCTATCTCCAAAAAACAAATCAGGAATAGGAATTCTTGGTTCTAACATAGATTTCTGATCAATAGTATCTTGAATTTTTTGTACATTTATAACGAGATTATCCATTGAAGAGCACAGACCCTGAATATCCATGTCCACACCTGTGTCCAGAATCACCCAAATGTCTAGGGAAAAAAAAAAAAGTGAACACAGAGCAGAAAAAAAAAAAAAAATGATGTCAGAACTTTTTCTTTCCCTCTATTGAGAATCATTAGTTAGGCTCCTTGTACTGTTATGTTTGCTAATGACAGGTGTTATGAAGGCAATCCAGAAACACAGTGTGCTTAGCGATCAGAGCGCACACAGTGATCTGACAAATACCCAAAAATACAAGAACGAGCTCTGAGACGTGGAAACTCTGTAGACTGCACACCTGATCCTATCCTAAACACAACTAAAAGCGGCTGTGGATTGCGCCTAACAACTACCTAGGCCACTCGGCACAGCCTAAGAAACTAGCTAGCCTGAAGATAGAAAAATAGGCCTGACTTGCCCCAGAGAAATTCCCCAAAGGAAAAGGCAGCCCCCCACATATAATGACTGTGAGTAAGATGAAAAGACAAAACGTAGGGATGAAATAGATTCAGCAAAGTGGGGCCCGATATTCTAGGACAGAGCGAGGACAGTAAAGCGAACTTTGCAGTCTACAAAAAACCCTAAAGCAAAACCACGCAAAGGGGGGCAAAAAAAACCCACCGTGCCGAACTAACGGCACGGCGGTACACCCTTTGCGTCTCAGAGCTTCCAGCAAAACAAAAGACAAGCTGGACAGAAAAAAAGCAACAAAACAGCAAAAAGCACTTAGCTATACAGAGCAGCAGGTCACAGGAACAATCAGGAGAAGCTCAGATCCAACACTGAAACATAGACAAGGAGCAAGGATAGCAGCATCAGGCGGAGTTAAGTAATGAAGCAGTTAACAAGCTCACCAGAACACCTGAGGGAGGAAGCTCAGAAGCTGCAGTACCACTTGTGACCACAGGAGTGAATTCAGCCACAGAATTCACAACATGTTGCTATTCACATGTTAGGAATTAGCCCTTATCTCTGTCTCCACATCAGCTTTGATCTGAAGGGAGTGGACTATTGCTATTGCACTGATCCTAACATCTCCTAACATCCCAGACCTCTGTAAACAGGTTACGAAAACCCGAAAGCAAAGAAGCATTCTGTGTCAGTATCAATTAGGAAGCAGAGGTGTCAGGGCCTGTTACCGAAGCTGACAGTGAGACATCTGGGCAGCTTTCTTAATGAAAATCCATTAGTATGTTTCATCTATTTTTATCTCAAGCCAATTAAAGCAACTTTTCTTTTAGGTGGACATTAGTAGATAAGCTGATTCTGCTAATATGTTAGCTAACTAAAGATTTACTCTCTAAGCACATTCTGCTGTTTTATAAAGGTCTGTTTATTACACATCTTCTGATTCTTCTAATTCAAACACTTAGGCTATATTCACACTTAGCGGTTTTTACCGCGGAACCGCCGCGATTTTGATGCTGCGGGTCCGCAGCAGTTTCCATAGCGTTTACAGTAACATGTAAACCCTATGGAAACCGCAAACCGCTGTGCACATGCTGCGGGAAAAACCGCGCGGGAACGCAGCGGTTTACAACCCGCAGCATGTCACTTCTTTGTGCAGAATCGCTGCGATTCTGCACCCATAGGAATACATTGAACCGCTTACTTCCCGCATGGGGCTGTGCCCACGTTGCGGGAAGTAAGCGGATAATGTGCGGGTGGTACCCGGGGTGGAGGAGAGGAGACTCTCCTCCAGGCCCTGGGAACCATATTTGGGGTTAAAAAATAATAAAATCTGGTTATACTCACCCTCTGATGTCCGGAGCTCCTGGGCGCTGCACGCGGCTGTCCGGTCAGAGTTGCTGTGCGACCAGGACCTGCGGTGACGTCGCGGTCACATGACCGTGACGTCACGAAGGGTCCTTCTCGCACAGCATCTCTGGAACCGGACCGCCGGGTGCAGCGCCGAGGGATCGGGACGTCAGAGGGTGAGTATAACCAATTTTTATTATTTTTAACATTACTATTGATGCTGCATATTGCTGCATATGCAGCATCAATAGTATAGGCGGAAACCCGCAGCGGAAAACGCGGAACAAACCGCGATAAATCTGCAGGGAGAACCGCAGTTGTTTTGCCCTGCAGATTTATCAAATCCGCTGCGGGAAAACCCGCAGAGGGACGCCGCAAGGTGTGAACATAGCCTTAGTCCTCTTGTTTCCAAATAATGTGTGCTAATACTTTTGGGTATTACAATAAAAATCATATTATTCATCGCCTGACACATTAAGAGTGTGATATCTGGTATCGTGTACATTAAAGTTCTCATTATTAAGATTATATACGATAATGTATTATAACATATGGTAATATAATGTAATGTGTTATAATTTCAATCACTCAACTGAATATTCAGTTCCTGACTGAGAAGCTTTAAGGTACCTTCACACATAACGATTTCATTAACGATATCGTTGCTTTTTGTGACGTAGCAACGATATCGTTAACGAAATCGTTATGCGTGACAGCGACCAACAATCAGGCCCCTGCTGGGAGATCGTTGGTCGCTGGGAATGATCAAGACCTTTTTTTTGGTCGCTGATCACCCGTTGTCATCGCTGGATCGACGTTTGTGACGCCGATCCAGCTATGTGTTCACTGGTAACCAGGGTAAATATCGGGTTACTAAGCGCAGGGCCGCGCTTAGTAACCCGATGTTTACCCTGGTTACCATTGTAAAAGTTAAAAAAAACAGTAAATACTCACATTCCGATGTCTGTCACATCCCCCGGCATCAGCTTCCCGCACTGACTGTCAGTGCCGGCCGTAAAGCAGAGCACAGCGGTGACGTCACCGCTGTGCTCTGCTACGGCCGGCCGGCGCTGACACAGTGCAGGGAAACTGATGCCGGGGACATGACAGACACCGGAATGTAAGTATGTACTGTTTTTTTTTTTTTTACTTTTACAATGGTAACCAGGGTAAACATCGGGTTACTAAGCGCGGCCCTGTGCTTAGTAACCCAATGTTTACCCTGGTTACCCGGGGACTTCGGCATCGTCTGTGTGACAGCTCTCCAGCGACCACACAACGACCTAAACAGCGACGCTGCAGCGATCAGCATCGTTGTCTATATCGCTGCAGCGTCGCTAAATGTGACGGTTACTTTTTAAGGAGCCATTGGCATTAAACATGCATTATTTATTTCAAGGGACACCATGTATGAATTATTCATTTTCAGGGGACACCAGCCATAATTTTCGTCAGGGGCATTTTGTATAAATTACTTATGATCATGGGACAGCATGTATAAATTTCTATTTTTTTTTTTTTTTGGGGGGGTGTTGAGATACCATAAATAAATTATATTCAGGGGCACTGTATATTAATGACCTCTATTCAGCAGGCACCAAGTACAGTTTCAATCAAAATTATTCAGCTCACTATTGCTACAAACTTTTCTTTTACAATAAACCAAACAAATAAGAAGAAAGGGACATGTTGGAGAATTCATTTGTTATATTAGTTGTGGCGACCTATTTACAGTTTTCCTATTTGATTGGTTTATTGTGTATATTTTACCAATAAACCTAATTTGCAATGGGGTGTTGAATAATTTTTATTGCAACTGTGGGGGGATGGATTCTCTTGCTTGCACACATATATATTAGTGTTTTTAAAAAATGTCCATATTTCTACATAAATTTGACCTGTAATTACATTAGATTTCCACAAAAGTCCTAAAAGTTTTTATTGAGGAAGACATGTCTGTGAGTGTCAAAATTATGTGAACCTTTAGGCCTGATTCAGACGTCCAATTTTCTCACCTATGAGAAAAAATGAACTATAATTTTCATCAGACTTTGATCAGAGTGTGATAGAACCTGAAGACCTACCTCTTCCGACAAGCCTACAACCTGCAGTAACTGCCGATTGACCAAACCGCTGCACGACCAGCTCTACCCTACCTACTGTATTCTCACCCATCCCTTGTAGATTGTGAGCCCTCGCGGGCAGGGTCCTCTCTCCTCCTGCACCAGTTGTGACTTGTATTGTTTAAGATTATTGTACTTTTTTTTCTATGTATACCCCTCCTCACATGTAAAGCGCCATGGAATAAATGGCACTATAATAATAAATAATAATAATTCAAGTGTCATCAATTTTATATATGAAAAATGTAAACCACCTTCTTCTATGCAACAGTCCGAGAAAATCAGACCACACTCGGATGTCATCTGAGTGCTGTCCAATTTTTTCACAGACCAATAGACTTGCATTAATGATTTTGATATGACCCTTGAATTAAACTAGGTCATGTCTCCATGATTTTCTGTGGACCAGTTGATCAACGAAAAATCATTGATATGTGAATGCCACATAGACTTTCACAGTGTATTATCCGTGAAAATCATGGATGCCACTTGTATGGGAAAATGCGACATCTGAATGAACCCTTAGCATTAGCAGATAATTTGATGGAGAAAAATAGTCTGATGTTTTAAAACATTGGGATGACAATCAGGTGTCAATGGGCAACTACTTTCATTTAAAGGGAACCTGCACCAGGTTTTTGCCATATAAAGTAGGGCCAGCACCTGTACGCCCTTATACACAGAATTCTAGAATTATGTATATAAACCCCAATGCGCTTTGCGTTACACAAAAAAAAAATGCTTTTATTATACTCGCCTTCAATGCGGTCCGATGGGCCTTGCTACTCTTGGTCCGGTGTCTCCTCTCTCTTTGCAATTGCCAACCTCCTTGTTTCATGTGGGTGACGAGTCCTATGTCACTGACACAGTGTCCTCCATCGTGGTCCTGTGCCGACGTACTTTTCTCTGCCCTGCTAAGGGCAAAGTATTGTAGTGCGCATGCAACAGCGCTTTTTGCCATTCCCCACGCATGTGCATTACAGCACTTTGCTCCACACTCGGAATGGAAAACATTGGAGTGCACTCCTATGTTTTCCAGGCACACAAAGACTTGAATGGGTAAATGTGATCCGATTTGCGGAGCCACTTGCAGCATGCTGCGATTTTTTTTCTCATTATAAGTCGGCATGAGAAAAAACAAACGCTCATCAGCACTGTCCTACTGAATAACAACATTGGTCCAATTGCTACCGATGTATACGCTCGTGTGAGCAAGCCCAAACACTATTTATATGCTTTTCAATCTCTACCAAATTACTACAAATGGAAATTGGCATCAAACTAACTGTGTGAGGTTTGCCTGACATGCAACGATCCTCCAGCACAGGATCTAGCAGACATCATCCCCTCTCTTCTGTCAGATTCTTGGATGCAGAGACATGTCACACACTTACTTTCAAGATGCTAGAACTTATGGTCATGAGAAGCCCCAGTGTGAGAACGATTCTCATTTGAAAATCCATGTATCAAATATGGTAGGCGAGAAAGTGTTAAACTAGCAAACTGTATGAGTAACAATTGCAAACTGGGAAAGTGTTCAGCTATGTAACATTATGTAATGCATGTCCTAGCTGAACAAGCAGCATCTGCACATGAACAAACACAATGGCTTATGTATTAGTCATACACTTTAAAAATGCGCAACTGAAAAAGAAAATATAAGCTTTTATCTAAACTTACTGATGTTGAGAACCAACAACTATCTGAACTATAGAGGGCTAGGCTATGAAAACCAAGGTAAGGCATCACCTAGGCATGTCACCGTGTCTTTAATGAGAATAACTAGGTTGGTCCTTAAAAGAACTGGGGACACAGGGCATTCACCTGTTGGCAGAAGAACATATTAGGGTGCATTAAAGGAGGTATTCTAAAGATACTGAAGAGCAGCTTCATCCCCTCCGTGGTCCATTCTGTGAAGCCATTTTAACACGCTATATCCAGACTAGTTGCAGGTCTCCTAATCCAAACTCAACATCCATGGATAGTGCGGATATTGAGGTCCATACTCAGACCATGAATGTTGAATGTGAGAAAAGGGCCTGAGGCTGCATTCACACATCCAGTGTGGTGTCCGTTTGTTAAGTGGTACATTCACATGTTCTGTATTTGGTCAGTCTTTTAACTCAGTATTTGTATGTGTCGGCACCTGCGCAGAAGAAACAAGAATCCAATGCCCATAAAAAGGCAGAACGGTAACGTGGAATATCGCAATCGTGAGCTGCAGGCGCGGGACAACCACTAGACGTCACAGGCCCTGTGATACTGATGGGAGTCGACCAGTACGCTACACTAATGAAGACAGCCTGGAAGAATGCATTAACATAACGGATTAAAAGATGATTTCTCCACAAGACAGCAGATATCAGGCATACAGCTATGATTATTTTAAAGGGAACCTTTCACCCCCAAAATCGACGATGAGCTAAGCCCACCGGCATCAGGGGCTTATCTACAGCATTCTGTAATGCTGTAGATAAGCCCCCGATGTATCCTGAAAGATGAGAAAAAGAGGTTAGATTATACTCACCCAGGGGTGGTCCCGCTGCGGTCCGGTCCCATGACCCAATGACAAGTTGCTAAGTATTCTAGAACCTGTATGCCCATATCAATAGGTTAGGTACTGTTAAGTATTCTAGAACCTGTATGCCCATATCAATAGGTTAGGTACATCCAAGGGGGTGAGGGATTCCCTTTAAACACAGGTGAAAACCGGAATACATCCTTTTTACTTCAGTGCTCCATCAGTTTTTTTTTATCCATTGAATTGTCTCAATGGTTAAAAAAGAAGTTCAGACAGTTCACTTACTTCAGTTTTAAAAATGGAAGCAAAACAGAGGAAACATTAGGGAAAATTGTTTCATTTTACATGGATGTACAAACAGACCTTTATGTGTTGATGTAGCCTTGAGGCACATTTAGCCTTGAGGCACCTATGACACTATGGGGGTGTTCAAATGTCAGTGATTTTTTGTGGTTGGATCAAGTGGTCCATGCAAAATCACAGAGACATGTGCGATATTGATTTGAGTGTTTAATCAAATTCGGCAATAAAATTCTATGTGCCCGTGGGAAATATATAATCGGACAGCGCTCAGATGCTATCCATGTACTGTGTTTTTCATGGGATGACAGAATGGTGTAGGTAGAGAAAACGTTTTTTTCTTTTTTCTCATCACTGTTGACACTGATCCAAATTACTGATTTGGTTAAATCACTGATTTCTGACTACTGAGGCGCAAGTCAGCTTTGGTGCAACTACATGATACACCTCCGGACTGTGTATAGAGATTGATACATTGGAACGATTCATTCACCTGGAGTACTGGTGACGGCTAAGTGGCATAGGAAGCTGTATACTGGTTGCTGATCCATCCCATCACTTCTGAGCCACTATGCTTCCCTTTCCATCACTGGTACCAGTATTATTGAAGCCGACTATGGATGTCTACATAGATACTCCTGGTGCCAATAATACCGTCACTGTGAAGAAAGCCATGGTGCTAGATATGGCCACAACCTTCCTATGTAACGGCAGCCCATACCTGATCCTTTACTGCTATAATGGCCTTTACCCTTCCGATAAAATGGTTTATATTGGCAAATGTATTAGAAACGTGACTGACAAGCAAGAAACCAGAGGAAGATCTGTCCAATTCTCCAGCAGATTCCTGCATTTCTCACACTGACTCACAGCCCTGACTGCTTTATGAAGCCCCATCATTTCCCAATCTTCCATGTTGGCACTGAATCTCCCACACCATTTGTACCTGGCCAGCACTGTCCCAGGTGAGCTGTGTTCTGTAATAGTGGAGGCTATAATTACAGACATGCACATGAAGTATGAGGACACCAACCTGTAGCCAGTGCAGAAGCTGCGAGCAGTGTGAGCAGTGAGAGCAGAGCCTCCATGGTCACTGGTACATAGGAGCATATGCCTGGAGCTGGATGACTTCTCCCAGTAATGCCTATTGCAGACATGCAGGTCCCATCATGGAATCATCAGCACTGGAGATGGAGGACACCAGTGGGAATCACTCTCCTGGGGAAGGTGAGCTGCCATGTTCTGCCGGCGGCACCTGACCTGTAGCTCCTTCCAGGCGCGTCCTTGTGTACACGACAAGTCCAGGCTGCAGCTTGTCTCTCAGCTATTATTATGTCTCCCCTCCCGTGATAACAGTGTGGGATGTTTGGGGCTGGTGGAAGTACAGTAAGTGGTGCCCGCCTGGTTCCCGCCCTCAGCCGCCCCGTTCCCGCCCTCAGCCGCCCCGTTCCCGCCTTCTACCTCAGCCGCCTCCTGCACCTCACACACATTCCTCTCATGCACCGTCTGTGCTGTGCACGGTGCTTGTTATGAGGGACTGGTACTGACACAAGTCAGCAGCTTACTCCTCCTCCTCCACAGTCGCCCGTGCCTCAGTATATTGCTGCCTTTTTATGTCTGGCAGCATGCCCTCATGACACAGTTAGTGAATGAATCAGTCATGCATTCACCATGACAGGGACATTCTTGGAGCCATTAGTCATTAAAACTTGTACACTGAAAATGCTTGATGTAAACAATCCATAAATGGCAGCACTCGAGGGAATATGTGGGGGCGTAATGTTTCCTCATACAACCTGTCTTGTGGTGCTGTAAAAGTAGAGAACCACCTGCCTGCAAGGGGCAGTGTTTGGGTAGCACCCTCCATTTACCCTATGGGGAGAAGCAAGGGTGGAACTGTAGGGGGTATCCAAAAAAGTGAAAAAGGTGGCACTCACCAGATAAAATCCATGCTTTATTAGACAAACTTGTAAAATTACATCTTCAGCTGGAGGGAAGTGCGAGGATGACGGGCCGTTTCACGCTGAAGTGAATAGCATACCATAAAGAAACCCCAGCATTATAAATGATGCATGTCTGGTACATGCCGGAATGGTGGCACAGTTAGCTTAGCATACTAAGGACCCTTCTAGTTAGAAGGTGTCACCTATACACAGAATAGACGATAACTTCTAGATCTAGAAGGGTGGAGGCAGGGTCGGACTGGGGTGTCTGGGGCCCACAGGGGGAATTGACCCTAGGGGCCCACCCTACAGCTATATGCAAATAACTTAGCCATTATACCCGATATAGTGGAGCGTCAGATGTAAAACACAGGTGGCTCCTGCACATCTACTGTGCGCACACCATAACTGATATGTACAATTACGGTAGTTTGCATTAAAGGGTGCTTTCATGAAAGCAAGTTATCACCGATCCACGGGTTAGGTAGGTGATAACTTATTGATCAGTGGAATCCGACCATTGGAAACCACACCAATTGGAAGAATGTGGAACTTTTATCCATGACAGGACATTTTTATCTCCATTTTAAAATGGAGCTGAAGATGGGATGTCTGACCGCAGCTCCATTCATCCTCTTTGGGGGCTTCCAGAAAAAGCCTAGTGCAGCCCCTTAGAGAATGAATAGATCAGTGGTGAAGTCGTACATGCCACTCCATACTTATAGGGATAAGAGTTGAAATTCTGCAGATTGGTGCAGGTCCCAGCAATCAGACCCCCACCAATCTATAACTTATCACTTATCCTTTGGCTAGGTTCACACGTTCAGTATTTGGTCAGTATTTTACATCAGTATTTGTAAAGCAAAACCAGGAGTGGAACAATCAAAGGAAAAATATTATAGAGACACGTCACCACTTCTGTATTTATCACCCACTCCTGGTTTTGGATTACAAATATTTAGACAAACTACTGACCAAACACTGAATGTGTGAACATGGCCTTGGGATAGGTGATTACCACTGGTAACATTATACACAGGAGCTCTGTATATAGTGTCAGTGTACAGGTAATACAGTGATCAACAGTGACATTATACATAGAAGCTCTGTATATAGTGTATAGTGTACAGGTAATACAGTGTACACCAATAACATTATACACAGGAGCTCTGAAAATAGTGTATAGTGTACAGGTAATGTGATCACTGGTGAAATACACATGAGCTCTGCATATAGTGTCAGTGTACAGGTAATACAGTGATCACCACTGACATTATACACATGAGCTCTGCATATAGTGTCAGTGTAACGGTCATACAGGGATCACCAGTGCCATTATACACATGAGCTCTGTATATAGTGTCAGTGTACAGGTAAGGCTGGTTTCACACTTGCGTAGGGCAGAGCTGCGGAGGGCTGCGTAGTTCCTCCGTTAAGCCCCACCCACTGCCGCACGTCTTCCATTCAGCTCCGCCTACGTCGGCATGCATCTTGAGTACCTATCTTTAACATTGGGTACGCAGGCCATGCGAATGTATGCGGATGTCTCTTCATGTGCCGTTTTGATGCTGCGCCGAACGCAACATGTTGCATTTTGTTGCGGTCGACGCAGCGTCAAAACAACGCATGTGGAGGCATCCGCATACATTCGCATAGCCTGCGTACCCAATATTAAAGATAGGTACCCAGGACGAATGCCGATGTAGGCGGAGCTGAATAGAAGCGGTGCGGCAGTGGGCGGGCTTAACGGAGGAACTACGCAGCCCTCCGCAGCTCTGCCCTACAAAAGTATGAAACCAGCCTAATGCGGTGGTCACTAGTGACATTATACACAGGAGCTCTGTATACAGTGTACAGGTAATACAGTGATCACCAGTGACATTATACACAGGAGCTCTGTATATAGTGTACAGGTAATACAGTGATCACCAGTGACATTATACACATGAGCTCTGTATAAAGTGTCAGTGTACAGGTAATACAGTGATCACTGGTGACATTATACACAGAAGCTCTGTATATAGTTTATAGTGTACATATAATACAGTGATCACCAGTGACATTATACAGAGGAGCTCTGTACACAGTATACAGTATATAATCTAAGTGTAAAAATAACACACTGACTCACCAATGACGTCTGTAGTTGAAGTCTTTCATCTTCATCAAGTTCAGACCGCCATCACTTCTTCCAGCCAGGACTCGTCTCTGCAGAAAATAACACAGTTATCTATAGCTGATCGCTTCCAGAGCACATTCCCCACTATTGTCCCTGACTTCTACACTATGTCAGATGAAGAAAAAATTGTAACATTTATAAACCCTAGCTGGCCATGTGGTGTGTGACACATAAGCAGATCCATGTTGTTTCATTTATGAAGGAGGGACTGAGTCACAGGGTCTATTTTTACTGGTGCATCAGGCGGCATTAATCTTCTTAAAGGGCCATTATGAAACAGTGGGTCTCCTAAGCTTTTGTAGCCTATGCTGGGAGTGGATGGGCTGCCAAGAATTACAATGCACCACAATACCCCTGTCATAAGATGTCCAGAGGGGACTCCTGAAAATGTGTTGCATTGAATTCAAGGCGAGCCCTGCTACCAATTCATACACCCCAATAAGCCTTTGAACCCACATAGTGGATGGGCCCATGAAAATCCACTTCACAATATGCATTTTGTACTCTGTACTCCTCTGTTTTACATATTGGCGGCAAGGCCAGCCCTGCTGCATAGTCAGTCATATGCACCCCATTAGGCTTTGGAACCCACATAGTGGGTGGGCCCAGGAAAACCCACTTCACAATATGCATTGTGTGCTACATACTCCTTTGTTTTATATATTGGCAGGAAGGCGAGCTCTGCTGCATAGTCATATGCACCCCACTAGGCCTTGGAACCCACATACTGGATGGGCCCATGAAAATCCTCTTCACAATATGCATTGTGTGCTCCATACTCCTTTGTTTTATACATTGGCAGGAAGTCGAGCCCTGCTGCATAGTCAGTCATATGCACCCCATTAGGCCTTGGAATCCACATACTGGATGGACCCATGAAAATCCTCTTCACAATATGCATTGTGTGCTCCATACTCCTTTGTTTTATACATTGGCAGGAAGTCGAGCCCTGCTGCATAGTCAGTCATATGCACCCCATTAGGCCTTGGAACCCACATACTGGATGTGCCCATGAAAATCCAGTTCACAATATGCATTTTGTACTCCCGTACTCCTTAGTTTTACACATTGGTGGCAAGGCCAGCCCTGCTGCATAGTCAAGTCATATGCACCGCATTAGGCCTAGGAACCCACATACTGGATGGGCCCATGTAAATCCACTTCACAATATGCATTTTGTGCTCCGTACTCCCTTGTTTTATACATTGGCAGGAAGGCGAGCCCTGCTGCATAGTCATATGCACCGCATTAGGCCTTGGAACCCACATACTGGATGGGCCCACAAAAATTCACTCGTATTTTTTAATGGTATGATGGTTCCCTCTTTGCACAATTGTTTACAGGAGAATTTTGCAATTTTATTTTACATGTTTTTAACACTAAGGTTCAGATATGGCTTTTGAAAAGGCTAATACTTGACATACAACGCAATTTTATTGCAAACTACAAAATTCAAGGAATAGTATGATTGAATAGTGTGAGTGCGTACACTTTTGTATGTGTTAACATACACAGGTTAATAAGTACATATAAGGATTAACCCCTTAGTGACAGAGCCAAATTTTTGAAATCTGACCAGTGTCAATTTATGTGGTAATAACATAACTCTGGAATACTTCAACAAATCCCAGTGATTTTGAGAATTTTTTTTGTGACATATTATACTTTATTCTCAATGGTAAATTTAGGTTGATATGTTTTGTGTTTATTTATAAAAAAAATCTGAAATTTGAGAAAAATGTTAAGAAATTTTCAATTTTCAAACTTTGAATGATTATCCCTTTAATCCAGATAGTCATACCACAGCAAAACATTAATAAATAACATTTCCCACATGTCTGCTTTACATCAGCACCATTTGTAAAATGTTATTTTATTTTGTTAGCCATTTTAGGAGGTTTAAAAATGTAGCAGTAATTTTTCATTTTTTCAAGGAAATTTACAAAATTTATTTTTTAGTGACCTATCCATGTTTAAAGTGCCTTTAGTGGACCTATATATTGGTAAACCCCCAAAAGTTATACCATTTTAAAAACCGCACCCCCTGACATATTGAAAACTGCAATCAGGTAGTTTATTAACCATTCAGGTGCTTTTCAGGAATTAATGCAAAGTGGCATGACAGAAATGAAAAAGTGTATTTTTACCACCTAAATGCCGCTAACTTCTGAACAGGTTACAACAGCCGTCAGACTCTAAGGCCGCTATTTGGTAGTGAATTGCCATGACAAACATCAGGACCACAAAATCATGATCGGAGAGCACCAATTGGGATAAAGAGGAAGCCCCCATACTCTGTTAACCAGTTATAATGATGTAGTCACTATTGACAGCAGCATCTAAGGGGTTAAACAGATTTGGACGGTGCAAACACTGATTGTGGCTAATGCAGCAAGTTGTCAGCTATAGTGTACAGCTGACAGCTGCTAGATTGTCACCTGTATGGGGAGGCTATTCTCTTATATCTCAGGTCAGTTAAAAGACGTATTGGCCGTCATTAAGGGGTTAAATAAATATAGTGCTTACGTATATATATGAAGATTAACTACATACAGTATAGTTAGATCATCACCAAGAGGTTTTTAAACATCATCCGTCTGGAATATCAGAGAAGCAACACCAAGACAGAGAACCCCACAAGGATTTAGATCAAACCACCACTGGCATAGTTTCAGTAAACGTTAACGTTTTGCAATGACAAACAGCAAACATATAGAGGCTTAGAACTGTTTGTGAAGTGAATAAACAAACATTTATCAAGATTGTGTCACTATGAGCATTGTCTGTCACATCTCTGAATGTTTTACAAGAAATGCAGCTATGTGATTGTCTGAATGCATTCGGTATACAGTATTTCAATCTTGTTTACAAATTGCCATTTGTATATTCTCCATTTGTACATTTGAGGCAGACAAAGTTAAGGCTCGCAAGGAGAGAAACTAATATAGTGGACAAAGCTATATTTTTAATGAACTACTGAGGCAAAGTAACAGCATTGCTTTATCAAATTTATATGAAGTGTATCGTGTCGAATGTTAGCAACCAGGCAACACAAAAAGGAGCTTTTCAAGTGAGCTCTTTAAGGTACACAAATGTTATGAAGTGTTTGCCAACAAGGATGTGGTTTTACCAATGCGGGGGTACCTTTTGTAAAAATAGACCAGTGCCATCACAGCCTCCCTTGACCAAACTTCACCAGCCTATAACAGTACAAAGCATGTTCACCCTGGTGATCTAGTGGCAGTTAAACAAGAGACATTGCAGGAGACTGAGTTAAGAAGTAGGCCCAATGGAATGCCATGCCCAATTCCCCAATGTGGGGTCCTTTTTGGACTGCTTAAAATAGTGCCATCACAGCCCCCTAGACCTAAATGCCCCGTACAGACCACATTCACCCTAGTGATCTACTGGCAGGAACTGGACAGATTGCAGGAGACCAAGTTAAGAAGTAGGCCCAAAGTAATGTCATGCCCGATTCCCCAATGTAAAATCCTTTTTTTTTTTTTAAATAAAAGAGTGGCATGACAGCCCCCTTGGCCAAAATGCACTGTACAGTGCACGTTGACCCTGGTGATCTAGTGGCAGGAATAGGACAGATTGCAGGAGACCGAGTTAACAAGTAGGACCAAAGAAATGTCATGCCCAATTCCCCAATGTATTGTCCTTTTTGGACTTAAAAATATAGTGCCATCACAGCCCACATGCCCAAAATTCACTGGCCTATAACAGTACAGAGCACGTTGACCCTGGTGATCTAGTGGCAGGTACAGGACAGATTGCAGGAGACCAAGTTATAGAAGTAGGCCCAAAGAAATGTCATGCCCAATTTGCCAATGTGTTGTCCGTTTTGGACTTAAAAATATAGTGCCATAACAGCCCACTTTCCCAAAATTCACCGGCCTATAACAGTACTGAGCATGTGCACCCTGGTCATCTAGTGGCAGGTACAGGACAGATTGCAGGAGACCGAGTTAAGAAATAGGCCCAATGGAATGCCATGCCCAATTCCCCAATGTGGTGTCCTTTTCGGACTGATAAAAATAGTGCCATTACAGCCCCCTTGGCCAAAATGCACCTTACAGAGCACGTTGACCCTGGTGATCTAGTGGCAGGTACAGGACAGATTGCAGGAGACAGAGTTAAGAAGTAGGCCCAATGTAATGTCATGCCCAATTCTCCAATGTGTTGTCCTTTTTAAAAAAATAAGAGTGCCATCACAGCACCCTTGGCCAAAATGCACCGTACAGGCCACGTTCATCCTGGTGATATAGTGGTTCTGGATGAGGAGGATGAGGATAAGGAGGAGGATAAAAACAAACAGACCAAATCTGGAAGCGTATATCCATGTGTGGTTGTGAAGAGGTGCATGAGAATACATCTCCCCAAAAGAGAGAATGTATTTGAGGTTATGTTTCGCTGTTTTCACTTCGTGGTGTACAGAAGTCTTTCCCAATCCAGGCCTTGTTCATTTTTGTAAGAGTCAGCCTGACAGCATTTTCAGTTGACAGGCGGATGTGCTTATCTGTTATAATTCCACCAGTGGCACTAAAAACCCTCTCTGACAGAACACTAGCAACAGGGCAGGCCAGGACCTCCAAGGCGTAGAGAGCCAGTTCCTGCCACGTGTCCAGCTTGGATACCCAATAGTTAAAAGGCACAGAGGAATCACGGAGGACGTTTGTACGATCTGCAAGGTACTCCCTCACCATCTTCCCAAACATTGCACTTCTTGTGACAGCACCTCTTGCCTCTGTGCCGCCATGATGGGAGGGTCTGAGAAAACTGTCCCAGAACTTGGCCATTGTTTCCCTGCCTGAGCTGGATTGTACTTTTGTCTCTCTCGCTTGGAGTCCTTGGTTGTACAACAAACTCTGACGTCTGCTTCCAGCGTTCTCACATGGGAATTTTCTAAGTAATTCCGCTACAAGGGCGCTGTGGTACTGCAACATTTTAGTATACCTCTCTGCCTCAGGCAGAAGAGATTGAAAGTTCTCCTTGTAGCGTGGGTCTAGAAGTGTCTCTAACCAGTAATGAGTGTCACCCAAAATTTTGATAATCCGAGGGTCACGTGAAATGAAGTGCAACATAAAGTCAGCCATGCATGCCAGACTGCTAACAGGCAAGACTTCCATGTCCTAACCAGCAGGACAACTGACCATGCTGTCCTCCTCCTCCTCATCCTCCTCCTCCCTGTCCTCAGGCCATCCCCGCTGAACAGCATCTAATACAGATGTGTTTGTAGTACAGTCTATAGCACATGAAAGTAGCTCCTGTTCTTCTTCCTCCTCCTCATTGCCTACCAATCCACGTTGAGAAGATATGAGGCTGGGCTGAGTGTAATCCCCCTGTATGTTTCCTTGCTCCATGTGCTCGTGCTCCGCCTGCAATGCATCTTCTTTGATTGTGAGCAGAGAGTTTTTCAGAATGCTGAGAAGCGGGAAGGTGATGCTAATTATGGCATCTTCACCGCTCACCATCTTGGTGCAGTCCTCAAAGTTTTAGAGGATGTTACATATGTCTGACATCCATGTCCACTCCTGAGGTCTTATGTGTGGAGTCTGACCTGAAATTGACCTTGTTGATGTTGGTAGTCAACAACGGCCCTCTTCTGCTCACAAATCCTTTCCAACATATGCAGTGTAGAGTTGCAGCACATAGGGACATCACACAACAGTCGGTGAGCTGAAAGCTGAAACCGCTGCTGAAGCACAGCAAGGGTGGCTAAAGCTGTAGCTGACTTTCTAAAATGGGCAGACAGAAGGCGTACTTTCACTAGCAGATCCGGCAGCTCCGGGTAGCTTTTCAGAAAACGTTGAACCACGAGGTTAAGCACATGGGCCAAGCAAGGTACGTGTGTGAGCTCACCTTGCCTCAGAGCCGCCACCAGGTTACGGTCATTGTCACACCATGCCTGGCTGTAGGTTCAGCGGTGTCATCCAAACATCTGACTGCTCTCTCAGCGCTGTCCACAACTCTTCTGCATTGTGCAGTTTGTCACCTATGCAGATTAGCTTCAGCACAGCCTGTTGCTGCTTGGCTGAGGCAGTGCTGCAGTGCTTCCAGCTTCGGACTGATGTGTTCATTTCAGACATGGAAGATGAAGAGGAGGAGGAGGTGCAGGAGCTGTAGACTGTGGGTGCAACCCTGATTGATGTAGGGCCAGCAGTCCTCGGCGTGTCGAGCATGTGTTTCATCCCACGGTCCGACTGGGTCCCGGCTTCCACTATGTTAACCCAGTGTGCCGTCATTGAGATGTACCGTCCCTGCCCACAAGCACTTGTCCACGTGTCCATAGTTAGGTGGACTTTCCAGGTAACAGCATTGTTGAGGGCACGGGTAATGTTGTGGGACACATGCTGGTGTAATGCCGATATGGCACACTGGGAGAAATAGTGGCGACTGGGGACCGAGTACCAACCATCAGGTTTCGGAAAGCTTCCGTCTCAACAAGCCTAAAAGGCAGCATTTCTAGCCCAAGCAGAAGAGACATATTAGAATTGAGGACTGTGGCCTGTGAGGCGTTGGCTGGGTATTTCCGCTTGCGTTCCAAAGACTGGGTTATAGACAACTGAACGCTGTGCTGGGACAAGGACATGGACGCGCTTGCTGATGTTGCTGCTTGACTGTGGGCCACAACAGGTGCAGGGCTGGAGGCATCTTCACATGCACGGTGTACTGGGGATTGGCTTCTACGCAAAACAGTGGAAGAAGCAGTGGTGTGACCAGCAGGCAGTGGTCCTGGCGCTTGGGGTTCGGCCCACAAAGTTGGGTGCTTTGCTTGCATGTGCCTGATCATGCTGGTGGTGGTCAAGCTGGTTGTTTGGTGACCCCTGCTGATGCAAGCATGGCAGGGGCTGCAAATGGCCTGTTTGGGATTATCGGCAGAGTCTTTAAAAAATAGCCCAACTCGGGAAGGTCTCACAACTGGAATGGCAACTTCCCTCATGTTGGTGTTACGGGGAACGGATGCACACCTTCTGTCTGTGGCCACCACACTGCTTCTTCCTGCCTATTGGGATATGCCTCCTTCCCCATTTGTGCTGCTGTCCTCGCTATGCATGTCCTGTCATGATCCCAATGGCAGGGGATCACTAAAGGACAAGCACAGATACAAACAAGCTCTAGGGCGATGGAACCTGAGCTGACCGCGACCCTGAACCTAACACACAAATAAAAGTAGCTGGGGAATGTGCCTACGATGATCCTAGACGTCTCGCTCCAGCCGAAGATCTAACTTCCCCTATTAGAAGAAACACAGACCTCTCTTGCCTCCAGAGAAATACCCCACAGAAATAGCAGCCCCCCACATATAATGACGGTGAAATGAGAGGAAAGCACATACACAGTATGAAAACAGTTTCAGCAAAATGAGGCCCGCTAAAGCTAGATAGCAGAGGATACAAAAGTGAACTGCGCGGTCAGCGAAAAACCCTTCAAAAAAACATCCTGAAATTACTTGAACTCATGTGCCAACTCATGGTACATGAGGAGCAATTTCAGCCCACTAGAGCAACCAGCAGCAAAGAATCACATATCTGCAGGCTGGACTAAAAAACCAAATAAAGCAAAACACCAAAACAGGAAAATCCAAACTTAGCTTGACCAGAAGGTTCTAGGAGCAGGGAGCAGAGGTAACAAGACACACTGGATACATTGATAACCGGCGAGGAAATGCCAGCAAAGCCAGGTTAAATAGGAAACTCCCATATCCTGATGGAACAGGTGGAACCCAGAGACCCAGGAAAGACAAGTCACCCAGTACCATCAGTAACCACCAGAGGGAGCCCAAAAACAGAACTCACAACAGTACCCCCCCCTTGAGGAGGGGTCACCGAACCCTCACGAGAACCACCAGGGCGACCAGGATGAGCCCTATGAAAAGCGCGAACCAAATCATCAGCATGAACATCCGAGGCAACCACCCAAGAATTATCCTCCTGACCATAACCCTTCCACTTGACCAAATACTGGAGTTTCCGTCTGAAAACACGAGAATCCAAGATCTTCTCCACAACATACTCCAATTCTCCCTCCACCAGCACTGGAGCAGGAGGCTCAAGCGAAGGAACAACAGGTACCTCATACTTCCGCAACAACGACCGATGGAACACATTATGAATAGCAAACGATGCCGGGAGATCCAAACGAAACGACACAGGGTTAAGAATTTCCAAGATCCTATAGGGACCGATGAACCGAGGCTTGAACTTAGGAGAAGAGACCTTCATAGGAACAAAACGAGAAGACAACCACACCAAGTCCCCAACAAGAAGTCGAGGACCCACACGGCGACGGCGATTAGCAAACTGCTGAGCCTTCTCCTGGGACAACTTCAAATTGTCCACCACATGACTCCAAATCCGATGCAACCTATCCACCACCATGTCCACTCCAGGACAATCAGAAGGTTCCACCTGACCAGAGGAAAAACGAGGATGAAACCCCGAATTACAAAAGAAAGGAGAAACCAAGGTAGCAGAACTAGCCCGATTATTAAGGGCAAACTCGGCCAGCGGCAAAAAGGTAACCCAGTCATCCTGATCAGCAGAAACAAAACACCTTAAATAAGCCTCCAAGGTCTGATTAGTTCGTTCAGTCTGGCCATTCGTCTGAGGATGGAATGCAGACGAAAAGGACAAATCAATGCCCATCTTAGCACAGAACGTCCGCCAAAATCTAGACACAAACTGGGATCCCCTGTCAGAAACGATGTTCTCAGGAATCCCATGCAAACGAACCACATTCTGAAAAAACAGAGGGACCAACTCAGAGGAGGAAGGTAACTTAGGCAAGGGTACCAGATGAACCATTTTAGAAAAGCGATCACACACAACCCAGATGACGGACATTTTTTGAGAGACAGGGAGATCCGAAATAAAGTCCATGGAAATGTGCGTCCAAGGCCTCTTCGGGATAGGCAAAGGTGACAACAATCCACTGGCCCGAGAACAGCAAGGCTTAGCCCGAGCACAAACCTCACAAGACTGCACAAAAGAACGCACATCCCTCGACAAGGAAGGCCACCAAAAAGACCTGGCCACCAAGTCTCTAGTACCAAATATTCCCGGATGACCTGCCAACGCAGAAGAATGGACCTCGGAGATGACTCTACTGGTCCAATTATCCGGAACAAACAGTCTCTCAGGCGGACAACGATCAGGTTTACCCGCCTGAAACTCCTGCAAAGCACGTCGCAAGTCTGGGGAGACAGCAGACAAAATCACCCCATCCCTAAGGATACCAGAGGGCTCAGAATTTCCAAGGAGTCAGGCACAAAACTCCTAGAAAGAGCATCCGCCTTCACATTCTTTGAACCTGGCAGGTATGAAACCACAAAATTGAAACGAGAGAAAAACAGTGACCAACGAGCCTGTCTAGGATTCAGACGCCTGGCAGACTCAAGATAAATCAAATTTTTGTGATCAGTCAAGACCACCACACGATGTCTAGCACCCTCTAGCCAATGACGCCACTCCTCAAATGCCCACTTCATGGCCAAAAGTTCCCGATTACCAACATCATAATTCCGCTCAGCCGGCGAAAACTTTCTAGAAAAAAACGCGCATGGCTTCATCACTGAGCCATCGGAGCTTCTCTGTGACAAAAGCCGCCCCCGCTCCAATCTCGGAAGCATCAACCTCAACCTGAAAAGGGAGCGAAACATCTGGCTGACGCAACACAGGAGCAGAAGAAAACCGGCGCTTAAGTTCCTGAAAGGCCTCCACAGCCGCAGGAGACCAATTAGCAACATCAGCACCCTTCTTAGTCAAATCCGTCAAAGGCTTAACAACACTAGAAAAATTAGTTATAAAACGACGATAGAAATTAGCAAAGCCCAAGAACTTCTGTAGACTCTTAAGAGATGTAGGCTGCGTCCAGTCACAAATAGCCTGAACCTTGACGGGATCCATCTCAATAGTAGAAGGGGAAAAAATATACCCCAAGAAAGAAATCTTCTGGACTCCAAAGAGACACTTTGAGCCTTTTACAAACAAGGAATTGGCCCGCAGGACCTGAAACACCTTCCTGACCTGCTGAACATGAGACTCCCAGTCATCAGAAAAAAACAAAATATCATCCAAATACACAATCATAAATTTATCCAGATATTCACGGAAAATATCGTGCATAAAGGACTGGAAGACTGAAGGAGCATTAGAAAGTCCGAAAGGCATTACCAAATACTCAAAATGGCCCTCAGGCGTATTAAATGCGGTTTTCCACTCATCACCTTGCTTTATTCGTATAAGATTATACGCACCCCGAAGATCAATCTTAGTGAACCATTTAGCCCCCTTAATGCGAGCAAACAAATCAGTCAACAATGGCAAAGGATACTGATATTTTACGGTAATCTTATTCAAAAGACGATAATCTATACAAGGCCTCAAGGAACCATCTTTTTTGGCCACGAAAAAAAAACCTGCTCCCAAAGGGGACAAAGATGGACGGATATGTCCCTTTTCCAAGGACTCCTTAACATAATCCCACATAGCAGTATGCTCTGGCACTGACAGATTGAACAAACGACCTTTAGGAAATTTACTGCCTGGAATTAAATTTATAGCACAATCGCAATCCCTGTGAGGAGGAAGCGAACTGAGCTTAGGCTCCTCAAAAACATCCCGATAGTCAGACAAAAACACAGGAATCTCAGAAGGAGTAGATGAAGCGATAGAAATCGGAGGTGCATCATCATGAACCCCCTGACAACCCCAGCTTAACACAGACATCGATTTCCAGTCAAGGACTGGATTATGAGTTTGTAACCATGGCAGACCAAGCACTAGGACATCATGCAAATTATACAGTACCAGGAAGCGAATCACCTCCTGATGAACAGGAGTCATACGCATGGTCACTTGTGTCCTGTACTGAGGTTTATTCATAGCCAAAGGTGTAGAGTCAATTCCCTTCAAAGGAATAGGGACTTCCAGAGGCTCCAGACTAAACCCACAGCGATTGGCAAATGACCAATCCATAAGACTCAGGGCAGCGCCTGAATCTACATAGGCATCGACGGAAATGGATGATAATGAACAAATCAGAGTCACAGACAAAATGAACCTAGACTGTAAAGTACTAATGGCAACAGACTTATCAACCTTTTTTGTGCGTTTAGAGCATGCTGATATAACATGAGCAGAATCACCACAATAAAAGCACAACCTTTTTTTCCGCCTATAATTTTGCCGTTCACTTCTGGACTGAATTCTATCACATTGCATTATCTCAGGTGACGGTTCAGACGACACCGCCAAATGATGCACAGGTTTGCGCTCCCGTAAACGCCGATCAATCTGAATAGCCATAGTCATAGACTCATTCAGACCAGTAGGCGCAGGGAACCCCACCATAACATCTTTAATGGCCTCAGAAAGGCCATCTCTGAACTTTGCAGCCAGGGCGCACTCATTCCACTGAGTAAGCACCGACCACTTCCGAAATTTTTGACAATAAATTTCTGCTTCATCTTGCCCCTGAGAGAGGGCCAACAAAGCTTTTTCAGCCTGAATCTCTTGATTAGGTTCCTCATAGAGCAAACCCAATGCCAGAAAAAACGCATCCGCATTAAGCAACGCAGGGTCCCCTGGTGCCAATGCAAATGCCCAATCCTGAGGGTCACCCCGCAGGAAAGATATAATAATCTTGACTTGCTGAGCAGGGTCTCCAGAGGAGCGAGATTTCAAAGAAAGAAACAACTTGCAATTGTTCCTAAAATTCAGAAAACGAGATCTATCTCCAGAAAAAAACTCTGGGACAGGAATTCTAGGTTCAGACATAGGAGCATGTACAACAAAATCCTGTATATTTTGAACCTTAGCGGCAAGATTATTCAGGCTGGAAGCCAAACTCTGGACGTCCATGATAAACAGCTGGGATCAGAGCCATTCAAAGATTAAGAGGAGGAGGAAGTAGCCAGGCTGCAATAAGGCTAGGCAGCAAACTCTGAGGGAAAGAGAAAAAAAAAAAAACACTTCCTCAGACTACTTATCCTCCTACTTCAGCCAATACAATTAACACTTTGTGGGCCGGTTATACTGTCATGATCCCAATGGCAGGGGATCACTAAAGGACAAGCACAGATACAAACAAGCTCTAGGGCGATGGAACCTGAGCTGACCGCGACCCTGAACCTAACACACAAATAAAAGTAGCCGGGGAACGTGCCTACGATGATCCTAGACGTCTCGCTCCAGCCGAAGAGCTAACTTCCCCTATTAGAAGAAACACAGACCTCTCTTGCCTCCAGAGAAATACCCCACAGAAATAGCAGCCCCCCACATATAATGACGGTGAAATGAGAGGAAAGCACATACGCAGTATGAAAACAGTTTCAGCAAAATGAGGCCCGCTAAAGCTAGATAGCAGAGGATACAAAAGTGAACTGCGCGGTCAGCGAAAAACCCTTCAAAAAACCATCCTGAACTCATGTGCCAACTCATGGTACATGAGGAGCAATTTCAGCCCACTAGAGCAACCAGCAGCAAAGAATCACATATCTGCAGGCTGGACTAAAAAACCAAATAAAGCAAAACACCAAAACAGGAAAATCCAAACTTAGCTTGACCAGAAGGTTCTAGGAGCAGGGAGCAGAGGTAACAAGACACACTGGATACATTGATAACCGGCGAGGAAATGCCAGCAAAGCCAGGTTAAATAGGAAACTCCCATATCCTGATGGAACAGGTGGAACCCAGAGACCCAGGAAAGACAAGTCACCCAGTACCATCAGTAACCACCAGAGGGAGCCCAAAAACAGAACTCACAACAATGTCCTCCTGCCAGGTTGGGTCAGTCACTATGTCATCCACCACCTCGTCTTCCACATCCGCACCCTGCTCCTCCTCCTGACTTTATGGCAATAGTGTCTCATCATCGTCCACCTCTTGTGACACTTTCCCACCGTCGCCTTCGTGTGATAGGGGCTGGTCAAAGCTTTGGCAGCTCTACATGCAATCTCATCTTTCCACACTTCAAGTTGACTTGCAGAGATTTCTAAATCTTGAAATGGAAAACTGAACAGCTCTTCAAAGTGTCCAAGTGTGGGATCAGTTGTCTCAGGGCACTCGGCATGGTGGGAGGAAGGAGGATCAGGGTGAGGAATATCCTGGCTACACTCATGGCTACTCAGACATGACCGTGTGGAAGTCAAGGTGGTGGTGGTGGCAAAGAGACTGGATGCATTATCCGCTATCCAACCAACAACCGTTTCACACTGCTCTGGCTTCAATAGTGGTGTGCTGCGGTCCCCCAGAAACTGGGACAGGAAGGTCGAGTGAGAAGGTGTGGGTCTTTGTTGTTGCCCACTTTCACCTTGCTCACGGCCTCGTCCTCTGGATGCACCATCAGCATCACGTCCACTTCCCTGTCCCTTGCCCTTTGCTTTAACCATTTTAAATGGACTACTGCACTATTTAAAATGCTCAACACAAATATCTTTATTACTAGCGAAATAATATGTGATCAGTATGCCTGCAAATCTACGATTTTTCAAACCCAAACACCAGGCAGGCCTCAGCCTGACCTAACAGACTGTATTAATTTTCTTTTTTAAGTTAATTTATGCTAAATAGTGCTGTATAGAATTAGAGTATCATACTTCCAAAAAATAAGTACACCGGCCTCCAATGCCCAAGCTTAGAGCACAGACATATATGACAGCTGTAACGCAAATACCACACTGGCAAATCTGTGGCCTTTCAATTTTTTTGGATGCTAAGTAGCGCTGTATAGAATTTGAGTATCACACAGCCACAAAATAAGTACACCGGCCTCCAATGACCAAACTTGGAGCACGCAGATATATGAGGCCTTTTTCGGTGAATTTAAAACACCAAAAAAAAAAAAAAGGGGGGGGGCACAAGAGTAGCACACACAACTATGCTACGTATGCCTGACAAACTATCAATTTTCAACAGGCCTCAGTCTGATAGAACAGACTATATATTTTTTTCTTGGGGGGGGATTTGTGGGAAAAAAAAGGTATATAGGCAGTAAATAAGCTGCAGCAGTAGGCAGTTATGGAGCTTTTAGAGCTTTGGGAAGGATGCAGTGGGAGCAATGGACGCACATACAGTGCCTGCAGGCCTTGCACTGATGTGGATATGCTGTACCCTGCCTGCCTAACACTGCAATATCAGGACCCACGAATTAGCCATAAAAAGGACTGTTGGTTTCTCAGAAGTTGTGGATGTAAGAGTTGCAGACCTACTCTAACTCTAAAACCACTATTCTGACCCTATCTTGGCAGCAGCTCTCCCTACTCTCGCTGAAACAGGAACAGAATGCGGCAAGCAGGGCGGCGCCTGGTCTCTTATACTCGGGATGATGCTGTACGGCTCAGCCAATTGCTGCATGACCACAACAAAGATGGCTGCTGCGTTTCATGGCCTGGCAGACAATCCCTGACCTACTGTATGACTGGGTCTCTAAAGTCCACCAAAAACACGGGGTGGAGACTGCAGTTACCGCCGAATAATCTCAGAAATGTTCTCTGCTCGGCGAGTACCCCGAGTACCCCGATACTCGGGTGAATAACGAATAGTGGCGAGCATGTTCGCTCATCACTAATTGGCACCTGTCCACACTGACAAAAGTACCAATACCTGGTTTAAAAACAACAACAGTATCACTGTGCTTGATTGGTTAGCAAACTCACCTGACCTTAACCCCATAGATTGTCAAGAGGAAGATGAGAGACACCAGACTCAACAATGCAGATGAGCTGAAGGCAATCTGGGCTTCCATAACACCTCAGCAGTGCCCTAGGTTGATCACCTCCATTCCACGCTGCATTGATGCAGTAATTGATGAAAAAGAAGCCCCTCCCACGTATTGAGTGCATTTACTGAACATACATTCAGCAGATGAAAATTTTGGATGTTAAAATCATTTTTTCAAGCTGGTGTTATAAAGTATTCTAATTTACTGAGATAATGACTTTTGGGCTTTCATTGGCTATAAGTCATAATCATCAACATTAACAGAAATAAACACTTGAAATAGATCACTCTGTTTGTAAGGATTCTATCTAATATATGAGTTTCACTTTTTGTATTGAAGCACTGAAATAAATTAACTTTTTGGTGATATTCTAATTTTGTGAGATGCACCGGTATAAAACAAATGTAAGTGAATATATATATATATACAGTTAAGTCCATAAATATTTGGACAGAGACAACATTTTTCTAATTTTGGTTATAGACATTACCACAATGAATTTTAAACAAAACAATTGAGATGCAGTTGAAGTTCAGACTTTCAGCTTTCATGTGAGGGCATCCACATTAAAATTGGATGAAGGGTTTAGGAGTTTCAGTTCCTTAACATGTGCCACGCTATTTTTAAAGGGACCAAAAGTAATTGGACAAGTTCAATAATTTTAATAAAATGTTCATTTTTAGTACTTGGTTGAAAACCCTTTGTTGTCAATGACTGCCTGAAGTCTTGAACTCATGGACATCACCAGACGCTGTGTTTCATCCTTTTTGATGCTCTGCCAGGCCTTCACTGCAGTGGTATTCAGTTGCTGTTTGTTTGTGGGCCTTTCTGTCTGAAGTTTAGTCTTTAACAAGTGAAATGCATGCTCAATTGGGTTGAGATCAGGTGACTACATTACAAAAAACCTGATCTGCACATCCAAACATAGACACATAGACATAGACTAGCTTCAGGTGTTTTAATTATAATAGGTCCAATACCCCTCCACAGTGAGAGAGAATTTGAGTCCAAGGAGAGGTTTCACATGTACCCGTTCAGATGGAGACGTTTATTCTCAGAGAGGTAGGTCAAGCGTAGGGCCTCGTATAAGAGAGATGCCTTATCGTGGCTACGAGGTACACATAAAATTGGCCATTTTTATGCGCTAAAAGCTCTCATTTTTCATATTTTCAGTGCAGTAATGCAGTTCAAATTTTTGTGTTTTCAAGTTTGCATGTTTTGGCGCTGCAGTGTGCTGCCCTATTTACTTAAATATATACGAGTTGGCGACTCTGGGTTCAGCACCTGTTCACACTGTGTCTATGTTTGGATGTGCAGATCAGGTTTTTTGTAATGTATTCTCTAGCCTTCTGATCGTGCACTCCCCGCCTCCTAGCTTCAGGTGTTTTAATTATAATAGGTCCAATACCCCTCCACAGTGAGAGAGAATTTGAGTCCAAGGAGAGGTTTCACATGTACCCGTTCAGATGGAGACGTTTATTCTCAGAGAGGTAGGTCAAGCGTAGGGCCTCGTATAAGAGAGATGCCTTATTGTGGCTACGAGGTACACATAAAATTGGCCATTTTTATGCGCTAAAAGCTCTCATTTTTCATATTTTCAGTGCAGTAATGCAGTTCAAATTTTTGTGTTTTCAAGTTTGCATGTTTTGGCGCTGCAGTGTGCTGCCCTATTTACTTAAATATATACGAGTTGGCGACTCTGGGTTCAGCACCTGTTCACACTGTGTCTATGTTTGGATGTGCAGATCAGGTTTTTTGTAATGTATTCTCTAGCCTTCTGATCGTGCACTCCCCGCCTCCTAGCTTCAGGTGTTTTAATTATAATAGGTCCAATACCCCTCCACAGTGAGAGAGAATTTGAGTCCAAGGAGAGGTTTCACATGTACCCGTTCAGATGGAGACGTTTATTCTCAGAGAGGTAGGTCAAGCGTAGGGCCTCGTATAAGAGAGATGCCTTATCGTGGCTACGAGGTACACATAAAATTGGCCATTTTTATGCGCTAAAAGCTCTCATTTTTCATATTTTCAGTGCAGTAATGCAGTTCAAATTTTTGTGTTTTCAAGTTTGCATGTTTTGGCGCTGCAGTGTGCTGCCCTATTTACTTAAATATATACGAGTTGGCGACTCTGGGTTCAGCACCTGTTCACACTGTGTCTATGTTTGGATGTGCAGATCAGGTTTTTTGTAATGTATTCTCTAGCCTTCTGATCGTGCACTCCCCGCCTCCTAGCTTCAGGTGTTTTAATTATAATAGGTCCAATACCCCTCCACAGTGAGAGAGAATTTGAGTCCAAGGAGAGGTTTCACATGTACCCGTTCAGATGGAGACGTTTATTCTCAGAGAGGTAGGTCAAGCGTAGGGCCTCGTATAAGAGAGATGCCTTATCGTGGCTACGAGGTACACATAAAATTGGCCATTTTTATGCGCTAAAAGCTCTGATTTTTCATATTTTCAGTGCAGTAATGCAGTTCAAATTTTTGTGTTTTCAAGTTTGCATGTTTTGGCGCTGCAGTGTGCTGCCCTATTTACTTAAATATATACGAGTTGGCGACTCTGGGTTCAGCACCTGTTCACACTGTGTCTATGTTTGGATGTGCAGATCAGGTTTTTTGTAATGTATTCTCTAGCCTTCTGATCGTGCACTCCCCGCCTCCTAGCTTCAGGTGTTTTAATTATAATAGGTCTAATACCCCTCCACAGTGAGAGAGAATTTGAGTCCAAGGAGAGGTTTCACATGTACCCGTTCAGATGGAGACGTTTATTCTCAGAGAGGTAGGTCAAGCGTAGGGCCTCGTATAAGAGAGATGCCTTATCGTGGCTACGAGGTACACATAAAATTGGCCATTTTTATGCGCTAAAAGCTCTCATTTTTCATATTTTCAGTGCAGTAATGCAGTTCAAATTTTTGTGTTTTCAAGTTTGCATGTTTTGGCGCTGCAGTGTGCTGCCCTATTTACTTAAATATATACGAGTTGGTGACTCTGGGTTCAGCACCTGTTCACACTGTGTCTATGTTTGGATGTGCAGATCAGGTTTTTTGTAATGTATTCTCTAGCCTTCTGATCGTGCACTCCCCGCCTCCTAGCTTCAGGTGTTTTAATTATAATAGGTCCAATACCCCTCCACAGTGAGAGAGAATTTGAGTCCAAGGAGAGGTTTCACATGTACCCGTTCAGATGGAGACGTTTATTCTCAGAGAGGTAGGTCAAGCGTAGGGCCTCGTATAAGAGAGATGCCTTATCGTGGCTACGAGGTACACATAAAATTGGCCATTTTTATGCGCTAAAAGCTCTCATTTTTCATATTTTCAGTGCAGTAATGCAGTTCAAATTTTTGTGTTTTCAAGTTTGCATGTTTTGGCGCTGCAGTGTGCTGCCCTATTTACTTAAATACTTAGAGATCAGGTGACTGACTTGGCCATTCAAGAATATTCCACTTCTTTGCTTTAATAAACTCCTGAGTTGCTTTGGCTTTATGTTTTGGGTCATTGTCCATCTGTAGTATGAAACGACGACCAATCAGTTTGGCTACATTTGGCTGGATCTGAGCACACAGTATGGCTCTGAAGACCTCAGAATTCATTCAGCTGCTTCTGTCCTGTGTCACATCATCAATAAACACTAGTGACCCAGTGTCACTGGCAGCCATGCATGCCCAAGCCATCACACTGCCTCCGCCATGTTTTACAGATAATGTGGTATGCTTTGGATCATGAGCTGTACCACGCCTTCACCATACTTTTCTCTTTCCATCATTCTGGTAGAGGTTGATCTTATTTTCATCTGTCCAAAGAATGTTCTTCCAGAACTGTGCTGGCTTTTTTAGATGTTTTTTAGCAAAGTCCAGTCTAGCCTTTTTATTCTTGATGCTTATGAGTGGCTTGCACCGTGCAGTAAACCCTCTGTATTTACTTTCATGCAGTCTTCTCTTTATGGTAGATTTGGATATTGATACGCCTACCTCCTGGAGAGTGTTGTTCACTTGGTTGGCTGTTGTGAAGGGGTTTCTCTTCACCATGGAGATCATTCTGCGATCATCCACCACTGTTGTTTTTCGTGGGTGCCCAGGTCTTTTTGCATTAATGAGTTCACCAGTGCTTTCTTTGTTTATCAGGATGTACCAAACTGTAGATTTTGACACTCCTAATATTGTAGCAATTTCTCGGATGGGTTTTTTCTGTTTTTCCAACTTAAGGATGGATCGTTTCACCTGCATGGAGAGCTCCTTTGACCGCATGTTTACTTCACAGCAAAACCTTCCAAATGCATGCACCACACCTCAAATCATCTTCAAGGCTTTTATTTGCTTAATTGAGAATGACATAATGAAGGGATTGCCCACACCTGTCCATGAAATAGCCCTGGAGTCAATTGTCCAATTACTTTTGGTCCCTTTAAAAACAGGGTGGCACATGTTAAGGAGCTGAAACTCCTAAATCCTTCATCCAATTTTAATGTGGATACCCTCAAATGAAAGCTGAAAGTCTGATCTTCAACTGCATCTGAATTGTTTTGTTTAAAATTCATTGTGGTAATGTTCATAACCAAAATTAGAAAAATGTTGTCTTTGTCCAAATATATATGGACCTAACTGTATATATATATATATATATATATATATATATATATATATATTCGCTTACATTTGTTTTGTGTGTATATGCATATTTGAACATGGTATCTGGGTGACACATGCATATATGTATATATGCAGTGGGGAAAAAATAGTATTTAGTCAGTCACCAATTGTGCATGTTCTCCCACTTAAAAAGGTGAGAGAAGTATGTAATTGACATCATAGGTAGACCACAACTATGAGAGTCAAGATTGAGAAAACAAATACAGAAAATTACCTTGTCTGATTTGTCAAAATTTATTTTGAAAATTATGGTGGAAAATAAGCATTTGGTCAGTAACAAAAGTTCATCTCAATATTTTGTTATATATCCTTTGTTGACAATGACAGAGGCAAACGTTTTCTGTAAATCTTCACAAGGTTGGCACACACTGTTACATAGCGCCGTATGTTGGCCAATTCCTCCATGCAGATCTCCTCTAGAGAAGTGATGTTTTGGGCCTGTTGCTGGGCAACACGGACTTTCAACTCCCTCCAAAGGTTTTCTGGAGACTGGCTAGGCTGTTATGAACTGGTGGTTTAGGAGCAACATGGGACGAGCTCTGAAGGAGGTGGTACCTGTACTGACCGCAGTCCCTAAGCTCAACACAACACTAGAAGTAGCCGTGGGATGCTCCTGTCACTCCCTAGGCACCTCGTCACAGCCTGAGAATTAACTACCCCTAAAGATAGAAACAGGAAAACTATCTTGCCTCAGAGAAAATCCCCAAAGGATAGATAGCCCCCCACAAGTAATGACTGTGAGTGGAGAGGGAAAAGACATACGTAGAATCAAACCAGGATGTAGCACAGGAGGCCAGTCTAGCTAGATAGATAGGACAGGACGGAATACTGTGCGGTCAGTATTAAAAACTACAAAAATCCACACAGAGTTTACAAAAATCTCCACACCTGACTAAAGGTGTGGAGGGTAAATCTGCTTCCCAGAGCTTCCAGCTTAACTGAATTAATCCATACTGACAAGCTGGACAAAAACATAGAATGCACAGAACGAATAAGTCCACAACATGTGGACAGAAAAGAGCAAAGAAAGGACTTATCTTTGCTGAACTGGTCAGGATATCAGGGAAATCCAAGAGAGATGTGAATCCAACCAGGAACCATTGACAAGTGGCACTGGCTGAAGGGAAGAGCCAGGTATAAATAGCCAAGCAGAAAGACAATCAGTGGAAGCAGCTGCAGACTGCTAAATCCAAGGAGCAGCCATTCCACTTAAAATCACCGGAGGGAGCCCAAGAGCAGAACTCACAAAAGTGCCATTTACAACCACCGGAGGGAGCCCAAGAGCGGAATTCACAACACTAGGCCACTCCAGGACCTTTATATGCTTCTTGCGAAGCCACTCCTTCATTGCCCTGGTGGTGTGTTTGGGATCATTATCATTCTGAAAGACCCATCCATGTTTCATCTTCAATGCCCTTGCTGATGGAAGGAGGTTTGCACTCAAAATCTCATGATACATGTCCCCATTCATCCTTTCATGTACGTTACACAGATCAGTCATCCTGGTCCCTTTTCAGATAAATAGCCCCAAAGCATGATGTTGCCACCCCCATGCTTCACAGTAGGTATGGTGTTATTTGGATGCAACTCCACATTCTGTCTCCTCCAAACACAGCGAGTTTTGTTTCTACCAAACAGGTCTTCTTTGGTTTTATCAGACCATATGATATTCTCCCAATACTCTTCTGGATAATCGAAATGCTCTCTAGCCCCTTCATGACCTTGGGATTTTCCGTTTTTCCGTGTTCGTTTTTTGCTCCCCTTCTTCCCAGAGCCATAACTTTTTTTATTTTTCCGTCAATATGGCTATGTGAGGGATTATTTTTTGTGAAACAAGTTGTACTTTTGAACAACATCATTGGTTTTAGCATGTCGTGTACTAGAAAACGGTAAAAAAATTCCAAGTGCAGTAAAATTCCAAAAAATGTGCATTCCCACACTTGTTTTTTGATTGGCTTTTTTACTAGGTTCACTAAATGCTAAAACTGACCAGCCATTATGATTCCCCAGGTCATTATGAGTTCATAGACACCAAACATGTTCAGGTTCTCTTTTATCATTGACAGCTGGCATGGAGTAACGATCTAAGTGGAGTTAAATAGAGCAGCCATCCAAAGGATAAACCACGTCACCTGTGTAAGGAACCTCAGAAGCAGCAGCTCCACTCACAGCCACCAGAGGGAGCCCACGGACAGAACTCACCGAAGTACCATTCACGACCACAGGAGGGAGCTCGACAACAGAATTCACAACAGTACCCCCCCTTGAGGAGGGGTCACCGAACCCTCACCAGAGCCCCCAGGCCGATCAGGATAAGCCAAATGAAAGGCACGAACTAAATCGGCAGCATGAACATCAGAGGCAAAAACCCAGGAATTATCTTCCTGACCATAACCCTTCCACTTGACCAGGTACTGGAGTTTCCGTCTTGAAACAAGAGAATCCAAAATCTTCTCCATCACATACTCCAACTCCCCCTCGACCAACACCGGGGCAGGAGGATCAACGGAGGGAACCATAGGCGCCATGTATCTCCGCAACAACGACCTATGGAACACATTATGGATGGCAAAAGAAGCTGGAAGGTCCAAACGAAATGACACAGGATTAAGAACTTCAGAAATCTTATATGGCCCAATGAAACGAGGCTTAAACATAGGAGAGGAAACCTTCATAGGAACATGACGAGATGACAACCAAACCAAATCCCCAACCCGAAGTCGGGGACCAACACAGCGCCGGCGGTTAGCGAAACGTTGAGCCTTCTCCTGGGACAATGTCAAATTGTCCACCACATGAGTCCAAATCTGCTGCAACCTGTCCACCACAGTATCCACACCAGGACAGTCCGAAGGCTCAACCTGCCCTGAAGAGAAACGAATATGGAAACCAGAATTGCAGAAAAAAGGAGAAACCAAAGTAGCCGAGCTGGCCCGATTATTAAGGGCGAACTCAGCCAAAAGCAAGAAGGACACCCAATCATCCTGATCAGCAGAAACAAAGCATCTCAGATATGTTTCCAAAGTCTGATTAGTTCGTTCGGTTTGGCCATTAGTCTGAGGATGGAAAGCCGAAGAAAAAGACAAATCAATGCCCATCTTAGCACAAAAGGACCGCCAAAACCTTGAAACAAACTGGGAACCTCTGTCCGAGACGATGTTCTCCGGAATGCCATGCAAACGAACCACATGCTGGAAAAACAATGGCACCAAATCAGAGGAGGAAGGCAATTTAGACAAGGGTACCAAATGGACCATCTTAGAGAAGCGATCACAAACCACCCAAATGACCGACATCCTTTGAGAAACAGGGAGATCAGAAATAAAATTCATGGAAATATGCGTCCAGGGCCTCTTCGGGACCGGCAAGGGCAAAAGCAACCCACTGGCACGAGAACAACAGGGCTTAGCCCGAGCACAAATCCCACAGGACTGCACAAAAGAACGCACATCCCGTGACAAAGAAGGCCACCAAAAGGATCTAGCCACCAAATCTCTGGTACCAAAGATTCCAGGCTGACCAGCCAACACCGAACAATGAACCTCAGAGATAACTCTACTAGTCCATCTATCAGGGACAAACAGTTTCTCCGTTGGACAACGGTCAGGTCTATCAGCCTGAAACTTCTGCAGCACGCGCCACAAATCAGGGGAGATGGCAGACAAAATTACCCCCTCTTTAAGAATACCCGCCGGCTCCGGAACACCCGGAGAGTCAGGCACAAAACTCCTTGACAGGGCATCAGCCTTCACATTCTTAGATCCCGGAAGGTATGAAACCACAAAATCAAAACGGGAGAAAAAGAGCGACCATCGAGCCTGTCTAGGATTCAACCGTTTGGCAGTCTCGAGATAAGTCAAATTCTTGTGATCCGTCAAGACCACCACGCGATGTTTAGCTCCTTCAAGCCAATGTCGCCACTCCTCGAATGCCCACTTCATGGCCAACAACTCTCGATTGCCAACATCATAATTGCGCTCAGCAGGTGAGAATTTTCTAGAAAAGAAGGCACATGGTTTCATCACCGAGCTATCAGAACTTCTTTGCGACAAAACAGTTCCTGCTCCAATCTCAGAAGCATCAACCTCGACCTGAAACGGGAGCGAAACATCTGGCTGGCACAGCACAGGGGCAGAAGAAAAACGACGCTTCAACTCCTGAAAAGCCTCTACAGCCGCAGAGGACCAATTGACCACATCAGCACCTTTCTTGGTCAAATCAGTCAACGGTTTAGCAATACTAGAAAAATTAGCGATGAAGCGACGGTAAAAATTAGCAAAACCCAGGAACTTCTGTAGGCTCTTCACAGATGTCGGCTGAGTCCAATCATAAATGGCCTGAACTTTAACAGGGTCCATCTCGATAGTAGAAGGGGAAAAAATGAAACCCAAAAATGAAACCTTCTGAACTCCAAAGAGACACTTAGACCCCTTCACAAACAAGGAATTCGCACGAAGGACCTGGAACACCATTCTGACCTGCTTCACATGAGACTCCCAATCATCCGAAAAGACCAAAATGTCATCCAAATATACAATCATGAATCTATCCAGGTACTCTCGGAAGATGTCATGCATAAAGGACTGAAACACAGATGGAGCATTAGAAAGCCCGAATGGCATAACCAGGTACTCAAAATGGCCCTCGGGCGTATTAAATGCTGTTTTCCATTCATAGCCCTGTTTAATTCGCACAAGATTATATGCCCCTCGAAGATCTATCTTGGTGAACCAACTAGCCCCCTTAATCCGAGCAAACAAATCAGACATCAGCGGCAAATGATACTGAAATTTGACTGTGATCTTATTAAGAAGTGTGACAATCTGACTGCACTCTGATGTAATCTGAGCGCAGTCCAATAGTGACCATGAGGACGGAAGACTGAGAATTTGACTGCACTCTGATGAAATCTGAGCGCAGTCCTATAGTGACCGTGAGGACGGAAGAACCGGACAGAGAGTGGACTCTCTGGGTCACGGTACTGATACACCCAGGGGTGAGCGAACCCGAGATGACAACCCCTATACAGGGATAGTTGGGGAGCAGGCCCGAGGGGAACAATACCGCAACAGCTGGCACCAAGAGGGACGGCTCTGGAAAGGACAGAAGGGAAGGACGGAAGTGGAGGAGAAATCCTGGGAATGAAAGTAAAAGGGAGAGGGGAGGAAGGGACGAACCAAGGGAGACAGGCTGGGAAAACAGAGGGAAGACAGGAGGAGAATGAGCCTGAGCAAACGGACCAGACTGGAGCAGAAAAGGATCTGAACCAGACAGGGCCAAACGAAGGTACAAACTGCACACAACAATCAGGCACCTCCATTATGGAGGCGAGGCCTGATATAGCCCAAAGAAGTACCTGATTGGAGGAGACAGGAGCAGGGAGGGTCCGAAATGGTTAACTGGAGGAAGAAGTGCACGCCCGCGTCCTAAGGCGCATGTGTGGAGCAGGTACAGGACGGGAGGGAAGAGGAGCGCGCACCCCACGCCGAAATCCCCGAGCAGCAGGAAGAGGACGGGGGGAACCGGCGCGACACTGAGAGCGGCGAGGAGAAATGGAGAGAGCGTGACTGATAGGAGAAGCGGCCGCAGCGTCAGAGGAGGCCGGTATGACAGTACCCCCCCTCCTAAGACTCCCCCCTCCGAGACTGGCTGTGAATCTTCTCAGAATCCGTGGAGCATTAACGTTCTCCCTAGGCTCCCACGACCTCTCCTCAGGACCAAACCCCTTCCAATCAATAAGATAGAAGACCCTTCCTCTAACCCTCTTCATGGCCAGAATATCCTTTACTTCAAAATCATTGTCAATGCTAAAGGGCTGAGGGGAGTCCATGGGTGCAGGAGAGAATCGATTAAGAATGAGAGGTTTCAAGAGCGAGACATGGAAGACGTTAGGGACTCGGAGAGAAGCCGGCAATCTCAATCTATAGGCCACGTTGTTAATACGTCCCAAAATCTCGAAGGGACCGATGTATCGAGGGCCCAACTTGTAGGAAGGAATCTTCAAGCGAATGTGTTTAGTCGAAAGCCAGACCTTGTCACCAGGATGATACGGTGGAAGATCCCTCCTCCTTTTGTCGGCGTGTCTCTTCATCTGGGCTGCAGTCCGAACGAGAGCCTCCTTGGTCTCTCTCCAAATTTGGGAAAATTCAGAAGAAAAAGTGTCCGCTGCAGGCACTCCAGAAGGGGAAGACATAGGAAGAGGTATTCCCGGGTTCAGACCAGAAACCACAAAGAATGGAGATTTAGAAGTTGCCCCACTAAGATGATTATTATGGGCAAACTCAGCCCAAGGAAGAAGAGTTACCCAGTCATCATGATGAGCGTTGGTAAAATTGCGGAGGTAGGAGGTCAAGATTTGATTTATCCGTTCCACTTGCCCGTTGGTCTGAGGATGATAGGCGGAGGAGAAATCCAGCGAAATGCCCAAGAGCTTACAAAGTGCTCTCCAGAACTTGGAGGTAAATTGGACCCCTCGATCCGACACAATTCGCTGAGGAAGTCCATGTAATCTGAAGATCTGATGGATGAAAATTCTTGCCAATTCTGGAGCCGAGGGTAATCCAGGCAATGGAACGAAATGGGCCATCTTGGAGAACCGATCCACCACCACCAGGATGGTTGTGCATCCAGAGGAACGAGGCAAATCTGTAACGAAATCCATAGCTATTTGTTGCCAAGGGGCCTCGGGAACGGGTAACGGATGCAGGAGACCAGAAGGTACTTTGTTTTTAGCACAAGTCGTGCAGGAGGCCACAAAATCCGAAGTATCTTGTCGGAGAGACGGCCACCAATAGTACCGGGAGAGAAGAGCGAGAGTCTTCTTGGTGCCGACATGTCCAGCAACTTTGGAAGAATGTCCCCAATGCAATACCTCTGTTCTCTTGTCACACGGGACAAAAGTTCTGCCAGGGGGAACAGAGAGGAGGTTAGAGGGAGCCACCATGATGATTTTGGCAGGATCAATAATATGTGAAGGACCTTCTTCTGTCTCGGGAGATTACAAGGAACGGGAAAGTGCATCCGCTTTAGAATTCTTATCTCCGGGTCGAAAATGAAGCTTAAAATCAAAACGAGAAAAGAACAAAGACCATCTGGCCTGTCTGGAATTAAGTCTTTGGGCGGATTGAATGTAAGCCAAGTTTTTGTGGTCTGTGAAAATTTTAAAGGGATGAATGGCCCCTTCCAAGAGATAACGCCACTCCTGTAGAGCCATATTTATAGCTAGTAATTCTCGATCTCCAATTGAATAATTGCACTCCGCGGGCGAAAATGACTTCGAGAAGAACCCACAAGGAACCAGACGACCGGAGAGAGATCTTTGGGAGAGAGTTGCCCCAGCACCCGAAGAGGAGGCATCCACTTCAAGGATGAAAGGCCTGCTGGCCACAGGCCGATGAAGAACAGGAGCAGATGTGAAGGCCCTTTTTAGGGAGAGAAAGGCGTCTTCTGCCTCCGGAGGCCAAACATTGTGAACCGCTCCTTTCTGGGTAAGAGCGGCAAGAGGCTTGGTCACAGAAGAGAAATGCGGAATGAATTGTCTATAGTAGTTAGCGAAGCCCAAAAATCGTTGGATGGCCTTCACTCCAATAGGATGAGGCCACTTAAGTACAGCAGATAGTTTCTCGGGATTCATCTCCAACCCCATGTCAGAAATAATATATCCCAAGAAAGGCAAAGAAGTCTGTCCAAACAAACACTTGTCGATCTTTGCGTAGAGGCGATTCTCCCGAAGACGCTGTAGAACCAGACGAACCCTTCTTCTGTGAGAGGACAAGTCGGGTGAAAAAATAAGGATGTCGTCAAGATACACCACCACACAAGAATACAGTAGATCACGGAAGATCTCATTCACAAATTCCTGGAAGACCGCTGGAGCGTTACAGAGACCAAAGGGCATGACCAGGTATTCATAGTGGCCATCCCGGGTGTTGAAGGCAGTCTTCCACTCGTCTCCAGCGCGAATTCGGATCAAATTATAGGCTTCGCGTAAATCTAGTTTGGAGAAAATTCGGGCTCCTCTCAGTCGGTCGAAGAGTTCAGGAATCAGCGGTAGGGGATACCTATTCTTGACTGTGATGGCATTCAGACCTCTGTAGTCTATACATGGCCGAAGGGATCCATCTTTCTTCCGAACGAAGAAAAAACCGGCTCCAGCTGGAGAAGAGGACTTCCGGATGAAACCCTTGGCTAAATTCTCTCGGATGTATTCTGACATGGCTAAGGTCTCTGCCGGAGATAACGGATAGGTTCTTCCCTTGGGAAGAGTAGATCCAGGAATTAACTTGATAGGGCAGTCATAGGCTCGGTGTGGAGGAAGAGACTCCGCCTCCTTTTTATCAAAGACATCGGCAAATGAGAGATAGGCAGAGGGAAGACTAGTAACAATATAAAAACACAGATTTACCGCTCAGTGGTATGTATATACAATTCAATTTATTAAATCTATATGTGTACTCAATACTTGAATATACCACTACAGTACTCTGTGTAAGGACAGTGAACACTACCACCAAGTACAATGAAGTACCTCAATCACACCAAATATGGAACACCAGGGATACCCAGACCAGAGATAATTTGCAAAATATGTTTTTTTATTATTAATTTATAATCAAATGACAGTACATAAAATAATTATAAAAGATATAAAACCAAAATAGATTTGTGCGTACAGCAGAACTACTATATATAGTAGATTAAGTAAGTCCACCCAATATTGCACGATGTGTCCTAGTTCATAATATGTAAACAATATGTGTATAAAGTGCATAAAAATACGTGTATAAAAACCAAATAACCACTCTCATTTCCTCTACATTAAAATATAACAATAAAATATATAGAGAGAAATATACCAATATTCAAAGTGACAAGTGCATTATGAGGAAATGAGAGTGGTCCCTTGCATGTCCAAATCAAACATGTGCATGGCCCCATAGAATAACATCGAGCAAAGTGTGATTCAATGTTTTGTTAAAATACACTCTTCAATCCTCCATATAGTATAATACATAATAATAGTATAAAAGAACCTGAAGACCCACCTCTTCCGACAAGCCTACAACCTTCAGTAACCACCGATCGACCAAACCGCTGCATGACCAGCTCTATCCTCACCTACTGTATTCTCACCCATCCCTTGCAGATTGTGAGCCTTCGCGGGCAGGGTCCCCACTCCTCCTGTACCAGTTATGACTTGTATTGTTTAAGATTATTGTACTTGTTTTTATTATGTATACCCCTCCTCACATGTAAAGCGCCATGGAATAAATGGCGCTATAACAATAACTAATAATAATAATAATAATAATACACTCCTCAGTCCTGCATATAATATAATACACTCCTCATAGTCCTCCATATAGTATGATGCACCCCCATAGTCCTCCATGTAGAACAAATCACTTCCCATAGTATAATGCACCCCATAGTATAATGTATTCCCCATAGTCCTCGATACAGTATAACGCAGGTCCCATGTAGTACATATAGTATAATGCACTGCCCATAGTCAGATAAAGTATAAAACAGCCACCCCATATAGTATAATGCAACCATCTCATAGAGTATATTACAGCCACCCCATAGAATATAATGCAGCGCCCCATAGAATAAAATGCAGCCCCCCTCATATAGTATAATGCAGACCCCAATAGAATATATTGTAGCACCCTTACCGTGTATAATGCAGTCCCCCCATAGATTATAATGTAGCCCCCTCATAGGGTATAATGCAGCCCCCCTCATATAGTATAATGCAGCCCCCATAAAATACAATGTAGCCCCCTCATATACTATAATGCAGCCCTCCCTATAGAATATAATGTAGCACCCTCATAGGGTATAATGCAGTCCCTCATAGAATATAATGCAACCCTCATAGAATATAATGCAGCCCCCCCACAAAATATAATGTAGCCCCTTCATAGGGTTTAATGCAGCCCCTCCATAGAATATAATGCAGCCCCTATAGAATATAATGCAGCATCCCATAGAATATAATCCCGCCCTCCTCATACAGTATAATGCAGCCCGGCCCATAGACTATAATGTAGCCCCCTCATAGGGTATCAAGCAGCCCCCCATAGAATATAATGCAGCCCCTCCATAGGATATAATTCAGCCCCCCTCATATAGTATAATGTAGCCCCCCCATATATACAGTGGGGAAGAAAGTATTTAGTCAACCACCAAGTTATCCCACTTAAAAAGATGAGAGAGGCATGTAATTGACATCACAGGTAAACCACAACTATGAGAGTAGAAATTGAGAAACAAATCCAGAAAATCACCTTGTCTGATTTGGCAAGATTTTTTGTTGCAAATTATGGTGGAAAATAAGTATTTGGTCACCTAAAAACATGCAAGATTTCTGGCTCTCACAGACCTGTAACTTCTTCTTTAAGAGGCTCATCTGTCCTCCACTCATTACCTGTAGTAATGGCACCTGTTTGAACTCGTTATCAGTATAAAAGACACCTGTTCACAACCTTAAACAGTCAGACTCCAAACTCCACTGTGGTGAAGACCAAAGAGCTGTCGAAGGACACTAGAAACAAAATTGTAGCCCTGCACCTGGCTGGGAAGACTGAATCTGCAATAGGCAAGCAGCTTGGTGTAATGAAATCAACTGTGGGAGCAATAATAAGAAAATGGAAGACATACAAGTCCATTGATAATCTCCCTCGATCTGGGGCTCCACGCAAGATCTCACCCTGAGGGGTCAAAAAGATCACAAGAACGGTGAGCAAAAATCCCAGAACCACACGGGGGGACCTAGTGAATGACCTCCATAGAGCTGGGACAACCGTAACAAAGGTTACCATCAGTAACACACTACGCCGCCAGGGACTCAGATCCTGCAGTGCCAGACGTGTCCCCCTGCTTAAGCCAGTACATGTCCAGGCTTGTCTGAAGTTTGCTAGAGAGCATTTGGATAGGATCCAGAAGAGTATTGGGAGAATTTCATATGGTCTGATGAAACCAAATTAGAACTGTTTGGTAGAAACAATACTCGCCGTCTTTGGAGGAGACAAAATGCTGAGTTGCATCCAAAGATCTAAAGAACATCATACCTACTGTGAGTCATGGGGGTGGCAACATCATGCTTTGGGGCTGTTTCTCGGCAAAGAGACCAGGATGACTGATGATCGGTGTACATGAAAGAATGAATGGGGCCTTGTATCATGAGCTTTTGAGTGCAAACCTCCTTCCATCAGCAAGGGCATTGAAGATGAAACATGGATGGGTCTTTCAGCATGATAATGATCCCAAGCACACTGCCAGGGCAACAAAGGAGTGGCATCGTAAGAAGCATATGAAGGTCCTGGAGTGGCCTAGCCAGTCTCTGGATCTCAACCCCATACAAAACCTTTGGAGGGAGTTGAAAGTGTGTTGTGCCCAGCGACAGGCCCAAAACATCACTGCTCTAGAGGAGATCTGCATGGAGGAATAGGCCAACATACCACCACCAGTGTGTGCTAACCTTGTGAAGACTTACAGAAAACATTTCACCTCTCTCATTGCCAACAACAGATATATAACAAAATATTGAGATTAACTTTTGTTAATGACCAAATACTTATTTTCCATCATAATTAGCAAAATAAATCTTGCCAACAGACAAGGTGATTTTCTGGATTTTTTTTCTCATTTTGACTCTCATAGTTGTGGTCTACCTATGATGTCAATTTTTAAGTGGGAGAACTTGCAGAATTGGTAGCTGACTAAATACTTTTTTCCCTCATAGAGTATAATGCAACCCCCTCATACAATATAAAATGCCACCCCCATAGAATATAACACAACCCCATAGAGCATAATGCAACCCCCTCATACAATATAAAATGCCACCCCCATAGAATATAACACAGCCTCCCTAATAGTATAATGCAGCCCCCCATAGAATATAATGTAGCCCGTTCATAGAGTATAATGCAGCCCCCTCATATAGTATAATGCAGCCTCCATAGAACATAATGCAAGCCCCATAGAATAAAATGCATCCGCCCTCATATAGTATAATGCAGCCTCCCCATAGAATATAACCCCTTTCTGACCTCGGACGGGATAGTACGTTCGAGATCGGAACCCCCGCTTTGAAGCGGGCTCCGGCAATGAGCATGCAACAAAGCCGGGACATGTCAGCTGTTTTAAACAGCTGACATGTGCCCGCAATAGAGGAGGGTGAAATCGCAATTCTCCCGCCGCTACTAACTAATTAAATGCCGCTGTCAAACGCTGACAGCGGCATATAACCGGCACTTCCGGCCATCCGGCCGGAAATGGACGCATCGCTGACCCCCGTCACATGATCGGGGGTCAGCGATGCATCAGAATTGTAACCAAAGAGGTCCTTGAGACCTCTATGGTTACTGATCCCGGCTAGCTGTGAGCGCCATCCTGTGGTCGGCGCTCATAGCACACCTGCAATTCAGCTACATAGCAGCGATCTGATGATCGCTGCTATGTAGTTGAGCCGATCGAGTGGTGCCAGCTTCTAGCCTCCCAAAAAATGAGAAAAAAAAAAAATATAAAAGTTTAAATCACCCCCTTTCGCCACATTCAAAATAAATCAATTAAAAAAAAATGAAACCTACACATATTTGGTATCGCCGCGTTCAGAATCGCCCGATCTATCAATAAAAAAAAGGATTAACCTGATCACTAAATGGCGTAGCGAGAAAAAAATTTGAAACGCCAGAATTGCGTTTTTTTGGTCGCCGTGACATTGCATTAAAATGCAATAACGGGCGATCAAAAGAACGTATATGCACCAAAATGGTATCATTAAAAACACCAGCTTGGCGCACAAAAAATAAGCCCTCAACCGACCCCAGATCATGAAAAATGGAGACGCTATGGGTATCGGAAAATGGCGCAATTTTATTTTTATTTTTATTTTTTTTACCAAAGTTTAGAATTTTTTTTCACCACTTAGATAAAAGAGAACCTAGATATGTTTGGTGTCTATGAACTCGTAATGACCTGGAGAATCATAATGGCTGGTCAGTTTTAGCATTTAGTGAACCTAGTAAAAAAGCCAAACAAAAAAACAGTGTAGGATTGCACTTTTTTTTGCAATTTCACCGAACTTGGAATTTTTTTCCCATTTTCTAGTACATGACATGCTAAAACTAATGATGTCATTCAAAAGTACAACTTGTTTCACAAAAAATAAGCCCTCACATAGCCATATTGACGGAAAAATAAAAAAGTTATGGCTCTGGGAAGGAGCAGAGCAAAAAACGAACACGGAAAAATGGAAAATCCCAAGGTCATGAAGGGGATAATGTAGCCCCCTCATAGAGTATAATACAGCCCCCTCATATAGTATAATGCAGCCCCCATAGAATATAATGTAGCCCCTTATATATAGTATAATGCAGCCCTCCCTATAATGTAGCCCCCTTATAAGGTATAATGCATCCCCCATAGAATATAATGCAGCCCCCCATAGAATATAATACAGTCCACATGGAATATACTGTAACCCCTTCATAGAGTATAAGCAGTCCATGTCATAGAATATAATGCAGCCCCCATAGAATATATTGCAGCATCCCTCATATAGTATAATGCAGTCCCCCATAGAATATAATGCAGCCCCCCCATAGAATATAATCAGGCCCCCTCATATAGTATAATGCAGCCCCCTCGAAATATGATGCAACCCCCCTCATATAGTATAATGTAGCCCCCTCAGAGTATGATGCAGCCCCTCATAGAATGTAATATAGCCCTGCCCATAGAATATAATGTAGACACCCTCACAGAGTATGATGCAGATCTCCATAGAATATAATGTAGACCCCCTGAGAGTATGATGTAGCCCCCCATAGAATATAGTGTAGACCCCCTCAGAGTATGATGCATCCCCCTCATAGAATATAATACAACCCCTCCCATCGAATATAGTACAGCCCCACAGTCCAGTACTCATTCACTGATATATTTAAAAAAAACACACACAATACTCACGTCTCCTCCTCGTTCCCCGCGCTGCACTTTTTGTTCGGCGGTATGGTGATAAAGCATTGTTTTTGCCTCATTTTTTATTTATTTTTTTACGGTGTTCACTGAAGGGGGTAACTAGTGGGATAGTTTTATAGAGTGGATTACTACGGATGCAGTGATATCAAATATGTGTACTTTTATTTTTAATTTTTATTTCCATAAATAAATGTGTTTATTGGAAATATATATATACAGTCATGGCCAAAAGTATTAACACCCCTGCAATTCTGTCAGATAATACTCAGTTTCTTCCTGAAAATGATTTCAATCACAAATTCTTTGGTATTATTATCTTCATTTAATTTGTCTTAAATGAAAAAACACAAAAGAGAATGAAGCAAAAAGCAAAACATTGATCATTTCACACAAAACTCCAAAAATGTGCCAGACAAAAGTATTGGCACCCTCAGCCTAATACTTGGTTGCACAACATTTAGCCAAAATAACTGCAACCAACCACATCCGGTAACCATCAAAGAGTTTCTTACAATGCTCTGCTGGAATTTTAGACCATTCTTCTTTGGCAAACTGCTCCAGGTCCCTGATATTTGAAGGGTGCCTTCTCCAAACTGCCATTTTTAGATCTCTCCACAGGTGTTCTATGGCAGAGGTCCCCAACTCCAGTCCTCAAGGCCCACCAACATGTCATGTTTTCAGGATTTCCTTAGTTTTGCCCAGGTAATAATTGCATCACCTGTGCAATGCAAAGGAAATCCTGAAAACATGACCTGTTGGTGGGCCTTGAGGACTGGAGTTGGGGACCTCTGTTCTATGGGATTCAGGTCTGAACTCATTGCTGGCCACCTTAGAAGTCTCCAGTGCTTTCTCTCAAACCATTTTCTAGTGCTTTTTGAAGTGTGTTTTGGGTCATTGTCCTGCTGGAAGACCCATGACCTCTAAGGGAGACCCAGCTTTCTCACACTGGGCCCTACATTGTGCTGCAAAATTTCTTGGTAGTCTTCATACTTCATAATGCCATGCACGCGGTCAAGCAGTCCAGTGCCAGAGGCAGCAAAGCAACCCCAAAACATCAGGGAACCTCCGACATGTTTGACTGTAGGGACCGTGTTCTTTTCTTTGAATGCCTCTTTTTTTCTCCTGTAAACTCTATGTTGATGCCTTTGCCCAAAAAGCTCTACTTTTGTCTCATCTGACCAGAGAACATTCTTCCAAAACGTTTTAGGCTTTTTCAGGTAAGTTTTGGCAAACGCCAGCCAGGCTTTTTTATGTCTTGGGGTAAGAAGTGGGGTCTTCCTGGGTCTCCTACCATACAGTCCTTTTTCATTCAGACGCCGACGGATAGTACAGGTTGACACTGTTGTACCCTCGGACTGCAGGGCAGCTTGAACTTGTTTGGATGTTAGTCTAGGTTCTTTATCCAACATCCGCACAATCTTGCGTTGAAATCTCTTGTCAATTTTTCTTTTCCATCCACATCTAGGGAGGTTAGCCACAGTGCCATGGGCTTTAAACTTCTTGATGACACTGCGCACGGTAGACACAGGAACATTCAGGTCTTTGGAGATGGACTTGTAGCCTTGAGATTGCTCATGCTTCCTCACAATTTGGTTTCTCAAGTCCTCAGACAGTTCTTTGGTCTTCTTTCTTTTCTCCATGCTCAATGTGGTACACACAAGGACACAGGACAGAGGTTGAGTCAACTTCAATCCATGTCAACTGGCTGCAAGTTTGATTTAGTTATTGCCAACACCTGTTAGGTGCCACAGGTAAGTTACATGTGCTGTTAATTACACAATTTAGGGGAGCATCACATGATTTTTCGAACGGTGCCAATACTTTTGTCCATCCCTTTTTTATGTTTGGTGTGGAATTATATCCAATTTGGCTTTAGGACAATTCTTTTTGTGTTTTTTTCATTTAAGACAAATTAGATGAAGATAATAATACCAAATAATTTGTGATTGCAATCATTTTCAGGAAGAAACTGAGTATTATCTGACAGAATTGCAGGGGTGTTAATACTTTTGGCCATGACTGTATATTTTTCAGCAGGCGCTCACAAGCCACTTCCCTGAAGGACCCGGAAGGACCCCGCGGCCATATTGGTGCCGGGGGTCTCCATGGAGACCATCAGGCCAACACGATCACAACACGATGTCCTGATGGAAGCGCGCAGGGAGGATGCTTCTCTATGTCGCTGTCACTACTGACAGCGGCATCAGAGGGGTTAAATGCCAACGATAGGTGCTAGCACCGATTGTGGACATGGTTGTAGGGTGTCAGTGCAGCGCTCCAGAGTCCTGGTCGTTGCAGTAATGTCGTTCTTCCACCAGGGGGAGCGATGTTACGTCTGATGGCACCAAAGGAGTTCACCCTGCCAGGTATCACAGCCACACACACACTTCACACGCCGGCCACCAGGGGGAGCAAAAGGTTCTATCTATTAGGCCACTCCTCACAAATGGGTAAAACTGGGGGTTGGTTAGGAAGTGAGATCAGTTGAAGTCGGAGTTGGAGCCAGGAGGAGAGGAGAGGAGCAGACTGGGCTCGGCCCAGGAAAGGGAAAGAAGGACACGGAGCTGCGCCTGCAACCCATGCGGCAGCCTCCTAAGAACGGACAAGAAAGGAAGTGTGTCGTAGTGAGTGAGCACAGAAGTCATAGCAACAGGAGTGTTATGATAAGGTAATTCAGTACCACAATGGACATAGAGGTCAGAGCACATACAGTGACCTGACAATAACCCAAAAACATAAAACGAGCTCTGAGACGTGGGAACTCTGCTGACCGCAATCCCTAATCCTCTCCAACCACACTAGAGGCAGCCGTGGATTGCGCCTAACGCTCCCTATGCAACTCGGCACAGCCTGAGAAACTAGCTAGCCTGAAGATAGAAAATAAGCCTACCTTGCCTCAGAGAAATACCCCAAAGGAAAAGGCAGCCCCCACATATAATGACTGTGAGTTAAGATGAAAAGACAAACGTAGAGATGAAATAGATTTAGCAAAGTGAGGCCTGACTTTCTGAACAGAGCGAGGATAGGAAAGGTAACTTTGCGGTCAACACAAAACCCTACAAAAAACACGCAAAGGGGGCAAAAAGACCCTCCGTACCGAACTAACGGCACGGAGGTACAACCTCTGCGTCCCAGAGCTTCCAGCAAGCAGGAAAAAACAAATAGACAAGCTGGACAGAAAAAAACAGCAAACAAAATAGCAAAGCGGAACTTAGCTATGCAGAGCAGCAGGCCACAGGAACGATCCAGGAGGAAACAGGTCCAATACTAGAACATTGACTGGAGGCCAGGATCAAAGCACTAGGTGGAGTTAAATAGAGCAGCACCTAACGACTTCACCACATCACCTGAGGAAGGAAACTCAGAAGCCGCAGTACCACTTTCCTCCACCAACGGAAGCTCACAGAGAGAATACTAGATACTCAAAATGGCCCTAGGGCGTATTAAATGCAGTTTTCCATTCATCGCCTCGCTTAATACGCACAAGATTATACGCACCACGAATATCTATCTTGGTGAACCAACTAGCCCCCTTAATCCGAGCAAACAAATCAGATAACAACGGCAAGGGGTACTGAAATTTAACCGTGATCTTATTTAGAAGGCGGTAATCTATACAAGGTCTCAGTGAACCATCCTTCTTGGCTACAAAAAAGAACCCTGCTCCTAATGGCGACGATGACGGGCGAATATGCCCCTTCTCCAAGGACTCCTTCACATAACTCCGCATAGCGGCGTGCTCAGGCACAGATAAATTAAACAGTCGACCTTTTGGGAATTTACTACCAGGAATCAAATCGATAGCACAATCACAATCCCTATGCGGAGGTAGGGTATCGGACTTGGGCTCATCAAATACATCCCGGTAATCAGACAAGAACTCTGGAACCTCAGAAGGGGTGGATGACGAAATAGTCAGAAATGGGACATCACCATGTACCCCCTGACAACCCCAGCTGGACACAGACATGGATTTCCAATCTAATACTGGATTATGGACTTGTAGCCATGGCAACCCCAACACGACCACATCATGCAGATTATGCAGCACCAGAAAGCGAATAACCTCCTGATGTGCAGGAGCCATGCACATGGTCAGCTGGGTCCAGTACTGAGGCTTATTCTTGGCCAAAGGCGTAGCATTAATTCCTCTCAATGGAATAGGACACTGCAAGGGCTCCAAGAAAAACCCACACCGCCTAGCATACTCCAAGTCCATCAAATTCAGGGCAGCGCCTGAATCCACAAATGCCATGACAGAATACGATGACAAAGAGCAGATCAAGGTAACGGACAGAAGAAATTTTGACTGTACCGTACCAATGGTGGCAGACCTAGCGAACCGCTTAGTGCGCTTAGGACAATCAGAGATAGCATGAGTGGAATCACCACAGTAGAAACACAGCCCATTCAGACGTCTGTGTTCTTGCCGTTCAACTCTGGTCAAAGTCCTATCGCACTGCATAGGCTCAGGTTTAAGCTCAGGTAATACCGCCAAATGGTGCACAGATTTACGCTCACGCAAGCGTCGACCGATCTGAATGGCCAAAGACATAGACTCATTCAGACCAGCAGGCATAGGAAATCCCACCATGACATCCTTAAGGGCTTAAGAGAGACCTTTTCTGAAAATAGCTGCGAGCGCACCTTCATTCCACTGAGTGAGTACGGACCACTTTCTAAATTTCTGACAATATACCTCTATTTCATCCTGACCCTGACACAGAGCCAGCAAATTCTTCTCTGCCTGATCCACTGAATTAGGCTCATCGTACAGCAATCCGAGCGCCAGGAAAAACGCATCGATATTACTTAATGCAGGATCTCCTGACGCAAGAGAAAATGCCCAGTCCTGAGGGTCGCCACGTAAAAAAGAAATAATGATCCTAACTTGTTGAACTGGGTCACCAGAGGAGCGAGGTTTCAAAGCCAGAAATAGTTTACAATTATTTTTGAAACTCAGAAATTTAGTTCTATCTCCAAAAAACAAATCAGGAATAGGAATTCTCGGTTCTAACATAGAATTCTGAACCACAAAGTCTTGAATATTTTGTACTCTTGCCGTGAGCTGATCCACACATGAAGACAGACCTTTAATGTCCATCGCTACACCTGTGTCCTGAACCACCCAAATGTCTAGGGGAAAAAAAAGGCAAAACACAGTGCAGAGAAAAAAAAATGGTCTCAGAACTTCTTTTTTCCCTCTATTGAGAATCATTAGTACTTTGGGCCTCCAGTACTGTTATGATAAGGTAATTCAGTACCACAATGGACATAGAGGTCAGAGCACATACAGTGACCTGACAATAACCCAAAAACATAGAACGAGCTCTGAGACGTGGGAACTCTGCTGACCGCAATCCCTAATCCTCTCCAACCACACTAGAGGCAGCCGTGGATTGCGCCTAACGCTCCCTATGCAACTCGGCACAGCCTGAGAAACTAGCTAGCCTGAAGATAGAAATTAGCCTACCTTGCCTCAGAGAAATACCCCAAAGGAAAAGGCAGCCCCCACATATAATGACTGTGAGTTAAGATGAAAAGACAAACGTAGAGATTAAATAGATTTAGCAAAGTGAGGCCCGACTTTCTGAACAGAGCGAGGATAGGAAAGGTAACTTTGCGGTCAACACAAAACCCTACAAAAACCACGCAAAGGGGGCAAAAAGACCCTCCGTACCGAACTAATGGCACGGAGGTACACCCTCTGCGTCCCAGAGCTTCCAGCAAGCAGGAAAAAACAAATAGACAAGCTGGACAGAAAAAAACAGCAAACAAAATAGCAAAGCGGAACTTAGCTATGCAGAGCAGCAGGCCACAGGAACGATCCAGGAGGAAACAGGTCCAATACTAGAACATTGACTGGAGGCCAGGATCAAAGCACTAGGTGGAGTTAAATAGAGCAGCACCTAACGACTTCACCACATCACCTGAGGAAGGAGACTCAGAAGCCGCAGTACCACTTTCCTCCACCAACGGAAGCTCACAGAGAGAATCAGCCGAAGTACCACTTGTGACCACAGGAGGGAGCTCTGCCACAGAATTCACAACACAGGAGTAAAACACCAGTGGGAGACCAGCTAGAAGCAGGCTGCCTCCCACTGAGCGCAGATCCGGTGGCCGGAACACCGAGGGAGTAATAGACTCTATGCTTTACTTCAGAGACCGGCAGGGCAGTCGATTCCAAGTTGGCTGTCCGTCCTAAGAACCTAAGCAGACAAGGTGGCAACGTGGAGGAGGGGCGACGCTAGGGTCCCTATAAAATAGCCTCAGGCCACCACCATCATACGGGTTATGTCCTATCCATCTGGGGGACTGAGAGAGAGAAGTAACGAGAGTGAGGACATTATGGTAGCTAATGCAAGTAAGGACCTACTACGTTACTGTGCGCAAGGGGAAGGCTACTGATTTCCACCTGGATAAGGGTACTCTGGAATTGCCATCAGAGTGGCCGGACTCTGCCTACCCTGTGATCCGGCACCCTGGACTGTGGATGCTGAAGCCTTCAGTAAAGGTAAAGAGATTGCACCCATTGTGTCCTCGTTATTTACCGCGCCTTGCACCATCCACCATCACCATCTACACTTCTGGGAAGCCCTGGGGATATACTTCACCTGTGGAAATGTATACCATCTAGCTACCATTCTATCACCCCAGCGGACCCCCAAGCAGCGTCGGTCACCCTGACCGAATACTACAGGTGGCGTCACGAACACTACCGTTATCTACAAACTCTACCCTTTTATTTGGGCGCCCCTCATAGGGCCACGGTTCGGGTCGGGCCACCGTGACATCCCAGCTGAGGGAACTGAAGGACCCGGTACCGAGTACCCCATTGCCCTTACGTGGGGGCGATCCATCAGCTGTCACATACAGCTGACACCCGCACCCGATCGTCGCAACACTCAGCGTGAGGCCACGCAATCGGTGCACCGTACTAGTACTGCTGTTTGCGGGAACGCAATTCTAGCAGAGCAGTACTAGTATGGCGCATATCGGGAAGGGGTTAAAGACAAGTCCAGCAATACATTTACATTGTCAGTTCGTTCCTCCATTACTGAGAAATCAGCATTTCAATTTATATGTAAAAGCATATAAAGAGCTATATGTAGATCTGAAGCCCCTGTCACTTCAACTCTATTTCCTGACAAGCGCCGTTTCCTTCTGCTTGACTGGCAGCCTCTATGCTGTGTGACTTCAAGCAAAAAAGCTGGCTACTAATTTGCATATAAATTCAAACGCTGATTTCTCAGTAACGGAATAAAGGACTGACCATGTAAATGTATTTTTGGAATACTATTTGAAAGAGCTCCATGCACATATATTTTGGGGTATGAAATTCTGCAGGCAGATTCTCTAAATGTATAGTGGCACCGTCGCTGCCTCATTTTCCTTGCTGGTGACATTGTCCCCTTTCAGCGACAGCAGCCTCCTAGCTCGTTCCTGTGCTAGCTTCCACAGCACTGCATAGCCGTTTTCCCGTCATCTGCTTCCATCTGCCTACTCCTCTAGTCTCAGTATGAGTATGTACAGAGTGACATTGCTACCCGTTGCTCCTCTAAACCTGCCCACCTGCACATTATCCGTCAGTGATAGGTTTTTAGTGAGAGGAAGGCAGATCTAACAATGGTCATTTACCTAATTATGATTAAATGATTATTCCTGCTCCTCTCACTTCCAAATTGGGAAGTGACTGGTGCGTTACGTCTACAGATATCTGCTGGATCACGATCGTGATTCCCTGATATTGTACATCTATTATAATTATTAGGACAGGTGCATCACACCTGCCAATGGCGCCTTTGTCCCTGCAGGTATCTATAAATGTGATGCCTCTAGCACCGCTCATGTCCACTACAGAGGTGAGCAGGCCCCCTCCTCTTCTTTCTAGATCCCCTCCTCTTCTCTTTGTATACTGCCCCTATTGGTCAAACAATAAGTAGATTTGGTTTGGAGTACCATCTCTATGCTGATGACACCCAATTATACACCAATACTAGTGATTGCTGACTCTAACTATGTCCTCCATCTATCTGAAACTGAACCTGTCAAAAACTAAAATCCTTGTGTTTCCTACCTCTACTAATGTGCCTATGCCCGACATTGCCATTTCCATGTGTGGGTACTCCCCAGCAACACGCCCGCTGTCTTGGAGTCATACTTGATTCCGAGCTTTCATTCACCCCCCACATCCGATCACTGGCTCGCTCTTGTTATCTGCACCTCAAAAACAATTCTAGAATTCGAACCTTTCTTACTTTCGACTCTGCAAAAACTCTCACTGTTTCTCTTATTCATTCTCGTCTGGACTATTGCAACTCTCTACTAATCGATCTCCCTCTTAGCAAACTCTCCCCTCTCCAATCTGTCTTGAATGCTGCAGCCAGGATCATATTCCTCACCAATCGTTACACCGATGCCTCCACCTTGTGCCAGTCATTACACTGGTTACCCATTCACTCCAGAATCTAGTACAAACGTATTACCCTCACCCACAAAGCACTTCATGGCTCAGCACCACCCTACATCCCCTCCCTTGTCTCAATCTACCACCCTCCCCGTGCTCTCCGTTCTGCTAGTGACCCGAGGTTAGCATCCTCAGTAATCAGAACCTCCAACTCCCGTGTCCAAGACTTTTCACATGCTGCGCCAATTCTTTGGAATGCACTGCCGAGGTTAATATGATTAATCCCCAATCCACACAGTTTTTAGCGTGGCCTAAAAACACATTTGTTCAGACTGGCCTACCATCTCAATGCTTTAACCTAACTATCCCTGTGTTGCCCATTCAAAATTTTTACCATAACCAGGTTCCTCGCATCATGTTCTCACATGCTTTATGCATTTAATAGCCCTTTGTGTCTGTACTGTTACATACTTAGGCTGATAACCGGTTCATGCAGCATTACATGAACACCCTATTCTTACACTATGGCTGATCCGAACAGCTAAAGCAATTTTTACCATCCACCTTTTGCTTCTCCCCTTTTCCTCATAGATTGTAAGCTTGCGAGCAGGGCCCTCATTCCTCTTGGTATCTGTTTTGATCTATGTGCTTGTTATGCTGTAATGTCTGTCTACAAGTCCCCTCTAAAATGTGAAATGCTGCGGAATATGTCGGCGCTATAGAAATAAAATTATTATTATTATTATTATTAATAACAGTCCTTTAAAAATTAATCTGACTTTATAGCTCCATTCTGCTTCATTTGGACAGGCTTAAAACACTATCTGGCTGCACTCAATTCTGCATTCAGAGGTTAGCAACACTGGTGGTGTCACATCTATAGATGCATGTTGGCTCACTTACGCCATTATTATTATTTATTATTATAGCGCCATTTATTCCATGGCGCGTTACATGTGAGGAGGGGTATACATAATAAAAACAAATACAATAATCTTAAACAATACAAGTCACAACTGGTACAGGAGGAGAGAGAACCCTGCCCGCGAGGGCTCACAATCTACAAGGGATGGGTGAGAATACAGTAGGTGAGGGTAGAGCTGGTCGTGCAGTGGTCTGGTCGATCGGTGGTTACTGCAGGTTGTAGGCTTGTCGGAAGAGGTGGGTCTTCAGGCTTTTTGAAGGTTTCGATGGTAGGCGAGAGTCTGATATATTGTGGTAGAGAGTTCCAGAGTAGGGGTGATGCGCGAGAGAAATCTTGTACGCGATTGTGGGAAGAGGAGATAAGAGGGGAGTAGAGAAGGAGATCTTGTGAGGATCGAAGGTTGCGTGCAGGTAAGTACCGGGAGATGAGGTCACAGACGTATGGAGGAGACAGGATGTGGATGGCTTTATATGTCATGGTTAGGGTTTTGTACTGGAGACTATGGGCAATTGGGGGCCAGTGAAGGGATTGACAGAGGGGAGAGGCCGGGGAATAGCGGGGGGACAGGTGGATTAGTCGGGCAACAGAGTTTAGAATATATTGGAGGGGTACGAGAGTGTTCGAGGGGAGGCCACAAAACAGGAGGTTGCAGTAGTCAAGGCGAGAGATGATTAGGGTTTTTGCAGATTCTTGGTTTAAGAATGTACGGATCCGTGAAATATTTTTGAGTTGAAGGCGGCAGGAAGTGGAAAGGGCTTGGATATGCGGTTTGAAGGAGAGATCAGTGTCAAGGATTACCCCAAGGCAGCGAGCTTGTGGTACTGGGGAGAGTGGGCAGCCGTTTACTGTAATGGATAGGTTCATTGGGGGGGTCGCGTGAGATGGGGAAAGATGATGAATTCTGTTTTGTCCATGTTAAGTTTCAGAAATCTAGTGGAGAAGAAGGATGAAATAGTGGACAGACATTGAGGGATTCTGGTTAGTAGGGTGGTGATATCTGGTCCAGAGATGTAGATCTGTGTGTCGTCGGCATAGAGATGATACCGAAAGCCGTGAGATTCTATGAGGTGTCCCAGGCCAAAGGTGTAAATGGAGAAGAGCAGGGGCCCTAGGACTGAACATTGCAGGATTCCGACAGATAAGGGTCAAGGTGAGAAGGTGGTGTGTTAGTGGGAGACGCTGAATGTCCGGTGTGTTAGGTATGATGAGATCCAGGATAGGGCCAAGTCTGTGATGCCAAGGGATGAGAGGGTCTGTAGTAATAGAGAATGGTCCACTATTGTGAATTCTGCTCTTGGGTTCCCTCCAGTGGTTGTTGGTGGGAATGCAGTTGTCTCTGACTCGCAGTCCTTGCCAGGTGTATTGGATAATTACAATTCTGACTGGGATATTTAGGTGTGCTGGATCCTTTAGCCCCTGCCAGTTGTAAATGTTTCTCTGGAAGTGTTGGATCTCTGCCTGGCCTCTCCTGCTTATCTGCCAGTTCAGGAAAGATAAGTGTCTGTTACTTATCCTGTGGCACATATGCAGTGTGCTTATTTTCAGTACTGTTCGTTTGTTTTTCTTTTGTCCAGATTAGACTGTGTCTGTGTTTTCTCAGTCTGGTTGGTTTCACTGGAGTTGCAGATTTACGCTCCTACATATTTTAGTAGATGTAGGAAGTTTTTTGTATATTCTGCTGTGGATTTTTTGAAGGGTTTTAATACTGACCGCACAGAACTCTGTCCTATCCTGTCCTATCTAGCTAGAGTGGCCTCCTGTGCTAAATCCTGTTTTTTTCTGCCTGTGTATGTTTTTTCCTCTCCGACTCACCGCCAATATTTGTGGGGGGCTGTCTATCCTTTGGGGATTTTCTCTGAGGCAAGACAGTATTCCGATTTCCATCTTTAGGGGTATTTAGTCCTCCGGCTGTGACGAGGTGTCTAGGTGTGTTAGGTACACTCCACGGCTACTTCTAGTTGCGGTGTTAAGTTCAGGTTGCGGTCAGTATAGTGGCCACTTTCTCCAGTGAAAGTTCCCATGCAGCTCCAAGGTCACCGGATCATAACAGTCCACTGTGTCAAAGGCAGAGGACAGGTCCAGGAGGAGGAGGACAGAGTAGTGTCGCTTGCTCTTGGCAGTTAATAGGTCATTGGTGACCTTAGTTAGGGCAGTTTCAGTGGAGTGGTGTGACCAGAAGCCATATTGTAAGCGGTCGAAGAGAGAGCAAGAAGAGAGATGGGAGGACAGTACATGATGGACGTTGTTGTGAATTCTGTTATCGAACTCCCTCCTGTGGTCATGAATGGTACTTCGGCGAGTTCTGTCCATGGACTCCCTCTGGTGGCTGTGAGTGGAGCTGCTGCTTCTGAGGTTCCTTCCACAGGTGACTTAGTTTATTCTTTGGCTGGCTGCTCTATTTAACTCCACTCAGATCGTTACTCCATGCCAGCTGTCAATGTTCTTGTACTGGTTCAGTTCGCTCTTGGATCTTTCTGGTGACCTGTCTACTCCAGCAGAAGCTAAGTCCCTGCTAGTTAATTATTTGTTCATTGTTTTCTTGTCCAGCTTGCTATCATGATTTTGCCTTGCTAGCTGGAAGCTCTGGGATGCAGAGTGGCACCTCCGCACCGTGAGTCGGTGCGGAGGTCTTTTTGCACACTCTGCGTGGTCTTTTTGTAGTTTTTGTGCTGACCGCAAAGATACCTTTCCTATCCTCTGTCTGTTTAGTTAGTCTGGCCTCCCTTTGCTGAATCCTGTTTCATTTCTGTGTTTGTGACTTCCATCTTTACTCACAGTCAATATATGTGGGGGGCTGCCTTTTCCTTTGGGGAATTTCTCTGAGGCAAGGTAGGCTTTATTTTCTATCTCTAGGGCTAGTTAGCTCTTAGGCTGTGAAGAGGCGTCTAGGCAGAGTTAGGTACGCTCCACGGCTATTTCTAGTGTGTGTGATAGGATTAGGGGTTGCGGTCAGCAGAGCTCCCACTTCCCAGAGCTTGTCCTGTGTTAGTTTAACCATCAGGTCGTTCCGGGTGCTCCTAACCACCAGGTCCATAACAGTACAGCTGGCCCAAAGTGTTAATGCATCTCAATAGAGGGATAAGAGAAGTTCTGAGACCATTTTTTTTTCTCTGCAGTGTGATTTGTCTTTCTTTTCCCCTTAACCTCTGGATGGTTCAGGACACAGGTGTAGATATGGACATTCAAGGTTTGTCCTCTTGTGTGGATCATCTCAAGGCAAGGGTACAAAACATTCAAGATGTTGTGGTTCAGAATCCGATGTTAGAGCCTAGAATTCCAATTCCTGATTTGTTTTCTGGGGATAGATCTAAGTTCCTGAATTTCAAAAATAATTGTAAATTGTTTCTTGCTTTGAAACCCCGCTCCTCTGGTGACCCCGTTCAACAAGTAAAGATCATTATTTCTTTGTTGCGTGGTGACCCACAAGACTGGGCATTTTCCCTTGCGCCAGGAGATCCTGCATTGCGTGATGTAGATGCGTTTTTTCTGGCGCTTGGATTGCTTTATGATGAACCAAATTCAGTGGATCAGGCAGAGAAAATCTTGCTGGCGTTGTCTCAGGGTCAGGATGAAGCGGAGGTATATTGTCAGAAGTTTAGAAAGTGGTCTGTGCTTACTCAGTGGAATGAGTGTGCCCTGGCGGCAATTTTCAGAAAGGGTCTTTCTGAAGCCCTTAAGGATGTCATGGTGAGATTTCCCACGCCTGCTGGTCTGAATGAGTCTATGTCCTTGGCCATTCAGATCGATCGGCGCTTGCGTGAGCGCAAAGCTGTGCACCATTTGGCGGTATTCTCTGAGCATAGGCCTGAACCTATGCAATGTGATAGGACTTTGACCAGAGCTGAACGGCAAGAACACAGACGTCGGAATGGGCTGTGTTTTTACTGTGGTGATTCCACTCATGCTATCTCCGATTGTCCTAAGCGCACTAAGCGGTTCGCTAGGTCTGCCACCATTGGTACAGTACAGTCTAAATTTCTTTTGTCCGTTACTCTGATTTGCTCTTTGTCGTCCTATTCTGTTATGGCATTTGTGGATTCAGGCGCTGCCCTGAATTTGATGGACTTGGAGTTTGCCAGGCGCTGTGGTTTTTTCTTGGAGCCCTTGCAATATCCTATTCCATTGAGAGGAATTGATGCTACGCCTTTGGCCAAGAATAAGCCTCAGTACTGGACTCAATTGACCATGTGCATGGCTCCTGCACATCAGGAGGATATTTGCATTTGGTGTTGCATAATCTGCATGATGTGGTCGTTTTGGGGTTGCCATGGCTACAGGTCCATAATCCAGTATTGGATTGGAAATCTATGTCTGTGTCCAGCTGGGGTTGTCAAGGGGTACATGGTGATGATCCATTGCTGTCAATTTCGTCTTGCACTCCTTCTGAAGTCCCTGAGTTTTTGTCGGATTACCGGGATGTATTTGATGAGCCCAAATCCAGTGCCCTACCTCCTCATAGGGATTGCGATTGTGCTATTAATTTGATTCCTGGTAGTAAGTTTCCTAAGGGCCGACTGTTCAATTTATCTGTGGCAGAGCACGCCGCTATGCGGAGTTATATAAAGGAATCCTTGGAGAAAGGTCATATTCGCCCGTCATAATCACCGTTGGGAGCAGGGTTCTTTTTTGTGGCCAAGAAGGATGGTTCTTTGAGACCTTGTATTGATTACCGCCTTCTTAATAAGGTCACGGTCAAATTTCAGTACCCTTTGCCGCTGTTGTCTGATTTGTTTGCTCGGATTAAGGGGGCTAGTTGGTTCACCAAGATAGATCTTCGAGGGGCGTATAATCTTGTGCGAATTAAACAGGGCGATGAATGGAAAACAGCATTTAATACGCCCGAGGGCCATTTTGAGTACCTGGTGATGTCATTCGGGCTTTCTAATGCTCCATCTGTGTTTCAGTCCTTTATGCATGACATCTTCCGAGAGTACCTGGATAGATTCATGATTGTATATTTAGATGATATTTTGGTCTTTTCGGATGATAGGGAGTCTCATGTGAAGCACGTCAGAATGGTGTTCCAGGTCCTTCGTGCGAATTCCTTGTTTGTGAAGGGGTCTAAATGTCTCTTTGGAGTTCAGAAGGTTTCATTTTTGGGTTTCATTTTTTCCCCTTCTACTATCGAGATGGACCCTGTTAAAGTTCAGGCCATTTATGATTGGACTCAGCCGACATCTGTGAAGAGCCTGCAGAAGTTCCTGGGCTTTGCTAATTTTTACCGTCGCTTCATCGCTAATTTTTCTAGTGTTGCTAAACTGTTGACTGATTTGACCAAGAAAGGTGCTGATGTGGTCAATTGGTCCTCTGCGGCTGTAGAGGCTTTTCAGGAGTTGAAGCGTCGTTTTTCTTCTGCCCCTGTGTTGTGCCAGCCAGATGTTTCGCTCCCGTTTCAGGTCGAGGTTGATGCTTCTGAGATTGGAGCAGGGGCTGTTTTGTCGCAAAGAAGTTCTGATGGCTCGGTGATGAAACCATGTGCCTTCTTTTCTAGAAAGTTCTCGCCTGCTGAGCGCAATTATGATGTTGGCAATCGAGAGTTGTTGGCCATGAAGTGTGCATTCGAGGAGTGGCGACATGGGCTTGAAGGAGCCAAGCATCGCGTGGTGGTCTTGACGGATCACAAGAATTTGACTTATCTCGAGTCTGCCAAGCGGTTGAATCCTAGACAGGCTCGATGGTCGCTGTTTTTCTCCCGTTTTGATTTTGTGGTTTCGTACCTTCCGGGCTCTAAGAATGTGAAGGCTGATGCCCTGTCAAGGAGTTTTGTGCCTGACTCTCTGGGTGTTCCTGAGCCAGCGGGTATTCTAAAAGAGGGGGCAATTTTGTCTGCCATCTCCCCTGATTTGCGGCGGGTGCTGCAGAAGTTTCAGGCTGATAGACCTGACCGTTGTCCAGCGGAGAAACTGTTTGTCCCTGATAGATGGACTAGTAGAGTTATCTCTGAGGTTCATTGTTCGGTGTTGGCTGGTCATCCTGGAATCTTTGGTACCAGAGATTTGGTGGCTAGATCCTTTTGGTGGCCTTCTTTGTCACGGGATGTGCGTTCTTTTGTGCAGTCCTGTGGGACTTGTGCTCGGGCTAAGCCCTGCTGTTCTCGTGCCAGTGGGTTGCTTTTGCCCTTGCCGGTCCCGAAGAGGCCCTGGACGCATATTTCCATGGATTTTATTTCAGATCTCCCTGTCTCTCAAAGGATGTCGGTCATTTGGGTGGTTTGTGATCGCTTCTCTAAGATGGTCCATTTGGTACCCTTGTCTAAATTGCCTTCCTCCTCTGATTTGGTGCCATTGTTTTTCCAGCATGTGGTTCGTTTGCATGGCATTCCGGAGAACATCGTCTCGGACAGAGGTTCTCAGTTTGTTTCGAGGTTTTGGCGGTCCTTTTGTGCTAAGATGTGCATTGATTTGTCTTTTTCTTCGGCTTTCCATCCTCAGACAAATGGCCAGACCGAACGAACTAATCAGACTTTGGAAACATATCTGAGATGCTTTGTTTCTGCTGATCAGGATGATTGGGTGTCCTTCTTGCCTTTGGCTGAGTTCGCCCTTAACAATCGGGCCAGCTCGGCTACTTTGGTTTCGCCTTTTTTCTGTAATTCTGGTTTCCATCCTCGTTTCTCTTCAGGGCAGGTTGAGCCTTCGGACTGTCCTGGTGTGGATACTGTGGTGGACAGATTGCAGCAGATTTGGACTCATGTGGTGGACAATTTGACATTGTCCCAGGAGAAGGCTCAGCGTTTCGCTAACCGCCGGCGCTGTGTTGGTCCCCGACTTCGTGTTGGGGATTTGGTTTGGTTGTCGTCTCGTTATGTTCCTATGAAGGTTTCCTCTCCTAAGTTTAAGCCTCGTTTCATTGGTCCGTATAAGATTTCTGAAGTTCTCAATCCTGTGTCATTTCGTTTGGCCCTTCCAGCTTCTTTTGCCATCCATAATGTGTTCCATAGGTCGTTATTGCGGAGATACGTGGCGCCTATGGTTCCCTCCGTTGATCCTCCTGCCCCAGTGTTGGTCGAGGGGGAGTTGGAGTATGTTGTGGAGAAGATTTTGGATTCTCGTATTTCGAGACGGAAACTCCAGTACCTGGTCAAGTGGAAGGGTTATGGTCAGGAAGATAATTCCTGGGTTTTTGCCTCTGATGTTCATGCTGCCGATCTAGTTCGTGCCTTTCATTTGGCTCATCCTGATCGGCCTGGGGGCTCTGGTGAGGGTTTGGTGACCCCTCCTCAAGGGGGGGTACTGTTGTGAATTCTGTTATCGAACTCCCTCCTGTGGTCATGAATGGTACTTCGGCGAGTTCTGTCCATGGACTCCCTCTGGTGGCTGTGAGTGGAGCTGCTGCTTCTGAGGTTCCTTCCACAGGTGACTTAGTTTATTCTTTGGCTGGCTGCTCTATTTAACTTCACTCAGATCGTTACTCCATGCCAGCGGTCAATGTTCTTGTACTGGTTCAGTTCGCTCTTGGATCTTTCTGGTGACCTGTCTACTCCAGCAGAAGCTAAGTCCCTGCTAGTTAATTATTTGTTTATTGTTTTCTTGTCCAGCTTGCTATCATGATTTTGCCTTGCTTGCTGGAAGCTCTGGGATGCAGAGTGGCACCTCCGCACCGTGAGTCGGTGTGGAGGTCTTTTTGCACACTCTGCGTGGTCTTTTTGTAGTTTTTGTGCTGACCGCAAAGATACCTTTCCTATCCTCTGTCTGTTTAGTTAGTCTGGCCTCCCTTTGCTGAATCCTGTTTCATTTCTGTGTTTGTGACTTCCATCTTTACTCACAGTCAATATATGTGGGGGGCTGCCTTTTCCTTTGGGGAATTTCTCTGAGGCAAGGTAGGCTTTATTTTCTATCTCTAGGGCTAGTTAGCTCTTAGGCTGTGAAGAGGCGTCTAGGCAGAGTTAGGTACGCTCCACGGCTATTTCTAGTGTGTGTGATAGGATTAGGGGTTGCGGTCAGCAGAGCTCCCACTTCCCAGAGCTTGTCCTGTGTTAGTTTAACCATCAGGTCGTTCCGGGTGCTCCTAACCATCAGGTCCATAACAGGACGTGTTGTTTCATTAGTTTGGAGGCATAGGGGAGAAGTGATATAGGGCGATAGCTAGATACAGAGGATGGGTCAAGAGAGGGCTTTTTGAGGATAGGTGTGATTGAGGCATGTTTAAAGCTCGAGGGGAAAACACCAGTTGTTAGTGATAGGTTGGAGAGATGGGATAGGGTTAGGATCAAGACTGTGAAGAGGTTTCGGATGAAGTGGGATGGGATCGGGTCAAGTGCACAGGTGGTGAGTAGAGTTGAGTGACTTTTACTTTTTTCGGATCGAGTCGGGCTTCGTGAAACCCGACTTTGTCAAAAGTCGGGTCAGGTGAAATCGGCCGATTATTGCGAAAAGTCGGGGGTAAGTATTTCAACTTTGCAAGTGCTGTGATCCTGAGCAAGCAGGGGGGTCCACTTGTTGGCACTGGCACAGGGCCCCTCATAGTACGGCGGTGTGTTTGACGGCAGGTGCCGCCTCACACTGGCAGAGACACTTTTGCATACTATGAGGGGCCCTGTGCCAGTGACATCGCCAATGAGTATGCCCCCCTACCTGATGAAGGAACCTGCACTTTCATCTGCACCTTCCTCTTTGTCCACGTGTAAGGTGGTATAGTATGCGGGAAGGGGAACCTGACTTTCAGCAGGGTCAGATTCTGGCTGTGTAGAGTGCAAGGGGAATGTAGTGGTCTGGGTCAATGTACAAGCAGACTCATCTAGCAGTGGCTGGGCAATGGGCAGGATGAGGAGGAAACACAGATATAAGCCCAAATAATAAAGTAGGCTAAATGCAGTTCAAAATTGGTAACAGGACTAAATGGGCAACATTGCTTTGTTCAGTGGAGGACAACTGTAATGAGTGGCAGACACAGTTAGGACGCCCAAATAATAAAGTAGGCTAAATGCAGTTCAAAATTGGTAACAGGACTAAACAGGCGGCATTGCTTTGTTCAGTGGAAGACAACTATAATGAGTGGCAGACACAGTTAGTAGGCCCAAATAATAAAGTAGGCTAAATACAGTTCAAAATTGGTAACAGGACTAAACAGGTGGCATAGCTAGGTACAGGGGTGGGCTCCTCTGCTGAGTAGCAGACAGTGGTAATAGGCGCAAAGTATTAACTAAATGGAGGCCAGGGTCCCTATATATTTTAACTATCATCAATCATTTCAACAAATTTTTATTGGCAGTGCCATTGAAGGATTTAACAGCACAGACTACACAGTGGTGGAGCAGGGAGACGTAAGTATTGCAAGTGGTAGAGCACTGTTCGAGCTGGGGGGAACACTCTCTCGTGGGCGGCGGTACTGGCACAGGGTGTTAGGGCTAGTGGAACGCACCGAGTAAATATAGATGTTTTTATTGTTATTGGTGCGTTCGCAGCCCGGGGTCCACCGTGCAGGAGAACCTGCTGCTAGCAAACGGCGGCACTATATGGCAGTATGGACTAACTCAGTTAATTCACTGAGTAGCCGTGAAAGCAAAACACTGTGCCCTGTTAGACTTCACAGAGGCACAGGCTAACTGCCCAAACAGAGAGCAGTCAGTGGTCACGCACGTACACAAACCTCCTCGCCAGGTCCCTGAACACATACAAACACAATCTCCTCGCTGGAGGTGCCAGCATTCTAGGGGCTTATTTCAGCCGGGTCCCTGAACACACTCTTACGTGACCACAATGGCGCGAAGCACATGATATAGAACAATACTAGTGCACGGCCGTGCAGCCATGCGAGCCTTCAATAGTTGCAGCACGTACAGGACCTTCCTAGAAGGAACAATGAGAGGCTGCCACAGAGTGTGAGCACCTACAGGACCTTCCTGAAAGGACCAATGGCCTTAGGTGCAGAAACTGATCATGTGACCCTCGATCTCCACTGAGAGATCTTACTCTGGGCATGCTCAGAACGAGAAAAGCAGGACTTAGTCCCAGAAGCGTCTGCTCGCCGCTGCCCAGCACTGACTCCAATGTCAGAAGCAGGAAAAGCAGCAGTAACTCTTTGTACAGAGTCAGACTGAGTGAGACGCTGGGACCGATGTCTTCGCTGAGCAGGCTCCACTGCGGCAGGAGAAGAATGGGCGACCGCAGGGGAGATGGCCCGAGATTCCCCCCGTGCAGCAGCGGGAACTCGACCCCTAACACAGGACCCCTCATATTATGACAGTGTGTCTGAAGTTGGTTGTGCACCGTCAGAGACACTTCATTGTACTATGAGGAACCCTGTGCTAGTGCCGTCGCCCAAGAGTGGGCCCACCCACCTGTCCAGGCAAACGGCACTCGCACGGGTGCTTGCGCCAGCTGGTGACCACGGCCCTGTCGGGGGAGTCAGCCCATATAGGGATATATAAAAATGGCCTATGGTGGACATTCAGCAGCTGCAAATGGAGGAATTGGAGAAGTCAGTAAGAGGAGGCCAAAAGCAAGACATTTTTCCAGCAAGCTATGTGTCAGCAGGGGAAGGTGGGGCAAAATAATTTGAAATCCATGATTGGTTCATTTTAATGAAGGTTAGATCATCAACATTCTGGGTAGCCAGACGTGTCCTTTTTTCGGTCAGTATTGAACCAGCAGCACTGAAGACTCTTTCTGATAGCACACTAGCAGCAGAATAAGCGAGCTCCTGTAATGCATATTCTGCCAATTCAGGCCAGGTGTCTATTTTAGATGCCCAGTAATCAAAGGGGAATGACCTTCATTAACTGAACTGAACCAAAACTCAGGCCCTGTGCATAAAACAACACAATGTAAGTGGCAGAAAGTGGCTGGCTGGATATACGACAAACTAACAGGACTGAAGTATATCCACTTTGTGAGAATTTGAATCTCACTTTTTTTTGGGGGAGACTGAACCAAAACTCAGGCCCTGTGCATTAAACAACACATTGTAAGTGGCAGAAAGTGGCTGGCTGATATACGACAAACTAACAGGACTGAAGTATATCCACTTTGTGAGAATTAGAATTTCACCCTTTTTTTGGGGAGACTGAACCAAAACTCAGGCCCAGTGTATATAACAATGCAATCTAAGTGGCAGAAAGTGGCTGGCTGATAGACGACAAATTAACAGGACTTCAGTATATCCATTTTGTGAGAATTTGAATTTCACCCTTTTTTGGGGAGACTGAACCAAAACTCAGGCCCAGTGTATATAACAATGCAAACTAAGTGGCAGAAAGTGGCTGGCTGACATACGACAAACTAACAGGACTGAAGTATATCCACTTTGTGAGAATTTGAATCTCACTTTTTTGGGGGAAGACTGAACCAAAACTCAGGCCCAGTGTATAAAACAACACAATGTAAGTGGCAGAAAGTAGCTGGAAGATATATGAAAAAATACAAGGACTGTAGTACAATTTCAATCTCCCTACAATGATCTCCGGAAAAGTATTGCAGCAATAAAAAGGACTGCTGCACACAAAAGTGTGGACAAATAAACAAGATAACTGTGCAGAAAGGAGCAACAGGATTTTTGCTTTAAAAAAAGCAGTTGGTTTGCACAGCAGTGTGCAAACAGCAATGCAGCTATCAGGGAGCCTTATAAGGCAGCCTAATAAGCTACAGAGATGATGCACAAAAATATAGCCTCCACTGTCCCTGCAAAAAAATGGTGGTGTTGGACAGTGGAAATCGCTACAGCACAAGCAGTTTGGGGGTTAATCGTACCCTCCCTAACTATATCCCTTCTTCTGATGAAGCTGCAGCAACCTCTCCCTATGCTAAGATCGGCAGAAGTAAGATGGCGGCCGACGTGCACACCCCTTTATAGCCCCTGTGACGCCGCAGAAAGCAAGCCAATCACTGTCATGCCCTTCTCTAAGATGGTGGGGACCGAGACATATGTCATCACGCTGCCCACACTCTGCGTGCTCCTTCATTGGCTGAAAAATGGCACTGAAAGCGTCATACGAAATGCGACTTTTGCGCGCAGATCACCGACCTCATGGCCGATCCCACACTAGGATTGGGTCAGGTTTCATGAAACCTGACTTTGCCGAAAGTCCGCGATTTTTTTGTCCGATCTGTTTTGCTCAACCCTAGTGGTGAGATGTGATCTTGAGAGTAGAGTGGAGAGTCGATCTTCTGTAATGGTGGAGAAGTTGGTTTTGGAGGTGGAGGGCTGGGAAGTTGGGAGGAAGGGTTCTGGGGGTTGTTGACCAAAACTGTCTCTGATGTTATCAATCTTCTGCTTGAAAAGTGAGGCAAAGTCTTCAGCTGAGATGAGTGGGGAGGGAGGAGGTGCTGGGGAACGGAGGAGAGAATTGAAGGTGTTGAATAACTGTTTAGGGTTGTGAGACAGGGAGGATATGAGAGATGAGAAGTAGGTTTGTTTAGCTGTGGTGAGTGTGGTCTTGAAAGTAGTGAGGGACTGTTTGAATGCGATGAATGCTCATTGGAGTGGGATCTTTTCCATCTCTGCTCAGCAGCCCTGGAAGCTCGCCTCAGTTCTTTGGTCAGGCTGCTGTGCCAGGGCTTCCATTAACAGGAATCATACACCCGGCCTATTCTTACCTGCAGGCGTGATTAATTATGATGTGACATTGCAATACGTAAGTGAGCTGAGTCGGAATAACCTTTTAATGACCAGTAACAGATATACAGATTACGTCACTGGTAACATCCTGATATGTGGAGTGCACTCAGATGCTGAGCAATCTATTCACTGTGGGTGTTGTCTGTTTTACATACTCTACACCTGCATGCAGCTTCTGGGCCCAGAAATAACAGTAGCGTAACGCCAGCAATACTGGAGTCAGATGCGACTGATGGCTGAAGAAATAGAAAGGGGTACCTTCTGAACTCTTGTTTTGGTTGCTTACTGTTTTCTATTGGTTATGTGCCGTCTTCCATTTCTTTGAGAATTTGGCTTGAGACCTTTACTCAGAGCTGAGTGTGGCTCTCAATGTAACAAAGGTTGGGGACCACTTTTCCAGGGGGCACAGTGTTTGGAGATAATATATTCAGGGGGAACAGTGTGTCACTATGAGAAGTCTATCTAATATATAATTGCCTAGAATACTACTTCCTGCAATTTGTGCCAACTTCCGTGGCTTTGTCCGGAGCTAATGTCCGGAGCTAATGTCCGGAGCTAATGTCCGGAGATTAATTGCCTAGAATACTACTTCCTGCAATTTGTGCCAACTTCCGTGGCTTTGTCCGGAGCTAATGTCCGGAGCTAATGTCCGGAGCTAATGTGCGGAGATAATGTCCGGAGCTAATGTCCGGAGCTAATGTCCGGAGCTAATGTCCGGAGCTAATGTCCGGAGATAAGTGACGTCAACAGTGTCCAGTGTCTGATTGGTTGCCGCCTGCTGCGAGCAACCAATCAGAAACGTGCCGTACTGTGATACACTCCGCCCGCCATTTTGGTGTGATTTTTGAATTTTTACCTCACAGCAAGTTTCTACTGCGTGGAGGCGGGCCCAGTGACGTTGCTCTTCAAGCTCCTGCCGAATTTCGTCAAAAAAATGATAATACCATTTACCAAAACTATATATATTTAGTTGTGAAGTGGTTCAGTGACATTTTCACACCAATTTTGAACTTTTGTTTGGTGTTTTCTCCATATACTGCCTATTATTCACTGACTGTTATACTGAGAGACTGCCGTTTATTAACCTCTTCTTTGCCACATTGGGTATATTGCTCTATTATTTGCCACATAAGGACATTGTCCATTATTGCCCAGCAATTTCTCTGCAATATAAACTGCCTATTTATTAATATCTGCATTCCTGCAAAGAACTATTGCCTATTATTAACTGGCTATTTTCCTACTACCTGACACTGCCTCTTATTAACCTGTTGTTTGCCACCACCACGCTTAAAGCTGTTTAGCTTAGCCAACATGAGCTCTAATAGTAAGGATACTAATGACACAGAGCCCAAAGCTGCTGATGGCGCACGTAAGATTAGGTCTGATAGAAAGTATACTAATAATGCAGAGCAAAAAGACGCCGATGCCGCACGTAAGCGCAAACAGCGTGCTAACAAGAGTACAGAGGATAGATGCAAGCGCATGGACACTGTTAAGTATACTAATGACACAGAGTCCAAAGCTTATGATGGCGCACGTAAGATCAGGTCTGATATAAAGTATGGTAATGATGCAGAGCGAAAAGCCGCCGATGCCGGACGTAAGCGCAAACAGCGTGTTAACAAGAGTACAGAGGATAGATGCAAGTGCCTGGATACTGTTAAGTATACTAATGACACAGAGCCCAAAGCTGCTGATGGCGCACATAAGATCAGGTCTGATATAAAGTATGGTAATGATGCAGAGCGAAAAGCCGTCGATGCCGCACGTAAGCGCAAACAGCGTGTTAACAAGAGTACAGCGTTAAACTAGAAGAAGAGGGGACGGGAAGAAAAACATTAGACTCGAACAAAGACGACCCAGGAAAACATACTCAGAAGGGAGGTAAGAACATTTCTAAAACAATTCACAGTGAGGAGATTGGAACAAAACAAAATCCTCTAAACTGCATGCTCGCAAACGCCAGAAGCCTGACAAACAAGATGGAAGAACTAGAAGCAGAAATATCTACAGGTAACTTTGACATAGTGGGAATAACCGAGACATGGTTAGATGAAAGCTATGACTGGGCAGTTAACTTACAGGGTTACAGTCTGTTTAGAAAGGATCGTAAAAATCGGAGAGGAGGAGGGGTTTGTCTCTATGTAAAGTCTTGTCTAAAGTCCACTTTAAGGGAGGATATTAGCGAAGGGAATGAGGATGTCGAGTCCATATGGGTTGAAATTCATGGAGGGAAAAATGGTAACAAAATTCTCATTGGGGTTTGTTACAAACCCCCAAATATAACAGAAAGCATGGAAAGTCTACTTCTAAAGCAGATAGATGAAGCTGCAACCCATAATGAGGTCCTGGTTATGGGGGACTTTAACTACCCGGATATTAACTGGGAAACAGAAACCTGTGAAACCCATAAAGGCAACAGGTTTCTGCTAATAACCAAGAAAAATTATCTTTCACAATTGGTGCAGAATCCAACCAGAGGAGCAGCACTTTTAGACCTAATACTATCTAATAGACCTGACAGAATAACAAATCTGCAGGTGGTTGGGCATTTAGGAAATAGCGACCACAATATTGTGCAGTTTCACCTGTCTTTCACTAGGGGGACTTGTCAGGGAGTCACAAAAACATTGAACTTTAGGAAGGCAAAGTTTGAACAGCTTAGAGATGCCCTTAATCTGGTAGACTGGGACAATATCCTCAGAAATGAGAATACAGATAATAAATGGGAAATGTTTAAGAACATCCTAAATAGGCAGTGTAAGCGGTTTATACCTTGTGGGAATAAAAGGACTAGAAATAGGAAAAACCCAATGTGGCTAAACAAAGAAGTAAGACAGGCAATTAACAGTAAAAAGAAAGCATTTGCACTACTAAAGCAGGATGGCACCATTGAAGCTCTAAAAAACTATAGGGAGAAAAATACTTTATCTAAAAAACTAATTAAAGCTGCCAAAAAGGAAACAGAGAAGCACATTGCTAAGGAGAGTAAAACTAATCCCAAACTGTTCTTCAACTATATCAATAGTAAAAGAATAAAAACTGAAAATGTAGGCCCCTTAAAAAATAGTGAGGAAAGAATGGTTGTAGATGACGAGGAAAAAGCTAACATATTAAACACCTTCTTCTCCACGGTATTCACGGTGGAAAATGAAATGCTAGGTGAAATCCCAAGAAACAATGAAAACCCTATATTAAGAGTCACCAATCTAACCCAAGAAGAGGTGCAAAACCGGCTAAATAAGATTAAAATAGATAAATCTCCGGGTCCGGATGGCATACACCCACGAGTACTAAGAGAACTAAGTAATGTAATAGATAAACCATTATTTCTTATTTTTAGTGACTCTATAGCGACAGGGTCTGTTCCGCAGGACTGGCGCATAGCAAATGTGGTGCCAATATTCAAAAAGGGCTCTAAAAGTGAACCTGGAAATTATAGGCCAGTAAGTCTAACCTCTATTGTTGGTAAAATATTTGAAGGGTTTCTGAGGGATGTTATTCTGGATTATCTCAATGAGAATAACTGTTTAACTCCATATCAGCATGGGTTTATGAGAAATCGCTCCTGTCAAACCAATCTAATCAGTTTTTATGAAGAGGTAAGCTATAGACTGGACCACGGTGAGTCATTGGACGTGGTATATCTCGATTTTTCCAAAGCGTTTGATACCGTGCCGCACAAGAGGTTGGTACACAAAATGAGAATGCTTGGTCTGGGGGAAAATGTGTGTAAATGGGTTAGTAACTGGCTTAGTGATAGAAAGCAGAGGGTGGTTAAAAATGGTATAGTCTCTAACTGGGTCGCTGTGACCAGTGGGGTACCGCAGGGGTCAGTATTGGGACCTGTTCTCTTCAACATATTCATTAATGATCTGGTAGAAGGTTTACACAGTAAAATATCGATATTTGCAGATGATACAAAACTATGTAAAGCAGTTAATACAAGAGAAGATAGTATTCTGCTACAGATGGATCTGGATAAGTTGGAAACTTGGGCTGAAAGGTGGCAGATGAGGTTTAACAATGATAAATGTAAGGTTATACACATGGGAAGAGGGAATCAATATCACCATTACACACTGAACGGGAAACCACTGGGTAAATCTGACAGGGAGAAGGACTTGGGGATCCTAGTTAATGATAAACTTACCTGGAGCAGCCAGTGCCAGGCAGCAGCTGCCAAGGCAAACAGGATCATGGGGTGCATTAAAAGAGGTCTGGATACACATGATGAGAGCATTATACTGCCTTTGTACAAATCCCTAGTTAGACCGCACATGGAGTACTGTGTCCAGTTTTGGGCACCGGTGCTCAGGAAGGATATAATGGAACTAGAGAGAGTACAAAGGAGGGCAACAAAATTAATAAAGGGGATGGGAGAACTACAATACCCAGATAGATTAGCGAAATTAGGATTATTTAGTCTAGAAAAAAGACGACTGAGGGGCGATCTAATAACCATGTATAAGTATATAAGGGGACAATACAAATATCTCACTGAGGATCTGTTTATACCAAGGAAGGTGACGGGCACAAGGGGGCATTCTTTGCGTCTGGAGGAGAGAAGGTTTTTCCACCAACATAGAAGAGGATTCTTTACTGTTAGGGCAGTGAGAATCTGGAATTGCTTGCCTGAGGAAGTGGTGATGGCGAACTCAGTCGAGGGGTTCAAGAGAGGCCTGGATGTCTTCCTGGAGCAGAACAATATTGTATCATACAATTATTAGGTTCTGTAGAAGGACGTAGATCTGGGGATTTATTATGATGGAATATAGGCTGAACTGGATGGACAAATGTCTTTTTTCGGCCTTACTAACTATGTTACTATGTTACTATGTTACAGAGGATAGATGCAAGCGCCTGGATACTGTTAAGTATACTAATGACACAGAGTCCAAAGCTGCTGATGGCGCACGTAAGATCAGGTCTGATATAAAGTATGGTAATGATGCAGAGCGAAAAGCCGCCGATGCCGCACGTAAGCACAAACAGCGTGCTAACAAGAGTACAGAGGAGAGATGCAAGCGCCTGGACACTGTTAAGTATACTAATGACACAGAGCCCAAAGCTGCTGATGGCGCACGTAACATCAGGTCTGATAATAAGTATACCAATGACGGTGAGCGAAAAGCCGCTGATGCCGCACGTAAGCACAAACAGCGTGCTAACGAGACTACAGAGGACAGACATAAGCGCCTGGACACTGTTAATGCTGCTTGCAATAAACGCATTACTAATGAGTCTTTTGAGGACAAAACTAATCGATTAAGTAATAAAGCTGCTGCTGCACGCTCTCAACGTTGCAAACATAATATTTCCACGTCCTCAGTCATAGATTCTGCCCACAATACAGCTTCTTTGTCTCCATTCATAGAATGTGTGCAGCTTGAAGCTCCTTTAACCGCTGGTAAATCTGCACGTAAGGGCAAACACTGTCCTACTTACACTCCAAATGATAAACGCCGTCGCCTGCACACTGTTAAGTCTGCTTATAAGACATGCTTCACACCTGACTCTTCTAAGGCAACAAACAAACCATTACCAAATGCAGCTGGTGCACGCCGTGAATGGCGCAAAAAAAACGCTTGCACCTCCATATTAATAAACTCTGACCACGATACACCTTCCAACTCCTCAGTGATTGAATCTGTGGACAGTGAAGATCCTCTACCAGGTCCACGCTTTATATATGTTGGCTTACAGAAACATTCCAATGCTCCGTTATCACAACCTGTACCTCAACATCCTACAGGTTTTACTAATGATGACAGTACCATAGTAGAACACTCCTGTGGTCCTATGAACTATTTATGTGAACATTGTCAAGCATTACATTTTAATGCTGAGATACCAGCAGATAAAAATTTTACTCTGTGTTGTCACAAGAGTAAAGTGCATATACCTATACCCCAATATCCCGAGGTCTTTAAACGATTGCTGACAGGGGAGAGTGAGTTCAGTAAGAATCTCATGGAAAATATTCGTAGTATTAACAGCTCATTTGCTTTCGCCTCCATGGGTGCCAATATATCCCCTCCACCTGGACATGGCCCTTACTGTTTCCGTATACATGGACAAATATATCATCGTACTGGAACTCTACATCCCAGTGATGATCAAGTTCCATCTTATGCCCAACTGTATATTTTGGATACCGCTACCGCGAATGAACAACGTTTAAACTGTGAACAAAATCAAAAATGTCATCCCACTTTGATGAGTATAATTGCTCTTCAGTTAGACAATGTGAATCCCTTTGTTGCTGCCTACAAAATGTTACGAGATGTGGAACATGAAGAACATCTTAAAGCTGAAGCTAATGGCACTCTCATGCCAAATATCATCATGGCCCTTAAACAAGATCGGAATCAAAACCCTCGCCGATATAATAATCCAACTGTCAATGAAGTTGCTGTCGTATTTGAAAATGACAATGGAGAGCCACCATTTAATCGTGATATTTTAATACATTTACAACCGGACCCCAAAAATCCTTTGGCGCCAAGAACACAACAGGTCAGCATTCTACACAGTAATTTAGATGCTTTACTCTATCCTTTATTTTTCCCTTACGGAGACCAGGGCTGGCATGATGGCCTCAAGCAACAAGGGCAAAGTCTACGCAGAGTTACACAACTGCAATATTACTGCTATGTGCTGTCTGTCCGTAATCAGTTTAATCCACTCCTGAATGGTGGCAAACTCACTCAGCAGTACTTAGTGGATGCTTATGTGAAAATCGAGGCAAATCGTCTAAATTATATCCGTCAACACCAAAAGGATTTGAAAGTAGAGGATTATTGTGTACTCCAGGAACATCTCCAGAAAAAATCCATTGAGAAGGGCATCCCCATTGGAAAAACGGTCATTTTACCATCTTCGTTTGAAGGCAGTCCCAGGAATATGCAGCAGCGGTACCAGGATGCCATGGCTATTGTGACTAAATATGGTCGTCCTGATCTATTCATCACCATGACCTGTAATCCGAAATGGAATGAGATTACTGAGAATTTGGAACCTTGGCAGCGTGTGGAACATAGACCTGATTTGGTGGCACGTGTTTTCAAAATAAAACTGGAAGCACTCTTAAAAGACATTAACAATGGATTATTTGGGAAAGTTTGCGCTATGGTTCATGTAATTGAATTTCAAAAACGTGGCCTTCCACACGCTCACATTTTGATTATTCTGGACAGCAACTCCAAATTAAGGACTAAGGAGGACATAGACAATACAGTGTGGGCTGAAATTCCCAATCCTACCCACTACCCTCAGCTCCATAAAATTGTTCTCCAACATATGATTCATGGTCCGTGTGGAGAACACAACCCAAATTCTCCCTGTATGGATCTGGGGAAGTGTACAAAAGGTTTCCCTAAAGATTTGCAACCAAGAACCATCATAGCTAAGGACGCCTATCCTACTTACCGCAGACACTTTGGCCCATCTTTTCAACACCATTCTAACATGATTGATAATTCGTGGGTGGTTCCATATAATCCGTTCCTGCTATTAAAATACAAGTGCCATATAAATGTCGAAGTTTGTGGTTCCATTCAGGCTGTGAAATATTTATTTAAATACGTCTACAAAGGACATGATAAAGCCAATCTTGAAATCTGCCAGACTAACATCCAACATGATGAAACACACCAATTCATGGATTCAAGATATGTCAGTGCACCAGAGGCAGCTTGGCGAATATTCTCATATCCAATGCATAAACAATCTCATAGCATCATTCGCCTTGCTGTACATCTACCGCATTCTCAGCCACTCTATTTTCATGAGGATGACTCTATTGGAAACATCAAACAAAAGCTCCATCAAAATTCTACACTTATGGCCTACTTCAAGCTTAATCAGAACGACCATCATGCTCATATTTATTTATACCGTGAAATTCCCGAAAACTATGTTTGGAAAGAAGGTTCTTGGGAAGTTAGAAAGCGAGCAGGTGGTTCTGTGATTGGACGAATGTATACTGTCAGTGTGAAAGACCAAGAACGCTACTATTTAAGATTGTTATTGTTACATGTCAAAGGTGCAACCAGTTTTGACAGCATAAAAACTGTACACGGAGTCACACATGAAACCTTCAAAGATGCGGCATTAGCTCTTGGCTTACTATTTGATGATAGTCTGTGGAGAAATACATTACTTGATGCCAGTATTCTCAACATGCCAGCAGAGCTACGTGACATGTTTGCCTACATTTGTATTTTTGGTCCTCCAGCTAAACCTCGGGACTTATGGGATGAATTTAAGGAACACTTTGTAGAAGACTACTGCCATGCATACCACTCCGACACTCTGGAGTGTGTCAATTGTGAAGGCTATGCTATGACAGATGTCTAACATGTTCTTAAAGCTCATGGCAAAACTTATATTGATTTTAATTTGCCACGTCCAGTCAAGAAACAACACCTCCTCCCACAGTATGATAAAGATTATGAGTTATCAGCAGCTGCTGAAATGAAAGCTACTCTAAATGAGGACCAACTTTTTGCTTTTGATGCTATCACTCAAGCTTTAGAAGACACTAATTCTACAGCAAAGTGTTTTTTCCTTGATGGTCCTGGTGGCAGCGGAAAAACGTACCTATATCATCTACTCCTACATCAGCTAAGAGGACAAGGAGACATTGTGTCACCTGCTGCCACTACTGGAATTGCCGCCAACTTGCTACAAGGTGGACGAACCATTCATTCTCTTTATGGGATTCCAATTCCTGTGAATGAAACATCTGTTTCCAGGATTAAGAATGATACCGATGCAGCAAAAGATTTGCACAGCACTAAACTTTTTATTATTGATGAGTGCACAATGCTATCCAAATATGCATTGCATGTCATTGATAGAGTTTTACGTGATGTCATGACAACAAATGTAGCTCACAAAGAAAAAACACCGTTTGGAGGTAAAGTGATTGTTTTTGGAGGCGACTTTAGACAATGTCTTCCTGTCATCCCTCATGTGACAAGAACTGATGTTGTAGAGAGCTGTATAAAATATTCACAACACTGGCAACATTTTACTCGCCTGCCACTTATTAACAACATGCGCTCCATTGATCCTCACTACAGCAGTTGGTTGCTTCAACTGGGAAATGGTGAACTATCTAATGAACATAACCTTGGAGATGATGTAATTGAAATTCCTCCAGACATGGTATGTACTGGCTCTTTAATAATTGAAATTTTTGGAGATAATCTTTGTATTGATGTGAATGACACCGAAAGTATAAATACAGCTGCATCTCATGCAATTTTATGTCCAAAAAATGAGGACGTTGAGAAAGTCAATTCCCAAGTCATGGATTTATTGATAGGTGACTATACTGAATATATCAGTGATGATTCCATCGATCCTGATGAAGCTGATGACCTCGATCAATACCCACTTGAGTTTTTGAATTCACTAACACCAACTGGTATGCCTTCACATCGGCTGAAACTTAAAATTGGCACCATTGTCATGTTATTACGTAATGTGAACACGAACAAAGGTCTCTGCAATGGTACGCGGCTCATTGTCACTGCCTTACATGCCAATATCATACTGGCTAAAGTAATTAGTGGGTCAGCAGCAGGAAATGTGGTATTCATTCCACGAATTGATTTGTGTCCATCAGAGACTGGATTACCTTTTAAATTAAGACGGAGACAATTTCCCATCAAGCCCGCATTTGCAATGACCATAAATAAATCTCAAGGCCAGACCCTCCATCGAGTTGGCATTTATCTACCAGAACCTGCTTTTGCCCATGGTCAATTGTATGTTGCTTTTTCCAGGGTGAAGCAATGTTGCAATGTGAGGGTTAAAGTGGTTAATACACCACTTCAAGGACAATTATTGGCTGATAGAACTAAAGTCTTCACACGTAATATTGTGTACAAAAATATTTTAGTTTAAACTTAATTTTCTTTTTTTTCATTATTCAGTTTTTCTAATAACATAGACAGCAATAGGCAAATTCTATGTGTAGAGATAAGGAAAAAAAAATAAATAAAAAAAAATTAGTGTAGCCATAGACATATAGATTTTAAGTACTTATGTAGGAAATACGTATATAACATACGTACTCATTAGCATATAGGGTTAATAACTCTATATCATATCTACATAAATTTAGAAATATGATATATCAATACATATTTTTATAGGTAAGTAGAACACACATTAAGTACAAGATGTAAGATGTGTATCATTCAAATGCCTGTATTTGGTGATAGGAACCTGTATTTGAAGCTCCAGCAGTATAGCTGCTGAGAGATTTCATTTTGTTTTTAAAAAGGGTGAGGTTTTTGTGAACAGGTAAGAGACGGGTGGGATGGCTGTTCACACACATCTCTATCTTCAGGTGTGTTCTGTACATAGAAATAGATATATAGATAGGTACATTTTTAGATAGATAGGGAAAGAATAGAGATTTTGCTTTCACATCAACATTTTTCTGCTATTTGGAGAATTTATGGTGGAAAAAAGGCTATTTCTGCACTTCCTGCCTAAGGGCTGACCCACGCCACTCTTGCTGTAAGTTGCATGCAATGTATACGGAATTTGTACTTCACTTGCGGCAGGTGCGGCACATGTGGTTTCTGCTGTTTTCGCCACAAAATCTCCACTTACCAGTGTTTTTGTTGTGGCTGCATTTAATGCAATTGCCGAAGCCGCGTTTGCTGCATTTACTGCAAGTTAACTCCAAGCTTCATCTACATTGCATGGCACTTGCTGAAAGTGTGTTGTAGGTCAGTTCTTTGGTGCCAAGTGTGGAAGTTGTATTGTTTTTAACATTACTTCTGCAAATATCAGAAACATGCAGATGTGAAAGAGGTCTGAGTATTAAGAAATAGGAATCAGTTAGTTAGGACCCATCAGTTCAAAGGCTACCGTGATGTGGTTGATGGGCATGCTTATATTAGCCCATCGGTGTACTATGAACGTTGATTTCTTAAATTTTACACTTCTGTAAAAATAAACACAAAAAATTTGGGTACACAAAAAGGCTTTTATTTCTGTTGTACCTATTAGAATTATTTAAAATGAAGGCTTAGCTAAGCCCAAGAGATGATTAAAAACGTTTCATACCAACCCATCAGATGTAAAATTACTGTGAAAATACCTGATGGGCACACAAGTATGCGCCAGTATGGGTACTAAGAGCCTTTCCACATAATAATGAAATATTTTAAAATGTCATAGAACATACCAATATACATAGTTATTGATACATATTATTTATTATTTACATTATTGTTCTTAAGCAAAGAACCGTTGTTGTGGCATTTGCCACAACACGCAAAGTTGTCGTCTGATGTCTTTCATCCCTCCCCTCATAAGCATGTTCATGGATCCTGTGTAACTGTACCTTAAATAACAAGACTTGTCAAGAGCTGGTGAGTGCAGCCATTTTTTGTTCTTTCTTACTATTATTTATTAATTGTATTATTCTTACATTTGAATAAATAAAGTATATATGGATTCTAGACTCCCGATTCTTTAGAATCGGGCTGCCATCTAGTATTAATATAAATCATTAACATGTGCAACAGAAATGAGGAGCTGCAGACAAAAGCATTGGGAGTCATCCTGGTTGTTTGGTCCACATGGATAAGAAAAAGTAGAACAACTCCAATCAGAGCAGACGTGTCCTGTCAGTCAATGAATGTCATTATCGATTCACCTGCAAGATTCACCATTTGATCTACAGTGATCATGTTGAGTACAAACCTACAAACCATAACTTCCATCATGCTTTATCATTGTTCGCACTTTACTGGAAGCTATAGTTTGTAAAAACGTATATATAAACTTATACATTGTAAAAACTTATATAGTAGGATCTCTGCAATTGATTTTCATCTGAAATTGATTCAGAGTAGTGTATTTACATTTTGCACCTGTTTCTGACGTATTTGGCCCTAGGGACGTCCGTTGTAAATGGGGGGAGAGGTCTTTAAAGGGGAAATGTTTGTGACGCCACCTGTGGTATTCGGTCAGGGTGACCGACGCTGCTTAGGGGTCCGCTGGGGTGATGTTATGGCAGCCAGATGGTATACCTTCCCACAGGTGAAGTGTGTCCCCAGGGCTTCCCAGAGTGTAGATGGTGGATGGTGTGAGGTGCAGTGAAGAACGAGGACACAAGGTTGCAGTCTCTTTACCTTTACTGAAGGCTTCAGAGTCCACAGTCCAGAGCACCAGATCACAGGGTAGGCAGAGTCCGGCCGGTCTGAAGACAACTCCAGAGTCCTCTTATCCAGGTGGAAATCAGTAGCCTTCCTCTAGCGCCCATAAGTTGCCACCATGCCTCCTGGGTGTAAGGTCGGGCAGCTAACGTGGAATTAACTGTCCTTCCAGTCTCTGAAGTAAAGCATAGAGTTCCTTACTCCCTCGGTGTTCTGGCTACCGGCTTCTGCGCCTCAGAGGGAGGCAGCCTATTGCATGGCAGAACTCCCTCTGGATTCCTCTCCTTGTGCTATGACTTTGTTTCTCACTCTCAGCAACGCAATTCTCTTCGTGTCCTTTCTTAGGATGCTGCCGCACGTGGGGCAGGCACAGCACCATAACCCTCTGGATAGGCCTCAGACAGGATCCCACCCCTGTCAGGGACCTCTTTGTCTGCAGCTGTTTGATGTTCCTCCTTTCCCCTGTCTGCCTGACAGGTGCAGCCTGGGTGAAGTCCAGTCAGCTTCTGACTCGGTCAATCCCCAGCCAGCTTCTGCCTGGGTCAATGCCCAGTCAGCTTCTGCCTGACTTCCTATCCAAGCCACCAGTTTTACCCAATTGTGAGGAGTGCCCTATTAGATAGGAGCATAGCTCCCCTGGTGGACTGGAGTGTGAAGTGTGTTGTGTGGTTTGTGATACCTAAGGTGATCTCCTTTTTTGCCTTCAGATGTAACATCACTCCCCCTGGTGGAAGAATAACATTACTGCAATGACCAGGACCCTGGGGCGCTGCACATTTATGTTTTGTGCTTGGTTTTGGTACTGTATTTAATGTGTTTGATTTGTATACTACAGCTATTTATTGTGGTTCTGGTAGTGTAGTGTGATTAGTTTTGATACTATATTTATGTAACAAGCTTAGTACTGGTACTGTATTTTTTAAATCAGCCCTGTTTTGCTACTGTCCTTTCTGAGCTTGGTTTGTGTACTGAATGTACTGTTTGCTTCTGGAACTGTATTCATGGTTTATGTTATCTTTTTGTTTTGGCATTTGTGTACTGAGCTTGGTCCTTGCATTGTAATTATGCACTGAGGTTGGTTGTGGTGGTGTGCTGAGCTTTGTTCTGGTACTGTATATTTACTAACCTTGGTTCTGCAGCTATATTTATTAATGAGCTTGGTTTTGATAGAATTATCTCTGTACTGAGCTTGGTTTTGATAGCATTATCTGTGTACTGAGCTTGGTTTGTGGTTTGCACAAAGATCTTGGTTTTTGTACCGAAAATGAGTTTAGTTCTGGTACTGTACTTATGTTATGATCCTACTTGCTTGTGCTATAACTATGTGTTAAATTTAAATGTAATATTCTACAGTATCTGTACAGCAAGCTTTAAACATTTGTGTTTAAGGGGTGTAAAAAAGGTTTGTATGTAAGCGGGAAAATATTTGTGAGGTATACACAAAATTCAGTGTGCACAGAGATTAAGGGTCCATTCAAATGCATGATTATCATGAATGAGCATTGATTAAGAACACTCGTTTCTTGATAATTGTGCAGTCTAAATAGGCTACGGATCAAGCTGAACAGTGTTTGCTGGTTGAATTTAAAATGATCTGTTATGCTGCACTAAAGATAGTCATTTTCAGCATCACACTGTCCTGTTTAGGTATCACACTCATCTGCATTTAAAACGGACGAGTGGAATCCAATAAAAAAATTTTGCTCTCAGAGATCAGAGTGAGAAAAAAAATCGCAGCATGCTGCAAGTGGCCACATATACAGTATTGGACGGGACTCAAAAATGCAAGTCAATGGGTGTGAGAAGAAAAATTGCCCAGAACGAAACATGCATATGCCAACCACATTTGTCCACTTAAAGGCACATATGTATCCAAAATCCAGGAAATTGTATTAGGACAATCCAGGAAGCTCATTATTTGACACAAGGGATGTTATAAATAATTTTAAAAAAAAAACACGCTTCCATGGTCTTGCATGTCTTCCATTTTCTTATTATTGCTCCCACAGTTGATTTAATCCTACCAAGCTGCTTGCCTATTGCAGATTCAGTGTTCCCAGCCTGGTGCAGGGCTACAATTTTGTTTCTAGTGTCCTTTGACAGCTCTTTGGTCTTCACCATAGTGGAGTTTGGAGTGTGACTGTTTGAGGTTGTGGACAGGTGTCGTTTATACTGATAACAAGTTCAAACAGGTGGCATTACTACAGGCAATTAGTGGAGGACAGAGGAGCCTCTTAAAGAAGAAGCTACAGGTCTGTGAGAGCCAGAAATCTTACATGTTTTTTGATGACCAAATACTTATTTTCCACCATATTTTGCAAAATAAATCTTGCAAAATCAGACAAGGTGACTTTCTGGATTTGTTTTCTCATTTTGACTCTCATAGTTGTGGTCTACCTATGATGTCCATTACTGGCCTCTCTCATCTTTTCAAGTGGGAGAACTTGCACAATTGGTCGCTGAGTAAATACTTTTTTCCCCACTGTATATCTATTTTATCTATTCTATTCTATTGGGTCACGCTGTGATTTTACTGTATGCGGCAGATGAAATGTCAGGTTTTCAAGGACCTGGGTGTGTAAAAATCGGTCATCAATCGCATTGACTTGCATTGGCAAGTTTCATCCAAGATACAAGGACAATTGCAGCATGCTGCAGTTTTTTTTTCTCAGTCTGATTTCAGCTGAGAAAAAAATCGCAGATGAGTAGAGAATCATAAACTAACATTGGTCAAGGCGCAATCCGATTTTTTATCGGAATGTACTCATCCGTTTTCCTCGCAGATGAGTATGAGCCCTTAGGCCTTGTACCTTGTACCTAAGGAACAATATTGAAGCTGAAATTGGCAGAATACCAGTGGACATGCTTGTTAGAGTTCATGAAAACTTCAGAAAACGTATGCAGCAGTGTGTGGATAGCGAAGGTCGACATTTGCCAGATACACTATTTAAAACCATGTAATTTAAAAATTCCATTACTGTTCAGTATAATTAAAATATAAAATAAATTTTTCTAATGATCATAATTTTTTTATTTCATTCCCAAATCAGCAAATTACCGCGCTCCACCCTGTATAAAACGGAATCATAATACAGCCATGTGCATTGGCTCAAACAGTTGGAAAAATTGATTATTGTTCTCACACCCAAACACTGTTCTAAGAGGAGAGTATTTGAAAATCACAAAACTCAAAGCAGTACTGAAGTGTGGACATGATGAAATACATCAATATAAAAGTCAAGTATTCTTTTAAGCCTGGGAGTTTCTGGGAGTTTATGTCGACTTTTGTTTTTTCCCCATTGCAGATAGCTTCTTCTGAGGTGCTGTAGGCACTTGGCATTTTATTCAGTAGCGTAATTAAAAATTAAGCTATGCGCTCGAGGCGTAATCTTAGAAAATATAAGCCTTGCCTCTCCATTCCTTTCATAATAAATGATTTAAAGAACTGACTTTTGTGGGTATTAGACAGCCTCAGGTATAGTATTACAGATGGCGCTCTCCACTTTGATTTGGAAGCTGTCAATTTGGTACAATATGAGTGTGATTTTATTCCACATCACAGAAAGACAAAATACTGTACATTAGCCAGGCAGACATGTAATTAACAATACATCACTGAAAATAATCTTGTTAAACTGTAAGGACACAATGTGGAATAATACACAGGCTAATAAATGGACTTTAGACATATTTGCTGTTAAATACTAATTTTCAGATCTCCACATAAAATGCAGACTTGGACATTTCCTCTCACTTTGTAAATATTGCAATTATTTTTATATTGTATATTTGACAGAATTGTTTAGATAGTGTAAGATAGTCTCTTTGTCCAGTTACCATGGGCGACCGCACGCCGAACAGTTCATGAATGTCCACGGAACACAATAGGCACCAACAGACGACATTAAGTTGCAGTCTCTAAACATGCTGGACCTTTCTCCATCCAGCTACCATTGGTGACCGCACAGTCCATTAACTGACCCTCGTCAGTGCACACAGTCCCCCAACTCAGGGTTACGTTCCAGGAGCTCCTGCTCCACACCCTGACTCCTCATCAGTCCTCACTCCCAGGGAAGCTGCATAACTGGGATCACCGTCCCGGACCATGCCTTGCTCACCAGGCCAACCAACAGTCTCAGACCCACAGAAGGACGGTAGCTTGCCCAACACTGTAGCCGTCATAGGCTCTGTAGGACCATGGCCTCACCCCATGTTCTTCAGGACTCCGGTCCTACTCCCAGGACCTTCCAACATGGAGGCCATCCTGGTCCACAGCCTCTCAGTGTGCTATTCAGGACGTTAGTTCACTCAGCACTGTCCAACACACAGGCCTCCAGGTCCGTGGCCTCACCATGTGCTTTCCAGGAATCAAGTCCTAGTCCCAGGACATTACAACACACAGGCCATCTAGGACCTCACACTCCGCCATGTGACCAGACCTCAGTTACATTATATCACTGTAGGTGTGTGTGTTTAGTCAGACCCACCCAGCTCTCCGACTAACCCTGTAAGCCTCCCTTATTATAAGCTACATAACACTTGTAGGACTACCAGTCCCAGAACAATATTACTGGCTTACAGCGCAGAGAATCTCCTCTGCGACACATACCGGCAATTCACAATGAAGCCAGTCACCGTCTCATTATCACAGTTATGCCTGCTACTGCCATGCACTCCCATGGCCTGGATTGGTTGAGCTTCCATCACTCGAGGAGGTATCTGCTTCAGGCTCCACTCCTTTGGTGGCCTCCTCCACTTCTGCACCCTCGGACTCAACACTGTCATCTTCAGCCCTCAATTGGGTCTCAACAGTGTCAGCTTCAGCCCTCTCTTGGGTCTCAGTGGTGACATCCTTAGCTTCATCCTGATTCTCGGGGACTTCAGAGTACTTCACACACTCCAGCTCCTCAACATTAGGTTTTCTGGAGCCTTAGCCATACTCGGCCCTAGCGTTTGCTACTGGCAACGACACGTCACCTTCCTTCCCGATCTCTTCAACATCTGGAAGAGAACTCACATGCGAGGTAGAAGTACACGACCTTCTATTATCAGCAAGAGCCACTTGAACAACTTCTTTCTGGCCCTTGCTCCTCCGGCGACCGGAGGACTAGCCATTTGTGCCTGGGTCAACCAAAGAGTGACTCTGACTGTCAGGGTGAAACAGGTGCATCACTGGGCCTATTGTAGTGACAAACCTCCCCGATCCCAAATGTTTGACCTCCTACACCTGGTCCAAAAGTGGTTGCACTTCCTCCCCAGCACATATGGTTAAGAGGGTCGTTATGCACAGGTTCATACACTCCCTACCAAGGCTGGTGCTTGGTGCTATCTTGGGTTGCTCAGGGTGATCCCTGTAATGCCGATGACCTGGTGAACCTGATGGAAAGGTTCCTTGGGGAAGCAAGGGGTCTTAAAATCTCCATACTGGGGTTTCCAAAGGCTGGCTGACACCCAAAATAGGGGAACTAGAGCCACATCTGGGGGCGTCCAAGAGCCCAGGAGGCGTGTGAGTTGTTGTCAAAGGCCCCACCTAACAGGATAATTTGTTGGAAGTGCCATACTGTAGGTCACATAGCCGCCTGTTGCCCCATGATCCCCGAGCCAATGGACTACAGTACAGGATGGCGCTGCTCATATTTTGCATATCCTGCCTGCAGTGCTGTCCCACAACTGGGTGAGGGACCACAGGCAAGCCCTGTATCAGTGAACAGAGTGCAAATGACTAGGGGAGTTTGATAACCCTAGTGAGGCCCACAATTCCTCATTGGCTGATTCCTGGGAAGATGGTGGGCATCTGCTGTATACATGAGGACGCTAAGGACTACCCTGTTCTACATGTGGTCATAGACACAAACCATGGTACCGAGTCCTATGAGGTGGGTGTAGTCAAGGACCTTTTGCACCCCGTTATAATAGGGTGGAACTTTGCCTTGTTTTGGGACTTGTGGAAGAAGGGGAGGACGCCTGGTTGGCCAGACAAAAGCCAGATCATTCCTAAAGAAACCTTGTCACAGGCCGCAACTGATGGGTTTGCCCTTTTGTGTGCTTGTTGGCAATAAGGATGAGGCAGCATCCCCGGAAGCCAACATTCCTGAGCTGGATGTGTCCAGGGGAAACTTTGGAACCACCCAGCTCAGGGGCTTAAGTCTAAAAGAGGCGTTTGATAATGTGTCTGTACTTAATGGTGTTGCTCAAGAGCCGGGGGCTGACACCCGATACACATATTTGTCCATGAATGGGGAGTTACTATATTGGGTCACCAAGCCGAGAGGGGAGCTAATTGAGCAGTTACTGGTGTCAGGGCTATACAGACGCAGGGTGTTAGACATGCCCCATGCACATGTGTTGGGGTGGGGTCATCTGGGGGTAGAAAAAACCCAGGAATGGATCCTCCAGAGGCCGAGTTGTCACAGAGAAATCATGAATTATGCCCATCATTGAAGTGCCATTTGATCTCATAGCCATGGATCTAGTGGGACCCCTGGTCAAGTCCACCAGAGGGCATCAGTATATCTTGGTGGTACTGGACTATGCTACATGGTATCCGAAGGCCATACCACTACGAAACTCCTCCGCCAAGTTTATAGCCCGGGAGTTAGTCCATATCTTCTCTAGAACAGGGTTGCCTAAGGAGATCTTAATGGACCAAGGGACCCCATTTATGTCAAAGGTGATGAGGGAGTTGTGCAAATCCCTGCAAATCACACAATGCTGGATCTCAGTCTAGCATCCACAGACAAACGGCTTGGTGGACAGGTTTAATAAAATCTCGAACACCATGTTGAAGCAGTTCACAGAGAAGGACAGCCGAAGTCTCACAGGTCTCTACTCACCAAGTGGCAGAGCCCCTATGAAGTAGTTGGAAAGGTTGGCGACATCAATTACAAAGTTCACCTACCAGGGAGAAAGAAGCCCTACTAGGTATACCTCATCAACCTGATTAAGCCATGGTGAGATAGGGAGCCCGTGGATGCTGTGATTGAATGAGAAATTCAGATTGCACGCACCAATATAAGTCTATGGGTCTGTTTGAGACATTGCACTGCACCCGGATATTACCCGACTGTAGTGTGATTCCCATCGATGCCGTGAATGGAGGAGATTGAGAAATTAATTTCTCCATCCTCTCTGCTTCTGTGCTATGATTCTGTCATGTGAGAGGATCGGAGCACAAAGCACTGACACTCGGCTCACACTCGCATCCAAGCAGGAATGAGGGTCATTAAGCAAATCACATCCAATGCTCTCACATTAGATATGACATGCCAGTGTGACCCCGGCAGGGCCGGCTCCAGGTTTTCGAGGGCCCCGGGTGAAAGAGTCTCAGTGGGCCCCCCCTTTAACACATACCCCGATTTATGATGCACAGATACGGCAGAGAAATGTATAGTACAATGCCAGATTTCACTTCTTACATGAGTGACAGCTATTGTAAATTCTGCAGTGTATATATACAGGAGGAAAGGTGCTGTGCAGTGTATATATACAGGAGAGGTGCTGTGCAGTGTATATATACAGGAGAGGTGCTTTTCTGTTTTGAGTTTTTCTATGAAACAAAGACTTTTCTACATAAACAACGTTGTTTGGTTTTGCGGCCCCAACAGATCTGTGCTACAAAGTAACAGGCGGCTCGGGCATTAATGAGGGACCTGATGCTGAATCCTTTCCACAAACCCTAATGACCCAATTAGTGCCCTGTCATTAGAAGCTCATTAAACGCCTCCCTGTCCCGGGCAGTCATGTACAGTATGGGGGGATCCTGCAGCCCACCCCCTGACTGCTCCATACCATACACTGCCCTCTGTCGCGCTCACTATTACCCTGTGCATTTCTCCGTCATCGTTACCCCATGTTACACTTGTCACCCCCCACTACAGAGTAGCAGGGCAGCCAATGTCACCCCCTCCCGGACCCTAATGGTAGCAGGAAATGTCTGCTCCTCTATTGGGTTGGAACCTGATTTAATCAAGGAATAATGTGGATTTGTTGCCGGTGGCTGCAGGGGAAGGGTTAAGTGATGCCATGTCCTTGGTGGGAGCAGTGGCAGCTGCTGGGACCTGGACAGAGACAACCAATGTTGCTGTGACTGCACAGTGTGACCTGGAGGAGAGAAGCTGAGACTCCGGAGCAGAAATCACCCACATGCCAGCACTGGGCAGAGTCCCTCCAGTCACCAGCCTGGGGCCACAGGGCCCCAACATACAGCCCACAGCTCAGTTTTATCCATGGCAGCAGCTCCCCTTCCTCCTGGCATCTGGTTAACCCCATTTATGCGGGTCGGATTGTTATCTTTAAGGTTTAGCAATAACCTTCATACAGATGGGAAGGGGTTAAGCTTCTTCCTACCCCACTGGTGCAGGTTTGGTGCAGCATGCATGTATTCTGGGAGAGCTGGGTGGCTACAGGCTGCACCCCACCAGCTGCTCCTCCAGACATCACCCACATTTTTAGGCAGCGGAGACAGACAGCAGCAGACTGAGCCACAACTGCAACCACTGCTGGATACCATAGCACTCACTCAGGCACTGGTAGGACGGAGCTCCTCCGGAATCTGCCTGATAAGTTCAGCACTGTCTGCAGCCACCCAGGGGGGAGAGCAGAGAACGTGCTCTCTCGGCCCCCAAAAACAGTCACACTGGCTGCCTTCTCTTATCCCCTATGTGTGCCTGCCTGGCTGCACTGACTGAGTGAGAAGATGCTTGTGTCAGAGCTGGCACATAGGGGTTAAGAGAACGCAGCCAGCAGTGACATTGTGGTCGGAGAGAGCATGTTATCTCCTGCTCTGCTCTCCCAGCTGTAAGTGGGCCCCCCTCTCTCCCCAGGGCCCCGGCATTTGCCCGGAGTGCCGGGTGCTGACGCCGGCCCTGCCCCGGCCTTAGAGTGAATTCATATGGAATAAAAAGTCTGTAGATTTTTTTGTGTCAATTTACATAGAAAATCATCAGCAGAGTATAGTAGCAGGTAAATGGATGAGATTTTAACAAATCTCATCCACATGTTGTGTCAATTTTCTGCACTCAAATTGAGCAGAAAGTCAGACTTCTTTTGGGCAGAATGTCAGTTTCAAATATGGATTTACTTTGGATATAATGGGAAATAAACAGATTTTAAATTCTAATGTTATGGGTTTTACTGTACAGTAGATTGATATGGATGCACAGCAAAATGCACAGGTGTGGGTACTCATAGAAAAGCAATATTTTCATCTCTGCAATCCCCTAGCAATCCTATACTGATGCTTGACTTGTCACCCAGTGCATATTAAAGGATTGTCCTTTTGGCATACATTGGGCTTGCTGCATATGTTTTCCCTTACACTTTCTTAAAAAGAGTTTGACTATGACGCTACATTAAATTTCAAGAATCTCATGCCAAACCTGAAAATTGTTTCCACCTTACCTGAAAGCACCAGGATGCACTTCTTTATGCTAAAGCATTAAATGAACATTAACATAGAAATTGATATGCATTATACTTACCATTTAGGGAACTTACTTGTATTTTGGTTTTCTTTGCAGTATACATATACCCTTAAAGGGAGACCATTAGTAATATAATTCCTTGGCTCTGAGTAGTGTGCATCGTTATACGAGTCCTGAAATGTGGTTGTAGTCATGCCAAAATCTCCCTCAGGTGCACGCATAAGCATGCTTCTGAAATAGTCATTTCAAATCAAAACTTTTTAAGCATTTACCAGTCACACATTTTTTGCTTGACTTCATGCTGTCTAATAATTGATTTTATAATATTTAATATATATAAAGTTACGTCCATATATATTTGGACAGAGACAACATTTTTCTAATTTTGGTTATAGATATTACCACAATGAATTTTAAACAAAACAATTCAGATGCAGTTGAAGTTCAGACTTTCAGCTTTCATTTGAGGGTATCCACATTAAAATTGGATGAAGGGTTTAGGAGTTTCAGCTCCTTACCATGTGCCACCCTGTTTTTAAAGGGACCAAAAGTAATTGGACAATTGACTCCAAGGCTATTTCATGGACAGGTGTGGGCAATCCCTTCGTTATGTCATTCTCAGTTAAGCAGATAAAAGGCCTGGAGTTGATTTGAGGTGTGGTGCTTGCCTTTGGAAGGGTTTGCTGTGAAGTAAACATGCGGTCAAAGGAGCTCTCCATGCAGGTGAAACAAGCCATCCATAAGCTGCGAAAACAGAAAAAACTGTGCTGTTCCATGTAAGTTATGCTCTTCGGTTTTTGTGTGTGTTTTCATTCTATGTATGTTCTTACATTTCTGCTCTGCTGCCACCCAATGGCCTTTTTTCCATATGGCAGCTTGTTATTAATTTATTCTTGTGGGCATGTATTCCACATCCGGTTCAGAAGTCAGGTCTTCTTCTTCCTGCTGGCAGCCATTTTATTTTTAGTTTACATGCTGTTGTGAGAGGACATGCTTGAACCGGGCTTAGGAAGGCATCAGTCTTTTGACATCTTGCTGTTCACTCTTGCTGTTCACTCTTGCTGCACACTTGGTGTACCTGACTCAACTGTTATGATGCGGTGGTCTAGGAACAACATGGAACAAGCTCTGAAGGAAGTGGTAACTGTACTGACCGCAGTCCCTAAGCTCAACACAACACTAGAAGTAGCTGTGGAATGCTCCTAACTCTCCCTAGGCATCTCGTCACAGCCTAAGAGCTAACTAACCCTAAAGAGAGAAGCAGGAAAACTATCTTGCCTCAGAGAAAATCCCCAAAGGATAGATTAGCCCCCCACAAATAATGACTGTGAGTGGAGAGGAAAAAGACATACACAGAATGAAACCAGGATGAGCACAGGAGGCCAGTTTAGCTTGATAGATAAGACAGGATGGAATACTGAGCGGTCAGTATAAAACACTACAAAAATCCACGCAGAGTTTACAAAAAAATCTCCACACCTGACTAAAGGTGTAGAGGGTAAATCTGCTTCCCAGAGCTTCCAGCAAGACAGAATTACTTCATACTGATAACGCTGGACAAACATGGAAAGCACTGAGCGGATAAGTCCACAATCTGTGAACAGAAAAGCGCAAGCAAAAACTTAGCTTTGCTGAACTGGTCAGGATAACAGGGAAATCCAAAGAGATGTGAATCCAACCTGGAACCATTTACAAGTGGCACTGGCTGAAGGAACAGCCAGGCCTAAATAGCCGAGCAGAAGAGACGATAAGTGGAGGCAGCTGATGACAGCTAACTCCAAGGAGCAGCCATACCACTTGAAACCACAAGAGGGAGCCCAAGAGCAGAACTCACAAAAGTGCCACTTACAACCACCGGAGGGAGCCCAAGAGCGGAATTCACAACACTCAACTCTGGAGAAGTTACTGTATACCATCCTACGCTGTATGTCCAGATTTCAAATAAACAAGTCTGGATTGCACAATCCCTGGTGTGCATCATCTCTCCGGGCGCTGAACAGCATTGGTCCTGTCTGCCTCACATCGAGGAAAACTGAAGGTACGAATCTCTCTCACAACCATTAATAGTCAACCACACCTCCATTCGCCTCATGTGGGGACAGAACAAAAACCCATCCGAGAATTGCTACAATATTAGGAGTGTCAAAATCAACAGTTTGGTACATCCTGAGAAAGAAAGAAAGCACTGGTGAACTCATCAATGCAAAAAGACCTGGGCGCCCACAGAAGACAACAGTGGTGGATGATCGCAGAGTAATCTCCATGGTGAAGAGAAACCCCTTCACAACAGCCAACCAAGTGAACAACAATCTCCAGGAGGTATGCGTATCAATATCCAAATCTACCATAAAGAGAAGACTGCATGAAAGTAAATACAGAGGGTCCACTGCACGGTGCAAGCCACTCATAAGCATCAAGAATAAAAAGGCTAGACTGGACTTTGCTAAAAAAAATCTAAAAAAGCCAGCACAGTTCTGGAAGAACACTCTTTGGACAGATGAAACCAAGATCAACCTCTACCAGAATGATGGAAAGAGAAAAGTATGGCAAAGGCATGGTACAGCTCATGATCCAAAGCATACCACATCATCTGTAAAACACAGCGGAGGCAGTGCAATGGCTTGGGCATGCATGGCTGCCAGTGGCACTGGGTCACTAGTGTTTATTGATGATGTGAAACAGGACAGAAGCAGTGCTCAGATCCAGCCAAATATAGCCAAACTGATTTGTCGTCGTTTCATACTACAGATGGACAATGACCCAAAACATAAAGCCAAAGCAACCCAGGAGTTTATTAAAGCAAAAAAGTGGAATATTCTTGAATGGCCAAGTCAGTCACCTGATCTCAACTCAATTGAGCATGCATTTCACTTGTTAAAGACTAAACTCCAGACAGAAAGGCCCACAAACAAACAGCAACTGAAAACCAGCGCAGTGAAAGCCTGGCAGAGTATCAAAAAGGCAGTCATTGCCAACAAAGGGTTTTCAACCAAGTACTAAAAATGAACATTTTATTTAAAATTATTTCATCTGTCCAATTACTTTTGGTTCCTTTAAAAACAGGGTGGCACATGTTAAGGAGCTGAAACTCCTAAACCCTTCATCCAATTTTAATGTGAATTTGTGTTTGCAATCATTTTCAGGAAGAAACTGAGTATTATCTGATAGAATTGCAGGGGTGTCAATACTTTTGGCCACCACTGTATGTCGGTCAGAGCACAACGGGTTCACCACTGGGCGTATAATGGGGACAAACCGCCTAGGTCCCAAATGTTTGACCTACTGCATCTGGTGCAAAAATGGCTGCAGCTGGAACCCTCCACTTCAGCCCAGATGGTCGAGCATGTTGTCATGGACATATTCGAGCATTCCATCCCTAGGCCGGTGCAGACCTGGGTTGCCAAGGGAGATTCCAAAAAGGCATACAAACTGGTGGGCCTAGTGGAACGGTTCCAGGTTGTTGAGAGGTCCCTAAGAAAGCCAGGGGGTGGCACATCCTCATATTAGGGTACACAGCAGGAAACCGAGCCTCAAAAGAGGTGTAGTAAGGCCACCACTTGGGGGAGTCCTAGATCCCAAGGGGTCACTTGAGAGGTTGTCAAAGGCCATGGGTAAAGACTTGCTTTGCTGGAGATGTCACAGTCCTGGACATATAGCCGCCCGTTGTCCCTTGTCCTCCGAATAGATGGACTGTAGTCTAGGGAGGCGCTGCTCCTACTATGCCTACCCCGCCTGCAGTGTGGACTATCAGCCCGGTGAGGGGCCGCAGGCATGTCCCATGTCAATAAATGGGGTGCTGCTGACAGGACTCTTAGACTCAGGGAGTTTGGTTACCCTGGTAAGGGCCACACTTCCTCATCGGTTTATCCCGGGGGAACACGTGGATGTATGCTGTATCCACAGGGATGCCAAGGACTCTCCTGTTGCCAGAGTGTCGGTTAAAACAAGCCGGGGTATGGAGTCCCATGGTTGAAGGTTTGCTGCACCCCATGATAATCGGGAGGGACTTCAGCCTTTTCTGGGACTTGTGAGGAAAGGCGGAGGTATCAACGGACGCAGACAGGAGCCAGCCCAACCATGTGAAACCCTATCACAGTTAGAGATGGATGAGTTCCCCTTGTGTGTCCTGGCTGGTGACGATGACGAGATGGACACCAGTGAGACTGAAATTCCTGAACTGGGGGTTTCTGATGGGAATTTTGGGACTGCCCAAATGCAGGACTTGACTTTGAAAAATGTATGGGAAAATGTGACTGTGATAAATGGGGTTGCCCAAGAACCGGGGCTGACACCAGGTTCCTGTACTTTGCGGTCAATGGGGAGTTGCTATATCGGGTCACTAAACAGAGAGGGGAAGTATCAGAGCAGCTATTAGTCCCAGGACCCTATAGACGTAGTATACTAGATCTGGCCCATGCTCATGTCTTGGGGGGCACCTAAGTGTACATAAGACCCAAGAATGAGTCATTCAGAGGTTTTTCTGGCCTGGGTCTCACAGGGACATTGTTAATTTCTGCCGCTCCTGCCCTACCTGTCAGTTAATTGCCCCCGTATCAAACTTCTGTAGTCCCTTTGTTCAGTTACCAATAATCGAAGTCCCGTTCGAGCAGATTGCCATGGACCTGGTTGGGCCCTTAGTTAAGTCCACCAGGGGTCATCAATACATCCTCGTGGTAATGGACTACGCTATGCGGTACCCGGAAGCGGTACCCCTGAGAAACTCCTCCGCCTGGACTATAGCATGAGAGCTAGTCCATATTTTCTCCCGGACTGGGCTGCTGAAGGAGATCCTGATAGACCAGGAGACACCGTTTATGTTCAAGGTAATGAGGGAATTGTGCAAAGCCCTCCAGATTACCCTTCTGCAGACAGATGGCCTGGTGGAGAGGTTCAATAAGACCTTGAAGTCCATGCTGAAGACAGTTGTGGAGAAAAATGGCCAAGATTAGGATTGCCACCTACTGTTCTCCATCAGAGAAGTCCCACAGGCCTTTATGGGGTTCTCACCATTCAAGCTGTTATATGGACGGCACCGCCGGGGACTTCGAGATGTTGCGAAGGAGACTTGGGAAGCAGAAGTTACATCCCACCGGAGTGTCATCGAGCATGTGGCCCAAATGCAGGACCAAATCGCAAGGGTGATGCCGATTGTTAAAAAGAGTCTCCTTCAAGCACAAGAAGCCCAGGCGAGGCTCTACAACTGGGCCGCGAGGCTGAAACAGTTTAGTCCTGTTGATCCCCACCATGGAAAGCAAATTCCTGGCCAAGTGGCAAGGGCCATACGAGGTGGTCGAGAAGTTGAGTGATGTCAACTATAAGGTCCATCAACCAGGGAGAAGGAAGCCGTACCAAGTGTACCACGTTAACCTGCTGAAAATGTGGCCAGACAGGGATCCGGTAGAAGCATCGTGCCTAGGGGCCCATCCTAAAGCCAAGGACGAGGATGTCACAGTGGCAGAGACACTATCGCTGGCCCAGAAACAACAGTGCCGTAAGCTGCTTCAGCGGAACAGAGACATGTTTTCGGAGTTACCAGGATGTACGCATGTGGTGGAGCACGATATCCTAACTGAACCACAGGTAAGGGTGAACCAAAGGTCGTATCGGAGTCCTGAAGCTCGCCATGAGGTGATCTCCCAGGAGGTGAAGAGAATGTTGAGCCTGGGTGTCATCGAGGAGTCAAAGAGCAGCTGGTCCAGCCCTATTGTCCTGGTACCGAAGCCAAGTGGAGAGTGGCGCTTCTGTAATGATTACAGGAATCTCAGTGAGGTGTCCAAGTTCGATACATATCCGATGCCCCGGGTCAATGAGCTTATTGAGAGGCTAGGGTCAGCCAGGTACATCACCACGCTGGACCTGACAAAGGGGTACTGGCAAATTCTCCTGTCTCCAACTGCCACCGTGAAGACAGCCTTCTCTACACCTGACGGGTGCTTTTAATATATCCAGATGCTGTTCGGACTACAAGGAGCTCCAGCCACCTTACAGAGAGCTATAGACTGGATTCTAGGCCCTCACAAGAAGTACACCGCTGCTTATTTGGACAACATTGTGATTTTCAGCCCGGTTTGGGGAAGTCACCTACAGAAGGTCCAGGCGGTACTCGATGCACTAAGGAAAGCTGGGTTTACCATAAACCCATAGAAGTGCGCCCTCAGGAAAGAAAAGGCAAAATACTTGGGCTATATCACTGGAAGAGGCGAGATAAAGCCGCAAGTAAACATAAGGATGAATAACCTCGGGGAGATCAAAACATACAACACCGCGGAGACACCATCACGTGTTTCTCAACGCAGCGATTCAGAACACAGCCCCCATTCCTTATGGGAAATATGCAAATGCATGTAGAAAAGCCGCGGAGACACCATCATGTGTTTCTCAACCCAAGCAATAAATAGCCAGGTCTTTCACCGGGAAGGAACAACCACGGGAAGGGCAGCATCCATAAAGGAAAACCACCTATGCCAAAACATGGTATCCATCCACAGACAGCTGTTTCGGGGTATTTGCCCCTCATCAGTGTGGAGTAGGAAACTGGCTATTAGGAGCAGTGCCTGGTAAAAGGACTATAAACATAAGGATGAATGACCTCGGGGAGATCAAAACATACAACACCGCAGAGACACCATCACGTGTTGTTCAACGCAGTGATCCAGAACACTGCCCCCATCCCTTATGGGAAATATGCAAATGCATGTAGAAAAGCTGCGGAGACACCATCACGTGTTTCTCAACGCAAGCAATAAATAGCCAGGTCTTTCACCGGGAAGGAACAACCACGGGAGGGGCAGCATCCATAAAGGAAAACCACCTATGCCAAAACATGGTATCCAACCACAGACAGCTGTTTCGGGGTATTTGCCCCTCATCAGTGTGGAGTAGGAAACTGGCTATTAGGAGCAGTGCCTGGTAAAAGGACTATGCTGCCCTTCCCGTGGTTGTTCCTTCCCGGTGAAAGACCTGGCTATTTATTGCTTGCGTTGAGAAACACGTGAGGGTGTCTTCGCTGCTTTTCTACATGCATAAAGCCGCAAGTAGACAAAGTGGAGGCAATCCGGATGTGGTGACAGCCAGTCTCAAAAAAGCAGGTCAGGGTATTCATCAAGAATGTGGGATATTATCGGTGATTTATCCCGCCCGAACATGATAGCTGCCCTCCTGACTGATCTTCTCAAGGGCCTTCTTGACTTCATAGTCATCGATGGTCAAATGGTCCTCTGAAGCGGAGATAGCATTCCAGGAGCTGACGCTCGTCCTGTGACAACAGCCAGTCTTGGTTGCACCAGACTTCACGAAGGAGTTTGTGCTCCAGACAGTCGCCTTCTAGGCCTTCTGTGCTGTCCCAAGTAATAGATGGCGATGAACACACAGTCCTATACCTGAGTAGGAAACTCTCCTCCTGTGAGAAGAACTATGCCATCATGGAGAAAGAGTGCTTGGCCATCAAGTGGGCAATTAACACCCTGAGATATTACCTGTTAGGCAGAAAATTCAGACTGATATCTGATCATGCACCCCTGAGATGGATGAGGGAAAAGAAGGGGAAGAATGCCCGGGTAACTAGGTGGTTTCTGGTGCTCCAGGACTTCACTTTCCATGTGGAGCACAGGCAAGGGAGGTTGCATGGCAACACAGATACCCTGTCCAGAGTCCCCTGTTTAGCTAGTGAAGGTGCCAAAAGCCCTGGCTTTGGGCAGGGGAGGGGAATATGTGACAGAGTCACTGGTGAAGTGATGGAGGGGAGATACATGTCACTGCGCATGATGGCGTCAGTGATCTAAAACCAGAATCGTTTCTTCAAGCACACTATGTGTTGTATCGGTTTATTGAAAGTTATATTATGAGCTGGTTTTAGTGGACCTCCATAGAGTGAGAGGGAGGGAGTCCACGTATCTCCCCTGCAGTGTCCTTACAGGACCTGTGTGATGTCAGGATCTTGTGATCAGTCACATGATGGAGAGTCATATGGCCTGGCTATAAATAGCTGAGGGCGTTAAACTAGAAGAAGAGGGGACGGGAAGAAAAACATTAGACTCGAACAAAGACGACCCAGGAAAACATACTCAGAAGGGAGGTAAGAACATTTCTAAAACAATCCACAGTGAGGAGATTGGAACAAAACAAAATCCTCTAAACTGCATGCTCGCAAACGCCAGAAGCCTGACAAACAAGATGGAAGAACTAGAAGCAGAAATATCTACAGGTAACTTTGACATAGTGGGAATAACCGAGACATGGTTAGATGAAAGCTATGACTGGGCAGTTAACTTACAGGGTTACAGTCTGTTTAGAAAGGATCGTAAAAATCGGAGAGGAGGAGGGGTTTGTCTCTATGTAAAGTCTTGTCTAAAGTCCACTTTAAGGGAGGATATTAGCGAAGGGAATGAGGATGTCGAGTCCATATGGGTTGAAATTCATGGAGGGAAAAATGGTAACAAAATTCTCATTGGGGTCTGTTACAAACCCCCAAATATAACAGAAAGCATGGAAAGTCTACTTCTAAAGCAGATAGATGAAGCTGCAACCCATAATGAGGTCCTGGTTATGGGGGACTTTAACTACCCGGATATTAACTGGGAAACAGAAACCTGTGAAACCCATAAAGGCAACAGGTTTCTGCTAATAACCAAGAAAAATTATCTTTCACAATTGGTGCAGAATCCAACCAGAGGAGCAGCACTTTTAGACCTAATACTATCTAATAGACCTGACAGAATAACAAATCTGCAGGTGGTTGGGCATTTAGGAAATAGCGACCACAATATTGTGCAGTTTCACCTGTCTTTCACTAGGGGGACTTGTCAGGGAGTCACAAAAACATTGAACTTTAGGAAGGCAAAGTTTGAACAGCTTAGAGATGCCCTTAATCTGGTAGACTGGGACAATATCCTCAGAAATGAGAATACAGATAATAAATGGGAAATGTTTAAGAACATCCTAAATAGGCAGTGTAAGCGGTTTATACCTTGTGGGAATAAAAGGACTAGAAATAGGAAAAACCCAATGTGGCTAAACAAAGAAGTAAGACAGGCAATTAACAGTAAAAAGAAAGCATTTGCACTACTAAAGCAGGATGGCACCATTGAAGCTCTAAAAAACTATAGGGAGAAAAATACTTTATCTAAAAAACTAATTAAAGCTGCCAAAAAGGAAACAGAGAAGCACATTGCTAAGGAGAGTAAAACTAATCCCAAACTGTTCTTCAACTATATCAATAGTAAAAGAATAAAAACTGAAAATGTAGGCCCCTTAAAAAATAGTGAGGAAAGAATGGTTGTAGATGACGAGGAAAAAGCTAACATATTAAACACCTTCTTCTCCACGGTATTCACGGTGGAAAATGAAATGCTAGGTGAAATCCCAAGAAACAATGAAAACCCTATACTAAGGGTCACCAATCTAACCCAAGAAGAGGTGCAAAACCGGCTAAATAAGATTAAAATAGATAAATCTCCGGGTCCGGATGGCATACACCCACGAGTACTAAGAGAACTAAGTAATGTAATAGATAAACCATTATTTCTTATTTTTAGTGACTCTATAGCGACAGGGTCTGTTCCGCAGGACTGGCGCATAGCAAATGTGGTGCCAATATTCAAAAAGGGCTCTAAAAGTGAACCTGGAAATTATAGGCCAGTAAGTCTAACCTCTATTGTTGGTAAAATATTTGAAGGGTTTCTGAGGGATGTTATTCTGGATTATCTCAATGAGAATAACTGTTTAACTCCATATCAGCATGGGTTTATGAGAAATCGCTCCTGTCAAACCAATCTAATCAGTTTTTATGAAGAGGTAAGCTATAGACTGGACCACGGTGAGTCATTGGACGTGGTATATCTCGATTTTTCCAAAGCGTTTGATACCGTGCCGCACAAGAGGTTGGTACACAAAATGAGAATGCTTGGTCTGGGGGAAAATGTGTGTAAATGGGTTAGTAACTGGCTTAGTGATAGAAAGCAGAGGGTGGTTATAAATGGTATAGTCTCTAACTGGGTCGCTGTGACCAGTGGGGTACCGCAGGGGTCAGTATTGGGACCTGTTCTCTTCAACATATTCATTAATGATCTGGTAGAAGGTTTACACAGTAAAATATCGATATTTGCAGATGATACAAAACTATGTAAAGCAGTTAATACAAGAGAAGATAGTATTCTGCTACAGATGGATCTGGATAAGTTGGAAACTTGGGCTGAAAGGTGGCAGATGAGGTTTAACAATGATAAATGTAAGGTTATACACATGGGAAGAGGGAATCAATATCACCATTACACACTGAACGGGAAACCACTGGGTAAATCTGACAGGGAGAAGGACTTGGGGATCCTAGTTAATGATAAACTTACCTGGAGCAGCCAGTGCCAGGCAGCAGCTGCCAAGGCAAACAGGATCATGGGGTGCATTAAAAGAGGTCTGGATACACATGATGAGAGCATTATACTGCCTCTGTACAAATCCCTAGTTAGACCGCACATGGAGTACTGTGTCCAGTTTTGGGCACCGGTGCTCAGGAAGGATATAATGGAACTAGAGAGAGTACAAAGGAGGGCAACAAAATTAATAAAGGGGATGGGAGAACTACAATACCCAGATAGATTAGCGAAATTAGGATTATTTAGTCTAGAAAAAAGACGACTGAGGGGCGATCTAATAACCATGTATAAGTATATAAGGGGACAATACAAATATCTCGCTGAGGATCTGTTTATACCAAGGAAGGTGACGGGCACAAGGGGGCATTCTTTGCGTCTGGAGAAGAGAAGGTTTTTCCACCAACATAGAAGAGGATTCTTTACTGTTAGGGCAGTGAGAATCTGGAATTGCTTGCCTGAGGAGGTGGTGATGGCGAACTCAGTCGAGGGGTTCAAGAGAGGCCTGGATGTCTTCCTGGAGCAGAACAATATTGTATCATACAATTACAGGTCCTTCTCAAAAAATTAGCATATAGTGTTAAATTTCATTATTTACCATAATGTAATGATTACAATTAAACTTTCATATATTATAGATTCATTATCCACCAACTGAAATTTGTCAGGTCTTTTATTGTTTTAATACTGATGATTTTGGCATACAACTCCTGATAACCCAAAAAACCTGTCTCAATAAATTAGCATATCAAGAAAAGGTTCTCTAAACGACCTATTACCCTAATCTTCTGAATCAACTAATTAACTCTAAACACATGCAAAAGATACCTGAGGCTTTTATAAACTCCCTGCCTGGTTCATTACTCAAAACCCCCATCATGGGTAAGACTAGCGACCTGACAGATGTCAAGAAGGCCATCATTGACACCCTCAAGCAAGAGGGTAAGACCCAGAAAGAAATTTCTCAACAAATAGGCTGTTCCCAGAGTGCTGTATCAAGGCACCTCAATGGTAAGTCTGTTGGAAGGAAACAATGTGGCAGAAAACGCTGTACAACGAGAAGAGGAGACCGGACCCTGAGGAAGATTGTGGAGAAGGACCGATTCCAGACCTTGGGGAACCTGAGGAAGCAGTGGACTGAGTCTGGTGTGGAAACATCCAGAGCCACCGTGCACAGGCGTGTGCAGGAAATGGGCTACAGGTGCCGCATTCCCCAGGTAAAGCCACTTTTGAGCTACAGAGAAGCAGCACTGGACTGTTGCTAAGTGGTCCCAAGTACTTCTTTCTGATGAAAGCAAATTTTGCATGTCATTCGGAAATCAAGGTGCCAGAGTCTGGAGGAAGACTGGGGAGAAGGAAATGCCAAAATGCCTGAAGTCCAGTGTCAAGTACCCACAGTCAGTGATGGTGTGGGGTGCCATGTCAGCTGCTGGTGTTGGTCCACTGTGTTTCATCAAGGGCAGGGTCAATGCAGCTAGCTATCAGGAGATTTTGGAGCACTTCATGCTTCCATCAGCTGAAATGCTTTATGGAGATGAAGATTTCATTTTTCAGCACGACCTGGCACCTGCTCACAGTGCCAAAACCACTGGTAAATGGTTTACTGACCATGGTATTACTGTGCTCAATTGGCCTGCCAACTCTCCTGACCTGAACCCCATAGAGAATCTGTGGGATATTGTGAAGAGAAAGTTGAGAGACGCAAGACCCAACACTCTGTATGAGCTTAAGGCCGCTATTGAAGCATTCTGGGCCTCCATATCATCTCAGCAGTGTCACAGGCTGATTGCCTCCATGCCACGCCGCATTGAAGCAGTCATTTTTGCCAAAGGATTCCCGACCAAGTATTGAGTGCATAACTGAACATTATTATTTGTTGGTTTTTTTGTTTGTTATTAAAAAACACTTTTATTTGATTGGATGGGTGAAATATGCTAATTTATTGAGACAGGTTTTTTGGGTTATCAGGAGTTGTATGCCAAAATCATCAGTATTAAAACAATAAAAGACCTGACAAATTTCAGTTGGTGCATAATGAATCTATAATATATGAAAGTTTAATTGTAATCATTACATTATGGTAAATAATGAAATTTAACACTATATGCTAATTTTTTGAGAAGGACCTGTATTAGGTTCTGTAGAAGGACGTAGATCTGGGTATTTATTATGATGGAATATAGGCTGAACTGGATGGACAAATGTCTTTTTTCGGCCTTACTAACTATGTTACTATGTTACTATGTTACTATGAACTCCAGGGTTAGTGGGCTGTTGAGGGCCTGGAGAGGAAGACTCCAGGAGAGTGTTTGTGCCCATAGTGTTTGTGTAAGGACATTGTTAACCGTGAGTGGGCTGAACCCCACTAGTGCAAGGACGAAGTGCTACCGTTTTGTTTTGCTGTTGCTTAAGACCTTGATTTATGCTGTACTAACAAACCAAATGCATCCTTAAAGGCGTAGTGTTCCATTGACTACCTCAGTGTGCAGTCGAGTAAGACGATCTATCACAATATATATATATTGTAAACCATAATCAACATTAACAGAAATAAACACTTGACATGTGATCAATAGATCACTCTGTTTGTAATGACTCTATATAATATATGTTTCACTTTTTGTATTGAAGAACTTAAATTAACTTTTTGATGATATTTTAATTTAGTGAGAAGCACGCACATACATATACATATATATATATATATATATATATATATATATATATATATACAGAATTATATACAGTGGGGGAAATAAGTATTTGATCCCTTGCTGATTTTGTAAGTTTGCCCACTGACAAAGACTTGAACAGTCTATAATTTTAAGGGTAAGTTAATTTTAACATTGAGAGAGAGAATATCAACAATAAAATCCAGAAAATCACATTTTATAAATTATATAAATTTATTTACATTTTGCAGTGAGAAATAAGTATTTGATTCCCTACCAACCATTAAGAGTTCTAGCTCCTACAGACCAGTTAGACGCTCCTAATCAACTCGTTACCTGGATTAAAAACATCTGTCTTACATAGTCACCTTTATAAAAGACTCCTCTCCACAGACTCAATTAATCAGTCAGACTGTGCTGCTCAGTTTATTATGATAGACTTTCAGCCATACATGGACCTTTATGTAGTGCTAATAAGCCTGGTTCTATCATTTGTTATACTTTGCTGCCATCTACTGGCCGTTTGCTATATCACTGTAATATTTGTTATGGAATTTTCCCACAACACCTTTCTGTCTTTAGCTCCTCCTATCTTTTTCCTTCTCTTCCTGTTTTGTACTCCGTGCCATCTTGGATCCCACATGTGCTGCATAGCTGGAGAAAGGATTCTCTTGTTACCTCTAACCTGAAGCTTCTATTCTCTCTATCTGGTGATTCGGTAACAGCTCTAACCTACAGTCCTCACTCTCACCAAGGTACTGTGAATAAACCTGTTGAATGTATCACTGCATCATCCTTCCGGATCACCACGCGCGGCTGATAGAGACTGGCGGCACAGGTTGGCGAGTAACGCTACCTGCCATTGCTTATATAGCGATTTGTGATCACATCCCTCAGACACATCTCATCCACGTATATCGGTGGCAGAATAGTAACAAGAGACCTAAGTCTACAGTGTCTGTGTGCATATGCATTGTCTGCTAGCAAGTCTTAACCGTCCGCCATCTTAGCTAAAACATGTCCACAAAGGGCACCGTGGACCCATCTGCAAGTGAAGCACATCAGGTTCCCGACACCATAGATGCTGCAGGAGCAGAGTCCACACTTACTGCAGAGCAGGACGTACGACCCAAACGTGTAACCAAGCCGACACAAAAGGCCAGAGAGAACTTTGAGACTACTAGAGACGAGTTCCATGATAACCTAGAACATTTATGGGGCAGAGTTGATCACTATTTAGCAGCTCTTCCACGTTACCACAGTGACGCTGCAGGTTTAACCGCCACAATGAAGAGTTTATCTGCCGCCTATGATCGCTACCAGAGACTGTCTGCAAAGTACATCACATTCCTGAGTAACTGTGACATGGAAGATGCCCCAGCAGAAGTAACTGAAAGGGAAACTCTTCTCCAAGAAAAGACCTCATTAGTGCGAGATGCCCAGGATAAAGCAGAACTCCGCATCGCTCACCTCCAAGAGGTTAGGTCGCATCGCACAACATCGACCAAAATCACAGCTCGGTCTTCCAGATCATCTCACTCCAGGAAATCAACATTGTCTGACAAGCTACTAGAGATCCGTGCAGCTGCAGAGGAAGCTAGAGTAAAAAGCTCCTTTGCTAAAAGGGAGGCTGAAGTGGAAGTGGAAGCTCAAAGAAATGAGATGGAAGCTCAAAGGAAATTAAAAATACTCCAAGCAGAAAAGGAAGAAGCAACAGCCCTTGCTAAACTGAAGGTCCTTGAACAAGCATTGGGACAAGAAGACAACTCGGACTGTCTTATTCCAGAAGAAATGGAGGACTCAGCTGATCGCACCTCTGACTACGTGCTAAGACATCTAACATCTGCACCAGCACCACCTCCAGTTTCTAACACGGATGCGCCCGCAAGTCAAGAAATGTCGCCACCTACTGCCGACAAGGTAACTTCCAGCACTAACTCACAATTTAGGCCACAGCCAGCAGAACCTATAGAGACTAAACCGCAGTTTAACCCTTATGCCGCATCATTTCATCCTGATTTGTCGCAGTCATATAAGCCAGAGAACTTACATTCCCTACGGATACCACAAGTTCATCCTGCAACAATGACCGGGAGATCGGATATGTCTGACTTCGCCAGATACATGATTCGCCGGGAGTTAATAAACATTAGTCTCTCAAAGTTTGATGATCGTGCTGAGAATTATAGAGCCTGGAAATCCACCTTTCAAGCAGTGATCCAGGACCTTAATCTCACCGGCAAGGAACAACTGGATTTGCTTGTTAACTGGTTAGGCCCTGAATCAGCAGAGCGCATAAAAACAATAAGGGCAGTTCATGTGGACTATTCAGATGCAGGTCTTATTGCAGCCTGGGAGAGACTGGAACAAACCTATGGCAGCTCAGAAGCTATAGAATGTGCCTTATTTAAAAGACTGCAAATCTTCCCAAAGATAACTAACAAGGACAATAGAAAACTTCAAGATCTGAGCGACCTGCTAAAGGAAATAGAATTGGCAAAATTAGACCCACGTCTCTCAGGACTGAGCTACCTAGACACTGCTCACGGTGTTAATCCAATAGTGTCCAAGTTGCCACACGGCATGCAGGATAAATGGGCAGACCACGGCTCACGGTATAAAAGGCAGCATGATGTCTCCTTTCCCCCCTTTTCATATTTTTCCAGGTTCATCAGTGACCAAGCTCGGAAGAAGAATGATCCCAGCTTCGACTTCACTGAGCCTACTCCACCAGCATCATCATCATCTACAAGGTATGATAACATTGCCAAACGTAGAGATTCAAGGAACACAGTATCTGTGAGAAAGACTGACGTTCCACTTACTACACCTGCCTTCACTAAGACAAATAATGTTGCTCCTAAAGTCATGGACAGTAACCGTATGTGCCCTATCCACAAAAGGCCTCACCCACTTAAAGAATGCCATGGATTCAGAGCAAGGACTTTGCAGGAGCGTATAGATACCCTCAAGGAGCTTGGGATATGTTATAAGTGTTGCACCTCCTCAGACCACCTCGCTAAGGAGTGTAAGGCCGCCATTAAGTGCACTGAATGCAGCAGTGATAAACACGTCACAGCCATGCATCCCACGCCAGCTCCATACAACTCACAACCTTCTGCAGCATCTAACCCTGCTCAAAAGCATGGCGGGGAGCCACAGGTCCCTGACCCAACTGCAACTGCTGTTTCCTCCTCATGTACTGAGGTATGTGGAGAAGGGACTGATCCTAAATGCTGTGCCAAGGTATGTCTGATTAAGGTCTATCCAGAAGGACAACCCGACAAGGCCTCCAAAATGTATGCCATAATAGATGAGCAAAGTAACCGATTTCTAGCAAGGCCCAAATTCTTTGAGATCTTCAACATAAAGGGACAAACGACTCCATACATCCTCAACACCTGCTCTGGTCGTATTGAGACTTCTGGCAGGAGAGCCTCTGGGTACATAGTTTCTTCAATCAAGGGAAACGTGCATATACCCTTGCCAACCCTAATTGAATGTGACCAGATACCTGATAACAGGGAGGAGATTCCCACTCCGGAAGCCGCACTTCATCATCGCCACTTGAGGCACCTGACTAATGAAATTCCTCCTCTGGACATGAATGCTGATATTCTAATCCTACTCGGAAGGGACATTCTGAAGGTCCACAAGGTACGCCAACAATGCAACGGCCCAGATGATGCTCCATACGCCCAAAGACTCGACCTAGGCTGGCTAATCGTGGGCGATGTATGTCTGGATAGGAGTCACAAGGCTTCCGAAGTCAACGCCTGTAAAACGTATGTGCTCCAAAATGGTCGAGCAACTCACTTTAAGCCATGCCTTCATCACTACGAAGTGAAAGAGAGGTTCTCTGATTGCATCCAGGAGCCTGACATCATTCCCACTCCCTACGGTGATGACTTAGGGAGAACAGTGTTTCACACAACAAAAGATGACAACAAAGTTGCCTTATCCATAGAAGACAAGGAGTTTCTTAAAATCATGGACAGTGGATTCTTCAAAAATGAATCTGACCGCTGGGTTGCTCCCTTACCCTTCAAGGCTTCAAGGACCAGGCTTCCTAACAACAGAGAACAGGCCTTATCTAGATTCATCTCACTGCAGAGAACATTAAGGAACAAGCCTGAAATGAAGGAACATTTCATAGCTTTTATGGACAAGATATTTTGCAATGATCACGCAGAGCCAGCTCCACCATTGCAAGCTGATGAAGAATGCTGGTATCTACCTTCCTTTGGAGTGTATCATCCAAGAAAGCCGAAACAAATCAGGGTGGTGTTCGATTCAAGCGCCAAACATGACGGCGTATCTCTGAATGACGTTCTCCTCACTGGTCCGAACCTGACTAACAACCTGGTTGGAGTGCTCATGAGATTCAGAAAGGAACCGGTCGCCATTACCGCCGACATCGAACAAATGTTCCATTGTTTCATCGTGCAACAAGATCACAGAAATTATCTCCGTTTTCTATGGCACCGAGACAACGACACCAACAAGGAAATGATCGAATACCGCATGAAGGTGCACGTTTTCGGAAACAGTCCTTCTCCTGCAGTCGCTACCTACGGCCTACGTAGGACCGCCTCCGATGGTGCAGCAGAGTTCGGGAAGGATGCCCAACAGTTCGTTGAAAAGGACTTCTACGTTGACGACGGTCTTAAATCTCTGCCCACGGCGGAAGAAGCCACAGATCTGCTCAAACGGACACAAGGTATGCTTTCTAAAGCTCATTTAAGATTGCATAAAATTGCCTCCAATAGTGCAGTTGTCATGAAGGCCTTTCACCCTAATGATCATGCCGCAGAATTTAGGGACTTGAACCTAGGCTCAGACAATCCACCAGTACAGAGAAGTCTAGGCCTGAGGTGGAACTTGCTAAATGACTCCTTCAGCTTTCAGGTTAGTGGTGCAGAAAAACCATTTACTAAGCGTGGGGTTCTGTCAGTGGTGAACAGTCTATATGATCCACTTGGGTTTGTCGCACCCCTGACTATACAAGGCAAGCTCCTGCTGAGACAACTCTCAGAGTACATTAAGGACTGGGATATACCACTCCCTGCAGACAAACAACTAAAGTGGAAGTCATGGAGAGAATCTCTTTGCGCCTTGGATAAGATCCACATACCACGTTGTTACACTCCAGCATCCCTAACTACAAGTCAAAGGAAGGAGATTCATGTATTCGCTGATGCCTCCACTGAAGCTATTGCCGCTGTCGCTTACTTGAAGGTTGTAGACTCTAATAATGAAGCCCATGTTGGATTTCTGTTTGGAAAGGCTAAACTGGCTCCTAAACCCGAGCACACCATACCCAGACTCGAGCTCTGTGGGGCTGTACTAGCCATAGAGATTGCAGACTTCATACAGAGCGAACTAGCTATTCACGTGGATGACACAAAATTCTACACAGACAGTAAGGTAGTTCTGGGCTACATATACAACCAGTCGAAACGCTTCTACGTCTATGTCAGTAACCGAGTGGAAAGGATCAGGAAATCCTCCAAACCCCAGCAATGGCAGCACGTCCCATCCCATCTTAACCCTGCGGACCTTGCTACTAGACCATTGTCTATTGGTGCCTTCGCAAGCTCTTCTTGGTTGATCGGGCCGGAGTTCCTTCACGAACAGTGCAAAGAGACTGCCGTTGAAGACAGCTTCAGCCTTGAGGATCCAGATGTCGACCCAGAGATCCGTCCTGATGTCAGTACCTTCATCACCAAATTCAAGGAGAAGGTTGGCTTGGACTGTCAGCGTTTTGATCGCTTCTCAAGATGGACGAGGCTGGTTCGTGCCATTGCAAGGTTAGTACACATTGTACAATGCTATCGCAATAAGGACAGTAACACTGATTGTCATGGTTGGCATATCTGCCATAAGCCTCTCTCTGCAGAAGACATTGCTCTGAGTGAACTCATTGTGATACGCAATGTGCAGCAGAATGTTTTTCACAAGGAACTGGAATGTATACGTAAAAAACAAGACGTTCCTAAAAACAGCCCCATTGTCAACTTAAACCCAGTAATAGACGAAAGGTGTTTATTGAGAGTTGGTGGTCGTTTAAACAAAGCTAAGATGGACGAGGCTGGTTCGTGCCATTGCAAGGTTAGTACACATTATACAATGCTATCGCAATAAGGACAGTAACACTGATTGTCATGGTTGGCATATCTGCCATAAGCCTCTCTCTGCAGAAGACATTGCTCTGAGTGAACTCATTGTGATACGCAATGTGCAGCAGAATGTTTTTCACAAGGAACTGGAATCTATGCTGATGGACTCAAATCTTTCAAGACTCACTCACGAGACCTTGACCACTTTCTTAGCAGAAGTCTCTGCTATAGTAAACTCAAAACCTCTTGTACCCATATCTACGGATCCAGAATCTCCTACAATTCTCACTCCGGCAACTCTCCTCATCCAGGAACTTGGAACTGTTCCTAACCCGCCTGAAGACTGTCCGGTAACAAATATCAGAGACGGTGGAAATATGTGCAACATCTGGCTAATTGTTTCTGGAATAGATGGACGAGGGAGTACCTGACACTTCTCCAAAAACGAAGAAAATGGCAACACGTAAAGCCAAATTTACAAGTAGGAGATATTATCCTCATGAAAGACCAGAAGGAGGAAAGAAGCACATGGCCTATGGGACTTATCTCTAAAACCTTTCCAAGTGAGGATGGCAAGGTACGCAAGGTAGAAGTGACAGTTACTAAGCAAGGTGACCCCAAAACTTTCATTAGGCCTATATCAGAGATTATTTTACTCATACCGGTTGAGGATTGATTATCCATCCAATCAGTAGGAACTCTTTCAAGGAACTTCAACCTTTGGATTACAAATGGGTTGGAGACAGTTTGGCCTAGCGCGGCTTCTCCAATCCGAAGATGGGTTATCCGTTGGATTACTTCAAGAACTCGTTATAGACATTTGTCTATCTTGTTATTCAATATGTTATTGTTGCATTGCAAGCGTTGTTTTTATCTTACAGGTTGAGGTATCCCTCCATGCACTTCTGGTGAACACTCCCAATTCGAGACTTATGGTATAGTGAAATCCAAGGATTTCAGACGGGGAGTGTGCTGCTCAGTTTATTATGATAGACTTTCAGCCATACATGGACATTATGTAGTGCTAATAAGCCTGGTTCTATCATTTGTTATACTTTGCTGCCATCTACTGGCCGTTTGCTATATCACTGTAATATTTGTTATGGAATTTTCCCACAACACCTTTCTGTCTTTAGCTCCTCCTATCTTTTTCCTTCTCTTCCTGTTTTGTACTCCGTGCCATCTTGGATCCCACATGTGCTGCAGAGCTGGAGAAAGGATTCTCTTGTTACCTCTAACCTGAAGCTTCTATTCTCTCTATCTGGTGATTCTGTAACAGCTCTAACCTACAGTCCTCACTCTCACCAAGGTACTGTAAATAAACCTGTTGAATGTATCACTGCATCATCCTTCCGGATCACCACGCGCGGCTGATAGAGACTGGCGGCACAGGTTGGCGAGTAACGCTACCTGCCATTGCTTATATAGCGATTTGTGATCACATCCCTCAGACACATCTCATCCACGTATATCGGTGGCAGAATACAGACCCTAACCTCAACAACATGGGCAAGACCAAAGAGCTTTATAACGATGTCAGGGACAAGATCATAGACCTGCAGAAAGCTGGAATGGGCTACAAAACCATAAGTAAGATGCTGGGTGAGAAGCAGACAACTGTTGGTGCAATAGTAAGAAAATGGAAGAAATACAAAATGACTGTCAATCGACATCCATCTGGGGCACCATGCAAAATCTCACCTCGTGGGTATCCTTTATCATGAGGAAGGTGAGAGATCAGCCTAAAACTACATAACCCCGTAAAGGTTTAAAATTTTGTGGTGCTGGCAAGGTCCCCCTGCCCAAGACAGCACATGTGCAGGCCCATCTGAAGTTTTCTAATGAACATCTGGATGATTCTGTGAGTGATTGGGAGCGGGTGGTGTGGTCAGACGAGACAAAAATTGAGGTCTTTGGCATTAACTCAACTCGCCGTGTTTGGAGGAAGAGAAATGCAACCTATGACCCAAAGAACCCCATCCCCACTGTCAAGCATGGAGGTGGAAACATTATGTTTTGGCAGTGTTTCTCTGCTAAGGGCACAGGGCTACTTCACCGCATCAGTGGGAGAATGGATGGAGCCATGTACCGTAAAATCCTGAATGACAATCTCCTTCCCTCTGCCAGGACATTAAAAATGGGTCGTGGCTGGGTTTTCCAGCAAGACAATGACCCAAAACATACAGCCAAGGCAACAAATGAGTGGCTCATAAAGAAGCACATTAAGGTCATGGAGTGGCCTAGCCAGTCTCCAGCCCTTAATCTCATAGAAAACTTATGGAGGGAGCTGAAGTTCCGAGTTGCCAAGCGACAGCCTCAAAATTTTAGTGATTTAAAGATGATCTGCAAAGAGGAGTGGACCAAAATTCCTCGTGACATGTGCGCAAACCTCATCATCAACTGCAAAAAATGTCTGACTGCTGTGCTTGCCACAACAAGGGTTTTGCCACCAAGTATTAAGTCTTGTTTGTCAGAAGGATCAAAAACTTATTTCTCACTGAAAAATGTAAATAAATTTATATAATTTATACAATGTTATTTACTGGATTTTATTTTTGATATTCTATCTCTCAATGTTAAAATTAACCTACCCTAGAATTATAGACTGTTCATGTCTTTGTCAGTGGGCAAACTTACAAAATCAGCATGGGATCAAATACTTATTTCCCGCACTGTATAAATATAATTAATATGTATATCTATCTATCTATCTATCTATCTATCTATCTATCTATCTATTTATCTATCTATCTATCTATATATAACAATTTTTCATCATAAAATTAAAATTCACAAGGTTTTCCTGCCATGGTCAAGTCTTTTGTACAATGCAAACTGAGATGTCTTGTCTTCTCCTTCAGTGCATATATACTACAGGCCCAGTTATTCTAAAGGCTATGGAAATCTTTAAGAGATGCCTCCCTCCACCAACCCTCAGTGTTTTTTCTATCCCTTGTTTTTTTGCAGAATGATTGTATTTTTAAAGACAACAATATAGTGTACATACCATATATAATACACTGAATAAGTAGCAATTCTGCCATTGTATTTTGCATTTCCTCTGCAGCTTTCACAGTTAATATTTTATTAATAACTAGTCATGCCCAAAATGCTGGGCCAAGGATACTGAACGCAAAAGAGAAGACTGTCTGCCATGTTGGACCGAACTAAAATCCAGACTAAGGCAGCATGAAACAAATTGCTCATCTCAAATGTTAACTTGATTTTGCAGAACGTTACAATCACTGCAAAAACAAATTATCCCCTTCACCACCTTGCAATTTTCCATTTTTGCGTTTTTGTTTTTTTGCTCCCCTTCTTCCCAGAGTCATATCTTTTTGTTTTTCTGTCAATATGGCCGCTTGTTTTTTGCGAAACGAGTTGTACTTTTGAATTACACCATTTATTTTACCATATAGCGTAATGAAAAATGTGAAAAAAAAATCGAAGCGTGGTGCGATTTCACAATTGCTTTGTTTTTTTATGTATCATATTTACTAAATCGTCAAACTGACCCAGCAATATGATTCCGCCGGTCAGTACAAGTAGGCAGATACCAAACATGTATAGGTCATTTTTTTTTAAAGGAGTTGTGTCACTATAAATTATACTTTTAATTAAGCAAAAAATGTCTTAAGTAAATGTTTTTGCAATTTACACTTATGAAAAATTATGCTCCGTTCAAAAAATAACAACCTTTCATCTCATGAAGTATGCCCCCTGGCGTTATTCCATCTGCGAGCTTTATCTGTCCATCCTAAAGTCTGAACAGGTGGCTGCGCATGTGCAGTTCCTGTCATCTTAAAAAAACAATTCCTCCACCTCCAGTGTGTGCAAAGTATGTGAGAAGCTTCCAGAATGCTGGGAAGCGAGTGCAGCGATAGCAGACACTTCCCGCACTCACACAAGTCTGACAGCTGGGTGAGACCGTTCCGCTTCACCTGTGCTCACTGTCAGGGCTGTGTGAGTGTGTTTGCAGACAGATGCTCCCCAAGCTGACACAGGTCTGACAGCGAACATAGGATGCAGAATGCTGGGAAGCGAGTGCAGTGATAGCAGACACTTCCCACAGTCACACAGGTCTGAGAGCGAACATAGGATGCAGAATGCTGGGAAGCGAGTGCAGAAATAGCAGACACTTCCCACACTCACACAGGTCTGAGAGCGAACATAGGATGCAGAATGCTGAGAAGTGTGTGCAGTAATAGCAGACACTTCCCACACTCACACAGGTCTGAGAGCGAACATAGGACGCAGAATGCTGGGAAGCGAGTGCAGTGATAGCAGACACTTCCCGCACTCACATAGGTCTGAGAGCGAACATAGGATGCAGAATGCTGGGAAGCGAGTGCAGTGATAGCAGACACTTCCCACACTCACACAGGTCTGACAGCGAACATAGGATGCAGAATGCTGGGAAGCGAGTGCAGTGATAGCAGACACTTTCCACACTCACACAGGTCTGAGAGCGAATATAGAATGCAGAATGCTGGGAAGTGTGTGCAGTGATAGCAGACACTTCCCACACTCACCCAGGTCTGAGAGTGAATGTAGGATGCAGAATGCTGAGAAGCGAGTGCAGTGATAACAGACACTTCTCGCACTCACACAGGTCTGGGTTGTGAATTCCGCTCTTGGGCTCCCTCCGGTGGTTATAAGTGGCACTTTTGTGAGTTCTGCTCTTGGGCTCCCTCCGGTGGTTTTAAGTGGTATGGCTGCTCCTAGGATTTAGCAGTCTGCAGCTGCTTCCACTGATTGTCTTTCTGCTCGGCTATTTATGCCTGGCTCTCTCTTCAGCCAGTGCCACTTGTCAATAGTTCCTGGTTGGATTCACATCTCTTTGGATTTCCATGTTATCCTGACCAGTTCAGCAAAGCTAAGTCCTTGCTTGCTCTTTTCTATCCACAGGTTGTGGACTTATCCGTTCTGTGCTTTCTATGTTTGTCCAGCTTGTCAGTATGAATTAATTCTGTGTAGCTGGAAGCTCTGGGAAGCAGATTTACCCTCCACACCTTTAATCAGGTGTGGAGATTTTTGTAAACTCTGTGTGGATTTTTTGTAGTGTTTTATACTGACCGCACAGTATTCCATCCTGTCCTATCTATCTAGCTAGACTGGCCTCCTGTGCTCATCCTGGTTTCATTCTGTGTATGTCTTTTCCCTCTCCACTCACAGTCATTACTTGTGGGGGGCTATCTATCCTTTGGGGATTTTCTCTGAGGCAAGATAGTTTTCCTGTTTCTATCTTTAGGGGTAGTTAGTTCTCAGGCTGTGACGAGGTGCCTAGGGAGTGTCAGGAGCATCCCACGGCTACTTCTAGTGTTGTGTTGAGCTTAGGGACTGCGGTCAGTACAGGTACCACTTCCTTCAGAGCTTGTCCCATGTTGCTCCTAAACCACCAGATCATAACAGTACAAGTGGCCAAAAATGAATTAAATGTATCTCAAAAGAAGGAAAAAATTCTGAGCCATTTTTTTTTTCTGTGCTCTGTTCTGTCTTTTTTTTCCTCTTGATCTCTGGGTGGTTCAGGATTTATGCTCTGGCATGGATGTTCAGGGTTTGTTTTCTCGTGTGGATCAACTTGCTGCAAGAGTACAGAGTATCCAAGATTGTCTAGACTCCGGCTTTGGAGCCTAGAATTCCTACTCCTGATTTGTTTTTTGGGGACAGATCCAAGTTTTTGAACTTTAAAAATAACTGCAAATTGTTTTTTGCTTTGAAACCCCGTCCTTCTGGTGATCCCATTCAGCAAGATAAAATCATCATATCCTTGCTGCGTGGTGACCCTCTGGACTGGGCATTCTCCCTTGAATCAGGGGATCCGGCATTGCTGAATGTAGATGCATTCAAGCGCTCAGATTATTGTATGACGAACCTAATTCTGTGGATCATGCAGAAAAAACCCTGTTGGCCCTGTGTCAAGGTCAGGAAGCGGCAGAATTATACTGCCAGAAATTTAGGAAATGGTCTGTGCTCACTAAATGGAATGAGGATGCTCTGGCTGCTATTTTCAGAAAAGGTCTTTCTGAAGCCCTTAATGATGTTATGGTGGGTGTTGTGAATTCTGTTGTCGGGCTCCCTCCTGTGGTCATGAATGGTACTTCGGCTGGTTCTGTCCATGGACTTCCTCTGATGGGTGTTTTTGAGTTTCCTTCAACAGGTGATGAGGTTAATTCGTTAGCTGGCTGCTCTATTTAACTCCACTTAGATCTTTGCTCCATGCCACCTGTCAATGTTCCAGTATTGGTCTAGTTCACTCCTGGATCGTTCTTGTGACCTGTCTTCCCAGCAGAAGCTAAGTTCCAGCTTGTATTTCTTTGGTTTGCTATTTTTCTGTCCAGCTTGCTATTTTTATTGTTGTCTTGCTTGCTGGAAGCTCTGGGATGCAGAGGGAGCGCCTCCGCACCGTGAGTCGGTGCGGAGGGTCTTTTTGCGCCCTCTGCGTGGTATTTTTGTAGGTTTTTGTGCTGACCGCAAAGTAACCTTTCCTATCCTCGGTCTGTTCAGTAAGTCGGGCCTCATTTTGCTAAATCTATTTCATCTCTGTGTTTGTATTTTCATCTTTACTCACAGTCATTATATGTGGGGGGCTGCCTTTTCCTTTGGGGAATTTCTCTGAGGCAAGGTAGGCTTTATTTTTCTATGTTCAGGGCTAGCTAGTTCCTTAGGCTGTGTCGAGTTGCATAGGGAGCGTTAGGCGCAATCCACGGCTATTTCTAGTGTGTTTGATAGGATTAGGGATTGCGGTCAGCAGAGTTCCCACGTCCCAGAGCTCGTCCTTTATTATCAGTAACTATCAGGTCATTCCGTGTGCTCTTAACCACCAGGTCCATTATTGTCCTGACCACCAGGCCATAACAGTACAGGTGGCCCAAAGTACTAATGCATCTCAATAGAGGGATAAGAGAAGTTCTGAGACCATTTTTTTTTCTTTGCAGTGTGTTTTGTCTCTCTTTTCCCCTTTACCTCTGGGTGGTTCAGGACACAGGTGTAAACATGGATATTTAAGGTCTGTCCTCTTGGATGAAGCGGAGATATATTGTCAGAAGTTTAGAAAGTGGTCTGTGCTCACTCAGTGGAATGAATGTGCCCTGGCAGCAGTCTTCAGAAAGGGTCTCTCTGAAGCCCTTAAGGATGTTATGGTGGGATTTCCCATGCCTGCTGGTCTGAATGAGTCGATGTCCTTGGCCATTCAGATCGATCGACGCTTGCGTGAGCGTAAAGCTGTGCACCATTTGGCGGTACTATCTGAGCATGGGCCTGAGCCTATGCAATGTGATAGGACTTTGACCAGGGCTGAACGGCAAGAACACAGACGTCGGAATGGGCTATGTTTTTACTGTGGTGATTCCACTCATGCTATCTCCGATTGTCCTAAGCGCACTAAGCGGTTCGCTAGGTCTGCCACCATTGGTACGGTACAGTCTAAATTTCTATTGTCCGTTACTCTGATTTGCTCTTTGTCATCCTATTCTGTTATGGCAATTGTGGATTCAGGCGCTGCCCTGAATTTGATGGATTTGGAGTTTGCCAGGCGCTGTGGTTTTTTCTTGGAGCCCTTGCAGTATCCTATTCCTTTGAGAGGAATTGATGCTATGCCTTTGGCCAAGAATAAGCCTCAGTACTGGACCCAATTGACCATGTGCATGGCTCCTGCACATCAGGAGGATATCCGCTTTCTGGTGTTGCATAATCTGCATGATGTGGTCGTTTTGGGGTTGCCATGGCTACAGGTTCATAATCCAGTATTGGACTGGAAATCTATGTCTGTGTCCAGCTGGGGTTGCCAGGGGGTACATGGTGATGTTCCATTTTTGTCTATTTCGTCTTCCACTCCTTCTGAAGTTCCAGAGTTTTTGTCGGATTATCGGGATGTATTTGATGAGCCCAAAGCCAGTGCCCTACCTCCTCATAGGGATTGCGATTGTGCAATTAATTTGATTCCTGGTAGAAAGTTTCCTAAGGGCCGATTGTTCAATTTATCTGTGCCAGAATACGCCGCTATGCGGAGTTATATAAAGGAATCCTTGGAGAAAGGCCATATTCGCCCGTCGTCATCACCGTTAGGAGCAGGGTTCTTTTTTGTGGCCAAGAAGGATGGTTCTTTGAGACCTAGTATTAATTACCGCCTTCTTAATAAAATTACAGTCAAATTTCAGTATCCTTTGCCGTTGCTGTCTGATTTGTTTGCTCGTATTAAAGGGGCTAGTTGGTTCACCAAGATAGATCTTCGAGGGGCGTATAATCTTGTGCGTATTAAACAAGGCGATGAATGGAAAACAGCATTTAATACGACCGAGGGCCATTTTGAGTACCTGGTTATGCCATTTTGGCTTTCCAATGCTCCATCAGTATTTCAGTCCTTTATGCATGACATCTTCCGAGAGTACCTGGATAAATTCCTGATTGTGTATTTGGATGATATTTTGGTCTTTTCGGATGATTGGGAGTCTCATGTGAAGCAGGTCAGAATGGTGTTCCAGGTCCTTCGTGCGAATTCCTTGTTTGTGAAGGGGTCAAAGTGTCTCTTTGGAGTTCAGAAGGTTTCATTTTTGGGGTTCATTTTTTCCCCTTCTCCTATCGAGATGGACCCTGTTAAAGTCCAGGCCATTTACGATTGGACTCAGCCGACATCTGTGAAGAGCCTGCAAAAGTTCCTGGGCTTTGCTAATTTTTATCGGCGCTTCATCGCTAATTTTTCTACTGTTGCTAAACCGTTGACTGATTTGACCAAGAAGGGTGCTGATGTGGTCAATTGGTCTTCTGCAGCTGTAGAGGCTTTTCAGGAGTTGAAGCGTCGTTTTTCTTCTGCCCCTGTGTTGTGCCAGCCAGATGTTTCGCTCCCGTTTCAGGTCGAGGTTGATGCTTCTGAGATTGGAGCAGGGGCTGTTTTGTCGCAAAGAAGTTCTGATGGCTCGGTGATAAAGCCATGTGCTTTCTTTTCTAGAAAGTTTTCGCCTGCTGAGCGTAATTATGATGTTGGTAATCGTGAGTTGTTGGCCATGAAGTGGGCATTCGAGGAGTGGCGTCATTGGCTTGAAGGAGCCAAGCATCGCGTGGTGGTCTTGACAGATCACAAGAATTTGACTTATCTTGAGTCTGCCAAACGGTTGAATCCGAGACAAGCTCGATGGTCGTTATTTTTCTCCTGTTTTGATTTTGTGGTTTCGTACCTTCCGGGCTCTAAGAATGTGAAGGCTGATGCCCTGTCAAGGAGTTTTGTGCCTGACTCTCCGGGTGTTCCTGAGCCGGCGGGTATTCTCAAAGAGGGTGTAATTTTGTCTGCCATCTCCCCTGATTTGCGGCGGGTGCTGCAAAAATTTCAGGCTGATAGACCTGACCGTTGCCCAGCGGAGAAACTGTTTGTCCCTGATAGATGGACTAGTAGAGTTATCTCTGAGATTCATTGTTCAGTGTTGGCTGGGCATCCTGGAATCTTTCGTACCAGAGATTTGGTGGCTAGATCCTTTTGGTGGCCGTCTTTGTCACGGGATGTGCGTTCCTTTGTGCAGTCCTGTGGGACTTGTGCTCGGGCTAAGCCCTGCTGTTCTCGTGCCAGTGGGTTGCTTTTGCCCTTGCCGGTCCCGAAGAGGCCCTGGACGCATATTTCTATGGATTTTATTTCGGATCTCCCCGTCTCTCAAAAGATGTCGGTCATTTGGGTGGTTTGTGATCGCTTTTCTAAGATGGTCCATTTGGTACCTTTGTCTAAATTGCCTTCCTCCTCTTATTTGGTGCCATTGTTTTTCCAGCATGTGGTTCGTTTACATGGTATCCCGGAGAACATCGTTTCTGACAGAGGTTCCCAGTTTGTTTCGAGGTTTTGGCGATCCTTTTGTGCAAGGATGGGCATTGATTTGTCTTTTTCCTCGGCTTTCCATCCTCAGACAAATGGCCAAACCGAACGAACTAATCAAACTTTGGAAACATATCTGAGATGCTTTGTTTCTGCTGATCAGGATGATTGGGTGTCCTTTTTGCCGTTGGCTGAGTTCGCCCTTAATAATCGGGCCAGCTCGGCTACTTTGGTTTCGCCGTTTTTCTGCAATTCTGGTTTCCATCCTCGTTTCTCTTCAGGGTAGGTTGAGTCTTCGGACTGTCCTGGTGTAGATACTGTGGTGGATAGGTTGCAGCAGATTTGGACTCATGTGGTGGACAATTTGACATTGTCCCAGGAGAAGGCTCAACGTTTCGCTAACCGCAGGCGCTGTGTGGGTCCCCGACTTCGTGTTGGGGATTTGGTTTGGTTGTTGTCTCCTTATGTTCCTATGAAGGTTTCCTCTCCTAAGTTTAAGCCTCGTTTCATTGGTCCGTATAAGATTTCTGAGGTTATCAATCCTGTGTCGTTTCGTTTGGCCCTTCCTGCTTCTTTTGCCATCCATAATGTGTTCCATAGGTCGTTATTGCGGAGATACGTGGCGCCTGTGGTTCCATCCGTTGATCCTCCTGCCCCGGTGTTGGTTGAGGGGGAGTTGGAGTATGTGGTGGAGAAGATTTTGGATTCTCGTTTTTCGAGACGGAAACTCCAGTACCTGGTCAAGTGGAAGGGTTATGGTCAGGAAGATAATTCCTGGGTTTTTGCCTCTGATGTTCATGCTGCCGATCTGGTTCGTGCCTTTCATTTGGCTCATCCTGGTCGGCCTGGGGGCTCTGGTGAGGGTTCGGTGACCCCTCCTCAAGGGGGGGGTACTGTTGTGAATTCTGTTGTCGGGCTCCCTCCTGTGGTCATGAATGGTACTTCGGCTGGTTCTGTCCATGGACTTCCTCTGGTGAGTGTTTTTGAGTTTCCTTCCACAGGTGATGAGGTTAATTCGTTAGCTGGCTGCTCTATTTAACTCCACTTAGATCTTTGCTCCATGCCACCTGTCAATGTTCCAGTATTGGTCTAGTTCACTCCTGGATCGTGACCTGTCTTCCCAGCAGAAGCTAAGTTCCAGTTTGTATTTCTTTGGTTTGCTATTTTTCTGTCCAGCTTGCTATTTTTATTGTTGTCTTGCTTGCTGGAAGCTCTGGGACGCAGAGGGAGCGCCTCCGCACCGTGATTTGGTCTTTTTGCGCCCTCTGCGTGGTCTTTTTGTAGGTTTTTGTGCTGACCGCAAAGTAATCTTTCCTATCCTCGGTCTGTTCAGTAAGTCGGGCCACACTTTGCTAAATCTATTTCATCTCTGTGTTTGTATTTTCATCTTTACTCACAGTCATTATATGTGGGGGGCTGCCTTTTCCTTTGGGGAATTTCTCTGAGGCAAGGTAGGCTTTATTTTTCTATCTTCAGGGCTAGCTAGTTCCTTAGGCTGTGCCGAGTTGCATAGGGAGCGTTAGGCGCAATCCACGGCTATTTCTAGTGTGTTTGATAGGATTAGGGATTGCGGTCAGCAGAGTTCCCACGTCCCAGAGCTCGTCCTTTATTATCAGTAACTATCAGGTCATTCCGTGTGCTTTTAACCACCAGGTCCATTATTGTCCTGACCACCAGGTCATAACAGGTGGGCTTCCCTATGCCTACTGGTTTGAGCGAATCTATGTCTCTAGCCATTCAGATTGATCGGCGTCTGCGCGAGCGCAAAGCTATGCACCATATGGCAGTGTCCTCTGAGCAGAGTCCTGAACCTATGCAATGTGATAGGATTTTGACTAGAACAGAACGGCAGGAATTCAGACGTCAGAATAGGCTGTGTTTTACTGTGGTGATTCTGCTCATGTTATTTCTGTTTGCCCTAAATGTACTAGGAGGGTCGCTAGGTCTGTTACCAGTAGTACTGTACAGCCTAAATTTCTTTTATCTGTGACCCTGATTTGCTCATTGTCGTCCTTTTCTGTCATGGCATTTGTGGATTCAGGAGCTGCCCTGAACTTAATGGACTTAGAATTCGCCAGGCGCTGTGGTTTTTCCTTGTAGCCTTTGCAGAGCCCTATTCCTTTGAGGGGCATTGATGCTACACCATTGGCCAAGGATAAACTTCAGTACTGGACGCAGATGACCATGTACATGGCTCCTGCACATCAGGAAAATTGCCGTGTTGCATAACCTGCATGATGTTGTTGTACTGGGTTTTCCATAGTTACAGGAACATAATCCGGTGCTGGATTGGAAAACTATGTCTGTGACTAGTTGGGGTTGTCAAGGGGTACATAGTGACGTTCCTTTGATGTCAATTTCCTCTTCCCCCTCTTCTGAGGTCCCTGAGTTTTTGTCGGATTTCCAGGATGTATTTGATGAGCCCAAATCCAGTTCCCTTCCTCCACATAGGGACTGTGATTGTGCTATTAACTTGATTCCAGGTTGTAAGTTCCCTAAGGGCCGACTTTTCAATCTGTCTGTGCCAGAGCATGCCGCCATGCGGAGCTATGTTAAGGAATCTTTGGAGAAGGGGCATATTCGGCCGTCTTCGTCACCATTGGGAGCGGGTTTCTTTTTTGATGCTAAGAAGGATGGCTCCTTGAGACCCTGTATAGATTATCGTCTTCTTAATAAGATCACAGTCAAATTCCAATACCCCTTGCCTTTGCTTTCTGATTTGTTTACTCAGATTAAGGGGGCTAGTTGGTTTACTAAGATTGACCTCCGAGGGGCATATAATCTTGTTCGTATTAAACAGGGTGACGAATGGAAAACTGCATTTAATACGCCCGAAGGCCATTTTGAATACCTTGTGATGCCATTCAGGCTCTCTAATGCTTCATCTGTGTTCCAATCCTTCATGCATGATATTTTCCGCAATTATCTTGATAAATTCATGGTTGTATATTTGGATGATATTTTGATTTTTTCCGATGATTGGGAGTCTCATGTGAAGCAGGTCAGGATGGTGTTCCAGATCCTTCGTGATAATGCTTTATTTGTGAAGGGGTCTAAGTGCCTATTCGGAGTTCAGAAGGTCTCCTTTTTGGGTTTTATTTTTTCTCCCTCGTCTATGGAAATGGATCCTGTTAAGGTCCAAGCTATTCATGACTGGATTCAACCCACATCTGTGAAGAGCCTTCAAAAATTTTTGGGCTTTGCTAATTTCTATCGCCGTTTCATTGCCAACTTTTCCAGTGTGGTTAAGCCCCTTACTGATTTGACGAAGAAAGGCGCTGATGTGACGAATTGGTCCTCTGCGGCTGTTGAGGCCTTTCGGGAGCTTAAATGCCGATTCACTTCTGCCCCTGTGTTGCGTCAGCTGGATGTTTCTCTTCCTTTTCAGGTTGAGGTTGACGCTTCTGAGATTGGGGCAGGGGCCGTTTTGTCTCAGAGGGATTCTGATGGTTCTTTGATGAAACCGTGTGCTTTTTTTTCCAGAAAGTTTTCGCCTGCGGAACGCAATTATGATGTCGGCAATCGGGAGTTGTTGGCTATGAAGTGGGCATTTGAGGAGTGGCGACATTGGCTTGAGGGAGCTAAGCACCGCGTTGTGGTCTTGACTGATCATAAGAATCTGATTTACCTCGAGTCGGCCAAGCGGCTGAATATTAGACAGGCTCGATGGTCCCTGTTTTTCTCCCGTTTTGATTTTGTGGTCTCGTATCTTCCGGGATCTAAGAATGTTAAGGCTGATGCCCTCTCTAGGAGTTTTTCGCCTGATTCTCCTGGAGTCCTTGAGCCGGTTGGCATTCTTAAGGAAGGGGTGATTCTTTCTGCCATCTCCCCTGATTTGCGGCGGGTGCTTCGGGAATTTCAGGCTGATAGGCCTGACCGCTGTCCAGTGGGGAAGCTGTTTGTTCCTGATGGATGGACAAGTAAGGTGATTTCTGAGGTTCATTGTTCAGTGTTAGCTGGTCATCCTGGGATTTTTGGTACCAGAGATTTGGTTGCTAGGTCCTTTTGGTGGCCTTCCTTGTCGCGCGATGTGCGTGCTTTTGTGCAGTCCTGTGGGACTTGCGCCCGGGCCAAGCCTTGCTGTTCCCGCGCTAGTGGGTTTCTTTTGCCTTTGCCGGTCCCTGAGAGGCCCTGGACGCATATTTCCATGGATTTTATTTCGGATCTTCCTGTTTCCCAGAAGATGTCTGTTATCTGGGTTGTTTGTGACTGGTTCTCTAAAATGGTCCATCTGGTACCTTTGCCTAAGTTGCCTTCCTCCTCAGATTTGGTTCCATTATTTTTTCAGCATGTGGTTCATTTGCATGGCATTCCAGAGAATATTGTGTCTGACAGAGGTTCTCAGTTTGTCTCTAGGTTTTGGCGGGCCTTTTGTGCTAGGATGGGCATTGATTTGTCTTTTTCTTCGACATTTCATCCTCAGACTAATGGCCAAACTGAGCGAACTAATCAGACCTTGGAAACCTATTTGAGATGCTTTGTGTCTGCTGATCAGGATGATTGGGTGGCTTTCTTGTCGTTGGCCGAGTTTGCCCTTAATAATCGGGCTAGTTTGGCTACTTTGGTTTCACCTTTCTTTTGTAATTTTGGTTTTCATCCTCTTTTTTCTTCGGGGCAGGTTGAGCCTTCTGATTGTCCTGGTGTGGATTCTGTGGTGGACAGGCTGCAGCAGATTTGGACTCATGTGGTGGACAATTTGACGTTGTCTCAGGAAAAGGCTCAACGTTTTGCTAAACGCCATCGGTGTGTTGGTTCCCGGCTTCGTGTGGGGGATTTGGTTTGGTTGTCTTCTCGTCATGTTCCTATGAAGGTTTCTTCTCCTAAGTTTAAGCCTCGGTTTATTGGTCCTTATAAGATTTATGAAATTATCGATCCGGTGTCTTTTCGTTTGGCTCTTCCAGCCTCTTTTGCCATTCATAATGTTTTCCATAGATCTTTGTTGCGGAGATATGTGGTGCCCGTTGTTCCCTCGGTTGATCCTCCTGCCCCGGTGTTGGTTGAGGGAGAGTTGGAATATGAGGTTGAGAAAATTTTGGATTCTCGTTTTTCGAGGCGGAGGCTTCAGTATGTTGTCAAGTGGAAGGGTTATGGTCAGGAGGATAATTCTTGGGTTGTTGCCTCCGATGTCCATGCCGCCGATTTGGTTCGTGCTTTTCACTTGGCTCGTCCTGATCGGCCCGGGGGTTCTGGTGAGGGTTCGGTGACCCCTCCTCAAGGGGGGGTACTGTTGTGAATTCCGCTCGTGGACTCCCTCCGTTGGTTGTAAGTGGCACTTTTGTGAGTTCTGCTCTTGGGCTCGCTCCGGTGGTTTTAAGTGGTATGGCTGCTCCTTGGATTTAGCAGTCTGCAGCTGCTTCCACTGATTGTCTTTCTGCTCGGCTATTTATGCCTGGCTCTCTCTTCAGCCAGTGCCACTTGTCAATGGTTCCTGGTTGGATTCACATCTCTTTGGATTTCCCTGTTATTCTGACCAGTTCAGCAAAGCTAAGTCCTTGCTTGCTCTTTTCTGTCCACAGGTTGTGGACTTATCCGTTCTTTGCTTTCTATGTTTGTCCAGCTTGTCAGTATGAATTAATTCTGTGTAGCTGGAAGCTCTGGGAAGCAGATTTACCCTCCACACCTTTAGTCAGGTGTGGAGATTTTTGTAAACTCTGTGTGGATTTTTTGTAGTGTTTTATACTGACCGCACAGTATTCCATCCTGTCCTATCTATCTAGCTAGACTGGCCTCCTGTGCTCATCCTGGTTTCATTCTGTGTATGTCTTTTCCCTCTCCACTCACAGTCATTACTTGTGGGGGGCTATCTATCCTTTGGGGATTTTCTCTGAGGCAAGATAGTTTTCCTGTTTCTATCTTTAGGGGTAGTTAGTTCTCAGGCTGTGACGAGGTGCCTAGGGAGTGTCAGGAGCATCCCACGGCTACTTCTAGTGTTGTGTTGAGCTTAGGGACTGCGGTCAGTACAGGTACCACTTCCTTCAGAGCTCGTCCCATGTTGCTCCTAAACCACCAGATCATAACAGGTCTGACAGCGAACATAGGATGCAGAATGCTGGGAAGCGAGTGCAGTGATAGCAGACACTTCCCGCACTCACACAGGTCTGAGAGTGAATGTAGGATGCAGAATGCTGAGAAGCGAGTACAGTGATAGCAGATACTTCCCACACTCACAGAGGTCTGACAGCAAACATAGGATGCAGAATACTGGGAAGCGAGTGCAGTGATAGCAGATACTTCCCACACTCACACAGGTCTGAGAGTGAATGTAGGATGCAGAATGCTGAGAAGCGAGTGCAGTGATAACAGACACTTCTCGCACTCACACAGGTCTGACAGCGAACATAGGATGCAGAATGCTGGGAAGCGAGTGCAGTGATAGCAGACACTTCCCACACTCACACAGGTTTGAGAGTGAATGTAGGATGCAGAATGCTGAGAAGCGAGTGCAGTGATAACAGACACTTCTTGCACTCACACAGGTCTGACAGCGAACATAGGATGCAAAATGCTGGGAAGCGAGTGCAGTGATAGCAGACATTTCCCGCACTCACACAGGTCTGACAGTTCGGTGAGGCCGTTCTGCTTCACCTGTGCTCTCTGTCAGAGCTGTGTGAGTGTGATTGCAGACAGATGCTCCCCATGCTGAGACAGGTCTGACAGCAAACATTGGATGCAGAATGCTGGGAAGCGAGTGCAGTGATAGCAGACACTTCCCACAGACACAGGTTTGAGAGCGAACATAGGATGCAGAATGCTGGGAAGCGAGTGCAGAAATAGCAGACACTTCCCACACTCACACAGGTCTGAGAGCGAACATAGGATGCAGAATGCTGAGAAGTGTGTGCAGTAATAGCAGACACTTCCCACACTCACACAGGTCTGAGAGCGAACATAGGACGCAGAATGCTGGGAAGCGAGTGCAGTGATAGCAGACTCTTCCCACACTCACACAGGTCTGAGAGTGAATGTAGGATGCAGAATGCTGAGAAGCGAGTGCAGTGATAACATACACTTCTCGCACTCACACAGGTCTGACAGCGAACATAGGATGCAGAATGCTGGGAAGCGAGTGCAGTGATAGCAGACACTTCCCACACTCACACAGGTTTGAGAGTGAATGTAGGATGCAGAATGCTGAGAAGCGAGTGCAGTGATAACAGACACTTCTTGCACTTACACAGGTCTGACAGCGAACATAGGATGCAGAATGCTGGGAAGCGAGTGCAGTGATAGCAGACACTTTCCGCACTCACACAGGTCTGACAGTGAACATAGGATGCAGAATGCTGGAAAGTGTGTGCAGTGATAGCAGACACTTCCCTCACTCACACAGGTCTGACAGCGAACATAGGATGCAGAATGCTGGGAAGCGAGTGCAGTGATAGCAGACACTTCCCACACTCACACAGGTCTGACAGTTCGGTGAGGCCGTTCTGCTTCACCTGTGCTCTCTGTCAGAGCTGTGTGAGTGTGATTGCAGACAGATGCTCCCCATGCTGAGACAGGTCTGACAGCGAACATAGGATGCAGAATGCTGGGAAGCGAGTGCAGTGACAGCAGACACTTCCCGCACTCACACAGGTCTGACAGTTCAATGAGACCGTTCTGCTTCATCTGTGGGCTCTGTCAGAGCTGTGTGAGCGTGATTGCAGACAGATGCATTCTGTTTTTTTGTAGACCTGTGAATTGATCACACAGATCATACATGGAAATTCTCTTGTGATACAGTGTATTTTACGGTGGTCAATTTAAAATTGACAAGCGTTCTATAAGGCGCAGTTAGGTGCACACACAAAGCAGACCCAAGTATGATAGAAGGTGATAATTCAAACAGTTAACGAGATATGCCGCAAAGATCCAAACAAATTTGTAACTTTACTCAACTTGACCTCTCAAGGGATGGGATCAACAGCTCTGCACAGCATTGTGGCACAAATGTAAAAGGGTTGTCTGGGACAAAGTAATTGATTACCTTTCCATCAGGTAGGTAATCAATATGAGGTTGGTTGAGATTCAAGACACGACACTAAGGCCAACCTCACACTCAGCATATAAAAATACGGTCCGTTATTTACGGCCGTAATATGCAGAAAAGTCCCCAAAATAGTGGTCCATATGTCATCCGTAGGCAGGGTGTGTCAGTGTATTTTGCGCATGGCATCCTCCATATGTAATCCGTATGGCATCCGTACTGTGAGATTTTCTCGCAGGCTTGCAAAATCGACATACGGACATACAATGGATCCATGTGCTCAAATAATCGTAAAAACATATATACTGTATATATATATATATATATATATATATATATATATATATATATATGTCAGTGAGACACATATATATATATATATATATATATATATATTAATATATCATACAGCGCTAGATAGCTTAAAAGCCAGTAATTCAATTTCCGGCTTTTCCTATCTCCTTCACAAACCCGATATGATATGAGACATGGTTTACATACAGTAAACCATCTCATATCCCTTTTTTTTGCATATTCCACACTACTAATGTTAGTAGTGTGTATGTGCAAAATTTGGGCGCTCTAGCTATTAAATTAAAGGTTTAAATCGCGGAAAAAATTGGCGTGGGCTCCCTCGCAATTTTCTCCGCCAGAGTGGTAAAGCCAGTGACTGAGGACAGATATTAATAGCCTGGAGAGGGTCCATGGTTATTGCCCCCCCTTCACCCCCGGCTGAAAACATCTGCCCCCAGCCACCCCAGAAAAGGCACATCTGGAAGATGCGCCTATTCTGGCACTTGGCCACTCTCTTCCCATTCCCGTGTAGCGGTGGGATATGGGGTAATGAAGGGTTAATGTCACCTTGCTATTGTAAGGTGACATTAAGCCAGATTAATAATGGAGAGGTGTCAATTATGACACCATTATCCATTATTAATCCAATAGTAGGAAATGGTTAAAAAAAACACACACATTATTACAAAGTATTTTAATGAAATAAATACACAGGTTGTTGTAATATTTTATTATACTGGTAATCCACCTGAAGACCCTTGTCACCTGTAACAAATGTAAAAAAAAAAAAAACAATATTCCATACCTTCCGATAATCAGTCTCATCCCACGCTGTAAATCCATCTGAAAGGGTTAACTAATTTTACAAGCAGAAGCCTGCTAATGCAGCCGCCCCTGCCTGTAATAACCCGACGAATGAATGGAATGTAGGTGAATGAGCGTGGGAAAATATTCTGAAACGTTCCCAGGCTCGAGTTCATATGAGGACATCCAGCAGAGGGCGCATCACCGCAACTCGAGGTAACTACAGGTCATTCACCTACATTCCATTCATTCGCCTGGTTATTACAGGCAGGGGCGGCTGCATTAGCAGGCTTCTGCTTGTAAAATTAGTTAACCCTTTCAGATGGATTTACAGCGTGGGACGAGACTGATCATGGGAAAGTGTGGGATATTGTTGTTTTTTTTTTACATTTGTTACAGATGACAAGGGTCTTCAGGTGTATTACCAGTATAATAAAATATTACAACAACCTGTGTATTTATTTCATTAAAATACTTTGTAATAATGCGTGTGTGTTTTTTTTAACCATTTCCTACTATTGGATTAATAATGGATAGGTGTCATAATTGACGCCTCTCCATTATTAATCTGGCTTAATGTCACCTTACAATAGCAAGGTGACATTAACCCTTCCTTACCCCATATCCCACAGCTACACAGGAATGATAATCCGTATTTTTCTCGCCCCCATAGACTTTCATTGGTGGATTTTTTGTGCAATACGGTGACAAACGCAGCATGCTGCAATTTTCTATGGCCGTAGAAGACCGTATAATACAGATCAGTAAAATATGGCAGATAGGAGCTGGGCCATAAAGAATCATTGTACCGTATGCAATCCGTATTTTCTGCACCTCTCATATGTCCGTAAAACTCGCTAGTGTGAGCCCGGCCTAAAAATGAACACTTCAAGTCTGGACATCATTTAATGGCTGCTGGCAAATATTGCTATTTATTTCCCATTCAAGTGAATGCAAGATAACCAGCAGAACTCTTCAGCAGCAACCATTGGATGGTGGTGCTGTACTGGAAAAATGCAAATATATGTGCCTTTGTGGCACTTTTTAGCAAATAGCTTTATTTCTTCATGTGTCTAGGAGTGAACTTTCAAACTTATGGGTAGTAGAATATAAATATGATAATTAAGCGACCTCTAGTGGAAATGTATGGTATATTGTGAACAAGCAGAAGAAGCTTCTAACAGAAAAAAATATATATTGTCAAAGTGAAATAGCACATAAAACTACAGCTGTGCACAAGAGCATACAACCCATGGTCCTTCAACATTTCTTCTGCACTTAGCTCTGTTCAAATGAGCGAGCCCGAATTGCAATATCTGCACATCACCTGCAGTCTAGCATTATACTGAATACAAGCAACTTAATAATAATGCAATAGTCATAATTCATTTATATAGCGCCAATCAGAGGCGTAGCTAGGGGTTCAGCGCAGGGGCATGCGAGACATCTGAGTGGGCCCTTAATGGTAACCTCTATTGTTGGTAAAATATTTGAAGGGTTTCTGAGGGATGTTATTCTGGATTATCTCAATGAGAATAACTGTTTAACTCCATATCAGCATGGGTTTATGAGAAATCGCTCCTGTCAAACCAATCTAATCAGTTTTTATGAAGAGGTAAGCTATAGGCTGGACTACGGTGAGTCATTGGACGTGGTATATCTCGATTTTTCCAAAGTGTTTGATACCGTGCCGGCGCCAGGGCCGTATTTAGAGTTTCTGCTGCCCTAGGCACTTTTAGTGCTGCCTCCCCCTTTGGTGAGTATAACACTATCGGCAGTGACTTTGGCAAAAATCGCTGATGTGAAAGTCGCCTTTTGCAGCAGATCCGACAGTTTTTCCGCATCTGCCGCGTAATGGATCACTTAGGGCAACACTGCGTTCGGCCTCATTCATTCCCTATGGGACTTACAGACATGTGCGGCACTTGCGGTTTTGCCGCCATCCGGCAAATGCGGTACTTGCAGCAATGAGAAAAAACACTACTAGCAGTGTTTTATGTATCATCGTAAGTGCAAAACCGCAATTGCCGCACATGTTCGCAAGTAGCCATCACTACCTGTCCCTGCACCTTGCTAGCTCATCCCTATCCAACCCTCCCTGACCTATAACTACACTATAAAGCTTCAGAAAAGCAATTTATTAACTGACATATTCCTATGATAATGAGGGCTCTAGGCTACGGCGTAGACTGGGACGGGCAGTGTCCGGGTCTCCATCCTCTCTGTGCACACCCTCAGTCCCTGCCTCACTGCCTGTGCACAGACCTCCCTCCACCGGACCCGGTAATCACTGCTCGCAGTAGCATACCGGCAGAGGTGTATCTAGGGTTTCTGGCACCCGGGGAAAGAATTCATTTTGGTGCCCCCCCTCCGCCAAGGACATATGTGATTTGCACACTCAGTCATGTGCCCACGAGCTCCTCTCCCTAATGCTCTCAATGTTCAGTGAAAAACTAAGAGAAGCAGAAGAGAAGCTCGTTGTCACAGGACCATAAGAGTATGTGTCCACGTTCAGGATTGCATCAGGATTTGGTCAGGATTTTTCATCAGTATTTGTAAGCCAAAACCAGGAGTGGAACAATTAGGGTCTGTTTCCACGTGCAGGAAACGCTGCGTGTCTGACGCTGCATAGAGCCGCAACGTCAAACACGCAGTGTCCAGATGTTACAGCATAGTGGAGGGGATTTAATGAAATCCCGTCTCCACTATGCGTGGTAACACGCACGCGGCGGCCCTGCGACTCCGGACATGCTGCGCGTCTTTTCAGATCGCAGCATGTCCGTATATCTTGCGGCGACGCAGGGCGCTATGGTGGGGAGCGATGATGCCGGATGTGTGCTGTGAACACATCCGGCATCATCACGTCCCAGAAAGGGGGCGGGGCTTACCGCAGAGCGGCTAAGCCGCTCCGGCGATACCGCCGGCCATCCTGAAAGTGGACACATAGCCTTAGAGGAAAACTATAATAGAAACATATGCACCACTTCTGTATTTATCACCCACTCCTGGTTTTGGCTACAAATACTGATGTAAAATACTGACCAAATCCTGATGCAATCCTGAACGTGGACACATACTCTAAGTCTGAAAATCGCATATGAGTGACGTGTCCATGTGACGACTACTGGAACTTGCAGAGCTGAATCCTGACATCGCAGCTTCTGAATTCTCACAACGCATGCACTGCACACTTTTAGGATTCTCCCTTGCCGGTGGACAGTCATGTCAGCACAAGTATGTGATTTGTATATTTCTGACCACATTCCGACTAGATGTGCCCGGCCTCGCTCAGTTCATTTTCATTGACGGGGGTCACGCATGTCTAGTCAGCACGTGATCGCATTAATGTAAATCCCCAGCATGAGAGAATCCTGACAGCGTGCAGTGTGCACTGTGAGAATTCAGAAGTCTGCAGTCACAAAGAATGACTGCAGACTCATCACAAGCCTGGACATCCCCTTTAAAAGGGACTCTGTCACCTGAATTTGGAGGGAACAATTTTCAGCCATAGGGGCGGGGTTTTTGGGTGTTTGATTCACCCTTTCCTTACCCGCTGGCTGCATGCTGGCTGCAATATTGGATTGAAGCTCATTCTCTGTCCTCCATAGTACACGCCTGCACAAGGCAAGATTGCAGATTGTGCAGGTACAGTATGTACTACGGAGGACAGAGAATGAGCTTCAATCCAATATTGCAGCCAGCATGCAGCCAGCGGGTATGGAAAGGGTGAATCAAACACCCGAAAACCCCACCCCTATGGCTGAAAATTTTTCCCTCCAAATTCAGGTGACAGTGTCCCTTTAAATCTCCTAACATATATAAAAACATGAGAGTTAGCATCACAAATAACATTTACATCCAGGTACCTGATAGATGACGTCGCCTCTGGAGCCGTTCTCCTTTTCTTCATCTTGTCCAGATCCCATGATGAGTTTTTTCTCATCCACAGCCGTCTCTGCAGACTTCCATCTTCGCCGCTCTTTTGCAGAAAGTCTCCACATGACGCCCTTAAAGATACAAGTGTCATTATAATGCTCCCAAATAAAAAATTGCCCCTCACTATATTGTCTGCACAAAGTATGACCCCCACACTGTCCCTCTTATGGTAATGCTCTTCACACTGACCTCTCCTTTCTATACCGGTCCCCTCTTCACACTGTCCTCTCACACTGTGTCCCCCTTATAGGGCCCAGTATTTATACTCCATATTTATACTCCATCCTCCCACACTGCGTTCATGCCTCCCCCATCCTCCCACCCTGCGTTCATGGCTCCCCCATCCTTCTCCCCTGCAAGCATGGCTCCCCCATCCTCCCACTCTGCGTTCATGGCTCCCCATCCTTCTCCCCTGCGTTCATGGCTCCCCCATCCTTCTCCCCTGTGTTCATGGCTCCCCCATCCTCCCACTCTGCGTTCATGGCTCCCCCATCCTCCCACTCTGCGTTCATGGCTCCCCATCCTTCTCCCCTGCGTTCATGGCTCCCCCATCCTTCTCCCCTGCGTTCATGGCTCCCCCATCCTCCCACCCTGCGTTCATGGCTCCCCCATCCTTCTCCCCTGCGTTCACGGCTCCCCCATCCTTCTCCCCTGCGTTCACAGCTCCCCATCCTTCTCCCCTGTATGCACGGCTCCCCATCCTTCTGCCCTGTGTGCACGGCTCCCCATCCTTCTCCCCTGTATGCACGGCTCCCCATCCTTCTCCCCTGTGTGCACGGCTCCCCATCCTTCTCCCCTGTGTGCACGGCTCCCCATCCTTCTCCCCTGTATGCACGGCTCCCCATCCTTCTCCCCTGTGTGCACGGCTCCCCATCCTTCTCCCCTGTATGCACGGCTACCCATCCTTCTCCCCTGTATGCACGGCTCCCCATCCTTCTCCCCTGTATGCACGGCTCCCCATCCTTCTCCCCTGTATGCACGGCTCCCCATCCTTCTCCCCTGTATGCACGGCTCCCCATCCTTCTCCCCTGTATGCACAGCTCCCCATCCTTCTCCCCTGTATGCACGGCTCCCCATCCTTCTCCCCTGTATGCACGGCTCCCCATCCTTCTCCCCTGTATGCACGGCTCCCCATCCTTCTCCCCTGTATGCACGGCTCCCCATCCTTCTCCCCTGTATGCACGGCTCCCCATCCTTCTCCCCTGTGTGCACGGCTCCCCATCCTTCTCCCCTGTATGCACGGCTCCCCATCCTTCTCCCCTGTATGCACGGCTCCCCATCCTTCTCCCCTGTGTGCACAGCTCCCCATCCTTCTCCCCTGTGTGCACGGCTCCCCATCCTTCTCCCCTGTGTGCACGGCTCCCCATCCTTCTCCCCTGTGTGCATGGCTCCCCATCCTTCTCCCCTGTATGCACGGCTCCCCATCCTTCTCCCCTGTATGCACGGCTCCCCATCCTTCTCCCCTGTGTGCACGGCTCCCCATCCTTCTCCCCTGTGTGCACGGCTCCCCATCCTTCTCCCCTGTATGCACGGCTCCCCATCCTTCTCCCCTGTATGCACGGCTCCCCATCCTTCTCCCCTGTATGCACGGCTCCCCATCCTTCTCCCCTGTATGCACGGCTCCCCATCCTTCCCCCCTGTGTGCACGGCTCCCCATCCTTCTCCCCTGTATGCACGGCTCCCCATCCTTCTCCCCTGTATGCACGGCTCCCCATCCTTCTCCCCTGTATGCACGGCTCCCCATCCTTCTCCCCTGTATGCACGGCTCCCCATCCTTCTCCCCTGTATGCACGGCTCCCCATCCTTCTCCCCTGTATGCACGGCTCCCCATCCTTCTCCCCTGTATGCACGGCTCCCCATCCTTCTCCCCTGTATGCACGGCTCCCCATCCTTCCCCCCTGTATGCACGGCTCCCCATCCTTCTCCCCTGTATGCACGGCTCCCCATCCTTCTCCCCTGTATGCACGGCTCCCCATCCTTCTCCCCTGTATGCACGGCTCCCCATCCTTCTCCCCTGTATGCACGGCTTCCCATCCTTCTCCCCTGTATGCACGGCTCCCCATCCTTCTCCCCTGTATGCACGGCTCCCCATCCTTCCCCCCTGTGTGCACGGCTCCCCATCCTTCCCCCCTGTGTGCACGGCTCCCCATCCTTCTCCCCTGTGTGCACGGCTCCCCATCCTTCCCCCCTGTGTGCACGGCTCCCCATCCTTCCCCCCTGTGTGCACGGCTCCCCATCCTTCTCCCCTGTATGCACGGCTCCCCATCCTTCTCCCCTGTATGCACGGCTCCCCATCCTTCTCCCCTGTATGCACGGCTCCCCATCCTTCTCCCCTGTATGCACGGCTCCCCATCCTTCTCCCCTGTATGCACGGCTCCCCATCCTTCCCCCCTGTGTGCACGGCTCCCCATCCTTCCCCCCTGTGTGCACGGCTCCCCATCCTTCTCCCCTGTATGCACGGCTCCCCATCCTTCCCCCCTGTGTGCACGGCTCCCCATCCTTCTCCCCTGTATGCACGGCTCCCCATCCTTCCCCCCTGTGTGCACGGCACCCCACTTTTTTTCCCTGTCATACTTACCTCTCACCGGCGCGCAGCACAGAACTTCCTGGCATCTCAGCGTCTTCCTTCCTGTCTTCAGCGGTCACATGGTAGCGCTAATTAAGGGTGATGAATATGCGCATATTCATCACCCTTAATGATCGGTACCATGTGACCGCTGAAGACAGGACGCGCTGCAGGCGCTGAGACGCAGTTGCAGCCACCGCTGGAGGAAGGTGAGTATTACGTCATTACGTCTTCAGGGAGGGAGGGAGGGGGGGCGGGAAGGAGGGAGGGAGGAGGGGGGGCGGAAACTTGACCCCGGAGTTTTATAAAAAAAAAAAAAAAAAAAAAAAAAAGAAAAAACCTAGCTCAAGGGCGCCCCCCCGCATCCCGCCGCCCTAGGCACGTGCCCTCAAGTGCCTAGTGGCAAATACGGCCCTGCGTGCCGCATAAGAGGTTGGTACTAGAGTTGAGCGACCTTGACCTTTTTAGAGTCGAGCCGGGTTTCGCGAAACCCGACTATCTCAAAAGTCGGGTCGAGTGAAATCGGCCGATTATGACGTAAAGTCGGGATCGACCGAAACACGAAACCCAATGCAAGTCAATGGGGCAGCATAGTCGGCAGTGAGTGGGGGCCAGGAAAACACCTAGAGTGCCCATTTTAATGTCAAAACCATCCATTCTTCTTAATGAAGCTTGTCAAGCGTAATTTACCTTATAATAATTGGAAGGCATTTGAAATTGGGGTTCATTTGGCTAAAGTTGTGGTGGGTAGGGCTGGTTCAAGTAATTAGTGGGCCCAGGAAATCTGGACCACGTCACGGCAGTGGAGCAGGGAGAGGTAAGTATTTCAACTTTGCAAGTGCTGTGAACCTGAGCAAGCAGGGGGGGCCCACTCGTTGGCATTGGCACTGGCACAGGGCCCCTCAAAGTACAGCGGTATGTTTGCACGGCGGGGGCGCCTCCCACCGGCAGCAACACTTTTGCGTACTATGAGAGGCCCTGTGCCAGTGACGTCGCCAACTAGTATTCCTCCCCCCACCTGATGAAGGAACCTGCACTTTCATCTGCACCTTCCTGTTTGTCCCCGTGTAAGGTGGTATGGTATGCGGGAAGGGGGACCTGACTTTCAGCTGGGTCACAATCTTGCAGTGTAGCGTGCACGGGAAATGTTGCGTTATGGGTCAATGTACCAGCAGACTCATCTATCACTGGCTGGGCAATGGGCAGGATGAGGAGGAAACACAGATATAGGCCCAAAGAATAAAGTGGGCTAAATGCAGTTCAAAATTGGTAACACAGGACTAATCAGGGGGCATTGCAGTGGAGGACAACTGGAATGAGAGGCTGACACAGAGAGTAGGCCCAAATCAGTAAGTAGTCGAAATGCAGTTCAAAATTGGCAACAGTAGTAAACAGGCGGCACAGCTTTGTTCAGTGGAGGAGAACAGCAAGGAGTGGCAGACACCGATAGTAGGCCCCAACCCAACTAGTAGGCCAAATGCAGTCTAACATTAACAACTACTTAACGAGCGCCTGAAAACGGAATTTCAGGACAGGAAACCAGCAGAACAGCAAGGAGTGGCAGACACCGATAGTAGGCCCCAAACCAACTAGTACGCCAAATGCAGTTGTTCCGTTTAACCACAATTTAATGAGAGCCTGAAGATAGAAGTTCAGGAAAGGCAACCTGGAGAACACCTTGGAGTGGAACACACCATCTCTCTACACCCCATACCCAATTTGTAGGTCTAATGCAGCGTAGTTTCCAACAACTACTAAATGAGAGCATGATGATCGAAGCATTGGCGAGGAAACCTGGGGAACACCTTGGAGTGGAACACACCATCTCTCTACACCCCATACCCAATTTGTAGGCCTAATGCAGCGTAGTTTCCAACAACTACTAAACGAGAGCCGGAAGATCGAAGCTCAGGAAAGGCAACCTGGAGAACACCTTGGAGTGGAACACACCATCTCTCTACACCCCATACCCAATTTGTAGGTCTAATGCAGCGTAGTTTCCAACAACTACTAAACGAGAGCATGATGATCGAAGCATTGGCGAGGAAACCTGGGGAACACCTTGGAGTGGAACACACCATCTCTCTACACCCCATACCCAATTTGTAGGCCTAATGCAGCGTAGTTTCCAACAACTACTAAACGAGAGCCGGAAGATCGAAGCTCAGGAAAGGCAACCTGGGGAACACCTTGGAGTGGAACACACCATCTCTCTACACCCCATACCCAATTTGTAGGCCCAATGCAGCGTAGTTTCCAACAACTACTAAACGAGAGCATGATGATCGAAGCATTGGCGAGGAAACCTGGGGAACACCTTGGAGTGGAACACACCATCTCTCTACAGTGGAACACACCATCTCTCTACACCCCATACCCAATTTGTAGGCCTAATGCAGCGTAGTTTCCAACAACTACTAAACGAGAGCCGGAAGATCGAAGCTCAGGAAAGGCAACCTGGAGAACACCTTGGAGTGGAACACACCATCTCTCTACACCCCATACCCAATTTGTAGGCCTAATGCAGCGTAGTTTCCAACAACTACTAAACGAGAGCCGGAAGATCGAAGCTCAGGAAAGGCAACCTGGGGAACACCTTGGAGTGGAACACACCATCTCTCTACACCCCATACCCAATTTGTAGGCCCAATGCAGCGTAGTTTCCAACAACTACTAAACGAGAGCATGATGATCGAAGCATTGGCGAGGAAACCTGGGGAACACCTTGGAGTGGAACACACCATCTCTCTACAGTGGAACACACCATCTCTCTGCACCCCATACCCAATTTGTAGGCCTAATGCAGCGTAGTTTCCAACAACTACTAAACGAGAGCCGGAAGATCGAAGCTCAGGAAAGGCAACCTGGAGAACACCTTGGAGTGTAACAAACCCTCTCTCTACACCACGGAAGGGCTGATTCTTAGGAAGGAAGGCTGTCGGAAAGAAGCAGGGCGCGTCCGAGGGTGATTATATTCTTATTAGGTATATACTCACCCTCGGACGCGCCCTGCTTCTTTATTTGTAATGAATGTTTATTTGCAATGTGGTTTTGACTTACTCTATTTTTTTGGTAAATAATGATTTTATTATTTTCATTGTTTTGCATCTTCTCGGCAATAATATAAAGAAGACGCGACAGGACAACACTCGGTGGATGCCATATCTGTGTTTAAAATTGAAAAAACCTTTCAGTTAACTACTTGCAGGAGAAAGTTATTGTAGCTGGTGGCCATTTTTAGTACTGTACCAGATTTTTGTTGTATGTGTTTGTTTTTAATGTTAAAATGTCTGCATTTGATATCTCTCCAGTATTTTCTTTTTTATAAGCAAAATACTTATTTTTATATTTTCTGATGTTGGTTCCAGGGGTACACGGGCAGCAGTGGTGTGGTCAGTGGAGGCCTAGTGGAAGGAGTGACCGCAGACAGGCATCGAAGGCCTAAAATAATAATACATGGCTGTAGGCAATTTTAAATTGGTTCCAGGGGTACACGGGCAGCAGTGGTGTGGTCAGTGGAGGCCTAGTGGAAGGAGTGACCGCAGACAGGCATCGAAGGCCTAAAATAATAACACATGGCTGTAGGCAATTTTAAATTGGTTCCAGGGGTACACGGGCAGCAGTGGTGTGGTCAGTGGAGGCCTAGTGGAAGGAGTGACCGCAGACAGGCATCGAAGGCCTAAAATAATAACACATGGCTGTAGGCAATTTTAAATTGGTTCCAGGGGTACACGGGCAGCAGTGGTGTGGTCAGTGGAGGCCTAGTGGAAGGAGTGACCGCAGACAGGCATCGAAGGCCTAAAATAATAACACATGGCTGTAGGCAATTTTAAATTGGTTCCAGGGGTACACGGGCAGCAGTGGTGTGGTCAGTGGAGGCCTAGTGGAAGGAGTGACCGCAGACAGGCATCGAAGGCCTAAAATAATAACACATGGCTGTAGGCAATTTTAAATTGTTTACAGGGGTACACGGGCAGCAGTGGTGTGGTCAGTGGAGGCCTAGTGGAAGGAGTGACCGCAGACAGGCATTGAAGGCCTAAAATAATAACACATGGCTGTAGGCAATTTTAAATTGGTTCCAGGGGTACACGGGCAGCAGTGGTGTGGTCAGTGGAGGCCTAGTGGAAGGAGTGACCGCAGACAGGCATCGAAGGCCTAAAATAATAACACATGGCTGTAGGCAATTTTAAATTGGTTCCAGGGGTACACGGGCAGCAGTGGTGTGGTCAGTGGAGGCCTAGTGGAAGGAGTGACCGCAGACAGGCATCGAAGGCCTAAAATAATAACACATGGCTGTAGGCAATTTTAAATTGGTTCCAGGGGTACACGGGCAGCAGTGGTGTGGTCAGTGGAGGCCTAGTGGAAGGAGTGACCGCAGACAGGCATCGAAGGCCTAAAATAATAACACATGGCTGTAGGCAATTTTAAATTGGTTCCAGGGGTACACAGGCAGCAGTGGTGTGGTCAGTGGAGGCCTAGTGGAAGGAGTGACCGCAGACAGGCATCGAAGGCCTAAAATAATAACACATGGCTGTAGGCAATTTTAAATTGGTTCCAGGGGTACACGGGCAGCAGTGGTGTGGTCAGTGGAGGCCTAGTGGAAGGAGTGACCGCAGACAGGCATCGAAGGCCTAAAATAATAATAATAATAATAGACTAAACATTGGTGGAGCTGTGAGATAATTTTGCAAGTGGTAGAGCACTGTTTGAGCTGGGGGGGGGAACTGTCTTGTGGCCGGCGGTACAGGCCCAGGCCCCTCATATTACAACGGTGTGTCTGACGTTGGGTGCGCACCACCACCGCCAGAGACACTTTATTGTACTAGGAGGGACCCAGTGGCAGTGCCGTCGACCAAAAGCGGGCACACCCACCTCTTCAGACAAACTGCACTCTCACGGGTGCTGTCGCCAAGTGTCGATACCACGGCCCCGTGTGGGGAGTTTGGCCATTTAGTGAGGTGTAAACATGTCGTATGCTGGGCAATCAGGTGCAGAAAATTACGAGATTGGAAAAGGCATTCAGAATAGTCCACAGGCAAGACCTTTTCATAGGAAAGCTAGTTGTCAGCCGGGCAAGGTGGGGCAAAAGATTTCGAAATCCAGTTGTGGTTCATTTTAATGAAGGTTAGATCATCTACATTTTGGGTAGCCAGACGAGTCCTTTTTTCTGTTAGTATTGAACCTGCAGCACTGAATACTCTTTCTGATAGGACACTAGCTACCGGGCAAGCAAGCTCCTGCAATGCATATTCTGCCAATTCTGGCCAGGTGTCTAATTTTGATGACCAGTAATCAAATGGGAATGACGGTTGAGGGAGAACATCGATAAGGGATGAAAAATAGTTTGTAACCTACTGGACAAATGTTGTCTCCTGTCACTTTGAATTGATGCTGCAGTACCTGTCCTGTCTGCGGTCATAGCAAAATCACTCCACAACCTGGTCAGAAAACCCCTCTGGCCAACGCCACTTCTGATTTCTGCCCCTCTAACTCCTCTGGTCTGCTGGCCCCTGCAGCTCGTGTGAGAACGATCACGGGCGCTGTGTGCAGGGAATGCCAGAAGCAAACGGTCAACAAGAGTTGATTGTTTGGTTGCTAATATTAGTTCCAAGTTCTCACGTGGCATTATATTTTGCAATTTGCCTTTATAGCGAGGATCAAGGAGGCAGGCCAACCAGTAATCGTCATCATTCATCATTTTAGTTATGCGTGTGTCCCTTTTGAGGATACGTAAGGCATAATCCGCCATGTGGGCCAAAGTTCCAGTTCTCAAATCTGCGGTTGTGCTTGGTTGAGGGGCAGTTTCAGGCAAATCCACGTCACTTGTGTCCCTCCAAAAACCAGAACCCGGCCTTGCCGCGCCACCAATTTCCAGTGGCCCCGGAAAAGCTTCCTCATTAAAAATATAATCATCCCCATCATCCTCCTCGTCCTCCTCCTCCTCTTCGCCCGCTAACTCGTCCTGTACACTGCCCTGGCCAGACAATGGCTGACTGTCATCAAGGCTTTCCTCTTCCTCAGCTGCAGACGCCTGATCCTTTATGTGCGTCAAACTTTGCATCAGCAGACGCATTAGGGGGATGCTCATGCTTATTATGGCGTTGTCTGCACTAACCAGCCGTGTGCATTCCTCAAAACACTGAAGGACTTGACACATGTCTTGAATCTTCGACCACTGCACACCTGACAACTCCATGTCTGCCATCCTACTGCCTGCCCGTGTATGTGTATCCTCCCACAAAAACATAACAGCCCGCCTCTGTTCGCACAGTCTCTGAAGCATGTGCAGTGTTGAGTTCCACCTTGTTGCAACGTCTATGATTAGGCGATGCTGGGGAAGGTTCAAAGAACGCTGATAGGTCTGCATACGGCTGGAGTGTACGGGCGAACGGCGGATATGTGAGCAAAGTCCACGCACTTTGAGGAGCAGGTCGGATAACCCCGGATAACTTTTCAGGAAGCACTGCACCACCAGGTTTAAGGTGTGAGCCAGGCAAGGAATGTGTTTCAGTTGGGAAAGGGAGATGGCAGCCATGAAATTCCTTCCGTTATCACTCACTACCTTGCCTGCCTCAAGATCTACAGTGCCCAGCCACGACTGCGTTTCTTTCTGCAAGAACTCGGACAGAACTTCCGCGGTGTGTCTGTTGTCGCCCAAACACTTCATAGCCAATACAGCCTGCTGACGTTTGCCAGTAGCTGCCCCATAATGGGAGACCTGGTGTGCAACAGTGGCAGCTGCGGATGGAGTGGTTGTGCGACTGCGGTCTGTGGACGAGCTCTCACTTCTGCAGGAGGACGAAGAGGAGGAGGAGGGGGTGCGAACGGCTACAGCCAATTGTTTCCTAGACCGTGGGCTAGGCAGAACTGTCCCAAACTTGCTGTCCCCTGTGGACCCTGCATCCACCACATTTACCCAGTGTGCCGTGATGGACACGTAACGTCCCTGGCCATGCCTACTGGTCCATGCATCTGTTGTCAGGTGCACCTTTGTGCTCACAGATTGCCTGAGTGCATGGACGATGCGCTCTTTAACATGCTGGTGGAGGGCTGGGATGGCTTTTCTGGAAAAAAAGTGTCGACTGGGTAGCTCGTAGCGTGGTACAGCGTAGTCCATCAGGGCTTTGAAAGCTTCGCTTTCAACTAACCGGTAGGGCATCATCTCTAACGAGATTAGTCTAGCTATGTGTGCGTTCAAACCCTGTGTACGCGGATGCGAGGCTAAGTACTTCCTTTTTCTAACCATAGTCTCATGTAGGGTGAGCTGGACTGGAGAGCTGGAGATCGTGGAACTAGCGGGGGTGCCGGTGGACATGGCAGACTGAGAGACGGTGGGAGATGGTATTGTTGCCGCCGGTGCCCTAGATGCAGTGTTTCCTACTACGAAACTGGTGATTCCCTGACCCTGACTGCTTTGGCCTGGCAAAGAAACCTGCACAGATACTGCAGGTGGTGCGGAAAATGGTGGCCCTACACTGCTGGAAGGGATGTTGCGTTGCTGACTAGCTTCATTGGCCGAGGGTGCTACAACCTTAAGGGACGTTTGGTAGTTAGTCCAGGCTTGCAAATGCATGGTGGTTAAATGTCTATGCATGCAACTTGTATTGAGACTTTTCAGATTCTGTCCTCTGCTTAAGGTAGTTGAACATTTTTGACAGATGACTTTGCGCTGATCAATTGGATATTGTTTAAAAAAATGCCAGACTGCACTCTTTCTAGCATCGGATACCTTTTCAGGCATTGCAGACTGAGCTTTAACCGGATGGCCACGCTGTCCTCCAACAGGTTTTTGCTTTGCCACGCGTTTTGGGCAAGATACGGGCCCGGCAGATGGAACCTGTTGCGATGTTGATGCCTGCTGCGGCCCCTCCTCCTCCGCTTCAGAACTGCTGCCGCCTGCACCCTGTTCCCCCAATGGCTGCCAATCGGGGTCAAGAACTGGGTCATCTATTACCTCTTCTTGTAGCTCGTGTGCAACTTCGTCTGTGTCACCGTGTCGGTCGGTGGTATAGCGTTCGTGATGGGGCAACAGAGTCTCATCAGGGTCTGATTCTTGATCATTACCCTGCGAGGGCAATGTTGTGGTCTGAGTCAAAGGACCAGCATAGTAGTCTGGCTGTGGCTGTGCATCAGTGCACTCCATGTCAGATTCAACTTGTAATGGGCATGGACTGTTAACTGCTTCACTTTCTAAACCAGGGACGGTATGTGTAAAGAGCTCCATGGAGTAACCCGTTGTGTCGCCTGCTGCATTCTTCTCTGTTGTTGTTTTTGCTGAAGAGGACAAGGAAGCGACTTGTCCCTGACCGTGAACATCCACTAACGACGTGCTGCTTTGACATTTACCAGTTTCACGAGAGGAGGCAAAAGAGCTAGAGGCTGAGTCAGCAAGATAAGCCAAAACTTGCTCTTGCTGCTCCGGCTTTAAAAGCGGTTTTCCTACTCCCAGAAAAGGGAGCGTTCGAGGCCTTGTGTAGCCTGACGACGAACCTGGCTCCACAGCTCCAGACTTAGGTGCAATATTTTTTTTCCCACGACCAGCTGATGCTCCACCACTACCACTACCCTCATTACCAGCTGACAATGAACGCCCCCGGCCACGACCTCTTCCACCATACTTCCTCATTGTTTTAAAAACGTAAACAAACTAACGGTATTTGTTGCTGTCACACAAATTACACGGTGAGCTATAACTTCAGTATGATTTAGCTACCCCTTTACAGGTGAGTGAGACCACAACGAAAATCAGGCACAATGTTACACACTCTGTTGTTGGTGGCAACAAATGAGAGAGATGCCACACACGCAGGACTGTCACTGAAGCACAAATGTAAATATTAATCTCCCACTGATTTGATTTTTTTTTTTTTTTCAGGGAGACTTTAGGAAAAAAAAATAATAGAATAAAATGATTTTTTCAGGAAGAATTTAGAAACCAAATAAAATAAAATGATTTTTTCAGGGAGAATTTAGAAAACAAATAAAACAAAAAAAGGCTTTCTATGGCCCACTGAGTGAGAGATGACGCACACAGGAGTCAGGAGTGGCACACAAGCCCAGAGGCCAATATTTATCTCCCACTGATTGATGTAGTGATTTTTTCAGGTAGATTTTGGAACCCAAATCAAGCTAAAAAAATAATAGGCTTTCTATGGCCCACAATTGGAGAGAGAGAGAGATGGCACACCCAGGAGTCAAGACTGGCACACAAGCAGAAAGGGCAATATTAATCTCCCACTGATTTGTTTTTTGTTTTTTTTTCAGGGAGACTTTAGGAAGAAAAAAAATAGAATAAAATGATTTTTTCAGGAAGAATTTAGAAACCAAATAAAATAAAATGATTTTTTCAGGGAGAATTTAGAAAACAAATAAAACAAAAAAAGGCTTTCTATGGCCCACTGAGTGAGAGATGACGCACACAGGAGTCAGGAGTGGCACACAAGCCCAGAGGCCAATATTTATCTCCCACTGATTGATGTAGTGATTTTTTCAGGTAGATTTTGGAACCCAAATCAAGCTAAAAAAATAATAGGCTTTCTATGGCCCACAATTGGAGAGAGAGAGAGAGATGGCACACCCAGGAGTCAAGACTGGCACATAAGCAGAAAGGGCAATATTAATCTCCCACTGATTTGTTTTTTTTTTTTTTTTTTTCAGGGAGACTTTAGGAAAAAAAAAATAGAATAAAATGATTTTTTCAGGAAGAATTTAGAAACCAAATAAAATAAAATGATTTTTTCAGGGAGAATTTAGAAAACAAATAAAACAAAAAAAGGCTTTCTATGGCCCACTGAGTGAGAGATGACGCACACAGGAGTCAGGAGTGGCACACAAGCCCAGAGGCCAATATTTATCTCCCACTGATTGATGTAGTGATTTTTTCAGGTAGATTTTGGAACCCAAATCAAGCTAAAAAAATAATAGGCTTTCTATGGCCCACAATTGGAGAGAGAGAGAGATGGCACACCCAGGAGTCAAGACTGGCACACAAGCAGAAAGGGCAATATTAATCTCCCACTGATTTGTTTTTTTTTTTTTTTTTTCAGGGAGACTTTAGGAAAAAAAAAATAGAATAAAATAATTTTTTCAGGAAGAATTTAGAAACCAAATAAAATAAAATGATTTTTTCAGGGAGAATTTAGAAAACAAATAAAACAAAAAAAGGCTTTCTATGGCCCACTGAGTGAGAGATGACGCACACAGGAGTCAGGAGTGGCACACAAGCCCAGAGGCCAATATTTATCTCCCACTGATTGATGTAGTGATTTTTTCAGGTAGATTTTGGAACCCAAATCAAGCTAAAAAAATAATAGGCTTTCTATGGCCCACAATTGGAGAGAGAGAGAGATGGCACACCCAGGAGTCAAGACTGGCACACAAGCAGAAAGGGCAATATTAATCTCCCACTGATTTTTTTTTTTTTTTTTTCAGGGAGACTTTAGGAAAAAAAAAATAGAATAAAATGATTTTTTCAGGAAGAATTTAGAAACCAAATAAAATAAAATGATTTTTTTCAGGGAGAATTTAGAAAACAAATAAAACAAAAAAAGGCTTTCTATGGCCCACTGAGTGAGAGATGACGCACACAGGAGTCAGGAGTGGCACACAAGCCCAGAGGCCAATATTTATCTCCCACTGATTGATGTAGTGATTTTTTCAGGTAGATTTTGGAACCCAAATCAAGCTAAAAAAATAATAGGCTTTCTATGGCCCACAATTGGAGAGAGAGAGAGAGAGATGGCACACCCAGGAGTCAAGACTGGCACACAAGCAGAAAGGGCAATATTAATCTCCCACTGATTTGTTTTTTTTTTTTTTTTCAGGGAGACTTTAGGAAAAAAAAAAATAGAATAAAATGATTTTTTCAGGAAGAATTTAGAAACCAAATAAAATAAAATGATTTTTTCAGGGAGAATTTAGAAAACAAATAAAACAAAAAAAGGCTTTCTATGGCCCACTGAGTGAGAGATGACGCACACAGGAGTCAGGAGTGGCACACAAGCCCAGAGGCCAATATTTATCTCCCACTGATTGATGTAGTGATTTTTTCAGGTAGATTTTGGAACCCAAATCAAGCTAAAAAAATAATAGGCTTTCTATGGCCCACAATTGGAGAGAGAGAGAGAGATGGCACACCCAGGAGTCAAGACTGGCACACAAGCAGAAAGGGCAATATTAATCTCCCACTGATTTGTTTTTTTTTTTTTTTTTTTCAGGGAGACTTTAGGAAAAAAAAAATAGAATAAAATGATTTTTTCAGGAAGAATTTAGAAACCAAATAAAATAAAATGATTTTTTCAGGGAGAATTTAGAAAACAAATAAAACAAAAAAAGGCTTTCTATGGCCCACTGAGTGAGAGATGACGCACACAGGAGTCAGGAGTGGCACACAAGCCCAGAGGCCAATATTTATCTCCCACTGATTGATGTAGTGATTTTTTCAGGTAGATTTTGGAACCCAAATCAAGCTAAAAAAATAATAGGCTTTCTATGGCCCACAATTGGAGAGAGAGAGAGAGATGGCACACCCAGGAGTCAAGACTGGCACACAAGCAGAAAGGGCAATATTAATCTCCCACTGATTTGTTTTTTTTGTTTTTTTTTCAGGGAGACTTTAGGAAAAAAAATAGAATAAAATAATTTTTTCAGGAAGAATTTAGAAACCAAATAAAATAAAATGATTTTTTCAGGGAGAATTTAGAAAACAAATAAAACAAAAAAAGGCTTTCTATGGCCCACTGAGTGAGAGATGACGCACACAGGAGTCAGGAGTGGCACACAAGCCCAGAGGCCAATATTTATCTCCCACTGATTGATGTAGTGATTTTTTCAGGTAGATTTTGGAACCCAAATCAAGCTAAAAAAATAATAGGCTTTCTATGGCCCACAATTGGAGAGAGAGAGAGATGGCACACCCAGGAGTCAAGACTGGCACACAAGCAGAAAGGGCAATATTAATCTCCCACTGATTTGTTTTTGTTTTTTTTTCAGGGAGACTTTAGGAAAAAAAAAATAGAATAAAATGATTTTTTCAGGAAGAATTTAGAAACCAAATAAAATAAAATGATTTTTTCAGGGAGAATTTAGAAAACAAATAAAACAAAAAAAGGCTTTCTATGGCCCACTGAGTGAGAGATGACGCACACAGGAGTCAGGAGTGGCACACAAGCCCAGAGGCCAATATTTATCTCCCACTGATTGATGTAGTGATTTTTTCAGGTAGATTTTGGAACCCAAATCAAGCTAAAAAAATAATAGGCTTTCTATGGCCCACAATTGGAGAGAGAGAGAGAGAGATGGCACACCCAGGAGTCAAGACTGGCACACAAGCAGAAAGGGCAATATTAATCTCCCACTGATTTGTTTTTTTTTTTTTTTTCAGGGAGACTTTAGGAAAAAAAAAATAGAATAAAATGATTTTTTCAGGAAGAATTTAGAAACCAAATAAAATAAAATGATTTTTTCAGGGAGAATTTAGAAAACAAATAAAACAAAAAAAGGCTTTCTATGGCCCACTGAGTGAGAGATGACGCACACAGGAGTCAGGAGTGGCACACAAGCCCAGAGGCCAATATTTATCTCCCACTGATTGATGTAGTGATTTTTTCAGGTAGATTTTGGAACCCAAATCAAGCTAAAAAAATAATAGGCTTTCTATGGCCCACAATTGGAGAGAGAGAGAGATGGCACACCCAGGAGTCAAGACTGGCACACAAGCAGGAAGGGCAATATTAATCTCCCACTGATTTGTTTTTTTTTTTTTTTTTCAGGGAGACTTTAGGAAAAAAAAAATAGAATAAAATGATTTTTTCAGGAAGAATTTAGAAACCAAATAAAATAAAATGATTTTTTCAGGGAGAATTTAGAAAACAAATAAAACAAAAAAAGTCTTTCTATGGCCCACTGAGTGAGAGATGACGCACACAGGAGTCAGGAGTGGCACACAAGCCCAGAGGCCAATATTTATCTCCCACTTTTTTTTTTTGTTCCAGGGAAAATTTATAAACCCAATAAAAAAAATAATAAATAGGCTTTCTATGGCCCACTATCTGAGAGACAGAGAGAGATGGCACGCTTAGGACTGGCACACAAGCCCAAAGGCCAATATTAATCTCCCTTTTTTTTTTAAGGGAGAATTTATAAAACCAAAAAAAAATAAATAAATAGGCTTTCTATGGCCCACTATTTGTGAGAGAGATGGCACGCTCAGGACTGGCACACAAGCCCAGAGGCCAATATTAATCTCCCACTTTTTTTTTTTTTCCAGGGAAAATTTATAAACCCAATAAAAAAATAAAAAATAAATAGGCTTTCTATGGCCCACTATCTGAGAGAGAGAGATGGCACGCTTAGGACTGGCACACAAGCCCAAAGGCCAATATTAATCTCCCACTGATTGATTTATTGATTTTTTCAGGTAGAATTTAGAACCCAAATAAAGCAAAAAAAAAAAAAAAAAAGGGCTTTCTATGGCCCACTGAGTGAGTGATGATGCACACAGGAGTCAGGAGTGGCACACAAGCCCTGAGGCCAATATTTTTCTCCCACTGATTGATGTAGTGATTTTTTCAGGTACATTTTAGAACCCAAATCAAGCAAAAAAATAAATATGCTTTCTATGGCCCACTATTTGTGAGAGAGATGGCACGCTCAAGACTGGCACACAAGCCCAGAGGCCAATATTAATCTCCCACTTTTTTTTTTTTGGTTCCAGGGAAAATTTATAAACCCAATAAAAAAAAAATAAATAGGCTTTCTATGGCCCACTATCTGAGAGAGAGAGATGGCACGCTTAGGACTGGCACACAAGCCCAAAGGCCAATATTAATCTCCCACTGATTGATTTATTGATTTTTTCAGGTAGAATTTAGAACCCAAATAAAGCAAAAAAAAAAAAAAAAGGGCTTTCTATGGCCCACTGAGTGAGTGATGATGCACACAGGAGTCAGGAGTGGCACACAAGCCCTGAGGCCAATATTTTTATCCCACTGATTGATGTAGTGATTTTTTCAGGTACATTTTAGAACCCAAATCAAGCAAAAAAATAAATATGCTTTCTATGGCCCACTATTTGTGAGAGAGATGGCACGCTCAGGACTGGCACACAAGCCCAGAGGCCAATATTAATCTCCCACTTTTTTTTTTTTGGTTCCAGGGAAAATTTATAAACCCAATAAAAAAAAAATAAATAGGCTTTCTATGGCCCACTATCTGAGAGAGAGAGATGGCACGCTTAGGACTGGCACACAAGCCCAAAGGCCAATATTAATCTCCCACTGATTGATTTATTGATTTTTTCAGGTAGAATTTAGAACCCAAATAAAGCAAAAAAAAAAAAAATGGGCTTTCTATGGCCCACTGAGTGAGTGATGATGCACACAGGAGTCAGGAGTGGCACACAAGCCCTGAGGCCAATATTTTTCTCCCACTGATTGATGTAGTGATTTTTTCAGGTAGATTTTAGAACCAAAATCAAGCAAAAAAATAAATAGGCTTTCTATGGCCCACTGACTGAGAGATGGCACACACAGGAGTCAAGAGTGGCACACAAGCCCTGAGGCCAATATTTTTCTCCCACTGATTGATGTAGTGATTTTTTCAGGTAGATTTTATAACCCAAATCAAGCAAAAAAATAAATAGGCTTTCTATGGCCCACTGAGTGAGAGATGACACAGACAGGGATGGCACTCTAGCAGAAATGTCAATCTTAATCTCCCACAAAAAAAAAAAAAAAAAAACAGGGAGTGTCCTTCAATTACTATCTCCCTGCAGTAATCTCAGCCAGGTATGGCAGGCAGCAATAAGGAGTGGACTGATGCACAAATTAAATAAAAAGTGTGTACAAACAAAAAAGATAGCTGTGCAGAAAGGAAGAAACAAGAGGATTTGTGCTTTGAAAAAAGCAGTTGGTTTGCACAGCGGCGTACACACAGCAATGCAGCTATCAGGGAGCCTTCTAGGGCAGCCCAATGAGCTACAGCACTGAGGGGGGAAAAAATAAAAAATGTAGCTTCCACTGTCCCTGCACACCGAAGGTGGTGTTGGGCAGTGGAAATCGCTACAGCACAAGCGGTTTGGTGGTTAATGGACCCTGCCTAACGCTATCCCTGCTTCTGATGAAGCGGCAGCAACCTCTCCCTAAGCTCAGATCAGCAGCAGTAACATGGCGGTCGGCGGGAACTCCCCTTTATAGCCCCTGTGACGCCGCAGACAGCAAGCCAATCACTGCAATGCCCTTCTCTAAGATGGTGGGGACCAGGACCTATGTCATCACGCTGCCCACACTCTGCGTTTACCTTCATTGGCTGAGAAATGGCACTTTTCGCGTCATTGAAACGCGACTTTGGCGCGAAAGTCGCGTACCGCATGGCCGACCCCGCACAGGGGTCGGATCGGGTTTCATGAAACCCGACTTTGCAAAAGTCGGCGACTTTTGAAAATGAACGACCCGTTTCGCTCAACCCTAGTTGGTACACAAAATGAGAATGCTTGGTATGGGGGAAAATGTATGTAAATGGGTTAGTAACTGGCTTAGTGATAGAAAGCATAGGGTGGTTATAAATGGTATAGTCTCTAACTGGGTCGCTGTGACCAGTGGGGTACCGCAGGGGTCGGTATTGGGACCTGTTCTCTTCAACATATTCATTAATGATCTGGTAGAAGGTTTACACAGTAAAATATCGATATTTGCAGATGATACAAAACTATGTAAAGCAGTTAATACAAGAGAAGATAGTATTCTGCTATAGATGGATCTGGATAAGTTGGAAACTTGGGCTGAAAGGTGGCAGATGAGGTTTAACAATGATAAATGTAAGGTTATACACATGGGAAGAAGGAATCAATATCACCATTACACACTGAACGGGAAACCACTGGGTAAATCTGACAGGGAGAAGGACTTGGGGATCCTAGTTAATGATAAACTTACCTGGAGCAGCCAGTGCCAGGCAGCAGCTGCCAAGGCAAACAGAATCATGGGGTGCATTAAAAGAGGTCTGGAAACACATGATGAGAGCATTATACTGCCTCTGTACAAATCCCTAGTTAGACCGCACATGGAGTACTGTGTCCAGTTTTGGGCACCGGTGCTCAGGAAGGATATAATGGAACTAGAGAGAGTACAAAGGAGGGCAACAAAATTAATAAAGGGGATGGGAGAACTACAATACCCAGATAGATTAGCGAAATTAGGATTATTTAGTCTAGAAAAAAGACGACTGAGGGGCGATCTAATAACCATGTATAAGTATATAAGGGGACAATACAAATATCTCGCTGAGGATCTGTTTATACCAAGGAAGGTGACGGGCACAAGGGGGCATTCTTTGCGTCTGGAGGAGAGAAGGTTTTTCCACCAACATAGAAGAGGATTCTTTACTGTTAGGGCAGTGAGAATCTGGAATTGCTTCCCTGAGGAGGTGGTGATGGCGAACTCAGTCGAGGGGTTCAAGAGAGGCCTGGATGTCTTCCTGGAGCAGAACAATATTGTATCATACAATTATTAGGTTCTGTAGAAGGACGTAGATCTGGGGATTTATTATGATGGAATATAGGCTGAACTGGATGGACAAATGTCTTTTTTCGGCCTTACTATGTTACTATGTTACTATGATTACAACTATGGTAGCACACCATATTATCGCCATATGGTGACCGTATAGTGGTAGAAACCAGTCCTGCAGAACATAAGATTGATTACAGTACAGTTACAGATAGTGACTTACAGCTGACAGTCTTTCTGATTAAGTCGTTCACCTTTCCCGTCTTTTCCATCTGGCTCAGGCCGACATGACAATTTCTTCAGTTACGTTCGTCTACAGAGATTACAACCATGACACATCTGACTTCCAACATATTCAGCACAATCCCCATCTATTTCCAACCTGCACAAAATCCTCATCCTGCTGATATCCCAATACTAAGCCATTGCTGCCCTATTACTGCATCTACTGCACAATAACAGCACTTCTCTTACTGCCCCACATAGTAATGCCCACTTCTGAGGCCCTTACATAATAATGCCTCCTTTGTGCCCTCTAGATGTTAATATTGCCCCCTAGAAAATATTAATGCCCTGTGCAAATGCTGCAGAAAGCAGTGTCCACATTTTGCCCCTTTGATGGTCACTCACAATACTTTGAGTGCACCTATAAAAATAATGCTTCTTAAGTGCCCACTTAACACAACCCCTTTACCCCTCAAGTTGGTTTACACATTAATAACCAGGACAATTTTTACAATTCTGACCAGTGTCACTTTATGAGATAATAAATATGGAACCCTTCAATGGATCCCACCGTAGAATGTAAGTCTGCAAGGACAGGTCCTCTCCCCTCTGTACCAGTCTGTCATTGTAAAATTGTTTACTGTAAACGATATCTATAACTCTTTACGTAACCCCTTTTCTCATGTACAGCACCATGGAATTAATGGTGCTATATAAATAAATAATAATTCTGAAACTGTTTTTTCGTGACATATTGTACTTCATGATAGTGGTAAAATTTCTTCAATATGGCTTGCGTTTATTTGTGAACAAAAAAATGGAAATTTGCAAAAATTTGAATTCTTAAGCCTTTAAATCAGAGAGATATGTCACACAGAATAGTTAATAAATAACATTTCTAACATATCTACTTTACATCATCACAAATTTTGTAACAAATTTTATTTTGTTAGAAAGGTTAAAAGTTAACCAGCGATTTCTAATTTTTTCAATAAAAAACTATTTTTTTAGGGACCACATTACATTTGAAGTGACTTCGAGGAGTCTATATGACAGAAAATACCCAAAAGCGACACAGGTCTATACATTTCACCCCTCAAGGTTCTCAAACCCAGATTCAAAAAGTTTATTAACCCTTCAGGTGCTTCAGTGGATTTTTTGGAATGTGGATAAAAAAAATGAACATTTAACTTTTTTCACAAAAAGTTTATTTTAGACCCTTTTTTCATTTTTGCAAGGGTAACAGGAAAAATTAGACCTCAATATTTGTTATGCAATTTCTCCTGAGTATGCCGATGCTCCATATGTGGGAAAAAATTACTGTTTGGGTGCACGGCAGGGCTCAGAAGGGAAGGTGTGCTATTTGACTTTTTGAATGCAAAATTTGCTGGAACAATTAGTGAACACTATGTTGTGTTTGGAGAGCCCCTAATGTGCCTAAACAGTGAAAATCCCCCACAAGTGACACCATTTTGGAAACTAGACCCCTCAGGGAACTTATCTAGATGTACGGTGAGCAAATTGAACCCCCAGGTGAGTCACAGAAATTTATAGCGTTGAGCTGTGAAAATAAAAAAAATCACATTTTTCCCACAAAAATGTTTTTTAACCCCAAATTTAGCATTTTCCTAAAGGTAACAGGAGAAATTGTACTGTAAAATTTATAGTGCAATTTCTCATGAGTACGCTGATACTCCTTAGGAGGGAGAAAACTACTGTTTGGGCGCATGACAGGGCACAGAAGTGAAGGAACGTCATTTCACTTTTTGAACACAAAATTAGCTGGAATCATTAGCGGATGCCATGTTGCATTTGGAGAGTCCCTGATGTGTCAAAACAGTGGAAACCCCCAACAAGTGACCCCATTTTGGAAACTATACCCCTCATTGAATGCATTTAGATGTATAGTGAGCACTTTAAACCCCTAGATGCGTCACAAAAGTTTATAATGTTGAGCTGTGAAAATCACATTTTCCCTACAAAAATGTTATTTCAGCCCCATTTTTTTATTTTTACAAGGGTAACAGAAGAAATTGCACCATAAAATTTGTTGTGCAATTTCTCCTGAGTATGCTGATACTTAATAGGCGGGGGAAAACTACTTTTGAGGCACAGTGCAAAGCTCATAAGGAAAGAAGCGCCATGTCACATTGGCAGAGCCTCAGAGGTGCCAGAACAACAGAAACCCCCATATGTGAACTCATTTTACAAACTACACTCCCCAATGAATTTATCTATGGATGCAGTGATCATATTGACACCACATGTGAATCACAGAATTTTATACCAGTTACATGGAAGCCCCCTATATTTCCATTAACAGATGACGAATCTGAGAGGCAACTTGCTATTTTTGTGGATTGAGTTGAAGCTTTTATTGGGAACATTTAACATAACGTTTGGGATCCCATTTTTCCTGTGCTCTATGCTGAGCACTTATGTTGTGGTTTCCATCTAAATTTTTGAGTGATGTGATTTAGATGAAACCCCCTAGGGATCCAGTCATTATAATAAGGCAGCAGAGTTACTCTGGACTCTGTCTGGCCTCTGTTCAGCATTGTCTTTCTTTACAGAAGTGCACAAATGTGTAGCCGACTGCACTTTTATGCATGCCTAAAAAGACGGACACCACCGGATTATAGGCCAGACGGTGTCCACAGTGTCTCCATCTAACTCATTATAGGGAATCTTCCACCTGGGGTTCCATCTGAATCACGTATTTCAGAGATTTATACGGAAGCCCCAGTGTAAGCGCTCAGTGTAGAGCACAGGATAAATGTGCGCCGAGCCTTACTGCGATCTTTGCGAGGCAGAATGAAAAAAATTAACAGCAGGTGAAGAATTGGTTTTATTTATTTTTTACACTGTTCCTCGTGCGGTATAAGTGATTAGGTGACTTTATTCTTTGGGTTGGTGGTGATATCAGATTTATATCGGGTTTTTAAATTTTGCTGCTGTCACACACTAAAAGACGCTTTTTATTGCAAAACTAGTTTTTGTATTGCCATATTTTGGGAGCTATAATTTTTCCATATTTCGACCCACAGAGTCAAATTATGGGAAGCCTTGTTTTTTTGTGGGAAGAGTTGATGTTTTTATTGGTTCCATTTTTGGGCACATGACATTTTTTGATCTCTTTCTATTCCGATTTTTGGAAGGCAGAATGAACAAAAAAACAGCAATTCAGGATTTTTTTTTTACATCGTTCTGCATGTGGTAAAATTGACAAGGCAGCTTAAGTCTTCAGGTCAGTATGATAACAGCAATGCCACATTTACAGTGGGGCAAAAAAGTATTTAGTCAGTCAGCAATAGTGCAAGTTCCACCACTTAAAAAGATGAGAGGCGTCTGTAATTTACATCATAGGTAGACCTCAAATATGGGAGACAAACTGAGAAAAAAAAATCCAGAAAATCACATTGTCTGTTTTTTTTAATCATTTTTTTGCATATTATGGTGGAAAATAAGTATTTGGTCAGAAACAAACAATCAAGATTTCTGGCTCTCACAGACCTGTAACTTCTTCTTTAAGAGTCTCCTCTTTCCTCCACTCATTACCTGTAGTAATGGCACCTGTTTAAACTTGTTATCAGTATAAAAAGACACCTGTGCACACTCTCAAACAGTCTGACTCCAAACTCCACTATGGTGAAGACCAAAGAGCTGTCAAAGGACACCAGAAACAAAATTGTAGCCCTGCACCAGGCTGGGAAGACTGAATCTGCAATAGCCAACCAGCTTGGAGTGAAGAAATCAACAGTGGGAGCAATAATTAGAAAATGGAAGACATACAAGACCACTGATAATCTCCCTCGATCTGGGGCTCCACGCAAAATCCCACGCCGTGGGGTCAGAATGATCACAAGAACGGTGAGCAAAAATCCCAGAACCACGCGGGGGGACCTAGTGAATGAACTGCAGAGAGCTGGGACCAATGTAACAAGGCCTACCATAAGTAACACACTACGCCACCATGGGCTCAGATCTTGCAGTGCCAGACGTGTCCCACTGCTTAAGCCAGTACATGTCCGGGCCCGTCTGAAGTTTGCTAGAGAGCATTTGGATGATCCAGAGGAGTTTTGGGAGAATGTCCTATGGTCTGATGAAACCAAACTGGAACTGTTTGGTACAAACACAACTTGTCGTGTTTGGAGGAAAAAGAATACTGAGTTGCATCCATCAAACACCATACCTACTGTAAAGCATGGTGGTGGAAACATCATGCTTTGGGGCTGTTTCTCTGCAAAGGGGCCAGGACGACTGATCCAGGTACATGAAAGAATGAATGGGGCCATGTATCGTGAGATTTTGAGTGCAAACCTCCTTCCATCAGCAAGGGCATTGAAGATGAAACGTGGCTGGGTCTTTCAACATGACAATGATCCAAAGCACACCGCCAGGGCAACGAAGGAGTGGCTTCGTAAGAAGCATTTCAAGGTCCTGGAGAGGCCTAGCCAGTCTCCATATCTCAACCCTATAGAAAACCTTTGGAGGGAGTTGAAAGTCCGTGTTGCCAAGCAAAAAGCCAAAAACATCACTGCTCTAGAGGAGATCTGCATGGAGGAATGGGCCAACATACCAACAACAGTGTGTGGCAACCTTGTGAAGACTTACAGAAAACGTTTGACCTTTGTCATTGCCAACAAAGGATATATTACAAAGTATTGAGATGAAATTTTGTTTCTGACCAAATACTTATTTTCCACCATAATATGCAAATAAAATGTTAAAAAAACAGACAATGTGATTTTCTGGATTTTTTTTTCTCAGTTTGTCTCCCATAGTTGAGGTCTACCTATGATGTAAATTACAGACGCCTCTCATCTTTTTAAGTGGTGGAACTTGCACTATTGCTGACTGACTAAATACTTTTTTGCCCCACTGTACATCTTTTTTTATGTTTTGGCGCCTTAACACAATAAAAACTATTTTATATAAAAAAAATTATTCTTAGCCGCTTGTAACTTTGTTGCTTCGGGGGGGTCATTTCCCCCACAGGCCCTAGCTGCACATATAACAGTCATCCCAAAACCAGAGAAGGATCCATCCCTGTGTAGCAGTTATCGCCCTATTTCACTCATCAATATAGACGTAAAAATTTATGCCAAAATGATCGCTAAAAGATTACGTTGTCTCCTGCCTCACCTGGTAAACCAAGATCAGGTAGGATTCGTCCCAGGAAGAGAAGCCAGAGACAACACCATAAGATCCATTACCTTGATAGATAGAGCAAACAGGACAGGTGACCCTATGTGTATACTCTCAATCGATGCTGAGAAGGCATTAGTTAGGGTGGGATGGGATTTTATGTACCAAACGTTAGAGGGTATTGGTTTAAAACGGAAAATGTTGAGGAGTATCATGGCTCTTTACGAATCCCCCTCCGCACAAATCAAAGTTAATGGCTCCTTATCAGATTCCCTACATATACGAAATGGTACAAGGCAGGGATGCCCTTTGTCACCTTTGTTGTATATATTAACCATGGGACACTTGGCCAATGCAATCCGCAATAATCCATCAATAAGAGGTGTGAAGATCATCACAGAAGAACACAAGTTGGCACTTTTTGCCGATGATGTACTCATGTTTATTACCTCTCCTATAACCACTATCCCTAATATTTTATCGGAATTGCAGTGCTTTGGCCAACTGAGCAATTTTAAAATAAACTCACGTAAATCTGAGATATTAGATATTTCTTTATCTCCGTCACTAGCTACTCAGATGCGCTCATTCCCGTTTAAATGGCGCTCTGATTCCCTCAGATACTTGGGTATAGCCCTGACTGCTAAGTCGTCACAGCTGTACGAATCTAATCATAAAATGGCCCTTCGTAGAGCAGAGCTTGATCTGGAGAAGTAGAGTAAACTACATCTGTCCTGTCTTGGGAGGATTAACACAATTAAAATGGATTTATTACCACGCCTACTCTATTTTTTTCAGACCATCCCAATGGTTCTACCTGCCCCCTTCTTCTCCAGACTCAAGACAGCAATCACAAGATATATATGGTCGGGCAGGCGTCCTCGCTTATCATATCAATTATTAAGTAGAACTAAACAGGAAGGAGGATTGGGGCTTCCTAACTTTCAGCTCTACAATCATGCCTCTCGCGGAACCTGCCTATTAGATTTATACCATCATAGACATAATAAAAAGTGGGTAGACTTAGAGTCACAAGTCTCAATAAATAACCCCAAGGTTAGCATCTGGCAGGGTGGGGGAGCTGGGAACCAGGGGGGGAGCCTCTCCTTTCTTACAAGAAATTTGATTATCTTTGTTAAACGCAATAATTTAAAGCTCAACATTTCATCTATACCAGGTCCCTTGACCCCAATGTCTGACAACCCAGACTTCCCTGCGGGCCTAGATAAATTTATATTCCTTCATAAACACAAAGATAGCCACCCAATAGTCTATGACTACATTACCCATGCATCTGTAAAACCCTTACAATCCCTCTTTGAGGGGTTGGAAATTCCTCCTGGGGTTTGGCTTTTTTATGAACAAATTAGAGGCTATATTCTTAAGATATCCAGACAGGTTGACCTATTTCGACCACTTACTCCTTTTAAGTTGGCTTGCCTGGATGGGGACCCTCCATCGCATACAGTATCACTTCTATATAAAATGTTCCAGGGGTACCAGGTATCTATGTCTGTTCCTCCAGCTTTCTTTGACCTAAACAAACCGATAACGTTGGAGGACAGGAATAGGAGCCTTCTTCACACACTTAGACCCTCGTCATGTGCAGACTATCAAGAGAGAGGTTATAGACTCTTGGCTCGTTGGTACAGGAGCCCAGATAATATTCATTCCATGTTCCCAAGCACTCTGGATACGTGCTGAAGGTGTTGGAGGGAGAAGGGTTCACACACACATATTTGGTGGTCTTGCCCACCCATTAGGGGGGTTTTGGGAGGATGTCTTTGATCTTCATAACAAATTATCCCTGTACAAAATTCGTCCAACAATAGAGGTGGCTCTACTATCTATTTGTGATATCTCTATAGCCATATTTAAGAAAGGCCTCCTCAGACATTTTTTGACAGCTGCGTGCAATTTAATTCCCCGCTACTGGAAGCAATCGATTTCCCCATCAAAATCTGAGTTGGTAGCAGAGCTGAACCATCTCTTTAGAATGGAGCAACTAGTTGGTCAGGACACGGGAACCCTGGAGAAAGTACTAAACGTATGGACCCCGTGGATAGTATTTAGAGAAACCACAGAACTGAACCACTTGGATTAGCTAATTTCTGTGATACACCATTGTTTTTATCGGTCATGTACTTCTTGATCAGTGTTCAAGTATATCTTAATATTAATTATAGACTGAACTAGGCGAGATGGCGGAAGCCGTGCCCCCTCCCCCCCTACCCACTTGTCTCTTCTTCTCTCTCTGTTCTTTCTCACTCTCTATCTCTAGTCCATTAATTCTTTTATTGGTTAAATTTTTGTTATAGTTACGAACAAGAAGCAATTTTGTTACCTTATACTAGCATTGTATTTGAATCTAGTCAATGAAGACAAAGGAGTCATAATATAGGTTTATATAGATAAGTTTATTGTATTTTCTCCTGGATATAGTAATAAAAGCCAAATGTAGCCTTAAGCTATATCTATACGCTACCATTGCAATTTGATATTATTGTTACATTATATGATGTATATATATTTGTGATATTAATAAAACTGATTTACACTGGTAATCAGTGGTAGGAATATGGTTGGAACAGGAGACACCTAGTCCTCTAGTGATAATATACTGCTGATAAAACACTGATTTTATTGAAACAGTAAAACCCAGCCTAGTAAGTGACACATTGCTGGAATCAGGGTCTCTACCTCTATAGTATGATGCCCTCAGATTGCATAGCAAAGAGCTGCTAACATATTGTGTCTAAGGGGTTAAAGCAGCAGTGCTGCTGACCGCTTTCCCTCTCTACTCAATGCACACTTTTTCAATCATAGTCTGCCAGCAAATTAACCCTTTTTCCCATCTGGAACTGTTTATCTCCCCATGGAGAAAACAGCCACTGTGAGATGAATCTAATTGTTATTGTCAAATCTTTCACTTTTTTTGTTGCACTAGTTTTTATTTGTCTCTATTGTCTGTTTCTACATCCTTGGAGAACGTCTTGCTGTGATCAAGCTCCATTAAAGGTTGTGTAGATGCCAAAAAATAAAAAAAAAATTATTATTTTTGCATCGCTCTTTATTCTGAGAGCTGTAACTTATTTATTTTTCTGCTGATGGAGCTGTATGATGTCTGATTTTTTGCAGGACAAGATAACCTTTTCAGCTATACCATTTTTATTTATATTAGTCTTTTTGATGACGTTTTACCCCAGTTTTTGTGTGGCAGTATGATGATAAAGCATTGGGTCTTTTTTTCCTTGTTTTTTATTTAGAATTTTTACGTGTTCACTAAAGTGGTTAGCTAGTGGGACAGTTTTATAGGTCGGGTCGTTATGGATGCGGCGATTCCAATTATGTGTACTTTTATTGTTTATATTTTTTTTCAGAAAAATATCTATTTGTGGGTGCAATATATACATATATATTTTTTGTTTTGTGATTTTTTAATTTTTTTACAACTTTTTCCCTTTTTTTACTTATTCCCACTATGGGACTTTCACTTTCTGCAGTTTGATGGCAGTTATACGGTTCACCACCTTTGCAAAGCAGTTGCTGGACATGGGATGAGTAAATGGAACACTGTGGGTGCCAGGAATTTCACTGGTGAGCTCAGCAATAACAAGTATTCTATGACTAAGGGCTATTGCCAGAAACGTGTCAGATTTTAACATGTCACTCCAACTAGTGTGTATTTTTATGGACTACTAATAAAGACTATTTAAGCTATCTCCATTTGGATGTGCTGAGTTTCTACCTTTCTACTTCAAACTGTATAATGGCCCTCATATTACCCCCCAAACTGTATAATGGCCACTGCATTAAAGAGAACCTGTCATCAGGGTTATACGTATTAAAATAAAGGCATTGCCATAATAGTGCTGGTATATAGGCACCATTTTTCTTAACATTGACAGATCAATCTGAATGTGAGCAGATTGCGGGATGCAGTAACGGACAGGAGGCAGAGCAAGGGTTAACAGTTTTACTTCTAACAGGTGTATATGTGAGCAAGGACTCCGGGGCATCCGTGCCCTGGCCTCCCATCACATGAAAGTAATGTCCATCACTCTGCATACCTGTGGGTTCACTTTCTACGACATCAGGGTTCCCTCTACTGTGTTGCAGGCTCCCTACAGACGGTTCAGCATAAACAAAGACACAGTCCATTTCAAACTGTAGACGAAGAACTTTACTTGGGTTCCACTGTAGCACATACACATCAGTTACATTATCACGCCGGTTCCAATTGCAGCACATTTACGTCAGTTACAGCATCAACACAGAGCACAGCCTTCTTCACCTCTGCTACTTTCCCTGTGCCTTCACTAATACCTTTCAGGGGTCCCCGTGTCGTACCGAACCATTCGGCACTGCAGCGTCCTCCCTGTCCAGCATAACTACTCTGAAGGCTGCCGTCACACTAGCAGTATTTGGTCAGTATTTTACATCAGTATTTGTACGCCAAAACCAGGAGTGGGTGATAAATACAGAAGTGGTGCATGTGCTTCTATTATACTTTTCCTCTAATTGTTCCACTCCAGATGGGGGCTGGAACGAAGCGCAGCTGGGTGGAGGCACCCCATGACTGCTTTGAGCCGGGCGGTCTTTTTAACCCCTTAATCCCATATGACGTACTATCCCGTCCAGGTGACCTGGGACTTAATTCCCATGGACGGGATAGTACGTCATATGCGATCGGCCGCGCTCACGGGGGGAGCGCGGCCGATCGCGGCCGGGTGTCAGCTGCCTATCGCAGCTGACATCCGGCACTATGTGCCAGGAGCGGTCACGGACCGCTCCCGGCACATTAACCCCCGGCACACCGCGATCAAAGATGATTGCGGTGTGCCGGCGGTGCAGGGAAGCATCGCGCAGGGAGGGGGCTCCCTGCGGGCTTCCCTGAGACGATCGGTACACGGTGATGTGCTCACCGTGTACCGAGCGTCTTCTCCCTGCAGTCCCCGGATCCAAAATGGCCGCCGGGCTGCATCCGGGTCCTGCAGGGAGCACTTCCGGGTCAGGATCAGGCTGCAGCTGCAGCTCTAATCCTGCCCGGCTGTATGTCAGATCACCGATCTAACAGAGTGCTGTGCACACTGTCAGATCTGTGATCTGTGATGTCCCCCCCTGGGACAAAGTGAAAAAGTAAAAAAAAAAATTTCCACACTTGTAAAAAAAAATAAAAAAAAAATTCCTAAATAAAGCAGAAAAAAAAAATATTATTCCCATAAATACATTTCTTTACATAAAAAAAACAAAAAAAACAATAAAAGTACACATATTTAGTATCGCCGCGTCCGTAACGACCCGACCTATAAAACTGGCCCACTAGTTAACCCCTTCAGTGAACACCGTAAGAAAAAAAAAAAAAAAACGAGCCAAAAAACAACGCTTTATTATCATAACGCTGAACAAAAAGTGGAATAACACGCGATCAAAAAGACGGATATAAATAACCATGGTACCTCTGAAAACGTCATCTTGTCCCGCAAAAAACGAGCCGCCATATAGCATCATAACCAAAAAAATAAAAAAGTTATAGTCCTGAGAATAAAGCGATGCCAAAATAATTATTTTTTCTATAAAATAGCTTTTATCGTATAAAAGCGCCAAAACATAAAAAAAATGATATAAATGAGGTATCGCTGTAATCGTACTGACCCGAAGAATAAAACTGCTTCATCAATTTTACCAAAAGCGGAACGGTATAAACGCCTCCCCCAAAAGAAATTCATGAATAGCTGGTTTTTGGTCATTCTGCCTCACAAAAAATCGGAATAAAAAGCGATCAAAAACTGTCACATGTCCGAAAATGTAACCGATAAAAACGTCAACTCGTCCCGCAAAAAACAAGACCTCACATGACTCTGTGGACCAAAATATGGAAAAATTATAGGTCTCAAAATGTGGAGACGCAAAAACTTTTTTGCTATAAAAAGCGTCTTTTAGTGTGTGACGGCTGCCAATCATAAAAATCCGATATAAAAAACTCGCTATAAAAGTAAATCAAACCCCCCTTCATCACCCCCTTAGTTAGGCTAGGTTCACATTGCGTTAATGGGTTAACGCTAACGGACAGCGTTGCACGGCGAAAATGTCACAATTAACGCCGTGCAACGGGTCCGTTAGCACAACCATTGACAGCAATGTGATTTTCGGGTGTAGCGCATCGCTAGAGCGTGCCATTTTCGGCTCGCGCTAGCAAGGTGCCGTTCTTTTGTGGCGCGCCTCAGACGCTGCTTGCAGCGTCCGCGGCGCGCCCGAGGTCCGATCCCCGATCTTCCAGAGCGGGGACGTTAACGCGACCACTAAACACGACACCTAAAAAGACATTGCGTTAGCGCAATCCGCTAGTGCTAAACGGATTTCCCTAATGCAATGTGAACCTAGCCTTAGGGAAAAATAATAAAATTAAAAAAAATGTATTTATTTCCATTTTCCCATTAGGGTTAGGGTTAGGGCTAGGGTTAGGGCTAGGGTTAGGGTTAGGGTTTGTATTACATTTACGGTTGGGATTAGGGTTGGGATTAGAATTAGGGGTGTGTCAGGGTTAGGTGTGTGGTTAGGGTTACAGTTGGGATTAGGGTTAGGGGTGCGTTTGGATTAGGGTTTCAGTTATAATTGGGGGTTTCCACTGTTTAGACACATCAGGGGCTCTCCAAACGCGACATGGCGTCCGATCTCAATTCCAGCCAATTCTGCATTGAAAAAGTAAAACAGTGCTCCTTCACTTCCGAGCTCTCCCGTGCGCCCAAACAGGGGTTTACCCCAACATATGGGGTATCATCGTACTCGAGACAAATTGGACAACAACTTTATGGGTCCAAGTTCTCTTGTTATCCTTGGGAAAATAAAAATTTGGGGGGCTAAAAATCATTTTTGTGGGAAAAAAAAGGATTTTTTATTTTCACGGCTCTGCGTTGTAAACTGTAGTGAAACACTTGGGGGTTCAAAGTTTTCACAACACATCTAGATAAGTTCCATGGGAGGTCTAGTTTCAATATGGGGTCACTTGTGGGTGGTTTCTACTGTTTGGGTACATCAGGGGCTCTGCAAATGCAACGTGACGCCTGCAGACCAATCCATCTAAGTCTGCATTCCAAATGGCGCTCCTTCCCTTCCGAGCTCTGCCATGCGCCCAAACAGTGGTTCCCCCCCACATACGGGGTATCAGCGTACTCAGGACAAATTGAACAACAACTTTTGGGGTCCAATTTATTCTGTTACCCTTGTAAAAATACAAAGCTGGGGGCTAAAAAATCATTTTTGTGAAAAAAAAAAAGAATTTTTATTTTCACGGCTCTGCGTTATAAACTGTAGTGAAACACTTAGGGGTTCAAAGTTCTCACAACACATCTAGATAAGTTCCTTGGGAGGTCTAGTTTCTAATATGGGGTCACTTGTGGGGGGTTTGTACTGTTTGGGTACATCAGGGGCTCTGCAAATGCAACGTGACTCCTGCAGACCAATCCATCTAAGTCTGCATTCCAAATGGCGCTCCTTCCCTTCCGAGCTCTGCCATGCGCCCAAACAGTGGTTCCCCCCCACATATGGGGTATCAGCGTACTCAGGACAAATTGGACAACAACTTTTGGGGTCCAATTTATTATGTTACCCTTGTGAAAATACAAAACTGGGGGCTAAAAAATAATTTTTGCGAAAAAAAAAAATAAATTATTTTAACGGCTCTGCGTTATAAACTGTAGTGAAACATTTGGGGGTTCAAAGCTCTCAAAACACATCTAGATAAGTTCCTTATGGGGTCTAGTTTCCAAAATGGTGTCACTTGTGGGGGGTTTTAATGTTTAGGCACATCAGGGGCTCTCCAAACCAACATGGCGTCCCAACTTAATTCCAGTCAATTTTGCATTGAAAAGTCAAATGGCGCTCCTTCCCTTCCGAGCTCTGCTATGCACCCAAAAAGTGGTTTACCCCCACATATGGGGTATCGTCGCACTCAGGACAAATTGCACAACAACTTTTGTGGTCTAATTTCTTCTCTTACCCTTGGGAAAATAAAAAATTGGGGGCGAAAAGATCATTTTTGTGAAAAAATAAGATTTTTTATTTTTACGGCTCTGCATTATAAACTTCTGTGAAGCACTTGTTGGGTCAAAGTGCTCACCACACATCTAGATAAGTTCCTTAAGGGGTCTACTTTTCAAAATGGTGTCACTTGTGAGGGGTTCCAATGTTTAGGCACATCAGGGGCTCTCCAAACGCAACATGGCGTCCCATCTCAATTCCAGTCAATTTTGCATTGAAAAGTCAAATGGCGCTCCTTCCCTTCCGAGCTCTGCCATACGCCCAAACAATGGTTTACACCCATATATGGGGTATCAGCGTACTCAGGACAAATTGGCCAACAATTTTTGAGGTCCAATTTCTTCTCTTACTCTTGGGAAAATAAAAAATTGGGGGCGAAAAGATCATTTTTGTGAAAAAATATGATTTTTTATTTTTACGGCTCTGCATTATAAACTTCTGTGAAGCAATTGGTGGGTCAAAGTGGTCACCACACATCTAGATAAGTTCCTTAGGGTGTCTACTTTCCAAAATGGTGTCACTTGTGGGGGGGTTTCAATGTTTAGGCACATCAGTGGCTCTCCAAACGCAACATGGTGTCCCATCTCAATTCCTGTCAATTTTGCATTTAAAAGTCAAATGGCGCTCCTTCCCTTCCGAGCTCTGCCATGCGCCCAAACAGTGGTTTACTCCCACATATGGGCTATCAGCGTACTCAGGACAAATTGGACAACAACTTTTGGGGTCCATTTTATCCTGTTACCCTTGGTAAAATAAAACAAATTGGAGCTGAAATAAATTTTGTGTGAAAAAAAGTTAAATATTCATTCTTATTTAAACATTCCAAAAATTCCTGTGAAACCCCTGAAGGGTTAATAAACTTCTTGAATGTGGTTTTGAGCACCTTGAGGGGTGCAGTTTTTAGAATGGTCTCACACTTGGGTATTTTCTATCATATAGACCCCTCAAAATGACATCAAATGAGATGTGGTCCCTAAAAAAAAATGGTGTTGTAAAAATGAGAAATTGCTGGTCAACTTTTAACCCTTATAACTCCCTAACAAAAACAAATTTTGGTTCCAAAATTGTGCTGATGTAAAGTAGACATGTGGGAAATGTTACTTATTAAGTATTTTGCGTGAGATATCTCTGTGATTTAAGGGCATAAAAATTTAAAGTTGGAAAATTGCGAAACTTTCTAAATTTTCGCCAAATTTCCGTTTTTTTCACAAATAAACGCAAGTTATATCGAATAAATGTTACTACTAAAATGAAGTACAATATGTCACGAGAAAACAATGTCAGAATCGCCAAGATCCGTTGAAGCGTTCCAGAGTTATAACCTCATAAAGGGACAGTGGTCAGAATTGTAAAAATTGGCCCGGTCATTAACGTGCAAACCACCCTCGGGGCTTAAGGGGTTAAATAATGCCACGGCTGGGGATAGGAGGATGGCAAGGGGGGAGGAGTTAGGAAGGGGGGAGTTGGTAGGGAAAGTGCGGGAAAACCGCCATTCCCTACCTTAATCCAGGACGAAGAAGACGTGCAGGATGGCGTCGGCCGAGTCCATGATGTCCCAGCTGCGAGAGATGGCCAGGTCCAGGAGAGGGGGCTGGCTCGAGGCTCAGCTGGCCTCCATCATCGGCGCTGCAGGAGGATCCGGACAGAGCTCACGGGGCAGGAGGACCAGGCCCCCAGAAAGACTGTCTCCCGAAGTCCCGGCGCGTGGCAGGCGCAGGCTCCGGAGCCCCTCCAGGGACCCTGCGGGCGGTGAGTCCGGCGGCGCTGCCCCCTCCGGTCGCTCCCGCTCCGGCAGGAATCCAAGTACCCGGCCTGCAGGCGCCGGGCGTCAGGCCCAGGACACCGACGCTGCTACTACTGGGAGCGCTGGACCGGAAGTGCGGCCTGCGCGATTCAGGCAGAGCGCAGCCGCCGCTTCCCACGCTTCTGGTCGGTTCCCTGCTCTCAGGGGGCGCGCGGCCGCCGCTCCACCGGCTTCTTTTGGTGTCCCGGTGTCCAGAGGGAGAGCGGCCGCCGCAACACCTGCTTCCTGTGGATCCATGGCGCTCAGAGGGCGAGCGGCCGCCGCTCCCCCTGCCCCCATCAGATCCCCAGCGCTCAGGGGGCGCGCAGCGGCAGGCAGAGGAAGAGCAGCACAGCCAGGAAGAGCAGCACAGCCAGGAAGAGCAGCACCAGCAGCCAGGAATGCGGACCCTTTACCTGCGGCAGGCACCCACAGCGCATCACCTCCCAGGGTGCCTGCTGGGATTACCACAAGGAGTACTCAGGCGGCGGACGGTCAGCGGTCGGGAGATCTTCAACGTCCCGCTTGTACGGAACGGCGCAGTGGAGGGAGAGATGCAGGCAGCAGTGTCGAGCTGCCTGCCCGGGAGCGAAGCATGTTACACGACCGGGCGGGCTCGCCCGGGTTGGAACACGGGGATCGGTCGAGGTCGCCGAGGAGGTCTCCGGAACACAAAGCAGCATTTACCCGTTACCCATCGGATGGTGAGGTGGCGGGGGATACTGGCCACGGACGGAGGAGTGGGTCAGTACAGCAGCTACAGCACACTCGGGTCCCCCCTGGTGACGAGGAGGCCAGGGGCGCGGGCCTGGGGCAGAGAGGGCTAGCGGCGCAGCAGTCCCAACACGCTCGGGTCCCCCCTGGTGACGAGGAGGCCAGTGGCGCGGGCCTAGGGCATTGACGCGGCGAGGAGGTGTCGGAGTCCAGCAGTGATCGTCAAGTGAGGTCGGAGCGACAGGGATCCGGAGGTCCGGCTGGCGGGGACACAGCACCTGCGCAGCGTTGTGAGTATGAGTCTATGTCTGGTTTGTCGCCCACAGGGGCCGGATTGCAGGAAGCTAGGGGGGGTCGGCTGGTAGTGTGTGAGGGACAGCAGAGGAGTGGGCCGATTGTGGCGGAGGTGCCAGGTATGCAGGATTTATTGCAGGGTATGTCGCAAATTTTGCGTAGATTAGAGGGAGGGTCGGCAACTGGGGTTGCTGCATCGCCGGTTGAGGCGTGGTTGTCTGGGCGGGGGGTGGAACCCCCGTCGGGGAGTGGGTTGGTAAGCCCTGGTCGGGTATTGGAGGTTGCATCGTCAGGTGTATCGGTTTCGGTTCAGACAGAGAAGGAAAAAGGCGATACGGTCAAATTAGATGACAGAGCGAAAGGGGAAGTTTATGTGTGCTTTGAAGGGCCGTTGGGAGCGCATTTGAAAAAGGAGGTGAAGGAGAAGATTTGGCGAGATGAGTACGTGGAAATTTTTTCCCTGCTTCCGTTGGAGAAGTTTAACTTGGATAAAGGGAAAAAAGATGATAGCAAAAAGGAGGAGGAAGAAAAGCGGAGGTGGCGGCTAATTCCGCAGACATTTGTGAATTGGTTGCAGGCATTTGCAATATTGGCGAGCGTAGTGGGGGAGAAGGCGCCCGAGAATTGCTCGGGTTTGTTTTGCTATTTAGATTCGATTGGGGAGGCGCATCGTACATATGGCGGTCAGACGTGGCTGCGGTATGATGAGCAGTTCAGGCAGCGAAAGGCGGTGAGGCCGGAAATTAGGTGGGACCAGAAGGATATAGGCCTTTGGCTGAAGGTTATGGCCCCAGCTAGACATGGGCAGTCCTTTCACGGGTCTGGGGGTGGTGGCAGCCAGCAGGCGGGACACGGAAGCAGTAGTCAGGGTGCACAGGGAGCAAAGGAGAAGTCTGGAACCTGCTGGCAGTTTAATGATGGTCAGTGTAAATACGGGAACACCTGTAAATTTAAGCATGTGTGTTCCCACTGTAATGGAAGTTCCCACGGGGCTTCAAAGTGTTTCAGGAAGGGAAAAGGAAAGCCAGCTTTGGGTACCGGTCAAGGGGGAGAGCCCAGTGAGGCTTCACGAGATGGCCCCCTTTCTAAATAGGTACCCCGATCAGGTGAAGGCAGGTATTATTTTTAATGGTTTTGCGGATGGTTTTAGGATTCCTCCCCCGAGTCACGAGGTTCCTTTTTCGATTAAGAATTTGCGGTCGGCAATGTTGCATTCCGAGGTTGTTGATGTTAAACTCAAAAAAGAAGTGGAGTTGGGAAGGATGTTGGGGCCGTTTTTGAACCCGCCGACGGAAGGTATGGTGATTTCCCCTTTGGGGGTGGTGCCTAAGAAAGAGCCGAATAAATTTCGGTTGATTCAACATTTGTCATATCCAAAGGGTCGGTCGGTAAATGATGGCATCGCCCAAGAGCTGTGCTCTGTTGAGTATACATCATTCGATGCAGCGGTGCAGTGGGTGAGGAGGCATGGCCCGGGGGCGTTGTTGGCAAAGACGGATATTGAATCGGCCTTCCGTTTGCTTCCAGTGCATCCAGACAGCGTTCCGTTGTTAGGTTGTTTTTGGAATGGTGGTTACTATTTGGATAGATGTTTGCCAATGGGTTGCGCCATTTCTTGTTCCTTGTTTGAGACGTTTAGTACTTTCCTGGAGTGGGTGGTTAGGGACGTGGTGGGAGTTCAGTCTGTTATCCATTATTTGGATGATTTTTTGTTTATTGGGCCGCCCGATTCCGCGGTATGCCGTAATGCGTTAACGGCTATGTTTTGGGTCGCAGAGCTTTTTGGAGTTCCATTAGCGGCGGATAAGACGGAGGGTCCTAGTACGGTGTTGAGTTTTTTGGGAATTTTAATTGACTCCGAGAGAATGGAGTGTCGGTTGCCGGAGGATAAGCTGGCCATGCTGCAACAGGAGGTTGATAGAGCTAGAAGGAGGCGGAAGCTGACTTTGAAGGAGTTGCAGTCTCTTTTGGGTAGATTGAATTTTGCATGTCGGATCATACCCATGGGCAGGATATTTTGTCGCAGGTTGTCGGTCGCGACGGCAGGTGTGAAGGAGCCGCACCATTTTATTCGCCTGAGCAAGGAACACAAAGACGACTTGCTAGTGTGGCAACGTTTCTTGTGCAATTACAACCGGCGGTCGTTGATTCAGCAGGAGATATTAACAAATTTTGATTGCAAGATATATACGGATGCAGCCGGTTCGGCTGGTTACGGGGCCTATTGTGGTGGTCGTTGGTGTGCCGGACGGTGGCCGGGCCAGTGGAGGGAGTTGGGCCTTACAAAAAACCTGGTTTTGTTAGAAATGTTTCCTATCGTGGTGGCGGTTTCCATTTGGGGGGAAATGTTTGCTAAAAGGAGGGTTTGTTTTCATTGCAACAACATGAGCGTCGTGTTGGTGATTAACAGTTTATCGGCCTTGTCTCCCCCGGTGATTAAGTTGGTGAGGGAGTTGGTTTTCCGGTGCTTGGAGCTGAACGCTTGTATTTTGGCGGTGCATGTGCCGGGTGTACAGAACTCAAGAGCGGATGCATTGTCTCGTTTCCAGTGGGACCATTTTTGGGAATTGGCGCCGGACGCGGAGATCTCGGGAGAGGAATGCCCTTTGCATCTTTGGAGCGTGATTATGGACGAGCGGGCCGGTTGATTCGGGAGTCTGTTACGAGCCAAACCTGGGCATCATACGAAGCCTCTTGGCGGGTATGGCAAAGTTGGGTGTCGGTGTGGAGCCAGTTGGTGTCTGACGAAGATAGGATGTTGGCGGTGTTATTCTTAATCGGTAAGACGGCCGAGGAAGGTTGGTCGATTTCGAAGGTAAATAAATTTGTTGCTGGATTGGCTTTTGCTTTTAAGTTGCAGGGGTTGGTGGACACGACAAAACATTTTTTGGTCAGACAGGCACTTAGGGGTTTTAGGAGAGGTAATCAGACGATTGACCGTCGCCGCCCCATTTCGTTTAGCCTTTTAGAATGGTTGGGCGGAGTTTTGGAGATTATTTGTGGTTCTAGTTTTGAGTTGGCGTTGTTTCGTCTCGCTTTTTCATTAGCATTTTTTGGGGCAATGCGAGTTGGGGAGCTGGTGTCGAGGTCCAAAGTTAGGGCAGGGGGTTTGTTGGCGGAGGATGTGGAAGTTTGGACGGGGGTATCATTTTTTGGATTCGGCATTCAAAGACTGACCAAATTGGGAGAGGAAAACGTGTGGTGCTGGGGAGGGTTAACGGGTCTCTGATGTGCCCTAGAGGTTGTCTGGAAGCATACTGGCAGTTGTGGTCAGGCAGATCCGGCCCTTTATTGTGTCACGCAGAGGGGTCATTTTTGTCACGCTTTCAGTTTATTGCAGTGTTAAGAAGGGGCTTGCAGGAGTTGGGCCTTTCTCCGGATTTGTTTGGGTCGCATTCATTTCGGATCGGGGCGGCATCAGAAGCTGATAGTTTGGGTTTGGGCGCGGAGGGCATTCGTAGAATTGGCAGGTGGACTTCGAATCGTTACTTAAGTTACGTCCGTCATTAATTTAGTGGTGTGTTACGATTTTGTATTTGACTCCAGTGTTTTTTCTTCATGCATCTTGTTGCAGGTGGGTCCCCTTACTTAGCCTGGATCTTCGGACATTCGTTCGTTCATTGGGGGGCGCTGCGGGCCGAGGTCAGGCTGGACGGTAGGCAACTGGGTTTTAGTAGGCGGCAAGTTGTCATACGGTGGTTGGGATATAGGGGGATGGTGTGGAGCAGGGCCCTTCCTGAATTTTCTAAGGCGGTTCGTTTAGATAGACAACCTGACATTTTGATTGTGCATTTGGGGGGGAACACTTGGGTGTGCGGCCTGTCAGGGAGTTGATTAGGGACATACGGTTCGATTTGTTGAGGTTGCAGGTATCATTTCCTGGTGTGTTGATCGTGTGGTCAGATATTGTGCCTTGGAAACGGTGGAGGGGGGCTAGATCTTTGAAGGGTATTAATAGGGCTAGGGTCAAGTTAAATAGGGCAATATCGGGTTTTGTTTCCAGAAACGGGGGGATTAGCGTTAGACATTTTGAATTGGAGTCGGGGCTTGGTAGCTACTGGTTGGAGGACGGAGTTCACTTAAACGCGATTGGAATTGATTTGTGGACTTTGGCATTGCAAGAAGGAGTTGAACAGGCATTGGTGGCGTTGGGGCACTCACGAGCCTGAGGTGGTCAGGGCTGTTCGTGTGTGGTGGGGGGTGGGGGTTCTTGGAGTTGACGCTGATTGGTTGGGGGAAGGAATTGGAGCATAATTACAGGCAATTTAAAATGTGGTGGGGTTGGATCTGGCATTTTGGTATGGGCTCTGGACGGGGTTTTACCCTGGGAGCTGTTGGTGGTTTTTTCTCTTCCCGGAACGGGATGTACGGTGCCCTCGAGCTGATTTTCACGGCTGAGGGTAATATGGTGGTCGATCTTCTTTTGTGGGGTTTTGCCAGATCTTTTTAGCTCCAAGAACCCTCCCCTCGAATGTATATTGTTGTATTTATGTTATGTTAATTTTGTTAATAAAAGTTGGCCGCTGTGGCCAAAATATCCAAAAGAATAATTGGTTATGTTTTTATTTAAGGAAAGGGTTGGGTCGGTGGGCAGGTTTTGGTGGTTTAGGTTACATACGAAGGAAAAGACCGTACTCGGCATACGCGGTCATGGTTTTGGCTTACACATACTGATTTAAAATACTGACCAAATCCTGCCAGTGTGATGGCAGCCTAAGAGTTCCCTCGTCTGTTTAGCACCAGTCAGCCCATGTAGATAGCTGCCACATTTTCGTAGCGTCTTGCGTCTTGCACCTGCTGTACTTCCTTAGCTGCACTTGCTGACCCACTAGCATCGCATGACTGGGTCCTTTCCTTTAAGTGTCGCTGTGCTGCTGCACTGTCTTGGGCACTTAAGCCCTGCGGGACGCCTTGTACCAGCCCACGGTCTTCACTGAGATAGAATCAGGAAATGCTCAAGCTATATCATCAGCTAACTCCTCCAATGGTAAACTATATACTAGTGTGCCCCACCTAGTGGCCAAACTACAATACTACACTGTCCCTATCATACACAGAGAAAATACATAACAATTAGTGATGAGCGAATATACTCGTTACTCAAGATTTCTCGAGCATGCTCGGGGATCCTCCGAGTATTTTTTAGCACTCGGAGATTTAGTTTTTCTTGCCGCAGTGAATGATTTACATCTGTTAGCCAGCATAAGTACATGTGGGGGTTGCCTGGTTGCTAGGTCCTGGCATCGACGATTAGTCTCCGGTGTCTTTCATGGGTTATTTGATCCGGGATCCAGCAAAGCATCTCAGCAGACATGAACCGAGGGATCAGGGTACCGTTCATGGTAGTAACCCCGGTCTTTCTTAAGCGGTGTGCGCGCGGTACTCACGGTCTCTGGACATTTGGAACCTTGTGTTGTGGGAACCACCGGGCACTAAGCAAGTCTATGATCACAGTCTACGTGAGTACCAGCAGGTGCGCTGCGGCGCTGGCCTATACTGCTGCAGTGCTCAAGAGACAGAACTCTCTTCTACATGCTGCGCGCTGAACGTTCCCACCAAGTCTGACCACTTCCGCGCGCACTCTCCCTTTTTCCCCTTAGCTAAGCCCCTTACAGTCAAGTGCAAAGGTCGATCTGGTTCCCCTAAGCTTTCCCCGGAATACAGAGGAGATGGCCCCTGTAGCAATATGTTATATGTTCATGTGGCCTCTAGGGGTCTCACTACTTTTATGTGTGTTCTATATTCTTTGTTTGGAACTTATTGGAGGTTGTTGTACTTGGATTTCATGTAATGGAGGTTGAGACATGATGTGAATAAAGAGCCTGGAGATACTCACAGAGTGTGATTTATGACAGGATTCATCAAACAGAACATGGTGGCAGCCGGGCACAGAACCTGCAAATTCTTAGAGCTTATATGAGGCTGGAACTGCACAGATCACTGCAAGTGTAAGTACAGATTCCTTGACAGTACAGAAAAATGGAGACTGGTCTGAAGCCCCCTCAGAGACTGGATGTCACTTCATGTAATCTGTCCCAGACTTGGAGACATTGGAAGGAAGAGTTTACACTGTATGTGGATCTGACTGTGGGCCCCACTGATGACAAACGGAAAGTAAAGCTGTTTTATTACCTAATTGGGGAAAATGGCAGAGAATTAGCCCACACCTTGCTCCCAGACACAGACAACCTCCTCCTAGCAGACATTGTGCAGGCATTTGATAAACACTGTGACCCAAAGAAGAATGAGACAGTGGAAAGATATACGTTTTTCACAAGACATCAGGAGGATGGTGAAAATGTGGATAGATATCTGACAGAGCTGAGGAGACTTGCGGAAACATGTGGCTTTGGAGAGATCAGGGACAGTCTAATCAAGGACAGAATGGTGTGTGGCATAAAGGACAGTCATCTCAAAGAAAGATTACTGAGAGAGGAAGGCATGACTTTAGAGAAATGTATGCAAATCTGCAGGGCTGCTGAGCTCACAAAGCACAGCCTGAAGATGATGGCAGGCACCAGTGAGAATGATGATGACAAGGTACATGCAGTATCTATGAAAGGAAAGACAGGACCAGACTACCTTATAAACACTGTCCACTGCAAGTATTGTGGGAAAATACATGAGAGAGACAAAACCAAGTGTCCAGCATATGGGGAAACCTGCAGGTCATGTGGCAAGAATAATCATTCCTCTGCTGACTGCAGGCAAGGAAGAGGCAAACAGTACAGACAGCTCCACACTGTGACACCAGACACTGACAGTGCAGAGGACATTACATGGCTACAAATGCAGTCTACAACAGAGAAAGTCAATGTAGTCTGGCAGTCAGTAGTGAAGGATGCCAAGCAGCTTTATGCAACATTCTTGTTGGATGAGAAGCCTATTAGATTTCAGCTGGATTGTGGAGCAAGCTGCAATGTAATTTCATTTGATCTGCTAAACAAACAGGTTTCTATTGAGCCAACTAACAAGGTACTGGTGATGTACAACAAAAGTGTTCTGAAACCAATGGGGACATGTAAGCTAAAAATACGAAACCCATGTAACAGAAAGAGTTATAGAGTTGAATTTACCGTGTTACGGGGTGGTAACCATGTACCATTACTGGGAGTAAAAGCAGTTCAGGCAATGGACTTAATAAAAGTACAGTCTCAGAACATTATGTCTGTTGAAGTTGCCCAGGATATACAAAATCCAAAACTAAATGCAGAGCACAACTTGGACATGCAGAAAATAAAAGCAGAGTATGCTGATGTATTTGAAGGTGATGGATGCTTTGAAGGTAAATATAGGCTAGAAATTGACAACACAGTGCAGCCCACCATATTACCTACAAGAAGAGTGCCTGTAGCGTTAATGCAACCGCTGAAAGTAGAACTGCAAGATCTACAGAGAAGAGGCATGATAGCACCAATCCATAAGAGCACAGATTGGATCAGCAGTTTGGTCATAGTGCAGAAACCATCGGGCAAGTTAAGAATATGTATTGATCCTAAGCCACTCAACAAGGCGCTGAAACAAAATAATTACCCAATGCCAACATTAGATGATGTTCTACCAGATTTATCAAAGGCTAAAATATTTTCTGTATGTGATGTAAAAAATGGATTCTGGCATGTGGCCCTGACGGAAGATTCAAGTTTATTGACAACATTTTCTTTACCATTTGGACGCTTTAAATGGCTGAAAATGCCCATGGGACTAAAACCTGCTCCAGAGATATTCCAGCAGAAATTGATGCAGGCTTTGGAAGGACTTACTGGAGTGAAGACAATAGCGGATGATATCCTAGTAGTGGGAGAAGGTGAAAATATGGAATCTGCAATCAAGGATCACGATCAGAAGATGATACAATTTTTGGACAGATGCAGAGAAAAAAACATAAAGCTGAATTTGGACAAATTCAAATTGAAAATGACAGAAGTGGCCTATATTGGTCATCGACTGACTTCAACTGGGGTCAAAGTGGATCCTGAAAAGGTGAGAGCAATACAAGATTTGCCTACCCCTACTGATGTTTCTGGAGTACAACGATTTTTGGGCATGGTGAATTATCTCTCAAAATTTTGCAGACATCTGTCAGACATGTGCGAGCCACTGAGACAGCTAACCCACAAAGATGTGCGCTGGGAATGGACAGAAAGCCAGGAGACGACTTTCCGAGCAGTAAAGAATGCCATTGCAGATACAGCAACCCTAAAGTATTTCGATCCAGATCGAGAAGTGGTGGTACAATGTGATGCTTCGAAAAAAGGCCTTGGAGCCACATTAATGCAGAACAAACAGCCAATTACATTTGCAAGCAGAGCCCTTACAACAACAGAGCAGGGATATGCGCAGATTGAGAAGGAACTACTGGCTGTGGTATTTGGGATGGAGAAGTTTCACCAGTACACCTACGGTCGACGGGTAACAGTGCAGTCGGATCACAAACCATTGGAGAGCATTACAAAGAAACCATTACTGAATGCCCCAAAGAGACTACAGCGCATGCTGTTGCGACTTCAGAAATATGATGTTGACATCGGGTACTGTTCAGGAAGAGACTTAATGATTGCAGATATGCTAAGTAGAGCTTACCTTCCTATCACAAATGATGAGGAGGAAGACATTGAAACCATCAATATGTGTAACTACCTTGCAGTGTCAAAAGAAAAGGTCAAGCAAATCCAGACTTTTACAGAGAAGGATAAAAGTCTCCAGAGTTTAAAGACTGTCATCTTGCAGGGCTGGCCAAAATACAAGCAGCATGCTCCGAGGGAAGTCTCACCATTCTTCCACATAAGAGATGAATTGTCAGTGCAGCAAGGAATCATCTTTAAAGGAGACAGGGCTGTTATACCTGAAGTTCTCAGAAGAGGCATATTGAAGACATTGCACTCTTCTCACTTAGACATGGAAGGATGCCTACGTCGTGCACGAGAATCAGTTTATTGGCCAGGAATGAATGACCACATAAAAAATTACATAGCACAATGTGAAATATGTGCATCCTGCAATGATAAGCAACCAAAGGAGACATTGCAACCTCATGAAATTCCACATAGGCCTTGGTCAAAAATAGGAACAGACTTGTTCACATGGAATGACAAAGAATACCTGATTACAGTGGACTATTTCTCTAACTTCTGGGAGGTTGATTTGGTGCAGGACACAAGGGCGAGAACAGTGATTAAAAAACTCAAGGCCCATTTTGCCAGGTATGGCATTCCAGATATCGTTTTCTCTGACAATGCGGCACAGTTTACGTCGGAAGAATTCAAAACTTTCAGTAAGAAATGGGAATTTGAACACCAGACGTCTTCTCCAAGATATCCTCAGAGTAATGGGAAAGCAGAGTCAGCAGTAAAAACGGCCAAAAGACTCATGCAGAAAGCAAACCAGGCGGGTGCTGATGTATATCTGTCTATACTGGATCATAGAAACACACCCACCCAAGGCCTAGACAGCAGTCCGGCACAGAGGCTCATGAGTAGGCGTACAAAGACACTAGTACCAACTGCGTGTCATCTGTTAGAGCCAAAGCTGCTGGGAAACATCGAAGCTAAATTACAGATGAATCAAGCTAGGCAAGCTTTCTATTACAATAAATCTGCAAAGGATCTGCCTGAGCTCCAGAGAAATGACAACATTCGGCTGCAGCCAAGCACCACATTTGACAAACACTGGCAAAAGGCAAAGGTTGTCCAGAAACTGGGACCTCGGTCTTACGAAATTCTAACAGACGACGGAAGAAGACTAAGGAGGAATCGAAGATATTTGAGGAAAACGCAAGAAAGAGATGATTCATGGCCTTTTGAACAGTATCCATACACCCAAGACAATGAGGCAGCAAGTACAAGTCAGGAACCACCAGTGACAGCTGACCATCAGGGTGAGGACTCTGGCCAGAGACAGACAATATCAGAAGAACTACCAGATGTACCAGATGTAGAAAGTGACACATCTTATATTACCAGAGCTGGCAGAATTAGCAAAAAGCCGGCGCACCTCAAAGATTATATCTAACTGGACGTACTAGGTTAATTTCTAACTTTGTCATAGTATACATTAGTTTAGTATCTTTTATTGTTCCTCTAGTTAAAAGAGAAAGGATGTAGCAATATGTTATATGTTCATGTGGCCTCTAGGGGTCTCACTACTTTTATGTGTGTTCTATATTCTTTGTTTGGAACTTGTTGTAGGTTGTTGTACTCGGATTTCATGTAATGGAGGTTGAGACATGATGTGAATAAAGAGCCTGGAGATACTCGCAGAGTGTGATTTATGACAGGATTCATCAAACAGAACAGCCCCTACAGTTCCGGAACTGGCGCAAGAGAGAAACCACCGGACCGGTTCTTCTTCTTACATGCACATGCGCTCTTACTAGTGCCATTTTATTGAAGCCCATCGTAAGATCAATCTGCGCCAGCCCACAGATAGGACGGTCCCTGCGTGGAATTTAAATAAAGAAGAAGATTAACAGCAGAAGTAGCGGAGGGGCCATGGAAGAGCTGAACATCCTACAGACAGTCCTATCCCGATGCATGGAAATCAAAACTTCTAATGATGAGTTTTTAAAAACCAGACTATGGTTTTCTTCACAGAAAGCATGTATTATGTAGTAGTGCACCAGCACCATTATGGCAATGCCTTAGTTTAATATGAATATGCCTTATGATAGGTTCCCTTTAACCCCAAATCTATAAAATTGCCCCGTTAGCCCTCAAACTGAATAATAGCCCCCACTTTAGTTCCTATACTGTATAATGGGCCCTACGTTTTCTCTCACACTAAATAGGCCCCACACTTTATAAGGGCCCCACAGTACTCCCTATAACATATGAGGGCCCTCACTGTTTCAAAGTTCCCCATTGTTTATGATGCCCCCACAAGTTTTAATAAAAATAAAATAAAATCATATAGTCACCAAATCCAGGATCCCGATGAATCTACTGTCACCACTTAGTGTGGTTGTGGTTTGCAATACATCGGTCGGACGATACAAACGATGCATGCTAGGCTCAATAAGCACCGCCATAATATCCGAAATGGGTTCATGTTACATAGTCTTTCCAAACTATTTTCTCTAGTGCACCAAAAGAATTTGAATTCATTAAACCTTATTGTTATTGACCAGATTCCAGATGATTTGCCTGATCGATACAATAATTTAATAAGAAGGGAGAGCTTTTGGATTTTTAAAGTTGGCACACTGGCCCTTGAGGGGTTAAATCTCACCATTGAGAAAGTCACATAATATATATCCGTTGTTATAATTTTTTGTGCACATTGTTTTAATTGTTTAAATTGCTTTTAGGTTGGTTTTATTTATATAAGTGCAGCCATAATTAGCATTTTTAATCATGTGGGTGTTCTGAAGAGTTGCTTCTTAATTTTAATTTGCTGCTCCTCCTTTTATATACCGTATTTTTCAGCATATAAGATGACTGGGCATATAAGACGACCCCCAACTTTTCGGGGGTCATTTTATACATCGGGTGTCGTCTTATACGGTGTGTGCAGGGAGCGGTCCCGGATGGTTCCCAGGGTCTGCAGGAGAGGAGACTCTACTTCAGGCCCTGGGATCCATATTCATGTAAAAAAAAAGAATAAAAATAAAAAATATGGATATACTTACGTTCCGACGGCCCCTGGAGTTCTCCCGGTTCTCAGTGGTGCATGCGGCAGCTTCCGTTCCCAGTGATGCATTGCGCGCCGCGAAGGACCTTTGTGACGTTGCAGTCGCCTCTCCTCCAGACCCTGGGAACCATCCGGGACTGCTCCCTGCACCATATGCGGCGACCTCAGAGCTCCGCACGTGTCGTACCCGGCGTATAAGACGACACCTGACATTTGGGAAGATTTTCAGGGGTTAAAAATTCATCTTATACGCCGTAAAATACGATACCTCCCCCATCCTACTCTATGTATAACTGCCACCTGAAGAAGACGGAACTATTCCGTTGAAATGCGTTGTGGAAACTATTAAATTAAGACTTTTTCATACCAGCTGAACTGTGTCGTTTGCGCTCTTTATGACCGGTCCATTTTACTTCACTCTGTTAAGCAGGGACATATACAAACACTGAAGACATTTCAACTAACACATGTTACAGGAGGAGTGAAGGCTGCATGACTGTGAAACACTGAGCACAATTTTGTGTATCTGTGAACCACACTTTTAAAGAGTACTTTAGGGCTCATGTACATGGCCATATTACAGAATTAAACTCAAGTTTTAAGGAGATATACTATGGTTAGAATAAACTTATATGGCCAAAAACGAGCAATCCGTAGGAAATATTATTGAAATAAAGTACTGGGACTTTTTACTTACTGAGTGTTGCAATTCATCTTCTATCTGGTATTATAAACTTATATGGTCTTACTACACATCAGTACACCTCCAATTGTATACAGAGTTATACAAAACATTTAGAACTGACAGAAAACAAAAATAGTTACTTGTTCCATCAAATGCTGTTTTGGCACACATTCAGACGTCCATGTTGCACATACAGTCATAGCTTAGTGTTGCCACCCTTGACATTTTTCCAGAAGATGAAGCATTTATCCCAGATAATTATTGCAAAAAAGAGAAAACACAAAAAAGAGAAAAAAAAGGGAAATTGGACATCATTTCACACAAAAATCCCAAAAGTGGTCCGGACAAAATTGTTGGCATGCTCAACTTAATATTTGATTGCACATTCTTTAGAATAAATAACTGCAATCAATCACTTCCTAAAACCATCAACAAGCTTCTTACACCTCTCAACTGGAATCTGGACCACTCTTCTTTTGCAAACTGCTCCAGGTCTCTCATATTTGAATGGTGTCTTCTCCCAACAGCAATTTTAAGATTTCTCTACAGGTGTTCAATGGGATTTAGATCCGGACTCATTACTGGCCAATTCAAAACTCTTCAGCACTTTGTTTCCAACCATTTCTGGGTGTCATCGTTTCATTTCATCGGCCTCAATTTGATTTGCGGCTGGGCGGTGGGCCCTTAGAGATGACATTGAGGATGACGCAGGTATACATAGACATGATCGGTGTATGATAGGATGTGCCTTATTGGTGGGATTAAATGCGTTTCGCTGTATAGAGACCGTGGATAGGTACTTTAATATATTTTGGCGCCTCTTCTGGATGAAGCACAATGGCCCAGACATTTCTGAATAATCAGCATGGGCCTTTATGGATTGGTGGATGATCTCTATGGAAACCTAGACGCACTGGGTTGATTGGTTAATGGAATTGTAAACATGATGCAAACCACCAATGTATGTAGATCATTTATAATGTGCATATAGTGAATATATCTGCGGTTGATGACTTTTATTATATATGTGTTTGATGTTTGTTTTTTGTATCAATATGTAATAATTGCACTGTGGGAGGTGGCTTGATGGTGATTGGTGCACTGTGTGGCATTCACACTATATAAGCTGGCCTTATGCACTGTATTGTATGCGTGAAAAAGACCTATATGGTCGAAACGTTGCTTTACTATGGCAAAATAAACTTTTTCCCTGAAGTACTACACCTGGATGGAGCGCTGTTCTTTTTCTATTTTGATTACTTGGACTATCCAGAAAGGTTCCCTGGATTTGGAACGGACGCCCCAATAAGTGAGTACTGTCAGCCTTTCTTTTCTTCTAGAGTAATAAGTCTAGTCAATGATTTTATCCTCTTATATGGGCTGATAAATATCTAGCAAGCCAAAGTGCTACAGAGATATGTAGTGATAGTGAACAGCTGACCGCACTACCGCTGTGACAGACCGTAAACCCTTCAGTCCATGTAGCCGCAAATAACCCTCAGATATCGGGTGCTCAAGCCGAAGGAACAACAGTCTTTGAGTAAAAGGAAGGAGAATAATGCCAGCGGCACTCACCAATCTTCGCACACAGGTTCCTTTATTATGAAAACTTCTTCATGGCTCGGGGGTGTGTAGATTTACATAAGAACGTGGCAGCCGAACGACGGCCGTTTCGCGCCCTCCTGGCGCTTCAACAGGTTCAATGGGTGGACGGATGTGACGCCTGAAGTAACGAGCGCAACAGGCGCTCCTCCCCCCATGCTCACATCCGTCCTCCCATGGTACAAAACTTGTTAAAAACAATTAAAAACAATAACCCTGATCAAAGGCATACTACATGGTATATATAACACTTAAAGAACTCAAACTTTATGATTGTTATAACACAAATGACTTACCCAGTCTGCTATCATCCCAAAACTACTACGGGTAGCTCAGAGATATGTTAATAATATGTAGCCACAACATATGAGATTTGGAGATACCATCATAAAACAAAATGCAACAGTAAAGAGGAAAAGGAAGAAGTCCCAATGTTTTAGAGGAGGGGAGAGACCGCTATGATACATGAACCAACCTGCTCCTGGACGTGGGATGAAAAGACCCCTTACTAAGACACTAGCCAGAAGTAAGTGTTCACACTAGGCAGTTAGGTCAGGGACCCATCCGATCCATGAGATTACCTTGACATTGGTGGATGGGCTCACATTTTTTGGCCAAAGTTTGTGCTAAGCATCTCATGTGTTTTTTCATAGATTTCACAAGCCATTATGCTATTCACATTTCATGTATCACACATTCACTTGCTTTAGTACAATTGAGTGCAACCATTTCTCTATTTACTTTGTCTTGCACCCAGTGCCAGAGGCAGCAAATCAACCCCAAAACATCTTTGAACCTCCACTATATTTGACTGCAGATACTGTGTTCTATTCTTTGTAGGCCTCAGTCAGTTTTTGGTAAACAGTAGAATGATGTGCTTTACCAAAGAGCTCTATCTTGGTCTCATCTGTCCACAAGATGCTTTCCCAAAAAGATTTTGTCAAATTGCAGTCTAGCTTTTTTATGTCTCTATGTCAGCAGTGGGGTCCTCCTGAGTCTTCTGCCATAGCATTTCATTTAATTCAAATGTCGACATATGAGTTCCACAGATACTGATGCACCCTGAGCCTCGACGACTACTTATCCACTATCTGGACTACTCTGTATTGTAACCTTTCATCAATTTTTCTCTGCTGTCCAGGGAGATTAGCTACAGTGCCACGGGTTGTAAACTTCTTGATTATGCAGCGTACTATGGACAAAGGAACGGCAAGATCTTAGTGTGGCACACACAGACACACAATGCAAATATTGAGTCAACTTATACATATTTTTATCTGATTTCAGGTGTGATTACTTGCCACAGGTGAGTTTGAACGAGCATTACTTGCTTGAAACAAAGTTGTTTACCCACTATTTTGTAAAGGTGCCTGTAACGGGGTCAACTGTGCTGTAGTACCTCTTACAGCACCCCCCGTGTTTCAGGAGGTCCACTCCGCTTCTGCTGGACTCGGAATGAAGGACGCTGGCTAGAATTTCTTGATTACATGGGAGCATATAAAAGCTGACTGCTACTCCAGGTATTTCCAGTCTAAAAGAACACACTTTATTTACAACACACAGAATATATAACACAGATACACAGGGCAGGCCAATAGAAAAAACAGGCCAGACATACATTACAATTGCTGGATGGGGCCAGAGCCTGCTGGTATTTACTGTGGGAATTACAAAGGTGGGGAGGTCAGAAAGAGAATATCTTGTCCAGGGGCGCAGCCTGTGGACTGATGCATTTCACATGGAAACTAATAAACATAAATATACTGCATAACATATTCTTGGTCTTGGGGGTTCTGTAACAGTGCCAACAATTTTGTCCTGCCCATTTTGGGGTTTTGTGTGAAATTATGTCCAATTTGCCTTTTTTCCTGTTTTGTTTTGATCCAAAACACACAAAGGAAATAAACATGAGTATAGCAAACCATGTGTAATTGCCATAATTTTCTGGGAGAAATACTCCTTTTATTGGAACAATTTCAAGGGTGCCAACACTTACGGCTATAACTTTATGTGTTGTATACATGTTTTTCATGGATAGGATACATACCCATTATAATCCATGGTGCTATTCACATGTATCTTTTTGGACTGTGTGTCTGTGCAAAACTAATGGAGACCTGTTATGAAAGGCAATTCAGTACTACAATGGAAATAGCGGTCAGAGCACATACAGTGATCTGACAAGAACCCAAAATCATAGAACGAGCTCTGAGACGTGGGAACTCTGCAGACCGCAATCCTTAATCCTCTCCAAACAACACTAGAGGCAGCCGTGCATTGCGCCTAACTCTGCCTATGCAACTCGGCACACTTGTGACCACAGGAGGGAGCTCTGCCACAGAATTCACAACAGTACCCCCCCTTGAGGAGGGATCACCGAACCCTCACCAGAGCCCCCAGGCCGACCAGGATGAGCCACATGAAAGGCACGAACAAGATCGGGAGCATGGACATCAGAGGCAAAAACCCAGGAATTATCTTCCTGAGTATAACCCTTCCATTTAACCAGATACTGGAGTTTCCGTCTAGAAACACGAGAATCCAAAATCTTCTCCACAATATACTCCAATTCCCCCTCCACCAAAACCGGGGCAGGAGGATCAACAGATGGAACCATAGGTGCCACGTAACTCCGCAACAATGACCTATGGAATACGTTATGTATGGAAAAAGAATCTGGAAGGGTCAGACGAAAAGACACAGGATTAAGAACCTCAGAAATCCTATACGGACCAATGAAACGAGGTTTAAACTTAGGAGAGGAAACCTTCATAGGAATATGACGAGAAGATAACCAAACCAGATCCCCAACATGAAGTCGGGGACCCACACGGCGTCTGCGATTAGCGAAACGTTGAGCCTTCTCCTGGGACAAGGTCAAATTGTCCACTACATGAGTCCAAATCTGCTGCAACCTGTCTGTTGTGAATTCTGTGGCTGAATTCACTCCTGTGGTCACAAGTGGTACTGCAGCTTCTGGGCTTCCTCCCTCAGGTGTTCTGGTGAGCTCGTTGGCTGCCTTGTTATTTAACTCCACCTGATTCTGTCTTCCATGCTCCTTGTCAATGTTCCAGTGTTGGATCTGAGCTTCTGGATCTTTCCTGTGGCCTGCTGCTCTGCTTAGATAAGTGCTTCTTTGCTTTTGTTGCTGTTTTTTCTGTCCAGCTTGTCTATTTGTTTTTGCTGGAAGCGCTGAGACGCAAAGGGTGTACTGCCGTGCCGTTAGTTCGGCACGGTGGATCTTTTTGCCCCCTTTGCGTGGTTTTTTGCTTTAGGGTTTTTTGTAGACTGCAAAGTTCTCTTTGCTATCCTCGCTCTATCTAGAATATCGGGCCTCACTTTGCTGAATCTATTTCATCCCTACGTTTTGTCTTTTCATCTTGCTAACAGTCATTATATGTGGGGGGCTGCCTTTTCCTTTGGGGTATTTCTCTGAGGCAAGTCAGGCTTGTATTTCTATCTTCAGGCTAGTCAGTTCCTCAGGCTGTGCCGAGTTGCATAGGTAGTGTCAGGCGCAATCCACAGCTGCCTTTAGTTGTGTTTAGGATAGGTTCAGGTATTGAGGTCTACAGAGATTCCACGTCTCAGAGCTCGTTCTATTGTTTTTGGGTTATTGTCAGATCACTGTATGTGCTCTGATTACTGGCACACTGTGTTACTGGATTGCCTTCATAACAGTACAAGGAGCCGCCTAATGATTCTCAATAGAGGGAAAAAAGAAGTTTTGACATCATTTTTTTTTCTCAGCTCTGTGTTCAGTCTTTTTTTTCCCCTAGACATTAGGGTGCTTCAGGACACAGCTGTGGACATGGATATTCAGGCTCTGTGCTCTTCAATGGATAATCTCGTTATAAATGTACAAAAGATTCAAGATACAATTGATCAGAAATCTATGCTAGAACCAAGAATTCCTATTCCTGATTTGTTTTTTGGTGATAGAACTAAGTTTCTGAGCTTCAAAAATAATTGTAAGCTATTTCTGGCCTTGAAACTTCATTCTTCTGGTAATTCAGTTCAACAGGTTTTGATTATTATTTCTTTTTTGCGCGGCGACCCTCAGGACTGGGCATTTTCTCTTGCGCCAGGAGACCCTGCATTGAGTCGTGTCGATGCGTTTTTCCTGGCGCTCGGATTGCTGTACGATGAACCTTATTCAGTGGATCAGGCAGAGAAAAATTTGCTGGCTCTTTGTCAGGGTCAGGATGAGATAGAGGTATATTGTCAGAAATTTAGAAAGTGGTCCATGCTCACTCAATGGAATGAATCTGCGCTGGCAGCTTTGTTCAGAAAGGGTCTCTCTGAGGCTCTTAAGGATGTCATGGTGGGTTTTCCTATGACTGCTGGTTTGAATGAGTCTATGTCTTTGGCCATTCAGATCGGTCGTCGCTTGCGCGAGCGTAAATCTGTGCACCATCTGGCGGCATTGTCTGAGATTAAACCTGAGCCTATGCAGTGCGATAGGACTATGACCAGAGTTGAACGGCAAGAACACAGACGTCTGAATGGGCTGTGTTTCTACTGTGGTGATTCCACTCATGCTATTTCTGATTGTCCTAAGCGCACTAAGCGGTTAGATAGGTCTGCCGTCATTGGTACTGTACAATCCAAGTTCCTTCTGTCCATTACCTTGATATGCTCTTTGTCATCGTATTCTGTCATGGCGTTTGTGGATTCAGGCGCTGCCCTGAATCTGATGGATTTGGATTATGCTAAACGTTGTGGGTTTTTCTTGGAGCCTTTGCGGTGTCCTATTCCGTTGAGAGGAATTGATGCTACACCTTTGGCCAAGAATAAACCTCAGTACTGGGCCCAGCTGACCATGTGCATGGCTCCTGCACATCAGGAAGTTATTCGCTTTCTGGTGCTGCATAATCTGCATGATGTGGTCGTGTTGGGGTTGCCATGGCTACAAACCCATAATCCAGTATTGGATTGGAACTCTATGTCGGTATCCAGCTGGGGTTGTCAGAGGGTACATGGTGATGTTCCATTTTTGTCTATTTCGTCATCCACTCCTTCTGAGGTCCCAGAGTTCTTGTCTGATTATCAGGATGTATTTGAAGAGCCCAAGTCCGATGCCCTACCTCCGCATAGGGATTGTGATTGTGCTATCAATTTGATTCCTGGTAGTAAATTCCCTAAAGGTCGTTTATTTAATTTATCCGTGCCTGAACACACCGCTATGCGCAGTTATGTGAAGGAATCCCTGGAGAAGGGACATATTCGCCCATCGTCATCACCACTGGGAGCAGGGTTCTTTTTTGTAGCCAAGAAGGATGGTTCGCTGAGACCGTGTATTGATTACCGCCTTCTTAATAAGATCACTGTTAAGTTTCAGTATCCCTTGCCATTGTTATCTGACTTGTTTGCTCGGATTAAGGGGGCTAGTTGGTTCACTAAGATAGATCTTCGTGGTGCGTATAATCTGGTGAGAATCAGGCAAGGAGATGAATGGAAAACGGCATTTAATACGCCTGAGGGTCATTTTGAGTAATTAGTGATGCCGTTCGGACTTGCCAATGCTCCATCTGTTTTTCAGTCTTTTATGCATGACATCTTCCGTGAGTATCTGGATAAATTCCTGATTGTTTACTTGGATGACATTTTGATCTTCTCAGATGATTGGGAGTCTCATGTGAAGCAGGTCAGAATGGTTTTCCAGGTCCTGCGTGCTAATTCTTTGTTCGTGAAGGGATCAAAGTGTCTCTTCGGTGTGCAGAAAGTTTCATTTTTGGGGTTCATCTTTTCCCCTTCTACTATCGAGATGGATCCGGTTAAGGTCCAAGCCATCCAGGATTGGACTCAGCCGACATCTCTGAAAAGTCTGCAAAAGTTCCTGGGCTTTGCTAATTTTTATCGTCGCTTCATCTGTAATTTTTCTAGCATTGCCAAACCATTGACCGATTTGACCAAGAAGGGTGCTGATTTGGTTAATTGGTCTTCTGCTGCCGTGGAAGCTTTTCAGGAGTTGAAGCGTCGTTTTTGTTCTGCCCCTGTGTTGTGTCAACCAGATGTTTCTCTTCCGTTCCAGGTCGAGGTTGATGCTTCTGAGATTGGACCAGGGGCGGTTTTGTCACAGAGAGGTTCTGGTTGCTCAGTGTTGAAACCATGTGCTTTCTTTTCCAGGAAGTTTTCTGCTGCTGAGCGTAATTATGATGTGGGCAACCGAGAGTTGCTGGCCATGAAGTGGGCATTCGAGGAGTGGCGTCATTGGCTTGAAGGAGCTAAGCATCGCGTGGTGGTATTGACTGATCATAAGAACCTTACTTATCTCGAGTCTGCCAAGCGCTTGAATCCTAGACAGGCCCATTGGTCGTTATTTTTTGCTCGCTTCGATTTTGTGATTTCGTACCTTCCGGGCTCTAAAAATGTGAAGGCGGATGCTCTGTCTAGGAGTTTTGTGCCCGACTCTCCGGGTTTATCTGAGCCGGAGAGTATCCTCAAGGAAGGAGTCATTGTGTCTGCCATCTCCCCTGATTTGCGGCGAGTGTTGCAAAAATTTCAGGCTAATAAACCTGATCGTTGTCCGGCCGAGAAACTGTTCGTCCCTGATAGGTGGACTAGTAAAGTTATCTCTGAACTTCATTGTTCGGTGCTGGCTGGTCATCCAGGAATCTTTGGTACCAGAGAGTTAGTGGCTAGATCCTTCTGGTGGCCATCTCTGTCACGGGATGTACGTACTTTTGTGCAGTCCTGTGGGATTTGTGCTAGGGCTAAGCCCTGCTGTTCACGTGCCAGTGGGTTGCTTTTGCCCTTGCCGGTCCCGAAGAGGCCTTGGACACATATTTCGATGGATTACATTTCTGACCTTCCCGTTTCTCAAAAGATGTGAGTCATTTGGGTGGTCTGTGATCGCTTTTCTAAAATGGTCCATCTGGTGCCCTTGGTTAAATTGCCTTCCTCCTCTGATTTGGTGCCTTTGTTCTTCCAGCATGTGGTTCGTTTGCATGGCATTCCTGAGAATATTGTTTCTGACAGAGGTTCCCAGTTTGTTTCAAGGTTCTGGCGAGCCTTTTGTGGTAGGATGGGCATTGACCTATCTTTTTCCTCGGCTTTCCATCCTCAGACTAATGGCCAGACCGAACGAACCAATCAGACCTTGGAAACATATCTGAGATGTTTTGTTTCTGCAGACCAGGATGATTGGGTGTCCTTTTTGCCGTTGGCTGAGTTCGCCCTTAATAATCGGGCCAGCTCGGCTACCTTGGTCTCTCCATTTTTCTGCAATTCTGGGTTCCATCCTCGTTTCTCTTCAGGACAGGTTGAGTCTTCGGACTGTCCTGGTGTGGATTCTGTGGTGGACAGGTTGCAGCAGATCTGGACTCAGGTAGTGGACAATTTGACCTTGTCCCAGGAGAAGGCTCAACTTTTCGCTAATCGCAGACGCCGTGTGGGTCCCCGACTTCGTGTTGGGGATCTGGTTTGGTTATCTTCTCGTCATATTCCTATGAAGGTTTCCTCTCCTAAATTTAAACCTCGTTTTATTGGTCCGTATAGGATTTCTGAGATTCTCAATCCTGTGTCCTTTCGTCTGACCCTCCCGGACTCCTTTTCCATACATAATGTATTCCATAGGTCGTTGTTGCGGAGATACGTGGCACCTATGGTTCCATCTGTTGAGCCTCCTGCCCCTGTTTTGGTGGAGGGGAAATTGGAGTATATTGTGGAGAAAATTTTGGATTCTCGTGTCTCTAGACGGAAACTCCAGTATCTGGTTAAATGGAAGGGTTATGCTCAGGAAGATAATTCCTGGGTTTTTGCCTCTGATGTCCATGCTCCAGATCTTGTTCGTGCCTTTCATGTGGCTCATCCTGGTCGGCCTGGGGGCTCTGGTGAGGGTTCGGTGACCCCTCCTCAAGGGGGGGGTACTGTTGTGAATTCTGTGGCTGAATTCACTCCTGTGGTCACAAGTGGTACTGCAGCTTCTGGGCATTCTCCCTCAGGTGTTCTGGTGAGCTCGTTGGCTGCCTTGTTATTTAACTCCACCTGATTCTGTCTTCCTTGGTCCTTGTCAATGTTCCAGTGTTGGATCTGAGCTTCTGGATCTTTCCTGTGGCCTGCTGCTCTGCTTAGATAAGTGCTTCTTTGCTTTTGTTGCTGTTTTTTCTGTCCAGCTTGTCTATTTGTTTTTGCTGGAAGCTCTGAGACGCAAAGGGTGTACCGCCGTGCCGTTAGTTCGGCACGGTGGGTCTTTTTGCCCCCTTTGCGTGGTTTTTTGCTTTAGGGTTTTTTGTAGACTGCAAAGTTCTCTTTGCTATCCTCGCTCTATCTAGAATATCGGGCCTCACTTTGCTGAATCTATTTCATCCCTACGTTTTGTCTTTTCATCTTGCTAACAGTCATTATATGTGGGGGGCTGCCTTTTCCTTTGGGGTATTTCTCTGAGGCAAGTCAGGCTTGTATTTCTATCTTCAGGCTAGTCAGTTCCTCAGGCTGTGCCGAATTGCATAGGTAGTGTCAGGCGCAATCCACAGCTCCCTTTAGTTGTGTTTAGGATAGGTTCAGGTATTGCGGTCTACAGAGATTCCACGTCTCAGAGCTCGTTCTATTGTTTTTGGGTTATTGTCAGATCACTGTATGTGCTCTGATTACTGGCACACTGTGTTACTGGATTGCCTTCATAACACCTGTCCACCACAGTATCCACACCAGGACAGTCCGAAGACTCAACCTGTCCTGAAGAGAAACGAGGATGGAACCCAGAATTGCAGAAAAATGGCGAAACCAAGGTAGCCGAGCTGGCCCGATTATTAAGGGCGAACTCAGCCAAAGGCAAAAAGGACACCCAGTCATCCTGATCGGCAGAAACAAAGCATCTCAGATATGTTTCCAAGGTCTGATTAGTAACATAGTAACATAGTTAGTAAGGCCGAAAAAAGACATTTGTCCATCCAGTTCAGCCTATATTCCATTATAATAAATACCCAGATCTACGTCCTTCTACAGAACCTAATAATTGTATGATACAATATTGTTCTGCTCCAGGAAGACATCCAGGCCTCTCTTGAACCCCTCGACTGAGTTCGCCATCACCACCTCCTCAGGCAAGCAATTCCAGATTCTCACTGCCCTAACAGTAAAGAATCCTCTTCTATGTTGGTGGAAAAACCTTCTCTCCTCCAGACGCAAAGAATGCCCCCTTGTGCCCGTCACCTTCCTTGGTATAAACAGATCCTCAGCGAGATATTTGTATTGTCCCCTTATATACTTATACATGGTTATTAGATCGCCCCTCAGTCGTCTTTTTTCTAGACTAAATAATCCTAATTTCGCTAATCTATCTGGGTATTGTAGTTCTCCCATCCCCTTTATTAATTTTGTTGCCCTCCTTTGTACTCTCTCTAGTTCCATTATATCCTTCCTGAGCACCGGTGCCCAAAACTGGACACAGTACTCCACGTGCGGTCTAACTAGGGATTTGTACAGAGGCAGTATAATGCTCTCATCATGTGTATCCAGACCTCTTTTAATGCACCCCATGATCCTGTTTGCCTTGGCAGCTGCTGCCTGGCACTGGCTGCTCCAGGTAAGTTTATCATTAACTAGGATCCCCAAGTCCTTCTCCCTGTCAGATTTACCCAGTGGTTTCCCGTTCAGTGTGTAATGGTGATATTGATTCCCTCTTCCCATGTGTATAACCTTACATTTATCATTGTTAAACCTCATCTGCCACCTTTCAGCCCAAGTTTCCAACTTATCCAGATCCATCTGTAGCAGAATACTATCTTCTCTTGTATTAACTGCTTTACATAGTTTTGTATCATCTGCAAATATCGATATTTTACTGTGTAAACCTTCTACCAGATCATTAATGAATATGTTGAAGAGAACAGGTCCCAATACTGACCCCTGCGGTACCCCACTGGTCACAGCGACCCAGTTAGAGACTATACCATTTATAACCACCCTCTGCTTTCTATCACTAAGCCAGTTACTAACCCATTTACACACATTTTCCCCCAGACCAAGCATTCTCATTTTGTGTACCAACCTCTTGTGCGGCACAGTATCAAACGCTTTGGAAAAATCGAGATATACCACGTCCAATGACTCACCGTGGTCCAGCCTATAGCTTACCTCTTCATAAAAACTGATTAGATTGGTTTGACAGGAGCGATTTCTCATAAACCCATGCTGATATGGAGTTAAACAGTTATTCTCATTGAGATAATCCAGAATAACATCCCTCAGAAACCCTTCAAATATTTTACCAACAATAGAGGTTAGACTTACTGGCCTATAATTTCCAGGTTCACTTTTAGAGCCCTTTTTGAATATTGGCACCACATTTGCTATGCGCCAGTCCTGCGGAACAGACCCTGTCGCTATAGAGTTACTAAAAATAAGAAATAATGGTTTATCTATTACATTACTTAGTTCTCTTAGTACTCGTGGGTGTATGCCATCCGGACCCGGAGATTTATCTATTTTAATCTTATTTAGCCGGTTTCGCACCTCTTCTTGGGTTAGATTGGTGACCCTTAATATAGGGTTTTCATTGTTTCTTGGGATTTCACCTAGCATTTCATTTTCCACCGTGAATACCGTGGAGAAGAAGGTGTTTAATATGTTAGCTTTTTCCTCGTCATCTACAACCATTCTTTCCTCACTATTTTTTAAGGGGCCTACATTTTCAGTTTTTATTCTTTTACTATTGATATAGTTGAAGAACAGTTTGGGATTAGTTTTACTCTCCTTAGCAATGTGCTTCTCTGTTTCCTTTTTGGCAGCTTTAATTAGTTTTTTAGATAAAGTATTTTTCTCCCTATAGTTTTTTAGAGCTTCAATGGTGCCATCCTGCTTTAGTAGTGCAAATGCTTTCTTTTTACTGTTAATTGCCTGTCTTACTTCTTTGTTTAGCCACATTGGGTTTTTCCTATTTCTAGTCCTTTTATTCCCACAAGGTATAAACCGCTTACACTGCCTATGTAGGATGTTCTTAAACATTTCCCATTTATTATCTGTATTCTCATTTCTGAGGATATTGTCCCAGTCTACCAGATTAAGGGCATCTCTAAGCTGTTCAAACTTTGCCTTCCTAAAGTTCAATGTTTTTGTGACTCCCTGACAAGTCCCCCTAGTGAAAGACAGGTGAAACTGCACAATATTGTGGTCGCTATTTCCTAAATGCCCAACCACCTGCAGATTTGTTATTCTGTCAGGTCTATTAGATAGTATTAGGTCTAAAAGTGCTGCTCCTCTGGTTGGATTCTGCACCAATTGTGAAAGATAATTTTTCTTGGTTATTAGCAGAAACCTGTTGCCTTTATGGGTTTCACAGGTTTCTGTTTCCCAGTTAATATCCGGGTAGTTAAAGTCCCCCATAACCAGGACCTCATTATGGGTTGCAGCTTCATCTATCTGCTTTAGAAGTAGACTTTCCATGCTTTCTGTTATATTTGGGGGTTTGTAACAGACCCCAATGAGAATTTTGTTACCATTTTTCCCTCCATGAATTTCAACCCATATGGACTCGACATCCTCATTCCCTTCGCTAATATCCTCCCTTAAAGTGGACTTTAGACAAGACTTTACATAGAGACAAACCCCTCCTCCTCTCCGATTTTTACGATCCTTTCTAAACAGACTGTAACCCTGTAAGTTAACTGCCCAGTCATAGCTTTCATCTAACCATGTCTCGGTTATTCCCACTATGTCAAAGTTACCTGTAGATATTTCTGCTTCTAGTTCTTTCATCTTGTTTGTCAGGCTTCTGGCGTTTGCGAGCATGCAGTTCAGAGGATTTTGTTTTGTTCCAATCTCCTCACTGTGGATTGTTTTAGAAATGTTCTTACCTCCCTTCTGAGTATGTTTTCCTGGGTCGTCTTTGTTCGAGTCTAATGTTTTTCTTCCCGTCCCCTCTTCTTCTAGTTTAACGCCCTCCTGATGAGTGTAGCGAGTCTTCTGGCGAATGTGTGTTTCCCAGGTTTGTTGAGGTGTAGTCCGTCTCTGGCGAGGAGTCCATCATACCAGTAATTCACACCGTGGTCCAGGAATCCAAATCCTTGTTGTCTGCACCATCGTCTTAGCCAGTTGTTTGCATCAAGGATCCTGTTCCATCTCCTGGTGCCATGCCCGTCTACTGGAAGGATAGAAGAAAAAACTACCTGTGCATCCAGTTCCTTTACTTTCTTCCCCAACTCTTCAAAGTCCTTGCAGATTGTCGGTAGGTCCTTCCTTGCCGTGTCATTGGTGCCAACATGTATCAGAAGAAATGGGTGGACGTCCTTGGAGCTGAAGAGCTTTGGTATCCTATCGGTCACATCCTTGATCATCGCACCTGGAAGGCAGCATACTTCTCTTGCAGTTATGTCCGGTCTGCAGATGGCTGCTTCTGTGCCTCTCAGTAGTGAGTCTCCCACCACCACCACTCTTCGTTGCTTCTTGGCTGTACTTTTTGCTGTCACTTGTTGCTGTGTGCCCTTTTCTTTTTTGCTTGCTGGTATTGCTTCATTCTTAGGTGTGCCATCTTCATCCTCTACAAAGATTTGATATCGGTTCTTCAGTTGTGTGGTTGGTGATTTCTCCATGGTCTTCTTGCTTCTTTTGGTCACATGCTTCCACTCATCTGCTTTTGGAGGTTCTCTGACACTTTTTGCACCTTCTGTGACCAGTAGAGATGCTTCTGTTCTGTCTAGAAAGTCTTCATTCTCTTTGATGAGTTTCAAAGTTGCTATTCTTTCTTCCAGACCCCGCACCTTTTCTTCTAAAAGGGCCACTAGTCTACACTTCTGACAGGTGAAATTGGATTCTTCTTCTGGTCGATCTGTGAACATGTAGCACATGCTGCAGCTCACCATGTAGGTTGTCACATCTGCCATGTTGCTCCTAGATCCTGCTGACTTGCTGTGTGTTTTCCTTCTTGTGGAATCTACTCAGCCAAGCTCTCTTGCAATAATGTCCTACAGGCAAAAATTTGGTGATGCTTTCGAAGCAGCTGGTCCCGGCTGTACCCAACGATCTTCTAGCTTAGGGAGACTTCGCTTCTCCCAGAAGGCACCTGGAATATGCAAATTAGCCTCCTGAAGCTTGAATCCTTGGTTTGGTGATGCTTTCGAAGCAGCTGGTCCCGGCTGTACCCAACGATCTTCTAGCTTAGGGAGACTTCGCTTCTCCCAGAAGGCACCTGGAATATGCAAATTAGCCTCCTGAAGCTTGAATCCCTGGTTCAGGGATTGGTTCGTTCGGTCTGGCCATTAGTCTGAGGATGGAAAGCCGAGGAAAAAGACAAGTCAATGCCCATCCTACCACAAAAGGCTCGCCAAAACCTTGAAACAAAGTGGGAACCTCTGTCAGAAACGATATTCTCTGGAATGCCATGTAAACGAACCACATGCTGGAAGAACAATGGCACCAAATCAGAGGAGGAAGGCAATTTAGACAAGGGTACCAGATGGACCATCTTAGAAAAGCGATCACAGACCACCCAAATGACTGACATCTTTTGAGAAACGGGAAGATCAGAAATAAAATCCATAGAGATATGTGTCCAAGGCCTCTTCGGGACCGGCAAGGGCAAAAGCAACCCACTGGCACGAGAACAGCAGGGCTTAGCCCGAGCACAAATCCCACAGGACTGCACAAAAACACGCACATCCCGCGACAGAGACGGCCACCAAAAGGATCTAGCCACCAACTCTCTGGTACCAAAGATTCCAGGATGACCAGCCAACACCGAACAATGAACCTCAGAGATAACTTTATTGGTCCACCTATCAGGGACAAACAGTCTCTCCGCTGGACAACGATCAGGTTTATTAGCCTGAAATTTTTGCAGCACCCGCCGCAAATCAGGGGAGATGGCAGACACAATTACTCCTTCCTTGAGGATACCCGCCGGCTCAGACAAACCCGGAGAGTCGGGCACAAAACTCCTAGACAGAGCATCCGCCTTCACATTTTTAGAGCTCGGAAGGTACGAAATCACAAAGTCAAAACGGGCAAAAAACAGCGACCAACGAGCCTGTCTAGGATTCAACCGCTTAGCAGACTCAAGACCATCAAATTCAGGGCAGCGCCTGAATCCACAAATGCCATGACAGAATACGATGACAAAGAGCAGATCAAGGTAACGGACAGAAGAAATTTTGACTGTACCGTACCAATGGTGGCAGACCTAGCGAACCGCTTAGTGCGCTTAGGACAATCAGAGATAGCATGAGTGGAATCACCACAGTAGAAACACAGCCCATTCAGACGTCTGTGTTCTTGCCGCTTAACTCTGGTCAAAGTCCTATCGCACTGCATAGGCTCAGGTTTAAGCTCAGGTAATACCGCCAAATGGTGCACAGATTTACGCTCACGCAAGCGTCGACCGATCTGAATGGCCAAAGACATAGACTCATTCAAACCAGCAGGCATAGGAAATCCCACCATGACATCCTTAAGGGCTTCAGAGAGACCCTTTCTGAACATAGCTGCCAGCGCAGATTCATTCCATTGAGTGAGCATGGACCACTTTCTAAATTTCTGACAATATACCTCTATCTCATCCTGACCCTGACAAAGAGCCAGCAAATTTTTCTCTGCCTGATCCACTGAATAAGGTTCATCGTACAGCAATCCGAGCGCCAGGAAAAACGCATCGATATTACTCAATGCAGGATCTCCTGGCGCAAGAGAAAATGCCCAGTCCTGAGGGTCGCCGCACAAAAAAGAAATAACAATCAAAACCTGTTGAACTGGATCACCAGAGGAGCGAGGTTTCAAGGCCAGAAATAATTTACAATTATTTTTGAAACTCAGAAACTTAGTTCTATCTCCAAAAAACAAATCAGGAATAGGAATTCTTGGTTCCAACATAGCTTTCTGATCAATAGTGTCTTGAATCTTTTGTACTCTTGCCGAGAGCTGATCCACAAATGAAGACAGACTTCTAATGTCCATCGCTACACCTGTGTACTGAACCACCCAAATGTCTAGGGGAAAAAAAAGGCAAAACACAGTGCAAAGAAAAAAAAATGGTCTCAGAACTTCTTTTTTCCCTCTATTGAGAATCATTAGTACTTTGGGCTTCCTGTACTGTTATGAAAGGCAATTCAGTACTACAATGGAAATAGCGGTCAGAGCACATACAGTGATCTGACAAGAACCCAAAATCATAGAACGAGCTCTGAGACGTGGGAACTCTGCAGACCGCAATCCCTAATCCTCTCCAAACAACGCTAGAGGCAGCCGTGGATTGCCTGAGAAACTAACTAGCCTGAAGATAGAAAATAAGCCTACCTTGCCTCAGAGAAATACCCCAAAGGAAAAGGCAGCCCTCCACATATAATGACTGTGAGTTAAGATGAAAAGACAAACGTATAGATTCAGCAAAGTGAGGCCCGACTTTCTTAACAGATCGAGGATAGAAAAGGTAACTTTGCGGTCTACACAAAACCCTAAAGAAAACCACGCAAAGGGGGCAAAAAGACCCTCCGTACCGAACTAACGGCACGGAGGTACACCCTTTGCGTCCCAGAGCTTCCAGCAACAAATTAGACAAGCTGGACAGAAAAAATAGCAAACAAATAGCAAAGAAGAACTTAGCTATGCAGAGCAGCAGGCCACAGGAATGATCCAGGGAAAAGCAAGTCCAACACTGGAACATTGACAGGAAGCCAGGATCAAAGCATTAGGTGGAGTTAAGTAGAGAAGCACCTAACGACCTCACCAGATCACCTGAGGGAGGAAACTCAGAAGCCGCAGTACCACTTCCCTCCACCAACAGAAGCTCACAGAGAGAATCAGCCGAATTACCACTTGTGACCACAGGAGGGAGCTCTGCCACAGAATTCACAACAGAGACCTATCTGTTTTTTCTGGAGGCATACAAGTAAATGAGAAACAGATGGCATCCTTATGTCATCTGTGCGATGTCCATATTTAACATTTCAAAGTATAGGAGAAGCTGTGTAGTTTATCCATCTATGACAAATACTGATGCTACACGGATGGTAATAACAAACACATGGATCATACACTGATGATGCACTGATCCAAAACACTGATGACACACGTACCATTTTTCCATGTACGTATTTAAAGGGAACCTGTCACCCCCAAAATCGATGGTGAGGTAAGCTCACCGTCATCAGGGGCTTAGGGGCTTATCTACAGCATTCTGTAATGCTGTAGATAAGAAGCCGATGTTACCTGAAAGAGGAGAAAAAGACGTTAGATTATACTCACTCAGGGGCGGTCCTGCTACGATGGGTGTCTCAGGTCCGCTCCAGCGCCTCCCATCTTCATTCCATGACGTCCTCTCTTGGTCTTCACGCTGCAGCTCCGGCGCAGGTGTGCTTTGTCTGCCCTGTTGAGGGCAGAGCAAAGTACCGCAGTGCGCAGGTGCCAGGCCTCTCTGACCTTTCCGGCGCCTGCTCACTGCAGTACATTCCTATGCCCTCAACAGGGCAGACAAAGTACGCCTGCACCGGAGCCGCGGCGTGAAGACCAGAAGAGGACGTCATGGAATGAAGATGGGAGGCGGCGGAGCGGACCTGAGACACCCATTTGACCAGACCGCAGCGGGACCGCCCCTGGGTGAGTATAATCTAACGTCTGTTTCTCCTCTTTCAGGTAACATCGGCGGCTTATCTATAGCATTACAGAATGCTGTAGATAAGTCCCTGATGACGGTGAGCTTACCTCACCATCGATTTTGGAGGTGACAGGTTCCCTTTAAACACAGATGTGTAAATGAGGCCTTACGCTGTTTTGTGCTATGTTGAGTAAAACTGGTTTCAGTAAAACACTGTGGTGTCTGTGTCCATAACTGTACAATCATAAAGTAGGTTGCCGTGTTTGAGGTCCAAGGCTATACACAAAAACCAATCCGCTAAGCAGTTTTATTTGAAGTTCCAAATTCCCAATTGATTTTATGATGGCGTGTTTCCAAGTAGAGGTTATTGTGGCATTATTTATATATGCAGGGTGATGGCAATATTTATGTGCTCTAATATAAGGGCACTAACTTTATGTGTGCACATGTCAATACTTATTTCTGTGTGCATGCACACAAACATCTCAATGCCGTGATCCCCATGATGAAATAAAACATACAACTCTGAGTTCAGCACAGATAAAACTACACTATACAAATATCTGTACATTTCATCCTATGGAATACTAACATGGGCAGCATGGTGGCTCAGTGGATAGCAATGCAGCGCTTGGGGTCCTGGGTTCAAATCCCACAAAGGACAATGCAGCGCCCCAGGGTCCTGGTCGTTGCAGTAATGTCATTCTTCCACCAGGGGGAGTGATGTTACGTCTGAAGGCAATAAAGGAGATCACCTTACCAGGTATCACAAACCACACAACACACTTCACACTCCAGGCCGCCAGGGGGAGCCATGCTTCTATCTATTAGAGCACTCCTCACAATTAGGTAAAATTGGTAGTCTGGATAGGAGGTGAAAGAGAAGCTGGCTGGAGTGAGAGGGAGCCAGATGCAGACTGAGGTCTGTGGAGAATGAGGGTTCACAGAGCTGCACCTGCCCCACGTGCATTGCTGAGAGTGAGAAACAAAGTCATAGCACAAGGAGAGGAATCCAGAGGGAGTTCTGCCCTGCAATAGGCTGCCTCGCTCTGAGGTGCAGAAGCCGGTAGCCAGAACACCGAGGAAGTAAGGATCTCTATGCTTTACTTCAGAGACTGGCAGGACAGTTAATACCACGTTGGCTGCCCGACCTTATACCCAGGAAGCACGGTGGCAATTTGTGGGAGCCAGGGCGTCGTAGGGTCCCTGATAAAAGCCTCAGGCCATCAGTCATACGGGTTTGTCCTATCCATCAGGGGGACAGAGAGAACGAGACATTACATCTACGATAGTTGTGAGGATCTCACCGAGAAGCTCAGCAGGGAGGAACTACAACACTCAGGTGCTAGAGGAAGGCTACTGATTTCCACCTGGATAAGGCCGGCGTCACACTTGGCGTAAGACATTACGGTACGTTTTCTACGTCCGTAATACGCGCGTGATACGCCAAAATGTCTCCGTAATCTCTCTCCGTAGTTCTTGCGTCGCCTAGGTGTGGTCGCGTATTTTGCGCATGTACTGGTCCGTGTGTAATCCGTATGTGATCCGTATGGCGTTTTTACCACGCACCATTCCAAAATGGACATTTAACGGTTTTCTGGCCTGCAAATCATTTAAACCATCATTAACAACAATATTTAAGCCCTCGACAACAGGTGTACCCCTCCCATATGCCCTATATGTTCTCAAGCATATTTTGGCTGTGGTACTTGGAGCTCCCAAACATGTCTGACCATGTGTATTTAAGCACAACTCAGCGGGTGTTGCTTCACTGGGTGTTGTCTCGTCGCTTTGGCCAGCCATATACGGTCAATGCAGATCCGCGAAGGAGGAGACAAAGATTGTGGGTCCATCCTCTATTGACCCAACGCCCGAGTAAAGGACATTTCCAGAGACTCTATTCATCTTTGAGGGCCCATCCAGACAAATTTTTCCTGTATACTCGCATGTCCATCAGGACTTTTGACATGTTGCTGGAGATCTTACGTCCTGGACTCACCTATCAGGACACCTGGATGAGAAAAGCCATCTCTGCTGAGGAGCGTCTGCTCCTAACCTTACGGTATGTATTTAGACCTTTTAGATTTTGTTGTGTTGGCCAATGTGTTTTGTCCTACTATGTTTCAGTTCCTTAACTTAGACATGAGGCCACAAGCACATTTCTAAAAATGTGTTTAATATTTGATTATAGTAATACTGTGAAATGTCCCTTTTTGCTTACTCAATAATCACAGAGAAAATTTACTAGACACTTGTGTTTCGTCCTGTTTTCATATTCCTCATGTTCCTTTATTTTGTTTTCCTTGTTTTTCAGCTTCCTGGCCACAGGCTTGTCCTATGCGGGTCTACACCTGGAGTTTCTCATTGGGCGTTCTACCATTTCAGTCATTGTTAGGACAACCTGTTCCCAAATATGGCTGAAACTTAACGAAGTTGTGATGCCAGAGCCAAAAATGGATGATTGGCTCAAAATCGCCACTGGATTCCAAAATACTTGTGACTTCCCTAACTGCATTGGAGCTGTGGATGGGAAACATATCAGGGTGCGTAAGCCGCCGAACTCTGGTTCCCAATTCTACAATTATAAGCAGTTTTTCTCTGTAGTTATGTTAGCAGTTGCTGACAGCAACTACAGGTTTATAATTGTAGACATTGGGGCCTATGGCCGAACTGGAGACTCTAGGGTCTTCAATTCGTCCATAATGGGTCGCCGGCTACGTGACAACCAGTTGAACCTCCCACCACCACAACAACTCCCAGGCTCCAATGCGGAAGCAGTGCCTTTTGTTTTGGTTGGAGATGAGGCCTTCCAACTGACGAGGCACGTCATGAGGCCTTACCCCAGGCGCAACCTTGACCACCGGCGGAGGGTTTTTAATTTGAGACTTACCAGGGCACGGAGACTGGTTGAGTGCGCCTTTGGGATTCTTGTAGCCAAATGGCGTGTTCTTCAGTCTGCAATTCAGCTGAGTGAGGCTTCAATCAATGAAGTGATCAAAGCCTGTGTAATTCTACATAATTTCACCAGAATACATGATTGTTTGTCTACTAATTTGCAAAATCACGTCATGACCAATCATAGTAGGCCTCCCCCATATGTCCCTCCTCGGCGACGTCCCCTTTCTGGCCTAAAAGTTCGGGATGTGTTCACCAATTATTTTTTGAGTCCTCAGGGTGCCACTCCCTGGCAAGACTATGCAATTTTGCATGTGTAATTATTTATGTACCTAAATTTTGCCATTATCAAGTTTGAAAATATGTCTGCTGTGTTTAATTTTTTGACATATGGTTCTGATCATATCATGTGTGTGTGAGTTAAGAAGAATGAACAGAGTGCATACATAGTTTTTTGTTAAGTAAAGGCAATTTTACTTCTTAAACTTGTTTTTGGTTTTTTTGTTTGTTTTGGCATAACCAATCTTTGTGCACAAAAAAGAACAGCTTTTTTTTAACCAAAAAAAAACAACAAAGTAAAATAAAAGCATTACAGCTTGCTTTTTAAGCACAAACCAAACCAAATGTCTTAAACAAATTAAAAAAAAGTTCTACCCAACATTACAAGTCCTGGTACGTAGGAAGGGGAGAAGTGGCTTGGTCTGGGTCACCATCAGATGGCCTTTGCAGGCCCAATTGTCCAGCAGCCTGTGCGGCTGTTATAGTGGCTTGCGGGAAATTCTGCCTGCTCTGATGCTGGCCACTTTGATGAGTGGGGCCTGGATTTGGGAGATAACCCTGATGTTGCAGCCCATATGTGCGGGAATCATACCCCAACCCAAAATGACCATATTGTCCAAACCCAGGTTGGGACCAGCCTCCAGCACTGGGTGCGGACAAGTGGCCATATTGGGATGGTTGATGATATCCTGCAATATGGTGCTGATGTTGCCATTGTTGGTTAGTTGGTGGTTGGGGTGGAGGTGTTGGCTGACGTGGAGGGGGTGCTTCAGATCCTTGGTGCGCATGCTGGCCTTGTAGTCTCGGAGTCCGCAGAATATTTTCAGGTGACATCTGCCACTGTTCAATCATCTGCATCAGATTGTATGGGTTATTTGGGGGGGTGCATGCGTCAATAAGGATCTGAAAACACCCTCTCAAACGCAGCCTCAACTCCCGCTCTATGGAGCGTAAATACTGGGCAAGGCTCCGTGTGAATCCCTCCTCCCCATCATCCTCTCGAACCCGGGCCAAATAGTTCATGACCCCAGCATCCACGTTTTGCCTGCTTTGGCGAAGCTCTCTCCTGCGTCGTGCACGCTGGGGTCTGACTGCAGCCTGTGGGGATCGGTCCAGGGCAACAGTTGGGCTGCTGCTATTACCAGGGTCATCCTGGCTAGGTGCTGCTGCTGCAGAAGAGAACTGTGGGCCCTCTGGGTTTTCTTCAGAAGCAGCTGGAGCTGGGTGGGCAGATGATGAAGATGCTGTAGGTCTTGCGCAGGAGGGAGCAGCAGATGGACCAGCCACCTCTTCACCTTCTCCAACTGGGTCAATGACCAGTTCTGAGTCCGACCCTGTCTCCCTGTCAGTGAGGTTAGACTGAGTTCTGCAAAGATAAATTTGACCAGTTACTATGTTTTTTGGAATCATCTCTCAACATTCAAAAATTAACCCATTTTGAGATGTTTTTACTTACGGCCTGAGGTCCATGCTGGGGTTAAGGAAGGTTAGGCGGTCAAAGTAGATGTATTTTTTTTTTTTAGGAGGGGCCCCGGCTCCACTTCTCTCCCGCTGCTGCCTCTCCCTCCTATACTGGTCCCGGATACTCCGCCACCTTGTTGTAACATCATCCACTGAAACAACAAAAAATACACACATTGCTTAGACCATTATGCAGAGTGCTCACACAAGGTGTAATGGAGTACACAGATTGCAATGTAGCATAGAAAGAGGCTTTTGTGGCTCACATTAAGCCAGAATTTCCTCTAAAAAATACAAATTAGGAAGAAAGGCCACAAGGACAGAGTCAGCTAACCTCTATCACAGAAAAACAAATTACTGGAAAACCATGTTATTAAGGGAACACCTGTTCTAAACCTTAATCAAATCCATTTATCATATCCAGCACCATGTATATACTGCTTGGATATATATAACTTTAAGGATGAATTAATAAATTAAGGTTTAGCAATTCAAAGTAGTAAGGGCCTGCTGTTTAGCAAGAACATTACATTGCAAACATGGGTGTACTTACTTATTTGTCGCTGGGCCGCACGTGGCTGCTGGTCATACTGGGGGAAGAGGGACCCACACACGCTCCTCCATGCAGCTTGTTTTACTGCCCTGTTGGCATAGTTGGGGTCTCTTTGGTCCCAGATTTCTGGCCTCTCCTGGATCAAAATGATCAGCATGTCAAAATTAATTATGCGGGCCATGCTGAATCTCTCACTCCGTGGAGGCGTGCAGCAGACTTCCGGGTTCACTGTCTGGCTTTTTCAGCTAATTAGCATGTCTCACCTGCCTGATTGATGGCTTTCGAAAGTTCAGGACATCTGCCAGTGAGGTGCGTATTTCTCGCAATGCACACGCATGGTCCGTATGCATTCCGTATTATACGCTCTCCCATAGACTTGCATTGGCGTTTTTTTTGCGCAATACGCTGACAAACGCTGCATGCTGCGATTTTGTACGGCCGTAGAGGAACGTATAATACGGATCCGTAATATACGCCTAAAAGGACTAGACCCATTGAGAATCATGGTGCCGTATGTTTAGCGAGTTTTACGTACGTAGATTATGTGCTCTTACGCACGTAAAACTCGCATGTGTGACGGCGGCCTAAGGGGGACTCTGGATTTGCCTTTGGACTGGCCGGACACTACCTGCCCTGTGGTCTGGTGCTCTGGACTGTGGACACTGAAGCCTTCAGTAAAGGTAAAGAGACTGCAACCTTGTGTCCTTGTTCTTTACTGCGCCTCACACCATCCATCATTTGCACTCTGGGAAGCCCTGGGGACATACGAGGGGCGATCCAAAAGTAATGATAATCGGTTATTTCTATTGCACACAGAAATTAAAATAAAATGTTTTCTTCTCTCTTAGGTACCCACTAGTCCAGGAAAAAAAATCACTTAAATAGACCACGATTCCCGGGAGCTACATTCATTTGAATATGAACTGCCGAGGAGTGAACATCAAAATGGAAAAAAACGAGCTCAGAGCTGTCATCAAATACCTCTGCTTGAAAAAAATGACTACCAAAGACATACACAGCGACTTGGTGGAAACATTGGGGGACTCTTCTCCTCCATATTCCACAGTTGCATGCTGGGCCAAGGAATTCAAGCTGGGAAGAACATCGACGGAAGATGAACATCGTCAAGGACGCCCATCCACGTCCCTCAATGAAGAAAACATGAAAAAAGTTGAAGAAGTTGTATTGGCAGATCGAAGAGTGACTATCAGGCATGTAGCTGAGGTCCCAGGGATCTCATATGGCAGTATTCAAAGAATCCTTGCAAAAGAATTGCATATGAGAAAGGTCTCCGCGCGTTGGGTGCCAAAAATGTTAACCGACGAGCAAAAGAAGAAACGAGTTGACATTTCAATAGCAAGTCTCGAAAAGTTCTAAGCAGACAAGGAAAATTTTTTGTCACGTTTTTTGACCATGGACAAGACCTGGATCCACCACTTTGATCCCGAAACTAAACAACAATCGATGGCGTGGAAACGAGCCGACGAACCAACGCCGAAGAAATTCAAAGTGTCAAGCTCAGCAGGGAAGGTTATGGCGTCCGTTTTTTGGGACGATTAAGGAATTATTATGGTGGACTATTTGGAGAAGGGAGCCACTATTACGGGCTCCTACTACGCAGAACAAATAAGAAGATTGTGGGAGGCTATCAAGGAGAAAAGGCACGGCAAACTGCGGGCTGGAGTGCTGTTTCACCAAGAAAACGCGCCGGCTCACAAAGCTGCAGTTGCCATGGCTACCATTCAAGAAGCGGGCTTTGAACTGGTGGAACACCCCTCCTATTTGCCAGATCTAGCCCCCAGTGACTTCTTTCTCTTTCCTCGATTCAAGGAACACCTCCGGGGCAAGAAATTTGATGACAATAGCGACGTGATAACCGCTGTTGGGGATTTTTTTGAGGGTCAAGATCAAGAATTTTTTTCTAAGGGAATTCTAAGTTTAGAAAAGAGATGGACTAAATGTATAGACTTGATAGGAGACTATGTAAAAAAAATAAAAAAATTTTTTGACTATATTCATTGTGTTTAGTATTGATTATCATTACTTTTGGATCGCCCCTCGTACTTCACCTGTGGGAAGTTATACCATCTAGCTGCCATAACATCACCCCAGCGGACCCCTAAGCAGCGTCGGTCACCCTGACCGAATACCACAGGTCGCATCAGGAACATTTCCCCTTTAAAGAGCTTTCCCCCATTTATTAACGGGCGTCCCCTAGGGCCACGGACCGGGTCAGCCACCATGACATCCCCGCTGAGCACCGAAGGACCTGGTACCGAGTACCCCACTGCCCTACTGGGGGCGCTCCAACAACATCTGCAAGGAGTTTGTATATTCTCCCCGTGTTTGCATGGGTTTCCCCCGGGTACTCCAGTTTCCTCCCACATTCCAGGGAATTTAGATTGTGAGCCCCATCAGGGACAGTGATGATAATATGTGTAAAGCGCTGCGGAATATGTTTGCGCTATATAAAAGAAAGATTATTATTATTATGGGTTATATATTACATTTAAATAATCTTTCAACACCAACTTGTAAATTATTTATTTATATGTACAGCTCTCTGAGCACTGGATGTGGTGCGTGCTTGGATGGAAAAGTCAAAGCTGGATCAAAACAGATCATACGAGTATGTAGACACTTGCACAACTAAGCCATTGTAGCATGGGTGAATGAGCAAGAATTGTGAAATCTATTGAATGATATATGGGTAGTAATAATGGCTCTTAGGGAAAGCTATGTCTGCAAAAATTGAATAAAAGATTTTTAAGAATTAATCTGATGGAATGGCATTTGCTCACACAAATCTAGTACTTAAAAGAGTTTTCTGAGGACAAAAAAAAAGAAAGAAAACTATCTGGTTGTCCCACTAATGAGTCCCTATCCCCCTTACCTTACAGCTATTTTTTCAGTCAGCCATGAAGGCACCACAAGAGAGGGGATCCACACTTCAAGGACAGGAAACCTTCAAGATAAAAAGGGCAGCTCCTCATTCCGCATCAGTTGGTTTCCTGTCCTTAATGGGGAATCCTCAAGATGATTTCAAGGAAAATAGAAGAGGATGCCAGGGCCTGGGGTAGATGGGTTTGGCGGGCAGAGGTCTGCTGCATCAGCCACCAGGTACCAGTAGTGCCTCGGAGGCAACGTTTTTGTGCCCTCCCTGAGCGAGCGTGGGGAGGCTTTATGTCAAGCCACGTGGCCCTGCAGCACATTGGTGTGTGCGTGTAGGAAGAGGATGCCTGGGCATGGGGCAGATGGGTGTTTGGCAGCCGAGCTGCTACATAAGTCACCAGGTACTGGTAGCGCCTCGGGGGCATGTTTTTTGTGCTCTCCCTGAGCAAGTGTGGGGGATGGCTCTGTGCCAGATCGCACAGCCCTAAAGCACATCTGTGCAGAGTCGGGCCCAGGTCTGGGGTGGTCAGTACGGGGTAGAGTTGTCTGCTGTGGCCACTGCAGAGCGATGGTAGCGTCAGAGAGGCAAGATGTGCCTGCCCTGAGAATAGGCACAGGATTCACTCACCTTCTCCTCCTGCTCCCTGATGCTTATTAGGTCTGCAGCCTGCCGACACGCTCTCACACCTGAAGTGTCGGAGTAACAGCACTGCTTCCCCAATGCAGCATCGCTGGTAGTCTCATTGGATCCAGAAGATGCTGGGTGCATGTGTGCAGAAGTTACAGAGCGCACACTGGAAGTCGCCTGCCGATGACGTGCAGGGGGCGGGGCTTAGCCTGGTACCAGCCGGCTTTTTCAAAATCACTTAAAAGGACAGCACGGATGCAGCACAGCCGGAAACATTGTGGCTCTGTTACCAGAACAACTACAGCTGCAGCAAGAGCAGCAGGTGTTGCCCAAGAAATCTGACAAGAGGCACCCTTCACGGCCGCCTCAGCAGCAGTGCCGCAGCAGCAACAGGGGCCACTCGGGCAGTGTACGGGCGGATCATAGCAGGGAGTGGCTCTAGCTAATGCGGGACGTTGCGCAGTCTGGCTGAAATGTTGGCCTGGTATTATGCAGGCTAAATCTCAACTCTGTTGTCTTCCTTGTGATGGAAAATTTTTATTTGGGCCTGCGCTGGATGAGATATTAGAGAAAGCGGGGGATAAGAAAAAGGAGTTTCCAAAACCTCCCTTTCTGTCCTTTCGGCTATCCTTTCGGACGGGTTGCCGGTCCAGAAGACAGACATTCAGACAATGGGACCAGGGCTGCCACTAGAAATTTCGGGGCCCCATACTGGCAAAATTTTCGGGGCCCCCTTGAGACTCCGCCCAGGCTCCACCCCAGCCCCGCCTCCAGGCTCCACCCCTCGAACTGTCCACAGTCCCACCGCTCTCTCTTGGAAAAACTCCACTTCTCACCAATCACACATTAACAGTTCCCATCACCAGATCACACATATAGCAGGCAGCTTTTGTTTTGGCCAAAAGATTTTTTAAGCCGCCACCATAACACGGTAGACACTTTTGGCCGGGCCCTACTCTGCTGTAACCTATTAAATATTTGTTAAAATATGCAATACAATTTAGGTATATTTTTATTTATTTTTCAATTTTTAAAATGCCCAATAATATCACATAGAAGGAACAAATACCACAACACCATGACCAGATGACATATTACCACCACAGTGATCGAATAATATCACATACAAGGAACAAATACCACAACACCATGACCAGACCACATATTACCACCACAGTGATCGAATAATATCACATACAAGGAACAAATACCACAACACCATGTCCAGACCACATATTACCACCACATAGTGACTGAATACTACAATTCTGATCAGTAATTTTTAAAAAAGCACCATACTATCACCATAAGTGCCATTATACACAGGAGATCTGTACTTAGTATGCAGTGTCTGTGTACAGATAATATAGTGATCACTAGTGAAATTATACACAGGAGCTCTGTATACAGTGTATAGTGTCAGTGTATAGGTAACACACTGACTCACCAGTGACGTCTCTAGGTGAAGTCCTTCATCTTTCATCCAGCACAGACCGCCATCATTTCATCCAGCCAGGACTTCTCTCTGCAGGAAATAACACAGTTATCTCGAGCTCCGCTTGCAGAACACATTACTTAATTTTTCACAACTTCTACATTACACCACATGAAGAAGGCGACATAGTATCACTCTATACAGTAACAGGACCGCCCCCCATTTAAAACAGTATACTCAAAAAATAAAATAAATACATCACTGCAGTAATAATATCCCTAAATTAGCCCCTATGGTATTAATAATATCACCCAGCCTGGCCCCGTGTGTCTCATTCCTGGCGTCAGCCAGATATTCTCCCATCCTGCCCTCATGAGTATCCATTCTGCCCCATATGATCTCCTTATCCTGCCCCATATGATCGCCCCATGTGATCTCTCCATCCTGCCCCATCTGTCTCCATCATATCCATCCTGCCCCATGATCCTGCACGATCTGTCTCCAATTCTGCCCCCAGTGTCTCCAATCATGCCCCATGTCTCCATTCTGCCCCCTATGTCTCCAACCATGCCCCCATGTCTGCAATCCTGACACTTGTCTCCAATCATGCCCCCTGTGTCTCCATTCTGCCACATCTGTCTCCAATCCTGCCCCATCTGTCTCCAGTCATGCCCCCATGTCTTTCATCCTGCCCCGTGTCTCCAATCATGCCCCGTATCTCCATTCTGCCCCGTGTCTCGCATTCTGCCCCTGGGTCTCACAGTCTGCCCCTGTGTCCAGCATTCTGCACCTGTCACTGTGTCCAGCATTCTGCCCCTGTCACTGTGTCCAGCATTTCTGCCCCACTGTGTCCAGCATTCTGCCCCAATGTCCAGCATTCTGCCCCTGTCACTGTGTCCAGCATTTCTGCCCCTGTCTCCAGCATTCTGCCCCACTGTGTGTCCAGCATTCTGCCCCTGTGTGTGTCCACCATTCTGTCCCACTGTGTCCAGCATTTCTGCCCCTGTGTCCAGCATTTTTGCCCCACTGTGTCCAGCATTTCTGCCCCACTGTGTCCAGCATTTCTGCCCCACTGTGTCCAGCATTCTGCCCCACTGTGTCCACCATTCTGCCCCACTGTGTCCGGCATTTCTGCCCCTGTGTGTCCAGCATTCTGCCCCACTGTGTCCACCATTCTGCCCCTGTGTGTCCACCATTCTGCCCCTGTGTGTCCACCATTCTGCCACACTGTGTCCAGCATTTCTGCCCCACTGTGTCCAGCATTTCTGCCCCTGTGTGTCCAGCATTCTGCCCCACTGTGTCCACCATTCTGCCCCTGTGTGTCCACCATTCTGCCCCTGTGTGTCCACCATTCTGCCCCACTGTGTCCAGCATTTCTGCCCCTGTGTGTCCACCATTCTGCCCCACTGTGTCCACCATTCTGCCCCACTGTGTCCACCATTCTGCCCCACTGTGTCCAGCATTTCTGCCCCTGTGTGTCCATCATCCTGCCCCCTGGGCCCCCCTGGATCGCAGCAGCTCTCAAAGAAAAAAAAAAAACACAACTTCTTACCTGGCCAAGCTCCAGCGCCGGGTGAAGCTCCCTCTCCAGGCTCCACACAGACGCACTCGCCGCCGGGCCCGGCGGCTGACAATGACGTCAGACGCCGGTGGCGGCGAGTGCGCACTGCGGCCCTATTCAGCCGCCAGCCTCAGACTGGCTGGCGGCTGTTAACTATTGACGTGCGGGCGCGGGCCCGCACGTCAATAGTGTGCCGCTGCCGCAGCGCCTGCAGGGGGGGCCCGGTGACCAGATGAGACGGGGCCCGATGCGGGCCCCCTCTGCTCACCGGGCCCCATACGCCAGTCACGGCTGTCATGCCCTGATGGCGGCCCTGAATGGGACAGACCAGACAAACAGTCCAAAGGAGGGAGAAGTTTCCTTTTTGGGAAGCCTTCCAGAGAGTCGAAAAACCTCCCCAATGACTTATTTTCCCAGGTGGGAGGGAGGCTCGCTTACTTCCTCTCGGCCTGGTAGAGAATTTCTTCCAGTACCTGGATCCTGCAGATTGTGGGGTCAGGTCTGAAGCTAAATTTCCATCATCTCCCACCACAGACCTTCGCAAAGACACCAGTACAACCTATTCAGCAAAAACAACAAGCCCTGGAGGATGAGATAATATCGCTGCTAGAGAAGCACGTTCTGGAAGAGGTTCCCATAGAAGAAAGGGGGAAGGGGTTTTATTCCCCCCTCTTTCTGAGAAAAAAGGCAGACGGTTCTTGGAGGACTATTATAAACTTGAAGCGCCTCGACAAGTTTTTAGTAATCCCTCCAATCAAGATGGAGTCAATAAGAATGCGATAAAAGTCCTCTTTCCACATTGTTACATGGCGGTCCTGGACCTCAAGGACGCTTACTATCATGTCCCCATCCGCAAACAAGATTGAGGTTCCTCAGGGTAGGGGTACAAATAAGAGGTCAAGAATGTCAATTTCTATACCGTGCTCTCCCCTTCGGGCTAACAGTAGCCCCTCCGGGTATTCACGAAGCTTGTTGCGGAAGTAACGGCTCATCTCAGGGAGAAATACATTTTAATAATACCATATCTGGACGACTTTTTGATAGTGGGGAATTCTCTTCCTCACTGTCAGGTGCAAGTCACGTTGGTCAGAGACACCTTGCAGACTCTGGGGTGGCGTTTGAACCTGCAGAAGTCAAGACTGGAGCCAGTGACAATACAAGTTTTCTTAGGTCTGATAATAGAGTCAGTAAGACCGGAATGTCGTCTGCCGGAGGAAAAATAGAGAAAGATCAAGGAGCTAGTTTCATCAGCAATGGCGAATCCCAGAATAACCCTCAGGAGAGCAATGTCACTTTTGGGGTCACTAACTGCCTGTATACTGGCAGTGAAGTGGGAACAGTTCCACACAAGGGATCTTCAGTGGTGTGTGATGGAGAGCAAGCTGGTTCTGCAGTGTCATCTAGAAGGGATGTTAACGCAGACGGTTGTTCGGTCATTCAGATGGTGGTTAAAGATCGATTCAGATCCCAGAGGGGTGCCTTGGGTGTCCAGAGCGTCCAAAGTAGTTACGACAGATGCTAGTCCCTGGGGGTGGGGAGCCCACCTAGACACTTTATGGCTTCAGGGTGTGATACAACTGCAAGGCAGTTGCACGCAACCTCCCTCAGGGGGCGGAGGTAAGGGGGACAAGGTAGCATTCACCGTGTTGCACCACAGTGCAAGGCGCGGAGCACCACTAGGAGGCGGCAGAGTAGTCAGACAGGCCGGTCCACAACAAACAGGAGACGAGGTACCAGAAGTTACAGCAGAGCACGTAGTCAGAGACAAACCAGAAGTCAGAGCGGGAGATGTAAGACGAAGTCAGGGTACAAGCCAGAGAGTCAAAAGCCGGTCGGGGAATGTGGTACAGAGATGGAAAACAAGAGGCGGGGGAGAAACCCCATGAGGAAGGCACTGACGGCTTCAAAAGCACCTTATGGAACACACTGGAGATCTGCAACAACGGAGGCAAGCGCAGATGAAAGGCCACAGGATTAACCACCTCTAAAATTTCATAAGGGCCAATAAACTTGGGACCCAACTTAGCAGAGGAAATCCTCAATCTTATAGTCTTGGTGGATAACCATACCTTATCCCCCACCTGGTAAGCCGGCCCCACAGAACGTTGTTTATCCACAAAAAATTTATATTTGCCCTCAGCCTCCCCAATGTTTCTCTGAACATCCCTCCAGACCTCCTACAACCATAGAAAGGCCGAATCAGCCCCTGGACACCCCAAATCCAGCCGGGAAAACTCACCAAAGTGCGGGTGAAAACCATAGTTGCAGAAGAACGGGGAAGTACCAGTGGACTGATTTACACAATTATTGAAAGCAAATTCCACCATGGGTACCGCAGAGCCCCAATCATCCTGTCTAGGTGTGGCAAGACACTCTAATATCTGCTCCAAAGACTGATTGGTCCTTTCATTCTGACCGTTGGTCTCAGGATGGTAGGCCCATGAAAAGGTCAGTCTGATACCAGCCTTTTGTAAAAAGCCCTCCCGAATTTTGCCACAAATTGCACCCTTCTATCAGACACCACACTGTCAGGCACACCATGCAATCGGACCACATGCTCAATGAATAGTTTTGATAGAGTCTCAGCATTAGAAAGACACACCAGCAGTATAAAATGTACCTAATGACTGAATCTATCAACAACTACCCAGATCACGGTTTTGCCATTAGAGGGGGGAAGATCGGTGATAAAATTAATGGACAGATGAGTCCACAGTCTATCTGGAATTGGCAGTGGCACCAATTTCCCTGCCGGCCGGTTACAGGGTTTTTTTGCGAGGGCACAAGTTTCAGAAGAGGTCCCAACCCAGTGACGTCAGAAACCAATGAGGGCCACCAAAACAGCCTAGTGATGGCTTTACGCTTGGCTGAGATTCCAGGATGCCTACTAAGAGCCAAGTCATGGAGCTCCCGAAGCACCCTTAACCGATACTGAACAGGCACAAAGAGCTTATTATCAGGTATGGATAAAGGAGCAAGAGTTTGGGCCTCATAAATCTCTCATTCCAATGCCGAGGACCCCGCAGCCACCACCACTCCGCGCTGAAAAATGGAGGAAGGAGGTTCAGGAGGTGATATAGGATCTAGGCTATGAGACAAAGCATCAGTCTTCACATTCTTGGACTCCGGTCTGAAAGTAATAGAAAACTGAAATCAGGAAAAAAAAGGGACCACCTTGCCTGTCTCGGAGTTAAACGTTTGGCGGACTCGATGTAAGACAGGTTCTTGTGATCTGTAATGACAGTGATACGATGGACAGCCCCCTACAAAAAATTCCTCCATTCTTCAAAAGCCAATTTAATGGACAATAGCTCCTGGTTACCCACATCAAAATTCCTCTCAGCAGAGGAACGTTTTCTCGAAAAGAGGGCACAGGGTCTTAAGTTAGTCAACGTGGTGGGCCCTGAGACAACAAACAGTTTTCCACTCATCCCCATCACGCATACGGATGAGACTGTATGCTCCCCTGAGGTCCAACTTAGAAAACAACCTGGCCCCCGACAATTGGTTGTACAAATTGGGTATAAGTGGGAGGGGATAAGTGTTTCTTATAGTGATTTTATTCAGTTCTCAAAAATCGAGGCATGGGCGTAAACCACCATCTTATTTCTTAACAAAAAAGAACCCCCCCACCACAGGAGAGACAGATGGCTGAATGTGCACTTTACGGAGGCTTTCAGAGATATACTTCTTCATAGAGACCCATTCAGGGCCTGTAAGGTTGTAAAGATGGGCCTGGGGCAATTTGGTACCGGGAGCCTCCTTTTCAAAGAAAACATCGTCAAAGTCCTTAGGGTTCTCCGGAATACCTTCCAGACTGACGGATGACACAAGTACAGTAGTGAGGCAATTTTTACTACAATTAGGACCCCATTTAACAATGTCCCAAGATTCCCAGTTTATCACAGGATTATGTAGTTGTAACCAGGGGAACCCCAACACCAATCCCGCAGGCAGATTGTCCATAACAAAACATGAAATACGTTCCTGGTGTAGGGAACTCACTTTAAGGAGAAACTCCTCTGAAACAAATTTGATGACATTTTTAGCCAGAGGTGTTTTGTTAATGGCAACAATATTAATAGGAGTCGCCAATCTAACTGTCCCTAACTTACACCTGGACACCAAGTCAGAGTCAATAAAGTTCATGGACGACCTGCAATCCACGAAGGCAGAAGTGCGTGCGGAGCCACTCCCATAACAGAGTTCCACTTACAGCAAAATTTTAGAAACTGCAGAAAAAGGCACCTGGGAGTCAGAGTGACTTCCAGGACAATCACCCAGACTCAGCTGCTTGGTGGTCAGTAAGCAGGCGGGGCAGTCCTTTATCCATTGTCCGGAATCTCCGGAATAAAAACACAGCGTCCCTACACGACGCCATCTCCTCTCCTCCTTTTTGAGGTTAGCGGCCCCCACCTCTATAGGTTCAGATGGAGGCAAAACAACAGGACCAGCAGGGAGCAACAGAACCTCTCACTGTGTAGTACCTCTCTCCCGCAGCCTCCGATTCATTCGGATAGCCTGAGTCATAGCTTCCTCCAATGAGCTGGAAGGAGGATGGAGATCCAGGGCGTCCTTCAGGTAATCCGACAGTCCACTCCTGAACTGACATCTAAGCGCAGAGTCATCCCAGAACACCTACGTGGACCATTGAAGGAACTTGGAGCTGTACCACTCGGCTGAGCACTTTCCCTGAACCAGACCCATAATAGTGTCCTCTGCTAGCCTGACACAGTCCGGTTCCTCATATATAAGTCCTAGGGCCTCAAAGAACCTATCTACAGACATCCGTTCAGGGGCAGTAGGGGGCAGCAAGAAAGCCCAGGATTGGGGACCTGTTGTGAATTCTGTTATCGAACTCCCTCCTGTGGTCATGAATGGTACTTCGGCGAGTTCTGTCCATGGACTCCCTCTGGTGGCTGTGAGTGGAGCTGCTGCTTCTGAGGTTCCTTCCACAGGTGACATAGTTTATTCTTTAGCTGGCTGCTCTATTTAACTCCACTTAGATCGTTACTCCATGCCAGCTGTCAATGTTCTTGTACTGGTTCAGTTCGCTCTTGGATCTTTCTGGTGACCTGTCTACTCCAGCAGAAGCTAAGTCCCTGCTAGTTAATTATTTGTTCATTGTTTCCTTGTCCAGCTAGCTATCATGATTTTGCCTTGCTAGCTGGAAGCTCTGGGATGTAGAGTGGCACCTCCGCACCGTGAGTCGGTGCGGAGGTCTTTTTGCACACTCTGCGTGGTTTTTTGTAGTTTTTTGTGCTGACCGCAAAGATACCTTTCCTATCCTCTGTCTGTTTAGTAAGTCTGGCCTCCCTTTGCTGAAACCTGTTTCATTTCTGTGTTTGTGACTTTCATGTTAACTCACAGTCAATATATGTGGGGGGCTGCCTTTTCCTTTGGGGAATTTCTCTGAGGCAAGGTAGGCTTTGTTTTCTATCTCTAGGGCTAATTAGCTCTTAGGCTGTGAAGGGGCGTCTAGGCAGAGTTAGGTACGCTCCACGGCTATTTCTAGTTGTGTGATAGGATTAGGGGTTGCGGTCAGCAGAGCTCCCACTTCCTAGAGCTTGTCCTGTGTGAGTTTAACCATCAGGTCGTTCCGGGTGCTCCTAACCACCAGGTCCATAACAGTACAGCTGGCCCAAAGTATTAATGCATCTCAATAGAGGGATAAGAGAAGTTCTGAGACCATTTTTTTTTCTCTGCAGTGTGTTTTGTCTTTCTTTTCCCCTTAACCTCTGGGTGGTTCAGGACACAGGTGTAGATATGGACATTCAAGGTCTGTCCTCTTGTGTAGATCATCTCACTGCAAGGGTACAAAACATTCAAGATTTTGTGGTTCAGAATCCGATGTTAGAGCCTAGAATTCCAATTCCTGATTTGTTTTCTGGGGATAGATCTAAGTTCCTGAATTTCAAAAATAATTGTAAACTGTTTCTGGCTTTGAAACCCCGCTCTTCTGGTGACCCCGTTTAACAAGTAAAAATTATTATTTATTTGTTGCGTGGTGACCCTCAAGACTGGGCATTTTCCCTTGCGCCAGGAGATCCTGCATTGCGTGATGTAGATGCGTTTTTTCTGGCGCTTGGATTGCTTTATGATGAACCAATTTCAGTGGATCAGGCAGAGAAAATCTTGCTGGCTTTGTGTCAGGGTCAGGATGAAGCGGAGGTGTATTGTCAGAAGATTAGAAAGTGGTCTGTGCTTACTCAGTGGAATGAGTGTGCCCTGGCAGCAATTTTCAGAAAGGGTCTTTCTGAAGCCCTTAAGGATGTCATGGTGGGATTTCCCACGCCTGCTGGTCTGAATGAGTCTATGTCCTTGGCCATTCAGATCGATCGGCGCTTGCGTGAGCGCAAAGCTGTGCACCATTTGGCGGTATTCTCTGAGCATAGGCCTGAGCCTATGCAATGTGATAGGACTTTGACCAGAGCTGAACGGCAAGAACACAGACGTCGGAATGGGCTGTGTTTTTATTGTGGTGATTCCACTCATGCTATCTTCGATTGTCCTAAGCGCACTAAGAACTGCCACATGTTGTGGATTCTGTTGTCGGGCTCCCTCCTGTGGTCATGAATGGTACTTCGGCTGGTTCTGTCCATGGACTTCCTCTGGTGGGTGTTTCTGAGTTTCCTTCCACAGGTGACGAGGTTAATTCGTTAGCTGGCTGCTCTATTTAGCTCCACTTGGATCTTTGCTCCATGCCACCTGTCAATGTTCCAGTATTGGTCTAGTTCACTCCTGGATCGTTCTTGTGACCTGTCTTCCCAGCAGAAGTTAAGTTCCTGCTTGTTTTTCTTTGGTTTGCTATTTTCCTGTCCAGCTTGCTATTTTTACTGTTGTCTTACTTGCTGGAAGCTCTGGGACGCAGAGGGAGCGCCTCCGCACCGTGAGTCGGTGTGGAGGGTCTTTTTGCGCCCTCTGCGTGGTCTTTTTGTAGGTTTTTGTGCTGACCGCAAAGCAACCTTTCCTATCCTCAGTCTGTTCAGTTAGTCGGGCCTCTCTTTGCTAAATCTATTTCATCTCTGTGTTTGTATTTTCATCTTTACTCACAGTCATTATATGTGGGGGGCTGCCTTTTCCTTTGGGGAATTTCTCTGAGGCAAGGTAGGCTTTATTTTTCTATCTTCAGGGCTAGCTAGTTCCTTAGGCTGTGCCGAGTTGCATAGGGAGCGTTAGGAGCAATCCACGGCTATTTCTAGTGTGCGTGATAGGATTAGGGATTGCGGTCAGCAGAGTTCCCACGTCCCAGAGCTCGTCCTTATTATCAGTAACTATCAGGTCATTCCGTGTGCTCTTAACCACCAGGTCCATTATTGTCCTGACCACCAGGTCATAACAGTACAGGTGGCCCAAAGTACTAATGCATCTCAATAGAGGGATAAGAGAAGTTCTGAGACCATTTTTTTTTCTTTGCAGTGTGTTTTGTCTCTCTTTTCCCCTTTACCTCTGGGTGGTTCAGGACACAGGTGTAAACATGGACATTCAAGGTCTGTCCTCTTGGATGGATAATCTCACTACAAGGGTACAAAACATTCAAGATTTTGTGGTTCATAATCCGATGTCAGAGCCTAGGATTCCAATTCCTGATTTGTTTTTTGGTGATAGATCTAAGTTCTTGAATTTCAAAAATAATTGTAAATTGTTTCTTGCCTTGAAACCTCGCTCCTCATGTGACCCTGTTCAACAAGTAAAGATCATTATTTCTCTGTTACGTGGTGACCCTCAAGACTGGGCATTTTCCCTTGCGCCAGGAGATCCGGCATTGCGTGATGTTGATGCGTTTTTCCTGGCGCTTGGATTGCTTTATGACGAACCTAATTCAGTAGATCAGGCAGAGAAAATCTTGCTGGCTCTGTGTCAGGGTCAGGATGAAGCGGAGATATATTGTCAGAAGTTTAGAAAGTGGTCTGTGCTCACTCAGTGGAATGAATGTGCCCTGGCAGCAATCTTCAGAAAGGGTCTCTCTGAAGCCCTTAAGGATGTCATGGTGGGATTTCCCATGCCTGCTGGTCTGAATGAGTCTATGTCTTTGGCCATTCAGATCGATCGACGCTTGCGTGAGCGTAAAGCTGTGCACCATTTGGCGGTACTATCTGAGCATGGACCTGAGCCTATGCAATGTGATAGGACTTTGACCAGGGCTGAACGGCAAGAACACAGACGTCGGAATATCTATGTTTTTACTGTGGTGATTCCACTCATGCTATCTCCGATTGTCCTAAGCGCACTAAGCGTCTGTCACCATTGGTACGGTACAGTCTAAATTTCTATTGTCCATTACTCTGATTTGCTCTTTGTCATCCTATTCTGTTATGGCATTGTGGATTCAGGCGCTGCCCTGAATTTGATGGACTTGGAGTATGCTGGGCGCTGTGGTTTTTTCTTGGAGCCCTTGCAGTATCCTATTCCATTGAGAGGAATTGATGCTACGCCTTTGGCCAAGAATAAGCCTCAGTACTGGACCCAATTGACCAAGTGCATGGCTCCTGCACATCAGGAGGATATCCGCTTTCTGGTGTTGCATAATCTGCATGATGTGGTCGTTTTAGGGTTGCCATGGCTACAGGTTCATAATCCAGTATTGGACTGGAAATCTATGTCTGTGTCCAGCTGGGGTTGCCAGGGGGTACATGGTGATGTTCCATTTTTGTCTATTTCGTCTTCCACTCCTTCTGAGGTTCCGGAGTTTTTGTCGGATTACCGGGATGTATTTGATGAGCCCAAAGCCAGTGCCCTACCTCCTCATAGGGATTGCGATTGTGTAATTAATTTGATTCCTGGTAGTAAGTTTACTAAGGGCCGATTGTTCAATTTATCTGTGCCGGAACACGCCGCTATGCGGAGTTATATAAAGGAATCCTTGGAGAAAGGCCATATTCGCCCGTCGTCATCACCGTTAGGAGCAGGGTTCTTTTTTGTGGCCAAGAAGGATGGTTCTTTGAGACCTTGTATTGATTACCGCCTTCTTAATAAAATTACAGTCAAATTTCAGTATCCTTTGCCGTTGCTGTCTGATTAATTTGCTCGTATTAAAGGGGCTAGTTGGTTCACCAAGATAGATCTTCGAGGGGCGTATAATCTTGTGCGTATTAAACAAGGCGATATATGGAAAACAGCATTTAATACACCCGAGGGCCATTTTGAGCACCTGGTTATGCCATTCGGGCTTTCCAATGCTCCATCAGTATTTCAGTCCTTTATGCATGACATCTTCCGAGAGTACCTGGATAAATTCCTGATTGTGTATTTGGATGATATTATGGTCTTTTCGGATGATTGGGAGTCTCATGTGAAGCAGGTCAGAATGGTGTTCCAGGTCCTTCTTGCGAATTCCTTGTTTGTGAAGGGGTCAAAGTGTCTCTTTGGAGTTCAGAGGGTTTCATTTTTGGGGTTCATTTTTTCCCCTTCTACTATCGAGATGGACCCTGTTAAAGTCCAGGCCATTTACGATTGGACTCAGCCGACATCTGTAAAGAGCCTGCAAAAGTTTCTGGGCTTTGCTAATTTTTATCAGCGCTTCATCGCTAATTTTTCTAGTGTTGCTAAACCGTTGACTGATTTGACCAAGAAGGGTGCTGATGTGGTCAATTGGTCTTCTGCAGCGGTAGAGGCTTTTCAGGAGTTGAAGCATCATTTTTCTTCTGCCCCTGTGTTGTGCCAGCCAGATGTTTCGCTCCCGTTTCAGGTCGAGGTTGATGCTTCTGAGATTGGAGCAGGGGCTGTTTTGTCGCAAAGAAGTTCTGATGGCTCGGTGATGAAGCCATGTGCTTTCTTTTCTAGAAAGTTTTCGCCTGCTGAGCGTAATTATGATGTTGGTAATCGAGAGTTGTTGGCCATGAAGTGGGCATTCGAGAAGTGGCGTCATTGGCTTGAAGGAGCCAAGCATCGCGTGGTGGTCTTGACAGATCACAAGAATTTGACTTATCTTGAGTCTGCCAAACCGTTGAATCCGAGACAGGTTCGATGGTAGTTATTTTTCTCCCGTTTTGATTTTGTGGTTTCGTACCTTCCGGGCTCTAAGAATGTGAAGGCTGATGCCCTGTCAAGGAGTTTTGTGCCTGACTCTCCGGGTGTTCCTGAGCCGGCGGGTATTCTCAAAGAGGGGGTAATTTTGTCTGCCATCTCCCCTGATTTGCGGCGGGTGCTGCAAAAATTTCAGGCTGATAGACCTGACCGTTGCCCAGCGGGGAAACTGTTTGTCCCTGATAGATGGACTAGTAGAGTTATCTCTGAGATTCATTGTTCATTGTTGGCTGGGCATCCTGGAATCTTTGGTACCAGAGATTTGGTGGCTAGATCCTTTTGGTGGCCGTCTTTGTCACGGGATGTGCGTTCTTTTGTGCAGTCCTGTGGGACTTGTGCTCGGGCTAAGCCCTGCTGTTCTCGTGCCAGTGGGTTGCTTTTGCCCTTGCCGGTCCCGAAGAGGCCCTGGACGCATATTTCTATGGATTTTATTTCGGATCTCCCCGTCTCTCAAAAGATGTCGGTCATTTGGGTGGTTTGTGATCGCTTTTCTAAGATGGTCCATTTGGTACCTTTGTCTTAATTGCCTTCCTCCTCTGATTTGGTGCCATTATTTTTCCAGCATGTGGTTCGTTTACATGGTATCCCGGAGAACATAGTTTCTGACAGAGGTTCCCAGTTTGTTTCGAGGTTTTGGCGATCCTTTTGTGCTAGGATGGGCATTGATTTGTCTTTTTCCTCGGCTTTCCATCCTCAGACAAATGGCCAAACCGAACGAACTAATCAAACTTTGAAAACATATCTGAGATGCTTTGTTTCTGCTGATCAGGATGATTGGGGTGTCCTTTTTGCCGTTGGCTGAGTTCGCCCTTAATAATCGGGCCAGCTCGGCTACTTTGGTTTCGCCGTTTTTCTGCAATTCTGGTTTCCATCCTCGTTTCTCTTCAGGGCAGGTTGAGTCTTCGGACTGTCCTGGTGTAGATACTGTGGTGGATAGGTTGCAGCAGATTTGGACTCATGTGGTGGACAATTTGACATTGTCCCAGGAGAAGGCTCAACGTTTCGCTAACCGCCGGCGCTGTGTGGGTCCCCGACTTCGTGTTGGGGATTTGGTTTGGTTGTCATCTCGTTATGTTCCTATGAAGGTTTCCTCTCCTAAGTTTAAGCTTCGTTTCATTGGTCCGTATAAGATTTCTGAGGTTATCAATCCTGTGTCATTTTGTTTGGCCCTTCCTGCTTCTTTTGCCATCCATAATGTGTTCCATAGGTCGTTGTTGCGGAGATACGTGGCGCCTGTGGTTCCATCCGTTGATCCTCCTGCCCCGGTGTTGGTTGAGGGGGAGTTGGAGTATGTGGTGGAGAAGATTTTGGATTCTCGTATTTCGAGACGGAAACTCCAGTACCTGGTCAAGTGGAACGGTTATGGTCAGGAAGATAATTCCTGGGTTTTAGCCTCTGATGTTCATGCTGCCGATCTGGTTCTTGCCTTTCATTTGGCTCATCCTGGTCGGCCTGGGGGCTCTGGTGAGGGTTTGGTGACCCCTCCTCAAGGGGGGGTACTGTTGTGGATTCTGTTGTCGGGCTCCCTCCTGTGGTCATGAATGGTACTTCGGCTGGTTCTGTCCATGGACTTCCTCTGGTGGGTGTTTCTGAGTTTCCTTCCACAGGTGACGAGGTTAATTCGTTAGCTGGCTGCTCTATTTAGCTCCACTTGGATCTTTGCTCCATGCCACCTGTCAATGTTCCAGTATTGGTCTAGTTCACTCCTGGATCGTTCTTGTGACCTGTCTTCCCAGCAGAAGTTAAGTTCCTGCTTGTTTTTCTTTGGTTTGCTATTTTCCTGTCCAGCTTGCTATTTTTATTGTTGTCTTGCTTGCTGGAAGCTCTGGGACGCAGAGGGAGCGCCTCCGCACCGTGAGTCGGTACGGAGGGTCTTTTTGCGCCCTCTGTGTGTTCTTTTTGTAGGTTTTTGTGCTGACCGCAAAGCAACCTTTCCTATCCTCAGTCTGTTCAGTTAGTCGGGCCTCTCTTTGCTAAATCTATTTCATCTCTGTGTTTGTATTTTCATCTTTACTCACAGTCATTATATGTGGGGGGCTGCCTTTTCCTTTGGGGAATTTCTCTGAGGCAAGGTAGGCTTTATTTTTCTATCTTCAGGGCTAGCTAGTTCCTTAGGCTGTGCCGAGTTGCATAGGGAGCGTTAGGAGCAATCCACGGCTATTTCTAGTGTGCGTGATAGGATTAGGGATTGCGGTCAGCAGAGTTCCCACGTCCCAGAGCTCGTCCTTATTATCAGTAACTATCAGGTCATTCCGTGTGCTCTTAACCACCAGGTCCATTATTGTCCTGACCACCAGGTCATAACAGCCACCATTGGTACGGTACAGTCTAAATTTCTTTTGTCCGTTACTCTGATTTGCTCTTTGTCGTCCTATTCTGTTATGGCATTTGTGGATTCAGGCGCTGCTCTGAATTTGATGGACTTGGAGTTTGCTAGGTGCTGTGTTTTTTTCTTGGAGCCCTTGCAGTATCCTATTCCATTGAGAGGAATTGATGCTACGCCTTTGGCCAAGAATAAGCCTCAGTACTGGACTCAATTGATCATGTGCATGGCTCCTGCAGATCAGGAGGATATTCGCTTTTTGGTGTTACATAATCTGCATGATGTGGTCGTTTTGGGGTTGCCATGGCTACAGGTCCATAGTCCAGTATTGGATTGGAAATCTATGTCTGTGTCCGGCTGGGGTGGTCAGGGGGTACATGGTGATGTTCCATTGCTGTCAATTTCACCTTCCACTCCTTCTGAAGTCCCTGAGTTTTTGTCAGATTACCGGGATGTATTTGATGAGCCCAAATCTGGTGCCCTACCTCCTCATAGGGATTGCGATTGTGCTATTAATTTGATTCCGGGTAGTAAGTTTCCTAAGGGCCGACTGTTTAATTTATCTGTGCCAGAGCACGCCGCTATGCGGAGTTATATAAAAGAATCCTTGGAGAAAGTTCATATTCGCCTGTCGTCATCACCGTTGGGAGCTGAGTTCTTTTTTGTGGCCAAGAAGGATGGTTCTTTGAGACCTTGTATTGATTACCGCCTTCTTAATAAGATCATAGTCAAATTTCAGTACCCTTTGCCGCTGTTGTCTGATTTGTTTGCTCGGATTAAGGGGGCTAGTTGGTTCACCAAGATAGATCTTCGTGGGGCATATAATCTTGTGCGAATTAAACAGGGCGATGAATGGAAAACAGCATTTAATACGCCCGAGGGTCATTTTGAGTACCTGGTTATGCCATTCGGGCTTTCTAATGCTCCATCTGTGTTTCAGTCCTTGATGCATGACATCTTCCGAAAGTACCTGGATAGATTCATGATTGTATATTTGGATGATATTTTGGTCTTTTCGGATGATTGGGAGTCTCATGTGAAGCAGGTCAGAATGGTGTTCCAGGTCCTTCGTGCGATTTCCTTGTTTGTGAAGGGGTCAAAATGTCTCTTTGGAGTTCAGAAGGTTTCATTTTTGGGTTTCATTTTTTCCCCTTCTACTATCGAGATGGACCCTGTTAAAGTTCAGGCCATTTATGATTGGACTCAGCCGACATCTGTGAAGAGCCTGCAGAAGTTCCTGGGCTTTGCTAATTTTTACCGTCACTTCATCGCTAATTTTATTAGTGATGCTAAACCGTTGACTGACTTGACCAAGAAAAGTGCTGATGTGGTCAATTGGTCCTCTGCGGCTGTAGAGGCTTTTCAGGAGTTGAAGCGTCGTTTTTCTTCTGCCCCTGTATTGTGCCAGCCATATTTTTCGCTCCCGTTTCAGGTCGAGGTTGATGCTTCTGAGATTGGAGCAGGGGCTGTTTTGTCGCAAAGAAGTTCTGATGGCTCGGTGATGAAACCATGTGCCTTCTTTTCTAGAAAATTCTCGCCTGCTGAGCGCAATTATGATGTTGGCAATCGAGAGTTGTTGGCCATGAAGTGGGCATTCGAGGAGTGGCAACATTGGCTTGAAGGAGCCAAGCATCACGTGGTGGTCTTGACGGATCACAAGAATTTGACTTATCTCGAGTCTGCCAAACGGTTGAATCCTAGACAGGCTCGATGGTCGCTGTTTTTCTCCCGTTTTGATTTTGTGGTTTCGTACCTTCCGGGCTCTAAGAATGTGAAGGCTGATGCTCTGTCAAGGAGTTTTGTGCCTGACTCTCCGGGTGTTCCTGAGCCGGCGGGTATTCTCAAAGAGGGGGTAATTTTGTCTGCCATCTCCCCTGATTTGTGGCGGGTGCTGCAGAAGTTTCAGGCTGATAGACCTGACCGTTGTCCAGCGGAGAAACTGTTTGTCCCTGATAGATGGACTAGTAGAGTTATCTCTGTGGTTCATTGTTCGGTGTTGGCTGGTCATCCTGGAATCTTTGGTACCAGAGATTTGGTGGCTAGATCCTTTTGGTGGCCTTGTTTGTCACGGGATGTGCGTTCTTTTGTGCAGTCCTGTGGGACTTGTGCTCGGGCTAAGCCCTGCTGTTCTCGTACCAGTGGGTTGCTTTTGCCCTTGCCGGTCCCGAAGAGGCCCTGGACGCATATTTCCATGGATTTTTTTCAGATCTCCCTGTCTCTCAAAGGATGTCGGTCATTTGGGTGGTTTGTGATCGCTTCTCTAAGATGGTCCATTTGGTACCCTTGTCTAAATTGCCTTCCTCCTCTGATTTGGTGCCATTGTTTTTCCAGCATGTGGTTCGTTTGCATGGCATTCCGGAGAACATCGTCTCGGACAGAGGTTCCCAGTTTGTTTCGAGGTTTTGGCGGTCCTTTTGTGCTAAGATGGGCATTGATTTGTCTTTTTCTTCGGCTTTCCATCCTCAGACAAATGGCCAAACCGAACGAACTAATCAGACTTTGGAAACATATCTGAGATGCTTTGTTTCTGCTGATCAGGATGATTGGGTGTCCTTCTTGCCTTTGGCTGAGTTCGCCCTTAATAATCGGGCCAGCTCGGCTACTTTGGTTTCGCCTTTTTTCTGTAATTCTGGTTTCCATCCTCGTTTCTCTTCAGGGCAGGTTGAGCCTTCGGACTGTCCTGGTGTGGATACTGTGGTGGACAGGTTGCAGCAGATTTGGACTCATGTGGTGGACAATTTGACATTGTCCCAGGAGAAGGCGCAACGTTTCGCTAACCGCCGACGCTGTGTTGGTCCCCGACTTCGTGTTGGGGATTTGGTTTGGTTGTCGTCTCGTTATGTTCCTATGAAGGTTTCCTCTCCTAAGTTTAAGCCTCGTTTCATTGGTCCGTATAAGATTTCTGAAGTTCTCAATCCTGTGTCATTTTGTTTGGCCCTTCCAGCTTCTTTTGCCATCCATAATGTGTTCCACAGGTCGTTATTGCGGAGATACGTGGCGCCTATGGTTCCCTCCGTTGATCCTCCTGCCCCGGTGTTGGTCGAGGGGGAGTTGGAGTATGTGGTGGAGAAGATTTTGGATTCTCGTATTTCGAGACGGAAACTCCAATACCTGGTCAAGTGGAAGGGTTATGGTCAGGAAGATAATTCCTGGGTTTTTGCCTCTGATGTTCATGCTGCTGATCTGGTTCGTGCCTTTCATTTGGCTCGTCCTGGTCGGCCTGGGGGCTCTGGTGAGGGTTCGGTGACCCCTCCTCAAAGGGGGGTACTGTTGTGAATTCTGTTATCGAACTCCCTCCTGTGGTCATGAATGGTACTTCGGCGAGTTCTGTCCATGGACTCCCTCTGGTGGCTGTGAGTGGAGCTGCTGCTTCTGAGGTTCCTTCCACAGGTGACGTAGTTTATTCTTTGGCTGGCTGCTCTATTTAACTCCACTTAGATCGTTACTCCATGCCAGCTGTCAATGTTCTTGTACTGGTTCAGTTCGCTCTTGGATCTTTCTGGTGACCTGTTTACTCCAGCAGAAACTAAGTCCCTGCTAGTTAATTATTTGTTCATTGTTTCCTTGTCCAGCTAGCTATCATGATTTTGCCTTGCTAGCTGGAAGCTCTGGGATGCAGAGTGGCACCTCCGCACCGTGAGTCGGTGCGGAGGTCTTTTTGCACACTCTGCATGGTTTTTTGTAGTTTTTTGTGCTGACCGCAAAGATACCTTTCCTATCCTCTATCTGTTTAGGAAGTCTGGCCTCCCTTTCCTGAAACCTGTTTCATTTCTGTGTTTGTGACTTTCATCTTAACTCACAGTCAATATATGTGGGGGCTGCCTTTTCCTTTGGGGAATTTCTCTGAGGCAAGGTAGGCTTTATTTTCTATCTCTAGGGCTAGTTAGCTCTTAGGCTGTGAAGAGGCGTCTAGGCAGAGTTAGGTACGCTCCACGGCTATTTCTAGTTGTGTGATAGGATTAGGGGTTGCGGTCAGCAGAGCTCCCACTTCCCAGAGCTTGTCCTTTGTGAGTTTAACCATCAGGTCGTTCCGGGTGCTCCTAACCACCAGGTCCATAACAGGGACCCTCCCTAAGTAAGGAGGTAATAATCCCTACCCGCTGAGTCTCATTCCCAGACGATCGGGGTCTAAGAGAAAACAATAATTTACAACCCTCCCTGAATGTACGAAATGTATCTTTTTCGCCAGAAAACGTGTCAGGAAGTTTAACCGAGGGTTCGGAAGAGTGCAAAACAACATCTACTGAATCACCAGGTCGACTAACAGCATGAAGGGTGGTTCCCTCCATGGTCTTAACAGTCTCCGTCAGCTTTTTTCTTAAGTGAGTATGAGATGTGGCAAGGGTCTGATGTTCCACCGAAAAATCCCTCATCATCTATGTCAAACTGGATACTTGATCTGCCAATTACAAAGCGGATCCATGAACTGAGGAAAAAAATGCAAAATCCTCTTTAAATGTGGGGTCAGCGATAATGTGATGCAACTGCAAGGCAGTTACACGCAACCTTCCCCAAGGGGCACGGGTAAGGGGGACAAGGTAGCACTCATTGTGTTGCGCAAGAGTGCAAGGCACGGAGAGCCACTAGGAGGCTGCAGAGTAGTCAGACCTACGGGTCCGCAACAAACAGGAGATGAGATACCAGAAGTAACAGTAGAGCACATAGTCAGAGACAAGACAGAAGTCAGAGCCAAACGGGAGCGCGGTATCCAAAAGGTGAGACGTAAGATGAAGTCTCTGGTATGCACTGAATGTTCCTGCTTTCCCCGGCTCCTGAATGTCAGTTTGAACTGCATGTACTTTTCTCTGGTATGGACTGAATGCTCCTGCTTTCCCCAGCTCCTGAATGTCTATGTGAACTGCATTTAGTTTTCTCTGGTATGCACTGAATGTTCCTGCTTTCTCTAGCTCCTGAATAACTATGTGAACTGCATTTAGTTTTCTCTGGTATGCACTGCTCACCCTTCACCTTGGATCCATAATGTATTTCACTCCTCTGGTGTTTTCCATGCATACCTCTGAGTGGTCAGTCTAACCCCTCCCCCCTTTTATGACCTTTTGTTTAACTCTGAACATGTGTTCTGGCCACACACCCCCACATCCATTCACAGCTAAGTCCTTAGTAGCAGATCTATTCAAATCTAGGACAACTCTAGGGAACAGCCATATGATCACACTAATGAGCATAAGTCCAATAGAGAACAAGGAAGGTGCAAATATGTAAAAAGATATAAATTTATTGAACAAACATATAAAGACATATACACTCTGAATATTAGAGATAATAAATACAAATACAGTAACACGTCATTACCCTGAATAAAGGGGAAGAACAAGATAGAGAAAAACCGATAAGGCTCACTACTAAACTAGGGTAAATACCACAATGACTAAAGGTACCTTCACACATAACGATATCGTTAACGATATCGTTGCTTTATGTGATGTAGCAACGATATCGTTAAGGAAATCGTTATGTGTGACAGCGACCAACGATCAGGCCCCTGCTGTGCCATCGTTGGTCGCTGAACAAAGTCCAGAACTTTATTTCGTCGCTGGATCTCCTGCGGACATCGCTGGATCGGCGTGTGTGACACCGATCCAGCGATGTCTTCACTGGTAACCAGGGTAAACATCGGGTAACTAAGCGCAGGGCCGCGCTTAGTAACCCGATGTTTACCCTGGTTACCAGCGTAAAAGTAAAAAAAACAAACACTACATACTTACCTACCGCTGTCTGTCCCCGGCGCTCTACTTCTCTGCACTCTATACTTCTATGCACATACTACAGGCACCATTTAGCTCTGTTATTAACCACTAGCCTGGCTATATCATAGGATAGGCTTCTTTCTGGGACCCTAATATTATTACCATCTAGGTTGCTTGAATTGGATATATTTTTTTCTCTTTTTGCCAGTGGCGGACTGTGTTATTTTCAAAGCGACTTGAGATAGTCCCAAGTGGATATAATGGACACTTGTTATTTATCTATCTTACCCTTAGTCATTGTGGTATTTACCCTAGTTTAGTAGCGAGCCTTATCGGTTTTTCTCTTATACACAGCCTATCTTGTTCTTCCCCTTTATTCATGGTAATGACGTGTTACTGTATTTGTATTTATTATCTCTAATATTCAGAGTGTATATGTCTTTATATCTTTGTTCAATAAATTTATATCTTTTTACATATTTGCACCTTCCTTGTTCTCTATTCAGATCCAGGACTTTAGTCTGATCCACGTATCTTTCAAATTCCTTCTTTCAAATTACAGATTTCTAATTACAATACTTTGAATTAGACTGAATTGGACTGGAATTGACTGGAAGGTAACGGAATATCAAACCACTACAGTTTTGGTTTCTTTTCTCTTTCACCCCCATACTACTTTCCTTCTTACAATCTCCTGCAATCCCTCCACCTAGTAAAGAACTAATTATTTCTCCATCCATACTCCCCAGCATCTCACCTTCTCCTCAGAACTGTTCCTCCACATACAATCCTTTTTCTCCAGACACACACAGCCATATCATGTCCTATCCTGATCCCACCTTCTAACTCTCTGTCTGCTACTTCTCATTGCTGGTGATGTATCCCCAAATCCTGGCCCTCCTCAACACATCCCCACACTCATTTCTAACCCCCTACCGCGATCCTCTACACGTTTTCCCAACCATGATAACCTCATACCCATTCATACAGCCCCCACTCCCCCGGTCCCCCTACCTGGAGCACTATGGAACGCACGCTCTGTCTGCAATAAACTGCCATTTATCCATGACCTCTTCATCCCCAACAAACTCTCCTTCCTTGTCATCACTGAAACCTGGCTCACCCCCTTTGACTCAGCCTCTCCAGCTGTACTTTCCTATGGTGAAATTCCACCTCTCTCACACCCCTCGCCCCAGCAACAAACATGATGGAGGAGTTGGTTTGCTCCTGTCTGACATCTGCTCTAATCCCGCTACCACTCTCCGGTACTCTTCCCTCATTTGAGGTGCACTCCGCCTGCATCTATTCACCCTCCAACCTCCAGCTGACTATCATCTACCGCCCCCCAGAACTAGCCATCTCCACCTTTCGAGACCACTTCACCACCTGGCTACTTCATTTCCTCTCTGCTGACATCCCCACTATCATCATGGGTGACTTCAATATCCCCACTGATACTTCCACCTCAGTTGCCTCTAAACTTTTATTGCTCAATGCCTCCTTCCTGTTGTGAATTCTGTGGCTGAGTTCACTTCTGTGGTCACAAGTGGTATTGCAGTCTCTGGGCTTCCTCCCTCAGGTGTTTTGGTGAGCTCGTTGGCTGCCTTGCTATTTAGCTCCACCTGAGTCTGTCTTCCTTGCTCCTTGTCAATGTTCCAGTGTTGGATCTGAGCAACTGCATCTTTCCTTGGGCCTGCTGCTCTGCTAGATAAGTGCTTCTAGTTTGTTTTCTGTTTTTTCTGTCCAGCTTGTTATTATCTTTTGCTGGAAGCTCTGAGAAGCAAAGGGGTGCTCCGCCGTGCTGTTAGTTCGGCACGGTGGGTCTTTTTGCCCCTTTGCGTGGTTTTCGTTTTAGGGTTTTTTGTAGACTGCATAGTTCTCTTTGCTATCCTCGCTCTGTCTAGAATATCGGGCCTCACTTTGCTGAATCTATTTCATTCCTACGTTTGTCTTTTCATCTTGCTAACAGTCATTATATGTGGGGGCTGCCTATTCCTTTGGGGTATTTCTCTGAGGTAAGTCAGGCTTGTATTTCTATCTTCAGGCTAGTCAGCTCCTCAGGCAGTGCCGAGTTGCATAGGTAGTTGATAGGCGCAATCCACTGCTGCTTCCAGTTGTGTGAGGATAGATCAGGTACTGCAGTCTACAGAGATTCCACGTCTCAGAGCTCGTCCTATTGTTTTGGGTTATTGCCAGATCTCTGTATGTGCGCTGATTACTGCACGCTGTGTTGCCTGATTGCCAGCCATAACAGTACAAGGAGCCTTTCAATGATTTCCAATAGAGGGAAAAAAGAAATCCTGACATCATTTTTTTTTCTTAGCTCTGTCTTCAGTCTTTTTTTTCCCCTAGACATTAGAGTGCTTCAGGACACAGCTGTGGACATGGATATTCAGGCTCTGTGCTCCTCAATGGATAATCTCGTTGTAAATGTACAAAAGATTCAAGATACTATTGATCAGAAATCGATGCTAGAACCTAGAATTCCGATTCCTGATTTGTTTTTTGGTGACAGAACTAAGTTCCTGAGCTTCAGAAATAATTGTAAGCTATTTTTGGCCTTGAAACCTCATTCTTCTGGTAATCCTATTCAACAGGTTTTGATTATTATTTCTTTTTTGCGCGGCGACCCACAGGACTGGGCGTTTTCTCTTGCACCAGGAGATTCTGCATTGAGTAATGTTGATGCATTTTTCCAGGCGCTGGGATTGCTTTACGATGAGCCTAATTCAGTGGATCAAGCTGAGAAAAATCTGCTGGCTTTATGCCAGGGTCAGGATGATGTAGAAGTATATTGTCAGAAATTTAGAAAATGGTCAGTACTCACTCTGTGGAATGAATCTGCACTAGCGGCTTTGTTCAGAAAGGGTCTCTCTGAAGCTCTTAAGGATGTAATGGTGGGATTTCCTATGCCTGCTGGTTTGAATGAGTCTATGTCCTTGGCCATTCAGATCGGTCGTCGCTTGCGCGAGCGTAAATCTGTGCACCATCTGGCGGTATTGTCTGAGAGTAAGCCTGAGCCTATGCAGTGCGACAGGACTATGACTAAAGTAGAACGGCACGAACACAGACGTCTGAACAGACTGTGTTTCTATTGTGGTGAATCTACTCATGCTATTTCTAATTGTCCTAAACGCACTAGGCGGTTCGATAGCTCTGCCGTTATTGGTACTGTACAGTCCAAATTCCTTTTGTCCATTACCTTAATGTGCTCTTTGTCATCATATTCTGTCATGGCGTTTGTGGATTCAGGCGCTGCCCTGAATCTGATGGATTTGGATTATGCTAAACGTTGTGGATTTTTCTTGGAGCCTTTGCGGTGTCCTATTCCGTTGAGAGGAATTGATGCTACACCTCTGGCCAAGAATAAGCCTCAGTACTGGGCCCAGCTGACCATGTGCATGGCTCCTGCACATCAGGAAGTTATTCGCTTTTTGGTACTGCATAATTTGCATGATGTGGTCGTGTTGGGGTTGCCATGGCTACAAACCCATAATCCAGTATTGGATTGGAACTCTATGTCGGTAACCAGCTGGGGTTGTCAGGGAGTACATGGTGATGTTCCATTTTTGTCTATTTCGTCATCCATTCCTTCTGACATCCCAGAGTTCTTGTCGGACTTTCAGGATGTATTTGAAGAGTCCAAGTCTGATGCCCTTCCTCCGCATAGGAATTGTGATTGTGCTATCGATTTGATTCCTGGTAGTAAATTCCCTAAGGGTCGTTTATTTAATTTGTCCGTACCTGAACACACCGCTATGCGCAGTTATGTGAAGGAGTCCCTGGAGAAGGGACATATTCGCCCATCGTCGTCACCATTGGGAGCAGGGTTCTTTTTTGTAGCCAAGAAGGATGGTTCGCTAAGACCGTGTATTGATTACCGCCTTCTTAATAAGATCACTGTTAAGTTTCAGTATCCCTTGCCATTGATTTCTGACTTGTTTGCTCGGATTAAGGGGGCTAGTTGGTTTACTAAGATTGATCTTCGTGGTGCGTATAATCTGGTGAGAATCAGGCAGGGAGATGAATGGAAAACGGCATTTAATACGCCCGAGGGTCATTTTGAGTATCTGGTGATGCCGTTTGGACTTGCCAATGCTCCATCTGTTTTTCAGTCTTTTATGCATGACATTTTCCGTGAGTATCTGGATAAATTCTTGATTGTTTACTTGGATGACATTTTGATCTTCTCTGATGATTGGGAGTCTCATGTGAAGCAAGTCAGAATGGTTTTCCAGGTACTGCGTGCTAATTCCTTGTTCGTGAAGGGATCAAAGTGTCTCTTCGGTGTGCAGAAAGTTTCATTTTTGGGGTTCATCTTTTCCCCTTCTACTATCGAGATGGATCCGGTTAAGGTTCAGGCCATCCAGGATTGGACTCAGCCGACATCTCTAAAAAGTTTGCAGAAATTCCTGGGCTTTGCTAATTTTTATCGTCGCTTCATCTGTAATTTTTCTAGCATTGCCAGACCATTGACCGATTTGACCAAGAAGGGTGCTGATTTGGTTAATTGGTCTTCTGCTGCCGTGGAAGCTTTTCAGGAGTTGAAGCGTCGTTTTTGCTGTGCCCCTGTGTTGTGTCAACCTGATGTTTCTCTTCCGTTCCAGGTCGAGGTTGATGCTTCTGAGATTGGTGCAGGGGCGGTTTTGTCACAGAGAGGTTCTGGTTGCTCAGTGTTCAAACCATGTGCTTTCTTTTCCAGGAAATTTTCTGCTGCTGAGCGTAATTATGATGTGGGCAACCGAGAGTTGCTGGCCATGAAGTGGGCATTCGAGGAGTGGCGTCATTGGCTTGAGGGTGCTAAGCATCGCGTGGTGGTTTTGACTGATCATAAGAACCTTACTTATCTTGAGTCTGCCAAGCGCTTGAATCCTAGACAGGCCCGTTGGTCGTTATTTTTTGCTCGTTTTGATTTTGTGATTTCATACCTTCCGGGCTCTAAAAATGTGAAGGCGGATGCTCTGTCTAGGAGTTTTGTGCCCGACTCTCCGGGGTTATCTGAGCCGGCGAGTATCCTCAAGGAAGGAGTCATTGTGTCTGCCATCTCCCCTGATTTGCGGAGAGTGTTGCAGAAATTTCAGGCTAATAAACCTGATCGTTGTCCGGCCGAGAAACTGTTCGTCCCTGATAGGTGGACTAGTAAAGTTATCTCTGAACTTCATTGTTCGGTGCTGGCCGGTCATCCAGGAATCTTTGGTACCAGGGAGTTGGTTGCTAGATCCTTCTGGTGGCCATCTCTGTCACGGGATGTGCGTGCTTTTGTGCAGTCCTGTGGAATTTGTGCTAGGGCTAAGCCCTGCTGTTCACGTGCCAGTGGGTTGCTTTTGCCCTTGCCGGTCCCGAAGAGGCCTTGGACACATATTTCGATGGATTTCATTTCTGACCTTCCCGTTTCTCAAAAGATGTCTGTCATTTGGGTGGTCTGTGATCGCTTTTCTAAAATGGTCCATCTGGTGCCCTTGGTTAAATTGCCTTCCTCCTCTGATTTGGTGCCTTTGTTCTTCCAGCATGTGGTTCGTTTACATGGCATTCCTGAGAATATTGTTTCTGACAGAGGTTCCCAGTTTGTCTCGAGGTTCTGGCGAGCCTTTTGTGGTAGGATGGGCATTGACCTATCTTTTTCCTCGGCCTTCCATCCTCAGACTAATGGCCAGACCGAACGAACCAATCAGACCTTGGAAACATATCTGAGATGTTTTGTTTCCGCTGACCAGGATGATTGGGTGTCATTTTTGCCGTTGGCTGAGTTCGCCCTTAATAATCGGGCCAGCTCGGCTACCTTGGTCTCTCCATTTTTCTGCAATTCTGGGTTCCATCCTCGTTTCTCTTCAGGACAGGTTGAGTCTTCGGACTGTCCTGGTGTGGATTATGTGGTGGACAGGTTGCAGCAGATCTGGACTCAGGTAGTGGACAATTTGACCTTGTCCCAGGAGAAGGCTCAGCTTTTCGCTAATCGCAGACGCCGTGTGGGACCCCGACTTCGTGTTGGGGATCTGGTTTGGTTATCTTCTCGTCATATACCTATGAAGGTTTCCTCTCCTAAATTTAAACCTCGTTTTATTGGTCCGTATAGGATTTCTGAGATTCTCAATCCGGTGTCTTTTCGTCTGACCCTCCCAGACTCCTTTTCCATACATAATGTATTCCATAGGTCGTTGTTGAGGAGATACGTGGCACCTATGGTTCCATCTGTGGAGCCTCCTGCCCCTGTTTTGGTGGAGGGGGAATTGGAGTATATTGTGGAGAAGATTTTGGATTCTCGTGTCTCTAGACGGAAACTCCAGTATCTGGTCAAATGGAAGGGTTATGCTCAGGAAGATAATTCCTGGGTTTTTGCCTCTGATGTCCATGCCCCAGATCTTGTTCGTGCCTTTCATGTGGCTCATCCTGGTCGGCCTGGGGGTTCTGGTGAGGGTTCGGTGACCCCTCCTCAAGGGGGGGGTACTGTTGTGAATTCTGTGGCTGAGTTCACTTCTGTGGTCACAAGTGGTATTGCAGTCTCTGGGCTTCCTCCCTCAGGTGTTTTGGTGAGCTCGTTGGCTGCCTTGCTATTTAGCTCTACCTGAGTCTGTCTTCCTTGCTCCTTGTCAATGTTCCAGTGTTGGATCTGAGCAACTGCATCTTTCCTTGGGCCTGCTGCTCTGCTAGATAAGTGCTTCTAGTTTGTTTTCTGTTTTTTCTGTCCAGCTTGTTATTATCTTTTGCTGGAAGCTCTGAGAAGCAAAGGGGTGCTCCGCCGTGCTGTTAGTTCGGCACGGTGGGTCTTTTTGCCCCTTTGCGTGGTTTTCGTTTTAGGGTTTTTTGTAGACTGCATAGTTCTCTTTGCTATCCTCGCTCTGTCTAGAATATCGGGCCTCACTTTGCTGAATCTATTTCATTCCTACGTTTGTCTTTTCATCTTGCTAACAGTCATTATATGTGGGGGCTGCCTATTCCTTTGGGGTATTTCTCTGAGGTAAGTCAGGCTTGTATTTCTATCTTCAGGCTAGTCAGCTCCTCAGGCAGTGCCGAGTTGCATAGGTAGTTGATAGGCGCAATCCACTGCTGCTTCCAGTTGTGTGAGGATAGATCAGGTACTGCAGTCTACAGAGATTCCACGTCTCAGAGCTCGTCCTATTGTTTTGGGTTATTGCCAGATCTCTGTATGTGCGCTGATTACTGCACGCTGTGTTGCCTGATTGCCAGCCATAACACCTTCCGCCTCACTCAATGGTCCTCTGTGGCCACTCACAAAGATAGCCACACGCTGGACCTCATCTTCACCTGCCTCTGCTCCCTTACTAATCTCACTAACTCACCCCTCCCCTGTCTGACCACAACCTACTGATATTCTCTTCCCTTTCCTCTCCTAGTGCACAACCCCTACTCCACAAACTCACTCACCCTTGCAGAAATCTCAAACACCTCAATTTACAATCACTCTCTGAGTCTCTTCTCCCTGTTACAGACATAGCTTCCCTTCATGACACAGATGCTGCTTCCACTTTTTATAACACCACAATAACAGCAACACTCGATTTGGCCGCCCCGCTCATGCATAGCAAAACTCGTACAATCAACATGCAGCCCTGGCTGACCAGCCTGACCAAGCAACTGAGACGGGCTTCCATGGTCACTGAGTGGAGATGGAAGCGATCCCGCTCTGCCAACCACTTCATTGCATACAAGCAGTCCCTTGCCATCCACGCTCACGGCCGCAAAACAAACTTACTTCTCATCTCTCATATCCTCCCTGTCTCACAACCCTAAACAGCTTTTCAGCACTTTCAATTCGCTACTCCATCCCCCAGCACCCCCTCCCTCCCCTATCATTTCTGCTGAAGACTTTGCCTCTTTCTTTACATAGAAGATCGATACAATCAGAGAAAGCTTTGGCCCGCAGCGCCCAATGCCCCTCTTAGCTGATCAACTCTGTTCCTCCACAACCAGCTTCTACACCATGACAGAAGATCAGCCCTCCACCCTCGTGTCAAGATCACACCTCACCACTTGCATGCTTGACCTGCTCCCATCCCACCTCATCCCTAACCTCACCACGGTCTTCATCCCAACCCTAACATACCTCTTCAACCTCTCACTCACAACAGGTGTCTTCCCCTCATCCTTCAAACATGCCAAGATCACACTAATCCTCAAAAAGCCCTCCCTCGACCCATCCTCTGTGTCTAGCTTTCGCCCGATATCTCTTCTGCCTTATGCCTCAAAAATACTGTAACAGCATGTCCATCTTGAACTGTCCTCCCACATCTCCTCCTGCTCCCTCTTTGACCGGTTGCAATCTGGCTTCCGACCCCATCACTCAACTGAAACTGCCCTAACTAAAGTCACCAATGGCCTACTAACCGCCAAGAGCAAGTGACACTACTCTGTCCTCCTTCTCCTGGACCTGTCTTCTGCCTTTGACACTGTGGACCACTCCCTTCTGCTACAGATTCTCTCATCTCTTGGCATCACAGACTTGGCCCTATCCTGGTTCTCGTTATATCTAACAGACCGAACATTCAGTATCTCCCTCTCCCACACCACCTCCTCACCTTGCCCCCTGTCTGTTGGTGTTCCCCAAGGCTCAGTTCTAGGACCCCTACTCTTCTCCATCTACACCTTCGGCCTGGGACAGCTCATAGAATCCCACGGTATGCAGTATCATCTCTATGCCGATGACACACAGATCTACCTATCCGGACCTGACCTCACATCCTTACTCACCAAAATCCCACACTGTCTGTCTGCTATCTCGGCCTTCTTTTCTGCTCGTTCTCTAAAACTGAACATGGACAAAACAGAATTCTTCATCTTCCCCCATCTCACTCTATCCTTCCACCAGACCTATCCATCAATGTCAATGGCTGCTCACTTTCCCCAGTCCCGCATGCTCGGTGCCTTGGGGTGATCCTCGACTCTGCCCTCTCTTTCAAGCCACATATCCAAGCTCTTGTCTCCTCTGGCTGTCTCAAACTCAAAAATATTTCCTGGATCCGCGCATTCCTTCACCACGAAACCACAAAAACACTAGTGCATACCCTTATCATCTCCCACCTTGACTACTGCAACCTCCTACTCTCTGGCCTCCCCTCTAGCACTCTGGCACCACTTCAATCCATCCTACAATCTGTTGCCCGACTAGTCTACCTGTCTCCCCACTATTTCCTAGCTTCTCCCTTATGCCAAGCCCTTCACTGGCTTCCTATCATCTAGAGACTCCAGTTCAAAACCATTACTATGACATACAAAGCCATTCACAACCTGTCTCCTCCATACATCTGTGATATGGACTCCCGGTAATTACCTACACACAACCTTCGATCCTCTCAAGATCTTCTTCTCTAATCCCCTCTCATCTCTTCTTCCCGCAACCGCATCCAAGACTTCTCCCGTGTTTCCTCCATACTCTGGAACTCTCTAACCCAACACACCAGACTCTCGCTCACCATAGAAACCTTCAAAAAGAACCTGAAGACTCACCTCTTCCGACAAGCCTACAGCCTGCAGTGATCCTTAACCTACTGAACCACCGCACAACCAGCTCTACCCTCTCCTAGCTTATCCTCACGCATCCCCTGCAGACTGTGAGCCTTTGTGAACAGGGTCCTCCCTCCTTCTGTACCTGTTAGTGCCTTGTTTTTTGCTGTTTATTGTGTTTTTCTATATTTGCCCCCTTTTCCGCATGTAAAGCGCCATGGAATAAATGGTGCTATAAAAAATATATAATAATAATAACAAAAGTCGGGGTACAAGCCAGAGAGTCAAAAGCCAGTCGGGGAACATGGTACAGAGATGGAAAACAAGAGGCAGGGTCAGAGATCAGACTGGTTCATACACTGTAGGGAACGGGTCTAATACAAATGAGGAAAGTCAGAGGCAGAAGGAACACCAGGGTATATGGGTCAGCTGCTGTAGCCAGGAAGCATGAACTATCACTGACGCCAGCCAGCAGACTACAGAGGACTTAAAAAGCCCAGCCAGCTCCAAAACGAGGCCGAGGGGATTAACTCCCACATGACCAGTCCAGAGAGGGAACAGCTGAAAACAAACTCCGAACTGGATTATGACACAGGGTGCTTGGGATCGCTTGGGTTCTTTCTTCGAATAATTGGGAGCTCCTAGCAGTTGAAAGGGTGTTGAGAGGGCTCTTACCTCATCTACATGGTCACCACGTGAGAGTGTTATCGGACAATCGAGCCACGGTAGCCTACATAAACTACCAGGAGGGTACTTGCTCACATCCTCTAATGGCGGTAGCAGGAGAGATTTTTCGTTTAGCAGAAAGACATTTCCTTTCATTGTCGGCCCTGCATATCCGAGGAACAGATAATGTAAGAGCAGATTTTCTAAGTCGCAAACAGTTAAGACAAGGAGAATGGTCCCTAAAAGTGTCAGTGTTCAGACAGATTGTAGCCTTGTGGGGTCATCCTTCGATAGACCTTTGTGCCTCAAAGCACAACAGGAAGGTCAATAAATTATGTTCCCTAAATCCAGCAGACGATCCATGGGCGATAGATGCTTTCAGGATAGAATGGGCACCGGGGCTCCTCTATGCCTTTCCTCCAGTGTGCCTCATACAATCAGTGTTGAGAAAAATCAAGGAGGACAAAGCCAATGTAATTCTGATAGACCCATTCTGGCCAAAGAGGCCTTGGTTCTACTGGCTGAAGGCAATGTTGGTAACGGATCCATGGGTCCTTCGGGAAGACCAGGATCTCCTGTCCCAAGGACCCTTTCTTCATCCTCAGATGTCCGGGTTGCATTTAACAGCCTGGAATTTGAAAGGTCACTTTTAGAGGGGAAGGGTTTCTTGGCAAGGTTTGTCTCCACCCTGCTTAGTAGCAGAAAGATGGTAACTACTAAAATTTATGGGAGGATTTGGAGAAGATTCTTATCCTTTTCAGGACCGTTTCGGGAAGAGGAGGTCCCGTTGGTGCAAATACTAGAATTCCTTCCAAAAGGACTAGAGCTCGGCCTAGCAGTTAGTACTCTTAAAGTTCAGGTTTCAGCACTGAGGGCCTTATATAATTGTGACCTGGCAAATAATAGGTGGGTGGCCAGGTTCATTAGAGCCTGTACCAGATCCAGTTCAGTTCCATCTCCTATGCCTCCTCCATGGGATCTGAATCTGGTATTGTCACAATTGGCAGGAAGTCCCTTTGAGCTGCTAGACTCAGCCTCTGAAAAGTTGATTTCACTAAAGACAGCATTGTTAGTAGCACTTACTTCAGCCTGAAGAACTAGTGATTTACATGCTTTATCTGCAGACCCTCCCTACACTCAGGTCATGGAGGATAGGGTAGTGTTAAAATTAGACCCGGCTTACCTCCCAAAGGTGGTAACAAAATTCCACAGATCTCAGGAGATAATTCTACCATCCTTCTGTCCTAAATCAAACAACCAGAAGGAAAGAAAGCTGCATACCCTAGACGTTAGGAGGTGTCTTCTACGTTACTTACAGATGACAGAACCTTGGAGGAAACAGAGAGCCCTATTTGTGTCCTTTCAGGGGTCGAGGAAGGTCCTTAAAGTGTCCAAGCAGACTATAGCTAGGTGGGTGAGAGATGCCATAAAGCTAGCTTAGATTAGTGCAGGCAAGGCTATTCCTGAAGGTTTGAAGGCCCATTCTACGAGAGTCATGGCGACGTCCTGGGCGGAAGGAGCATGGTCATCTCCTTTTACCTTCTTCAAGCACTATAGGTTAGACCTGTCTGCCTCCTCTGACCTCATGTTCGGGAGAAGGGTTTTGTAAGCGGTGATCCCTCCCTGAGAATATAGATCTCTGAAATTCTCTCGTGGTGCCATCATGGGTGACTGAAAAATATGGGTATTACTTACTTGGTAATTTGGTAATGTGTTCTTTAACAACTCATGACGGCACCCTTATATTCCCTCCCTTCTGAATCACTCCTTTTTTGTTTGGTGAATATTAGTCATTAGACACTCCCCTTGGTGTGGATAGTACTGATTTGAATATATAGTTGGAGAAGTTATTTTGAGTGCACACTAATCGGCGGAGTTCCTCTCATGCTCTGGAAAAGAACTGATGAGAGGAGAGGAGCCGCCCTTTTTATCTTGAAGGTTTCCTGTCCTTGAAGGGTGGATCCCCTCTCTCGTGGTGCCATCATGGGTTACGAAAAAACACATTACCAGGTAAGAAATACCTGTGTTTTATTTTCATTTTTTAGACCTCCTTTAGTCTCGTCTAGATATCCTACATTTCTCAGATTGCGGTGCTGTATCTGTCCCGTAGCTCCCAAACGCCCTCTCTTAGTGCCCACCCACAGAACTCACAACCCATGACATCCCCATTTAGGGTACGTTCCCACAATCAGGAATTTTAATTTTATTTATGCAGTGTCAAACCCGCAGCGGCCAGATGTCACAGCAGAGTGGAAGGGATTTCTAGAAATCCCATGTCCACGATGTGTGCATAGTCGCCTGTGGATCGCCCGTGGAGTCGGACATGCGGCATGTCTTTCAAGACCACAGCATGGCTATTTTTCTTGTTGATCTGTCTCCGCGACAGAGATGACATAAATACAATGTATTGGATGCTGTAAATCCGCACGGTTCAGTGAACAAATGCGGATTTACCTGCATTCAATAGAAGACAGCGTTTTGGACGCAGCAAACATACACTGTGTCCAAATCACTGCTAGTTCCAGATTGTGGGAACGTAGCCTTAGAAAAAACTGCAGAGCTGCTGGCTGAGCCATTCAAAGCACAGACATTACATTTTTGCTCTGTACCAGTAAATATGGAGCTGTATACCACATCACCACGCGTGATAGCTTAGGAACAGAACTGAATTTTAACAGGAAGCAAAATGTGAAGTTTCTTTGCTTCTGATAAGCTTCACAATGTGAAGAATCTGTATGCTCTTTGACATTAAAAATCTTCATGCAAGCATAGAGTTATACAGTTTCTGAATTGTGTATATTTATTAATAAGGACTTATGCTTGACTTTTGCCTTTTTTCAATTTACTTTGTATGTATAAAGTAAATAAAAAATAAAATATGTGTGTTGTCTGTGTTAGCACACAGACCAATGTTATTCAATTGGGCTTATCAGATGCCAGTTTTATTCACACAGACTGAGTGTTCATGTTATAAAAATGCAGTAGCCTGAGACTCCCTAGTACAGGGTTACCGTGACAGAGAGGAGCCAGAAGACTGCAGCATCTTATTTCTCCTACTTAGGCAATGATTAGAAGCGCTTCACCTTCATAGTAAACAGTGTAAGTTTATTTTATCAGTGCAGAGGTTAATCTGCTCAGTTGAGAGCTCTTGGAGTATTAAGGTTCAGCTGTTCACTGTTAGCCACTCCCATCTCCTATATAATCTGGGCCCTGGCTAGTACTCATTGTCAGACCTAGCTTATGTTGCATGGCTTGTGGTTGTTGTTGGTGGTTATTGTTGGAGAAGGCGTTTGGTGGATTTATCTGAGATTGTTGCTAGGTTTTGAGTGTGTGATTATACCCTTTCTTCTCCTACTTTGGTTTAACCCCATCCTTCACTCCTCAGTATTTACCTCTGTTGTTTATGTGTGTATATTTGTATGATTGGTATTTTCTTCTATCTCTGTTCATATTACCTTATTAGTCTGGTTGGTGTATTACAGTACACTACTACTCCTCTCTTCCCTGGGTAGGGAAGGGAACAGACTGAGGGCAAATTCAGGAGCTAAGGCAAGGTATGTCATCCTGTTGAATTCACCATCAGAAGTAAATTGAGGAACAGGGCGAGCTAGGGCGCCCCTAGCATTAGGGATACGGAAGAAACTCCTAGTCCTGGGAGACTCGACAACAGAATAGTGACAGATGTATCGAGACTGGTGAATGGGAGACAATAAATGATGAATTGTGGGTGGGGAACAACAAATGATAAATTGAGGGTGGGGGAGAGTCAATTATGTATTGAATGTGGGGGAGAGCAATTGATGATAATGAAATTGCGGTGGGAGAGAGAGAAGACATGACATAATTAATTGGGGTGGAAGGGGTATGGTATTGAGTTGGGGGAAGCAGAACAGGTTCTAATTAATTTATATATTTATCAGATGGGGAAAGTGGCTATTTACAGTTAGTGGGGGCACAGTGGTGGATTAAAATTTATATTTGGAATGGTGGGTTGCATAATAACTAATTATTAGGCTGCCGTCACACTAGCAGTATTTGGTCAGTATTTGACATTAGTATTTGTAAGTCAAAACCAGGAGTGGAACAATTAGAGGAAAAGTATAATAGAAACATAAGTGGATCGCCCCATCAGGGCAGCGGGGTACTCGGTACCGGGTCCTGCGGTTCACAGGGGGATGTCATGATGGCTGACCCGGTCCGTGGCCCTGTGACGTCCGTGTAAAAGGGAAAGGTCTTTAAAGGGGAAATGTTCATGACGCCACCTGTGGTATTCGGTCAGGGTGACCGACGCTGCTTTAAGGGGTCCACTGGGGTGATGTTATGGCAGCTAGATGGTATACCTTCCCACAGGTGAAGTATGTCCCCAGGGCTTCCCGGTGTGCAGATGGTAGATGGTGAGAGGCGCAGAGAAGAACGAGGACACAAGGTTGCAGTCTCTTTAACATTACTTCAGCATCCACAGTCCAGAGCACCAGATCACAGGGCAGGCAGACTCCGGCGCAGAGAAGAACAAGGCATAAAGGTCGTTACTCCCTCGGTGTTCCGGCTACCGGGCTTCTGCGCCTCAGAAAGAGGCAGCCTGTGTAGGGCTGTCCCCTTCTGGTATCCACTCCTTTGCTATGACTTCCTTGCATGCTCGCTGCAATACAGTTCTGCCTTCAATGTCTCTTTCTAGGAGCTGCAGCTCTGAGGGCATGCACAGCTCTGTGTCCTTCTTCTTCGTTCTCTGACAGGATCCCACCTGTTATGACCTGGTGGTTAGGACAATAATGGACCTGGTGGTTAAGAGCACACGGAATGACCTGATAGTTACTAACAATACAGAACAAGCTCTGAGATGTGGGAACTCTGCTGACCGCAATCCCTAATCCTAACACACACACTAGAAATAGCCGTGGATTGCTCCTAACGTTCCCTATGCAACTCGTCACAACCTAAGGACCTAGCTAGCCCTAAAGATAGAAAAATAAAGCCTACCTTGCCTCAGAGAAATTCCCCAAAGGAAAAGGCAGCCCCCCACATATAATGACTGTGAGTTAAGATGAAAATTACAAACACAGAGATGAAATAGATTTAGCAAAGTGAGGCCCGACTTACTGAACAGACAGAGGATAGGAAAGGTAACTTTGCGGTCAGCACAAAAACTACAAAAAGACCACGCAGAGGGCGCAAAAAGACCCTCCGCACCGACTCACGGTGCGGAGGCGCTCCCTCTGCGTCCCAGAGCTTCCAGCAAGCAAGACAAAAATGAAAATAGCAAGCTGGACAGAAAAATAGCAAACAAGAGAAAAGCAAGCAGGAACTTAGCTTCTGCTGGGAAGACAGGTCACAAGAACGATCCAGGAGCGAACTAGACCAATACTGGAACATTGACAGGTGGCATGGAGCAATGATCTAAGTGGAGTTAAATAGAGCAGCCAGCTAACGAATTAACCTCGTCACCTGTGGAAGGAAACTCAGAAGCCGCAGGCCCACTCACAACCACCAGAGGAAGCCCATGGACAGAACCAGCCGAAGTACCATTCATGACCACAGGAGGGAGCTTGACAACAGAATTCACAACAGTACCCCCCCCCCCCTTTGAGGAGGGGTCACCGAACCGTCACCAGAGCCCTCAGGCCGACCAGGACGAGCCAAATGAAAGGCACGAACCAGATCGGCAGCATGAACATCAGAGGCAAAGACCCAGGAATTATCTTCCTGACCATAACCCTTCCACTTGACCAGGTACTGGAGTTTCTGTCTCGAAATACGAGAATCCAAAATCTTCTCCACCACATACTCCAACTCCCCCTCAACCAACACCGGGGCAGGAGGATCAACGGATCGAACCACAGGCGCCACGTATCTCCGCAACAACGACCTATGGAATACATTATGGATGGCAAAAGAAGCTGGAAGGGTCAAACGAAATGACACAGGATTGAGAACCTCACAAATCTTATACGGACCAATGAAACGAGGCTTAAACTTAGGAGAGGAAACCTTCATAGGAACATAACGAGACGACAACCAAACCAAATCCCCAACACGAAGTCGGGGACCCACACAGCGCCGGCGGTTAGCGAAACGTTGAGCCTTCTCCTGGGACAATGTCAAATTGTCCACCACATGAGTCCAAATCTGCTGCAACCTATCCACCACAGTATCTACACCAGGACAGTCCAAAGACTCAACCTGCCCTGAAGAGAAACGAGGATGGAAACCAGAATTGCAGAAAAACGGCGAAACCAAAGTAGCCGAGCTGGCCCGATTATTAAGGGCGAACTCAGCCAAAGGCAAAAAGGACACCCAATCATCCTGATCAGCAGAAACAAAGCATCTCAGATATGTTTCCAAAGTCTGATTAGTTCGTTCGGTTTGGCCATTTGTCTGAGGATGGAAAGCCGAGGAAAAAGACAAATTAATGCCCATCCTAGCACAAAAGGATCACCAAAACCTCGAAACAAACTGGGAACCTCTGTCCGAAACGATGTTCTCCGGAATGCCATGTAAACGAACCACATGCTGGAAAAACAATGGCACCAAATCAGAGGAGGAAGGCAATTTAGACAAGGGTACCAAATGGACCATCTTAGAGAAGCGATCACAAACCACCCAAATGACCGACATCTTTTGAGAGACAGGGAGATCCGAAATAAAATCCATAGAAATATGCGTCCAGGGCCTCTTCGGGACCGGCAAGGGCAAAAGCAACCCACTGGCACGAGAACAGCAGGGCTTAGCCCGAGCACAAATCCCACAGGACTGCACAAAAGAACGCACATCCCGCGACAAAGACGGCCACCAAAAGGATCTAGCCACCAAATCTCTGGTACCAAAGATTCCAGGATGACCAGCCAACACCGAACAATGAACCTCAGAGATAACTCTACTAGTCCATTTATGAGGGACAAACAGTTTCTCCGCTGGGCAACGGTCAGGTCTATCAGCCTGAAATTTTTGCAGCACCCGCCGCAAATCAGGGGATATGGCAGACAAAATTACCCCCTCTTTGAGAATACCCGCCGGCTCAGGAACACCCGGAGAGTCGGGCACAAAACTCCTTGACAGGGCATCAGCCTTCACATTCTTAGAGCCCGGAAGGTACGAAACCACAAAATCAAAACGGGAGAAAAATAGCGACCAACGAGCCTGTCTAGGATTCAACCGTTTGGCTGACTCGAGATAAATCAAATTCTTGTGATCCGTCAAGACCACCACGCGATGCTTGGCTCATTCAAGCCAATGACGCCACTCCTCGAATGCCCACTTCATGGCCAACAACTCTCGATTGCCAACATCATAATTGCGCTCAGCAGGCGAAAACTTTCTAGAAAAGAAGGCACATGGTTTCATCACCGAGCCATCAGAACTTCTTTGCGACAAAACAGCCCCTGCTCCAATCTCAGAAGCATCAACCTCGACTTGAAACGGGAGCGAAACATCTGACTGGCACAACACAGGGGCAGAAGAAAAACGACGCTTCAACTCCTGAAAAGCTTCCACAGCCGCAGAAGACCAATTGACCACATCAGCACCCTTCTTAGTCAAATCAGTCAACGGTTTAGCAACACTAGAAAAATTACTGATGAAGCGACGATAAAAATTAGCAAAGCCCAGGAACTTTTGCAGACTCTTCACAGATGTCGGCTGAGTCCAATCATAAATGGCCTGGACTTTAACAGGGTCCATCTCGATAGTAGAAGGGGAAAAAATTAAACCCAAAAATGAAACCTTCTGAACTCCAAAGAGACACTTTGACCCCTTCACAAACAAAGAATTTGCACGAAGGACCTGGAACACCGTTCTGACCTGCTTCACGTGAGACTCCCAATCATCCGAGAAGACCAAAATATCATCCAAATATACAATCAGGAATTTACCCAGGTACTCTCGGAAGATGTCATGCATAAAGGACTGAAATACTGATGGAGCATTGGAAAGCCCGAATGGCATAACCAGGTACTCAAAATGGCCCTCGGGCGAATTAAATGCTGTTTTCCATTCATCGCCCTGTTTAATACGCACAAGATTATACGCACCACGAAGATCTATCTTGGTGAACCAACTAGCCCCCTTAATCCGAGCAAATAAATCAGACAGCAGCGGCAAAGGGTACTGAAATTTGACTGTGATCTTATTAAGAAGGCGGTAATCAATACAAGGTCTCAAAGAACCATCCTTCTTGGCCACAAAAAAGAACCCTGCTCCCAATGGTGAAGACGACGGGCGAATATGACCCTTCTCCAAGGATTCCTTTATATAACTCCGCATAGCGGCGTGTTCTGGCACAGATAAATTGAACAGTCGGCCCTTAGGAAACTTACTACCAGGAATCAAATTGATGGCAGAATCGCAATCCCTATGAGGAGGTAGGGCACTGGATTTGGGCTCATCAAATACATCCCGGTAATCCGACAAAAACTCCGGGACTTCAGAAGGGGTGGAAGACGAAATAGACAAAAATGGAACATCACCATGTACCCCCTGACAACCCCAGCTGGACACAGACATAGATTTCCAATCCAATACTGGATTATGGACCTGTAGCCATGGCAACCCCAAAACGACCACATCATGAAGATTATGCAACACCAAAAAGCGAATATCCTCCTGATGTGCAGGAGCCATGCACATGGTCAATTGGGTCCAGTACTGAGGCTTATTCTTGGCCAAAGGCGTAGCATCAATTCCTCTCAATGGAATAGGATACTGCAAGGGCTCCAAGAAAAAACCACAGCGCCTAGCAAACTCCAAGTCCATCAAATTCAGGGCAGCGCCTGAATCCACAAATGCCATAACAGAATAGGATGACAAAGAGCAAATCAGAGTAATGGACAAAAGAAATTTCGACTGTACCGTACCAATGGTGGCAGACCTAGCGAAACGCTTAGTGTGCTTAGGACAATCGGAGATAGCATGAGTGGAATCACCACAGTAAAAACACAGCCCATTCCGACGTCTGTGTTCTTGCCGTTCAGCTCTGGTCAAAGTCCTATCATATTGCATAGGCTCAGGTCTATGCTCAGATAATACCGCCAAATGGTGCACAGCTTTACGCTCACGCAAGCGTCGATCGATCTGAATGGCCAAAGACATAGACTCATTCAGACCAGCAGGCATGGGAAATCCCACCATGACATCTTTAAGGGCTTCAGAGAGACCCTTTCTGAAAATTGCTGCCAGGGCACATTCATTCCACTGAGTGAGTACAGACCACTTCCTAAACTTCTGACAATATATCTCTACCCCATCCTGACCCTTACACAGAGCCAGCAAGATTTTCTCTGCCTGATCCACTGAATTTGGTTCATCATAAAGCAATCCAAGCGCCAGAAAAAACGCATCAACATCACGCAATGCCGGATCTCCTGGTGCAAGGGAAAATGCCCAGTCTTGAGGGTCGCCACGTAACAAAGAAATAATGATTTTCACTTGTTGAACAGGGGTTTCAAAGCAAGAAACAATTTACAATTATTTTTGAAATTCAGAAACTTAGATCTATCCCCAAAAAACAAATCAGGAATTGGAATCCTAGGCTCTAACATCAGATTCTGAACCACAAAATCTTGAATGTTTTGTGTTATGAAAGGCAATTCAGTACTACAATGGACATAACGGTCAGAGCACATACAGTGATCTGACAATAACCCAAAATCATAGAACGAGCTCTGAGACGTGGGAACTCTGCAGACCGCAATCCCTAATCCTCTCCAAACAACACTAGAGGCAGCCGTGGATTGCTCCTAACTCTGCCTATGCAACTCGGCACAGCCTGAGAAACTAACTAGCCTGAAGATAGAAAATAAGCCTACCTTGCCTCAGAGAAATACCCCAAAGGAAAAGGCAGCCCCCCACATATAATGACTGTGAGTTAAGATGAAAAGACAAACGTAGAGATGAAATAGATTCAGCAAAGTGAGGCCCGACTTTCTAAACAGATCGAGGATAGAAAAGGTAACTTTGCGGTCTACACAAAACCCTAAAGAACACCACGCAAAGGGGGCAAAAAGACCCTCCGTACCGAACTAACGGCACGGAGGTACACCCTTTGCGTCCCAGAGCTTCCAGCAACAAATTAGACAAGCTGGACAGAAAAAATAGCAAACAAATAGCAAAGAAGAACTTAGCTATGCAGAGCAGCAGGCCACAGGAAAGATCCAGGGAAAAGCAAGTCCAACACTGGAACATTGACAGGAAGCCAGGATCAAAGCATTAGGTGGAGTTAAGTAGAGAAACACCTAACGACCTCACCAGATCACCTGAGGGAGGAAACTCAGAAGCCGCAGTACCACTTCCCTCCAACAACAGAAGCTCACAGAGAGAATCAGCCGAAGTACCACTTGTGACCACAGGAGGGAGCTCTGCCACAGAATTCACAACAGTACCCCCCCCTTGAGGAGGGGTCACCGAACCCTCACCAGAGCCCCCAGGCCGACCAGGATGAGCCACATGAAAGGCAAGAACAAGATCGGGAGCATGGACATCAGAGGCAAAAACCCAGGAATTATCTTCCTGAGCATAACCCTTCCATTTAACCAGATACTGGAGTTTCCGTCTAGAAACACGTGAATCCAAAATCTTCTCCACAATATACTCCAATTTCCCCTCCACCAAAACCGGGGCAGGAGGATCAACAGATGGAACCATAGGTGCCACGTATCTCCGCAACAATGACCTATGGAATACGTTATGTATGGAAAAAGAATCTGGAAGGGTCAGACGAAAAGACACAGGATTAAGAACCTCAGAAATCCTATACGGACCAATGAAACGAGGTTTAAACTTAGGAGAGAAAACCTTCATAGGAATATGACGAGAAGATAACCAAACCAGATCCCCAACACGAAGTCGGGGACCCACACGGCGTCTGCGATTAGCGAAACGTTGACCCTTCTCCTGGGACAAGGTCAAATTGTCCACTACATGAGTCCAAATCTGCTGCAACCTGTCCACCACAGTATCCACACCAGGACAGTCCGAAGACTCAACCTGTCCTGAAGAGAAACGAGGATGGAACCCAGAATTGCAGAAAAATGGCGAAACCAAGGTAGCCGAGCTGGCCCGATTATTAAGGGCGAACTCAGCCAAAGGCAAAAAGGACACCCAGTCATCCTGATCGGCAGAAACAAAGCATCTCAGAGATGTTTCCAAGGTCTGATTGGTTCGTTCGGTCTGGCCATTAGTCTGAGGATGGAAAGCCGAGGAAAAAGACAAGTCAATGCCCATCCTACCACAAAAGGCTCGCCAAAACCTTGAAACAAACTGGGAACCTCTGTCAGAAACGATATTCTCTGGAATGCCATGTAAACGAACCACATGCTGGAAGAACAATAGCACCAAATCAGAGGAGGAAGGCAATTTAGACAAGGGTACCAGATGGACCATCTTAGAAAAGCGATCACAGACCACCCAAATGACTGACATCTTTTGAGAAACGGGAAGATCAGAAATAAAATCCATAGAGATATGTGTCCAAGGCCTCTTCGGGACCGGCAAGGGCAAAAGCAACCCACTGGCACGAAAACAGCAGGGCTTAGCCCGAGCACAAATCCCACAGGACTGCACAAAAACACGAACATCCCGCGACAGAGACGGCCACCAAAAGGATCTAGCCACCAAATCTCTGGTACCAAAGATTCCAGGATGACCAGCCAACACCGAACAATGAACCTCAGAGATAACTTTATTGGTCCACCTATCAGGGACAAACAGTCTCTCCGCTGGACAACGATCAGGTTTATTAGCCTGAAATTTTTGCAGCACCCGCCGCAAATCAGGGGAGATGGCAGACACAATTACTCCTTCCTTGAGGATACCCGCCGGCTCAGACAAACCCGGAGAGTCGGGCACAAAACTCCTAGACAGAGCATCCGCCTTCACATTTTTAGAGCCCGGAAGGTACGAAATCACAAAGTCAAAACAGGCAAAAAACAGCGACCAACGAGCCTGTCTAGGATTCAACCGCTTAGCAGACTCAAGATAAGTCAAGTTCTTATGATCAGTCAATACCACCACGCGATGCTTAGCTCTTTCAAGCCAATAACGCCACTCCTCGAATGCCCACTTCATGGCCAGCAACTCTCGGTTGCCCACATCATAATTTCGCTCAGCAGGCGAAAACTTCCTGGAAAAAAAAGCGCATGGTTTCATCACTGAGCAATCAGAACCTCTCTGCGACAAAACAGCCCCTGCTCCAATCTCAGAAGCATCAACCTCGACCTGGAACGGAAGAGAAACATCTGGTTGAGACAACACAGGGGCAGAAGAAAAACGACGCTTCAACTCTTGAAAAGCTTCCACAGCAGCAGAAGACCAATTGACCAAATCAGCACCCTTCTTGGTCAAATCGGTCAATGGTTTGGCAATACTAGAAAAATTGCAGATGAAGCGACGATAAAAATTAGCAAAGCCCAGGAACTTTTGCAGACTTTTCAGATATGTCGGCTGAGTCCAATCATGGATGACTTGGACCTTAACAGGATCCATCTCGATAGTAGAAGGGGAAAAGATGAACCCCAAAAATGAAACCTTCTGCACACCAAAGAGACACTTTGATCCTTTCACAAACAAAGAATTAGCACGCAGGACCTGAAAAACTGTTCTGACCTGCTTCACATGAGACTCCCAATCATCCGAGAAGATCAAAATGTCATCCAAGTACACAATCAGGAATTTATCCAGGTACTCTCGGAAGATGTCATGCATAAAGGACTGAAACACTGATGGAGCATTGGCAAGTCCGAATGGCATCATTAGATACTCAAAATGACCCTCGGGCGTATTAAATGCAGTTTTCCATTCATCTCCTCGCCTGATTCGCACCAGATTATACGCACCACGAAGATCTATCTTAGTGAACCAACTAGCCCCCTTAATCCGAGCAAACAAATCAGATAACAATGGCAAGGGGTACTGAAATTTAACCGTGATCTTATTTAGAAGGCGGTAATCTATACAAGGTCTCAGCGAACCATCCTTCTTGGCTACAAAAAAGAACCCTGCTCCTAATGGTGACGATGACGGGCGAATATGCCCCTTCTCCAGGGATTCCTTCACATAACTGCGCATAGCGGCGTGCTCAGGCACGGATAAATTAAACAGTCGACCTTTTGGGAATTTACTACCAGGAATCAAATTGATAGCACAATCACAATCCCTATGCGGAGGTAGGGCATCGGACTTGGGCTCATCAAATACATCCCGGTAATCAGACAAGAACTCTGGAACCTCAGAAGGGGTGGATGACGAAATTGACAGAAATGGAACATCACCATGTACCCCCTGACAACCCCAGCTGGACACCGACATGGATTTCCAATCTTATACTGGATTATGGGCTTGTAGCCATGGCAACCCCAACACGACCACATCATGCAGATTATGCAACACCAGAAAGCGAATAACCTCCTGATGTGCAGGAGCCATGCACATGGTCAGCTGGGTCCAGTATTGAGGCTTATTCTTGGCCAAAGGCGTGGCATCAATTCCTCTCAATGGAATAGGACACTGCAAGGGCTCTAAGAGAAACCCACAACGCTTAGCATACTCCAAGTCCATCAAATTCAGGGCAGCGCCTGAATCCACAAATGCCATGACAGAATACGATGACAAAGAGCAGATCAAGGTAACGGACAGAAGAAATTTTGACTGTACCGTACCAATGGTGGCAGACCTAGCGAACCGCTTAGTGCGCTTAGGACAATCAGAGATAGCATGAGTGGAATCACCACAGTAGAAACACAGCCCATTCAGACGTCTGTGTTCTTGCCGTTTAACTCTGGTCAAAGTCCTATCGCACTGCATAGGCTCAGGTTTAAGCTCAGGTAATACCGCCAAATGGTGCACAGATTTACGCTCACGCAAGCGTCGACCGATCTGAATGGCCAAAGACATAGACTCATTCAAACCAGCAGGCATAGGAAATCCCACCATGACATCCTTAAGGGCTTCAGAGAGACCCTTTCTGAACATAGCTGCCAGCGCAGATTCATTCCATTGAGTGAGCACGGACCACTTTCTAAATTTCTGACAATATACCTCTATCTCATCCTGACCCTGACAAAGAGCCAGCAAATTTTTCTCTGCCTGATCCACTGAATTAGGTTCATCGTACAGCAATCCGAGCGCCAGGAAAAACGCATCGATATTACTCAATGCAGGATCTCCTGGCGCAAGAGAAAATGCCCAGTCCTGAGGGTCGCCGCGCAAAAAAGAAATAACAATCAAAACCTGTTGAACTGGATCACCAGAGGAGCGAGGTTTCAAGGCCAGAAATAATTTACAATTATTTTTGAAACTCAGAAACTTAGTTCTATCTCCAAAAAACAAATCAGGAATAGGAATTCTTGGTTCCAACATAGCTTTCTGATCAATAGTGTCTTGAATCTTTTGTACTCTTGCCGAGAGCTGATCCACAGATGAAGACGGACTTCTAATGTCCATCGCTACACCTGTGTACTGAACCACCCAAATGTCTAGGGGAAAAAAAAGGCAAAACACAGTGCAAAGAAAAAAAAATGGTCTCAGAACTTCTTTTTTCCCTCTATTGAGAATCATTAGTACTTTTGGCTTCCTGTACTGTTATGAAAGGCAATTCAGTACTACAATGGACATAACGGTCAGAGCACATACAGTGATCTGACAATAACCCAAAATCATAGAACGAGCTCTGAGACGTGGGAACTCTGCAGACCGCAATCCCTAATCCTCTCCAAACAACACTAGAGGCAGCCGTGGATTGCGCCTAACTCTGCCTATGCAACTCGGCACAGCCTGAGAAACTAACTAGCCTGAAGATAGAAAATAAGCCTACCTTGCCTCAGAGAAATACCCCAAAGGAAAAGGCAGCCCCCCACATATAATGACTGTGAGTTAAGATGAAAAGACAAACGTAGAGATGAAATAGATTCAGCAAAGTGAGGCCCGACTTTCTAAACAGATCGAGGATAGAAAAGGTAACTTTGCGGTCTACACAAAACCCTAAAGAACACCACGCAAAGGGGGCAAAAAGACCCTCCGTACCGAACTAACGGCACGGAGGTACACCCTTTGCGTCCCAGAGCTTCCAGCAACAAATTAGACAAGCTGGACAGAAAAAATAGCAAACAAATAGCAAAGAAGAACTTAGCTATGCAGAGCAGCAGGCCACAGGAAAGATCCAGGGAAAAGCAAGTCCAACACTGGAACATTGACAGGAAGCCAGGATCAAAGCATTAGGTGGAGTTAAGTAGAGAAACACCTAACGACCTCACCAGATCACCTGAGGGAGGAAACTCAGAAGCCGCAGTACCACTTCCCTCCAACAACAGAAGCTCACAGAGAGAATCAGCCGAAGTACCACTTGTGACCACAGGAGGGAGCTCTGCCACAGAATTCACATCAGTTTTGTACCCTTGCAGTGAGATTATCCATACAAGAGGACAGACCTTGAATGTCCATATCTACACCTGTATCCTGAACCACCCAGAGGTAAAGGGGAAAAGAGAGACAAAATACAGTGCAAAGAAAAAAAAATGGTCTCAGAACTTCTCTTATCCCTCTATTGAGATGCATTAATACTTTGGGCCACCTGTACTGTTATGACCTGGTGGTTAGGACAATAATGGACCTGGTGGTTAAGAGCACACGGAATGACCTGATAGTTACTAATAATACAGAACAAGCTCTGAGCGCAATCCCTAATCCTATCACACACACTAGAAATAGCCGTGGATTGCTCCTAACGCTCCCTATGCAACTCGTCACAGCCTAAGGAACTAGCTAGCCCTAAAGATAGAAAAATAAAGCCTACCTTGCCTCAGAGAAATTCCCCAAAGGAAAAGGCAGCCCCCCACATATAATGACTGTGAGTTAAGATGAAAATTACAAACACAGAGATGAAATAGATTTAGCAAAGTGAGGCCCGACTTACTGAACAGACAGAGGATAGGAAAGGTAACTTTGCGGTCAGCACAAAAACTATAAAAAGACCACGCAGAGGGCGCAAAAAGACCCTCCGCACCGACTCACGGTGCGGAGGCGCTCCCTCTGCGTCCCAGAGCTTTCAGCAAGCAAGACAAAAATAAAAATAGCAAGCTGGACCGAAAAATAGCAAACAAGAGAAAAGCAAGCAGGAACTTAGCTTCTGCTGGGAAGACAGGTCACAAGAACGATCCAGGAGCGAACTAGACCAATACTGGAACATTGACAGGTGGCATGGAGCAATGATCTAAGTGGAGTTAAATAGAGTAGCCAGCTAACGAATTAACCTCGTCACCTGTGGAAGGAAACTCAGAAGCCGCAGGCCCACTCACAACCACCAGAGGAAGCCCATGGACAGAACCAGCCGAAGTACCATTCATGACCACAGGAGGGAGCTTGAAAACAGAATTCACAACACCCACCCCTGTCAGGGACCAACTACCTGAGTGAAGCTCAGCCAGCAACTAACTAATTTTCTCTACAGGCGACCAGTTTTACCAGTGTGAGGAGTGACCTAATAAATAGGAGCAAGAGCTCCCCCTGGTGGCCTGGAGTATGAAATGTGTTGCATGTTTGTGATACCTGGATGCAGTTATCATTCTTTGCCTCCAAACGTAGCATCACAACTGCGACTACCAGGACTCTGGGGCGCCGCACTTCCCCCTGTTAAATCCAGTACTCCCGAAATGGGAAAAGAAAACAACAGTTACAGGTTAGCAAACAGACATACAAATTTTGAATGCAATAAAACAAGTTAAAATCAACTGTTGCTTCCCTTTATGGTAGGTGAGGACTCTTGAACGTTGCATAACAAAAACATATATACATTATGGGCCCATTTTAATAAGAGTGGAAAACAATTACTAACTATGAAATACGGTCACCCAAATGGGTATACTATCTTAAAACCTTAACCCCTTCATGACCTTGGTATTTTCCATTTTCCGTGTTCGTTTTTCGCTTCCCTCCTTCCCAGAGCCATAATTTTTTTTTCCGTCACTATGGCCATGTGAGGGCTTATTTTTTGCGAATCAAGTCGTAATTTTGAATGACCTCATTGGTTTCAGCATGTCATGTATTAGAAAACGGGAAAAAAATTCCAAGTGCGGTGAAATTGCAAAAAAAGTGCAATCCCACACTTGTTTTTTGTTTGGCTTTTTTGCTAGGTTCACTAAATGCTAAAACTGTCCAGCCATTATGATTCTCCAGGTCATTATGAGTTCATAGACACCAAACATGTCTAGGTTTTCTTTTATCTAGATGGTGAAAAAAATTCCAAACTTTGCTAAAAAAAAAAAAATTGCGCCATTTTCTCCGATACCCCTAGCGTCTCCATTTTTCATTATCTGGGGTCAGGTGAGGGCTTATTTTTTGCGTGCCGAGCTGGCATTTTTATTGATACCATTTTGGTGCAGATACATTCTTTTGATCGCCCATTATCACATTTTAATGCAATGTCGCGGCGACCAAAAACGTAATTCTGGCGTTTCGAATTTTTTTCTCGCTACGCCATTTAGTGATCAGGTTAATCCTTTTTTTATTGATGGATCGGGCGATTCTGAATGCGGCAATACCAAATATGTGTAGGTTTTTTTTTTATTGATTTATTTTAACCCCTTCCCGACCTTTGACGCATACGCTGCGTCATGAAAGTCGGTGCCATTCCGACCCATGACGCAGCATATGCGTCATGGAAAGATCGCGTCCCTGCAGATCGGGTGAAAGGGTTAACTCCCATTTCACCCGATCTGCAGGGACAGGGGGAGTGGTAGTTTAGCCCAGGGGGGGTGGCTTCACCCCCTCGTGGCTACAATCGCTCTGATTGGCTGTTGAAAGTGAAACTGCCAATCAGAGCGATTTGTAATATTTCAACTACAAAAATGGTGAAATATTACAATCCAGTCATGGCCGATGCTGCAATATCATCGGCCATGGCTGGACACACTAATGTGCACCCACCCCACTCCTCCGATCGCCCCCCCAGCCCCCCGATCTGTGGTCTGCTCCCCTCGGTCCTGTGCTCCGCTCCCCCGTCCTCCTGCCCGCTCCCCCCGTGCTCCAATCACACCCCCCGTGCTCCAATCAAACCCCCCCGCACTCCGATCCCCCCCCCGCACAGCGATCCCCCCCCCGCACAGCGATTCCCCCCCGTGCTCCGATCCACCTGCCCGCACAGCGATCCCCCACTCCGTGCTCCAATCCACCCCCCGTGTTCCGATCCACCCCCCCCCCGTGCTCCGACGCCCCCCCCCCCGTGCCCTGATCTCCCCCCCTTTATACTTACCTGGCCTCCCGGGGACCGTCCGTCTTCTTTCCTGGGTGCCGCCATCTTCCAAAATGGCGGGCGCATGTGCAGTGCGCCCGCCGAATCTGCTGGCCGGCAGATTCGTTCCAGAGTGAATTTTGATCACTGAGATAGGTTATATCTCAGTGATCAAAATAAAAAAAAGTAAATGATCCCCCCCCCCTTTGTCACCCCCATAGGTAGGGACAATAAAAAAAATAATTTTTTTTTTTTTCCACTAAGGTTGGGGTAAGAACTAGGGTTAGGGTTAGGGTTAGAGGTAGGGTTAGGGGTAGGGTTAGGGTTAGGGTTAGGGTTAGGGGTAGGGGTAGGGTTAGGGTTAGGGGTAGGGTTAGGGTTTCGGTATGTGCACACGTATTCTGGTCCTCTGCGGATTTTTCCGCCGCGGATTTGATAAATCCGCAGTGCTAAACCGCTGCGGATTTATGGCGGATTTACCATGTTTTTTCTGCGCATTTCAATGCGGTTTTACAACAGCGATTTTCTATTTGAGCAGTTGTAAAACCGCTGCGGAATCCGCAGAAAGAAGTGACATGCTGCAGAATGTAAACCGCTGCGTTTCCGTGCAGTTTTTCTGCAGCATGTGTACAGCGATTTTTGTTTTCCATAGGTTTGCATTGAACTGTAAACTCATGGGAAACTGCTGCGGATCCGCAGCGTTTTCCGCAGCGTGTGCACATACCTTTAGAATTAAGCTATGTGCACACGGTGCGGATTGGCCGCTGCGGATCCGCAGCAGAGTTCCATCAGGTTTACAGTACCATGTAAACATATGGAAAGCCAAATCCGCTGTGCCCATGGTGCGGAAAATACCGCGCGGGAACGCTGCGTTGTATTTTCCGCAGCATGTCAATTCTTTGTGCGGATTCCGCAGCGTTTTACACCTGTTCCTCAATAGGAATCCGCAGGTGAAATCCGGACAAAAAACACTGGAAATCCGCGGTAAATCCGCAGGTAAAACGCAGTGCCTTTTACCCGCGGATTTTTCAAAAATGGTGCTGAAAAATCTCATACGAATCCGCAACGTTGGCACATAGCCTTAGGGCTAGGGTAGGGTTGGAATTAGGGTTGTGGTTAGGGTTAGGGGTGTGTTGGGGTTACGGGTGTGTTGGGGTTAGGGTTGTGATTAGGGTTACGGCTACAGTTGGGATAAGGGTTAGGAGTGTGTTGGAGTTAGAATTGAGGGGTTTCCACTGTTTAGGCACATCAGGGGGTCTCCAAACGCAACATGGCGCCACCATTGATTCCAGCCAATCTTGTATTCAAAAAGTCAAATGGTGCTCCCTCACTTCCGAGCCCCGACGTGCACCCAAACAGTGGTTTACCCCCACATATGGGGTACCAGCATACTCAGGACAAACTGTGCAACAATTACTGGGGTCCAATTTCTCCTGTTACCCTTGTGAAAATAAAGAAATGCTTGCAAAAACATCATTTTTGAGGAAAGAAAAATGATTTTTTATTTTCACGGCTCTGCGTTGTAAACGTCTGTGAAGCACTTGGGGGTTCAAAGTGCTCACCACATATCTAGATAAGTTCCTTGGGGGGTCTAGTTTCTAAAATGGGGTCACTTGTGGGGGGTTTCTACTGTTTAGGCACACCAGGGGCTCTGCAAACGCAATGTGACGCCCGCAGACCATTCCATCAAAGTCTGCATTTCAAAAGTCACTACTTCCCTTCTGAGCCCCGACGTGTGCCCAAACAGTAGTTTACCCCCACATATGGGGTATCACCGTACTCAGGAGAAACTGGACAACAAATATTGGGGTCAAATTTCTCCTGTTACCCTTGGGAAAATTAAAAAATTCTGGGCTAAATAATTATTTTTGAGGAAAGAAAACGTATTTATTATTTTCACGGCTCTGCATTATAAACTTCTATGAAGCACTTGGGGGTTCAAAGTGCTCACCACACATCTAGATAAGTTCCTTTCGGGGTCTAGTTTCCAAAATGGGGTCACTTGTGGGGGGTTTCTACTGTTAAGCCACATCAGGGGCTCTGCAAACGCAACGTGACGCCCACAGAGCATTCCATCAAAGTCTGCATTTCAAAATGTCACTACTTCACTTCCGAGCCCCGGCATGTGCCCAAACAGTGGTTTACCCCCACATATGGGGTATCAGCGTACTCAGGAGAAACTGGACAACAACTTTTGGGGTCAAATTTCTCCTGTTACCCTTTGTAAAATAAAAAATTGCAGGCTAAAAGATCATTTTTGAGAAAATAATTTTTTTTTTTATTTTCATGGCTCTGCGTTATAAACTTCTGTGAAGCACTTGGGGGTTCAAAGTCCTCACCACACATCTAGATTAGTTCCTTTGGGGGTCTAGTTTCCAAAATGGGGTCATTTCTGGGGGATCTCCAATGTTTAGGCACACAGGGGCTCTCCAAACGTGACATGGTGTCCGCTAATGATTGGAGCTAATTTTCCATTTAAAAAGCCAAATGGCGTGCCATCCCTTCCGAGCCCTGCCGTGCGCCCAAACAGTGGTTTACCCCCACATATGGGGTATCAGCGTACTCAGGACAAACTGGACAACAATATTTGGGGTCCAATTTCTCCTATTATCCTTGGCAAAATAGGAAATTCCAGGCTAAAAAATCATTTTTGAGGAAAGAAAAATTATTTTTTATTTTCATGGCTCTGCGTTATAAACTTCTGTGAAGCACCTGGGGGTTTAAAGTGCTCAATATGCATCTAGATAAGTTCCTTGGGGGGTCTAGTTTCCAAAATGGGGTCACTTGTGGGGGAGCTCCAATGCATAGGCACACAGGGGCTCTCCAAACGCGACATGGTGTCCGCTAACAATTGGAGCTAATTTTCCATTCAAAAAGTCAAATGGCGCGCCTTCCCTTCCGAGCCCTGCCGTGTGCCGAAACAGTGGTTTACCCCCACATATGAGGTATCGGCGTACTCGGGAGAAATTGCCCAACAAATTTTATGATCCATTTTATCCTACTGCCCATGTGAAAATGAAAAAATTGAGGCGAAAAATTTTTTTTGTGAAAAAAAAGTACTTTTTCATTTTTACAGATCAATTTGTGAAGCACCTGAGGGTTTAAAGTGCTCACTAGGCATCTAAATAAGTTCCTTGGGGGGTCTAGTTTCCAAAATGGGGTCACTTTTGGGGGAGAGCCAATGTTTAGGCACACAGGAGCTCTCCAAACGCGACATGGTGTCCGCTAACGATGGAAATAATTTTTCATTCAAAAAGTCAAATGGCGCTCCTTCCCTTCCGAGCCTTACCATGTGCCCAAACAGTGGTTTACCCCCACATATGAGGTATCGGCGTACTCAGGAGAAATTGCCCAACACATTTTAGGATCCATTTTATCCTGTTGCCCATGTGAAAATGAAAAAATTGAGGCTAAAAGAATTTTTTTGTGAAAAAAAAGTACTTTTTCATTTTTACGGATCAATTTGTGAAGCACCTGGGGGTTCAAAGTGCTCACTATGCATCTAGATAAGTTCCTTGGGGCGTCTAGTTTCCAAAATGGGGTCACTTGTGGGGGAGCTCCAATTTTTAGGCACACGGGGGCTCTCCAAACGTGACATGGTGTCCGCTAAAGAGTGGAGCCAATTTTTGATTCAAAAAGTCAAATGGCGCTCCTTCCCTTCCAAGCCCTGCCGTGCGCCCAAACAGTGGTTTACCCCCACATATGAGGTATCAGCGTACTCAGGACAAATTGGACACCAACTTTCTTGGTTCAGTTTCTCCTTTTACCATTGGGAAAATAAAAAAATTGTTGCTAAAAGATAATTTTTGTGACTAAAAAGTTAAATGTTCATTTTTTCCTTCCATGTTGCTTCTGCTGCTGTGAAGCACCTGAAGGGTTAATAAACTTTTTGAATGTGGTTTTGAGTACCTTGAGGGGTGCAGTTTTTAGAATGGTGTCACTTTTGGGTATTTTCAGCCATATAGACCCCTCAAACTGACTTCAAATGTGAGGTGGTCCCTAAAAAAAATGGTTTTGTAAATTTCGTTGTAAAAATGACAAATCGCTGGTCAAATTTTAACCCTTATAACTTCCTAACAAAAAAAAATTTTGTTTCCAAAATTGTGCTGATGTAAAGTAAACATGTGGGAAATGTTATTTATTAACTATTTTGTGTCACATATCTCTCTGGTTTAACAGAATAAAAATTCAAAATGTGAAAATTGCGAAATTTTCAAAATTTTCACCAAATTTCCGTTTTTATTACAAATAAACGCAGAATTTATTGACCTAAATTTACCACTAACATGAAGCCCAATATGTCACGAAAAAACAATCTCAGAACCGCTAGGATCCGTTGAAGCGTTCCTGAGTTATTACCTCATAAAGGGACACTGGTCAGAATTGCAAAAAATGGCAAGGTCTTTAAGGTCAAAATAGGCTGGGTCATGAAGGGGTTAAATGGGACGAAAGGGGGGTGATTTTATATTTTTTTTATTTTTTTCACATTTTTTTAACTTTTTTTTTACCTTTGCCATGCTTCAATAGCCTCCATGGGAGGCTAGAAGCTGGCACCACTCGATCGGCCCTGCTACATAGCAGCAATCATCAGATCGCTGCTATGCAGCAGAAATGCAGGCGTGCTATGAGCGTCGACCACAGGGGGACGCTCACAGCAAGCCGGGATCAGTAACCATATATGGTTACTCTTCTGATGCATTGCTGACCCCCGATCATGTGACGGGGGTCGGCGTTGCGCTCATTTCCGGCCGGATGGCCGGAAGCGCCGGTTAAATGCCGCTGTCAGGGTTTATTCCTAAATAAAAAAAATATATTGTTCCCATAAATACATTTCTTTATCTAAATAAAAAAAACAATAAAAGTACACATATTTAGTATCGCCGCGTCCGTAACAACCCGACCTATAAAACTGTCCCACTAGTTAACTCCTTCAGTAAACACCGTAAAAAAAAAAAAAAAAAAAAAAAACAGGCAAAAAACAACGCTTATCATACCGCCGAACAAAAAGTGGAATAACACGCGATCAAAAAGACGGATATAAATAACCATGGTACCGCTAAAAACGTCATCTTGTCCCGCAAAAAACGAGCCACCACACAGCATCATCAGCGAAAAAATAAAAAAGTTACAGTCCTCAGAATAAAGCGATGCAAAAATAATTATTTTTTCTATAAAATAGTTTTTATCGTATAAAAAGCGCCAAAGCATAAAAAAATGAATATAAATGAGGTATCGGGGTAAACTTACTGACCCGAAGAATAAAACTGCTTTATCCATTTTACCAAATGCGGAACGGTATAAACACCCCCCCAAAAAAATAAATTCATGAATAGCTGGTTTTTGGTCATTCTGCCACACAAAAATCGGAATAAAAAGCGATCAAAAAATGTCACGTGCCTGAAAATGTTACCAATAAAAACGTCAACTCATCCCGCAAAAAACAAGACCTAACATGACTCTATGGACCAAAATATGGAAAAATTATAGGTCTCAAAATGTGGTAATGCAAAAAATATTTTTTGCAATAAAAAGCGTCTTTTAGTATGTGACGGCTGCCAAACATTAAAATCCGCTAGAAAACCCGCTATAAAAGTAAATCAAACCCGCCTTCATCACCCCCTTAGTTAGGGAAACATAAAAAAATAAAAAAATGTATTTATTTCCATTTTCCCATTGGGGTTAGGGCTAGGGTTAGGGTTAGGGTTGGGGCTAGGGTTGGGGCTAGGGTTGGGGCTAGGGTTGGGGTTAGGGCTAGGGTTAGGGTTGGGGTTAGGGGATCGCCCCCACGTAAGGGCAATGGGGTACTCGGTACCGGGTCCTTCAGTTCCCTCAGCTGGGATGTCACGGTGGCCCGACCCGGACCGTGACCCTATGAGGGGCGCCAAATAAAAGGGTAAAGTTTGTAGATAACGGTAGTGTTCGTGACGCCACCTGTGGTATTCGGTCTGAGTGACCGACGCTGCTTAGGGGGCCGCTGGGGTGATGGAATAGCAGCTAGATGGTATACCTTCCCACAGGTGAAGTATATCCCCAGGGCTTCCCAGAAGTGTAGATGTTGATGGTGGATGATGTAAGGCGCGGTGAATAACGAGTACACAATGGGTGCAGTCTCTTTACCTTTACTGAAGGCTTCAGCATCCCCAGTCCAGAGTGCCAGATAACAGGGTAGGCAGGGTCCGGCCGGTCTGATTGCAATTCCAGAGTCCCCTGATCCAGGTGGAAATCAGTAGCCTACCCCTTGCGCACAGTAACGTAGTAGGTCCCTATTTGCATTAGCTACCATAGGGTCCTCACTCTTGTTACTTCTCTCTCTGTCCCCCAGATGGATAGGACAAACCCGTATGACGGTGGTGGCCTGAGGCTATTTTATAGGGACCCTAGAATCGCCCCTCCTCCGTGTTGCCTCCTTGTCTGCTTAGGTTCTTAGGTCGGACAGTCAACTTGGAATCAACTGCCCTGCCGGTCTCTGAAGTAAATGCGTAGAGTCTATTACTCCCTCGGTGTTCTGGCCACTGGATCTGCGCTCAGAGGGAGGCAGCCTGCTTCTAGCTGGTCTCCCTCTGTTGTTTCACTCCTGTTGCTACGACTTCTGTGCTCACTCACTATGGCACATTTCCTTTCTTGTCCTTTCTTAGGAGACTGCCGCATGGGTTGCAGGCGCAGCTCCGTGTCCTTCTTTTCCTTTCCTGGGCTGAGCCCAGTCTGCTCCTCTCCTCTCCTCCTCCGAACTGAACTGCACTGCCTAACTTCCTAGCCAACCCCCAGTTTTACCCAAGTGTGAGGAGTGGCCTAATAGATAGAACCCTTAGCTCCCCCTGGTGGCTGGCGTGTGAAGTGTGTGTGTGGCTGTGATACCTGGCAGGGTGAAATCCTTTGGTGCCATCAGACGTAACATCGCTCCCCCTGGTGGAAGAACGACATTACTGCAACAACCAGGACTCTGGGGCGCTGCATTAGGGTTGGGGTTAGGGCTCGGGTTAGGGTTGGGGTTAGGGTTGGGCTTAGGGTTGGGGCTAAAGTTAGGGTTGGGGCTAAAGTTAGGGTTTGGGTTAAAGTTAGGGTTAGGGTTACATTTACGGTTGGGATTAGGGTTAGGGGTGTGTCAGGGTTAGGGGTGTGGTTAGGGTTATGGTTGAGATTAGGGTTAGGGGTGTGTTGGGGTTAGGGTTTCAGTTAGAATTTGGGGTTTCCACTGTTTAGGCACATCAGGGCTCTCCAAACACGACATGGCGTCCGATCTCAATTCCAATTGATCCGATCTCAATTCTGCGTTGAAAAAGTAAAACAGTGGTCCTTCCCTTCCGAGTTCTCAGCGAAGGCTGGGGTCCGGTCGTAGTCTGGGAGAGGGACGGTCACTGAAGCAGGATCAGTGGCAGGAGGGAGAGCGGTCGTTGGAGCGGGATCGGTCACCGGGGCAGGGGCGTTTTCTGTACCTGTGTCTGACGTGGTTCCATCGATGCCGGTCCGCTCCGCTGATGAGGATGCTGGAGTCCGCTGCTGCCCGGACCGCGATTCTTCCAGCGTTATCTTCCAGCACAGGGCCGACTTCCATTTCTTCACCCCGGTCAGTTCTGCGTCCAGGAGTTGGTGGCTCAGCTCCTCCACCTGCGGTTCCAAGAAGTCCGGATCCTCCTGTACCGACGAGTCTGGGTTCGCCTCCGGTCGCCTGGGATGGTCCTGGGTTACTCCATCGTCGTTCAGGTACCCACTGGTCGCCATCTCTGCTCCTGGATCTGCGGCCGCACATGCACGCTGCTCCTCCATTTCCTGGGGGCGGGAATCCTCCTTCTGGTCCCCGTCATTGCAAATCAGGAGGCGGACCTCCCTGGCTGATGGGCACGTCCCTGTCACGTAGCACCAGTCGGAGGGGGCGTTCATCACTCCTGGCTTTGGTAGTCTCCTCCCATGTTGGCACGCCCTTCTTCTCCGACGCTACTCGTGGCGCTGTAATGGCGGCGGTTTTGGCGGGAATTTTTTGGCGGCAAATCACAATTCATCAGTCACACAGTCTTTTAGCACAAGTCACGGTTAGGCACAGTTCTGACCCAGTCTCTAGGCGCACATGACCCGATTTTGAGGCTTTAGTAGATCCTGTTCGTGACACCAAAGTGGATCGCCCCATCAGGGCAGCGGGGTACTCGGTACCGGGTCCTGCGGTTCACAGGGGGATGTCACGGTGGCTGACCCGGTCCGTGGCCCTGTGACGTCCGTGTAAAAGGGAAAGGTCTTTAAAGGGGAAATATTTGTGACGCCACCTGTGGTATTCGGTCAGGGTGACCGACGCTGCTTTAAGGAGTCTGCTGAGGTGATGTTATGGCAGCTAGATGGTATACCTTCCCACAGGTGAAGTGTGTCCCCAGGGCTTCCCGGTGTGTAGATGATGGATGGTGAGAGGCGCAGAGAAGAACGAGGACACAAGGTTGCAGTCTCTTTAACTTTACTTCAGCATCCACAGTCCAGAGCACCAGATCACAGGGCAGGCTCCGGCCGGTTTGGAAGCAAGTCCAGAGTCCTCTTGTCCAGGTGGAAATCAGTAGCCTTCCTCTAGCGCCATGGTGTTGTAGTTCCTTACTGCCTAAGGCTTCACATAAGGTCCTCACAGATGTAATGTCTCTCTCTCTGTCCCCCATATAGGATAGGACAAACCCATATGACTGGTGGCTTGAGGCAGTTTATAGGGACTCTATCATGCCCCAGCCTCTAAGGGGTGCCACCGTGCCTCCTGGGTGTAGGGCGGACAGGTAACATGAAATTAGCTGTCCTGCCGGTCTCTGGAGCAAGGCATAAAGGTTGTTACTCCCTCGGTGTTCCGGCTACCGGGCTTCTGCACCTCAGAAGGAGACAGCCTGTGTAGGGCTGGTCCCCTTCTGGTATCCACTCCTTTGCTACAACTTCCTTGCACGCTCGCTGCAATACAGTTCTGCCTTCAATGTCTCTTTCTAGGAGCTGCAGCTCTGAGGGCATGCACAGCTCCATGTCCTTCTCCTTCGTTCTCTGACAGGATCCCACCCCTGTCAGGGACCAACTACCTGAGCGAAGCTCAGCCAGCAACTAACTTTCCCTACAGGCGACCAGTTTTACTAATGTGGGGAGTGACCTAATAAATAGGAGCAAGAGCTCCCCCTGGTGGCCTGGAGTGTGAAATATGTTGCATGTTTGTGATACCTGGATGCAGTTATCCTTCTTTGCCTCCAAACATAGCATCACTCTCCCCGAGAGGAAAGCAATACCACTGCGATGATCAGGACCCTGGGGCGCCACATATGCACCACTTCTGCATTTATCACCCACTCCTGGTTTTGGCTTACACGGCCACGGCACAGCCAAAAGAGTCTACCTTGTTGTGGTAGTGACTTAAAAAATCTTTTGGATGAGAACTGTTAATGTCTGATTGGTGAGGACAAAGTGCAGACGTGGCGTTTTTCCAAGAGTGTTCAGTGGGACTGTGGAAGGTTCGAGGGGTGGAAGTGGGGCTGGGATACAGCCTGGGCAGAGTCTCAAGAGGGCCCAAAAATGTTACCAGAATGGGGCCACAAAATTCTTGGTGGCAGCCCTGAGTGTGTTCAATACTTTTTCCCTGTCATTTCTCATTATTACACATAACTTAATTTATGGGCGTCCATGGTTTGATTTCTTTTCCTGTATGAATTGGATGGGTTGATACTGAAAGTGCTTTAATGCTGACTAAAGCCTTACCGTTCTTGTAGTAATCCATTTTTCTGTTTTAGGCCAGGGTCAGACTTGCGAGTGCAATGCGAGAAACTCTCGCAAGTCCCTCGCATCAATACCCAGCACTACCGCCGGCACACGGGACCAAAGCGTGTGGCTGCATGTATTTCTATGCAGCTGAATGTTCCGGTCCCGATTGCCGGCGGCAGTGCCGGGCATTGATGCGAGAGACTCGCGTGAGTTTCTCGCATTGCACTCACAAGTGTGACACCGGCCTTACAGAAATTCGCAGTCGAAAGTGTATCATAATGAGTACAGTAGGGTAGGCACTGAGCTTACAGCTCTCCTCAGAAGGGTATCTAGGTTTTCTGGCACACGGGGCAGGAATTCAGTGTGGAGTTCCCACCCCTCAAACACATATGCGATTTGCACTTTTAGTCACGTGCCGATGACCTGCTCACCCTAACTCACTAACTTTCTCACTGTTCAGTGAAAAACTGAGAAAAGCAGGAAGAGATGCTCGTTGTCACATGATCTTAAAGGGACACTGTCACCTGAATTTGGAGGGAACAATCTTCAGCCATGGAGGTGGGGTTTTTGGGTGTTTGATTCACCCTTTCCTTACCTGCTGGCTGCAACATTGGATTGAAGTTCATTCTCTGTCCTCCATAGGACACTTCTGTGGTTGTATTCCCTCTGTTCCGCGCAGCTCTCCTCCCCACTCCCCCTCCTCTCCCCTTTTTGCGGTTCTTAAGTGCCTATTTGTAGTTCCACCCACCATGGAGTTAATTACTTTTGTCAGCTCTGATCAGCGCCAGCGCTGCCTGCACGCAGGCGCACTAGACCCCGTGACTCCGGGCGGCTTGTGGCGTCTTTATGCCTGAGCAGTTGCCATGACTATGGCAGCGCTCTTGTATGACTTCGCCGCCTGTGAGTCGCGGGTTGTCATGGTGACGCCTGCGTCACTTCCGGCCGGCGCCGCCGCTGATACTACTGGCCCCCTATTTAAACCCTGGCCCCCTATTTAAACCCTATGTTCTCTGGCATTGACACGCCCCCCTGACGAAGGAGTCTTCACTCCGAAACGCGCGTTGGGAGACGTGCCGACTCTATTTGGCCACATCGGAGTGTCCCCCTGTTTAGGTACGTTACGCACATTGGTACAGCGCTTGCTACTTTACATCTATATTGATGTGCCTTATACTATGGGATTTCCCCGGGCTGCAGGGGTGGTAGTGCATGGGTGGTGCACACTATCATCGGTGCAACCTTAGTATAGGTTATAGGGAGGGTATCCAGGACATTGTGGCTTTGTGCTAGACAGTTGGCTATTAGCCTAACCCAGTGTGGTATATAGATATTCTGACGGTGTGCAATTGTCTATTATTATCCCTGGTGATGCCTTCATGCCCTTTTGTATATCCTACCCTTATATATATAAGCACTCTCATTCTGCTGTGGCTATCCCCCGCTAGGTACATCTTATATATTTGGGGATCCAGGTTTTTTCCAGTCGGCATGTTCGCTTTTTTGCACGGAAGCAGTTTTGTGCGGTGATTCGCACCATTTGTCCATCTTGTCTCGTCATGATCTTCCATTGTCATGATTTTTAGATGTTTTTGTATTCTAATAAAGATTGTTAATTTATAATAACTATCCAGTTGTGGTCATTCTTGGTGTGGTTTCCACATCCCTGTTGTATTGTCGAATTAACGACTTGGATCATTAAGTATCTGTTACTTGCGCAACATTGTGAGTTTGCATTCAGTGTTATGTGCGTGATGTTGCTATTTAATACCTATTTTTTTCCACCTGTGGAGAGCAGAACCATCCCAGCTGCATCGGCCCCAGAGGTCCCCTTAAGCAGCGTCGGCCATCTATAGCCAAACACCACAGGTGGCATCACGTACAATCCCTTATGAACTTCCCCTTTCTTACTTTTATTGCACGCCCAGGGCCACGGACCAGGTCACCTCTGCCATGACCACCCCTTTAAGAGCCGTGCGACTCGGTTCCGAGTACCTCACGGCCCTAGCGGGTGTTGCACACACACTAAATCTTCCCCCCTTCACACACACTAAATCTTTCTCCCCTACGCACTAATACTAATACCCCACACACTAAATCTCTCATCATTACACTTAATCTTTGGTGTCATCAGCTCCACTAGAGTACTTACCACGAATGTTCTGCGCACCGGCGAGTGACGTCAGCAGCATGGTCAGGTCATGTGATCAGTCTGCTGGCGTCGCTCTGACCCAGTGGTCAGAGCTTCAATTGTACTTGTGTCTGAAAGATGGTTCAGAGAATAGCCGACTCCCAGTCCGGGGGATGGCAAAATGCAGCCACCGGCCGAGACACGTTGGACAGCTGCATTAGGTGGCCCGACGGTGCACCTCTGCTTGCTTCGCCCGGGACTCTAGATATGCCTCTGGCTCTCCTGCCTCTCTCCTTATTTCCACCCGCTGTCTGCATCTTTTTTCTGACTGACAGGTCACTGAAACATGAATGTCCTAGGCAGGGCTGGCATCAGCACCCGGCGCACCCGGGCAAGTGCTGGGGCCCTAGCGAGACGGGAGACCCATTTTGACAAGTGTGACCAACTTTTTACTATAATAAAGCAACCAAGAAAAGCAGACACGCAAACGGAGCGCACACCCAGAAAAATGAAAGCTGAGTAGCAACAAATTACAAAAAGTTTATTGAAAACAGAGACACATACACTAGAATAAAAGCATGTTAAAATATAACAACCACACCCCTGGTCCCATGGTAAATACTCGTGAAAGACAGCCCAAAATACAAATAGTAATATATGTGCTATACAACCCAACAATAATGGCAACCAAAAAATACCTATATATGAAAATCAATAATTAGACAGCATATAAGGGAGACCTGTAAAGTGGGGAATAAAACCCCCTAAGCCCTATAAAAATGTGGCTCAATAATTCAATAATACAGATATAATAGTACAAACCTATAAAAGAGCACAGAGGGTCTGGGCGTCCCCAGATACCCCCACTATGAATGAGTAGCCCTGCTATGGAAGACAAGCCTGTAACTATCAAGGGACCATAATAGGAAAAAAAAAAAAAAAAAAAGGGATAATACCAGCAAAAGATAAATTAAACCAAAGGAAAAATATAAATATAAAGCAAGGTGGTCAGGTGGGACAAAGATATGTCACTTCCCCTGACGAAGCTGCACTCAGCAGCGATACGCGTGGGGCCTCCCCACACTTTCTGGATCCCGGGATCATTTTCCTTTACTCCTGACTTCTGACAGCTGACAGCCCAGACCGCAGACCGGATGACCTGATTGGGTGATTTATACTCATACCTTGTATTTTTCCTACCATTGTGCCACATATCCTGACCCTTGTGGGCACTTTTCTATAGCCTGGGTATATCTTTGTCCCACCTGACCACCTTGCTTTATATTTATATTTTTCCTTTGGTTTATTTTATCTTTTGCTGGTATTATCCCTTTTTTTTTTTCCTATTATGGTCCCTTGATAGTTACAGGCTTGTCTTCCATAGCAGGGCTACTCATTCATAGTGGGGGTATCTGGGGACGCCCAGACCCTCTGTGCTCTTTTATAGGTTTGTACTATTATATCTGTATTATTGAATTATTGAGCCACATTTTTATAGGGCTTAGGGGGTTTTATTCCCCACTTTACAGGTCTCCCTTATATGCTGTCTAATTATTGATTTTCATATATAGGTATTTTTTGGTTGCCATTATTGTTGGGTTGTATAGCACATATATTACTATTTGTATTTTGGGCTGTCTTTCACGAGTATTTACCATGGGACCAGGGGTGTGGTTGTTATATTTTAACATGCTTTTATTCTAGTGTATGTGTCTCTGTTTTCAATAAACTTTTTGTAATTTGTTGCTACTCAGCTTTCATTTTTCTGGGTGTTTGCGTGTCTGCTTTTCTTGGTTGCTTTATTATGTCCTTTTGGCTATGCATGGTGCTGCACCCCTTTATAGATCTACTATTAGCATAATATTACGTTTGCCCAGCTGTGGTGCTCCCTATTTTTCTATAAACCAACTTTTTACTATTGATGCTGCCTATGCAGCATCAATAGTAAAAGGATATAATGTAAAAATAATTAATAAAAAATAAAAAATCGTGCTATTTTCACCTTCCGGCGACCCCCGAAGCCTTCCCACTCCTCGCGATGCTGTCGGCAGCTCCGTTCCAAGTAATACCTTGCGAAATGACGCCAGATGACGTAGGATCACGCGAGACCGCTACATCATCATGGGTTATTGCCGCAAAGCATCCATAGGAACGGACCTGGCGGGAGCATCGCTAAGGCCTGAGCTGGATCCTGGGGCTGCCGAAAGGTGAGTATATAACAATTTTTTATTTTAATTCTTTTTTTTAACAGGAATATGGTGACCACACTGCTATATACTACGTGGGCTGTGCTATATACTATGTGGCTGTGCTATATACTACATGGCTGTGCTATATACTACGTGGGCAGTGTGATACTGTATGCTACGTGGCTGTGCCATATTTCTCTGCAGCATGTTTTTAATGCAAATTAAAAGTTGCTCTTGCCATATTTCTCTGCAGCATGTTTTTAATGCAAATTAAAAGTTGCTCTTTACAGTACCAGCAAGAGCTATGAGATTTCAGAAATTTCATGTACACACTTTTTTATCGGCCTGAAATGGAAAACTGCTGTTTTTTAGACAACTGCAGCATGTCACTTCTTTCAGAGTTTTTGCAACATTTGTTCACCATAGAAAGCAACTAGTAATTGCAAAAACGCTGCAAAGAAAAAAACACGTAACCATACATTTTTGCTTTTTTGGGGAGGGGGTGAATGAAACTAACTTTATTAACCCCTCAACGAACCCTTTTAAAGGCGGCAGATAAGGGGCCTTATTCCTTGGCGCTGCTTTTTAATGGTGCTGAGAAATAAGGGTATAGCGCCCCCCAGCTTCGGAAAATCTCCATGGTCCCTGGAGAACATGATCAGTGTCTGTTTTTACGGTCCCCTGTCACGTTATTCACTGTCACTCACTAAATAGTGGCAATCACAAAAAAAGTCAGATTTATAATTAATTTCTCTCTTCTCTGATATGATCTAACACATCAGAGAAGAGAGAAATGGGGTACTCCGAGCCCCCCTGGTACCTTTGCCATCCCAGGACCCTACTGCTCCATCCCCGGCCCTATGTTTCCTCTTCCTGGAAGAAAATGACAGGCACATGCGCAGTAAGCCTGCTGAGATCTGCCGGCCGATACCCGGCAATAGAAATTTTTTCCAATTGGTTCCTTTTGATCTCTGTGATAGACCCTGTCACAGTGACCAAAATAAAAAACATCATAAATCAAATCCCCCTTTGTCACTACTTAGATACAAATTATAAAATGTATTTTTTAAGACTTTTTCCATTCTTTGCAGTTAAGGTTTGGGTTGGGGTAAGGCTTGTGTTAGAGTTTGGGTTAGGGTTGTGTTACGGTTATGGCTGTGTTAGGCTGCCGTCACACTAGGAGTACTTGGTCAGTATTTTACATCAGTATTTGTAAGCCAAAACCAGGAGTGGAACAAATAGAGGAAAAGTATAATAGAATCATATGCACCACTTCTGCATTTATCACCCACTCCTGGTTTTGGCTGAGAAATACTGATGTAAAATACTGACCAAATACTGATAGTGTGACGGCAGTCTTAGGGTTGTGTTGGGGTTAGCGTTATGACCTGGTGGTCAGGACAATAATGGACCTGGTGGTTAAGAGCACACGGAATGACCTGATAGTTACTGATAATAAAGGACGAGCTCTGGGACGTGGGAACTCTGCTGACCGCAATCCCTAATCCTATGACACACACTAGAAATAGCCGTGGATTGCTCCTAACGCTCCCTATGCAACTCGGCACAGCCTAAGGAACTAGCTAGCCCTGAAGATAGAAAAATAAAGCCTACCTTGCCTCAGAGAAATTCCCCAAAGGAAAAGGCAGCCCCCCACATATAATGACTGTGAGTAAATATGAAAATACAAACACAGAGATGAAATAGATTTAGCAAAGTGAGGCCCGACTTACTGAACAGACTGAGGATAGGAAAGGTTGCTTTGCGGTCAGCACAAAAACCTACAAAAAGACCACGCAGAGGGCGCAAAAAGACCCTCCGCACCGACTCACGGTGCGGAGGCGCTCCCTCTGCGTCCCAGAGCTTCCAGCAAGCAAGACAACAATAAAAATAGCAAGCTGGACAGAAAAATAGCAAACCAAAGAAAATACAAGCAGGAACTTAGCTTCTGCTGGGAAGACAGGTCACAAGAACGATCCAGGAGTGAACAAGACCAATACTGGAACATTGACAGGTGGCATGGAGCAAAGATCTAAGTGGAGTTAAATAGAGCAGCCAGCTAACGAATTAACCTCGTCACCTGTGGAAGGAAATTCAGAAACACCCACCAGAGGAAGTCCATGGACAGAACCCGCCGAAGTACCATTCATGACCACAGGAGGGAGCCCGACAACAGAATTCACAACAGTACCCCCCCTTGAGGAGGGGTCACCGAACCCTCACCAGAGCCCCCAGGCCGACCAGGATGAGCCAAATGAAAGGCACGAACCAGATCGGCAGCATGAACATCAGAGGCAAAAACCCAGGAATTATCTTCCTGACCATAACCCTTCCACTTGACCATGTACTGGAGTTTCCGTCTCGAAATACGAGAATCCAAAATCTTCTCCACCACATACTCCAACTCCCCCTCAACCAACACCGGGGCAGGAGGATCAACGGATAGAACCACAGGCGCCACGTATCTCCGCAATAACGACCTATAGAACACATTATGGATGGCAAAAGAAGCAGGAAGGGCCAAACGAAATGACACAGGATTGATAACCTCAGAAATCTTATACGGACCAATGAAACGAGGCTTAAACTTAGGAGAGGAAACCTTCATAGGAACATAACGAGACGACAACCAAACCAAATCCCCAACACGAAGTCGGGGACCCACACAGCGCCGGCGGTTAGCGAAACGTTGAGCCTTCTCCTGGGACAATGTCAAATTGTCCACCACATGAGTCCAAATCTGCTGCAACCTATCCACCACAGTATCTACACCAGGACAGTCCGAAGACTCAACCTGCCCTGAAGAGAAACGAGGATGGAAACCAGAATTGCAGAAAAACGGCGAAACCAAAGTAGCCGAGCTGGCCCGATTACTAAGGGCGAACTCAGCCAAAGGCAAAAAGGACACCCAATCATCCTGATCAGCAGAAACAAAGCATCTCAGATATGTTTCCAAAGTTTGATTAGTTCGTTCGGTTTGGCCATATGTCTGAGGATGGAAAGCCGAGGAAAAAGACAAATCAATGCCCATCCTAGCACAAAAGGATCGCCAAAACCTCGAAACAAACTGGGAACCTCTGTCAGAAACGATGTTCTCCGGGATACCATGTAAACGAACCACATGCTGGAAAAATAATGGCACCAAATCAGAGGAGGAAGGCAATTTGGACAAAGGTACCAAATGGACCATCTTAGAAAAGCGATCACAAACCACCCAAATGACCGACATCTTTTGAGAGACGGGGAGATCCGAAATAAAATCCATAGAAATATGCGTCCAGGGCCTCTTCGGGACCGGCAAGGGCAAAAGCAACCCACTGGCACGAGAACAGCAGGGCTTAGCCCGAGCACAAGTCCCACAGGAGTGCACAAAAGAACGCACATCCCGTGACAAAGACAGCCACCAAAAGGATCTAGCCACCAAATCTCTGGTACCAAAGATTCCAGGATGACCAGCCAACACCGAACAATGAACCTCAGAGATAAGTCTACTAGTCCATCTATCAGGGACAAACAGTTTCTCCGCTGGGCAACGGTCAGGTCTATCAGCCTGAAATTTTTGCAGCACCCGCCGCAAATCAGGGGAGATGGCAGACAAAATTACCCCCTCTTTGAGAATACCCGCCGGCTCAGGAACACCCGGAGAGTCAGGCACAAAACTCCTTGACAGGGCATCAGCCTTCACATTCTTAGAGCCCGGAAGGTACGAAACCACAAAATCAAAACGGGAGAAAAATAACGACCATCGAGCCTCTCGGATTCAACCGTTTGGCAGACTCAAGATAAGTCAAATTCTTGTGATCTGTCAAGACCACCACGCGATGCTTGGCTCCTTCAAGCCAATGACACCACTCCTCGAATGCCCACTTCATGGCCAACAACTCTCGATTACCAACATCATAATTACGCTCAGCAGGCGAAAACTTTCTAGAAAAGAAAGCACATGGCTTCATCACCGAGCCATCAGAACTTCTTTGCGACAAAACAGCCCCTGCTCCAATCTCAGAAGAATCAACCTCAACCTGAAACGGGAGCGAAACATCTGGCTGGCACAACACAGGGGCAGAAGAAAAATGACGCTTCAACTCCTGAAAAGCCTCTACAGCTGCAGAAGACCAATTGACCACATCAGCACCCTTCTTGGTCAAATCAGTCAACGGTTTAGCAACACTAGAAAAATTAGCGATGAAGCGCCGATAAAAATTAGCAAAGCCCAGGAACTTTTGCAGGCTCTTCACAGATGTCGGCTGAGTCCAATCGTAAATGGCCTGGACTTTAACAGGGTCCATCTCGATAGTAGAAGGGGAAAAAATGAACCCCAAAAATGAAACCTTCTGAACTCCAAAGAGACACTTTGACCCCTTCACAAACAAGGAATTCGCACGAAGGACCTGGAACACCATTCTGACCTGCTTCACATGAGACTCCCAATCATCCGAAAAGACCAAAATATCATCCAAATACACAATCAGGAATTTATCCAGGTACTCTCGGAAGATGTCATGCATAAAGGACTGAAATACTGATGGAGCATTGGAAAGCTCGAATGGCATAACCAGGTACTCAAAATGGCCCTTGGGCGTATTAAATGCTGTTTTCCATTCATCGCCTTGTTTAATACGCACAAGATTATACGCCCCTCGAAGATCTATCTTGGTGAACCAACTAGCCCCTTTAATACGAGCAAACAAATCAGACAGCAATGGCAAAGGATACTGAAATTTGACTGTAATTATATTAAGAAGGCGGTAATCAATACAAGGTCTCAAAGAACCATGCTTCTTGGCCACAAAAAAGAACCCTGCTCCTAACGGTGATGACGACGGGCGAATATGGCCTTTCTCCAAGGATTCCTTTATATAACTCCGCATAGCGGCGTGTTCTGGCACAGATAAATTGAACAATCGGCCTTTAGGAAACTTACTACCAGGAATCAAATTAATTGCACAATCGCAATCCCTATGAGGAGGTAGGGCACTGGTTTTGGGCTCATCAAATACATCCCGATAATCCGACAAAAACTCTGGAACTTCAGAAGGAGTGGAAGACGAAATAGACAAAAATGGAACATCACCATGTACCCCCTGGCAACCCCAGCTGGACACAGACATAGATTTCCAGTCCAATACTGGATTATGAACCTGTAGCCATGGCAACCCCAAAACGACCACATCATGCAGATTATGCAACACCAGAAAGCGGATATCCTCCTGATGTGCAGGAGCCATGCACATGGTCAATTGGGTCCAGTACTGAGGCTTATTCTTGGCCAAAGGCGTAGCATCAATTCCTCTCAATGGAATAGGATACTGCAAGGGCTCCAAGGAAAAACCACAGCACCTAGCATACTCCAAGTCCATCAAATTCAGGGCAGCGCCTGAATCCACAAATGCCATAACAGAATAGGATGACAAAGAGCAAATCAGAGTAACTGACAATAGAAATTTAGACTGTACCGTACCAATGGTGGCAGACCTAGCGAACCGCTTAGTGCGCTTAGGACAATCGGAGATAACATGAGTGGAATCACCACAGTAAAAACATAGCCCATTCCGACGTCTGTGTTCTTGCCGTTCAGCTCTGGTCAAAGTCCTATCACATTGCATAGGCTCAGGCCCATGCTCAGATAGTACCGCCAAATGGTGCACAGCTTTACGCTCACGCAAGCGTCGATCGATCTGAATGGCCAAAGACATAGACTCATTCAGACCAGCAGGCATGGGAAATCCCACCATGACATCCTTAAGGGCTTCAGAGAGACCCTTTCTGAAGATTGCTGCCAGGGCACATTCATTCCACTGAGTGAGCACAGACCACTTTCTAAACTTCTGACAATATATCTCCGCTTCATCCTGACCCTCACACAGAGCCAGCAAGATTTTCTCTACCTGATCCACTGAATTAGGTTCGTCATAAAGCAATCCAAGCGCCAGGAAAAACGCATCAACATCACGCAATGCCGGATCTCCTGGCGCAAGGGAAAATGCCCAGTCTTGAGGGTCACCACGTAACAAAGAAATAATGATCTTTACTTGTTGAACAGGGTCACCTGAGGAGCGAGGTTTCAAGGCAAGAAACAATTTACAATTATTTTTGAAATTCAAGAACTTAGATCTATCACCAAAAAACAAATCAGGAATTGGAATCCTAGGCTCTGACATCGGATTCTGAACCACAAAATCTTGAATGTTTTGTACCCTTGTAGTGAGATTATCCATCCAAGATGACAGACCTTGAATGTCCATGTTTACACCTGTGTCCTGAACCACCCAGAGGTAAAGGGGAAAAGAGAGACAAAACACACTGCAAAGAAAAAAATATGGTCTCAGAACTTCTCTTATCCCTCTATTGAGATGCATTAGTACTTTGGGCCACCTGTACTGTTATGACCTGGTGGTCAGGACAATAATGGACCTGGTGGTTAAGAGCACACGGAATGACCTGATAGTTATTGATAATAAAGGACGAGCTCTGGGACGTGGGAACTCTGCTGACCGCAATCCCTAATCCTATGACACACACTAGAAATAGCCGTGGATTGCTCCTAACGCTCCCTATGCAACTCGGCACAGCCTAAGGAACTAGCTAGCCCTGAAGATAGAAAAATAAAGCCTACCTTGCCTCAGAGAAATTCCCCAAAGGAAAAGGCAGCCCCCCACATATAATGACTGTGAGTAAAGATGAAAATACAAACACAGAGATGAAATAGATTTAGCAAAGTGAGGCCCGACTTACTGAACAGACTGAGGATAGGAAAGGTTGCTTTGCGGTCAGCACAAAAACCTACAAAAAGACCACGCAGAGGGTGCAAAAAGACCCTCCGCACCGACTCACGGTGCGGAGGCGCTCCCTCTGCGTCCCAGAGCTTCCAGCAAGCAAGACAACAATAAAAATAGCAAGCTGGACAGAAAAATAGCAAACCAAAGAAAATGCAAGCAGGAACTTAGATTCTGCTGGGAAGACAGGTCACAAGAACGATCCAGGAGTGAACAAGACCAATACTGGAACATTGACAGGTGGCATGGAGCAAAGATCTAAGTGGACTTAAATAGAGCAGCCAGCTAAAGAATTAACCTCGTCACCTGTGGTAGGAAACTCAGAAACACCCACCAGAGGAAGTCCATGGACAGAACCGCCGAAGTACCATTCGTGACCACAGGAGGGAGCCCGACAACAGAATTCACAACATGTTAGGGTTGTGTTACGGTTATGGCTTTGTTAGGGTTAGGGTTGTGTTGGGGTTAGGGTTGTGTTATGGTTAGGGTTGGGGTTAGGGCTGTTATTGTTATGGCTGTGTTAGGGTTAGGGTTGTGTTGGGGTTAGGGTTGTGTTGGGGTTAGGGTTGTGTTATGGTTAGGGTTAGGGCTGTTATTGTTATGGCTGTGTTAGGGTTAGGGTTAGAGTTGTGTTACGGTTATGGCTGTGTTAGGGTTGTGTTGGGATTAGGGTTGTGTTACGGTTATGGCTGTATTAGAGATAGGGTTGTGTTGGGGTTAGGGTTGTGTAATGGTTAGGGTTGGGGTTAGGGCTGTAATTGTTATGGCTGTGTTAGGGTTAGGGTTGTGTTGGGGTTAGGGTTGTGTTATGGTTATGGCTGTGTTAGGGTTGTGTTGGGATTAGGGTTTTGTTATGGTTATGGCTGTATTAGAGATAGGGTTGTGTTGGGGTTAGGGTTGTGTAATGGTTAGGGTTGGGGTTAGGGCTGTGTTAGGATTTTAGATAGAATCGTTTTTTTTTTCAAAAGTTAAAAAAAAACCAAATGATAATGATATGATGGTTAGTGTTGCGTAAGATCTCGCTGCTCGAGTTTGCATTGGGTGCTCAGGTATACAGGGCGTATTGCAGATCCCTGCATGTTTTTTGGGGGTGTTTAACAGCCACGAAACATACAGGGCAGGGACTCGAGCATGTCACTCGAGCACCAGCGAATATTCGGAGCATACCTGAGCACCCAATGTAAACTGGAGTAGCGAGCACTTGCGCTCCCCACTCATGACGACATATTCAATATGACAACTTTATGTTATCAAATTATGCGTCTTACCTGTGGGATCAAAATGCTCGCTATAAAATCCCTTGATAAAATCTTGGCGGGGTGTGGTTTCCAAAATGGTGTCACTTGTGGGGGGTTTCCACTGTTTAGGCACATCAGGGGCTCTCCAGACGTGACATGGTGCCCACTCTCGATTCCAGTCAATTTTGCGTTAAAAAAGTCAAATGGCGCTCCTTCCCTTCTGAGCCCTGTCGGGCACCCAAACAGTGGATTTCCCCCACTTATGGGGTATCGGCATACTCAGGAAAAACTGCACAACAAATTTTGTGGCCCATTTTCTGTTACCCTTCCGATAATAAAAAAAATTTGGGTCAAAAGTAATTTGTTTGGTGTGAAAAAAGTTAAACATTCTAACTAAATGTGATTTTGAATACCTTGAGGGGTGCAGCTTTTATAATGGTGTCACTTTTGGATATTTTCTGTCATGTATGCCCCATTGCTGGTCAACGTTTAACCCCTTATAACGTCCTAACAAAAAAAAAAATATGGTTCATGTAAACAAAACAACGGAGGGTGAAGGCTTGTGCTTTATACATCACATTCACACATAGTAATGACGGAATATTCGGGTCATATACGGAGGGAGGGTCTGCTGCTGAGTTCGTGCTGCCCGCTAATATCACAAGGGCTGAACACTGATGTCGGAGACCGCCTCCCCTAGTCGCATTGCTGCTGCACCACTGTGCTACGCTCAGCAGGGGGCGATGTGTGAATTGTGTCACTTTTCAACCTCCCAACAGCAGAGGGCGCAGCTCCTGAGGCTACATCCACGCTGACTGTCTATTCTTCCCTCAGCCATTTCCTGCTAACTCCGGCGGTGTGTTCAACCGAGCGCTCCGAGGAGGAATTTTTTTGTGCTGCACGTGCGGTTGATCTAGAGATCGGCCCGCCTGCACCGGCATCATGGTGAGTAACGGGAGCGAGCGGAGGCCGGGGGCACGGGCCTGTACTGCTGGGGACGGAGGCGGCGCGGGCACCACCATGCATTGTACGCAGAGGGCCTAGTCTGTGTGCGGCACCATTCATGCTGGTGGGGGGAAACCTAGGAGCAAGTACAATGGTGGGAGTAGTAGTCATATCGGTGGTGGATACAGAAGAGCACACAGTGAGGGCGAGTCCCAGTGTGCGGTATCATCCATACTGGTGGAAGGAGGTGGTAGAGGAGCTGTGCACCATGATGGCCCAGTGTGCGGTACTGGTGGTAGAGGAGCGGTGCACCATGATGGCCCAGTGTGCGGTACTGGTGGTAGAGGAGCGGTGCACCATGATGGTCCAGTGTGCGGTACTGGTGGTAGAGGAGCGGTACACCATGATGGTCCAGTGTGCGGTACTGGTGGTAGAGGAGCGGTGCACCATGATGGTCCGGTGTGCGGTACTGGTGGTAGAGGAGCAGTGCACCATGATGGTCCGGTGTGCGGTACTGGTGGTAGAGGAGCTGTGCACCATGATGGCCCAGTGTGCGGTACTGGTGGTAGAGGAGCGGTGCACCATGATGGCCCAGTGTGCGGTACTGGTGGTAGAGGAGCGGTGCACCATGATGGTCCAGTGTGCGGTACTGGTGGTAGAGGAGCGGTACACCATGATGGTCCAGTGTGCGGTACTGGTGGTAGAGGAGCGGTGCACCATGATGGTCCGGTGTGCGGTACTGGTGGTAGAGGAGCAGTGCACCATGATGGTCCGGTGTGCGGTACTGGTGGTAGAGGAGCGGTGCACCATGATGGTCCAGTGTGCGGTACTGGTGGTAGAGGAGCGGTGCACCATGATGGCCCAGTGTGCGGTACTGGTGGTAGAGGAGCGGTACACCATGATGGTCCGGTGTGCGGTACTGGTGGTAGAGGAGCGGTGCACCATGATGGTCCGGTGTGCGGTACTGGTGGTAGAGGAGCAGTGCACCATGATGGTCCGGTGTGCGGTACTGGTGGTAGAGGAGCGGTGCACCATGATGGTCCAGTGTGCGGTACTGGTGGTAGAGGAGCGGTACACCATGATGGTCCAGTGTGCGGTACTGGTGGAAGGAGGTGGTAGAGGAGCGGTACACCATGATGGTCCAGTGTGCGGTACTGGTGGTAGAGGAGCGGTACACCATGATGGTCCGGTGTGCGGTACTGGTGGTAGAGGAGCAGTGCACCATGATGGCCCAGTGTGCGGTACTGGTGGTAGAGGAGCGGTACACCATGATGGTCCAGTGTGCGGTACTGGTGGTAGAGGAGCGGTACACCATGATGGTCCGGTGTGCGGTACTGGTGGTAGAGGAGCAGTGCACCATGATGGCCCAGTGTGCGGTACTGGTGGTAGAGGAGCGGTACACCATGATGGTCCAGTGTGCGGTACTGGTGGAAGGAGGTGGTAGAGGAGCAGTGCACCATGATGGTCCAGTGTGCGGTACTGGTGGTAGAGGAGCGGTACACCATGATGGTCCGGTGTGCGGTACTGGTGGTAGAGGAGCGGTACACCATGATGGTCCAGTGTGCGGTACTGGTGGTAGAGGAGCAGTGCACCATGATGGCCCAGTGTGCGGTACTGGTGGTAGAGGAGCGGTACACCATGATGGTCCGGTGTGCGGTACTGGTGGTAGAGGAGCAGTGCACCATGATGGTCCAGTGTGCGGTACTGGTGGTAGAGGAGCGGTGCACCATGATGGTCCAGTGTGCGGTACTGGTGGAAGGAGGTGGTAGAGGAGCAGTGCACCATGATGGTCCAGTGTGCGGTACTGGTGGAAGAGGAGCAGTACACCATGATGGTCCAGTGTGCGGTACTGGTGGTAGAGGAGCGGTACACCATGATGGTCCAGTGTGCGGTACTGGTGGAAGAGGAGCGGTGCACCATGATGGCCCAGTGTGCGGTACTGGTGGTAGAGGAGCAGTGCACCATGATGGTCCAGTGTGCGGTACTGGTGGTAGAGGAGCGGTACACCATGATGGTCCGGTGTGCGGTACTGGTGGTAGAGGAGCGGTACACCATGATGGTCCAGTGTGCGGTACTGGTGGAAGAGGAGCGGTGCACCATGATGGCCCAGTGTGCGGTACTGGTGGTAGAGGAGCAGTGCACCATGATGGTCCAGTGTGCAGTACTGGTGGTAGAGGAGCGGTACACCATCATGGTCCGGTGTGCGGTACTGGTGGTAGAGGAGCGGTACACCATGATGGTCCAGTGTGCGGTACTGGTGGAAGAGGAGCGGTGCACCATGATGGCCCAGTGTGCGGTACTGGTGGTAGAGGAGCAGTGCACCATGATGGTCCAGTGTGCAGTACTGGTGGTAGAGGAGCGGTACACCATCATGGTCCGGTGTGCGGTACTGGTGGTAGAGGAGCGGTACACCATGATGGTCCAGTGTGCGGTACTGGTGGTACAGGAGCGGTACACCATGATGGTCCGGTGTGCGGTACTGGTGGTAGAGGAGCAGTGCACCATGATGGTCCAGTGTGCGGTATTGGTGGTAGAGGGGCAGTGCACCATGATGGCCCAGTGTGCGGTACTGGTGGTAGAGGAGCGGTACACCATGATGGTCCGGTGTGCGGTACTGGTGGTAGAGGAGCAGTGCACCATGATGGTCCAGTGTGCGGTACTGGTGGTAGAGGGGCAGTGCACCATGATGGCCCAGTGTGCGGTACTGGTGGTAGAGGAGCGGTACACCATGATGGTCCGGTGTGCGGTACTGGTGGTAGAGGAGCAGTGTACCATGATGGTCCAGTGTGCGGTACTGGTGGTAGAGGAGCGGTACACCATGATGGTCCGGTGTGCGGTACTGGTGGTAGAGGAGCGGTACACCATGATGGTCCGGTGTGCGGTACTGGTGGTAGAGGAGCGGTACACCATGATGGTCCGGTGTGCGGTACTGGTGGAAGAGGGGCAGTGCACCATGATGGTCCAGTGTGCGGTACTGGTGGAAGGAAGTTGTAGAGGGGCAGTGCACCATGATGGTCCACTGTGCGGTACTGGTGGAAGAGGGGCAGTGCACCATGATGGTCCAGTGTGCGGTACTGGTGGAAGGAGGTGGTAGAGGGGCAGTGCACCATGATGGTCCAGTGTGCGGTACTGGTGGAAGGAGGTGGTAGAGGGGCAGTGCACCATGATGGTCCAGTGTGCGGTACTGGTGGAAGGAGGTGGTAGAGGGGCAGTGCACCATGATGGTCCGGTGTGCGGTACTGGTGGAAGGAGGTGGTAGAGGGGCAGTGCACCATGATGGTCCAGTGTGCGGTACTGGTGGAAGGAGGTGGTTGAGGAGCAGTGCACCATGATGGTCCGGTGTGCGGTACTGGTGGAAGGAGGTGGTAGAGGAGCCGTGCACCATGATGGTCCGGTGTGTGGTACTGGTGGAAGGAGGTGGTAGAGGAGCCTTACACCATGATGGTCCGGTGTGCGGTACTGGTGGAAGGAGGTGGTAGAGGAGCAGTGCACCATGATGGTCCGGTGTGCAGTACTGGTGGAAGGAGGTGGTAGAGGGGCAGTGCACCATGATGGTCCAGTACTGGTGGAAGGAGGTGGTAGAGGAGCCGTGCACCATGATGGTCCAGTGTGTGGTACTGGTGGAAGGAGGTGGTAGAGGAGCAGTGCACCATGATGGTCCGGTGTGCGGTACTGGTGGAAGGAGGTGGTAGAGGGGCAGTGCACCATGATGGTCCAGTGTGCGGTACCATTCATACTGGTGGAAGGAGATGGTAGAGGAGCAGTACATTGATGGCTTAGTCCCAGTGTGCAGTGTAGCAGTGACTTACCACTGCAGGAGGATCCTCACCATTGCATTAATAATGATGATTTTATTTCTATGGTGCCATCATATGCTGCAGCATTTTACAATTAAATGGGGACATGTACAAACAGTAACGACATTAGGAAGTAGCAAAGTTCACAAGTTAGAGGAGGAGTGAGGTTCCTGCTCGCAAGCATACAATCTTTAAGGAGAAAGAAGGGACAATAGGTAGAAAGTGCTTGTCCATGTGTGGTCCAGCCATCATTATAATAAGTAGGGCGTTTCACATGATCTGGTCACCAACCAGTATCTGGGTAAGTGCAGTTACCAAGTGCCAGAGGGTGCATGGGGGATGTGTAGGCAGATGAGTAGGAAGGACCAGATTATATAGAAAATTTAGAAATTGAACAGGGGAGAGTTAGGTTAATGAGTTGAGGTGACAAGTCTATTTTTAAAGCTAGCTTATAAATGTGGGAGCTAGATATTAGTCTGATCGTCCAGAAAACTGGTGCAGCACATGAGAAGTCTTGCTGACAATGGTGTGATGTTTAGATTATGGAGGATGTTAATCTTAGATCAGTTGCAGAATGCGCAGCACGGGTAGGGTGATGGAGATGAGCGAGGAGAAGTAGGGTTGTGTAGACCTGTGGAGCGCTTTGTGGGTGGCAGTGTCGCAGTAGTCCAGACGAGAATTAATAAGAGTGGCTTTAAGAGTGTTTGCAGAGTCAAAGGTGAGAAAAGGTTGGTTATTAAGTTACAGGGAATAAAGGAAAGTTCTGTGTCAAAGATTACCCCAAGGCAGTAAGTTTGCTCCTTGGGAATTACGGTTGAACCGCATTACATGTCACGTGGAGCTTATTTCCTGTAGCGTTGTCAATTCTCTCCGCTTCTTTCAGAGTTTGCCATTAAATCCCAAACCCTTTTTGAATGGACTCACTGGTAAGCCTGTAATGGTGAAGCTGAAGTGGGGGATGGAGTACAAGGGCTACCTGGTGTCAGTGGATGGATATATGAACATGCAGGTATGATGCTGGCTCTGGGGGGTTCTGAGATTTTATGTCCAACACTCTAGTTTAGGGCTCATACTCACTTGCGAGAAACTCTGATGAGTCTCGCACGGCAATACCCGGTACTGCACCTGGCACAGAGGAGCGGAGCGTGCGGCTGCATGTATTCCTATGCGACCGCACGCTCCGATCTGCGTGCCGGCAGCAGCGCCGGGTATTGCCCTGCGAGACTCATCCGAGTTTCGCACAAGTGAGTGTGAGCCCTTAGAGAAAGTTACAAAGTAGAGATCCACTACTTACACTGGATCCATTGCTGTCCGTCATTCACCTGATTGCGAATGATGGACATGACGGGGGAAGTCTCTAGGTAACTCTTTCTTTATTTTATGTCATTTACTTTGTCAAATTTTGTAATATCCTGGAAAACTCTATTAGTGTGACCTGATTTGGCTTGTTCCCATAACATAAAAACTCCCAAGAGCTTTCCTTGTGCTTTCACCAAATGTTCCCTGCAGACAGTATTAGAGCTCCTGGTCAGGAGTAGAGAGATTCAGAAGGCTATCTAGAAACCTATACTGGTTATATGGGATCCACTTTAATGTATCAAGAAATTGCATAAATGATTATTCCTGTGCAAATATCTTTGGGGTTACGACATTTGGCAGGTTTTCACGTACAACAGAGTATGTTAGCAACTAAATACAGTACAGACCAAACGTTTGGACACACCTTCTCATTTAAAGATTTTTCTGTATTTTCAGGACTATGAAAATTGTACATTCACACTGAAGGCATCAAAACTATGAATTAACACATGTGGAATTATATACTTCACAAAAAAGTGTGAAACAACTGAAAATGTCTTATATTCTAGGTTCTTCAAAATAGCCACCTTTTGCTTTGATGACTGCTTTGCACACTCTTGGCATTCTCTTGATGAGCTCCAAGAGAAAAATCTTTAAATGAGGTGTGTCCAAACTTCTGGTCTGTGCTGTGTGTAGAGATGGATATATAAAGATATATATATTTTACACACACACACACACACACACACACACACACACACACACACACACACACACACACACACACACACACACACACACACACACACACACACACACACACACACACAACCCACCCCATAATTCGGTATTTGGCATCTGTCCTGCTCATTTGTATCACAATAGGTGCATATAATCAACAGACACATAATCGGACATGCAAATTCTGGAGTGTTTTGCCTTGTGAAGGCTTCCTGGTGCTATACGAGAATGTTACAGCAAAGACCGTCTAATCAGAGGCGGTGTAGAGCAAACCCATAACAGTGTGATTTATGTTGCAGCTTGCAAACACTGAGGAATATATTGATGGCGCATTGTCCGGACATCTTGGAGAAGTTTTGATAAGGTAAGTGTCATGTATACCTGTGTTTATATCACCGGCATAGAACACTTAGCTGGCCAAAGTTTCTTTTAAAAAACACTTAATTGAAGTTGAGTCCAAACTGAGAGGAGATTAAAAAAAATAGACATCTCTGAGCAAGTGGACCACAGTGAAATACATTAGGTTATTCATATCCGCTGGAGAATGGGCAGAGAGTGATAATGCACATAAGTTTATTGATCAAAAATGTAGGGAACACTTGTATAACCATAATCCAATTAAACCGCAGGGATATCAATCTGTCCAGATTGGAAGCATAAGAGATTGTGAATAAATTCACCTGTTTTGATGTAAATGAACATAACAAGTGCACTGGATAAGCAATCCTAGATAACCCTGTAAGAAGGCAATGCTTTTGCTGGTGATGACCCCAATTACCTTATCCTTCCTGATTCTTCTCCAGTTTTCATTTTACTTGTCACTACTGGTAGCATGAGATGGTACCTGCAGCCCATTGCACATGTAGTCCAGCTCCTCCTGGATTGTACGTCCATATGTGCTGTGACTAAAAGGTTTGTCGTGTCTCCCAGCACAGTCACGTGAGAATGGAGCAGATACCAGAACATGGGCCATTACAGAAGAGCTGTAAAATCTCATAGAAGGGCTTCAACACAGCTGCAGGATCGATATCTGCTCCTTTGAGTGAGAAGGAACAGGGAGAGCACTGACATAGCCCTACCGAATAACCCCCAGTGGGAGACATGTCAGACCAAACTCTCGAAGCAGACTTCTTTAGTGTCTCCCTTCTGTTCAGTGCCCTCGCAACGTCATCACTAGGGGCCCAATGTCGTCATGCCATCCTGAAGGTCTGCCAGCAACAGTGGCCTGCTTACACCATGCCAGGAGCATCGACTAAGGCTTCTGTCAGTGTAAGGCCGGGATCACGCATGCGAGAAACACGTCCGTGTCTCGCATGTGAAATCCAAGCTCTGGCGCCGGCACTTGGGAGCGGAGCGTGCAGCTCCATGTGTTGCTATGCGGCCGCACGCTCCGCTCCACAGTGCCGGCGCCAGAGCTTGGATTTCACATGCAAGACACGGACGTGTTTCTCGCATGTGTGATCCCGGCCTAATGCTGACATGCACAATGCATTGCAATTCTGCTGTATTCCAATGCATTATACCAGAGATCAGAGTAATGAAAGTTAAAGACCCATAGAGTGACTAAGTAAAAAAAAAAAAATCACAAAATAATAATAATAAAAAAACCATACCCGTTAATTGGTGTATTTGTGTAAAGAAACAGATGTGTGGAGACACCCACACACACTGGGATTGCAGCGTTGGGAAAGACTTGATTTAAAAAAACTGTCAAAATAGTTAACTGTTTCAGTAAACATTGTAAAAAATAAAAACCATGACAGAAAACTTTTTTTTTTATCATATCACCAAACAAAAAGTGGAAAGAAATCCAATGAAAAAAGTCAAATGGAGGGAAAAGCAATGTAGCAAACCTCCTACCACCAAGCCAACTCTTGTGCTGGATCCCCTAATCCTCTGTGTAGCCTAATTTATGACTGTGGTCTATTCACCATTGTGAATAGCTACCTTCCCCGGGTGCCCGTATGTATCTCCTGTGTGAGCTGGCTTAGTAGTGGGGCCTGGGTTGGCATATGACCTAGAGCACATCACTGCACCAACACTACCAGGTGGTGTACACTCTCAGACTACACATCATGAGCCCCTAATCAATTTGGTACATTTTAGTGTAGTAAATCTGCACTAATATTTTAAAAGGGTTAATATATTTTAACTTCTTATGCAGGTTCATAAAGTAATGTACTATGGTCATGACTTCTGTAAATCCTATTAATCTAGTCCTCGTCGATTTTACTTAGCAGAGAATAATTAGCATTTTTAACCTACTTTCTTTCTGTACAGATGTAACAATGTGCTGTATATACGTGGTGTAGAAGAGGAGGAGGAAGATGGCGAGATGAGAGAATGAACAGACTTCCAAATTATTTTTGTACATTTATATTCACTTTTTGAGTTTGTTGCTGGACATGTTCTGTGTTTTCTGTTAACAATAAAAACAGTTGTAATATTTCTCGTTCTTTATCGGTCATTACATGAGCTCTCTAGGTTCCCACCCCGACTGGGGAGTGATCAGAACACATGCAGGTGCTTCTCACAAAATTAGAATATCCTCAAAATTTAATTTATTTCAGTTCAACACAAAAAGTGAAATGCATATATTATAGAGTCATTACAAACAGAGAGAGCTATTTCAAGTGTTTATTTCTGTTAATGTTGATGATTATGGTTTACAGCCAATGAAAACTCAAGTCATTATCTCAGTAAATTAGAATACTTTATAACACCAGCTTGAAAAATAATTTTAAAATCCGAAATGTTGGCCTACTGAAATGTATGCTCAGTAAATGCACTCAATTGTTCGGGGCTCCTTTTGCATCAATTACTACATCAATGCGGCGTGGCATGGAGGCGATCAGCCTGTGTCACTGCTGAGGTGTTATGGAAGCCCAGGTTGCTTTGATAGCAGCCTTCAGCTCTTCTGCATTGTTGGGTCTGGGGTCTCTCGTCTTTCTCTTGACAATGCCCCATAGATTATCTGCGGGGTTAAGGTCAGGCGAGTTTGCTGGCCAATCAAGCACAGTGATACTGTTGTTTTTAAACCAGGTATTGGTACTTTTGGCGGTGTGAACAGGTGCCAAGTCCTGCTGGAGAATAAAATTTCCATCCTAAGCTTGTCAGCCGAGTTCAAAAGCATGAAGTGCTCTAAAATATCCTGTTAGACAGCTGCGCTGCCTTTGGTCTTGATAAACACCGTTGACCTATACAAGCAGATGACATAGCTCCCCAAACCATCACTGATGGTGGAAACTTCACACCTCAAGCATCTTGGACTGTGTGCCTCTCCGCTCTTCCTCTAGGCTCTGGGACCTTGATTTCCAAATGATACGCAAAATTTACTTTCGCCTGAAAACAACACCTTGGACCACTGAGCAATAGTACAGTGCTTTTTCTCCTTGGCCCAGGTAAGACGCTTCTGGCGTTGTCTATTGGTCATGAGTGGCTTGACACAAGGAATGGGACACTTATAGCCCATATCCTGGTTACATCTGTGTTTGGTGGCTCTTGAAGCAATGACCCCAGCAGCAGTCCACTCCTTGTGAATATCCCCCAAATTTTTGAATGGCCTTTTCTTAACAATCCTTTCAAGGCTGCGGTTACCCAGGTTACTTGTGCACCTTTTTCTATCACACTTTTCCCTTTCACTCAACTTTCCATTAATATGCTTGGATACAGCACTCTGCGAACAGCCAGCTTCTTTAGCAATGACCTTTTGTGGCTTACCCTCCTTGTGGATTGTGTAAATGACTGCCTTCTGGAGAACTGCCAAGTCAGCAGTCTTCCCCATGATTGTGGAGCCTACTGAAAGAGACTAAGGGACCTTTTTAAACACTTAAAAAGCCTTTGCAGGTGTTCTGTTAATTTATTCTAATTTACTGAGATAATGACTTTTGGGTTTTCATTGGCTGTAAGCCACAAGCATCAACATTAACATAAATAAACACTTGAAATAGATCACTCTGTAATGACTATATAATGAGTCTCACTTTCTATATTGAAGACCTGAAATAGATAAACTTTTTGATACTCTAATTTTGTGACAAGCACCAGTATACGGTTTTTCCATGGTATAAGGGAACATCATATTAGTATAGTATCTCGTGGGTACTGCACATCATTTATCAATCTTCAGCATTATTTATGGAGATGCCAGGAAATATGCCAACATTGTCACTAAACGTTTTAACTGTGGGCTTAGGAGTAGGGATAATATGGCAAACTCAAATCATAAAAGCATGCAGCTCAGGATATTAATGGGAAATAGAATTGAAGCTTTTGATCTCCAAAACCAATAATTATATAACAGTTCTTATTTTAGGGTGCTCTTAAAGGACTATTACCATCTCCAAGATCCTATCCCAATATGTAGTAAGTGTAATAATATTTGCATATACCTCCAATTCGAAATGTAGTATAGTTCTTCTGATTTGCTGTGTCACCCCATATGCAGGGCATTGCAGTAGCTGAGATCAATGCTTACAGCCACTAACAACTCACTATATTGGTGGTCGTAACCATGGATACCTAAACTACTGCAATGCCCTGCACATGGGGTAAGCGTTATAGCTAATCATAAGAACTATACTATATTTCTAATTGGAGGTATTTGATATTATTACACATACTACACATTGGGATAGGATCTTGGCGATTGGAATACCCCTTAAAGGGGATGTTCATTACTTTAACCTATCCTTGTTATGGGTAATCAAAATCGACACGTGGCACCACCACTGGTATGAGAGCAGCTGGGTGTAAACTTTGTAGGGAACTGAACATCATTGCTCTGTACATAGTTTAGTAGCAATTTTGTCAAACTGCAGCTCATCTGTTATGTGCTCTGGCAGTGGAGTAGGAGCAGAGCTACTGCCATTAAACAGTGTACGGAGCTGTAATGATCTGCGCCGTTCACTGTCCAGCCACTTCCTGAGCTGGTAACTGATCGGTGGGGGTATGGGACTGATCTGATTTTTATGACCCATCTGTAGAAAACTTATTAGTATCTAAGTAGTGGACAACCACTTTCAACTCTCCCCACACTTTTTTTTTTTTTCCTGTTTGCGCCCCTTATTGTAATAGCAATGACTTATTTTTCCATCGACATAGACTTGTAAATGCTTGGATTTTTGTGGGACCAGCTGTAGTTTTGAATAACAGAATTCACTTTGCCAAATATACAGAAAAATGAGAAATTCTAAATGAAGGGAATTAGTGAAAAAAAAAATGCAATTTCACAATCGTTTTTTGGGTTTTGCTTTTATGGTGTTTTGTGCAATTAAAATGCCCTGAAAATATAATTTTCCATATCCATGCTGTTATGGCAATACAAACTTGCATATTTTTGTTGTTCGTGTGCTTCACAGAAAGACTAAGTTGTCCCTGGTCACTGCTCTTACAGGGAGATGCTGGCTGTGTAACACAGCAGGCAAATGGCAGGTATGGTGTGGGCTCCTAAGGCATAATACCTCCTTCGTCTGGAAGCCTCAAAGGTACAGTGGGGAAAATAAGTATTTGATACACTGACAACTTTGCAAGTTTTCCAACCTACTAAGGCTATGTGCACACGTTGTGGATTTTGCTGTGGAGGCGCAGCGAATTTGATGTTGCGGATCCGCAGCGGTTTTCTATGCGTTGTACAATACCATGTAAACGTGTGGAAAACAAAATCCGCAGTGCACATGCTGCGGAAAAAAACACACGGAAACGCAGCAGTGTTTTTTCGCAGCATGTCACTTCTTTGTACGGATTCCGCAGCGGTTTACACCTGCTCCTCAATAGGAATCTGGCGGTGTAAAACTGCAGGTGGAATCTGCACAAAAAACTGCGGTAAATCCTCGAGTAATCCGCAGTCCGGTTTACCTGCGGATTTTGCAAAAACAGTGCGGAACAATCCGCACACCAATCCGCAATGTGTGCACATAGTCAAAGAATGGAGAGGTCTGTAATTTTTATTGTAGGTACACTTCAACCACGAGAGAATCTAAAAATGAAATTCGGAAAATTGTATGATTTTTACATAATCTGCATTTTATTGCATATAATTTGTTTGATACAATAGAAAACAACTTTAATATTTGTTACAGAAACCTTTCTTTGCAATTACAGAGGTCAGATGTTTTCGGTTGTTTTGAACCAAGTTTGCACACACTGCAGCAGGGATTTTGGCCCACTACTCAATACAGATCTTCTCCAGATCTTTCAGGTGTCGGGACTGTCACTGGGCAACATTAAGTTTAAGCTCTTTCCAAAGATTTTCTATTGTGTTCAGGTCTTGAGACTGGCTAGGGCATTCCAGGACCTTGAAATGCTTCTTACTGAATCACTCCTTAGTTGCCCTGGCTGTGTGTTTTGAGCCCTTGTCATGCTGGAAGACCCAGCCATGACCCACCTTCAATGCTCTTACTGAGAGAAGGAGGTTGTTGGCCAAAATCATGACCCCATCCATACTCCCTTCAATAAGATGCAGTTGTACTGTTCCTTTTGAAGAAAAGCACCACTAAAGTATGATGTTTTCCTCCAAACACGGTGAGTGGAGTTGATACAAAAAAGTTCTATTTTCCTATCGCCACGACTGCACCCTACGAGAGGGTATCCGCCTACCATCAGGACAGGAACCTACAGGTTAAAAAGGGGTGGCCCCCCTCGCCGCCTCAGTTTGGGTTCCTGTCCTAGATGAGAACAGACAGGTTGAACTTACCCAGGTCCAATAGCCTTTGCGCGGTGTCTGAGGGCGCTGGAAGCAGCGTTGGGGGTGTTCTGCACACAGACCCCTCAGCTGGAGGCATGGATGTTGCAATCCCAGGGTCTGGGGAAGGTCGCGCAGCGCTGGTGGGGGTTGCGGCGTTTCTTCCAGGATCAACGGAAGGCAAAGCGCCGTGACCTGGAAGTTGATTCAGGTACTTCCGGGGGAGGAGGCGTGGTCTAGCCTTCTTAGAACGACGCTAGTGCTGTGGGAGGTGTGCAGCAAATGTCCTCTGTGGGGTGATACAGAGCACCTATAGGTGTTGGAGGTGCCCGAGCAGCGCAGGAAAGGCAGCGGTAGCAGCCGCTCTAGAAGCGGCAGCGGAGTGGTATCGGAGCGACAGCACTCGAGTGCCCCAGCGTCACGCAGCGATTCTCCTCCGGATCCGGTACTCCTCTAGACAGCTTTCTGTGGTGTGTTTGATGTGCACCTACTAGCTGCATCTCCTCGTTTTTTGTGCTTTGTGTTAGGTTAAAAAAAACAGCTATAACCAAACACAAGCAGTGTGCTTTATGCACAGCACTTTTGCTGGACAGCTATATAAAAAAGCTTGGTCAGGCCTGTATATGCCAGACCCTAGAAAAAGAGGCTCCCCTCAATACATCTGATCTAAGAGCTGTTATCAGGGAAGAGATTAAGAGTTCCCTGAAAAGCAGACATCATGGAACAGCTAGTATGAGGCCAAGTTCAGAATCCAGCCCATCTATAGCAGAGCAGCAGGATGAACGTTCAGAATCCTCAGCGCTATCTTCCTCGGACGAGGAAGGTAGACCATGTTTCCCTGTAGAAAATATGGACATGCTAGTTGAAGCGGTTCGCACCACCATGGGGGTTGCAGATAATAAAGAACTGAAATCAACACAGGACATCATGTTTGCGGGTCTGTGTCAGAAAAATCGCAAATCATTTCCAGTTATTGATACGGTTAAAGATCTTGTTAAACGTGAATGGGACAAACAGGGTAAGGGTTTCTTGCCATCATCCGCAAAGAGGAGATACCCTTTTGATGACGAGGTACTAGCTGAGTGGGTAAAAATCCCTAAGGTGGACACAGCTTCCACATCAAAATCAGCCACTCTACCCCTGGATGATGTAGGCCTTTTTAAAGATCCATCTGCCAGGAAAGCGGATATGTTCTTGAAGAAGGTTTGGGAATTGTCGGCCAGAGCCTTTAAAGTGGCAATTGCTAGCACCTGCACTGCCAGATCTATTATTGTTTGCGTGGGTCAGCTGGAGTAGCCGCTAAAGGTCAAGATTGCTAGAGACAAGTTACTTGATTCTCTATCTCAAATCCGTGACAGAGTAGCATATCTGGCGGACGCGTCAGTAGACTCTTTAAAACTGGCAGCCAGATCGGCAGACCTCTCAAACGCTGCCTGACGTGCGCTCTGGCTTAAAAGCTGGAAGGGTGATGCTCAAGCTAGAGCAAAGTTATGTGCGATTCCATGCAGGGGTGAGTACATATTTGGCCCCGTGCTGGACGATATCCTTGCAAAGGCAGACGATAGAAAGGATTTCCTAAATTATTTAATTCTACTTTCAGAAATGCCTTCAGGAGGCTGATGCCTTTCTGGAAGACTTATTCAGACCGGGATTGGGAACCGGCAGAGCCAAAGAAGAAAGGTGCATACTACAGTGGCGCTTCAATGTCAAGAAGTAGATGCAACTATTGATAACACAGCCCTCCCAATGGGGGGTAGATTGAATTATTTTTTTGACCAATGGGTCAAGATAACATCCAATACTTGGATCTTGGGGATAATTGTGTTCGGGTTAAAATTTTAATTTTGGAGTGTACCTCCGAATTTCTTTGTATCAACAACTTTAAATTCTCCAGATCAACAGCAGGCCCTAGGAATAGAGATTCGGCAGTTGAGGGAAAATAAGTTATTGTAGAAGTGCCTAAAGATCAAGAGGGGAAGGGGTTTTATTCTCCCTTATTTCCAAGCCTGATGGTTCCTTTAGGACCATCATAAACTTGCGGAAATTGAATAAATTTCTAAAATATCACCTTTTAAAATGGAATCCATTAGATCTACAACTAAATTTCTATTTCCCAGGTGTTACATGACCGTGCTGAATCTAAAAGATGCTTAATACCATCTACCTATTTACAAGGATCACCAGCAATACCTCAGAGTGGCTGTTCGGCTAAACGATCAGGTCAAACATTTGCAGTTTACGGCAATGCCGTTTGGACTGTCTATGGCCCCAAGGGTATTAACTAAGGTAATTGCAGAGGTAATGGCCCATCTTGGAGAACAAGATACCCTGTTTATACCCTACTTGGATGATTTCCTGATTGTGGGAAATTTAGTCATCCAATGTAGTCTAAACTGTATAATATTATCCCTGCAGGGCCTTGGTTGGTTGATCAATCTAAAGAAGTCTAAGCTGGAACCCTCAACTCGTCAGATTTTCCTCGGCATTCTTCTGGACTCAAAAGATCAACTGTGCTTCCTGCCAGAAGACAAAAAACTAAGGATCATTCACAAAGTCATGGCAGTATAAAGAGATCCAAATTTAACATTAAGGGAAGCAATGTTCTTACTAGGTTCATTGACATCGTGCATACCAGCCGTTCGGTGGGCTCAGTCCCACACCCGCATGTTACAATCCGAGATTCTCGAAGCAGACAGAACACTTCAAGGTTGCTTAAGTGGAAGACTCAAATTGACAGCCGTCACTCTCAGCGATCTAGATTGGTGGCTGGACCTTCGCCACTTGTCAAAGCGGGTGCAGTGGGGAATAAAACCAGACAACACAGTTACGACCGATGCCAGCCCAGTAGGGTGGGGAGCTCACATGGGAGACATTCTAGCCCAGGGGCGGTGGTCAATCTTGGAAACCCAGAATTCTTTAAACTTAAAGGAACTCACAGCAGTCAAATATGCACCCCTTCAGTTTCTACCGTCTCTTAGGGGTTCACATGTGCGGGTACAGACCGACAACATGACAGTGGTAGCCTACCTCAACCATCAGGGAGGGACAAGATCACAATCACTGACGTCCACCACAGCAGACATACTTGCCTTGGCCGAGACTCACTTCCTTTCTTTATCGGCACTCCACATAAGAGGGGAACACAATGTGGAGGCAGATTATCTCAGCCGTCATTCCCTACGTCAAGGGGAATGGTCTCAAAGCCGACAGATATTCAAACAGTCCGGTTATGGGGTCTGCCAGTTATAGATCTTTTTTCCACAAGAAACAACAGGCATGTCGGGAAGTTTGCATCACTTTGGGTAGCAGACAGACCATACATAGTAGACTCACTGCAGGTTCAGTGGGATTTTCCTCTAGCAAATGCTTTGTCCCCAATGTGCTTGATTCCTCTGGTTCTCGGGAAGATCAGGGAGGAAGGGGCGAGGGTAATACTAATTGCCCCCTTCTGGCCCAAGAGGCCATAGTTTTCTCTACTCAGAGCAATGTCAGTAACCGACCCTTGGGTGTTGCCATCGAGCCCGAAGCTTCTTTCTCAAGGCCCATTCCGTCATCCTCAGGTGCAGGGTCTCCACTTGACGGTGTGGAATTTGAGATGGAGTTACTAAGGCATAGGGTTTTTTTGGAGGCCTTAGTTTCTACCTTGTTAGCTAGCCGGAAGGAGGTCACTACTAAAATTTACTTTAAAGTCTGGAAAAAATTTCTAATGTTCCATCAACATCCCCTAACAGATCATGTTCCGATTCCGGCCATTCTGGAATTCTTACAGAAAGGCCGAGAATTGGGGCTGTCAGTGAATACCCTTAGAGTTCAGGTGTCATCTTTGGGAGCCTTGTATAACAGTAACGTGGTGGGAAATAGATGGGTCTCTAGATTTATTAGGGCTAGTGAATGCAGTAACCCGGTACATATTGCTAGATTACCACCATGGGATTTGAACTTGGTGTTAGATGCATTAACACAACCTCCCTTTGAGCTTTTAAGTTCTGCCTCAATCAATGTGCTGACCCTAAAAACAGCCTTATTGTTGGCCTTAACTTCCGCTAGATGGGTCAGTGATATCCAAGCTTTATCAGTAGACCCTCCTTATCTAATGGTTTTTCAGGATAAAATTGTTTTAAAACCAGACCCAGCATATTTACCAAAGGTAGCCTCTAAATTTCACAGAAGCCAGGAAATCTATTGCTGTCCTTTTCCGGTCACAGCAGAAGAACAGAAGTTCGATACTCTAGACGTTAGAAGATCAGTATAAAGGTACCGTCACACTCAGCGACGCTGCAGCGATATAGACAACAAGCCGACCTAAACTAGATCGCTGGAGCGTCGCTGTAGAGACGTCAAACACAGCAACTCCAGAACGATGCAGGAGCGATCCAGTGACGTAACGGCGACTCACTTATCGTTCTCGCTGGTTGTTAGCTCCATGTAAAATGTTGCTGGCGTAGTTGCTTTTGATGTCAAACATGACGATACACGCCGATCGGGCGATGAAATAAAGTTCTGGACTTCTAGCTCCGACCAGCGATGGCACAGCGGGATCCAGATCGCTGCTGCATGTCAAACACAATGAGATCGCTATCCAGGATGCTGCAACGTCACGGATTGTTGTCGTTCTCGTTGCAAAGTTGCTGAGTGTGACGGTACCTTTAGAGTATTTAGATAAAACACAAACCTGGAGGCAAAGTAGGGCTCTGTTTGTTTCCTTCCAGACTCAAAGGAAGGGTTTGAGTGTTACAAAGAACTCTTATCGCCAGATGGATTAGAGATGTGATATGTCTTGCCCATTCAGCCAAGGGATCAAGGCCCACTCCACTCGAGCTATGGCATCATCCTGGGTGGAGAAAGCGGATGTCTCCATTGACATAATTTGTAAGGCGGCAACTTAGTCATCACCTTCCACCTTTTGTAGGCACTACAGTCTTGATCTATCATCCAACTCCAGCCTAAACTTTGGGCAATCAGTACTTAGTGCTGTGGTCCCTCCCAGGTGAATAGTCTCTGAAAGTCTCTCATAGGGTGCTGTCGTGGCGATAGGAAAACCGGTTGTTACTTACCGGTAATAAGATTTTAGAGTCCACAACCGGTTTTGGTCTCACCTGACGTTCTCACATGCCTCTGGATCATCCAGATGGTCATTGGCGAATTTCAAATGGGCCTGGACATGTGCTGGCTTGGGCAGGGGGACCTTGTGAGCCTTGCCGGATTTGAATTCATGATGGTGTAGTGTGTTACTAACATTGTTTGTGACCGTGGTCACAGTTCTCTTCAGGTCATTGACTAGGTCCTCCCATGTACTTCTGGGCTGATTCCTGACCTTCCTCAGAATCTCCCTTACCCCACAAGGTGAGAGCTTGCATGGAGCCCCAGGCCGAGGAAGATTGACCGTCCTCTTGTGGTGTTTCCATTTTCTAATAATTGTGTCAAAAGTTGTTGCTTTCTCACCAAACTGCTTGTCTTTTGTCCTGTAGCCCGTCCCAGCCTTGTGCAGGTCTACAATTTTGTCACTGATGTCCTTAGAGAGCTCTTTGGTCTTGGCCATGGTGGAGAGGTTGGAGTGTGATTGAGTGTGTGGACAGGTGTCTTTTATAAGAAAAGAAATACTGGCGCACTACTAATAGTATACTGTCGGTTGGAGGGGTGCAACAAGAGTGGTAGCGTAGATAGCATTTTTGTGACAGGTGTCTTTTATACATCAAAAACACATGGGCCACCTGCATAGCGAACAAGTCTGTAGGAACCTGTTCACACCACCAAAGAACTTGAAAACACAAAAGCGCACAGAGAGGTCAAAAAGTACTCTGTTGTAAAAAAAAGTCACAGTAAATAAGCAAGTGCTAGTCAAAAAATGAAAAAATACAGGGTATTTAGTTAATACGTTTTTTGCAGAAAAAGTATGTTAAGCTGCTCCACCAATCGCCAAGGTATACCCATAATAGAGCAGTCCTGTCTAATGTATATAATCCCTATCTGATGTATTTAAAAACCTGATCATCTGTATAGTACCTGTATGAACAGGGCTCAGAGAGAAAATATCCACGTTGAACATGCGAGTCTTTTATACATGTAACAAGTTCACACAGAGCAGTTAATACAGGTAATGAGTGCAGAGAAGGAGGGATTCTTAAAGAAAAACAGGCTACTTTCGCACATCAGGTTTTCGCTGTCAGGCTCAATTCGGCTAAATTTCAAAAAACCGGATCCAGCTAATGTTGCCGCCAAATCCGTTTTTCCCATAGACTTGTATTAGTGCTGGATTGCGCCGGATGACATTGGGTTTCGTTCGGTTTTCGCTGGATGCGGCAAATCTGCCGTTTCCGGTTTCTGGAAAAAACGTCCATAGCAACGTTTTTTGTCTTCCGGCTGTTTGCTAGAATGGGAGCCAGATCCGGAAAATGACGGATTCCGGCCCCCAGATTCCGTTTTTTTAAACGGAGCATGCTCCAAATTTTTTTTATCCAATTATCTGGATATGCTAGTCGGATCCGTCAAAAAAACGGATCCGTTGCATCAGTTTTTCACAATCTGCGCCGGATCCTTTTTTTCCAACATTCGCCGGATTGTGCCTGATGCAAAAAACCTGATGTGTGAAAGTAGTGCCTAACAGGTCTATGAGAGCCATAATTTTTGCTGGTTGGTATTCATGCAATAGAATGCAATTTAATTGTTTAAAAATCATACAATGTGAATTTTCTGGATTTTTTTTTTAAAGATTCAGTGAAGTGTACCTACAGTACAATAAAAATTACAGACCTCTCTCCATTCTTTGTAGGTGGGAATACTTGCAAAATCAGCAGTGTATCAAATGCTTATTTTCCCCACTGTGTGTTTTATTTTAAGATTGACTTGGTTCATAGTTACTGTTTATATTAACACATGCCAGAAAAGAAAACTCAAATCTTTGCGTTCTTAACTTAAGGGTAGGTGCACATGGTCAGTAATCGGCAGCGCTTTGGATGCAGCACAGGTCTGCTGTGTCCAAAGTGCTGTCGGCTATTGAACGCAGGTGATTCCGCATGTGTTCACTGAACCGTGCGGAATCACTGCGTCCAATACATTGTACAGGTGACATTTATCTTGCGGAGGCTCACGTCTCTGCAAGATAAACAGACATGCTGCAGTCTGGAAAAACGGGCCGCATGTCTGTCTCCGTGGGTGTTGGTGCACACATAGTGGACATGAGATTTCTTGAAACCCCATCCACAATGCTGTAACATCTGGACACTGCGGAAGTACACAGCGTTCAACCCGCAACGTTTACTGACTGTGTGTGAACCTACCTTAAGACGTTATTTTGTATCTTGCGTTGTAAAGAAGCAGTCTTGTGAATATTCGTTTTTTAAATGTGTATGGTGTGTAATGTTTGTGAATTAATATACTCATCTACCACCACTCCAGCGCCATCCCGCTCCCGTCTCAGACTCTTTTACAATGCAGGTCTTTGAGGCCTCGTTCTGACGCTCCATAGGCTTACATTGTAAGAGTCACTTCCGGGTCACACAGAACGTAACATGACCCGGAGGAGTCTGCAGATATGAGATATCAATCTGAAGAGGAGCAGAGTGGCAGTAGGTGAGTATGTTAATACTTATACTACACTGTGTTCCAAATTATTATGCAAATTGGATTTAAGTGTTATAAAGATTTAATTGTTTTGTTTTTCAAATAAACTCGTGGATGGTATTGTGTCTCAGGGCTCAATGGTTCACTGAAATCAATCTTAAACACATGTGATAATTAGTTTTCCAGGTGATTCTAATTCAAGTAAAACTACTTAAAAATTATGTTCCACGTTATTAAGCAAGCCACAGGTTTCAAGCAATATGGGAAATAAAAAGGATCTCTCTGCTACTGAAAAGCGTTAAATAGTGCAATGCCTTGGACAATGTATGAAAAAATTTGCTATTTTAAGAAAACTTAAGAGTGATCATCATACTGTGAAGAGATTTGTGACTGAAACAGAGCAAATACAGAGTTCATGCAGATAAAGGCATAATGAGGAAGGTTTCTGCTAGACAAATTCATTGGATTAAGAGAGCATCTGCCAAAATACCATTACAAAGCAGCAAACAGTTATTTGAAGCTGCTGGTGCCTCTGGGGTCCCTCGAACCTCAAGGTGTAGGAGCCTTCAAAGGCTTGCTGTGGTGCATAAACCTACTATTCAGCCACCCCTAAACAGTGTTCACAAGCAGAAACGGTTGCAGTGGGCGTAGACATACATGAAGACTAATTTTCAAGAAGTCTTGTTTACTGATGAGTGTCGAGCAAACCTGGATTTTCCAGATGGATGGAGTAGTGGATGGCCACCATGTCCCAACAAGGCTGCGACATCAGCAATGAGGTGGAGGAGTCATGTTTTGGGCTGGAATCATGGAGAAACAGCTGCTATGGCCCTTTAAGGTTCCTGAAGGTGTGAAAATGTCCTCTGCAAAGTAAATAGAGTTTCTGACTGACAACTTTCTTCCATGGTCTAAAAAGCAGAAACATGCCTTCAAGAGCAAAATCATCTTCATGCTGACAATGCCCCATCTCATGCTGCAAATAATACCTCTGAGTCATTGGCTGCTATGGGCATAAAAGGAGGTAAACTCATGGTGTGGCCACCATCTTCCCCTGACCATAACCCTATAGAGAACCTTTGGAGTATCATCAAGCAAAAGATCTATGAGGGTGGGAGGCCATTCACATCAAAACAGCAGCTCTAGGAGGCTATTCTGACTTCATGCAAAGAAATACAAGCACAAACTCTCCAAAAACTCACAATTCAATGGATGCAAGAATTGTGAAGGTGATATCAAAGAAGGGTTCCTATGTTACATGTAACTTGGCCTGTTAGGATGTTTTGGAGTTAAACAGCTTTTTTGTTCAGTGAATGTGACCTCCTAATGCTGTAAATTCCACAAATGAGCATTTTCAGTTCTTTAAAACATATTAAATGTTTAGAAATTCTACTGTGCCTGATAATTTGGAACAGTGCATTGTGAGGTTTTATTCATTTTGGAGATTATACTGTCATCATTGGGAGGTTTCTTCAATAAAATTCGATGTATACGCTAACTGGTGATGACTTTTATTAGACTGTCATTTGCACCGACCATTTAGGAAAATCCGAGAAAAATGTCATCTGCATAATAATTTGGAACATGGTGTACACACCATACACATATACTCACATTTAATGGAAAACATTATTGGGGGTGCTTCTTTAAAGCAAACATGTCTGTTCTCTTCATTTTTCCTTTTGCAAATTCTTGAATTGTGACACCAGAAAAACCTTCTATACCAAATGTAAAAAAAAACAGGTAGGAGGAAAAACTAAAATATACACAGAAAAAAGATATCCATTCCCAAATGGGTTAAAAATACATTTTTATTTAAGCAATTTAATAGACAATAATATTCATATAAATAGTCAAATAAGTATTGCACAAAGGGGAATGCAAAAAACAGGGACAGAGAATAGAAGTGGGACACCTGGAAATTGCAAGGCAATATATAAATAGCTACACAATACTGATATAAGTTCTCTACTAACAGAGGGATATTATGTGCCCGAGTATAACCAGTATCAATATAAATACAAATAAAGTGCATGTGCTACAAGTATAATAAGAGAAACCACCTGGTTAATCTAGACACAATATGACATCCCTGTGAATAGCAGAGAAAATAAGGCACAGTATCCCATCATTCAAATCATAGGTCTTATAGGTAATATCAAACACAGGTAATCCATAATCAAAATCAAGTAAAGCGATGGATATTTACCTCCAAGTGTAGGTATCCAGGTGCCCTCCACATCCGACGCACGTTTCGCTCTTCCCCTTTGTGCAATACTTATTTGACTATTTATATGACTATTATTATCTATTAAATTGCTGAAAATAAAAATGTATTTTAACCCATTTGAGAATGGATATAAATATATAAATTCTATATATAAATTCTTGAATTGCCCACAAATTAACTTCTGGAGCATGTTCCTTTTCCTGTGTTTTTTTTCCCTCCTAGAAACATATGAATAAATTAACATAGTAATTCCCAGTTGTCTACACATTTCCAGGAGAGCCACACCACTGTTCTGTTTGTTGAGTGGTGACAGGACCTCATTAATATGGTAATTCCAGTAGGAATGTATGGTGTATCCACATTACTACATAAATAAAAGCATTCAGAGGTGTTAAGATCATCAGTGTTTAGTGAGGATTACAATACAAAGTATGTATGATATTTAAGTAAAGAAATACTCAAAATCGTCCTGTTTCTGCGCTGCCAACTTCTCAAGGTCAATCTTCGTCTTTCTTCTACATTGTGGTGGAGGCTCAGAACGTTTCATAAGTTTTCTTCTTACCTAGGGAATATTATGTAATCATATTTAAAGGAATCCTACCTGCTTTTTTTTTTTGCAGCTGTGTATGTTTCACTCTTAAAGAGAACCTGTCAGCCCGTTTTTTCAGTAGGAGATAGGAGATAAAAATACCATTAAATAGGGCCTGAGCTGTGCTTTACAATAGGGTATTTTTTGTCCCCTGATTCCCTACCTATGCTGCCGAAATACCTTACAAAAGTGTCCTATTTCGCCTGTCAATCAGGCTGGTCAGGTCAGATGGGCGTGGTCATTCTCCCCCACATCTTGCTTATGTTCCCGTTGGTGGCGTAGTGCTTCTCGCATGCGCAAGTGCTGAATGCACTGCGCAGCTGTAGAAAAAGCGCGCTCGCCGCTATTCAGCGGTTTCTCAGTGGGCGCGGCCATCTTCCTGAGGCCGTGTGTGCGCAGATGGAGTCTCCTGCTTCCCGGGGCTTCAGGAAAATGGCCGCGGGATACCGCGCGTGCGCAGATGGACATCGCGGCGGCCATTTTCCTGAAGCAGAGTTCGAATCTCGGCTTCAGGAAAATGGCCGCGGGATACCGCGCGTGCGCAGATGGACATCGCGGCGGCCATTTTCCTGAAGCAGAGTTCGAATCTCGGCTTCAGGAAAATGGCCGCCGCGATGTCCATCTGCGCACGCGTGGCATCCCGCGGCCATTTTCCTGAAGCCCCGGGAAGCAGGAGACTCCATCTGCGCACGCGCGGCCTCAGGAAGATGGCCGCGCCCACCGAGAAACCGCTGAATAGCGGCGAGCGCGCTCTTTTTCTACAGCTGCGCAGTGCATTCGGCACTTGCGCATGCGAGAAGCACTACGCCACCAACGGGAACATAAGCAAGATGTGGGGGAGAAACAGCGCTGTGACCACGCCCATCTGACCTGACCAGCCTGATTGACAGGCGAAAAAGGACACTTTTGTAAGGTATTTCGGCAGCATAGGTTGGGAATCAGGGGACAAAAAATACCCTATTGTAAAGCACAGCTCAGGCCCTATTTAACAGTATTTTTATCTCCTACTGAAAAAACGGGGAGACAGGTTCCCTTTAAAGGGGATCTGTCACCCCCTGGATGATTTTGATCTATTTATTATGGGCATACAGGTAATAGAATGGTTAAACCAGTCTTACCTGTATGCTTCATAGCTGCGGTCTAGATCTTGAGCAATTAATTTATAATGTTATATGCTATTTATTTCTTCCAGGGTCGGGAGTGCGATGCCTGGAAGAAATAGCTGCCTCCTGACTTCATTATAATGGTACTTCCCTCCCCATCAGCGTCACACTGACCTATTCGACGCTGTAATCCCGCGCATGTGCTATTCATGGGTGCGGTCACATGAACCCTGTCTGCCCTGCTATGGGTGGGGCGTGCATTGAACTTCTGCACAGGCGCGTGGAGTCACTGCACAGTAGTAGAGACTCACCTGCACAGAAGTTCAATGCAGACAGTGCCCATAGGAGGGCGGACAGTGTTCGTGTGACTGCACCCGTGCACAGCACATGCGTGGGATTACAGCGTCGAACAGGTCAGTGTGACGCTGATGGGAGGGGGGTATCCTATTATACCTAGTTTTCTCTAGACATCTGATATGTCAGCCATGGGAAATCTTGAATAGACACCATATGAAGATCAGACTGGAAGTAGCAGGCACACAAACTATGCATGTCCAGTCTAATTTGCACATGACTTCTAGATTTCTCACAAATGGTCCATCAGCAATGGATGCTTACAGAAAAGGAATCCTCCTTATTGAGGACAAGTGCCTATGCAGCCATAGTAGTACATTAAATATATAAAAATGTTCTGACCTGTTCCCTTCCATATTTATTTTTTGATTTGGGAAAATAATCCTTCCTAGCAAGTTTAGACTGCTGCATTTCCATAGTTAATGATGGAGACCATCTTTGGTAGATGGCCAGCATATTACCCTAACGGAAAAATAAACTCCTGATGCCAACCAGCCAGCAAACTAGATTTACACAGCTAGTTGTGAAACCTGTCGAGCCGATGCATTTACATTGATAACCCTTATAAAGCCCCTTTTAGAAACAACTTGAAGGTGCAGTCTCCTCTGAACTCTTCGTTAGCTGCCGTTAAGGTGCGCTACAGCTATGGAATGTGACATCTGCCTGACAATAGTTTTGCAGCAGCTACAGACTTTTAATTATGACCAATATTGGAACAACCCCCTCTATACTTAAAGAGAATCTCTCAGTAGGATAAACTCTCCTAAACCATTTCAATGGGCATGCAGGTCATAGAAGGTTGCATAAAGTGATGCCTTGATATCTGCAATCTGATGTCTTATTATAGAGAAATCCATGTTTTCCTTAAATGTAAATGAGCTGGTAATTCTATGGGCCGGACACTGATCTGCATGAGAATCTGCCTCTTATATTTTAAATAAAAGGGGGCATTGACTGTCAGTCATCACATGTCTCACACTTCTAACGCCCCCTTTCATATAAAACTAACTTTGCAGGCAGATTCTCAGGGAGGTCTTTTTTCATCCCATAGATCTTAACATCTCAAGATGGGCCACAAGATCTTAAGTAATAATGTGGCTGTAAACCCATTTTAATTACAAATTAACCCATTGCAAATTTGTTTTAGTATTATAAACTTACAGTTTTGCAGTCGTCTTTGGTTGCTCTTTCCATAGCTCGCATCATGCGCTTTTGTTGTTTTAATAATTCATCCTTTAACTTTTCTTGATGGATTCTGTAAGATTTTATTATTTTAATGAAGTGAAAAGTTTGGTTTATCTTTCCATAATACTATATATAGGCCTTTTAAGATGTTGCCCGGGCTTGGGGTGCAAGTCTGTAGTCATTCTGTGGTTAGGTGCCCACCTACTCCCGTCAACAGAGAATCCTGACGGCGCACAGTGTGCACCTTCTGCGGATTCACAAGTCTGCTGTCACAGTCAAGCTTGGACAACCCCTGTAAGTTTTCAGTCCTTGGTGAATGCCATATCTCAAGAGTAAGTCCATAATCAAAGACTTGGAAGGGTCTGTCTTTACAATCCATGCTGCCCTGTGTCCGCTTTTAATGCAATTTCACTAAATATTACCAGCACCCAAATAAATTTGTAATAGTATACACAGTCACACACTTGAGGCTTGTGCAGACGTCAGTGCAAATTTGTCCAATCTCTGACTGCAATGTACGGACTGACAGCGAGTCTCCCGCCCAGGCAGCATTGTATATTTCTATGAGGCTCTCACCGAAATCGGGAGAGCCACAGCCAATCCATGCTGGGACCAATCTGCATGAGCCTTCATGCTCGCTCAATACTAACAACTTTCATGAATATTTCATCCTTACACACCTTCATATATGCATACCTACTATGTATATGCTTACACACTTACCATCGCTAGTTATAGACATGCACACACATTTAATACATTCAGTAGCTATAAAAAGTCAACACACCTATTAAAACACATGGTCTTGTAAAGAAATGATTCCAAAGAGAATAATTTCAGAACTACTTCCACCTTTTAATGTCACATCTCAATTGAATTGTACAGATAAATAAACAAATCTTTTCAAGTGAAAAAATAAAAAAAAGCTACCGTATATACTCGAGTATAAGCCGAGACCCCTAATTTTGACACAAAAAGCTGGGAAAACTTATTGACTCGAGTATAAGCCTAGGGTGGGAAATGCAGCAGCTACTGGTAACTTTCAAAAATAAAAAGATACCAATAAAAGTAAAATTGATTGGGACATCAGTAGGTTGTGTTTTTGAATAGCCATATTGAATCAGGAGCCCCATATAATGCTCCATACAGTTCATGATGGGCCCCATAAGATGCCCCATACAATGCTCAATAAAGTTCATGATGGGCCCCGTAAGATGCTCCATATTCAAATATGCCCCATATAATGCTGCATAAAAGGTTAATGATGGCCCCATAAGATGCTCCATAGAATATTATACCCCATATAATGCTGCACAAAGGATGATGGCCCCATAAGATGCTCCATAGCATATTTTGCCCCATATAATGCTGCACAAAGGTTGATGGCCCCATAAGATGCTTCATAGACTATTATGCCCCATATAATGCACAAAGGTTGATGGCCCCATAAGATACTCCATAGAATATTATGCCCCATGTAATGCTGCACAAAGGTTGATGGCCCCATAAGATGCTCCATAGATTATGCCCCATATAATGCTGCACAAAGGTTGATGGCCCCATAAGATGCTCCATAGATTATGCCCCATATAATGCTACACAAAGCTTGATGGCCTCATAAGATGCTCCATAGATTATGCCCCATATCATGCTGCATAAAGGTTGATGGCCCCATAAGATGCTCCATAGCATATTATGCCCCATATGCTTCTGTTACTGCGATAGAAAATGACATACTCACCTCTCGTCGCTCAGACCCCCGCCACTTGCGATATTCACCTGTCCCAGTTCCACTGCCGCCCGCTGCTGTGTCTTCCGACTCTCTGCAGTGACTGTTCAGGCAGAGAGTGCGCAGTAAATACGTCATCGCGCCCTCTGACCTGAACGTCCCAGCCAGAGGATGCGGAAGATGGAGCCCGGCGGTGGAACGGGGACAGGTGAATATCGCAATGCTCGCCCTCCCCGTCATACTCTCCTCCTCCTGACGCGGTCCCTGCTTCACATGGTCCCGCTCATTAAAGTAATGAATATGTGCTTCACCCCTGTGGGAGTGGAGTCGCATCCATATTCATTGCTTTAATGAGCGGTACCACGTGACCGCTGAACACAGGAACAAGCTGCCGGCATCCGAGACAATATGAAAAGCAGGGACCGCGCCGGGAGTAGGTGAGTATGATGTGACAGCCACCGCTCCCCTTTCCCAGCCGACCTCCTGGGACAATGACTTGAGTATAAGCCGAGAGGGGCACTTTTAGCCTAAAAAATTTGGCTGAAAATCTCGGCTTATACTCGAGTATATACGGTAAATCTGGTTGCATAAATATGCACACCGATAAACTAATACTTTGTTGCTCTCTTAGAAATTTATGGCAGCAATTCAGTATTTTTGGATAGGAGTCTATCAGCATGGTAGATCTAGAATTGCCAATCTTTGCCCATTCTTCATTGCAGTAGCACTCCAAATCTGCCAAAATATGAGGGCATCTCGTGTACAGCCCTCTTCAGGTCACCCACAGATTTTTAATTAGATACAGGTCTAGGCAATTCCAAAACTCTAATCTTTTTCTGTTGAAGCTATTCTTATGTTGATTTGGAGAAATGCTTAGGGTCGTTATTGATTCATCTTTAGCATTTTAGAAGAGGTGTGAAGGTTTTGTTAAAAAAAATTGTCTGATAAATAGAATTGTTCATAACTCCCTCCACCTTGAAAGCTCCGGTTCAAACTGCCGAAAAACATATCCAAAACATAATGCTGCCTGCCTCTACCATGCCTCACTGTAGTTATGGTGTTTCTTTGGTGATGCGCAGCATTAGTTTGTGCCAAACATACCTTTTCAAATTATGGCCAAAGAATTCAATGTTTTTGTTTCATCAGACCATAACCTCCTTTAGCAGACTTGTTGTAGGTTTTAGAAAAACATAACTCGGCTTGGATGTTTTTCTTTGTAAGAAAAGGCTTCCATCTTATCACTGTACCACACAGGCCATACATATGAACAATACATGAGATTATTATCACATGCAGTACAAACCTGGCAAAAATTCCTGCAGCTCGTTTAATGCCACTAATCAGTCTTTTAAACCAATTTTCTTGTATTTTTCATCAATTTCGAAGGATGTTTAGTTCTGGGAAATGTCACTGTTGTGCTAAATTTAAGTCACTACTTGTTGGCTCTCCACAGTCTTCTATGGTAAATCTGTATCTAATGCCTGGAAAGAAAAGTGTTTACCCTTCTCCTGACTGATAACTGAACAAGCTGTTTGTGGACCATGGCTTTTGCAGTAAAATTCGACTAAGACAATTTCAGGTGATCCCGCATGTGTTCATTGAGCTGTGCGGATTTACTGCGTCCAATACCTTGTGTGGGTGATATTTATCTTGCGGAGACTGAGCACCTGCCCAAGATAAATAGACATGCTGCGTTCTGGAAAGATAAATGGTGTAATCCGAAAAAAATACAAACACCAGAATTACGATTTTTTAGGACACAGCAACACTGCAAAGAAATGCAAAAATTGGCGATCAAAACATGGCTATCCCAAAATGTTATCAACAAAAACATCAGCTCAAAGCACAAAAATAAGCCATCAAGAAGCCCCATCAACTATATATTGAAAAAGGTACGAGTCTCGGAAAACGGCGACTCATGCAAATTGTTTTTTTTTCTTTGACAAATTTCCCAATTTTGTTTTTTAAAAACTATACAAGTTTGATATCTAGGCAATTTTACTGACCTGGAGAATCATATCTCGAGGTCATTTTTACCGTGTAGTTAACAGGGTAAATAAAAAAAAAAATTGTGGAATTGCACTTTTTTTGCAATTTCACCACACTTGGACTTTTTTTCTGCTTTCTTGTACATCTGTGTCAATCATTCTTGTGACCGGAGGCAGCATTATGCCACCGGTCACAAGAGGCAGAGCTACGCATTGACCCTGTACGTCACGTGCGTACGTCACTCCAGCGCCGCGCGGGATATGCGCTGTGGTGAAGAAAGTTGCTGGCTGGTGGTGTCCGTCCTTCGGGCGAGTATCAATGGCGGTCTTAGCAGTCGCGTATCCAGAGGGCCCCGGGCGCAGCCACTATATGGGGAACATTTGTGCAGCACTATATGTGGGCCATAATGTTTGTGCAGGACAATATGGGCCCCATATAGTCCTGCACAAACATTTATGGCCCCCATAGAGTGCTGCACAAACAGTATGGCCCCATATACTGCTGCACAAACATTATGGCCCCATATACTGCTGCACAAACACTATGCCCCCATATTATGGGCAGCAGTATATGGGGCCATACTGTTTGTGCTGCAGTATATGGGGCCATACTGTTTGTGCTGCAGTATATGGGGCCATAATGTTTGTGCTGCAGTATATGGGGCCATAATGTTTGTGCTGCAGTATATGGGGCCATAATATTTGTGCTGCAGTATATGGGGCCATAATGTTTGTGCAGCACTATATGGGGCCATAATATTTGTGCTGCACTATATGGGGCCATAATGTTTGTGCTGCAGTATATGGGGCCATACTGTTTGTGCTGCAGTATATGGGGCCATAATGTTTGTGCTGCAGCATATGGGGCCATAATGTTTGTGCTGCAGCATATGGGGCCATAATGTTTGTGCTGCAGTATATGGGGCCATACTGTTTGTGCTGCAGCATATGGGGCCATAATGTTTGTGCTGCAGTATATGGGGCCATAATGTTTGTGCTGCAGTATATGGGGCCATAATGTTTGTGCTGCAATATATGGGGCCATAATATTTGTGCTGCAGTATATGGGGCCATAATATTTGTGCTGCAGTATATGGGGCCATAATGTTTGTGCTGCAGTATATGGGGCCATAATGTTTGTGCTGCAATATATGGGGCCATAATATTTGTGGTGCAGTATATGGGGCCATAATGTTTGTGCTGCAGTATATGGGGCCATAATGTTTGTGCTGCTGTATATGGGGCCATAATATTTGTGGTGCAGTATATGGGGCCATAATGTTTGTTCTGCGGTATATGGGGCCATAATGTTTGTGCTGCAGTATATGGGGCCATAATGTTTGTGCTGTAGTATATGGGGCCATACTGTTTGTGCTGCAGTATATGGGGCCATAATGTTTGTGCTGCACTATATGGGGCCATAATGTTTGTTCTGCGGTATATGGGGCCATAATGTTTGTGCTGCAGTATATGGGGCCATAATGTTTGTGCTGCAGTATATGGGGCCATACTGTTTGTGCTGCAGTATATGGGGCCATACTGTTTGTGCTGCAGTATATGGGGCCATAATGTTTGTGCTGCACTATATGGGGCCATAATGTTTGTGCTGCAGTATATGGGGCCATAATGTTTGTGCTGCAGTATATGGGGCCATAATGTTTGTGCTGCAGTATATGGGGCCATAATGTTTGTGCTGCAGTATATGGGGCCATAATGTTTGTGCTGCAGTATATGGGGCCATAATGTTTGTGCTGCACTATATGGGGCCATACTGTTTGTGCTGCAGTATATGGGGCCATAATGTTTGTGCTGCAATATATGGGGCCATAATGTTTGTGCTGCACTATATGGGGCCATAATGTTTGTGCTGCAGTATATGGGGCCATAATGTTTGTGCTGCACTATATGGGGCCATACTGTTTGTGCTGCAATATATGGGGCCATAATACTTGTGCTGCAATATATGGGGCCATAATGTTTGTGCTGCAGTATATGGGGCCATAATGTTTGTGCTGCAGTATATGGGGCCATAATGTTTGTGCTGCACTATATGGGTCCATAATGTTTGTGCTGCAGTATATGGGGCCATAATGTTTGTGCTGCACTATATGGGGCCATAATATTTGTGCTGCACTATATGGGGCCATAATATTTGTGCTGCAATATATGGGGCCATAATGTTTGTGCTGCACTATATGGGGCCATAATGTTTGTGCTGCAGTATATGGGGCCATACTGTTTGTGCTGCAGTATATGGGGCCATAATATTTGTGCTGCACTATATGGGGCCATAATGTTTGTGCTGCACTATATGGGGCCATACTGTTTGTGCTGCAGTATATGGGGCCATAATGTTTGTGCTGCAGTATATGGGGCCATACTGTTTGTGCTGCAGTATATGGGGCCATAATGTTTGTGCTGCAGTATATGGGGCCATAATGTTTGTGCTGCACTATATGGGGCCATAATATTTGTGCTGCAATATATGGGGCCATAATGTTTGTGCTGCACTATATGGGGCCATAATGTTTGTGCTGCAGTATATGGGGCCATACTGTTTGTGCTGCAGTATATGGGGCCATAATGTTTGTGCTGCAGTATATGGGGTCATAATGTTTGTGCTGCACTATATGGGGCCATACTGTTTGTGCTGCACTATATGGGGCCATAATGTTTGTGCTGCACTATATGGGGCCATACTGTTTGTGCTGCAGTATGTGGGGCCATAATGTTTGTGCTGCACTATATGGGGCCATAATGTTTGTGCTGCAATGTATGGAGCCATAATGTTTGTGCTGCAGTATATGGGGCCATACTGTTTGTGCTGCAGTATATGGGGCCATAATGTTTGTGCTGCAATATATGGGGCCATAATGTTTGTGCTGCAGTATATGGGGCCATAATGTTTGTGCTGCAGTATATGGGGCCATAATGTTTGTGCTGCAGTATATGGGGCCATACTGTTTGTGCTGCAATATATGGGGCCATAATGTTTGTGCTGCAGTATATGGGGCCATAATGTTTGTGCTGCAGTATATGGGGCCATAATGTTTGTGCTGCAGTATATGGGGCCATACTGTTTGTGCTGCAGTATATGGGGCCATAATGTTTGTGCTGCAGTATATGGGGCCATAATGTTTGTGCTGCAGTATATGGGGCCATACTGTTTGTGCTGCAATATATGGGGCCATACTGTTTGTGCTGCAGTATATGGGGCCATAATGTTTGTGCTGCAGTATATGGGGCCATAATGTTTGTGCTGCAATATATGGGGCCATAATGTTTGTGCTGCAGTATATGGGGCCATAATGTGGCGTATATGGCGCAAGTGTCTGAATGGGGCATTGCCCATCATATGTATCATGGAACCCGCCAGCTGTAATGCCCCATGCAGATGGCCTTATTATATATAGGGGTACAGCGCAGTCCATATGTCATTGTGTTGTAGGTAGCAAGAAGAGATGAGCTAGTGCTGCTCAGTAAGGGTACAGAACAAGATGAATGTGATTATTATCTGGTATTGTCGCAATGTGTTTAGTTGTTCAAACTCGCTTATACCTCTGTGGGTAATAATAAAAATGAGTTAATTATATTAGTCCGGCCCTCTAAAACCATTCAAATTTCTCATGCGGCCCCATGGCAAAATTAATTGCCCACCCCTGCTGTAGGTAGTGCACTGCTGACAAGTTCTTGCGTGGAATGGTTATCTGTCGTATGTTGTTGTTCATCTGAGATTGTATTTATCTACCGTAATTTTAATATCTGCTAAGGACCGAATATATATATATATGTATATATATATATATATATATATATATATATATATATATATATATCTATCTGTAAAAGTGTAAAAGGGGGTGTACTTACTTTTTCCACATGGCTGTATGTTACACACTGTTAGGATTCCTGTTTTTATACTACAGTACATCACTAGTTTTCTAGGAGTTTGGGAGCAGGACCCATATCCAATGTCTATTCTACAGTAGACAAACACTAGACTCACAGGCCAAGCAGACACTTCTGGTATTAGCGGGTCTGCTTAATATGGTGCAGAGAAATAACACCAACATTCAGCATTATACTATGCAGCTTTCTTTAAGTATTTGACTAAAGCAGTGTTCCCATCTTAGACATTTATGTCATAAAAGTCTGCAAGATGCGGCTCATACCCGGGCTCACATCTGTCTCGTACTGGGGGATCCGCTCCTCTAGACATATCTAGTGATAAGGCTGGTGACCAATCATTATCTAGGCTGTTAATGTATGAGGGACGTGGTAACTCTCTTAAAGGGGGTATCTGTGATTTTACAAAAATAAATGTACCTAAGCAATACCAGGCAGATAATCGCAGCTTACCTGCCTGTCGTGTCCGGCGCAGTTTTTCCCCAGCACAGAGTGGTCACAGACGCCTCTGGTGACCTCACTACAGAGTGGAGGCTTCTTTTCTGGCCCGCTCTGTCGATGTGGGACTTCTGAGGTCATTCTGATTGGCAGCTGGATTCCCACGGCCTAACTGGGGAACACGGCTGACCTCAGAAGTCCTGCACTGCCGCATCAGCAGGAACATGTGAATCCCCGGCAGGAGCATCTGTGACCGCTCTGTGTCGGGGAAGAACGGTGCCAGGCACAACAGGCAGGTAAGCTGCAACTACCTGCCTGCTAGTGCTTAGGTAAATTTTTTTGTTTTTCCATAAAGTCCTGGATATCCCCTTAATGTACTTCTATTGCAGTCATTAAAACAGCCAATCACAAGCCAGCAGTTGCCTCTTTAAGGTGGGGGAGGGAAGGAAACCCCTGGGAATCCCATCTGTCAGACATTTATGGCGCATCCTTTGGAAAGAATGCATCTATAATGGTCAGCAGCATCGCTATACATTTCTACCTTTACCTCATCCTCCTTTCCCTTTGCTTGGCTTTTTGCTCAGCTTGCACAATTTCCTTGGGAAGGGACCCTAATAGGTCTTGTAAGTCCCCATGCCGATTTTCAATGCTTGATAACATTTGCACAGGGTTCATTGCAGCCTGGTCCTTGCCTATGCAACATGCGTATACTTCTGCAATTTTTTTCTTCAGGGCAGATAACATTTTATCCTGTGGTAAGAGATATGTTAATCCTTATTGTTAAACTAGATGGTGGCCCGATTCTAACGCATAGGGTATTCTGGAATATGTATTTATGTATGTATATAGCAGCCACATAGTATATAGCACAGGCCACGTAGTATATAGGAGCCATGTAGTATATAGCAGACAAATACTACGTGGCCTGTGCTATATACTATGTGGCTGCTATATACATACATATTGTAGAATACCCGATGCGTTAATACAGGCCACGCAATATATAACAGTGGCCACGCAGTATATAACAGAGCCACGTACTATATAACACAGCCCACGCAGTATATAGCAGCCACGTAGTATATAACACTGCCCACGCAGTATATAACACTGGCCACGTAATATATTGCACAGCCCACGGACTATATCACACAGCCCACATAGTATATAACACTGCCTATGTAGTATATAGCAGCCACCTGGTATCTAACACAGCCCACATAGTATACAGCAGTGTGGGCACCATATCCCTGTTAAAAAAATAATTAAAATAAAAAATAGTTATATACTCACCCCCTGGGATCCAGCGAAGCTCCGGCGATACGCGCGCGGCTGTCGCCATCTTCCGTTCCCAGGATGCATTGCGAAATTACCCAGAAGACTTAGCGGTCTCGCGAGACCGCTAAGTCTTCTGGGTAGTTTCGCAATGCATCGCCGGGAACGGAAGATGGCGGCAGACGCGAGCGGCTCGGCGGACGACGGAGGGTGAGAATAGCAGGTTTTTGGGGTTTTTTTTATTATTTTTAAAATTACATTTTTTTACTATTGATGCCACATAGGCAGCATCAATAGTAAAAAGTTGGGGACACACAGGGTTAATAGCAGCGGTTACGGAGTGCGTTACCCGCGGCATAACGCGGTCCGTTAACGACGGCATTAACCCTGTGTGAGCGGTGACTGGAGGGGGGTATGCGGGGGCCGGGCAGTGACTGTGGGGAGTAAGGAGCGGCCATTTTCTTCCGGACTGTGCCCGTCGCTGATTGGTCGTGGCTGTTTTGCCGCGATCAATCAGCGACTTGGATTTCTATGACAGACAGAGGCCGTGACCAATGAATATCCGTGACAGAAAGAAGGACAGACAGAAAGACGGAAGTGACCCTTAGACAATCATATAGTAGATATTTGTGAGAGTGCTCACAATCTGTGATCTATATATCGGATTGTAAAATGGTAGCTGTTCCTACAGCGTCTGGTCCACCCTCAGTAGACGGTCATTTTGGGACAACCGTAGCTTGGTAAACCCTACAATTAAGCTTCACTTTACCTACTCAAACCAATGCTCACGCTTTCTCTGTATCATGTACACATAAATCCCACATTTCCGACTGCTATAAAGTTAGACACTTTTTAAGCAAAGGAAAAAAAAAACCTGATCTTCTAATGTCATGTCCCCAACGGAAAACATCTTCACTTTCAGCTCAAGTTCTTCAATCTGTTCTTGTTCTTTGGCCAAGGCCTCCAAATACTTTTTCTTCTGTTCATTACGAGATTTCAGTCTCTGGTTCCTGTGGGTCACACAATTAAATAGAAGAATAAATATGCTGCATGTAAATTGTGCATTTTAACCCCTTAGTGACTAGTCTTTAAAGGGTTATTCCCATCTCCAAGATCCTATCCCAATATGTAGTAAGTGCAATAATAATAGCTTTGGGAAATGCTTCCAATTAGAAATGTAGTGTAGTTCTTCTGATAAGGTATGTCACTTAACCCATGGGCAGAGCAATGGAGTGGCTTAGCTACCCATGGTTACGGCCACAAACAACTAACTGACTGTCACTATATCCGTGGTCTTAACCATGGATACCTAGCTACTGCAATGCCCTGCAGATGGGGTAAGTGACATAGCTAATCAGAAGAACTATACTTTATTTTTAATTGGAGGTTTTTGTTATTGGGATAGAATCTTGGAGATGGGAATGCCTGTTTATTATGCCTCATTATTATTTTTGGGCTTTCATAAGCATGTCCATGCCCCAGCTGTTAACGGACAAGGAACACGGACAAGAGGCTGTGATAGAAGTCTAATTTTGTGAGACGGGAAGCGATGGCCTCTTTATAGAGTTGTCCCCAAAAGTAAAAACGTGTCCACAGTAAAAAAAAACCACAAGTTATAATGCATTTCACACGTTTGCACAGGTTTCCCAAGCTTAACTTGGGTTAGGGCAATTAGTCACATATAGAAACAAGAACAACGTATAACTAATTATTTTATGTCAGATTTCAGTGAGAAAAAAAGCAAACTAGGCCAAAGGGCAAACACTTCCCATATGCATGTACAGTAGGGTGTCTTTATAATAATGTGCTGTAGAAAAGTTTCTTCTGCGTTTATGTTCTGGTCTACAAAGTAACGTCAGACCATATCCAGTTTATGAAAATAGAATTTTCCTACTAAATATTCATGTTTCGGGTTGTCATTATGATTTAAAAAGAGAAAACACAGTAGTTTGACAATAAATGGCTTCATCCAACCACTAACCATGAGTGGAGAGAAAGTTTTGGTGTTATCATTCATATTCTCTGAACAAAGGCAAAGAAAGCAAAAATTCTGCCGGGGTATGTAAACTTTTGAGCACAACTGTATACTGCATACAATTTCTATGAAGTTATAACCTGAACGGTGCGTCCACTTTACTGATCTCAGTGATTGGCTTCAACAGTCATTAAATGTACGCCGTGATTGTTCTAGCTAAGTGCGCACTGTTGGTGACCACTGGAGCAGAGACACTGACTGATGAAGGATTTAAAGAGAATCTGTCACTTGGTTTTTGATACCACATCTGAGAGCTGCATAATGTAGAGACAGAGACCCTGATTGCAGTGATGTGTCACTTAGTAATTTAATAGGAAGAAAAAAAAAAAATTTTATTCTCAAACTAGAAATCCCCTGCGGTATACAATGTATCTCTATGTAATCACAGCGTGCTATAACAGATCAGGTATAGAAAATTCTCCTCCTGGCGTCACATCAGCTGGTATCTCAGTACGGTCAGCTCCTGCGTGGGATATGGAGGGATGAGGGTTTGAGAACTGGGGAGGCGGTCACAAAAAAAGAATTATAAGAATATTACTAGGGGCTGTGGCTCATTGGCAAAGCTGCCGCCTTCAAGCAAAGAAAGCGAGTTCAAATCCTGGTGACACCCAATGGCAAGTGAAAAATGAAGTTGAATTTATGCACTGAGCAGGGAGAAGCTGCCGCGCCCCAGAGGAGCAGCTACAGGAGCAATGGAGACCTCGGAAAGGTGAGTATAGAAGCCGGGAGAACAGCTCAGACATGACGGGACCGAGCCCTCAAAGCAGGACAGTCCCGCTGAATCCGGGATGGTTGGGCGCCATCTTACTGACCGATTCTGTCTGTAAAAGATTTGCAATATCATTCTTAAGGACCTTGGTCCACCTAAGCATGCTTATCAAAGCAGTAAACAGACAGTGGGGGAGCTTTATCAAGCTATATTTGTGCCAGAAAAAAAGCGTGGTCTAAAGTGAGACATCGCATATCAAATCTAGCATTTATTTTTCTCTATAAAAAAAACATTAAATTCCCCAACACACAAGAAAACAAAGATAAACAAAGGTAATGAGCCAATATAATTGTAAATTATTTTAGGATGGTACTTTCCAAAGGCTACCACTAGATGGTGGAAATCACAAGGCTATTGTCTGTCAGTGTAGTCTACATCTACATTTACAGCCTCATCTCATCATCTCATGCTATTAATGAGAGTCTGTCGCCCCCAACTCAAACCACTCTCATTCACTTAGGGAACTTAGCCCATATAAAAATCTTACCTGTAATACAGATTTTACTAATTTCGTTTTACAAAAAAACCCAATTTGATTACATATGAAAATGTCTAAGGAATGTTCTGAAACATTAAAATGTGAGTGTACTCATAACTGAAAAGATAATGACAAATAGCAGCTTTACAGAGTTCTCTGTTCACTTCATCAGGCATAGATGAACGCAAACTCTGGAGAGCCTAGTTGGCAACCTCCTATTACATTTATTCTGGACAAGTGGTTCAAAATACATGGGCCCTCCAAAGTATTTATGGACATTTTCCACACCTCCTAATTAAGACCAAGCCCCATAAAAACAACACCCCCAGAATAAGAGCAGACACTAATTACACCCAGTATACAAGACAGGAGAGGTGGTACTGTGCAGTGTATATATACAGAATAACACAGCTATGATAATTACACCCAGTATAAAGGACAGGAGACATGGTACTGTGCAATGTATATACTATATACAGTTAAAACGACACAACAAGCGGTGGATGCCGCGTTGGAGAGATCATCACGCCGCCCACTGAATCAGCACTGGGCGAACCTGTTACATAGAGAAGCCTTGGGCCCTTATAGTGTACATCTATACTCCCTAACAGATGGCTGGTGGGAGTGTACCCACTATTACACACGGAGGGAGCGCCTTCACCCAGGCACCAGATCTCTACCAGTTCCTCGGGACACATTGTAAAGTAATACGGTGACCTTTTGCCTTACCTGGGAGTTATCGGCTCTAAACATGGTCATGGACCCACTATAGTACTCACAAGTACACAGTGGTTATTCCCACCATAGCAACGTTCCTGATGAAGGTCCGGTGAGGACCGAAACGTTTATTTTTGCTGGACTGCATTAAAAATCTTCAAATTAAAACAAAAGTTGAGTGCCAAGTTATATCTAATATATAATTGCCTAGAATACTACTTCCTGCAATTTGTGCCAACTTCCGTGGCTTTGTCCGGAGCTAATGTCCGGAGCTAATGTCCGGAGCTAATGTCCGGAGATTAATTGCCTAGAATACTACTTCCTGCAATTTGTGCCAACTTCCGTGGCTTTGTCCGGAGCTAATGTCCGGAGCTAATGTCCGGAGCTAATGTGCGGAGATAATGTCCGGAGCTAATGTCCGGAGCTAATGTCCGGAGCTAATGTCCAGAGCTAAGTGACGTCAACAGTGTCCAGTGTCTGATTGGTTGCCGCCTGCTGCGAGCGACCAATCAGAAACGTGCCGTACTGTGACACACTCTGCCCGCCATTTTGGTGTGATTTTTGAATTTTTTCCTCACAGCAAGTTTCTACTGCGTGGAGGCGGGCCCAGTGACGTTGCTCTTCAAGCTCCTGCCGAATTTCGTCAAAAAAATGATAATACCATTTACCAAAACTATATATATTTAGTTGTGAAGTGGTTCAGTGACATTTTCACACCAATTTTGAACTTTTGTTTGGTATTTTCTCCATATACTGCCTATTATTTTTGTTCTTTCTTACTATTATTTATTAATTGTATTATTCTTACATTTGAATAAAGTATATATGGATTCTAGACTCCCGATTCTTTAGAATCGGGCTGCCATCTAGTAGTTATATATTTATATTATTCACGGGTTGGGCTCCCACTTGTGCACCACTTTTCAGCTGTGCAACGATATATTCACAATACCAAATTAAATCAGAATAAACCTATCCTGAAAAACGGTGATCTGCAAGTTTTTTGCAGTTCGATATTGCAGCAGACCTTGAAAATTGCGGCGACATTGCCCGCAAAAAAGTCTCACAATAACGGGCCGCAAAAAACCTGGTAAGTGTAAAAGATATTAGCCAAAACATCCGCCAGAAAGCATTGGTACTGAGATGTGGTCTGTGGTCCTTTATTGAGTGTGTCTTGATAATTGCCAATAATTTCCATCTGTTGTCTATTCCATTTGCACAACAGCATGTGAAATTGATTGTCAAACAGTGTTGCTTCCTAAGTGGACAGTTTGATTTCACAGAAGTTTGATTTACTTGTAGTTATATTCTGTTGTTTAAAGGGAGGGTGCCGTGATTTTAGTTTTTGTATTAATAATTATTGATTATATAATCAATTATTTTTAATACAAAAGTAAATGTAGTACTTTAATACTTTTTTATTTATTCATTTTTACTTTTGCCACTGGAGGCCGCCATTTTCATTAGTGTGGGTGTAAGTGTCTGGGCACGACACTTGCACACCTCACTTACGGCAGCCATGGGCATAGGAGCCAACAGTCGGGCTCCGACCGCTTCTCCTGCCTCTCAGCTTAGACTTGGGCATGCCCACTGGGCTGCTACGTCACAGCTGTGAGAGGAGATCGCGGCCATTTTGTTTTTTTTCTCTGTCATCGCACACACAGCTCAGTGTGTGCGATCATAGCAGGAGCTGCCAGGGAGAAGCTGCTGCTGGGAGCGAGGGTCGGGGTGAGTATCTGCAGCCAGGAGCTGTGATTGCAGCCTGTACTTAGTATTACAGCACAGGCTGCAATCACTGCTCACTGCCGACCTGTTCAGAGCAGGGAGATCGTCACACTGCTCTGCCCTGAACAGGATTCAGCACTTCCTGGGAGAGGAGGGAAGGTAAGTACAGAGTTTTTATTTTCTTATGCATCTACCACTGCTACCAGCCCCTATATACCACTGCTACCTGTCCCTATATACCACTGCTACCTGTCCCTATATACCACTGCTAGCAGCCCTTATATACCACTGCTACCTGTCCCTATATACCACTGCTACCTGCTCCTATATACCACTGCTACTAGCCCCTATATACCACTGCTACCTGCTCCTATATACCACTGCTACCAGCCCCTATATACCACTGTTACCTGCCCCTATATACCACTGCTACCTGCCCCTATATACCACTGCTACCTGTCCCTATATACCACTGTTACCAGCCCTTATATACCACTGCTACCTGCCCCTATATACCACTGCTACCTGCTCCTATATACCACTGCTACCTGCTCCTATATACCACTGCTACCTGCCCCTATATACCACTGCTACCTGCCACTATATACCACTGCTACCTGCTCCTATATACCACTGCTACCTGCTCCTATATACCACTGCTACCTGCTCCTATATACCACTGCTACCAGCCCTTATATACCACTGCTACCTGCCCCTATATAACACTGCTACCTGCCCCTATATACCACTGCTACCTGCCCCTATATACCACTGCTACCTGCCCCTATATGCCACTGCTACCTACTCCTATATACCACTGTTACCAGCCCCTATATACCACTGCTACCTGCTCCTATATACCACTGCTACCAGCCCTTATATACCACTGCTACCTGCCCCTATAGACCACTGCTACCTGCCCCTATATACCACTGCTACCTGCCCCTATATACCACTGCTACCTGCCCCTATGTACCACTTCTACCTGCCCCTATATACCACTGCTACCTACTCCTATATGCCACTGTTACCAGCCCCTATATACCACTGCTACCTGCTCCTATATACCACTGCTACCAGCCCTTATATACCACTGCTACCTGCCCCTATATACCACTGCTACCTGCCCCTATATACCACTGCTACCTGCCCCTATATACCACTGCTACCTACTCCTATATACCACTGTTACCAGCCCCTATATACCACTGCTACCAGCCCTTATATACCACTGCTACCTGCCCCTATAGACCACTGCTACCTGCCCCTATATACCACTGCTACCTGCCCCTATATACCACTGCTACCTGCCCCTATATACCACTGCTACCTACTCCTATATACCACTGCTACCTGTCCCTATATACCACTGCTACCAGCCCTTATATACCACTGCTACCTGTCCCTATATACCACTGCTACCAGCCCTTATATACCACTGCTACCTGCCCCTATATACCACTGCTACCTGCTCCTATATACCACTGCTACCTGCTCCTATATACCACTGCTACCTGCCCCTATATACCACTGCTACCAGCCCTTATATACCACTGCTACCTGCCCCTGTATACCACTGCTACCTGCTCCTATATACCACTGCTACCTGCTCCTATATACCACTGCTACCTGCTCCTATATAGCACTGCTACCTGCTCCTATATACCACTGCTACCTGCTCCTATATACCACTGCTACCTGCTCCTATATACCACTGCTACCTGCCCCTATATACCACTGCTACCTGCCCCTATATACCACTGCTACCTGCTCCTATATACCACTGCTACCTGCCCCTATATACCACTGCTACCTGCCCCTATATACCACTGCTACCTGCTCCTATATACCACCGCTACCTGCTCCTATATACCACCGCTACCTGCCCCTATATACCACCGCTACCTGTCCCTATATACCACCGCTACCTGCCCCTATATACCACCGCTACCAGCCCCTGTATACCACCGCTACCTGCCTCTGTATACCACCGCTACCTGCCTCTGTATACCACCGCTACCTGCCTCTGTATACCACCGCTACCTGCCTCTATATACCACCGCTACCTGCCTCTGTATACCACCGCTACCTGCCTCTATATACCATCTACCACTGCTGCCTGCCTCTATATACCATCTACCACTGCTACCTCTGTCCTGTGTAGCTAATCTAGTCTTGTGTAGCTAATCCTGTCCTGTGTACAGTATCACACAAGATAGGATTAGACACACGGCGCAGCACAGTATCACACAGGACAGGATTAGATACACGGCTCAGCAGTCAGTATCTAATCCTCTCCTATGCACTCCTCTCCCCCTGCGTGTCTTTCCCCATTGTGGTTTATTATTTTTGTTGTGGGAGATGAGGGAGTCGAGGATTATGCGTTCGGTATGGTATAAAAAAGATTAATAAAGGACTTTATTCTGGCCGATTCTTTATTTACAATACATGTGAGATCTATGTGGCGGCATTATGGGTGATCTATATGGCGGTATTATGTGAGAAGCATATGGTGGTATGTGAGAACACTGGCGGTATTATGTGTGATCTATATGGTGGTATGTGAGAACACTGGCGCTATTATGTGTGATCTATATGGCGGTATGTGAGAACACTGGCGGTATTATGTGTGATCTATATGGCGGTATGTGAGAACACTGGTGGTATTATGTGTGATCTATATGGCGGTATGTGAGAACACTGGCGGTATTATGTGTGATCTATATGGCGGTATGTGAGAACACTGGCGGTATTATGTGTGATCTATATGGTGGTATTATGTGAGAACTGTATGACAGTATTGTGTGATCTATTTGATAGTATTGTGTGTGATCTATATGGCGGTATTATGTGAGAACACTATGGCAGTATTATCTTCAGAAAGCGGACCCATTCTATGGTGGTTCTGGCTGAGCACCTGCACGCGGGTCTAGGGTAATAGAGGGGGCAGCATGACCTCCAGTTAGGTGCAGTCAGGGGAAGGCTGGTGAGGCGGCTGAAGAGAGGGGTCTCATTTTTATCGTTACTATATGGCTACATTTCCTTCCCAGCGTCACCCCGTACTTCCCCTGTCACCTCGCTTTCACACATTGCCAGGACAGGATGGAGAAGACAGGATCTGAGGAGGGGAATGGGGTCTGCATGCAAAGTCTGGATCAGACCAGGCCATCAATCCGCAGAAATGTTTCCTGGATTTCTGTGAAGCAGACGGTCCATCCATGTGTATAAAAGACAGCGCTCTATGTACAATCCCTGGCTGCTCCGCGCACCAAACAGGGGGCCCCCATAGACCAGCACACTGCTCTCCTGAAATACTCTGTGCTGCTGTCACCCTGCTCCCTCCACCACATATCTCCCAGAATCCTTGCTGCCTGCCATCCTCGGTGACTGTCTACTTGTCAGTATAAGGCTGCTTTCACACTATCATTATTTGGTCAGTATTTTACATCAGTATTTGTAGCCAATACCAGGAGTGGGTGATAAATGCAGACGTGGTGCATATGTTTCTATTATACTTTTCCTCTATTTGTTCCACTCCTGGTTTTGGCTTATAAATACTGAGGTAAAATACTGACCAAATACTGATAGTGTGACGGCAGCCATACTCTGCAGTCACCAACAAAATGGCTGCTCATTTGGTTCCTGAATATCATCCTCTCTAATCCCTTAGCAAACACCCAGAAGGGGAGGAGAGGAGTGACATCACACACGTCAGCAGACTCCAGACAAAACCAGGGATTCAAGCTTCAGGAGGCTAATTTGCATATTCCAGGTGCCTTCTGGGAGAAGCGAAGTCTCCCTAAGCTAGAAGATCGTTGGGTACAGCCGGGACCAGCTGCTTCGAAAGCATCACCAAACCAGGGATTCAAGCTTCAGGAGGCTAATTTGCATATTCCAGGTGCCTTCTGGGAGAAGCGAAGTCTCCCTAAGCTAGAAGATCGTTGGGTACAGCCGGGACCAGCTGCTTCGAAAGCATCACCAAACCAGGGATTCAAGCTTCAGGAGGCTAATTTGCATATTCCAGGTGCCTTCTGGGAGAAGCGAAGTCTCCCTAAGCTAGAAGATCGTTGGGTACAGCCGGGACCAGCTGCTTCAAAAGCATCACCAAACCGCGCGCCTTACGGCGCGCAAATTTTTGCCTGTAGGACATTATTGCAAGAGAGCTTGGCTGAGTAGATTACACAAGAAGGAAAACACACAGCAAGTCAGCAGGATCTAGGAGCAACATGGCAGATGTGACAACCTACATGGTGAGCTGCAGCATGTGCTACATGTTCACAGATCGACCAGAAGAAGAATCCAATTTCACCTGTCAGAAGTGTAGACTAGTGGCCCTTTTAGAAGAAAAGGTGCGGGGTCTGGAAGAAAGAATAGCAACTTTGAAACTCATCAAAGAGAATGAAGACTTTCTAGACAGAACAGAAGCATCTCTACTGGTCACAGAAGGTGCAAAAAGTGTCAGAGAACCTCCAAAAGCAGATGAGTGGAAGCATGTGACCAAAAGAAGCAAGAAGACCATGGAGAAATCACCAACCACACAACTGAAGAACCGATATCAAATCTTTGTAGAGGATGAAGATGGCACACCTAAGAATGAAGCAATACCAGCAAGCAAAAAAGAAAAGGGCACACAGCAACAAGTGACAGCAAAAAGTACAGCCAAGAAGCAACGAAGAGTGGTGGTGGTGGGAGACTCACTACTGAGAGGCACCGAAGCAGCCATCTGCAGACCGGACATAACTGCAAGAGAAGTATGCTGCCTTCCAGGTGCGATGATCAAGGATGTGACCGATAGGATACCAAAGCTCTTCAGCTCCAAGGACGTCCACCCATTTCTTCTGATACATGTTGGCACCAATGACACGGCAAGGAAGGACCTACCGACAATCTGCAAGGACTTTGAAGAGTTGGGGAAGAAAGTAAAGGAACTGGATGCACAGGTAGTTTTTTCTTCTATCCTTCCAGTAGACGGGCATGGCACCAGGAGATGGAACAGGATCCTTGATGCAAACAACTGGCTAAGACGATGGTGCAGACAACAAGGATTTGGATTCCTGGACCACGGTGTGAATTACTGGTATGATGGACTCCTCGCCAGAGACGGACTACACCTCAACAAACCTGGGAAACACACATTCGCCAGAAGACTCGCTACACTCATCAGGAGGGCGTTAAACTAGAAGAAGAGGGGACGGGAAGAAAAACATTAGACTCGAACAAAGACGACCCAGGAAAACATACTCAGAAGGGAGGTAAGAACATTTCTAAAACAATCCACAGCGAGGAGATTGGAACAAAACAAAATCCTCTAAACTGCATGCTCGCAAACGCCAGAAGCCTGACAAACAAGATGGAAGAACTAGAAGCAGAAATATCTACAGGTAACTTTGACATAGTGGGAATAACCGAGACATGGTTAGATGAAAGCTATGACTGGGCAGTTAACTTACAGGGTTACAGTCTGTTTAGAAAGGATCGTAAAAATCGGAGAGGAGGAGGGGTTTGTCTCTATGTAAAGTCTTGTCTAAAGTCCACTTTAAGGGAGGATATTAGCGAAGGGAATGAGGATGTCGAGTCCATATGGGTCGAAATTCATGGAGGGAAAAATGGTAACAAAATTCTCATTGGGGTCTGTTACAAACCCCCAAATATAACAGAAACCATAGAAAGTCTACTTCTAAAGCAGATAGATGAAGCTGCAACCCATAATGAGGTCCTGGTTATGGGGGACTTTAACTACCCGGATATTAACTGGGAAACAGAAACCTGTGAAACCCATAAAGGCAACAGGTTTCTGCTAATAACCAAGAAAAATTATCTTTCACAATTGGTGCAGAATCCAACCAGAGGAGCAGCACTTTTAGACCTAATACTATCTAATAGACCTGACAGAATAACAAATCTGCAGGTGGTTGGGCATTTAGGAAATAGCGACCACAATATTGTGCAGTTTCACCTGTCTTTCACTAGGGGGACTTGTCAGGGAGTCACAAAAACATTGAACTTTAGGAAGGCAAAGTTTGAACAGCTTAGAGATGCCCTTAATCTGGTAGACTGGGACAATATCCTCAGAAATGAGAATACAGATAATAAATGGGAAATGTTTAAGAACATCCTAAATAGGCAGTGTAAGCGGTTTATACCTTGTGGGAATAAAAGGACTAGAAATAGGAAAAACCCAATGTGGCTAAACAAAGAAGTAAGACAGGCAATTAACAGTAAAAAGAAAGCATTTGCACTACTAAAGCAGGATGGCACCATTGAAGCTCTAAAAAACTATAGGGAGAAAAATACTTTATCTAAAAAACTAATTAAAGCTGCCAAAAAGGAAACAGAGAAGCACATTGCTAAGGAGAGTAAAACTAATCCCAAACTGTTCTTCAACTATATCAATAGTAAAAGAATAAAAACTGAAAATGTAGGCCCCTTAAAAAATAGTGAGGAAAGAATGGTTGTAGATGACGAGGAAAAAGCTAACATATTAAACACCTTCTTCTCCACGGTATTCACGGTGGAAAATGAAATGCTAGGTGAAATCCCAAGAAACAATGAAAACCCTATATTAAGGGTCACCAATCTAACCCAAGAAGAGGTGCGAAACCGGCTAAATAAGATTAAAATAGATAAATCTCCGGGTCCGGATGGCATACACCCACGAGTACTAAGAGAACTAAGTAATGTAATAGATAAACCATTATTTCTTATTTTTAGTGACTCTATAGCAACAGGGTCTGTTCCGCAGGACTGGCGCATAGCAAATGTGGTGCCAATATTCAAAAAGGGCTCTAAAAGTGAACCTGGAAATTATAGGCCAGTAAGTCTAACCTCTATTGTTGGTAAAATATTTGAAGGGTTTCTGAGGGATGTTATTCTGGATTATCTCAATGAGAATAACTGTGTAACTCCATATCAGCATGGGTTTATGAGAAATCGCTCCTGTCAAACCAATCTAATCAGTTTTTATGAAGAGGTAAGCTATAGACTGGACCACGGTGAGTCATTGGACGTGGTATATCTCGATTTTTCCAAAGCGTTTGATACCGTGCCGCACAAGAGGTTGGTACACAAAATGAGAATGCTTGGTCTGGGGGAAAATGTGTGTAAATGGGTTAGTAACTGGCTTAGTGATAGAAAGCAGAGGGTGGTTATAAATGGTATAGTCTCTAACTGGGTCGCTGTGACCAGTGGGGTACCGCAGGGGTCAGTATTGGGACCTGTTCTCTTCAACATATTCATTAATGATCTGGTAGAAGGTTTACACAGTAAAATATCGATATTTGCAGATGATACAAAACTATGTAAAGCAGTTAATACAAGAGAAGATAGTATTCTGCTACAGATGGATCTGGATAAGTTGGAAACTTGGGCTGAAAGGTGGCAGATGAGGTTTAACAATGATAAATGTAAGGTTATACACATGGGAAGAGGGAATCAATATCACCATTACACACTGAACGGGAAACCACTGGGTAAATCTGACAGGGAGAAGGACTTGGGGATCCTAGTTAATGATAAACTTACCTGGAGCAGCCAGTGCCAGGCAGCAGCTGCCAAGGCAAACAGGATCATGGGGTGCATTAAAAGAGGTCTGGATACACATGATGAGAGCATTATACTGCCTCTGTACAAATCCCTAGTTAGACCACACATGGAGTACTGTGTCCAGTTTTGGGCACCGGTGCTCAGGAAGGATATAATGGAACTAGAGAGAGTACAAAGGAGGGCAACAAAATTAATAAAGGGGATGGGAGAACTACAATACCCAGATAGATTAGCGAAATTAGGATTATTTAGTCTAGAAAAAAGACGACTGAGGGGCGATCTAATAACCATGTATAAGTATATAAGGGGACAATACAAATATCTCGCTGAGGATCTGTTTATACCAAGGAAGGTGACGGGCACAAGGGGGCATTCTTTGCGTCTGGAGGAGAGAAGGTTTTTCCACCAACATAGAAGAGGATTCTTTACTGTTAGGGCAGTGAGAATCTGGAATTGCTTGCCTGAGGAGGTGGTGATGGCGAACTCAGTCGAGGGGTTCAAGAGAGGCCTGGATGTCTTCCTGGAGCAGAACAATATTGTATCATACAATTATTAGGTTCTGTAGAAGGACGTAGATCTGGGGATTTATTATGATGGAATATAGGCTGAACTGGATGGACAAATGTCTTTTTTCGGCCTTACTAACTATGTTACTATGTTACTATGTTACTCCGCCCATAATTACTGCAGTGCAGTAATGTGAGCTATTTGTACACTAGGTTTTTCTGAAATTTCAGCAGCTGCTCCCCCTAGTGTTGAAAAGTGGAAATTCCAAAACTTTTCAAATAATTTTTCATATTTTACTAAATTATAAACAAATGATAATATTTTTTAAGAAAATGTAATCATTAATTCTTTACATTTTTACAATTTCTGAAAAAAAATTTTTTTGATGGCACCTTCCCTTTAAGTGTTCCCTTTATTTTTTTGAGCAGTGTGTATATATATATATATGTATATATACACGCTACCGTTCAAAAGTTTAGGGTCACCCAGACTATTGTGTTTTCCATAAAAACTCATACTTTTATTAATCAAATCATATGAATTGAAAACCTAGTCCAGACATTGACAAGGTTCGAAAAAAAGATTTTTATTTGAAATAATAATTTTCTCCTTCAAACTTTGCTTTCCTCAAAGAATGCTCCCTTTGCATCAATTACAGCATTGCAGACCTTTGGCATTCTAGCAGTTAATTTGCTGAGGTAATCTGGAGAAATTTCACCCCATGCTTCCAGAAGCCCCTCCCACAAGTTGGTTTGGCTTGATGGGCACTTTTTGCGTACCATACGATCAAGCTGCTCCCACAACAGCTCAATGGGGTTGAGATCTGGTGACTGCGCTGGCCACTCCATTGCAGATAGAATACCAGCTGCCTGCTTCTTCCCTAAATAGTTCTTGCATAATTTGGAGGTGTGCTTTGGGTCATTGTCCTGTTGTAGGATGAAATTGGCTCCAATCAAGCGCTGCCTACAGAATATGGCATGACGTTGCAAAATGGAGTGATAGCCTTCCTTATTCAAAATCCCTTTTACCTTGTACAAATCTCCCACTTTACCAGCACCAAAGCAACCCCAGACCATCACATTACCTGCACCATGCCTGACAGATGGCGTCAGACACTCTTCCAGCATCTTTTCAGTTGTTCTGCGTCTCACAAATGTTCTTCTGTGTGATCCAAACACCTCAAACTTGGATTCGTCTTTCCATAACACTTTTTTCCAATCTTCCTCTGTCCAATGTCTTTGTTCTTTTGCCAATATTAATCTTTTCCTTTTATTAGCCAGTCTCAGATATGGCTTTTTCTTTGCCACTCTGCCCTTAAGGCCAGTATCCCGGAGTCGCCTCTTCACTGTAGACGTTGACACTGGCGTTTTGCGTGTACTATTTAATGAAGCTGCCAGTTAAGGACCTGTGAGGCGTCGATTTCTCAAACTACAGACTCTAATGTACTTATCTTGGTGCTCAGTTGTGCAGCGGGGCCTCCCACTTCTCTTTCTACTCTGGTTAGAGCCTGTTTGTGCTCTCCTCTGAAGGGAGTAGTACACACCGTTGTAGGAAATCTTCAGTTTCTTGGCAATTTCTTGCATGGAATAACCTTCATTTCTAAGAACAAGAATAGACTGTCGAGTTTCACATGAAATTTCTCTTTTTCTGGCCATTTTGAGAGTTTAATGGAACCAACAAATGTAATGCTCCTGATTCTCAACTAGCTCAAAGGAAGGTCAGGTTTATGGGTTCTCTAATCAGCCAAACTGTGTTCAACTGTGCCAACATACTCGCACAAGGGTTTTTAAGGGTATTCTAACCATCCATTAGCCTTCTTACACATTTAGCAAACACAAAGTACCATAAGAACACTGGAATGAGGGTTGTTGGAAATGGGCCTCTATACACCTATGAAGATATTGCATTACAAACCAGAAGTTTGCAGCTGGAATAGTAATTTACCACATTAACAATGTATAGAGTGTATTTCTAAATCATTTAATGTTAGCATCATTGGAAAAAACTGTGCTTTTCTTTAAAAAATAAGGAAATTTCTAAGTGACCCTAAACTTTTGAATGGTCGTGTGTGTGTGTGTGTGTGTGTGTGTGTGTGTGTGTGTGTGTGTGTGTGTGTATATATATATATATATATATATATATATATATAAATATATACACACTGTCCATATATTAGCAATGTCAGTCTTTTGCTCCTATTCTGAGTCCATGTAGAGCATGGCAATTTTTTTTGCTTATTTAATAGGTTATGTAGGAATACATAAAAATAATGGCCCAATTCATCAAGGTGTTTATGGCTAACAAATGACCGTAATTAAAAATGATGGCGCCTTGTAAGCCAGAAATCCTAACTGGAGTAGGCTAGGCATATGGAGGCTCATGCTAGTGATAAGATGCGTGTGACGTGCACCTCTTTATGGATTAGGCGCATCTTAGTCCTGTACACCCCTGGCCTACGAAGTGCCAGTCTTTATCAAATGGGACCAATGTGTGAGTTAATATGTCAGCATTAGTGATGAGCGAGTGTGCTTGTTACTTGGGTTTTCTGAGCATGCTCGGGTGTTCTCTGAGTATTTTGGGTGTGCTCGTAAGTTATGTTTGTGTCCCCGTAGCTGCATGATTTGTGGCTGTTAGACAAGCTGAACACATGCAGGGATTGCCTGTTTGTTAGGGAACCCCCACATGTATTCAGGCTGTCTAGCAGCCACATATCATGCAGCTGCGGGGACACAAACATAATGTACGAGCACACCCAAGATACTTGGAGAGCACCCGAGGATGCTTGGAAAACTCGAGTAACAAGCACACTCGCTCATCACTAGTCAGCATATAATTGGAAACATATTAAATGTTAGACCAAAAGCCAAAAAAATAAAAATGCTCACATTCTTTCCTCACTGATAACCCTTCTTTCTTTGACTTCCTGCATAGTTTCATCTAATTCCTGGGCCTTTTTTATTAATATTGCATTTTGCTCTTCTAGCTCTGCAAAAATCTGAAGTAGTTGTTGAGGATCAGTGAAAAATATTTCTGGTTCCTGTGTAAAAATAAAAGATTATATTTTGTATGTATTTTTAGACACAAATGACAAACAGCCGATAAGTAATTGCTTGTTTATTTATAATGTGTATTTACCTATATGATTCCAAAACTGTCTCATATACCCCTATAGGGGGCTATTTTGTACAGTTGTGGCCAAAAGTATTGACACCCCTGCAATTCTGTCAGATAATACTCAGTTTCTTCCAGAAAATGATTGCAAACACAAATTCTTTGTTATTATTATCTTCTGTGTCCAACCTTTTTGTAGAGTCACTTAGGGAAAACACCTTTAGGATATGTGCACACAGAGTTATTTTGAGGCGGAAAAAATACAATTGGCTTTCAAAAGAAATCATTTGAGAAATCAATTCATTTTTGATGAGATTTTCAATTCAATACAGTTTTTATGTGTTTTTTTTCCACGCCTTTTGCAGCCTTTTTGATTATGTCAAATTTGGTATGGACTCCATGAGGAGCTTGCCTCAACTAAGGGACATGTCACAATAATAATAATAATAATTATTATTTATATAGCGCCAACATATTCCGCAGCGCTTTACAAATTATAGAGGGGACTTGAACAGACAATAGACATTACAGCATAACAGAAATCACAGTTCAAACAGATACCAGGAGGAATGAGGGCCCTGCTCGCAAGCTTACAAACTATGAGGAAAAGGGGAGACACGAGAGGTGGATGGTAACAATTGCCAGGGCTGCCACTAGGAATTTCAGGGCCCCATACTGGCAAAATTTTCAGGGCCCCTTAAGACTCCGCCCAGGCTCCACCCCAGCCCCGCCTCTACATATTACCATCACATGGTGACCAACTACATACAAGGAACAAATACCAACACAACATGAACAGACCACATATTACCACCACACAGTGACCGAATAATAGCACATACAAGGAACAAATACCGCTACACCATGGCCGGACAACATATTACCACCACATTGTGACTGAATAGTACAATACTGATCATTAATAAAAAAAAAAATACTATCACCATAAGTGCCATTATACACAGGAGATCTGTACTTAGTATGCAGTGTGTGTACAGGTAATACAGTGGTCGCCGATGCCATTATACACAGGAGCTCTTCATATAGTGTCAGTGTACATGTAATACAGCGATCACTAGTGACATTATACACAGGAGCTCTGTATATAGTGTATAGTGTACATGTAATACAGCGATCACTAGTGACATTATACACAGGAGCTCTGTATATAGTGTATAGTGTACAGATAATATAGTGATCACTAGTGACATTATATACAGGAGCTCTGTATATAGGGTACAGTGTACATGTAATACAGCAATCACTAGTGACATTATACAAAGGAGCTCTGTATATAGTGTATAGTGTACAGATAGTATAGTGATCACCAGTGACATTATACACAGGAGCACTGTATACAGTATACAGTGTATGGTGTCAGTGTACAGGTAAGTCCTTCATCTTTGCGTTTCTTTTTAATCCAGCGCAGACCGCTATCACTTCTTTCTGCCAGGACTCGTCTCATCTGCATAAAATAACACAGTTATCTAGAGCACCGCTTCCAGAGCACATTCCCCATTTTTTCCCTTTCTTCTACACTACACATCTGACTACAGACGTTCACCCACCATTAATATATAATTGGTTATTATGCAACCCACCATTCCAAATATAAATTATAATCCGCCACTGTGCCCCCACTATCTGTATATAGCCACTTTCCTCATTTAATATATAAATTAATTAGCACCTGTATTCTTCCAATTTATTACCAGTTACTTTATCCTCAACGAACCCACTATGTACCTCCCGCTCTAACCCTTACCCCAATTCATTATAGTTACATGCCCCTTCTGCCTCAATTCATTGCCACGTCTTCTCTCTCTCCCGCCCTCTATTCATTATCAATTGATCTTCCCCACCCTCAAAATTCATTATTTGCTCTCCCCACCTTCAATACATCATTTGCTCTTCCCACCCCCAAGTTCAATTCAATTGCTGTCCACGTCCCTCACACTCACTTCATGTGCAGTCCCCATCACCCCCACTTCATCATTTAGTCCCCTATCATCATTTAGTCCCCTATCCCCCCCGTCACTTCATCTGCAGTCCCCCTTACTTCATCATTTGCAGCCCCCTATCATTTCATCATGTGCAGAACCCCCTCAAACACACTTCATCATCTGCAGTCCCTATCACTCCCACATCATTACCTATCCCCATCCCCCCCACATCATTTGCAATTACCATCACCCCCACATCATTTGCAGTCCCCATCTCCCACATCATCATTTGCAGTCCCCATCACACCCACATCATTTGCAGTCCCCATCACCCCCACATCATCATTTGCAGTCCCCCCACATCATTTGCAGTCCCCATCACCCCCCATCATCATCTGCAGTCCCCATCACCCCCACATCGTTTGCAGTCCCCCAACATCATTTGCAGTCCCCATCACCCCCACATCATCATTTGCAGTCTCCATCACCCCCACATCATTTGCAGTTCCCATCACCCCCACATCATTTGCAGTCCCCATCACCCCCACATCATTTGCAGTCCCCATCACCCCCACATCATCATTTGCAGTCCCCCAACATCATTTGCAGTTCCCATCACCCCCACATCATCATTTGCAGTCTCCATCACCCCCACATCATTTGCAGTCTCCATCACCCCCACATCATTTACAGTTCCCATCACCCCCACATCATTTGCAGTCCCCATCACCCCCACATCATCATTTGCAGTCCCCCCACATCATTTGCAGTTGCCATCACCCCCACATCATCATTTGCAGTCCCCATCACCCCCACATCATCATTTGCAGTCCCCCAACATCATTTGCAGTCCCCATCACCCCCACATCATCATTTGCAGTCCCCCAACATCATTTGCAGTCCCCATCACCCCCACATCATCATTTGCAGTCTCCATCACCCCCACATCATTTGCAGTCCCCATCACCCCCACATCATTTGCAGTCCCCATCACCCCCACATCATCATTTGCAGTCCCCCAACATCATTTGCAGTCCCCATCACCCCCACATCATCATTTGCAGTCCCCCAACATCATTTGCAGTCCCCATCACCCCCACATCATCATTTGCAGTCTCCATCACCCCACATCATTTGCAGTCTCCATCACCCCCACATCATTTGCAGTTCCCATCACCCCCACATCATTTGCAGTCCCCATCACCCCCACATCATTTGCAGTCCCCCTCACCCCCACATCATCATTTGCAGTCCCCCAACATCATTTGCAGTCCCCATCACCCCCACATCATCATTTGCAGTCTCCATCACCCCCACATCATTTGCAGTCCCCATCACCCCCACATCATTTGCAGTCCCCATCACCCCCACATCATCATTTGCAGTCCCCCAACATCATTTGCAGTCCCCATCACCCCCACATCATCATTTGCAGTCCCCCAACATCATTTGCAGTCCCCATCACCCCCACATCATCATTTGCAGTCTCCATCACCCCCACATCATTTGCAGTCTCCATCACCCCCACATCATTTGCAGTTCCCATCACCCCCACATCATTTGCAGTTCCCATCACCCCCACATCATTTGCAGTCCCCATCACCCCACATCATCATTTGCAGTCCCCCAACATCATTTGCAGTCCCCATCCCCCACACATCATCATTTGCAGTCCCCATCACCCCCACATCATTTGCAGTCCCCCAACATCATTTGCAGTCCCCATCACCCCCACATCATTTGCAGTCCCCATCACCCCCACATCATCATTTGCAGTCCCCATCACCCCCACATCATCATTTGCAGTCCCCATCATCCCCACATCATTTGCAGTTCCCATCACCCCCACATCATCATTTGCAGTCCCCCCACATCATTTGCAGTCCCCCCACATCATTTGCAGTCCCCATCACCCCCACATCATCATTTGCAGTCCCCCAACATCATTTGCAGTTCCCCCACATCATTTGCAGTCCCCATCACCCCCACATCATCATTTGCAGTCCCCTATCCCCCCTTCACTTCATCTGCAGTCCCCCTTACTTCATTTGCAGCCCCCATCACCCCAACATCATTTGCAGTCCCCATCACCCCCACATCATCATTTGCAGTCCCCATCACCCCCACATCATCATTTGCAGTCCCCATCATCCCCACATCATTTGCAGTTCCCATCACCCCCACATCATCATTTGCAGTCCCCCCACATCATTTGCAGTCCCCCCCACATCATTTGCAGTCCCCATCACCCCCACATCATCATTTGCAGTCCCCTATCCCCCCTTCACTTCATCTGCAGTCCCCCTTACTTCATTTGCAGCCCCAATCATTTCATGTGTAGTACCCCCTCAAATACACTTTATCATTTGCAGCCCCCTATTATTTCATCATGTACAGTACTCCCTAAAACACACCCCATCATCTGCAGTCTCACTCCCCCCCACCTCACCTCACCTATTAAAAAAACAAAAATGTTTTTTATACTTACCTCAGTCGTTCCCGGGGCGTCTAGTGTTTCCAGCAGTGAAGCAGCAGCTAGAATGTATGGGCTGCTGAGAGGACCTGACAGGAGCCCCTACATTCTAGCACATTTCACTACTGAGACGGCTAGAATGTATGGGCTGTAGTCAGGACCTGCAGGGAGCCCATACATTCTAGCCACAGCCGAGCAGGAGCTGTGCAGCCGACTAGGTGAGACGGCCGTGCACAGCTCCAAAAAGGCTCCCGGGCCCCAGCGCCGCAGTGCACAGTATTTTACTGCATGATGGGGCCCGATCAGTAGAAGCACAACAGTGGGGCCCCGGATCTGCGGGCCCCTCTGTGTACTGCTGCTGACCGGGCCCCATACAGCAGTAATGGCTGTAATGCCCTGATGGCGGCCCTGAAATTGCTTTAGTTATTCGGACCGGCCATAGTGTAAGGATCAGGTGTTCATGTAAAGCTGCATGAACCGGTTATCAGCCTAAGTATGTAACAGTACAGACACAGAGGGCTATTAACTGCATAAAGTGAAGTCACAACTTTTTTTCCACAATATGATTTATAAAAACCTTGTTGGGAAAAAACTCACTGTAAGCTTACTATTGATGTAGAGATGGGAACTCAATTATTGCTGTAATACTATATTTCTTTCTAGACTTAAAGGTGTTCAGGCTCAAATGTAAAGCCTGCAGTCACTGTATGTCCCTTGTTCACACGGGATGCATTTTAGCACTGGGCAGCCCGCCATAGGGCGTTATTAATAGGCTGTAGCCAGATGCTTTGTATTCCTTGTGTGAACACGCCACATACAGAGTATTTTATCTTAGTGCATTGGTGTACCACACGGCCAAACCCTTATTGAAGGCTGGCTGTTTCATTAGGTATTGCACCTGTGCATTTGCTATTTTGTTTGGGTCCGCTGCACCCTGCTTGTGCATTTGTATTGAGGCCTATTTAGACAGGTAAGCATCTTTGCCTGTTTTTGGTGTTTTTTATTTATGTGACTGCCAAATTGTGACAGTGTGCGATGTACACACTGTAAAATTTCCCCTTTATTCTCTTTGGGGGTGAGCGGACACATGACCGCATGTATGCGATTTGTATATTTACATGTAACACCTGCACCTGGAACTGTTAGGGTAGCTACTGGTATACTGGGATTTACAGACACTAAGAAGAGCTTTGCAGCTGCTGTTATACCAGGACCTACAGATATTAGCAGATTTTCCTCTGAGCTGCAGTGGACTACAATTCCCAAGGACCCCTGGACTACAATTCCCAGGGATCCTTGTTTGAGTCAGATGACACAGCTTGGATTGGAGGAGGAGGAGGGACTCAGCCTAGAAAGACTAGTATATCTCCACCTTCTACTCCACCTAGATTCCGTCCTGAAGAGACAGCGGCCCTTGCTGATGTGCTTATGATAGCTATGGAAAAGTTAGTCAGTCAGTTTGCCAAGATGCAGCCAGAAGGGAACTACCGTCGTCTAAGAATTTTCTCGGGTGCCCTCCCCACCCCTACTGGAGAAGAAGGATATGATACTTGGAGGGATGTCACTTTACAGTGCCTAGAAGAGTGGCAGTGCACTGATGCTGTAAAGAGGCAGAGAATAGTAGAGAGCTTGAAGGGTACTGCTATGGAGGTAGTGCAGGCTGCTTGGCGGAGCAAGCCTCTGGCAACTTATCAAGATTATATGAATGCTTTAGAAGATGCTTTTGGATCCCCTGAAGATGCTACTGATCTACTCTTTAAACTCTGTACCACCTACCAACAGCCAGATGAGAAGATGTCCGACTATACCGACTAGATAAGCTGGTTCATAGAATAGTAGCTAAAGGTGGCATCAGCCCTCAAGAAGTTGATCAGTGTCGCCTGGAACAAGTACTCAGAGGAGCTCTCACTCATGATCCAATTGCCCAGCGGATGAGGTCTTGTGATAGAGAGAAGATTCCTGGATCTTTTCATGAGTTGCTTAAGGAAGTTCGGAAGGAGGAGGTTATTTTGGCCGCAAGAGAGAAGGCATCCCCTCGGATGACTACTGTTGCCTTGAAGCCAGAAGCCGAATGCCGACACATAGAACTGTTGAAAGTCATCGAGAAACAGGGGGAGCAGATTACACAACTGTTAAGTGCTCAGGCCAAGACAATACAGCGACTTCAAAGTGTTGCGGAGGTAGCCGAGCAGAAAACACTGGTTTCAGGAAAAGAGAAAGAAGATCTCGGTAGAGTGGAGAGTAGGAAACCAGAAGGGTGCTTCGTCTGTGGGAGTCCAGGCCATATAGCTAGTCAGTGTCAAAAGAGGTGGAGCTCAAAGAACTCTTCACAGCTTCCCCATCACCCTCAGAGGCAGTCGGGAAACGTGAAAGGGGGCCAGTAGAACCCCATACTGAGCCCCCATCAGCAACTAGGACCTACTCTACCGCCCCATCTAATAGTGCATCATCGAAAACCCTGCCTGAAGGTTTAGTGGGACCATCCCCACATGTCCCCGCATATATCAATGGTCAACCTTGCACAGTATTACTGGATAGCGGGTCTCAAGTATCTATCATCTTTGAAGGATGGTATAAGAGATATTTATCCAAAGTGCCTCTGAAACCGTTGTCTGGACTCGTGGTGTGGGGACTGAGTGAGCACAGCTACCCCTACAGAGGATACGTGTCTGTGACGCTACGATTCTCAGAGACTGTTGTTGGAGTGGATAAAGAGATACCCATCATAGCGTTAATCTGCCCAGAGGCCGAGGCAGATGAGAGACAAACACCTGTCATAGTGGGAACAAATGCCAACATCTTCCGTACGTTAGCTCAGTGGTGTCGGGAAGTTGGGGGAGAAAATTACTCGCAGACCCTATCCATCCACCCAGTCTGCCTGGAGGCTTATGTGAGAACGGAGGAGGAGAAGAGGGAACTACGGCCTGAAAGCTTTGACCCTTGTTTTGAAGGAAGCGAGCTAAAAGGAGAAGAGAGGGGGTTGGTCATTGATGGCCTGATGATGCGAGGTGCAGTTTTTTCTCTAGGTGAATGGGACATGGGCCTCGCTCATGGAGTGGAGCATCGCATTCGGTTGAAGGATCAAAAGCCTTTTCGAGAGAGGTCCCGAAGATTGGCTCCAGCAGATATCGAAGATGTCAGGCAGCATCTACGCGGTATGTTAGACACAGGAGTCATCATAGAATCTAGTAGCCCTTATGCTTCCCCCATTGTGATAGCTCGAAAGAAAAATGGAGCTATTCGGATGTGTGTGGATTATCAAACCTTGAATAAGCGTACGATCCCCGACCAGTACACTGTGCCCAGAATCGATGAAGCTTTGGATTGCTTGCAAGGGAGCCAATGGTTTTCTGTGTTAGATCTCCGGAGTGGCTACTATCAGATACCCATGTCAAAAGAAGATCAAGAGAAGACTGCTTTTATCTGCCCCATTGGGTTCTTTGAGTTTCAGAGACTGCCTCAAGGACTGACAGGTGCTCCGGCCACTTTTCAGAGATGTATGGACAAAGTAGTGGGGGACATGCACTTACGTGAGGTCCTGGTTTATCTCGATGATCTAATTGTTTTTGGGAAGACTCTGGAAGAACACAACCAGCGGTTGTTCAAGGTGCTGGATCGGTTGAAGTTGTCCCTTGATAAGTGCCGGATTTGCCAGACGACTGTGAAATATGTGGGGCACATAGTCAGCAGAGAAGGAATTTCCACCGACCCCGCCAAAGTGGAGGCTGTTGTAAACTGGCCAAAACCCACCAAACTGAAGGAGCTTAGGTCCTTTTTAGGATTTTGCGGATACTACCGAAGATTTGTACCCCAGTACTCTCGGATTGCGAAGCCATTAACTGCCCTTACTCAGGGGTATCCCCCTTCCGGGAGGACAGCCCATTCCTCAAGGTCAGGAAAGAAGGTCTACTTCAAAGTTAACGAACTTTTTGGGGATAGATGGACACCGGCATGCGATGAGGCATTCGAGAAATTGAAGTCATGCTTGACCCAAACCCCAGTGTTGGCCTATGCAGACCCCAGCAAACCATATGTGTTACATGTAGATGCTTCTCTTGACGGGCTAGGAGGGATTCTTTATCAAGACCATGAAGGCTGTCTGAGTCCCGTCTACTACATTAGTCGAGGATTGACTCCCAGTGAACGCAACTACCCAGCCCACAAACTGGAGTTTTTGGCCTTGAAATGGGCTGTAGTGGACACGCTGCATGACTACCTCTATGGGGTACCCTTTGTGGTTCATACCGACAACAATCCATTAACCTACGTGAGAACCACGGCAAAACTGGATGCCACGGGGTACCGGTGGCTTGCCGCACTCTCTTTGTACGATTTCAGCTTAAAATATCGACCGGGGATCAGTAACATCGATGCAGACACACTCTCTCGCCTGCCTAGGGAACCCTTAAATGAAGAAGAAGGAGGATGGATAGAGGTCCCTGCCCCTGAGGTGAAGACTCTGTGCCATAGACATCAAACTAATGCTCTCCCTATGCAGGGTTGTGCTGAATTCCTAGGAGTATCCAGTGAAGCGCTCCCGTTGTTGTACTGCCAAGTGACAACTGTAACCCCAGACTTTCTCCCTCAACTGACTCGTAATCAAGTCCAAAAGGCGCAGCAGGAGGATCAATCAGTGGGAGTGGTCCGATGGTGGGTTAAGAGGGGCTGGAGAATGCATTACGAACAGAGGAATCTGTCCTGCTGATGCGGCAGCTAGAGTCTCTGGTAGTAAGAAATGGACTACTATACCGGGAGGCAAAGCACCAGAAGGAAGGAGTCCACCGACAGCTGGTGTTACCCACCCGATTCCGGAGGATGGTCATGAAGTCCCTGCATGATGACCATGGACATCTTGGCATCGAAAAGACCACGAGTCTTGTGGCTGACCGATTTTACTGGCCTCGGATGGAAGCGGATATTGAAGACTACTGCAAATCATGCTCCCGATGTGTGTTGAGAAAAACCTTGCCTTTGAGAACAGCCCCCCTTGTGAACATTACCAGTGATGGCCCACTTGAGCTAGTGTGCATTGATTTCCTCTCCATCGAGCCTGATGAAAGCAATGTCAGTAATGTGTTAGTGGTCACTGACCATTTCACCCGATATACCCAAGCCTACCCCACCAAAAATCAAAGGGCAACTACTGTAGCAAAAACACTATGGGAAAAGTCCTTCGTGCATTATGGGCTGCCTGCCCGCATCCATACCGATCAAGGAAGAGATTTCGAAAGTAGACTAATCAAGGGGCTATGCGCTATCTGTGGGATCAAGAAATCCAGAACCACCCCGTATCACCCCCAAGGGGACCCTCAACCTGAGAGGTTCAACCGTACCCTTCTGAACATGTTAGGCACTTTGGATCCCAGGAAGAAGGGACAATGGAGCAGGCATGTGAGTCAGTTGGTTCATGCCTACAATTGCACCACAAATGAGTCAACGGGATACTCGCCCTATTTTATCATGTTTGGAAGAAAAGCTCGGCTACCAGTGGATATTAGTTTTGGGACATCCTTTGAAAATTATAATGGGAAGACCTATTTAAAATATGTGTCCCAGCTAAAAGAAGATTTGGAAAAAGCGTACAGATTGGCAGAGCAGGCCTCTGGTCGGTCAGGGAAGCGCAATAAGACTCGCTACGACTGTAGAGTTCGGGAACAAGTTTTACTGCCTGGAGATAGAGTTCTTATCCAACTTCTAGGTCTTCCTGGGAAGCATAAGCTTGCTGATCGGTGGTGTACTGACCCTTATGTGGTGATGGAGAAGCTGCCTGGTGTCCCGGCCTACAGAGTGAAGCCCGAGAAAGGGAGTGGAGCTGTCAAAACCTATCATCGACACCATTTGTTGCCTGTGGGAAAAAACATCCTGTTACCGCCATTGCCAACCCAAGGAGGTCATACAAACCTTCCATGCAATAGGAGAAGTCGTAGGTGTCAACAACCACCCCAGCCTGGAGTTGCTTCAGGAGGAAGTGACAGCGAGTCTGGGGATGAATGGGGATCTGAAGGTCAATGGAGCTACAGGTGGACTGAGGACCCATGCCCCATAGGGGGGGGCCCTGAAAACCAGACTTCTGACGTGGAAGCACAAAAAAGGGACATTCGTCAGGAGGCGAGTGCGCTCTGCCCACCATTGGGGGAGAGTTCAGAAGAGGGACATTTATTAAATGAAGAGATCCACCTGGAGGAGCCCGTTCTTGACCGACAAGAGTCGGGAGCTGAGGAGGGGGCCCCCTCAGTACACACTCGTCCCAAACGGGACACTAGGCCACCCATGATGCTGACCTATGATAGAATGGGACATACCACTGAGGTCCCCCGGCTGATACACTTTAATTCAAAATCTGTTTGGCCTTATTTCCCAGTATCTCCTATGTGTCCAGGAGGTGGTTTGCGTGCATGTAAATTTGGTGTTAGTCAGGATGCTTTAACCCCCATTCATGTTTCAGGTGGTGAGTCCTCATGTCGTGATGGGACACTTTCAATGACTCACCAGGGGGAGAGTGTAACACCTGCACTGGGAACTGTTAGGGCAGCTACTGATATACTGGGATTTACAGACACTAAGAAGAGCTTAGCAGCTGCTGTTATACCAGGACCTACAGACATTAGCAGATTTTCCTCTGAGCTGCAGTGGACTACAATTCCCAAGGACCCCTGGACTACAATTCCCAGGGATCCTTGTTTGAGTCAGATGACACAGCTTGGATTGGAGGAGGAGGGACTTGGAGGCAGGAGCTGGGGAGAAAGTGAAACTAAGAATACACAGGAAAAGAAGAGCGTGGTATCTTGTTGGGAGAGACGGAGCACGGGGGACTTGCCTGGCCCCATGCTGCAGGGTTGCTGTCCTCCCGGATATACTCGTGTTGCTGGAGAGAGTGCGACTTTGTGTTACCCTCTGGAGCAAGTGGCATCAAAAACTTGGAGATTTCTGCCTGCACTCCCACCGTATAAAGGACTGAATCCGGCCGCCCCCAGCTGGTGTCCAGAGAACCATCCGACCGTTAGAGACGTGCCGTGAGTGACTTTCTGAGACTTGTGGTCTTACCAGCGTTATTTACAGTGAGTACATTACAGCTCAGACTATTGCCAGTTATATTCGTCTAAGTGCACCAACTGTTTTAATTTGCGCGCCTGCATCCGCGGCAACTGGGCCCCAACGTTTGGACTGAGTTAAACTAGAAGAAACAAACAAAAAACCCTACTACGTTATACTTGCAGGGTTGAAGTAGAATTAGAGTGAGATGTGTATATGACCTTGACAGAGCACAGTTATTTGTATTTCATGTTATTCTTTTAAATCCATCTAATTTATGCTGCATAGCAATAAACCTGTTAAACTGTTTTACTCCTGATCCCTGTGAGTGTGTACTGAGAGTGGCAGGGGTTTCCCGAATCAGCCCCTGGCAGAAGATAATAGCCCTTCTGCAGTCCCAGAGAGAGAACTCCAATCAAGATTCGGGTGGAGGCACTGCGCCCTGGAGAGGTGAGACCCCCCATAACACCCAGTGTACCGTGGTAGCCCTAAAGGGGTGTTACATACAGTTATGTGCTTATTGACTCATCTGGGTCCTCTGAATTCTCCTCTATTAGGAGAAGCCAAACGCGTCTAGTTGGAATGTGACCACCAAACCGCACAGAAAATACAGAGAAATCATGACAGTGTATGTATCACACACTTTCACAATTCAACATTCACACAGAGTTACTGCAGACTTTTCATTTCAGCCCAGAATACCCTGGTATATACTTATGCATACTGGCTACCCTGGTATACTACAGTGTATATACGTTGAACCATACATACTTTACATTTGCTGTTCTGTTATTGAGTCTGTCCACTCTTGTGCACTGGACACTACCTCTTGACAAGTGTACCAAGTCTTCAGTAAACACAGTGATTCATGGCCACAAAAAAGAACACACGGATAGAGTACATTTATATATATATATATATATATATATATATATGCACACATATACACACTGCAACATAAACATGATACATTGACACACTTTAAATTGTTCAAGAAAATTAAGTATTTCTCCCAGAAAAAAGGCAAATTGGACATCATTTCACATAAAACCCCCCAAATGGTCCGGACACAATTGCTGCCACCCTCAACTTAATATTTGGTTACACACCCTTTGGAATATGTAACTGCAAACAATCTCTTCCTATAACCATTGACAAGCTTCTTACACCTGTCAACTAGAATTTTGAACCACTTTTCTTTTACAAACTGCTCCAGGTCTTTCACACTTGAAGAGTACCTTCTCCCAACAGCAGTTTTAAGATCTCTCCAACAGGTGTTCAATGGGATTTAGATCAGGACCTATTGCTGGCCACTTCAGAACTCCCCATTACTTTGTTTCCATCCATTTCTGAGTGCTTCTTGAAGTATGTTTGGGGTCATTATCCTGCCTGAAGTACCCATGACCTAGGAAGCAAATCCAGCTTTCTGACACTGGGCACTACATTGCGATGCAAAATCATTTGGTAATCTTCAGATTTCATGATGCCTTGCGCACAGTCAAGGCACCCAGTGCCAGAGCAAAGCAACAACAAAACCACAAAAAATCTTTCAACCTCCACCATACTTGACTGTAGGTACTGTGTTCTTTTCTCTGTAGGCCTCATTCAGTTTTCGGTAAACAGTAGAATGATGTGCTTAACAAAAAGCTCTATCTTGATCTCATCTGTCCACAAGACGCTTTCCCAGAAGGATTTTGGCTTACTCACGTACATTTTGGCAAACTGCACTCTAGCTTTTTTATGTTTCTGTGTCAGCAGTGGGGTCCTCCTGGGTCTCCTGACATAGCATTTCATTTCACTGAAATGATGACACATAGTTCGTGCTGACACTGATGTGCCCTGAACCTGCAGGACAGCTTGAATTTCTTTGGAACTTAATTGTGGCTGCTTGTCCACCATCCAGACTATCCTGCAATACAGCCTTTCATTAATTTTTCTCTGCCGGCCACATACAGGAAGATTAGCTACAGTGCCATGAGTTGTAAACTTCTTGATTATGTTGCTCATTGTGGACAAAGAAACATCAAGATCTAAAGTTATCAAGTCCTCACAACAGTTCTTTCTGTTCTCCATGCTTATGTGACACACAGACACACAATGCAAATATTGAGTCAACTTCTCCCCCTTCTCCCCATTTTATCTGGTTTCAGGTGTGATTTTCATATTGCCCACACTTGTTACTTACCACAGGTGAGTTTGAATGAGCATTACACGTTTGAAACAAAGTTATTTACACAGAATTTCAGAAAGGTGCCAACAATTGTCCTGCCCATTTTTGAGGGGTTTATGTGAAATTATATCCAATTGTGTATAACAAAACATGTGTTATTGCAATAATTTTCTGGGAGAAATACTTCACTTTCTGGAACAGTTTCAAGGGTGCCTTTCACTTTCGGCCATGACTGTACATATATAACGCTCTACAACTCATCTACTTAATACATACCTCCTAAGCATTCCAGATCCAGCTAGACAGTCCTGACTTTGAGGACTTGTTGTACTGTCCTGGGTGGTCGGTGGTATAATCCAACTTAAACTATACTGTATCTGTGTCCTCAAGACACAGATACAGTTGAAATTAATGGTGGAGCAAGGAAGTCACAGATGCCTGCTTCAACATTCTATCTGCGTCGAGACTGAATGTCCGTCAAGAACCTTCAGGTCATGTGACATGCTTAAGTCACATGATTGGGCAGCAGAGACTGGCTCAGTAGAAATTAAGATAAGCAGGCAATTGGGATGGTTTTGAGGGAATCATATTGTATTTGGTGGCTGTGGCATAATCAAACTGTGTTTGGGGGACTTTGGGATTATCATACTGTGTGAGGGAAATGTGGGAACATCATTCTGTGCTGGGTGGCTATGGGTCCATTATACTGTGTGGGACATCATACTGTGTGGGAGTGCTCTGAGAGCATTATACTGTGTTCGAGCTGTCTGGGCATTATATTATGTAGGAGCATCATACTATGCGGGTGGCTGTTGGGCATCATAATGTGAGGGCATCATAAAGTGTTCAAGAAATATGGGAGCATTATACTGTGTGGAGGGGACTGTGGAAATCATACTGTGTGCAAGATAATGTTTTGCTTGGGCATCATACTGAATGGGGAACATCGATGGTCATCACTATATATGTGGTGGGCACTGTGGGCCTATGAAAGTGATATCATACTGTAAAAGAACACTAATGGGGATCATTAGCGGTAATAATTCTTTGTGGCCATATATAAAGGACAGGGTTAAGTGTAAAATAAAAATGTCTGCACCACACATAGCGCGCCGCAGTATGTCCCTCTCTTTCATAACTTTCCAAGTGGTGAGGTAAGTTATATGCAATATTGCCTGCTATCTCATGGTAAAAGGTGAATATCTCCTATATTTCCCAGCAAATGACAAATAGCACTACATACAGTCCTATGCTTCTTAAATAGTTTGAACACTGCAGTCTGTCTGTGGCATAATCAGTGCATTTCCCCAATGTTGGTACTCAGGCACGTGATTGCAGCAGCCACTGATTGCCTGTAGCAGTTAAGTGCTGGTCAACAAAAACTGGGAGCACCACCAAAGTGTCAGCACTGGATCACATGGAAGAAAAGATGAGGTGAGTAATGGTTAGTTTTAGCTTTTATCAAATTTGCAGTTTATACTTAGTTTTAAAAATGAGGCAATGCCTTTATCCCATAATCCCATAACCCTCTCATGTGTACTCCACTGCTCCATACCTTCATGGAGAAAATCTTCTTATTCTGCTCATTTCTGGTATTATCCACCCTAGGGATTAGATGGATAACGCCAGAATAGCATTGATCACTTGGATGGTCATCTGAGCACCGAACTATGAACCTTTCACCTGTCTTTTAGTCATGAGTTGTGTAGGACACAAAGGAGGCCACAAGGTATAAAGTGGGTAATGTTCAGGTCTGTATTGTCACTGTGAGAATAAGCATTTCAAATAAATCTAAAATATTAAATAATTGATGTAATCATGAACCCAGTGACAATAAAAGCTTACCTCTTCACTGTCTGAATCTCCAGTTTGTGTTTCCCGTTCATCGATAGAAGCTTGACTGGGACTTCTAGAATCAGATTGCAATGACAGTTTTAATTCCTGTTTGTGCTGATTAATTTTCTAATATTTCTTCATAGTGGCCTGAGCTACGTTTTTCTGATACAGAGCTACAAAGTCCCTGTACAGACACAGATTTAAAACATAAAGTTCTTTCTGCCTTCAGGGAGAGCACATAGAGCCTACCGCATGCTGTCTTATCGCTAAGTTTTAGGCCACACTCACATGTTCAGTATTTAGTCAGTATTTGACATTTGCATTTAAAAGCCAAATTTGTGGCTTTTAAGGTATTGATTTATCGGCAACATTTAGCGGGTGGGATATTCATAGTCTTTGAAATTTTATGTTGAGGAACATTTTTCTGAAATTGTTCCTCAATTTTTAGATGTTATTCACAGATTGGTGAGCCTCTGACCAGCTTTTCTTCTGAGAAATTCTGCCTCTCTAACGTTCTCTTTTTATACACAGTCATGTGACTTAGTTCAAAATTGTCCACCTATGTTTTTAATTAGTACCACTTACTTTGCCAGCTTTTTGTTAACCCTGTCCCAACTTTTTTGAGATATGTTGCTGATATAAATTTCTAATATTTTTTTAAGTTAAAATTTCTGATCTGTCTTCTGTGTTCTGTTGTGAATAAAATATGGTTTTTAAAAGATTGCCAAATCATTGAATTCTTTTTTTCATAACATCAAGAAATAGATCCCCATTGACAGAGGATGGTGTACTTGTTTTGCAAATCCATCCCAGAATGACTCTATAATCCTTACTGAACATTCAGCAGTTTCTGATTCTGATGCTGGCTGCCAGATTTTATGAGTCAAAGTGTATTCAGGCTGTAAACATTATCTTCACCCACCTAGCTGGATTGACATGCTCTTTTCAGTGTCCTCTCTGCTCCTGTTGCCAAAATCTTGCACATGCTCAGTACGATCTGCTGTCTGCATAGCACTGCAGTAAGAGAAGGCCTATCTCCTTGCAGCAATTTTTGGCCCCAGTTCATCAAGACCAGCTGTTATCTCAACAGTCTTGATGATGGAACGTGGTGGAGTCAGACGCTCCCGATTCATGAAGAGTTGCAAGCCTGTTCATAAATTTGGCACATCTCACAAGTGGTGTTTGCCATTGTGCTCTAAGCCAGAAATCTTTCTCCAGTCAGGGACTGGAGTGAGATTTCGAGCATACGGAACATTGCAGCTCATCATGAAATAAACGAGCTGTGGCGTCACGTTCCCAACGTGCCCCCATCCTAATCCGGCTCCAGCCATTACATTGGAGCTGGGAGAATCTTGTGTGATAATGCCAAAGTTAAATCTCTAAGTTGCACCAATATTTTGCAACTTTACAAACCTTTTATGTCACTTTTTGGTGTAAAACATTTGATAAATTGGGGCTTTATTGTGTAATAACAGTTTCTAACACTATCTGCCGCAAGAACCATGCTCACCAGGGATAACCGCATATGTGTACATTATATCTATGACGGAATATGGTATATTTGCTCAGAATTCAGGAATATCCACGCTGTCAAGCTGTGCTGGGGACAGGAAGGAGGAATTAACACTGAATATTGATGAATTGCAAGTCGGCTGAACCACATGCAGCGCCCCAGAGATCTGGTCGTTGCCGTATGTCACTCTGCCACTAAGGGGAGTGATGGTACGTCTGATGGCACTGAAGGAATTCTCCTGACCAGGTATCACCAGAACACATTACACTTCACACTCCGGCCACTAGGGGGAGAAAAAGGCTTTATTTATTGGGCCACTCCTCACACTGGTAAAACTAGGGGCTGGGGAGGAAGTTAGTCGGGGGCTGACTGGGTTGGATTCAGGCAACATCCCGTGGCAGGGGGTGTTGCAGGGAGAAGACACAGGGGGGTCACTGTCAGGCGTGGGAACCTGGCAGGTGCCTAGCGAACAGAACGTTACGGAGCCGCGCCTGCACCTCCTGCGGCGGCATCCTAAGAAAGAGATAAGAAGGGAAGGATATTGTGGAACAGTGTAAACGAGATCAAGCAAAAAGGAGTACCAGTAGGAGTCATGCCGTGAGACCGAGGCAACATCATACTGAGGCATGTAGCCGGTGGCCGGAACACCGCGGGAGTAACTGACTTCAGGCCTTACTTCGAACTCTGCAGGACAGTTAATTATAGGTTGGCTGTCTACCTTAAATTTCCTAAGAAGACATTGGGAGAGGGGCGTCTCTAGGGTCCCGGAAGACCTCCAAGCCTTCCCGTCATACGGGTGCGTCCTAGCCAAAACATACCTGGGGGATGAGAAACTAGTAACATCTGGAACAAAAGAGAGAGAGAGAGCTGTAGAGAACGAATGAACGAGAACAGCAGTTGTGAGGACTATTCTGAATGCTCAGCAGGGTAGGACTACAGCACACAGGTGCTAGTGGTGGGCAACGATTTCCATCTGCGAGGGAAACTCTGGAAGTGCCCATCAGACCGGCCTGTCTCTGATAGCCCTGTTAAACGTGCTCTGGATTGAGGATCCTGAAGTCTTCAGTAAAGAGACTGCAACCTTGTGTCCTCATTATTGCCTGCACCTCACACCATTACCATCCACCTTACTGGGAAGCCCTGAGGACATACTTCACCTGTGGGAAGGTATACCATCCAGCTGCTATTCCATCACTCCAGCGGACCCCACAGCAGCGTCGGTCACCCTGACCGAACACCACAGGTGGCGTCACGAACCCCTGACAGACTGAGCCACCTTTATTGGACGCTCCTTAGCAGGGTCACGGACTGGGTCTAGCCACCGTGACAGCCTCAGCACCGAACCAGAGAGGCCCGGGACCGAGAACTCGTGGCCCTGTGTCTGGGGGCGATCCAACTTGGCGTCACGAACAGGATCGTACTCAAGCCTGAAGAATTGGGTCATGTGTGCCTTGGAACTGTGATTGAAAAGTGTTGGATTGTGATTTATTGCAAAGACTGTGTACTGCTATTGTCGCATGATTCCCGCCAAAACCGCCGCCATTGCTGTGCCACGAGGAGCGCAGGAGAAGAAGGAGGGAGGCATGTCATGGGAGGAGATCGAGAGAACGACGAGAACAGCAGCGTCCGCCCACTCCGACTACGGCTGCAGGATGACAAGCTCAGGAATGGAGGAGCTCAAACCCCAGAAAATGGCGGAGCCTCGTGTGTGCTGCTGCAGACCAAGGGGCAGAGCTGATGACCAGCGGGTACCTGAATGACGACGGAGTGACCCGGGATCACCGCAGCCCAGCGGAGCCGGATCAGGGCTTGCCGTCACAGGGGAACCCGGATCCCCTGGAGTTTCCGGAGGAGGCATCGGACCACCCGACTCCAGACGGGGGGTCGGCGACGGCGAGGAAATGGAAGTCGGAGCTGTGCTGGAAGGCCACCCGGGGGGAACCGTGGTCAGGGCCGCAGCGGACTCCAGCATCCTCGTCAACGGAGCCGACCGACATCGGTGGAACCACATCAGACGCAGGTACCAACAGCGACCCTGCCCCACCGACCGCTCCGGCTCCGGTGACCGCTCCCCAGCCCATTGATGACTGGTCTCCCGCTACTGAGATTGTGGTGGCGGCCCTTTACGCTATGAAGGGGATCCTGCCCCTGCTGCCGACACCTCTGGGTACACCGATAGACATCAGCCCCAGGGGGGTGGTCTTTGAGTGGAATGCTCCCCGGTTTTGACCAGACGGGTCCCGACAGGAGGGCTCCTACGTCATCAGGCTCACCTGGGATCAGTATAGACGAAGTTTGATTTCGCAATGGGAAGACTGGGAACGAATGGAACAGACTGTCTGACCAGAAGAACGGCTGCCCCTTGTCAATTGCTGCCCTGAGAGTTTGATAAAACAGGGGATTGTGCTGGCCTTCCACCGGGGGAGGGGTTGTGGCTTCATATTAGAGCCCGGGCTGCTGCCCGTGGTCTATGTGACTAGCTGCAACGTGGAACCCCAATCCCGCAGTGTACCTCCACTCCGAAACTTGTACAGAGGGGACCATGTGACCTACACCCACCACTGGAGTGAGCGAGGGTGGTATGCTAAGAGAGTCAAATGCTGCGCGCTAGTGGTCGCGCCATCTACGATCACGACCGAAACTCGTGGCGGAACTCCACTGACCCCTGACCCCACAGGACCCAGCACTACCACCCCGGCGTGTGGTGTCCTGCTTGCGGAATCTGCCACCAGCATCACCGCTCGTACCCAGACCGCTGCTGATCCGATGGAGACGGTGCTGGACGGCAACACAGGCCCAGACCTTCCCCGGCCGGGACGTGGTCACCACCGGCTGATGTCGTGTCACCCATTACAGAAAAAAACCTCGGAAGCCCGAATATGTATATAGTTAACTGTTTCCTGCTGTTGCTGCTACTTTAAACCCGTCCAGGGTTAACTCCTAGGGGTCCCTTTGTTTACCCTTTTGCACAAAGTTCATCATTGTTTCAAAGACTGCCGGATCATGGACGGTGAATGATTCAAAACTGTTTTTGTATATAGTTTGCACCTTCTTAAAGGTGCTCCCTACTGGTTTTACAAGTGAAAGAAGACTTTGCGAAGATAATGCTGCTGGACATGACGCAGAAGGTCTTGCTTTCAGTGAACTTGCAGACAGAGAGAGAATCTGCACTAGAGACTTGGGTCCCTCTTAAAGGGAATGGTTACATGATGGCTCTAATAAAAGTTGAAACGTTAATAATGTTGAAGGTTAATAAAGTTTGATAATGTTAATAAAAATTGAGGACAGGAAAGCTTGAAGTGAACCCGTAGGGGTTAGAGAGAGAGTCCTCCTGAGAGCTGTGGAAAGATGGTTGGTACAATGACAGGAGGCCCAGCCAAGGAGCTAGGCGGTCCTGCATTGGTGAAGTTAGAATGGAAAGAAAAGTTGAGTTATTTATATAGTACTTTATGGTAGGCCTTTAGTGGGTTCAGCTGATACGCCCTGTAGCGATTTCACTCACTCAGCTGCGACGGCTGACACTCAGGAGACGTGTTCCTTTAAAGTTCACTGGGTTTATTGCTTCATAAACCATGTGGCAAAACAACAGAAAGCAAAATAGCCTTTAGTTCAGGCAAAGGAAAACAAGGGTCCAGTTCATCCGGCTCAGTCCTGAAGCCGAACACACTCAGGAGGGTTCCACCTCCACACATATCTGCTGTGTAAAGGATTAGCCTGTCTTATATAGGACTAACCACACCCAGTAATCTATCACATGATTAGCCATGTGGTCTGACATCACCACAGGTCCTGAAACACAAATATATGGTTATATAAAACAACGCAATATTCCGGGCTACATTACAGCAACAAGGCACTTATGTGGCACATACCTCCCGTCGACTACACACCCTTTAGCCATGCTACATACCTCCCCCCTCTGCCTAAAGCCGTGGGGCTTGGCACTTTCTCCCACTAAACAAGGGATTCTTGATAGGGCATCCGCATTACCGTGCAGCTTTCCGGCCCGATGTTCCACATGGAAACTGAAGTCCTGCAGGGATAAGAACCAACGGGTGACCCTAGCATTTCTACCCTTCGTTTCCCTCATCCACCTAAGTGGGGCATGGTCGGATATCAGTCTAAATTTACGTCCCAGCAGATAGTACCGTAATGTGTCCACTGCCCATTTTATGGCCAAGCACTCCTTCTCAACGACTGAGTAGTTCTTTTCAGATGAGGACAGCTTCCTACTCAGATAGAGAACAGGATGCTCCTCTCCATGTAGTTCTTGGGAAAGGACTGCTCCCACCCCAACATCTGAGGCATCTGTCTGAAGAATAAACTCTTTCTTGAAGTTTGGGGCCATCAGAACGGGTTGCTTACACAAAGCGTTTTTCATTTCTTGGAAGGCTGACTGTTTCTTCGGACCACTTAACCATTACTGGTTTTGTCCCTTTTAGCAGGTCAGTCAGAGGCGCAGCCATCGTGGCGAAGTTTGGGATGAACCTCCTGTAATATCCCACGATTCCCAGGAAGGCTTTAACTTGCTTTTTGGAAACTGGTTTTGGCCACGTTTGAATTGCCTCCACTTTACTGATTTGGGGTTTTATTTCTCCGTGACCCACTATGTATCCAAGGTACTTAGCTTCTTCTTTACCCAAGGCACACTTCTTCGGGTTTATAGTAAACCCGGCCTCTCTTATAGCATCCAACACCGCTTGGACTTTCTCCAGATGACTCTCCCAGTCCGGGCTAAAGATGACGATATCATCCAGGTACGCAGCAGCGTAGGCCTTATGGGGTGCAAGGACTCTATCCATAGCCCTCTGGAAGGTCGCCGGAGCTCCCTGTAGGCCAAACGGCATCCGGGCATACTGGAAGCATCCATCAGGTGTCGAAAAGGCTGTCTTCTCCTTGGCTTCCTGCGCCATGGGGATCTGCCAATACCCCTTTGTCAGATCCAAGGTGGATATATATCTGGCGTGCCCAAGCCTTTCGATGAGCTCATCAACACGGGGCATGGGATAAGCGTCGAACTTGGAGACCTCATTCAACTTCCGATAGTCGTTGCAAAACCTCCACTCTCCATCAGGTTTTGGGACCAGGACAATTGGGCTTGACCAACCGCTCTTGGATTCCTCAATGACTCCAAGCCTCAACATACGCTCCACTTCCTTGGAGATAACTTCTCGACGAGCCTCAGGAATACGATAAGGTTTCACATTCACCCGCACATGGGGCTCTGTTAGGACCTCGTGCTCTATGACCTTCGTGTATCCTGGCAATTCTGAAAACAGGTCCCTGTTTTTCTGGAGTAACTCCCGGCACTGCTGTTTCTGGGTTTTCGATAGCGTCTCTGCTATAGTAACCGCTCCAACCTCACCTTCTGGGTTGCTTAGTAATGATGGAGTTACTGTCGGCTCTCTATCTTGCCATGGCTTGATGAGGTTGACATGGTAAACTTGGAATGGTTTCCGTCTTCCTGGTTGGTGAATTTTATAATTTACCTCACCAAGTTTCTCGACAACCTCATATGGCCCTTGCCATTTGGCCAAGAACTTGCTTTCCACCGTTGGAACTAACACCAGAACTCGGTCTCCCGGATTGAACTGCCTCACTCTTGCAGACCGGTTGTAGACCCTGGCTTGAGCTTCTTGTGCTTGGAGAAGGTGTTCTTTCACGATAGGCATCACCTTTGCAATCCTCTGCTGCATCAGGGCCACATGCTCAATGACGCTTCTGTGGGGCGTGACTTTGGCTTCCCAGGTTTCCTTGGCTATATCCAGGAGTCCTCGTGGATGTCGGCCATATAGAAGCTCAAACGGTGAGAACCCTGTGGAGGCCTGTGGAACTTCACGAATGGAAAACATCAGATAGGGTAAGAGACAATCCCAGTCTCTACCGTCTTTCTCTATAGCTTTTCTCAGCATGCTCTTTAGAGTCTTGTTAAACCTCTCAACAAGACCATCTGACTGGGGATGGTACACCGAGGTCCTCAACTGGGAGATCTTCAGGGCTTTGCATAACTCCCTCATCACCTTGCTCATGAAAGGTGTACCCTGGTCAGTCAGGATCTCCTTTGGCAGACCTGTCCGGGAAAAGACATGGACCAACTCGCGGGCTATGCTCTTTGAGGAAGAATTCCTCAAGGGAATTGCCTCAGGATAGCGTGTGGCATAGTCCAGGATGACTAATATATACTGATGGCCCCGAGCTGATTTAACTAAGGGACCGACCAAGTCCATGGCAATTCTCTCGAACGGTACCTCAATAATGGGCAGTGGCACAAGGGGGTTCCGGAAATGAGGAGTAGGAGCAGTTAGCTGACATGTAGGGCAGGACCTGCAATAGTTCACTATTTCCCGGTGACACCCAGGCCAATAGAACCTCTGCACAACCCTTTCCTGCGTTTTTTCCACCCCTAGGTGTCCACCCAAGATGTGTGAATGGGCCATGTCCAACACTTTCCGTCTATACGGACCCGGCACTATCAACTGCTCTACCAACTCCACCCTTATTTTCGTGACCCGGTACAACAATTCCCCCCTCAACAGAAAATGGGGAAATCTTTTGTCTGCCCCCGGCTCCTGTACCACCCCGTCAATAACTGTGACATTATTAAAGGCTTCCCTCAGAGTGGGGTCCCTATGTTGGGCAGTCCCAAAATTTTCACCGGTAACCTCTAACTCCAGAATGTCAGATGTAGGGGATACTTCCTCCTCATCCCCAACCAGAACACAAAAAGGAAAGCTGTCTGCCTCTGGGTGTGGCGATACCGTTCCAGGGTTCACTGGTTCCCTGCCAGGGAGCTCAGAACCCTTTCCCCACAAATCCCAAAACAAACAGAAATCCCGGCCAATGATTATAGGGTGCAACAAGTCCTGAACTACGCCGACCATGTGGGATTCAGTGCCACATGCCGTTTCAATGTCCACCCTGGCCATAGGGTAGTCCTTTGCATCACCATGTATGCACCGCACTCCGACCTTCTTTCCTGGGAGCAGGTGAAGAGGAAAAGTGGCCCTCACCAGGGTCACTAGGCTCCCCGAGTCTAACAGTGCCGTTACTGCTTGACCGTTCACCTTTACGGGACACGCTTGAGGTCCCTCGTTGGATGGAGAGTTCACACTACAGACTGGATACGCATAGTATGAACAACGGCGTCCCATGCTGCAGTCCATCTGCTCAGTGGCTTGGGAACAACGGGCAGCTATATGTCCTGGCTTGTGGCACCTCCAACAAATAACATCACCCGTGGGGACCTTGGGCACCACCTCCCCCGCCCTTTGTGACCTTGGACGCACCACCCCTTTTTGGGACTCAGCTGCCCTCTGGGACCCCCAGTACGGCATGGGCTGCCTCCCGAAGGAGCCTTCCAACCCTTGGTATCTCTCAACCAGTCCGATCAGCTCGTCGGCATTCTGGGGATCACCCTGGGCAACCCAAGACTGTATAGGCCTCGGGAGGGAATGGACAAACCGATCCATCATCACCCGTTCTACCATCTGTGCAGGCGCAGAGGTCTCTGGCTGCAGCCATTTCTGGACCAGGTGCAACAGATCAAACATTTGGGAACGAGGTGGTTTGTCCCGGTGATAGCCCCAGGAGTGAACTCGCTGTGCCCTGACAGTCAGTGTCACCCCCAGACGTGCGAGAATCTCGGCTTTCAATTTGTGATACTCTTTGGCATCCTGCAAGGTCAAATCATAGTACGCCTTCTGGGGTTCTCCCGTCAGGTATGGCGCAAGTACCTCTGCCCACTGCTCTGGCGGAAGTTTTTCCCTCTCAGCGACCCTCTCAAACACCGTCAGGAAGGCCTCAACATCATCCCCGGGAGTCATTTTCTGCAATGCGCGTCTTACCGTCTTCCGGACGTGGGTGTCATCAGCCAAACCTGGGGTTGGGGCGCTCGCCTTGCCCTGGATGGCGGTTGCCAGAAGCTGCATCTGCTGCTGATGCTCCTGCTGGCTCTGTTGTAACTGCTGCCGTTGCTCCTGCTGGCTTTGCTGCATCTGCTGCCGTTGCTCCTGCTGGTTCTGTTGTATCTGCTGCTGGCTCTGTTGTATCTGCTGCATCAACAGCCTGTTGGTCTCTTGCTGCCTTTGCTCCTGCTGGACCAAGTGTTTCAGCAGGTCCTCCATTTTCTCCGGCAATGCTTGCTGGCTTGCAACAGCCTTGACCCAGGACATTCAAAAATAAACTCACGTCTCCGCTGGGAACGCTGCTCGCAGGTCTCCACCAATTGTAGCGATTTCACTCACTCAGCTGCGACGGCTGACACTCAGGAGACGTGTTCCTTTAAAGTTCACTGGGTTTATTGCTTCATAAACCATGTGGCAAAACAACAGAAAGCAAAATAGCCTTTAGTTCAGGCAAAGGAAAACAAGGGTCCAGTTCATCCGGCTCAGTCCTGAAGCCGAACACACTCAGGAGGGTTCCACCTCCACACATATCTGCTGTGTAAAGGATTAGCCTGTCTTATATAGGACTAACCACACCCAGTAATCTATCACATGATTAGCCATGTGGTCTGACATCACCACAGGTCCTGAAACACAAATATATGGTTATATAAAACAACGCAATATTCCGGGCTACATTACAGCAACAAGGCACTTATGTGGCACATACCTCCCGTCGACTACACACCCTTTAGCCATGCTACAGCCCTTAAAGGAAAGGTTAACTTATTACTCAAAGTTTGCACTTAGTAGAATACCCGGCTGGGTACTAAGAGTTATTTATAGTCAAAGTGTTATTTAAAAATATTTAACTTTTATTTTTGTTTGTAACGTTCAAGTGTCCTTACCTCCCATAAAGGGAAGCATCTTTTCTATTTACTTGTTCTAAGCATTTCAAAAATTTTGTATGTCTTTTGCTGTATTATATTGTTGTTCTTCTTCCCAGTCCAGGAGTACTGGATTTAACCAGGGGGGAGTGCAGCGCCCCAGAGATCTGGTCGTTGCAGTATGACGCTCTGCCACTAAGGGGAGTGATGGTACATCTGATGGCACTGAAGGAATTCTCCTGACCAGGTATCACCAGAACACATTACACTTCACACTCCGGCCACTAGGGGGAGAAAAAGGCTTTATTTATTGGGCCACTCCTCACACTGGTAAAACTAGGGGCTGGGGTGGAAGTTAGTCAGAAGCTGGCTGGGTTGGATTCAGGCAACATCCCGTGGCAGGGGGTGTTGCAGGGAGAAGACACAGGGGGGTCCCTGTCAGGCGTGGGAACCTGGCAGGTGCCTAGCCAACAGAACAGAACGTTACGGAGCCGCGCCTGCACCTCCTGCGGTGGCATCCTAAGAAAGAGATAAGAAGGGAAGGATATTGTGGAACAGTGTAAACAGATCAAGCAAAAAGGAGTACCAGTAGGAGTCGTGCCGTGAGACCGAGGCAACATCTTACAGAGGCATGTAGCCGGTGGCCGGAACACCGCGGGATTAACTAACTTCAGGCCTTACTTCGAACTCCGCAGGACAGTTAATTATAGGTTGGCTGTCTACCTTAAATTTCCTAAGAAGACATAGGGGGCAACATTGGGAGAGGGGCGTCTCTAGGGTCCCGGAAGACCTCCAAGCCTTCCCGTCATACGGGTGCGTCCTAGCCAAAACATTCCTGGGGGACGAGAAACTAGTAACATCTGGAACAAAAGAGAGAGAGAGAGCTGTAGAGAACGAACGAACGAGAACAGCAGTTGTGAGGACTATTCCGAATGCTCAGCAGGGTAGGACTACAACACACAGGCGCTAGTGGTGGGCAACGATTTCCATCTGCGAGGGAAACTCTGGAAGTGCCCATCAGACCGGCCTGTCTCTGATAGCCCTGTTAAACGTGCTCTGGATTGAGGATCCTGAAGTCTTCAGTAAAGAGGTAAAGAGACTGCAACCTTGTGTCCTCATTATTGCCTGCACCTCACACCATTACCATCCACCTTACTGGGAAGCCCTGGGGACATACTTCACCTGTGGGAAGTTATACCATCCAGCTGCCATTCCATCACCCGGACCCCACAGCAGCGTCGGTCACCCTGACCGAACACCACAGGTGGCGTCACAAACCCCTGACAGACTGAGCCACCTTTATTGGACGCCCCTTAGCAGGGTCACGGACCGGGTCTAGCCACCGTGACAGCCTCAGCACCGATCCAGAGAGGCCCGGTACTGAGAACTCGTGGCCCTGTGTCTGGGGGCGATCCACATACCTTTACATTGTTACAGGAATACACAGATGGAGGGTAGAAACAACAAACAAGCACTGTGAGTAGTGTTTAAATGGGTTGTCTGGTCCTAAGCTACAAGTCTGCAGTCACTCTATGTGACTGCAGATGTGTGAATGCTCACATCCTGCTCACTGCGATTCAAAAGTCTGCAGTCACACAGAGTGACTGCAGACTTGTAGCTTAAGGCCGGACAGCCCTTAATGAATTTAACACTGTGGTGACCTTAGATTGACATGGCTGTTCCAATGACAGATCCACTGCAACAGCCACTGTGCCTGCACTTCATAATGGGTTCTTAAAAAGCTCCATAATGAAAGTCATGGGGGTCTTTAGCAGACCCACGTTTGTCATAGCAACCCATCGGCACTCCGCAAATACAATACTGGGGCACCTATGTTCATCCTGTTAATGCCGCTGTTAGAATTTCACATTGTCATTTAACAGGTTAATAACCTGATGATTAGGGAACATTAAAGCACCATGCAAATATACCCATGCAAACTCCAAAATCAAAACAATTGGGAAGTCAAGGCAAGAGGACTTAACATAGTGCTTCAAGTGTAACAGATGCTAAAACATTGTGTAATTCCCTTATTTGCTGCCAAAACGACTGTGGCCCATTTGAGGCATTGGACATCCATGGGACAAGTCTTATTCTTCCAACACATCAATAAGAAGGACTGTTGGATTGAGATATTAGGAATCTGGAGACAAAACAAGATCTTGTACTTGTCATCATGTTTCTCCAACCATACTGGGAACAATCCCACAAGACCTGCTGTTTCGGAGATATGCTGAAGTCATTCAGTCATCATAATGTAGCTCTAAGACAAAGTCAATAAGATTCTTACACTTTGCCATAATTTCTGCTTCCAAATTCCAGAATTGACTGTTCAGATACTGCCTGGAATATCCCACCCCTTAATGACAATCTATGTGCAGTTATGTGGAATATGATGGTGTTATGTAGGCAACAAGAGAAGCAAAAAAATACAACTACAGTACAATATTGAATTACCTGGTCGATGATCGCCTACTTTCAGTAACAGATGACTTACGGTGGGAAAGATATCGATGGTCTCTCATACCTTCTGCTTCAGACAATAATCTTCTATCTGATCCTACAATATAAATATATGTAGTATGCACAATCCAATAGACACAAAAAAAATAATGCATGTAATAAGTAAAGTACTACCGTAAATGTTATAGAAACTTATTTCAGTTGGTTATATTTGGTCACATTGTGGGCTTGAATTTATTCATGCACAGCATTATATGAAGCCAGTAGGCCTAATATTCCAACTTTTAAATGTGTGATGTTTAGTTTGCTTGTCCAGTAGAAATTGTTTGTTTTATCACTTTTTAGGGCAACCTGCTCCCTTTCATGTGCTGTTATAGTTTTGCTATAGGTAATACGTACGCTTTGTTATTATTGGAAGAGGCAAAGTAAGTTTTCTTTCTTTATCTTTGTTTTTTGCTGCTTCTCTGAGTATTCTTTTTTGATTTTGAGCATCTTGCCATTCTGATGGAGACAGTCTCCTGAGGAAATTTTCATATATTTTACACTCCTTCAGAGTCTCTTCATATTTGGCAATGTCGCTGTGAAGAAAAAAAAGTCATAGGTGCATAGAACAAACTCTATGGCAGAACAGAGAAAAAGCTGAAACCCCACTGCCGTCACAAAAACCTTTGAGAAATGTTCTACTTTGATAATATTGTCCACTATAATTGTATAATATATCTTTAAAAAAGATGAAGTTCCAGTATTCAGATGTAGTTGAAAATTAATGAAGTTTTCCCATAAACAATAGTTATTACATATCCCCAGAACAGGCATAGAATTGGACTTACCAACCAACCCTTTCTCCGCAATGTGATAGAGATTGAATGGAGCAACATAGATGTATCAAGATCTGACACTTCATTCAATGTGTATAGGACTGGTGGTGAAAATGTAGATGGATAAATGCCTTTTTTGGGGGAAAATGTCTTCAATTATTGCTGGTACACCAATTGTGCAATTCGTACATGATTCATTAGCAGGGAGCATCTCCCTCAGTGAACCTTTAATCCTCTGTAAAATGTCTCAGTAAATTATTAAAATTGGACTGCCATGGAACATGGCTGAATGCCAAACTGAGCAGGCACCCTCCTCACTAGCTCTGTGACCTGAAGTCAGTAAAGCAACATTAAGCAGCTCAAAAGAACAGTTAAATGTTCTGGAGAACCATTTTAGATGTTAATGGCACATAAGATGGCTCAAACCATGAGGAGGGACACCATTCCTAGCAAACCTGAATTATTTGTCCTCAAGGCTGAAAAATACCAAGATGGCAACTGAACTCCTTGTTGCTCACCGAGGGTTAGAAAAAACAACAACAGACAGTAGATCAATGGTCACTTTGCAAATGCTTTTTAATTTCTACAAACAGTGAACAAACCTCTGCATTGTCCAGAGCATCAAGCAGATACCAGGAGACTGGCCAGTAAACCAGGAGACGTGGAGGGGGCCATAGGAGGGCAACAAGCAAGCAGCAGGACTGTTACCTCCTCCTTTGTGCAAAGAGGAACAGAAAGAGCAATGCCAGAGGTCTGCAAAATGACCTCCAGCAGGATTCTAACATTCATTTGTCTCCTTAAACTGTCAAAAACAGACTCCATGAGGGTGATATGAGGCCCCATAGTCCACCAGTGGGCGTTGTCTTTACAGCCCAACACCGTGCAGGGCGATTGGCATTTTCCAGATAACACCAAGATTGACAGATTCCACATTGGTGGCCTATGCTCTTCACGGATGAGAGCAGGTTCACACTGAGCACATGTGACAGACTCAGGAGACACCGGAGGTGGTGATGGCGAACTCAGTCGAGGGGTTCAAGAGAGGCCTGGATGTCTTCCTGGAGCAGAACAATATTGTATCATACAATTATTAGGTTCTGTAAAAGGACGTAGATCTGGGGATTTATTATGAAGGAATATAGGCTGAACTGGATGGACAAATGTCTTTTTTCGGCCTTACTAACTATGTTACCGTGGAGAACGTTCTGCTGCCTGCAACATCCTCCAGCATGACCGGCTTAGCAGTGGGTCAGTAGTGGTGTGGGAATGCATTTCTTTGGAGGGCTGAACAGCCCTCCATGTGCTAGCCAGAGGTACCCTGACTGTCATTGAGTACCAGGATGAGATCCTCAGACCCCTTGTGAGACCATATGAAGGTGTAGTGGGCCCTGGGTTCCTTCTGATGCATGACAATGCTAGACCTCATGTGGCTGAAGTGTGTCAGCAGTTCCATCATGATGAAGGCATTCTATGCCATGGACTAGCCTGCTCGTTCCCCAGACCTGAATCCAATCGAGCACATCTGGCGCATCATGTCTAATTCCATGCACCATAGACTGTCAAGGAGTTGACTGATGCTTTAACCCCTTTCTGCCATTAGACATACTATCCCATCGAGGTGACCTGGGACTTAATTCCCAGGGATGGGATAGTATGTCATAGGCGATCAGCCGCGCTCACGGGGGGAGCGTGGTCGATCGCGGCCGGGTGTCAGCTCATTATTACAGCTAACATCCGGCACATTAACCCCCGGTTAAAACAAATTGGAGCTGAAGTAAATTTTTTGTGAAAAAAAGTTAAATGTTCGTTTTTTTTAAATATTAAAAAAATGCCTCTGAAACACCTGAAGGGTTAATAAACTTCTTGAATGTGGTTTTGAGCAACTTGAGGGGTGCAGTTTTTAGAATGGTGTCACACTTAGGTATTTCCTATCATATAGACCCCTCAAAATGACTTCAAATGTGGTCCCTAAAAAAAATGATGTTGTAAAAATTAGAAATTACTAGTCAACTTTTAACCCTTATAACTCCCTAACGAAAAAAAATTTTGGTTCCAAAATTGTGCTGATGTAAAGTAGACATGTGGGAAATGTTACTTATTAAGTTTTTTGGGTGACAGTTCTCTGTGATTCAAGGGCATGAAAATTCAAAGTTTGAAAATTGCGAAATTTTCAAAATGTTTCCCAAATTTCAGTTTTTTTCACAAATAAATGCAAGTAATGTCAAGGAAATTTTACCACTAGCATGAAGTATAATATGTCATGAGAAAACTTTGTCAGAATCACCAGGGTCCATGCAAGCGTTCCAGAGTTATAACCTCATAAAGGGACAGTGGTCAGAATTGTAAAAATTGGCTCGATCATTAACATGCAAACCACCCTTGGGGGTTAAGGGGTTAATCCAAGTTTGGGAGGAGATCCCTCAAGAGAATGTCCGCCGCTTCATCTGAAGCATGCCCAGGCGTTGTAAGGAGGTCAAACAGGCACTGAAGACTACAGACACTACTGAGCATTGTTTCCTTCTCTTGATGAATTTCCACTGAAGTTGGATAAGCCTGTAATTTGATTTTCCACTTTGACTTTGAGTATCATTTGAAATCCAGACCTCTATGGGATATTCATTTTGTTTTATATTGATCATTTTTATGTTTTATTGTTCAACGCATTCCACTATGTAATGAATAAAGATTTGCAACTGGAATATTTCATTCAGTGATATCTAGAATGTGGTATTTTAGTGTTCTATTTATTTTTTTGAGCAGTGTATATGCACACTGTTCTTTATGTTTACAGTTATGGGACTGCTATCGCTAGTCTTGCGTAGTCCTAAAGCCCCAACCTAATGTCACTCTCACTACTGGGCCTGTCACTGTTGTCTTTTCTCTAGCTGGCTCAAACAAACCCTAATGGAGGTCAACGATACTACCCACTAGGCAGTAAGTCCCAGATGAAACGATCACCAATCGGTAAGCTTTTACGGATCAGCGTTCATTTAACTGCCTGTTTACACAAGTAGACCCAAGTAAGCAAAGAACACTGAGCGACTTATACAAGATTACTCAGTGCGCATAGGCTGCCATAGTTCTCGGACACTGTGAGTTCTATTTCCACAGGACAATGCACGACCCAGAATGATGATCTTTTGAGTTGCACAAAAGATCATGTCACCTGATGAACGAGCATATTGCTTGTTCATTTGGTGTCCATCAGCCTATTTACACAGAAAGATCATTGTGAAACAAGCATTTTTAACAATGTTCATTCTTGCAGTGTAAAGACAGTTTTAAACTCACATTCCCTTTTAGGTTTAAGTGTAAGAGTGTAACAGATACTCTACTATACCTGTCTCTGACGACAACAATGGTAGTGTGAATATTGATTTGGGTTTTAGTGTATGATGTGAATTGTGTAAAATCTAATATAAAATGCATAGTGTTATAAGTACTGATGCTGCTGCGTGGGTGCTGTATTGGTAATGCCTAAGGTAACCTGGTACACTCAGCTCAGGGGTAGGGAAAGTATAGAACATAGTTTAGTACTTAGGTATTGATAAATAGAAACATAGGATAGTTAGGACAGTGGTGGTCCTTATTAGTGTACAGTAATAGGAATAGTATAGGATACAGTTAAATGTTTGGAACCATCCCAGCATGGTATGGGGCAGGGTCAAGCACAAAGGGGAAGCATTTCCTCGTTTAGTCAGTCTAAATTAGAAGTAGTCTGAGCGAGGTTCATGACAAGTTCAATGTGCAGTGTGCTGGAGGCACGTGGAGTACATAGTGTTCCGGCAGCATGAGGTTCTACCAGATTTCCTGCATACGTTCCTGTAACATCTGGGCCTATGGCCTGAACTAGGCACTTGGAAGTGTGCCTTAACCCCTTCCATACAGAGGAAGCCTTATGGGGAAATGTGTGAGGGAAATGTAACGGATCTCAGGAGTGTTGTGGTGCCAGATGGGAAATCCCAAGGGCTGACAGGAGGCTCAAGCGTAGGGCAAGTCAGAGTTGAACATGAACAAGAGCTTGAAATGTATCGTGTTGATGAAACTGGAACTGAAGGATGCTGTGCCCGATATTGCGTGTTAAAGACTGATGTACTTGAACAGCCCAGTAAATTTGAACTTGTAATAATGAACCGGGTGTCCCCTGATGTATGGGCCGCTGATCCTGAACCTAAGAACATGGATGTAGAGGAAGCCTCCAGCCTGCAAGTGAGTACAATGCATTGTACGTAGAACAACGCTAATGAACTGGGACACTGTTTGTGGGGTGCCAGGGTGTGGAGAAGTAGCAGCTCGCGCATGGCTACCACCCTGGGCACCTTACATATGTTTCATATGTTTCAATACTATTGTTTTCCATTCATTTGCAAGCAAATTGTCCACACATCAGAAAAGTTTGAAATTATCTCTTGAACTAGTAGAGAGCTTCAAACTCTCCCTCCTGAATTCTATGGAAAATGCATCCATTAAATAGCCATCTGATGGTCTTTCATTTGAAAAGGATGCATTTTTTACTTACTGAATCAGTTTTGAAAGAAAGAAAGTGGATGGCTAATTAACACATCCGTTTTCCATAGACTTCACTGTTAAAAAAAACGGATCCAGTTTAAATCAGTTTTTTCAGGCTATGTTCAAATGTCCAGTAATCATTCGTTAGAACGGATCCAGAAGCAACCTGTCTACAAAAAAGTTGTGCAGACAAAACTTTTTTTGCCAGGGAGAAGAAAACCCTGATTTCAACTGGATCGGTTTTTTTTTAACTTTGAAGTCTATGGAAAACAGATCCGTTAAATAGACATACATTTTTATTTCATTTGAAAAGGATCCATTTTTTGCTTACTGGATCAGTTTGAAATGGAAAAAAACTAATGGCTATTTAAAACCCTGCTGTGGAACCATGGGGTCATATAGACCCCAGCGCTGAATAAATTGAAATATTTCTAAAACTGGTCAAGCTCAGACATTGACCTTCTATGTATTTTCAAGTAACATATTTTTGCTTATGTTGATGATATTTTGAATTTGTTTTTCAATTTTGTTTCAAAGTTATTTTCAACTTTCTGTGTTTGGGACTCTCCTGACCCCATAGTACCTTTATTGTCTGACATTTTGTTTTTGAATAATTTCTGTTTATTCACAGGTTTTGTAATTTAATTGTAAATTAACCCCTTCATGATCTTGGGATTTTTCGTTTTTCCGTGTTCGTTTTTCACTCCCCTCCTTCCCAGAGCCATAACTTTTTTATTTTTCCGTCAATTTGGCCATGTGAGGGCTTATTTTTTGCGGGACGAGTTGTACTTTTGAACAACATCATTGGTTTTAGCATGTCATGTACTAGAAGATGGGAAAAAAATTCCAAGTGCGGTGAAATTGCAAAAAAAATGCAATCCCACACTTGTTTTTTGTTTGGATTTTTTGCTAGGTTCACTAAATGCTAAAACTGACCTGCCATTATGATTTTCTAGGTCATTACGAGTTCATAGACACCTAACATGACTAGGTTATTTTTTACCTAAGTGGTGAAAAAAAATTCTAAACTTTGCTAAAAAAAAAAAAAGCGCCATTTTCCGATACTTGTAGCGTCTCCATTTTTCATGATCTGGGGTCGGTTGAGGGCTTATTTTTTGCATGCCGAGATGACGTTTTTAATGATAGCATTTTGGTGCAGATACATTCTTTTGATCGCCCGTTATTGCATTTTAATGCAATGTCGCGGCGACCAAAAAAACGTAATTCTACATAGTAACATAGTAACATAGTTAGTAAGGCCGAAAAAAGACATTTGTCCATCCAGTTCAGCCTATATTCCATCATAATAAATACCCAGATCTACGTCCTTCTACAGAACCTAATAATTGTATGATACAATATTGTTCTGCTCCAGGAAGACATCCAGGCCTCTCTTGAACCCCTCGACTGAGTTCGCCATCACCACCTCCTCAGGCAAGCAATTCCAGATTCTCACTGCCCTAAGGGTATGTTCACACGTTCAGGATTTCCATCCTTTTTTTTTCCTGACTGTTTTTTAAAAAACTGCAGCTCTTGGCAGAAAACGCAGGTCCTTTTTTTGGTCCTTTTTTGGTCCGTTTTTGATGCGTTTTTTGATGCGTTTTTTGATGCGTTTTTTTGATGCAGTTTTCTAGCCAGAGTCTGTGTGTTTTCTAGGAATTTTTTTAGGGTTAAAATGGCTGAAAATACCCTAACCCTACCCCTAACCCTAACCCTACCCCTAACCCTACCCCTAACCCTAACCCTACCCCTAACCCTAACCCTACCCCTAACCCTACCCCTAACCCTAACCCTACCCCTACCCCTAACCCTACCCCTACCCCTAACCCTACCCCTAACCCTACCCCTAACCCTACCCCTAACCCTAACCCTACCCCTAACCCTACCCCTAACCCTACCCCTAACCCTAACCCTAACCCTACCCCTAACCCTACCCCTAACCCTACCCTTACCCCTAACCCTACCCCTAACCCTAACCCTACCCCTAACCCTACCCCTAACCCTACCCCTACCCCTATTCTAACCTTAGTGGAAAAAAAAAAAATTTCTTTATTTTTTTTATTGTCCCTACCTATGGGGGTGACAAAGGGGGGGGGGTGTCATTTACTATTTTTTTATTTTGATCACTGAGATAGGTTATATCTCAGTGATCAAAATGCACTTTGGAACGAATCTGCCGGCCGGCAGATTCGGCGGGCGCACTGCGCATGCGCCCGCCATTTTGCAAGATGGCGGCGCCCAGGGAGAAGACGGCCGGACGGACACCGGGACGCCGGGTGAGTATAAGGGGGGGAGATTAGGGCACGGGGGGGGCATCAGAGCACTGGGGGGGGGGCATCGGAGCACTGGGGGGGGCATCGGAGCACGGGGGGGCGGGATCGGAACACGGGGGGGGCAGCCACACTCCGCCCACGCACTTCCGCCCGCTCCCCGCACTTCCTGCTGCAGCGGTTCTGCACATCAAACCGCAGTAAAACCCGCAGATATATTTTTGATCTGCGGGTTTTACTGCGGTTTGGACCTCACAATGGAGGTCTATGGGTGCAGAACCGCTGCGGCTCCGGAAAAAGAATTGACATGCTCCTTCTTTTTTCCGGGAGCTATTCAGCGCGTCTTTTTTTTTACAATTTCCGGACCATGTGCACAGTGTGTCCTGTTTTCCATAGGGTACAGTGTACTGTACCCTGCATGGAAAACAGCTGCGGAACCGCAGCGGCAAAACCGCCGCGGTTCCGCGGTAAAAAACGCACTGTGTGAACATGGCCTTACAGTAAAGAATCCTCTTCTATGTTGGTGGAAAAACCTTCTCTCCTCCAGACGCAAAGAATGCCCCCTTGTGCCCGTCACCTTCCTTGGTATAAACAGATCCTCAGCGAGATATTTGTATTGTCCCCTTATATACTTATACATGGTTATTAGATTGCCCCTCAGTCGTCTTTTTTCTAGACTAAATAATCCTAATTTCGCTAATCTATCTGGGTATTGTAGTTCTCCCATCCCCTTTATTAATTTTGTTGCCCTCCTTTGTACTCTCTCTAGTTCCATTATATCCTTCCTGAGCACCGGTGCCCAAAACTGGACACAGTACTCCATGTGCGGTCTAACTAGGGATTTGTACAGAGGCAGTATAATGCTCTCATCATGTGTATCCAGACCTCTTTTAATGCACCCCATGATCCTGTTTGCCTTGGCAGCTGCTGCCTGGCACTGGCTGCTCCAGGTAAGTTTATCATTAACTAGGATCCCCAAGTCCTTCTCCCTGTCAGATTTACCCAGTGGTTTCCCGTTCAGTGTGTAATGGTGATATTGATTCCCTCTTCCCATGTGTATAACCTTACATTTATCATTGTTAAACCTCATCTGCCACCTTTCAGCCCAAGTTTCCAACTTATCCAGATCCATCTGTAGCAGAATACTATCTTCTCTTGTATTAACTGCTTTACATAGTTTTGTATCATCTGCAAATATCGATATTTTACTGTGTAAACCTTCTACCAGATCATTAATGAATATGTTGAAGAGAACAGGTCCCAATACTGGCGTTTCGCATTTTTTTCTCGCTACGCCGTTTAGTGATCAGGTTAATGCTTTTTTTTACTTGATAGATCGGGCGATTCTGAGCGAGGCGATACCAAATATGTGTAGATTTGATTTTTTTTTTATTCATTTATTTTGATTGGGGCGAAAGGGGGGTGATTTAAACTTTTATATTTTTTTTATTTTTTCACATTTTTTTAACTTTTGCCATGCTTCAATAGCCTCCATGGGAGGCTAGAAGCAGGCACAGCACGATCGCCTCTGCTACATAGCAGCGATCTGCTGATTGCTGCTATGTAGCTGAAAATCTGGTGTGCTGTGAGCGCCGACCACAAAGTGGCGATCACAGCTACCGGTGATCAGTAACCATAGAGGTCTTAAGGACCTCTATGGTTACTATTCTGAAGCATCGCCGACCTCCGATCATGTGACGGGGGTCGGCGATGCGATCATTTCCGGCCGCCCGGCCGGAAGCGGTAGTTAAATGCCGCTGTCTGCGTTTGACAGCGGCATTTAACTAGTTAATAGGTGCGGGCAGATCGCGATTCTGCCCGCGCCTATTACGGGCACATGTCAGCTGTTCAAAACAGCTGACATGTCCTGGCTTTGATGCGGGCTCACCGCGGAGCCTTGCATCAAAGCAGGGGATCTGACCTCGGACATACTATCCCGTCCGAGGTCAGAAAGGGGTTAACAATGGCTAGACGAACTGTGATGACTCCTGATGAAATATTGACAGCTTTGGATGTCGATACTGATAATGAAGGTAATTTTGAAGATAATTTGAGTTGGGTCGAAAGTGACGCAGATCTCGATGCCGCATCGGATTCAGACGGCGAACAAAGTGCTATTCCGTCTGACACTGGCGACGCTAATTCCTACAGGACAGCGCAAACAGTGCTATGTTTGTCTCGATCGAAGGACAAAAAGACGAGACTTGTTTGCAATGACTGCAAGAAGTTCATTTGTGAAGAACATGGCACTGTGACGTGCAGTGAATGCAAGTGCTAAATTTATTACCAGATCATTCGTTGTCATTATGTTTTACTAAAATCCACACAGTTGCAGTTATTGTGCATTTTTTTTATTGGATTTGAATAGTTTTAATTATTAGTAAAGCATTTTGGTAAAAATTTCAGTTTGTGTTTGATGATGACAAATAAATCACTTCAAAGTTACGTTTGATTTCATAACTGTGTTCTGAAATTATGACAGAATAAAACTTGATTATTCTGAACAGCATGTTCATTTTAATGAAATATGACGATTTTGAGCCTGGGGTCATATAGATCCCATGGTAATAATAATAATAATAATAATAATTTTATTTATATAGCGCCAACATATTCCGCAGCGCTTTACAAATTATAGAGGGGACTTGTACAGACAATAGACATTACAGCATAACAGAAATACAGTTCAAAACAGATACCAGGAGGAGTGAGGGCCCTGCTCGCAAGCTTACAAACTATGAGGAAAAGGGGAGACACGAGAGGTGGATGGTAACAATTGCTTTAGTTATTCGGACCAGCTATAGTGTAAGGCTCAGGTGTAACAAAAATAGCACACCCTCATAGAAATAAATAAGATCCCTTCATATATTATATAGATAAACCAATGGAGAACCCATGAAGACACTGGATCAATGATAAAAACACCAAACACTTTATTAGAACAAATCTATAAAAAATACATATAAGACAGTATAACAAACTGGTGAGATATGGTATACCATAGATACAGGGTCATAGCAGAAGCACAAGACTGATCCGACTCCCTTGCATAATAACTTATATAGAATAGCTACCACAGATGTGTGGGTATAATGTAAACAGAAAGGCTCATAAATAGTACTGGAAGTGCGGCTAACCTGCAATATATATGCAATATATATATGAACAATTCCACATCAGATAACAAAATCACATGGAGGTAACGATATAGCAGTCACACATACCTGTAGACATAATGGAGCCCAAAAGAAGGGAGTCGTACAGACTAGGCACACCTCGACGCGCGTTTCGCTGCAACGGCAGCTTCGTCAGGAGGTACAGTGTAAGGCTCAGGTGTTCATGTAAAGCTGCATGAACCAGTTACCTGCCTAAGTATGTAGCAGTACAGACACAGAGGGCTAATACTGCATAAAGTGTATGAGAACATGATGCGAGGAACCTTTTTTTTTTTTTTTTTTTTTTTTTATTATAAATAGGCCACACAGGGATCGTTAGGTTAATGCATTGAGGCGGTAGGCCAGTCTGAACAAATGAGTTTTTAGGGCACGCTTAAAACTGTGGGGATTGGGGATTAATCGTATTAACCTAGGTAGTGCATTCCAAAGAATCGGCGCAGCACGTGTAAAGTCTTGGAGACGGGAGTGGGAGGTTCTGATTATTGAGGATGCTAACCTGAGGTCATTAGCGGAGCGGAGGGCACGGGTAGGGTGGTAGACTGATACCAGGGAGGAGATGTAGGGTGGTGCTGAGCCATGGAGTGCTTTGTGGATGAGGGTAGTAGTTTTGTACTGGATTCTGGAGTGGATGGGTAGCCAGTGTAATGACTGGCACAGGGTAGAGGCATCGGTGTAACGGTTGGTGAGGAATATGATCCTGGCAGCAGCATTCAGGACAGATTGGAGCGGGGAGAGTTTTGCAAGAGGGAGACCGATTAGTAGAGAGTTACAATAGTCCAGACGAGAATGAATAAGTGAAACAGTCAGAGTTTTTGCAGAGTCGAAATTAAGAAAAGGGCGAATTCTAGAAATGTTTTTGAGATGCAGGTAAGAAGAGCGAGCCAGTGATCGGATGTAGGGGGTGAATGAAAGGTCAGAATCAAGGATGACCCCAAGGCAGCGGGCATGTTGCTTTGGAGTAATGGTGGAACCGCACACGGAGATGGCAATGTCAGGCAAAGGTAGGTTAGTAGAGGGAGAGAACACGAGGAGTTCAGTTTTTGACAGGTTTAGTTTCAGATAGAGGGAGGACATGATGTTAGAGACAGCGGTAAGACAATCACTGGTGTTTTCTAAAAAGGTCGGTGTGATATCGGGAGCAGAAGTGTATAATTGGGTGTCGTCAGCATAGAGATGGTACTGGAAACCAAATCTACTGATTGTTTGTCCAATAGGGGCAGTATACAACGAGAAGAGTAGGGGGCCTAGGACTGATCCTTGAGGAACCCCAACAGTAAGGGGAAGGTGAGAGGAGGAGGAACCAGCAAAACATACAGTGAAGGATCGGTCAGAGAGATAGGAGGAGAACCAGGAGAGAACGGTGTCCTTGAGGCCGATGGAGCGGAGCATAGTGAGGAGGAGCTGATGATCCACAGTGTCGAATGCTGCAGAGAGATCCAAGAGAATTAGCATGGAGTAGTGACCATTAGATTTAGCTGTTAGTAGGTCATTAGAGACTTTAATGAGGGCAGTTTCAGTAGAGTGTAAAGAGCGGAAGCCAGATTGAAGAGGGTCGAGAAGAGAGTTATCTGAGAGATAGCGGGTAAGACGGGAGTGGACCAGGCGTTCGAGGAGTTTAGAGATGAAGGGAAGATTAGAGACAGGTCTATAATTAGCGGCACAGTTTTGATCAAGGGATGGTTTTTTAAGTAATGGATGTATGATGGCATGCTTAAATGAGGAGGGAAAAATACCGGAAGTGAGGGAAAGGTTGAATATTTTTGTTAGGTGAGAGGTGATAGCCGGGGAAAGGGACTGGAGGAGATGTGACGGAATGGGGTCACTGGTGCAAGTGGTCGGGCGAGAAGATGCAAGGAGCCTGCTTACTTCTTCTTCTGTAACTGCTTCAAAGTCAGAGAGTGAACTAGATGCAGTGGGGGAGGGAGGACAGTGCATGGTATGAAGAGATTGGGAGATGATTTCCTGTCGAATGTGGTCAATTTTTTCTTTGGTACCAAAGCAGTGATTTTTTTCATGGTCCCACAGCAGGGTTAACACTTCCGTTTTTCATAAAGTTAAATGTTTAAAAAGCGGATAAAGTTGGAATCAGTTTTTTTCTGCTGGACAAAAAGTTATGTGCACAACTTTGTTGCCAAAAAATTGCTGCTGGATCCGTTCTATGGTATGATTACTAGACATGTGAACATAGCCTTATATTGTATTCTTCCCCCAGGACATTTCAGGAAGGGGTCTACCAAAGTGGACAAAGTTTTTTTATGGTTTTGAATTATATTGGCTGATAAAGTGTCTCTCTTGAATCTATTTAGAATTGAGAGTCCTCAGTGGTTGATACCTTTTAATGGCTACCTGAAAAGATGGTAACAAATTGCAAGCTTTCGAGACAGTTAAGCTTTAGTCACACTAAACGACTTACCAACGATCACGACCAGCGATACGACCTGGCCGTGATCGTTGGTAAGTCGTTGTGTGGTCGCTGGGGAGCTGTCACACAGACAGCTCTCTCCAGCGACCAACGATCAGGGGAACGACTTCGGCATCGTTGAAACTGTCTTCAATGATGCCAAAGTCCCCCTGCAGCACCCGGGTCAGCAGGATAAACATCGGGTTACTAAGTGCAGAGCCGCGCTTAGTAACCCGATATTTACCCTGGTTACCATTGTAAAAGTAAAAAAAAAACACTACATACTCACATTCTGATGTCTGTCACGTCCCCCGCCGGCGTCCACAGGGTTAAAACTGCTTTCGACAGGAGCGCTGCTAATGCACGCTCTGCTGCCGAGAGCTTCCCTGCACTGACTTGTCAGCGCCGGCAGTAACAGCGTGTGCTTTGCTTTACGGCCGGCACTGACACAGTCAGTGCAGGGAAGCTCTCGGCCGGAGCGCGTGCCGAAAGCAGTTTTAACCCTGTGGACGCCGGGGGACGTGACAGACATCAGAATGTGAGCATGTACTGTTTTTTTTTTTACTTTTAGAACGGTAACCAGGGTAAATATCGGGTTACTAAGCGCGGCCCTGCGCTTAGTAACCTGATATTTACCCTGGTTACAAGTGAACACATCGCTGGATCGGCGTCACACGCGCCGATCCAGCGATGACAGCGGGTGATCAGCGACCAAAAAATGGTCCTGATCATTCCCCAACGACCAACGATCTCCTAGCAGGGGCCTGATCGTTGGTCGCTGTCACACATAACGAGATCATTAGCGGGATCGTTGCTACGTCACCAAAAGCGTGAGGTTGCAACGATATCGTTAACGATATATGTGACTCCAGCTCTAGCCAAAAGGTATCAACCACTGAGGACTCTCAATTCTAAATATTTTTCTATCTACTGGCTAACATGGTACCAAGACATTTATCTTTCCTGTATTTCTTGAATCTGTGATATGTGGGATAGACAATGTGGAGGTCTGGACTTCAGCAAATAGCCTTCTTAAGGCCCCTTCACATTTAGCGACGCTGCAGCGATACCGACAACGATCCGGATCGCTGCAGCGTCGCTGTTTGGTCGCTGGAGAGCTGTCACACAGACCGCTCTCCAGCGACCAACGATGCCGGTAACCAGGGTAAACATCGGGTAACTAAGCGCAGGGCCGCGCTTAGTAACCCGATGTTTACCCTGGTTACCATGCTAAAAGTAAAAAAAAACAAACACTACATACTTACCTACCACTGTCTGTCCTCCAGCGCTGCGCTCTGCTTCTCTGCTCTCCTCCTGTACTGTCTGGGAGCCGGAAAGCAGAGCGGTGACGTCACCGCTCTGCTTTCCGGCTCACAGACAGTACAGGAGGAGTGCAGAGCGCAGCGCTGGAGGACAGACAGCGGTAGGTAAGTATCTAGTGTTTGTTTTTTTTTACTTTTAGCATGGTAACCAGGGTAAACATCGGGTTACTAAGCGCGGCCCTGCGCTTAGTTACCCGATGTTTACCCTGGTTACCAGTGAAGACATCGCTGGATCGGTGTCACACACGCCGATCCAGCGATGTCCACGGGAGATCCAGCGACGAAATAAAGTTCTGGACTTTGTTCAGCGACCAACGATCTCCCAGCAGGGGCCTGATCGTTGGTCGCTGTCACACATAGCGATTTTATTAACGATATCGTTGCTACGTCACAAAAAGCAACGATATCGTTAACAATATCGTTATGTGTGAAGGTACCTTTATATACATAGAAATAGTCTTTAAATCTCCACTATAAATGTAAAAGGCTTGAATAGTCCCATTCAATTGTATTTAAATCTTTGAAATGCGACATTGTATTGTACAGGAGACTCATTTAAATGCAAATTATCTATTTAGATTAAGAAACAGAGACTTCCCAAATGTCTTCTCCTCACCAGCTGGAAATGAGACAAAGCCATTTAGAAACTCTGTGACATTTCAGTTATAATGTTATCTACCTAATTTATACTGTGTATTACCCCATGCCTTTAGATACTTTATAGCTACATAACTAATTCAACCATCTTTGCACTATGCACTTTATATTTTGTATTTAGTTTTATCTATACCTCTATCCAGATTGGTTGTGTGATCTCTTAAGGTACCGTCACACATAACGATATCGTTACTTTTTGTGACGCAGCAACGATATCGTTAACGAAATCGTTATGCGTGACAGCGACCAACGATCAGGCCCCTGCTGGGAGATCGTTGGTCGCTGGGGAAAGTCCAGGACTTTATTTCGTCGCTGGATCTCCCGCTGACATCGCTGAATCGGCGTGTGTGACGCCGATTCAGCGATGTCTTCACTGGTAACCAGGGTAAACATCGGGTTACTAAGCGCAGGGCCGCGCTTAGTAACCCGATGTTTACCCTGGTTACCATTGTAAATGTAAAAAAAAAAACACTACATGCTTACATTCTGGTGTCTGGTCACGTCCCTCGTCTTCAGCTTCCCGCACTGACTGTGAGCGCCGGCCGTAAAGCAAAGCACAGTGGTGACGTCACCGCTGTGCTTTATGGCCGGCACTCAGTCAGTGCGGGAAGCTGAAGGCGGGGGATGTGACCAGACACCGGAATGTGAGTATGTAGTGTTTTTTTTTTACATTTACAATGGTAACCAGGGTAAACATCGGGTTACTAAAGGCCCCTTCACATTAAGCGACGCTGCAGCGATACCGACAACGATCCGGATCGCTGCAGCGTCGCTGTTTGGTCGCTGGAGAGCTGTCACACAGACAGCTCTCCAGCGACCAACGATCCCGAAGTCCCCGGGTAACCAGGGTAAACATCAGGTTACTAAGCGCAGGGCCGCGCTTAGTAACCCGATGTTTACCCTGGTTACCAGCGTAAAAGTAAAAAAAAACAAACACTACATACTTACTTACCGCTGTCTGTCCCCGGCGCTCTGCTTCTCTGCACTCCTCCTGTACTGGCTGTGAGCACAGCGGCCGGAAAGCAGAGCGGTGACGTCACAGCTCTGCTTTCCGGCTGACCGACGCTCACAGCCAGTACAGGAGGAGTGCAGAGCACAGCGCCGGGGACAGACAGCGGTAGGTAAGTATGTAGTGTTTGTTTTTTTTTACTTTTACGCTGGTAACCAGGGTAAACATCGGGTTACTAAGCGCGGCCCTGCGCTTAGTTACCCGATGTTTACCCTGGTTACCAGTAAAGACATCGCTGGATCGGTGTCACACACGCCGATCCAGCGATGTCCACGGTAGATCCAGCGACGAAATAAAGTTCTGGACTTTGTTCAGCGACCAACGATCTCCCTGCAGGGGCCTGATCGTTGGTCGCTGTCACACATAACGATTTCCTTAACGATATCGTTGCTACGTCACAAAAAGCAACGATATCGTTAACGATATCGTTATGTGTGAAGGTACCTTAAGCGCGGCCCTGCGCTTAGTAACCCATGTTTACCCTGGTTACCCGGGGACTTCGGCATTGTTGGTCGCTGGAGAGCTGTCTGTGTGACAGCTCTCCAGCGACCAAACAGCGACGCTGCAGCGATCGACATCGTTGTCTAGATCGCTGCAGCGTCGCTTAATGTGACAGTACCTTTAGGATGTGGCATACCCTATATATATACATCGCCCTATTTAAGGCATAATTTTACTTATTTCATATCTAGCGTTGGCATTTTTGCCATCACATGTACGGTTTACTTGCATTTCCTACTTTTAATTGTTCTTAAAACTTTGTATTTGAATAAAATGTCTCTATATTTAAGATTATTGGTGTTGGAGGACTTTGTTGCTTCTTTCATTCTGCTGATTCACATGCGGTCCTCCGTGTGTACTCTGGGGCTACTCATTCTTGTTTACTTTGAATTGGATCCTATAATGAATGGGAAGCCAGTGTAATGACTGGCGAAGAGCGGACGCTACCGATTTGCCAGGTGGATGACCCTGGCAGCTGCATTAAGGATGGACTGGAGAGGGGAAAGTCGTGTGAGAGGGGGGCAATTAATAGAGCATTGCAGTAGTCCAGGCGGGAGTGGATCAGGGCGACAGTGAGGGTTTTTGTTGTTTCATGGTGAGAAAAGGGCAGATTCTAGAGATGTTCTTTAGGTGTAAGTGGCAAGCGCGGGCAAGAGATTGTATATGGGAGGTGAAGGAGAGATTGGTGTGAAACATAACCCTGCTGCCGGGTTGTTATTATGGTGCCACCCATGGAGAGGGAAATCTCAGATTTAGAAAGGTTAGTAGACAGCAGGAGCAGAAGAAGTTTGGTTTTGGAAAGGATGAGTTTCGGATAGAGAGTGGACATGATGTTAGAGACTGCAGACAGACAGTCACTGGCGTTCTTTAGTACAGTGGGGGTAAAGTCAGGGGATGACGTGTATAGTTGTGTGTCATCAGCATAAAAATGTACTGAAAACCAAATCTGCTGATGGTCTGTTCAATTGGGGCTGTGTAGAGGGAGAAGAGAAAAGAGGCCAAGGACTGAGCCCTGAGGTACCCCAACAGTGAGAGGTTGGTCACTTTGATGAGTGCAGTTTCTGTCGAATGTAGGGGGCGGAAGCCAGACTGTGAAGGGTCTAGGAGGGAGTGAGTGGAGAGGTAATGGGTAAGGCGGGAGTAGACCAGGTGCTCCAAGAGTTTAGAGATGAAGAGGAGATTGGAGACTGGTCTGTAGTTGTTTGTGCAGGATAGATCGAGGGCGGGTTTCTTTAATAATGGAGTAATGATAGAGTGTTTGAAAGAGGAGGGGAAAATTCGCAAGGAGTGGTCAATTTCCGGTACCTTCCGCTGAGCCCCTAGTCCATGACTGGTAAGGTGGGCTGAAAACGTCTATAAAGTACCCGGTTCTCTCTTTGCGGCACGTGCGCTATACTCATGGTCACGAAGCACACAGCACCTCGCTCTCTGTCATCCACTGGGTACGCTGCACTTCTCTCTCTGTGCTGCGCACTGCCTGTTCCAGCCAAAACTGAAGTGCTGGCAACAGCTGGCACGATGTCTCGCCAACGAGGTCCTGCAGACCATGGTCCGACAACGAGGGCAGCAGCGAACAATCCTGAACTCTGCCCTGGCTCTTAGGCTGGCGTACGGCGCTTAGCTGAACAGGGCTACCGGATCTTTCCTTATTATTGCAGTGGCCTTTGGCAGCGTCTCAGCATTGGATTGGCCGTGTCTTGTTGCATCCCGGCTGCGCGCCCCTCGGAGCCCGCTGCGCACGCACATTGCCTCTGTCACCGCCGGCGGGAAACTGCCCGACGCTGCGCGCACTTTTACTTATATCTGCGTCCCCAGCTTCTGGGTCAGAAAACCTCTCTGGGCTTTTTTGCCTTCCTCTGGACAAAATGGGACACAGCCTCAGCAGTTCCGGACCCGGTCTGACACAGGTACCCGGTCTGACACAGGTACCCGCAGGCCGATCTTACTCCTTACATACACACATAGGACACCTTATTCTGAAAATTACTTGAAAGCACAGTTACCCTTTCAGTCAAGTTTTTGTGTTTCATCTTTTTTTTTTTTTAAATGTGGCAATGGGTTTTTTCATATTACGATCTATGCTAGAAAAAAAGAAAAGTAATCTCACAATTTTCACACTAGCCACTGGGGCCTTTTCAGAAACATGCTTCCTGTTTTTGCAGGAAGAGTGTACAGTAAGGCTCCATATTATCTGCAAGGGTATACCACAAGGCTCCATATTATCAGCAAGGCTCCATATTATCAGCAAGGGTCTACAGCAGGGCTCCATATTATCAGCAAGGGTGTACAGCAAGGTTCCATATTATCAGCAAGGGTGTACCGCAAGGCTCCCTATTATCAGCAAGGGTGTACAGCAGAGCTCCATATTATCAGAAAGTTTACAGTAAGGCTCCATATTATCTCCAAGGGTATACCGCAAGGCTCCATATTATCAGCAAGGCTGTACAGCAAGGCTCCATATTATTAGCAAGGGTGTACAGCAAGGTTCCATATTATCAGCAAGGGTGTACAGCAGGGCTCCATATTATCAGCAAGTGTACAGTAAGGCTCCATATTATCAGCAAGTGTACAGTAAGGCTCCATATTATCTGCAAGGGTGTACCGCAAGGCTCTATATTATCAGCAAGGCTGTACAGAAAGGCTCCATATTATCAGCAAGGATGTACAGCAAGGCTCCATATTATCAGCAAGGGTGTACAGCAAGGTTCCATATTATCAGTAAGGGTGTACAGCAAGGCTACATATTATCAGAGGCAGGAATATAATGAAAGGTAACCCCTCTACATTCAGCTCATAACACAGGAGTCACAAGTCATAATAGGTGATTTCACACTTGACCCTGCTCCTCTTCCCTTCATAATGATTTTTGTGTGCATTCAGTTGATACTTCAATACAAAAGAAAGAGTTGAATCCATCCATTGAGACTATATATTTGTGTTATTTCCTGAAACCATAGAAAATCTAAAAAAAAAAAAGCCACAGTGGCCAGTGTGAAAATTGCAAGATTTCTTCTTTTTTTAATAAAGATTGTGATATGAGAATTTTTTTTTCAAGAAATACATTTAAGAGAAGCTGTGAGCATGATTTTGTGATGTTAAAAAATAGCTGTAATGGTGCTGCAATACTGATTATATTTTTAAAATCAAAGCGTTTGTATTAGTAATATTGTAATACTGATCATATTGATGGAAAGACAACCAGTTGCATCACCTAAAATTGAGCAGGGGTGCTGAGACCTGTGAAACCTATAGGTCTTGGAGGAGTGGAAGGCTCATTTTTTGCAGTAAATAGGGAAGTTATATGTGAAGCAGTATATGTGATATATGTGAATATGTGAAGCATTTCCAGACAGCCAGAAGTGTAAGGTACAACTGTGAAGGCTCCAGAGTTAAGGACCCCATACACATTAGAAAAAAATCATCTGAGCCTGCATCAAGATGAGTCAACCATCCAACATTTATGAAAACATTCTGACTATTCCTCAGGAGATGAAAATAATCTGTTGAAATTCCATGGCTGATCTTTTTGTTCTTTGTGGAGATATGAACATAGAAGAGTGGGAGTTGGGACAGATGCAGTAGCTGCCTGTTCATTCGGTCACCAGGTATGTCATGTGTGTGGCCAGCGTTAGGGAGTGAATGTTGGTGACCCAAACCGGAGGTTGCAGCTCCAGGGGAAAGTTCCACAATGCAAAACTATTACTTACGTCAATTAGAATGCATGTGATACTCTAAATGTAGAAGACACATTGCCTAAGAAGAACAGCTGTGGTATAAAAAAAACAGGTTTGCAATTTAAAATAACATTTAGCTTACTGCATATAAAGGAGGATTTTGTCTTGAGACATGTATGGTTAATTATCACTGAAAAAATATGGTATCATCCTGCTCTAGCCAATGTACCTAGCCAGCTACAGCCGGACAGTTATCATGGCACTATAAGTGGTACTGCTAAAGGACCAGGAAAATATGTCTAAAAATTGACTGTCCTGACAATTGCACCTACCATTCTGAATCCAACTTAAATAATATATTGTATATAAAATCACATTATGTCACTTAGTTTACTCTTTATAGGGGCACAGATATTACAAAAACCCACTCAGGGTGCCCACAAAATGTTCACAATGGGGTACAAATGTCCATTTCACTGTATGATATTCCAAATTGCAGCCATGAGCCACAGTTACCTACCTGACCTTGCCATCTTCCAATAGCATTAGCCTGAGGTTTGCCTATATACTGTACTTTTATCTCATTAAATTATATCCTTCAACCATACCTTTTAAGTGTCATAATTTCCACAGTGACCTCCTGGATTTCTTTGATCTTTTCAAGTTTAGCTTTTGTTTCTTTATCTGCACTGTAAGAAAATATAGATGGTTTAATAAAGAAATTGAAAAGTGTAGACTAAATAATAAAATGCTTACAGTTTCAAAGACTCCACTACATTTCTATCAGATTCCTTTAAAAATTCTTCAAATATTTCAGCGTCCTCTTCAAATTTTCTCTCAGCGTCACCAATTTTATCCTTTTCTTTTAAAAGAACCATCTTCATCTTTCTTATCGCATCTTTCTTTGAGTCTATAGAAAACTAGAGCAAAAACAGAGCAGTAGAAGATCACATATACTGTAACATCCTATATATTTCTCCAGCTATTTTCATTGTGTTAGATCTGGCACTTGCTTTTTTTCCTAACTTTTGCCTTCTGAATCCAAAAGTGACCCCAGTTTTCGTCTAGCACAACAACTATTTAACCCCTTAGTGACTGGACCTAATTTTTGAAATCTTACCAATGTCACTTTATGTGTTAATAACTCTGGAACGCTTCAACAAATCCCAGTGATTCTGAGATTGTTTTTTCGTGGCACATTATAATTTATGATAATGGTAAATTAAGGTTGTTATGTTTTGTGTTTATTTATAAAAAAATATCAGAAATTTGACAAAAATGTAAAAAAATTGCAATTTTCAAAGTTTGAATGATTATCCCTTTAATCCAGACAGTCATACCACAGAAAAACATTAATATGTAACATTTCCCTCATGTCTGATTTACTTCAGCATCATTTGTAAAATGTTATTCTATTTTGTTAGCATTTTGGGAGGTTTAAAAACGTAATAGTAACTTTTCAGTTTTTCAAGGAAATTTACAAAATTTATTTTTTAGGGACCTAGCTTTGAAGTGACTTTGGGGGTTCTCTATATGAGGATCTGTTTATACCAAGGAAGGTGACGGGCACAAGGGGGCATTCTTTGCGTCTGGAGGAGAGAAGGTTTTTCCACCAACATAGAAGAGGATTCTTTACTGTTAGGGCAGTGAGAATCTGGAATTGCTTGCCTGAGGAGGTGGTGATGGCGAACTCAGTCGAGGGGTTCAAGAGAGGCCTGGATGTCTTCCTGGAGCAGAACAATATTGTATCATACAATTATTAGGTTCTGTAGAAGGACGTAGATCTGGGTATTTATTATGATGGAATATAGGCTGAACTGGATGGACAAATGTCTTTTTTCGGCCTTACTAACTATGTTACTATGTTACTATGTTACTATATTTTGGCAACCCCCCAAAAGTGATACCATTTTAAAAAGAGCACCCCTTGACATATTGAAAACTGCTGTCAGGTAGTTTATTAACCCTTCCAGTGATTTTCAGGGATTAATGCAACATGACATGACAGGAATGAAAAAGTGTATTCTTACCACCTAAATGTCGATAACTGGCCATTTGGCAATTCTGGCAAATGCCAGAAGGGCCTGTCTGGTCATGGGCTGCCTTGTCTGCTACATTGTTAACACAATCAGTGTTCTCAAGACACCCTTACTGTTTAGAGTTGTGATGGAGCACAAAATTGCTGACTCCGACACTTACCACAGCAGGCTACGGGTATCATTAGAAATATTGGTCATGTAGACAATCTTCCTTTCCTCCATAAAGGGTAATATTAGTAACATATCCCATCTGGTTCATGGGGATGGGAACAACATGGGCCTGTGTGATTTCAAATGCCAGGACTGAATTTCAGCGGACTGTACCTGGTTGGTGCCAACACTGATCGTGGCTGATGCAGCAAGTTGTCAGCTATAGTGGACAGCCGACAGCTGCTGGATTGTCACCTGTATGGGAATGCTATTCACTTATATCTCAGATCAGTAAAAAGATGCATTGGCAGTCATTAAGGAGTTAATCTACAGCAGTAGTCCCCAACCTGTAGCTCGGGAGCCACATGTGGCTTGCGGTCCCATGACTTGTGGCTCGCGGCTGTATGAAGAGCACATCTGAAAATGGTGAATTTTGTGAGCAGCCCTGCACAGAAGAGCAGATCTGGATTTACATATACTGGTCTTAGGAGTTTTGAGATGATTTAAGTATGGTACGCTGGAGACAAGATGACACCCCCTGTCAGAGGAGGTGTTTGAAGCTGGATGTGGCAGTGTCTTGGGAGTTCTTTATAGGAGAATATTGAATGGAGGGTATTGTAGGAACCCCTGGATCTTTGTATACTGCTTTGGGGTCATTGATTTTTGTGGAAAAACTTTGGTTAGCATCATGCCTGCAATGGGGGCTTTGGGTGCCACTATTGTGAGGGGGCGGGAGCTGAATGTGGCTCGCGACCCTCTCTCAAGGCTGGATGTGTCTCTCGACCTTCTCTCAGAGTTGAATGTGGCTCTCAAGGTCAGAAACATTGGGGATCTCTGATCTACAGGATACCCTTCATTTGTCTCCAAAACCATACAAAATGTACATACAATGGAAACAAATGTTAAAAGTAATCTGAATGTAATGTTTATGTAAAGCTATTTTGTTCAAATAAAAGCATACTGTAGTGTAAGACAGATTGTGCACAAGTAGTAAACTTAGGTAGCCATTAATATAAAAATGTACTTATCCTGGAATGTTCAATCTGTGCACATCTCACCTAATGCTCCAACAATAGTCAGTCATCAAATGTACATTCCATCTACCCTGATAATGTCTTTCAAATCTTGGTGGAATCATTCACCTTGCTCATCACTTGTTGCACTGAGATGTTCAGGGAAGGTAGCCAGATGGCTATGCAGAAAATGCAACACGACGATCATGTTGCAACCAAGCACTTTGTAGCTCTCCAAGAGTTGTTGAACAACTTTGATGTAATTCTTTTCCCGTGTATTTCCAAGTTAATCCTTAACAAGGTCATTGAATGCTAACTAAGCATTCTTTTGGAGTTCTGGTATTATCTTTTTGAAATCTTCATCTTTGATGAGCTGTCGAATTTGTAGACCATCACACACATCGTCTTTTATTTTTTCAACATACTAGGACATAGCAAAATGAGGTTCTTGAAACAGTCTCCTTAAGTTGGCACAGCTTTAACAAATTGCTTCTTGAGACCCAGTTTCATGTGCAGTGGTGGGAATATAATGTTCTTTCTGTCAACAAGTGGCTCATATAGAATGGTTGGATAACCAGGTGTGACGACACAGTATTTAATCTTTTTTATACCAGACAAATATCTTCACTGGACCAGGAGACATGGACTGTTATTCATATGAGTCTGAACGTTGACTCTTGAATTGATGTTTGTGAATTGCTGAATGGCTGCTGTTTACCTATCATATCAGCTCCTACAGCTTATTGTATTGATATCTTTGGAGAACAGGGATGCAGGGTCATTGAACAATAAATGTTTACTACTATGTTGATTACCCATTGTCTAAGTCCATGTAGCTTGTTGACCTGCAAAACAGAGAAGGACAAACTATGCCGATTGATTAAATACTCAAGCAATGAAAGTTAACCTGATCCCACGTTCCCCATGACCTGTGGATGACAGCCGGGAGGACAACTGTGAATATAAAAATGGATCTCTACCCTTCTTCAGGGGGACTCTACAGAACAACACCATAGCTCCATCAAGGGGAATACAGATTTGACATTCTACAGGATGCCAGCTTAAGGGGCCATGTGTTGTGAATTCTGTTGTCGAACTCCCTCCTGTGGTCGTGAATGGTACTTCGGCGAGTTCTGTCTATGGGCTCCCTCAGGTGGCTGTGAGTGAAGCTGCTGCTTCTGAGGTTCCTTACACAGGTGACGTGGTTTATCCTTTGGTTGACTGCTCTATTTAACTCCTCTCAGATCGTTACTCCATGCCAGCTGTCAATGTTTTTGCATTGGTTCAGTTCGCTCCTGGATCTCTCTGGTGACCTGCCTTCTCCTGCAGAAGCTAAGTTCCTGATAGTCATTATTTGTTCTTTGTTTTCTTGTCCAGCTGGTTTTCATGATTTTGTCTTGTTAGCTGGAAGCTCTGGGATGCAGAGTGGCCCCTCCGCACCGTGAGTCGGTGCGGAGGTCTTTTTTGCACACTCTGCGTGGTCTTTTGTAGGTTTTTGTGCTGATCGCAAAGTTACCTTTCCTATCCTCTGTCTATTTAGTAAGTCTGGCCTCCCTTTGCTGAAACCTGTTTCATTTCTGCGTTTGTGACTTTCATCTTTACTCACAGTCAATATATGTGGGGGGCTTCCTTTACCTTTGGGGAATTTCTCTGAGGCAAGGTAGGCTTTATTTTCTATCTCTAGGGCTAGATAGTTCTTAGGCTGTGACGAGGCGCCTAGGTCTGGTCAGGAGCGCTCCACGGCTATTTCTAGTGTGTGTGATAGGATTAGGGCTTGCGGTCAGCAGAGCTCCCACATCCCAGAGCTCGTCCTGTATGAGGTTTAACTATCAGGTCATTCCGGGTGCTCCTAACCACCAGGTCATAACAGCCATGGCACTAGCTCCAGAAATACAGATATTCTCCATTGACCATCACTGAACCAATTGAGAAGTTCAAAAAAGCCAGGTTGGAACCTTCTGGTCACCTGGGCCCATGGAGACATTCGGAGAAGCCAGGTTGTGACCCTCCGGTCACCTGGCCCCATCGTGATGTTCGGAGAAGACAGGTTGGGACAATCAGGTCACCTGTACATGTAACTTAAAGGGGTAATCACCTTCCCAAAGCTTGTCAATATCTCCACTCTGTGGATGCCCACCAAAAAGAGGGTGCAGCAGGTGGGGTAGTCTGCCCTGGGAGCTCCAATGTTGCAGCTGCTCTAATCCCGGTGAGCCAGGGGAAGGGTGAGACTCTTTCATTTGCACCATCTTGGGTATTTTCTGGGACTGTTCTTTATGTTATTGTCTGTACGCGGTTCAATTAATTATTACCACACTGTTTTACCCTTTCTCTGCGTTGTCTGAGTAGTATTCTGCCCACGGGAAAGGAGTGTGGACGCTCAGTGGGATGAGCCCTGGTCCATGCACTCTTTCTTAGGACAGTTGGCAAATGGACGAGAGCACCCACTGACCCTCGTGTCTTCACACCAGGTTTGAGGTCAGATCTTGGGGGATAATTCCTCTGCATCCAATGCATCTCACAAAGCTCTGCTGACTCAAATTGACAGAAAATAAAGATACCTAGTGTACCCAGTTTGCTGACGCAGAAGTAAGCATACCATTTTAAGGTCGACACAGATGATCCAATTGTGTTTGCGATATTGCAACAACTCAATGACTCTCTTTTTGTCTCTGTATTCTTCACAAACAGAAACAAAATAGCCAATTTTGACTGCACCAAATACATTTCCATTGTGAAGGACACACTTTAAGCTCTGCTTTGAGCTATCGATGAATAGTCACCATTCATTTGAGTTATAGATTGGAATTCCCAATCACTCAGTTAAAACATGTATGCTGTGGCAATGCACAAAGCCACTGTCACTTCTAAAGTAATGCAGACATGCACTTTCTCTGTATAAAAAGTAGGATAGCCTTTTTTCCTATTTAAGCAAGTTTTTCTTATGCAGTCTTGATGCAAGGAGTTCTGAAGGCTTGTTCGATAGTGCCAAATCTCAAGCCAAATTGTTCAACACATGCTGGTCAAATCCATTACGAACTGAGACATCTTTAATTTCAAAATCATTATCATTGCAGTCACTTTGTTCTTCACCATAATGAAGTTCTTAAAGAGAGGGTAGTTCATGAAAAACTGGCACTGGGATTTCAAGTGAATGAGGCACTGGACGTATAGCTGCTCTCACCAAACCATAAGTATAGCAAATGGCATCTTATTGCATGTTTCTTTCGCTCACATCACACATCAGAAAACTATAACCACACTGCTTGCACACCTTTTGAGGGGCTCAAGACTTATCTTGATCACCAAGTTTTACTTTGAAATATGCTTGCTGGTCAAATGTGCTGATGTTCATCCTTTAACTTGGAATGGTGAAACTGCCACAGATATAACGAAAGGAATCAGGGCTGTGTAGGCACTTACAACGAGACATAGGAGGAACAGATATGAACTTGAAGATATGAAATAAGGGTGTAAATAAAAGAACAAATTCTGCTGTCTTCTTGTATAGCAACTTTCAGAATACATTTCACTATATAGAGTGGCACACAACCTCTCACCACACTGTCTCATGTGTAACTGAATAGCCTAGACAAATAACAACCTGTTGATGGTCGCAAATGTTGTCCTCCACCCCTTCCCACTCCAGGGCGGTATGCTCTCAGCCAATAGTAGAGCACTACTGCTACCCTCGATCCAGCCTAGAGTAATCGCATTAACATAAGCTATAGAGAAAAAAATCTGACATCATAGAAGAAAACTAACTGCAGCTTTGAAATCAGTAGAAAAATCGAACTCCACAAAAATTATGTTCAAAATTGTTCTCCAGTGTGTGCTAAGCCAAGGATGCTTATGTAGTGTCTCCTATACGGCAGAAACGACATTAATTGGTTTTACTACACTGTACATTAAACTAGTTAGTAGAATTCTATTAGCATCCTTTCTCTAATTAAATGGGTTGTCTGAAACCTTAGTCACACTTTAAAATCCTCTGATGCCATTGAAATTCTGCTGTAATTAATCTCACTTACTGCTTGTTTAGATTCTGACACAATGATTTCATTATAATATTGCATGACTGTACCAGCTAAAAAAATCCAAATTTGTATCTGATTCTATACACGTCCATTTGTTTCATTAACTACTTGTATTATCTGAAATAAGAATTCTGGAACATCCTTTCTCAGGTGAGACCATATGCTGCACAGACTTTTCTCTGGCTGCATCAATCTCTATTTTAGTAACATATTTGATTCATTTTTTTTAGCATACTTGGTTTTAGAGACAGATGAAGGCTAAATCAAGGTAAATTTTAATTTTGGTCCACTGTCTGAGTCCATGTTTACCTGGTCAATATTTGGTCAGTATCGGGGGGGGGGGAGGGTTGAGGGTGCGGGCGCCCCGGGCCCGGTGCTCTGAGGGGGCCCACCATACAGTTACATTCTGCGGTGCCAGCAGTGGTCTGCCTATGGGGGGGCTGCCTTATTACAGGGTCTGACTATGGGAGGCTGCCTTATTACAGGGTCTGACTATAGGGGTGCTGCCTCATTACAGGGTCTGACTATGGGGGTGCTGCCTTATTACAGGGTCTGACTATGAGGGTGCTGCCTTATTTCAGGGTCTGCCTATAGGGGTGCTGCCTTATTACAGGGTCTGCCTATGGGGGGCTGCCTTATTACAGGGTCTGACTATGGGGGTGCTGCCTTATTACAGGGTCTGACTATAGGGGGGCTGCCTTATTACAGTGTCTGCCTATGGGGGGCTGCCTTATTACAGGGTCTGACTATGGGGGCTGCCTTATTACAGGGTCTGACTATGGGGGCTGCCTTATTATAGGGTCTGACTATAGGGATGCTGCCTCATTACAGGGTCTGACTATGGGGGTGCTGCCTTATTACAGGGTCTGACTATGGGCGTGCTGCCTTATTACAGGGTCTGCCTATGGGGGGCCTGCCTTATTACAGGGTCTGACTATGGGGGCTGCCTTATTACAGGGTCTGCCTGCGGCGGCTCAGTGTTGGGATATCAGGGGCAGTAATAGGGACACATACGGCACCAGCGGCTCAGTATTGGGGTATCAGGTGTGATAATAGGGACACACGGCAGCAGCAGCTCAGTATTGGGGTATCAGGGGCAGCAACAGGGACACATACGGCAGCAGCGGCTCAGTATTGGGATATCAGGTGCAGTTATAGGGACACGTACGGCAGCAGCGGCTCAGTATTGGGGTATCAGGGGCAGTAATAGGGACACATACGGCAGCAGCGGCTCAGTATTGGGGTATCAGTGGCATTAATAGGGACACATATGGCAGCAGCGGCTCAGTATTGGGGTATCAGCAGGATGAGGAGTTTGTGCAGGTTGGGAAAAGATGGTGATGGGGCTGGAAATATGAGAAGTGAAACGTGTCTTTGTTGTATTCTCTGCAGACGAGTTGTAGCTGGAAAAAGTTGTCATGTCGGTCTGGGCCAGATGGAAAAGACGGGAAAAGTGAACATTTCCATCAGAAAGGAGGTCAGCAGTAAGTCATTATCTGTAACTGTGCTGTGATCTCTTATATGTTCTGTAGGGCTAGTATCTACCACTGACCATATGGCGGTAATATCCATGCTGGTCGTTATATAGAGATTATCTTCAGTAACAGTGCGGTCATCTGCTGAGGTTCTCCTCCAGTATTAGGGCGCATCACCAAGTTTTAATCAAGGTTACCTGGTTAGGGGCCCACTCAGAAGCTTCGCCCCCCCTGGAACAAAACCCTAGCTATGCCTCTGGGTCAGTATTTTCCATCAGTATGTGTAAGCCAAAACTAGGAGTGGAACAACCAGAGGAAAAGTATAATAGAAACACATCACCACTTCTGTATTTATCACCCACTCCTGGTTTTGGCTGATAGTGTGAACTTGGTCTAGATGTCATGACCTACTACTGAGACCCTAGTAGACAATGTTAAAGGGAAGGTATCATCAGAAAATTACCTATTTAAATCAGGTTTATGTTACATGTATTATTTTACATATCCCGATTTTAATAAAAGAAATACATAATTTTGCAATTTTCACACAAGCCACTGGGGTTAGTTTAGGCTCAGGCTGTCTGTCCTTTCAGGAATAATTTTCAGCAATATCCTTTTTTTTTTATTTAAATAGATTTTTATTAACAATATAAAGAAGAACATCAGAATGCCATTTACATTGCAATATATCACATACACATTTTCTTATTTAATAAACCCCAACATTACCCCAACTACCCCCCTCCCCCCTAAGACAGCTCAATCCCAATCTTCACCCCACTGAGGCCTTCTCTGTCTCGTGCAATTTATCCTTATCCAGGTCTTAAGAAACTCGACGTCTATACTCCTCAATCCAATTCAAGCCAAGGAGACCACATTTTATTAAACATTTCTATTTTCCCCCTTTTTTTGTACACCCCCTTTTCCAAATTTAAACCGTGTTGAACATATTGGAGAAATTCCCTTCTCGCAGGTGGTTCCACATACATCCAATTTCGTGCTATTACTTTCCTGGCCATGTATAGTAGCCTAGCGATTGCAATCTTCCAAGTATTGTCAACTCCAATTTCTTCCACCTATCCCAGCACGCATACTATCGGGTCTCTAAGAACTCTACACTTATACGCTACTTCAACCCGGCTCAAAACCACCACCCAAAAAGCAGCCAGCCTAGGACACGTCCACATCATGTGATATATTCCTGCATTCTCACTCGCACACCTCGGGCACTCAGAATTGGCACGCAATCCCGCTTTGTATAGCACTTCCGGAGATTTATATACTCTATGCAGAATATATAGCTGCGAGAGTCTATATGGTTCACTCAAGGATAGTCGCGGAACCCACTCCATCACCGATTCCCAGGTTTCATTCTCCATCGGCCCTACGTCCCTCTCCCACTTAGCTCTCGCCTTTATAGGGAAATCTAGCAAAAACGTGTGCATAAGGTCTTTATACAGAGTGGAAATAACTCCCCTTGTAGTCCCATCACCACACACATACTCCAACACTATATCATCTTGAACCCTGATATCAACCTTCTTATTCTGAGCTCTAAAGGCATGTCTCATCTGCGCATACTGATATTCCCCTGTGGATCGCAGACCAAATTCTACCTGCAATTGGGAAAAGGACTTCAATGCCTGCTGCTGGATTATCTGGTGAACAAAGCAAATTCCCTTATTCTGCCATTCCATCAGTCCCCCCAAGGCCTCAAATTCCTTTAAATTGTTGTTAGACCATATCGGTGTGAATTTAGTCAACCCTGTAACCCCGCGAATCTGCCTTAGTCTATTCCATAATTTGCGAATCAGGAACAGGGTTGGGTATACTCTCTCCAAAGCGCCCAAGGAGCCATCCTCCAAACACCTGACCACCGGTCGTCGGTCCGTCACCTCTTCCATTAGATGTTGTACTGCACTGGATGACGCCCCTCGCGCCCAGCCCTTCAAATGCCGGTTCTGGGCCGCAAGGAAGTATATTTCCGGGTTGGGCAAAGCCAAACCACCATCTTCCTTGGGTCGCTGAAGCGTCTCCAGGCTAATACGTGGATATTGTCTTCCCCATATCAAATTTCTAAAGAGGGCATTAATCTGCCTGAACTTCCCCCGAGGGATCCAAATTGGTGCGTTATGTAGAACATATAGAATTTTTGGCATCAGGACCATTTTAATAAGGTTTACCCTACCGACGACCGATAGATGTAGTTTATTCCAGGCATCTACCTTCGCCTTGAGTACCCCCATAACAGGAGTCAAATTCCTTTGCAGGAACTCCGCAATTGGCACCGAAATCCATATTCCAAGGTATTTAAATTGGGAAACCACCTTTAGCCTCTCATCCCCAACATCCTCACTCACATTCTCTCCTACGTCATCCACCCTAAAAAGAACCGACTTATCCCAATTAATTGTTAGTCCTGACACAGTACCAAATCTCTCAACAATTTCAATGGCCCCTCTTAGTGAATCGTCTGGATCCGCCAGGAACAGCAAAACATCATCCGCGTATAACGCTATTTTTTCCTCTACTTTCCCATACCTAAACCCAGGGACCCTATCAGACTGCCGAATCTTAGCAGCAAGAGGTTCTACAGCCAACGCGAACAGGAGGGGTGAGAGCGGGCATCCCTGCCTAGTACCCCTAGCCAGCTCTATAGGTCGAGACAGCTCCCTGTTTACTCTAATTCTAGCCGACGGTAATGAATACAACAGCTGTATCCAGGCCACAAACTGTGGACCAAACCCCATACATTCCAGCACCTGCCAGAGGTATCCCCATTCAACACTGTCAAACGCCTTATGCGCATCTAGCAATGCAATCACTCTTCGACCACAGTTATCAGCCTCTACCTGCAAATTTACATATAATTTCCGCAAATTGATCGCCGTTGATCTATCAGGCATAAAGCCAGATTGGTCCGAATGCACCAGACTCGCAATAACACTAGAGAGGCGGAGAGCCAACACCTTGGCCAGAAGCTTGACATCAATAGTTAGTAAGGAAATTGGGTGGTACGACTCCGGTTTCCCCAAGTCCTTATCCTCCTTTGGAATAACCACTATTATGGCCTCTCTCATAGAGGCTGGCAAGCACCCACAGGACCTAGCTTCCTCCAGTACCATTTTTAATCTAGGAATCAACACTTCTGCCAAACCTTTATAGATCTCAGCGGGTAGCCCATCAACCCCAGGCGCCTTCCCATTAGTCATAGACAGCAATGCCCGACTCAATTCCTCCTCAGTGATAGGGGCCTCAAGGCTCTCCCTATCTGCCTCATTCAGTCTCGGCAGATCCAGACCCTCCAAGAAAGTCAATGTGTCCTCGACCGATTCACCAACCCGAGAGGAATACAAATCTGCATAGAAGTCCGCGAAGGCCCTCAAGATTTCAGGCGTTTCCGTTATTCTACCTCCACTTGCAGATTCCAAAGAGTGTATATATGAAGAACCTCTCTGAGCAGCAGCCACTACCGATAGCATATGTCCCACTGTTTCTCCCTCCTGATAAAACAATACCCTTTGGAAATCCCGCTTCCTCTCAGCTTTGCCTAACAGAATTTTTTCCAAATGATTTTGTGCGTTTTTCATCCTTCTCTCTGCCTCAGGAGTTCCCAGTGTGGCCATCCCGTCTTCTGCTTCCTTCAACTCCTCAACTGCCGCTTTTTCTGCCTCCCTCGTCCTCCGCTTACACCTACTAATGTCTCTAAACAGTAGTCCCCTCAGATACGCCTTCATTGCATCCCAGATTGTAAGAGCATCAGTGCTTCCATCATTTAAGAGAAAGAATTCCGCCACCTCCCGTCCTATACTTTCCAACTCAATACTCTGTAACCAATTGGGATGAATCTTCCATTCTCTCCCACTTGTCGAACGTGCCCCCTCCAATCTAACCTCTACTTCAATTGGACTATGGTCTGACAGGGCCCTTGGCAGATATCTCACCTCCCCAACCAACGTGTCCAAAATCCTGTTACCCAGAGCCATATCAATCCTAGAGAGCGTGGCATGCGCTGGTGAATAACATGAGTACCCTCTCTCTCCAATATGTCTGACCCTCCAAAGATCAATCATACCTATCTCCTGTATATAGGTGCCAAATGTTGTTATGTGTCCCTCCGACCTATTCTGAGTATTTTTATTTTTGTCCCAATATTCATCACAGATGTTGTTTAGATCTCCGATAATTATTAACGGTGTCGGTCCCCATCTTTCCACTCGCTCCATTACTTCTCTAATTTTCCTGCTAGAGTAGGGGGGCGGAATATACATCGCGGCAACACACAACATCACTCCATACAATATACACCGTATTAGTACGTACTGCCCATCCACATCCACATATACCTTCACCTCCTCATACTGAACTCCCGCTGGAACCAAGATTGAGACTCCTCTTGCATACGTGGAGAAGGTAGAATGATATCCCCTCTGGATCCACCGTCTATTCAGGACATCCACCTTTTCCCTTACCAAATGCGTCTCCAGCAAGCAAATCATTGAGGCCCGTTGGTCTCTTACATGTTGCAAACACGCGGCCAGTCTGGATTTCTCCCCTAGACCTCTCACATTCCAGCACAAAATCTTAAAGCGGGTCCCCATCACTTGGCTCATCTTCACTCAAGGAATCATCTTTTTTGAGCACGAGCTGTCTAACTTCCCTCCCCCCCCCCTCCCAACTCCCCCTACCACCCTTCCCCCCTCACATCTAACCATTCCACCTCTTTTCAAGAGTGGGGCATCATCGCCCATAGCGAACACTCCGTTTGGCATTACCTTCCCAACCCTCCTCCCACCACTGTACATAACAGGATTTCAGACATTTTGAAAAATAACGTGTCTCAAAGTATTTTAACGTCGAATTATTTACACACGCAAGAAACCTGCATACACTTAAAATATGCCGCTTACCCTTCCTCCCTCCTTCCCAGCAGCCATTACACCATCCCTTTAACTTTAACTAAGTACAATCCAGCTCCCTTCTTCTCCACCCATACCCCCTAGTTTGTCAATCACATGACTCTATGCCCACTGACAAATAGATAACCAAAATCAGACTCTTCCCACAGTTTCAGTCTCCTTTTCCTTTAAGCTTTTTAGCATTGATATCGATCCACTGGGTAGCTTCCTCCGGCTTCTGAAAAAAATGAATTTTATCAAACGCCACCACCCTCAGTCTTGCTGGAAACATCATGGAGTATTGCACTCCCAGCTCCCTCAGACGTCTCTTGATACCTGTGAACATCATCCGTTGTCTCTGCACCAAAGTAGAATAGTCCGGGTAGATAGCAATCTTTTGGCCTTCAACTGTCAGATCCGTCATGTCTCTGGCCTTCCTCAGGATAATGTCTCTGTCCCTATAATTTAGGATTTTGGCTAGCATGGTACGGGGATTCGCTCCAGGGACAGGTGGTTTCGGTGGGACCCTATGCGCTCTCTCTACCGCGAACACTTTTGTTAGCGCCATATCTCCAAAAGTCTCTAACAGCCAGTTTTCAATATATTCCGTTGGATTCCTCCCTTCAGCTTTTTCAGGGATGCCCACTATGCGAATATTGCTTCTTCTGGACCTGTTCTCAAAGTCCTCATTTTTCGCCGCCAATTCAGCTATTGCTTGAGTGAACTTTTTCTCTGCTTTTTGCAGCTGCACTATATGGTCTTCTGCAGTGCTCACTCTCTCCTCTACCTCCCCCACACGCTTGTCAATCTTCTGCATGGCTGCGTTTATCTGGGCTGTGTCTCCCTTAACCTCCTGTATCTGTAAGGTCAGAGACTGTTTACATGAAGAAACTAGCGCAAAAACGTCTCTTAAGGTAGGCTCAGCTTCTGGCGCCATTTCCTCGGGTCCCCCTTCTGCCACCGCCATTTTACTCTCCTTTCTCCCCTGTTGTACCTCATGTTTTCCTGCTGGGCTCTCCTCCTCCTCCTCCTCCTCGGTGTCAGCTCCGGCTCCCTCCTCTGCGGCCTCCGCTCTCGCAAACTGCTGGAGCTTTGCCGCTACCTCCATACGCTTTCTGCATGCGGCGTTCTCCTTATCCGCCTTCTCCCTTGTGTCGGCGCCATCTTGGATTGCGCCTGCATCCCCGGCTCCTCCGTCCTTCTGCCGTCTCCTTGTCATGTTCGCCGGTTCCAGCGCTACCGCTCAGCGCCCCCGGGCTCCATAAGTCTCCCCGCAGCCGGTAAGCCCCCTCAGGGACCAAACAGCAGTGGCTCTGCAGGATTTTTAGATATACAGCGGCGAGAGCTCACAGCCGCACGTCCGCTCACATGGACTCTTAGGCCACGCCCCCTTCAGCAATATCCTTACCAGTGACATTAGAGGATGTCAGCGTCTGACTTGCGTCACCTCCTTTCACTATGAACTTTACACACACTCATTAGATGCTACAATACAAATTATTGTGTGTGTGCATTATATCCAATATACATGTGCATTCCATGAAACAACATGAGTCCAGATATAAGCCCCAGTGACCAGTGTGAAAAGTGCAATATAATTAATTTTAGTTTTTAGTACAAAATGTGATATGCAAAAAAAAAATGCTAATAATAATAATACTGTCTGATAACAGTTTCCCTTCTCTTTTATTTCCCACCATGGGGTAGGCAACAAATTAGATCTGGGAGGACACTTTGCTTTAGTGCATTAATATTATTATTATTAATTATTTTTTTTTTATTAAATACCTGAGTAAGAAGCAATTCTCTCTTCTGTGCAAAGTGATCTCGTAATGACTGTCTTCTGAACTTGTTACCTAAGCAAAAATGTACTTATTATCAGAACTACAGAAAGCAAAATGATAGAACCACAAAGCAGGAGATGTATGAACAATGTTGACCTACAGTGGGTACAGAAAGTATTCAGACCCCTTTAAATTTTTCACTCTTTGTTTCATTGCAGCCATTTGGTAAATTCAAAAAAGTTAATTTTTTTTCTCATTAATGTACACTCCGCACCCCATCTTGACTGAAAAAAAACAGAAATGTAGTAATTTTTGCAAATTTATTAAAAAGAAAAACTGAAACATCACATGATCATAATTATTCAGACCCTTTGCTCAGTATTGATTAGAAGCACCCTTTTGAGCTAGTACAGCCATGAGTCTTCTTGGGAATGATGCAACAAGTGTTTCACACCTGGATTTGGGGATCCTCTGCCATTCTTCCTTGTGGATCCTCTCCAGTTCTGTCAGGTTGGATGGTGAACATTGGTGGACAGCCATTTTCAGGTCTCTCCAGAGATGCTCAATTGGGTTTAGGTCAGGGATCTGGCTGGGCCAGTCAAGAATGGTCACAGAGTTGTTCTGAAGCCACTCCTTTGTTATTTTAGCTGTGTGCTTAGGGTCAATGTCTTGTTGGAAGGTGAAACTTCTGCCAAGTCTGAGGTCCATAGCACTCTGGAAAAGGTTTTCATCCAGGATATCTCTGTACTTGGCCGCATTCATGTTTCCTTCAATGACAACCAGTCGTTCTGTCCCTGCAGCTGAAAAACACCCCCATAGCATGATGCTGCCACCACCATGTTTCACTGTTGAGATTGTATTGGGCAGGTGATGAGGAGTGCCTGGTTTTCTCCACACATACCACTTAGAATTATCACCAAAAAGGTCTATCTTCGTCTCATCAGACCAGAGAATCTTATTTCTCATAGTCTGGGAGTCCTTCATGTGTTTTTTTTTTTTTAGCAAACTCTATGTGGGCTTTCATATGTCTTGCACTGAGGAGAGGCTTCCGTTGGGCCACTCTGCCATAAAGGCCTGAGTGGTGGAGAGCTGCAGTGATAGTTGACTTTGTGGAACTTTCTCCCATCTCCCAACTGCATCTCTGGAGCTCAGCCACAGTGATCTTGGGGTTCTTCTTTACCTCTCTCACCAAGGTTCTTCTCCCACGATTGCTCAGTTTGGCTGGATGGCCAGGTCTAGGAAGACTTCAGGTGGTCCCGAACTTCTTCCCTTTAAGGATTATGGAGGCCAATGTGCTCTTAGGAACCTTACTAAGGTACTGCAGAACTTACTGCAGAAATTCTGTTGTAACCTTGGCCAGATCTGTGCCTTGCCACCATTCTGTCTCTGAGCCCCTTGGCCAGTTCCTTTGATCTCGTGATTCTCATTTGGTCTGACATGCACTGTGAACTGTGAGGTCTTATATAGACAGGTGTATGCCTTTCCAAGTCCTATCAGTTTAATTAAGCACAGCTGGCCTCCAATGAAGGAGTAGAACCATCTTAAGGAGAATAACAAGGAAATGGACAGCATTTAACTTAAATATGACTGCCTGAGCAAATGGTTTGAATACTTATGATCATGTGATATTTCAGTTTTTCTTTTTTATTAAATTTACAAAATTTTCTACGATTCCGTTTTTTTTTTAGTCAAAATGGGGTGCAGAGTGTACATTAATATGAAAAAATGAACTTTTTTGAATTTACCAAATGGCTGCAATGAAACAAAGAGTAAAAAAATGTAAAGGGGTCTGAATACTTTCCATTCCCACTGTATATCAGAAACAAGTTTATTATGCCGCCCTTGGAATATTTCTTGTTATAAAACAGGTGCAAACTCTGCTCCACACTGACCTGTCCTAACTAAACTCTGTAGGTGGAGATGGAGTAATATGGCATATTTCAGAGCAACAAGCCATTCATCTTTGTCCCAGGTTGTCCGGGGGAAAGAATAAGGAACCAGACAGATCTCTTCACCCGGAAGCAGGGGGCTTGTCAAACAGAAAAGCGCACGCGGCGACGTGCAGTTTCCTGCCAGCAGAGGCAGAGCAGGTGTGCACACAGCGTGCTCCGGGCTCCAGGGAAGAGCACCACCACAGACTGCGGCTGACGCCCCACGAGCACTGCACTGGGACTGTGCGCAGAGACAGGGCCATGGGCTCGGTTAAGTTTGGGGCTGCGTTCGTGCATAGAAGCATGGGCCACGTACAGGACCTGGTGCTGCGATCCCCCTTGCTGACCAGCACATCAGAGACCTCACTTGGTACTGTGGTTATTGCAACACCCTTGAATTTGGCTGCACTTGTTTATGGACTAGGGGCTCAAGGGGTGAGACCAGAGACCACCCGTTGCCGCCAGAAGCCAGACCCTGAGCTGAAGACATTTCATTGGCCATTGCTGGAACTACACCCTCATCGGATCATCCATGGCTGAGGAAGCCGCAAACACGATAAGTCTATTGGGTGGACTGTTATCACGTTGTTGTCATTTATTTGCCCTATCATTTGCCATTTAACTGTTTATCCCCTGCGAGGAGTATTCTCACTGTTAAATTAAAAATTTAACCCTTGCTCTGCCTTTCTTGCGACACTGCATCCCGCAACCTGCTTACAGTAAGTAAGTGCCTTCCCACAGGACGCAGGAGTGCTATCCCCCATCCACTAAGGGTATTAAGCCTACATGTCCACCAGCAAGACGCAGATGCGCCGCTGTTACCACTCTACAAGGCTTTATCCAGAACTGGCAAATCCATTACACCACATACAACTTACCAGCAATTTAAGGCTGATACGCTGGCACCTGCAAAAAAGGTTGTCTCCAGTGACATACCAACTTTCTATTTAAATCGCAAACAGCAGCAAGACGCTGATGCACCGCTGCTATTCCTCAACAAGGTCACACTCAGAGAAAAATCAACTATTAGGCCATACTTGGTATTAAAGAGACTGCACCTGCCCCTTGACACTACAGGGACAACATCCTCTTTACCATAAGAGCCACTCATAAATCCTGGATTAAGTGCGGCTTTAGAGTAAGACCCGGGAGGGTCGAAATGTCAATCACAATGAGTCGCTTGTACAATTGTTCAATAAGTGCCTACTATTTGATCTGTCACATTTGATTGATTTCTGTTTTTCACTTGAATAAATTAGCAAGTTTCAAAAAATCCTTTTGTTTCTAAGATATTCCACACAGGGAGTGCGGTGGATTTCAATAATATTGTTATTAGACCTTACGGTCTGTCTCGCCAGCACCCCGATCTAAATTTAGAGTGCAGGCCAAATTAGATATATTTATACAGTAAGTAAGTCTTGGCATTCGGTTATGCAAGTAGCATTGAAATTAGCTATCTTGCTGAATCTATCCACCATCACCAACATTACTGTGTTACTTGCTGACACGGGTAGTTCAGAGATAAAATCTATTCTACAGACAAATGAGTCCATGGTCTACAGGGAATCACCAAAGGTTGAAGAGCCCTGGACAGACTAGTACCTGGGCAGCTACATAATCCCGAACATCTTAGTACATCTTAAACTGCCAAAAACAACGAGTAAGAAGATCTGTAGTGGCTTTACTATCAGGATGTCCAGCCAGGACTGAATCGCAATGTTCACTTAAAATTGTAAGACGGAGGTCCACAGGGACAAACAATTTACCTGAAGAACAGGCAACATGGGTGTCCAACTGAGCCTCTACGACCTCCTTCTCCAGATCAGAACATATTGTAGAAATAACTAATCCTTTCAGTAATATGGGAACCTGCTCACGATTTCTACCTTCCCCTGGAAATCCGCCTTAATGTTCTTATCCCCAGGACTATAAGTCACAAAAAGGATATATCTGGTAAAAAAAAAACAATGACCACCTTTCCTGTCTAGGTGTCAGACATTTAGCTAATTCCAGATACAATATATTTTTGAGGTCAGTAATGACCACTACCGGATGAACTGCACCCACCAAAACATGATGCCATTCCTCGAAGGTCAACTTTATTACCAAGAGCTCCCTATTACCAATGTAATAATTCTTTTGGGCGGCCAACAATTTTTTTTGAGAAATATGCACACGGACACCATTTACTTGGAGACGAACCCTGTGACAATATAAGGCTGTATAAGAATCTGATGCAAAAGCGAAAGATTTTTCAAGGTAGAAAACACTTCACAGGCTGGTTCAGACAATTTGGAAAAATCTGTTCCTTTCCTGGTCATATGCATAAGCGGTTTGACCACTATCAAAAAATTCTTGATGAACTTATGGTAATGAATCGCTGTAAAGCTTCTACATTTTTAGGATGATCCCAATCCAATACCTCCTGGACTTTCACAGGATCCATACGAAAGCTGGTGTCAGATAATATATACCCCAGAAAAGGAATGTCCTGAACAGTAAACATACGTTTTTCTGACTTGACATAAAGTTTATGTTCTCTGAGTATTTGGAGGACCTGCCTGACATGTATCTGATGTGACTCAAGGGTCGGCGAATAAATCAATATGTCTTCCAGATACACTACCACAAATCTATCTGCCATGCAAACTAATTCCATGCAGCAATCTCCTGAAGAACTCTCCAACGGCCTACTCCAAACAATGAATGCTCTCCTTCAACTCCAAACCAGGTAGTGGTAACTATCACTGGCAAGGTAAGAAAGAAGGAGGAGGGTTCTTATACCTGAAGAGAGAAATGAACAGCTGATACAACCCAAGATAGAGAACTCCAGGAGTCCAACTAAGCACGCAGTCTAACTCTTGCAGCATCAGAGCAAAGAAAGCCAGAACTGCTAATAGGACGGTGAAGCCATTCTAACTACAGTAAGTGTATGTGTCACCAGATGCTGTGATCGGCTGACACCACTCTGTCGCAGTATCCCCGTGACACTACTATGGCACTACATTCCCTGACAGAAGTTATGTCGCTTATCCATGTTATGTAAATAAAAGCTTATAACCTGAAATTAAATTCATCCATTGGTTGTATAAATTATTCTTTTGAAAGCTGAAACCCTCCGAAATGTGGTTCAGGTTAAGAAAATAAATTGGCATCAATAGAGAAATATTGATCACTTAATGGACACAGAATGGTCAGATTTTGGCAAGACAAAAGTTTTGTCGCCTGATCATATAATGCACCCAATCCTAGTTTACATCCTCACCTGTGCTCAGTAAATGATCTGTTAATTAGTGTGTGTGTATAAAAAGAAACCCAGCACCCCAGACCTTCACTTGAACTGCAACTTGAGCTCTGACAACATACCAAAAATCCACCCTGCGACCAAAGCCTGGATTATCAAGAGGCTGAAGACCAGATCCACTGCAGAGGTGGCTGGCACCTTTAATATGTCTCAGCGTCAAGTACAATGAATTAAAAAAATATTTGAAGAGACTGGAGATATGTCTGACAAGCCCAGGTTCAGCAGACCCCGCAAGACAACTGCTCAGGAGGAACGTTTGTTGGTTAGAAAATCAAAAGCAAACCCCTCTTCCACTGCAGCGGAGCTCCAACAGGCCTTGTCACCTAAAGTCCCTGTGTCAACTAGAACAGTTTGCAGGATTCTGTGTCGACATAGCATCCTGTTATGAATAGGTAATTCAGAACCACAATGGACCTTGAAGTTCAGAGCACACAAGTGACCTGACAAAAACCACAAAACATAGGACGAGCTCTGAGACGTGGGAACTCTGCTGACCGCAATCCCTAAACCTATCAAACCACACTAGAGGTAGCCGTGGATTGCGCCTAACACTCCCTATGCAACTCGGCACAGCCTGAGAAACTAGCTAGCCTGAAGATAGAAAAATAAGCCTACCTTGCCTCAGAGAAATTCCCCAAAGGAAAAGGCAGCCCCCCACATATAATGACTGTGAGTTAAGATGAAAATACAAACACAGAGATGAAATAGATTTAGCAAAGTGAGGCCCGACTTACTGAATAGACCGAGGATAGGAAAGATAGCTTTGCGGTCAACACAAAAACCTACAAACAACCACGCAGAGGGGCAAAAAGACCCTCCGCACCGACTAACGGTACGGAGGTGCTCCCTCTGTGTCTCAGAGCTTCCAGAAAGCAAGCAAAACCAAAAAAAACAAGCTGGACAGAAAATATAGCAACAAAAGTAACACAAGCAGAACTTAGCTTATGCTGAGTAGACAGGCCACAGGAATGATCCAGGAGGAAGCAAGACCAATACTAGAACATTGACTGGAGGCCAGGATCAAAGCACTAGGTGGAGTTAAATAGAGCAGCACCTAACGACTTAACCTCATCACTTGAGGAAGGAAACTCAGAAGCCGCAGTACCACTCGTGACCACAGGAGGGAGCTTGATCACAGAATTCACAACAGCATCCATGGTCGAATCAGTGCCCAGAAGCTAGAATTAAACAAAAGACAAATAAAAAACCATATGGCTTTTGCAAAGTCCCACAGCCTGCTAAGCAGATGGACACTGGAAAAGTGGCAGAAGGTGTATTTCTCTGATGATGCAGGAGACCTACTGGATCTAAAATATACCCATAAAATAGTTAAATTTGGTGGTGGAAAGATCATGGTATGGGGTTACATTCAGTATAGGGTGTGCGAAACATTTGCAAGGTGGAAGGCAATATCAATAGCCTAAAATATCAAGAAGTATTAGCTACTTCTTATATTCCAAATCATAAAAGGGGTCAAATTCTGCAGCAGGATGGTGCTCCATCTCATACATCCATCTATACAACAAAGTTCCTCCAGGCAAAAAATATCAAGGTGCTCAAGGACTGGTCAGCCCAGTCACCAGACATGAACATCATTGAGCATGTTTGGGGTAGGATGAAAGAGGAAGCTTGGAAGACAAAACCAAAGAATCTGGATGAACTCTGGGAGGCATGTAACTCTGCATTCTTTGCTATTTCTGATGACTTCATTAATAAATTGTATGAATCATTGTTGAACCGCATGGATGCAGTCCTTCAAGCTCATCGAAGTCACACAAAATATTAAATATGACTCTAATAGCACCACAACTTCATTCACCAATGTTATGCAACATATATTTGTATTTTAAGTTAATTATGAAATGTGAATACACAGTTATAATATTTTTTATTTAACGTAATCTTCAAAAAAAAAGTAAACCGCACCTCCTGTAGAAGATAATCCACAACCATACACAAAATCAGCTGGCTAGTTACTTAAAATGCCATACGGAAATCCGGGTGCCCAAGCAGAAAAAACAGTGGAAGTCCATATCATTAAGAAAAATTGCGAGCACTCACCATCCGTAAAAAATTCATTCCTTCATTGTGACATAGAAGTGAGTCCTAGACATGTGGAGGCGCGGGTGCGCGAAACGGCCGTCATCCGTCTGTAGTGCACGTTCCCCCTGTTGTCATGCCGTCTGACTTCTATGTCACAATCAAGGAATTAATTTTTTACGGATGGTGTGTGCTCGCAATTTTTCTTAATGATATTTTTTATTTACTTATGGATTGTGTAAGAAACATAAATTGAGACATTCAGCAATATATTAATCAGACATTAAATATAAAATGTAGAAAATTGTCAAAACATCTTACAACCTGGTGTAGAAGGAGTTGACTTTTGCTGATATTCTTTAAACAGTTGGAGTTCGTCGTTATCTTCATTTGATTTTGCATCAGCATCTAAACTATCTAATACAGAAAATGAAACCGATTTTGCCCTGGATGCGGATGTATGGCGAACTTTCAGGTCTGGGAAGATCTTCTGAGTCTATATTGTAATTCAAAATACGTAAAATTAAGCTACATTATTATATGGTTGATATTTAATAAATGTGCCACTTTATCGGGCTAATAGTCAAGACCCAGGCAACAAACTTTACTGTACTAAAATACAAACATTGCCAGATTTTATTCATATGATGAAATACCTTCCATTATTGAGACAATACACATCAAAAAGCTATTTAATAAAATTATAAGGAAAACTGCAATCTCCCCCAAAACTCGGTTGTAGCAAATAATTGTATTCCCCATAGTATTAAAGTTCTGTACAATCTTTTTTTCTGCCCGTATGTTGTACTGTTTCTAAGATTATCTCAGCACATGAACATGTTATTTAAACACATCCAATTGTGGAAGTTATTATTATTCCAAGATCTGTTCATTAAAATTAGCTTTTGTTTGTGGGAAAACTCCTTTAGCCCCTTAAGCCCCGAGGGTGGTTTGCACGTTAATGACCGGGCCAATTTTTACAATTCTGACCACTGTCCCTTTATGAGGTTATAACTCTGGAATGCTTCAACGGAGCTTGGCGATTCTGACATTGTTTTCTCGTGATATATTGTACTTCATGATAGTTGTAAAATTTCTTCGATATAACGTGCGTTTATTTGTGAAAAAAACAGAAATTTGGCAAAGATTTTGAAAATTTTGCAATTTTCCAACTTTGAATTTTTATGCCCTTAAATCACAGAGATATGTCACACAAAATAATTAATAAGTAACATTTCCACATGTCTACTTTACATCAGCACAATTTTGGAACCAAAATTTTTTTTTGTTAGGGAGTTATAAGGGTTAAAAGTTGACCAGCAATTTCTCATTTTTACAACACCAATATTTTTTAGGGACTACATGACATTTGAAGTCATTTTGAGGGGTCTATATGATAGAAAATAACCAAGTATGACACCATTCTAAAAACTGCACCCCTCAAGATGCTCAAAACCACATTGAAGAAGTTTATTAACCCTTCAGGTGTTTTACAGGAATTTTTGGAATGTTTAAATAAAAATGAACATTTAACTTTTTTTCATAAACAATTTACTTCAGCTCCAATTTGTTTTATTTTACCAAGGGTAACAGGAGAAAATGGACCCCAAAAGTTGTACAATTTGTCCCGAGTACGATGATACCCCATATGTGGGGGGTAAACCACTGTTTGGGCGCATGGCAGAGCTCGGAAGGGAAGGAGCGCCATTTGACTTTTCAATGCAAAATTGACTGGAATTGAGATGGGACGCCATGTTGTGTTTGGAGAGCCCCTGATGTGCCTAAATATTGAAACCCGCCACAAGTGACACCATTTTGGAAAGTAGACCCCCTAAGGAACTTATCTAGATGTGTGGTGAGCACTTTGACCCACCAAGTGCTTCACAGAAGTTTATAATGCAGAGCCGTAAAAATAAAAAATCATATTTTTTCACAAAAATGATATTTCGCCCCCAATTTTTTATTTTTCCAGGGGTAAGAGAAGAAATTGGACCCCAAAAGTTGTTCTGCAATTTGTCCTGAATACGCTGATACCCCATATGTGGGTGTAAACCACTGTTTGGGCGCATGGCAGAGCTCGGAAGGTAAGGAGCGGCGTTTTACTTTTCAATGCAAAATTGACTGGAATTGAGATGGGACACCATGTTGCGTTTGGAGAGCCCCTGATGTACCTAAACATTGAAACCCCCCACAAGTGACACCATTTTGGAAAGTAGACCCCCTAAGGAACTTATCTGTATGTGTTTTGAGAGCTTTGAACCCCCAAGTGGTTCACTACAGATTATAATGCAGAGCCGTGAAAATAAAAATTCTTTTTTTTTTCTTCACAAAAATGATTTTTTAGCCCCCAGTTTTGAATTTTTACAAGGGTAACAGGATAAATTGGACCCCAAAAGTTGCTGTACAATTTGTCCCGAGTACGGTGATACCCCACATATGGGGGGGAACCACTGTTTGGGCGCATGGCAGAGCTCGGAAGGGAAGGAGCTCCATTTGGAATGCAGACTTAGATGGATTGGTCTGCAGGCGTCACGTTGCATTTGCAGAGCCCCTGATGTACCCTAACAGTTGAAACCCCCCCACAAGTGACCCCATATTGGAAACTAGACCTCCCAAGGAACTTATCTAGATGTGTTGTGAGAACTTTGAATCCCCAAGTGTTTCACTACAGTTTATAACGCAGAGCCGTGAAAATAAAAATTCTTTTTTTTTTCACAAAAAGGATATTTTAGCCCTCAGTTTTGTATTTAACAAGGGTAACAGGATAAATTGGACCCCAAAAGTTGTTGTACAATTTGTCCTGAGTACGCTGATACCCCATATGTGGTGGGGAAACCACTGTTTGGGTGCATGGCAGAGCTCGGAAGGGAAGGAGCGCCATTTGGAATGCAGACTTAGATGGATTGGTCTGCAGGCGTTACGTTGCATTTGCAGAGCCCCTGATGTACCCAAACAGTAGAAACCCCCCACAAGTGACCCTATATTGGAAACTAGACCTCCCAAGGAACTTATCTAGATGTGTTGTGAGAACTTTGAACCCCCAAGTGTTTCACTACAGTTTACAACGCAGAGCCGTGAAAATAAAAAAATCTTTTTTTCCCACAAAAATGATTTTTAGCCCCCCAAATTTTTATTTTCCCAAGGGTAACAAGAGAACTTGGACCCCAAAAGTTTTTGTCCAATTTGTCCCGAGTACGCTGATACCCCATATGTGGGGGTAAACCCCTGTTTGGGCACACGGGAGAGCTCGGGAGGGAAGGAGCACTGTTTTACTTTTTCAACGCAGAATTGGCTGGAATTGAGATCAGACGCCATGCCGCGTTTGGAGAGCCCCTGATATGCCTAAACAGTGGAAACCCCCAATTCTAACTGAAACCCTAATCCAAACATACCCCTAACCCTAATCCCAACAGTAACCCTAACTACACCCCTAACCCTGACACACTTCTAACTCTAATCCAAACCCTAATCCCAACCGTAAATGTAATCCAAACCCTAACTTTAGCCCCAACCCTAACCCTAACTTTAGCCCCAACCCAAACCCTAACTTTAGCCCCAACCCTAACCCTGACTTTAGCCTCAACCCTAACCCTAACTTTAGCTCCAACCCTAACCCTAACATTAGCCCCAACCCTAACCCTGACTTTAGCTCCAACCCTAGCCCCAACCCTAATCCTAGCCCTAACCCTAACCCTAACCCTAGCCCTAACCTTAGCCCTAACCCTAACTCTAACCCTAACCCTAACCCTAGCCCTAACCCTAGCCCTAACCCTAGCCCTAACCCTAATGGGAAAATGGAAATAAATACATGTTTTTTAATTTTATTATTTTTCCCTAACTAAGGGGGTGATGAAGGGGGGTTTGATTTACTTTTATAGCGTTTTTTTATACCGGATTTTTATGATTGGCAGCTGTCACACACTAAAAGACACTTTTTATAGAAAAAAAGTTTTTGCGTCTCCACATTTTGAGACCTATAATTTTTCCATATTTTGGTCCACAGAGTCATGTGAGGTCTTGTTTTTTGCAGGACATTTTTATTGGTAACATTTTCTGACACGTGACAGTTTTTGATCGCTTTTTATTCCGATTTTTGTGAGGCAGAATGACCAAAAACCAGCTATTCATGAATTTCTTTTGGGGGAGGCGTTTATACCGTTCCGCATTTGGTAAAATGGATAAAGCAGTTTTATTCTTCGGGTCAGTACGCTTGCAGCGATACCCCATTTATATAATTTTTTATGTTTTGGCGCTTTTATACGATAAAAACTATTTTATAGAAAAAATAATTATTTTGGCATCGCTTTATTCTCATGACTATAACTTTTTTATTTTTTGCTGATGATGCTGTATGGCGGCTTGTTTTTTGCGGGACAAGATGACGTTTTCAGCGGTACCAGGGTTATTTATATCTGTCTTTTTGATCGCGTGTTATTCCACTTTTTGTTCGGCAGTATGATAATAAAGCGTTTTTTGCCTTGTTTTTTTTTTTTTTCTTACGGTGTTCACTGAAGGGGTTAACTAGTTTTATAGATTGGGTCGTTACGGACGCGGCGATACTAAATATGTGTACTTTTATTGTTTTTTTTTTATTTAGATAAAGAAATGTATTTATGGCAATAATATATATATATATATATATATATATATATATATATATATATATATATATATATATATTCTTCATTTAGGAATTTTTTTTTTTTTCTTAATACATGTGGAAATTTTTTTTTTTACTTTTTGACTTTGCCCCAGGGGGGGACATCACAGATCACTGATCTGACAGTTTGCACAGCACTCTTACTGCGCTGTAGGCTTACCAAGCGCCTGCTCTGAGCAGGCACTTGGTAAGCCACCTCCCTCCCTGCAGGATCCGGATGCCGCGGCCATCTTGGATCCGGGCCTGCTGCAGGGAGGGAGGTAAGGAGACCCTCGCAGCAACGCGATCACATGGCGTTGCTCTGAGGGTCTCAGGGAAGCCCGCAGGGAGCCCTCTCCCTGCGCGATGCTTCCCTATACTGCCGGCACATCGCGATCATGTTTGATCGCGGTGTGCCGGGGGTTAATGTGCCGGGGGGCGGTCCGTGACCGCTCCTGGCACATAGTGCCGGATGTCGGCTGCGATAGGCAGCTGACACCCGGCCGCGATCGGCCGCACTCCCCCCGTGAGCGCGGCCGATCGCATATGACGTACTATCCCGTCACTGGGAATTAAGTCCCAGGGCACCTTGACGGGATAGTACGTCATATGGGATTAAGGGGTTAAGGATCATTTCAGTTTCTAGGGACACCTCTCCAAACATAAATATCTACTGTTGAAGGAATTATAAATGTGTCCCTGCTGTGTACTGTGTAATGGCTGTGTGTGACCGTGTAGGGACATGGTCTGATCACAACACAGCTCCTGGGCAGGGGAGGAGGAAGCAAAAGAGTATACAGATATTACAGCAGGAGATCACAAATGAATCATTCTTTGAGGTAAAACATTGTTTAACCCTTTTGCGCCTGGGCCTGTTTTCGCCTTCGTGACCAGACAAATTTTTCAATTCTGACCACTGTCAGTTTATGAGGTAATAATTCTGGAACACTTCAACATATCGCACTGATTGTGAGGTTGTTTTTTAGTGAAATATTGTACTTCATGATAGTGGTAAAATGTGTTCAACATGACTGTTTATTTCTGAAAATATCAGAAATTTGGCAAAAATTTTGAAAATTGTGCAATTTAAAAAACTTTAAATTTGTATACCTTTAAACCAGAGGGTTATGGCATACAAAATAGTTCATAAATAACATTTCCCACATGTCTACTTTACATCAGCACAATTTTTGAATGTTTGAAACATCAACAAAATTTACTAAATAATCTTTTTACAGACCACATCACAGTTGAAGTTACTTTGAGGGGCCTATATGACAGAAAATACCCAAAAGTGACACCATTCTAAAAACTGCACCTCTAAATGTGCTCAAAACCACATTCAAGAAGTTTATTTACCTTTCAGGTGCTGCACAGGAATTAATACAATGTGGAAGGAAAAAATGAAAGTCTTACATTTTCCTACAAAAATGTTAATTTAGCAGCACATTTTTCTTTTTCACAAGGGAAACAGGAGAAAGTGCACAAATAAAATTTATTGTGTGATTTCTCCTGAATATGCCAACACCCCATATGTGGTAGAAAGCTACTTTTTGTGCGCACGACGGGACTAGGAAGGGAAGGAGAATCATTTGACTTTTGGAATGCAAAATTGGCTGGTATCGATAGCAGATGCCATGTTGTGTTTGAAGACCCCTTGATGCGCCTAACCAGTGGAAACCCCCAACAAGTGACCCCATTTTGGAAGCTAGACCCCTCAAGGAATTTATCTAAGATGTCTGATGAGCACCTCGAACCCTCAGGAGCTTCACAGAATTTTATAACTTTGAGCCGTCAAAATAAAAAAAAAAAACATTTTTACCACAAAAATTCTATTTTAACCCCCACTTTTTTATTAGCAAGAAAAAATGGACCCCAAAGCTTGTTGTGCAATTTCTTCTGAATATGTCAATACCCAGTATGTCTTAGGAAACTACTGTCTGGGAGCACGGCAGGGCTCGGAAGGGAAGGAGCACATTTGACTTTTGGAATGCAAAATTGGCTGGAATCAATAGAGGATGTCGTGTGGTAATGGGAGAGCCCCTCAAGGAATTTATCTAGATGTCTGGTAAGCACTTTGAACCATCAAGGGCTTCACAGAATTTTTTAATGTTGTGCTGTCAAAATTAAAAAACACATTTTTACCACAAAGATGCTATTTTAGCCCATTTTTTTATTTTCACAAAGGTGCTACAACAAACGATCCCAGTGATTTGTCTCATTGGCTGGCATGACGCTGACGTCATCAGGACCTGAACCAATCAGATCTCAATGTTGTCGGGGGCCACAGCCAGCATTGTGCACCGGAATCCCCTTGTAATAAGGTACATGGGGGTCCCCATCAGCGCAAAACCGCTGACCGTAGAGAAACATCAGCGTTGCACAAAGCCCTGCTAGCGCTGACGTTTTTCTACTGTCGGTGGTCAGGAAGCAGTTAAAAACGGGCAGGGAAATGCTTTACCTCACTAAAAGAAGCAGCTGTGATCCCCTGCTGTAATGTCTGTATACTCTTTTGCTTCCTCCACTGCTCAGGAGCTGTGGTATGATCAGACCATGTCCCTGTACAGTGAGATACAGCCATTAGACAGTATATGGCTGGGACACATTTATAAGATTATCTCAGCACAGGAACATTTTATTTAAATGTGGCACCCCAGGAATCCAGTTGCCGCAATGGCATTGCCTTCCTCACAGGGGGGGGGGTGGGGGGGTGATGTCATTCCTGGAAGTAAGAAGGGATCCCCTTAGCAGGTAACACATACAACACCTTCCTGACTCCAGACCAGAAGGGGGAGCTCTAAACCCGGTTTCAGGGTGGCTTCCCAATAAGTTCTGGTCTGGGTGCGGGGTTAGGAGTTCAGTGTGAGACAGTGAAGGGAGAAGAATCATGTGAGGAGAGAGACTGGGAGTGGAGCTGTGACTGAGCTCTTCCCAGAATTAAGCGCAAAAGAAACCAGACACCGGAGTCCGTGGTTGCACGGGTACTAAAGGTCCAGCAACTAGAAGCGGAGGACAGGAGATTGCAGGTCTCCTGGCCCATCTGACACCTGGAGGCACCACAGCGAGCCAGGAGCCTTGGGCTGCCAGTGAGAAGACAGTGCCCATGTAAGGCTCATGCTGTCAACCATGCGGGTTAGGAGTAGCAGAGACTGAGAGGAACTTGTGTAAACCTTCAGGCAGTGAGGGACAGAGAGTACAGGGTAAAAGGAAGCCCTCCGAACCCACCCGGCTAGGTGGAACCCAAATTACTAACAGGCTGCCCGGACCCCATCAACACCTGTAACCTGTGCCCCAGACTGCACCTGCAATTCACCAGTAAAAGGTAAAGGAAGCTGCAATCCCTGTGTCCTCCAATTATTTCTCTGCTAAGGGCACAGGACTACTTCACTGCATCAATGGCAGAATGGATGGAGCCATGTACCATAAAATCCTGAGTGACAACCTCCTTCCCTCCACCAGGACATTAAAAATGGGTCATGGCTGTTTTTTCCAGCAAGACAGTGACCCAAAACATACAGCCAAGGCAACAAAGGAGTTGCTCAAAAAGAAGCACATTAAGATCATGGAGTTGCCTAGTCAGTCTCAAGACCTTAATCCTATAGAAAACTTATGGAGGGAGTTGATGCTCCGAGTTGCCAAGCAACAGCTTCAAAATCTTAATGGTTTAGAAATGATCTGCAAAGAGGAGTGGACCAAAATTCCTCCTGACATGTGCGCAAACCTCATCATCAACTACAAAAAACGTCTGACTGCTTCCCAACAAAGGTTTTGCCACCAAGTATTAAGTCTTGTTTGCCAGAGGGATCAAATACTTATTTCTCACTGCAAAATGCAAATAAATTTATATAATTTATACAATGTGATTTTCTGGATTTTATTTTTGATATTCTATCTCTCAATTTTAAAACTAACCTACCCTTAAAATTATAGATTGTTCAGGTCTTTGTCAGTGGGCAAACTTACAAAATCAGCAAGGGATCAAATACTTATTTCCCCCACTGTAGGTCCGTAGATCTCCAGAGAAAGCTTAAAATATTGCTTGAAAGTGCTCAGCTCAGAAAACAGGAACACACAGCTCCTGCCAAAGTACTGATGTAATTGAAAACCCCTGGTTACTGATACATTCATACTCAATGCTGTTTAAAGGGAACCTTTCATGTAAAAAAAATGCTTTTACCCAGCAGATATAGGGTTAATCTGCAGGTTCATAGCATTCTGAAGCTGCCCGGTGAGTGTATTGAGAGCCCCGCTGCTTGGAAGAAATGAACTTTATTCCTCCCGGCAGCCTCAGGGTTTCAGTCATAGGGGTGTGGTCGGCGTGGATTCAGTCACGGTTCAGTACATTGTGAGCAACGACTGTAACCGCGACCCTTCACTAACTGACAGCAGGCTCTAATGAATGAAAGCACAACGGCCGCATCCCTATGACTGAAAGGCTAGGGTCTCATGAGCGTAAATTCTCTCAATCGAGAGAATCAGGTCAATTACGCAAATCACACTCTAATCAAGCTCTGGATAAAATTTGATCAGAGACTGAGCATAGCACGGTTCTATTCTATTGGATGATGAAAAGATGGAGAACAAATGTTGTCCATCTTTCCCATTGTGTCAGTTGATGAAAATCGGACTGCACTCACATGTCATCTGAGTGCGCTCTGATGTTTCCACGCACATATTGACTTGCATGGCTGTGTGCCATCTGAATATTGGATCAAACTTGCGCATACTCCGATTTCCTAACCGGACTGGCTCTCACCAAGGAAAAAAATGGACTTGTGCACTGCCCCATAGAATAACATGAGGGCAAGTGCGATCCGACCTTTTGTCAGACCGATAGGATGGTCGTCTGCACAAGCCGAAAAGCCTCAGACTGCCAGGAGGAATAAAGTTCATTTCCTCCTAGCAGCGGGGCTCTCAGTGCCAGATAGCTTCAGAACGCTAGTAACCTGCAGATTAACCCCATGTCTGCAGGTAAATAGTAATACCCATCTCTTAATTTATTCATACATTTCTAGTAAACATACATCATAATGGCTGGTGAGATTATCTAGATACTTTTTAGCTATGGGTAGCACAGTGGCTCAGTGGTTAGCACTGCAGCCTTGCAGCGCTGGGGTCCTGGGTTCAAACCCCACCAAGGACAACATCTGCAAAGAGTTTGTATGTTCTCTCCGTGTTTGCGTGGGTTTCCTCCGGGTACTCCGGTTTCCTCCCACATTCCAAAGACATACTGATAGGGAATTTAGATTGTGAGCCCCGTCGGGGACAGCGATGATAATGTCTGTAAAGCGCTGCGGAATATGTTAGCGCTATATAAAAATAAAGATTATTATTAGCTACAAATGGTGCAAATTAAGTAAAAAGGGCTTACATCTTCATCTTTTCCTTTATGCTTACAAGATGACATACTAAGATTGCATGGAGCATTTTTAGTATGTTCACACTCAACATGCTTCTTCTATATGAATGATGTGCTGTATGTGATCATTCATGAATTCTGCATAATTAGACAACAATATCATAAGAAGCCAATAATAATAGTATCACTAATACAACAGTACACACTGACATCCAAAAGGACGAATTTCAACTGACCTTTTCTTCTACCTCTTTACTTCTATAAATAAGTAAGTCCGGGCAAACAAAGGGGTTTGAGATAAGATCATCTTGCTTCTTAAATGGAGCTATGAAAAGATATTTTGATCTTTATCCAGACAATAATATAAAGGTAAAAGTGATAAAATTATATCAAATAACATCAACCAAATGACTTTGTAATCATTAATTAAACAAAAAACACATTTATTCCATATCCATCATCAGATTTGATCACATTGGATGCTCCAGTTGCATCAGACTTTAGCCACTTTACTAGTTTATTGGTGCACAGTTTACCCCAGGGGATTAAAGATGTAATAGAAAGGCTTTTTCACAAAAATGTACACTACAAAGAATATGAGGAAGAAAGGTTTCCTTTTAATCATTTTTAGTCTAAAGTTTTAAAGTAAGAATTAGAATCAGCTTGGCTTCTACAATCTTAAATGCCCTTCTTCAAAAATGCAATGAAATGCTTGTAGACTGTATTTTCGCATGGACCGCACAGTTATGATATTTTTCACATAATCATTGTATCCCGTATAATCTTCTGTTTTATATATTTGTCTTATTTGCTTCCACTCTGCCATATGATACTTTCTTTATCATTTTATGCGATTTTGGGCGGGTTTTCACATTAATGATATACTTACTGTTTAAAGACATATGGTACTATGCAAAAGCTTTAGGCAGGTGTGGAATAAATGCTGTAAAGTAATAATGCTGTCAAAATTAGAAGTGTTAATAGTTTATTTTTATCAATTAACGCACGCTGCGTGAGAAAGTTCTCACGCAGCGGTGCCGTAAGTGAGATCACCGGGGTTCAGCTTTGAACTCTGGTGAACTTTCTCATGAGAGCTCAGCGCTAGACATTGACAGGAGCAATTACACTCAATGATGTGGCCGCTATCCAAATCATCCTGTTCGTCATGGGACAGTATGGATTTTCCTCAGGTCAGACAGGTGAGGCGTATGGTTGTTTATTAATTTTTCTTTTTTTTACAGGGGACATGGGCATTGATGAATTAGGCATAAGGTGAGTATTTATGTTGATTATTTTCTGGGGTTTTTTACAGCTGATATGGGCTTCAATGCAATACGTGTAAGGTGAGTATAACTGTGCTTTTTTATTTTTCTTTCAAATAAAGGATTTTAATCTTGCTGTGTCTTTTTTACAATCTAACTATGGGAATAGTAATGGGGGCGTCTTATAGATGCCTCTCCATTGCTAACCTGTGGGGTTGATGTCAGCGGCCATAAAGCAGCTGACATCAACCCCACAACAAATTTCGTACTTGCCACCACATCAGGGCAAAGGGAAGCACCACTGTGGTGGTTGAGGGGTGCTATTTTTAGGCTGGAGGGGCAATATCCATGGTCACTTACCAGCCTGAGAATACTAGCCCCACCTGTCTGCTTTAGCTTGGCTGGTTGTCAAAATGGGGGGAATGCATGCCATTTTTTATTCAAATAATTTTAAAAAACAATATGGGGATCCCTCTATTTTTGATAACCAGCCACGATAAAGCTGATAGCTGAGGGTTTCAGCCTGCAGCTGTCAGTTTTGCCTGCGCTGGTTATCAAAAATAGAAGAGACCCCACATACTTTTTTTTTAATTTATAGCACAGGTGTCAGCTGATAAATACTCCAATCAGTGGCACCTGCTCTCGCTGTTTTCAGTGACAGGTAGTGTAGGCTGATGGGAGTAGTACACTCTCATTAGCCGACACCTGTGACCCGAGGTAAACTTTTTACAGCTGAGCCCAGCTGCTGGTTAACGCTGTCATTTGTCAGTGTTGGTAACACAGCTCTCTGAGTGGCAGTAGTGATCTTACTGTCAACCAGAGCCTGTGTTTGCCACTCTGTCATGCAGATGACAGCGTGGCAAACATATTTTCGGGCCCTCCCTTTACCTGAATGGGGTCCGTGTTCGGGTGCTTTTCTGGTACATGAACCAAACCTTTTTTAAATGTTCGGCCGAACCCGCCGGGCCCGCACATCCACAGGTTCACACACTACTAATTACTATGTAATAATTCATTTTGGGATCAGGATCCTATTTTGTACGTAGTATTATTTACACATAGTTTGGCATTCCAAATTTTGTATTTTTTGAGGTGCCCATTAGAGTATATACATTAACATACCTGTCTGACGATCAGGAAGATAGGGAAGGGTTGCTGCATATTTGGTCATGCTTCAGTCTGCAAATATATTAGGACATTATACTCACAAGATATTACACATGAGATCTATGTAGGTCATACTAGAGTTGGATGTCACGTCTCTAAGGGAGAACCTGCATCATATCCATTTACATTGCTCCCATTAACTTCATCGGGAACTGTATAGCTATTTGCAGGGATGCAGGGAATTCCTCCTTGTAGAGCCTGCAGCCAGAATGTCTAGTTGTATGGTTGTCTGAAAAATTGCAGCAGATTGGGTTCTCTGTCCAGCAAAATGAAAGCTTAGGGACATGAGCTGGTTGTGACCTTCGTAAAGATATTTTTTGGCCTGTGTACAGTAAATAAATAATATACCTGAATTGTAACAAAACAATGGAGGTTTTTTATTATTCATTAACACCACATTTCAACCAATGAAGGAGTCAAATATATACTTAAAAAAGTATCACAATTTTTTTTATTAATGATTTGTAATTATGTTAATATTTATATTTAAACAGTATAAAGTTAATCAATATATATTTTTTTATTATTTCATGAGCCACCACAGCCTGTCATTTGTATTTGCTTGCATGCAGGTTGTCACATCACGACACTTACATACAACACATATGGCACATACAGGCCATAGGAGGCAGGGGTGGATTAAGGGTAGCCAGGGCCCCGGGCTGTTCAGACACTGTGGGCCCCCCCCCGGTCATGTGACGGGGGTCATGTGACGGGGGTCATGTGACGGGAGTCATGTGACCGGGGTCATGTGACGGGGGTCATGATATACCCGAACCAGATTATTCCAGAAAAATGGCCGGGCCCTACTCTACTGTAACCTATTAAATATTTGTTAGAATCTGCAATACAATTTAGGTATATTTTGACCAATAATATCACATACAAGGAACAAATACCACCGCACCGTGACCAGACCACAAATTACAACCACAGTGATCGAATTATATTACATACAAGGATCAAATACCACCGCGCCATGACCAGACCACAAATTACAACCACAGTGATCGAATAATATCACATACAAGGGACAAATACCACAACACCATTTCCAGACCACATATTACCACCACGTAGTGACTGAATACTACAATACTGATCAGTAAAAAACAACAACACAATACTATCACCATAAGTGCCAGTATTCACAGGAGATCTGTACTTAGTATGCAGTGTCTGTGTAGAGGTAATACAGAGATCACTGGTGGTATTATACACAGGAGCTCAATATAGTATACATTGTATAGTGTCAGTGTATAGGTAACACTGACTCACCAGTGACGTCTCTAGGTGAAGTCCTTCATCTTTCAGCCAGCACAGACCGCCATCATTTCTCCCAGCCAGGACTCGTTTCTGCAGGAAATAACACAGTTATCTCGAGCTCCGCTTGCAGAACACATTACTTAATTTTCACAACTTCTACATTACACCACATGAAGAAAAAAAGGTGATATAGTGTCACTCTGCACAGTAACAGGACCGCCCCCCATTTAAAACAGTATACTCAAAAAATAAAATAAATACATCACTGCAGTAATAATATCCCTAAATTAGCCCCTATGGTAATAATATTCCACATCCTGGCCCCGTGTGTCTCATTCCTGGCTCCAGCCATATGTTCTCGCATCCTGCCCTCATGAGTATCCATTCTACCCCATATGATCTCCACATCCTGCCCCATATGTCTCCATCGTATCCATCCTGCCACATGATCCAATCCTGCCCCATGTCTTTAATTCTGCCCCGTGTCTCCAATCATGCCCCGTGTCTACATTCTGCCCATGCCTCCAGTCCTGCCCCCATTGTGTCCAGCAATCTGCCCCAGTATGTCCAGCATATTGCCCCAGTGTCCAGCAATCTGCCCCAGTGTCTCCAGCATATTGCCCCCAGTGTGTCCAGCATTGCCCCCAGACAGTGTGTCCAGCAATCTGCCCCAGTGCGTCCAGCATTGCCCCCAGACAGTGTGTCCAGAATATTACCACCAGTGTGTCCAGAAATCTGCCCCAGTAAGTCCAGCATTTCCCCCAGTGTCTCCAGCATTGCTCCAGTGTCCTCCAGCTCCAGCAATCTGCCCCAATGTCCTCCAGCATTGCCCCAGTGTCCTCCAGCATTGCCCCAGTGTCCTCCAGCAATCTGCCCCAGTGTCATCCAGCAATCTGCCCCAGTGTCATCCAGCAATCTGTCCCAGTGTCATCCAGCAATCTGCCCCAGTGTCATCCAGCATTGCCCCAGTGTCATCCAGCCATCTGCCCGTGTCCTCCAGCATTGCCCCAGTGTCTTCCAGCATTGTCCCAGTGTCCTCCAACAATCTGCCCCAGTGTCTTCCAGCCATCTGCCCCAGTGTCCTCCAGCCATCTGCCCCAGTGTCCTCCAGCCATCTGCCCCAGTGTCCTCCAGCCATCTGCCCCAGTGTCCTCCAGCATTGCCCCAGTGTCCTCCAGCATTGCCCCAGTGTCCTCCAGCCATCTGCCCCAGTGTCCTCCAGCATTGCCCCAGTGTCCTCCTGCCATCTGCCCCAGTGTCCTCCAGACATCTGCCCCAGTGTCCTCCAGCCATCTGCCCCAGTGTCCTCCTGCCATCTGCCCCAGTGTCCTCCAGCCATCTGCCCCAGTGTCCTCCAGCCATCTGCCCCAGTGTCCTCCAGCCATCTGCCCCAGTGTCCTCCAGCATTGCCCCAGTGTCCTCCAGCATTGCCCCAGTGTCCTCCAGCAATCTGCCCCAGTGTCCTCCAGCATTGCCCCAGTGTCCTCCAGCATTGCCCCAGTGTCCTCCAGCCATTTGCCCCAGTGTCCTCCAGCATTGCCCCAGTGTCCTCCAGCCATCTACCCCAGTGTCCTCCAGCATTGCCCCAGTGTCCTCCTGCCATCTGCCCCAGTGTCCTCCAGCCATCTGCCCCAGTGTCCTCCAGCCATCTGCCCCAGTGTCCTCCAGCCATCTGCCCCAGTGTCCTCCAGCATTGCCCCAGTGTCCTCCAGCATTGCCCCAGTGTCCTCCAGCCATCTGCCCCAGTGTCCTCCTGCCATCTGCCCCAGTGTCCTCCAGCCATCTGCCCCAGTGTCCTCCAGCCATCTGCCCCAGTGTCCTCCAGCCATCTGCCCCAGTGTCCTCCAGCCATCTGCCCCAGTGTCCTCCTGCCATCTGCCCCAGTGTCCTCCAGCCATCTGCCCCAGTGTCCTCCAGCCATCTGCCCCAGTGTCCTCCAGCATTGCCCCAGTGTCCTCCAGCATTGCCCCAGTGTCCTCCAGCAATCTGCCCCAGTGTCCTCCAGCATTGCCCCAGTGTCCTCCAGCATTGCCCCAGTGTCCTCCAGCATTGCCCCAGTGTCCTCCAGCCATCTGCCCCAGTGTCCTCCAGCATTGCCCCAGTGTCCTCCAGCCATCTGCCCCAGTGTCCTCCTGCCATCTGCCCCAGTGTCCTCCTGCCATCTGCCCCAGTGTCCTCCAGCCATCTGCCCCAGTGTCCTCCAGCCATCTGCCCCAGTGTCCTCCAGCCATCTGCCCCAGTGTCCTCCAGCCATCTGCCCCAGTGTCCTCCAGCCATCTGCCCCAGTGTCCTCCTGCCATCTGCCCCAGTGTCCTCCAGCCATCTGCCCCAGTGTCCTCCAGCCATCTGCCCCAGTGTCCTCCAGCCATCTGCCCCAGTGTCCTCCAGCATTGCCCCAGTGTCCTCCAGCCATCTGCCCCAGTGTCCTCCAGCATTGCCCCAGTGTCCTCCAGCATTGTCCCAGTGTCCTCCAGCAATCTGCCCCAGTGTCCTCCAGCATTGCCCCAGTGTCCTCCAGCATTGCCCCAGTGTCCTCCAGCCATCTGCCCCAGTGTCCTCCAGCATTGCCCCAGTGTCCTCCAGCATTGCCCCAGTGTCCTCCAGCCATCTGCCCCAGTGTCCTCCAGCATTGCCCCAGTGTCCTCCTGCCATCTGCCCCAGTGTCCTCCAGCCATCTGCCCCAATGTCCTCCAGCCATCTGCCCCAGTGTCCTCCAGCATTGCCCTCAGTGTGTCCAGTCCACCGTTGTAAAAAAAAAAACAAAAAAAACAAAGTCTCCTCACCTGTCCTCGCTCCAGCGCCGCGGTGAGCTCCCTCCAACAGAGCACACTCGCCGGCGACTGACAATGACGTCAGACGCCGGCGACGTGTGCGCCTGCGGCCGACATCAGCCGCCAGCCTCCAATTGGCTGGCGGCTGGTGTTAACTATTGACGTGCGGGCGCTTGCCCGCACGTCAATAGGAAACCGCCGCAGGCAGCGCCGGAAGGGGCCCGGTGAGCAGATGAGAAGGGGCCCCATGCGGGCCCCCTCTCTCTGCCCACCGGCTACGGCAGGGGGCCGGGGGCGGGCACATAAATGCCGGCGGCGGCCGCCGGCAGCGGCATTCGAATAACAGATGATCAGAGGGTCAACAGTGCGGTAGCCCAGGGCCCCCCCAGACCACTGGGCCCTGGGCTACCGCCCATATTGACCCTCTGATAATCCGCCCCTGATAGGAGGGTAGGATGGGTCTTCGACCCAATCTCCTATGCTTTGGCTGTATTAGCTGCACATGGCCCTGTCATGTGCAGTTCTAATCTGTAGGTGAAGCTAGAAGCCATTTTATTGTAGTCCAATGCTATGCAGTGAGCTGCAATTTGTCTCTGTTACTGCTCACCATTACAATATACTTACAATATTCAGAGTGCAGAGTAAGAAGATGGTAGTCCTGCCCATGTTTCCTCTTGAAGACACGTGTATTGTTGCAGTGTATTTTGTTGTGTATGTGTTTAGCAACAATACGTTATTAGTGATAGTTTGTGTTCTGCCCAGCAGCAGGAGGTTAACAGAGATGGTTAAGGTACCGTTACACTAAACGATTTACCAACGATCACGACCAGCGAAACGACTTGGCCGTGATAGTTGGTAAGTCGTTGTGTGGTCGCTGGAGAGCTGTCACACAGACAGCTCTCCAGCGACCAACGATGCCGAAGTCCCTGGGTAACCAGGGTAAACATCGGGTTACTAAGCGCAGGACCGCGCTTAGTAACCCAATGTTTACCGTGGTTACCATTGTAAAAGTTTTAAAAAAAAATACATACTCACATTACTGTAAATCAAGAGGACAAATGGAGTTTTTGTTAAAAAAGGTATACACATAAACTTTATTAACAATGATACCACACATACAAACACGCACTCGTCATGTACTGACAGTGCAAACACAGACACAAACATTAAAAGACACCAGAGTAATAGGTCTATAGCATATAGGTAATGAACATATCACCACACGGTATAAGGTAGAAAGGTGCAGGCAAAAAAGGTAAACCCCACTAGAGATTCCCACAGTCTCAATCTTATGCGGAATGCACCATAGGTATGGTGTGTAAATAGCCAGGGAAACTCGACCACATGAAGTGCCTCACATCAGACACTATCCGGGTAACAGGAAGGGGGGGTTGAAGGTAAAAAATGCCTCACCGTGCTGCAAATAGACCACTGTACACGCCCCGACGCGCGTTTCACCTCGCTTTCTCAAGGGGTAGTATGCTCTTTTAGTGTCAATCAAGTCCTTAAATAGTACGCAAATTAAAAACAGATGTCCGGTCCCATGCTGATGCCCTGAGCGTCCGGCGCATGCGCATGCCGCCCTCCGGGTCCACCCGCCCCCACCTGGACATATCCGGCCCCGGGAGTCGGCGGGCACCAGTTGGTCCCGCCTTCGCCCGCTGCAGGAAGTCGCCGGATGGAGGGGGGCGGAGCCGCGATGGAGGCACGCGCACGCGCACCGCAACAAGAGACTAGTGCGACCCAGCTCCACCACCCATATCAATTACAGCAAAACAACGCTGCATGCGTAAGTAAGGAGGCGTCACCCCACATCACCAGCAAGGATCCATAATGTTACAATAGTCCATATCCGTTCTGTATCTTCATGTGAAGCATATGTGGGTACACAAGCTGGAACTTAGTATGGGGGGCATCTTCTCATAGATGGATGTACAATCGGATCCAACAATTCCCATGAGCGGCTGTGTATTATTCCATCTCCTCACTCCATATGTGAATAAATACCGATCACTAAATGCATGGTGCCAGATCGGGACAGGGCATCAATCACCAGAGAAATATACTAGTGAACCTAGATGTAAAAAGATAAGCATTAAAAACAACATAACTAAAATGCAGGGATAAAGGGAGACAGGGGAAATAGGGAGACAAAAGATGGTAATTAACCCCTGAATACGCATGAGTCATATTTTATAGATAAGGACCAAAATTAAGGGCTTCATTCAACCCAGCAGGTTTTACGGTCCCCAGTGTGACAATCCACATTAGTTCACGTTGTGCCAGTAGTTTCTTTATGTTGCCACCTCTAATGCCCGTGTGTATGACATCAATCCCTCTAACCTTAAATTCCTTGGGATCACTGTTGTGTACCAATCGGAAGTGCCTAGGGATAGTTTTGAGAGTTGACACATCTTCCACTGTTCTACCTGCACTGATGTCCCTAACGTGCTCCCTGATCCGTGTCCTCAATTTTCTTGATGTTAATCCCACGTATATGAGGGGGCAAGAACATGTGGCATAATAGACTACATTCCTAGTACCACAGGAAATGTATTCTCTAATGTCAAATATTTTTTGATCCACAGAACTGAAGGTAGAGGTTTGATGCGTATTAGCGCATGCCACACAGTGACCGCATTTAAAGAAACCTTTTTTAGGGTGTGTACCACCAAAGAAATTAGGGGTAGGAGCAACATAATGACTTTTAATAAGTAAGTCGCTGAGATTTTTAGAGCGACGGGGGGTCATGAGGGGTCTATCGGTGAGGAAGGGTCTCAGGGAGGGCTCAGCACTGAGAACAGGCCAATGTTTGGTTAAGATGTAGCACATATTGTCCCACTCATGGTTAAATACTGAAATAAATCGTATATTTTCATCCTTTCTGTCTCTTTGTCTCTTATGATATAATAATGAGTCCCGAGATACCGACTTAGCTCTATTGTAGCCATTTTTGATACATCTTTGGCTATAACCACGTTGTTCAAATCGTCTTTTCAAGTGTAAGGCTTGATTTTCAAATTTTTGGTCTGTAGAGCAGATCCGCCTCACCCTTAGAAACTGTCCAACCGGGATGGCCCTAACTGTGGAATGGCTATGTGCAGTGGTAGCATGTATCAATGAATTGACCGATGTTTCCTTACGGAAAACATCAGTCTGGATGGTGGAAGAAGAGTCCACCTCCAGGCTGATGTCCAAAAAATCAATTTTCACTGCATCATATCTGTATGTCAATTTAATATTAAATCTGTTGTCATTAAGCATAGCCATGAACTCATCCAACTGCTGCACTGTCCCCCGCCACAAAAATAAAACATCATCGATATAGCGTAACCAGCACAGCACATGGTCAGCGGCCCCCGCCCCCGAAACACCAACCTCTCCCAGTAACCTAGGAAGAGATTGGCGTACGCGGGGGCACAGGCCGCACCCATGGCCGCGCCATGCTTCTGATGATAAAACTGGTTTTTGAAAGTAAAAAAATTATGTGTGAGGGTAAAGTGCAGCAGTTCTAGGATGAGTTCACACAGTGGGCCGTCCAAGTTGGAAGTCTCCAAGAAGAAGCGGACCGCTCTAACCCCATCATCGTGACTGATACACGTGTACAATGTCTCTACGTCCGCAGTCATGAGGATGGTCTCTCTGTCCACAAGGAGGCCGTCAACCCTAGCAAGGACGTCCGTTGTATCCCTTACATGAGAGGGTAACGTCTCCACCAAAGGTTTTAAGTAAAAATCAATAAATTTACATATAGGGTCACAAAGACCACCTATTCCAGATACAATCAGACGTCCCGGTGGGTTGACGGCGTCCTTGTGGATTTTAGGAAGTAAAATTTATTGATTTTTACTTAAAACCTTTGGTGGAGACGTTACCCTCTCATGTAAGGGATACAACGGACGTCCTTGCTAGGGTTGACGGCCTCCTTGTGGACAGAGAGACCATCCTCATGACTGCGGACGTAGAGACATTGTACACGTGTATCAGTCACGATGATGGGGTTAGAGCGGTCCGCTTCTTCTTGGAGACTTCCAACTTGGACGGCCCACTGTGTGAACTCATCCTAGAACTGCTGCACTTTACCCTCACATATAATTTCTTTACTTTCAAAAACCAGTTTTATCATCAGAAGCGTGGCGCGGCCATGGGTGCGGCCTGTGCCCCCGCGTACGCCAACCTCTTCCTGGGTTACTGGGAGAGGTTGGTGTTTGGTGTTTCGGGGGCCGCTGACCATGTGCTGTGCTGGTTACGCTATATCGATGATGTTTTATTTTTGTGGCGGGGGACAGTGCAGCAGTTGGATGAGTTCATGGCTATGCTTAATGACAACAGATTTAATATTAAATTGACATACAGATATGATGCAGTGAAAATTGATTTTTTGGACATCAGTCTGGAGGTGGACTCTAAGGGTGAGGCGGATCTGCTCTACAGACCAAAAATTTGAAAATCAAGCCTTAGACTTGAAAAGACGATTTGAACAATGTGGTTATAGCTAAAGATGTATCAAAAATGGCTACAATAGAGCTAAGTCGGTATCTCGGGACTCATTATTATATCATAAGAGACAAACAGACAGAAAGGATGAAAATATACGATTTATTTCAGTATTTAACCATGAGTGGGACAATATGCGCTACATCTTAACCAAACATTGGCCTGTTCTCAGTGCTGAGCCCTCCCTGAGACCCTTCCTCACCGATAGATCCCTCATGACCCCCCGTCGCTCTAAAAATCTCAGCGACTTACTTATTAAAAGTCATTATGTTGCTCCTACCCCTAATTTCTTTGGTGGTACACACCCTAAAAAAGGTTTCTTTAAATGCGGTCACTGTGTGGCATGCGCTAATACGCATCAAACCTCTACCTTCAGTTCTGTGGATCAAAAAATATTTGACATTAGAGAATACATTTCCTGTGGTACTAGGAATGTAGTCTATTATGCCACATGTTCTTGCCCCCTCATATACGTGGGATTAACATCAAGAGAATTGAGGACACGGATCAAGGAGCACGTTAGGGACATCAGTGCAGGTAGAACAGTGGAAGATGTGTCAACTCTCAAAACTATCCCTAGGCACTTCCGATTGGTACACAACAGTGATCCCAAGGAATTTAAGGTGAGAGGGATTGATGTCATACACACGGGCATTAGGGGTGGCAACATAAAGAAACTACTGGCACAACGTGAACTAATGTGGATTGTCACACTGGGGACCGTAAAACCTGCTGGGTTGAATGAAGCCCTTAATTTTGGTCCTTATCTATAAAATATGACTCATGCGTATTCAGGGGTTAATTACCATCTTTTGTCTCCCTATTTCCCCTGTCTCCCTTTATCCCTGCATTTTAGTTACCGGTATGTTGTTTTTAATGCTTATCTTTTTACATCTAGGTTCACTAGTATATTTCTCTGGTGATTGATGCCCTGTCCCGATCTAGCACCATGCATTTAGTGATCGGTATTTATTCACATATGGAGTGAGGAGATGGAATAATACACAGCCGCTCATGGGAATTGTTGGATCCGATTGTACATCCATCTATGAGAAGATGCCCCCCATACTAAGTTCCAGCTTGTGTACCCACATATGCTTCACATGAAGATACAGAACGGATATGGACTATTGTAACATTATGGATCCTTGCTGGTGATGTGGGGTGATGCCTCCTTACTTACGCATGCAGCGTTGTTTTGCTGTAATTGATATGGGTGGTGGAGCCGGGTCGCACTAGTCTCTTGTTGCGGTGCGCGTGCGCGTGCCTCCGTCGCGGCTCCGCCCCCCTCCATCCGGCGACTTCCTGCAGCGGGCAAAGGCGGGACCAACTGGTGCCCGCCGACTCCCGGGGCCGGATATGTCCGGGTGGGGGCGGGTGGACCCGGAGGGCGGCATGCGCATGCGCCGGACGCTCAGGGCATCAGCATGGGACCGGACATCTGTTTTTAATTTGCGTACTATTTAAGGACTTGATTGGCACTAAAAGAGCATACTACCCCTTGAGAAAGCGAGGCGAAACGCGCATCGGGGCGTGTACAGTGGTCTATTTGCAGCACGGTGAGGCATTTTTTACCTTCAACCCCCCCTTCCTGTTACCCGGATAGTGTCTGATGTGAGGCACTTCATGTGGTCGAGTTTCCCTGGCTATTTACACACCATACCTATGGTGCATTCCGCATAAGATTGAGACTGTGGGAATCTCTAGTGGGGTTTACCTTTTTTGCCTGCACCTTTCTACCTTATACCGTGTGGTGATATGTTCATTACCTATATGCTATAGACCTATTACTCTGGTGTCTTTTAATGTTTGTGTCTGTGTTTGCACTGTCAGTACATGACGAGTGCGTGTTTGTATGTGTGGTATCATTGTTAATAAAGTTTATGTGTATACCTTTTTTAACAAAAACTCCATTTGTCCTCTTGATTTACATTGATAGCTACATGGAGGTATTTATGATTGTTTGTGACTGATGCTGGTCACTAAAATGAAACTGGAAATTTTGAAATTTATACTGTTGTCTGTGTTTCTCACAGTAGGTTCCAGTACTATATTAATGGACTTCAGAGCCCGCGACGGAGCATGGCTCTCACAATTGAATGATGCATGTAAAGACACCAGTGTTGCAGGTGTTGAAGGGAATGATAGGGGATTAGTGGAGATGACAAATAAATTTAAGGACCTCATACGGAAAAGGACAAAAATATGGTGGAATCATGCATTCCTAGATAAATATCTGCAGAAGGGTTTGATCCCAAGGGGATTGCGGGTACAAGTGTTCCCCTCATTTCCAGTGGAGAATTTGGACATACGGGAGAGATGGGAAAACTGTTCATTTGGTTTCATGCAAATACTAAAAGAAATGAATGCTGAATCTCTCCAGAATATTGAAAAAGAAATGGAGGAGTTACAAAGCAACATAAAAAAAGACATGCCGGTTGATGCCCTCATAAAGTTCAATGTTGAGATACAGGATATTACACAAAAATGGGCTGAGGAAATACAGCTAATGAAATCAAAAAAATTCCAACGGGACATTAATGATAAAAATGAGAATAAAATGTACAGGTGGAGAAATCCAGGTGAAAGGTCACGTTCGTTTTTTAGAAACGAATCCCGATCACGATCACGGTCGGCTTCAGTGAGATCGATGAGAGGAGAGACACAACAAACTGCCACTAAAAATCGATCCGAAGCCTCTAATGACGGACCTACAGTCAACGGGACCAGTAGAAAAATGAATACTAGACAAAATGCAAAAAAGGGAGCAGAGGGCACATCGGTGGGAAACAGGTCTCAGGGAGGCCTGCAGGTAATTAATTTATCAGATCATGTATTAACTGTCAGCCAAATAGAGGTACTGAGTAAGGGCCTCTCTTTTTCTCCCACTAATGGTTTTAATTATTTTACAGCATTGAAAGATCTTCATCTCTTTTCGCGAAAATTGGTCTTAAAGAAGCTGCACTGTAGGGGTACCAATGATTTGGAGGGTTGGAGCCCTGCGGAGAGGGACACCATACGTATTTTGGAAGAACTACTTGATGAGCAAACCCCAAATGATGAAGGTGGGTTTCCCAGTTCCATTCTACCCAGATCCACGAGGTTCCCTCCCTTGTCACTTTGCCCGGCAGTAGAGATATTCACCAAATTGGTCTCTAATTAAATAAAAACTCTATCCTCACGCCGTCGCTGCGACAACCTAACCAACAAACAGAGGGAAGCTATACGTCAACTACAATCTCTTGATGACGTGGTGTTCAAAGCGGCTGACAAGGGAGGGAACATCGTGGTCTGGCCAATCACGAAATATGAACGTGAAGCATTTAGACAATTACGGGACAGTCAGGTATATACAAAGTTGGGTTATAACCCGGTGGTGTCTTTCTCCGCACGGCTCCAAAAGATCCTAATCAAGGCCTTTGATTCAGGCATTATCAATAAAAAAGTTTTGGATGGACTTACAGTGCAGTTCCCGAAGGTACCGACGCTCTATTTACTTCCTAAAATCCACAAGGACGCCGTCAACCCACCGGGACGTCCGATTGTATCTGGAATAGGTGGTCTTTGTGACCCTATATGTAAATTTATTGATTTTTACTTAAAACCTTTGGTGGAGACGTTACCCTCTCATGTAAGGGATACAACGGACGTCCTTGCTAGGGTTGACGGCCTCCTTGTGGACAGAGAGACCATCCTCGTGACTGCGGACGTAGAGACATTGTACACGTGTATCAGTCACGATGATGGGGTTAGAGCGGTCCGCTTCTTCTTGGAGACCTCCAACTTGGACGGCCCACTGTGTGAACTCATCCTAGAACTGCTGCACTTTACCCTCACACATAATTTTTTTACTTTCAAAAACCAGTTTTATCATCAGAAGCGTGGCGCAGCCATGGGTGCGGCCTGTGCCCCCGCATACGCCAACCTCTTCCTGGGTTACTGGGAGAGGTTGGTGTTTGGTGTTTCAGGGGCGGGGGCCGCTGACCATGTGCTGTGCTGGTTACGCTATATCGATGATGTTTTATTTTTGTGGCGGGGGACAGTGCAGCAGTTGGATGAGTTCATGGCTATGCTTAATGACAACAGATTTAATATTAAATTGACATACAGATATGATGCAGTGAAAATTGATTTTTTGGACAGCAGCCTGGAGGTGGACTCTTCTTCCACCATCCAGACTGATGGCTTCCGTAAGGAAACATCGGTCAATTCATTGATACATGCTACCACTGCACATAGCCATTCCACAGTTAGGGCCGTCCCGGTTGGACAGTTTCTAAGGGTGAGGCGGATCTGCTCTACAGACCAAAAATTTGAAAATCAAGCCTTAGACTTGAAAAGACGATTTGAACAACGTGGTTATAGCCAAAGATGTATCAAAAATGGCTACAATAGAGCTAAGTCGGTATCTCGGGACTCATTATTATATCATAAGAGACAAAGAGACAGAAAGGATGAAAATATACGATTTATTTCAGTATTTAACCATGAGTGGGACATTATGCGCTACATCTTAACCAAACATTGGCCTGTTCTCAGTGCTGAGCCCTCCCTGAAACCCTTCCTCACCGATAGACCCCTCATGACCCCCCGTCGCTCTAAAAATCTCAGCGACTTACTTATTAAAAGTCATTATGTTGCTCCTACCCCTAATTTCTTTGGTGGTACACACCCTAAAAAAAGTTTCTTTAAATGCGGTCACTGTGTGGCATGCGCTAATACGCATCAAACCTCTACCTTCAGTTCTGTGGATCAAAAAATATTTGACATTAGAGAATACATTTCCTGTGGTACTAGGAATGTAGTCTATTATGCCACATGTTCTTGCCCCCTCATATACGTGGGATTAACATCAAGAGAATTGAGGACACGGATCAGGGAGCACGTTAGGGACATCAGTGCAGGTAGAACAGTGGAAGATGTGTCAACTCTCAAAACTATCCCTAGGCACTTCCGATTGGTACACAACAGTGATCCCAAGGAATTTAAGGTTAGAGGGACTGATGTCATACACACGAGCATTAGGGGTGGCAACATAAAGAAACTACTGGCACAACGTGAACTAATGTGGATTGTCACACTGGGGACCGTAAAACCTGCTGGGTTGAATGAAGCTCTTAATTTTGGTCCTTATCTATAAAATATGACTCATGCGTATTCAGGGGTTAATTACCATCTTTTGTCTCCCTATTTCCCCTGTCTCCCTTTATCCCTGCATTTTAGTTATGTTGTTTTTAATGCTTATCTTTTTACATCTAGGTTCACTAGTATATTTCTCTGGTGATTGATGCCCTGTCCCGATCTGGCACCATGCATTTAGTGATCGGTATTTATTCACATATGGAGTGAGGAGATGGAATAATACACAGCCGCTCATGGGAATTGTTGGATCCGATTGTACATCCATCTATGAGAAGATGCCCCCCATACTAAGTTCCAGCTTGTGTACCCACATATGCTTCACATGAAGATACAGAACGGATATGGACTATTGTAACATTATGGATCCTTGCTGGTGATGTGGGGTGACGCCTCCTTACTTACGCATGCAGCGTTGTTTTGCTGTAATTGATATGAGTGGTGGAGCTGGGTCGCACTAGTCTCTTGTTGCGGTGCGCGTGCCTCCATCGCGGCTCCGCCCCCCTCCATCCGGCGACTTCCTGCAGCGGGCGAAGGCGGGACTAACTGGTGCCCGCCGACTCCCGGGGCCGGATATGTCCGGGTGGGGACGGGTGGACCCGGAGGGCGGCATGCGCATGCGCCGGACGCTCAGGGCATCAGCATGGGACCGGACATCTGTTTTTAATTTGCGTACTATTTAAGGACTTGATTGGCACTAAAAGAGCATACTACCCCTTGAGAAAGCGAGGCGAAACGCGCGTCGGGGCGTGTACAGTGGTCTATTTGCAGCACGGTGAGGCATTTTTTACCTTCAACCCCCCCCTTCCTGTTACCCGGATAGTGTCTGATGTGAGGCACTTCATGTGGTCGAGTTTCCCTGGCTATTTACACACCATACCTATGGTGCATTCCGCATAAGATTGAGACTGTGGGAATCTCTAGTGGGGTTTACCTTTTTTGCCTGCACCTTTCTACCTTATACCGTGTGGTGATATGTTCATTACCTATATGCTATAGACCTATTACTCTGGTGTCTTTTAATGTTTGTGTCTGTGTTTGCACTGTCAGTACATGACGAGTGCGTGTTTGTATGTGTGGTATCATTGTTAATAAAGTTTATGTGTATACCTTTTTTAACAAAAACTCCATTTGTCCTCTTGATTTACATTGATAGCTACATGGAGGTATTTATGATTGTTTGTGACTGATGCTGGTCACTAAAATGAAACTGGAAATTTTGAAATTTATACTCACATTACTGTCACGTCCCCCAGCGTCAGCTTCCCTGCACTGTGTAAGCGGCGGCCGTAAAGCAGAGCGGTGACGTCACCGCTGTGCTCTGCTTTGCGGCCGGCGCTGACACAGTCAGTGCGGGAAGCTGACGCCGGGGGACGTGACAGGAATGTGAGTATGTACTGTTTTTGTTTTTTTTTACTTTTACAATGGTAACCAGGGTAAATATCGGGTTACTACGCGCGGCCCTGCGCTTAGTAACCCGATGTTTACCCTGGTTACCAGTGAACACATCGCTGGATCGGCGTCACACACGCCGATTCAGCGATGATAGCAGGTGATCAGCAACCAAAAAAAGGTCCTGATCATTCCCAGCGACCAACGATCTCCCAGCAGGGGTCTGATCATTGGTCGCTGTCACGCATAATGATTTTGTTAACGATATCGTTGCTACGTCACAAAGAGCAATGATATCGTTAACGAAATCGTTATGTGTGAAGGTACCTTTAGGGTTAACTAGGACTAGTCCAGAGTGGGTGGGGCTAAAGTGAGAGGACAAAGACAGTATCCTGGAGGAAGGTCAGAAAAGACCTAGTGTTCAGAAGAGGCAGACCTCTAAAGATAAATGAGGTATCGCTACTTTATTGACTTTACCACATGCAGAACGACATAAAAAAACAAATCCTGAATTGCTGACTTTTGTTCATTCTGCCTCACGAAAATCAGAATAGAAAGTGATTAACACCTTTACCCCCAAGGGTGGTTTGCACGTTAATGACGGGGCCAATTTTTACAATTCTGACCACAGTCCCTTTATGAGGTTATAATTCTGGAACGGATCCCAGTGATTCTGACATTGTTTTCTCGTGACATATTGTACTTCATGTTGGTGGTAAAATTTCTTTGATATTACCTGCATTTATTTGTGAAAAAAAACGGAAATTTGGCGAAAATTTTGAAAATTTTGCAATTTTCCAACTTTGAATTTTTATGCCCTTAAATCAGAGATATGTCATGCAAAATACTTAACAAGTAACATTTCCCACATGTCTACTTTACGTCAGCACAATTTTGGAACCACATTTCTTTTTTGTTAGGGAGTTATAAGGGTTAAAAGTTGACCAGCAATTTCTCATTTTTACAACATCATTTTTTTTTAGGGACTACATCACATTTGAACTCACTTTGAGGGGACTATATGATAGAAAATACCCAAGTGTGACACCATTCTAAAAACTGCACCCCTCAAGGTGCTCAAAACCACATTCAAGAAGTTTATTAACCCTTCAGGTGTTTCACAGGAGTTTTTGAAATGTTTAAAAAAAATGAACATTTTACTTTTTTTTCACAAAAATTTACTTTAGCTCCAATTTGTTTTATTTTACCAAGGGTAACAGGAGAAATTGGACCCAAAAAGTTGTTGTACAATTTGTCCTGAGTACGCTGATACCCCATATGTGGGGGTAAACCACTGTTTGGGTGCATGGCAGAGCTCAGAAGGGAAGGAGCACCATTTGACTTTTCAATGCAAAATTGACTTGAATTAAGATAGGATGCCATGTCGCGTTTGGAGAGCCCCTGATGTGCCTTAACATTGAAACCCCCCACAAGTGACACCATTTTGGAAAGTAGACTCCCTAAGGAACTTATCTAGATGTGTGGTGAGCACATTGACCCACAAAGTGCTTCACAGAAGTTTATAATGTAGAGCTGTAAAAATAAAAAATCATATTTTTTCACAAAAATGATATTTTCGCCCCCAATTTTTTTATTTTCCCAAGGGTAACAGAAGAAATTGGACCCCAAAAGTTGTTGTGCAATTTTTCCTGAGTACGCTGATACCCATATGTGAGAGTAAACCACTGTTTGAGCGCATGGCAGAGCTCGGAAGGGAAGGAGTGCTGTTTGACTTTTCAATGCAAAATTGACTGGAATTGAGATGGGATGCCATGTCGTGTTTGGAGAGCCCCTGATGTGCCTAAACATTGAAACCCCCCTACAAGTGACACCATTTTGGAAAGTAGACCCCCTAAGGAACTGATCTAGATGTGTGGTGAGCACACTGACCCACCAAGTGCTTCACATAAGTTTATAATGTAGAGCTGTAAAAATAAAAAATCATATTTTTTCACAGAGATGGAGCACTGTTTTACTTTTTCAACGCAGAATTGGCTGGAATTGAGACCGGACGCCATGTCGCATTTGGAGAGCCCTTGATGTGCCTAAACAGTGGAAACCCCCCAATTCTAACTGAAACCCTAACCCAAACACACCCCTAACCCTAATCCCAACCCTAACCATAACCCTAACCACACCCCTAACCTGAACATGCCCCTAACCCTAATCCCAACCACATCCCTAACCCCAACACACTCCTAACCCTAATCCCAACCCTAACCATAACCCTAACCACACCCCTAACCTGAACATGCCCCTAACCCTAATCCTAGCCACATCCCTAACCCCAACACACTCCTAACCCTAATCCCAACCCTAATAACACCCCTAACTCCAACACACCCCTAACCCTAATCCAAACCCTAACCATAAGCCTAACCACACCCCTAAGCTGAACATGCCCCTAACCTTAATCCCAACCACATCCCTGACTCCAACACACCCCTAACCCTAATCCCAATCCTAATCCCAGCCATAAATGTAATCCAAACCCTAACCCTAACTTTAGCCCCACCCCTAACTTTAGCCCCAACCCTATCTTTAGCCCCAACCCTAACCCTAACTGTAGCCCCAACCCTAACTGTAGCCCTAACCCTAACTTTATCCCCAACCCTAACTTTAGCTCCAACCCTAACCCTTACTTTAGCTCCAACCCTAACTTTAGCCCCAACCCTAACCCTAACTGTAGCCCCAACCCTAACTTTAGCCCCAACCCTAACCCTAACTGTAGTCCCAATCCTAACTTTAGCCCCAACCCTAACCCTAACTTTAGCCCCAAACCAAACCCTAACTGTTGCCCCAACCCTAACCCTAATTGTAGCCCCAACCCTAACCCTAACTGTAGCCCCAACCCTAACTGTAGTCCCAATCCTAACTTTAGCCCCAACCCTAACCCTAACTTTAGCCCCAAACCAAACCCTAACTGTTGCCCCAACCCTAACCCTAATTGTAGCCCCAACCCTAACCCTAACTGTAGCCCCAACCCTAACTGTAGCCCCAACCCTAACTTTAGCCCCAACCCTAACTTTAGCCCCAACCCTAACCCTAACTTTAGCCCCAACCCTAACCCTAACTTTAGCCCCAAACCAAACCCTAACTGTTGCCCCAACCCTAACCCTAATTGTAGCCCCAACCCTAACCCTAACTGTAGCCCCAACCCTAACTGTAGCCCCAACCCTAACTTTAGCCCCAACCCTAACCCTAACTGTAGTCCCAATCCTAACTTTAGCTCCAACCCTAACCCTAACTGTAGCCCCAACCCTAACTGTAGCCCCAACCCTAACTTTAGCCCCAATCCTAACTTTAGCCCCAACCCTAACCCTAACTTTAGCCCCAACCCTAACCCTAACTTTAGCCCCAAACCAAACCCTAACTGTTGCCCCAACCCTAACCCTAATTGTAGCCCCAACCCTAACCCTAACTGTAGCCCCAACCCTAACTGTAGCCCCAACCCTAACTTTAGCCCCAACCCTAACCCTAACTGTAGTCCCAATCCTAACTTTAGCCCCAACCCTAACCCTAACTTTAGCCCCAAACCAAACCCTAACTGTTGCCCCAACCCTAACCCTAATTGTAGCCCCAACCCTAACCCTAACTGTAGCCCCAACCCTAACTGTAGCCCCAACCCTAACTTTAGCGCCAACCCTAACCCTAACTTTAGTCCCAACCCTAACCCTAACTTTAGCCCCAACCCTAACCCTAAAGGGAAAATGGAAATCAATACATTTTTAAAATTTTATTATATTTCCCTAACTAAGGGGGTGATGAAGGGGGGTTTGATTTACTTTTATAGCGGGTTTTTTAGCAGATTTGTATGATTGGCAGCTGTCACACACACTAAAAGACACTTTTTATTGGAATAAATAGTTTTTGCGTCTCCACATTTTGAAAGCTATAATTTTTTCATATTTTGGTCCACAGAGTCATGTGAGGTCTTGTTTTTTGTGGTTCGAGTTGACGTTTTTAGTGGTGCCATTTTCAGGAATGTGACATTTTTTGTTTGCTTTTTATTCCAATTTTTGTGAGGCAGAATGAACAAAAGCCAGCAATTCGTGAATTTCTTTTGGAGGGGGGCGTTTATATAATTTCACGTTTGATAAAATTGATAAAGCAGTTTTATTCTTCCGGTCAGTATGATTATAGTGATACCTCATTTATATTTTTTTTATGTTTTGGCGCTTTTATACGATAAAATCTATTTTATATAAAAATAATTATTTTTGCATCGCTTTATTCTGAGGACTATAACTTTTTTATTTTTTCGCTGATGATGCTGTATGGCAGCTCGTTTTTTGCGGGACAAGAAGACGTTTTCAGCGGTATAATTTTTTTTAGATCCCTCTTTTTGATCGCGTGTTATTCCACTTTATGTTAGGCGGTATGATAATAAAGCGTTGTTTTTTTCCTCTTTTTTTATGGTGTTCACTGAAGGGGTTAACTAGTGGGACAGTTTTATAAGTCGTTATGGAAGCTGCGATACTAAATATGTGTACTTTTATTGTTTTGTTTTTTTATTTAGACAAAGAAATGTATTTATTGGAACAATATTTTTAATTTTTTTCTTTATTTAGGATTTTTTTTTTGTAAGGGGGTCAGATCGGGAGACCTTGGTGGCCATTCAACTGGCCCATGACAACCAATCCGCTTTACAGGAAACACAAAAATTGGAACACAAGAATTGATGGCATGGTGTGGTATATGGGGTACAAAGATAGTGGGGCAATTCTTCATCAATGGAAACCTCAATGCCACTGGATATCTGAAATTGCTACATGATGATGTGTTGCCCTCTTTATGCACTGAAGATGGCATGTTCCCTGAGTTTTTCCAGCAAGATGGTGCACCACTACATTATGGGTGTCAGATCCCAGCATTCCTACATGAACAGTTTCCTGGAAAGTGGATTGGTCGTCGTGGGCCAGTTGAATGGCCACCAAGGTCTCCCGATTTGACCAATATTACCCTGGATAGAGGGAAAACGAGATTTACTACAAGACCAATATGTCTGATGATACCCGTGGCCTACTGGGGTAAGTGATGGAGTCAGCGACTGTGTGCTCCATCACAACAACTCTTAACAGTATGGGTGTCCTGATAACACAGTCCGGCCCTGCTTTGGGGTCATCTGAAGCCAATTGTCTATGCTGTGAAGATACAAGATGTGCAGCATCTGAAACAACAGATACTAGAAGCCTGTGCTAGCATTTCTTCTGCAGTGTTGCTATCAGTGTATCAAGAGTGGGAGAAGAGGGTTGCATTGACAATCCAACAGAATGGGCAGCACTTTGAACACATTTTGTAAGTGGTCATAAACTTGTAAATAACTCATGAAAGAATAAAGTTACGTTAAAACCAAGCACACCATTGTTTTTATTGTGAAATTCTCAATAAGTTTGATGTGTCACATAACCCTCTTCCCATTAAAAAAAATAAAGTTGGATACAAAATGGCTGACTTTAAAAAAAGCCGCCATGGTCACCTCCCATCTTGAAACGTTGTCCCCCTCCCATATACTAATGTGCCACAAACAGGAAGTTGATATCACCAACCATTCCCATTTTATTTAGGTGTATCCATATAAATGGCCCACCCTGTATATGGAGTCCGCTAACTATTTTAGGAAAATCTGCTCTCAAGGAGGCAAGTAACACTCCGTCCCTCCCAAGTCTCACCGTATGGCTAATCAGTACTGTACAACCACATACTGAGTATTTCTACATTCAGCCGAAATTGTAGGACAAATGTTGGTGCCATGTTTACCCATTTCTCTTTGTGAAAATGTAAAATCTGGGGCTAAAACTACATTTTGGTGGTAAAAATGTAATTATTTTTGCTTCACTGCCCAATGGTATAAGATTTTGTGACACATCTGTAGTATCAATATGATCACTGCATCCCTAGAATAATTCAGCAAGAGGTGAAGTTTGTAAAATGGGGTTACTTATGAGGAGTTCTGCCGTTTTGACACTTCAGGGGCTCTCTCAGTGGGTCATGGCACTCCACAAAACACAACAGTAAAATCTGCACTATAGTACGGTGCTCTTTCCCTTCTGAGCTGTGTATGAAAAATATTTCCCGCTTAAACGTAGGGTTTTGATGTACTAATTTTTTTACAACATGCTGAGGTACATTTTTTCCTATTACCCCTTAAAAATTAAAAACTTGTGGCTAAAACAACATTTGGTAATGGTAAAAATGTAATTATTCTTTCTTCACCGCCCAATAGTGTAAAACTCTATGAGGCACATGGGGTGCCAACATGATCACTGCACCCCTAGATGAATTCATTTGGGAGTGTAGTTTGTATGATGAGGTAATATATGGGGAGGTTCTGCTGTTCTGGCATCTCAGGTGCTTTCCCAATGCAATGTGACATGGCATCGTCAAACCAGTCCAATATGGCACTTCTGAGCTTTGCAATGTGCCTCAAAAGTAGTTTTTGACCACATATGGGGTATCGGTGAAATTGCACAACAAATTTTGTGGTCCATTTTCCTCTGATATCCTTGCGAAAATGAAACAATTTGGCGATAAAACAACAGTTTTGTGGAGAAAAAATGTTGTTTTCATAGATCAATGTTGTAAAATTTTGTGAAGCACCTGGGGGTTCAAGTTGCTCACCACATGTCTAAATAAATACCTTGAGGGATCTAGTTTCCAAAATGGTGTCACTTGTGTGGTTTTCCACTGTTTTAGGCACACAAAGGGCTCTCCAAACACAACATGACACCAACACACAACTTTATAAACTTATGTGAAGCACCTGAGAGTTTAAAGTGCTCACCTCACATCTAGATACATTCCTTGATGAATCTAGTTTCCGAAATGGGGTCACTTGTGGGAAGTTTCCACTGTTTAGGCACATCAGGGGCTCTCCAAATGGGACATGGAGTCCACTAATGATTCCAGCAAATTTTGAGTTCAAAATGTCAAATGGAGCTCCATACCTTCCGAGCCCTGCTGTGCGCCCAACAGTACCTTTTCCCCACATATGGGATATAGGTGTGCTCAGAAGAAATTGCACAACAATTCTTCGGGTCTATTTTTTCCTGTTCACTTGTGAAAATAACAAAATTGAGGCTAAAAGAACATTTGGGTGTAAAAAAAAAAATGTTCACGGTTCAAAGTTTGGGATTTTTTGGGGGATTCAAGGTGCTCAGCATACATCTAGACAAGTTTCTTGAGTGGTCTAGTTTCCAAAAAAGGGTCACTTGTGGGGGGTTCCACTGTTTAGGCACATCAGGAACTCTCCAAACAGGACATGACATCTACTTTTGATTCTAGCCAATTTTGCTTTCAAGAAGTCAAATGGTGCTCCTTCCCTTTTGAGCCCTGCCGTCGACCCAAACAGTACCTTTCTCCCACATTGGTCTCTTGTTTCCCTTGTGAAAACAAGGAAATTTGGGCTTAAAATAAATTTTTGTGAAAACAAGTTTTTATAATGGCTTCAATTTAGATTTTTTTCTGTCATATAGGCCCCTCAAAGTCACTTCAAATGTGATATGATCCCAAAATAAATGGTTTTGTAAATTTTGTGGGAACCCTAACCCTTTTAACTTCCTAACAAAAAAAATTATGTTTCAAAAATTGTTATTGATTAAGTATTTTGTACACCATAACTCTCTGGTTTAAGGGCATAAAAATTAAAAGTTTGAAAATTACAAAATTTTCAACATTTTTTATTTTTTTCACAAATGGAAGTCATATCAAAGAAATTTTAACACTATCATGTGGAACACCCAGCAGGGCCGTGGGGTACTCAGTACCGGGTCCGGTCATTATTAAAGGGGTGGTCACGGTGGCGGTGACCCGGTGTGTGGTTCTGGGTGCCCAAGTAAAAGGGACGGTCTTTAAAGGGGTTTGAATAAAGTTTGTTTGTGATGCCACTTGTGGTACTCGGTCAGGGGTGACTGACACTGCTTAAAGGGGTCCGCTGGGGTGATGTTATGGCAGCTGGGATGGTATGGCTTCCCACAGGTGAAGCTGGGTCCCCAGGGCTCCCGATGTGTTTAGCAAGGATGGTGCCGGAAAGAAACGAAGGACATGGGGTTGCAGTCTCTTTACCGCTTTACTGAAGGGTTCAGGCATCCACAGTCCAGGGTACCGGATCACTGGTGTCGATGGACCAGCCGGCTTGGAAGTGAATCTGGAATCCCCTTTACCAGGTGGAGTTGGAAGCCTTTCCTCTAGACCTGTGGTGTAGTCCCTTGCTGCCTTAGGCCTCACACAAGGTCCTCACATGTTCTCTTTGTCCCCCTTTAGGTAGGACAATACCCGTATGACAGGTAACTCAAGCCTTTTTACATGATCTCTATTACGACCTGGGCTATATGTGTTACTGTGTCTTCAGGTGTATGGTGGACAGGTAACTTGCAATCTGCTGCCGCGCCAGTTTTTGCTGTGAGATGTAGAGTACTGCACAACCTCGGTCTTCCGGCTACCGGTTTCATGCGCTTCAGTGTGGAAGAAGCTCAGTCGCAGCTTCTCCCCAGCACTTCACTTCGGCTGTGTCTATTTTCTCCTCCACATCCTCTACAATCTGTTCTGTTTTCCTTTCTCTCTTTCCAGGAGCTGCAGCACCTGTCGTGACTGCACGGCTCCTCTCTTCCCTCTCTGCCTCAGACTGCATCAGTCTGCTGTCTGGCACGCACTAACTCACTTCCCCTCCAGACCAGAATATATATATAGGGGAGCCACCAACAAGCTGGATCAGAGCTCCCCCTTCTGGCCAGGAGTATGAAAATGTTGCATCTTTGTGATTACCTGATGAAAGAGATCCTTCATCGCTTCCAAGCATGACATCACTCTCCCCGTGAGGAAAGCAATGCCACTGTAACAACCTGGAACCTGGGGTGTTGCACTTGAAGTACAATATGTCACAAAAAATTATCTCAGAATCAGTGGGATCTGTTGAAGCGATCCAGAGGTATTACCTCATAAATTGACATTGGTCAGAACTGTGGTGTGGCTGATGTAGGATCATTTATTGAGTATCCTGGCATTTCTCTGCACTGATACATTGTAGCAAACTATCTGGACATGATTGTGTTTTGTGTAACTGATGTATTTTGTTAAAGGGGTTATGTGGCCGTAGGCTTCCCTCTATGTGACTGCAGACTTGTACATGCACTGCGTGCTGTGAGGGATCCCTGATGCTGGCGCCAGAAGCAGGCAGTCTTTTGGCAGCATGTATGCAATTTGAATACTTAGGCCGGGGTCACACTTGCGAGTGCAATGCAAGAAACTCACACGAATCTCTCACATCAATACTCGGCACTGCCACCAGCACTCAGGAACTGAACGTTCAGCTGCATAGAAATACAAGCAACCGCACGCTACAGGGCCGAGTGCGGGAGTTTCTTGCATTACACTCGCAAGTGTGACCCCGGCCTTACAGACACATTCCAACTAGACATGTCTGGCTTCACTCAATTCACCTGAACTAACCAAGGCTGTGTTAGCTTGTGACCACATACATGCAATGAGAGGATTCACAAGTCTCCAGTCACATATAGTGACTGCAGACTTGTAACCTAATGCTGGACATTAGCTTTAAGGCCGGGGTCACACTTGCGTGTGTAATGTAAGGAACTCGCACGAGTCTCTCGCATCAATTTCTGGCACTGCCGCCGGCACTCAGGACTGGAGTGTGTGGCTGTACGTATTTCTATGCAGCTGCACACTCCGGTCCCGAGTGCCGGCGACAGTGTCCGGAATTGATGTGAGTTTCTCGCATCACATTCGCAAGTATGACCCCAGCCTAAGGCCTAGGCTACACTGCAACTTTTTGTTGCTATTGATTGATTTTATCTGACTTTTCACAAACATTCAGATAGGGAGGAGTGATCCCGCTCACATTTACAGTGATCGAATCCGAACTAGCACTACCCTAGATTTTAATGAAAACTTTCAGCAGCTGCTCCCTAATTGTTTAAAAGTTGGGAAAATATTAAAACTTAGTAATTTTTTACATTTTATACCATTAAAATGTTTTTAAAAATTTGACCACAATTTGGGACAGTATGTGATGTTAATGTGCCAGTTATGAATATAATAATCTAATTTACACTGTTGAGCTATGTTGTAGTCGTTCCCCTGTAAGACCCCCTCCTATGATGATATCACAAGGTAGGGGGATTTGATGACAACTAGTCATGTCCAAAGAGATGCCATCCTCATAAACTAAGCTTCAGTATCTGTAGCTGCTAGTCATGGGATGCACAGCTGTACAATAAAGCAAGGAGTAACCCATGATAGAGACATGATGCTTTCACTGTAGGGTATGTCCACACAATGCATTTTTTCAGTGTTCTTGACATGTTTCTATCACCTGTTCATTTGTATGGGTAAAAAAAGCTTCAAAGCTAGAGTTCATATGAGTTTATGCCACCAGGGGGTGCAGCACCGCAAGTCAACGAAGCTGCAATCCATTCATTCCCCAGTTTTTACAGCCAGGGGCAGCTGCATTAGCAGGCTCCTGGTTGTAAAATTATTTAACCCCTTCAGAAGGATTTACATCGTGGGACATGACTGTACAGCGGACAGGTATGGGATATTGGTGTTTTTTTTTGTTTTTCCATTTTTTTCAGAAGATCGAGGGTCGTCAGTTAAATTGACCGTATGGTAGGGCTAGCGGAACGCACTAAATAATTAGAGAAAAGGAATAAGGTGCATTCGCAGCCCGGGGTCCACCGTGCAGAGATGGAACCTGCTGCTAAGCAATGACGAACTATATGGCGGTACAATGAGGATTCACACACGGGTTAGTTTCACCCTGTTTGAAAGAAGTGAACCCTGTTGTGTCACAGGGCCGCAGTACCGCACGTAACAGAAATAATAATAAAGTAGCACAAGAGTGCATGCAGTGCTGCTATGGCGGACGCCACTAACCACCCAGACTTTGGTTAGGAAAGCGCAAAGATAGCGCACAGCTGTCACAGTAATAGATGCTGTTTGTGTACTAGTGTTGGTAACAAGTCAGGCGCTAGATTACAATCATCCTCCTTACATGAGCATTCAAACACAAGGTGTTAGGAGTCAAATTCCTGCCGCTGTGCAGATGGAAACTCAAGCCATGTCTGCTGCGGTCTCCCATTCTACATCAACCGCAGTGGAGCATGCTCAGCGCAGACATCGGTCCCAGCGTCTCGCTCAGTCTGATACTGTGCAAATGGTTACTGCTGCCTTTCCAGGCTCTGCTGTTGTAGCCTGCACTGGTCAGCGGCGAGCAGGCTTTTCTGGGACTAAGTCCTGCCTTGCGCACACTGAGCATGCCCAAGGTAAGACCTGTCATTGGAGGTCAGGGGTCACATGCTCAGGTGCTGCAGCAGCTATCATTGGTCCTCTAGGAAGGTCCTGAAGTTGTTCAGGTACTGTAGCATCTTCCATTGGTTCCCTAGGAAGGTCCTGAAGCTGCTGCAGCTATAAAAGGTTTGCATGGCCGCACGGCCATGCGCTAGTATCACCTCATGTCATGAGCTTGTTATTTGTGGTCACGCCTGTATGTATGTATTCAGGGACCCGGCTGAAATAAGCCCCTAGAATACCGGCACCTCCGTTGAGGAGCGTTTGTGTGCTTTTCTGGGTGCATGACCACTGGCTGCCATCAGCTCAGCAGTTAGCTGTGTTCCACTGTGACGCTAACAGGGCACAGCATCTTATTTCTAACGACTCTGTGGAGTTAACAGAGTTTGCTTATAGTGCCGCCATTTGCCAGCAGCAGGTTCCTCTCCTGCACGGTGGACCCTGGGTTGCGAACGCACCTATTTATACATATATATACTCGGTGCGTTCCACCAACCCTAACACAAGGGAGGGGATGTTTAAAGAGCGACTTTCACTCACAACACACACACGTAAACAAGAGTATACTAGCGCATGGCCATGCAAACCTTTTATAGCTGCAGCAAGTTCAGGACCTTCCTAGAGGACCAATGAGAACTGCTACAGTAACTGAGCAACTTCAGGACCGTCCTAGAGGAAAAATAGGAGCTGCTGCAGTACCTGAGCATGTGACCCCAGACCTCCACTGAGGGGTCTTCCTTTGGACATGCTCAGAAGGGAAAAAGCAGGACATAGTCCCAGAGATGTCTGCTCACCGCTGATCAGTTCAGGCTACAATGGCAGAGACTGGAAAGGCAGCATGAACCCTTTGCACAGAATCAGACTGAGCGAAACGCTGGGACCGACGTTTCCACTGAGCAGGCTCCACTGTGGCTGCTGCAGAATGAAAGACTGCAGCAGACATGGTTCGAGATTCCCCCTGTGCAGCAGCGGGAACTCGACTCCTAACAGCATACGATAAAGATATTTAAACACCATGTGTATTTATTTCATTAAAATACTTTATTCATAACGTGTGTGTGTTTATTTAACCCTTTATTACTATTGGATTAATAATGGATAGGCGTCTTATTGACATCTCTCCATTATTAAAGGGAACCTGTCACCTGAATTTGGCGGGACCGGTTTTCGGTCATATGGGCGGAGTTTTCAGGTGTTTGATTTACTCTTACTTTACCCGCTGGCTGCATGCTGGCCGCAATATTGGATTGAAGTTCATTCTCTGTCCTCCGCAGTACACGCCTGTGCAAGGCAAGATCGCCCATATGACCGAAAACCGGTCCCGCCAAATTCAGGTGACAGGTTCCCTTTAACCTGGCTTACTGTCACCTTACTTTAGCAAGGTGACATTAACCCTTTATTACCCCATATCCCACCGCTACTCGGGAGTGGGAAGAGAGGGTGGCTAAGTGCCAGAATAGGCGCATCTTACAGATGTGCCTTTTCTGGGGTGGCTGGGGGCAGATGTTTTTAGCCAGGGGGGCCAATAACCATGGTCCCTCTCTAGGCTATTAATATCTGCCCTCAGTCACTGAATGAAAGACAATTGCTGTGACATAATGCATTATATTGTAAATCTACATGTAAACATGGGTTCGTTAGCGGTCCTTAAATACAAATGCTTTGCACCATGCAGCTCTCTTCACATGACGCACTGGCTTTAGGCCTTATGCAGATGTCTGATACTCTTGTACGAGTGGAATCCATGATTTCCACAGATATCACTCATACCTTGATGATCTATGGGGCCATTCACTTGTCTGTGATATTTAGTAGAAATTTGAAGGGACTTGTTCAACTGTGATCAGAGGGTCAGATATAATTCGGCAATGAAGTCTATGAGTCTGTGGAAAAAAAACAGACTGCACTCTGTTAACATCCAGTTGTGGCCCAATTTTCATGGACAGTCAGAAAGGAGAAGTTGGAGAAACTTCTTTTTTTCTTGAGAAGAACTTATGACAGTGATCAAACTTTGATGAACATCTGATCAAAAGAATTGATTTGTTTTTCTCATACATGAATGAGACCTTAGACAGATGAAATGAAACATTTGCTGCTAAAAGCCACTTACTAGAAGAATGTGCTGTAACCCACATACACCTGGCCTTTCCTCTGTCTCCTCCAAGCAGACAGTTTAACTGTCATTTGACCTCTAGCGCTATATCTCTATGCAAAGTAGGCAGACCATACCAAGTAGAGATGGAAGGGTGTTGGTTGGGACAGGGGAGATACTCAAAAATCTGGATGTATGTACATATATACTAAGTATGTAACATTCGCCAACATTTTATTTTCCTACAAAAACATGATGGTGATCAAGGAACAGAGGAAGTGACAGGTTAAGTGCAGGTTCTTGGGAGTGGTACAGTCTGATAATATGGCCCTTGCACCAGAAAAGTTTGTGTACTGCTGCGCCCCAATTGGCATTTTATACACTATTCTTAACCCCTTAGTGACGGAGCCAATTTTAACCTTACTGACCAGGCCAATTTTTGAAGTCTGACCAGTGTTACTTTATGAGGTAATAAATCTAAAACGCTTCCCACTGATTCTGAGATTCATTTTTTTGCGACACATTGTACTTTATGTTAGTGGTAATATCAGAATTTTGGGAAAAATTTTGCAATTTTAAAACTTTCACTCTTTAGATCCTTAAACCAGTTAGTCATGCCATACAAAATAATTAATAAATAACATTTCCCATTTATTATTATTATTATTATTATTATTATTTATTTATATATAGCATATGTCTACTTTACATCTGCAGCATTTTTCAAGTGTCATTTTATTTTGTTTGGTTTTGTAAATTTCATAAAAAATGAGAAATTGCTACTAAATTTTCAAGCCATCTAAAATCTAATCACATTTTTAGAGACCTACAGTATATATTGTGCTAACATTTAAAAAAAAATGCATCCCTCAAATACTTCTGGATTTTTTCAACTCTTCAGGTGCTAGACGTTGCTTTAGCCCCATTTATTTCACTTTCATAAGAAATAGCATAAAAAATGGACCCCACAATTTGTTATGTAGTTTCTTTTGAGTGCTCTGATACCCCACATGTGGTCAGAAACCTCTGTTTTTACAAATGGCAGAGCCCGGAAAGGAAGGAGCACCATTTGAATTTTGGAATAGAAATTTTGATCAAATAGATTGTGGGCACCATGTCGCATTTTCAGAGCCCCAAAGGTCCCTAAACAGCAGAAAACCCCTCAGGGATTTTATCCAGGGGTATAGTGAGCATTTTGAACCCACAGGTACTTCACAGACTTTGATAACATTAGGTCGTCATGTTAAACACAAAAATGTTGTTTGCAAGAGGTAACATGAAAACAGCACAGTTTGTTACCCCCTTTCTTGTGAGAGTGGCAATACCCCGCAAGTAGTCGAAAAGTACTGTTTTAACACACGGTAGGGCTTAGAAGGGAAGAAGCGACATTTGGTATTTGGAAATTTCACTGGAATAGATTGCAGACATCATGTCGCATTTGCAGAGCCCCTGAGGTACCAAACAGCAGAAACCCCCACAAGTGACTCCATTTTGGAAACTAGACCCATCAAGGAATTCATCCTTGGGAATTTAACCTACGAACGATTCACAAAAGTTTATAACATTTAGATGTGAAAGCAAAAAATAAAATGTTTTCCACTAAAATACTACTCTGGCATCAAATTTATATTTTCTACTAGGGGTAAAATGGACATCATAATTTGGTATGCAATTTTTACCTAGCGTGGCAGTACCCCATGTGTGGTTTGAGCACACGACAGGGATCGGATTGGAAGGTTCGCTACTTGGCTTTTAGAATCCAGATTCCATTTGAGTAGATTGTGGACTCCATTAGCTAAGCCCTTGAGATGCCAAAACAACAGAACCATTCCCCCAAGTGACCCGGTGTTAGAAACGTCACTGCTTAAAGGGAACCTGTCACCTGAATTTGGCGGGACTGGTTTTGGGTCATATGGGCGGAGTTTTCGGGTGTTTGATTCACCCTTTCCTTACCCGCTGGCTGCATGCTGGCTGCAATATTGGATTGAAGTTCATTCTCTGTCCTCCATAGTACACGCCTGCACAAGGCAAGATTGCTTTTCGCAGGCGTGTACTATGGAGGACGGAGAATGAACTTCAATCCAATATTGCAGCCAGCATGCAGCCAGCGGGTAAGGAAAGGGTGAATCAAACACCTGAAAACTCCGCCCATATGACCCAAAACCAGTCCCGCCAAATTCAGGTGACAGAGTCCCTTTAAGGAATTCATCTAGGGGCGTAGTGAGTACTTTCAACCCACAGGTGACTCTGAGAATATTATAACATTATGACGTGTGAATATAACATTTTAGTGGTAAAAATATGATTTTTTTATTTGTTGCAAATGTGTCAGTTACACAAGGGTTAATAGGTGAAACTGGACCCCACAATTTATTGCCCAATTTCTCCCGAATGCGTTGCTGTCCGATATGTTGTCAGAAACTACTGTCAGGCCACATGTCAGGGCTGAGACGGAAGGAGCACTCTTTGGCTTTTTGAGGCCTATAATACCTTGCGGGCGACATTTGTGGAGCCCCCAAGGTGCCAAAACAGCAGAAAAACACCACAATGAGACCATTTTAGAAATTACACCTCTCACTTAATTCATCTACGGCTGTAGCGACTGCTTTGAAACATCCACAACGTGCTTTTCTTTCTAGAGATTTGCAAATATGGTCTTTTAGTGCCCATACATTGTGCCCTCATACAATGTAGAGCCTCCATTTAGTGTAGCACCCCCATACATTGTGCCCAGCTCGTATTCTGGCAATACACACCCGTGTCCTCTCCCCACTATAATAATGCCAAACATGTGGCTGTGGAGTGCCCGCCAGGACCGTGGGATACTCGGCCACGTCCGACAGCAGTGACCAGGTCCGTGGCCCTGGATGTCCAATAAAAGTGAAATAAAAGGAAAAAAAATAAAAAGTTTTAAGGGAAATTGTTCGTGACACCACCTGTGGTACTCGGCAATAAAGGTGTTAGAGACCACTGGGGCTGATGGTGAGGCAGCAGAGTTGGCACAGCTCTCCACAGGTAGAGCTTTAGTCCCAGGGCACTAAGGTAGTAAAAGATGAAGATGCTGATGGTGGATGTAGTGCTGGGAGGATGACGCAGTAAATAAGTGTGAGGACACAGCAAGGTGCAGTTTCCAATGCTTTACTCACAGTTCTTAGTTGCCCCAGCCAGGATGCTGTGTCCTCCAAGTAGGTGATCCAGCCAGCTCTCAAGCAATTTAGATGCACTTTTCAGAACCCTCTTTCATATGTCCTTTCCTGGCCGTCTCTCTGCCCTGGCTTTGCCTCTCCTGCCCTGCGACTGCCACACAGTGTCCCAAGCCAGCAGCCACAGATCTTGTCGGGCGGTGAGCTCTAAGTCCCCCTGGACCCTATACGGCTGCCTTTTCAGCGAATGTGTGCAGATGTGGCTGTGCTTTTTGCAAAAGCCACAGCCTCCGGTTATCTAGCTGAGTCCTCAGTTTCTCCCGTGAATGGGACGGTCCCCTGACTGCGACCTGGTCCCTCCACCTGACTATGGTCAGCGTGAATACGAGCCCCATGGGTGGACTTCTCACTACCCGTGCCTCTGGGACCCCTTCCTTCTCTTCTTTCTTTAGCTTCACTTTCCTTCAGCTCCCTCTCTTTGGGAACTCCTTTCAGTCTGTCTTGATCTTTCTACTTCATCTCACTCTCTCTCTCACGTCTGCTCTACTCTCCTTCTCCCTGCAGATTCTCTGCCTTCTCAGGAGCTGCAGACTCACACGTCTGCTCAGCTCCAGTTCTCTCACAATCTACCTGACTCTTGCTTACCAAGCTCCTCCCCTACTCTACCTACCCCACCCACTCCTCCAACACCCTTTGCTATCCAGACTGAGATGAGGCCTTCCTCCCTAAGGGTACGCCCAGGTGCCCTGACTGAAGTATATAGTGTTGAATGCAGGTGTTAGGGTTCTGTGCAGTGTCCTCTCCTTACCTGAGAGTGGAATACCACACCTCTGGGTGAGGTGCAGTACTCTGTGGCGACTGGACCCTCAGGGGCGCCACAGCTGCTTACTGTGGTTTAGGCACTGAGGACCTCAGTAGGAGAGGGGCATTTGGATTTGGGAGCACAGATTTTACTTGATTTTATTTGAGGGGAAGGGAGCCATGTCCCTTTTACAGAGTCTTTGTGTGGCACCCCAGGAGTCCGGGTACCATAGTGGTATTGCCTGCCTCTCGGGGAGGGTGATGCCATGCCTGGAAGCGACAAGGATCCTTTTAACAGGTAACACATACATACAACATGTTCTGACTCCAGGCCAGAAGAGGGAGCTCTGGACCCTATTTCAGGGGAACGTTCCTAAATACAGTACAGACCAAAAGTTTTGACACACATTTTCATTTAAAGATTTTTCTGTATTTTCATGACTATGAAAATTGTACATTCACACTGAAGGCATCAAAACTATGAATTAACACATGTGGAATTATATACTTAACAAAAAAGTGTGAAATAATAATATGCAAAAAGACCGCCATGTATTATAAAGGATTAATACATCACCCCAAAAGAAGGCCGGTCCTTGGCAGATGTAGTGTCTCAGTGTCCGCCCCAACGCGCGTTTCGGAACACCTTCGTCAGGGAGCGCTCCCTGACGAAGGTGTTCCGAAACGCGCGTTGCGGCGGACACTGAGACACTACATCTGCCAAGGACCGGCCTTCTTTTGGGGTGATGTATTAATCCTTTTTACCGCTCTGTTTAGCCTTTAACTATCACGTGATGTTATATGACATGCTGGATATGGTACTATCCTATATAATACATGGCGGTCTTTCTGCATATTAGTCCTTCTTTGATTGAGGGCTTTTCTTCCCCTATTGGCCCTGTAACTTTAAACCCTTTATGCTGATGTGGCGAGTTACTCCTCTATTATGGGTTGGCAAGTAGTTGTCCTAGTGTCCCAGATGCACTGATTGTTTTTATGTTTATTGGATGACTCTGTTGTCATCACTGTCTCTTTGCCTTGCACTTTAATAAAGCAATTTTACTAAAGACATATAGTTATCTTTTTGGATTTATTTCCTCCCCCCCTCCTTAGTATATAGTTTTTGATAACTGTCTTGATCCGCTACTAGGGCAGAATAAATTTTACTGGGAATGGTCTATTATAGATTGTTTCAAATTACATTTTGATTATAAGTTTCCCAGATGAGAATCTATAGATACTGTCCGTCTTTGGCTACCCCTATTCTCTTTCAATATTTTATTTTACTTTATTTCACTTAAGGTACTGTCACACTAGACGATATCGCTAGCGATCCGTGACGTTGCAGCGTCCTCGCTAGCGATATCGTCCAGTGTGACAGGCAGCAGCGATCAGGCCCCTGCTGTGCTGTCGCTGGTCGGGGAAGAAAGTCCAGAACTTTATTTCGTCGCTGGACTCCCCGCAGACATCGCTGAATCGGTGTGTGTGACACCGATTCAGCGATGTCTTCACTGGTAACCAGGGTAAACATCGGGTAACTAAGCGCAGGGCCGCGCTTAGTAACCCGATGTTTACCCTGGTTACCATCGTAAAAAAACAAACAGTACATACTTACATTCAGCTGTCTGTCCCTTGCCGTCTATTTCCTGCACTGACTGCTGGCCGCAAAGTGAAAGTGAAAGCACAGCACAGCGGTGAGTCACACAGCGGTGACTCACCGCTGTGGCTGTGCTCTGCTTTCACTTTGCGGCCAGCAGTCAGTGCAGCAAACAGACGGCAAGGGACAGACAGCTGAATGTAAGTATGTACTGTTTGTTTTTTACGATGGTAACCAGGGTAAACATCGGGTTACTAAGCGCGGCCCTGCGCTTAGTTACCCGATGTTTACCCTGGTTACCGGGGACCTCGGGATCGTTGGTCGCTGGAGAGCGGTCTATGTGACAGCTCTCCAGCGACCAAACAGCGACGCTGCAGCGATCCGGATCGTTGTCGGTATCGCTGCAGCGTCGCTAAGTGTGACGGTACCTTTAGTCCCACTGTGGGACATGAATATTTGTTTTACTTTGATTGCTCATCTCATGCATTGTACTATTCGTGTACTGCAGTGCATGAGACCTGACAGTGACTCACTGACTGTGCCTGTGAGCCGCAGCTTATGGCTGGATCTTACATACCTCTGTACCTTGGGGTCATCAGATGACATCAGAGTTAGGGTATGTGCACACGATGCGGAAAACGCTGCGGATCCGCAGCGTTTCCGCAGCTGCGGGTCCGCAGCAGTTTCCCATGAGTTTACATTACAATGTAAACCTATGGGAAACAAAAAACGCTGTGCACATGCTGCGGAAAAAAACACATGGAAACGTAGCGGTTTACATTCCGCAGCATGTCACTTCTTTCTGCGGATTCCACAGCGGTTTTACAGCTGCTCCTATAGAAAGCCGCAGTGAAATCTGCAGAAAAACTGCGGTAAATCCGCAATAAATCTGCAGCAAAAACGCAGCGTTTTTGCCCTGCAGATTTATCAAATCCGCTGCAGAAAAATCCACAGTGGACCAGAATACGTGTGCACATAGCCTTAGGCTGCCGTCACACATTCAGTATTTGGTCAGTATTTTACATCAGTATGTGTAAGGCTACTTTCACACTAGCGTCGGTACGGGCCCGTCGCAGTGCGTCGGGCCAACGTACCGACTCATACTGTGAAATAAAATCACAACGGGGGCAGCGGATGCAGTTTTTCAACGCATCCGCTGCCCCTTTTAAGGAGGGGGCGGAGTTCCGGCCGTGCATGCGCAGTCGGAAAAAGCGGAACCGACGGACAAAAAAACGTTGCATGCAACGTTTTTTTGTCCCGACGGACTGCAAAAATACAATGCATCCGTCGCACGACGGATGCGACGTGTGGCAATCCGTCGCAATGCGTCGCTAATGAAAGTCTATGGAGAAAAAACGCATCCTGCGGGCAACTTTGCAGGATGCGCTTTTTCTCCAAAACGACGCATTGCGACGGAGGCCAAACGACGCTAGTGTGAAAGTAGCCTAAGCCAAAACCAGGAGTGGGTGATAAATGCAGAAGTGGTGCATATGTTTCTATTATACTTTTCCTCTGATTGTTCCACTCCTGGTTTTGGCTTACAAATACTGATGTAAAATACTGACCAAATACTGCTAGTGTGACGGCAGCCTAACATGGCAACAATCTGCACCAGCGATTATGATCAGTTATCGCAAATGACAGTGGCATTTAAAGGGTTAATCGGCCTCGATCAGTTCCAAAACTGGCCACAGCCAATACCCCAGAGTGTCAGCTGGCGCCTGCGGTGGGGCACTATTCACTCATTCCAGAAAGGCCGTACTGGGGGCCCACGGCACGTAAAGGGAGGCCGCCATGACGGGGTTACGTGGGACCTGGGGAGCTGGAGCAGTTAGAAGGGATACGGTGGTAAGGGGTTAACTGGGAACTTGAGGGGTGGCTTTAGGGGCATTTTTTGAAAATAAGGGGTGGAACTAGGGGACTGTGGGGAGGGGGCACATAAAAAGGGGCACGCTCCTCACGCAGGCATCCATTTTAGGTGCCTGCGTGACAAGTGAGGAATCTCCCGCCCACCCTCCCTTTTTTGGTTAGGGTAATGGGGGGGGTGAAGTCGGCATATGTGGGCTTTTGGAGTATTGTTTTAAGAGGCGTCTAAATGTATTTATTTTGTTATGTGAATGCTGTCAGGGTATTGTCACGGCAGTTGGCGGGGGTGGAGGTCCTCGAAGTCGGTGGAAATGGTAAATCGTGGTTCAATGGGGTGGGGATCTTGAGAGGTCCTGGACACCCCATGAGAGAATTTAACAAGGCGCGGTACGGTTATTCCGCGTGAGGTGGATTTATGGACCCCTGGCATGGGGGTGGGTTCGGTGGACCAGGATTGGTTGTTATCTATCCCTGAGCTGGTGCTTTACGGCTGGGGGTAAGACTCATCCTGGGCTGAACATTGTGGAGTTTTTGGGATACTGAGTTTTTTATAACTTTGGGGCTTCGAGGACCGCCCCTCCTATTCTGGGTTGTCATAAAAGTTCTGTTATCTTTTATTTAATAAAATGGCTGCTGTGGCCAATTAAATCCAACATATGTCTCCGTCTGCTGTTTTGAGTACGTTAGAAGTTTATTCTTTAGATTGTTAAGAGATCTGTTTAAGGGGGTTGGGGTAATTTTTTCCAGGTCACGGAACTCACGTATACCCTATGTCATGACCGCTGTTTTAAAATGGCGATCTGGAATAAGGATCCTTAAGGACAGCCATTTTAATGCACATTGGCAGTCATTAATGCTCTAATGAATGCTCTAATTGCGACGTGCGTCGTACGACACACATCGCAATGTGTCGTTTTGCAGAAAAAACGCATCTTGCAAAGTTGTTTGCAGGATGCTGTTTTTTCTCCATAGGCTTGTTTTAGCGACGCATTGCGAAGCATTGCCACACGTCGCAACCGTCGTGCGACGGTTGCGTCATGTTGTGGCTGACCGTCGGCACTGAAAAACATTGCTTGTAACGTTTTTTGGTGCGTTGTGTCCGCCATTTCCGACCGCGCATGCGCGGCCGAAACTCTGCCCCCTCCTCCCCACAACTCACAATGGGACAGCGGATGCGTTGTAATAATGCATCCGCTGCCCCCGTTGTGCTGCGTTGTCACAGGATGCGTCGGTACGTTGGCCCGACGCACTGCGACGGGCCGACGCTAGTGTGAAGGTAGCCTTAGTTGCACCAAATTCATTAATAGTAAACGCCTCTAATTTATGCATTTGGTGCGTTTTTCAACTGCCATAATTCCGCACTGAAAGTGTACGTCAGGTAGGGACCAACATACATTTCTGCCGTAATTTACTCCACTATTGAGCAAAAATTATAACTTTATCAGACGTGCTTGGCCATGTTCATGTTAAGCCCCATTTGCTTTTTTTTTTTTTTTTTTTTTTAAGCCCCATTTGCTTTTAAATAAAACAGGGGGAGCCTGGCAGGAGTGGTGTAAAAATGCCAAAAGTCACAACATTTTTTATCAAAATTAGTTGACTGAGTCTGGCCCTGGTGTGAAGCAAAGAGAAAAAAAAAATAAAAATGTACCAATAGCAACATTCTTGAACACGAGAGGGCGCACCATACAAACTATTTAGGATAACCCAAAAAGGGGTCTTATACGCTTACTTTACACTGTTAATAATCACTTACTAAAGTGTTAAAAGTCATGTGCAAACAAAAATAAAGTGGGTTAATTAGAAAGATGTTGAAGGGACAAATGGAAAACATGTAATTCTCCTACCAATATAAATACATGGGAGGTTACTAAGCTCACCTGTCCGTCATTGTTGCTGAGTGCAGTAGCCTTTGTACAGGGCAAACAGGCTCTGTCTGAACTCACCATTTAGGACAGAACCCTCTATCGGGCTGCAGCTACCAAGATGCCTGGCAAATTTAGGCTTTTGTTGCAAAATGCAGAACAACTGGTTGTTGTCTGTCAGAAAGAAGAAGAGTACCTGCTCAAGGAGGGAATGCAACAGCTAGCCATACTGGAGAAAGCCAGCATGGTGGTGGGCAAGTAAGTCCAGAAAGCCAAAAATGCCTTTATGTATGTATTATACCTGCTTAAACCAGGAAAAACATAAATAAAGGGCAATATATGTAAAATGACCTCCAAATTATGCGAAGCCATATACATATGTATTGGTGTGGTGATTCTTTACGCATTAACACAAGGTAATGAGCTACTATAGTCCTCTGGGTTGGATCAATGTAAATGCTCCTCATCTGTAGAATAAGGTGCTGCAAGAGACAAAACCTAATTCATATCCTAGTAAATGTTTAACTTTCCCTAGTACTCTATTAGAAGTTTAACAAAACAAAAACCTAAAGCAATTCACCAGTTTGTGCTGTACACGGCCCTACAAATCTGCCACAAATAGGGTGTAAATTAAGGTAGAAATGTACGCCTCCAGTCCATGCCTGAACTTCATTTCTGATGGTAGCACACAACCGCTGAATGTTGTGCCAAATTCCGTAAGAAGTTCACGCTTCGTAATGAGTTTGGTGCACTCTGGATGAAGACTTGTCCAAAACGCCATTCTCGTTGAATCCGCTGCATTCTATATTCCCTGCTGTCTCACGCTATGTTCCCATGATGAACTCTGGTGAGCTTCTGATGCTGCAGATCTTCTGGACCCATTAAGTAAAATGGGGTACTTGCATTATTTGTTTTCAGAGGAGAAAAAAAATTCTTGCATATTGTGAGTATACAGTCTTAATCTCATGTCCCCGATGTTGAGCTAGAAGGGGGGGGTAAACCATGAAAAACACCCTATTTAATGAGTGTTTAAAAAATAAACATTTTTAGGAAGGGGGGGTTAATACCATTATGAAATCTACACAGCTGTCATTTACCCCAATATGCCCCATTGTTCAAAAAAGATTTGAGGCTGCCTCAATAACTACCATATCTTGGTGTATGATACACAACTGCTATGTTGACCATACTCTGTTCTGCTGCAAAATCCAGTTTGCTTTCAGCAGCCATGTTTTTTGCATACATTATATATAATTTTTTTTTTTTTTTTTTTGTTAGGATGGTAAATGGGTGCTGCAAGGGGAAAACTGTGTTCCCTAGGAAAGCAAACCTCGTATAACATGGCGACTGTGTATATAAAGACCATAAATTATGACCGAACTCAAGATCTTTAATACTCTTCGTTAATAAAGTAGTTAGTTATTTATTTAAAGGTTTATAACCTCCAAACATAACAATGTTGTTTTGTAGAGACGGCTTCATCAAGGCTATAGGACCCACAAATTTCATGCATAATCAATTTTGTCATGAAGAGTTTGAGACTGTGATTGACTGCTCAGGAAAATGTGTGTTACCAGGTAAGCGATTGGAGCTGGTTCTTAGGCGCTCGGGGAGGTGCTAGGAACTGTTAATCACTGCCCACCACACAGTGAGCGTGCTGTGCCCGCCAGCCCTTCAATGTGTGTATACAGGGCAGGATGTCCCTGGGGGAGCGGTCACCACGCCCTAAGGCCATGTTCACACTGCAGTATTTGAAAGCTGAAGCCAAGTGGGTCTAATCTGCAGAGCAAATGCACTTGTTGCCTTCATATTTTCTGTTTCACTTGTGATTTTTAGCTTTTTTTTTTTTTTTTTTTTAAATACTGTTGTGTGAACCTGGCTTTACTGTGTAGTGAGCAGTGACTGCAACTGCTCACTGCAGCGCCCAGATGACTGGAAGGGAATGGCTGCAGGGAGAATAAAACTTAATTTTCTCCCTGTAGCCAATCTTGGGGTATGTTCACCCTCTGCATTTTTGATGCTTTTTTTTTTTTTCCTCCCATGCAAAACTTGCTCTCGGCAGTGAGAAACCTGTTTAAAAAAAAAAAGTCAGCATGTTTTTGGCAGCAAAAACTAATACCTGCATTTTTTTCGAACCACCCGTTGCTTTCAATGGGTGAAATACGCTGAAAGTGACATGCTCCATTCTGCAAAACCCTAGGGTTTGGCAAAAAGAGCTGTGAGCATTAGTTTTGAGATCTCATAGACCTTGCTGGTACTGTAAAATGAAAGTGAAAATTTAAAAAAAAAAAAGGCTGAAAAACGCAACGTGTGATCCTAGCTTTATAATTACACACCAAAACATTTTGCTTTCAGATTACCACTTTGCAGGTAACTTTGTGTGTCGTCGTCCTGGCCTTCGCCATGCTCAATCTAGAAATAATTAATACATAATAAACCCAGGGGTACAGATTTCTCAAATGGAATGAGTCATGAAATGGCGCTGTACTGAGTGACCATCTGTTTCATAGACACGGACTATACCTCTATGATCCCATCGTTGGGCGACCACTCTCGGACCTCCTCTTGTAGCTGCCCTTGTCATCCACATGAGGATTTCGTGCTACATAGAGGATGCCTTTCAGGAAATGGGGTGTGCGCCTGATAATTTGGACAGTCGCCCGTTATAAAATGGTGCGATAGACCTCAATATCTAATGTATTTGGTTTTCTCTGCACTAATGTCTCCAATGTTCCATTTGTTTTGCAGGCTTTGTAGATGCTCACACCCATCCTGTGTGGGCAGGTGACAGAGTACATGAATTTGCTATGAAAGTAAGCTTTAATCTACTGTTATTTATTAATCTTCCAGCATACTGTACATTTTGGATAAGTTAATGAAGATATGAACAGTGCTGTAGCTCTTGGAAGCCTGGTCGCACTGCAAGGGAAAGTCAACACCTTTAAGATAAAGGCCAAAAGTGTGAATATATATTTATTTTTGGTCAGAGATGTCACGTATTGTATTGGCAGCGTGTTATAGAGCAGAAGAGATGTCTGTTTCGTGTATGTATGAGAGGCTCCGTCTCTAGCTCCTCCGTCTACATAGAATCTCATCAGTAGCAGCCGCCATCTCCGATCTGATTAATGGGAGTCTGTCTTTGCTGACTAAAGATTTTACCTCAAAATTGAGAATTTTCGTAATTACTGATATGTTCTGGCAGAAAGATTTCCATGATGAGATATTACACAGTTGCTTTTCATGTGTACTATTAATTAACTTTCAATCTCTTGAGCTTCTCCGGTTCATCTGCTGCTAGCAATCTGCGCGTTCAATGTGACAGGTTCCCCTTAAAATGTCGCTTCCGAATAGGGCTTGAGAAATATTTAACTGGAGGCAAAGAACACAATGTAGGACACGTAGTTAAGGAGGACAGCAGCTACACTGGGCAAATGATGAGTGTGCTGCTCAAGCATGGAGCTGTAATGTGACAGCCATTAGGTTGCAAGAGACCCTAATGTGCCTTGGATGCAGGTGTATGCGGACGTTGTACACTTTTTTTTTTTTTTTTTATTTCCCCCCCCCCCCCCCTAAAACCCTTCCCTTCCTCATCCAATCACCCCACTAGATTGCTCTAGAAAAATTGCATGAGATGACCGCTCCATAGTACGGAAGCATAAGGGCTAGAGCACTATTGTGCCACTGTTTAAACATTACGAGCAAAATATTCATGAGCTGAAAATCCTATATGCCATGTATGACTGACTGCTTACAGAGTCCTTTTTATAGAAGAACAAAGCAAAAATATATATATATATATATATATATATATATATATTTTTTTTTTTTTTTTTTATATATAAAGCTTGCAGGTGCTACTTACATGGATGTACATCATGCTGGAGGAGGAATAAATTTTACAGTGCAACACACAGAAGCGGCTACAGAGGAAGAGCTGTTCGATAGCTTTCAACAGCGCCTGGAACGCATGCGCCGTGCCGGAACCACGTTGGTTGAGTGCAAGAGTGGATATGGGTTAAAATTGGAGACGGAGCTTAAGATGCTGAGAGTGATTGAACAAGCTCAGAGGAAGGTGGAAATTGGCATTTCCTGCACATATTGTGGGGCTCATTCAGTACCAAAGTGAGTATTAAAAGCATGTTAATGTATACGGCACTAAATATAAGTTCCTTATGTTCTGTATAGAAGTTCCCAGAAAACGTCTACGTAAAACTTAACAAAACTGAATCTGATGTACAGACTGTGGCCATGGTCTCAGAAAGGCTAATATTTTATTTAAGGTTGGGCTACATGGGAACATACAAGTCACACAGCCAAGGTTGCTAGGTATCGCAGTTCCATACAAGAGTAGGTTGTCGTATTGTGGCCCTTAGGCTGCCAGATTTTTTGCGACCTGCTTGTCGTAATGTAATCCTATTGACTTGCAATGTAATGGTGACACCTAGCAAACACTAGCTATGTGACTTGTGTCCCGGCAAGTCACCATTTAGCCCAGGCCAAATGTTAGCCTAATAGTTACTTATCCATGTGCTCTTTAATTATTCGTCAGAGGAAAAACTGCAAAAGAAGCCGCAGATGACATCATAGACCTTCATCTTCCTGCCTTGAAGCATTTGGCTATAAATGGCAGAATACATGTGGAAAATATCGATGTCTTTTGTGAAAAAGGAGTCTTTGACCTGGAGTCCACAAGACGGATTCTTCTTGCTGGGAAAGACATTGGCCTGCATCTGAACTTTCATGGAGATGAACTTAACCCGATGCATGCAGCAGAGGTATTTCTGTAACGTTTTTATTTTTTTGTATTTTTCTTAATGAACTTGACACCTTTTGCTCTTGTTGTCTTTATCAAACTGAGGTTTCTTCAGGAATAACTATAGTTGCCTATACAGTGTTGTACACTGGTTCAGAATGTGAGGCCAAGTGCACACGTTGCGTATTTTTCCAGACTGATTTTGGTAAATCTGCAAGTAAACCACACTGCAGATTTCCTGCGGTTTTACACCTGCAGATTCCTATTATGGAGCAGATGTAAACAGCTGCGGATCTGCACAAAGAATTGACATGCTGCAGAATAAATGCAACGTTTCCACGCTTTTTTTTTTTTTTTTTTTTTTTTTTCCCGCAGCATGACAATTATTTGTGCACTTCTGCAGCTTTCTTTTTTTTTTTTTTTTTTTTTTTTTTACCCATTGACTTCAATGTAGTCAGTCAAATGCACAGCAAGGATGGAGTATAAAAAAAAAAAACTTTGCATTTGCTGTTTCTGTTTCACATTTTAGTCTTCCTATGGTGTTTCCCACACTGGCATCTGTGTGACAGCGTGGGAAACACCGGTGCAGTGGTTCTCATTGGCGGTAACGCTGCCACCGGTCAGAGCACTGCAGGGTAACGCTGTAACTGTGACCTGGGTGTAGAAGACTTACTGCAGGCGTGGGATGATGAGACTACAGCCCCCATCGGGCAGCACCTGCTGTCACTAAGAGACAGCAGGTGCCATTGATGGGAGATGCATCATCTGCCTGTGCTTACAGTTGAAGGAAGATAAAGAGTAAAATAATTGCATACATAGTCACATAAATAAAAAAAAAAACAAAAAAAACAAATCCCTGATGCCCCGTCTCCTAGAATTAATGTATAATAATAAACCAACATATACTCACCTGTCCGCTGTAGTCTACGTAATCCCTTGTCCCATGGCAATATCACGTGTAGAACAGTCACATCTCCTGATACAGCTCTACCCGGCTGCCAGCGATACTGTGGGAGCGATTACTTCCTGTTAGTGTATGGGCTTGTTTTCACTTGCGAGGAACACGTCCGCCTCTCGCATGTGGAAACTAAGCTCTGGCGCCGGCACTCCGGAGCAGAGCGTGCGGCTGCATAGCAACACATGCAGCCGCACGCTCCGCTCCGGAGTGCCGGCACCAGAGCTTCGTTTCCACATGCGAGACACAGGGCTTGTTTCCATTCGCGAGAAACACATCCATCACTGAGCTGCTGTGAGAGTTGACCGAAGTTCATCAGCTCTGGTGCTCACTTATGGCACTACTGTGTGAGAGTTCTCACACAGCATTGGTGCATAAGGGAAATCACCAGAGTGGATGAACTTCACGGCAGCTCAGTGATACACTGACAGGAGGTAATTGCTCCCAGTGTGTATCGCCGGTTGTCTTTGAGACCAGTCATCAAGATCGTCATTTGACATTATGGATTACCTTCTCGGCAGATGGGTGAGGAATATTGTAGTTTATTTTTGATGGAGGAAACGTTATCTTGGGTGGATTAGGTGCTCCGTAAGTATCGTGTAATTAAAATTTATTAAAGGAGTCTGTAATTTTAAATAAAGAACTTTATTCTGGGTGTCTGTGGATTTTATATAATATATATAATTTTTTTTTTTCCATATAAAATATCACTATGGGGTTTTTAATGGATAGGTGTCTTATAGACGCCTCTCCATTACTAACCTGTGGGCTTGATGTCACGTGACAATACAAAGGTGACATCAACCTCACAATTATGAACTCCACTTGCCACTGCTACAGAGTAAGATGTGCCTTTTCTGGGGCAGTTGGGAGCTGATGTTTAATGCCAATATCATGGCCCTTTCCTAGGCTATTAATATCAGCCCGCAGTTGTCTGCCTAGCCTTTCCTGGTTAGATTTTTATAGGAGGACCCTATGTCTTTTTTTTTTTTTTTTTTTGGTGTCCCCCCTGCAAAGTCTAAGCAAACAGCTATGAGCTGATATTAACCCCTTTCTGCCATTAGACATACTATTCCGTCCATGTGGGGTGGGCCCTACTTCCCATGGACGGAGGGGGGAGCGTGGCCGATCGCCGCCGGGTGTCAGCTGATTATTACAGCTGACATCCGGCACATGTGCCAGGAGCGGTCAGACCACTCCCGGCACAAACCCCAAAACACTGATCAAAGATGATCGCAGCGTTCCGGCGGCATAGGGTAGCATTGCGCAGGGAGGGGCACCCTGCGTGCTTCCCTGAGACCCTTGGAACAACGTGATGTGATCGCGTTACTCCAAGGGTCTCCTACCTCCTCCCTGCAGGCCCAGATCCAAAACTGCCACCTGGGTCCTGCAGGGAGGTGGCTTTCAAGCGCCTGCTCAGAGCAGGCATCGGGTAGCCGCTCTGCAGTGCAAAGCAAAGTGTCATCAGATCAGCGATTTACTACTATCATGAAGTACAATGTCACGAGAAAACAGTGTTGGAATCATCAGGATCCGTTTAAGCGTTCCAGAGATATAACCTCATAAACAGACACTGATCAGAAATGTAAAAATTGGCCCAGTCATTAACGTGCAAACCACCCTTGGGGGGGTAAAGGGTTAATGGCCTGGGAACCTTTTTCATGGCCATTGGCTCCTACCCAGAATACTGTCAGCCCTTAGCCGTCAGCTTTCCCTCTGCTGGTTATTAAATTATGCAGGAGCCCACACTAATTTAATTTAAAATAAGAAAACAAACCAAAAAAACCTGTAGATGTCGGGCTGACACCTTCTCAATACTAAGCCTAGAGCTAGGTGTCAATGACAGCTGCTGTCAGACGCCAAGCCCTAGTGATGCCACACTGCATTAGCATGAAAAAGGTGGTGTTGAACCAAGAAATTGCATCACAAACATTTAAAAAAAAAAGTTTATTTAGCTCAGACACTTTTCCTGCCAAGAGATGCCAAAATTTCTGCACGCAAATACTCAACGTGTGCACATGGCTTGTTCACTGACTTATTAGGCTATCTGTATACGCACACACTTTATTTTATTATTTTTTTAAACCTTTTTATTGGGTTTCAAAACAAAAAACAAAGTTACGGACAGAGGTATGTATCTGAGTTTTGAGTACTTCAGTGTTTGTATTTTATTTTTTCTTCCTATCATAACTATTCCAAACCACGAACTGACAAGTGTTTAGCATGATTGGTTTTTAGGTGGGCAAGGATAATTCCTGATTACGAACTACCTTTTGTTAACATATTGGCTCTTGTTAATGGTCCTTAAAGGATTGTACAGATCAGCTCCTGACAGTGTATCTACCACAAGATGACCTGACTACTTCCCATTGGTGTCTTCGACAAAAACAATTGCATTGATACATCATGCCCATATAAAACACTCCTCTGTAAAAGTATATTTATTGTCGTAATGTAGGATGCTAGCAGGTGCGTAGGACGCAGAACAAGGGTTAACAGGTTCTTTAAATATAAGAACAATAATGGTACGAGCAGGAGGGTAAGGAACGTGATTGGGGGGAAAGTGAAATGCAATAGAATGTAACAGGTTAACTTATCAGTCTCTGGGCACTGGAGGAAGGCAGCTGGAAGATCCCACGGCGGTCCCGCAGATGAGCAATGTACTTTCTCCTTGTGATGATGAATCCTCTGGGTTCTTCGGCACGTGATCTCCTGATCTATGTGCATGGTGAGGCAGGGGTGATGGTAGGCAGCACAGAAGCAGAGTTCAGTGAGCAAGGCTGCAGTAGGAGCACACAGGCCTGGGCCGGTCCTCGGGCACCACAAAGATGGGACTAAGCGGCGCCTCCAGTGGTGAGCGAAGTGAAGCTCTGCACTTTATCCTGGTGAGGAAGTCTCTGTACTGAGGGTAGGAAGCATCGGCAGTCTTACTAGCTGGGGGTATAGGCACAGCTGGCGGGCGTGGGTCCGTGAAGAGGGAGTTAACAGTCTTACTGCTCACAAGCTCGGTCCCCGCTAAGTGTTTGGTCTTCCCACTCAAAACAGCTATTTGTCCGACTCGCCCCATCAGTCATGTGCCCTGAAGTGCTCCGGTCAGTAATGTCTGCCCCTTGCAACACTGGTAACAGACCCAACGGTTACAACCCAGATACGCAGGAGGCCATCAACTTGGTTTTCCTCCCTACAATAAACTACTTCTGTTTGAAGTTAATAATCACAACCTAACTAAATGTAAACCTCTCCATTGCCTACAGTTCCACATGTGTCAGCACTCTGGTTTACTTAAAAAATTTTGTAGTGTGCTACATGCAGCTCAGATGTAACCCTACAATACAGCATGGTGTGACTTAGTCTTGAAAGTGGCTTTTTTTTTTTTTTTTGCTATTAGTCATGTGTTATCATTCGCTTAAACTGAATGTCATAGGATCAACCCAAATGAGCTATTAAGATCTATGGGCCAGACACGGATCTCCCTGAGAATCTGCCTCCAGAGCGTATATTAAATGAAAGGGGGCATTACCAGTGTGAGACATGTAATGACTGACGGTCTGCTCTCCTGATCTAATGTCTCACACTGAGGCAGATTCTCTGGGAGATGTGTCCAGCCGATAGCACTTAACAGATCATTTCCATATTAAGAAAAACCTGGATTTATTCAGTCGCCATGACAGCACAACGAGAGAGGGGATCCACCCTTCATGGACAGGAAACCTACAGACATAAAAAGGGCGGTACCTCTCTCCCACGTCAGTTGGTTTCCTGTCCCTGACAGCGGAACCTCTTCAGACAGGCCCTGAGAAGAGGGTCGAAGCTAAGAAGATATCCCCACTCCTGGCAGGCCGGTGCAGGTAGCGGGGGTCCCCTACCTCGGCCTGATCAGGAGGCAGGAAGCACCACACGGCAGGGGGACTGTTTAGTGTAAGTGGCGGCAGGAGGAAGCAGCCTCAGTCATAGGCCGGGGACACACACAACGTATAAAAAAAACGGTCTGTCTTTGACGGGCGAGAATCGCACAAATGTTACCAAAACAGTGATCCGTGTGCAGTGCGAGGATGCGATTTTCTCGCATCAAATGATCCGTGTGACATCCGTATGGTGAGATTTTCTCACACACTTGCAAAATGAGCAAATAATGGCTGAGCCTTTCCTGTCACCTGCCCAATGCCTGAGAATTTCTCGCAAGTCACACTGATGGTCCGTGTGCTGTGCTATTTTTTTTTTTTTTTCTCACCCCCATAGACTTTCATTAGCGATTCTCGGCCGAGAAACGCTGACAATCGCAGTATGCTGCGATTTCACTCGGATCCTGAATACGGCCGAGAAAATATCGGATGATGGGAGCTGCCCCATAGATTAACATTGGGACGAGTGCTATGCTATTTTTTTTTTTTTTTTTTTTTTTATCGCATTGCACTCGTCCGTATTACGGTCTAGTGTGACCCCGGCCATATAGGCTGGCTTCTATGGTGGCCATAAAGGAGTACCTGGGGAGTGTGTGCCGGATGACGCGCTGCGCTGCTGGGTTTCCGGGAGCCAGTCGGTGCCTTGTGGGGGTGCGGCGTTGGTCCAGTGGAGTGCCGCTGCCGTCCGGGTCCTTGTGTCTGCTGGGTGCCGCCGCCGCGTCCGGAAGGGGCGTGTCCAGATGACGCGGCGCGGCCGGGCATGCGCAGTGGAGCCGTTCTCCGGCTAATGGCGGCGCCCAGCTGCGGGGACGTCGGGGCTTCGGGGGAGGGCAGCGCAGTGCGAACAATGGTCCCCATCAATCGAATGGCTGACACCTGGGATTCCCTGCTAACCCCCATCCGGGGGCGGTACCTTGGGGGCATTATTTAAGGCTGCAAGCTGGGATGGCTGATGTTCCTTGCCCATTCCATTATGGAGTCGCCAGAAGGGACTAACGGCAGCCAGCAGCAGCAGTCAGAAAAGCCTCGGAAAAGCTCCCAGCGTCGGTCTAGTGGCAGTAGCCGCACTGGTGGAGCTAAGGAGGCTCGAGTTTCTACACCAAAGTCCTCAAGCCGTAAGGATTTGCCGGCTACGAAGGACCCCCCCCATCTACGGTACCACTCATTACTGGCGGGGTAAGTGATCTTCGTGAAAGTTCACTTAGCGATGGTTATGTTCCCCTTGTCTTTTCCTCTCTCCTTACTAGGGGAGAAAAAGTTCGTCTAAAGCTAAACATAGGCAGTGTGCCGAATGCGCAGAGCCGCTTCCGGATGGGCATTTGAAAAAGTTATGCAAAACATGTATCCAACGCCTGCTAGAGGAGGAGGCTCCTGATCTAACCTCTATAATAAGAGAGATGGTTAGACAGGAAATTAAAAGTTCTGTGAGATCCAGGTCTCGGGGAGCGGAAGTTAGAAAATCTTCCCCTTTATCTGATGTAGATTCGGACTCGGGTGAGCTGAGCTCAGGGTCCCTTCCGTCTACTTCCTCCTCTGAAGATCAACAGTCCAGTCAAGCCTGCTTGTCCCTGGATAGGGTTAACCATCTAGTTAAAGCAGTTAACAGTACAATGGGGATAGAGGATACCCAGTCGGAATATTCCATTCAAGATGTTATGTTCAAAGGTATTGAGCGGAAGTCCCGAAGAGCCTTTCCAGTGATTGACAAAATCAAATCACTAATCTCAAAGGAATGGAAGAAACCAGAGAGGAAGGGTTCGCTTCTGCCAGCTTTTAAAAGAAGATATCCCTTTGAGGAGGAGGCTTTATCCTCATGGGATAAAGTTCCGAAACTGGATGCGGCAGTCGCTAAGGCGTGCAAGAAAACATCTCTCCCCTTTGACGACTTGGGAAACTTGAAGGATCCATTAGATAGGAAAGCTGATACCTTCCTTAAAGGGGCTTGGGAGACTTCAGCTGGGTCCTTGAGACCAGCTATAGCAGCCACCTGTACCGCTCGATCCTTGATGGTATGGTTAGGTCACCTCGAAGATCAGCTCAAAGATAAAGTCCCTAGGACAGAAATATTGTCCTCTATGCCTATAATCCAGGATGCAGCAGCTTTCCTTTCGGACGCATCGGCAGACTCGGTCAGGTTGGCCGCCAGGTCCTCAGCGTTATCTAACGCAGCCCGAAGAGCGTTATGGATAAAATGTTGGCCAGGGGACTTACAAGCCAGAACACAGTTGTGGCATTCCCTGTGAAGGAGCTCACTTATTCGGACCGGTCCTAGATGAGCTATTGGAAAAGGCGGGGGATAATAAACGCTTTCCCTTCCTAGGAAGACCCTTCTACAGACGACACTATAATAGAGGATGGTCTAGCCGCAGAAGGCCATATAGAGACTCTAACAGATACAACAGCAGCAGAAGGAGGGGTAAAGGATTTATGTTTAATCCTTCACGAGATGTTAAAAAACCGCAATGACTGGCGGACCAGGTGGGGGGTAGGCTTTCGGCCTTCTACCCAGCCTGGGTACGGATTACAAACAATCCATGGATTCTAAGCATTGTGGGGAAAGGCCTAACCTTTGACTTCCACCATACTCCTCGGGACAAATTTATGTTGACACCTGTTCGTTCCTCCTCTACAGAACAGTTGGCGCTGGAGTCTGAGGTCCGGGAACTCCAACGGAAGAAAGTTCTAGTCAAAGTCCCTACGGGCGAGGAAGGTAGGGGGTTTTATTCCCCTCTGTTCCTGATCAAAAAACCTGATGGTTCATATCGCACCATTATCAATTTGAAAGGCCTGAACAATTTTTTTTTGTTGATGCCCTCCTTCAAAATGGAGTCGGTCAAGACAGCAATAAAATTACTCTTTAACCATTGTTTTATGGTTGTCTTAGATCTCAAAGACGCCTATTACCATGTTCCAATACATATAGATCATCAGAGGTTTCTTAGGGTGGTGGTTTCACTAGCCGGCACGATAGAACATTTTCAATATCAGGCACTTCCCTTCGGAGTCGCAATCGCACCCCGGGTGTTCACAAAAATCATGGTGGAGGTTATGGCGCACTTGCATGAACAGGATATATTAATAGTCCCTTACCTGGATGATTTGCTAATTGTCGGTCATTCAGAGTCGCATTGCAAAGACCAACTACAGAGGGTCATGAGTGCGTTACACGAGTTGGGCTGGATAATCAATGTCAGTCGCGTCTTCAGCCCCTAAAAGTACAAGAGTTCCTGGGATATGTTATAGACTCTAGTCAGCAGGAATGTCGCCTGCCGGACGCAAAGGTTGCTAAGGTTAAGCAGTTGGTCACCAGAGCAATAAATAATCCCTTAGTGTCGGTCAGAAGTGCGATGTCGATCTTGGGTTCTCTTACGTCCTGTATCCCGGCGGTTCTCTGGGCACAGTTCCACACAAGGACTCTACAATGGGACGTGTTACACAATTCTCATCGTCTAAGAGCTCACCTCGACAGTAAATTTACCCTTTCTGCGGAGTCTATACATTCTCTTGGTTGGTGGACTCACACTTCGAATCTACGCAGGGGGGTCCCTTGGATAAATCATGTGTCTAGAGTATTGACTACGGACGCTAGCCCCAAGGGGTGGGGGGCTCACTTAGGAGAGGATTGGGTTCAGGGGCTATGGCCTCAGTCTGAACAGGACTCTTCCTCCAACTTGAAAGGGCTGTTGGCGGTAAAACATGTATTAAATAAATTCCTTGTACCCCTACAGGGTCGACACGTCAGGCTATTATCAGACAATCGGGTAACTGTGGCCTACATTAATCGTCAAGGTGGCACGCGATCCAGTTCATTGATGGAGGTCGCAAATCATATCTTTCAGGTGGCCGAAGTACACCTTCTCTCCCTGACGGCACTTCATATAAAAGGAAGTATCAATACCAAAGCAGACTATCTAAGCCGCAACGTACTCAGACAGGGAGAGTGGTCGCTAAATCCAGCCGTCTTCAATCAAATCATTCAGTTATGGGGTTGTCCAGAGAGAGACCTTTTTGCCAGCAGGGGAAACAAAAAATTACACCAATTCTGCTCCCTAAATCCAAAAGACAACCCGTACGCTGTGGACGCTCTGCTGATATCTTGGCGCTTCAGGCTCGCATATGCTTTTCCCCCTCTAAATCTAATTCCTTTAGTTCTAAGGAAGATTCGGGAGGACAGGGCCCAGGTAATCTTGATAGCTCCATTTTGGCCCAAGAGGGCTTGGTTTCCTTGGCTGAGGAAGATGTCTGTCTGCCAACCATGGATCCTGCCAGAGCTACCAGATCTGCTCTCCCAAGGGCCAATCCTCCATCCTCAAGTAGCCAACTTACACCTAGCGGCATGGAACTTGAGAGGTCCTTACTGAGGGGAAAAGGATTCTCTCAGAATCTGGTAAATACACTCCTTAAAAGTAGGAAACCCTCTACAATGAGCATTTATGTTAGAGTGTGGAGAAAATTTCTATCATATTCAGGGGCTCAAATTGACCAAAAACCATGTATAAACCAGATTCTCGAATTTTTACAAAAAGGCCTAGAGATGGGCTTGGCCACAAGTACTCTTAGAGTTCAGGTGTCAGCGCTGGGGGCATTATATAACCTTAACTTAGCCAGTAATCACTGGATTTCTAGGTTTTTTTTTTTAAAGCAGTCACTAGATCTAGACCGATTATTAAACAAAGGTTAGTCCCATGGGACCTAAATCTGGTACTCTCTGCCCTAATGCAAGCCCCATTCGAACCCATTGATTCCATCCCTGTAAAAATCCTTTCAGTTAAAACAGCCCTGTTGGTTGCACTCACATCGGCTAGAAGGGTTAGTGATCTGCAGGCACTCTCCAGACATCCACCATACATGCAGGTCAGGGAGGATAGGGTAATATTGAAGCCCGATCCCCTATATCTTCCTAAAGTTGCGTCAAAATTCCACAGAGTACAGGAGGTAGTCCTACCCTCATTTTGCTCTTATCCTGCTAATGATAAGGAACGTAGTTTTCATTCCTTAGATGTAAGAAGATGCCTCCTTAAATATATTGCAGTGACAGATGCCGGGAAAAAAGACAACTCCCTGTTTGTAGCCTATCTAAAAACACTCTAGCCAGGTGGATTAGGGAGGCGATCTCTCTCGCTTATACCGCAGGTGGCAACGAAGTTTCAGATGGTATAAAGGCACACTCCACGTGAGCCGTAGCATCTTCCTGGGCGGAGAGGTCAGAAGTATCGATCGAAGACATATGTAAAGCGGCCACATGGTCTTCTCCTTCTACCTTTCTTAGACACTACAGATTAGATCTGGGTAGTTCCTCAGACCTTACGTTTGGGAGAAGAGTGCTGGAAGCTATTATCCCCCCCCTAAATCTTTCGTCTCTGAAAGTCTCTCATTGTGCTGTCATGGCGACTGAATAAATACGTACGCTACTCACCTGGTAGCAGTGTTTTTTCAGGAGCCATGACAGCACCCTTAGATTCCCTACCCTAAGTTTTGGATGTTTCAACACCCTGTTGGTTTTGCGTTAAATTCCATGTTCACTGACATAATAAAATATATTTATGTATATGCTGCATCTGTGTTACTAACCAAGGTGGTCCTCTCATGCTCTGGAAACAACTGACGTGGGAGAGAGGTACCGCCCTTTTTATGTCTGTAGGTTTCCTGTCCCTGAAGGGCGGATCCCCTCTCTCGTTGTGCTGTCATGGCTCCTGAAAAACACTGCTAACAGGTGAGTAGCGTACGTATTTCTTTGGCATAAGACATGACAGGAATCGAGGTATCATTTTAATAAATTTATAAATTGATCCTACTGACCGACTCACTTTTAATGAAATAAAGGTAGGGTTTTTGTTTTTTGTTTTTTTTTTCCTTCTCTCCTTCCACATACTGTGACACTTCATGTATGTTTTCCAGTTGGGTGCAGAGCTGGAAGCACTTGCGGTTAGTCATTTAGAAGAAATAAGTGATGAAGGGATCACTGCACTGGCTGCTGCAAGATGTTCGGCCGTTCTTTTGCCTACAACTGCCTACATCCTGAGGTAACAACCATGTAGTTTTGTCCTGAATCATCTGAAGTAATTTTTGGTACACTTTTTAAATCAAGCACATGCTTTGCAGAGTTTGAGAGCCTCTGCCTATAGTATCAGAGTATTAGGAGTTATTGAAGATCATGCAAAATAAGACATTGGGCTTGGTAGTACTGACTTCTAGGCATACTTTTCTAATTGTGAAATGTATATTAATCATTTTGGTGCTCATCATGTCTATTTTTCATTCTTAGACTTAAGCAGCCTCGCGCAAGGGACATGCTTAATGCTGGAGTCATAGTCTCTCTAGGCAGTGACTTCAATCCCAATGCATACTGCTACTCTATGGTAAGTCTACAGGACACAACACGAGTTTAAATTTTTACACATTGCAATACATAACCCCTAACCCAAATGCCAAGTCACAGGCATTGTATTAGATCAAATTTCTGAATAGTATTAAAACTCCCCTAGAAGAGAAAATGTAGTAAAGCATTTTTCCATTACTTATTTTGTAAAAGCCATAAAAAATGTAGGTTGTTGCATTTTTAATCAACCTGAACAATAAACATATTTAATGTACATTTTATTTATGTTCAGCGCATGTCGTGTCTCCCCCATGTGGGCTCCGGCGCTGAGCCCACATGTCAGCTGTTTAAAACAGCTGACGTGCCTGGAACAACCGCAGGTGAAATCGCGATCCACCTGTGAATGTTAACCTGTTTAAATGCTTTTATCAAACTGTCAGCGGCATTTAAAACGTGCTTCCGGCAATGGCTACAGAAATCCGCCAATCCATAACCCATGTCACGGGTCACCGATGGATCGGCATGACAACCGGCATGACAACCAGAGTTCTCCTGCAGACCTCTATGGTTGTGAATACTGGATTGCGGAGTTGCGCTCATAGCAAGCAGACAATTCTGCTACATAGAGCTGATCTTATCGCCTGTATGTAGCAGAACCGATCAGGTTATGGCAGCTTCTAGTCTCTATTGAAGCATGTCAAGTGTTTAATTAAAAAAAAAAAAAAAAAAAATCAAATCTCCCCCCTTCGCCCTATTCAATATCAAACATGCACATATTTGGTATCACCACATGCAGAATCGCCCGATCAATATAAAAAAATAAATAAAAAAATAAAAATTAACCTGATCACTAAACGGCGTAACAAGAGAAATGCATAACACCAGAATTACGTTGTTTTTGGTCACCGCAACATTGCATTAAAATGCAATAACGGTGATCAAAAGATCGTATCTGCACCAAAATGGTATCATTAAAAATGTCAGCTCAGCGTGCAAAAGGTAAGACCTCATTAAACCAGAGATTGTGAAAAATGGAGACACTACAGGTAATGGTGGTCAAAAGTACAACTTGTCCCTCAAAAAAAAAAAAAAAACCTCACATGGCCATATTGCCGGAAAATTGAAAGGTATGGCTCTGGGAAGCTTAATTATAGGCTTGCTATGAGCGCTGACCACAAGGTGGCGCTCACAGCAAGCCAGCATCAGCTGACCCCCCAATCATGTGATGGGGGTCAGCGATGAGCGCATTTCCAGCAGCGTGTCCGGAAGCAATAGTTAAATGCTGCTGTCCACGTTGACAGCGGCATTTAACTAGTTAATAGCGGCGGGTGGATCATGATTTCACCTGCCGCTAATGTGGGCACATGTCAGCTGTTTTGAACAGCTGACATGTCGCGGCTTTATGGGCTCACCGCCGGAGCCCACTTCAAAGCAGGGGATCTGAAAGGGGTTAAAAATGTGCAAAAGTTTTTCCTGAAAGTCATAGGCTGCCGTCACACTATCAGTATTTGGTCAGTATTTTACATCATTATTTGTAAGCCAAAACCAGGAGTGGGTGATAAATACAGAAGTGGTGCAAATGTTTCTATTATACTTTTCCTCTATTTGTTCCACTCCTGGTTTTGGCTTACAAATACTGATGTAAAATACTGACCAAATACTGCTAGTGTGATCAGATGAAGTAAAATATAAAGTGCAAACGGTGCTGAATGGTTTGGTATGACAATGTAAACAGCAAATGCGCTACGCTAGTGTCATAAGAATATATTAACCCCTTTCTGCCAGCTGACGGAATAGTATTTGAGGTGGCTCCGGCCGTGAGCCCACCTCAAAGCCGCAACATGTCAGCTGTTTTTGCACCCATGAACTAGTTGAATGCCGCTGTCAAACTCTGACGGCAGCATTTAAGAAGCGCTGCCTGAAGTAATCGCACTGCTGAATACCCCCCCGTCATGTGATTGGGGGTCATCGGTGCGTTGCCATCATAACCAGTGGTCTTCTCAAGAACTCTATGGTTGTTGATGGCAGATTGCTATGAGCGCCACCCTGTGGTCGGCAGTCATAGCAATGATGTAATTCGGCTACATAGAGGTGATCTGTGCATCACCTTATGTAGCAAAGGCGATCGAGTAGTGCATGCTTCTAGCCTCCTATGGAGACTACTGAAGCATGCCAAAATTAAAGTGTTTAAAAATATAAAAAAAATATAAACTCGCCCCAATCAAAATAAAACAAAAAAAAATCAACCTACACATATTGGTATCGCTGCATTCAGAATCGCCTGATCTATCAATAAAAAAAAAAAATTACCCTGATCACTAAACGGCGTAGCGAGAAAAAAAATCAACTCCAAAATGACTTTACTTTTTTACTTTTTTTTTTTTTTTTTTTTTCACCGCAACATTGCATTAAAATGCAATAACAGGCAATCGAAAGCGCATATCTGCCCAAAAGTGGTAGAATTAAAAATGTCAGTTCAGCAAGCAAAAAATAAGCTCTCACCCAACCCCAGATAATGATAAATGGATACGCTACCGGTCTTGGGAAATTACGCAATTTTTTTTTTTTTTTTAAACCAGTTAGCTAAGAGAACCTAGACATGTTTGGTGTCTATGAACTCATAAAGACCTGTAGAATCACAATAGCAGGTTAGTTTTAGCATTTGGTGAACCTAGCAAGAAAGCCAAACAAAAAACAAGTGTGGGATTGCTTTTTTTTTTTTTTTCCCATCCTGTTACACGACATGGTAAAACCAATGGTATCGTTCAAAAGTACAACTTGTCCCTCAAAAAATAAGCCCTCACATGGCCATATTGATGAGAAAATAAAAAAAAAAGTTGTGGCTCTTGTAAGAAATGGAGTGAAAAAAAACAAAAAAAAGCTCCTGGGGTTAAAACATCTCAGTAGGGCGTAATTTACCTAAGGGAAACGTTCTGCCAGGTCTCCTATGCACGTTTCGGCGCTGTGCCTTCTTCCAGGGGGCATGTCGAGATGCACTTATTCTTGCACATTTATTTTTAAACTTGTATCATATATTAATAAGCTGTCACTGTATTTATTTTCACTGGTTTCTTTGACCTAAGTTGTAGTGTTAAGGTGCTATCATGTAATCTTATATATTGATTAATTTTGGGGCATTATGCAATACTTTAAAAACCTACCAGGGTCAAGTGATATTTTTACTATATCCATTGTTACGTGCTCCAATACCTGCTTCAGCTTTTATTAATTTGTTTTAATCAGTATTAATAAAATTGTTTTATTGAATATTTTACCTATTGGTCTTTATTGCTTTTTTTTTTTTTTTTTTTTTTTTTTTCTTTGACCAACGTGGAGGTAGGCAACAGTTTTATATCCTTTTCTTTTATATTTTCTTCCCTTTTAATGTGAATTACCGTATGTGGCCTTTCTCCATGGAGACCAATTGTCATCTTTATGCAAGTTTTATCTTTACTTTCCTTACTTTATACTTGGTAATTTGTTTGTAGACGACATGCTTCTCCAACTTTAACATGTCATTGGATATTTGGTTTGCAGCCCATGGTCATGCACCTTGCCTGTGTCAATTTGAAGATGTCTCTGAATGAGGCTCTGGCTGCTGCCACCATCAATGCTGCTTACTCTTTGGGAAGATCTCATACACATGGCTCATTAGAGGTTGGAAAACAAGGAGATGTGGTTATCATCAATGCCCCACGGTTTGTATTAGCATCTTCAATCTAGAACTTGATTTTATGGTAACATTTTTTTTTTTTGTTTGAGTGACTTGGCAGCTGCATCTCCTCACAAAAACAAAGCGCAGGACAAAGTTGATCCTTTCTCATACACTTTTTTTTTTTTTTTTTTTTTTTTTTTTTTTAAATGATGTTAAATATTAAATTTCCCTCTTTAAATTCAGTAGCTAAAATATGTTTTGGATAACTAAAACGAAAAATATAAGAAGGTCCACTATAACATGCACAGTGTGTAAAAGTGCATTAGTTCTTACCATTGGATTCTGTTCACCTTTGCTTCCCCCACTCTCCACACATCATTTTTACAAATGGTCAAAAATTGGAATGTATGGAGAAACCTTTCCGTATGCTCCATCCTGCTAGTACAGTCACTTCCAACATCATTGATACTTCAATTAGTCTCCAAATAAGTGCAAAAAATTGTAACTAAACAATCAGTCTTTTAGGCTGGCGTCACACTATCAGTATTTGGTCAGTATTTACATCAGTATTTCTCAGCCAAAACCAGGAGTGGGTGATAAATGCAGAAGTGGTGCATATGTTTCTATTATACAGGTCCTTCTCAAAAAATTAGCATATAGTGTTAAATTTCATTATTTACCATAATGTAATGATTACAATTAAACTTTCATATATTATAGATTCATTATCCACCAACTGAAATTTGTCAGGTCTTTTATTGTTTTAATACTGATGATTTTGGCATACAACTCCTGATAACCCAAAAAACCTGTCTCAATAAATTAGCATATCAAGAAAAGGTTCTCTAAACGACCTATTACCCTAATCTTCTGAATCAACTAATTAACTCTAAACGCATGCAAAAGATACCTGAGGCTTTTATAAACTCCCTGCCTGGTTCATTACTCAAAACCCCCATCATGGGTAAGACTAGCGACCTGACAGATGTCAAGAAGGCCATCATTGACACCCTCAAGCAAGAGGGTAAGACCCAGAAAGAAATTTCTCAACAAATAGGCTGTTCCCAGAGTGCTGTATCAAGGCACCTCAATGGTAAGTCTGTTGGAAGGAAACAATGTGGCAGAAAACGCTGTACAACGAGAAGAGGAGACCGGACCTTGAGGAAGATTGTGGAGAAGGACCGATTCCAGACCTTGGGGAACCTGAGGAAGCAGTGGACTGCGTCTGGTGTGGAAACATCCAGAGCCACCGTGCACAGGCGTGTGCAGGAAATGGGCTACAGGTGCCGCATTCCCCAGGTAAAGCCACTTTTGAGCTACAGAGAAGCAGCACTGGACTGTTGCTAAGTGGTCCCAAGTACTTTTTTCTGATGAAAGCAAATTTTGCATGTCATTCGGAAATCAAGGTGCCAGAGTCTGGAGGAAGACTGGGGAGAAGGAAATGCCAAAATGCCTGAAGTCCAGTGTCAAGTACCCACAGTCAGTGATGGTGTGGGGTGCCATGTCAGCTGCTGGTGTTGGTCCACTGTGTTTCATCAAGGGCAGGGTCAATGCAGCTAGCTATCAGGAGATTTTGGAGCACTTCATGCTTCCATCGGCTGAAATGCTTTATGGAGATGAAGATTTCATTTTTCAGCACGACCTGGCACCTGCTCACAGTGCCAAAACCACTGGTAAATGGTTTACTGACCATGGTATTACTGTGCTCAATTGGCCTGCCAACTCTCCTGACCTGAACCCCATAGAGAATCTGTGGGATATTGTGAAGAGAAAGTTGAGAGACGCAAGACCCAACACTCTGGATGAGCTTAAGGCCGCTATTGAAGCATCCTGGGCCTCCATAACATCTCAGCAGTGTCACAGGCTGATTGCCTCCATGCCACGCCGCATTGAAGCAGTCATTTATTCAGTCGCCATGACAGCACAACGAGAGAGGGGATCCGCCCTTCAGGGACAGGAAACCTCAGACATAAAAGGGCGGCACCTCACTCCCCCGCCAGTTGGTTTCCTGTCCCTGACAGCGGAACCTCTTCAGACAGGCCCAGAGAAGAGGGTCGAAGATAGAAGCTATCCCACTCCTGACAGGCCGATGCAGGTAGCGGGGGTCCCCTACCTCGGCCTGATCAGGGGGATGGAAGCACCACACGGCAGGGGGACTGTCTGTGTAGGTGACAGCAGGAGGAAGCAGCCCTAAGCGGAGGGCTTGACTTCTGTGATGCCGCTAGTCACCTGGTACATGGGGCCCATATGCGCATCTGCCGGAGCCTTTGGGGTCGGTCCGCCGCTGGTGCTGGCGTCTGCGGTGGCTAGGTGAGCGCTGCCGTCCTTGTCGGCGCGTCTGCTCTCAGCGCCGCGGCCGCGTCCAGAAGGGGCGTGTCCTGATGACGCGGGTGCGGCGCGGGGCGATGACGCGGCCGCGCATGCGCAGTAGCGTCTTATTCTGGCTAATGGCGGCGCCCGGCGTCGCAGGGGGGGGGATTTCGGCCTCAGGGTGTCTGGCGCTCTACGGGCGCTAGCGGGGGCAGTACCAATGAGCGGTGCACCGAGGGATGTCCCTGCTGACCCCCCATCCGGGGGTGGTACCCAGGGGGATACATTTAAACGCTGCACTGAGGCTCAACATTGTTCCTGTCCACCATTTTGGAATGGAGTCTCTGGAAGGAACACCGCAGCTGGGCGGTGAGCAGCAGCAGTCACCTGAACAACCTTTGAGCAGTTCCCAGCGGCGTTCTAGTGGCAGTAGTCGCGCTGGTAGAGCCAAAGAAACTCAGAAGTCAACTAAGTCCTCTGGCCGTAAGGAATCTCCGGCTAAGAAGGACCCCCCGATCACGGTACCTTTCGCTGCAGGGATGGGTAAGTGAGCTTCGTGAAAGTACATTTCTGATAGCTGTCCCTCCTTGTATTCCCTCTCTCCTTATTAGGGGAGGAAATCTGTGTCCAAATCCAAACATAGAGAGTGTGCCATCTGTACGGAACCTCTTCCGGATGGACATAAAAAGAAATTGTGCAGCATCTGCATTCAACAATTAATTAAGGACGAGACCCCTGACCTTACGTCTACTCTTAGGGATCTGGTTAGACAGGAGGTCAGAGATTCCATAAGGTCTCAGAAGACAGTCTCAAAAAACAGGAGGGAAATATTATCCCCAGCCTCGGATGTGGATTCAGACACGGGTGGTGTGAGTTCAGATTCCCATCCGTCATCATCATCAGAGGACGCGGAAACTAGTCGAACCTGTCTATCACTGGACAGGGTTAACCGCTTAGTCAAAGCTGTCAACAGTACTATGGGCATTGAGGAGACCCAGGCGGAAAGTTCCATCCAGGATATAATGTTTAAAGGCATAGATCGCAAATCCAGAAGAGTATTTCCCGTAGTCGATAAAGTTAAGTCTCTGATTACGAAAGAATGGAAAAAACCCGAAAGGAAGGGGTCTCTCCCACCAGCGTTCAAAAGAAGATACCCCTTTGAGGAGGAAGCTTCTTCATCCTGGGACAAGGTTCCGAAATTAGATGCGGCAGTGGCTAAAGCGTGTAAAAAGACGTCTCTCCCGTTTGAGGATCTGGGGAGCCTAAAAGACCCGCTTGATAGGAAGGCTGAGGTATTCCTTAAAGGAGCTTGGGAAACATCAGCGGGTTCCCTGAGACCGGCGATTGCGGCCACCTGCACTGCCCGGTCGTTGATGGTATGGCTGGGTAATCTAGAAGACCAGCTCAAGGATAAGGTTCCTAGGGCCGAGATCCTATCATCCATGTCTATGATTCAGGATGCAGCAGCCTTCCTCTCGGATGCGTCAGCCGATTCCGTTAGGCTAGCGGCAAGGTCATCAGCACTGTCCAATGCGGCCCGTAGGGCTCTTTGGATAAAATGCTGGCCAGGAGACTTGCAGGCCAGATCAAAACTATGTGGCATCCCCTGTGAGGGGGTTCATTTGTTTGGCCCGGTACTGGATGAGCTTCTAGAGAAAGCAGGCGACAGTAAAAAGCGTTTCCCTCTCCTAACAAGACCCTTCTATAGACGGGACTATAACAGAGGAGGGCCATATCGCCGAAGATCGGACAGGGATTCAAATAGAGAATCGACCAGATACAACTCTTACAGGAGAAGAGGTAGAGGTTACATGTTTAACTCTTCTACAGACTTTAAAAAGCATCAATGACTGGCGGCCCAGGTGGGCGGTAGGCTTTTGGCCTTCTACCCAGCCTGGGTAAAAATCACCAATAGTCCATGGATACTCAGTATCATTAAAGAGGGGCTAAAGTTCCAATTTCACCATACCCCCCTGGACAAATTCAAATTAACTCCTATCCGTTCTTCTCCCGCAGAACAGTTGGCGTTGGAGTCAGAGGTTCGAGATCTCCAAAAAAAGGGGGTTCTCGTTAAAGTACCTACGGAGGAACAAGGTACGGGGTTTTACTCCCCTTTATTCCTGGTAAAGAAGCCAGATGGATCTTATCGTACCATCATCAATCTGAAGGGTCTGAATGTATTCCTGCTGGTCCCATCCTTTAAAATGGAATCTGTGAAATCGGCAATAAAGCTTCTTTTTCACAATTGCTTCATGGTTGTCTTGGATCTGAAAGACGCCTATTATCATGTCCCGATACATGCAACTCATCAGCGCTTTCTCAGGGTAGCAATTTCTCTTGCCGGCACAGTGGAGCACTTTCAATACCGGGCACTCCCCTTTGGTGTTGCAGTCGCACCTCGGGTGTTCACTAAGATTATGGTGGAGGTTATGGCACACCTTCATGAGCAAAATATACTAGTAATTCCCTATCTAGATGATTTATTGATCGTTGGGCGCTCAGAGATACACTGTAAGGAACAGTTGGGGAAAGTGATGGCGGCGTTACACAACTTAGGATGGATTATCAATCTCAAAAAGTCGCGTCTTCAGCCCTCGACATCACAGCAGTTCTTGGGTCTTACTGTGGATTCAGCTCAGCAGGAATGTCGCCTGCCAGACTCAAAAGTTGATACTATTCACCGGCTGGCCTCCAGAGCAATTAGTAATCCCGTAGTTTCCTTAAGAAGTGCTATGTCACTCTTAGGTTCACTTACCTCTTGTTTTCCGGCGGTGATGTGGGCTCAGTTTCACTCCAGGGCTCTGCAATGGGATGTTCTGCATAATTTTCGGCGTCTGGGCGCTAACCTTGACAAAAAGTTTTCCCTATCTGTAGAGGCCACGGGTTCACTAAGGTGGTGGACACACATCCCTAATCTGCGTAGAGGGGTACCTTGGACATATCAAATATCACGGGTAATAACAACGGATGCTAGCCCCACGGGGTGGGGAGCACACTGGGAAGGCAATTGCGTTCAGGGTCTGTGGTCCCATTCTGAGCGAGACACGTCCTCCAATCTGAAGGAATTGATGGCGGTGGAACGCGCCTTAGATAGGTTTCTTATACCTCTGCAGGGTAGACATGTTAGGCTACTCTCTGACAACCAGGTGACCGTTGCTTATGTGAACCACCAAGGAGGTACACGATCTAGGTCATTAATGAACGTTACGAATCATATCTTTCAGATGGCCGAGAATCACCTGCTCTCCCTTACGGCCCTTCATATAAAGGGAAATCTAAATACCATGGCCGATTACTTAAGCCGCAACGAGCTCAAACAAGGGGACTGGTCTCTAAAACCGGCTGTCTTCAACCAGATCGTGCGGTTGTGGGGATATCCAGAGATAGATCTGTTTGCCAGTCGAGAAAACAAGAAACTCCATCAATTCTGTTCCCTAGACCCAAGGGACAATCCATACGCAGTCGACGCTCTTCTGATCCCCTGGAATTTCAATCTCGCCTACGCTTTCCCTCCTCTGAATCTCATTCCTCTAGTTCTGAGAAAAATTCGGGAAGACGGAGCCCGAGTGGTTTTAATAGCCCCATTCTGGCCCAGAAGGTCTTGGTTCCCATGGTTGAGAAGCATGTCCATTTCCCAGCCATGGATCCTCCCAGAAATACCGGACCTCCTTTCCCAGGGTCCAGTCTTCCATCCGCGAGTAACCAACTTGCACCTGACAGCGTGGAACTTGAGAGGTCACTTCTGAAAAGAAAAGGATTCTCCCAGAATCTTGTAGATACTCTACTTAAAAGTAGGAAAGCCTCCACGACTAACATTTATGTTAGGGTATGGAGGAAGTTCCTATCAAGTTCAGGAGCACAGATCGATCAAAAACCTGATATTGCTCAAATCCTAGAGTTTTTACAGAAGGGCCTAGAGTTAGGCTTAGCCACCAGCACCCTTAGAGTTCAGGTTTCAGCTCTAGGGGCACTATATAATTCCAACATAGCCAATAATCACTGGATAACAAGGTTTTTCAAAGCGGTCACCAGATCCAGGCCGGTTATTAAACCGAGAATAGTTCCATGGGACCTAAATCTTGTGCTCTCGGCTCTAACACAAGCTCCGTTCGAGCCCATTGACTCTGTCCCGATCAAGATCCTGTCGGTCAAAACAGCCCTCTTAGTTGCCCTTACATCGGCAAGAAGGGTTAGTGATCTTCAGGCATTATCCAGGCAGCGTCCGTATATGCAATTTTTGGAAGATAGAGTGGTGATGAGACCTGACCCTCTTTATCTTCCAAAGGTTGCCTCAAAATTTCATAGATCCCAGGAGGTGATCCTACCTTCATTTTGTCCTAATCCCTCTAACAATAAGGAGCAGAGATTTCATTGTTTGGACGTACGTAGGTGCCTTCTCAAATACATTTCAGTAACAGACACCTGGAAAAAAGACCACGCTTTATTTTTATCCTACCAGGGGGTTAGGAAGGGACTTAAAGTATCAAAAAATACCCTAGCCAGATGGATTAGGGAGGCGATATCTCTTGCTTATACCGCAGGTGGCGTGGAAATCCCAGAAGGTATAAAGGCTCACTCTACTCGTGCGGTGGCCACATCCTGGGCTGAGAGAGCAGAAGTATCGATTGAGGACATCTGTAAGGCGGCCACATGGTCTTCTCCATCCACCTTTCTTAGACACTATAGATTAGATCTAGGTGGCTCCTCCGACCTCACGTTTGGGAGAAGGGTGCTGGAAGCTATTATCCCTCCCTAGTCACCTTTTCACTTCTCTGAAAGTCTCTCGTTGTGCTGTCATGGCGACTGAATAAATACGTACGCTACTCACCTGGTAGCAGTGTTTTTTCAGGAGCCATGACAGCACCCTTATATTCCCTACCCTCTTTGTTTATGGGTTTAACACTTCCTTTAGAGAAATTCCTAAGTTTATTCACTGGGTGAATTGTACCATATATTAATATTGTTTATGTGCTACTAACCTAGAAGGTCCTTTCATACTCTGTAAACCAACTGGCGGGGGAGTGAGGTGCCGCCCTTTTATGTCTGAGGTTTCCTGTCCCTGAAGGGCGGATCCCCTCTCTCGTTGTGCTGTCATGGCTCCTGAAAAAACACTGCTACCAGGTGAGTAGCGTACGTATTTCTGCCAAAGGATTCCCGACCAAGTATTGAGTGCATAACTGAACATTATTATTTGTTGGGTTTTTTGTTTGTTATTAAAAAACCCTTTTATTTGATTGGATGGGTGAAATATGCTAATTTATTGAGACAGGTTTTTTGGGTTATCAGGAGTTGTATGCCAAAATCATCAGTATTAAAACAATAAAAGACCTGACAAATTTCAGTTGGTGGATAATGAATCTATAATATATGAAAGTTTAATTGTAATCATTACATTATGGTAAATAATGAAATTTAACACTATATGCTAATTTTTTGAGAAGGACCTGTACTTTTCCTCTGATTGTTCCACTCCTGGTTTTTCATCAGCCTTGACTGGGGTCTGGCCATTGAAATCAAAGGGGGAGAACCGCCCCTTGCCTGATGGCTCTTCTTTTGAACAGCTGACCTGAAGTGACGTCGTCCCATGAGCCTTGCCACAACAATGACATCAGTCACTAATGCAATCTGGGAAGAGTTCGTATGCCTCCTCCCATTTCAGCAGTCACAGATCACTGCCATAGACAACATGAAATGGAAATTTTGATTAGTGCCAACTTTGAGAACCTATATTTTAGAATAGGTAATCAATAGAGGGGGGGGGAGGAGTGTAACAAAAGGTATATGTACTCCAAAAACGTAAATAAGTTTTTCTTTAGGTGGTATTGAAAGGTTTTTTCAACTTTTTTATTTTTTTTAATTGAACACACTACATTGCTTCTAAAGTACAAGTGAAATATTGTGATGCCAAATGTCTTCAGATAAAATGAATGACGGTCCATGCTAATATTGATCGTAACATGCTTATTTGTAGATGGGAACATGTGATTTACCAGTTTGGAGGACACCAAGAATTAATTGAATATGTGGTTGTTAAAGGCAAAATTGTTTACGAGAACGAAAGAATTTTTGCCCTATAACAAGTGTGGAACTACCGCCATAGCTTCAAGACGTACAGACCAGTTACAATGATCAGCTGATACGCGGTCTCTCTGTAGATATGTTAGATAATTTAGTGCACGGATGAAACTGCCCAATGAATAACCTTAATACTGCAGACGCAAACAGGTTGAGCTAAGAAAGATTGAATGTATCTAAACCTTGCTGGATTTCTTTGTCTGTATTGCATCTGACAGCTGAACCATTGGCTAGTATTTGACACTGTGTATTTAGAGAAATGTGATCCGTTGGTTGAATGTAAAAAGTTGGGGTATACTAGAAGCCAAATAAATAACTTGTCATCATGAACATTGATTTGTGTTTTTTCTTCTTTTTCAATGCAAACTATATATTTAGTGTTTTAGACGATTATCTATCCACATGCAGAATTTCATCAAGACCCCATCATGGGAAGCATTTCTAAGGTAATACATTAAAGCAGAAGTGAACATGTTTCATTGAAAAATAGTTAAAGGGTATAAAAAACCAAAACCAAAAACAGTACAGGAATCCATACTGCCTAGATTAACCCTCCATCTGGGGCAATATGTTTCATAACAAGTTTAGGGGCATTGCGCCTGTCCGGCACAGGCTAGAAAATTGGCTAGATTTTCAATGCTCTAAAAGTGATCAGTTACCTTAATAGGAATGTAATAAACGAGAATATACATAATCAGGTGTTAAAAAAAAAAAAAAAAAAAATTATAATAACCAGAAAAGTAATGTTTCTATGTCTTTGAGCATCCTCTTCACTCTCTCCATCTTGATCTGTATCAGACACATCTGGACATTCTTCCACATCATCTTCTGAATCAATGTCACTTTCTTCCCCTAAATCTTCTAGCTGTAAGGGGTCTGTCTCATCATCAAGCAGTATATTTTGCACTTGCTCAACATGAAGGGCATTGGACAAGTCAAATATTCTCCTCGCCATTTCAAGATTTAGGGGGCGCAATGTGCCTGTGAAGCACACTCTTATTTCTAACAAAGCCTTCTATGACAAATCCACAAATGTAGCACTAGCTATTCATAAAACAAGCTAAAAAAAACAATTGGGAGGAATAAAACAGCAAATACTAATCGTCAAAGGTGTGACACGTTCAGGGGCAATGAGCCTGAGAAGCCAAAACACTGATATCAGATCTCCTGCAGCACAAGAGGCTTCTCAGGTGTCACACAGCCTTTAAAGTTAAGGTACCGTCACACTCAGCGACGCTGCAGCGATATAGACAACGAGCCGATCGCTGGAGCGTCGCTGTTTAGGTCGCTTCAGAGACGTCAAACACAGCAACTCCAGAACGATGCAGGAGCGATCCAGTGACTTAACAGCAACTCGCTTATCGTTCTCACTGGTTGTTAGCTCCATGTAAAACATTGCAGGCATCGTTGCTTTTGATGTCAAACATGACGATACACGCCGACCTGACGACCAAATAAAGTTCTGGACTTCTAGATCCGACCAGCGATGGCACAGCGGGATCCAGATCGCTGCTGTGTCAAACACAACGAGATCGCTATCCAGGACGCTGCAACGTCATGGATCGTTGTCGTTCTCGTTGCGGAGTGTGACGGTACCTTTAGGAAGGTACTGGGAGGATGGTGTTTCCCAGACAAACCACTGAAAATAGAAAAATGAAACTAAGTGAGCTGCGCCTGTCAGATCAGTTGCCCCTGACGGAGGGTTAAGAACCAGACAAGGAAAAATGGACAAGGCAGATGGAGGCCCGAAGGGAATGGCACACTGAAGATGGACAAGCATGATTGTGTGTGATAGATAATAAAAGCATATGAATACAAGATGGGTATAGTCGTGCTTTCTATAATCAAGAAGCATAAATAAAAATTGTAATGCTTGACATCCAACATGTATAAAGTCGTGACTGGAACTAAACACACGGAGAAAAGCACCCAAAATATTTACAATGCCTACAAGTAGTATTCAACCCCCTGCAGATTTAGCAGGTTTAATAAGATGCAAATAAGTTAGAGCCTTCAAACAAGAGCAGGATTTATTAACAGATGCCTAAATCTTACAAACCAAAATTTTGTTGCTCAGTTAAATTTTTATAAATTTTAAACATAAGTGTGGGTCAATTATTATTCAACCCCTAGGTTTAATATTTTGTTGAATAACCTTTGTTTGCAATTACAGCTAATAATCGTCTTTTATAAGACCTGATCAGGCCGGCACAGGTCTCTGGAGTTATCTTGGCCCACTCCTCCATGCAGATCTTCTCCAAGTTATCTAGGTTCTTTGGGTGTCTCATGTGGACTTTAATCTTGAGCTCCTTCCACAAGTTTTCAATTGGGTTAAGGTCAGGAGACTGACTAGGCCACTGCAACACCTTGATTTTTTTGCCTCTTGAACCAGGCCTTGGTTTTCTTGGCTGTGTGCTTTGGGCCATTGTCTTGTTGGAAGATGAAATGACGACCCATCTTAAGATCCTTGATGGAGGAGCGGAGGTTCTTGGCCAAAATCTCTAGGTAGGCCGTGCTATCCATCTTCCCATGGATGCGGACCAGATGGCCAGGCCCTTTGGCTGAGAAACAGCCCCACAGCATGATGCTGCCACCACCATGCTTGACTGTAGGGATGGTATTCTTGGGGTCGTATGCAGTGCCATCCAGTCTCCAAACATCACGTGTGTGTGTGTGTGTGTGGTTGGCACCAAAGATCTCGATCTTGGTCTCATCAGACCAGAGAACCTTGAACCAGTCAGTCTCAGAGTCCTCCAAGTGATCATGAGCAAACTGTAGACGAGCCTGGAACGGAGACCATTGCGGTGGAGTACGTTACTTATGGTATTGACTGAAACCAATGTCCCCACTGCCATGAGATCTTCCCGGAGCTCCTTCCTTGTTGTCCTTGGGTTAGCCTTGACTCTTCGGACAAGCCTGGCCTCGGCACGGGAGGAAACTTTCAAAGGCTGTCCAGGCCGTGGAAGGCTAACAGTAGTTCCATAAGCCTTCCACTTCCGGATGATGCTCCCAACAGTGGAGACAGGTAGGCCCAACTCCTTGGAAAGGGTTTTGTACCCCTTGCCAGCCTTGTGACCCTCCACGATCTTGTCTCTGATGGCCTTGGAATGCTCCTTTGTCTTTCCCATGTTGACCATGTATGAGTGCTGTTCACAAGTTTGGGGAGGGTCTTAAATAGTCAGAAAAGGCTGGAAAAAGAGATAATTAATCCAAACATGGGAAGCTCATTGTTCTTTGTGCCTGAACTACTTCTTAATACTTTAGGGGAACCAAACAGAATTCTGGTGGGTTGAGGGGTTGAATAATAAATGACCCTCTGAAAAGACTTTTCACAACTTAAAAAAAATAAATAAAATAAACAAAGAAATAACATTCTTTTTTTGCTGCAGTGCATTTCACACTTCCAGGCTGATCTACAGTCCAAATGTCACAATGCCAAGTTAATTCCAAATGTGTAAACCTGCTAAATCTGCAGGGGGTTGAATATTACTTGTAGGCACTGTAAATTGTTACAGAAAGTTCAGGTGAATAATATCAACCAAAGTAAAGAATTCCTAATGCCCAGCCAACCCAATGTGTGTTTCTCACAACCTGCTTCACCATAGGTTGGTGCGAAGGCTACAACATCTACAATTGGGGGGGCTATAGATAACAGACTTCAATATAAATTAACCTTGTGCAGAAGTGCAGGTTTTTGTTTTGTTTTTTTTAATTGAAAAAGTTTGAAGTTTAGTCTTTCAATAGAAAATCTGCCTATAAACTACTAAGCTGACTCTCAAAATAGTTGGCTACTGTAAGGAGCTGCCCATGGACAAGACTATTGAACCAATGGACGTAGAGTGGATTCCACAGCTCTAAGGGTATGTGCTTGCAATCGGGAATTGCTGTGGCCAGATGTTCACTACGTGTACATGTGAGCATACGGATCAGCTGCCAACATTGACGTGTGGTGCGTCTTTCAAGACTGCAGCATGTCAATTTGTCTTGCGGAGACTCTAGTCTCCGCAACAGAAATGTCACCAATAGAATGTATTGAATGCAGTAAATATGCATGGTTCAGTGAACGCATAAGTATTTACCTGCATTTAATATAAGGGTAAAATTTTAGACATTGGTGCAGATTTCCTCCTCTTGACTCTGAAGCTTTTGAGTACACTTATGATGATGACCATGGCATAGAATGTGTGAACAGCTCTGCAGACTCATCCCTCCGTGGTTCCCTACCGTCAGTGGGGCAGCTGGAGGGTTGTGATGTGGGGGAAGCCACGGAAATTTGGGTGCCACTTCTGCAGACTGTACTGGGTGTGATGAAGGAAGAAGGAGAGGCAACTTGAAGTTGTGCTTGCCATCTACTCGAGCAAATGTTTACTGGGCCTTAACAAGGTGTAGTGCTGTTCTTCTGCTTAAGGCCGGCGTCACACTGGCGTATTGCATCCGATGCGAGAGCATCGGATGCGATATGCTAATGACACTCGGCTCCTGCTCGCAGCAGAGCAGGAGCTGAGTGTCATGCGTCTGTGCTCCGATTCTCTCGCACAGGGAGGATCGGAGCACAGCTGCAGAGGAGGCAGAGAAATGAATTTCTCAATCTCCTCCATTGCTGGGGTTTGCTTATAGCGCACATCACTCAGATGTTATCCGAGTGGTGTGCGCTGTCTCACTCGCACCCATAGGCTTATATGGGTGCGAGTGAGCCGAGAGTTTTCCTCAGTCCGTGACAATCGCAGCATGCTGCGATTGTCTCGGACCGAGGAAAACAGCCGACAAAAAGTCGGCTACTGGGAGCGGCCCCATATGGTAACATTGGTCCAAGTGCAATGCGATTTATTTATATATATTTTTTTTTTTTTTTTATCATCGCATTGCACTCGGCCGTTTTAGACGCCAGCCTAAGAAAGGTAGTGGTGTAGGCTGTCCAGGAACGGAAGTTGTCTTTGTGGAAAGCAGTAGTTAACATTGGTTATGTCCTATACCAGTGTTCCCCAAGTCCGGTCCTCAAAAGCCACCAACAGGTCATGTTTTCAGGATTTCCTTAGTATTGCACAGGTGATAATTGCATCACCTGGACAGGCAAGCATTCAATGACCTGTGCAATACTAGGGGAAATGCTCAAAACATGACCTGTTGGTGGCTCTTGAGGACCGGACTTGGGGGACACTGCCCTATACAAACACTACCCCCATATACACCCTGAACACCAAGCCTAATCTCTTTCTTACCCCTCCCTCTTCCCCCCCCACCCCCCCCCCCATTCTTCCACCATGACCTTTTTTTTTTTTCCCAGTCATGTTGAGCAGATAGTGTGGTAGGGGCATGGTATTAGCATTACTCTGCACACAGCTGAAGTTCAGTGGCACTAAATGAGACGGTGAAATGGCGTGCTGAATGGCATTGGTCACAGAAGAGAATTGTTTCAGTGTAGATGAGGCCTGTAATAGAAAGATGTGCTCCGAACAATTTAAAAATGAGAAATTCTGCATGAGCTACGCAGACTGTTAAATTTCACCCCCATTAAATTACATGCCATGCTGAATCACGGCAGAAATTGGCAAAGTATATTTTGTTTAGTTTTTTTTCCTGGCTAACAGCTCAAATCACAGAACAATGCCACTCACCACCACTAAATGACAAGGTGACAGAGCGAAGCATATGTCGCATTTAGCAACTGAAAAAATAAGATTTAGAAAGGTTTACTCGTGCATGGAGCACAAGAGAAGTAGTGCACAGCACACTTGAATGAACTGTGCCCTGCTGTCTTTGTCTATGGACCTCAAAAAATTTTGCTCACGAATCAAAGTGTGCCATATTCGTGCCGAATTTGTTTGACTATCATTTCTGAACAAATTCACTCATCATTACACTTTACGCCTTTCAGAAAGGATTGTACAGCTATTCTTACTATTCTTACATGCCTTTCACTCCCCGGCACCTGCGCTCTAAGTTCCTTTTTCGGGCATGCGCAGTTTGCGCTGCCCTTCGACTCACATTACATGATGGGAACTTACAGCGCAGGCTCCGGGGACATTAATGGAGGCACCAGCGCATGGAAGGGCCGAGTGATGGCTGGGAGGCGTTTGTCTCGAAGGGAAAAAACATGCCCCCTCGGACAGACTACAGGTATGGCGGGCAAATTAAAAAGACGAATATTGCAGCATTGGAAGGGACCCCAAATAAAAGAGCCACCTTGACAGAATGCAGCATTGGTGCTGCAAGAGGTGGCTCTTTTAGTTAAAAATGCCAGGGTCGGTGACAGGTTCCCTTTAAAGATGGTGATAGAAATAGGATGGAGGAGCCCAAAACGGAAGAGGAGATTGAGGCCGCCATCATGGCAATGTCTAACAATAAGACCCCTGGGGCGGATGGTCTTCCCGGCGAAATTTATAAGCACTTAAGGTGGGTGACAGTGACCAAATTGAAGGCAGTCTTTGAGGAGGCACTGAAGGAAGGGGAATTACCGTTGTCCATGAGGGAGGCAGTGGTGATGGTTATTCCAAAGGGGGGTAAGGATCCGCAACTGGCAGAATCCTATAGGCCCATCTCGTTGCTGACGGCGGATGTTAAAGTGCTTGCTAAGATTCTGGCTAACCAATTTTAATGAGTGTGGTTCAGGACCTTGTTCATCCTGATCAGTCTGGCTTTATGCAGAACAAGTCTAGAGCGATAAATCTGAGTAGACTATTTTTAAATCTGCATATACCGTCAGACACCATGGGTCATAGGGTGGTGGTGTCGCTGGATGCGCGTAAACCGTTTTATAGTGTTGAATGGGGCTATCTTTGGGAAGTCTTGAGGTTTGGGCCAACTTTTATATCATGGGTACAGTTACTGTATACATTCCCGACTGCTAGGATTAAGGTTAATGGGCAATTGTCTGACAGCTTTAGTCTTCCCAGAGGGACCAGACAGGGGTGTCCGCTGTTGCTGCTACTTTTTGCTCTGGCTGTGGAATCCCTGGCGCAGACAATTAGGAATGCAGCCTCAGTCAAAGGGTTCAGATATGGAATCGGAGGAGAAAATAGCTCTTTATGCGGATGACATGCTGCTTTTTTTGGAAGATTCTGGAGTCATTGTTGGGAGTGATGAACATCCTTAAAGGGACTCTGTTACCTTTAATTTGGAGGGAACAATCTTCAGCCATAGGGGCGGGGTTTTCGGGTGTTTGATTCACCCTTTCCTTACCCGCCGGCTGCATGCTGGCTGCAATATTGGATTGAAGTTCATTCTCTGTCCTCCGTAGTACACGCCTGCGCAAGGCAATCTTGCCTTGTGCAGGCGTGTACTATGGAGGACAGAGAATGAACTTCAATCCAATATTGCAGCCGGCGGGTAAGGAAAGGGTGAATCAAACACCTGAAAACCCCGCCCCTATGGCTGAAGATTGTTCCCTCTAAATTCAGGTGACAGTCCCTTTAAGTTATTTTGGGAATCTATCGGGCCTAGTAATCAATTGGGAGAAATCCAATATTCTGGCAGTGGATGGTAAGGAAGATGAGCTCCTGCTAACGGGGGAGGGAAGTAGGCTGGCTGTGGTTCGGCAGTTTAAATATTTGGGTGTCACGTCCGCTCTCAAGCTACGTAGATCTGAATTTGATCCCGCTGTTTAGGAATAAAATAGGGGCGTGGGGTAGACTCTCTCAGTGGTGGGAAGAATAAATCTGATCAAGATGATTCTGATGCCCCAATTACTGTATGTGTTGCACAATACCCCTGTATGGTTACCCAAAAGGTGGTTTCGTGCCATCAATTCTATTTTTAGAGACCTTGTTTGGGGGGGAAAAACAGTCAAGGCTTTGACTAGAAATGCTGCAGAGGCATAAGGACTGGGAGGAGACTGGCACTTCCGAACCCTTGGATTTATTATTTAGCTGTGCAGGGTCAAGATATGAGGGGTTGGAGGGAAGTAAACGGTATGGGTTCAACACAAAGGATTCTGGTTCATATTCTGGTCAGGGATCCATTGGTTCAGGGTTTGGAAGCAGATGGTTTTAGGAAGTTTGGGTTGGCTTACCCCACTCTGATAATGATCCATAGGGTGTGGGTGGCAATTAAGAGGACTAGGGGTGTGGAACACTTGACTAATTTCTCCCCGATATGGCAGAATGATAATTTACCGGAGTTTGTTAAAATGGGGGACTTTAAAATTTGGAAGAGATTAGGAATGCATTACATTGGCCAGATACGGGATGGGCAAGGTCTGTTATCCTTTGAGAAATTACAGGAGACCTATGGTTTACTGGAGGTCTGTAGGTTTCAGTATAGACAGTTTCATCATGCTTACATGGCACAGAGTAAAATGGTTGATATGTCGGTCCAGACGGATATCCTTGTGGATTATATATGTGTAAAAGTGGGGACAAGAGGAGTTGTCGAATATTTACAGGGACCTACTGTTTGTAAGAAGGTAAAGTTACCCGATCAAAGCAAAAAAGAAATGGGAAGGATAGAGAAGGATAAATGGGAGGAAATATTAGAATATATATACCACATCTGTCATTAAGCGAGCCAGCCAGACTTTCACAAATATATGTACTCCATAGAGTATATAGGACGCCAGACAGAATGTACAAAGCTGGTCTGAGACAGCCTTCGGAATGTCCTAGGTGTTGGGCTGAGGGGGCTGGGATTCTACATACAGTACAGACCAAAAGTTTGGACACACCTTCTCATTTCAAGATTTTACTGTATTTTCATGACTATGAAAATTGTACATTCACACTGAAGGCATCAAAACTATGAATTAACACATGTTGAATTATATACTTAACAAAAAAGTGTGAAACAACTGAAAATGTCTTATATTCTAGGTTCTTCAAAGTAGCCACCTTTTGATTTGATGACTGCATAGTCATGAAAATACAGAAAAATCTTTAAATGAGAAGGTGTCCAAACTTTTGGTCTGTACTGTATGCTATGGCAATGTCCAAAACTGAATACATTTTGGTTGGAAGTGGGTGCTGCAATTGGAAGGGTATATAACTGTAGAATTGAGAGGGATACTGTGGTGTGTATTTTGGGATACGTGGAGGATATCCGGGTACTTAATTGTCATAAGTTGGCAATAGCCAGGTTATTATATATTGCGAGAAAACTGATCACTAGATATTGGATAAATGAAGAACCACCAACGGTGCAGGAATTTTACAGACAGTCTGACATTATTGTAGGAATAGAAAAAATGTATTTATGCCAAAAGGAAAAAAGGTAATACTTTTGAAATACTGTGGAAACCCTGGGTGGAGAGATGATGAACCCAGAAAGTCTGTTATATTAATGTATATTACTGTTAAAATGCTGTTTGTGTACATTAATAGGGGGGAGGGGTAGTAAGATCTTGTAATATCTGTACTTTTTCACTTTTGACAAATTTGAGTGTCAGATTGTTTTGTATTTTGTTAATTAATAAAAAAATTCTGATTTAAAAAAAAAACAACACAAAACAGACTGATACGGACACTCCGGCTGCGTACCGGAGGATAAAAGTTCTAGATTTATTTTGTTAGTTTGAAAATAAAGACGTTTAAGTTGAGCTTTCTTGGGTCACTGCCTCATTGACGCAAGGACACGAACGCCGCTCCCTTACCGTAGTCATTTACAAGTAGAGTTCCAATGATTATTTAATACCATAATTACAAAGTACATGATTACACCACACAATTACAATATAGTACATGGAGTTAAGATTTTATTAAAACATTTGTAACATATATAAAAGGTTTTAATTACCACCTCAGCTTGGCAGCTGGTGCTTCACTACAAAGCTAGCTGTGGTTTTACTGTTATTCAAAATAAGGCAGCCCTAGGGTTCATTGTGATCATGATCGCAAGGTTGGTCTTGGTGGTCAGTCACTGAAGAGCTGCTGACCGACATTGAATCCACAGAAAAAGCAGTTGGTGAAACTGGTCTGCATTCAGGAATATGTTCCATTCTGTACTTTTCAATGTATGGTACTGCCACAAGCCAAACCTGCAGAAGAAACAAATTTAACAATTTAAGAAAAACCCTTTTTTATTGTAAAAAAGCTGACCTTTTTTTTATTCTGTACACCCAGGCTCAGTTTTCGTGAGAACTGTACATAATAGTAATCTTGAACAAAAAATATATATATACTGTATATTTATGGTACATGATATAAATATTTTTGGAAATGCCAATCTGTCAATCATGTTATCGGTTCTCCAATTTTAGTGCAAGCCGACACATTGTTTTTTTTATTGTTAATGACATTTGTTTTTATCGGTATCTCGGTATATTTCATTTATAGTTAGTCATTAGGAAAATTAAATTAAATTCTATAATTTTACATATCTGGGCATTAAAAATACTAGTCCTTTAAAGGTATAATTGGGTATATATTTCAACATATGACAAATTGCAGTCAATATTTAACAAATATTTATCCATAATGCAGAATCAGTATAAAAAAAATTTAAATACACTGTTACTGCTTTCATGACAATTTCCGACGGTCAGTAAACACTGCGGGTTGGACGCTGCATAGATGCGCAGCATCCAAATGTTACAGTATAGTGGGTGGGATTTCAAGAAATCCTATGCCCACAATGCATGCACAGACTCTTCCAGCTTCCCTGCGGAGACGGACATGCGGCACGTCTTTCCAGACCGCAGCATGTCAATTTATGTAGCGGAGACGCTCAGTCTCCGCTGCGTAAATTACCCATACACTTTCATTAGATGCGGTAAAACTGCATCCTCTTCCTAGTCACATACGTATAAAGTGCGGTAATGCATGTGTACTAATTTAAATAATGGTGTACCTTGTTTAGCCAGAAGTACACGTGCATTGCAGTTCTCGTGATCAACTGATAGCAAGAACTGCAGTGCACGTGACCACCGAGGACAGAGTTATCTCCGGTGATCATCTTCAAGTTCAGCTGTGTTCTGGATGTCAAACTGGATAGTGGCATAATACCTCTGTTCAGCCAAAAGCATCCAGATGTAGTAGAGCTGGACTCGTCGTGGGACAGTATGATATATCTTCTTGGTCAGACCTGGGCAAGATGCGGCCCGCGGGCCGCATCCGGCCCACCTGACGTTTTTAAATGGCCCGCGACACTGGCACTGCTTGGCCAGCCGCCAGAGACAGTGAGGCTGCTGCGCGTTGCTACGCCAGGTTCCCCTTCCCTTCAGGCACTCCAGCGCCTGCGCGCCCTGCATTGAAACAGTGAGAGGCGCTGACCGCCGCTGGCACTTCCGCATCAGGGAAGCGCCAGCAGCGGGTGACGTCACTGAGCGTGACACAGGCTGCTGCACCGGACGCTGGTGTTTTGTGCGGCTGTGTACTGCAACTTATGGGGTCGGTCGGTGCCGGTGCTCCATACCGCGGCCGCGGGGACCAGGTAATGCAGCTGCCTGCCTGCCTGTATGCATGATAGGGGGAGGGAGCAGCAGCCATCCCTGGGGGGGGGGATACGGATGAAGGCAGCACAAACCGGACCATGGGCTGTGTGGGGCACAATTATCAGGAGTCAGGACAGTATGATGGGGGCATAAGTGACAAATCAGGACAGTATGGGCCCCATACTGTCCTTATTTGTCACTTGTGCCCCATAGTGACAAATCAGGACAATATGGGGGCACAAGTGACAAATCAGGACAGTATGGGGCCCATACTGTCCTGATTTGTCACTTGTGCCCCCATCCATACTGTCCTGATTTGTCACTATGGGGGCACAAGTAACAAATAAGGACAGAATGGGGGCACAAGTGACAAATTGGGACAGTATGGGCCCCATACTGTCCTGATTTGTCACTTGTGCCCCCATACTGTCCTGATTTGTCACTATGGGGGCACAAGTGACAAATAAGGACAGTATGGGGGCACAAATGAAATCTGGACATTATGGGGGCACAAATGAAATTTGGACATTATGGGGGCAGAAATGAAATGTAAATGTCTGCATTGTTTAACATACTGTTTGTTTATGAAAAGATAGCATATGTATACTACAGTATTGGTAAAAATGAGTTAATTATATTAGTCCGGCCCTCTGAAACCATCCAAATTTCTCATGCGGCCCCATGGCAAAATTAAGTGCTCACCCCTGTTCTTGGTGGACAGGTAAGGATATTGTTGCTTTTTTATTTTAATTCTCTTCCAGGAGATGAGGGCGTCGGTGGAATAGTATGGTTTAAGATTAGTGATGAGCGAATATACTCGTTACTCGAGATTTCTCAAGCATGCTCGGGGGTCCTTCGAGTATTTTTTAGTGCTCGGAGTTTGTTTTTCTTGCCGCAGCTGAATGATTTACATCTGCTAGCCAGCATAAGTACATGTGGGGATTCCCTAGCAACCAGGCAACCCCCACATGTACTTATGCTGGCTAACAGATGTAAATCATTCAGCTGTGGCAAGAAAAACTAAACTCCAAGCGCTAAAAAATACTCGGAGGACCCCCGAGCATGCTCGAGAAATCTCAAGTAACGAGTATATTCGCTCATCACTAATTAAGATCTATTAAAGGAGTCTGTGTCATTCTTTCAATTAAAAGACTTTATTCTGGCTGTATCTTTATTTACCATTTAACTGTAGGATTAGCAATGAATAGGTGTCTAATAGACACCTCTCCATTACTAATCTGTGGTCTTAATGTCACCTGAAAATACAAAGGTGACATGAACCCCACTTGCCACTGCTACAGGGCAAGTGGGAAGAACCAGGTAAAGTGCCACACTTGGCACATCTTTGGATGTGCCAATTGTGGGATGTCTGCATGCTGTTATTTTTAGGCTGGTGAGGGTTAAAATCCTTGGGCCTCGCCAGCCTGAGCATACCAGGCTGCATTTGTCTGCTTTTTTCCTTGGCTGGTTAACAAAAAATAGGGGGACCACACGCTATTTTTTTTTGGAGGGGATCCCAATATTTTTGCTAACCAAGGTAAGCAGACTGCTGCAGCCTGTTATTATCAGGTTGGTAAAGTTCATGGATATTGGATCCTTACCAGCCTGAAATACCAGTCGTCTGCTTTACTCTGGCTGGCTAACAAATATAGGGGGACCCGATGCTAATTTTTTAGAATTATTATTCATTAAAAAAGGAGTGGAACTCTCTCTGTGCTTTCCTCCACTACCTGTGCCATGTACATCCGGCTGTGTCACAAGATTCACCATTATTTAAATTGGTACCCATGCGCAGTAAGCTGCGTTCCTGAGCGTCTCCGCAAGATAAATAAACATGCTGCAGTCTGGAAAGACGCGCCGCATATCCATCTCCGCAGGGAAGCAGGATTATTCAAATCCCATCCACTATGCTGTAACATCTGGCTGTTGCAGTTTGGACGCTGCAGAGGTATGCAGTGTCCAATCCACAGCGTTTACTGACCGTGGGAACATACCCTAACAGGCTAAGTAACAACCTGGTGCTGCTATTCAAATGGCCTTGATTAATTGTACATCAGCAAGTGTGACCATTTCGATAAAAGATGAATTTACTAAGCACTCCCCTATGGCATCCATCTTATTTAATCCCACATTACCTGATTGTTTGAAAAAATAGCCTGACTAGACCATGGTTCAACAAACAACCCTTTGCTTTGAAATAAATATTTGATACACTGATGATTTTGCAAATTTTCCCACCTACAAAGAATTTTTATTGTAGGTACACTTCAACTATGAGACACAGAATCTAAAAATAAAATACAGAAAATCACAGTGTATGATTTTTAAATAATTAAATTGTATTTTATTTAATGAAATAAGTTTTTGATCACCTACCAACCAGCAAGAATTCTGATTCTCAAAGACCTCATACTCTACACTCATTACCTGTATTAATTACACCTGTTTGAACTCGTTACCTGTATAAAATATACCTGTCCACGCAATCAATCACACTCCAACCTCTCCACCATGGCCAACATCAAAGAGCTGTCTAAGGACACCAGGGACAAAATTGTAGACCTGCAAAAGGCTGGGATGAGCTACAGGACAATAGTCAAGCAGCTTGGTAAGAAGGCAACAACTGATGGCCAATTATTACAAAATGGAAGAAACAAGATGACTGTCAATTTGGGGATCCAAGCAAGATCTGGTCTCGTGGGGTAAGGATGATTCTGAGAAAGGTCAGCACCTCACATCCTGGAGCTTGGAAAATTCTCCACATCTAGACTGTAACTATGATACATACAAGTAAGACTACATTAACATTTCTATTACCTGTATGTCCAAAGTAAAAGCTGAAAGGTGTACCACGGAGTGACAAATTCCCTTTAATGTCCTGTCCTGTCATTGCTATTGTCTAAATATAATTATAAGATGTGCACTCTTCAGTGTGGAGTCCATGCATTGCTGATGGTAGATTACTAAATTAACTGATATGAACTGAATGCTACTACCTTGAATTTTCTGTTTTTTTTATTCAGTAATTTTATTTTGAAAATTGAATAAAAATTAATTATGAAAAAAGGTGACTTTTTGGCAGTTTGTTGATCTGGAACATTCAGGTGTCTGAATGCACTATTTCCAAGTAGGAAATATATGAACCTTAGAGAAACAATTGTTGCTGCCCATTAATATGGGAAGGTTTGCACGGTAATTTCCAAACAATTTGAAGTTCATCATTCCACAGTTAGAGAGATTAAGCGAAAAACATTCAAGACAGTTCCAATCTTCCCAGGAGTGGATATCCCAGCAAATTCACCTCCTTGCAATGCTAAGAGAAATTGCTAAAAAATATAAATAATAATTCTAAAGGCCTTAGTTTGCTAAATGTTCAAGTGTATCAGAATTAGAAAAAGACTGAACAAGTAAAGTTTGGTTGGAAGGATTGCCAGGGTAAAAACTGTTTCTAAAAAGAACATGACTTAAGCACGACATAAGTTTGCAATCTTGTGCCAAAAGTGTTATGGTTTGCTCAGATGCAATTTCGTTGGACAGACAAGACCAAAGTGGACATGTTTAGCCATACTGCCCTGTGATTTTGATTATTATCAAAAAAAAATATAGCATATAAGCACAAACACCTCATTCCAACTGTCAAGCACGGTGGTAGAAGGGTCAGGATTTGGGCTTGTTTTGCAGCCACAGGACTTTGATACCTTGTAGTCATTGAGTTGATAATGAACTCCTCTGTATACAACAAAGTATTTTAGAGTCAAATGGAGGCCATCTGTGCAAAAGTTAAAGCTTGGCCAAAACTGGGTCATGCAGTAGGACAATGACCCCAAACACAACTACATCAGAATGAATGGCAAATAAAAGAATCAAGCTGTTGCTGTGACACTAGTCACTTCTCACTGCAAAGCCGTGAGTGAGAATGGTCAAGGAGTCCAAGGTCAGAAGCCCGGATCAGAGCTGAAGGGGTTAAACAGGCGTATGGTCAGAATGAAGTCCAAGGACAGGCAACAGATCAAGCAAACAGAACTCAAGGCACAGGAGAGCACAGCACAATCCTCACAAGCTGAATGTACGTCTGGCAGAATTCTGGGAGATCCAGCTCAGTTAAGAAGCATGGCAATTAACTGGAATAATGAACACATGGAGACAGCCGATGCCTCCCAGTCGCAGATTGGATAGTTGAGCTGTCAATCAACACACTGACAGCTCAGCACGCCCCTAAACCAGATTGGATGGCCAAACTGTCAGTAACTGCATCCCAGACACACTGAGGGGTGGAGCAATGACAGTTGCATTGGCCCAGTCAAAGTCTAGACCTCAATGCAATAGAAATGTGGTGACAGGACCTTAAGAGAGCTGGGCATAAACAAATGCCAACAAACCTCAATGAACATAAGCAATGCTGCAAAGAAGCCAAAATTACTCCAGAACAATATAAGAGAGTGATGAATAAATACAGAAAATTATTATTTCAAGTTATTGCTTCTGAGGGTGCTTCTACTTCTACCAGCTAGAGATTCTTAGGGGTGTATATTTTTCACATACTGCTTCAGAAATTTAACCTAGTTTTTGTTGAATAATTTATACTATAAGTAATCTGTTGTTCATCAGAGGTTGTAATTTTAAGACCTACTAAGGACCAGATTTTTTAAAAATATTCCAATATAAAAAAAAGCTGAATTCAAACAGGGTATACTTAGTTTTTTATGACTGTATATTATTATTATTATTTATTTATATAGCACCATTAATTCCATGATGCTGTACATGAGAAGGGGTTACATACAAAGTTATAGATATCGTTTATAGTAAACAAATTTACGATGACAGACTGGTACAGAGGGGAGAGGATATGTAGATCACACTCACATACTACACAAGTATTTTATGTGAGTAGTATTAGGTGTTCTCCCTGAAACCATATGATGTTTTCCCAGCCTTTAATTTTAGCATAGGTCAATAAGGAAAGATAAGCAAATGCTGAGACTGGTGTGTGGCCCCAACACCTCTTGGCTAAATAAATATGTACTTATCTAGTTTGAGAACCTTTGACCACATTTTACATGCAAAATTTGATTCCATCTAAAGTGTGTTGTCCACATTAATCATTGACTCAGCTTCACAAAACAGTTTTTGCCTTAATGTGCCAAATATGTTCCACTTGGAAGGACAGGAGAATGTTTACAATAAAAATTAAAGGAAAAACACTGTAAAACTAAGTCATGTAGACATAATTACCAATACCTTATTTGATAATATCAATTACTATTCTTGTCAAAGATGGAAGTTTTTTTGGGAGCAATTTCTCCAGGGTCTTCACAAGTTAAAGGGAATCTGAAGGATCAACCTGCCTAAACCGTCTATATGGGCATGCAGGTCATCCAATCTGATGTCCAGAGAAATCCACATTTTTCTTAATATATAAGTGAGATGTTAAGATCTACAGGCCGGACACAGATCTGAATGAGAATTGGCCTCCAGAGCATATTTCAAATGAAAGGTGGGAGATTCCAGTGCGTAATGGCTGCTCTCTGCTCTCCTCATCTCATTGCAGAGCTGTGTGTGATAATAACCAACACAGTACAGGAGAGCTAAATGTTGCCTCTTTACAATCACGTTTGTGGACTTGTATTTTTCACTGACACCATTTTGGGGGTACATACAGTATAACTTCCTAATTAACAAGTCAGCAATTGTTTTCATTAAAAAAAATTTGCATTGTTCACTGTGTGGCATAAATTATGTGTTACATTTTTTTCAATTGGTCAATACAATTATGGCAATATTAAATATATTTTGCTACTTTTGCACAAGTGTTTTTTTATGGCTGCATTTTAAAAGCCATATCTTTTTTTAATATTATGTATTGCTTGCAGCATAAGCCATTTTTAAAATAAAGAGGAAACATATCTACCGCAAAATAATTTTTTGCCTTTACAATATAAAAATGTTTTATGGGAAAAAAAATATTTTTTGGGTGTTTTTTTTTTCCTGTGTAAACATTTTTTTTCTACATTTTATTATTTTTAAGTTCTAATGAAGCGGCATTTATATATATGTATGTCATGGTTTGAGCACAGACCATGATGCATGGAATGTCCACAGGTCTCCTTAATCCAAACAGCTAGAACCAATGTATATTTGGGATGGTTGGGACCTATGGATTTATTTTTTGTTCTTTAATTCAGAGTTGTAACAGCCATAACTTTTTCATTTTTAAGTAAACTTCACTATGTGAGGTTATTTTTCCTGTGAGAGGAGTTGTAGTTTCTTTTAAGTACCAATTTGCCAAACATGTCCAAAAGGTTTAGTTCACACTTAGCATAAATTTGTTTTTTTTCTGCTGCTTTTTTTGGGGGGCTGAAAATTTTCTGTGTTTAACGTTCTGAGGAAAATGGATGTGATTGCATGAAAACTCCTGCCCACTGTGCATCTAAAGATGTTTTTGAACTGTGAGTTTAGTGATGCGTTTTTTCTCTAGAAGCTTCTATGGTGAATCTGGAAAAAACACATCTTAAAAACACATGTAAAATACCATAAAAACACATTAAAAATACTGCTTTAAACGCTGCACCAAAAATGCATCCAATAAGGAGGAAAAAGAATTAAAAACCTAGAACAAAAACACAATTATCCGATAAGATTGTTATTGCATAGTGAGATGCGGACACCAGCAGAAAACGTGCAGATATAATGCAGCAGAAATAATACATAGCCTTTACACTACATGTGAACAAGGCCTGTGTTACATTTTTTACGGGTATAATGGGAAAAAAATAAATATCACGGTAAATATTCTGTTCACTGTATTGTGTGGGTTTTGACAATTAAAGGGATACTAAATATGTCTGTGTTGCTGATTTGTGAAACTATTTTTAAAGACAAGTAGTAAAATTGTCATTATTGTAATTTTTTTTAGTATTTTTCAGTATTTTCATAGATTGTTACTAGTATAAAGAGATGTAACTATGTAGCTACATTCAAGTAAAGAAAATACTCATATACTTGATATTGTAGTAGGACATATCATTGGTGCAACCTGCACAGGAGCCCAATGGGGAAGGGAGCTGTCATGCACAGTGCAGAAAAGTCTAAGTGAAACACGAAGGGATGAGGTAAAGAGAGCCCAACACTGGAAAGGGGGGAGTGGGGGCCCCTAGGCAGATCAAAAATCACCCTGTCTGTCCTAATCATCCCTATATAGGTTCTACACCTATCGCCAAGCGGGAACCTAGTCCCTGCCTGACCCTGGCAATAAGCCCTGCTAGGGAAGGAGGATGGGGTAAGCACTAGTCAATTCCCACTACAACTAAAGACAGCTGGGATTGACAAACAAGGAGAACACTTATCTTTAGTAGGCACAGATAGGTAACACATGTCCTCTCGCAGCCCCAAAGAGGAAAATAGCTGACTGCTATAGCTCCAAGCCTCAACAGGGGAAAATGGATATATCATTGGCAATTCCCAGAGGCAGACAGGAAGATTGTAAACACCCAATCCAGGTGAGTCAATTCGAACCGTCGGGAGGTTGCCACTGGGTCCAAGAGTCAGAAGGAATAGGAAGGCATCTGCAAAGCCAACCACAGAGACCTTCTGCAGCCAGATGCTGTGCGACTGTCTGCAACCGCTGACACGCACGTGACAGGAGCCCACTACCACCTCCAAAGCAAGTGGAATTGTACATTATGATGAGCTATTGGATTGCAAAGGGCCCATATACTGTTCTTGCACAGTAACCCTTGTCTGTCTGTGTCTGCCAGTGTATTGCAGCCTGTGAGTCACTGCTAGAGCTGCTAGCTACCATCCAAGAGATGAGGCCCTGGCCTCCCGGGACAGTGAGACATCTCAATCAAAAGAGATGGGCTGTTTGGGAGCTATGGTAGAGAGAGTAAGAAAAGTATCCCCATAAACAATTTCTCTTTTCCATAAGCAATCATTATAACGCACAAAATAAACATTTAAAAAATATTAAAGAAATGTCTTGCCTTTTGGTCAACGAGTAATCTGTGAACTGCCTCAATGTCTGGGGCCATGAAACGATCCTTAATCCATGGCCTACAAGATGACAGTTAGGGACAATTATTGATCATTAACCACTACAACATGCAGGCCTTCAAAATATAGATTGTGAGATACTGTTTGTTTTTACCTGACAACAGAGCGAACAAGGTCATACACTTTCTCCAATGGAGTTGTGGTTTTAAGAGGGCGTAGAAATTCAATCCCCTGGCAGGCTGCAAGAAGCTCAATAGCCAGAACTGAAAGAAAACAAATATTATTCACAGTTTACACAAAAAAATAAAATAATTAATATACATTTCTTTAAAAAAAAAAAATCTGGTTTTGCACAAGATATCATCCAATATTTTACAAATAATAGAATATTAATGCACTTTAATTTCTTTTAAAATATATTGTCTTCACATTTTTTATGAACATGGAATAGATAATATCAGAGACAGACGAATTTCTAGTGTATAAAACTGCTGATTACATTGAATTTATATAAGTATATATTAGGTAGATAGCAGAAAGGACATGATCCCAATAAACAAATATATTTTAAAATTCCTAAACTATGACACAAAAATGTATCTTTTAAAATTATAATATAAGAAAAATTAATAAACAAGAATGTTTTAAGTTCATAAGTACATCAAGTATGACATTGTTTATAATATTGATTAGTCCTGCAATGTTACTAGATCATACAGTGCTGAAAAAAATAAAGGGAATACTAAAATCCCTCATCCTAGATATCACTGAATGAAATATTCCAGTTGTAAATCTGTATTCATTACAGTGTGGAATGTGTGAACAATAAAACCTAAAAATGATCAATGTAAATCCCAACTAATATCCCACGGAGGTCTGGAGTTGGAATGATGCTCAAAATCAAAGTGGAAGATGAAGATACAGGCTGATCCAACTTCAGTGGAAATGCCTCAAGACAAGGAAATGATGCTGAGTAGTGTGTGTGGCCTCCACGTGCCTGTATGACCGCCCTACAATGCCTGGGCATGCTCCTCATGGGGCGGTGGATGGTCTCCTGAGTGATCTCCTCCCAGACCTGGACTAAAGCATCCGCCAACTCCTGGACAGTCTGTGGTGCAACGTGATATTGGTGGATGGTGCAAGACATGATGTCCCAGATGTGTACAATCGGATTCAGGTCTGGGGAATGGGCGGGCCAGTCCATAGCTTCATTGCCTTCATCTTGCAGGAACTGCTGACACACTCCAGCCACATGAGGTCTGGCATTGTCCTGCATTAGGAGGAACCCAGGGCCAACCGCACCAGCATATGGTCTCACAAGGGATCTCAGGAACTCATCTCGGTACCTAATGGCAGTCAGGCTACCTCTGGCGAGCACATGGAGGGCTGTGCGGCCCTCCAAAGAAATGCCACCCCACACCATTACTGACACACAGCCAAAGCGGTCATGCTGAAGGATGTTGCAGGCAGATCACTCTCCACAGTATCTCCAGACTCTGTCACGTCTGTTGCATGTGCTCAGAGTGAACCTGCTTTCATCTGTAAAGAGCACAGAGCGCCAGTGGCGAATTTGCCAATCCTGGTGTTCTGTGGCAAATGCCAAGCGACCTGCATGATGTTGGGTTGTAAGCACAACCCCCATCTGTGGACATCAGACACTCAGACCATCTTCATGGAGTCGGTTTCTAGCCGTTTGTGCGGACACATGCACATTTGGGGCCTGCTGGAAGTCATTTTGCAGGCCTCTGTCAGTGCTCCTCATGTTCCTCCTTCCACAAAGGCTGAGGTAGCGGTCCTACTGCTGGGTTGTTGCCCTCCTACGGCCCCCTCCACATCTCCTGGTGTACTGGCCTGTCTCCCGGTAGCGCCTCCAGCCTCTGGACACTACGCTGACAGACACAGCAAACCTTCTTGCCACAGCTCGCATTGATGTGCCATCCTGGATGAGCTGCACTACCTGAGCCACTTGTGTGGGTTGTAGAGACCGTCTCATGCTACCATGAGTGTGAAAGCACAAACAACATTCAAAAGTGACCAAAACATCAGCCAGAAAGCATTGGTACTGAGATGTGGTCTGTGGTCCCCACCTGCAGAACCACTCCTTTATTGAGTGTGTCTTGATAATTGGCAATAATTTCCATCTGTTGTCTATTCCATTTGCACAACAGCATCTGAAATTGATTGTCAAACTGTGTTGCCTCCTAAGTGGACAGTTTGATTTCACAGAAGTTTGATTTACTTGGAGTAATATTCTGTTTAAATGTTCTCTTAATTTTTAAGAGCAGTGTACAGTATATACAGTTGTGCTCAAAAGTTTACACACTCCAACATAATTTTTGCTTTCTTGGCCTTTTCTCAGAGAATATGAATGATAACACCAAAACTTTTTCTTCCCTCAGTCAAACTTTTTAGGTGTCACAGCCACAGCTGTCTTAGGTCAAATGCCTCCACAATATAGAATGGAACCCTTCTCGTTTACCCAGCAATTGAGAGTGCCAAAAAGTCATTACTTGACTTGCTGTCAAATACCAGCCGCTGCAAAGGGAGCCTGGCAGTCACACACCACTGAGCTCCTCTGCTGCATGCTGTAAATATATGACATTATGATTGTGCAGTGTAAATTGTTTCCATGATGCAAAATTAAGTCATGGTGGATTAAATGGGTTGAATTTTTTTTATAATACCTTTGTTTAGAAGGTACCGTACTCTGATAAAATATGGATAACACTGTGTCTCACTGAAATCAGTTGTAATTCATGTAGGAATCCAGCAGTGAGTACAGTTAGCCATTTACTATCAGGACCCTGTCAGCACCGGCGCACTGCCACGGCTGAGCAGGGTGACTCACCCACACTGTGGGAGAGCCCGGGGTCAGATGGCACAGGGAAAGCTCAGGCAGTCGGGACCTGCGCAGCGTGCTGAAGGTAGCAGAAAACAGAAGGACCTACGATCATGTGACCACAGGGGGAGGGGCTTAGCGTCCTGCTACTGGAGATAAGTGCAGGATTCTACATCACCCTGAAATAAAGGAAAGGAAAACTCAAGTTGTACAAACGGGGGTCAGACACGGAGAGGGCGGCGCGGTACAGAAGGGACGAGCAGAGAATAGTCAGAACGTAAGCAAGTAGTCATACACAGAGATAGCAGCGCAGTACAAAAGGGACAGACAGAACTCTAAATGGGTCAGAACCAGATTAGAACCAGCCAAGCATAAATTAGCACAGGCACAAAGCACAGGCACAAAACACAGGTACAATAGGGTCACACACACCCGGCCAAGAGTCAGAGTATAAGCACAGAAGATGGCTCCACAATGAGGCTATAAAAAGCCTCCCAGAATCCCAGAGAGAGGTCATCCAAGTCAACCTTAAAACCACCTAATCCCAGAAACTCAGCAGACCATGACATTTACCTACAGTAACACCATAGAGGAAATTAAGCACTACAGAGATCAAATTGGAAAAAAAATAGGTTGTCCATGTAGTTTGAATCCATGTTTGGTCCTCCAGAGCTAAAGACTTTTTGGGCCACCCTAGACTAGATGTTGAAAAACAGAAGTTAAATTCTCAACTTTTAGTAATATGAAATGTTATTGTGTAATGAAGATAATTTGGAGAATATATTAAATAGCCAAGTTTAGTTCTTACCATGTTCCACATTTTCAATTACTCTTAGAGCTTTTCTAGCTGCCCAGCCTCCCATAGATACATGGTCTTCAGTGGCAGCACTTGTGGAGAGTGAATCCACTGAGGATGGGTGGCACAAAGCTTTATTTTCAGAAACTGGAGGACAAATTGAGAATAAAAAAAAATACATTAAACATTAAATTCATTAAAGCAAAAACAGCTCAAAAAGTTATTCAAGATGGATCTTTAAAAGCTTTAACAATGATCACATACAGGTTAGGAATTTATCAACCTCTTACCAAGGGCAGCAGCTGTACAATGGGCGATCATAAAGCCGGAGTTCAACCCCCCCTCAGTAACTAAAAATGCTGGTAGTTCACTTAGGGAGGGATTACAGAGTCTTTCTATCCTTCTCTCACTAATTGATGCAAGTTCATGGACCCCAATAGCAAGATAATCCAGGGCCTGCAAATGACAGTAAATTCTTGAGCTGACAAACTCTTTGAGGTGAAAAACATGTCAAAATATTACAATAAAAATAATCTGAAAAAAAAATTAAAATAGTACCTTTGCAGGATATTCACCATGAAAGTTTCCACCTGAAATGGTTTCACCTCTTTCTGCAAAAACCATCTTAAAAGAGTAGTTAAGGTCTCTTTTCACAAAAACCTAAAATCCTAAAATGTTTAAGCTGCAGCTATAAATTAAATAGGTTATCTCCATATGGACAACCCATTCCACATGTTGAATATGTGCATGATAGCTGGCAATCTATTGATTGAGACCCCCACTGTGCAAGAGTTGTGCCTGTCACCACTCCATCAGGTGAGTGTAACCAGCCCTTACCTACTGTCCCTCCATAGGATATCACCAGATTGTGCACTCTGTTGCCCACATCTAGATGTATTCAAACTGGGCTTTATAGACACACATAATGAAGGTATAGAAGTCCTTTCTCAGGTCTCCGCCTGCCATGGAGACCATTGCGGCAGCAAAAGGGAGCCAATGGACACCCAAATCAGTGCACTATCAGGATTGCACTATTTAATTGTCAATGTCAAATATTGAGAGCAGTATTTAAGTGGTTAAATGACATTCAGGGCCGGTGTTTGGCACAGGCAGACGCCTGGGGCCCCCACCTAGAAAGGCAGCCCCTGTATGAAGTGCCCAGAGGGTGTACAGCAGCGAATAATGCTGTGCATTGCTCTGTTGTTCTGGAATGTCTCTCCCAAACCCCCCTTGAGACCCCCTCAGTGCTGTGATTTACTCATGTGGTCCAGAGCTCTGTGCTGTTTGCTGTAGGATCAGGTTTCACAGTCACATACAGCATAGGCTCTGACCACAGTCACTAAATCACTGCTTGTAATCTGACAGGGCGACCTGCTGTCACTACTGTCTGGATGACACAAGAAAGGAATATTGTCTGCTGAATCAGGGTATTTATTATATAGAAATAAATGAATTCCCACGTGAAACAATAAGGGTAAACTATACACATATAGTACAGGTGTGCATAGGAATCAGCGCTTTTGGTGCATTTTTTTTTGCAGCCAAAGCCTGCTCTCTTGGCAGTAAAAACAATGCTTTCAAAACACCCATTTTTTTAGGGTATGTGCAGAGGATCCGGAAATGGCAGCCCTTTGGATGCAGCGGACATATGCTGCGTCCAAAGTGCTGCCATCTTTTGAACACAGGTGATTCCGCGTGTGTTCATTGCTCTGTGCAGAATCCCTGCGTCCTATACATTGCAGGGGTGAGATTTCTCTTGCGGAGACTCGCGTCTGCACCATATAAATTGACATGCTGCAGCCTGGACAGACGCGCCCCATGTCCGTCTCTGCGGGTGAGGTGCAGGTGACAGTGCACGCATAGTAGAGATGGAATTTCTTGAAATCCCATTCACTATACTGTAACATCTGACCGCTGCGGGTTGGAAGCTGTACAAGTACACAGCAGCCGACCCGCAGTGTTTTCTGATTGTGGGCACACACCCTTAGGCCGGCGTCACACTCAGCTTATAAAAATACGGTCCGTAATTTACGGCCGTAATACGCAGAAAAGTCCCCAAAATAGTGGTAGTGGTCTGTATCTCCTCCATAGGCAGGGTGTGTCAGCGTATTTTGCGCATGGCATCCTCCGTATGTAATCCGTATGGCATCCGTACTGCGAGATTTTCTCGCAGGCTTGCAAAACCGACATACAGACATACAATGGATCCATGTTGTCAAAAAATCATAACAACATATATACTGTCTCTCTCTCTCTCTATATATATATATATATATGTCAGTAGACACATATATGTATATATATTAATGTTAATTAATGTTAGTAGTGTGTATGTGCAAAATTTGGGCGCTCTAGCTATTAAAATAAAGGGTTAAATGGCGGAGAAAATTGCGCGGGAGCCCACGCCAATTTTTTCCACCATTTAACCCTTTAATTTAATAGCTAGAGCGCCCAAATTTTGCACATACACACTACTAACATTAGTAGTGTGTAATATGCAAAAAAATGGGGATATGAGATGCTTTACTGTTTGTAAACCATGTCTCATATCATGTCGGGTTTGGGAAGGAGATAGCAAAAGCCGGTAATTGAATTACTGGCTTTTAAGCTATCTAGCGCTGTATGAAATATTAATATGTATACATATATGTGTCTCACTGACATATATATATATATACCTATTCTATGTGTCCACATTTATTCTACCTATTCTAATGTAAGCTGTCAGTGTGATTTTACTGTACACCGCACTGAATTGCCGGCTTTTCTCTCTAACACCGCTGCGTATTTCTCGCAGGTCACACTGCTGGTCCGTGTGTGATCCGTATTTTTCTGGCCCCCATAGACTTTCATTGGCAGATTTTTTGCGCAATATGGTAACCAACGCAGCATGCTGCAATTTTCTACGGCCATAGAAGACCGTATAATACGGATCAGTAAAATACGGCTGATAGGAGCTGGGGCATAGAGAAGCATTGTACCGTACGCAATCCGTATTTTCAGCACCTCTCTTACGTCCGTAAAACACGGTAGTGTGACGCCGGCCTTAGAGCTTTTGCTGTTTGTTTTTTACAGTATGCATTTTGTCTACAGTACATGTTTAATAAAGTTAGTGTTATGCACAAAAAACGCAGCGAAAAACAACGTTGCAATATTTTTTAAAACCATTTCATTGCTTTCTATGGGTGAAAAAAATTGCTGAAAGAAGTGACATGCTGAAGATTTAAAAAACGCTGCAGTTGTGAAATTCAGTCAGGGGAAAATAAAAGGGTGTGCAGGAGATTTCTGAAAATCTCGGTTTTTGCTTGTGCTGTAAAATGCTGTAAACTTCTTATTTGCAGAAGAAAGAGCTGCAAAAATTCTGCATATGAACATGGCGAAAAGCTGCTTTTCAAAGTGCCAGCAAAACATATGAGATTTCCGAAATTTCCTGCAGGCGCTTTGTTTTTACTGACTGGATTTCAGAACTGTAGCGCTTTTTAAATCTGTAGCGTGTCACTTCTTTCAGTGTGTTTTCACCCGTAGAAATCAATGAAAGAAAAAAAAAGCTGCAGATATTGCAACTGCATTTTTCACTGAAATTTTTTTGGCAAATTAAACTATTAGGTCAGTATTTGTAATGCAGAAACAGCAGTGGAACGATGAGGCTATGTGCACACGTTGCGGAATCTGCTGCGGATTTTTCCATGCAGATTCCTAAAAATCTGCAGGTAAAACTCCCTGCGTTTTACCTGCAGATTTACCGCGGATTTATCGTGGAATTACTGCGGTTTTTGTGCGGTTTTCAACCGCATTTTTACCCCTGTGGATTCTTATTATGGAGCAGGTATAAAACGCTGCGGAATCCGCACAAAGAATTGACATGCTGCAGAAAATACACTGCAGTGTTTCCGCGCGGTATTTTCCGCAGCATGTGTACTGCAGATTTTGTTTTCCATACGTTTACATGGTGCTGTACAACACTTGGAAAACTGCTGCAGATCCACAGCAAAATCCGCAATGTGTTCACATAGCCTGAGAAACACGTCACTACTTCTGTATTTCTCACCCTCCTGGTTTTGGCTTACATATGCTGATTTGAAATACTGACCAAATACTCAACGTGTGAGCGTGGCCTTAAACATACTGTAGACCAGGGCCGTATTTGCCACTAGGCACTTGAGGGCACGTGCCTAGGGCGGCGGGATGCGGGGGGGCGCCCTTGAGCTAGGTTTTTTCCTTTTTTTTTTTTTTTTTATTTTATAAAACTCCGGGGTCAAGTTTCCGCCCCCCCTCCTCCCTCCCCCCTTCCCGCCCCCCCCCCTCCTCCCTCCTTCCCGCCCCCTTCCCTCCCTCCCTGAAGACGTAATACTCACCTTCCTCCAGCGGTGGCTGCAACTGCGTCTCAGCGCCGTCCTGTCTTCAGCGGTCACATGGTACCGATCATTAAGGGTGATGAATATGCGCATATTCATCACCCTTAATTAGCGCTACCATGTGACCGCTGAAGACAGGAAGGAAGACGCTGAGATGCCAGGAAGTTCTGTGCTGCGCGCCGGTGAGAGGTAAGTATGACAGGGAAAAAAGTGGGGTGCCGTGCACACAGGGGAGGAGGATGGGGAGCCATGCATACAGGGGAGAAGGATGGGGAGCCGTGCATACAGGGGAGAAGGATGGGGAGTCGTGCATACAGGGGAGAAGGATGGGGAGCCGTGCACACAGGGGAGAAGGATGGGGAGCCGTGCATACAGGGGAGAAGGATGGGGAGCCGTGCATACAGGGGAGAAGGATGGGGAGTCGTGCATACAGGGGAGAAGGATGGGGAGCCGTGCACACAGGGGAGAAGGATGGGGAGCCATGTACACAGGGGAGAAGGATGGGGAGCCGTGCACACAGGGGAGAAGGATGGGGAGCCGTGCACACAGGGGAGAAGGATGGGGAGCCGTGCACACAGGGGAGAAGGATGGGGAGCCGTGCACACAGGGGAGAAGGATGGGGAGCCATGTACACAGGGGAGAAGGATGGGGAGCCGTGCATACAGGGGAGAAGGATGGGGAGCCGTGCACACAGGGGAGAAGGATGGGGAGCCGTGCACACAGGGGAAAAGGATGGGGAGCCGTGCACACAGGGGAGAAGGATGGGGAGCCATGTACACAGGGGAGAAGGATGGGGAGCCGTGCACACAGGGGAGAAGGATGGGGAGCCGTGCACACAGGGGAGAAGGATGGGGAGCCGTGCATACAGGGGAGAAGGATGGGGAGCCATGAACGCAGGGGAGAAGGATGGGGAGCCATGAACGCAGAGTGGGAGGATGGGGGAGCCATGAACGCAGAGTGGGAGGATGGGGGAGCCATGAACGCAGAGTGGGAGGATGGGGGAGCCATGAACGCAGGGGAGAAGGATGGGGGAGCCATGAACGCAGGGGAGAAGGATGGGGAGCCATGAACGCAGAGTGGGAGGATGGGGGAGCCATGCTTGCAGGGGAGAAGGATGGGGGAGCCATGAACGCAGGGTGGGAGGATGGGGGAGGCATGAACGCAGTGTGGGAGGATGGAGTATAAATATGGAGTATAAATACTGGGCCCTATAAGGGGGACACAGTGTGAGAGGACAGTGTGAAGAGGGGACTGGTATAGAAAGGAGAGGACAGTGTGAAGAGCATGTACCATAAGAGGGACAGTGTGGGGGTCATACTTTGTGCAGACAATATAGTGAGGGGCAATTTTTTATTTGGGAGCATTATAATGACACTTGTATCTTTAAGGGCGTCATGTGGAGACTTTCTGCAAAAGAGCGGCGAAGATGGAAGTCTGCAGAGACGGCTGTGGATGAGAAAACTCATCATGGGATCTGGACAAGATGAAGAAAAGGAGAACGGCTCCAGAGGCGACGTCATCTATCAGGTGCCTGGATGTAAATGTTATTTGTGATGCTAACTCTCATGTTTTTATATATGTTAGGAGATTTAAAGGGACACTGTCACCTGAATTTGGAGGGAACAATTTTCAGCCATAGGGGTGGGGTTTTCGGGTGTTTGATTCACCCTTTCCTTACCCGCTGGCTGCATGCTGGCTGCAATATTGAATTGAAGCTCATTCTCTGTCCTCCGTAGTACATACTGTACCTGCACAATCTGCAATCTTGCCTTGCGCAGGCGTGTACTATGGAGGACAGAGAATGAGCTTCAATCCAATATTGCAGCCAGCATGCAGCCAGCGGGTAAGGAAAGGGTGAATCAAACACCCGAAAACCCCACCCCTATGGCTGAAAATTGTTCCCTCCAAATTCAGGTGACAGAGTCCCTTTTAAAGGGGATGTCCAGGCTTGTGATGAGTCTGCAGTCATTCTTTGTGACTGCAGACTTCTGAATTCTCACAGTGCACACTGCACGCTGTCAGGATTCTCTCATGCTGGGGATTTACATTAATGCGATCACGTGCTGACTAGACATGCGTGACCTCCGTCAATGAAAATGAACTGAGCGAGGCCGGGCACATCTAGTCAGAATGTGGTCAGAAGTCTACAAATCACATACTTGTGCTGACATGACTGTCCACCGGCAAGGGAGAATCCTAAAAGTGCAGTGCATGCGTTGTGAGAATTCAGAAGCTGCGATGTCAGGATTCAGCTCTGCAAGTTCCAGTAGTCGTCACATGGACACGTCACTCATATGCGATTTTTCAGACTTAGGGTGTGTGTCCACGTTCAGGATTGCATCAGGATTTGGTCAGTATTTTACATCAGTATTTGTAGCCAAAACCAGGAGTGGGTGATAAATACAGAAGTGGAGCATATGGTTCTATTATAGTTTTCCTCTAATTGTTCCACTCCTGGTTTTGGCTACAAATACTGATGAAAAATCATGACCAAATCCTGATGCAATCCTGAACGTGGACACATACTCTTATGGTCCTGCGACATCGAGCTTCTCTTCTGCTTCTCTTAGTTTTTCACTGAACATTGAGAGCATTAGGGAGAGGAGCTCGTGGGCACATGACTGAGTGTGCAAATCACATATGTCCTTGGCGGAGGGGGGGCACCAAAATGAATTCTTTCCCCGGGTGCCAGAAACCCTAGATACACCTCTGCTGGTATGCTACTGCGAGCGGTGATTACCGGGTGCGGTGGAGGGTGGTCTGTGCACAGGCAGTGAGGCAGGGACTGAGGGTGTGCACAGAGAGGATGGAGACCCGGAGACTGCCCGTCCCAGTCTACGCCGTAGCCTAGAGCCCTCATTATCATAGGAATATGGCAGTTAATAAATTGCTTTTCTGAAGCTTTATAGTGTAGTTTTAGGTCAGGGAGGGTTGGATAGGGATGAGCTAGCAAGGTGCAGGGACAGGTAATGATGGCTACTTGCGAACATGTGCGGCAATTGCGGTTTTGCACTTACGATGATACATAAAACACTGCTAGTAGTGTTTTTTCTCATTGCTGCAAGTACCGCATTTGCCGGATGGCGGCAAAACCGCAAGAGCCGCACATGTCTGTAAGTCCCATAGGGAATGAATGAGGCCGAACGCAGTGTTGCCCTAAGTGATCCATTACGCGGCAGATGCGGAAAAACTGTCGGATCTGCTGCAAAAGGCGACTTTCACATCAGCGATTTTTGCCAAAGTCACTGCCGATAGTGTCATACTCACCAAAGGGGGAGGCAGCACTAAAAGTGCCTAGGGCAGCAGAAACTCTAAATACGGCCCTGCTGTAGACAAAACAAACATCCTCACTCCAAAAAAAGGTGAAAAAAGTGTGAAGAACACCACAAAACAAGCTGAAAAACAGGTGTTTTGAACGCAACATTTTTACTGCTAATAGAAAAGGTTTTGGCTACTGAAAAAAAAATGCTGCATGTGAACATAGACATAGCGTTTCAGAGTAAGACTATCTGTGGTGTTACATAGGACTGCATGCGATATATACTAAATTATCTGTACTCAGAGAGTTATCACTGCTATCTCTGGTGTTACACAGGACTGCAGGTGACATCTACTACATTATCTGTTCTCAGAGAGTTAGCACTGTGTTATCTGAAGAGTTAAAAAAAAATTAAGAGGGGGTTGGGGGCAACTCTTTGTCTTGGGCCCCCAATCTTTTCTGACCCTAGTAACGCCCCTGCGTACAGCTAATAGTGGCAGACCCGTTGGCCGATATAAGACCCCTAAATATGGGGGTCACAGTGCAATGTTATCATTTGGGGCCCCCACTTTAAATTTTTGCCTAGGGCCCCACTTTGTCTAAAACCGGCCCTGATGACAGTGATCAGAGTTAGCTCAGATCCATGCTATTATGGGAAGGTGCTGGCTGCACAACAAAGCTGGCACCCACCCATTGAGAGGCTGCCGTCACACTAGCAGTATTTGGTCAGTATTTTACCTCAGTATTTGTAAGCCAAAACCAGGAGTGGAACAATTAGAGGAAAAGTATAATAGAAACATATGCACCACTTCTGCATGTATCACCCACTCCTGGGTTTGGCTACAAATACTGATGTAAAATACTGACCAAATACTGCTAGTGTGACGGCAGCCTGAGGCCAGTTTCACACGTCAGTGGCTCCGGTACGTGAGGTGACAGTTTCCTCACGTACCGGAGCCACTGACACACGTAGACGCATTAAAATCAATGCATCTGTGCAGATGTCATTGATTTTTTGCGGACCATGTCTCTGTGTGCCAAACACGGAGACATGTCAGTGTTCGTGGGAGCGCACCCATTAAAGTCAATGGGTCCGTGTACCGGAATTATCTGGACGCGTGGGACTGCCCTGAGACTGTAACCGCTACACTTGCCTGTCTTACCTTTTACAAGCCTTGTCCAAATGGAATAATTAGATACCTATTGGTAACACTTCAAATATAGTTCTCCCAGAAACTCAATAGCTTATGGCCCCGATTTATCATTTGCAACTTATTGAAGTCGTTGTTCTATTTTCGTCTTGTGGTTTTCACTGGCGTTATTAACCTCAAACAGCACACTTGGTATATAAATTTGCCACAAAATTAATAATACTCTTCGTTTTTGTCTTTAATTTCTTTTTTTTGCAACTGTTCAGCACCAAGAGTTGCAAATCCTTTAAAAAAAGATGCAAATCTGTCTAAAATAAGCCAAATTGAAAAGTTCCCCCGAAGCCTTACTCTGGGCAGTGACTTGGGTGAGACGCACTAAAAAAATGTGACATTTGGTAAAAGGCGCATATGAAGAATCTGGATAAGCAAAGTTGATGAGGAAAAATCAAACAAGACTGAAAACTGAAACATAATTTACAAAGAAGCCCTGCTATGCGTAGCACAAGCGATCAGATGATCGCAGCTTCAATTCTATTAGGGTATGTGCCTACGATCAGGAAGTAGCAGCAGTTTGGACTCAGCATGTGTTCGCTGCGTTCAAAATGCTGTGTTCTAGTCACGCAGGTAAATCTGCATGTGTTCACGGAACTATTATTTATTTATTATTTATCTATGCAGATTTATCGTATCCAGTACATCTTCTCCATGCTTATTCTCTTGGATCTCTCTGCAGCATTCGATACTGTGGATCATCAGCTCCTCCTCACTATGCTCCGCTCCATCGGCCTCAAGGACACCGTTCTCTCCTGGTTCTCCTCCTATCTCTCTGACCGATCCTTCACTGTATGTTTTGCTGGTTCCTCCTCCTCTCACCTTCCCCTTACTGTTGGGGTTCCTCAAGGCTCAGTCCTAGGCCCCCTTCTCTTCTCTTTGTATACTGCCCCTATTGGACAAACAATCAGTAGATTTGGTTTCCAGTACCATCTCTATGCTGATGACACCCAATTATACACTTCTGCTCCTGATATCTCGCCTGCCTTATTAGAAAACACCAGTGATTGTCTTACCGCTGTCTCTAACATCATGTCCTCCCTCTATCTGAAACTAAACCTGTCAAAAACTGAACTCCTCGTGTTCTCTCCTTCTACTAACCTACCTTTGCCTGACATTGCCATCTCCGTGTGCGGTTCCACCATTACTCCAAAGCAACATGCCCGCTGCCTTGGGGTCATCCTTGATTCTGACCTTTCATTCACCCCCCACATCCGATCACTGGCTCGCTCTTCTTATCTGCATCCAAAAACATTTCTAGAATTCGCCCTTTTCTTACTTTCAACTCTGCAAAAACTCTTACTGTTTCACTTATTCATTCTCGTCTGGACTATTGTAACTCTCTACTAATCGGCCTCCCTCTTACCAAACTCTCCCCGCTCCAATCTGTCCTGAATGCTGCTGCCAGGATCATATTCCTCACCAATCGGTACACCGATGCCTCTACCTTGTGCCAGTCATTACACTGGTTACCCATCCACTCCAGAATCCAGTACAAAACTACTACCCTCATCCACAAAGCACTCCATGGCTCAGCACCACCCTATATCTCCTCTCTGGTCTCGGTCTACCACCCTACCCGTGCCCTCCGCTCCGCTAATGACCTCAGGTTAGCATCCTCAATAATCAGAACCTCCCACTCCCGTCTCCAAGACTTTACACGTGCTGCGCCGATTCTTTGGAATGCACTACCTAGGTTAATGCGATTAATCCCCAATCCCCACAGTTTTAAGCGTGCCCTAAAAACTCATTTGTTCAGACTGGCCTACCGCCTCAATGCATTAATGTAAGGATCCCTGTGTGGCCTATTTAAAAAAAAAAAAAAAATTGTTCTCATTCACTTTATGCAGTTAATAGCCCTCTGTGTCTGTACTGTTACATACTTAGGCAGTTAACTGGTTCATGCAGCTTTACATGAACACCCGAGCCTTACACTATGGCTGGTCCGAATAACTATAGCATTTGTTACCATCCACCTCTCGTGTCTCCCCTTTTCCTCATAGTTTGTAAGCTTGCGAGCAGAGCCCTCATTCCTCCTGGTATCTGTTTTGAACTGTATTCCTGTTATGCTGTAATGTCTATTGTCTGTACAAGTCCCCTCTATAATTTGTAAAGCGCTGCGGAATATGTTGGCGCTATGTAAATAAAAATTATTATTATTATTATTATTATTGTAGAAATTTCTCTTGTGGGGATTAGCATTTCCGCAACAGAATATGACATGCTGCGGCTTGTAAACCCGCACAATTTGGCGAGTTTACGCAGCGGTAAATAGAAGCACAGTGGGCATGAGATTTCTATAAATCCCATCCACTGTGCTTCTAATGTAGAATGTAGCGCTTTGGGTGCAGTGCAGGTACGCTGCGTCCAAAACGCTGCTATTCCTGATCGTGGGCATGTACACAAAAAGAGTCTATTGAAGCCAGTAAAAGTTAAAACAAAGTTTAAAAAAATATATAACAAATCACCCCCTTTTTGCCCCATTCAAAATAAAACAGAAAATATACACATATTTGTCATTTTTGCATTCTGAAACTTTTGATCTATCACGATGTAAAAAGAATTAATCCCATCGGTAAACAGCGTCACTTGAAAAATAATCAAAATGCAAGAATTAAAGTTTTTTGGTTGTTGCAACATTGCAATAAAATGCAAAAACGGGCGATCAAAACATCGTATCTACCCCAAAATGGAATCAATAAAAACATCAGTTCAGGACACAAAAATAAGCCTCTCCCAGCCCCAGATCAAAAATGGAGACGCTATGGGTCTCAGAAAAAGGTGATTTTTTTTTTTTACATTTTGGATTTTTTTCATTACATAAATAATAAAGAATCTATACATGTTTGGGGTCTGTGAACTCGTAATGACCTGGACAATTATAATGGCAGGTCAATTTTAGCACTTACTGAACATGGTAATAAAAAAAAAATTGTGGAATTACAGTTTTTTTTTTCAATTTCATCGCACTTGGAATTTTATTTTCAGTTTTCCAGTACACTGTATGGCAAAACCAATGGTGTTCAAAAGTACAACTCGTCCCACAAATGCAAGCCTCACACGGCCATATTGACGGAAAAATAGAAAACTTATGGCTCTGGTAAGAAGGGGAGCAAAAACAGAAAAACAATAACCAAATATCCCAAGGTCAAGAAGGGGTTAATCAGCTATCAAGTGCCTTTAACAGCCGCAGGTGGAGTGGTGCTCCTCCCGTACGTGAGGTGACAGTTTCCTCACGTACCGGAGCCACTGACACACGTAGACACATTCAAATCAATGCATCTGTGCAGATGTCATTGATTTTTTGCGGACCGTGTGTCCGTGTGCCAAACACGGAGACATATCAGTGTTCGTGGGAGCGCACGGATTAAAGTCAATGGGTCTGTGTAAAACACATACCGCACACGGACGTTGTCCGTGTGCAGTCCGTGTGCCGTGCAGGAGACAGCGCTACAGTAAGTGCTGTCCCCCCCACTGGTGCTGAAGCCGCGATTCATATCTTCTCTGCAGCAGCGTTTGCTGTAAAGAAGATATGATAAATCCTTTTTTTTTTTTTGTTTCTCGTGTTTAAAATAAAGGTCCATGTCCCCACCCCCTGTGCGCCCGCCTGCTGTTCTTAAAATACTCAACCCTATGGGAGGTGGAGCCGCATATTCATCACTGTAATGTGCGGCACCACGTGACCGCTCATACAGGACAAGCAGCGACGCTGAGAGGATGTAAGCGCCGAGGGAGCTGGGTAAGTATTTTAATGTCTGCGGGGAGGTGCACATGGGGTGGGAGGGGGCAGATTACCGGCAACTTTATTTTAAAAACAAAACTAAATTTAAAAAAAAGATTATTCATTCCTTCTTTCCAGCGAACGCTGCTGGGAAGAAGGGATGAATGGGGCTTCAGCACCACATGCGGGGGGGCAGCGCTTACAGTAGCACGGTCTCCTGCATGGCACACGGACTGCACACGGACAACATCCGTGTGCGGTACGTGTTTTACACGGACCCATTGACTTTAATGCGTCCGTGTGATCCGTGCGCTCCCACGAACACTGACATGTCTCCGTGTTTTCCAAACGGACACACGGTCCGTGAAAACACGCTGACATGTGCAGAGACACATTGATTTTAATGTGTCTACGTGAGTCCGTGTCTCTGGTACGTGAGGAAACTGTCACCTCACGTACCGGAGCCACTGACGTGTGAAACCGGCCTTATTCAGTAAGCGCTATAGCTTGCCGAATAATCAGGGACCCAAACAAATTTGCTCAACTCTATTCCCCACTTCAGCTTTATTGACAGCTGTCACGGTGGCTTCAGGCTCGGTTCACACTGGGGAGTCGGATGTGCAGTCTTAGACTTTCCTGTTGCTCAGCCTATGGCTGGGTCACACTTGCGAGTGTGATGCGAGAAACTCGCGCGAGTCTCTTGCATCAGTACCCAGCACTGCCGCCGGCACCCGGGACAGGAGTGTGCGGCTGCATAGAAATACATGCAGCCGCACGCTCCGGTCCGAATGCCGTCGGCAGTGCCGGGTATTGATGCGCATGTTTCTCGCGAAGTGTGACCCCGGCCTAAGTCGTCAATTGATACTAATAAAAAAGTTAACTCCTGGAAAACTGAACATCAGAGAACAAACCACTGCCGACGCCCAAACTCAGGCAGAGCAACAGGAAAGTCTAAGATCAGCGTCACACTGAGCGAATGAAAATACGGTCCGTTTTTTACGGCCGTAATACGCAGAAATGTTCCCGAAATAGTGACCCGTATGTCATCCGTAGGCAGGGTGTGTCAGCGTATTTTGTGCATGTCATCCTCCGTATGTAATCCGTGTGGCATCTGTACTGCGAGATTTTCTCCCAGGCTTGCAAAACGGACATACAATGGATCCATGGGCTCAAAAATTTGTTAAAACATATATACTTTATATATTTATATATATATATATATATATATATATATATATATATATATATATATATATATATATATATAATGTCAGTGAGACACATATGAACTCGAGCCTGGGAACTTTTCTGAATATTTTCCCACGCTCGAGTTCATATGAGGACATCCAGCAAAGGGCGCATCACCGCGACTCGAGGTAACTACAGGTCATTCCCCTGCATTCCATTCATTCCCCGGGATTTTACAGCCATGAGCACAGCTGCATTAGCAGAGCTCCTGGGTGTAAAATGATTTAACCCCTTCAGATGGATTTACAGCGTGGGACAAGACTGAACGACGGAAGGTATGGAATATTGTTGTTTGTTTTGTTTAACTTTGCTTCAGGTGACAAAGGTCTTCAGGTGGATTAAGAGTATAATAAAATATTAAAACACCCTGTGTCTTTATTTCATTAAAATACTTTGTAATAATGTGTGTGTGTTTTATTAACCATTTCGTACTATTGGATTAATAATGGATAGGTGTCATAATTGACGCCTCTTCATTATTAATCTGGCTTAATGTCACCTTACAATAACAAGGTGACATTAACCCTTCATTACCCCATATCCCACCGCAACACGGGAGTGGGAAGAGAGATGCTAAGTGCCAGAATAGGCGCATCTTCCAGATGTGCCTTTTCTGGGGTGGCTGGGGCAGATGTTTTTAGCCGGGGGGGGAAATAACCATGGACCCTCTCCAGGCTATTAATAGCTGCCCTCAGTCACTGGCTTTACCACTCTGGTGGAGAAAATTGCGCGGGAGCCCACGCCAATTTTTTCCGCGATTTAACCCTTTATTTTAACAGCTAGAGTCCCCAAATGTTGCACACATACACTTCTTACATTACTAAAGATTAATATGTAATAAAAGAAGGGATATGAGATGGTTTACTATATGTAAAACATGTCTCATATCATGTTGAGTTTGAGAAGGAGATAGGAAAAGCCGGCAATTGAATTACTAGCTTTTCTGCTATCTAGCGCTGTATGAAATATTAATCTACTATATAATTGTCTAAGGGTCACTTCCGTCTATCTGTCTTTCTGTCTGTCACAGATATTCATTGGTCGCGGCCTCTGTCTGTCATGGAATCCAAGTCGCTGATTGGTCTCGCCAGCTGCCTTTTATGGCTGCCGCGACCAATCAGCGACGGCCACAGTCCGATTAGTTCCTCCCTACTCCCCTGCAGTCAGTGCCTGGCGCCCGCTCCATACTCCCCGCAGTCACCGCTCACACAAGGTTATGCCAGCGGTAACGGACCGCGTTTTGCCGCGGTTAACTCACTCCGTTACCGCCGCTATTAACCCTGTGTGACCAAGTTTTTACTATTGATGCTGCCTATGCAGCGTCAATAGTAAAAAGATCTAATGTTAAAAATAATTAAAAAATAAAAAATAAAAAATCATTATATACTAACCTCCCGCCGTCTTTCCCGCTCCTCGCGACACTCCGGTGACTGGTCCATGCAAGCGCAGGTTCCGGTGCAAAGAATGGTACGCGGTCATGTGACCGCGACGTCATCACAGGTCCTGCGCGCCTGCGCGAGAAGGACTTGCCATGACGTCACGGTCATGTGACCGCGACGTCATCACACCCTGGGACCGGAAGCTGCCGTGTGCACCGCGCACAGGCGACAGAACTACAAGGGGCCCTCGGATCGGAAGTTGAGCATGTTTATTTTTTATTTTTTAACCTGACATACGTGGCTGGGCAATATACTACGTGGCTCTGTGCTGTATACTATGTTGCTGTGCAATATACTACATGGCTCTGTGCTGTATACTATGTCACTGGGCAATATACTACGTGGCTGGGCAATATACTACGTCACTGGGCAATATACTACGTCACTGGGCAATATACTACGTGGCTGGGCAATATACTACGTCACTGGGCAATATACTACGTGACTGGCCAATATACTATGTCACTGGGCAATATACAACATGACTGGGCAATATACTACGTGGCTGGGCAATATACTACGTGAATGGCAATATACTACGTGGCTGGGCAATATACTACTCAAGGAAAAGAGACAGCATCCAAACCAGGTGAATCGTATCCAAAAAGCGGTCTTTATTCAGCCATAAAACAGATGCAACGTTTCGACCACATTGGCCTTTGTCAAGCAATGCTTGACAAAGGCCAATGTGGTCGAAACGTTGCATCTGTTTTATGGCTGAATAAAGACCGCTTTTTGGATACGATTCACCTGGTTTGGATGCTGTCTCTTTTCCTTGATTTGTGACTTTGTGCCCGATTGGATCCTGGGACCCTTGGACGTGCATCCCGCATCTGAGTGCTGGTGGTCGATTTTTTCTATGCTGGGCAATATACTACGTCGCTGGGCAATATACTACGTCACTGGGCAATATACTACATGACTGGGCAATATACTACGTGGCTGGGCAATATACTACGTCACTGGGCAATATACTACGTGGCTGGGCAATATACTACGTGGCTGGGCAATATACTACGTCGCTGGGCAATATACTACGTGACTGGCCAATATACTACGTCACTGGGCAATATATTACATGACTGGGCAATATACTATGTGGCTGGGCAATATACTTCGTGGCTGGGCAATATACTACCTGGCTGGGCAATATACTACGTCACTGGGCAATATACTTCGTGGCTGGGCAATATACTACATGACTGGGCAATATACTACGTCACTGGGCAATATACCACGTCACTGGGCAATATACTACGTGACTGGGCAATATACTATGTGGTTGGGCAATATACTACGTGGTTGGGCAATATACTATGTGGCTGGGCAATATACTACGTGGCTGGGCAATATACTACGTCACTGGGCAATATACTACTGGGCTGTGCTGTATACTACGTGGGCTGTGCTGTATACTACGTGGGCTGTGCAATATACTACATGGACATGCATATTCTAGAATACCCGATGCGTTAGAATTGGGCCACCATCTAGTATATATATATATGTCACTGACATTATACTATATGTAGACATTTATTTTAGCTATTCTATTCTAACCTGTCAGTGTGATTTTACTGTACACCGCACTGAATTGCCGGCTTTTCTATAGAACACCGCTGCGTATTTCTTGCAAGTCACACTGTTGGTCCGTGGGTAAAAGAATATTTTTCTCACCCCCATTGACTTTCATTGGCGTATTTTTTGCGCAATACGCTGACAAACGCAGCATGCTACGATTTTCTACAGCCGTAGAAGTCCGTATAATACGGATGAGTAAAACACGGCAGATAGGAGCTGTGCAATATACTACATGGCTCTGTGCTGTATACTATGTCACTGGGCAATATACTACGTGGCTGGGCAATATACTACGTAACTGGCCAATATACTATGTCACTGGGCAACATACTACATGACTGGGCAATATACTACGTGGCTGGGCAAATATACTTCGTGGCTGGGCAATATACTACGTGGCTGGGCAATATACTACGTCACTGGGCAATATACTACGTGGCTGGGCAATATACTACGTGGCTGGGCAATATACTACGTCGCTGGGCAATATACTACGTGACTGGCCAATATACTACGTCACTGGGCAATATATTACATGACTGGGCAATATACTACCTGGCTGGGCAATATACTACGTCACTGGGCAATATACTTCGTGGCTGGGCAATATACTACATGACTGGGCAATATACTACGTCACTGGGCAATATACTACGTTACTGGGCAATATACTACATGACTGGGCAATATACTATGTGGTTGGGCAATATACTACGTGGCTGGGCAATATACTACGTGGCTGGGCAATATACTACGTGGCTGGGCAATATACTACGTCACTGGGCAATATACTACGTGGCTGGGCAATATACTACGTGGCTGGGCAATATACTACGTCGCTGGGCAATATACTACGTCACTGGGCAATATACTACGTGGCTGAGCAATATACTACGTGGTTGGGCAATATACTATGTGGGCTGTGCTGTATACTACGTGGGCTGTGCAATATACTACATAGACATGCATATTCTAGAATACCCGATGCGTTAGAATCGGGCCACCATCTAGTATATATATATGTCACTGACATTATACTATGTGTAGACATTAATTTTAGCTATTCTATTCTAACCTGTCAGTGTGATTTTACTGTACACCGCACTGAATTGCCGGCTTTTCTATAGAACACCGCTGCATATTTCTTGCAAGTCACACTGTTGGTCCGTGTGTAAAAGAATATTTTTCTCACCCCCATTGACTTTCATTGGCGTATTTATTGCGCAATACGCTGACAAACGCAGCATGCTACGATTTTCTACAGCCGTAGAAGTCCGTATAATACGGATGAGTAAAATACCGCAGATAGGAGCTGTGCAATATACTACATGGCTCTGTGCTGTATACTATGTCACTGGGCAATATACTACGTGACTGGGCAATATACTATGTCACTGGGCAATATACTACGTCACTGGGCAATATACTACGTGGCTGGGCAATATACTACGTCACTGGGCAATATACTACGTGACTGGCCAATATACTATGTCACTGGGCAATATACAACATGACTGGGCAATATACTATGTGGCTGGGCAATATACTACGTGAATGGCAATATACTACGTCACTGGGCAATATACTACGTGGCTGGGCAATATACTACATGACTGGGCAATATACTACGTCACTGGGCAATATACTACGTCACTGGGCAATATACTACATGACTGGGCAATATACTATGTGGTTGGGCAATATACTACGTGGCTGGGCAATATACTACGTCGCTGGGCAATATACTATGTCACTGGGCAATATACTACGTGGCTGGGCAATATACTTCGTGGCTGGGCAATATACTACGTGGCTGGGCAATATACTACGTCACTGGGCAATATACTACGTGGCTGGGCAATATACTATGTCGCTGGGCAATATACTACGTGACTGGCCAATATACTACGTCACTGGGCAATACATTACATGACTGGGCAATATACTATGTGGCTGGGCAATATACTTCGTGGCTGGGCAATATACTACGTCACTGGGCAATATACTTCGTGGCTGGGCAATATACTACATGACTGGGCAATATACTACGTCACTGGGCAATATACTACGTCACTGGGCAATATACTACATGACTGGGCAATATACTATGTGGTTGGGCAATATACTACGTGGCTGGGCAATATACTACGTGGCTGGGCAATATACTACGTCGCTGGGCAATATACTATGTCACTGGGCAATATACTACGTCACTGGGCAATATACTACGTGGCAGGGCAATATACTATGTGGGCTGTGCTGTATACTACGTGGGCTGTGCAATATACTACATGGACATGCATATTCTAGAATACCCGATGCGTTAGGATCGGGCCACCATCTAGTATATATATATGTCACTGACATTATACTATGTGTAGACATTTATTTTAGCTATTCTATTCTAACCTGTCAGTGTGATTTTACTGTACACCGCACTGAATTGCCGGCTTTTCTATAGAACACCGCTGCATATTTCTTGCAAGTCACACTGTTGGTCCGTGTGTAAAAGAATATTTTTCTCGCCCCCATTGACTTTCATTGGCGTATTTTTTGCGCAATACGCTGACAAATGCAGCATGCTACGATTTTCTACAGCCGTAGAAGTCCGTATAATACGGATCAGTAAAATACGGCAGATAGGAGCTGGACCATAGAGAATCATTGTACCGTGTGCAATCCGTATTTTCTGCACCTCTCATACGTCCGTAAAACTCGCTAGTGTGACGCCAGCCTAAGGCCGGAGTCACACTACCGTATAATACGGACAAGTGCTATGCGATAAAACATCGCATAGCACTCGGACCAGTATTCCTCCATGGGGCAGCTCCCATCAGTGTTTTTTTTCTCCACCGTTTTCAACGTGTGAGTGAATTGCAGCATACTGTGACTGTCACTGACACTCGGCCGAGTCTCAGCCCACTCATACCCATATAAGCCTATGGGTGCAAGTGAGACAACGAACATCACTCCGATATCATCTAAGTGATGTGCGATATACGCTGACCCCGGCGATGGAGAAGATAGAGAAATTAATTTCTCTGCCTCCTCCGCAGCTGTGCTCCAATCCACTCTGTGCGAGAGGCAAGGAGCACAGACGCATGACACTGCGAGCAGGAGCCGAGGGTCATTAGCATATCGCATCCGATGCTCTCGCATCAGATGCAATACGCTAGTGTGACTCCGGCCTAAGACTGCACATCCGACTCCCCAGTGTGAACCGAGTCCGAAGCCGGCATGACAACAGCATTCACTTTGACTGCTGCCTGACCTAAATCCTGGACTCTGACCTTGCGCATCTGCACTAACACTGCAGGGGCCGAGTACACACACAGTGTCAATGTGGGCAAGCTGTCATCCGTCTCATCTCTCCTATATACAGCGGCTGCCCATTATTGTATGATCCGGTCTGCTGCCAGCAACTGCTGCAAACCGAAGAGAGGGATGGGCGCTTTCCCGCACTGACACTGCATGCCCACTCATCATGCTCTTGCACAGTGGTCCCCAACTCCAGGCCTCGAGGGCCGCCAACAGTGCAGGTTTTCAGGATTTCCTTAGTATTGCATAGGGGTTGGAATCATCACCTGTGCAGATGATCACATTACCACCGATGCAATACTAAAGAAATCCTGAAAACCTGCACTGTTGGCGGCCCTCGAGGCCTGGAATTGGGGACCCCTGCTCTTGCAGTATCAGTGCAGGGATTCCTCTCTACTAGCTGAAGCTTGCCGCCTGCTAATTTGTAATCCTGTGAGCTGTAAGTAGAGAGATGCATGTCTGCGCGGTTTTACTATACATCACTGCCACAAAGCAGCCTCATTGTGTGAACGCAGCCAAGGTAGCGCCACAGTTGCACCATGATCTAAAACAGGTCATGTCATTTTTCAACACGTTTGCATTTTGTATGGTTAGTTAAATTACAAGAATTTTACATGGTGGCTCAGTGGTTAGCACTGCAGCCTTACAGCACTGGGGTCCTGGGTTCAAGTCCCACCAAAGAGAACATCTGCAAGGAGTTTGTATGTTCTCCCCGTGTTTGCGTGGGTTTCCTCTGGGCACTCCGGTTTCCTCCCACACTCCAAAGACATAGTGATATGGAATTCACCTTGTGAGCCCCAATGGGACAGTGATGATAATGTCTGTAAAGCGCTGCAGAATATGATGGCGCTATAAACCATACAGCATGCATAAAAGGATACAGGGTTGTCTGTTGCACTGTTAATTTCTGTTGAAATTATGTTCTTAGCAAAGTCAATAGTGTCATTCGCCACACCGTGCACCTAGAAACACAACATTATTCATTACAAGGAACTATTCAGCTTTTCAGAGTAAAAACAAGTGTGTGAGGGTTTTGGAAGTTTGTTTTCTTTCTATACGTCATTTGTAGTTATGTTACAGGATACACAAAATCTCAATGAAAAATATCTGACTAAAAAACACTCCAAAAAACAAACGAAAAAACCCCAGCCCATTGCTATCAGGGAGGCATTTCCTTTTCTTGCTGCCTTCTCTTCTCCTGTCTTTGTTTCTCCTTTTCCTGTACTGACATCGATGCTTCTGTTATTGCCGACATTGAGAGGAATTATGTTGGTTCTTACTAAATCTTACTTTTTATCTTAATGTTGAAATGTAAACTAAAAAAAGTAATATACATTTTAAATGTTCTTTCCATCACTATTGTCACACACAATGCTTTCTTTTCACTTGCTGGCAATGTTCGTACCTGTGGGCAGCAACGTAGTGTATAAGCATCTTGGACCCTGTCACAAAATCTGTGACTTTCTGAAAGACAAGGTATCAATTTTCACTTGGTGTTTGAAATAAATAAATAAATATACAACAATACACACAATGGAATCATGAAACAATGCAATAATCAACTATAAAAGTTATTAGATTGTTATAACGAACTTCCTAGGATACCATGATATGCACTGTATGCTATGGTATTGCTATACAAAGAATAAGTGATAAGATGATTGCAGGTTCAAATGGGACTAAAAGAAATATGCTCAAAGGTCATTTTTACCATACAATGAACGCCATAAAAGCAAAAAAAAAAAAAAAACACTTGCAGAATTATATACCCCTCCTCACAAATAATAATAATAATAATAATTGGATTTTCTCCCTCATTTTTCTATACACTATATGGTAAAATTAATAAAAAAAAATACAGCTCATCCAACAAAATAAAAAACAAGCCCTAATATGGCTATGTCAATGGAAAAAAGAAACATTACATAGGTGAGAAAACACCAAAAGCACCAAAATAAATGCAAGGACCCGTTGAAGTGCTGTTTGACGAGAAACGCTCGTCATCCTCCATGCATTCCGTTCACCCCTGCAACCCAATCTTTTAATTTTTGAATAATTTGAAGATGTTTTAAGGGACGGTGAGTGCGATTTTCCCTCTACTTTTGATGTAAGCCTATATATTATACATACTGTATATTATTTACAAAAAGTACAAACCAATCAGCTATAACCGCATAATCACTGGTAGGGTAAGTGAATAGCATTGATTATCACTTCTCAGGGGGTTTGGTCAATTAGATAGCAAGTTTCCAGTCAGTTTTGTGTGTTGGAAGCGGCACAGTTATGCAATTATAGGGATCTGAGCGACTTTAACAAGGACCATTGCTATCATGGCAGTGGTTTTCTCTAATTTCAGTGACTGTTTTACTAGGATCATACCATACTGCAAAAATTGTTCAGAAATGCTTCAAAGAGTTGACGGTGCTGACTTGTCCTCGTCATTCCCCAGATATCAATCTGACAAAGCATTTGTGGGATGTCGGAAAATCAATGGAAGCCTCGGCTTCTAATTTACAGTACCTAAAAGATCTACTGCCAACCCCTTAGTGCCATATAACACAGGACACCAACAGAGGTCTTATGGAATCCATACCTCAAAGGATCAGAGCTGTTTTGCTGTCCACAGGGGAATTTTACAATATTAAAAAAAGTGGTCTTAAATGGAACCTTAAATGGAAATTCTAGCATTGAAGCTATGTATAAATCAGGCATGTAAAGAATTGAAAATGTGTGTATTGACAGGGCCCCAATGCACTTACAGACTGATTTGCACATGGCGTCTAACTAGATGTCATGACTGGTACATCGTATCTGAACAAAAAAAGGAATAATTTTTGTTGGAGGAGAACAAAAACCTATACACCCATACCATGATTCCATATGTAAAAAAAAACATGATGACAGGTTGCCTTTAATGATAAGGCTGATTAGTTTACACATTACAGATACATATGTTACTTAAAGGGAAACTGGTGTCTGATCTGCAGGCAGGATGTTATAAAGCAGGAGCAAATCAAGTTGATGTAATGTATGTTTTTGTTGGAGACGTTTGGGTAAAAAATGTATTTTATTCATGGAAATACCCGATGTTGGTATGCATACATGTCCAGTGGGCGATCCTACTCAGTGACTGACAGTCTTTCCTGTATGTGTGTGCATGTAGGAATATCTGCCAATCACTGATTAGGACCGCCCACTGGCCTCAATACATTCCCTCACCAGGTATTTCCATGGATATATTACAAATTATGCTGAATCTTTCTGCCCTATATATCATTCTGCCCAGCTTCTCCTTCTCTATGCCATAGTGTCCACAGATCGGACTGCATGCACAACATGACAGCTTCTTTATAAGTCCATTTTTAAATTACGGTATATTACATATTACTTGTACAAAACACCATTTTAAAGTACCAGCTATCTCTGAAGGATGGTGATCCGAATCTAAAAGTGATCTAAATCGAAAAGCTACCTCCACCTGTCCAGGGTGAGGCCTCAGTCTGTGTATGTCTAAAAGAGAAAACACTCATTAATAAAATGGTTTGTACCCAGCTTGTACTTCAGATCAGTAGTATAATAATAACCAACCGGAATCGAATGCCCTTGTTGTTCCCTTCAGGACTTCCAATGTAAGGGAGGCAATAATATCTGCTTGCTTGGCGATTGCATTGGCTCTCTCTACAGCTTCACAGCCTAAAGATGTAATCATCTGCGTACCATTGATCAGCGCGAGACCCTGCAAATAAAATGTATATCGTGAAAAGTTACAGGTTTTTTTGGGAAAAAATGTGGTCAATTTAAGGAGTGCTATGGCTATAGAGCACACTGCAATAGATTAGTGGTAAACAAACCTTTTATTGAACCACTACGCGTTTTGGCAGAGGACTGCTGCCTTCCTCAGGTGGAATGTAAAAAAGTTTTCATTCCCCTTGAGGGATTGTGGCTGGAGCAGCTTAGGACCATAGAGTTCATCTCCAGGCAACAGGACCTGAAGTGACATCACATCCTGTGAAGTGGCATCACGTGACTGGATCTTGGGCCCACGTGACCAGACCAGGAAGCACAGCACAGGAGCGGTCCTGGAGCAACAGAGCAGGAGTGCACGGAGACAACCGCTACCGGAGTTGTGTGCAGGGGTGCCCAACCCTTCCAGGTGAGAGGCTAACCCCCAACCTTCCATTGAAACATCCCAATCAAATCACCTAGTGCTTCTCATGCTGCGCTCTTCCATGTTTATTGTGAAAAGTTACATTACACCAATAGTTAGTGTCATTTAATAAACATTGTTTTGTCATGTATTTGGTTGGAATTTGTTAGGAGTATTCTGGTTGGCACAAGTTATTACCTTTGTGTAGGATAAGGACCACTGGGACCCTCACCAATCATCAGATCGGCACAACATTAGATTGGACCAGCAGTGCACAAGGTTGACTGCTGCTCAATTCATTTTCTATTTGACTGCCGGGGAAAGTCTAATAAATTGCTCCAACAGTCCTATAGAGATGGAATGGAGAGCCAGTTGAACATGCACACTGTTATTCGATTCCAACGGGAACAAAAGAGCCCCATTCTGGCAATTGGAGGGGTCCCTGCTGTCAGACCCACACAGATCTGAAAGTTATCATCTATACTGTGAATAACTCTTTCTAACAGTTATATCATTTCGAGACATAATCCAAATTTGCTTCTTTTTTGTTACATTGACACTTTTTCGTCCTAATCGGCGAGAATTTGATCAGTACCAAGCGTTCATAATTTATATACCAATTACAGTTTGTTTTGGACTATAACACACACTCAAATTTAGAGAACTAAAACAGAAAAAAATCCTACTAATTACAGGGGTGGTTTCAGAAAAGAGATTTATCCAGAGTACTTCCAGGAAACTTCCCTGTAGATCTAAGTAAGTGGAGGGGTTAATGGACTTATTTGGTAGTCTAGGCTTGTTCTTCCTACTATACGTTGTTTAGTATTCACTGTTTAACTATAGCCCAAAATTAAAGTATACTACTAAAATTATTTGATTAACTAATGCCAGTCGCTAGTAAAGGACCAATGACCACCCCAGTCTCCATTATAGACCACACAGTCTACCTAACTATGGACTGCTCTGGGCAATATCCTATTATTCCTCCTTATTGTTTTCCAGGCTTCCAACATGTCATTCAACTAGGCTCAGTTCACATCTTGTTTCTCAAGTTTTGCAGGACATGCTGGGAGTTTGCTCTGATGTTTACTGTGACATACTCATGGGCCCCCCATGCACCCAGCATATGACAATGGTGTGGTTTTCGTATACACTTAGCTCGTATGTATCAGCATGTCTTTCTAAAAAATGTAACCTACCTACAGTTGGGAACGTTATTAAAACAACAAAGAACACACCAACTGGTATATGTTTTTACAGTTGTAGTCAAAGGTGTTGTGAATTCTGTGGCAGAGCTCCCTCCTGTGGTCACAAGTGGTACTTCGGCTGATTCTCTCTGTGAGCTTCCGTTGGTGGAGGAAAGTGGTACTGCGGCTTCTGAGTTTCCTTCCTCAGGTGATGTGGTGAAGTCGTTAGGTGCTGCTCTATTTAACTCCACCTAGTGCTTTGATCCTGGCCTCCAGTCAATGTTCTAGTATTGGACCTGTTTCCTCCTGGATCATTCCTGTGGCCTGCTGCTCTGCATAGCTAAGTTCCGCTTTTGCTTTTTGTTTGCTGTTTTTTTTCTGTCCAGCTTCCTTTTTTGTTTTCTCGTGCTTGCTGGAAGCTCTGGGACGCAGAGGGTGTACCTCCGTGCCGTTAGTTCGGTACGGAGGGTCTTTTTGCCCCCTTTGCGTGGTTGTTTGTAGGGTTTTGTGTTGACCGCAAAGTTACCTTTCCTATCCTCGCTCTGTTCGGAAGGTCGGGCCTCACTTTGCTAAATCTATTTCATCTCTACGTTTGTCTTTTCATCTTAACTCACAGTCATTATATGTGGGGGCTGCCTTTTCCTTTGGGGTATTTCTCTGAGGCAAGGTAGGCTTATTTTCTATCTTCAGGCTAGCTAGTTTCTCAGGCTGTGCCGAGTTGCATAGGGAGCGTTAGGCGCAATCCACGGCTGCCTCTAGTTGTGTTGGAGAGGATTAGGGATTGCGGTCAGCAGAGTTTCCACGTCTCAGAGCTCGTTCTATGTTTTTGGGTTATTGTCGGGTCACTGTATGTGCTCTGACTCCTATGTCCATTGTGGTACTGAATTACCAGATCATGACAGTACTGGAGGCCAAAAGTACTAATGATTCTCAATAGAGGGAAAAAAGAAGTTCTGAGACCATTTTTTTTTCTCTGCACTGTGTTTTGCCTTTTTTTTTCCCCTAGACATTTGGGTGGTTCAGGACACAGGTGTGGACATGGACATTCAGGGTCTGTGCTCTTCAATGGATAATCTCGTTATAAATGTACAAAAGATTCAAGATTTGGTGGTTCAGAAGCCTATGTTAGAACCAAGAATTCCTATTCCTGATTTGTTTTATGGTGATAGAGCCAAGTTTGTGAATTTCAAAAATAATTGCAAACTGTTTCTGGTCTTGAAACCTCGCTCCTCTGGTGACCCAGTTCAACAAGTGAGAATTATTATTTCTTTTTTGCGTGGTGACCCTCAAGACTGGGCATTTTCCCTTGCGCCAGGAGATCCTGCATTGAGTAATGTTGATGCGTTTTTCCTGGCGCTCGGATTGCTGTACGATGAGCCTAATTCAGTGGATCAGGCAGAGAAAAATTTGCTGGCTCTGTGTCAGGGTCAGGATGAGATAGAGGTATATTGTCAGAAATTTAGAAAGTGGTCCGTACTCACTCAATGGAATGAAGGTGCGCTCGCAGCTATTTTCAGAAAAGGTCTCTCTGAAGCCCTTAAGGATGTCATGGTGGGATTTCCTATGCCTGCTGGTCTGAATGAGTCTATGTCTTTGGCCATTCAGATCGGTCGACGCTTGCGTGAGCGTAAATCTTTGCACCATTTGGCGGTATTACCTGAGCTTAAACCTGAGCCTATGCAGTGCGATAGGACTTTGACCAGAGTTGAACGGCAAGAACACAGACGTCTGTTTCTACTGTGGTGATTCCACTGATGCTATCTCTGATTGTCCTAAGCACATTAAGCGGTTCGCTAGATCTGCCACCATTGGTACGGTACAGTCAAAATTTCTTCTGTCCGTTACCTTGATCTGCTCCTTGTCATCGTATTCTGTCATGGCATTTGTGGATTCAGGCGCTGCCCTGAATTTGATGGACTTGGAGTATGCTAGGCGTTGTGGGTTTTTCTTGGAGCCCTTGCAGTGTCCTATTCCATTGAGAGGAATTGATGCTACGCCTTTGGCCAAGAATAAGCCTCAGTACTGGACCCAGCTGACCATGTGCATGGCTCCTGCACATCAGGAGGTTATTCGCTTTCTGGTGTTGCATAATCTGCATGATGTGGTCGTGTTGGGGTTGCCATGGCTACAAGTCCATAATCCAGTATTAGATTGGAAATTCATGTCTGTGTCCAGCTGGGGTTGTCAGGGGGTACATGGTGCTGTCCCATTTCTGACTATTTCGTCATCCACCCCTTCTGAGGTTCCAGAGTTCTTGTCTGATTACCGGGATGTATTTGATGAGCCCAAGTCCGATACCCTACCTCCGCATAGGGATTGTGATTGTGCTATCGATTTGATTCCTGGTAGTAAATTCCCAAAAGGTCGACTGTTTAATTTATCTGTGCCTGAGCACGCCGTTATGCGGAGTTATGTGAAGGAGTCCTTGGAGAAGGGGCATATTCGCCCGTCATCGTCGCCATTAGGAGCAGGGTTCTTTTTTGTAGCCAAGAAGGATGGTTCACTGAGTGTTATGGCTGGCAATCAGGCAACACAGCGTGCAGTAATCAGCGCACATACAGAGATCTGGCAATAACCAAAAACAATAAGACGAGCTCTGAGACGTGGAATCTCTGTAGACTGCAGTACCTGATCTATCCTCACACAACTATAAGCAGCAGTGGATTGCGCCTATCACTACCTATGCAACTCGACACTGCCTGAGGAGCTGACTAGCCTGAAGATAGAAATACAAGCCTGACTTACCTCAGAGAAATACCCCAAAGGAATAGGCAGCCCCCCACATATAATGACTGTTAGCAAGATGAAAAGACAAACGTAGGAATGAAATAGATTCAGCAAAGTGAGGCCCGATATTCTAGACAGAGCGAGGATAGCAAAGAGAACTATGCAGTCTACAAAAAACCCTAAAACGAAAACCACGCAAAGGGGCAAAAAGACCCACCGTGCCGAACTAACAGCACGGCGGTGCACCCCTTTGCTTCTCAGAGCTTCCAGCAAAAGTTAATAGCAAGCTGGACAGAAAAAACAGAAAACAAACTAGAAGCACTTATCTAGCAGAGCAGCAGGCCCAAGGAAAGATGCAGTAGCTCAGATCCAACACTGGAACATTGACAAGGAGCAAGGAAGACAGACTCAGGTGGAGCTAAATAGCAAGGCAGCCAACGAGCTCACCAAAACACCTGAGGGAGGAAGCCCAGAGACTGCAATACCACTTGTGACCACAGGAGTGAACTCAGCCACAGAATTCACAACAGTACCCCCCCCCTTGAGGAGGGGTCACCGAACCCTCACCAGAACCCCCAGGCCGACCAGGATGAGCCACATGAAAGGCACGAACAAGATCTGGGGCATGGACATCAGAGGCAAAAACCCAGGAATTATCTTCCTGAGCATAACCCTTCCATTTGACCAGATACTGGAGTTTCCGTCTAGAGACACGAGAATCCAAAATCTTCTCCACAATATACTCCAATTCCCCCTCCACCAAAACAGGGGCAGGAGGCTCCACAGATGGAACCATAGGTGCCACGTATCTCCTCAACAACGACCTATGGAATACATTATGTATGGAAAAGGAGTCTGGGAGGGTCAGACGAAAAGACACCGGATTGAGAATCTCAGAAATCCTATACGGACCAATAAAACGAGGTTTAAATTTAGGAGAGGAAACCTTCATAGGAATATGACGAGAAGATAACCAAACCAGATCCCCAACACGAAGTCGGGGTCCCACACGGCGTCTGCGATTAGCGAAAAGCTGAGCCTTCTCCTGGGACAAGGTCAAATTGTCCACTACCTGAGTCCAGATCTGCTGCAACCTGTCCACCACAGAATCCACACCAGGACAGTCCGAAGACTCAACCTGTCCTGAAGAGAAACGAGGATGGAACCCAGAATTGCAGAAAAATGGAGAGACCAAGGTAGCCGAGCTGGCCCGATTATTAAGGGCGAACTCAGCCAACGGCAAAAATGACACCCAATCATCCTGGTCAGCGGAAACAAAACATCTCAGATATGTTTCCAAGGTCTGATTAGTTCGTTCGGTCTGGCCATTAGTCTGAGGATGGAAGGCCGAGGAGAAAGATAGGTCAATGCCCATCCTACCACAAAAGGCTCGCCAGAACCTCGAGACAAACTGGGAACCTCTGTCAGAAACAATATTCTCAGGAATGCCATGTAAACGAACCACATGCTGGAAGAACAAAGGCACCAAATCAGAGGAGGAAGGCAATTTAACCAAGGGCACCAGATGGACCATCTTAGAAAAGCGATCACAGACCACCCAAATGACCGACATTTTTTGAGAAACGGGAAGGTCAGAAATGAAATCCATCGAAATATGTGTCCAAGGCCTCTTCGGGACCGGCAAGGGCAAAAGCAACCCACTGGCACGTGAACAGCAGGGCTTAGCCCTAGCACAAATTCCACAGGACTGCACAAAAGCACGCACATCCCGTGACAGAGATGGCCACCAGAAGGATCTAGCAACCAACTCCCTGGTACCAAAGATTCCTGGATGACCGGCCAGCACCGAACAATGAAGTTCAGAGATAACTTTACTAGTCCACCTATCAGGGACGAACAGTTTCTCGGCCGGACAACGATCAGGTTTATTAGCCTGAAATTTCTGCAACACTCTCCGCAAATCAGGGGAGATGGCAGACACAATGACTCCTTCCTTGAGGATACTCGCCGGCTCAGATAACCCCGGAGAGTCGGGCACAAAACTCCTAGACAGAGCATCCGCCTTCACATTTTTAGAGCCCGGAAGGTATGAAATCACAAAATCAAAACGAGCAAAAAATAACGACCAACGGGCCTGTCTAGGATTCAAGCGCTTGGCAGACTCAAGATAAGTAAGGTTCTTATGATCAGTCAAAACCACCACGCGATGCTTAGCACCCTCAAGCCAATGACGCCACTCCTCGAATGCCCACTTCATGGCCAGCAACTCTCGGTTGCCCACATCATAATTACGCTCAGCAGCAGAAAATTTCCTGGAAAAGAAAGCACATGGTTTGAACACTGAGCAACCAGAACCTCTCTGTGACAAAACCGCCCCTGCACCAATCTCAGAAGCATCAACCTCGACCTGGAACGGAAGAGAAACATCAGGTTGACACAACACAGGGGCACAGCAAAAACGACGCTTCAACTCCTGAAAAGCTTCCACGGCAGCAGAAGACCAATTAACCAAATCAGCACCCTTCTTGGTCAAATCGGTCAATGGTCTGGCAATGCTAGAAAAATTACAGATGAAGCGACGATAAAAATTAGCAAAGCCCAGGAATTTCTGCAGACTTTTTAGAGATGTCGGCTGAGTCCAATCCTGGATGGCCTGAACCTTAACCGGATCCATCTCGATAGTAGAAGGGGAAAAGATGAACCCCAAAAATGAAACTTTCTGCACACCGAAGAGACACTTTGATCCCTTCACGAACAAGGAATTAGCACGCAGTACCTGGAAAACCATTCTGACTTGCTTCACATGAGACTCCCAATCATCTGAGAAGATCAAAATGTCATCCAAGTAAACAATCAAGAATTTATCCAGATACTCACGGAAAATGTCATGCATAAAAGACTGAAAAACAGATGGAGCATTGGCAAGTCCGAACGGCATCACCAGATACTCAAAATGACCCTCGGGCGTATTAAATGCCGTTTTCCATTCATCTCCCTGCCTGATTCTCACCAGATTATACGCACCACGAAGATCAATCTTAGTAAACCAACTAGCCCCCTTAATCCGAGCAAACAAGTCAGAAATCAATGGCAAGGGATACTGAAACTTAACAGTGATCTTATTAAGAAGGCGGTAATCAATACACGGTCTTAGCGAACCATCCTTCTTGGCTACAAAAAAGAACCCTGCTCCCCATGGTGACGACGATGGGCGAATATGTCCCTTCTCCAGGGACTCCTTCACATAACTGCGCATAGCGGTGTGTTCAGGTACGGACAAATTAAATAAACGACCCTTAGGGAATTTACTACCAGGAATCAAATCAATAGCACAATCACAATTCCTATGCGGAGGTAGGGCATCAGACTTGGACTCTTCAAATACATCCTGAAAGTCCGACAAGAACTCTGGGATGTCAGAAGGAATGGATGACGAAATAGACAAAAATGGAACATCACCATGTACTCCCTGACAACCCCAGCTGGTTACCGACATAGAGTTCCAATCCAATACTGGATTATGGGTTTGTAGCCATGGCAACCCCAACACGACCACATCATGCAAATTATGCAGTACCAGAAAGCGAATAACTTCCTGATGTGCAGGAGCCATGCACATGGTCAGCTGGGCCCAGTACTGAGGCTTATTCTTGGCCAAAGGTGTAGCATCAATTCCTCTCAACGGAATAGGACACCGCAAAGGCTCCAAGAAAAATCCACAACGTTTAGCATAATCCAAATCCATCAGATTCAGGGCAGCGCCTGAATCCACAAACGCCATGACAGAATACGATGACAAAGAGCACATTAAGGTAATGGACAAAAGGAATTTGGACTGTACAGTACCAATAACGGCAGAGCTATCGAACCGCCTAGTGCGTTTAGGACAATTAGAAATAGCATGAGTAGAATCACCACAATAGAAACACAGTCTGTTCAGACGTCTGTGTTCTTGCCGTTCTACTTTAGTCATAGTCCTGTCGCACTGCATAGGCTCAGGTTTACTCTCAGACAATACCGCCAGATGGTGCACAGATTTACGCTCGCGCAAGCGACGACCGATCTGAATGGCCAAGGACATAGACTCATTCAAACCAGCAGGCATAGGAAATCCCACCATTACATCCTTAAGAGCTTCAGAGAGACCCTTTCTGAACAAAGCCGCTAGTGCAGATTCATTCCACAGAGTGAGTACTGACCACTTCCTAAATTTCTGACAATATACTTCTACATCATCCTGACCCTGGCATAAAGCCAGCAGATTTTTCTCAGCCTGATCCACTGAATTAGGCTCATCGTAAAGCAATCCCAGCGCCTGGAAAAATGCATCAACATTACTCAATGCAGAATCTCCTGGTGCAAGAGAGAACGCCCAGTCCTGTGGGTCGCCGCGCAAAAAAGAAATAATAATCAAAACCTGTTGAATAGGATCACCAGAAGAATGAGGTTTCAAGGCCAAAAATAGCTTACAATTATTTCTGAAGCTCAGGAACTTAGTTCTGTCACCAAAAAACAAATCAGGAATCGGAATTCTTGGTTCTAGCATCGATTTCTGATCAATAGTATCTTGAATCTTTTGTACATTTACAACGAGATTATCCATTGAGGAGCACAGAGCCTGAATATCCATGTCCACAGCTGTGTCCTGAAGCACTCTAATGTCTAGGGGAAAAAAAAGACTGAAGACAGAGCTAAGAAAAAAAAATGATGTCAGGATTTCTTTTTTCCCTCTATTGGGAATCATTGGAGGGCTCCTTGTACTGTTATGGCTGGCAATCAGGCAACACAGCGTGCAGTAATCAGCGCACATACAGAGATCTGGCAATAACCAAAAACAATAAGACGAGCTCTGAGACGTGGAATCTCTGTAGACTGCAGTACCTGATCTATCCTCACACAACTATAAGCAGCAGTGGATTGCGCCTATCACTACCTATGCAACTCGGCACTGCCTGAGGAGCTGACTAGCCTGAAGATAGAAATACAAGCCTGACTTACCTCAGAGAAATACCCCAAAGGAATAGGCAGCCCCCCACATATAATGACTGTTAGCAAGATGAAAAGACAAACGTAGGAATGAAATAGATTCAGCAAAGTGAGGCCCGATATTCTAGACAGAGCGAGGATAGCAAAGAGAACTATGCAGTCTACAAAAAACCCTAAAACGAAAACCACGCAAAGGGGCAAAAAGACCCACCGTGCCGAACTAACAGCACGGCGGTGCACCCCTTTGCTTCTCAGAGCTTCCAGCAAAAGTTAATAGCAAGCTGGACAGAAAAAACAGAAAACAAACTAGAAGCACTTATCTAGCAGAGCAGCAGGCCCAAGGAAAGATGCAGTAGCTCAGATCCAACACTGGAACATTGACAAGGAGCAAGGAAGACAGACTCAGGTGGAGCTAAATAGCAAGGCAGCCAACGAGCTCACCAAAACACCTGAGGGAGGAAGCCCAGAGACTGCAATACCACTTGTGACCACAGGAGTGAACTCAGCCACAGAATTCACAACAACTGAGACCTTGTATAGATTACCGCCTTCTAAATAAGATCACGGTTAAATTTCAGTACCCCTTGCCGTTGTTATCTGATTTGTTTGCTCGGATTAAGGGGGCTAGTTGGTTCACCAAGATAGATCTTCGTGGTGCGTATAATCTTGTGCGTATTAAGCGAGGCGATGAATGGAAGACTGCATTTAATATGCCTGATGGCCATTTTGAGTATCTAGTAATGCCATTCGGACTTGCCAATGCTCCATCAGTGTTTCAGTCCTTTATGCATGACATCTTCCGAGAGTACCTGGATAAATTCCTGATTGTGTACTTGGATGACATTTTGATCTTTTCGGATGATTGGGAGTCTCATGTGAAGCAGGTCAGAACGGTGTTCCAGGTCCTGCGTGCTAATTCTTTGTTTGTGAAGGGATCAAAGTGTCTCTTTGGTGTTCAGAAGGTTTCATTTTTGGGGTTCATCTTTTCCCCTTCTACTATCGAGATGGACCCTGTTAAGGTCCAAGCCATCCATGATTGGACTCAGCCGAGATCTCTGAAAAGTCTGCAAAAGTTTCTGGGCTTTACTAATTTTTATCGTCGCTTCATCTGCAATTTTTCTAGTATTGCTAAACCATTGACCGATTTAACCAAGAAGGGTGCTGATGTGGTCAATTGGTCTTCTGCTGCTGTGGAAGCTTTTCAAGAGTTGAAGCGTCGTTTTTCTTCTGCCCCTGTGTTGTGTCAACCAGATGTTTCGCTTCCGTTCCAGGTCGAGGTTGATGCTTCTGAGATTGGAGCAGGGGCTGTTTTGTCGCAGAGAAGTTCTGATTGCTCGGTGATGAAACCATGCGCCTTCTTTTCCAGGAAGTTTTCGCCTGCTGAGCGAAATTATGATGTGGGTAATCGAGAGTTGCTGGCCATGAAGTGGGCATTCGAGGAGTGGCGTCATTGGCTTGAAGGAGCTAAGCATCGTGTGGTGGTCTTGACTGATCATAAGAACTTGACTTATCTCGAGTCTGCCAAGCGGTTGAATCCTAGACAGGCTCGTTGGTCGCTGTTTTTTGCCCATTTTGACTTTGTGATTTCCGGGCTCTAAAAATGTGAAGGCGGATGCTCTGTCTAGGAGTTTTGTGCCCGACTCTCCGGGTTTATCTGAGCCGGTGGGTATCCTCAAAGAGGGAGTAATTGTGTCTGCCATCTCCCCTGATTTGCGGCGGGTGCTGCAAAAATTTCAGGCTAATAAACCTGATCGTTGCCCAGCGGAGAAACTGTTTGTCCCTGATAGGTGGACGAATAAAGTTATCTCTGAGGTACATTGTTCGGTGTTGGCTGGTCATCCTGGAATCTTTGGTACCAGAGAGTTAGTGGCTAGATCCTTTTGGTGGCCATCTCTGTCGCGGGATGTGCGTACTTTTGTGCAGTCCTGTGGGATTTTTGCTCGGGCTAAAGGTACCGTCACACTTAGCGACGCTGCAGCGATACCGACAACGATCCGGATCGCTGCAGCGTCGCTGTTTGGTCGCTGGAGAGCTGTCACACAGACCGCTCTCCAGCGACCAACGATGCCAGTAACCAGAGTAAACATCGGGTAACTAAGCGCAGGGCCGCGCTTAGTAACCCGATGTTTACCCTGGTTACCATCCTAAAAGTAAAAAAAAACAAACACTACATACTTACCTACAGCCGTCTGTCCTCCAGCGCTGTGCTCTGCACTCCTCCTGTACTGTCTGTGAGCACAGCGGTCGGAAAGCAGAGCGGTGACGTCACCGCTCTGCTTTCCGGCTGACCGGCGCTCACAGCCAGTACAGGAGGAGTGCAGAGAACAGCGCTGGAGGACAGACGGCTGTAGGTAAGTATGTGCTGTTTGTTTTTTTTTACTTTTAGGATGGTAACCAGGGTAAACATCGGGTTACTAAGCGCGGCCCTGCGCTTAGTTACCCGATGTTTACCCTGGTTACCAGTGAACACATCGCTGAATCGGTGTCACACACGCCGATTCAGCGATGTCTACGGGGAGTCCAGCGACCAAATAAAGTTCTGGACTTTCTTCCCCGACCAGCGACAGCACAGCAGGGGCCTGATCGCTGCTGCCTGTCACACTGGACGATATCGCTAGCGAGGATGCTGCAACGTCACGGATAGCTAGCGATATCGTCTAGTGTGACGGTACCTTAAGCCCTGCTGTTCTCGTGCCAGTGGGTTGCTTTTGCCCTTGCCGGTCCCGAAGAGGCCTTGGACACATATCTCTATGGATTTTATTTCAGATCTTCCCGTCTCTCAAAAGATGTCAGTCATTTGGGTGGTCTGTGATCGCTTCTCTAAGATGGTCCATTTGGTACCCTTGTCTAAATTACCTTCCTCCTCTGATTTGGTGCCATTGTTCTTCCAGCATGTGGTTCGTTTACATGGCATTCCAGAGAATATTGTTTCTGACAGAGGTTCCCAGTTTGTTTCGAGGTTTTGGCGAGCCTTTTGTGGTAGGATGGGCATTGACTTGTCTTTTTCCTCGGCTTTCCATCCTCAGACTAATGGCCAGACCGAACGAACCAATCAGACCTTGGAAACATATCTGAGATGCTTTGTTTCTGCTGATCAGGATGACTGGGTGTCCTTTTTGCCTTTGGCTGAGTTCGCCCTTAATAATCGGGCCAGCTCGGCTACCTTGGTTTCGCCGTTTTTCTGCAACTCTGGGTTCCATCCTCATTTCTCTTCAGGGCAGGTTGAGTCTTCGGACTGTCCTGGTGTGGATACTGTGGTGGACAGGTTGCAGCAGATTTGGACTCATGTAGTGGACAATTTGACCTTGTCCCAGGAGAAGGCTCAACTTTTCGCTAATCGCAGACGCTGTGTGGGTCCCCGACTTCGTGTTGGGGATTTGGTTTGGTTATCTTCTCGTCATATTCCTATGAAGGTTTCCTCTCCTAAGTTTAAACCTCGTTTCATTGGTCCGTATAGGATTTCTGAGGTTCTTAATCCTGTGTCTTTTCGTCTGACCCTTCCAGATTCTTTTTCCATACATAACGTATTCCATAGGTCATTGTTGCGGAGATACGTGGCACCTATGGTTCCATCTGTTGATCCTCCTGCCCCGGTTTTGGTGGAGGGGGAGTTGGAGTATATTGTGGAGAAGATTTTGGATTCTCGTGTTTCAAGACGGAAACTCCAGTATCTGGTTAAGTGGAAGGGTTATGCTCAGGAAGATAATTCCTGGGTCTTTGCCTCTGATGTCCATGCTCCCGATCTTGTTCGTGCCTTTCATATGGCTCATCCTGGTCGTCCTGGGGGCTCTGGTGAGGGTTCGGTGACCCCTCCTCAAGGGGGGGGTACTGTTGTGAATTCTGTGGCAGAGCTCCCTCCTGTGGTCACAAGTGGTACTTCGGCTGATTCTCTCTGTGAGCTTCCGTTGGTGGAGGAAAGTGGTACTGCGGCTTCTGAGTTTCCTTCCTCAGGTGATGTGGTGAAGTCGTTAGGTGCTGCTCTATTTAACTCCACCTAGTGCTTTGATCCTGGCCTCCAGTCAATGTTCTAGTATTGGACCTGTTTCCTCCTGGATCGTTCCTGTGGCCTGCTGCTCTGCATAGCTAAGTTCCGCTTTTGCTTTTTGTTTGCTGTTTTTTTTCTGTCCAGCTTGCTTTTTTGTTTTCTCGTGCTTGCTGGAAGCTCTGGGACGCAGAGGGTGTACCTCCGTGCCGTTAGTTCGGTACGGAGGGTCTTTTTGCCCCCTTTGCGTGGTTGTTTGTAGGGTTTTGTGTTGACCGCAAAGTTACCTTTCCTATCCTCGCTCTGTTCGGAAGGTCGGGCCTCACTTTGCTAAATCTATTTCATCTCTACGTTTGTCTTTTCATCTTAACTCACAGTCATTATATGTGGGGGCTGCCTTTTCCTTTGGGGTATTTCTCTGAGGCAAGGTAGGCTTATTTTCTATCTTCAGGCTAGCTAGTTTCTCAGGCTGTGCCGAGTTGCATAGGGAGCGTTAGGCGCAATCCACGGCTGCCTCTAGTTGTGTTGGAGAGGATTAGGGATTGCGGTCAGCAGAGTTTCCACGTCTCAGAGCTCGTTCTATGTTTTTGGGTTATTGTCGGGTCACTGTATTTGCTCTGACTCCTATGTCCATTGTGGTACTGAATTACCAGATCATGACACAAAGGTCAAGGTATACCACTGTATGACCTATAGTGGTAGAGGTAGCGGAAAGACACCCGCCTATATACAGTATAAGGAGATTGTAGTATATAGGAAGATTGTCTCTGAAGAGATACAAGTTTGTTCACAGATGGGTCAGTGAGGAAAACTTTGCCAAAAATCCTGCTGCCTTGTTAAAGTGTTCACATTTGCCTACGTCAAACATTTTTCATAAATAAATAAATATGAAAAAAATTGTTGGGGGGGGGGGTTGTTATTGTGATGTTCACTTTGGGGTACAAATCCCTGTTTTAAAAAAATATATCAAAAGTTTGCCTTCGGTCTCATATCCTGAGAGCAATCACTTTTTTTTCTGTTAATGGAGATGTATAGAGCTTGATTTTTGCAGGACAAGATTACATTCTTATTGATAGGATTTTGAGATCAATACAACGTTATCATCTCTTTTTATTCTAATAAAATACTGACCAAAAACCAGGGATAATGCCATTTTGATTTTTTTTTTTTTACGTTTTGATGCTCACTGTATAGGATAAATATTTTTTATATTTTATTGCAGTTTGGACAAATACATATTTGGCAATTCCAAATATTATTTTCCTTTTTTTAGATTTCGCTATTTGCATTTCAGGAAAAGTAAGTGATTTAATATTTCATACATCTTTTAAAAGTATATATTTTTTTTTTTACATTTTTTAACAGTCTCCTTAGGTAACATGAACCTGCAATATTTATAAAGAGAGGAAAAGTGTATATAAGACACCAATAAGCCCGTAATAACGAAATATATTAGGTTTATATAAGACTGATGAAGTGAAAAAATAAGATTGGTTTGCCTGAGAGGGGTCCATGTTATAATAAATATGGACACAAAAACAATCTCCCAAATAGCCGGAAAATATGGGCTAAATATACTGTAATACAATACTGGAGGTAGTTGTTAAAAGTGAGTATTCTCTAGAAAGTACTGTAGTATTGCAATCTTTCACATAATTACTGATCTCTGTTTTTACACTTATCGTACCCAAAGACTGGTCTTCAGGGGGTACAAATATGACAGACAGTAGCCCCATGACAACCCGCGATCACAACCCAGGCAATTGTCAACTAACGGTATTTCCAGTATCTAGCTTCTTAAATGCCGCAGTCATGATTGACAGATCAATCTGTTGCAACAGCAGTTATTCTAGGGTGACTTCTGTATAACACAGTCAGCACCTCTACTATATGGCATATGGAGCAGTTTCAGCTCCTGAGCCTGCCCCATACATGCAGTGTGCGCATCTGCTATCAATGTATAGTGGATATCACCAAGGAGTAAGCAGATTTTAACTAAAACCTTACAAAATGTGTCATTTAGAGGATTTTTCTATGTTGCTTCACTAAAAACTTAATATACAAAAATAATTTACCTCTTTTGGCTTCAAAGATACTGGTTTTAATCCATGAGCTTCAAGAACCTGAATACAAAAAAAATATAATTTCATAAAATAGGTAATTATATTGTTTACTGCAGTATTAAACATTTTCTAAATATATGTGATATAAAAAAATTACATTTTTACATCTTGCACCCAATAAAACAAATGAATATACACTTATGCATCTGTTATACAGTTTCTACTTTAACGCTTACGGTAATTAGAATAGTATTAGTAAATCAGGCCCAACATAACTGTGTGTCATCTGATCATTTCTTACATATTTAGCATCTGCCCAGCCACTTTTTGGTGACCACATCTTTCCTTCTCCAATTAAGCCCAAAGCAAGATGAGAAAGAGGTGCCAGATCGCCACTGGCTCCAACCGTGCCTTTCTCAGGGATGTATGGCAAGCAGCAAGCTGGAAGGAAAAAAATAGAACTTTAGCAAGAAGAGTTCTAAAAAAAAAGTGGACTGTAGTGGATGTGAAATGTGTGCACTCTAGTAAATAGGGGACGGCTCCTCTGGATTCAATTAATTAATTATTAATATGATTACAAATAAAGTGAAAAAGTCATGAGAACCTCAAACTGTAGTTGAAGTAGTCACAATGCACCCCATTTGTCACTTTAAAAAAATAAAACACAGTAGCTTCTAAGATACAGGCTTACCATTAAATGCGTCAATCACTTGTCGAAGTGTCTCTAGAGAAATACCACTATATCCTTTTGCTAAGACATTGATCCTCAAAGCCAAAAGCATACGTGTGCGGTCAGGACTTAGCGGCTTTCCAACACCTGTTGATACATCAAAAATCATAAAATTACCTTAAAATTCAGTCCAGCATCAATTTTACAAAAATGAATTAAGCCATTACCTGCTGAATGGGAACGAACAAGGTTGACCTGAAGATCCCTAAGTGCGAAGAAAAAATATATCATATACATAAAGACCAATCAGCATTTTATAATTAAGTAACAATGAGATGTTTCCCCTTTAAAGGGATTGTCCAGTGCATAAAAAATGACTTTATTACCATTCAGAAAGGTTCAGACTGATTAAAAAGAATTACATTTAAATATATATATATATATATATATATATAAATATATATATATATTGTAAGGCGGCTAGTGGCCACATAGTCGATGGGAGGTATGTGTCACAGAGATGGCTGCTCTCTGTGATGTAACCCAGAGTATTTTCTTTAGTGCACGTAAGCACTAAGAGGTTCACTTATTGCACCTGGGACCAGGTAGTGTGTAGCTATGAGAGATGGGTGGGACTGACTACCCACATACCTCACCTCTGGGTGTGGTTACAGCCTATATAATGGAGGCTGTTTGGCACATGGTGGTGTAACTGGAGGCATGGAGGCCTCCATTGGGTGTATGTTAAGACACTCACCTGAGCGGTGGACCTGCAGTGCTATGGGAACTGTTTGTTTTTCTGTTTGATTTCATTTTGTGCCACAGAAGGCTATCTTTTGTTTGCTTAAACTTAAGCAGGTTTATGGAGCGAATAAGCCTGACGGAACATTTACTGCTTCCTGTGCTTACCTCAATCCGCAGCCGAGTGAGTAAAACCTTACAAGTGGTGGAGAATGTGGGCAGCGTTCCCAGCAGAGATGTGCAACTGCTATAGTAAGGACTGCATGTCCTGGGTTAAGTCTGTTGCAAGCCAGGAAGCATCGCCAGACAAAATGAACGACTTGCTTAAACACCTGGTCCAGTCGCAACAGCAACAATAAGAGACCAACAGGCTGTTGTTACAGCAGATCCAGCTGAGCCAGCAAGAGCAGCAGCAGATGCAGCTTCTGGCAACCGCCATCCAGGGGAAGGCAAGCGCCCCAACCCCACGTCCGGAAGGCGGTAAGACGGGCTTTGCAGAAAATGACTCCCGTGGATGATTTTGAGGCCTTCCTGATGGTGTTTGAAAGGGCTGTTGAGAGGGAGAAACTCCCACCAGAGCAGTGGGCACAGGTTCTGGCGCCATACTTGATAAGAGAACCCCAGAAAGCATACTATGATTTAGCTTTGCAGGACGCCAAAGAGTATGGCAAGCTAAAAACTGAGATTCTTGCACACTTGGGGGTGACAATGACTCTCAGGGCACAAAGGGTTCATCATTGGGTATATCACCGGGACAAACCACCTCGCTCCCAAATGTTTGACCTGCTGCACTTGGTCCAGAAGTGGCTGCAGCCAGAGTCCTCTACGCCTGCGCAGATGGTAGAACGGGTGGTGATGGACCGGTTTGTGCACTCCTTGCCGAGGCCCATACAGATTTGGGATGCCCGGGGTGATCCCAGGAATGTCGATGGACTGGTCGAGAGATACCAGGAGGATGAAGGTTTCATGGGAAGGCAGCCCACTCCATACTGGGGGTCCCAACAGGGGGTGGAGGCCCAAAAGGGGTTGGGGCATCCAAGGTCCAAAATGGCAGGGGAGGTGGTGCCCAAGGTCCCTAAAGGTGATATTGTTTGCTGGAGGTGCCACGGCCCAGGCCATATAGCCACCAGTTGTCCCCTGACCCCTGAGCAGATGGACTGCAGCATAGGACGCCAATGTTCATATTATGGGTATCCGGCCTACAGTGTCAACTGTCCACCCAGCGAGGGGACTCAAGCGTGAATGGGCATGAGGTAACACACTGTTAGGCTACGGGAGTCAAGTGATCTTGTGAGGACCACCATTCTACTCCAACTGATCCCGGAGAAAACGTCGGCGTGCGGTGCATTCATGTTGATGCTAAGGACTACCCTGTGGCTAGAGTGGACATTGAAATGGCCCACGGTACTAAGTCCCATGAGGTTGGCATCGTTCAGGACTTGTTACACCCTATTATTATAGGCTGGGACTTTTGTTTATTTTGGGAGAAGGGTTCTGAGTTTGCTGGCGCGAATAGGGAATGAGTGAACCCTGCTGGCATCACTGCATGGCCTCCAATCCCCCATCTGGATTACACTCAAACTCACTTACTTCTCTGGGCCTTGTGGTGACTTCTCTCTGCTGCCAGCTCCATGCTGTGTGCCTCATGTCTGCTGTCTGCTCTGTGCATGCTCTGTCTGTGTGCATAGGGGGGCGGTGCCAGCAACTCCTGTTTCTTATAGAGACTGTGTGCACCTTGCTAAGGTGTCCCTGGCCAATCGCCATGAGGCTTCCTGTATTTAAGACATCCCCACCCATTGGTGGGGGCCTGTGCAACTTACTCCCTCAGTCAGTTCATAGCTGCTGAGGTGCCAGGCCCTGTCTCGTTTACTCTCATGTCTGCCACCCAGTGGGGCTTAGTACCCTGGCCTATGTTTTTCTGTAGCCACCCAGCGGGGCTTCGTACTCTGGCCTATGTCTGCCACCCAGAGGGGCATTGTACCCTGGCTTGTGTCCATGTCTTTGTGTCTTTTCTCATTCCTGACTCTGCCTTAGTCTAGTCCTATTCCGGTGTCCGTTTATATCCCTGTCTTGGTTTGCCTTTTCTGCTGTGCATTCTGTGTCTTGCTTTGCTCCGCTTTCGGCTTTGCTCTCTGCGACCTTGCTTTGCTCCTTGCTCTGCATTCTGTTACCTTGCTCTGCACTCTGTGGCTTTGCTCTAGCTCTGCTATCAGTAACTCTGCTCTGCACTCTGTGGCTTCGCTCTGCGGCTCCGCTCCTTGCGGTTCTACCTGGCTCCGCTCTTTGTGGTTCTACTTCTCCAGCTCTTGGCTCCGCCTCCTGCGTGTGTGCACTTGGCTCTACCTCCTGCTTTTGGCTCCGCCTCCGGCATCTCTGTTATTGGCTCTAGCTCCTGTGCTTTTGCTCTGCATCCGCTCTTGCTGTCTTCCTCTACCTTTTCTTAAGTCCTCCTGTCTGAACAGGTTCTTACCTGTTTTACATACCTGTCTGCAGACCGGTCCCTACCGGTTCTTCCAGTGTACCAGCCTTGTCCGCCTGTCCTGCCAGAGAGCCAGTCGTACCTACTTGCCTGCCTACCAGAGAGCCAGCCGTGCCTACCAGTGTCTCTGTTGTACCTGTCTGTCTGCCTGTGTCCCAGCCGTGCCCGCCTGTCTGCCAGAGTGCCAGCTGCACCTACCTGCCTGCCTACCAGAGAGCCAGCCGTGCCCGCCTGCCTGTGTCTCTGTTGTACCCGTCTGCCTGTGTCCCAGCCGTGCCCGCCTGTCTGCCAGAGTGCCAGCCGTGCCTGCTTGCCTGTCTATGTTCCGTTCCCCGGTGGGATCAGCAGCCACAGCCAGACACCACCCTGGAGTGGTACCTGGTAGCTTCCTATTGCACAAGTCTGACCTCACCATCAGAGGCTCCAGCGAACACCTAAGAAGCTACTTAGTTATGCCCCTTCCAGGGTAGTTTGGTCTGTGGTCCAGTGGGGCCACACCCCCGCACGCCCGCGCCAAACAGTCTGGGCGCGAGCGTGACAAACTGTCATAAACGGGGTGGCACAGGAGCTGGGGGCTGAAGCAAGCCTTCCCTATTTTATGATGAGTGGGGAGTTGTTGTATCGGGTCACGAAAGTGAAGGAGGAGTTGGTGGAACAGCTAATAGTGCCAGGGCCCTAAAGACAGAAGGTGTTGGATATGGACCATTCACACATCTTGGGAGGATATCTTGGAGTAGAAAAAACGCAAGAACGGATCGTGCAGAGGTCCTATTGTAAATGATTGCAGGTCCTGCCCTACACCTCAGTTAACCACCCCCACCTCTCACTTTCGAAGTCCCCTCGTGCCATTGCCCATTATTGAAGTACTGTTTGAGAGAATTGCTATGGATTTGGTCGGTTCCCTGGTGAAATCTGCTCGTGGGCATCAATACACATTGGTCATCCTGGACTGGGCCACACACCATCCTGAATCAATTCCCCTAAGAAACTCCTCCGAAAGGAGTATAGTCCGTGAGTTGGTCCATGTTTTTTCCTGAACAAGTTTGCCAAAGGAGATCCTGACTGACCAGGGAACACCTTTTATGAGTAAGGTGATGAAGGAATTATTAGAGTTGAGCGACCTTGACCTTTTTAGAGTCGAGCCGGGTTTCGCGAAACCCGACTATCTCAAAAGTCGAGTCGAGTGGAATCGGCCGATTATCGCGAAAAGTCGGGGATCGACCGAAACACGAAACCCAATGCAAGTCAATGGGGGAGCATAGTCGGCAGTGAGTAGAGGCCAGTAAAACATGTACAGAGCCCATTGTATTGGCAAAAACATCCATTCTTGCTACTGAAGCTTGTCAATCGTAATTTAGCTTATAATAATTGTAAGGCATGTGAAATTGGGGGTCATTTGGCTAAAGTTGTGGGGGGTAGGGCTGGTTCAAGCAATTAGTGGGCCAAGGACATCTGGACCATGTCACGGCAGTGGAGCAGGGAGAGGTAAGTATTTCAACTTTGCAAGTGCTGTGATCCTGAGCAAGCAGGGGGGGCCCACTCGTTGGCACTGGCACAGGGCCCCTCAAAGTACAGCGGTGTGTTTGCACGGCGGGGGCGCCTCCCACCGGCAGCAACACTTTTGCGTACTATGAGAGGCCCTGTGCCAGTGACGTCGCCAACGAGTATTCCTCCCCCCACCTGATGAAGGAACCTGCACCTTCATCTGCACCTTCCTCTTTGTCCCCGTGTAATGTGGTATGGTATGCGGGAAGGGGGACCTGACTTTCAGCAGGGTCACAATCTTGCAGTGTAGCGTGCACGGGGAATGTTGCGTTATGGGTCAATGTACTAGCAGACTCATCTATCACTGGCTGGGCAATGGGCAGGATGAGGGGGAAACAGATATGGGCCCAAAGAATAAAGTGGGCTAAATGCAGTTCAAAATTGGTAACAGGACTAACCAGGGGGCATTGCTTTGTTCAGTGGAGGACAACTGGAATGAGAGGCTGACACAAAGAGTAGGCCCAAATCAGTAAGTATTCTAAATGCAGTTCAAAATTGGCAACAGTAGTAAACCGGCGGCACAGCTTTGTTCACTGTAGGAGAACAGCAAGGAGCGGCAGACACAGATAGAAGGCCCCAACCCAACTAGTAGGCCTAATGCAGTGTTGTTTTCAACAACTACTTAAGAAGAGCCAGAAGATCGAAGCAATGGAGACGAAACCTGGGGAACACCTTGGAGTGGAACACACCGTCTCTACACCCCATACCCAATTAGTAGGCCTAATGCAGTGTTGTTTTCAACAACTACTAAAGTAGAGCCAGAAAATCGAAGAAATGGAGACTGGAGAGGAAACCTGGGGAGCACCTTGGAGTGGAACACACCGTCTCTACACCTCATACCCAATTTGTAGGCCTAATGCAGTGTAGTTTTCAACAACTACTAAACGAGAGTCAGAAGATCGAAGCAATGTAGACGAAACCTGGGGAACACCTTGGAGTGGAACACACCATCTCTACACCCCATACCCAATTTGTAGGCCTAATGCAGTGTAGTTTTCAACAACTACTAAACGAGAGTCAGAAGATCGAAGCAATGGAGAGGAAACCTGGGGAACACCTTGGAGTGGAACACACCGTCTCTACACCCCATACCCAATTTGTAGGCCTAATGCAGTGTAGTTTTCAACAACTACTAAACGAGAGTCAGAAGATCGAAGCAATGGAGAGGAAACCTGGGGAACACCTTGGAGTGGAACACACCGTCTCTACACCCCATACCCAATTAGTAGGCCTAATGCAGTGTTGTTTTCAACAACTACTAAAGTAGAGCCAGAAAATCGAAGAAATGGAGACTGGAGAGGAAACCTGGGGAGCACCTTGGAGTGGAACACACCGTCTCTACACCCCATACCCAATTTGTAGGCCTAATGCAGTGTAGTTTTCAACAACTACTAAACGAGAGTCAGAAGATCGAAGCAATGTAGACGAAACCTGGGGAACACCTTGGAGTGGAACACACCATCTCTACACCCCATACCCAATTTGTAGGCCTAATGCAGTGTAGTTTTCAACAACTACTAAACGAGAGTCAGAAGATCGAAGCAATGGAGAGGAAACCTGGGGAACACCTTGGAGTGGAACACACCGTCTCTACACCCCATACCCAATTTGTAGGCCTAATGCAGTGTAGTAGTTTTCAACAACTACTAAACGAGAGTCAGAAGATCGAAGCAATGGAGAGGAAACCTGGGGAACACCTTGGAGTGGAACACACCGTCTCTACACCCCATACCCAATTTGTAGGCCTAATGCAGTGTAGTTTTCAACAACTACTAAACGAGAGTCAGAAGATCGAAGCAATGGAGAGGAAACCTGGGGAACACATTGGAGTGGAACACACCGTCTCTACACCCCATACCCAATTTGTAGGCCTAATGCAGTGTAGTTTTCAACAACTACTAAACGAGAGTCAGAAGATCGAAGCAATGGAGAGGAAACCTGGGCAACACCTTGGAGTGGAACACACCGTCTCTACACCCCATACCCAATTTGTAGGCCTAATGCAGTGTAGTTTTCAACAACTACTAAACGAGAGTCAGAAGATCGAAGCAATGGAGAGGAAACCTGGGGAACACCTTGGAGTGGAACACACCGTCTCTACACCCCATACCCAATTTGTAGGCCTAATGCAGTGTAGTTTTCAACAACTACTAAACGAGAGTCAGAAGATCAAAGCAATGTAGACGAAACCTGGGGAACACCTTGGAGTGGAACACACCGTCTCTACACCCCATACCCAATTTGTAGGCCTAATGCAGTGTAGTTTTCAACAACTACTAAACGAGAGTCAGAAGATCGAAGCAATGTAGACGAAACCTGGGGAACACCTTGGAGTGGAACACACCGTCTCTACACCCCATACCCAATTAGTAGGCCTAATGCAGTGTTGTTTTCAACAACTACTAGAGTAGAGCCAGAAAATCGAAGAAATGGAGACTGGAGAGGAAACCTGGGGAACACCTTGGAGTGGAACACACCGTCTCTACACCCCATACCCAATTTGTAGGCCTAATGCAGTGTAGTTTTCAACAACTACTAAACGACAGTCAGAAGATCGAAGCAATGTAGACGAAACCTGGGGAACACCTTGGAGTGGAACACACCGTCTCTACACCCCATACCCAATTTGTAGGCCTAATGCAGTGTAGTTTTCAACAACTACTAAACGAGAGTCAGAAGATCGAAGCAATGGAGAGGAAACCTGGGGAACACCTTGGAGTGGAACACACCGTCTCTACACCCCATACCCAATTTGTAGGCCTAATGCAGTGTAGTTTTCAACAACTACTAAACGAGAGTCAGAAGATCGAAGCAATGGAGAGGAAACCTGGGCAACACCTTGGAGTGGAACACACCGTCTCTACACCCCATACCCAATTTGTAGGCCTAATGCAGTGTAGTTTTCAACAACTACTAAACGAGAGTCAGAAGATCGAAGCAATGTAGACGAAACCTGGGGAACACCTTGGAGTGGAACACACCGTCTCTACACCCCATACCCAATTAGTAGGCCTAATGCAGTGTTGTTTTCAACAACTACTAGAGTAGAGCCAGAAAATCGAAGAAATGGAGACTGGAGAGGAAACCTGGGGAACACCTTGGAGTGGAACACACCGTCTCTACACCCCATACCCAATTTGTAGGCCTAATGCAGTGTAGTTTTCAACAACTACTAAACGAGAGTCAGAAGATCGAAGCAATGTAGACGAAACCTGGGGAACACCTTGGAGTGGAACACACCGTCTCTACACCCCATACCCAATTTGTAGGCCTAATGCAGTGTAGTTTTCAACAACTACTAAACGAGAGTCAGAAGATCGAAGCAATGGAGAGGAAACCTGGGGAACACCTTGGAGTGGAACACACCGTCTCTACACCCCATACCCAATTTGTAGGCCTAATGCAGTGTAGTTTTCAACAACTACTAAACGAGAGTCAGAAGATCGAAGCAATGGAGAGGAAACCTGGGGAACACCTTGGAGTGGAACACACCGTCTCTACACCCCATACCCAATTTGTAGGCCTAATGCAGTGTAGTTTTCAACAACTACTAAACGAGAGTCAGAAGATCAAAGCAATGTAGACGAAACCTGGGGAACACCTTGGAGTGGAAAACACCGTCTCTACACCCCATACCCAATTTGTAGGCCTAATGCAGTGTAGTTTTCAACAACTACTAAACGAGAGTCAGAAGATCGAAGCAATGTAGACGAAACCTGGGGAACACCTTGGAGTGGAACACACCGTCTCTACACCCCATACCCAATTAGTAGGCCTAATGCAGTGTTGTTTTCAACAACTACTAGAGTAGAGCCAGAAAATCGAAGAAATGGAGACTGGAGAGGAAACCTGGGGAACACCTTGGAGTGGAACACACCGTCTCTACACCCCATACCCAATTTGTAGGCCTAATGCAGTGTAGTTTTCAACAACTACTAAATGAGAGTCAGAAGATCGAAGCAATGTAGACGAAACCTGGGGAACACCTTGGAGTGGAACACACCGTCTCTACACCCCATACCCAATTTGTAGGCCTAATGCAGTGTAGTTTTCAACAACTACTAAACGAGAGTCAGAAGATCGAAGCAATGGAGAGGAAACCTGGGGAACACCTTGGAGTGGAACACACCGTCTCTACACCCCATACCCAATTTGTAGGCCTAATGCAGTGTAGTTTTCAACAACTACTAAACGAGAGTCAGAAGATCGAAGCAATGGAGAGGAAACCTGGGCAACACCTTGGAGTGGAACACACCGTCTCTACACCCCATACCCAATTTGTAGGCCTAATGCAGTGTAGTTTTCAACAACTACTAAACGAGAGTCAGAAGATCGAAGCAATGTAGACGAAACCTGGGGAACACCTTGGAGTGGAACACACCGTCTCTACACCCCATACCCAATTAGTAGGCCTAATGCAGTGTTGTTTTCAACAACTACTAGAGTAGAGCCAGAAAATCGAAGAAATGGAGACTGGAGAGGAAACCTGGGGAACACCTTGGAGTGGAACACACCGTCTCTACACCCCATACCCAATTTGTAGGCCTAATGCAGTGTAGTTTTCAACAACTACTAAACGAGAGTCAGAAGATCGAAGCAATGTAGACGAAACCTGGGGAACACCTTGGAGTGGAACACACCGTCTCTACACCCCATACCCAATTTGTAGGCCTAATGCAGTGTAGTTTTCAACAACTACTAAACGAGAGTCAGAAGATCGAAGCAATGGAGAGGAAACCTGGGGAACACCTTGGAGTGGAACACACCGTCTCTACACCCCATACCCAATTTGTAGGCCTAATGCAGTGTAGTTTTCAACAACTACTAAACGAGAGTCAGAAGATCGAAGCAATGGAGAGGAAACCTGGGCAACACCTTGGAGTGGAACACACCGTCTCTACACCCCATACCCAATTTGTAGGCCTAATGCAGTGTAGTTTTCAACAACTACTAAACGAGAGTCAGAAGATCGAAGCAATGTAGACGAAACCTGGGGAACACCTTGGAGTGGAACACACCGTCTCTACACCCCATACCCAATTAGTAGGCCTAATGCAGTGTTGTTTTCAACAACTACTAGAGTAGAGCCAGAAAATCGAAGAAATGGAGACTGGAGAGGAAACCTGGGGAACACCTTGGAGTGGAACACACCGTCTCTACACCCCATACCCAATTTGTAGGCCTAATGCAGTGTAGTTTTCAACAACTACTAAACGAGAGTCAGAAGATCGAAGCAATGTAGACGAAACCTGGGGAACACCTTGGAGTGGAACACACCGTCTCTACACCCCATACCCAATTTGTAGGCCTAATGCAGTGTAGTTTTCAACAACTACTAAACGAGAGTCAGAAGATCGAAGCAATGGAGAGGAAACCTGGGGAACACCTTGGAGTGGAACACACCGTCTCTACACCCCATACCCAATTTGTAGGCCTAATGCAGTGTAGTTTTCAACAACTACTAAACGAGAGTCAGAAGATCGAAGCAATGGAGAGGAAACCTGGGCAACACCTTGGAGTGGAACACACCGTCTCTACACCCCATACCCAATTTGTAGGCCTAATGCAGTGTAGTTTTCAACAACTACTAAACGAGAGTCAGAAGATCGAAGCAATGGAGAGGAAACCTGGGGAACACCTTGGAGTGGAACACACCGTCTCTACACCCCATACCCAATTTGTAGGCCTAATGCAGTGTAGTTTTCAACAGCTACTAAACGAGAGTCAGAAGATCGAAGCAATGGAGAGGAAACCTGGGGAACACCTTGGAGTGGAACACACTGTCTCTACACCCCATACCCAATTTGTACGCCTAATGCAGTGTAGTTTTCAACAACTACTAAACGAGAGTCAGAAGATTGAAGCAATGGCGAGGAAACCTGGGGAACACCTTGGAGCGGCAGACACCGTCAGTAGGCCCTACCGAAGTAGTAGCCCCAATGCAGTTTTCAAATTCCTAGAGGCTGAAAACCAGACTATTGACGCTCAGCTTTTTTCAAAGGAGGACAGCTGTATTGAGTGGCGCAGACAGACACAGGTAGTAGGCCTTAAACCAAAAATGTGGCTCAATGCAGTTTAAAAAAAGTTACAGGGGTACACAGGCAGCATTGGTCTGGTCAGTGGAGGACAATTTCAATTATGGACCGCAGACAGACTTTGTACGCCTACTATTAAAAAAAGGATGCTCTATGCAATTAAAAATAGGTTCCAGGGGTCCACGGGCAGCAGTGGTGTGGTCAGTGGAGGAGTATTGGAAGGAGGGACCGCAGACAGGCATAGTAGGCCTAACATAACAAAATTAGGCTCTAGGCACTTTAAAATTGGTTCCAGGGGTACACGGGCAACAGTGGTGTGGTCAGCGGAGGACAATTTGAATTAGGGACTGCAGACAGACTTTGTAGGCTGTCACCTGTGGACCATGCATCCAACACATTAACCCAGTGCGCCGTAATGGACACGTAACTTTTTGTGGACATGCCTACTGGTCCATGCGTCTCTTGTCAGGTGCACCTTTCTACTGTTTGATTGCCTGAGTGCTATGACAATGCAGACTTTTTCATGCCGGTGGAGGGCTGGGATGGCTTTTCTCGCAAAAGAAGTGTCGACTGGGTAGCTTGAACCGTGGTACAGCATAGTTCATCTGGGCTTTATAAATATAAACCAAAGAAAAAAAGTAGGCTCCATGCACTTTCAGCTGGGTTCCAGGGGTACACGGCCAGCATTGGTCTGGTCAGTGGAGAACTATTGGAAGGAGGGACCGCAGACAGGCTTAGAAGGCCTAACATAATAAAATTGCGCTGTAGGCACTTTATAATTGGTTCCAGGGGTACACGGGCAGCAGTGGTCTGGTCAGTGGAGGACTAGTGGTGGAAAGAGGGCCCGCAGACAGGCGTAGTAGGCCTAACATAATAAAATATGGCTGTAGGCACTTTAAAATTGGTTCCAGGGGTACACGGGCAGCAGTGGTCTGGTCAGTGGAGGACTAGTGGAAGGAGGGACCGCAGACAGGCTTCGAAGGCCTAACATAATAAAATTGGGCTGTAGGCACTTTAAAATTGGTTCCAGGGGTACACGGGCAGCAGTGGTCTGGTCAGTGGAGGACTAGTGGAAGGAGGGACCGCAGACAGGCGTAGTAGGCCTAACATAATAAAATATGGCTGTAGGCACTTTAAAATTGGTTCCAGGGGTACACGGGCAGCAGTGGTCTGGTCAGTGGAGGACTAGTGGAAGGAGGGCCCGCAGACAGACTTCGAAGGCTTATCATAATAAAATTGGGCTGTAGGCACTTTAAAATTGGTTCCAGGGGTACACGGGCAGCAGTGGTCTGGTCAGTGGAGGACTAGTGGAAGGAGGGCCCGCAGACAGACTTCGAAGGCCTAACATAATAAAATTGGGCTGTAGGCACTTTAAAATTGGTTCCAGGGGTACACGGGCAGCAGTGGTCTGGTCAGTGGAGGACAAGTGTAAGGAGGGACCGCAGACAGGCGTAGTAGGCCTAACATAATAAAATATGGCTGTAGGCACTTTAAAATTGGTTCCAGGGGTACACGGGCAGCAGTGGTCTGGTCAGTGGAGGACAAGTGTAAGGAGGGACCGCAGACAGGCGTAGTAGGCCTAACATAATAAAATATGGCTGTAGGCACTTTAAAATTGGTTCCAGGGTACACGGGCAGCAGTGGTCTGGTCAGTGGAGGCCTAGTGGAAGGAGGGATCGCAGACAGGTGTAGTAGGCCTAACATAATAAAATATGGCTGTAGGCACTTTAAAATTGGTTCCAGGGCTACACGGGCAGCAGTAGACAGGTCACTGGAGGACTAGTGGAAGGAGGGACTGCAGACAGGCGTAGTAGGCCTAACATAATAAAATATGGCTGTAGGCACTTTAAAATTGGTTCCAGGGGTACACGGGCAGCAGTGGTCTGGTCAGTGGAGGCCTAGTGGAAGGAGGGACCGCAGACAGGCGTAGTAGGCCTAACATAATAAAATTTGGCTGTAGACACTTGGAATTCTCTTGCAGGGGTACACAGGCAGCATTGGTGTTGTCAGCGGAGGCCGATTGTAATGAGTGTCTGCCAGTTAGTAGTCCCAAACAATAAATACATGTTAATGTCTCGCATTACAACAAAACAAAAACACAAAAGGGTGCAATCATTAGGTACAGGGGTGGGTTCCTCTGCGTAGTTTCAGACCTAGTAATTTGGCGCAAAGTATTTACTTGGGTAAATATAGGACACTGCCCCTGACTATGTTAAATACCATCATACATGTCAACACAATGGTATTGTCAGTGGCAGGAATTTAAGGATGTCAGCGCATAGACTAAACATTGGTGGAACTGTGAGAGATAATTGTGCAAGTGGTAGAGCAATGTTTGAGCTGGGGGTGGGGGAACTCTCTTGTGGCCGGCGGTACAGGCCCAGGGCCCCTCATGTTACAACAGTGTGTCTGACATTGGGTGCGCACCACCACCGCCAGAGACACTTTATTGTACTATGAGGGACCCAGTGGCAGTGCCGTCAACCAAAAGCGGGCACACCCACCTCTTCAGACAAACAGCACTCTCACGGGTGCTTGCGCCAAGTGGCGATACCACGGCCCCGTATGGGGAGTTTGGCCATTTAGGGAGGTGTAAACATGTCGTATGCTGGACAATCAGCTGCTGCAAATTACGAGATTGGTAAAGTCATTCAGAGTAGTCCACAGGCAAGACCTTTTCATAGGAAAGCTAGGTGTCGGCCGGGCAAGGTGGGGCAAAAGAATTCGAAATCCAGTTGTGGTTCATTTTAATGAAGGTTAGATCATCAACATTTTGGGTAGCCAGACGAGTCCTTTTTTCGGTTAATATTGAACCTGCAGCACTGAATACTCTTTCTGATAGGACACTAGCTGCCGGGCAAGCAAGCTCCTGCAATGCATATTCTGCCAATTCTGGCCAGGTGTCTAATTTGGATTCCCAGTAATCAAATGGGAATGACGGTTGAGGGAGAACATCGATAAGGGATGAAAAATAGTTAGTAACCATACTGGACAAATGTTGTCTCCTGTCACTTTGAATTGATGCAGCAGTACCTGTCCTGTCTGCGGTCATGGCAAAATCACTCCACAACCTGGTCAGAAAACCCCTCTGTCCAATGCCACTTCTGATTTCTGCACCTCTAACACTTCTGGTCTGCTGCCCCCTGCAGCTCGTGTGAGAACGATCACGGGCGCTGTGTGCTGGGAATGCCTGAAGCAAACGGTCAACAAGAGTTGATTGTTTGGTTGCTAATATTAGTTCCAAGTTCTCATGTGGCATAATATTTTGCAATTTGCCTTTATAGCGAGGATCAAGGAGGCAGGCCAACCAGTAATCGTCATCGTTCATCATTTTAGTAATGCGTGTGTCCCTTTTGAGGATATGTAAGGCATAATCCGCCATGTGGGCCAAAGTTCCAGTTGTCAAATCTGCGGTTGTGCTTGGTTGAGGGGCAGTTTCAGGCAAATCTACGTCACTTGTGTCCCTCAAAAAACCAGAACCCGGCCTTGCCACGCCACCAATTTCCAGTGGCCCCGGGAAAGCTTCCTCATTAAAAATATACTCATCCCCATCATCCTCCTCATCCTCCACCTCCTATTTGCCCGCTACCTCGTCCTGTACACTGCCCTGACCAGACAATGGCTGACTGTCATCAAGGCTTTCCTCTTCCTCTGCTGCAGACGCCTGATCCTTTATGTGCGTCAAACTTTGCATCAGCAGACGCATTAGGGAGATGCTCATGCTTATTATGGCGTTGTCTGCACTAACCAGCCGTGTGCATTCCTCAAAACACTGAAGGACTTGACACATGTCTTGTATCTTCGACCACTGCACACCTGACAACTCCATGTCTGCCATCCTACTGCCTGCCCGTGTATGTGTATCCTCCCACAAAAACATAACAGCCCGCCTCTGTTCACACAGTCTCTGAAGCATGTGCAGTGTTGAGTTCCACCTTGTTGCAACGTCTATGATTAGGCGATGCTGGGGAAGGTTCAAAGACCGCTGATAGGTCTGTATACGGCTGGAGTGTACGGGCGAACGGCGGATATGTGAGCAAAGTCCGCGCACTTTGAGGAGCAGGTCGGATAACCCCGGATAACTTTTCAGGAAGCACTGCACCACCAGGGTTAAGGTGTGAGCCAGGCAAGGAATGTGTTTCAGTTGGGAAAGGGAGATGGCAGCCATGAAATTCCTTCCGTTATCACTCACTACCTTGCCTGCCTCAAGATCTATTGTGCCCAGCCACGACTGCGTTTCATTCTGCAAGAACTCGGACAGAACTTCCGCGGTGTGTCTGTTGTCGCCCAAACACTTCATAGCCAATACAGCCTGCTGACGCTTGCCAGTAGCTGCCCCATAATGGGACAACTGGTGTGCAACAGTGGCAGCTGCGGATGGAGTGGTTGGGAGACTGCGGTCTGTGGACGAGCTCTCGCTTCTGCAGGAGGACGAGGAGGAGGAGGAGGAGGGGGTGCGAACGCCTACAGCCAACTGTTTCCTAGACCGTGGGCTAGGCAGAACTGTCCCGAAATTGATGTCCCCTGTGGAACCTGCATCCACCACATTCACCCAGTGTGCCGTGATGGACACGTAACGTCCCTGGCCATGCCTACTGGTCCATGCATCTGTTGTCAGGTGCACCTTTGTACTCACAGATTGCCTGAGTGCATGGACGATGCGCTCTTCAACATGCTGGTGGAGGGCTGGGATGGCTTTTCTCGAAAAGAAGTGTCGACTGGGTAGCTCGTAGCGTGGTTCAGCGTAGTCCATCAGGGCTTTGAAAGCTTCGCTTTCAACTAACCGGTAGGGCATCATCTTTAACAAGATTAGTCTAGCTATGTGGGCGTTCAAACCCTGTGTACGCGGATGCGAGGATAAATACTTCCTTTTTCTAACCAGAGTCTCATGTAGGGTGAGCTGGACTGGAGAGCTGGAGATCGTAGAACTAGCGGGTGTGCCGGTGGACATGGCAGACTGAGAGACGGTTGGAGACGGTATTGTTTCCGCCGGTGCCCTAGATGCAGTGTTTCCTACTACGAAACTGGTGATTCCCTGACCCTGACTGCTTTGGCCTGGCAAAGAAACCTGCACAGATACTGCAGGTGGTGCGGAAAATGGTGGCCTTACAGTGATGGAAGGGATGTAGCGTTGCTGACTAGCTTCATTGGCCGAGGGTGCTACAACCTTAAGGGACGTTTGGTAGTTAGTCCAGGCTTGCAAATGCATGGTGGTTAAATGTCTATGCATGCAACTTGTATTGAGACTTTTCAGATTCTGACCTCTGCTTAAGGTAGTTGAACATTTTTGACAGATGACTTTGCGCTGATCAATTGGATGTTGTTTAAAAAAATGCCAGACTGCACTCTTTCTAGCATCGGATCCCTTTTCAGGCATTGCAGACTGAGCTTTAACCGGATGGCCACGCTGTCCTCCAACAGGTTTTGGCTTTGCCACGCGTTTTGTGCCATCTACGGGCCCGGCAGATGGAACCTGTTGCGATGTTGATGCCTGCTGCAGCCCCTCCTCCTCTGCTTCAGAACTACTGCCGCCTGCACCCTGTTCCCCCAATGGCTGCCAATCGGGGTCAACAACTGGGTCATCTATAACCTCCTCTTCTAGCTCGTGTGCAACTTCGTCTGTGTCACCGTGTAAGTCGGTGGTATAGCGTTCGTGACGGGGCAACATAGTCTCATCAGGGTCTGATTCTGGATCAGTACCCTGCGAGGGCAATGTTGAGTTCTGAGTCAAAGGACCAGCATAGTAGTGTGGCTGTGCATCAGTGCACTCCATGTCAGATTCAACTTGTAATGGGCATGGCCTGTTAACTGTTTCACTTTCTAAGCCAGGGACGGTATGTGTAAAGAGCTCCATGGAGTAACCCGTTGTGTCGCCTGCTGCATCCTTCTCTGTTGTTGTTTTTGCTGAACATCCACTAACGACGCGCTGCTTTTACATTTACCAGTTTCAAAAGAGGAGGCAAAAGAGCTAGAGGCTGAGTCAGCAAGGTAAGCCAAAACTTGCTCTTGCTGCTCCGGCTTTAAAAGCGGTTTTCCTACTCCCAGAAAAGGGAGCGTTCGAGGCCTTGTGTAGCCAGACGACGAACCTGGCTCCACAGCTCCAGACTTAGGTGCTATATTTTTTTTCCCATGACCACCTGATGCTCTACTACCACTACCATCATTACCAGCTGACAATGAACGCCCACGGCCACGACCTCTTCCACCAGACTTCCTCATTGTATTAAAAACGTAACCAAAGTAACGGTATTTGTTGCTGTCAAACAACTTACACGGTGAGCTATAACTTCAGTATGATTTAGATATCCCTTTACAGGTGGGTTTTGACCGCAAGGAAAATCAGGCACAATGTTACCCACTCTGTTTTCTGTGGCACCAAATGAGAGAGATGCCACACACGCAGGACTGTCACTCAAGCACAAATGTCAATATTAATCTCCCACTGTTTTTTTTTTATTTTTTCAGGGAGAATTTAGAAACCAAATAAAAAATAAATAAATAGGCTTTCTATGGCCCACTATTTGAGAGAGAGATGGCACACTCAGGAGTCAGGACTGGCACACAAGCAGAAAGGCCAACATTAATCTCCCACTGTTTTTTTTTATTTTTTCAGGGAGAATTTAGAAACCAAATATAAAAAAAAATAGGCTTTCTATGGCCCACTATTTGAGAGAGAGATGGCACACTCAGGAGTCAGGACTGGCACACAAGCAGAAAGGCCAATATTAATCTCCCACTGTTTTTTTTTATTTTTTCAGGGAGAATTTAGAAACCAAATATAAAAAATAAAAAATAGGCTTTCTATGGCCCACTATTTGAGAGAGAGATGGCACACTCAGGAGTCAGGACTGGCACACAAGCAGAAAGGCCAATATTAATCTCCCACTGTTTGTTTTGATTTTTTCAGGGAGAATTTAGAAACCAAATAAAAAAATAAATAAATAGGCTTTCTATGGCCCACTATTTGAGAGAGAGAGATGGCACACTCAGGAGTCAGGACTGGCACACAAGCAGAAAGGCCAATATTAATCTCCCACTGTTTTTTTTTAATTTTTTCAGGGAGAATTTAGAAACCAAATAAAAAAAAATAAATAGGCTTTCTATGGCCCACTATTTGAGAGAGAGATGACACACTCAGGAGTCAGGACTGGCACACAAGCAGAAAGGCCAATAGTAATCTCCCACGGTTTTTTGTTATTTTTTCAGGGAGAATTTAGAAACCAAATTTAAAAAAAAAAAAATAGGCTTTCTATGGCCCACTATTTGAGAGAGAGATGACACACTCAGGACTGGCACACAAGCCCAAAGGCCAATATTAATCTTCCACTGTTTTTTTTTTTTCAGGGAGAATTTATAACCCCACCCCCCCAAAAAAAAAAACAGAAAAATAAAAAGGCTTTCTATGGCCCACTATGTGAGAGAGATGGCACACACAGGGATGGCACTCTAGCAGAAATGCCAATCTTAATCTCCCACAACTTATTTTTTTAGCGAGAATAAAAAAAAAAAAAAGGGACTGTCCTACAATTACTGTCTCCCTGAAGTAATCTCAGCCAGGTATGGCAGGCAGCAATAAGGAGTGGACTGATGCACAAATTAAATAAAAAGTGTGGACAAACAAAAAAGATAGCTGTGCAGAAAGGAAGGAACAACAGGATTTGTGCTTTGAAAAAAGCAGTTGGTTTGCACAGCGGCGTACACACAGCAATGCAGCTATCAGGGAGCCTTCTAGGGCAGCCCAATGAGCTACAGCATTGAGGAAAAAAAAATGTAGCTTCCACTGTCCCTGCAAACAAAAGGTGGTGTTGGACAGTGGAAATCGCTACAGCACAAACGGTTTGGTGGTTAATGGACCCTGCCTAACGCTATCCCTGCTTCTGACGAAGCGGCAGCAACCTCTCCCTAGGCTCAGATCAGCAGCAGTAAGATGGCGGTCGGCGGGAACGCCTCTTTATAGCCCCTGTGACGCCGCAGACAGCAAGCCAATCACTGCAATGCCCTTCTCTAAGATGGTGGGGACCAGGACCTATGTCATCACGCTGCCCACACTCTGCGTCCACCTTCATTGGCTGAGAAATGGCGCTTTTCGCGTCATTGAAACGCGACTTTGGCTCGAAAGTCGCGTACCGCATGGCCGACCCTACACAGGGTCGGGTCGGGTTTCATGAAACCCGACTTTGCCAAAAGTCGGCGACTTTTGAAAATGAACGATCCGTTTCGCTCAACCCTAGGAGTTATGCAAGGTCCTGCAAATCTCCCAGTTGAAGACTTCAGTGTACCATCATCAGACAGATGGCCTTGTCAAAAGGTTTAATAAAATGCTGAAGAGCATGCTCAGGAAAGCCATAGAAAAGGATGGTAGAGACTGGGACTGGCTCTTACCATATCTGTTGTTCTCCATCCGTGAGGTTCCACAGGCCTCTACGGAGTTTTCGCCATTCAAACTTCTGTATGGCCGACATCCGTGAGGTCTCCTAGATATAGCCAAGGAGACCTGGAAAGCCGAAGTCATGCCCCACAGAAGCATCATCGAACACGTAGCACTGATGCAGCAGAGGATTGCGAAGGTGATGCCCATAGTAAAAGGACATCTCCTCCAGGCACAAGAAGCTCTGCCAGAGTACTGATCAGCCTGAGTAAGGCAGTTCCATCTGGGAGAACGAGTCCTTGTGCTAATTCCTACTGTGGAGAGCAAGTTCTTGACCAAATGGCAAGGACCATATGAGGTGGTGAAGAAGCTTAGTGATGTAAACTATAGGATTCATCAACCAGGAAGATGGAAACTATATCAGGTCTACCATGTCAACCTCATCAAGCCATGGCAAGACAGAGGGCTGGCTGAAACTCCATGCTTGCTGGGCCAGCCAGAAGGTGAGGTTGGAGGTGTCGCCATAGCAGAAAAGCTGTCAAAGGCCCAAAAACAGCAATGCCGGGAGTTGCTCCAGAAGAACAGGGACCTGTTCTCGGAATACCCAGGGTGCACAAACGTCATAGAACACAAAATTCTGATGGAGTCACATGTGCATGTAAGCGTGAAGCCCTATTGGTTTCCGGAGGCCCGTCGAGAAATGAACTCCAAGGAGGTGGAGCGTAATGTTGAAACTCGGGGTCACTGAGGAATCTAAGAGTGGTTGGTCAAGCCTGATTGTCCTGGTCCCAATAGGGAATGGAGGTTCTGCAATGACTATCAGAAGTAGAATGAGGTCTCCAAGTTTGATGCATATCCCATGCCAAGCGTTGATGAGCTGATCAAGAGACTTGGGCCCGCAAGGTACATAACCACCTTGGATTTGATGAAGGGCTTTTGGCAGATCCCCACAGGGAAACAAGGAGAAAACTGCATTTTCTACACCAGACGGATGCTTCATGTATGTCCGGATGCTGTTTGGCCTGCAGGGGTCCTATGGTGTGTGGCCAAGACGATGGTATCTGCCGATGAATAAGTGGAGGAGACAAGTTGTAAGTCTTTACCTGGTTTACTGTAGTTGATTGGCCACACTCCAGGGCACCAGGCACGGGTGGTGGTATGGCCTGGCCAGCTCAGAGGCAACAGAGAATCCCCCTCTCCAGGTGAGGTCTGTGAGCCTCTCCTCTAGCACCATTAAAGGTGAGGTCCCTGCTGCCTGAAGCTTCCTACAGGATCCTCCAGTTTTGCCCTGTCCAGGGACAGGTACCTGCACGACGGGCAGCTTGAGCCATTTTACAGAAACTCTAACATGCCCCGGGCTCCTTAGTTGCTGCTGCGTCTCAGGCGTGGTGTGGACCAATTATATACAGTTCATGGCCCTATGATTTGGCTCTGTGTCCTAGAGTCCCACAAAAGCCTCGGAATCCCGGTACCCGGTACTGCGCTTCGCCTCTGAGGGTGCCCGGTCACAGTTCCCCTCTGGACCCTATTCCTCTCCTTTGCTCCTTTCCTCTTCAGGTACTCCAAATCCAACCCTCCAGGTTGTTCCTCCTTTCACAGAGGCTGCAGCCCCCTTGTGGCTGCCAGGCCTCTCTGTCTGCTCTCAGTTCCAGACGTCCTTCCACTTCAGTGTCTCACACTGACCTGCTCCCTTGGTCTCCCTGGACCAACTGTCTAACTCTTCCTCCAGGTCAGGATACATGTTTCCGAGGGAAGCTCCCCTGAATCCATGTCCTGAGCTCCCCCTCCTGGCCTGGATTCAGAATATGTTGCATGTGGGTGCCTTACCTGGTGAAGAGAACTCCATTGCTTCTGAGCATGACATTACCTTCCCCGAAGGAAAAGCAACATCACTGTAGCAATCGGTTACCTGGGGTGCTACATAATGGAGGCTGTTGTTTGGCACATGATGGTGTGACTGGAGGCATGGAGGCTTCCAATGGGTGTTTGTTAAGACACTGAACTGAGCGGGAGGACCAGCAGTGCAATAGGAGCTGTTTGTTTTTCTGTTTGCTTTCATTCTATGCTGTAAAAGACTATCTTTTGTTCGCTTAAACTTAAGCAGGTTTATGGAGCGAATAAACCTGACGGAACAATTTTATGAAATCTGCTTCCTGTGCTTAACTCAACCTGCAGCCAAGTGAATAAAACCTTACAATATATATTATATATTGTAAATAAATATATATATAGATAGATAGATGGATAGATAGATAGATAGATAGATAGATAGATAGATAGATAGATAGATAGATAGATAGATAGATAGATAGATAGATAGATAGATAGATAGATAGATAGATATAGATATACACAGTACAGACAAAAAGTTTGGACACACCTTCTCATTTAAAGATTTTTTTTTGTATTTTCATGACTATGAAAATTGTACATTCACACTGAAGGCATCAAAACTATGAATTAACACATGTGGAATTATATACTTAACAAAAAAGTGTGAAACAGCTGAAAATATGTCTTATATTCTAGATTCTTCAAAGTAGCCACCTTTTGTTTTGATGACTGCTTTGCACACTCTTGGCATTCTCTTGATGCGCTTCAAGAGGTAGTCACCGGAAATGGTCTTCCAACAATCTTGAAGGAGTTCCCAGAGATGCTTAGCACTTGTTGGCCCTTTTGCCTTCACTCTGCGGTCCAACTCACCCCAGACCATCTCAAATGGGTTCAGGTCTGGTGACTGTGGAGGCCAGGTCATCTGGCGTAGCACCCCATCAATCTCCTTCTTGGTCAAATAGCCCTTACACAGCCTGGAGGTGTGTTTGAGGTCATTGTCCTGTTGAAAAATAAATGATGGTCCAACTAAACGCAAACCAGATGGAATAGCATGCCGCTGCAAGATGCTGTGGTAGCCATGCTGGTTCAGTATGCCTTCAATTTTGAATAAATCCCCAACAGTGTCACCAGCAAAGCACCCCCACACCATCACACCTCCTCCATGCTTCACGGTGGGAACCAGGCATGTAGAGTCCATCCGTTCACCTTTTCTGTGTCGCACAAAGACACGGTGGTTGGAACCAAAGATCTCAAATTTGGACTCATCAGACCAAAGCACAGATTTCCACTGGTCTAATGTCCATTCCTTGTGTTCGTTAGCCCAAACAAGTCTCTTCTGCTTGTTGCCTGTCCTTAGCAGTGGTTTCCTAGCAGGTATTTTCCCATGAAGCCCTGCTGCACAAAGTCTCCTCTTAACAGTTGTTGTAGAGATGTGTCTGCTAGAACTTTGTGTGGCATTGACCTGGTCTCTAATCTGAGCTGCTGTTAACCTGCGATTTCTGAGGCTGGTGACTCGGCTAAACTTATCTTCAGAAGTAGAGGTGACTCTTGGTCTTCCTTTACTGAGGCGGTCCTCATGTGAGTCAGTTTCTTTGTAGCGCTTGATGGTTTTAGCCACTGCACTTGGGACACTTTAAAAGTTTTCCCAATTTTTCGGACTGACTGACCTTCATTTCTTAAAGTAATGATGGCCACTCATTTTTCTTTACTTAGCTGCTTTTTTCTTGCCATAATACAAATTCTAACATTCTATTCAGTAGGACTATCAGCTGTGTATCCACCAGACTTCTGCACAACACAACTGATGGTCCCAATACCATTTACAGTATAAGGCAAGAAATCCCACTTATTAAACCTGATAGGGCACACCTGTGAAGTGAAAACCATTCCCGGTGACTACCTCTTGAAGCTCATCAAGAGAATGCCAAGAGTGTGCAAAGCAGTCATCAAAGCAAAAGGTGGCTACTTTGAAGAACCTAGAATATAAGACATAATTTCAGTTGTTTCACAGTTTTTTGTTAAGTATATCATTCCACATGTGCTAATTCATAGTTTTGATGCCTTCAGTGTGAATGTACAATTTTCATAGTCATGAAAATACAGAAAAATCTTTAAATGAGAAGGTGTGTCCAAACTTTTTGTCTGTACTATATATATATATATATATATATATATTTATATATATCTCCTGTTCCAGAACTTCTCACATAGTTCCATATCTCTATTGACTTTTCCTGTCTCACTCAACACACAGGAAATGGCAAATAGTAGTCACTTACCAGCCAATCACTAGCCACATCAGTTAGTAACCTCAGTAAATGGTAGGCAGAACAGCATATCCCGCATGTTGAGATGGACTAAGAAATAGTCCAATGTGGATCCAGGAAGTGCCAGAGTGGAGGGGAATCAAGGGAGGCAAGTATTGCTTCTTTTGATTTTTTTTTACCCCATTCTTTAGTAAAAAGAAAAAAAAAACAACCTCTGCACAACCTGTTTATATCTTTGGCGCCACAGAGTTTTGGCATTTATGTCTAAACAAATATTATTTATTTCACTTTTGTATTGCCTCATTCCAAGTTTTTATGCTTTTTATGACATAGTCATATGAAGGCTTTTTTTTCTGGACAAGTTGTATTTGTCAGGGGCATCACTTCAGGATTTCAAACTTTTATTAACTCTTTATTGGAAGGAATATAAACAAAACAATTCTCCCACTGTTATGTTGTGTATTAAATTGTACGCTATTTGCTGTGCTTCACAAATAAAATGTTAATTTGTATTTTGATGTAACCCCTTCTCATGTACAGCACCATGGAATTAATAGATTTTAACATTTTAAATAAATATACAGGGTGGTCCAAAAGTAGGTGGACAGAAAATAATAACATTTATTTGGATTTATTATTATTATTTATTTTGAAATTTTACTCTGTTAAACCAGAGAGTTATGTGACACAAAATAGTTAATAAATAACATATCCCACATGTCTACTTTACATCAGCACAATTTTGGAAACAACATTTTTTTTTGTTAGGACGTTACTGTATAAGGGTTAAAAGTTGACCAGCAATTTCTCATTTTTACAACAAAATTTACAAAACCATTTTTTTTAGGGACCACCTCACATTTGAAGTCAGTTTGAGGGGTCTATATGGCTGAAAATACCAAAAAGTGACACCATTCTAAAAACTGCACCCCTTAAGGTGCTCAAAACCACATTCAAGAAGTTTATTCACCCTACAGGTGTTTCACAGCAGCAGAAGCAATATGGAAGAAAAAAATGAACATTTAACTTTTTAGTCACAAAAATTATTTTTTAGCAACAATTTTTTTATTTTCCCAAGGGTAAAAGGAGAAATTGGACACCAAAAGTTGTTGTCCAATTAGTCCTGAGTACGCTGAAACCTTATATGTGGGGGTAAACCAGTGTTTGGGCACACATTGGAGCTTGGAAGAAAAGTAGTGGCGTTTTGGAATGCAGACTTTGATGGAATGGTCTACGGCGTCATGTTGCGTTTGCAAAGCCCCTGATGTACCTAAACACTAGAAACCCCCACAAGTGACCCCATTTTGGAAACTAGACCCCCAATAAACTTATCTAGATGTGTGGTGAGAACTTTGAACCCCAAAAACCATGTTTGATAAATCTCCCCCTTCATAACCCTATTACAAGTACGGTCCACCTACTTTTGAACCACCCTGTATATACCTTTGCACTAGAAATTACTTTTTAAAAATATTTTTTTGGTCACCATATACTGATATCCATAACTTTTTATTTTTCCATAGGTGTAGAAGTATGAGAGTTTACTTTTTTGCAGGATATGTGATCCTTTTTATTGCTATGATTTTTGAGTAAATACAACTTTTTTGATTACTTTTTTTGGTATCAGGCATGAACAAAACATTAAATCTGGAATAATTTTTGCATTTTATTTTCTATAGAGTTCACTATGCAGTATAATTGACATGCTAACTTTATTCTGTGTGGTGATATAATAACATTGACACCAATTTTATATATTTTTTATACTGTGCTACTTTTTTACATAAAACATCACTTTTGTGTTGTCAAATTTCTACATAACCTCTATTTTAATGAAGTTCACCATATGGGATGAAAAATTATATATTTTTATTCTGTGGATTGCTACAAAGGCAGCGATGCCAAATATGTGTAGTTTTTCCAAAGGATTTTTTTTTTACAAATACACAATTTTTTATTTTTAAAAAATAATTTGCTGGTCCCACAAGAGGACTTGGACATGTGATCCTTTCATTGAATTGATAATTATCCAACCTGTCACTATTTGACTGGCAGTTAGCCTATCAGGCCCTTCCCAGCGCAGATTATGATTGGACTAACATGTACAGTATAGTCATAAAGTGGAGAATATTAAACGTGTTTCACAAGAAATTAATATCAGCCAATAAAAAATATACTTTAATAATACCTTGTTTGAGGCAGTGACCCCTGTCACAGCTAGGGGGCACTGTAGGGGCTCCTCAGGATGTGCTTGGAGGCATAATTGTGATGGTGAAGCAGTGACTGGCAGTATTGTGAATGGCTGGTATGTGTCGCAGAGGAAGTCTGCGCTGTAAGCCAGTAATGTTCTGGGACCTGTAGTCCCACAAGTATTTGCTTAGCTTTAAATGGAGGCTTGCAGGGCTAGTCAGAGAGCTGGGCGGGTCTGACTAGCCACACACACCTCCCACCTATGGGAGTGGTTACAACTATGTAATGTGACCAGGGTGTCGGTCACATGGTTCCTGTGTATGTGCCTGAATGGTTCTTGGCTGTAAGGTCCTGTGAGAAGAAAGGCCTGGGTGTTGGGACATCCAGAGTGTGGACCGGATCCCTGAAAAGCACCTGGTGAGGGCATTATCCTGACTGGCCTCCGTGTTGAGAGGTCCTGTGTGTGGACCGGATCCCTGAAGAGCACGAGGTGAGGCCATGGATCTGCAGAGCCAGTGACGGCTACTGTGTCGGGGAAGCTACCGTCCTTCGGTGGGTCTGGAACTGACTGAAGTGTGCCTGCCAGGCAAGTTGGTGATCCCCGCATGGCAGCTTCTCTGGAGGACAGGACCCATGTGATGCGAGCCAGTGAAAACCTGCAACGCTGTCAAGCAGGTAACCCAGACTGTGTGTGTTTGGCTCCAGTGCGAGCCTGAATATTGGACTTTACGAAGTGTGTATGGTCACAGTCCTGATGGAGCAGAGCCATGCTATTAACACTGTTACTTTCTTTTGCCATGCTATCACGGCTGTTACTTTGTGTTTTGTGTCACTGGGGTTTATGGAGTAATAAAGCCAGTTGAACTTTGGAAGAAAATATAGTCTTGTGTGCATTTATCAAGTTGTCAAGCGAGTATTCCCAACCCATTAGTGATCGCTGCATCACGTATGGTGCTAGACTGCGGGCAACAGTCCAGGATGCACATGTGGACGTGATTGCGGTAACTCTGAAGGGTTACGAAGCTTTGCTGTGGATCGGTGGGTCCACGAAGCTGACAAGCGTCTGGCTGTAACTCGGCGGGGTTAAAAAGTTTTGCTGTGGATTGGCGTGTCCACGAAGTCTGCGGTGCAGAGCCTTGTGGAGAGGAGCTGCAATTGCAGCAAGAAGTTCTGCAGCAGCCGGAGCTGCTGTGGCAACAGCGGCTTGTGATCTGCATCTGGAGATGCCAGCAGTTTGTGACTGCAGCAGGAGCTGTGGCAGTACCAGCAGGAGCTGGTGAGGTGTCATAAAAACATTGGTGGTCCAGATCGTGCAGACTCATAAAGGGCCAGTGCAACCCAAAGAGACATATTGTTGTTCTGTGTGAACTGGGGCCTGAGAATACTGTGGGAAGACCACGGGGTGTACCCCAGGGAGGGGGTGGCGTCCCTAAAAGTGGGTGGTGTCCCTAAAAGTGGGTGGTAACCTGAAAAGGGATAGTTGCCCAAAAAGGAGTGGAGTCCCAAAAGGGTGGGTAACCCGAACAGGGATAGTTGCCCAAAAAGGGGTGCAATCACAAAATGGGGTGGTAACCAAACAGGGATAGTGACCCAAAAGGGGGCAGAGTCCTGGGTAATGGTAGTTTCCCAAAAGGGGCGGAGCATCTCAAAGGGGTGCCACAGACGATCTATTGCCAGGGGCAAGTACACTATGTGTGTCCAGTCTGCTATATGAACTACCCACCCAGCAAGAGGCTACATGGGTGTGCCCTGCTGATGAATGAAATATTCAGACTGGTCGATTCCAGGAGCTCGATGACTCTGGTGAGGGTTGCGCCCAGCGGATGGGTAGTGTCAAATGGGAAGATCGGGGTCATCTGCATCCATGGGGTCACTATGGACCCTCGAGAAGGCCAGGGACATTGCATTTCATGATGTCACTATAGTCCCAAACTTAACCTGTCCGGTGATAATAGGCCGGGACTCTAGGTTATACTCAGACTTGTGGGAGAAGGGAGCTCCTCTGCAGTAGGAGAATAGACGGCTCTCGGCTGATGGGGTTGCGTACTTAAAAGCAGTAATACCTCCCAAAGTTGACAGGTCAGATGTCGGGTTGACCAGTGGGAAGGGTGCATCTGCCCAACTTACGGACATGATGTCACCTGACATGTACCCCAAGATGACTGTCAGTGGTGTGGTAGATAAAACGTGTGGAGCTGACACCCAGTTAGAGATGAACTTGAGGGTTCACTATACTGTGGGGTGTGACACAGACTCCGGGGGTGACTGACGTGTTGTTGCCAGTAGGAACTGCTGGGGCTGAGTACAATGGTGTGCTGACAGAAGCACTGACACAGAGGAACGACAGTGCCCCACAAGGTGAAGTCAGGATGATGGAGGTAGCCATACCAGAACGTATGACCAGACGGAAGTGTGGGTCTGACCAACTCTAGAACTTTTCAAAGGTGATCAAAGGTGTGACCATTGAAGACGGGGAAGCTCCAGGAATGAGGTCCAACACCGTTAGAAATGGGGACCAAGTACAAAGAAAGAAAAAAGCCAGCTCACCGATATGTGCAAGGAGCACGGAACTTCGTCCTGACTCGACGTAGTGCAGATCCAAGTAAAAGAGAAAAATGTTCCAGCTTCTTGATAAAATGTAAAACTTTAATCCATCATATAAAATAGTAGAAGACACACTCCTGGGACAATGCCATGTCACAAGTGAAGAAATGGGGACCGCTAGTTCCAGGATGACCGATCGGGTAGTGGTGACTCCCATTCAGACGGTGACGAAAGCGGAAAAGAGTGCCGTAAGGCTGATTCAGGTACAAACGGCAAGACTACCTCCCATCGATGGAGATGTAAAAGAGGCAAAGGGGCTGAAAAAATTGCACCCTCTGAGAAGATTGATAAAGAGATAATTTTACAACTAACCAAACCAAGCACTGAGGTAGTTGAGGACGTAGGAAACATAAAACTGTCCAATTCGACCGCTATCATCTGACAACTAGAGGTTCAAGTTGACAAACTGACCAAGGAAATGTACACGTGGAAAGAGCGAGCCAACAGTTTTTGCCAGGTAGAAGCACACGTACAAAGCTTAGAGAAAGAGCGCAAAGAGGTCTGTCAACAGCTGGCGAAGGAAAGTTTGAAGGTGCCAACTCCATGCAGTTAGATCAGGTGCATCACCTGGAGTCCGAGCTCTTGGCAGTCAAGGCCCAGCTTGGAGGGAAGGAAGCACAGGGGTTCCAGGACCTCGCTAAAGAGTTTTCTCGTGAGAAGAAAAGGGTGGCAGTTTTACAGTCCGAATTAAAAACCATAAAAGAGCATGTTGAACAAGAAAAGGCCCTGAGACAAACGTCGGAGCACAGACTGGATGAGCTGGAGAAGGAAGTCTCTGAGCACAGAGGTCACCTGTCAGCATGGCACATTGTGAATAAGGCCTTAAGGGAAGATGTGGAAGTGCTCAGAGAAGCAGTAAGAGGTCTTCTGCTAGAGGAGAAGTTGGTGGTTGGAGTCTTACAGCAGCCGTGCCCAAGTGATAACGAGGAGGAGCTGCATAAGTCCATCTTAGTGAGGGGACTTGAAGAGTGTAAAACTGAGGAAGAGTGCGCGCTAAGAGTGGAACAAGACAATCACCCGGACGTGGAAAGGTCCGTGGCAAAGCGGGAGCCATCCGTTCACGGAAAGAATGAGACTTTGCTCTTCAAGTGCGTGATAGAGGTACCCGAAGAGGTGAGAGAAACATGTACAAGTGAGGATATGCATGAAGCCTTTAAAAAGGCGGTCAAAGTGTGTAGTGTCTACTGGGTGCCTGCAACTCAGCAATCGGTCATACTGTTGACTAGGGAAGTCATAGTGAATCTGGTGGCTGTCCTGAGGGATATGCATCTATAATGCCTCCGCACGAAACAAATGATCATGTGGAAGAATAAGGAATCCGCTCGTCGTCTGGAGCTTGCAAGAGAAGTTCAAAATCGGCTGGGCTTTGTGGAAGACATTGTCTTGGTACCCGGAAATTTGGTGGGGAAAGTCATCGGAAGACCTGGGAGAGTGATGCAGGAGATTGTGAATAAATCCGGTGTGAAGAGACTGAGGATTTTGGCGGATGACAAGGCCCAGGTCGTGGGTGAAGATCGGATGGTTCCATTCCTTGTTGTTGGATCCATAGAGAGTCTTGGGAATATCCGGATGTTCCTGGGGTATCACGTGGTGTACCTAAAAGTAATCAAGCAGCTAAGACGTGAGAGGGAGCAGATCAATAAACAGCTGCAGAAAATGAGAAACAGATGGCCGTCAACTTGATCTCGCGGGATAGAGAAGCGAAGAGGTTCGCTAAGGGTTGAAGGTCCTCAAGATGCAGCTAACAGAGGACATAGAGACATATGAGAGAACTGCTCTCTGGACAATAAAGGCCATACGAGAAATGGCCAGCAGAGAGATTACAGAAAGAGGCCTGCTAAAAGAGGTAGAAGTAATGTGACCTCAGTTAGCTCAGGGCTGAGTGACTTATGTGGGAGACCCTGCAGCGGACGTGTTGACAAAGAGTCAGACCAGACAGCGGGTATGGGTGCAAGGGAATGGCGACGTTGGGTTGACTGTGATGCCCAAACGCAACTAAGAGTGCCCTTGTGACTTGTAGGGCAAGGTGACTTATGTACTCGGTATCGAGGCCCCTGGTTTATGGCAAATGTTCAACCCCAGAAGTTTGAACAGAGGGGGGAATGTGAGGCAGTGACCCCTGTCACAGCTAGGGGGCACTGTAGGGGCTCCTCGGGATGCGCTTGGAGGCGTAATTGTGATGGTGAAGCAGTGACCGGCAGTATTGTGAATGGCTGGTATGTGTCGCAGAGGAAGTCTGCACTGTAAGCCAGTAATGTTGTTCTGGGACCCATAGTCCTACAAGTATTTGCTTAGCTTTAAAGGGAGGCTTGCAGGGCTTGTCAGAGAGCTGGGCGGATCTGACTAGCCACACACACTTCCCACCTATGGGAGTGGTTACAACTCTGTAATGTGACCAGGGTATGGGTCACGTGGTTCATGTGTATGTGCCTGAATGGTTCTTGGCGGTAAGGTCCTGTGAGAGGAAAGGCCTGGGTGTTGGGAGGTCCAGAGTGTGGACCGGATCCCTGAAAAGCACCTGGTGAGGGCGTGATCCTGAGTGGCCTCTGTGTTGGGAGGTCCTGTGTGTGGACCGGATCCCTGAAGAGCATGAGGTGAGGAAATGGATCTGCAGAGCCAGTGACGGCTACTGTGTCGGGGAAGCTACCGTCTTTCAGTGGTTCTGGAACCCGTAAGGCAGCTTCTCTGGAGGACAGGACACGTGTGATGCCAGCCAGTGAAAACCTGCAACGCTGTTAAGCAGGTAACCCAGCCTGTGTGTGTTTGGCTCCAGAGTGAGCCTGAATATTGAACTCTACCAAGTGTGTATGGTCACAGTCCTGATAATAATAATAATAATAATAATTTTATTTATATAGCGCCAACATATTCCGCAGCGCTTTACAAATTATAGAGGGGACTTGTACAGACAATAAACATTACATCATAACAGAAATACAGTTCAAAACAGATACCAGGAGGAGTGAGGGCCCTGCTCGCAAGCTTACAAACTATGGGGATGGAACAGAGCCATTCTATGAACACCGTTACTTTGTTTTGCCATGCTATGACGGCTGTTACTTTGTGTTTTGTGCCACTGGGGTTTATGGAGTAATAAACCCAGTTGAACTTTGGAAGAAAATATGGTCCTGTTTGCATTTATCCCGTTGCCAAGCGATTATTCCCAAACCATTAGTGATAACTGCATCACACTTGTTAAAAGGAATATATATATATATATATATATATATATATATATATATATATATATATATATACATACACACAGGTGCTTCTCACAAAATTAGAATATCATCAAAAAGTTAATTTATTTCAGTTCTTCAATACAAAAAGTGAAACTCACATATTATATAGAGTCATTCCAAACAGAGAGATCTAATTCAAGTGTTTATTTCTGTTAATGTTGATTATTATGGCTTAGAGCCAATGAAAAGCCAAAAGTCATTATCTCAGCAAATCAGAAAAATTAACAAAAAACACATCCAAAGGATTCCTAGGCATTTAAATAGGCCCCTTAGTCTGTTTCAGCAGGCTCCACAATGATGGGGAAGACTGCTGACTTGACAGATGTCCAGAAGGCAGTCATTGACACACTCCACAAGGAGGGTAAGCCACAAAAGGTCATTGCTAAAGAAGCTGGCTGTTCAGAGTGTTGTATCCAAGCATATTAATGGAAAGTTGAGTGGAAGGAAAAAGTGTGGTAGAAAAAGGTACAGAAGCAGAGGCTGGATAACTGCAGCCTTGAAAGAATTGTTAAGAAAAGGCCATTCAAAAATTTTGGGGATATTCACAAGGAGTGGACTGCTGCTGGAGTCATTGCTTCAAGAGTCACCACGCACAGATGTATCCAGGACATGGGCTACAAATGTCGCATTCCTTTTGTCAAGCCACTCATGACCAATAGATAACGCCAGAAGCGTCTTAGCTGTGCCAAGGAGAAAAAGAACTGTTGCTCAGTGGTCCATCGTGTTGTTTTCAAATGAAAGTAAATTTTGCGTTTCATTTGAAAATGAAGGTCCCAGAGTCTGGACGAAGAGAGGAGAGGCACACAATCCAAGCTGCTTAGTCTAGTGTGAAGTTTCCACAATCAGTGATGGTTTGTGGAGCCATATCGTCTGCTGTTGTAGGTCCACTGTGTTTTATCAAGACCAAAGTCAGTGCAGCCGTCTACCAGGAAATTTTAGAGCACTTCATACTTCCCTCTGCCGAAAAGCTTTTTGTTGATGGAAATTTAATTCTTCAGTAGGACTTGACACCTGTTCACATTGCCAAAAGTACCAATACCTGGTTTTAAAACAACAGTATCACTGTGCTTGATTGGCCAGCAACCTCTTCTGACCTTAACACCATAGATAATCTATGGGGTACTGTCAAGAGAAAAATGAGAGACACCAGACCCAAAAATACAGATGAACTGAAGGCTGCTATCAAAGCACCTGGGCTTCCATAACACCTCAGCAGTGCCACAGGCTGATCACCTCCATGCTGCACCACATTGATGCAGTAATTGATGCAAAAAGAGCCCTGACCAAGTATTGAGTGCATTTACTGAACATATATTTCAGTAGGCCAACATTTCAGATTTTAAAATAATTTTTCAAGCTGGTGTTATAAAGTATTCTACTTTACTGAAATAATGACTGTTGGGTTTTCATTGGCTGTAAGCCATAATCATCAACATTAACAGAAATAAACACTTGAAATAGATCAATTTGTTTGTAATGACTCTCTATAATGAGTTTTACGTTTTATATTGACAAACTGAAATAAATTAACCTTTTGATATTCTAATTTTGTGACAAGCACCAGTATACGGTTTTTCCATGGTATAGGGAAACATCATATTAGTATAGTATCTCGTGGGTACTGGACATCATTTATCAATCTTCAGCATTATTTATGGAGATGCCATGAAATATGCCAACATTGTCACTAAACGTTTTAACTGTGGGCTTATGAGTAGGGATAATATGGTAAACTCAAATCATAAAAGCATGCAGCTCAGGATATTAATGGGCAATAGAATTGAAGTTTTTGATTTCCAAAACCAATAGATTATATAACAGTTTTTATTTTAGGGTGCTCTTAAAGGACTATTACCATCTCCAAGATCCTATCCCAATATGTGTAATAATATTAGCAAATACCTCCAATTAGAAATGTAGTATAGTTCTTCTGATTTGTTGTGTCACTTACCCCATATGCAGGGCATTGCAGTAGCTGAGATCAATGGTTACTGCCACTAACAACTCACTATATTGGTGGTCGTAACCATGGATACCTAAACTACTGCAATGCACTGCACATGGGGTAAGCGTTATAGCTAATCTTAAGAAAGATACTATATTTCTAATTGGAGGTACCTTATTTGATATTATTACACGTACTACATATTGGGATAGGATCTTGGCGATGGGAATACCCCTTAAAGGGGATGTCCATTACTTTAACCTATCCTTGTTATGGGTAATCAAAATCTGATTGTTGGGGGTCTAATATGTGGCACCACCACTGGAATGAGAGCAGCTGGGTGTAAACATTGAAGGGAGCTGAACATCATTGTTCTGTACATAGTTTAGTAGCAATTTTGTCAAACTGCAGCTCATCTGTTATGTGCTCTGGCAGTGGAGTAGGAGCAGAGCTACTGCCATTAAACAGTGTACGGAGCTGTGAAGATTAGTGATGAGCGAATATACTCGTTGCTTGGGTTTTCCCGAGCACGCTCGGGTGGTCTCCGAGTATTTTTTAGTGCTCGGAGATTTAGTTTTCGTTGCCGCAGCTTCATGATTTACAGCTGATAGACAGCTTGAATACATGTGGGGATTCCCTAGCAGCCAGGCAACCCCCACATGTACTCAGGCTAGCTAGCAGCCATAAATCATTGATCACTCTGTTGTAATGACGCTATATAATATAGGAGTTTCACTTTTTGGATAAAAAAACAACAAATATGTGTAGTGGCGTTTGCACGGTGGTGCAGTGGATAGCACTGCAACCTTGCAGCGCTGGAGTCCTAGGTTCAAACCCCACTAAGGACAACATCTGCAAAGAGTTTGTATGTTCTCTCCGTGTTCGCGTGGGTTTCCTCCGGGTACTCCGGTTTCCTCCCACATTCCAAAGACATACTGATAGGGAATTTAGATTGTGAGCCCCAACGGGGACAGCAATGATAATGTGTGCAACCTGTAAAGCGCTGCGGAATATGTCAGCGCTATATAAAAATAATGATTATTATTATTATTATTAACACAAGGCCATATGTAAGAAACACAAGGATTTAAAGTAGGTGGGGGAGGGGAAGGAAAAAATGCACATCAATGCTTTCCCTTTTTGCTTTTCCCTATTTGTGCCCCTACCTGACAACGGAGATTGGCCCTCTAATAAAGCACAAGAGTTATCAGTTCAAACAGCTGATCAGCGAAGGAGCCAGATGTCGCACCCCCATTGATCAGACATTAATGAGCTGTCCTAAGCATAGGTCATCAATAATAAAGTCCCAGGCAACCCCTATACATTATGAGACTGCTAATTGTGTATGCAAAGAGGATTATTGTAATGCTGGCATATATATCACTTACTTCAGCTGGCCAACGGGTATTACAGTGCGCGCAAACTTCCCAAATCCTGTTGTAATTCCATACACCACTGGAATAAATGTTATATCATACATATGAGACAAGGCACGGCAATAACTTTACGTTTTCCCAATACGTCACAAAGCCAGCCAGGTACCTTTTTGCTCTTTCACAATGTTTTCTATGAGAAGCCTGGACTGCGTCACTCTGTGCTCAGCCTCTGGGGTGAGCTTGCAAAATTACAAAACAGGAAAAAAAATCATTAGCTTTAATTGCAAAACTGCAGATAGAAAAATAATAAAACACCGCCCTCCCACTCATACTCAACGTCACCATAAAGGAGCGTTCCACTTTTGGGAAAATGGACTCAAAACACTCTAAAATAACAATCAGAGCAGGCTTGTACTCAATCTCCCATGGTCTAGGGCTGACTTCTAGCCACCACTTCGGTCGAGGGGTTTTGGCTGCAATCAATCACCGAGTTCAGCACTATGCCAGGTAGATGGCACAAGCCACTAAGCTCAGTGAATGGCTACAGCAATAATGCGGGCTGTTGCTAAGATGTCACTGTTGCTGCCAAAAATACTGAGTTCAGAGCAGTAGCGGTATGCTGGCACTGGAACTGGGGAGGGTGAGTACATGCTCTTTTATTTTAGGCATTTTAGAGCACTCAGGGTCCACTTTCCTGAAAGGGGAAAACCGCTTAACTTTTTTAAAGTTAAGTTTTTTAAAGCCTGTACATATAATTGTTCTAATTAGCAATAATATATGTCGCATATTATTTTTCTTTTCCATGAATCATAATTCTATCTGATCTAATAACAAATTAAAACAGGCAATGTGTAGTAATAAAGAAAAATATATAACAATTCCCTATTTGCTCATAATATCTGATTTAATAAAAAATAAAAAAAAAGTAAGAAAAAGAAAATTCTCTATTCTCAAATAGAGAATTTTATTTTTCTTACTTTTTTATTTTTTTTTATTACATCAGATTTTATGAACACATGGGAAATTGCTATATATTTTACCTGCTTATTACGGTACACATTGCCTATTTCATTGTCAGATTAGATTTGGGTTTTATAAGTAGTTATAAATTAAATTTCTGATATATTAAATGGGTTATCCCTTGATAACAAACCATGTAGATCAGGGGTGTCAAACTGCATTCCTCGAGGGCTGCAAACAGGTCATGTTTTCAGGATTTCCTTGTACTGCAAAGGTGATAATTTAATCACCAACTCATTATTTGTGTAGATGATTAAATTATCACCTGTGCAGTACAAGGAAATCCTGAAAACATTACCTGTTTGCAGCCCTCGATGAATGCAGTTTGACACCCCTGATGTAGATGACACACACGAGCCGTTGAGTCCAGTGATTGGCTGCAGTGCTCTTGATGAGACATTACTATTGCAGCTGGTCGACACAGAATGGGCAGCATCGGAGATGTATTACTGAACCCAGGAAGGTGAGTTGAAGTTCAGGGTTTTTTTTAATGGAGCCTATGGGCAAATGTTCATTGAAAGGGTACAAGTTCTTTAATTTGTAGCTTATTTAAATTAAATAGGAAATTTACCTTTATTTTATAGAGTCCTTTTCCTAGGTTAAGCAAATCCTCTGTTGTAAGACTGTCTCCATCTATTTCAATATACTGCATAGAAGGACTGTTAGTGTCATAAAATGTAAATAGAGGCAGACTTATCCATTGTTGTGCGTAACGTAAAAGAATAAACTAGAATACCAGATACACAAACTCATTTGAAAGGAGAAATAGTTAAATTGTGTATAGTATATTGTATTAAATAGAACATATTATAGTTACTGGTTTGCAACACAATAATGTAGCATGACATCAGATAAATGTATTTCTCAGATTACTGCTGATCACCTGTCCATGCAGCAATGCAAATACACAATACTTACCGTAAATGCATTACATGCCAACTATCAAGAATTACTTTGTGCAAGATATTTGATAAAGGAGCTCTGCCCACGAAGCTCACTCACATAACAGCCAGAGCGCTCCCATGAATAGTGCCAATTAGAATAGAAAAACAAGGCTCTGACTTCCAGTACTATGCAAGTTTTAGGCAGGTGTGGAAAAATGCTGCAATGTAGGAATGCTTTCAAAAATATACGGTAAGTGTTACGAATAAACTATTATGGACAAATAAAATGCAAAGTGAATGAACAAAATTGAAACGTAATTCAAATCAATATTTGGTGTGATCACTTTTTAGATTCAAAACAGCATCAAAGCATAAATTTTTCTAGGTATATTTGTACACAGTTTTTGAAGGAAATCGGCAGAGAGGTTGTTCCCAACATCTTGGAGAACTAATCACAGATCTTCTGTTAGTATAGGCTGTGCAAATCCTTCTGTCTCTTCATGTATTCTCCCATATCAAGGACTCTGCGTGGACCATATCATCACTTCTAAGACTCCTTGTTCTTCTTTATACTGAAGATAATTCTTAGTGACATTGGCTGCATGGATGAGGTTGTTGTTCTGCTACAGAATAAATTTGGAGCCAATCAGATGTCTCCCTGATGGTATTGGATGATGGATAACTATCTGCTTGTATTTTTCGGCATTGAGGACACAAACATACAACATTGAAGACCATAGATGCAGTGGTCAGTTAAGGAAACTTGGTGCAGTGGATGAAAGACAAATCATATTTACTTCCCTATGAAATCGGTAGATATCCAGCAGTGCCATCAACTCAGAATTGGTAGCAAAGACTAGGACCCAGCTATACCCATCTATTATTTGAAGAAGATGGGCCAGAAATGTTAGAAAATGGCTTCAAATGCTCTGTAATAAGCAGTCAAAACGTGAAATATTTGGCTGTACTTTCCTGAAGTGCTGAAGAGTGGTACAATAATGTGTGTCTATAAAGTGAAGCACGGTGTAGATTCCTTGCCAGTTTGTGGTTGCATTTCAGCAAATGGGAGTTGTAAATTATGGTCACGATTAATTGTATCCTCAATGCTGAAAAATACACGCAGGTACTTAGAATCATGGAATCATAGAATGTTAGAGGTGGAAGGGACCTCAAGGCTCATCGTGTCCAATCCTCTGCACAATGCAGGATTCACTGAACCAGCTAAGACAGATATCTGTCCATCCGTCATGTAATACCATCCATCATGCAACACCATCAGGGAAGATGTCTAATTAGCTCCAAATTTATTCTGAGTGGTTCAACTCCAGACATAAAGCCCTACAGCCTGCACTGACTCTGCTGCCTCCTCACCACTACCGAAGCTACCGCCTCACCAACACCAGAGCTCCTGCAACCCCCAACCTACTGTTTCCTTCCCCACCATCCTGTAGACCAGTGTTCCCCAACTCCGGTACTCAAAAGCCACCAACAGGTCATGTTTTGAGGATATCCTTAGTATTGCACAGGTTATTGATGCTTGCCTGTCCATGTGATGCAATTATCACCTATGTAATACTAAGGAAATTCTGAAAACATGACCTGTTGGTTGCTCTTGAGGACCGGAGTTGGGGAACACTGCTGTAGAATGTAAGCCCGCAAGGGCAGGGTCCTTGCCCCTCTGTATCAGTCTGTCATTGTTAGTTTGTTTACTGTAAGTGATATCTGTAATTCGTATGTAACCTCTTCTCATGTACAGCACCATGGAATCAATGGTGCTATATAAATAATAATAATGTAATTAAGAACAAGGAGCCGTGCAAGTGATGATTTGACCCCCATAGAGCCCTGATATCAACAATATGAAGAGAAAGAACTATAGTTTTTCTTCATGATGTTTGGAACAACCTTCTTATTGAATTTCTTCAAAAACTTCTAGTGTACCTAGAAGTATTGATGCTTTGATGCTGTTTTGAAGGCAAAAGAGTAGTTACACCAAATATTAATTTGATTTAAATTTATTTTTTAGATCCGAGTTGTTATTCAAATGCTATTTTTGCTGATTTTCCTAAATGGTCAATGCAAATAAGTCAGTATAATGTTCAAATCACGAACTGTTCGAGTGTAAAACAACTTTTATTGGACAAACCTCCCAAATGATAACAGTATTATTTTCACAGCTAAAAAAACTCAAAATGCACTAATTATTATGCACAATAGAGTTTATAAACATTTTATAAGCTGTAAAGAACTGAAAAAGTCATTTGTTGAATTGGAACTCAACAAATTAATAGGTCACATTTACTGAAATCAAAAGCTTTTTCAATCAAAAGCATCTCAACAGGCCAAATTACGTGTTAACATAGGACCCTTCTTTGATTTCGCCTTCACAATTCTTGCATCTATTGAACTTGAGAGATTTGGGGGAGTTTCTGCTTGAATTTCTTTGTGGGATGTCAGAACAGCCTCCTATCCTCCTAGATCTGTCGCTTGCAGATACCCCAAAGGTTTTCAATAGGGTTTCAATAGGGTTGAGGTCAGGGCAGGATCGTGTCCACACCATGCATTTTTCTCATTTTAAGCCCTTGGTAGCCAAAGACTCAGAGGTATTCTTTGCAGCATGAGATGCATGAGATGGTGCATTCTTGATGATTTTGCTATGGATGGCACTGTTCTTTTTGTAGAATGGAAGACAGTGATCAGTCAGGATATATTTTACTGAAGTCACTTTCACATTTTCAAGGACCGTGGGCCTACCTTCTGGCCCAAAATATTACTCTTCCACCTCCTTGCTGAAGCCGCCTACATGTGCCAGCTTCTTCCTGCTTTATTCTAAATGCCACATTTTTTATTAAAAATAAAGATACAAGACACTTATGATGAGTGGCGCTTTTTCTTTCTGTCCTATAGTTTTACTGGACTTTATGGTGAGCACCACCTGTCTTTTTTCATGCTGAGCACCACCTGTCTTTTTCCATGCTCATCACCACATTTGCACTGTGGACGGTGTTACTTATTACACTACTGGTTACATTTGTGTTGTTTAGTAGTTGAGTTGCCCACCAACAGCCTACATATTTATATATATACTAGATGGTGGCCTGATTCTAAAGCATCGGGTATTCTAGAATATGTATGCGTAGTGTATAGCACAGCCCACGTAGTATATTGCACAGCCCACGCAGTACATTGCACAGCCCACGCAGTACATTGCACAGCCCACGCAGTACATTGCACAGCCCACGCAGTACATCGTGCAGCCCTTGCAGTACATTGCGCAGCCCACGTAGTACATTGCGCAACCCACGTAGTACATTGCGCAGCCCACGTAGTACATTGCGGGTTACATTTGTGTTGTTTAGTAGTTGAGTTGCCCACCAACAGCCTACATATTTATATATATACTAGATGGTGGCCCGATTCTAACGCATCGGGTATTCTAGAATATGTATGCGTAGTGTATAGCACAGCCCACGTAGTATATTGCACAGCCCACGCAGTACATTGCGCAGCCCACGCAGTACATTCTGCAGCCCTTGCAGTACATTGCGCGGCCCACGTAGTACATTGCGCGGCCCACGTAGTACATTGCGCAGCCCACGTAGTATATTGCGGGTTACATTTGTGTTGTTTAGTAGTTGAGTTGCCCACCAACAGACTACATATTTATATATATACTAGATGGTAGCCCGATTCTAATGCACCGGGTATTCTAGAATATGTATGCATAGTGTATAGCACAGCCCACGTATATTGCACAGCCCACGCAGTACATTGCGCAGCCCACGCAGTACATTGCGCAGCCCACGCAGTACATTGCGCAGCCCATGCAGTACATTGCGCAGCCCACGCAGTACATTGCGCAGCCCACGTAGTACATTGCACAGCCCACGTAGTACATTGCGCAACCCACATAGTACATTGCGCAGCCCACGTAGTACATTGCGGGTTACATTTGTGTTGTTTAGTAGTTGAGTTGCCCACCAACAGCCTATATATATATATATATATATATATATATATATATTATATATAAATATATATGTATATATATATATATATATATAAAGAGAGAGAGAGAGACAAAATGCAAAGTGAATAAACAAAAAATAAATATAAGATAGATATATACCGTATATCTATCAACAGGGCAGACAAAGTACGCCGGAGACGCAGCGTGAAGACAAGAAGACTGCGATGCCCATGAGATCGGACCGCCCCTGGGTGAGTATAATCTAACCTCTTTTTCTCATCTTTTAGGATACATCAGGGGCTTATCTACAGCATTACAGAATGCTGTAGATAAGCCCCTGATGCCGGAGGGCTTAGCTCATCTTCGATTTTGGTGGTGACCGGTTCCCTTTAATTTTATTAATAGAAATTGATACTTGAAAATGTATGACCCCGGAGGAGCAAAGAAGCAATCAGTGTGAGGCTTTACGGAAACTTGCCTATTCTGCCAGGAGTCTGAGACACTATTTTGACTCAGACAGTCCTGGAAAGTGAAAAACTATTATCATAGTTCTTTCATTGTAGGTAATACAAGAACTGTGTGAATCTCACATATGGAGCAAAGGCACTTGGCACTGGATTTCTGGGTAAAGAAAGTCAGAGAAACATGGCAGGATCCAGAAACTGATAATATCTCCAGTCAATATCAGCTGGCTCTTGACTGTCATGAACCCTTTGCCCATGCTTTATTTAAAGGGGTTGTCCATGCGGAAATGAAAAGTCTGCAGTCACTTTTTTTTAACAGCAAACTTCTGAATCGTGATAGTTTGCATTGCTGTGACAATTCCCCAGTATTCCCTGTGTGGGTGTGTGGTCATGTGACTGCATGAATGTGATTTGCATATTTCAGGTCTTGTGTGGAATAGAGTCATCTGGCTTCTCTCAAAAAAAGAGATTTGATAGAATCAAAGTGAGCCTCGTGAGCACGTGATTGTAAGTATGAAAAGCATGCACACTGTCAAGATTCATCAGTCCTGTAGAATGTAAGCCCGCAAGGGCAGGGTCCTCGCCCCTTTGTATCAGTCTGTCATTGTTAGTTTGTTTACTGTAAGCGATATCTGTAATTTGTATGTAACCCCTTCTCATGTACAGCACCATGGAATCAATGGTGCTATATAAATAAATAATAATAATCAGTCTGCAGTCACATACTGACATTTCCAAGCCCTTTAAATTTCAGTAATACATATAGCAAATGTAGCTTATGAGAAAACAAGAAATTGTCACGTCCTAAAAATGTTCTTATAACAGATAGACTTAAGGTACCGTTACACTAAACGATTTACCAACGATCACGACCAGCGATACGACCTGGCCGTGATCGTTGGTAAGTCGTTGTGTGGTCGCTGGGGAGCTGTCACAAAGACAGCTCTCTCCAGTGACCAACGATCAGGGGAACAACTTCGGCATCGTTGAAACTGTCTTCAACGATGCCGAAGTCCCCGGGTAACCATCGGGTTACTAAGTGCAGGGCCGCACTTAGTAACCCGATATTTATCCTGGTTACCATTGTAAAAGTAAAAAAAAAAAACAGTACATACTCACATTCCGATGTCTGTCACGTCCCCCGGCGTCAGCTTCCCTGCACTGACTGTGTCAGCGCCGGCCGTAAAGCAGAGCACAGCGGTGACGTCACCGCTGTGCTATGCTTTACGGCTGGCGCTGACAGTCAGTGCAGGGAAGCTGACGCCGGGGGACATGACAGACATCGGAATGTGAGTATGTACTGTTTTTTTTTTTTTACTTTTACAATGGTAACCAGGGTAAATATCGGGTTACTAAGCGCGGCCCTGCACTTAGTAACCCGATATTTACCCTGGTTACAAGTGAACACATCGCTGGATTGGCGTCACACACGCCGATCCATCGATGACAGCGTGTGATCAGCGACCAAAAAAAGGTCCTGATCATTCCCCAACGACCAACGATCTCCCAGCAGGGGCCTGATCGTTGGTCGCTGTCACACATAACAAGATCGTTAGCGGGATCGTTGCTACGTCACAGAAAGCGTGACGTTGCAACGATATCATTAACGAAATCGTTATGTGTGAAGGTACCTTAAGAAAAACCTGAATAACCTACAATCTGTAGGACAACAATCAAACTATTAATGTGTCAAATTGTGTTTAGTATGAATGGGAAGGATTGTCCATATGGACATTCACATGCAACTAGAGGCTTTCATGAGTCAGTCATTGCCCCAGGTGCAGATTTACCCCCTGTGGCCATACCTATATCCAGGATAGTACTTTTCTTTTTTCTTCAATTTCCAGCTGTTTTGCTTCTCACAAAACACCTAATGTATCAGCAGTCTCTGTAGTTTGCAGAGCTCAGAGCCAGGGTAAATGCGTCATACTCTTACATGTCTTTTATATGTATACTTTCATTCATCAGTGCAGAATTATTTTTATTAAATGAAAAACTAAGACACAGAAGTTACATACAGTACTACAGGCTTTTAAGAACTTACCTGGTCAGGTTCTTTATATTTGCTATATCTATTTATTTGTTAATGAAATTTCAAGGCACATTTTGTAAGCCAAATAATTTATCATTCATAAAGTTCCAATAAAAAAAAACAGTATTTACAAAGATAGTTATGGAGAAATGTATTTAATCTGACATCTGATAATCCAAAAAATATAAATTAATAGCATCTGTTAGTATGCTAACTTTGTGCCAAAAATGTGTACCTCTTAGACAAAGCTGCTTTTCCAACAAATCAGGCGCAGAAAGTGTTTAAAACACATAAATATGGTGGTCATGGAAAACTTTTTTGTTGGTGAAAATGATGCCAGATTTCTTGTGTTTTTAACTCTATACATATGCCCCAATATGTTACCATGAATTTAACTTTTTATCTTGGCTGTCTTCCTAAAGTTACCCAAAGTTTCAAATGGGGTTTCTATGCTTAGCTGTGATGTCTTCTCACCTAGGAGGTGGCATTGAAGTTGGAATAAAGGAATCATACTGTATTAGGTAGTGTGTATAGTTTACAGTAAAAGATTGATAGTGTTAAAACAAAACCACCATCAAGTTTACCAATAAACTGCCTCAGAAAAGATTACCATCCACACATTGACAATTTGCAGGGGCCTAAAGCTTCGTTTACACATTCAGATAATCGTTTCAACTATGAACGATGAGATTGTGACTCACGACCAGCAACTTACGCCAGACAAGTGTTTGCACTGGATGAGAATCGTAAATGAAATGGTTGAATAATAATCGTTCCATCTCCTTTTTGGCAGTCAAATCGTTGAATGAGCAGATAATCTCCATTTACATTACACAAGATAAATGATATTTGTTCACTCACCTATACGATTTTAGTATAGTTTTTTCTGATTTGCCATGTCTCTTTTCTCATATGCAGGCATTGCAGGACTTTAGGAATCCATGGTTACAACCACTAGCAACTAGCTAACTTACTGTCACTATATTAGTGGTGGTAGCCATGGATACCTAAAGTCCTGCAGTGGTTTCAAATGAAAAAAGAGATATAGAAAATCAGAAGAACTATATTACATTTCTAAGTGGAGGTATTTGATAATAATTTTATTATTACACCTACTACATATTGAGATAGGATCTTGGAGATGGGAATACCCCTTTAAGTCTCATGTTACCAGTTTGTGCACTCATGTTGGTGAATGCTATTTAAATAAATTGAATTTTCCTAGTGTATTGTGACAGTTAACAGACATAGAGATGTTTAAAGGGCTCCTGGCTATAATTGTACAATAAAGGATACAAATGAACACCTTCAGGCTGAGAGGGTATAAAATCTGGTGACATCACATCACCTTCCACAACTATAGCAGAGGAGGGAATGAAAAACAAGTAAGATTCAAAGAAAGAAGAGGAGACTAAGCCTTAATACACAGTGCAAAGGTTGCAAAATATTGACTATCATCGTACTGTGTGAGAAAAGCATGAAGCTATGTTCTCACCGGGGTTTTTTTTCATTAAAAAATAAGTTTTTCAAGGAGGAAACACTCTTTTTTTGTGGAGGAAAAGCTTTTGGAAGACCTATTACGGTACTTTTCTTGAAGTGTTTCCTGAAACAGTTTTTCTGCTGAAGTTTGTTGCACCCCTTTGATTTGACAGTGCCTAGTTTTACACATGCACTTTTTTTTTCCACCAGATGGTTTTCTCTTCAAGAAAAAAACAACAACTCTCCAACAACTCCTCCTATGAACAACAAAGTAAAATTCCCATAGAAATGAATAGCATATGTTTCCCAAGAGTTCTTTTGAAGCAGATCTGTTCGATTAGACTCCTCTAAAAAAAATAATCAGCATGAATATAATGTATAAGTAAAATATATGATCCTTTTCTATACATGTTGTGCAGATCAGTAGTGAAAATCCCTCCTTCTTTGACAAGTAGTGGCCCACATTACGCCTCAGTGTGCCTTTTATTTCCTATGAAAGCACACACAATTATTTTCTCATTGATTAACGTGTAATAATTAAAAACAAAATTCACATGCCCCAATCATATCCAGTTTTACACCAATATTCATCCCTAGAAGCACAGCACTTCAGGATAAGAAGAACCTACGGGTCAGAAATACCAAGGGAGGACTTAATGTCTTGTTCAAGGTCCATGTACACACCTTGAGCCCTAATGTTTATTCACATTGTCTACCTAAATTAGCATTAGCATACAATAATATATTGTATTCTGTTGTTTGTTTTTTAGTTATTTTAATTAACAAAACAATGCATTGACTTGTATACAAGTATATTTAAGTTCCTAAAATTTAATTTACTATTACTAAAAAAAAGTTTCAAAGTTATATATATAAAAATACAAGTTAACTCACCAACTTCTACAAACTCATTATCCTCCAAAGCGTCTTCCAGTTTGTCATCAAGGTCCAGTAAGCCCAAGCCTTTACATCTTCGCAGGTAAAACTTCACGTTCTCCAGAGTCACAAAGCCTCCATTATCCGGCTTATTTTTGATGTACCTCCTTAGAGCTTCCTTGCCCAGACATCTAATGGTTTTGGAGGGATCTTTACAAGGCACCGATAGCCATTCTCCTCGCACATGCACGGTGTATCTCGGCATATTTCTTGACAGAGTTGCAGCTACTCTGATTGGAAAAGATGATGTTCAGAATTAGTTTTGCTGCCTAAACTGACATGTCATTAGTGAAGACATACAGGTCATCAACTCTGCCTCTAAAGTTAATGATTAGGGATAGGTGACCAATTACAAGCAGAGCAGTAAGGCACACCCTTTCTTGTTTTTAGAGTTAGTTTTTAAAAAAAATCTATATATTTACATATACAGCTCAGGCAAAAATTAAGAGACCACTGCAAAATGTTCAGTTTGTCTGATTTTTCTCTTTATAGATATATTTTTGAGTAAAATGTAAATTGTTCTTTTATTCTATAAACTTCTGACAACATGTCTCTGAATTTCCAAACAATAATGTTTGTATTTTTTTCTGACAAAGAAAAATGGTCAAAATAAAAAAAAACCTCAAATAATGCAAAGAAAACAAGTTGATAATCATTTAGAAACAACAATACTAATGTTTTAACTCAGGAAGTTCAGAAATCAATATTTTGGGGAATAACCATGATTTTTAATCACAGCTTTCATGCGTCTTGGCATGCTTTCCACCAGTCTTTCACACTGCTCCTGGCGCAAAAATGTAAGCAGTTCTTCTTTGTTTGATGGCTTGTGACTATCTATCATCCTCTTGATTACATTCCAGAGGTTTTCAATCGGATTCAGGTCTGGAGATTGGGCTGCCCATGACAGGGATTTGATGTGGTGGTCTCTTAATTTTTGCCAGAGCTGTATATGTATATATTGGGCTATGGTTCTACACGTGTACAATACAATAACCATAATAGTTGGAAATTGTTAAGAGGGACAAAAATTGGATATGTTATAACTTATGATATTTGAAGTTTCCTTTGCAAATTGCCCTTAGCTTATGTTCCCATGCGGCAGACTCTAAATTGAAAAGTTGCAGTTAGGTTTTGTACCGCTGAGCAGCGTTTTGCATGCAGTGTACTTTTGCTGCGTTCTATTGAATGCAAGTAAATCTGCATGTGTTCACTGAACCATGCGAATTTACCGCGTTCAATACATCCTATTGTGAACATTTCTGTTGCAGAGACTAACGTCTTTACAAGAGAAATTGACATCCTGGGGATCGGATAGACGCGACGCATGTCAGTGTCCGCGGGTGAACATAGACGCACAGTGGACATGGGATTTCTACATATCACATGCACTATGCTGCAAGATCTGGTCGCTGCATTTTTGACGCTGCGTAAAACTGCAGCAAATCCTGAACGCAGGAACGTACCCTGAATAATGTGAGTGGGCAACTACTGAATGGCAAAACGTAACCAGATGTGCAACAAATAACACTGTCCACTCTGCAAAGATGACAACAGGTGGTGCTCAGTATGAAAAAAGGCAGTACAGTAAAAAAAAAAAAAAATAAGGAAGAAAGAAAAAGCGATACCCACCATAAGTGTCCTGTGTCTTTATTTTGTATAACAAATGTGTTAGAGTGCAGCGGGAGGAAGCAGGTTGACAATTCACTAGTTACAGATCTGAGAAAATGTTACAGACTTTGACATTTGCTGAATGATTTTAAGTCCGCAGTATTCTTTTTTTACCTGCTTTTATGTGCTCATCAGACATTATTTGGCCAGGTTCAGATGAACATGTTTCACAAGATAAATATAAGGCTGCTAGTTCGGATTAGAACACCTACTGCTCTTCTGTGCATCACGGTCCAGATATGAACCATGACATCTGTCTGTCTCGACCCGACCTTACAGTGGCATATTTACAACTTAAGTCAAGTCCATTTAGTGTATTTCTTATATTTGATGGCATTTGTGTGGTTCTTGAACATTCTAGAATGAATACATCCCATTGGAAGCATATATCATGGAGTTGATTTTTTTTGTGTTGCATAGATTTTCAAATTACACATTAAGTGTTTGACATGAATTGATCACTCAATCAACATGTGACTCGCAGACAGCTGCAGATGGTTACTCTACTGCCCACACTCACTCATCCACTCACTTATTACAATAGGCTAAAAATAGGTTGAGCGCCCCCTAGGGCAGTCCACACTAGCTTCCATAACTTGCCATTTTCTTAGGCTGGGAAGATGCCTACAATGGGTAAGGCACCAGTACACATGCACCCTAGCATGAGACAGGACAACCCTTAGGCTGGGTTCACATTGCGTTAAACCAGTCCGTTAGATGGACTACATTACACAGCGGCGTAACGCGGTGTAATGCAGTCCGTTAACGCTGCCATTGAATCCAATGTCGGACGCATCGCTAGCATACGCCCACAATGGGCATGCGCTATCGATGTGCCGTCATTGAGTGACGGACCCCAAGACGCAGGCTGCAGCATTTCCTGGTCCGTCACTGCTAGCGCAGATAGAGCTAGCAGATGCTCTATCTGCGCTAGCATGCTGCCATAACGGCACTTGCGTTAACAGCAGCCCGTTAACGTATGTGTTGAACGGGCTGCTGTTAACGCAATGTGAACCTAGCCTTAGCACTCTAGCAATCACATGTAACACAGCTCAGTTAAACTTTATCACTTCAAAGTTGTAGGTATGCTCAGGGCAGCAAGAAAAAAAACGCTTACTTTTTCGATTTACTATACAAAAGGTAGATTGCTTACAAAAATATTCAAATGATGACATAAAAAGATATATACGAAGGCAAAACTGTTACAAAAACATAAGCATAAAATAAAGAAACTACTTACTGTTGAGAAATCCTGCAGAAAAGAACCAGATTAAGAGAGGTCTACAATCTTAGATGCCTCTCCAGGCTCTGACCCCTAATGTCTCTTGAAATGTTTGAAAAGGTCCCAACTAGACCAACTAGACCACTACCCCTCCTCCTGGTCAGGTGAGAGGAGGATGGCTAATTATATGGATAGGACATTATTCTAATTTATGGTGTAGGAACCTCCTAGTAGAGTTACAGTATATGTTTCAAAAAATATTATTCCCATCTCAGACACACCAAACATGACTGTAATATATCCATAATTTGGGTCCATATAGCATTTCCGGGGCTTCCTAAAGCCAAAATTCCAGGCACTTGAAACCACAGAAGCGATTATGTTCCCTGATCACGGAAATATCAGTGGTTTTCTTTTTATATCATTATTACTGAGATAGCATTGAAATATTGCGTATTCATTGTCCCATTCGGATATATATTGTGTGGGCTGGAGACAGCTGGATTACATAGGGGAACCTCACTTTACCTGATCATTAGCATCTCTTTGTTATTGAGGAAGCTCACAAAGAACATTTGGTCTTCTGTAGATTGTAAACTCCTGAATAATGTGGCTATCTCCATACTGATTGTGTAGTGAAACAGTGTTAAGGTGATACAGGGCATAGAGGAGGTGCTACCAGGACTCTGATGTGAAATATATGAACTACAAGAAGCGCTAACAAATGGATGGAAATATAGGGTGTATTACTTCATTGCACGCGTCATGGTCTTTGCTGTAATTTTTTCTAAATCACGTTAAAATTCCACAGTGATTATTGTACTTCAGGATGTGCCCGCTATTATATAGCAACAAAAGCAAGATCTGTGGAGAAAATGTGCCACAGAGCCAGGGTCCACAACTGTGGGTTGTCATGCAGTCTACTGTAAGGCCTCTTGCACATTTCCGTCGGTACGGGCCCGTCGCAATGCGTTGGGCCGACGTACCGACGGACGTTGTGAATTCTGTGCACAACGTGAGCAGCGGATGCAGTTTTTCTATGCATCTGCTGCCCATTCTGCAGTCCGGGGAGGAGGGGGTGGAGTTTCGGCCGCTCATGCGCGGTAGAAAATGGCAGATGCGATGCACAAAAAAAGTTACATTGAACTTTTTTTGTGACGACGGTCCGCCAAAACACGATGGATCTGCCGCACGACAGACACGAAGTGTCGCGATCCGTCGCTAATACAAGTCTATGGGCAAAAAACGCATCCTGCGAGCACATTTGCAGGATCCGTTTTTTGTCCTAAACGACGGATTGCGGCGCATTGCAAACTACGGAAGTGTGAAAGAGGCCTAAGGTTGCACCATAAGCTTGCATGTGATATGCTAACTGAGATAATAGTGTGTAGGCATAAGATAAACTATGCAATTTTCTCTAAAAATCAAAGTGTTAGAATTTTCATGATTACAATATCGCAGATGCATGAAATCGGCAAGCGAATATGCAATCTTTTATGCAATAGTGTCATTTTTGCATCTATACTAAAGATGTAAAATCCTGACACACCCATGCTTAGATAACTACGAGTTATATACAGATAGGTCCAGAAATATTTTGGCAGTGAACAAATCATCGTGATTCAGGCTCTACACGTCACTATTTTGGATTTAAAATGAAAACAACTGAGATACAAAACAAATGTAGACTTTCAAGTTTAATTAAAGGGGTTAAACAAAAATATCCTGTGAAAAGTTTAGGAATTGCAAAAACTTTTTACAAAGCCTCCTCATTTTAGTGGTTCAAAAGTAATTGGACCAATTAACTTTATCATAAATAAAATGTTCATTTTAATACTTTGCAGAGAATCTTTTGGGCGTCACCAAACGCTGGGTTCCCTTCTGTCACGAATCATGGGTGAAACTACTGCCGGGAGACTACACGCCGCAGTAAGGGAGCCTAGAGCAGAACGGCAGGGAACTCACCAGGTAGCAAACAGGAACTGAACGATGTGACAGAGGGGGAGTGGCCAGGGACGGAGCCAGTTGCTGGGGTGCAAAGGAGGAGAATGGCGCCGGAAAGTAGTCAAACGTGCTGAAGTCAATAACCTGGAGATAAGCGAGGTACAGGAGAGTGAGGCAGAGAGATAGTCAGGTGGAAGCCAGAGGTTAAGGTACCTTCACACTAAACAACTTCACAACGATATCGATAGCGATCCGTGACGTTGCAGCGTCTTGGCTAGCGATATCGTTGTGTTTGACACGCAGCAGCGATCAGAATCCTGCTGTGATGTCGTTGGTCGCTGCAGAAAGTCCAGAACTTTATTTTGTCGCTGGATCTCCCGCTGACATCGCTGGATCGGCGTGTGTGACGCCGATTCAGCGATGTCTTCACTGGTAACCAGGGTAAACATCGGGTTACTAAGCGCAGGGCCGCGCTTAGTAGCCCGATGTTTACCCTGGTTACCATCGTAAAAGTAAAAAAAACAAACACTACATACTTGCCTTCTGCTGTCTGTCCCCGGCGCTCTGCTTCTCTGCACTCCTCCTGCATCCTGTGTCAGCGTCGGCCAGCCGGAAAGCACAGCGGTGATGTCACCGCTCTGCTTTCCAGCTGCTGTGCTCACAGTCAGACAGCAAAGGTAAGTATGTAGTGTTTCTTTTTTTACTTTTACGATGGTAACCATGGTAAACATCTGGTTACTAAGCGCGGCCCTGCGCTTAGTAACCCGATGTTTACCCTGGTTCCCGGCATCGTTGGTCGCTGGAGAGCTGTCTGTGTGACAGCTCTCCAGTGACCAAACAGCGACGCTGCAGCGATCGACATCGTTGTCGGTATCGCTGCAGCGTCGCTTAGTGTGAAGGTACCTTTAGAAAGCCGATAGAATCAAACAGACCAGATCGAGCACGGAGAGCAAACAAACAACACATTATGCACACACACACCAGGGGGTCAGGCACAAAGACAAAACTAAAGTATAACTGACAGATAATCCTAGTCCAGTGTGGGTATAAATATCTCTCCCAGATCCAAAAGGAGGCCACAACAATTAACCCTGAGAGGGCAGGGCATTAACCCTGTCTAAACATGACATTTTCTTTGTGATGCTCTGCTAGTCCTACTGAATCCGGTGGATAGGTCTCATGCACCAATGGCCGTTCTGTGCAGACTCCCCCACACGGTCCAAGGCAACACAATTTCAGAAAGATCCGAGGCACGAGAGAATTCTCATGGGGTAAAACGTAGCTTTTATTCCATTTTTAAAAACATATGGCAAAAGTACAAAAATGAGGTAGATGATGCAGATTATTGGGGAACATATACAGTATATACAGTGTATATATATATATATATATATATATTTATATATTTTTTTTTTTTATACAGTGGCATGTAAAAGTTTGGGCACCCTTGGTCAAAATTACTGTTACTGTGAACAGTTAAGCAAGTTAAAGATGAAATGATCTCTTAAAGATGACACATTTCCTTTGTATTTCAGGCAAAAACTATTGTAATTTTTTTCATTTTGAAAATTACAAAAAGGAAGATGGGCCAATGCAAAAGTTTGGGCATCCTTGGAGATTTGTGTGCTCAGATAACTTTGACTAAAGGTACCGTCACACATAACGATATCGTTAACGATATCGTTGCTTTTTGTGATGTAGCAACAATATCGTTAAGGAAATCGTTATGTGTGACAGCGACCAACGATCAGGCCCCTGCTGGGAGATCGTTGGTCGCTGAAGAAAGTCCAGAACTTTATTTCGTCACTGGATCTCCCGCTGACATCGCTGGATCGGCGTGCGTGACGCCGATCCAGCGATGTCTTCACTGGTAACCAGGGTAAACATCGGGTAACTAAGCGCAGGGCCGCGTTTAGTAACCCGATGTTTACCCTGGTTACCAGCGTAAAAGTAAAAAAAAAAAAACAGTACATACTTACCTACCGCTGTCTGTCCCCGGCGCTGTGCTTCTCTGCACTCCTCCTGCACTGGCTGTGAGCGTCGGTCAGCCGGAAAGCAGAGCGGTGACGTCACCGCTCTGCTTTCCGGCCGCTGTGCTCACAGTCAGTGCAGAGGAGTGCAGAGAAGCACAGCGCCGGGGACAGACAGCGGTAGGTAAGTATGTACTGTTTGTTTTTTTTACTTTTACGCTGGTAACCAGGGTAAACATCGGGTTACTAAGCGCAGCCCTGCGCTTAGTAACCCGATGTTTTCCCTAGTTACCCGGGGACTTCAGGATCGTTGGTCGCTGGAGAGCTGTCTGTGTGACAGCTCTCCAGCGAACAAACAGCGACGCTGCAGCGATCGACATCGTTGTCGGTATCGCTGCAGCGTCGCTTAGTGTGACGGTACCTTTAGGTTTCAGACCTTAATTAGCCTGTAAGGGTTATGGCTTGTTCACTATCAACATTAGGAAAGGCCATGTGATGCAAATTTGCCAGCTTTAAAAAAAAAACCAGCTTCCTCTAACCTTGTGCTAAAAACAACAACCATGGATTCTCCTAAGCAGCTGCCTAGCACTCTGAAAAGTAAAATAGTTAGGGCCAAAAAAGCAGGAGATGGCTAGAAGAAGATAGCAAAGCATTTTCAAGGTGCCCTTTCCCCATTTTGAAACTTAATTAAGAAATGGCAGTTAACAGGAACATTGTAGGTCAAGATAAGGTATGGAAGACCAAGAAAATTTTAGTGGGAGCTGCTCATAGAATTGATAGAGAGGCAAATCAGAACCCCCGTTTGACTGCAAAAAAACTTTCAGAAAAATTTAGAAGACTCTGGAGATGTGGTACATTGTTCTATTCTTCAAAGACGCCTGCAAAAATATGGCCTTCATGAAAGAGTCATCACAAGAAAACCTCTCCTGTGTCCTCACCATAAAATTCAGCATCAGAAGTATGCAAAATGCCATGTAAACAAACCTGATACATTCTGGAAACAAGTCTTGTGGAATGGTGAGGTTAAAATAGAACTCTATGGCCACAATGATCAAAGGTATGTGTGAAGAAAAAAGGGCGCAGAATTTCAGAAAACGAACATCTCGCAAAACAATAAATATGGTTAAGGATTACTCATGCTTTGGGGTTGTATTGCAGCCAATGGCTCAGGGAACATTTCATGGGTAGAGGGAAGAATGGATTCAGTGAAATTTTAACAAAATAAAAGTGCATGTAAGACAATCCATGAATCTCGTTGAACTAGAAGAATTTTCCAAGGAAGAATGTATGAAAATCCCTCAAATATGAATTAAAAGACAGTTGGCTGGCTGCAGAAAGCATTTACCAGGTTGCAATACTTTGAAAAAAGGGGTGCTACCAGGTACTAATTATGCAGGGGACCCAAACTTTTGCATAGGCCCATTTTCCTTTTCATAATTTTTAAAATGTGAAAGATGAAATTATTTTTTTTTGCATAAAGTACAAAGGAAATGTGTCATCTTTTATTTCAGGCGTAGTTGTGATTGCAATTGTGAGGCAGTGACCGGCGTCACATGTAGGGGTCGCTGTGTGATCCCCCCAGGATGTGCACAGAGGCGTATGGAGGCCATGAGAGTGCAGTGCAGTCACAGGCATAGCTGGGATTACAATGCAAAATGGAAATAAGTGTTGGTTCTGGGCATATTATGTGTCCAGGGCAGATTTATGGAAAACCTGCTCTGGATTTTTGTGCTTTGAAACAGACTGCAGGATGGTAGTCATGCAATCCACTTCATTCCTGCCTGGGTTTTCCATGTTGGCTTTTCTACATGCATTTGCATATTTCCCATAAGGGATGGGGGCAGTGTTCTGGATCACTGCGTTGAGAAACACGTGATGGTGTCTCCGCGGTGTTGGATGTTTTGATCTCCCCGAGGTCATTCATCCTTATGTTTATAGTCTGGTATGATGCGGTGGTCTAGGAGCAACATGGAACGAGCTCTGAAGGAAGTGGTAACTGTACTGACCGCAGTCCCTAAGCTCAACACAACACTAGAAGCAGCCGTGGAATGCTCCTAACTCTCCCTATGCATCTCGTCACAGCCTAAGAGCTAACTACCCCTAAAGACAGAAGCAGGAAAACTATCTTGCCTCAGAGAAAATCCCCAAAGGATAGATTAGCCCCCCACAAATAATGACTGTGAGTGGAGAGGGAAAAGACATACACAGAATGAAACCAGGATGAGCACAGGAGGCCAGTCTAGCTTGATAGATAGGACAGGATGGAATACTGTGCGGTCAGTATAAAACACTACAAAAATCCACGCAGAGTTTACTAAAAATCTCCACACCTGACTAAAGGTGTGGAGGGTAAATCTGCTTCCCAGAGCTTCCAGCAAGACAGAATTAATTCATACTGATAAGCTGGACAAACATAGAAAGCACTGAACGGATAAGTCCACAATCTGTGAACAGAACAGAGCAAGTAAGAACTTAGCTTTGCTGAACTGGTCAGGAAAACAGGGAAATCCAAAGAGATGTGAATCCAACCAGAAACCATTTACAAGTGGCACTAGCTGAAGGAACAGCCAGACCTAAATAGCCGAGCAGAAGAGAAGACAAGTGGAGGCAGCTGATGACAGCTAACTCCAAGGAGCAGCCATACCACTTGAAACCAAAAGAGGGAGCCCAAGAGCAGAACTCACAAAAGTGCCACTTACAACCACCGGAGGGAGCTCAAGAGCGGAATTCACAACAGTACCCCCCCTTGAGGAGGGGTCACCGAACCCTCACCAGAGCCCCCAGTCCGATCAGGATGAGCCAAATGAAAAGCACGAACCAAATCAGCGGCATGGACATCGGAGGCAACAACCCAAGAATTATCCTCCTGGCCATAACCCCTCCACTTGACAAGATACTAAAGCCTCCGCCTCGAAAAACGAGAATCCAAAATCTTCTCAACCTCATATTCCAACTCTCCCTCAACCAACACCGGGGCAGGAGGGTCAACCGAGGGAACAACGGGCACCACATATCTCCGCAACAAAGATCTATGGAAAACATTATCAATGGCAAAAAAGGCTGGAAGAGCCAAACGAAACGAAACCGGATTAATAATTTCAGAAATTTTATAAGGACCAATAATCTGAGGCTTAAACTTAGGGGACAAAACCTTCATAGGAACATGACGAGAAGACAACCAAACCAAATCCCCCACACGAAGCCGGGAACCAACACACCGACGGCGGTTAGCAAAACGTTGAGCCCTTTCCTGAGACAACGTCAAATTGTCCACCACATGAGTCCAAATCTGCTGCAGCCTTTCCACCACAGAATCAACACCAGGACAATCAGAAGGCTCAACCTGCCCAGAAGAAAAGCGAGGATGAAAACCAAAATTACAAAAGAAAGGTGAAACCAAAGTAGCCGAACTAGCCCGATTATTAAGGGCAAACTCGGCCAACGGCAAGAAAGACACCCAATCATCCTGATCAGCAGACACAAAGCATCTCAAATAGGTCTCCAAGGTCTGATTAGTTTGCTCAGTTTGGCCATTAGTCTGAGGATGAAACGTCGAAGAAAAAGACAAATCAATGCCCATCCTAGCACAAAAGGACCGCCAAAATCTAGAGACAAACTGAGAACCTCTGTCAGACACAATATTCTCCGGAATGCCATGGAAATGAACCACATGCTGAAAAAACAATGGAACCAGATCTGAGGAGGAAGGCAACTTAGGCAAAGGTACCAAATGGACCATTTTAGAGAACCGGTCACAAACAGCCCAGATAACAGACATCTTCTGGGAAACAGGAAGATCCGAAATAAAATCCATGGAAATATGCGTCCAGGGCCTCTCAGGGACCAGCAAAGGCAAAAGCAACCCACTAGCGCGGGAACAACAAGGGTTGGCTCGGGCGCAAGTCCCACAGGATTGCACAAAAGCACGGACATCGCGCGACAAGGACAGCCACCAAAAGGACCTAGCAACCAAATCTCTGGTACCAAAAATCCCAGGATGACCAGCCAACACTGAACAATGAACCTCAGAAATTACCTTACTTGTCCATCTATCAGGAACAAACAGCTTCCCCACAAGACAGCGGTCAGGCCTATCAGCCTGAAATTCCTGAAGCACCCGCCGCAAATCAGGAGAGATGGCAGAAAGAATCACCCCCTCCTTAAGAATGCCAACCGGCTCAAGGACTCCAGGAGAATCAGGCGAAAAACTCCTAGAGAGGGCATCAGCCTTAACATTCTTAGATCCCGGAAGATACGAGACCACAAAATCAAAACGGGAGAAAAACAGTGACCATCGAGCCTGTCTAGGATTAAGCCGCTTGGCCGACTCAAGGTAAATCAGATTCTTATGATCGGTCAGGACCACAACGCGGTGCTTAGCTCCCTCAAGCCAATGTCGCCATTCCTCAAACGCCCACTTCATAGCCAACAACTCCCGATTGCCGACATCATAATTGCGTTCCGCAGGCGAAAACTTTCTGGAAAAAAAGCACACGGTTTCATCAATGAACCATCAGACTCCCTCTGAGACAAAACGGCCCCTGCCCCAATCTCAGAAGCGTCGACCTCAACTTGAAAAGGAAGAGAAACATCCGGCTGACGCAACACAGGGGCAGAAGTAAATCGGCGTTTAAGCTCCTGAAAGGCCTCAACAGCCGCAGAGGACCAATATGTCACATCCGTGCCTTTCTTCGTCAAATCAGTAAGGGGCTTAACCACACTGGAAAAGTTGACAATGAAATGGCGATAGAAATTAGCATAACCCAAAAATTTTTGAAGGCCCTTCACAGATGTGGGTTGAATCCAGTCATGAATAGCTTGGACCTTAACAGGATCCATTTCTATAGACGAGGGAGAAGAAATAAAACCCAAAAAAGAGACCTTCTGAACTCCGAATAGGCACTTAGACCCCTTCACAAACAAAGCATTATCACGAAGGATCTGGAACACCATCCTGACCTGCTTCACATGAGACTCCCAATCATCGGAAAAAATCAAAATATCATCCAAATATACGACCATGAATTTATCAAGATAATTGCGGAAAATATCATGCATGAAAGACTGGAACACAGATGGAGCATTAGAGAGCCCAAATGGCATCACAAGGTATTCAAAATGGCCTTCAGGCGTATTAAATGCAGTTTTCCATTCATCACCCTGTTTAATACGAACAAGATTATATGCCCCTCGGAGGTCACTCTTAGTAAACCAACTAGCCCCCTTAATCTGAGCAAACAAATCAGTAAGCAAAGGCAAGGGGTATTGGAATTTGACCGTGATCTTATTAAGAAGACGATAATCAATACAGGGTCTCAAGGAGCCATCCTTCTTAGCAACAAAAAAGAAACCCGCTCCCAATGGTGACGAAGAGGGCCGAATATGCCCCTTCTCCAAAGACTCCTTAACATAACTCCGCATGGCGGCATGCTCTGATACAGACAGATTGAAAAGTCGGCCCTTAGGGAACTTGCAACCAGGAATCAAGTTAATAGCACAATCACAGTGCCGGTGCGGTGGAAGGGAACTGGACTTGGGCTCATCAAATACATCCTGGAAATCCGACAAAAACTCAGGGACTTCAGAAGAGGGGGAAGAGGAAATTGACATCAAAGGAACGTCACTATGTACCCCTTGACAACCCCAACTAGTCACAGACATAGTTTTCCAATCCAGCACCGGATTATATTCCTGTAACCATGGAAAACCCAGTACAACAACATCATGCAGGTTATGCAACACCAGAAAACGGCAATCTTCCTGATGTGCTGGAGCCATGTACATAGTCATCTGCGTCCAGTACTGAGGTTTATCCTTGGCCAAGGGTGTAGCATCAATACCCCTCAAAGGAGTAGGGCTCTGCAAAGGCTGCAAGGAAAAACCACAGCGCCTGGCGAATTCTAAGTCCATTAAGTTCAGGGCAGCGCCTGAATCCACAAATGCCGTGACAGAAAAGGACGACAATGAGCAAATCAGGGTCACAGATAAGAGAAATTTAGGCTGTATAGTACTAATGGTAACAGACCTAGCGACTCTCTTAGTACGCTTAGGACAATCAGAGATAACATGAGCCGAATCACCACAGCAAAAACACAGCCTATTCTGACGTCTGAATTCCTGCCGTTCTGTTCTAGTCAAAATCCTATCACATTGCATAGGTTCAGGACTTTGCTCAGAGGACACTGCCATGTGGTGCACAGCTTTGCGCTCGCGCAGACGTCGATCGATCTGAATGGCTAGCGACATAGATTCGCTCAAACCGGCAGGTGTAGGAAAGCCCACCATAACATCTTTAAGGGCTTCAGAAAGACCTTTTCTGAAAATAGCAGCCAGAGCCTCCTCATTCCATTTAGTGAGCACAGACCATTTTCTAAATTTCTGGCAGTATAACTCTGCCGCTTCCTGACCTTGACACAAGGCCAACAGGGTTTTTTCTGCATGATCCACAGAATTAGGTTCGTCGTACAATAATCCGAGCGCTTGAAAAAATGCGTCTACATTCGAAGCTGCTCCTCCTATACATAAAACAACTCGGCACAGACGGCAACAACCGTGGCACACGCTGCAAACACGTTTCCTGCAGCGGTGCTCCAGGTGCGCAGAACGTCTGTGGAGAAAATCTAATCTACCCGAAGATTTCATCCATTATAAGTTCATGCTAAAGACATACAATTCTGCCCTTCACCTCTCCAAACAAACCTACTTCAACACCCTCATCACCTCCCTGTCCAATAACCCTAAACGTCTCTTTGACACGTTCCAGTCCCTACTCAACCCAAGAGAGCAGGCCCCAACCACGGATCTCCGTGCTGACGATCTGGCCAATTACTTCAAAGAAAAAATTGACCACATTCGACAGGAAATCATCTCCCAATCTCTTCATACCATGCACTGTTCTCCCTCCCCCACTGCATCTAGTTCACTCTCTGACTTTGAAGCAGTTACAGAAGAAGAAGTAAGCAGGCTCCTTGCATCTTCTCGCCCGACCACTTGCACCAGTGACCCCATTCCGTCACATCTCCTCCAGTCTCTTTCCCCGGCTGTCACCTCTCACCTAACAAAAATATTCAACCTTTCCCTCACTTCCGGTATTTTTCCCTCCTCATTTAAGCATGCCATCATACATCCATTACTTAAAAAACCATCCCTCGATCAAAACTGTGCCGCTAATTATAGACCTGTCTCTAATCTTCCCTTCATCTCTAAACTCCTCGAACACCTGGTCCACTCCCGTCTTACCCGCTATCTCTCAGATAACTCTCTTCTCGACCCTCTTCAATCTGGCTTCCGCTCTTTATACTCTACTGAAACTGCCCTCATTAAAGTCTCTAATGACCTACTAACAGCTAAATCTAATGGTCACTACTCCATGCTAATTCTCTTGGATCTCTCTGCAGCATTCGACACTGTGGATCATCAGCTCCTCCTCACTATGCTCCACTCCATCGGCCTCAAGGACACCGTTCTCTCCTGGTTCTCCTCCTATCTCTCTGACCGATCCTTCACTGTATGTTTTGCTGGTTCCTCCTCCTCTCACCTTCCCCTTACTGTTGGGGTTCCTCAAGGATCAGTCCTAGGCCCCCTACTCTTCTCGTTGTATACTGCCCCTATTGGACAAACAATCAGTAGATTTGGTTTCCAGTACCATCTCTATGCTGACGACACCCAATTATACACTTCTGCTCCCGATATCACACCGACCTTTTTAGAAAACACCAGTGATTGTCTTACCGCTGTCTCTAACATCATGTCCTCCCTCTATCTGAAACTAAACCTATCAAAAACTGAACTCCTCGTGTTCTCTCCCTCTACTAACCTACCTTTGCCTGACATTGCCATCTCCGTGTGCGGTTCCACCATTACTCCAAAGCAACATGCCCGCTGCCTTGGGGTCATCCTTGATTCTGACCTTTCATTCACCCCCTACATCCGATCACTGGCTCGCTCTTCTTACCTGCATCTCAAAAACATTTCTAGAATTCGCCCTTTTCTTACTTTCGACTCTGCAAAAACTCTGACTGTTTCACTTATTCATTCTCGTCTGGACTATTGTAACTCTCTACTAATCGGTCTCCCTCTTGCAAAACTCTCCCTGCTCCAATCTGTCCTGAATGCTGCAGCCAGGATCATATTCCTCACCAACCGTTACACCGATGCCTCTACCCTGTGCCAGTCATTACACTGGCTACCCATCCACTCCAGAATCCAGTACAAAACTACTACCCTCATCCACAAAGCACTCCATGGCTCAGCACCACCCTACATCTCCTCCCTGGTATCAGTCTACCACCCTACCCGTGCCCTCCGCTCCGCTAATGACCTCAGGTTAGCATCCTCAATAATCAGAACCTCCCACTCCCGTCTCCAAGACTTTACACGTGCTGCGCCGATTCTTTGGAATGCACTACCTAGGTTAATACGATTAATCCCCAATCCCCACAGTTTTAAGCGTGCCCTAAAAACTAATTTGTTCAGACTGGCCTACCGCCTCAATGCATTAACCTAACGATCCCTGTGTGGCCTATTTATAATAAAAAAAAAAAAAAAAGGTTCCTCGCATCATGTTCTCATACACTTTATGCAGTATTAGCCCTCTGTGTCTGTACTGCTACATACTTAGGCAGGTAACTGGTTCATGCAGCTTTACATGAACACCTGAGCCTTACACTATAGCTGGTCCGAATAACTAAAGCAATTGTTACCATCCACCTCTCGCGTCTCCCCTTTTCCCCATAGTTTGTAAGCTTGCGAGCAGGGCCCTCACTCCTCCTGGTATCTGTTTTGAACTGTATTTCTGTTATGCTGTAATGTCTATTGTCTGTACAAGTCCCCTCTATAATTTGTAAAGCGCTGCGGAATATGTTGGCGCTATATAAATAAAAATTATTATTATTATTATTAATAATGCCGGATCCCCTGTTTCAAGAGAAAAAGCCCAGTCTTGAGGATCACCACGCAGCAAGGATATGACGATTTTTACTTGCCGAATGGGATCACCAGAAGAACGGGGTTTCAAAGCAAAAAACAATTTGCAGTTATTTTTAAAGTTCAAAAACTTGGATCTGTCCCCAAAAAACAAATCAGGAGTAGCAATTCTAGGCTCTAAAGCCGGAGACTGAACAACATAATCTTGGATATTCTGTACTCTTGCAGCAAGTTGATCCACACGAGAAAACAAACCCTGAACATCCATGCCAGAGCATATATCCTGAACCACCCAGATATCAAGAGGAAAAAAAAAGAGACAAACTAGAGCACAGAAAAAAAATGGTTCAGAACTTTCTTTTCCTTCTTTTGAGCTGCATTTAATTCATTTTTGGCCACTTGTACTGTTATGATGCGGTGGTCTAGGAGCAACATGGAACGAGCTCTGAAGGAAGTGGTAACTGTACTGTTGTGATAGGCAATTCAGTATCACAATGGACATAGCGGTCAGAGCACATACAGTGATCTGACAATAACCCAAAATAATAGAACGAGCTCTGAGACGTGGGAACTCTGCAGACCGCAATCCCTAATCCTCTCCAAACAACACTAGAGGCAGCCGTGGATTGCGCCTAACTCTACCTATGCAACTCGGCACAGCCTGAGAAACTAACTAGCCTGAAGATAGAAAATAAGCCTACCTTGCCTCAGAGAAATACCCCAAAGGAAAAGGCAGCCCCCCACACATAATGACTGTGAGTTAAGATGAAAAGACAAACGCAGGGATGAAATAGATTCAGCAAAGTGAGGCCCGACTTTCTCAACAGAGCGAGGATAGGAAAGATAACTTTGCGGTCTACACAAAACCCTAAAGAAAACCACGCAAAGGGGGCAAAAAGACCCTCCGTACCGAACTAACGGCACGGAGGTACACCCTTTGCGTCCCAGAGCTTCCAGCAAAACAATTAGACAAGCTGGACAGAAAAAATAGCAAACAAATAGCAAAGAAGAACTTAGCTATGCAGAGCAGCAGGCCACAGGAATGATCCAGGGAAAAACAAGTCCAACACTGGAACATTGACAGGAAGCATGGATCAAAGCATTAGGTGGAGTTAAGTAGAGAAGCACCTAACGACCTCACCAGATCACCTGAGGGAGGAAACTCAGAAGCCGCAGTACCACTTTCCTCCACAAACGGAAGCTCCCAGAGAGAATCAGCCGAAGTACCACTTGTGACCACAGGAGGGAGTTCTGCCACAGAATTCACAACAGTACCCCCCCCTTGAGGAGGGGTCACCGAACCCTCACCAGAGCCCCCAGGCCGACCAGGATGAGCCACATGAAAGGCACGAACAAGATCGGGAGCATGGACATCAGAGGCAAAAACCCAGGAATTATCTTCCTGAGCATAACCCTTCCATTTAACCAGATACTGGAGTTTCCGTCTTGAAACACGAGAATCCAAAATCTTCTCCACAATATACTCCAATTCCCCCTCCACCAAAACCGGGGCAGGAGGGTCAACAGATGGAACCATAGGTGCCACGTATCTCCGCAACAATGACCTATGGAATACGTTATGTATGGAAAAAGAATCTGGGAGGGTCAGACGAAAAGACACAGGATTAAGAACCTCAGAAATCCTATACGGACCAATGAAACGAGGTTTAAACTTAGGAGAGGAAACCTTCATAGGAATATGACGAGAAGATAACCAAACCAGATCCCCAACACGAAGTCGGGGACCCACACGGCGTCTGCGATTAGCGAAACACTGAGCCTTCTCCTGGGACAAGGTCAAATTGTCCACTACATGAGTCCAAATCTGCTGCAACCTGTCCACCACAGTATCCACACCAGGACAGTCCGAAGACTCAACCTGTCCTGAAGAGAAACGAGGATGGAACCCAGAATTGCAGAAAAATGGCGAAACCAAGGTAGCCGAGCTGGCCCGATTATTAAGGGCGAACTCAGCCAAAGGCAAAAAGGACACCCAATCATCCTGATCGGCAGAAACAAAGCATCTCAGATAGGTTTCCAAGGTCTGATTGGTTCGTTCGGTCTGGCCATTAGTCTGAGGATGGAAAGCCAAGGAAAAAGACAAGTCAATGCCCATCCTACCACAAAAGGCTCGCCAAAACCTCGAAACAAACTGGGAACCTCTGTCAGAAACGATATTCTCTGGAATGCCATGTAAACGAACCACATGCTGGAAGAACAATGGCACCAAATCAGAGGAGGAAGGCAATTTAGACAAGGGTACCAGATGGACCATCTTAGAAAAGCGATCACAGACCACCCAAATGACTGACATCTTTTGAGAAACGGGAAGATCTGAAATAAAATCCATAGAGATATGTGTCGAAGGCCTCTTCGGGACCGGCAAGGGCAAAAGCAACCCACTGGCACGAGAACAGCAGGGCTTAGCCCGAGCACAAATCCCACAGGACTGCACAAAAGTACGCACATCCCGCGACAGAGATGGCCACCAAAAGGATCTAGCCACTAACTCTCTGGTACCAAAGATTCCAGGATGACCAGCCAACACCGAACAATGAACCTCAGAGATAACTTTATTCGTCCACCTATCAGGGACAAACAGTCTCTCCGCTGGACAACGATCAGGTTTATTAGCCTGAAATTTTTGCAGCACCCGCCGCAAATCAGGGGAGATGGCAGACACAATTACTCCTTCCTTGAGGATACCCGCCGGCTCAGATAAACCCGGAGAGTCGGGCACAAAACTCCTAGACAGAGCATCCGCCTTCACATTTTTAGAGCCCGGAAGGTACGAAATCACAAAGTCAAAACGGGCAAAAAACAGCGACCAACGAGCCTGTCTAGGATTCAAACGCTTAGCAGACTCGAGATAAGTCAAGTTCTTATGATCAGTCAATACCACCACGCGATGCTTAGCTCCTTCAAGCCAATGACGCCACTCCTCGAATGCCCACTTCATGGCCAGCAACTCTCGGTTGCCCACATCATAATTTCGCTCAGCAGGCGAAAACTTCCTGGAAAAAAAAAGCGCATGGTTTCATCACTGAGCAATCAGAACCTCTCTGCGACAAAACAGCCCCTGCTCCAATCTCAGAAGCATCAACCTCGACCTGGAACGGAAGAGAAACATCTGGTTGACGCAACACAGGGGCAGAAGAAAAACGACGCTTCAACTCTTGAAAAGCTTCCACAGCAGCAGAAGACCAATTGACCAAATCAGCACCCTCCTTGGTCAAATCGGTCAATGGTTTGGCAATACTAGAAAAATTGCAGATGAAGCGACGATAAAAATTAGCAAAGCCCAGGAACTTTTGCAGACTTTTCAGAGATCTCGGCTGAGTCCAATCATGGATGGCTTGGACCTTAACAGGATCCATCTCGATAGTAGAAGGGGAAAAGATGAACCCCAAAAATGAAACCTTCTGCACACCAAAGAGACACTTTGATCCCTTCACAAACAAAGAATTAGCACGCAGGACCTGAAAAACCGTTCTGACCTGCTTCACATGAGACTCCCAATCATCCGAGAAGATCAAAATGTCATCCAAGTACACAATCAGGAATTTATCCAGGTACTCTCGGAAGATGTCATGCATAAAGGACTGAAACACTGATGGAGCATTGGCAAGTCCGAATGGCATCACTAGATACTCAAAATGACCCTCGGGCGTATTAAATGCAGTTTTCCATTCATCGCCTCGCCTGATTCGCACCAGAATATACGCACCACGAAGATCTATCTTGGTGAACCAACTAGCCCCCTTAATCCGAGCAAACAAATCAGATAACAATGGCAAGGGGTACTGAAATTTAACAGTGATCTTATTAAGAAGGCGGTAATCTATACAAGGTCTCAGCGAACCATCCTTCTTGGCTACAAAAAAGAACCCTGCTCCTAATGGCGACGATGACGGGCGAATATGCCCCTTCTCCAGGGATTCCTTCACATAACTGCGCATAGCGGTGTGCTCAAGCACGGATAAATTAAACAGTCGACCTTTTGGGAATTTACTACCAGGAATCAAATTGATAGCACAATCACAATCCCTATGCGGAGGTAGGGCATCGGACTTGGGCTCATCAAATACATCCCGGTAATCAGACAAGAACTCTGGAACCTCAGAAGGGGTGGATGACGAAATTGACAGAAATGGAACATCACCATGTACCCCCTGACAACCCCAGCTGGACACCGCCATGGATTTCCAATCCAATACTGGATTATGGGCTTGTAGCCATGGCAACCCCAACACGACCACATCATGCAGATTATGCAACACCAGAAAGCGAATAACCTCCTGATGTGCAGGAGCCATGCACATGGTCAGCTGGGTCCAGTATTGAGGCTTATTCTTGGCCAAAGGCGTAGCATCAATTCCTCTCAATGGAATAGGACACTGCAAGGGCTCCAAGAAAAACCCACAACGCTTAGCATATTCCAAGTCCATCAAATTCAGGGCAGCGCCTGAATCCACAAATGCCATGACAGAATACGATGACAAAGAGCAGATCAAGGTAACGGACAGAAGAAATTTTGACTGTACTGTACCAATGGTGGCAGACCTAGCGAACCGCTTAGTGCGCTTAGGACAATCAGAGATAGCATGAGTGGAATCACCACAGTAGAAACACAGCCCATTCAGACGTCTGTGTTCTTGCCGTTCAACTCTGGTCATAGTCCTATCGCACTGCATAGACTTAGGTTTAATCTCAGGTAATACCGCCAAATGGTGCACAGATTTACGCTCACGCAAGCGTCGACCGATCTGAATGGCCAAAGACATAGACTCATTCAAACCAGCAGGCATAGGAAATCCCACCATGACATCCTTATGGGCTTCAGAGAGACCCTTTCTGAATATAGCTGCCAGCGCAGATTCATTCCATTGAGTGACAACGGACCACTTTCTAAATTTCTGACAATATACCTCTATCTCATCCTGAGCCTGACAAAGAGCCAGCAAATTTTTTTCTGCCTGATCCACTGAATTAGGCTCATCGTACAGCAATCCAAGCGCCAGGAAAAACACATCGATATTACTTAATGCAGGATCTCCTGACGCAAGAGAAAATGCCCAGTCCTGAGGGTCGCCACGCAAAAAAGAAATGACGATCCTAACCTGTTGAACTGGGTCACCAGAGGAGCGAGGTTTCAAAGCCAGAAATAGTTTACAATTATTTTTGAAACTCAGAAATTTAGTTCTATCTCCAAAAAACAAATCTGGAATAGGAATTCTCGGTTCTAACAAAGAATTCTGAACCACAAAATCTTGAATATTTTGAACTCTTGCCGTGAGCTGATCCACACATGAAGACAGACCTTTAATGTCCATTGCTACACCTGTGTCCTGAACCACCCAAATGTCTAGGGAAAAAAAAAGGCAAAACACAGTGCAAAGAAAAAAAAATGGTCTCAGAACTTCTTTTTTCCCTCTATTGAGAATCATTAGCACTTTTGGCTTCCTGTACTGTTGTAATAGGCAATTCAGTATCACAATGGACATAGCGGTCAGAGCACATACAGTGATCTGACAATAACCCAAAATAATAGAACGAGCTCTGAGACGTGGAAACTCTGCAGACCGCAATCCCTAATCCTCTCCAAACAACACTAGAGGCAGCCGTGGATTGCGCCTAACTCTGCCTATGCAACTCGGCACAGCCTGAGAAACTAACTAGCCTGAAGATAGAAAATAAGCCTACCTTGCCTCAGAGAAATACCCCAAAGGAAAAGGCAGCCCCCCACACATAATGACTGTGAGTTAAGATGAAAAGACAAACGCAGGGATGAAATAGATTCAGCAAAGTGAGGCCCGACTTTCTCAACAGAGCGAGGATAGGAAAGATAACTTTGCGGTCTACACAAAACCCTAAAGAAAACCACGCAAAGGGGGCAAAAAGACCCTCCGTACCGAACTAACGGCACAGAGGTACACCCTTTGCGTCCCAGAGCTTCCAGCAAAACAATTAGACAAGCTGGACAGAAAAAATAGCAAACAAATAGCAAAGAAGAACTTAGCTATGCAGAGCAGCAGGCCACAGGAATGATCCAGGGAAAAACAAGTCCAACACTGGAACATTGACAGGAAGCATGGATCAAAGCATTAGGTGGAGTTAAGTAGAGAAGCACCTAACGACCTCACCAGATCACCTGAGGGAGGAAACTCAGAAGCCGCAGTACCACTTTCCTCCACAAACGGAAGCTCCCAGAGAGAATCAGCCGAAGTACCACTTGTGACCACAGGAGGGAGTTCTGCCACAGAATTCACAACACTGTACTGACCGCAGTCCCTAAGCTCAACACAACACTAGAAGCAGCCGTGGAATGCTCCTAACTCTCCCTATGCATCTCGTCACAGCCTAAGAGCTAACTACCCCTAAAGACAGAAGCAGGAAAACTATCTTGCCTCAGAGAAAATCCCCAATGGATAGATTAGCCCCCCACAAATAATGACTGTGAGTGGAGAGGGGAAAGACATACACAGAATGAAACCATGATGAGCACAGGAGGCCAGTCTAGCTTGATAGATAGGACAGGATGGAATACTGTGCGGTCAGTATAAAACACTACAAAAATCCACGCAGAGTTTACTAAAAATCTCCACACCTGACTAAAGGTGTGGAGGGTAAATCTGCTTCCCAGAGCTTCCAGCAAGACAGAATTAATTCATACTGATAAGCTGGACAAACATAGAAAGCACTGAACGGATAAGTCCACAATCTGTGAACAGAACAGAGCAAGTAAGAACTTCGCTTTGCTGAACTGGTCAGGAAAACAGGGAAATCCAAAGAGATGTGAATCCAACCAGAAACCATTTACAAGTGGCACTAGCTGAAGGAACAGCCAGACCTAAATAGCCGAGCAGAAGAGAAGATAAGTGGAGGCAGCTGATGACAGCTAACTCCAAGGAGCAGCCATACCACTTGAAACCACAAGAGGGAGCCCAAGAGCAGAACTCACAAAAGTGCCACTTACAACCACAGGAGGGAGCCCAAGAGCGGAATTCACAACAATAGTCCTTTTACTAGGCACTGCTCCTAATAGCCAGTTTCCTACTCTACACTGATGAGGGGCAAATACCCCGAAACAGCTGTCTGTGGATGGATACCATGTTTTGGCATAGGTGGTTTTCCCTTTTGGGATGCTGCCCTTCCCGTGGTTGTTCCTTCCCGGTGAAAGACCTGGCTATTTATTGCTTGCGTTGAGAAACACGTGATGGTGTCTCCGCGGCTTTTCTACATGGGTTTTCCATGTGCCTGAAGGCCATAGTTTCCAGGTAAAAACCCTGCGTTATAGGGTTTGGGTGTTTCACGGCCAGAGTCAGTTTGGTGTTTGCTAGAGTGCAGAGCAGTCAGCTTTGCAGAGCTCCACCTGTGTGAGGCAACACAGGCCAGCGGAGCCAAACGGCCAAGGCTGCAGAAAAGTCTGGCACCCACAGCATACACAGTGGTGCAGTCGCCCACGGCAACTAGTCAGAGGTGGACTGACATGTTTAGTGACTGTAATCTGGAGGATATGGTTCCTAGATACAATCCGGAGGATATTGTGTACTATATAGTGTTGTGAGTAGGATATTAATGCTGTGAATTTGTGAGTTGGACATTAATGCTGTGAATTAATGTATTAAAGATACTTTTGTTTGGAACTTTGCTGGGTCACTGCCTCATCACTGCATAGGTGTGCCACCACTGTACTACATATGGTGGAGAATGCGGGCAGTGTGAACTGAGGCATAACCCAATGCGTGCTGCACATCCGCGAGCAAGCCGGAAATGCTACAGCTCAAGCCTGCTGGAAAACTGGAGGAGCATTTGAAGCAGGTGATCCTCATGCAGCAGAAGCAGGATCTGCAGTGGCAGCAGCAGGAGCTGCAGTTCCAGCAGCAGCAGGAAGAGGTGCCGCAGCAGCAAGAGGTGCTGCAGTTGCAGTGGCAGCAGCAGCAAAAGAGACTGCAGTTCGAGGAGCAGCAGAAAGAGGCTCTGCAGTTCCAGCGTCAGCAGCAGGTGCTGTGGGACCAGCAGCAGCAATAGGCGCTGCAGTTCCAGTGGCAGCAGCAAGAAGCACTGCAGCAGCAGCAACTGGAGCATCAGCGGTGTAAAGAGGAGACCCTTAAGGTGAGCGGCGATCAACAGAGTCAAGAAGAGACCCCTAAGGTAAGGGGCGATCAGAGGGTGTACCAGTGGTCCTTTGCAGAGACTCGTCCCACCAGGTCTCAGGCATATGACTTATTACAGTTGGTGGAGGAATGGCTCCAGCCTGAGACTTTGACCCTGGCCCAGATGGTAGAGAGGGTGGTGGTCGCCGAGCTGGTGGCTGCCAACTGTATATATATTCATGGCCAAAAGTGTTGGCACCATTGAAATTGTTCCAGAAGTGAAGTGTTTCTCCCAGAAACTTATTGCAATTACACATGTTTTGCTATTTAAAAGTTTATTACCTTTATTTGTATTGGAACAACACAAAAAAGATAACTGGACATAATTTCACACAACACCCAAAAAATGTACCATCCCTTCCCCCCCACCATTTTTTGTGCTTAGCTCCCTTACAACCTGGAATTTCACTGTTTTTTTTTGAGGGTTTGCATTACTTAACCCCTTTTCCCCCGAGGGTGGTAAGCATATTAATAACTGGGCCAATTTTTACAATACTGACCACTGTCCATTTCTGAGGTTATAACTCTGGAACACTTCCATGGATCCTGGTGATTGTGAGAATGTTTTCTCATGACATATTGTACTTCATGACAGCAGTAAAATTTCTTTGATATGACTTTCGTTTATTTGAGAAAAAAAACAGAAATTTGGTGAAAATTTTGAAAATTTCACAATTTTCCAAATTTGAATTTTCATGGCCTTAAATCACAGAGATATATCACACAAAATACTTTATCAGTAACATTTCCCAGAAGTCTACTTTATATTAGCACAATTTTGGAACCAAAATTTTTTTTGTTACGAAGTTATAAGGGCTAAAAGTTAAACAGCGATTTCTCCTTTTTACAACACCATTTTGTTTTAGGGACCACATCACATTTTAAGTCACTTTCAGGGGTCTATAAGATAGAAAATACCCAAGGTGTTCAAAACCATATTCAAGAAGTGTATTAACCCTTCAGGTGCTTCACAGGAATTTTTGGAATGCTTAATAAAAATAAGCATTTAACTTTCTTTTCACAAAAAATTTACTTCAGATCCAATTTTTTTTTATTTTACCAAAGGTATCATGAGAAATTGGACCCCAAAAGTTGTTGTGCAATTTGTTCTGAGTACACTGATGCCCCATATGTGCAGGTAAACAACTGTTTTGGCACATGGCAGAGCTTTGAAGGGAAGGCTGGAATTGAGATCAGACGCCATGTCACATTTGGAGAGCCCCTGATGTGCCTAAACAGTAGAAACCCCCCATAAGTGACACCATTTTGGAAACTAGACCCCCAAAGGAACCTATCTAGATGTGTGGTGAGCACTTTGAACCTCCAAGTGCTTCACAGACGTTTATAACAGAGCCGTGAAAATAAAAAATAATATTTTTTTTCACAAAAATGATCTTTCGCCCCCAATTTTTTTATTTTACCAAGGGTAACAGGAGAAATTGGACCCCAAAAGTTATTGTGCAATTTCTCTTGAGTAGGCCGATACCCCATATGTAGGGGAATACTACTTTTGAGACACAGTGAAGAAGGGAAGAGACACCATATTGGAGTTCAGATTTTGCTGGAATGGTTTGAGGGTACAATGTCACATTGGCAGAACCTCTGAGGTGCCAGAGCAACAGAAACCCCCTATATGTGAACTCATTTTACAAACTACACTCCCCAATGAATTCACCTAGGGGTTTCATAAGAAAGAATAAAATATATTTTACCACTAAAATGTTGTTTTAGCCCCAAGTTTAACATTTTTCTAAGGGCTAATAGGAATTTTTTTTTACAACAAACTGAGGTAAATTTTTTCCTGAGTGTGCCAATACCCTACATGTAATCAGGAAATATTTTTCAGGCACAGTACAAAGCTGAGAAGGCATGCAGCGCTAGATTTTACTTTTATGGTTTACAGGTGCCATGACCCACTGGAAGAGCCCATGAGGTGCCAGAACAGCAGAACCCCCCATAAGTGACCCTATTTTATGAACTACACCAGTGAATGAATTCATGTAGGGGTGTATTAACCATATTGACACCATGGGTGTGTCACAGAATTTCAAACCACTGGGTATAACTACATTTTTACCACCAAAATTTTGTTTTAGCCAAAGATTTTACATTTTCACACAAGAAGTGGGTAAAAATGGCACCACAATTTGTCCCACAATTTCTACTGAACGTCACAATACCCCATATGTGGCTGTACAGTTCTGCTTAGCCATATGGAGGCGTGAACAGAGCGCTATTTGACTATTCAAGTGAATGGGTCTGTGCACATGTCAGTGTGTTTCCATGGACTGTGTGTCCGTGGGCAAAACACACTGACATGTCCATTTGTTAATGTCAGCACAGGCCACAAAACATCCTGCACATGTGCATACGCATAACAAGCATGGATGTCATCAATGTGACATGCATCGGCACCGGGAAAGAATCGTTACAGTAAGCGCTGTTCCCCAGCACTGGGTGCTGAACATGGCCCTCCTCATTCTTCTCTGCTCTGCCGTCAATCGGCGCGAACAGGGGAGAATTATGAGAGTTACATTTAAATGATAAATGAGATAGTAGGTGGTGGCTGATGGGACTATTACTCCCATCAGCCTACCCCTGCTGCTGCTAATAACAGTGACAACAGGAGCGGATGATGGGGGTATTCATCAGCTGCCGCCTGCACTATAAATAACTAAATAAATGAAAAAAACGGTGTGGGTTCCCCTATATTTTCTATAACTAGTCAGGCAAAACTCAGCTGGGGGCTGCAATCCTCAGCTGTCAACTTCAGTAAGGCTGGTTATCAAGAATAGAAGGGTCCCCACGCTTTTTAAAAAAAAATTATTTAAATAAATAATTTTAAAAAACGGCGTGGGGTTTCCCCCTTTTTTGACAACCAGCCTTGCTAAAGCTCACAGCTGGGGGCTCGTATTCTCAGGCTGGTAAGGGGCCATGGATATTGACCACCCCAGCCTAAATATAGCAGCCTACAGCTGCTCAGAAAATGGTAATTTGCCGGGATCTTCGCACTTGCCCTGCAGTGATGGCAAGTGAAGTTCATATTTGTGGATGTCACCTTTGTATTGTCAGGTGACATCAAGCCCACGGCTTAGTAATGGAGAGGTGTCTATAAGATACCTATCCATTAATAATCCTATAGTTACATGGTAAATAAAGACACAACCATAATAAAGTATTTTATTAGAAATAAAACAAAACAGTTTTACTTTTTTATTTAAAAATAACAAACACAGTTACATTCATCAAATGCCTATTTCATCGAAGCCCTCGTTCTCCTGTAATAAAACTAAAATAAAAAAACAACAATATACCATACCTGTCTGTCTTTCTGTCTCACGCAGTAATCCATGTCTGGGGGATAATTGGTTTTCAATCTGGAGGGTGCCAAGATGCGATCGTCCAGGCTGAGAACCATTGGTGAATGAGCTGCTGGGAACGCAGCATCAGTGACCGGGGGTGATGTCATAGAGGTTACCTCCGGTCACTGGGCTCTGTTCCCAGCCGGGCTGAGCTGCAGTGCGATCCCGCCAGCACTGTGAGCTCTCACGGCTCATAGTGCTAGTGGGGATCTCACCTAAGACACCACAGTTAGCCCGGCTGGGAATGGAGCCTCAGTGTTCAGATGTAACCTCTATGGTGTCATCCCAGTCACTGACGCTGCATTCTAAATTTTTAGCCGCTTCTTAGCAAAAGGGTGAATACATATGCACATGCCAATTTTAACTTATTTGATGTGATACATTTATTTTACGCCTATTTTAAGGCAGTGGCTTCCTCATCCGTACGGTAATTAGGCCATGACCCAAGAAAGTTCAACATAAAGTCTTTATTTTCAAACTCTCAAAATAAGTCCAGAACTTTTTCCTCCGGTTTGCAGACCAAACATCCATATCTATCCATTGCCATGGGTGACTGCACCACCATATCACAAGTGGGTGTGTCAGTGGCTTTGCTTTCTCTGGCTCTGATGTTTGCAAACCAAAAATTGACACAACCAAACCTTAACTAAAAGTTTAAATGGGAATCGTGGACACGTGCCACTCCCAAGACCCGGAGTAGAGGAAGAGATCCGTCCCATTACGATCCTACAAAGCTCTCCAAAAATAAAAGCCCATGTCAGGTTTTCTTAAATCTGACGTGTTCAAATAGTTTGACCAAATTCACACTCTCTTTTATCTTGCGTTGTCACCACAGCTGTGGCAGTAATTACAATACTCACCAGCGGGTTTAGTATGCTTCTATGCACATCCTGGGGGACACATAATGACCCTCATATATCATTCACTTCAATGTCTCACAAACCCCCCTTTGTTCAAACTTGTGCGGTTGAATGCCTGGTACTATACACTTTACTGGTGCCTTCCCAGCTCGATGCTCCACCAAGAAGCTAAGATTTTCCAATGACAGAAACCATCTGGTGACTCAAGCATTCCTCTCCTTGGTATTTCTCATTAAAACCAAGGGTGAATGGTCCATTACAAAGTGAAAGTAAATAATAACGTAGGGACTTCAAGTCCCACTTAATGCCCAAGCACTCTGTCAGGAAAACTTAACTTGCAGCTCTCTGGTGCCCCCTTACCCTGCTGGCCAATAAGGGTATTGAGAAAGGATAAGAAAGTGAGCTCATCTGCTCTAATTTATGTTGAATATTGCGGCACGTGATCAAGTCACCATCAAGTCCCCAACACCACATAAATACGAAAACTATGCTGCCACCACCAACCTCTTATAGGTGGAATGGACACCCGTTCAGTAGCATGAATTTGCTCGGAGTACATGGTGGATCACTTATAGAGCAAGAAGAACGAAGCTAGCAAATTTATAATTTTACTCTGGGAGAAACGTCAGTGTTTACAAAACATACAAAATAATATTACAAAAGAAACAAAATACAAGTATGTACAACCAGTTATGAAGTAAAAGGGATGAAATACGAAACTTACTAAATCTCAGTCGCAGGTATGATGTGTCGTTAAAGGGGAGCAGAGATCCCAAAGAAATGATCCAGTACCACAGCATAGTGTTTCAGCTGTCTCTCCTGGCTCTGAATAAATGCCAAAGATGGACTGTTTTGTCTTATGCTTGAGCCATAAAGCAAAGACACCCACTTTGCTGATCTCACATATGGGCTGTTTTCTGGGAGGTCCATATCCTAGGCCTGGAAGCTCACAGGCCAACGATATTGGCATTATTTTTCCCCTGTGACTTTACCATTCTTTAGAGTCCAAACACGGTATGTCTGTGATTCGCTGGTAGGCAGAAATTCATTTCCCAGGTTTCTGATGGCTCTAAATGCCGCAAAACGCTGCCATGCATAACCCCAAATGTCCATATCATGGAAATCTAATTTTCATGTTTCTGGGATTAATGTGTCTTATTGAATTTGACTTTGCATATTTTGCTTATAACACAAAGGGATCTTTGGGGAGAAAACACGTTCAGCTCTGCTTGTCCTAGCGGGCCATAAAACTCGCATTCCACACTGACCATTTGCCTGAAGGGAGGGGGGTGGAAATTCACAGAGAGGGAGAGGGGCTGCAGGAAGGATTTGGTCCTACAGAAATCAATGATGGGAGGAGTAATAGGCCAGCTCTGGCTGTATCCCCTGAACAATAGAAAATAATTTATACAGTTAGGGCCAGAAATATTTGGACAGTGACACAAGTTTTGTTATTTTAGCTGTTTACAAAAACATGTTCAGAAATACAATTATATATATAATATGGGCTGAAAGTGCACACTCCCAGCTGCAATATGATAGTTTCCACATCCAAATCGGAGAAAGGGTTTAGGAATCATAGCTCTGTAATGCATAGCGTCCTCTTTTTCAAGGGACCAAAAGTAATTGGACAATGGACTCTAAGGGCTGCAATTAACTCTGAAGGCGTCTCCCTCATTAACCTGTAATCAATGAAGTAGTTAAAAGGTCAGGGGTGGATTCCAGGTGTGTGGTTTTGCATTTGGAAGCTGTTGCTGTGAGCAGACAACATGCGGTCAAAGGAACTCTCAATTGAGGTGAAGCAGAACATCCTGAGGCTGAAAAAAAAGAAAAAATCCATCAGAGAGATAGCAGACATGCTTGGAGTAGCAAAATCAACAGTTGGGTACATTCTGAGAAAAAAGGAATTGACTGGTGAGCTTGGGAACTCAAAAAGGCCTGGGCGTCCACGGATGACAACAGTGGTGGATGATCGCCGCATACTTAATTTGGTGAAGAAGAACCCGTTCACAACATCAACTGAAGTCCAGAACACTCTCAGTGAAGTAGGTGTATCTGTCTCTAAGTCAACAGTAAAGAGAAGACTCCATGACAGTAAATACAAAGGGTTCACATCTAGATGCAAACCATTCATCAATACCAAAAATAGACAGGCCAGAGTTAAATTTGCAGAAAAACACCTCAAGAAGCCAGCTCAGTTCTGGAAAAGTATTCTATGGACAGATGAGACAAAGATCAACCTGTACAAGAATGATGGGAAGAAAAAAGTTTGGAGAAGAAAGGGAACGGCACATGATTCAAGGCACACCACATCCTCTGTAAAACATGGTGGAGGCAACGTGATGGCATGGGCATGCATGGCTTTCAATGGCACTGGGTCACTTGTGTTTATTGATGACATAAGAGCAGACAAGAGTAGCCGGATGAATTCTGAAGTGTACCGGGATATACTTTCAGCCCAGATTCAGCCAAATGCTGCAAAGTTGATTGGACGGCGCTTCATAGTACAGATGGACAATGACCCCAAGCATACATCCAAAGCTACCCAGGAGTTCATGAGTGCCAAAAAGTGGAACATTCTGCAATGGCCAAGTCAATCTCCAGATCTAAACCCAATTGAGCATGCATTTCACTTGCTCAAATCCAGACTTAAGACGGAAAGACCCACAAACAAGCAAGACCTGAAGGCTGCGGCTGTAAAGGCCTGGCAAAGCATTAAGAAGGAGGAAACCCAGCGTTTGGTGATGTCCATTGTTTCCAGACTTAAAGCAGTGATTGCCTCCAAAGGATTTTCAACAAAATATTGAAAATAAAAATATTTTGTTTGGGTTATGTTTATTTGTCCAATTACTTTTGACCTCCTAAAATGTGGAGTGTTTGTAAAGAAATGTGTACAATTCCTACATTTTCTATCAGATATTTTTGTTCAACCCTTCAAATTAAATGTTACAATCTGCACTTGAATTCTGTTGTAGAGGTTTCATTTCAAATCCAATGTGGTGGCATGCAGAGCCCAACTCGCGAAAATTGTGTCACTGTCCAAATATTTCTGGCCCTAACTGTATCTTCCTGATATACTCCTTCTTCACTACACTATATTTTTTCTCTGTCAGGGTAACTTTCCTAATCAGGTAGGTGACTGGATGCTCTTCTCCGTTCATCTCCTGTGACAAAACCAATCCTAGGCCTACCTCAGAGGCATCTGTTTGCACAATAAAACCTTTCTTGAACTTGGGGCTGGTGAGGATAAGCTGTCCGCACAATGCCAATTTCATGGATTGGAATACTTCCTCCACCTGAGGGTTGCACCGAACCATGACTGATTTTCTTCCCTTTAATATATTGGTACAGGGTGCTGATCTCCCAACCAGGGCCAGTTTTGAAAAGCCTCAATTTGGTTTATTTGAGGTTTGATAACCTCACGGCCAATCATATACCCAAGGTCCAGGCTTCCTCGAGACCTATTGCACATTTTTTGAGGTTCACTGTCAAGCCCACAGCTCAAAGCGAATCCACTACTGCTTGCACCTGGAACAAATGGGTATGTCAGTCGGTACTAAAGATGATAATATCATCCAAATACGCTGACGCAAAGTTCTGATGGGGCTCTAAAACTATATCTACCACTGTTGTCTTCCATGAACGTCCAGGCCTTTGTGAGTTCTCAAGGTCACCAGAGCGCTTTTTTTTCTTGCAGAATTTACCAAACTGTTGATTTGGCCACTTTTAATATTTCTGATATCTCTTTTGGACCATTCTTTCATGCAAACATTCTTCAAATCCTACAGGTTCCGTGGGCTCCTTCTATGAACTTTGAGCTTTAATTCCTTCCATAAACTTTCAATTGGTCAGGTCAGGTAATTAGCTGGCCCATTCTAGCAGCTTTATTTTCTTTTTCTGAAACCAATTTAGTCTTTCCTTTGTCTGTGTATATGGGATCATTGTCTTGCTGAAATGTCCACCCTTGTTCCATCTTCGTCATCCTGGTAGATGGCATCAGATTTTTATCAAGAATGCCTCGGTACATTTGCCCATTCATCCTTCCTTCAATTATATGAAATTTGTCAGTGCCATATGCTGAAAAATAGCCCCACACCATAATGTTCCTATCTCCAAACTTCACTGTTGGTATGGTGTTTTTAAGATGATATGTAGTGCCTTTTGGACTCCAAACAAGGTGAGTATTATAGCATCCAAAGTTTTCAATTTTGGTATCATTTGACTAGACTATATTCTCCCAGTATTGCCGTGGCTTTTCTAAATGTTGTGGAGTAAACTTTAAATGTGCTTGAACATGCTTTTTGTTCAGCAATGTTTTGCGTGGTGAGCATGCATACAGGCCATGGAGGTTGAGTGCATTACTTATAGTTTTCTTTGAAATAATTGTTCTTACTGATTCCAGGTCTTTCTGTAGCTCTCCACAGGTTGTCATTGGCTCTTGGACAACTCTTCTGATAATTCTTTTCACTTCTCTGTCTGAAATCTGTCTGGGGAGCATCTGGTCGTGGCTGGTTGATGGTAAAGTTATGTTATTTCCACATCTGGATAATGAACACAAAAAGTGCTCAATAGAAACTTTCGTAGTTTAGAAATTCTTCTGTAACCAATACCATCAGTATGTTGTGCAACAGTAAGGTTACAAAGGTCTTGAGACAGGTCATTGGTTTTAACCATCATGAGATGTTTTTACTGTGTGGCACCTTTGTAATGAGACACCTTTTTAAAGGCCATAAGTTGAACCAGCTTAAATTATTTTTCACTAAATGGCAGGATTTCTTTCTAATTACTGATAAATTTCAGCTTGTGTCATGACTGTCCAAAGCTTTTTGCACCTCCCTTTTCTTCATGTATTCAATACTTTTATCCTGTGTCATTTCTGATTATTAAACATAACTTAATTTATGGACATCTATGATTTGATTTATTTGCAAGGAGTTTGTATGTTCTCCTTGTGTTTGCGTGGGTTTCCTCCGGGTACTCCGGTTTCCTCCCCACATTCCAAAGACATTCTGATAGGGAATTTAGATTGTGAGCCCCATCGGGGACAGCGATGATTATGTGTGCAAACTGTAAAGTGCTGTGGAATATGTCAGCGCTATATAAAAATAAAGATTATTATATTATTCATTATTTGCCTGTGTGTTGTTATCGAAATCTGGTGAGAATTTCATGTCAATAGCACCTTCAAAAATGTATTTGCTTAGAAAATTGGTGACATGTTCAATATTTATTTCACCAGCTGTACATCACAGGAGACACTTTGGGGCTGGGATATAGAGGTCACAGGAGATAAAGGGGTGGGGCATATACATCACAGGAGACACTTTGGGGCTGCGGTACAGACAGCACATGTAAATTTTGGAGCTGCTGCATAGACATCAGAGGAGACACTTTGGGGCTGCGGTATAGATATCAAAAGAGGCACTTTGGAGCTGCGGTATAGATATCACAGTAGATTCTGGGGTTGCGGCATAGACATCACAGGAGACATGGGGTTGGAGCGTGTACATTGCAGGAGACATGGGGATGCAATATAGACATCACAGGAGATATGGGGCTGGAGCATAGATATTACATGAGACACGTTGAGGCTGCAGTATATACATCACAGTAGACATGGGGCTGGGGCATATACTTCACGGGAAATGTGGGTCTGGGGCATAGACTTCACAGGAGACATGGGGCTGTGGTATATACAACACAGGAAATATGAGACTGGGGCATAGGCATCACAGTAGACACTTTGAGGCTGCAGTATATACATCATAGGACATGCTGCCTCTGCTGCCTTCTACTGTGGGACGGGGGTACTTCACGCACTAACTGTGCCCACAAAGTACACCCTGACATTGGCACTGACTAGTGTGAGGATGTAATCTTTCATTGCACCTGTTACAGCATTCAGTTGTGAACGCAGAGCCCTGCGTGCATGTGCTCGCAGAGTAAGAAGAAATTAAAAGGCTTTCAGTCTTCAAAATGCAACTACCGCCTTGAGCTCTGCAGTCTCCAGGAATATGCCCAGGGGCTGGAAAGAAGGTAATCAGAGGTTCCACACCCTTGCTATAGCCTAACATGTTGATCCACAGGAAGGCAAAAACCCCATGGAGCAGACACTGATAGCTCTATATTAGAGGAAACATTTCTTCCCAACTCCACATATGGCAATAAGAATAATTCCCTGGATCAACGACCCATCACAAAATCTAGTACCTATAACCTGAAATATTATCATTTTCAAGATAGACATCAATTCCCTTCTTGAACTTTTGTAATGAATCTACCATTACAACATCATGTGGCAGAGAGTTCGATAGTCTCACTGCTCTAAAGGTACCGTCACACTTAGCGACGCTGCAGCGATACCAATGATCCGGATCGCTGCAGCGTCGCTGTTTGGTCCCTGGAGAGCTGTCACACAGACCTCTCTCCAGCGACCAACGATGCCGGTAACCAGGGTAAACATCGGGTAACTAAGCGCAGGGCCGCGCTTAGTAACCCGATGTTTACCCTGGTTACCATCCTAAAAGTAAAAAAAACAAACACTACATACTTACCTACAGCCGTCTGTCCTCCAGCGCTGTGCTCTGCACTCCTCCTGTACTGTCTGTGTGAGCACAGCGGCCGGAAAGCAGAGCGGTGACGTCACCGCTCTGCTTTCCGGCTGACCGACGCTCACAGCCAGTACAGGAGGAGTGCAGAGCACAGCGCTGGAGGACAGACGGCTGTAGGTAAGTATGTACTGTTTTTTTTACTTTTAGGATGGTAACCAGGGTAAACATCGGGTTACTAAGCGCGGCCCTGCGCTTAGTTACCCGATGTTTACCCTGGTTACCAGTGAAGACATCGCTGAATCGGTGTCACACACGCCGATTCAGCGATGTCTGCGGGGAGTCCAGCGACCAAATAAAGTTCTGGACTTTCTTCCCCGACCAGCGACAGCACAGCAGGGGCCTGATCGCTGCTGCCTGTCACACTGGACGATATCACTAGCGAGGACGCTGCAACGTCACGGATCGCTAGCGATATCGTCTAGTGTGACGGTACCTTTACAGTTAAGAATCTGCATCTGTGAATTTGATTAAACCTTGCTTCCTCTAAACGTGTAGGATTCCGCCTTTTGTCACTGTTGCTGGCCTAGGTATAAAAATATAATTAGAAAGATCTCTGTATTGTCCCCTCGTATATTTGTACACTATGAGAAGATCGTCCCTAAACCTTCGCTTTTCCAAACTGAATAACCCCAAGTTTGACAATCTGTCTTGGTATTTCAGTCCATCCATTCCTTTAATAATCTTGGCTACTCTTCTCTGCCCTAGAACAACTTTGTCCTTCTATACACCAGAGACTAAAATTTTACACAGTATTCTAAGTGTGGCTGATCTAGCACTTGGTCGCGCATTTGTGACATCATGCTAATGAATTGACATCGGTATTAATGGATAGGCGTAACTTTTAATCTTATTGGTGCATTATATTACATGAGCACTTTGCAGTTGGTGATTGGTGGATGGGGCCCTTTTATACTTTCACTTTCCTTTCTTCCATCACCCCTTGAAAAAGGCCATCTCGCCAAAACGCGTCTGGGGTGGCTGCACCGTGTGGTTCTTTGACCTAACAGCCTTCACAGGTAATTCTACAAGTGAATAATGTGACTTTGATATATTTTTTCTATCTTGCAATCTGATGCCTGTTGTACAATATGGTTAGGCTGTATTAAAATGAATGATATGATGTCTTTGGACTACACTGGTAGTATCTTACTTTGATGTGGCACCTATATGATAATTTTTATGTCTTTTTCCATGCGTGTGCACCCTTGCGTTTACGCATGTGCAATGTGGTTTTGGTCCACTCCACCTTCTTGCCAGATGTCCTGGAATGTGCAATAAAGTATTTTCTATTTTTTATAATATTTTGTTTGGGTTTTTCTTTGATCGTTTTTTTCTGCGGTTTGTTCTATTATTCATTGCGATTTTCCCAATATTTATAAATCCAGAGTTAGCCCATAGTAATATGTAATTTTACATTACGATTTAAATAGTATTTTATGGGTATGTTTTCCATGAAGTTCTTATGCTCTAGCCACTTGTATAGAGGCAAAACTATTTTCTTATGAGCATCTATGCCTCTTTATTGCATCAGATTGTTTTATGTGCCTTGGCAGCAGCTACCTGGCGGTGGTCACTAAAGTTGAATTTCCTGTCCACCCATACGCCCAAGTTGTTTGTAGTGAAAGATTTACGCAGTGTTTAATAATTTAGCACATGATTACTAGTGATGAGAGAATACATTCAACACTATTCGTTACTAGTATGAATAGTTAGCTATTCAAGCTATTTGTTACTTGGTGAGTAATTTGCTATTCACCTCGGTATATTTTAGTGACCCGCCCAGCATGTTTGGCGCTTTATTTGCAGCCAACGAACATGCAGGGCTTGCTTGGCAATCACAGTAATGCCAGTGCCATCTTTGGTGTGGCATTACGGTGATTGGCTGGCCTTACAGTGTCATAGGGGATATTTTATCCCTTCCGGTGCCATTTTGTGCACATTGCAGCTGGAAACAGCGTAATGAGAGCATAGTGTGAGCATAGGGAGAGTGAAAGCAGTGTATAGAGAGAGTTTGTGATTACAAAAAGCTCTTTTAAGAGCTACTGAGGGTGAAGATCAGTTCTTTGTTAGGTAAAGATAGCGTAGGGACTAGGGAGAGATTTAATGGGAGGGAGAGCGAAAGGCAGGCACCTGGGTGATATCAATTATCATTGTAAATACATGCTGGAGATCTCTGCTAATTTGCACTGTTTTATAGTTTAGGAACAGACTGTGAGATTAGAGCGAGATAGGCAGGGAGGCAGGGTTTTATCCACTACCATAATATACAAAGCAGCTCTATTAAGAGCCAAATAATATTAGTCAGTAACTTAATATAGTAAAAAAAAAATTTTGGAGCTACTAAATATTCCTGCATACCAGCATATAATTTTTCTTTCTTTTACAGCTAAATAATATTTGTCAGTGCCATCATATAGCAAACATCCTTTTTAAAAGCTAATTGGTAAATAATATTCCTTGCCTATTGCTGAAATAGCTATTATTTATCTAGCAGTACTGTGACTGGCGCAAAACCTGTTGACCTACGCAAACATCACTATTTACCAGTAATTACTCTGAGTCTGCTGTTGGCGTGTCTCATAAAGGCAATATAAAAAATTTCTATTGGTTAAATCTTTATCTAGCAGTTGTGTGACTAGCGCAAATCCTGCAGAGATACACAAATGTCACAATTTCCCAGTGGCAATAATTTTCCTTAATCTGCTGTTGGCATGTGTCATAAAGGCAATATAAAAAAAATTAACAATTTTCTATTGGTTAAATAAATAGCTTATCTTTCTCTAGCATTTGTGTGACTGGCGCAAACCCTGCTGATATACACAAACATGACTATTTACCTGTAATTTTCCTGAGTCTGCTGTTGAAGTGTGTGATAAAACGGATATCTGAAGTGAAATACCTAAGCATTACTAGATACAGGGAATTTGTACATAACACCTCTGTGAGGGTACTTGTTAAAAAAAGCCAGGAAATTATTTTCATAACACATTCAATATGGGAAAGGGTGACTTAAGGAACGTGAACATGGATGCGGTGGTGCCCGCCAAGGCCGTGTGACAGATCAGAAGGTGACTATCTCGTTCTAGCTTCCTGTCAAAATTTGGTCTGCACACTACACCACTGACAAACTCAGACAAGTGCGAGAATGTTGAGGGTCAGATGGCAGACAAATGCTCCAGTGTGTTGACAAGCAGCACCATGAAGTCTTCCAGACGGTCTAGTCTCAGTAGCCAAGAGACTGGGCTTCTGAATCCTCAACCTGGTCCTCCTTCCTCCCCTCCTCCAAGAGTCCCAGTAGATATATGACCCCAACGCTGGCCACTCCGAGGAACTGTTTACGTTCCCTTGTAATTTTTCAGGCCTCTCAACGTGCACCATTAAAGAGGGTCATGAGGAGGTGGAGTGCAGTGATGCCCAAACACTTGAGCACCCACGTCCAGGAGAAAGCCACGTTGGGGAAGGTTAATTAATGTCGGAAGAGGTGGAGGATAATCATGATGTACAGTTGACATCAGGTCAGCCTAAAATAGCGACTCAGAAGGAGGATCAGATTGACAAACTGGAAGATGACATGGTCGATGATGAGGCCACTGATCCAACCTGGGACGGTGGCACATCCAGCGAGCACAGCAGTGTAGAGAGGGATAGATCTGTAGCACAAAAACAGGCAGGAAAAGGTAGTGGTTTGACCAGAGGGAGAACTTGGTCAACTGTTCAACAGAGCCCCCCACTCGGCTAGATAACAGGCTAGAGGTGCATTGTTCCCCTTTTTCTGAAAGTCCTTCAGACAAAACAACTGTTATTTGCAACATCTGCCATACCAAGCTCAGAAGATGCAAGAACACTGCCAACCTGAGCGCCACCAGCATGCAGAAGCACATGGCAGCCAAACACCTCAGTACGTGGTCGGAATGCTTTGGTACAAAATCTGTGTCTGAGTGTGAAACCACTGTCCCTTCCCCTGTGTTACGACCTTCCCAGTCTGCTGTCCAGGAAGCAGGTGCTGATGCAGCACCTGTGGAACCACAACCTGCTGTTGCACAGACAAAACAGTGAGCAACCAAGTCCAGTTCGTTGTCCCAGGGCAGTGTTCAGTTGTCCCTGCCCCAGACGTTTCATAGGAAGCAGAAATATCCACCCACCCACAGGCCCAAACACTAAACACCTACATTACCAGATTGCTAGCCCTGGAAATATTGCCATTTCGGCTTGTGGGAACTGAGTCTTTCCACAACCTCTTGGCAGTGGCAGTCCCACAGTACTCAATTCCCAATCGCCACAATTTTTACCCGGTGTGACGTCCGCGTGTTACATAAGCATGTGTTACACAATATCAGCCGTGCTCTGGCCAAAGCATCACAGGGAAAGTCCACCTAACCACAGACACATGGACAAGTTCTTGTGGACAGGGAGGTTACATTTCCCTGATGACACATTGGGTGAACCTGGTGGAGTCTTGGACAAAGTCAGAGGCTGGGACATCACAGATCTTACCCACACCAAGAATAGCGGGCCCAACTTCCATCAGGGTTTCAGTCTCCTTGCATTCCAGTTCCTGCCTGTCCACCTCCTCATTCTCATCGGAACTAGCCTTCCCCATCACTGCCCAGCTGGGAGGTCTGTAGCACTGCCTTGTCGAAGCAGCAGCACGCTCTGCTGAGGCTCATCTGTTTAGGTGATAAAACTCACAACACAGCAGAGCTGTTGAAAGCTCTCCATGCTGAACCTCCAACCAGGTCAGGTTGTATGCGATAATTGGTGTAACTTGGTGGCGGCTTCAAAGCTCAGCAAGCTTGTACACGTTTCATGCATGGCCCACATCCAGAAATTGGTTGTACAGCAGTTTTTAAAAACATACCCTGACTTGCCAGACCTACTTGTCAAGGTACATTATGTCAGCACCCATTCCCGAAAGTCATTTCAGGCTTTTGCCGGTCTAGCTTTGCTGCAGCAGCGCTTTAATTTGCCTCGCCACTGACTGATTTGTGACTTGCCTACTTGCTGGAATTCGACCTTTCACATGTTGGCAAGGCTTAGTGAGCATTAGAGGGCAGTGTCTTAATTCCAGCTTCTCAATGCCTGTCAGAGTAACACTCAACCCCCACACTTAACAAATGCCGAGAGGATGTGGATCGCTGACATGTGTGAGGTTCTTCAAAACTTTGATTACTGCACCAAGATGGTAAGCACTGATGATGCTATTATCAGTGTAACCATCCCACTGCTCTATTAAAATGTTTGCTACAGAATCTGAAAGAGGAAGCTTTGAATGCCAAGCAGGTGGCTACGGAGCAAGAAGATTTTACAGTGGCTGATATCACACATCCCAGCCTTACACAATATTTTCAGGCCATATTGGGTGATGGTGAAGAACAGGAGGAGGAGGAGGAGGAGGAACAGGAATTTTTAGCCTGAGCTACAGAGGGCACTCCCAGTCCCAGCTACATGCCTGTCCAGCAAGGATGGCCTAAAGAAGAGGAGGCGATGTGCCGAGAGGAGGAGAGGATAGTTAGTGTTTGTCCTAGTGGGGACACTGAATGTTTGACTCTTTGTAGTCTGCCACACATTTCACATTCATGTCCAGATGCCTTTCCCAAGACCCTCGCGTGAAACACATTTTGTTCACCATGAAATACTGGCTGTGCACCTTTCTTGAGCCGCGGTACAAGGAGAAAATTTCTTCCCTCATGTCAGAGGCAGACATGCAATTATCAGTGCATGCATGCCAGAGGGCCATTGTGGAAGACTTGGTCAAAAGATTACCCTCAGACAACGCTGCTGGCAGAGGTACCAGTTCTTTTCATCCACAAGGAATACAGGTGAAGGCCACGCACACAGGTACTTAAGTGACCATACCAGCATCCTTCCTGATTCTTCAGTGACTTTTAACTATTGATTGTACAAGCTGCACACTTGAACTGACCTCTCCTTGTGCACCTTGGAGGTGCTACCATGCTCTGCTGCAAATGTGTTGTTTGAGCGGGTTTTTAGTTCGGCTAGTCCAATCATAATGGATAGGCGCACAAGCCTGTCAATGGAAAATGCAGACAGGCTGACTCTTCTATAATTGAACAATGGCTGGATTTCCTCTGACTTTGTAAGCCCTACGGATGACAGGAACGTAATGTAAATGCAGCCCAAATGGGGGTTTTTTGGAAGTTGTCTTAACGTCCATGCCTTACCATCAAAACCCATTTTGTTCAGGAAATCACGTCCTACTGTTCCTGCTTCTGCAACAAGTACTTAGAGCTTATAAATGTATACCCCACGTGGGTAATGTTTTTTACATTTTGGAAACCGTTGCACATTGTACAAATCGTCTCTTTCAACTTGTATGATATAGACCCCTTGGGTAAGTTTTGGAAAACTGCACATTGTACAATGGTGAAACTTGCACTCCCTATGTCTACCTATTGCAATAGCTGCAAAATGTATTGTGAGGTCCCCATGACGGTCTCTTTCAGCATGTATGATACAGACCCCTTGAGTAATTTTTAGAAAACTTTGCATATTGTGCAATGGTGTAACTTGTACTTTCTATCCCTACCTATTATAATAACTGCAAAATGTATTGTGAGGTCCCCATCATGGTCTCTTTCTTTTACAGACCCCTTTTAAACCTTTGCACATTGTGCAATGATCAAATTTTTACTCTCAATCTCTAGATATTATATTATAATTTTTTATTGTGTTGCCCTTTTCACGGTCTCTTTAAGTGTTTATCTGGGAACCTGATGTTAATTTTTGGGTCTGCACTTGGACATTGTGGAACATCAATGCATTAATATGCTCCACACACTTCTTCAGGTTTCAACTTTACACAGAATAACAATATGAGTAATGAAACATGCTCTATATATATGCTTTATAAAGTGAAAAGCGACATAATACCTCTGTTAGCATACGCTATATACTGCTCACATACACAGCACCCAAGTAGGTGGGTGGAATGCCTGGGTACAAAATATGTGTCTGAGGGTGTTACATCCTTCTCAATCTTCTGTCCAGGAAGGAGGTGCTGATGCCTCTTGCACACAACATGTGAAAAGATACTGTATGCACTACTAGTGATTGGTACCTTAGTAGGTTCCCACACTATAACAATAATGCATAATAAACTAGGCACTCAACTTGTACTGATTTTCAGAGTTTAATGTAGTCAACAAACGTTTTGGCCATATGCGGCCTTCTTCAGTAACGGGTAGAACAAAGCTGCTTACGTAGAGAATGTAGGTGAACACGGTAAATAAGCCAGTAATCCCTGCACTGTGCTGAAAGGGTCCAACCGGTATGACGGGTATATGGAAGAGACCAGGCGAGGTAGGCATGTGAGGCAGTGACGCGGTATCCACGTCCAGTGGAGTCTTCCTGGAAGCACCTGGAGAGACCGTGGACCTGCACAGAGCCTGTTGAGGACCTTGGACTGATGTGGAGTCAGCCTGTGGAGCAGGAGCTTCTGAGAGGTAACCCTTGGCATGGGGAAAGATCTATGTGCTGACATAGGACAGTTGCTGAACTGTGCAGTCACATGGTGACTGGAGAGATACAGGCGTGTCTATTGAGTGCTTTGTAAAACCATGTGTTGAAGCAATGGACTATGTGAGCCGGTTATGTACAACCTGGCTTACGGTGCGGTCTATGAGAATTAAATAAACCGTATGGACTAATTTGTGTGCAAAACCGTGCCCTGTCTACGTTAATCCGCTGCCAAGCGAGTATTCCCTTACCCATTAGTGAGTGCAATCTTACACTAGCTAACAATTTGGAATGAGAGGAACCTTCCAAATGTAGTGAGTGAGAGCCCCCATAAATGTTAAAGGAAAAACTAAAGCCAAAACACTCCATGCGAACATATGCTAAAGGAGAGTGTGAGACAGTGACAGGTAAAAAAGAGAAGAGCGGGCACCACACAACAAGTGAAAATATGCACAAATATCAAGCAGGGTTCAACCTTGTGCATACAAGTAAATGCGTGAAAAAGACAGAAGAAAAAAGAGTATGCACATCAAAAAGGATCACATTAAAAAAATAATTTTATTAAATTGGGGACAACAAGAAAGACAGATACACACCAATAAAAACACTTAAAAAAGCCCAAAGGTTAACAAAACCCAGACCAAATAAGATCCTTCCCAGGGCACAAATCACATGGCACAATCAAATAGAGGCGTATACAGTGACTAATAGTACAGTATAGAGGAAATATGGTGTATTGTATACCATCACATATACAAACTTATACTAAAAGCCATAGTGTTAAGTTCCAAAACAGAAAAATATTATAAGATGATGTACTGCCAGCCCTATTAGAATCACTAATCCCCATGTAAATCAAGGGGAATGAAAAGCAAAGAGGATATGCCTTGTAAAGGATTAGAGCAGTTACCAAATGAGCATCCAACTTGTATGGATAGAAGCAAAGAGGGGGAGACGATACAGGGATTGGTCCCCTACCTTCAGGAGAGACACAAGGAAGAACAACAGGAAATGCTAATGCAGGTTCCCATGGATGGGGATGGCCACAACATTGGTGAGCTACAAATAATTAATTTATATTCATATATACTCTCCCCTGGTGAAATGTCCCTTCTGTCAAAAGGCCTCTCTTTCCTACCAACTAATTCTCTGGAGAAATCCTAACTCACAAAAGACTTGTACCTCTTTTGTAGGCAACTTACTGTTAAACTCCTGTATCACCAACAACCATCTGTGATAGACATCCTCCCCGAAACTGACAGACAAGTTTTTCAGGACCTGCTTGATCTACTGGAAGAAAACAAGACTGAGCCTGGTAAGTCAAGGAGATTCCCTGGCCGCTTACCCTCTCAGGCCACCCTTACTTTTTATCTCTTTCCCGCAGTACAAATATTCTTTGATACTGTTAGTAAAGATATTCGTAAACTTAAACCCAGTAAGGGCGGCCCTAAAAATCTGACCAGGGAGGAAATTCGGGCTCTGCAACATCTTATACGTCAAGACTCTTTCATCATCAGAGAGGCTGATAAAGGGGGCAATATAGTTATCAGGCCTAAAGAGATGTATATTATTGAGGCCAAAGGGCAATACATTTCTCATTACCAGATTTTGCCCTCTGACCCGACAGCAGTATTCAAGAAACAGATTAATCGGCTCATCTCGGTTGCTCATCATCATGGTATCATCAACAAAAAAGAAAAGGACTTTTCTTTCCACGGATGACCCAAGGGTACCAACGATATACTGTACATGATGAAGCAGGAAAGAAGAATCCAGCGATCTCAATAGCAGCTAAAAATTAACTTTTAATCCATTTAAAAAAAAACATGGAGATATGCACATATTGTCGGGTATGATACACATTGTAGGACTGATCAATGCGTTTTGACTGAAAAGTCTTTTTCAAGATCTAATCCCATGATGCAACGGGTAGATTCTTACAGTGTGCTGAAAAGGAATCATTGGATAAACGTAGTATGTAATTAACATATATGAATAATAATTATACAAATAAAATTAAAAATAAAATTAAAAACCCTTACAGAAAACAAACAACAAATGAAAAAGAAAAAGAATAATATGCACAAGCAATCAGATTAAATAATGAGCAATTATAATACGAACAGCATATGTTAGTGGTAATACTTGATAAGATCCTGTCTCTATTGTTTAGACCTAATGGTGTCCACGTATTTAACATAAAAATCTAAAAAGATTCTCTGTTAAGTAACTGGCGTTTATAATCATCACCACGAAAAGGCCTGTAAACTTTCTCTATAGCATTGAATCTAAAGGAATTGATATTGCCTTTATGATGAATTGCAAAATGCTTAGAAGCCACAGAGGGAGAAAGCGCATTGGGGTTTACCGTGTCCGTTAGATGTCTTCTGACGCGGACTTTAAGAGGTCATAGTACATCCGTTGTACTGTAATTTACAAGAAATACATTCAATTAAATAGATTACATAGGATGTATTGCAATTGATATAGTCCCTAAAGGGCAAACTATCAGAGTTATACATGGAACAAAATGTGTCCGTTTTATGTACATATTGACTAGTGTTGAGCCACCCCCCTAGTGTTCGAGTTCAGTTCGGTTCGTCAAATTGGGGGCGTGTTTGATGAATGTCGAACCCCATTGAAACCAATGGCAGGCAAATACAAACACATAGAAAACACATAGAAAACACCTTAAAAGGTGTCGAAAAGCTGATAAACTACTCAGAAGACACAACAAACACATTTAAAAGTCACAAGTACATATAGTCATGCGAAAAGAAAAGGAGTAAAAGGAGGAGGAGACACAGATATAGGCATGTCATGCCCTTCTAAAATCAAGAAAGGCTGGAGTAAAAATCTAAAATCAGCCTACCAACACCCAGACGTCGTGACAAAAAATTAAAAAAAGAAATATCTTTAGGTAGAATGGCGGGTCCATTCAGAACACTTTCCTTTGAAGACGTAGTGGTACCCCCGTTGGGAGTCGTGCCAAAAAAGGAACCTAATACATTCAGACTAATCCACCATTTGTCATATCCAAAGAGCAGGTCAGTAAACGACAACATCGACGCGGAACCAAGTACAGTACTATATACTGTACCTCCTTTGACGAGGCAATCAGGCGGGTCAAGAAGTTGGGAAGGGGTACCCTAATTGCCAAAACAGACATTGAGGGGGTGTTCTGGTTACTACCTGTGCCTCCGAATAGTGTCTGCCTACTGGGCTGCTTCTGTGAAGGAGCATACTACATAGATCGCTTTTTGCCCATGGTGTACTCCATATCCTGCTCACTATTTTTTTTTTATTTTTTTATTTAAATAGATTTTTATTGAAAGTAAACATGAACATTACATTTTATGCATTATCCTGCTCACTATTTGAGGCGTTTAGTTGCTTCCTTGAATGGGTCGTCATGGACGTTTCTAAGGAGGCACATATTATCCATTACCTCGATGACTTCTTATGCCTGGGCCCAAAAGATTTGCCACAGTGTGAATACACGCGGTAGTCCACCTGTGAGAAGGAGAGAGCTGGAGGGAGAGCGGACACCCCAGAGCCGAGGGGTTAGATTGAGAAAGGAAGAAGGCGGTGTAGCTTGCTTCATGGGTGGGGTACTCTGCTGAGTAGCAGACACTGCTACTAGGCCCAAAGTATTGCCTCGGCTAGATGCAGTTAAAAATTAGTAATTAGATAAACAGGCGGTGTAGCTTGCTTCATGGGTGGACTACTCTGCTGACTAGCTGACACTGAAGCTTTGGAGCAGACCTCTGAATCCCAGGCCATAGTATGAGTAAACAGCACTGCAGACTCAACTATCTCTGTTGCCCCAAGCTATAGTGTATGTAGTTTCTAAAGGTTAATAGGGGGGGGGGAGCGACCCCACCCACCTGGAATTGACGATGCCATCGTCATGTAAAACACAGCAAGGGGACTCCAAAAAGAGTCTCCATTTTTTCCAAAAATTAGGCCACAGACACCACTTAAGTGGCATCAATTTCGCCAGAGTTTCTTAAAATGGTTGGTGAGGTGATTTTCAAAAATCGTCAAGCTTTTAGTCTTCCCAGGATGACACAGGGGTAGAAAAGTCCTTGCAGATCCAGAATTTGTTCATCTTGATGAACGTTAGTCTGTCTACATTGTCACTGGACAGCCGCGTGCGCTTATCTGTCAGCACACCACCAGCAGCGCTGAACACACGTTCAGAGAGAACGCTGGCTGCGTGGCACGACAAGAACTCAAAGGCGTGAGTGGCGAGCTCAGGCCATTTTTCAAGATTGGAAGCCCAAAATGAGCAAGGGTCCAGTTCCACAGTCATGGCATCGATGTTAACTTGGAGATACTCCTGTACCATCCTCTCTAGGCGTTGGCTATGCGTCAGACTTGTCTCTGTCATGAAGCTGCAGTGCACTACAGCGCAACCTTCACTAGGGGGAGTTTAATTGGGACACGAGACTACACACACTGAGCAGCTGAACAGATGCCACCTAGTGGCAAGAGAGTAGTCAGAAAAAGCCGAGTCAGGGCACAAGATAACACGTCAGTACAAAAAGGATTAAAACAGAAAGGATAGTCAGGATGTAGCAAGAGATCAGAAATCCAGGGCGAGCAAAATACGGTACAATATTGACAAATCAAGACAGAGTCAATAGCCAAGCCAGGAGATCAGAATCAGAGAATCAATCAGAACAGACAAACGCAGGGAAAGGGCAGACAGAGGGGGATAACAGACACAGGACAAGTCAGGGTTCACAGCAGGACAAACCAAGGGTTTCCAGAGTCAGGTTCACAAGCCGAAGACAGAACTATAACTTACACTGCCAGCAAGATTCATGGGAGCTAAATAGCAAACCCGAACCCAGAATGAGGCAGAGCAAAGTTAACCCTTGATATGATCTGTCCAAAAAAGGGCAGACACTAATAAACCCTGGAACGGATCATGAGTCTCCTGTGGCCTTGGAAAAGATGGTCTAAAAAATTCTTGAAAAGATTGGAAAAAATTGCTGTTACCACCAGATACGATGTTACTGTTACGGTTTGAGTGATGACTCGACAGTCCCACGGTTGGCAAGTTAGAACTCAGAGATTCACTACGTGCACCACTGGTGTTTTGTGGAAAAGCAGATGTAAGATTCTGTGACAGGCTCTGCTGATACTCCTGCATGCCTGAATTCCTTTCTATGGCAGGAATTACTTCGCCAAATTTACTTTTGTACCAGGGATCTAAGAGTGTGGCAACCCAGTAGTCGGCATTACTTCGGATTCTGACAATCCGAGGGTCATGTTGCAGGTAGTGCAGCAAGAAGGCACTCATGTGTCTTGCGCATCCAGTGGGACCAAGTCCTTGTTGTCTTGGTGGTGGCGAGGTGAGAATCATGCTTCCTTCCTCTGCCCTCTCCCCCCAACCTTGCATAACAGAAATTTGATCAAGGTCTCCCTCATCTGATGAGTCTTCCATGCCCAGCGTTAGTTCGTCCTCCACTTCTTCTTCGGCTCCTGCACTTTCCTCAACAGTTTGGCTGCTACCATGCGCCCTCGGTAATCCCTCTACCCCACCCTCCAATGCCAGCCGCCTTGGTGCTGCCAACCGTCTGGACCTTGGAGATATTATCCCTTCCGCATTTGACTCCTCCTGTTCCTCCTCCTCCTCTTGTCCCACCACCTGACTCCAAATACTGTTTAAGGTGTGCTCCAGCATGTAAATGACCAGAATAGTAATGCTGATAATAGCCTCGTCAGCACTAAACATCTTCGTCGCTATTTAAAAACTGTGTGGAAGGGTGCATAGGTTCCTTATCTGAGACCATACCTGCAGCGTGATTTGCTCCACCTTTGGATCTTGTTGGCCTAGGCTATACGTCATAACGTATTGCACCAGGGCTTGTCGGTGCTGCTATAGTCGCTGCAACATGTGCAGTGATGAATTCCATCGTGTGGGCACATCGCATTTCAGCCGGTGAACTGGCAGGCCCAACGACTTCTGTAGAGATGTAAGTCATTGAGCTGCGGGATGCGAACGGCGGAAGTGAGCACACCGCGACTGTGCACTCTGTAGAAGCCCATCTGGTCTGAGATAGTAGGATAAAAATTGCTGGACAACCAGGTTCAAAACGTGAGCCATACAAGGCACGTGTGCGACTATGCTGCAAACCTTGGTGCGGCCCTTTGCCGGGACAATGTCACACACGTGCCTGGCTGCATGGTCAGTGAAGACAACCATTGATGGAACTCGGTCTTCAGAGCTGACAACTTCTCAGCTGTGTGACTCACATTTCCCAGACATTTCAAGGTAAACACTGCCTGATGCCATTGAGCCCTGGTGACAGCATAGTAAGGAGATGTGCAGGATTCCTTCTGCGCAGTTAGATCGCGAGTGGCATTACCAGACAGGCTTTGGGTGCAGGTGGAGGACAGAGAGGAGGTTGAGGAGGCAGAAGCAGTGGAGGAACTTATAGATACAGAGGATCGACGGAGGGACAGCAAGACTTGGACAGCAGCCCCTTCTCCTGCTGTCACCATAGTTACCCAGTGCCCAGTCACCGACATGTAACACCCTTGTCCATGTGTACTCGTCCAAGAGTCTGTGGTGGAATGCACCTTGTCACACACAGAGTTTCTCAAGGAAGCGGTGATGTTGTGTGCGACATGCTGGTGTAGTGCAGGCACAGCTTTCTTTGAGAAGTAGTGGCGACTGGGCATCTGGTACTGGGGCACTGCGATGGACAAAAGGTCTCGAAAATCCTCTGTGGAGAGAAAACACCGTGTGCACTGCTACAAAACTGGTGCTAAGACTTAGGTTCCCAAACCATCAATATACATATAACATAGAAGTCTAGCACTCAACTTCAGTAACCGTAGAAACGATTTTTATTGGTAGCACAAGAAACGTTTCAGTCCCGTGGGACTTTCATCAGTCACTACAACAACATAAAAAGGGAATTTAACAAAAAAAGGCAGTACATCCTGTACAAAAAATAACTAAAGTATATACAAAAAGAGATACAAATAAACAGACAAGGTAAACTTGAAGTTTAGGTCATAACTGGAAGCAATGAAAAATATCATTTGTGGATGTGTAAACGAGGAAATGAAAGCAAATAACCCCGCTGGGTGTCAATATGCTAAAAGAACGTGACTAGGCCCGGGGACGGGACAAGGCAGATGAATAGATTGAAGCCAGGATAAACATATTGTGCCTATAAGAGCCAATCTGGAAGGTGGAACGGAGCTGAGTCAGAGAGCAACCAGGCAGGGTGTGGACACAACGAGCAATAGAGAAAGAGCCAGTAGGCTGAGCAGAGCAAATAGGTACAATCAATACATCCAGAAGATGGACACACATACCGTGCCTATGAAGGCCAATAGGGTCAGTGGGAGTAAACTGAAAAAATGTCGCTGTATATGGCGCCTGAAATAAGAGAGGAGCAAGAAGGCATATGAGGGCCAGATGACGGCAGGGTATGGGGAAACCGGGGGAGACCCCCTAATACTTACATAGGTAAAACGCCCTAGTAGCATAGATACAAGGCTGTAGAAAAGACACAAAAGTGAATATACAAAACGTATACGGATAAAGGAAGAGTGGTAAAAAGTGAGTATGGCTAGTAATAGTACCTTGAGAGCACAGGAAATGTGGTAGGGAATGATCGCCTGTCGGGTAGAACACCCGTAATGCTACAGGAGAACAAGGAGAGAGGAGATAAGAATGGACCAGGGAGAGAGGTATACCGGTGTAGCAGAGAAAGTTTACCTGAGGATGCTGGATGGGGAGGGGAAGACGAACCACCTCTAGACACGGCGTCCACCGCAAGTCTGGGAGGTAGAGGAGGACGCCGATATAAATAGCGCCAAGAGCCGGCGCCGTAAGTAAGGGGGCGGGACCCGTGACCGGAAGTGACGTAGCGTCATCAGATGTGGAGCGGAAGAAAATGGTGATGCGGTTCACCAGAGTGTGCGTTCCACATCAGTAACCAGCGTACATAGGAACGGAAGCCAAATGGGGTGGGGAGGGTATCCAAACAGAGGAGGCAGATGATGGGCGGGGATATCTAATATAGGAGGGGTTATGTGTAAGAGCAAGGATGGAGAAGGAACAGAAGGAACATATAAGATAAGGGGGAAGAGAGAAAAAAACTAAAAGATATGAGCAGAACAATGAATGTGTTAAGATGAACAATAATGATAACAGTGCTGACCTATATTACGGCTACAGTTTTGTACCCACTGCTGCTATGTGCATTTTTGTGCTCTCTGTTTTCTTCTTTACAGGCACCACTCCTCTCGTCAGCACTGTTATCATTATTGTTCATCTTAACACATTCATTGTTCTGCTCATATCTTTTAGTTTTTTTCTCTCTTCCCCCTTATCTTATATGTTCCTTCTGTTCCTTCTCCATCCATGCTCTTACACATAACCCCTCCTATATTAGATATCCCCGCCCATCATCTGCCTCCTCTGTTTGGATACCCTCCCCACCCCATTTGGCTTCCGTTCCTATGTACGCTGGTTACTGATGTGGAACGCACACTCTGGTGAACCGCATCACCATTTTCTTCCGCTCCACATCTGATGACGCTACGTCACTTCCGGTCACGGGTCCCGCCCCCTTACTTACGGCACCGGCTCTTGGCGCTATTTATATCGGCGTCCTCCTCTACCTCCCAGACTTGCGGTGGACGCCGTGTCTAGAGGTGGTTCGTCTTCCCCTCCCCATCCAGCATCCTCAGGTAAACTTTCTCTGCTACACCGGTATACCTCTCTCCCTGGTCCATTCTTATCTCCTCTCTCCTTGTTCTCCTGTAGCATTACGGGTGTTCTACCCGACAGGCGATCATTCCCTACCACATTTCCTGTGCTCTCAAGGTACTATTACTAGCCATACTCACTTTTTACCACTCTTCCTTTATCCGTATACGTTTTGTATATTCACTTTTGTGTCTTTTCTACAGCCTTGTATCTATGCTACTAGGGCGTTTTACCTATGTAAGTATTAGGGGGTCTCCCCCGGTTTCCCCATACCCTGCCGTCATCTGGCCCTCATATGCCTTCTTGCTCCTCTCTTATTTCAGGCGCCATATACAGCGACATTTTTTCAGTTTACTCCCACTGACCCTATTGGCCTTCATAGGCACGGTATGTGTGTCCATCTTCTGGATGTATTGATTGTACCTATTTGCTCTGCTCAGCCTACTGGCTCTTTCTCTATTGCTCGTTGTGTCCACACCCTGCCTGGTTGCTCTCTGACTCAGCTCCGTTCCACCTTCCAGATTGGCTCTTATAGGCACAATATGTTTATCCTGGCTTCAATCTATTCATCTGCCTTGTCCCGTCCCCCGGCCTAGTCACGTTCTTTTAGCATATTGACACCCAGCGGGGTTATTTGCTTTCATTTCCTCGTTTACACATCCACAAATGATATTTTTCATTGCTTCCAGTTATGACCTAAACTTCAAGTTTACCTTGTCTGTTTATTTGTATCTCTTTTTGTATATACTTTAGTTATTTTTGTACAGGATGTACTGCCTTTTTTTGTTAAATTCCCTTTTTATGTTGTTGTAGTGACTGATGAAAGTCCCAAGGGACTGAAACGTTTCTTGTGCTACCAATAAAAATCGTTTCTACGGTTACTGAAGTTGAGTGCTAGACTTCTATGTTATATGTATATTGATGGTTTGGGAACCTAAGTCTTAGCACCAGTTTTGTAGCAGTGCACACGGTGTTTTCTCTCCACGTATATTTACCCATACGTGTTGCACGCTACTAGGTCATGTCCACCCTTCCTACTTTCTCATATAATGCAGAGGAAACTGCAAATATCCTCGCTCAAACTAAATTATCCAGTGATTTCCTCTCTATTCCACTACGGGAAACCCGCGGCCGGGATTTAGAGCGCGAACTCAGGTCCCTGGTTAACCTTGAATTACATTGCGCCACCCTAACCGAATATCTACGGGTGCAACGCATTCCTAGAGGTTTACGGGTTCCTCTGCGCCCCACTCTTTTTAGTGAATCACCTGAGTTCTGTGTTAAATTTGAACATATTCTTAATAAGTGTTCTTTGGATCTGATCACATTGACAGTGGAACATCTCCAGCGAGCTATCCTTGATAACTCAGAAAAAATCAAAACGATAGAAGCTCAGTTATCCACTACTGGCACACCTGAAGAACTTACCTCCTTGAAAACTGAAATACAGGACCGGATCAACCGCCATAAAAGAGACATTGAAACTAGAAAACGAAACAAGTTCGCAAGGGACGCGGAGGACTATAGGAACAACCAAGTCTATCGATGGCAGGACAGATCCTGGCGCACCAACACGCGAGGAACTCAGCCCATCTCATCAGATGTCTCCACCTCGGGCTCGGACCACGAACAAGGACCCTCCTCCTCTATTCTTCCTCCTTCTTTTTTAGGCCCACGCCGCTACCCCAGAAGAAAACCCGACGGGGACAGGGATCTAAGAAGAAACCAGGAACAAGGCCGGACTACCAGATCGAAGGTATGGACAATTTGGTGATCAACATTTCTTCCAGAACTCTTAGTGTGGCTGAACATTCCCTACTACAAAAGGGACTTTCATTTTGTCCATCTTATCGTTGTCGGACATTTGATCTTGACATGGACCTCCAGCGTTTCTTCCGCCAAATTAGATTGAAAGCGTATTTTGCCACAACACCAGCTTCTAGTGAGAGGGTCACAGAGGTTAGCAATCCCAGAGTCCTATCCTCCACCTCCCTGGGATTACGCCCCAAAAGTCACTTCAGGCCCCCACAGTCCTCTCATGCCGTGGAAACTTTTATTGGCTTCATACAGGACTCTTTCTCTATTTTTAAGGATAATGTGGTGAAGGGTACCCTCTTCTATCCACCCAATCTCTCGGCGGAGGAGAGACATTCCCTTAACAATCTACAGGAGGATAAGTCTATTATTATCAAGCCCGCCGACAAAGGTGGAGCTTTGGTTATAATGGACAAAACTATGTACCTATCTGAAATTACACGCCAGCTTAGTGATATATCTATCTACAAGGTACTAGATAGAGATCCATCACACCAGGTTCATCATGAGATTGAGGGTATTTTACGTAGATATACGGCCCTTGGGGTTCTAGATAAAAAAACGTGTGAATTCTTGATAAACCCTAATCCGATCATACCAGTGTTTTACATGTTACCTAAAATCCACAAAAATCTAGAGAACCCTCCTGGTAGGCCAATCGTGGCCTCCACCGATTCCCTTTTATCTCCTGTAGCTAGGTACCTTGAGAAGGTACTAACGCCACTCATAAAAAAATCTAGGTCCTTCCTCTTGGATACAGGCTCTTTCCTCCACCTGATCCGAGATATACACCAGATACCCCCTGACGCCCTCTTGGTGACCTTAGACGTTAGGGATCTATATACCTCTATTCCACACACCGAGGGTATCGATTCCGCACGCCGTCTCTTGGAGAGCGCAGAGATGGATCCCGATCAAGTGTCACTCTATACAGACCTGTTGAAATTAATTTTAACGTCTAACTTTTTCTTGTTTCAAGAGACTTTTTATTTACAGGTAAGGGGGACAGCTATGGGTTCCCACGCAGCGCCTCCGTACGCAAACGCATACATGATAGATTTTGAAGAAAGCTCTATCTATAAGAACTCTCTCTTTCAGGATCATGTCATCCTGTGGAAAAGATATATCGATGATGTGTTTTGCATTTGGCAGGGGTCCCCAGAAACTCTCGAGGCTTTTTTTGCCTTCCTTAACGTCTCGTGGCCAGGTATCGAATTCACCATCAACACCAGTCCCGACAGTATCAACTTTCTAGATACACTAGTCATCAAAAACACAGATGGCCTCTTGAGCACTGATTTATATTTCAAGAGTACGGACCGTAATAGTCTGCTACACTTTGATAGCCTACATCCACCCTCTACTAAGAGATCTATCCCACGGGCACAGTATCAAAGGGTAGAAAGGATCGTATCTAACACTGAGACTAGAGAGTCATGCATTCAGGGTATGACGAGGAAATTTCAGGCTAGGGGCTATCCCCTTCCCCTGCTAGAAAATTCTCGAACTGCATCTAACACCCCTAAGAGAGACAACACGAAACGTATCCCATTTGTTCATGGATTCCATCCGTCCATATATGTCTTACATAAAGCCATACGGAAACACTGGCCCCTGCTCTCCACAGCCTATCCCGACATACCTGAATTTAAACAACCTTTCCTACCCTGCTTTAAACGGGCCCCCAATCTGAGAGACACCCTGGTCAAAGCAGATATAGGCCCTAGTACTGTTACAAGACAACTTTTTCTCAATGCTCCAAGAAGAGGTACCTTCCCGTGCTTACATTGTGCACAATGCAACAATGTTCTCAAAGGTGACACCATCACACACCCACGCTCGGGTAAGGTATTCAAAATTCATGGTTTTTTCACTTGCAACTCGTCATATGTGGTCTATGTTTTAAAATGCCCTTGTGGCTTACTTTATGTAGGTGAGACATCTCAATCCATTCGTGATAGGGTGTCAAAACATAAGTCCACGATCCGCTGCAATAACCTCCTACTCCCAATACCTCATCATTTTGCAGCTGCGGGACACAATATCTCCCAGTTAAAATTTCTTATTCTAGAGCAGGTGCCACTACCACGTCGGGGTGGTAATAGGATCCTCACCCTTAAAAGACGGGAGGCATATTGGATCCACACACTTGATACGTTAACACCTAAGGGCCTCAATAGAGAATATGAGCTGTCGGCCTTTACCTAATGTGTTTATAGGGCCTAATGTGATACGGATCTGTGTTTTTGCATTTTGTACCTGATTACTAACACGTGTTTTTATTCTCTTTAGAATCGTCTCTATTAATTTGATGGGCACACTATACCTTTCACCTGACTTGTTTCTACCATCCGATACCTACCGGAGGATTACTCATCACGGCTCCTTCTAGGCACCATTAATTCACCTATATTACGGCTACAGTTTTGTACCCACTGCTGCTATGTGCATTTTTGTGCTCTCTGTTTTCTTCTTTACAGGCACCACTCCTCTCGTCAGCACTGTTATCATTATTGTTCATCTTAACACATTCATTGTTCTGCTCATATCTTTTAGTTTTTTTCTCTCTTCCCCCTTATCTTATATGTTCCTTCTGTTCCTTCTCCATCCTTGCTCTTACACATAACCCCTCCTATATTAGATATCCCCGCCCATCATCTGCCTCCTCTGTTTGGATACCCTCCCCACCCCATTTGGCTTCCGTTCCTATGTACGCTGGTTACTGATGTGGAACGCACACTCTGGTGAACCGCATCACCATTTTCTTCCGCTCCACATCTGATGACGCTACGTCACTTCCGGTCACGGGTCCCGCCCCCTTACTTACGGCGCCGGCTCTTGGCGCTATTTATATCGGCGTCCTCCTCTACCTCCCAGACTTGCGGTGGACGCCGTGTCTAGAGGTGGTTCGTCTTCCCCTCCCCATCCAGCATCCTCAGGTAAACTTTCTCTGCTACACCGGTATACCTCTCTCCCTGGTCCATTCTTATCTCCTCTCTCCTTGTTCTCCTGTAGCATTACGGGTGTTCTACCCGACAGGCGATCATTCCCTACCACATTTCCTGTGCTCTCAAGGTACTATTACTAGCCATACTCACTTTTTACCACTCTTCCTTTATCCGTATACGTTTTGTATATTCACTTTTGTGTCTTTTCTACAGCCTTGTATCTATGCTACTAGGGCGTTTTACCTATGTAAGTATTAGGGGGTCTCCCCCGGTTTCCCCATACCCTGCCGTCATCTGGCCCTCATATGCCTTCTTGCTCCTCTCTTATTTCAGGCGCCATATACAGCGACATTTTTTCAGTTTACTCCCACTGACCCTATTGGCCTTCATAGGCACGGTATGTGTGTCCATCTTCTGGATGTATTGATTGTACCTATTTGCTCTGCTCAGCCTACTGGCTCTTTCTCTATTGCTCGTTGTGTCCACACCCTGCCTGGTTGCTCTCTGACTCAGCTCCGTTCCACCTTCCAGATTGGCTCTTATAGGCACAATATGTTTATCCTGGCTTCAATCTATTCATCTGCCTTGTCCCGTCCCCGGGCCTAGTCACGTTCTTTTAGCATATTGACACCCAGCGGGGTTATTTGCTTTCATTTCCTCGTTTACACATCCACAAATGATATTTTTCATTGCTTCCAGTTATGACCTAAACTTCAAGTTTACCTTGTCTGTTTATTTGTATCTCTTTTTGTATATACTTTAGTTATTTTTGTACAGGATGTACTGCCTTTTTTTGTTAAATTCCCTTTTTATGTTGTTGTAGTGACTGATGAAAGTCCCAAGGGACTGAAACGTTTCTTGTGCTACCAATAAAAATCGTTTCTACGGTTACTGAAGTTGAGTGCTAGACTTCGAAAATCCTCTGTGTCCACCAGGCGGAAAGGCAGCATTTCTGTAGCCAACAACTTGCAGATGTTGAAATTCAACCTCTTAGCTTTGTCATGGCTAGGAGGAAATGGTCTTTTACTTGTCCACATCTGAGGGACCGAGGGCTGGCTGCCGTGCTTAGACGGGGTTGAGTAGAGTGTCCCCGGCAAACTGCTGGTCTGTGAGGAAGGTGCAGGCGGAGATATTATGTTGCCTTGATCAAAATGTGGTGGTCTCGATGTCGGTGTCACGAGACAAAAATAGGAAGACAGGAGATTAGGAATCTGGGCCCCTGAACTGCCCCTCAGGCTAGGGGAAGCCCTGTCTTTCCTTAACTTGGGGGTACCCTTGAAGGTAGGGAGGCCCAAGTCACCGACCTGTCCCTGTCTCCTGTTCAACCCTGAACTAAACCCCCAACCCAGGAGGTGAACAGTGTAAACAGCACCACAAAGCAAATAAACATGAATAAACAATATGAGAGTGAAGGGAACACGATATCAAAAGGTGAATGCACAAACTACAAAGTAACAAATCTCAGAACTTAGCTTGTGCACGCCGCTGCAGACTCCACAATACAGATAGTACAGCAACTGAGCTCCAAACACCAGACTTGGCTGATACCAGGGAGCTGCTACTGCGAGGTTGGTCTCCTAAAAGGACCTGTATAACCAACAGTCATCTGATGCACCAGGTGACCTTATAAATGGTGGTGGGAGTGGTCACAAACATCAGCTGATCCAGCAGCAATGCAATAACACCAGCGGCCACCTGCATTAACCCCCAGTGACCAGAAAGGAAAAAAAGGTTTAAATCAGAGGGAAACCAGATCTGCCACAGATCCAAACATGGATCGTGACAGTTGGAGAGCGCTCAACACCAGCATGTGTTTCCACTTGCAAATTTCCTGACGACCTGCCAATCACACTGGCTGTTGTGGGTAAAGAGTTGGAAGGTCTGCATCCAAAACCATGTGCGACTGCTGTCCCCACTGTCACAGAGGATGTAGAGGCCACAGATGCACTTGATGGGCCAGACGGTGGTTGGCCTGGCCCACTAGGCCGCATTGTAGCACAGTGAGCTTCCCACTGCAACTCATGCCTCATATCCATGTGACGATTCATGCATGAAGTACTCAAACTATTCATTTTTTGGCCTCTACTGAGATTTTAATGACAAATCTTACAGACAACATGAGTTGGCTCATCCTTTGTGATCTCAAAAATTGCCCAGGCTATGCAAGGCTTAGAGCCCATGCGACCTGAAGAGCCACCACGACTTGTGCTCAGAGGCACAGTTGTGGTTGAGGATGCAGTTGTTGACGTGCTTCCAGTACTCCATCTCTGTCAAGGAAGGCGCAACCTAACCTCGTCATCACTAGCATCCTCCTCCACCTCCTCTGCTGACCTCATGGACTGTCAGACTGTGGGTTGACAGTAAGTGCGGTCTCCAACCTCGTCATCATCACCCTGTGTGTTCTCACCGAAAAGTCAAGTTTTCATTCCAATCAGGTATCTCAGTCTTATCATCATCTTCCTCATTGTCTCCACCAACAGGAGTTACAGTTTGGGAAAGAGGGTCTACATTATGCTCAGAAATTTCTTCATCTGGGCCTGGATCCGACTCACAAAGATTCTGGGCATCAGTGCAGATCATTTCCTCGTCTGGATTCACAGAAGCTCTGGAGCAGACCTTTGATTCCCAGGCTATAGTATGAGTAAACAGCTCTGCAGACTCAACCATCTGTGTTACCCCATACTCAGATGGGCAGCTGGAGACTTGGGAGCTGTGAGGAAGCAAGTGCGATTGGGGTGACACCTCTGAAGACTGGAGTATTTGTGATGTTGAAGTTGAGGTGGAGGCGAGCCCACTTGAACGAGCACTTGATATCCGTTCAAGCACCTGCTGTTTTTGTGCCTCATCTGGAATTTGTAGCAATGCTCGTAGCGATGGTCGTAAGAAAGGGATCATATCAGATTGTCCACGAAAAGAAGTAGACATCTTACTTTGGCTGGAAGATGGTCTTTCTTCTGCAGATGTTACTGTTGCTTTACCACCTACCTGTTGTGAATTCTGTTGTCGAACTCCCTCCTGTGGTCATGAATGGTACTTCGGCGAGTTCTGTCCATGGACTCCCTCTGGTGGCTGTGAGTGAAGCTGCTGCTTCTGAGGTTCCTTGCACAGGTGACGTGGTTTATCCTTTGGTTGACTGCTCTATTTAACTCCACTCAGATCGTTACTCCATGCCAGCTGTCAATGTTCCTGCATTGGTTCAGTTCGCTCTTGGATCTTTCTGGTGACCTGTCTTCTCCAGCAGAAGCTAAGTTCCTGATAGTTATTATTTGTTCATTGTTTCCTTGTCCAGCTGGTTATCATGATTTTGTCTTGCTAGCTGGAAGCTCTGGGATGCAGAGTGGCACCTCCGCACCGTGAGTCGGTGTGGAGGTCTTTTTGCAAACTCTGCGTGGTCTTTTGTAGTTTTTGTGCTGACCGCAAAGATACCTTTCCTATCCTCTGTCTGTTTGGTAAGTCTGGCCTCCCTTTGCTGAAACCTGTTTCATTTCTGCGTTTGTGACTTCATCTTTACTCACAGTCAATATATGTGGGGGGCTGCCTTTTCCTTTGGGGAATTTCTCTGAGGCAAGGTAGGCTTTATTTTCTATCTCTAGGGCTAGCTAGCTCTTAGGCTGTGAAGAGGCGTCTAGGGAGAGTCAGGAACGCTCCACGGCTATTTCTAGTTGTTGTGATAGGATTAGGGCTTGCGGTCAGCAGAGCTCCCACATCCCAGAGCTTGTCCTGTGTGAGTTTAACTATCAGGTCGTGCCGGGTGCTCCTAACCACCAGGTCATAACAGTACAGCTGGTCCAAAGTATTAATGCATCTCAATAGAGGGATAAGAGAAGTTCTGAGACCATTTTTTTTCTTTGCACTGTGTTTTGTCTTTCTTTTTCCCTAAACCTTTGGGTGGTTTGGGACACAGGTGTAGATATGGACATTCAAGGTCTGTCCTCTTGTGTGGATCATCTCACTGCAAGGGTACAAAACATTCAAGATTTTGTGGTTCAGAATCCTATGTTAGAGCCTAGAATTCCTATTCCTGATTTATTTTCTGGGGATAGATCTAAGTTCTTGAATTTCAAAAATAATTGAAAACTGTTTCTAGCTTTGAAACCCCGCTCCTCTGGTGACCCCGTTCAACAAGTAAAAATCATTATTTCTTTGTTGCGTGGTGACCCTCAAGACTGGGCATTTTCCCTTGCGCCAGGAGATCCTGCATTGCGTGATGTTGATGCGTTTTTTCTGGCGCTTGGATTGCTTTATGATGAACCAAATTCAGTGGATCAGGCAGAGAAAATTTTGCTGGCTTTGTGTCAGGGTCAGGATGAAGTGGAGGTGTACTGTCAGAAGTTTAGAAAGCGGTCTGTGCTTACTCAGTGGAATGAGTGTGCCCTGGCGGCAATTTTCAGAAAGGGTCTTTCTGAAGCCCTTAAGGATGTCATGGTGGGATTTCCCACGCCTGCTGGTCTGAATGAGTCTATGTCCTTGGCCATTCAGATCGATCGGCGCTTGCGTGAGCGCAAAGCTGTGCACCATCTGGCGGTATTCTCTGAGCATAGGCCTGAGCCTATGCAGTGTGATAGGACTTTGACCAGAGCTGAACGGCAAGAACACAGACGTCGGAATGGGCTGTGTTTTTACTGTGGTGAATCCACTCATGCTATCTCCGATTGTCCTAAGCGCACTAAGCGGTTCGCTAGGTCGGCCACCATTGGTACGGTACAGTCTAAATTTCTTTTGTCCGTTACTCTGATTTGCTCTCTGTCGTCCTATTCTGTAATGGCATTTGTGGATGTCACGCACGCGCCCAGACTGGTTGGCGCGGGCATACGCTGGTGTGGCCCCACTGGACCACAGACCAAACTTCCCTGGAAGGGGCGTAACTAAGTAGCTTCCTAGGTGTTCGCTGGAGCCTCTGATGGTGAGGTCAGACTTGTGCAATAGGAAGCTACCAGGTGCCACTCCAGGGTGATGTCTGGCTGTGGCTGCTGATCCCACTAAGGAACGGAGCGGGCACGGCTGGCACTCTGGCTGACAGGCGGGCACGGCTGGGACACAGGCAGGCAGACGGGTACAACAGAGACACTGGCGGGCAGGCGGACACGGCTGGCTCTCTGGTAGGCAGGCGGGTACGGCTGGAACATAGGAAGAACCGGTAGGGACCGGTCTGCAGGCAGGTATGTGAAACAGGTGGGAACCTGTTCAGACAGGAGGACTAAGTAACAAGTAGAGAAAGACCGCAAGAGTGGATGCAGAGCGAAAGCACAAGAGCTAGAACCAAGAACAGAAACGCAGGAGGCTGAGTACAAGTAGAAGGTGGAGCAAAGAGAAGAGAAGGAGAAGGCAGAGCCAAGGGCGGAGCCGCAAGAGGCGGAGCAAAGGGCGGAGATGCTGGAGGCGGAGCCAAGAGCGGAGACGCTGGAGGCGGAGCCAAGAGCGGAGACGCTGGAGGCGGAGCCAAGAGCGGAGACCCTGGAGGCGGAGCCAAGAGCGGAGACGCTGCAGGCGGAGCCAAGAGCGGAGATGCTGGAGGCGGAGCCAAGAGCAGAGACGCTGGAGGCGGAGCCAAGAGCGGAGACGCTGGAGGCGGAACCAAAAGCGGAGATGCTGGAGGTAACGCCAAGAGCGGAGACGCTGGAGGCGGAGCCAAGAGCAGAGACGGAGCCAAGTGTAGAAACACAGGAGGCAGAGCCAGATAGAACCGCAAAGAGCGGAGCCAGATAGAACCGCAAAAAGCGGAGCCACAGAGCAAAGCCAGAGAGTGCGAAGCAAGGTCTGAGTGCAGAGCCGCAAGAGTGCGGAGTGTAAGCAGACTGAGAACACAAGGAAAGACAAAGCAGGGAAGGAAGCCACAGACAAGGAGACCAAGAAAAGACAAAGTACAGACAAGGCAATGGAACAAGGCACAGGGACAAAGACACAGGGACCAGGATATTCTGCCTCCTGGAGGGCGGACTACAAGATCAAAGCAATAGCACAGAGAAAAGCCTCCAGAGAGGGAGTAACTCAGAGCAAGGCCAGGCAAACTCAGCAGCTAAATACTAACTGAGCTAACACATTGCACAGGCCCAGACCACAGGGTGGAGCTGCACTATATACAGGAGGCCTCTTGGTAATTGGTCAGGAACTGATTAGACAGATGCACCTGATTCCTATGAGAACCAGAGAGTTCAGGCGCCGTCCCCGTATACACAGGGCTGCCACTAGAAATTTCGGGGCCCCATACTTGCAAAATTTTCGGGGCCCCCTTGAAACTCTGCCCAGGCTCCACCCCAGCCCTGCCTCCAGGCTCCACCCCACGAACTGTCCACAGTACCACCGCCCTCTCTTGGAAAATCTCCACTTCTCACCTATCACACATTGACAGTTCCCATCACCAGATCACACATATAGCCGGCAGCTTTTGTTTTGGCCAAAAGATTTTTTAAGCCGCCACCACAACAAGGTAGACACTTTTGGCCGGGCCCTACTCTACTGTAACCTACTAAATATTTGTTAAAATATGCAATACAATTTAGGTATATTTTTATTTATTTTTCAATTTTTAAAATGACCTATAATACTACATACAAGGAACAAATACCACAGCACTATGACCAGATGACATATTACCACCACAGTGATCGAATAATATAAAATACAAGGAACAAATACCGCTACACCATGACCAGACCACATATTACCACCAATGACTGAATACTACAATACTGATCAGTAATAAAAAAAAAAAAACACAATACTATCACCATCAGTGCCATTATACACAGGAGATCTGTAATTAGTAAGCAGTGTCTGTGTACAGGTAATACAGTGATCACTGGTGACATTACACACAGGAGCTCTGTATATAATGTATAGGTAATACAGTGATCACTGGTGACATTGTACACAGGACCTCTGTATATAGTATACAGTGTATAGTGTAAGTGTATAGGTAACACTGACTCACCAGTGACGTCTCTAGGTGAAGTCCTTCATCTTTCATCCAGCACAGACCGCCATCACTTCATCCAGCCAGGACTCGTCTCTGCAGGAAATAAAACAGTTATCTCGAGTTACGCTTGTAGAACACATTACTTAATTTTCCCAACTTCTACATTACACCACATGAAGAAGGCAACATAGTATCACTCTACACAGTAACAGGACCGCCCCCCCATTTAAAACAGTATACTCAAAAAATAAAATAAATACATCACTGCAATAATAATATCCCTTAATTAGCCCCTATGGTAATATTCGCCATCCTAGCCCCCGTGTGTCTCATTCCAGGCTCCAGCCATATGTTCTCCCATCCTGCCCTCATGAGTATCCATTCTGCCCCATATGATCTCCCCATCCTGCCCCATCTGTCTCCATCGTATCCATCCTGCCCCATCTGTCTCCAATCTTGCCCCATCTGTCTCCATTCTGCCCCATCTGTTTCCAATCCTGCCCCATTTATGTCCAGCACTCTGCCCCATCTGTGTCCAGCACTCTGCCCCATCTCTGTCCAGCACTCTGCCCCATCTCTGTCCAGCACTCTGCCCCATCTCTGTCCAGCACTCTGCCCCATCTCTGTCCAACACTCTGCCCCATCTCTGTCCAACACTCTGCCCCATCTCTGTCCAATCTTGCCCCATCTCTGTCCAGCACTCTGCCCCATCTCTGTCCAGCACTCTGCCCCATCTCTGTCCAGCACTCTGCCCCATCTCTGTCCAGCACTCTGCCCCATCTCTGTCCAGCACTCTGCCCCATCTCTGTCCAGCACTCTGCCCCATATCTGTCCAGCACTCTGCCCCATCTCTGTCCAGCTTTCTGCCCCCCATGTGTCCAGCTTTCTGCCCCCCATGTGTCCAGCTTTCTGCCCCCCCGTGTCCAGCTTACTGCCCCCCCTGTGTCCAGCTTTCTGCCCCCTCCTGTGTCCAGCTTTCTGCCCCCCCCTGTGTCCAGCTTTCTGCCCCCCCGTGTCCAGCTTACTGCCCCCCCGTGTCCAGCTTTCTGCCCCCTGTGTCCAGCTTTCTGCCCCCCCCCTGTGTCCAGCTTTACTGTCCCCTCTGTGTCCAGCTTTACTGCCCCCTCTGTGTCCAGCTTTACTGCCCCCTCTGTGTCCAGCCTTCTGCCCCCCTGTGTCCAGCTTTACTGCCCCCCTGTGTCCAGCCTTCTGCCCCCCCGTGTCCAGCTTTACTGCCCCCTCTGTGTCCAGCCTTACTGCCCCCTCTGTGTCCAGCCTTCTGCCCCCCCTGTGTCCAGCTTTACTGCCCCCGTGTCCAGCGGCCTTCTGCCCCCGTGTCCAGCTTTACTGCCCCCTCTGTGTCCAGCTTTACTGCCCCCTCTGTGTCCAGCCTTCTGCCCCCCCTGTGTCCAGCTTTACTGCCCCCCTGTGTCCAGCCTTCTGCCCCCCCTGAGTCCAGCTTTACTGCCCCCTCTGTGTCCAGCCTTACTGCCCCCTCTGTGTCCAGCCTTCTGCCCCCCCTGTGTCCAGCTTTACTGCCCCCGTGTCCAGCGGCCTTCTGCCCCCGTGTCCAGCTTTACTGCCCCCTCTGTGTCCAGCTTTACTGCCCCCTGTGTCCAGCCTTCTGCCCCCCCTGTGTCCAGCTTTACTGCCCCCCTGTGTCCAGCCTTCTGCCCCCCTGTGTCCAGCTTTACTGCCCCCCTGTGTCCAGCGGCCTTCTGCCCCCCCCCGTGTCTAGCTTTACTGCCCCCTCTGTGTCCAGCTTTACTGCCCCCTCTGTGTCCAGCCTTCTGCCCCCCCTGTGTCCAGCTTTACTGCCCCGTGTCCAGCTTTACTTCCCCCCTGTGTCCAGCGGCCTTCTGCCCCCTCTGTGTCCAGCTTTACTGCCCCCTCTGTGTCCAGCTTTACTGCCCCCGTGTCCAGCTTTACTGCCCCCTCTGTGTCCAGCCTTCTGCCCCCCGTGTCCAGCTTTTCTGCCCCCTCTGTGTCCAGCCTTCTGCCCCCCCTGTGTCCAGCTTTACTGCCCCCCTGTGTCCAGCCTTCTGCCCCCCGTGTCCAGCTTTACTGCCCCCCTGTGTCCAGCGGCCTTCTGCCCCCCTGTGTCCAGCTTTACTGCCCCCTCTGTGTCCAGCTTTACTGCCCCCTCTGTGTCCAGCCTTCTGCACCCCCTGTGTCCAGCTTTACTGCCCCCTCTGTGTCCAGCCTTCTGCCCCCCGTGTCCAGCTTTACTGCCCCCCTGTGTCCAGCGGCCTTCTGCCCCCCGTGCTTTACTGCCCCCCCTGTGTCCAGCTTTACTGCCCCCTCTGTGTCCAGCCTTCTGCCCCCCGTGTCCAGCGGCCTTCTGCCCCCTCTGTGTCCAGCTTTACTGCCCCCTCTGTGTCCAGCGGCCTTCTGCCCCCCTGTGTCCAGCTTTACTGCCCCCTCTGTGTCCAGCCTTCTGCCCCCCGTGTCCAGCGGCCTTCTGCCCCCTCTGTGTCCAGCTTTACTGCCCCCTCTGTGTCCAGCGGCCTTCTGCCCCCCTGTGTCCAGCTTTACTGCCCCCTCTGTGTCCAGCCTTCTGCCCCCCGTGTCCAGCTTTACTGCCCCCCTGTGTCCAGCGGCCTTCTGCCCCCTCTGTGTCCAGCTTTACTGCCCCCTCTGTGTCCAGCCTTCTGCCCCCCGTGTCCAGCGGCCTTCTGCCCCCTCTGTGTCCAGCTTTACTGCCCCCTCTGTGTCCAGCCTTCTGTCCTCCCCCTCCCCCCCCGGATCGCCGCTCTCAATAGAAAAAAAAAAAAGTTCTGCTTACCTGCCGCGCTCCTGATCTCTCCACGCAGCTGCACTGTGCACTCACCGGCGACTGACAATGACGTCAGACGCCGGCGACCTGCACGCTGCGGCTGGCGGCTGTTAACTATTGACGTGCGGGCGCGGGCCCGCATGTCAATAGCGTACAGCTGTAGCGCCGGCCGCCGCTAAGGGCCCGGTTCAGCCTGCGGCTGCCGGTAGGGGCCCGGTGAGCAGGTAAGAGGGGGCCCGATGCGGGCCCCCTCTGCTCACCGGGCCCCATACGCCAGTCACGGCTGTAATGCCCTGATGGCGGCCCTGCCTATACACATAGCCATGAAGCATGCACAGAGCATTCACAGAACATGGAGCTGGCATGAAACAGAAACCACATCATGGCCTGGAGCAGTGGGTAAGATTGTGTGAGAGATGTGAGGCCATGCTGTGATGCCAGCAGAGTTGTTACAGTACCCCCCCTTTACGGCCCCTCTTCTTCAAGCCCGCCAGAATAACTTGTAGAAGAAGGATAGGAGCACACATAGTCCAGGCCAACATGACATCTTCAGGGTAGAATAAGGCAGGCGGGTCACCAGGAATTTCATAAAACAAAGTCTCTTGGTGCTCAACAGGGTTAGCTTCCACAATGAGCTGGACCACCTCCTTCAGGTAGACAGGTAACAGGGAATTGAATGCTGCTGTTTTAACATCTTCACCAGCCGGACACATGGAAACTGGAAGCCTTCTCATAGGATTCAACTTTTGCCCGACAGGTAGCAGAGATGTTCTTAGATACGGAACACAAGAAAAGTCAGGAATAGTCGTGGGAGATATGTGTTGAGATAGTCACCGCCTCCCCATCTTCAGTGACGTTAGCACACCTTGACTCGACGACTAACTGTTTACTGGTATAGTCGCTGGAGATGTGTGGAGACATCGTCACCGTTTCCCTATCTTCAGTGACGTCAGCACACCTTGACTCGATGACTAACTGTTTACTGGTATAGTCATTGGAGATGTGTGGAGACATCGTCACCGTTTCCCCATCTTCGGTGACGTCAGCACACCTTGACTCGACGACTAGCAGACCAGCTGAAGAAGATGACACTGCTGAGTGTCTTTGACGCATGGGAACCAGACACTTCTCAAGACTGGGTAAGTTCAAACAAAGCACTTTACTGGAACTCTTGACCAGAGCGGGTGGTAGAGTCCTTGGCTCAGAATGACCCATGGGCATAACAGACAGCATACGGTAGACAAACTTCTTCGTGTATAAGGCTCCAACTTTGAGCTGTAGTTGTCCTTGCAGGACTAGACTGCTCTTGAGTAGGGCTTGACCAACTTCAGACAACGCCCTTACCGGGTTCTGGAGCTGTATGACAGAGACCACACACCGACTCCGAATGGTTGGCGACTTTACCACACCAAAGCTCCCGGAAAACAGAGACACAGTCTTTGATTTTAATGGAGAGGAAGAACTCTCACCTAGGGCAGCCTCTCCTGCTGGCCCAGGGTTTTGGAGTTTTAGATCTACAGGGCAGAGACCGTCAGGATGTTCCTTGCAACCGCAGCGATACCGCGTTCCCTTCTTGCGGCTGGATTTGGGCTGCTGCTTTGCCAGCCCACTTTTATCAGCCTTCCGGGGTTTTGCTTGGGTAGCTGCTGGGACAGGTAGAGGAACAGGTGGGTCTTGGACGGACTTGGTCAGACGTGACGATTTCTTTGCGGGTTTCGCCCGTCTGGACCGCCTCTCAGATCTAGATGGGGAAGACTTCACAGGAGCAGCAGGACGAGGCTTGTCAAAGACTTTACGGAAGGCCACCAGGAAGGCCCCAAGACTCATGACGATAGGATCCCCTGCTTCCCAGAGGGGACAAATCCATAATAAAGCATCTCCTGCTAGGTAGGACATGATATAGCCCACCTTAATCTGGTCAGAGGGAAAACAAGCTGCATTCTGCAGGATGTAGCGCAAGCACTGTTCCAGGAAGCTTTGGCATTCCTCTGGATTCCCATAGAACCTAGGTGGGTCTGCTGGGTTGTGCTCTTCCTCATAGGCCAGAATTTGGTTGTAGAGAGCATTTGAAACTATGATTGGGCCCGAGGTCTCCTCAATTGGAACGACACAGGGCGGAACAAATTCTTCAGCTTGCTCATACTGGTAGAGAGAAAGTTCATCATGCTCAGAGAGCGGTAGGACATGGGATACAGCGGAGGCCATGGCCTGTGCAAACTGTCACGCACGCGCCCAGACTGGTTGGCGCGGGCATACGCTGGTGTGGCCCCACTGGACCACAGACCAAACTTCCCTGGAAGGGGCATAACTAAGTAGCTTCCTAGGTGTTCGCTGGAGCCTCTGATGGTGAGGTCAGACTTGTGCAATAGGAAGCTACCAGGTGCCACTCCAGGGTGATGTCTGGCTGTGGCTGCTGATCCCACTAAGGAACGGAGCGGGCACGGCTGGCACTCTGGCTGACAGGCGGGCACGGCTGGGACACAGGCAGGCAGACGGGTACAACAGAGACACTGGCGGGCAGGCGGACACGGCTGGCTCTCTGGTAGGCAGGCGGGTACGGCTGGAACATAGGAAGAACCGGTAGGGACCGGTCTGCAGGCAGGTATGTGAAACAGGTGGGAACCTGTTCAGACAGGAGGACTAAGTAACAAGTAGAGAAAGACCGCAAGAGCGGATGCAGAGCGAAAGCACAAGAGCTAGAACCAAGAACAGAAACGCAGGAGGCTGAGTACAAGTAGAAGGTGGAGCAAAGAGAAGAGAAGGAGAAGGCAGAGCCAAGGGCGGAGCCGCAAGAGGCGGAGCCAAGAGCGGAGACGCTGGAGGCGGAGCCAAGAGCGGAGACGCTGGAGGCGGAGCCAAGAGCGGAGACGCTGGAGGCGGAGCCAAAATCTGAGACGCTGGAGGCGGAGCCAAGAGCAGAGACGCTGGAGGCGGAACCAAAAGCAGAGACGCTGGAGGTAACGCCAAGAGCGGAGACGCTGGAGGCGGAGCCAAGAGCAGAGACGGAGGTAAGTGTAGAAACACAGGAGGTGGAGCCAGATAGAACCGAAAAGAGCGGAGCCAGATAGAACCACAAAGAGCGGAGCCACAGAGCAAAGCCAGAGAGTGCGAAGCAAGGTCTGAGTGCAGAGCCGCAAGAGTGCGGAGTGTAAGCAGACTGAGAACACAAGGAAAGACAAAGCAGGGAAGGAAGCCACAGACAAGGAGACCGAGAAAAGACAAAGTACAGACAAGGCAATGGAACAAGACACAGGGACAAAGACACAGGGACCAGGATATTCTGCCTCCTGGAGGGCGGACTACAAGATCAAGGCAATAGCACAGAGAAAAGCCTCCAGAGAGGGAGTAACTCAGAGCAAGGCCGGTCAAACTCAGCAGCTAAACACTAACTGAGCTAACACATTGCACAGGCCCAGACCACAGGGTGGAGCTGCACTATATACAGGAGGCCTCTTGGTAATTGGTCAGGAACTGATTAGACAGATGCACCTGATTCCTATGAGAACCAGAGAGTTCAGGCGCCGGCCCCCTATACACATAGCCATGAAGCATGCACAGAGCAGAGACACAGAACATGGAGCTGGCATGAAACAGAAACCACATCATGGCCTGGAGCAGTGGGTAAGATTGTGTGAGAGATGTGAGGCCATGCTGTGATGCCAGCAGAGTTGTTACAGTGGATTCAGGCGCTGCCCTGAATTTGATGGACTTGGAGTTTGCCAGGCGCTGTGGTTTTTTCTTGGAGCCCTTGCAGTATCCTATTCCATTGAGAGGAATTGATGCTACGCCTTTGGCCAAGAATAAGCCTCAGTACTGGACTCAATTGACCATGTGCATGGCTCCTGCACATCAGGAGGATATTCGCTTTTTGGTGTTGCATAATCTGCATGATGTGATCGTTTTGGGGTTGCCATGGCTACAGGTCCATAATCCAGTGTTGGATTGGAAATCTATGTCTGTGTCCAGCTGGGGTTGTCAGGGGGTACATGGTGATGTTCCATTGTTGTCAATTTCGCCTTCCATTCCTTCTGAAGTCCCAGAGTTTTTATCAGATTACCGGGATGTATTTGAAGAGCCCAAATCCGGTGCCCTACCTCCTCATAGGGATTGCGATTGTGCTATTAATTTGATTCGTGGTAGTAAGTTTCCTAAGGGCCGTCTGTTTAATTTATCTGTGCCAGACCACTCCGCTATGCGGAGTTATGTAAAGGAATCCTTGGAGAAGGGTCATATTCGCCCGTCGTCGTCACCATTGGGAGCAGGCTTCTTTTTTGTGGCCAAGAAGGATGGCTCTTTGAGACCTTGTATTGATTACCACCTTCTTAATAAGATCACAGTCAAATTTCAGTATCCTTTGCCGCTGCTGTCTGATTTGTTTGCTCGGATTAAGGGGGCTAGTTGGTTCACCAAGATAGATCTTCGAGGGGCATATAACCCTGTGCGAATTAGACAGGGCGATGAATGGAAAACAGCATTTAATACGCCTGAGGGCCATTTTGAGTACCTGGTTATGCCATTCGGGCTTTCTAATGCTCCATCTGTGTTTCAGTCCTTTATGCATGACATCTTCCGAGAGTACCTGGATAGATTCATGATTGTATATTTGGATGACATTTTGGTCTTTTCGGATGATTGGGAGTCTCATGTGAAGCAGGTCAGAATGGTGTTCCAGGTCCTTCGTGTGAATTCCTTGTTTGTGAAGGGGTCAAAGTGTCTCTTTGGAGTTCAGAAGGTTTCATTTTTGGGTTTCATTTTTTCCCCTTCTACTATTGAGATGGATCCTGTTAAAGTTCAGGCCATTTATGATTGGACTCAGCCGACATCTGTGAAGAGTCTGCAGAAGTTCCTGGGCTTTGCTAATTTTTACCGTCGCTTCATCGCTAATTTTTCTAGTATTGCTAAACCGTTGACTGATTTGACCAAGAAAGGTGCTGATGTGGTCAATTGGTCCTCTGCGGCTGTAGAAGCTTTTCAGGAGTTGAAGTGTCGTTTTTCTTCTGCCCCTGTGTTGTGCCAGCCAGATGTTTCGCTCCCGTTTCAGGTCGAGGTTGATGCTTCCGAGATTGGAGCAGGGGCTGTTTTGTCGCAAAGAAGTTCTGATGGCTCGGTGATGAAACCATGTGCCTTCTTTTCTAGAAAATTCTCGCTTGCTGAGCGCAATTATGATGTTGGCAATCGAGAGTTGTTGGCCATGAAGTGGGCATTCGAGGAGTGGCGACATTGGCTTGAAGGAGCTAAACATCGCGTGGTGGTCTTGACGGATCACAAGAATTTGACTTATCTCGAGTCTGCCAAATGGTTGAGTCCTAGACAGGCTCGATGGTCGCTCTTTTTCTCCCGTTTTGATTTTGTGGTTTCATACCTTCCGGGATCTAAGAATGTGAAGGCTGATGCCCTGTCAAGGAGTTTTGTGCCTGATTCTCCGGGTATTTCGGAGCCGGCGGGTATTCTTAAAGAGGGGGTAATTTTGTCTGCCATCTCCCCTGATTTGCGGCGTGTGCTGCAGAAGTTTCAGGCTGATAGACCTGACCGTTGTCCTACGGAGAAACTGTCCCTGATAGATGGACTAGTAGAGTTATCTCTGAGGTTCATTGTTCGGTGTTGGCTGGTCATCCTGGAATCTTTGGTACCAGAGACTTGGTGGCTAGATCCTTTTGGTGGCCTTCCTTGTCACGGGATGTGCGTTCTTTTGTGTAGTCCTGTGGGACTTGTGCTCGGGCTAAGCCCTGCTGTTCTCGTGCCAGTGGGTTGCTTTTGCCCTTGCCGGTCCCGAAGAGGCCCTGGACGCATATTTCCATGGATTTTATTTCTGATCTCCCTGTTTCTCAAAGGATGTCGGTCATTTGGGTGGTTTATGATCGCTTCTCTAAGATGGTCCATTTGGTACCCTTGTCTAAATTGCCTTCCTCCTCTGATTTGGTGCCATTGTTTTTCCAGCATGTGGTTCGTTTGCATGGCATTCCAGAGAACGTCGTCTTGGACAGAGGTTCCCAGTTTGTTTCGAGGTTTTGGCGGTCCTTTTGTGCTAAGATGGGCATTGATTTGTCTTTTTCTTCGGCTTTCCATCCCCAGACTAATGGCCAAACCGAACGAACTAATCAAACTTTGGAGACATATCTGAGATGCTTTGTTTCTGCTGATCAGGATGATTGGGTGTCCTTCTTGCCTTTGACTGAGTTTGCCCTTAATAATCGGGCCAGCTCGGCTACTTTAGTTTCTCCTTTTTTCTGTAATTCTGGTTTCCATCCTCGTTTCTCTTCAGGGCAGGTTGAGCCTTCGGACTGTCCTGGTGTGGATACGGTGGTGGACAGGTTGCAGCAGATTTGGACTCATGTGGTGGACAATTTGACATTGTCCCAGGAGAAGGCTCAACATTTTGCTAACCGCCAGCGCTGTGTTGGTCCCTGACTTCGTGTTGGGGATTTGGTTTGGTTGTCATCTCGTCATATTCCTATGAAGGTTTCCTCTCCTAAGTTTAAGCCTCGTTTCATTGGGCCATAAGATTTCTGAAGTTCTTAATCCTGTGTCATTTCGTTTGGACCTTCCAGCTTTTTTTGCCATCCATAATGTGTTCCATAGGTCGTTGTTGCGGAGATACGTGGCGCCTATGGTTCCCTCCGTTGATCCTCCTGCCCCGGTGTTGGTCGAGGGGGAGTTGGAGTATGTGGTGGAGAAGATTTTGGATTCTCGTGTTTTGAGACGGAAACTCCAGTACCTGGTCAAGTGGAAGGGTTATGGTCAGGAAGATAATTCCTGGGTTTTTGCCTCTGATGTTCATGCTGCCGATCTAGTTCGTGCCTTTCATTTGGCTCATCCTGATCGGCCTGGGGGCTCTGGTGAGGGTTCGGTGACCCCTCCTCAAGGGGGGGGTACTGTTGTGAATTCTGTTGTCGAACTCCCTCCTGTGGTCGTGAATGGTACTTCGGCGAGTTCTGTCCATGGACTCCCTCTGGTGGCTGTGAGTGAAGCTGCTGCTTCTGAGGTTCCTTGCACAGGTGACGTGGTTTATCCTTTGGGTGGCTGCTCTATTTAACTCCACTCAGATTGTTACTCCATGCCAGCTGTCAATGTTCCTGCATTGGTTCAGTTCGCTCTTGGATCTTTCTGGTGACCTGTCTTCTCCAGCAGAAGCTAATTTCCTGATAGTTATTATTTGTTCATTGTTTCCTTGTCCAGCTTGTTATCATGATTTTGTCTTGCTAGCTGGAAGCTCTGGGATGCAGAGTGGCACCTCCGCACCGTGAGTCGGTGCGGAGGTCTTTTTGCAAACTCTGCGTGGTCTTTTGTAGTTTTTGTGCTGACCGCAAAGATACCTTTCCTATCCTCTGTCTGTTTGGTAAGTCTGGCCTCCCTTTGCTGAAACCTGTTTCATTTCTGCGTTTGTGACTTCATCTTTACTCACAGTCAATATATGTGGGGGGCTGCCTTTTCCTTTGGGGAATTTCTCTGAGGCAAGGTAGGCTTTATTTTCTATCTCTAGGGCTAGCTAGCTCTTAGGCTGTGAAGAGGCGTCTAGGGAGAGTCAGGAACGCTCCACGGCTATTTCTAGTTGTTGTGATAGGATTAGGGCTTGCGGTCAGCAGAGCTCCCACATCCCAGAGCTTGTCCTGTGTGAGTTTAACTATTAGGTCGTGCCGGGTGCTCCTAACCACCAGGTCATAACACCTACCCCACGGACACAACATTATTTCCCTTTCCAACACACCTATTCCCCTTTCCACCAGCAGCAGGCCTTTTGCCACTCATTTTGGTGCTTAACTCTGTAGTTGTTGAAACAAAAAACGATGGATGGAAACCGAGCAGAGCTGAGTGGCCAAACTGTGGTACTAGCCCAAAATGATTTACTGGGTTAGATGCAGTAAAAATTTAGATACACAGACAGTGTAGCTAGCTTCACAGGTGGGCTACTCCGCTGACATGCAGATACTGCTACTAGGCCTAAAACGATTTACTGGGTTAGATGCAGTAAAAATTTAGATACACAGGCGGTGTAGCTAGCTTCACAGGCGGGCTACTCCGCTGACATGCAGACACTGCTACTAAGCCCAAAACGATTTACTGGGGTAGATGCAGTAAAAACTTAGATACACAGGCGGTGTAGCTAGCTTCACAGGCGGCTACTCCGCTGATGTGCAGACACTGCTACTAAGCCCAAAACGATTTTCTGGGTTAGATGCAGTAAAAATTTAGATACATAGGTGGTATAGCTTGCTTCACAGGCGGGCTACTCCGCTGACGTGCAGACACTGCTACTAGGCCCAAAACGATTTACTGGGTTAGATGCAGTAAAAATTTAGATACACAGGCGGTGTAGCTAGCTTCACGGGCAGGCTACTCAGATGACTACCAGATAATGCTACTAGCCCAAAAGGATTGGCTGAGCTAGATTACACCAAATGCTGTGACAAACACTTGCACAGCACTGGCACAGACCTGCCTTGCAAAAGTGCTATGATCGGCTGTAACCTACCCTGAAAAGGGCTGATATTACAACTAGCCTCGACTCCCTAAACCTACCTCTGTCTATCTAAGTGCAAATTCGCTCGCAATTAACACTCTTAGACTGGATAGCGCCCACAGCAGCAGGGGTGCCATCTAACACTAAGCTACAGCAGTGTGGAAATGGTGGCGATGGAGAAAATGGCTGGTTCTTATAGGGCAAGGACATGTGACATGTGACATACACAGCCAATGACACATGCCCTTGCTTGTGTGCATCACATGCACTTTGCTGTGTGTGTGTGCACTGCTGATAGGCTGAGAGCCCCACTGTAAATGCGGAAAAGAAAAAGAAAATGGAGATCGGCATTATTTTAGAACAGATCTAACCCTCGCCTACCCCCCTCCCCCCCCCCTCCCCCCGTACACTATACACTGAAACAGTCTATTAACATTGATAAACAGTTTTAATGTGAAAATCAAGTTAGGCTTTTGGTGAACGAACAGTTATCAAACAGAAACTCGAACAGCCAAATTTTAAGCAAATTGTTCGAGTTCGGCAAACGACTTGAACACCGCCCAAAACAGCTTGAATTTGACATTGACGAACAGTTCGACTCGAACACCGCTCATCTCTAATATTGACATGCTTTGCACCTATTATCTCCACATTTGAAAAAGCCTTTGACATTAAGCCAATTTTTGGGGATAGAGTATTTATTGGAATTATCTTGGAAAGTGCTTGGGGACATCATTGAACCTAAAGTAGATGCTCTTTTTGGTGCAAAACGCACAAATGTTTTAAAATCTCTTTTAAATTTTTATCCTGGTTTAACATGGGTAAATATTTTTTGATGATGGAAACTATTTGATTGTATTGGGAGCTATAACTAGTGGTGAAGGTAACACCAGTTATATAAGTGTTATTACAGGATTTTATTTTACGTTGTTCATTAGAACGCTATACATGCTACCAAAAGTGCACAAGTCCTTAGAAAATCCACCAGGTAGGCAGATCTGGGATTGGTGGGCTTTTTGAGCATTCATGCATTTATCTGGACTATTTCCTACAACCTTTTGTCTGTTCCTTAGGTTCATTTGTCAGGGATTTGGCACATCTCATCCAATAATTAGAAGAGCTTACCATACCAACCAATACCATCATTTTGTCACTTGATGTTGAGTCGCTTTATATGATCGTTGAACATCAATTAGGCCTTCATGCGGTTGCATATTTTTTAGGCAAAAACTCGAGTAGAGATAGAAGACATGATTCTTTCATTTTGGATCTCCTGAGGGTTATCCTAGAAAAAAATACTTAATTTTTTATCTAGGTTTTTATAGACAGGCATCTGGTACAGCAATGGGCGCGAGATCTGTGCCCTCCTACGCAAATCTTTTTATAGAATGATGGAAGGACACTCATGTGAGACTCTTGGTACCCTTTCAGCATCATGTACTGAAATGGTATCGGTATATTGATGATATACTGCTATTTTGGACCGGCACTTTGGAGAATTGCAATCTTTTTATTAATGAGCTTAATGCGAACCCTTAGAACATCAAATTGTCCTCATGTATCTCTACCACCATTTTTTAACTTCTTGGATCTTCAGATTTCCATTCAAGGGAATAGATTACGTACTTGTTTATATCGGAAGGAAACAGCAGCGAATAGTTTTTTACACTATTCAAGGGCCCACCCGGCACACCTGCGCAATGGCATACCAAAGGGACAATTCCTACGTCTGAGATGTAACTGCAGCACCCTAGTCGATTTTTCAAGTTGAATCTAACAAAGTTACTCAAAGATTCTGAATGCATGGAAGTTTTGAGGCCTGTCATAATGGCTCCCATTCAAACAATCAATTTGGTCACCACGTATCATAGTCTTTTGAAGTAAGGATTCCACCATGAGATGCCCCCAAGCACCTATCCGTTGTGACTGGACTACCTGCTTAAATGTCTGATGTCCACCCTCCATCTTGTTTTTCTTCCCCCCCACCCCCTTTTCTCTGTTCACCTTACCCTTACCCTTTCTTCCCTTCCTTTTTTGTTTATACGCTCGACCAGATATGCTACATTACAGCTTGTGCGAGATGGTGTATTGAAAGTTCTGTTATTGTCACTCCTGTATTTCTCCTAGTTTCACAACAACAGTCGGTACCACACTTTTTAGCACATTGTTGCTTTAGGATTTATCTTTACAGTTATTTCTGGGGATATCTCCAGTCTCCAGCCTTATTTCTGATATAATAATAATATATGACCTTCAATACTACCTTACACACCCATGTTGCTTACTTTTGAGCGCCTGCGTATAATGTATTTCTCTCTGTAGCTATCATTGTTGTTTTTGTCCATAAGCACTTGCGGAATACTCTCTTTCACAGCGAACTGGGGCATCTAATGCATGCGCACTAGCTATCACCATTGGCACATGTGTACTATGCCTCATGCTCCGCTCGCTCAGGAAGCTTGCATTCTGTTGCCCAGGTTTCTAGTGCATGCGTTCTTGACTGATAACGCTGTGCCCGCATGTGTGCTTTGATTGGACAATGGTGCGCTTGCGCACTGACTTGCTTATGAGGTTGAGTCCTGGATGCCCAACATGCAGAACATGGACCGTGACACCACATCTGTTTACAGCTGGTAACAATTATTGAGTTAACCTTTGGGGATTTAAGGAAGGGGCACTTACTGCATATCTGACATCATCCCGAGGAAGACACTTGAGGCTGCACATGGCACTTCACTCCTTAATGGCTATTTGACTGCCTAGCACCTCTTTGCATCTATCCATACAGGTTGGATTCTCATTTGGTAACTGCTCTAATACTTTACAAGGCGTATCCTCTTTGCTTTTTAATCCCCTTGATTTATATGGGGATTGTGATTCTAATAGGGGTGGCAGTGCACCATCTTATATTTTTCTGTTTTGGAACTTAACACTATGGCTTTTAGTATAAGTTTGTGTATGTTATTGTGTACAATACAGCATTTTTCCTCTATACTGTGCCTGTGTACTGTGTGTGTATTTGATTCTGCCATTTGATTTGTGCCCTGGGAAGGACCTCATTTAGTCTGGGTTTTGTTAGCCTTTGGGCTTTTTTAAGTGTTTTTATTGGTGTGTATCTGTCTTTCTTGCTGTCCCTAATTTAATAAAATTAATTTTTTTATGTGATCCCTTTTGATGTGCATACTCTTTTTTCTTCTATGACTTTTTCAGGCAGTGACAGGTATTACATGTTTTTCGGTGGAACATCAGGCAGGGAAGTCGCAGGGAAATGCAGATGCCCTGTCACAGGCACCCTGTTTGGTGACAAATGTTCAACTCCACAAGTTTGAACAGATCAGGGGGTTGGGAGGCAGTGACAGGTATTACATGTGAGCGACGCTATGTATCCCCCAGGATGCGCATAGAAACGTATTGAGGCCGCTGGAGTGCATTGCAGTCACAGGTATAGATGTGGTTGCAATGCAGAATAAAAGTAAGAGTGGTTTTGGACAAGCTATTTGCCCAAAGCAGATTTAAGAAAACCCGGCATGGGCTTTTATTTTTGGAGCCAACTACAGGATGAAGTTGGACAGTTCGCTCTCTCCAGGCCAGGTCTTACAAGAGGCCCAAGGCCACAGATTCCATTTAAAAACCCTGCAGTAAAGGGTTTGGGTGTGTCATTGTTTGTTTGCAAGCAGCAGTGCAGATGGCTCTGCAATGGCCAGCTAGTGTGAGGCAACACAGAGCCAAGAGCAGCGAACGTCTGGCCCCCCTCATCATGACACGGTGGTGCAGTCACCCTCGGCAATCGGCAACTGTTGTGATGTCCCAGCTGTGATCCGGAGGATACTGTGTGCTGTTTATTTTGTGAGTTTTAGACATTAAATACGTTTGCATTGAACTTTCCTGGGTCACTGTCACATTACTGCACGGTGTAAACACCGCAGCACTACAAGAAGTCTAATTTGTTTATTAATTTACATTATATACATGTAATGAAGGAAACAATGTTTCTTAGCATTTTTCCCTATAAAAAAATTAGGTTTGGTAGGTCTTATTATGAATCCGCAAAACCAGCGTAATAGTCTGACAACATTATTCCCAGATACCATATGTGAGTCAGAAAGGCATGCAGGCATCTTCTCCATACTGTTCCCATTTAGTTTTAACTCCTCCCATCCTTTTCAGCTTTTTCTCAGGCCCCCAGACCCGTTTGTTGGGTCCAGCAGAAAAATATTTGTCTTTCCCATTGACTTGCTTTGGATTAGTTATTAGGCCCGATTACACGGATATTAGAAATTATTTGTGCCGATTTTCCCAAATCCGAATATTTCACTTTTCGCTCATCACTAATAATTACACATTCTACATTCAACTTCAATTGCCACCTCTCAGCCCAAGCCTCTAGCGTGTATAAATCCATCTGTAATATTAAATTATCCTTCTCTGTGTTGATTACCTTAAAAGTTTAGTATCATCTACAAATATTGAAATTCTACTCTGTGTTCTACAAGGTCATTAGTAAAATTTGTTAAAAAGAAGAGGACTTAATATTGACCCCGTGATACCCCACTGTTAACTGTGACCCAAACCTAGTGTCTTCCATTAATAATCTCCCTTTGTTTCCAATCACTGAGGCTGTTAACTCAATTGCACAAATTTTAATAATAAAAATAATAATAATAATACATTTTCCCTAGTCCCATTACTCTCTTTTTATGTACCAACTTTTTATATGGCAAGGTATCAAACAACCTTTGAAAAGTTATCAACAGCAGACAACATCCACTATGTTTCCCTAGTCCATAATCCGATGAAGAGAAGGACTCCCTCCCAAAAATTATCAAAATCAAAAATTCTTTATTATGACACAAAAAGCAAACAATACAATAAAAAAAATTAATGTATAAAATGTGGGAAAGTTGTAAAATGTGGAATACATACCCAGTAACAATATACAATGTCACATAAGTACAGCAATCCTATAATATACTAAATGTAATAACCCATCTATTATCTGTGTCCAGTAGCGTACCACCCATGGCAGGACAGTCAACCGCTATGGAGCCCATGAATCGAGAGGGGGAAGGGGGCATTGCCAGAGCAATGATTGTAGAGGTAAGCCGTCTCCCCATCATTCTCCCTCTGCATCTGAGATTAACAATCTCAGTGCAGTAGGTGCAATGATGTCTCTACATGGTGCATGCTGTGTAGAGTTGTACAGCGCTTTAGACCACATGCTGGGGATCAGAGAAGCGGGGGACCAAGGAAAGGTGAGTGTTCATTATTTTTTTAATCAATATGTTCACTTTTTTGGCGCATTATATTATATGGAGGTGCATTATACTATATGAAGTGCAACGTGGGCGCATTATACCATATGAAGTGCAATGTGCATGCATTATACTATATGAACTGTAATGGGAGCACATTATACTATATGAAGTGCAATGGGGCACATTATACTATATGAAGTATAATGGGGCGCATTATACCATGTGAAGTGCGATGGGGGTACACTATACTATATGGAGGCACATTATACTATGTGAAGTGAAATGGGAGTGCATTATACTACATCAAGTGCAATGGAGTCCCATTATACTATATGGAGGACTATGGGGAGTGCATTATACTATATGAAGGGCAATGGGAGCGCATTATATTCTGTGGAGGGCAATGGGGGCGCATTATACTATATGGAACGCAATGTGGGGGCCATTATAATATTTGTAGGGTCATGTGGGGCCTATTATAGTATATGGAAGGCTATGTGGGGGCTGTTATACTATTTGAAGGGCTATGTGAGGCCCATTATACTATTTGGGGGGCTATGTGTGGGGCCATTACAATATTTGGAGGGCTATGTGGAAGCCTTTATACTTCTTGGAGGGCTATGTGGGGGCCATCATACTGTTTGAAGGGGTATGTGGGGGGCTATTATGTTGCTTTTCAGGGCTATGTTGGGGGGGCCTGTTTGCAAGACTATGTGGAGGTCCATTATACTGTGTGCAGGGCAAAACTGACTAGCAAAAATGTGACAATGTTTTGAACTTTTGACTTTCAGGCTCCACATCTCACCATCCCCTACTGCTTCGAATGTGAGACTACAATCATTTTATAGACAATCATCTTGGCGATCTCATAAATCAATGTGACTTGCAACTATTTAGCATATGATTAGTTATGCAGATTCTTGTCATGTCATTGCACTGTTAGGGTACCGTCACACAGTGGCATTTTGATCGCTACGACGGCACGATTTGTGACGTTCCAGCGATATATCCGTGACGTTCCAGCGATCTCGCTGTGTCTGACATGCTCCTGCGATCAGGGACCCCGCTGAGAATCGTACGTCGTAGCAGATCGTTTGAAACTTTCTTTCGTCGTCAAGTGTCCCGCTGTGGTGGCATGATCGCATGGTGTAACAAAGGTGTGCACGATATTGTATACGATGTGCGCATAGTAACCAACGGCTTCTACATCGCACATACGTCATAAAATTATCGCTCCAGCGTCGTACATTGCAAAGTGTGACAGCAGTCTACGACGCTGGAGCGATATTGTTACGATGCTGGAGCATCACGGATCGTGCCGTCGTAGCGATCAAAATGCCACTGTGTGATGGTACCCTTACTGTTTTGCTCCTGGTGGTGGAAAAATCTTTTTCTCCCTGTATACTACAATTTACAACCTGTTCTCACATTCCCTAACAGCTCATTGTGCTATTAGGTTCATTACCAAGCAAAAAGTTACTGGTTCGAATCGGGGAGTAGCCATGAAGAATATTTCACAAGAAAAGAAGTGATTGCCATGACAGTTGAATGAATATGAAATGAAGTCGTTACAGTTTTTATTTCCATCAATTGGGAACATTGCACACTGTTTTCTAATTCAAAACATGAAGATAAATCTATATAATTTTTAACTACTTTACAGAAAATAAGCAACCAACTTCTGGCACCAGTCAACTGTTATTCCAGCCCAGGATGCTTTGACAAAACCCCCAAATTTTTTGGCATTTGTTGGCTTTGCCTCAGAAATGGAGTTTTTGATGTCACCTGACAAGTGTTCTATTGGATTAAGGTCTTGGGCTGGCCACTCCATAACCTCAATTTTGTTGGACTGGAATCAAGATTTTGCTTGTTTACTGGTGTGTTTAGGGTTGTTGTCTTGTTGAAATACCCATTTCAAGGGCATATCCTCTTCAACGTAAGGCAACATGACCTCTTCAAGTATTTTAATATATGCAAACCAGTCCATGATCCCGGTCTGGCTCCAGAAACATGCTCATATCATGATGCTTGTACCACCATGCTTCACTGTCTTTAGAGTGTACTGTGGCTAGAATGCAGAGTTTGGAGGTCGCTTGACAAACTGTCTGCGGCCCTTAGACCAAAAAAGAACAACTTTACTTTCATCAGTCCACAAAATGTTTCTCCTTTTCTCTTTAGACCAGTTGATGTGTTCTTTGGCAAATTGTATCCGCTTCAGTACATGTCTTTTTTAACAGTGGGACTTTGCGGGGACTTCTTGCTAAGAGATCTTCTTCACTTAGGTGTCTTCTAACTGACACAGTACTCACATACAGGAAAGAAATATATCTTGGTACCGTGTTAGCCAGTAGATAGAAAAATATTTAGAATTGAGAGTCCTCAGTCGTTGATACCTTTTAATGGTCTCAATACCATTAAAAGGTATCAACCACTGAGGACTCTCAATTCTAAATATTTTACAGTACTCACATGTAACTTGAGACTGTCTTTGATAATTCTGGAGCTGATCATTTGCTGAGCCTTTTCCATACTGGCTATTCTTCCATCTGTTCGAATGATAGTTTTCCATTTTCTTCCACGTTTCTCTGGTTTGGATCTCCATTTTAAAGCATTGGAGATCATTTTAGCTGAACAGCCTATCAATGTCTGCACTTTTTTATAAATTTTACCCTCTCCAATCAACTTTTTAATCAAAGTATGCTGTTCTTCTGAACAACATCTCAAAATACCCATATTTCTCAGGCTTTTAAGAAGAAATGCATGTACAACATGTCCTGGCTTCCCCCTTAAAAAAGGGCCACATGAATCACACCTGTTCCTTCACAAAATGATTGACCTCACTAACTGAACTCCACTGAATATCCTACAAGACGAGCTTCTTCATACAATCTAGTATTGTGGATATGAAAAGGATGACACAGTGTTCCAACAGGACAAGATTGGTGAAGAAATGGTTTAATTACAATGAAGTAGTATGCACTAACTTTGGGAATGTGTAGAAGAGACCTGGGATTTTGGTCTGATTTGGAGCATACCCAGAAGAATTCAAGCAGTGTTGAAAGCCAAATGTGGATTTAAGAAATATTAACAAAATAATACAAATTTTAATTTAAAATTTCAGGAGCAAAACAGTAACAATGCAGTGACAGGACAAGAATCTGCTTAACTAATCATATGCTAAATATTTGTCAAATATATGTTTGAGATAGCCAAGATGATTGTCTATAAAATGATGGTAGTCTCACTTTCAAAGCAGTAGTGGATGGTGAGATATGGAGCCTGGAGATATATGTGGGGGTCCATTTTACTTATTTCAAGGCTTTGTGAGAGGCCATTATACTGTTTGGAGCATTAGTAGGGCCATTATACTGTATGCAAGCAATTGTACAGTGTGAAGGCTTCTGTGGGCTCTATCATACTGGGTGGACGATTGTGTGGGGCCCTTATGCTGTTTGAAGGGCTATGTGAGGGCCATTATGCTGTTTGTAGGCATGTGTGGGTGCTATTATACTGTTTTGATGGCTAGTGGAGCCATTATACAGTATGGAGGGCTGTGTTGGGATCACCATACTATGCCAAAGGGTACAGTAAGGTCATCATACTATACAGTTTTGGGGGTACTTTTGCTGGCATCCTACTTTATGGGGGCAATAATAGTTGAATTTAGAGGGTTTGACAGTAGGAAAATTATTTTGTAACGGCTGCAAAGTCAGGTATGCTCTTCTGTGACCCTGCCGAATACTAAACAAAAGGGGGAGGGGGGAGCTAATTAGAACTTTTGCTATTGGGCCCTATGATTTCTATGTACGCCTGTCACGATCCATGTTTGGATCTGTGGCAGATCTGGTTTCCTTCAGATTAAAACCTTTTTTCCTTTCAGGTCATGCAGTTTTTCCCCGGTGGCCGCTGGTGTAATTGCATTGCAGCTTGTTCTGCTGTTGTTTGTGGTGACCACTCCCACCTTCCTTTAACCCCTTTCTGCCAATGGACGTACTATTCCGTCCATGTGGGGTGGGCCCTACTTCCCAAGGACGGAATAGTACATCCAGCGCGATAGGCGCGCTCACGGGGGGAACGCGGCCGATCGCAACCGGGTGTCAGCTGCCTATCGCAGCTGACATCCGGCACTATGTGCCAGGAGCGGTCACGCACATTAACCCCCGGCACACCGCGCTCATGTTTGATGGTACAGGGAAGCATCGCGCAGGGAGGGGGCTCCCTGCGGGCTTCCCTGAGACCCCCGCAGCAACGCGATGTGATTGCATTGCTGCGAGAGTCTCCTCACCTCCCTCCCTGCTCCAGACCCGGATCCAAGATGGCTGCAGCATCCGGGTCCTGCAGGGAGGGAGGTGGCTTCACAGAGCCTGCTCAGAGCAGGCACTGTGAAGCCTGCAGTGCTGCAAGTCAGATTGGTGATCTGACAGAGTGCTGTGCACACTGTCAGTTCACCGATCTGTGATGTCCCCACCTGGGACAAAGTAAAAAAGTTAAAAAAAAAATTCCACACGTGTAAAAAAAATTTTAAAAAAAATTCCTTAAATAATGAAAAATATATATATATTATTCCCATAAATTCATTTCTTTATCTAAATAAAAAAACAAACAATAAAAGTACACATATTTAGTATCGCCGCGTCCGTAACGACCCCACCTATAAAACTATATCACTAGTTAACCCCTTCAGTAAACACCGTAAGAAAAAAAAAAAACGAGGCAAAAAACAACGCTTTATTATCATACCGCCAAACAAAAAGTGGAATAACACGCGATCAAAAAGACAGATATAAATAACCATGGTACCGCTGAATGCGTCACCTTGTCCTGCAAAAAACGAGCCACCATACAGCATCATCAGCAAAAAAATAAAAAAGTTATAGTCCTGAGAATAAAGCGATGCAAAAATAATTATTTTTTCTATAAAATAGTTTTTATCGTATAAAAGCGCCAAAACATAAAAAAATTATATAAATGAGGTATCGCTGTAATTGTACTGACCTGAAGAATAAAACTGCTTTATCCATTTTACCAAACGTGGAACGGTATAAACGCCTCCCCCAAAAGAAATTCATGAATAGCTGGTGTTTGGTCATTCTGCCTCACAAAAATCGGAATAAAAAGCGATCAAAAAATGTCACGTGCCCGAAAATGTTACCAATAAAAACGTCAACTCTTCCCGCAAAAAACAAGACCTCACATGACTCTGTGGACCAAAATATGGAAAAATTATAGCTCTCAAAATGTGGTAACGCAAAAAATATTTTTTGCAATAAAAAGCGTCTTTTAGTGTGTGACGGCTGCCAATCATAAAAATCCGCTAATAAACCCGCTATAAAAGTAAATCAAACCCCCCTTCATCACCCCCTTAGTTAGGGAAAAATTTAAAAATTTAAAAAATGTATTTATTTCCATTCTCCCATTAGGGCTAGGGTTAGGGCTAGGGTTAGGGTTAGGGCTAGGGTTAGGGTTAGGGTTAGGGCTAGGGTTAAGGCTACAGTTAGGGTTGGGCCTAAAGTTAAGGTTAGGGTTTGGATTACATTTACGGTTGGGAATAGGGTTGGGATTAGGGTTAGGGGTGTGTCTGGGATAGAGGTGTGGTTAGGGATACCGTTGGGATTAGGGTTAGGGGTGTGTTTGGATTAGGGTTTGTTATAATTGGGGGGGGGTTCCACTGTTTAGGCACATCAGGGGCTCTCCAAACGCGACATGGCGTCCGATCTCAATTCCAGCCAATTCTGCGTTGAAAACGTAAAACAGTGCTCCTTCCCTTCCGAGCTCTCCCGTGTGCCCAAACAGGGGTTTACCCCAACATATGGGGTATCAGCGTACTCAGGACAAATTGGACAACAACTTTTGGGGTCCAATTTCTCCTGTTACCCTTGGGAAAATACAAAACTGGGGGCTAAAAAATAATTTTTGTGGGGAAAAAAAGGATTATTTATTTTCACGGCTCTGCGATATAAACTGTAGTGAAACACTTGGGGGTTCAAAGTTCTCACAACACATCTAGATAAGTTCCTTGGGGGGTCTAGTTTCCAATATGGGGTCACTTGTGGGGGGTTTCTACTGTTTAGGTACATATGGGGCTCTGCAAACGCAATGTGACGCTTGCAGACCAATCCATCTAAGTCTGCATTCCAAATGATGCTCCTTCCCTTCCGAGCTCCGCCATGCGCTCAAACGGTGGTCCCCCCCCACATATTGGGTATCAGCGTACTCAGGACAAATTGGACAACAATATTTAGGGTCCAATTTCTCCTGTTACCCTTGGAAAAATACAAAACTGGGGGCTAAAAAATAATTTTTGTGGAAAAAAAAATATTTTTTATTTGCGCGGCTCTGCGTTATAAACTGTAGTGAAACACTTGGGGGTTCAAAGCTCTCACATCATATCTAGATGAGTTCCTTAGGGGGTCTACTTTCCAAAATGGTGTCACTTGTGCGGGGTTTCTACTGTTTAGGTACATTAGGGGCTCTGCAAACGCAATGTGACGCCTGCAGACCATTCCATCTAAGTCTGCATTCCAAATGGCGCTCCTTCCCTTCCGAGGCCTCCCATGTGCCCAAACGGTGGTTCCCCCTCACATATGGGGTATCAGCGCACTCAGGACAAATTGGACAACAAATTTTGGGGTCCAATTTCTCCTGTTACCCTCGGGAAAATACAAAACTGGGGGCTAAAAAATAATTTTTGTGGGAAAAAATTTTTGTTTTATTTTTACGGCTCTGCATTATAAACTTCTGTGAAGCCCTTGGTGGGTCAAAGTGCTCACCACACATCTAGATAAGTTCCTTAGTGGGTCTACTTTCCAAAATGGTGTCACTTGTGGGGGGTTTCAATGTTTAGGCCCATCAGTGGCTCTCCAAACGCAACATGGTGTCCCATCTCAATTCCTGTCAATTTTGCATGGAAAAGTCAAACGTCGCTCCTTCCCTTCCGAGCTCTCCCATGCGCCCAAACAGTGGTTTACTCCCACATATGGGGTATCAGCGTACTCAGGACAAATTGTACAACAACTTTTGGGGTCCATTTTCTCCTGTTACCCTTGGTAAAATAAAACAAATTGGAGCTGAAGTAAATTTTTTGTGAAAAAAAAGTTAAATGTTCATTTTTATTTAAACATTCCAAAAATTCCTGTGAAACACCTGAAGGGTTAATAAACTTCTTGAATGTGGTTTTGAGCACCTTGAGGGGTGCAGTTTTTAGAATGGTGTCACACTTGGGTATTTTCTATCATATAGACCCCTCAAAATGACTTCAAATGAGATGTGGTCCCTAAAAAAAATGGTGTTCAACTTTTAACCCTTATAACTCCCTAAAAAAAAAATTTTGGGTTCCAAAATTGTGCTGATGTAAAGTAGACATGTGGGAAATGTTACTTATTAAGTATTTTGTGTGACATATCTCTGTGATTTAATTGCATAAAAATTCAAAGTTGGAAAATTGGGAAATTTTCAAAATTTTCGCCAAATTTCCGCTTTTTCCACAAATAAACGCAGGTAATATCAAAGAAATTTTACAACTATCATGAAGTACAATATGTCTCGAGAAAACAGTGTCAGAATCACCAGGATCCGTTGAAGCGTTCCAGAGTTATAACCTCATAAAGGGACAGTGGTCAGAATTGTAAAAATTGGCCCGGTCCATAACGTGCAAACCACCCTTGGGGGTAAAGGGGTTAAAAGGTCACCTGGTGCATCAGCTAACTGTTAGTTATACAGGTCCTTTGGATACCAACCTTGCTGGAATAGGAGCTTGCTGAGTGCTGTTGTTCTACAGCTGAATACTTATTCCTGGTGCCTTACTCTGCTGTGCATTGCAGCAGAGAAAGCTAATTGTGGTGTTATTGTTTGTTTGTCCCTTTGTTGTTTGTAACTTTCCCAGTGTTGTATTAGTGCAGCGGTGGGACCAGTGCTATCACCTGCCAGTTCCCTACATAGGGATTAGAGCAGGGCAAGCGAGGGACTAGGTATCCTGGTCGGCGACGGGTTGAAAGAAGCCGTATAGGGACGGTAGCAAGATCAGGGCACAGCCTCAGGTGAGTGCAGGAGGTGTCCATTCCCTGTTCCCTACCGACAGGGCCCACCGTTGTTAAAGTGTCCGCGGTGTACCCTTGTGTGTTTCGCCGTTTTGTGACTGACCACCTGCCAAGTCGTGTCACACCAGGACAGTCACATCTTGACATTGCCTCTGTCTATGTCCCCGGTATCACATCTCTAATCTCTAAAATACACAATAGCACCAAATGTCTAAGGTTGGATCATGTTTACACAATAGGGTTAAATCCTAAATACACACTAGTAGTGCATAAGATTAGATCAATAATGAATTCATAATGGGGGCGCCCCCAGACACAGGGCCACAAGTCACTCAGTACCGGTCCTTTATGCTCAGTTCTGCGGTTGTCACGGTGGCTGGACCCGGTCGTGACCCTGCTAAGGGGCGTCCAATAAAGGTGGTGGTACGTAGTGCGAGGAATAACGAGGACACAGGGTTCCGTTTCTTTACCTTTTACTGAAGGTTTTCAGGATCCTCAATCCAGGGCACTTTCAACAGGGCTGTCTGAGACCGGCCGGTCCGAAGGCACATCCAGAGTTCCCTTTGCAGGTGGATATCAGTGTCTACCCACTAGCGCCTGTGTGTTGTAGTGCTTCCCTGCTGAGCATTCAGGATAGTCCTCACAACTGCTGTTCTCGTTCGTTCGTTCTCTACAGCTCTCTTTCTCTCTCTCGTTCTTTGGTTCCAGATGTTGCTAGTTTCTAACGTCCCCCAGGTATATTTTGGCTAGGACGCACCTTTAGGACAGGTAGGCCTGGAGGTATTCTGGAACCCTAGTGTCGCCCCTCTCACACATTGCCTCCTATGTCCTTCTTAGGTGTTGTATGGTAGACAGCCAACCTGTAATTAACTGTCCTGCCGCTGTTTGAAGTAATGCGTGGAGACTGTTACTTCTTCGGTGCTCCGGACACCGACTATGCGCCTCAGTAAGATGTTGCCGTTCTTGGGGCACGACTCCTACTGGATCTCCTTTGTGCTGATCTCTTTTCTCACTGTTCCACAATATCCTTCCTTTCTTGTCTCTTTCTTTGGATACCGCCGCAAGGTAGTGCAGGCGCGGTCCTGTAACAATCTGTCCCTTTCGCTAGGTACCTGCCAGATTTCCCAGGTCTGACAGGTCCTCCCTGGAACTCTCCCAGGCTTCGTTCTGCCTAACTTCCTGTCCGACCCCTAGTTTTACCAATGTGAGAAGTGGCCCAATAAATAAGCCTTTTGCTCCCCCTAGTGGCCGGAGTGTGAAGTGTAATGTGTGCTTGGTGATACCTGGTCAGGAGAATTCCTTTAGTGTCATCAGACGTGCCATCACTCCCCTTAGTGGCAGAGCGACGTTACTGCAACGACCAGATCTCTGGGGCGCTGCACTCCCGCCCGGTTAAATCCAGTACTCCCGGACTGGGAACAGAAGAACAACAATACATGTTAATAGAAAACACACAAAAATTCTTATATATATACTACGAACAAATAAATATAACAGTGCTTTCCGTTATGGAAGGTAAGGACGCTTGAACGTTGCAAAAGATTGGTCATGCACAGTCCATGACTCCCAGTTCTGTAGGTGTAACCATAGAATAGCAGGGACCCCGGGTAAACAAAGGGGCCCCTGTAAAGTTTTGGAGTGATTCACTGTCCATTTTTAACCTATAACACAAATATTTACGCAAGCATTTTCAACCAAATAACAACTATCGTTAATATCGCCAAGGTCTATAATGAAGTGGAGTCTGATTCTGGGTGCTACGCGTGGACCTCCGCAGCGCAGGAGTTGCTACTGGCCTGACAGGACCCGCTACGCTTGCTATCGCTAGTGTAGTGCACTGTCTTTTAGCTACACTTCTAGTGAGTCTGGGCAGCACTGGCATACTGGCGTCCTCAGTGCTACCACTATTAATGGTGGGCATGGCAGATTCGCCGATGACAGAGGGAGGACCCGCTGGTTCGACCGTTGGCATCGCATCTCCTGGTGGGGTCGGCTGCGCTGGCGGGTCCAGCTGCCCTGGCACCACATTTAGTTCTGGCGGTCTCGGTTGACGGAACGTTAGGACAGGTACCACAATGGCCTGATTTATTTGAGTCCAGGACTGGGGAAAATCGCCAAGAACAGTGTATCATCTTCTCTTCTTCCACAGGCGGAGAAATCCGGGGATCTGTTTCCCCATCTTTCAGCTTATCCGGGCATATTTTCAGGTGGTCTCTGGATATGGCCGCTGAGGTCTCTCCTCCGTCCTTACTGATGAGACAGACCTTTGCATTGTCGAAGTCGGAGGGGAGAACGGAATACAGTTCTGCTTCCCATTGATCATCCAGCTTGTGTAGTCTCCTCTTTCTCTTGAGTACTTGCTCACCAGGTGCCAATGGAGCCGCGGGAGCACGCTGGTTGTAGTCCCTCTCTTGCTTCTGTCTGGCCTGAGCGAGACTCTTTTCCACAGATTCCTGTACTTTGCGGTACCTCTGCTGTCTCTCGGTATCCCAATCCGCATCTGGTGATATCTCTTCGGGGGTCAGAACCCCCATGTCCAGATCGACGGGTAACTTGCTAGACCTTCCTCGCATCAGGTACGCTGGGGTGCAGTTGGTGGAATTCACCGGAATGTGGTTGTACATGTCCACCAGATCTGGTACCTTCTTAGGCCACGAGTTCCGCTCCTCTACAGGTAAGGTTTTCAGTAAGTCGATCACCACTTGATTCATCTTTTCACACATCCCGTTGGTCTGTGGATGGTACGGCGTGGTTCTGATCTTCTTACACCTGTACAAATTGCAGAACTCCTGGAACACCTCCGCTTCAAATGCCGGCCCCTGATCGGTCAACACCTTCTCTGGGTATCCATGGGGTCGACAGAAGTACTGCTGGAAGGTTTTTGCAGCCGTCCTAGCCGTCAGATCTTTGACTAGTACGACTACCAGGAACCTGGAATAGTGGTCCACCATGGTGAGAGCATAGATATACTTTGTCCGGCTAGGTGTTAGCTTTACGTGATCCAACGCGACCAACTCGAGCGGTCGTTTGGTGATGATGGGCTGCAGGGGAGCCCGTTGGCTGTCACGATCCTTCCGGCGTAGGCCACAGGGGCCACACTCTCGACACCACTTCTCGATAGCCTTCTTCATGCCGACCCAGTAGAACCTCCCACGGAGTAGTCTCTCCAGCTTTCTCCATCCGAAGTGTCCTGCCCCATCGTGGTATGCTCCCAGGACTATGGGCACATCTTGTCTGGGGACCACAATCTGCCACACTAACTCGTGAGTGCGAGGGTCGATGTTCCTTCGGCACAGCTTGCCATCATGAATAAACAGCTTGCCCCTCTCCTTCCACAACTGTAATGCCTCCGGTGGATCATCCGGGCCAGGATGCAAATCTGCCTGCGTCAAGAGCTCCTTCACCCGACGGACCGCAGGGTCACCATCCTGGTTCTCTGTCCACCCGTGGTGGGGCAGGGGATTCAACGGGGCGCCCGGTTTGTTTCTGCGCCTGTTCTCCACCTGATGGGAACACTGAGTTGCCTTGGGACGATGGAAAGCGGGCAGTTCCACTTCTTCAAATGCCTCTGGGTCTTCCTCCGTTTCGGGTAGGTGAGGCATTTGGGACAATGCATCGGCATTCGCATTCTTGTGCCCCGCCCGGTACTTGATGGTGAAGTTGTAATTAGACAACCGGGCCATCCACCGCTGCTCCAAGGCGCCGAGTTTTGCTGTGTCCAAGTGCGTAAGTGGATTATTATCCGTGAAGACGGTGAATCTCGCTGAGGCCAGATAGTGCTTGAACCTCTCCGTCACGGCCCAAACGACCGCGAGGAACTCCAGCTTAAAGGAACTGTAGTTGTCTGGGTTCTTTTCAGTGGGGCGAAGCTTCCTGCTGGCATAGGCGATTACTCGTTCCTTGCCCTTCTGGACCTGGGACAGCACCGCTCCCAAACCCACGTTGCTGGCGTCCGTGTACAATACGAATGGTTGATCATATTCCGGGTAGGCTAGTACTTCCTCTCCCGTTAATGCCGATTTTAAGCAAGTGAACGATCCTTCCAGTCCGTCGTTCCAATCCAGCGGGGTATTCTTATCCTTGGGTTTCTTGGGCTGGCCCACCAACAGGTCTTGCAACGGCGCGGCCTTCTTGGTGAAGTCCTTGATAAACCTCCGGTAGTAACCCACCAACCCGAGGAACTGCCGGACCTCATGAATGTTACTGGGCTGCGGCCAGTCCCTGATCACCGTGACCTTGTCGGGGTCTGGGGCCACTCCTTCGGCACTCACCACATGGCCCAGGTACTGTACTTTGGGTTTGAGCAGATGGCACTTGGACGGTTTCACCTTTAAGCCAAAGTTGGACAGCGCTTCAAAGACCTCGGCCAGGTGCTTCAGATGGTCTTCATAGGTCTTAGAGAAGACAATGACATCGTCCAGATACAGCAGCACGGTCTCAAAGTTCTTGTGTCCCAAACAGCACTCCATCATCCTCTGGAACGTCCCCGGGGCATTGCACGATCCGAAGGGCATGTAGTTGAACTCGCAGAGACCCATCGGCGTCGTGAAGGCTGTCTTTTCTTTGTCCACCTCTGCCACGGGAACCTGCCAATACCCACTGGTGAGATCTAAAGTAGAGAAGTAATTAGCAGACTTTAACGCAGCCAAGGACTCCTCTATCCTAGGCAGGGGGTATGTGTCCTTATGTGTAATGCGGTTTAATTGCCTATAATCCACACACATCCTCATGGTGCCATCTTTCTTTCTAACGATGACTAATGGAGCTGCCCAGGGGCTACAGCTGTATCTCACTACCCCAGCCTCCTTCATCTCTCGCAACGTGTCCTTGGCACACTGATAATGAGCTGGGGGTACAGGACGGTATCTTTCTTTTACGGGCGGGTGGTCTCCTGTGAGGATGTGATGTTGAATCCCTTTTACCCGCCTGAAATCAAGGGGGTGTTTGCTGAATACCCGCTCATACTCGTGAACCACCCTGTAGGCCCCCTGTATCTGGTGAGATGGAGTAGCATCAGTGCCCACATGTAATTCTTGGCACCAATCTTTGGATTGTTCTGCAGAGCCGTTGTCCTCCGCCGACCTGGTGCCTGTATCACACTATTATTAACAGTAAACAGCTTGGCAAGGGTGACATATTTAGTGAGGTGGACTTCCTCCTCCCCGCAGTTAAGAACACGTACCGGCACCCTTCCCTTGCGGACATCAACCACCCCTCTGGCTGTCAGGATGGTAGGCCTATTCTCTGAATACACAGGTTCTACCAGGGCCTGATAGTCTTTACCCCCGAGACCTATGGCTGCCCGACACCATATTAACATTTCACTCCTGGGGGGCATTGCAATGGGGTTTGAATCACTCACTGTGACCCGGCCAATTTCACCACCAGTCAGCTCCACTTGCTGTCTCCGCATTAGGACTCTGATTTCTTTCTGTAAGGCACGTTGTTCACTGTGACTAGCTGTCTCTGCTACTTGCTGCAACAAAACAATAACTTCTGCAAGACAATTTTCTATGACATTAGTACCGATGGTCATCATGGGGTTACGTTCACGCCGGTCAATATCAACAATGACAATTCCTTGGGCCTCCAATTCTACCTGCCCCACCTTAATAGTGACCTCTTGATATCCCACTTGCGGCAGTGGCTGACCATTGCTAGCTATTATGGTGAAATCATCATCAGGGGCACGGGTGATGTCAGTGTCCTCCCAATAACGTTTATAAAGGATGTAGGGCATAGTTGTAGGGCATAGTTGTCACCTGGGAGCCGGTGTCCAGCAAAGCGTTCATGGGGATACCGTCGATCACGATAGGGAGAACAGGACGCCCCCCTTCTACTCCTGGTGGTTGGCCCTTGGCCCCAGGGGTTGCGCGTTTACCTGACAGTACCTTGCAAAGTGGCCCACCTGGTGGCAACGGCAGCAGATAGGTCGTCCATCCTGATGAAAACGATCGTCGTCCCTGCCTCTGGTCGATGGAACCCTCCTTGGTCGTTGCCAGGGGACATCCTCCGGTCTGGAAGCCAGCTGGATCTTTGCCTCGGGGACCTCCTGTAGGGACTGGACGGTCCGGGCTAGGGCAGCAACGCTCCTGGTCAGTTCCTGTACTTGGAGACGCCGTCCTGCAGGGGAGTCGTCGTCCAGGATCTGGGCATCGGCCTCGGCGGAGACAGGTGCGTCCGGCGCCACCTCCTGGTGGTATGTGAGGGCTTGCCGCCTGGGAAGTGTGGCACGGCTGGGCTGCCGCTCCGGTAGCGCCTGGATAGCTTTATCTTTGAATTGCACGAAGGTCAGGTCTGGATTCTGCATGGCCAGGAAGTGTAGCTGGGCCCTTTGATTACTGCACAGGAGCCCTTCGATGAACCGCTCTTTCAGGAGTTTATCTTCGTCTTGCATGCTGCTTGGGTCACTTTGCTTGATGGCCCGCAGCGCCTCCTGCAGATTAAGGCTATAAAGGCACAGATGATTGGCCTCGGGGAGACCAAAACATCCAACACCGCGGAGACACCATCACGTGTTTCTCAACGCAGTGATTCCAGAACACTGCCCCCATCCCTTATGGAAAATATGCAGATGCATGTAAAGAAGCTGCGGAGACATGCATCTGCATATTTTCCATAAGGGATGGGGGCAGTGTTCTGGAATCACTGCGTTGAGAAACACGTGATGGTGTCTCCGCGGTGTTGGATGTTTTGGTCTCCCCGAGGCCAATCATCTGTGCCTTTATAGCCTTTTTACTAGGCACTGCTCCTAATAGCCAGATTCCTACTCCACACTGATGAGGGGCAAAAACCCCGAAACAGCTGTCTGTGGATGGATACCATGCTTGGCATAGGTGGCTTTCCTTCATAGGATGCTGCCCTTCCCGTGGTTGTTCCTTCCCGGGGAAAGGCCTGGCTATTCACTGCTTACTTCCTGCAGATTAAGGGCATAGTCCCGTAAGCTATCCTGCGGCCGCTGCTTGCACCCTTAGGACGTCAATTTAATTTCCGTAGCAGTGCGGGTGTCAAAGGCGTCTTTAAGCTTGGCAAATAATTGTTGCGTAGTTTTCTTGTCCGCAGCGGGCCAGGACTTTACTTCCCTCAATGCCGCTCCAAAGAGTTGGCCGATTATCATATGAACCTTCTGAGGCTCAAGGGATAAAACTCAAGCAGGCTACAAATCCCTTCTTTAAAGTCAGTTAACGTATGAGCTTCTCCAAAGTATCGCGGGAGCCAGGAGGCGCCTGGTAGGTACGGCATAGAGAAGGGCATTATGGCTGCTGTAGCGGCAGCACTATCCGGCTGGTTGGTGGAAGCGGTAAGCCCCGCGGCCTCTAGCGGTGATACCGGGTTTGTGGCTGCACTTACCGCGGAATCCGGAAGTGCTCCCGAGTCTGCAGCTGTGGCCGCCGCCTCCGCTCCTCCGGGTGTTATGAAAGGCAATTCAGTACTACAATGGACATAGCGGTCAGAGCACATACAGTGACCTGACAATAACCCAAAATCATAGAACGAGCTCTGAGACGTGGGAACTCTGCAGACCACAATCCCTAATCCTCTCCAAACAACACTAGAGGCAGCCGTGGATTGCGCCTAACTCTGCCTAATCAACTCGGCACAGCCCCCCACATATAATGACTGTGAGTTAAGATGAAAAGACAAACATAGAGATGAAATAGATTCAGCAAAGTGAGGCCCGACTTACTTAACAGATCGAGGATAGAAAAGGTAACTTTGCGGTCTACACAAAACCCTAAAGAAAACCACGCAAAGGGGGCAAAAAGACCCTCCGTACCGAACTAACGGCACGGAGGTACACCCTTTGCGTCCCAGAGCTTCCAGCAACAAATTAGACAAGCTGGACAGAAAAAATAGCAAACAAATAGCAAAGAAGAACTTAGCTATGCAGAGCAGCAGGCCACAGGAATGATACAGGGAAAAGCAAGTCCAACACTGGAACATTGACAGGAAGCCAGGATCAAAGCATTAGGTGGAGTTAAGTAGAGAAGCACCTAACAACCTCACCAGATCACCTGAGGGAGGAAACTCAGAAGCCGCAGTACCACTTCCCTCCACCAACAGAAGCTCACAGAGAGAATCAGCCGAAGTACCACTTGTGACCACAGGAGGGAGCTCTGCCACAGAATTCACAACATCCGGGGTCCGACATGACCGTTCCTCCCCCTTGCTAATCGGTCGGGGTTCTCCTTCCGGGGTCGGCGCCTCACCGCGTCTTCCGCTCCGCGCGCTTTTCCAGCCGGCTCCACCCACGAAGCTATGACTCCTCCCTTCGTGCTCCACGCGGCGCGGCATTGGCGGATTTTTGGTGGCAAATAGCGGTACACAGTCTTTGCAATAAGTCACAGTTCCAAGGCACACATGACCCGATTCCTCAGGCTTAAGTACAATCCTGTTTGTGACACCAAATTGGGGCGCCCCCAGACACAGGGCCACAAGTCACTCGGTACCGGTCCTTTATGCTCAGTTTTGCGGTTGTCACGGTGGCTGGACCCGGTCGTGACCCTGCTAAGGGGCGTCCAATAAAGGTGGTGGTGGTGCGTAGTGTGAGGAATAACGAGGACACAGGGTTCCGTTTCTTTACCTTTTACTGAAGGTTTTCAGGATCCTCAATCCGGGGCACTTTCAACAGGGCTGTCTGAGACCGGCCGGTCCGAAGGCACATCCAGAGTTCCCTTTGCAGGTGGATATCAGTGTCTACCCACTAGCGCCTGTGTGCTGTAGTGCTTCCCTGCTGAGCATTCAGGATAGTCCTCACAACTGCTGTTCTCGTTCGTTCGTTCTCTACAGCTCTCTTTCTCTCTCTCGTTCTTTGGTTCCAGATGTTGCTAGTTTCTAACGTCCCCCAGGTATATTTTGGCTAGGACGCACCTTTAGGACAGGTAGGCCTGGAGGTATTCTGGAACCCTAGTGTCGCCCCTCTCCCACATTGCCTCCTATGTCCTTCTTAGGTGTTGTATGGTAGACAGCCAACCTGTAATTAACTGTCCTGCCGCTGTTTGAAGTAATGCGTGGAGACTGTTACTTCTTCGGTGCTCCGGCCACCAACTATGCGCCTCAGTAAGATGTTGCCGTTCTCGGGGCACGACTCCTACTGGATCTCCTTTGTGCTGATCTCTTTTCTCACTGTTCCACAATATCGTTCCTTTCTTGTCTCTTTCTTTGGATACCGCCGCAAGGTAGTGCAGGCGCGGTCCCGTAACAATCTGTTTCTTTCGCTAGGTACCTGCCAGATTTCCCAGGTCTGACAGGTCCTCCCTGGAACTCTCCCAGGCTTCGTTCTGCCTAACTTCCTGTCCGACCCCTAGTTTTACCAATGTGAGAAGTGGCCCAATAAATAATCCTTTTGCTCCCCCTAGTGGCCGGAGTGTGAAGTGTAATGTGTGCTTGGTGATACCTGGTCAGGAGAATTCCTTTAGTGCCATCAGACGTACCATCACTCCCCTTAGTGGCAGAGCGACGTTACTGCAACGACCAGATCTCTGGGGCGCTGCACTAACATTGTATCAATAAAGTACAAAGTTTATGGATGAATAAACTGCAACCAATTTAATGAACTAACCATGGGATTAACCCACATACTGTATTTTATATTTTGCTGCAATTATTCTGTTTGGTGGTCAATTCAATAAACCACTACATTTTTTGTAAGAATTATTGTGACATTTTCTTTGAAGTATCACATCTGGTAAGAAGTCCTGAATAAATACACAAAATATGTAAATTTAACAGGACACAAAATCCCAAGGAGGAGAATCTTTAGGTAAAGTCTGTATGTCCTGGATGAAGGTAACAACAGCTTCGGCAGCATATGGATCTCCTGGCAGAAGTTGTCCGGGTCTGGGAAACTGCACCTCCCCCCAAACTATAGTGACAAGACCCAGGTGAAAAAGATGGTAAGAGAGGCAATGCAGAAAATAACTCCAAGTGATGATGTTGAGGCAATCCTTCCTGTGGTCAAATGGGTGCTGGACCGAGGGAAACTGCCACCAGATCAATGGGAAGGGGATCTAGTGCCATATCCTATGGGGGAACCACATACCACATAAGGCATATGATGACCCTTCACGATGCCAAGGAGTATGGCAAGCTAAAGGCAGAGATTTTAGCTCATCTGAACATAACGCCTGGCAGTCAGGGTACAACGGGTGCATCACAGGGGCTATCACAGGGACAAATCTCCCCAATCCAAGATATTTGATACAGGTAGTTTTTTCTTCTATCCTTCCAGTAGACGGGCATGGAACCAGGAGATGGAACAGGATCCTTGATGCAAACAACTGGCTAAGACGATGGTGCAGACAACAAGGATTCGGATTCCTGGACCACGGTGTGAATTACTTGTACGATGGACTCCTCGCCAGAGACGGACTACACCTCAACAAACCTGGGAAACACACATTCGCCAGAAGACTCGCTACACTCATCAGGAGGGCGTTAAACTAGAAGAAGAGGGGACGGGAAGAAAAACATTAGACTTGAACAAAGAAGATCCAGGAAAACATACTCAGAAGGGAGGTAAGAACATTTCTAAAACAATCCACAGCGAGGAGATTGGAACAAAACAAAATCCTCTAAACTGCATGCTCGCAAACGCCAGAAGCCTGACAAACAAGATGGAAGAACTAGAAGCAGAAATATCTACAGGTAACTTTGACATAGTGGGAATAACCGAGACATGGTTAGATGAAAGCTATGACTGGGCAGTTAACTTACAGGGTTACAGTCTGTTTAGAAAGGATCGTAAAAATCGGAGAGGAGGAGGGGTTTGTCTCTATGTAAAGTCTTGTCTAAAGTCCACTTTAAGGGAGGATATTAGCGAAGGAAATGAGGATGTCGAGTCCATATGGGTCGAAATTCATGGAGGGAAAAATGGTAACAAAATTCTCATTGGGGTCTGTTACAAACCCCCAAATATAACAGAAACCATGGAAAGTCTACTTCTAAAGCAGATAGATGAAGCTGCAACCCATAATGAGGTCCTGGTTATGGGGGACTTTAACTACCCGGATATTAACTGGGAAACAGAAACCTGTGAAACCCATAAAGGCAACAGGTTTCTGCTAATAACCAAGAAAAATTATCTTTCACAATTGGTGCAGAATCCAACCAGAGGAGCAGCACTTTTAGACCTAATACTATCTAATAGACCTGACAGAATAACAAATCTGCAGGTGGTCGGGCATCTAGGAAATAGCGACCACAATATTGTGCAGTTTCACCTGTCTTTCACTAGGGGGACTTGTCAGGGAGTCACAAAAACACTGAACTTTAGGAAGGCAAAGTTTGACCAGCTTAGAGATGCCCTTAATCTGGTAGACTGGGACAATATCCTCAGAAATAAGAATACAGATAATAAATGGGAAATGTTTAAGAACATCCTAAATAGGCACTGTAAGCAGTTTATACCTTGTGGGAATAAAAGGACTAGAAATAGGAAAAACCCAATGTGGCTAAACAAAGAAGTAAGACAGGCAATTAACAGTAAAAAGAAAGCATTTGCACTACTAAAGCAGGATGGCACCATTGAAGCTCTAAAAAACTATAGGGAGAAAAATACTTTATCTAAAAAACTAATTAAAGCTGCCAAAAAGGAAACAGAGAAGCACATTGCTAAGGAGAGTAAAACTAATCCCAAACTGTTCTTCAACTATATCAATAGTAAAAGAATAAAAACTGAAAATATAGGCCCCTTAAAAAATAGTGAGGAAAGAATGGTTGTAGATGACGAGGAAAAAGCTAACATATTAAACACCTTCTTCTCCACGGTATTCACGGTGGAAAATGAAATGCTAGGTGAAATCCCAAGAAACAATGAAAACCCTATATTAAGGGTCACCAATCTAACCCAAGAAGAGGTGCGAAACCGGCTAAATAAGATTAAAATAGATAAATCTCCGGGTCCGGATGGCATACACCCACGAGTACTAAGAGAACTAAGTAATGTAATAGATAAACCATTATTTCTTATTTTTAGGGACTCTATAGCGACAGGGTCTGTTCCGCAGGATTGGCGCATAGCAAATGTGGTGCCAATATTCAAAAAGGGCTCTAAAAGTGAACCTGGAAATTATAGGCCAGTAAGTCTAACCTCTATTGTTGGTAAAATATTTGAAGGGTTTCTGAGGGATGTTATTCTGGATTATCTCAATGAGAATAACTGTTTAACTCCATATCAGCATGGGTTTATGAGAAATCGCTCCTGTCAAACCAATCTAATCAGTTTTTATGAAGAGGTAAGCTATAGGCTGGACCACGGTGAGTCATTGGACATGGTATATCTCGATTTTTCCAAAGCGTTTGATACCGTGCCGCACAAGAGGTTGGTACACAAAATGAGAATGCTTGGTCTGGGGGAAAATGTGTGTAAATGGGTTAGTAACTGGCTTAGTGATAGAAAGCAGAGGGTGGTTATAAATGGTATAGTCTCTAACTGGGTCGCTGTGACCAGTGGGGTACCGCAGGGGTCGGTATTGGGACCTGTTCTCTTCAACATATTCATTAATGATCTAGTAGAAGGTTTACACAGTAAAATATCAATATTTGCAGATGATACAAAACTATGTAAAGCAGTTAATACAAGAGAAGATAGTATTCTGCTACAGATGGATCTGGATAAGTTGGAAACTTGGGCTGAAAGGTGGCAGATGAGGTTTAACAATGATAAATGTAAGGTTATACACATGGGAAGAAGGAATCAATGTCACCATTACACACTGAATGGGAAACCACTGGGTAAATCTGACAGGGAGAAGGACTTGGGGATCCTAGTTAATGATAAACTTACCTGGAGCAGCCAGTGCCAGGCAGCAGCTGCCAAGGCAAACAGGATCATGGGGTGCATTAAAAGAGGTCTGGATACACATGATGAGAGCATTATACTGCCTCTGTACAAATCCCTAGTTAGACCGCACATGGAGTACTGTGTCCAGTTTTGGGCACCGGTGCTCAGGAAGGATATAATGGAACTAGAGAGAGTACAAAGGAGGGCAACAAAATTAATAAAGGGGATGGGAGAACTACAATACCCAGATAGATTAGCGAAATTAGGATTATTTAGTCTAGAAAAAAGACGACTGAGGGGCGATCTAATAACCATGTATAAGTATATAAGGGGACAATACAAATATCTCGCTGAGGATCTGTTTATACCAAGGAAGGTGACGGGCACAAGGGGGCATTCTTTGCGTCTGGAGGAGAGAAGGTTTTTCCACCAACATAGAAGAGGATTCTTTACTGTTAGGGCAGTGAGAATCTGGAATTGCTTGCCTGAGGAGGTGGTGATGGCGAACTCAGTCGAGGGGTTCAAGAGAGGCCTGGATGTCTTCCTGGAGCAGAACAATATTGTATCATACAATTAGGTTCTGTAGAAGGACGTAGATCTGGGGATTTATTATGATGGAATATAGGCTGAACTGGATGGACAAATGTCTTTTTTCGGCCTTACTAACTATGTTACTATGTTACTATGTTACTATGTACTTGGTGCAAAAATGGCTGAAGCCAGAGACTTGTTCCCCAGCACAGATGATGGCGAGAATGGGATGGTTTGGTTCAACCACTCACTGCGAAGGCCAGTGCAGTGCTGGGTTGCTCAGGGAGATCCCCAGAATGCAGGTGACCTTGTGAGCCTGGTGGAGAGGTGCGTGGTGGTTGAGAATTCCCTAAGATGTCAAGCGGATTTAAGATCACCTTACTAATGTTCTCAAAGGGGGCTGACTGCCAAAGAAGGGGACTAAACCAGCATCTCTGGGGCGTCCAAAGTCCTGGGAGACCTCGGAGCCACTGCTGGGGAATCAGTCCCATACCGTTGTCTGTTGGAGGTGTCATGGTGCTGGTCATAGCCGCCCGTTGTCCCATGACCTTGGATGGGCTACAACATAGGAAGGAGCTGGTCCTAATTCACTCACTGTGTATGCAGTGCTGTTTCTCATCCTGGAGAGAGGCATCAGACTTCTGGATTGAAGGAGTTTGGTGACCCTAGTAAGGACCACACTCCCGCAAGTGCTAGTCTCTGTGAAGGCAGTCGGAGAATCTGTAGGATGCTCGCAGGTGCGTAGGATGCAGTGACACACAGGAGGCAGAGAAAGGGTTAACCGGTTCTTTATATACAGAAACAGTAATGGTACAAGCAGGGGGGTAGAGGATGTGATTGGAGGATGGGGGAAAGTCAAATGCAATAGAATATCACTGGTTAACTTATCAGTCTCTGTGCGCTGAAGAAAGGTGGCTGGAAGATCCCTCGGTGGCGCCGCAGGCGGCACGAGATTTCTCCAATCCGGTCCTGCAGATGAGCAATGCACAGGTTGCTGTACATGGCTCATTCTCATGTGTTGGTTGGTCATCTGGGAGTAGACAAAACCTAGAAGTGGATCCTCCAGACATTCCACTGAAATGGATACTACAGAGAAATCCTGAGCTACTGTCACTCCTGTCCCACGAGCCAGCTAAACTCCCCAGTGACCCACTTCTGCAGTCCCCTAGTTCCATTGCCCATCATCGAGGTACCGTTCGAACATATACCTATGGATTTAGTCGTACCCCTGCAAGAGAACATCAATATATTATTGGTCCTTTATTATACTACACAGTGCTCGGAGGCAGTGATGTTAAGAAAGTGTATAGCTCAGGAGTTGTTCCATATCTTCTCTCGAATGGGTCTACCTAAGGAGATATTAAAGGAACAATGGACCCCGTTAATTACAAAGGATATGAGTAAATTATGTAAGGTGCTATAAATTTCGCAGCTCAGGACCTCAATGTACCATCAACAGACGGATGACCTGGTGTAAAGATTTAATAAAACCTTAAAGACCATATTGAAAAAGGTGGTAGAGAAGGACGGCCGAAACTTCTACTCTATTGTTCTCCATCAGAGAAGTCCACAGGTCACTACAGTCTTTTCCCCGTTTGAACTACTGTACAGCCGACACTATTGTGGACTCCTGAATGTAGCGAAGAAGACCTGGAAAACCCTACAGAAGTGTAATAGAACATGTGGAATAGATGCAAGAGAGGATTGCCAATGTGATGCCCACTGTGAAAGAGCACCTCATGAAAGCACAAGCGGCACAACAAGGGTGTATAATAGGTCGGCTAGAGTGAGACAGTTCAACCCTGGGGATCGATTACTGGTGATGGTGCCCACGATGGAGAGAAAGTTTCTGGCCAAGTGGCTGGGACCCTATGAAGTGATGGAAAGTGTTGGTGAAGTCAGCTATATTGTTCACCAACCACCCAGGGAAAAGGAAGTCCTTCCAGGTTTATCATGTCAACCTAATCAAACCACAGCAGGACAGGGAACCTCTGGAAGCTCTTTGTTTGCCGGCCAAATCAGAAGACAACGTGGAAGACATCAAAGGGACAGAATTGTTATTGCGCTTCTAAAATCAGAAGGCTGGAAGTTGTTGAACTGGAGCAGATACCTGTTATGGGAGTTATCAGGTATTACTCAGGTCATCCAAGCATGCAGTTCTCAAGGAGCCTCATGTTCGCATTACTTGAAGCCTATATTATAGAAGACCACCTAGAGCTGATGTCGAAATAGGTGAAACAGATGCCGAACCTGGGAGTTAATGAATAATTCAAGAGCTGTCGGTCCAGTCCAATAGTGTTGGTGTGAAAGCCAGATGGGGAGTGGTGTTTTTGTAATGACTATGGAAAGATCAATGAGGTCTTTAAATTTGACACCTGCCAATGCCCCAAGTGGAAGAGTCTATTGAAAGGCTAGGGCCATCAATGTAAATTAACACCCTTGACCTCATGAAAGTTTATTGAAGATTTAACTGTCCCAGGTGGCCAAGGAAAGCATGGCCTTCTTATCACCAGATGGATGCTACAAATACATTCGGATATCATTAGGGTTGCAAGGAGCTCCAGACACCTTTCAGAGAGCTATGGACTGGATCTTAGAAAAGTATGCAGCATCCTACCAAGATGACATTGTAATATTCAGCCAGGATTGGAGAAGTGACCTGAACAAACTCCAGGCAATACTTGACGCTCTAAGGAAGGCTGGCTTTACCATCAATGTCAAGAAATATGTCATGGAGATGGAAGAAGCTAAGTGTAGAGCCAGGGTCACTGCATGCTTCCCTCTTCTCCCAAGAGAGACACCAACTCACTCACCACTGCGGCCTCAGTACTGCACTTCCTCCTTCTGCCGCTGCCTGGGGTCTGCATTCGGCTAGCAGATCCCTGAGTACTGTGCTTAGGGCGCACGTGATCCCTGCTTTCTAAAGGTACAGCGTGTGCTGTCCTAAAGTGTCCCCAGCAATGGCTGGGAGACACTTATTATTTGAGTCACTTACACCCAATGGAAGGAGTCTGAGCAACATGTTCACTCTTCCTTGTGGCGCGTTTGCTAGTTATTATTATTATTATACATTTTTTATAGCGGCATTTATTCCATGGTGCTTTACATGTGAAAAAGGGGGCAAATATAGACAAATACAATAAACACAAGCAAAAAACAAGGCACTAACAGGTACAGAAGGAGGAAGGACCCTGCCCGTGAGGGCTCACAGTCTGCAGGGGATGGGTGAGGATACACTAGGAGAGGGTAGAGCTGGTTGTGCGGTGGTTCAGTAGGCTGAGGATCACTGCAGGCTGTAAACTTGTCGGAAGAGGTGAGACTTCGTTTTTTTTGAAGGTTTCTATGGTAGGTGAGAGTCTGATGTGTTGGTGTAGAGAGTTCCAGAGTATGGAAAAAAAAAATGTGTGCAAAACTGTAAAGCGCTGCGGAATATGTTAGCGCTATATAAAAATAAAGATTATTATTATTATTATCATTATGGAGGAAGCACGGGAGAAGTCTTGGATGCGGTTCTCAGATCCCCTGTATCTGCCTGTACCTGCTAGTATCTGCCTGTTCCTACCTGTACCTGTCTTCTCATACCTGCTGTGTGTTCCTGTATTCCAACCATGCTTGCCAGCACCTGCATATCAGTCATGCCCGCCAACACCTGTCGGCACTTGCTGTGTCTGCCTGTAAACCAGCTGTACCTGCCTGCACCTGCCGTGCCAGCCTGAATTCCAGCTGTACCTGCCTGTACCTTCCATGTCCGCTTGTATACCAGCCATACCTGCATGCACCTACCTTGCCACTCTGTATACGATAACAAAAGCCCAAAATGGAAAATAAACATCTAAATTTCTCAAACATGCTCACAACCCAGTGGGAGAGCCTCAAAGGGAGAAATTATCAAAGGAGTATAGATAGGACACTCCCACAACCTAGATCCATATCACAAAAAGACACTGGAGTATATGTCCATATTCAAAAAAGTTATAAATTTTATTGTATCATAGTTCACAAAACATTAATATATACAAATTGAAATAATACAAAACATAAAGTAACAAGCTAATTCAGCAAGGGAAACTAGGGTAGCACAGACCAAAAACAGTGTGAGTCACTCCTGATGCCGTCACCAGATAACAATAAAGTGCATAGTGCATATGTGGGCAGACAAAAAGCTAAAGTAAACCAATCATTCCCACCCCGAGTTCTTACCCATAACATGGCATCAAGGAGGATCCACACCGTAGCCCCAACACGCGTTTCACGAATTAAAAAGCACAAGAATGAAGGTACACATTTTTTCGGGGGAAAGAACAGCCCCCATTCTCATAGCAGAAGCGTCTACCTCCACCATGAAAGGCAGATCAACCTTGGGTTGACTGAGAACAGGATCCTTAGAGAAGTCTGTCTTGAGTACAGAAAAAGCATTTACTGCTGCGGCTGATCAGAAGGAAAAAACTGTTCACTTTACGGTCATGTAAGTTAAAGGCTTGGCTATGACCAAAAAGTTCTTCACAAACTTCTGATAATAATTGGATTCAGGTCTGCATTCTGGCTGTGCTATTACAAAACTTTCATCTTCTTCTGGCGAGGCCATTCTTTTGTCGACATGGTGTTATGCTCAGAGCCATTGTTATGCTGAAAGGTGAAATTCCTCTTCATTTTCAGCTTTTTTTTAGCTTTTTTTGACATTTTTGTTGCAAAATTAAGTAATATTTGAAACTGTCCATAATTCCTTCCACCCTAAATAAAGGCCCAGTTACAGCTGCCGAAAAACAGAAAATAAACCATGCCACAAGCAAAGGAAAATAAACTGACTTTCAAAGAAGGCAAAACAAAGTGAACATTTCTTAAGGTACTGTCACACTAGACGATATCGCTAGCGATCCGTGACGTTGCAGCGTCCTCGCTAGCGATATCGTCCAGTGTGACAGGCAGCAGCGATCAGGCCCCTGCTGGGAGATCGCTGGTCGGGGAAGAAAGTCCAGAACTTTATTTCGTCGCTGGACTCCCCGCAGACATCGCTGAATCGGCGTGTGTGACACCGATTCAGCGATGTCTTCACTGGTAACCAGGGTAAACATCGGGTAACTAAGCGCAGGGCCGCGCTTAGTAACCCGATGTTTACCCTGGTTACCAGCGTAAAAAAACAAACAGTACATACTTACATTCAGCTGTCTGTCCCTTGCCGTCTGGTTCCTGCCTTGACTGCTGGCCGTAGTGAAAGCAGAGCACAGCCACAGCGGTGAGTCACCACTGTGTGACTCACCGCTGTGCTGTGCTTTCACTTTCACTTTACGGCCAGCAGTCAGTGCAGGGACCAGACGGCAAGGGACAGACAGCTGAATGTAAGTATGTACTGTTTGTTTTTTTACGCTGGTAACCAGGGTAAACATCGGGTTACTAAGCGCAGCCCTGCGCTTAGTTACCCGATGTTTACCCTGGTTACCGGGGACCTCGGGATCGTTGGTCGCTGGAGAGCTGTCTGTGTGACAGCTCTCCAGCGACCAAACAGCGACGCTGCAGCGATCCGGATCGTTGTCGGTATCGCTGCAGCGTCGCTAAGTGTGACGGTACCTTTAACAGAGTCACTTGAGAGACAGTCCAGTACACACAGGCTGGATAGCATCCAGCATAATGGCTCAGTCTGGAGTCATCACACAGGAGGTCTTCTCACCTCCAGATAAAGACCATGTGTTAAACAAACAGATTCAATTTTACCCTATGAAATACACCCAGGGGTGGGGTTTGTGGGCAGTTAAACCAGCTCATCTCTCAGGCTGCCCATAAAACCTGGCAAAGATGCACCAAACAAGCCTCTTTGTCCTATGTACACTAGAACAGTACTCCAGGTTTACATCACAGATGACAAGCACCTCTGTGATACATACCTCCTATCAACTATATGTCCGATAGCCAGCTTACACAGACCATAACACATTTTCCCATATGCTTTTGGAAGACTTTATGTAGGTATTACTAAAACATAGCTGAGCTTGGATAAGACAATACTTCCTTCTCAACACCCTACCCCATAGCACGGACATATGAACAATACAGGAAATTGTTGTCACATGCAGTACACAACTAGTACTTGACATAAATTCTTGAAGCTCCTTTAATGTTGCCGACAGCTTCTTGGAAACTTCCAGGGCCAAATTGCTTCTTGTCTTTTCATCAATTCAATTGTCTTTTAATCATTCCCATCAGCACAACTAAACTTTATGATTAATCCCATTTAAAGGTAATTCCATTTAAATTATGGCATCTGTGTATTGTATACTATTTAACCCCTTCACGACCAGAGCTTTTTTCGGTTTTGCGTTTTTTGCTCCCCTCCTTCCCAGAGCCATAACTTTTTTATTTTTCCGTCAATATGGCCATGTGAGGGCTTATTTTTTGCAGGATGAGTTGTACTTTTGAACAACACCATTGGTGTTACCATTTCTTGTACTAGAAAACGGGAAAAAAAATTCCAAGTGCAATGAAAATGCAAAAAAAAGTGCAATTCCAACACTTATTTTTTTGGGGAGGATTTTTTGCTAGGTTCACCAAATGCTAAAACTGACCTGCCACTATGATTCTCCAGGTCATTTTGAGCTCATTGACACCAAACATGTCTAGGTTATTTTTTATATAAGTGGTAAAAAAATTACAAACTTTGCTTTAAAAAAAAAATCAATTTTGCAATACCCGTAGCGGCCCCATTTTTCGTAATCTCGGGTTGGGTGGGGGCTTATTTTTTGCGCCCCGAGTTGACATTTTTAATGATAACATTTTGGTGCAGATATGATCTTTTTTTCACCTGTTATTGCATTTTAATGCAAAGTCGTGGCGACAAAAAAAATGTAATTTTGGTGTTTTGAATTTTTTCTCGCTACGACGTTTAGCGATCAGGTTAATCCCTTTTTTTATTGATAGATCGGGCGATTCTGAATGCGGCGATACCAAATATGTGTATGTTTGATTTTATTTTTATTGCTTTATTTTGAATGGAGCGAAAGGGGGGTGATTTTAACTTTTTTTTATATTTTTAAAAACATTTTTATTTTTACTTTTGCCATACTTAACCCCTTTCTGACATCAGACGTACTATCCCGTTGAGGTGACCTGGGCCCGTATGACCATCGATGGGATAATAAGTCATACGTGATCAGCCGCGCTTACGGTGGACGCGCGGAAGATCGCAGCCGGGTGTCAGCTGATTATCACAGCTGACACCCGGCACTATGTGCCAGGAGCTCCCAGCACTTTAACCCCTGGAACACTGCAATGAAACAAGATTGCAGTGTTCCGGGAGCATAGGGAAGCATCTCACAGGGAGGGGGCTCCCTTGCGTGCTTCCCTGAGACCCTCAGAACAACGAAACCACATCGCGTTGTTCTGAGGGTCTCCTCCCTGCAGGTCCCAGATCCAAGATGGCCACGGGGTCCTTCCGGATCCTGCAGGGAGGTGGCTTGTCAGTGCCTGCTGAGAGCAGGCGGCGGCAAGCTTCCACACTGCCTGTCAGATCACTGATCTGATACAGTGCTCTGCAAAGTGTCAGATCAGCGATCTGACTTTATACACTGATGTCCCACCGTGGGACAATGTAAAAAAGTCATACAAAAAAAAAATTTTACATGTGTAAAAATATTTTTTTTTAAATTCCTAAATAAAGAAAAAAAAAAGTTTTCCAAAAAATACATTTCTTTATGTAAATAAAAAAAACAATAAAAGTACACATATTTATTATCGCCACATCCATAACGACCTGACCTATAACCACTAGTTAACCCTTTCAATGAAGATCGTAAAAAAAATTTAAAAAAACGAGGCAAAAAACAATGCTTTATCATCATACCGCTGAACAAAAAGTGGAATAACACGCAATCATAAATAAGACGGATATAAATAAACATGGTACTGCTGAAAACGTCATCTTGTCCCGCAAAAAACAAGCCACCATACAGCGTCATCAGCAAAAAAATAAAAAAGTTAAAGCCCTCAGAAAAAAAGCGGTGCAAAAATAATTATTTTTTATACTAGATGGTGGCCCGATTCTAACGCATCGGGTATTCTAGAATATGCATGTCCACGTAGTATATTGGTCAGACACGTAGTATATTGCCCATTGACTTAGTATACAGCACAGAGCCACGTAGTATATTGCCCAGCTACGTAGTATATTGCGCAGCCATGTAGTATATTGCCCAGCCACGTAGTATATTGCCCAGCCACGTAGTATATTGCCCAGTCACGTAGTATATTGCCCAGTCACGTAGTATATTGCCCAGTCACATAGTATATTGCCCAGCGACGTAGTATATTGCCCAGCGACGTAGTATATTGCCCAGCGACGTAGTATATTGCCCAGCCACGTAGTATATTGCCCAGCCACGTAGTATATTGCCCAGTTATATAGTACTAGCTATTGAACCCGTTCTACGCCCGGGTGGCGAGCATTTATATTGGTATATGGTCTCCATCCTGGTATGTGCTGCTCCATCCTGCGTCCCCATCCTGTCATGTGCTGCTCCATCCTGCATCCCCATCTTGTCATGTGCTGCTCCATCCTGCGTCCCCATTCTGTCATGTGCTGCTCCATCCTGCATCCCCATCCTGTCATGTGCTGCTCCCATCCTGCGTCCCCGTTCTGTCATGTGCTGCTCCCATCCTGCGCCCCTGTTCTGTCATGTGCTGCTCCCATCCTGCGCCTCCATTCTGTCATTTGCTGCTCCCATCCTGTCATGTGCTGCTCCCATCCTGCGCCCCCGTTCTGTCATGTGCTGCTCCCATCCTGCGCCCCCATTCTGTCATGTGCTGCTCCCATCCTGCACCCCCGTTCTGTAAGTGCTGCTCCCATCCTGCTCCTCTGTTCTGTCATGTGCTGCTCCCATCCTGCGCCCGTTCTGTCATGTGCTACTGCCATCCTGCGCCCGTTCTGTCATGTGCTGCTCCCATCCTGCGCCCGTTCTGTCATGTGCTGCTGCCATCCTGCGCCCGTTCTGTCATGTGCTGCTCCCATCCTGCGCCCCCATCCTGTCATGTTCTGCACCCATCCTGCGCCCCCGTTCTGTCATGTGCTGCTCCCATCCTGCGCCCCCGTTCTGTCATGTGCTGCTCCCATCCTGCTCCCCTGTTCTGTCATGTGCTGCTCCCATCCTGCGCCCGTTCTGTCATGTGCTGCTGCCATCCTGCGCCCGTTCTGTCATGTGCTGCTCCCATCCTGCGCCCGTTCTGTCATGTGCTACTGCCATCTTGCGCCCGTTCTGTCATGTGCTGCTGCCATCCTGCGCCCGTTCTGTCATGTGCTGCTGCCATCCTGCGCCCGTTCTGTCATGTGCTGCTGCCATCCTGCGCCCGTTCTGTCATGTGCTGCTGCCATCCTGTGCCCCCGTTCTGTCATGTGCTGCTCCCATCCTGCGCCACCATTGTATTATATGCCCCCCATAAGACGCTCCAGTGTGTATGCCCCGTATGCTGCTGCCATATAAAAAAAAAATACCATACCCACCTATCGTCCGGCTCCACTGCAGGTGTGTCTTCAAGAAAATGGCGCCGGAAAGCGCGGACTGCGCAGGCGCCAATTCCGGCAGCAGGAATCTGCGCCTGCGCAGTCCGCGCTTTCCGGCGCCATTTTCTTGAAGACACATCTGCAGTGGAGCCGGAGTGTGTCTTCAAGAAAATGGCGCCGGAAAGCGCGGACTGCGCAGGCGCCGATTCCGGCAGCAGGAATCGGCGCCTGCGCAGTCCGCGCTTTCCGGCGCCATTTTCTTGAAGACACACTCCGGCTCCTCTGCCTGTGACTGGTAAGTCAGAGGGCGGCGCCGGCGCGCATTAAGTGCGTCATCGCGCCCTCTGAACTGTCACAGCAGAGGAGCCGGGAGACGGAGCCGCACGCAGGGCTGGAACGGGGAAAGGTGAATATACTTACCCTCCTGGCGGTCCCTGACTCTCCGGTGGAGATCGCGGTATGCGTTCAGTGCTTACGCATACCGCGATCTCCTGGGAGCGTCACTCTGTGGGGGCCAGACTGCGCCGGCGCTTGCGCCGGCGCAGTCTATAAAGGTTTCGGACAGAGTGACGCTGCCAGCGTTATATTATAGATATTGCCCAGTCATGTAGTATATTGCCCAGTGACGTAGCATACAGTATAGAGGCACGCAGTATATTGCACAGCGATGTAGTATACAGCACAGAGCCACGTAGTATATTGCACAGCCACATAGTATATTGCCTAGCCACGTATGTCACAGGTTAAAAAATAAAAAATAAACATACTCACCTTCCGATCCGAGGGCCCCTTGTAGTTCTAACATACTCACCATACTTGTAGTTCTGTCGCCTGTGCGAGGTACAGGCGGCAGCTTCCGGTCTGCGCAGGGCCTGTGATGACGTCACGGCAGGTCCTGCTCGTGCAGGGGCGCAGGGCCTGTGATGACGTCGAGGTCACATGACCGTGACGTCACGGCAGGTCCTTCTGCCAGACCATCTGAGCCAACAGAACGTGGTGGTTGCATCGCGAGGAGCGGGAAAGGCGGCGTAGGTGAGTATATAATCGTTTTTGTTTTTTTTAAATTATTTTTAACATGAGATGTTTTTACTATTGGCGCTGCATAGGCCGCGTCAATAGTAAAAAACTTGGTCACACAGGGTTAATAGCAGCGGTAACGGAGTGCGGTACCCGCGGCATAAGGCGGTCCGTTGCCGCCGGCATTAACCCTGTGTGAGCGGTGAGTGGAGGGGTGTATGCGGGCGCCGGGCAGTCAGTGCGGGGAGTAATGAGCGGCCATTTTTTCCGGATTGTGCGCGTCGCTTATTGGTCGCGACAGCCATGACAGGCAGCTGCCGAGACCAATCAGCGAATGAATAACCGTGACAGAAGGACAGACAGACAGACGGAAGTGACCCTTAGACAATTATATATATAGATAAAATAGTTTTTATTGTGTAAAAGCAACAACACATAAAAAGAGATATAAATGAGGCATCAATGTAATCGGAGTAACCCGAAGAATAAGGCTGCCGTCACACTAGCAGTATTTGATCAGTATTTTACATCAGTATTTGTAAGCCAAAACCAGGAGTGGGTGATAAATGCAGAAGTGGTGCATATGTTTCTATTCTACTTTCCCTCTAATTGTTCCACTCCTGGTTTTGGCTTACAAACACTGATGTAAAATATTGACCAAATACTGCTAGTGTGACAGCAGCCTAAAACTGCTTTATCAATTTTACCACATGCGGAACGTTATAAACGCCCCACCCAAAAAAAATTCAATTAATTGCTGGTTTTTGTTCATTCTGCCTCCCAAAAATCGTAATAAAAAGCGATCAAAAAATGTCATGTGCGCGAAAATGGTACCAATAGAAACGTCAATTCGTCCAGCAAAAAACAAGACCTCACATGACTCCGTGGGCCAAAATATAGAAAAATTATAGCTCTCAAAATGTGAGGATGCACAAACTATTAAATAGTAAATCAAACCCCCTCTTATCACCCCCTATGGAAAAATAATAAAATAAAAAAAATGTAGAAGGTTCTGTAGAAGGACGTAGATCTGGGGATTTATTATAATGGAATATAGGCTGAACTGGATGGACAAATGTCTTTTTTCGGCCTTACTAACTATGTTACTATGTTACTATGTATGTTACTATGTATTTATTTCCAATTTCCCATTAGATTTAGGGTTAGGGCTAATGTTAGGGTTGGGGCTAAAGTTAGTGTTAGGTTTGGGGCTAAAGTTAGGGTTAGAGTTGGGGCTATAGTTAGGGTTAGGGTTAAAGTTAGGGTTAGGGTTGGAGCTAAAGTTAGCTAGGGTTGGGGCTAGAGATGGGGTTAGGGATTAGATTACGTGTATGATTGGGATTAGGGTTAAGGGTGTGTCAGGGTTAGAGGTGTGGTTATGGTTAGGGTTGGGATTAGGGTTAAGGGTGTGTTGGGGTTAGGGGTGTGGTTAGGGTTATGGTTAGGGCTGGGATTAGGGTTAGGAGTGTGTTGGGGTTAGGGGTGTGGTTAGGGTTATGGTTAGGGCTGGGATTAGGGTTAGGGGTGTGTTGGGGTTAGTGTTGGAGTTAGAATTGGGGGGTTTCCACTGTTTAGGCAGATCAGGGGCTCTCCAAACGCGACATGGCATCCGATCTCAATTCCAGCCAATTCTGCATTGAAAAAGTAAAACGGTGCTCCTTCCCTTCCGAGCTCTACCGTGCGCCCAAACAGTAGTTTACGCCCACATATGTGATATCAGCGTACTCAGGACAAATTGGCCAACAAGGTATGTCATCCAATTTCTCTTGTTACCTTTGGGAAAATAACAATTTTGGGGCTAAAAATCATTTTTGTGGGAAAAAATGATATTTTATTTTCACGGCTCTGCGTTATAAACTTTATTGAAACACTTGGGGGTTCAAAGTTCTCACAACACATCTAGATAAGTTCCATGGGGGGTCTAGTTTCCAAAATGGGGTCACTTATGGGTGGTTTCTACTGTTTAGGCACATCAGTGGCTCTGCAAACGCAACATGACGCCCGCAGACCATTCCATCAAAGTTTGCATTTCAAAACACCACTACTTCCATTCCGAGCCCCGATGTGTGCCCAAACAGTAGTTTTCTCCCACATATGGGGTATCAGCGTACTCAGGACAAATTTTACAACAACTTTTGGGGTCCAATTTCTCCTGCTACCCTTGGAAAAATACAAAACTGGGGGCTAAAATATCATTTTTGTGGAAACAAAAAAAGATTTTTTTATTTTCACGGCTCTGCGTTATAAACTTTAGTGAAATTTGCTTTCGGTTGACGCAGAGAAGGCCTTCGATTGGGTCAGTTGGAGCTTCATGTCGGCTTCCTTGCATCAATTGGGCCTGGGCACCAAATTTATTGAGAAGATTCTCTCTCTATATATATAGGGGCCCTACAGCTAGTGTTAGGGTTAATGGGTTCCTGTCCTCCCCTATCCACCTCAACAACGGTACACGGCAGGGGTGTCCTCTGTCCCCTCTCTTGTATGTATTGATAATGGAACATCTGGCAATAGCCATTAGAAAGAACCCCAGCATTCACGGTATTCCAGTTGGGGTAGGTCAATGTAAAATCGGCCTTATATGCAGATGACCTTCTCATGTTTATATCACAGCCTTGCATTTCCTTCCCCTCCATAGTCAAAGAATTTGAGACATTTGGCCATCTTAGTAATTCTAAAGTGAATTATTCTAAATCAGAGGCCCTTAATATAACTTTATCTAGGGATGAAGTTCAACATCTTAAAGATAATTTTCCCTTTAAATGGCAGGAAACAGCACTAAGACACTTGGGAGTAACCATCCCGACAGATCATACTAAACTATATTCTTTAAACTTCCAACCCCGTTTGGATAAGACTTTGAAAGACTTAGGTAGCTATGATAAGCGGAAGTTTTCATGGTTCGGCCGTATAAATGCGATAAAAATGGATGTACTTCCTCGTTTCCTGTATATTTTCCAGACAGTTCCTCTAATTCCTCCTCCTTCTTTTTTTTCCAGAATCCAATCAGCCATCTCGAGATTTGTGTGTGTGGGGGAAGGGGGGTAGACCCCGGATTGGCATGGGTACTTTATATAGGCACAAAGGCTCAGGGGGCACGGGTCTTCCGAATTTCAAATTGTATCACAGAGCAGCGCTATTGACACGCATGCTAGATGGACAGTTCCACAGATCAGACAAACAATGGGTGGGAATAGAACAAATTAGCTCTACAATTCCACTCCATAATCTTCCCTGGATCAGCCCTAAAAGTAGAGGTCAATTCAGTTCTGAAGCTGACCTCCTTAAAGATACACTTAGAGGATGGGATCTGGAGACCCGCAGAGGCTCTCTGTCTTTAGGCAGTGGACCGCTTACGCCTCTCTTCTCTAATCCGGAGTTTCCCCCGGGGGTGGAGAGGGATCGTTTTCTTGGGTAAGAGAGAGGGGACAATACCAGATGCTTTCATGTCCTCAAGGGTTCAGCCATGCCCGCTTTCGAATCAGTGCAGCCGTTAGAGGGAGGGGGCCCTTCTGATTGGTTGGAATACCTCCAACTAAAATCCTTCCTCTCGTCTCCAGAGGGCGCAGGCTCATACACCTCCCTTCCTACGCCGTTTGAAAAGCATTTCCTGTTGGGGTTGCCGCCTGCACATCCTGTCTCCTTAATATATGCTCTTTTGAATCAAAATACCAAAGACAAGTTCCCCAAGTATGTGGAGAGGCGGAGGGGTGAGTTGGGAGTTGCTATATCGGAGGTGGAGTGGAGGAAGGCGTTCGTATATTCACATAAATTCTCTATTGCCTGTGCCGCACAGGAAAAGAATAACAAAATTCTCACCAGGTGGTATCGCTGTAATGATGTCTTACACGCCGCATTTCCGTCCGTCTCCGATAGGTGCTGGCGTTGTGGAGTAGAGAGGTACCATGCTACACATTTGGTGGGGATGTAAGCATATTAACCCCTTTCTGACATTAGATGTACTATCCCGTCGAGGTGGGGTGGGCCCCTATGTCCACCGACGGGATAGTACGTCATACGCGATCGGCCGCGCTCACGGGGGGGAGCACGGACGATCGCGGCCGGGTGTCAGCTGCATATCGCAGCTGACATCCGGCACTATGTGCCAGGAGCGGTCACGGACCGCTTCGGCACATTAACCCCCGGCACACCACGATCAAACATGATCGCGATGTGCCGGCAGTACAGGGAAGCATCGCGCAGGGAGGGGGCTCCCTGCGGGCTTCCCTGAGCCCCCCGCAGCATCGCGATATGATCGCGTTGCTGCAAGGGTCTCCCTACCTCCCTCCCTGTAGCAGGCCCGGATCCAAGATGGCCGCGGCATCCGGGTCCTGCAGGGAGGGAGGTGGCTTCACAGAGCCTGCTCAGAGCAGGCACTGTGAAGCCTGCAGTGCTCTGAGACAGATCAGTGATCTGACAGAGTGCTGTGCAAACTGTCAGATCACCGATCTGTGATGTCTCCCCCTGGGACAAAGTAAAAAAGTTAAAAAAAAAAATTTCCAAATGTGTAAAAAAAAATTAAAAAAATATTCCTAAATAATGAAAAAATATATATATATATTATTCCCATAAATACATTTCTTTATCTAAATAAAAAAAACAATAAAAGTACACATATTTAGTATCGCTGCATCCGTAATGACCCCACCTATAAAACTGGCCCACTAGTTAACCCCTTCAGTAAACACCGTAAGAAAAGAAAAAAAAACGAGGCAAAAAACAACGCATTATTTTCATACCGCCGAACAAAAAGTGGAATAACACGCGATCAAAAAGACAGATATAAATAACCATGGTACCGCTGAAAACGTCATCTTGTCCTGCAAAAAACAAGCTGCCATACAGCATCATCAGCAAAAAAATAAAAAAGTTATAGTCCTGAGAATAAAGCGATGCAAAAATAATTATTTTTTTCTAGAAAATAGTTTTTATCGTATAAAAGCGCAAAACATAAAAAAATGATATAAATGAGGTGTCGCTGTAATCGGATTGACCCGAACTGCTTTATCAATTTTACCAAACGCGGAACGGTATAAACGCCTCCCCCAAAAGAAATTCATAAATAGCTGGTTTTTGGTCATTCTGCCTCACAAAAATCGGAATAAAAAGCGATCAAAAAATGTCACATGCCCGAAAATGTTACCAATAAAAACGTCAACTCATCCCGCAAAAAACAAGACCTCACATGACTCTGTGGACCAAAATATGGAAAAACTATAGCTCTCAAAATGTGGTAGGGCTAGGGTTAGGGTTGGGGCTACAGTTAGGGTTGGGGCTAAAGTTAGGGTTAGGGTTGGGGCTAAAGTTAGGGTTTAAATTACATTTACAGTTGGGAATAGGGTTGGGATTAGGGTTAGGGGTGTGTCAGAGTTAGAGGTGTGGTTAGGGTTACTGTTGGGATTAGGGTTTCAGTTATAGTTGGGGGGTTTCCACTGTTTAGGCACATCAGGGGCTCTTCAAACGCGACATGGTGTCCGATCTCAATTCCAGCCAATTCTGCGTTGAAAAAGTAAAACAGTGCTCTTTCCCTTCCGAGCTCTCCCATGTGCCCAAACAGGGGTTTACCCCAACATATGGGGTATCAGCGTACTCAGGACAAATAGGACAACAGCTTTTGGGGTCCAATTTCTCGTGTTACCCTTGGGAAAATACAAAACTGGGGGCTAAAAAATAATTTTTGTGGGAAAAAAAAAGATTTTTTATTTTCACGGCTCTGCGTTATAAACTGTAGTGAAACACTTGGGGGTTCAAAGTTCTCACAACACATCTAGATCAGTTCCCTGGGGGGTCTAGTTTCCAATATGGGGTCACTTGTGGGGGGTTTCTACTGTTTAGGTACATTAGGGGCTCTGCAAACGCAATGTGACACCTGCAGACCATTCCATCTAAGTCTGTATTCCAAATGGCGCTCCTTCCCTTCCGAGCCCTCCCATGCGCCCAAACAGTGGTTCCCCCCACATATGGTGTCTCATCGCACTCAGGACAAATTGGGCAACAAATTTGGGGTCCAATTTCTCCTGTTACCCTTGGGAAAATACAAAACTGGGGGCTAAAAAAATAATTTTTGTGGGAAAAAATGTTTGTTTTATTTTTACGGCTCTGCATTATAAACTTCTGTGAAGCCCTTGGTGGGTCAAAGCGCTCAAAACACATCTAGATAAGTTTCTTAGTGGGTCTACTTTCCAAAATGGTATCACTTGTGGGGGGTTTCAATGTTTAGGCACATTAGTGGCTCTCCAAACGCAACATGGCGTCCCATCTCAATTCCTGTCAATTTTGCATTGAAAAGTCAAACGGCGCTCCGTCCCTTCCGAGCTCTCCCATGCGCCCAAACAGTGGTTTACCACCACATCTGGGGTATCAGCGTACTCAGGACAAATTGTACAACAACTTTTGGGGTCCATTTTCTCCTGTTACCCTTGGTAAAATAAAACAAATTGGAGCTGAAGTAAATTTTTTGTGAAAAAAAGTTAAATGTTCATTTTTATTTAAACATTCCAAAAATTCCTGTGAAGCACCAGAAGGGTTAATAAACTTCTTGAATATGGTTTTGAGCACCTTGAGGGGTGCAGTTTTTAGAATGGTGTCACACTTGGGTATTTTCTATCATATAGACCCCTCAAAATGACTTCAAATGAGATGTGGTCCCTAAAAAAAAATGGTGTTGTAAAAATGAGAAATTGCTGGTCAATTTTTAACCCTTATAACTCCCTAACAAAAAAAAATGTTGGTTCCAAAATTGTGCTGATGTAAAGTAGATATGTGAGAAATGTTACTTATTAATTATTTTGTGTGACATATCTCTGTGATTTAATTGCATAAAAATTCAAAGTTGGAAAATTGCGAAATTTTCATAATTTTCGCCAAATTTCCATTTTTTTCACAAATAAACGCAGGTACTATCAAATAATTTTTACCACTATCATGAAGTACAATATGTCATGAGAAAACAATGTCAGAATCACTGGGATCTGTTGAAGCGTTCCAGAGTTATAACCTCATAAAGGGACAGTGGTCAGAATTGTAAAAATTAACCTGGTCATTAACGTGCAAACCACCCTTGGGGGTAAAGGGGTTAAGCCATTTTGGGATTCTGTCTTTTCCGCATATCAAGCCATTAGCGGTCATTTGGTGACCAACTCCCCCCAGGTGGCTTTATTATCTATCCTCCCGGGCTCGTTTCGCTTCCAGAAAAATGGGCTTCCTAAGATTCTGCTTAACTGCTGCGCGAACTGTGATCCAGAGACATTGGAAATCCTCCCAATCTCCTAATGTGTCTGAATGGGTCAAGGAGATGACCAGCCTTCAAAGTATGGAGGAATTGTCCGCTGAGGTTAACAGTTCAAAGGAGAAATATCTGCAGGTCTGGAGTCCTTGGATTTTGTATATGGACTCTCAGGACTTTCAATCCCTCTTTTCTAAGCCATAAGGAAGATAGATTGAACAATACGGGCTAGACCAGCGGTTCTCAACCTGGGGGTCGAACGACCAAAACACAGGGGTCGCCACCAGTGGCGTAGGAAGGGGGGAGAAGAAGAAAAAAAAAAAAAAAAAGACGCCCCTTTAAATCTTCGGGCGGCGCCGTCCGCCGCCACGACCAGGGCCAGCTCCCCCCACCCCCGGGCCCCGTCCCCGCTCTAATACTCACCTCTATTGGTTCCTGCGGCGCCGGCAGCTGCAGCGTCCTCTGACTCTGCGACGTCTCAGAGCAGAGGGCGCGATGACGTCACTACTGTGCGCGCCGCTCTGCCTCTCTGTCCTGAGCGTCGCAGAGCCGGAGAGACGCTGACTGGCTGCACCGGACCTGCGCTAGGAACGGGAGAGGTGAGGATTTTACTTTTTTTTTCTTTTCTTTATGTCTGACTGTCTGGGGGCAATGCTGGACACACTGGGGCAATACTGGAGACCATGGGGCAGATTGCTGGACACACTGGGGCAATACAGGAGACCATGTGGCAGAATGCTGGACACACTGGGGCAATACAGGAGCCCATGGGGCAGATTGCTGGACACACTGGGGCAATACAGGAGACTATGGGGCAGATTGCTGGACACACTGGGGCAATACTGGAGACCATGGGGCAGAATGCTGGACACACTGGGGCAATACAGGAGACCATGGGGCAGATTGCTGGACACACTGGGGCAATACAGGAGACTACTATGGGGCAGATTGCTGGACACACTGGGGCAATACTGGAGACCATGGGGCAGATTGCTGGACACACTGGGGCAATACTGGAGACCATGGGGCAGAATGCTGGACACACTGGGGCAATACTGGAGACCATGGGGCAGATTGCTGGACACACTGGGGCAATACAGGAGACCATGTGGCAGAATGCTGGACACACTGGGGCAATACAGGAGACCATGGGGCAGATTGCTGGACACACTGGGGCAATACAGGAGACCATGTGGCAGAATGCTGGACACACTGGGGCAATACTGGAGACCATGGGGCAGATTGCTGGACACACTGGGGCAATACTGGAGACCATGGGGCAGAATGCTGGACACACTGGGGCAATACTGGAGACCATGGGGCAGATTGCTGGACACACTGGGGCAATACAGGAGACTATGGGGCAGATTGCTGGACATACTGGGGCAATACTGGAGACCCTTTGGCAGATTTCTGGACACATTGAGGCAATGCTGGAGACCCTGGGGCAGACTTCTGGACACACTGGGGCAATGCTGGACACTGGGGCAGATTGCTGGACACACTGGGGGTAATATGCTGGACACACTGGGGCAATGCTGGACACTGGGGGTAATATGCTGGACACACTGGGGCAGATTGCTGGACAACATGGGGGTAATATGCTGGACATACTGGGGGCAGGACTTGAGGCATGGGCAGAATGTAGATACGGGGCATGATTGGAGACACGGGGCAGGATTGGATCATGGGGCAGGACGGATACGATGGAGGCTGGTGGGGCAGGATGGGGAGATCATATGGAGTAGAATGGATACTCATGAGGGCAGGATGCGAGAACATATGGCTGGAGCCAGGAATGAGATAAACGGGGCCAGGGTGGGGAATAGTGTTACCATAGGCATAATAGGGGATAATTAAGGGATATTATTACTGCAGTGATGTATTAATTTTATTTTTTGAGTATACTGTTTTAAATGGGGGGGCGGTCCTGTTACTGTGCAGAGTGACACTATATCGCCTTTTTATCTTCATGTGGTGTAATGTAGAAGTTGTGAAAAATTAAGTAATGTATTCTACAAGCGGAGCTCTAGATAACTGTGTTATTTCCTGCAGAAACGAGTCCTGGCTGGAAGGAATGATGGCGGTCTGTGCTGGATGAAAGATGAAGGACTTCACCTAGAGACGTCACTGGTGAGTCAGTGTTACCTATACACTGACACTATACACTGTATACTATATAGAGGTCCTGTGTATAATGTCACCAGTGATCTCTGTATTACCTCTATACATAATGCATATCAGATATTTACATTCCGAATCATAACTAATAAAATTACAGTTTTAAAGTAGCCACCAAAATTATTTTTTGGGTTGGGGGTCACCGCAACATGAGGAACTGTATTGCGGGGTCACGGCATTAGAAAGGTTGAGAACCACTGGGCTAGACGGACATCATTATAGGGGTGTAAGTTGCCCCCTTCTATATCAGACTCCATGGTTCCTCCCCCCCCCCCTTTTTTTCATCCTCTCTCCTCCCCCATATTCCTCTTCTTAGTCTCATTCTTTCCGTTCGTGTTTATACCATTATTACTTGGAGTGACCTAGCTCCTCCTGTTTGGGTCGCTCTCTTTCAGAGGATACCTCATATGTATCACCAAAGGTCATACAGTCTCCCTGGATAAGGGATACCTACATCCGCCATGGATTTTTTTTTTCTTTTCAGATCTTGTTGGATTTGATTGAATATGATTTTGACCTGAAAGTTATACTATTTCGGGACTTGTTGGTTACAGGTCTTCTATATGAGATTTCTTTTTGTACTTAATACTTTTTATATTGTTGAATCCTTTGTTCCTTGTTTGTTTTGAAGTTTTTTTCAATAAAAACCAGATTAAACATAAACTTTAGTGAAACACTTGGGGGTGCAAAGTTCTCACAACACATCTAGATAAGTTCCTTAGGGGGTCTAGTTTCCAATATGGGGTCTTTTGTGGGGGGTTTCTACTATTTAGGTACATCAGGGGCTCTGCAAACGCAATGTGACGCTAGCAGACCATTCCACCTAAGTCTGCATTCCAAAATGGCGCTCCTTCCCTTCCGAGCTCTGCCATGCGCCCAAACAGTGGTTTACCCCCACATATGGGGTATCGACGTACTCAGGACAAATTGTACAACAACTTTTGGGGTCCAATTTCTCCTGTTACCCTTGGTAAAATAAAACAAATTGGATCTGAAGTAAAAAAAAATTTGTGAAAAAAGTTAAATTTTAATTTTTTTTAAACATTCCAAAAATTCCTGTGAAGCACCTGAACAGTTAATAAACTTCTTAAATGTGGTTTTGACCACCATGAGGGGTGCAGTTTTTAAAATGGTGTCACTTTTTGGGTATTTTCTATTATATAGACCCCTCAAAGTGACTTCAAATGTGATGTGGTCCCTAAAAAAAAAGGTGTTGTAAAAAAGAGAAATCTCTGGTCAACTTTTAACCCTTATAACTTCCTAACAAAAAAAATGTGGTTCTAAAATTGTGCTGATGCAAAGTAGACATGTGGGAAATGTTACATATTAAGTATTTTGCATGACATATCTCTGTGATTTAAGGGCATGAAAAATGACCCAACTCGATCGGCTCTGCTACATAGAGGCGATGTTCAGATCGCCACTGGGTGGCGCTCATAGCAATCGGGCACTGACAACTATAGAGGTCTCAAGGAGATCTCTGGTTCTCATGAAAATGAACCGATAACCCCTGATCACGGGGGTCACCGGTGTGCATATTTCCAGCCTGATGGCCAGAAGCACGCGTTAAATGCCGCTATCAGAGTTTGACAGTGGCATTTAACTAGTTAATAGCCGTGGATGGATTGTAATTCCACCCGCAGCTATTGCTGGCACATGTCAACTGTTCAAAACATCTAACATGTCCCGGAAAAGATGTGGGCTCACCGCCGGAGCCCACATAAAAGCAGGGGATACAGACATCGGCGTACTATTACGCCCGATGTCGATAAAGGTTAAAGGGGCTGTCCGGTCTAAATTGATGTCTGCAGTCACTCTGTATTTATACAAGTGTATGGAGAAAGGCTGCGCCCACCAGTCGAGCTCTGGCCGGGAGTATGCATAACTCATATGTATCCGCCGATGCCAGCTCAGAAATCGGTGAATCCTCAGTATGTGCGCAAGGGGGATTCATAAGCCTGCAGTCACACAGAATATCATCTTAGCCTGGACAACCCCTTTAACAGAAGTCTAAATGTGATTCTGATCACAACTACATCTGCAATAATAAGAGTGTTCACACTCGTGTAACCACTTTATTTTAGTTTTGTTATTTTAATTTCACATGCAAAATGATTTTAGTTTGTTTCTCAATGGATTTGTACAGATTGTGAGTGACTTTAACAGTGGAAAAAATCGTAAATGATTCTTTTTGGCATGATTTTTTACAAGACAAAAGGGGTATGTAGGATTTTTATATCCACTGTATGCAGGGCAAGGAATCAGTTTACTAATACTAAATGGCCACAAGATGTCAGTACAATGCCAAATATACAGGAAACACAGGTACAGAGCACTAGCTATAGTTGGTAGAACCATTTTCAAACTAATGAAAGGCAAGGAGGGAATTGAGGGCTTAAAGGGAAAAGCAACTTTTTTGCTATGTAATCTGAGGACAGCATAATTTAGAGGCTGAGACACAGATTTCAGTGATGTGTCAATTATTAGGCTGTATACTGTTGTTTACATACAATTAAAGGGAACCTGTCACCAGGTTTGGCCAATACGAGTTACGGCCACCACCTTTCAGGGCTTATATACAGCATTCTTTTATGCTTTATATAAGCCCCCAACGCAACCTGCGGGGCGGTTGCTGTCTGAGCGGTGTTGCTGGTCTTGGTCCGGCGCCTCCCATCTTCTTGCAATGCCGCCCTCCTTCTTGGTTTGTGTGGATGATACGTCCCTGCATGATCCACACAGTCTGCTCGACATTGTGCTCCTGCGCAGGCATACTTACCTGCCCTGCACATTGCAGTACTTTCCTCTGCCCTCAACAGTTACTGCCGACATTAGGCACTGACTGATAGCCGCCTTAGCACTGATAGACTGCTTAGCCGGCTGACTGTGAATGCTGCGGAGCGGTTACAGCCACTGCCCACTATGAGCTGAGCAGTGATTGAAGCTGCTTCAGCTGCGCCTCTATGACAGAGCCCGAGGCTGCAGGGAGGAATAAAATTAATTTCCTCCCAGAAGCAGTACTATCAGTACGGCAGCCGCACAGCTTTAGACACACTTTTAATAGCATGTGTGGTTACATGACAGGTTCCCTTTAGGCGCAACCTGCCTGCTTCACCAGGTCCCCCAAACTGCTATCATGTTTGTAGTGATGCCTTTACACCCTTCTAATAAGCGCCCTATTAGTACTTATTGATTTCTGAAGGTAGCTAAAATCAATTTTAAAAGGGCAGTGGATATACAGTGGGGCAAAAAAGTATTTAGTCAGTCAGCAATAGTGCAAGTTCCACCCCTTAAAAAGATGAGAGGCGTCTGTAATTTACATCATAGGTAGACCTCAACTATGGGAGACAAACTGAGAAAAAAAAATCCAGAAAATCACATTGTCTGTTTTTTTAACAATTTATTTGCATATTATGGTGGAAAATAAGTATTTGGTCAGAAACAAACAATCAAGATTTCTGGCTCTCACAGACCTGTAACTTCTTCTTTAAGAGTCTCCTCTTTCCTCCACTCATTACCTGTAGTAATGGCACCTGTTTACACTTGTTATCAGTATAAAAAGACACCTGTGCACACCCTCAAACAGTCTGACTCCAAACTCCACTATGGTGAAGACCAAAGAGCTGTCAAAGGACACCAGAAACAAAATTGTAGCCCTGCACCAGGCTGGGAAGACTGAATCTGCAATAGCCAACCAGCTTGGAGTGAAGAAATCAACAGTGGGAGCAATAATTAGAAAATGGAAGACATACAAGACCACTGATAATCTCCCTCGATCTGGGGCTCCACGCAAAATCCCACCCCGTGGGGTCAGAATGATCACAAGAACGGTGAGCAAAAATCCCAGAACCACGCGGGGGGACCTAGTGAATGAACTGCAGAGAGCTGGGACCAATGTAACAAGGCCTACCATAAGTAACACACTACGCCACCATGGACTCAGATCCTGCAGTGCCAGACGTGTCCCACTGCTTAAGCCAGTACATGTCCGGGCCCGTCTGAAGTTTGCTAGAGAGCATTTGGATGATCCAGAGGAGTTTTGGGAGAATGTCCTATGGTCTGATGAAACCAAACTGGAACTGTTTGGTAGAAACACAACTTGTCGTGTTTGGAGGAAAAAGAATACTGAGCTGCATCCATCAAACACCATACCTACTGTAAAGCATGGTGGTGGAAACATCATGCTTTGGGGCTGTTTCTCTGCAAAGGGGCCAGGACGACTGATCCGGGTACATGAAAGAATGAATGGGGCCATGTATCGTGAGATTTTGAGTGCAAACCTACTTCCATCAGCAAGGGCATTGAAGATGAAACATGGCTGGGTCTTTCAACATGACAATGATCCAAAGCACACCGCCAGGGCAACGAAGGAGTGGCTTCGTAAGAAGCATTTCAAGGTCCTGGAGTGGCCTAGCCAATCTCCAGATCTCAACCCTATAGAAAACCTTTGGAGGGAGTTGAAAGTCCGTGTTGCCAAGCGAAAAGCCAAAAACATCACTGCTCTAGAGGAGATCTGCATGGAGGAATGGGCCAACATACCAACAACAGTGTGTGGCAACCTTGTGAAGACTTACAGAAAACGTTTGACCTCTGTCATTGCCAACAAAGGATATATTACAAAGTATTGAGATGAAATTTTGTTTCTGACCAAATACTTATTTTCCACCATAATATGCAAATAAATTGTTAAAAAAACAGACAATGTGATTTTCTGGATTTTTTTTTCTCAGTTTGTCTCCCATAGTTGAGGTCTACCTATGATGTAAATTACAGACGCCTCTCATGTTTTTAAGTGGTGGAACTTGCACTATTGCTGACTGACTAAATACTTTTTTGCCGCACTGTATATTAATTAGTGAGTGGCTAGACATGAGTCATTGTTCCCCAGACTAATCATTCCACTAATCTTAACAAAGTAAAATAACATAGAAACATAACATAGTTAGCAAGGCCCAAAAAAGACATTTGTCCATCCAGTTCAGCCTATATTGCATCAGAATAATCCTCAGATCTACGTCCTTCTAAAGAACCTAATAACTGTAAGATACAATATTGTTATGCTCCAGGAAGACATCCATGCCTCTCTTGAACCCCTCGACTGAGTTCACCATCGCCACCTCCTGAGGCAAGGAATTCCAGATTCTCACTGCCCTAACAGTAAAGAATCCTCTTCTATGTTGGTGGAAATACCTTCTCTCCTCCAGACGCAAAGAATGCCCCCTTGTGACCATGACCTTCCTTGGTATAAACAGATCCTCGGAGAGATATTTGTATTGTCCCCTTATATACTTATACATGGTTATTAGATCGCCCCTCAGTTGTCCTTTTTCTAGACTAAATAATCCTAATTTTGCTAATCTATCTGGGTATTGTAGTTCCCCAATCCCCTTTATTAATTTTGTTGCCCTCCTTTGTACTCGCTCTAGTTCTATTATATCCTTCCTGAGCACTGGTGCCAAAAACTGTAAACAGTAATCCATGTGCGGTCTAACCAGGGATTTGTACAGAGGCAGTATAATTCTCTCATCTTGTTATCACGTTCCTATAAGTGTGATTAACATGATTTCCAATAGCATTGTCACCATCCCCCATAAACATAAATTTCTGTCAGAAATCCATTATGCTTTATTTTCCCCAACATCTGCGCTCAGGAAAAAGTTGGAACAACCACATACACGTTTGAGGGTCAATCAGCCAATCCAAAATCCATAGAAGCTGTAAAGTCTAAAGTAAATTATATGTATGGTTTCTATAAAGCAAGCCTCGGCATGTTCTGATGTTACAGTGTTGCGATTGTAGACATATTAGGCTTTGTTCACATCTGCTTCATGTCTTCCATTATTAAGAGAGATCAAGCCACAGTGCCAGTTCCATGATCTCACAGTCAGGGATCCATTGCTGTTACTTTCGGTATGACATCTGCATTGGTGGCTATGTTAGGAATTTTACTAGCACAAGTCTTCAAGGTAATATATGAAGGGATTACCTGCAAGTAAATAGCCTTAAAACCAGGTGTAGACATGCAACTGGAAGTCCAGCTACACAGACAGAAAATTAAGTTTTAATCATGGAGAACTCTCCACGTAATGGCTCTCTTAAAGTCAAAAGTGCATACTGGGGGTATGTCTTTAATCACCCCCCTTTCAGTGACTGTTCACTCTGCACACAAACGCTACACAACAATAACGCTGTACTACCACGTGTCAGACACGTTACCTGGAAGATCCAATTTACTTACATTGGAGTCAGTCAGGGTTCCATCATATTGTTTGCTATAAAGGAGGGCCATTTGACTTTCTGAAGAAAAACTTGCGGCCGTGTCCCATTTGGATAGCCCATTTTGTACCTAAATGGAAACCCCCACAAGTGACCCCATTTTGGAAACTAGACCCCTGAAGGAATGTATCTAGATGTTTGGTCAGAACATTGAACCCTTTATGTGCTTCACAGACGTTTGTAACGTTGAGATGTAAAGATAAAAAATCTAATTTTTCCACCAAAATTTTATTTTAGCCGCAATTTTTTTATTTTCACAAGGGTAAAAGGAGAAATTGCACCATAAAAATTGGGCAATTTTTCCTGAGTATGCTGTTAACCCATATGTGTGGGAAAACTACTGTTTTGGCGCATGGCAGAGCTTGGAAGGGAAGGAATGCCATTTGACTTTTTGAACTCAAAATTTGCCAGAATCATTAGGGAACACCATTTCGCGTTTGAAGAGCCTTTGATGTGCCTAAACAGTAGACACTCCCCAAAAGTGACCCCATTTTGGAAACTAGACACCAATTTTCATAGGGGTAACAAGAGAAATTGCACCATACAAATTGTTGTTCAATTTCTCCTGAGTAAGCTGATACCTCATATGTGGGGCGCATGGCAGGGCAAAAAAATGGAAGGAGTGATGTTTTGGAACACATTTATATATTGTATCTATTTTTATCTAAAAGAAAAAATAAACAAAAAAGTACACATTTGGTATTGCAGCGTTCAGGACGACCTGCCCCATAAAACGGTCCCACTAGTTAACATATATATATATATATATATATATATATATATATATATACAGCTCTAGCAAAAATTAACAGACCACCACATCAAATCCCTGTCATGGGCAGCCCAATCTCCAGACCCGAACCCCATTGAAAACCTCTGGAATGTAATCAAGAGGATGATGGATAGTCACAAGCCATCAAACAAAGAAGAACTGCTTATTTTTTTGCGCCAGAAGCAGTGTGAAAGGCTGGTGGAAAGCATGCCAAGACGCATGGAAGTTGTGATTAAAAATCATGGTTATTCCACAAAATATTGATTTCTGAACTCTTCCTGAGTTAAAACATTAGTATTGATGTTTTTAAATGATTATGAACTTGTTTTCTTTGCATTATTTGAGATCTGAAAGCACTGGGGTTTTTTTGTTTTTATGTTTGACCATTTTTCTTTGTCAGAACAAAAAAATATTATTATTATTTATTTATATAGCACCATTAATTTCATGGTGCTGTACATGTGAAAAGGTGTTACATACAGGGTTATAGATATCATTAACAGTAAACAAATTTACAATGACAGACTGGTACAGAGGGGAGAGGACCCTGTCCTTGCGGACTTACATTTGTCGGGGTCGTCACGACAATACCCTTCATTCACCAGTCATCCCAAATTAGACTATGAGCATTGGTACCGGGTAAGAATGAGTCAGACAAAGAGCTGGTTCAATCTCAGTGGATGCTCGTGCTTCTACAAGTATTAGCAACGGTCACAGCAACTGAACTTTATTTCCTGATACACAGCATTATGTAGTGTATTAGGGGAAGGCGTGCAATAGACGGGGTTAGGTGGGGTTTAAGCAATATACAGTGCCTACAAGTAGTATTCAACCCCCTGCAGATTTAGCAGGTTTAATAAGATGCAAATAAGTTAGAGCCTTCAAACTTCAAACAAGAGCAGGATTTATTAACAGATGCATAAATCTTACAAACCAAAAAGTTTTGTTGCTCAGTTAAATTTGTATAAATTTTAAACATAAAAGTGTGGGTCAATTATTATTCAACCCCTAGGTTTAATATTTTGTGGAATAACCTTTGGTTGCAATTACAGCTAATAATCATCTTTTATAAGACCTGATCAGGCCGGCACAGGTCTCTGGAGTTATCTTGGCCCACTCCTCCATGCAGATCTTCTCCAAGTTATCTAGGTTCTTTGGGTGTCTCATGTGGACTTTAATCTTGAGCTCCTTCCACAAGTTTTCAATTGGGTTAAGGTCAGGAGACTGACTAGGCCACTGCAACACCTTGATTTTTTGCCTCTTGAACCAGGCCTTGGTTTACTTGGCTGTGTGCTTTGGGTCGTTGTCTTGTTGGAAGATGAAATGACGACCCATCTTAAGATCCTTGATGGAGGAGCGGAGGTTCTTGGCCAAAATCTCTAGGTAGGCCGTGCTATCCATCTTCCCATGGATGCGGACCAGATGGCCAGGCCCCTTGGCTGAGAAACAGCCCCACAGCATGATGCTGCCACCACCATGCTTGACTGTAGGGATGGTATTCTTGGGGTTGTATGCAGTGCCATCCAGTCTCCAAACGTCACGTGTGTGGTTGGCACCAAAGATCTCGATCTTGGTCTCATCAGACCAGAGAACCTTGAACCAGTCAGTCTCAGAGTCCTCCAAGTGATCATGAGCAAACTGTAGACGAGCCTTGACATGACGCTTTGAAAGTAAAGGTACCTTACGGGCTCATCTGGAACGGAGACCATTGCGGTGGAGTACGTTACTTATGGTATTGACTGAAACCAATGTCCCCACTGCCATGAGATCTTCCCGGAGCTCCTTCCTTGTTGTCCTTGGGTTAGCCTTGACTCTTCGGACAAGCCTGGCCTCGGCACGGGAGGAAACTTTCAAAGGCTGTCCAGGCCGTGGAAGGCTAACAGTAGTTCCATAAGCCTTCCACTTCCGGATGATGCTCCCAACAGTGGAGACAGGTAGGCCCAACTCCTTGGAAAGGGTTTTGTACCCCTTGCCAGCCTTGTGACCCTCCACGATCTTGTCTCTGATGGCCTTGGAATGCTCCTTTGTCTTTCCCATGTTGACCATGTATGAGTGCTGTTCACAAGTTTGGGGAGGGTCTTAAATAGTCAGAAAAGGCTGGAAAAAGAGATAATTAATCAAAACATGTGAAGCTCATTGTTCTTTGTGCCTGAACTACTTCTTAATACGTTAGGGGAACCAAACAGAATTCTGGTGGGTTGAGGGGTTGAATAATAAATGACCCTCTGAAAAGACTTTTCACAATTTAAAAAAAAAATAAACAAAGAAATAACATTCTTTATTGCTGCAGTGCATTTCACACTTCCAGGCTGATCTACAGTCCAAATGTTACAATGCCAAGTTAATTCCAAATGTGTAAACCTGCTAAATCTGCAGGGGGTTGAATACTACTTGTAGGCACTGTATGTCTAGTGTTATGGCTGGCAATCAGGCAACACAGCGTGCAGTAATCAGCGCACATACAGAGATCTGGCAATAACCAAAAACAATAGGACGAGCTCTGAGACGTGGAATCTCTGTAGACTGCAGTACCTGATCTATCCTCACACAACTATAAGCAGCAGTGGATTGCGCCTATCACTACCTATGCAACTCGGCACTGCCTGAGGAGCTGACTAGCCTGAAGATAGAAATACAAGCCTGACTTGCCTCAGAGAAATACCCCAAAGGAATAGGCAGCCCCCCACATATAATGACTGTTAGCAAGATGAAAAGACAAACGTAGGAATGAAATAGATTCAGCAAAGTGAGGCCCGATATTCTAGACAGAGCGAGGATAGCAAAGAGAACTATGCAGTCTACAAAAAACCCTAAAACGAAAACCACGCAAAGGGGCAAAAAGACCCACCGTGCCGAACTAACAGCACGGCGGTGCACCCCTTTGCTTCTCAGAGCTTCCAGCAAAAGTTAATAGCAAGCTGGACAGAAAAAACAGAAAACAAACTAGAAGCACTTATCTAGCAGAGCAGCAGGCCCAAGGAAAGATGCAGTAGCTCAGATCCAACACTGGAACATTGACAAGGAGCAAGGAAGACAGACTCAGGTGGAGCTAAATAGCAAGGCAGCCAACGAGCTCACCAAAACACCTGAGGGAGGAAGCCCAGAGACTGCAATACCACTTGTGACCACAGAAGTGAACTCAGCCACAGAATTCACAACAGTCTAGTATCCGGTCTTTCTGGTTAGTCCTGACGTCATCTGGTGAATTCTCCTCTCTCCACGTATCTCAGGTTTCGACTTCAGCAGAAACGATACTTAGCTTCTCAGAAACTAGGGCATAGGTGAATACTGGCAGACATTTTAAATACAATTACATTTGCATCAGCAAGCAAAAGGGAAAACTTATTGTTTCACAGCATAAGAATATAAAAGTACAAAAAGTGTATAAAGATATATCTTTTCACCTTGACACATTCTTCGGGATAATGGGGAAGAGACAGGAGGTCGGTGTGCTGCAGCACTGGTGGTGGTGAGGTGGCAGCTCTCGTGGTTGGTGACGTGGCAGTGGCTCGGGTGGTTGGTGAGGCGGCTGTGAGTCTATGGCTGATGTGAGGGTGGAGTTATAGAAAGCGGTGGCGCTATCTGTGTTGTGTAGTGAAGATATGGAGTACAGGGTAGAAGAGAGTCTGAGAGTCTGTGAATGTCTAGGTGTGCAAGGTTTCTGCAAGGATGTGGTACTGGCTGGACGTGGGGGGGGCGGGTGAGGAGGACAAGGAAGAGAAGTTGAGTAGATGGTGGTCAGATAGGGGGAAGGGAGAGGTTATGTGATTAAATAAGGAACAGAGGCGGGTGAAGATGAGGTCTAGCGTATATCTGTCTGTGTGGGTGGCTGTGGAGGATCACTGAGTAAGTCCAAAGGATGAGATAAGGGTCAGGAGCTTGTAGGCTGCTGGCTGGCGGGTATCAGTAGGGATATTAAAGTCACCCATTATGATGGTGGGGATGTCAGCAGAGAGAAAGTGAAAAAGCCAAGTGGAGAATTGGTCAATGAAGGCAGTGGCTGAGCCTGGTGGTCGGTATATGACAGCCATTTGGAGATTAGAGGGAGAGTAGATACGGACAAACTGAATCTCGAAAGAAGGGAGGATAAGGGAGGGTTGGATAGGGTTGAAGTAGCAGTTTTTAGAAAAAAGGAAACCCACTCCTCCACCATGTCTGTTGCCAGAGCGAGGAGTGTGGGTAGAGTGGAGGCCACCGTAACTCAGTGCAGCAGGGGAGGCCGTGTCAGGCTATGTTCACATGCTGCGGATTTTGGTGCGGATCCACAGCGTTTCCGCAGCTGCGGGTCCACAGTAGTTTCACATGCGTTTACAGTACAATGTAAACCTATGGGAAACGCAATCCGCAGTGCCCATGCTGCGGAAAAAAAAACCGTGGAAACGCAGCGGTTTATATTCCGCAGCATGTCAATTCTTTATGGGGATTCCGCTGCAGTTTACACCTGCTCCTCAATAGGATTCCGCAGGTGTAAAACCGCAGTGGAATCCGCATTAATTCTGCAAGAAATCCGTGGTAAATCTAAATCCGCAGGTGAAACACAGTGCCAGGAAGGAAAGGTTGCGGGAAGTAAAGAGATTGTGGATCACGTGGAGCTTGTTGCAGACAGAGCGGGCATTCCAAAGTGCCCCAGAGAGAGGAAGCAGGGGGGTAGGGGTCAGTTGCACAGGTTTTAAGTGTTAAATTTATTGCTTGGAAATTCGGAGACATGTTGTCAGAAGTTTATAGAATAAAGGAACAATTTACATTTTACTCAAAAATAAACATATAAAGAGAAAATCAAACAAACTGAACATTTTGCAGTGGTCTCTTAATTTTTGACAGAGCTGTATATATTGTGGAAAGTTGGCTTACTTAGCTGCTCCTTGAGGTAGACACAGGCACATGTGGGGTTAAAGTCTGTGGTTGATTTATTGCATCATGAACCAAAAACCCAAAAATGGTAACAGAAAAACAACCTGTCCAGCTCAAAAGAAAATAAACAGTTCATACACAGTCCTGCCAAGGTCCTCTGGGACAACACATATGGCAGTTCTCACAGGAGCTTCAGTATGGAAACTTCCTTCCCTCTTCACAACGCAGAGGAAAAAAACTGGCTGGACATTAATTTCCCCAGCCACACCCTTGAGGTGGGGATATGGTGAGTAGGCGTCCAGCCGATGTCTTTACCTACTCACCTAAAAACCCGCTCATAATATGGCCGCTTAACACTAGGACTACTGGTATAGTCATTTTGACTACTTACTTGCAGTAGTTCTAGTCAAGGTTCACAAGTCCAGTAGTCCTAGTGTTAACTCACACATAGCATGCTGAAAATAAACTTATGGGTTTCTAGATCACGGAGGAAAGCAATCTCTGTGACACATATCTCCACTCACATACAGTGCCAGTGACCCTGTCTCATATATCACCCTAGCACCTTCAGACACCAAACAGTGAATTTGGGAGAGGGCATCTGCATTTCCTTGTGACTTCCCGGGCCTGTGTTCTACATGGAAACTTGAAATCCTGGAGGTCTAAGAACCACCTAGTCACTCGAGCGTTCTTACCCTTTTTCTTCCTTAACCATCTCGGAGGGGCATGATTGGACACAAGTATGAACTTCCTGCCTAGTAGATAATACCTCAATGTATCCACGGCTTATTTTATTGCTAGACACTCCTTCTCAACGATGGCGTAGTTCTTCTTGCATGACGAGAGCTTCCAGCTCAAATACAGGATGGGATGTTCTTCTCCATTTATTGCTTGAGACAGCACGGCTCCCAAGCCAACTTCTGATGCATCTGTCTGGACCACAACTCTTTGCTGAAGTCTGGTGCGACCAGAACCGGATGTTTACACAGAGTTCTCTTCAGTTCCTGGAACGCCATCTCTGTGTCATCAGTCCATTTAACCATTGTCGATTTCGTGCCTTTAAGAAGATCTGTCAATGGCGCGGCGATTATAGTGAAACTCAGAATGAATTGTCAATAGTACCCCACAATTCCAAGAAACATCCTCACTTCCTTCTTGAAAGAAGTTGCGCCCACTCTTGAATCGCTTTCATCTTGTTGATTTGCGGCTTAATTTCGACTATCCCGACAACATAGCCTAGGTACTTGGCCTCTTCCTTCCCTATAGCACATTTTTTTGGATTTATTGCAAACCCCACATTTCTTAAAGCATCCAGAACCACCTGTACCTCTGGCAGATGACTAGCCCAGTCGGCGCTAAAGACCACTATGTCATCGAGGTAAGCTGTGGTATACTTCTTATGCAAGGCCATGATCCGATCCATCGCCCTTTGGAAGGTGGCTGGATCCCCCTGTAGACCGAAGTGCATTCTGGCGTATAGAAAACACCCATCAGAAGGCTGTCTTCTCCTTGGCACTCTGGGACATGGGGATCTGCCAATAGCCCTTCATCAGGTCCAGGTTGTAATGTACTTCACGGTTCCAAGTCTCTCAATGACTTTGTCCAGGCATGGGGTAAGCATCAAAACTAGAGACTTCATTCAGCTTTCGGTAGTCATCGCAGAACCGCCACTCACCGTCAGGTGGATAAGCGCACCTTTTCAGGGTCACCAATCTCTTAGAGTCTAAGAGTCCTGATACCAGTACTCCGTTTATCGTAACGGGGCATGACTGCGGACCCTCTCTGGGCTGATAGTACACACTGCAGGCTGGGTAGGCATAATACGAGCAGCGCCTGCCTAGGCTACAATCCATCTGCTTGGCACATATAGGACAATGGGCCGCTATGTGTCCAGGACCGTGACACCGCCAGCAGATCAGGTCTTTACCACAGCGGCCATTTTCCTGAAGCCTCCGGTGGCCCACAACTTCAGGAAGATGGCCACAAGGAAACCGGTGATGCACTCGGCTCTGCTCGCCTTGGACACCGGGCCACGGCGTCATATTTCTGCCATCGGCATCCTGAGGAAAGGACCCTGTTCCATGTCTGCCTCACCCAAAAAATTTAATTCTGGCGTCTGGTGTTAGGACTGGCGGAACGCACCAAGTTTAAGATGTAATAGTATTAGTTGCATTCGCAGTCCGAGGTCCACCGCGCAGGTGAAAACCCTGCTGCTAGTAGAGACGGACGATATGGCGGTACAATGTGAATACACACATGGGTTAACTTCACCCTGTGTGAAGGAAGCAAACCCTGTTGCGCCACAGGGCCGCGGTACTGCACCAAGAGCGCAAGCAAGGAGTCTCAGAACTCAATCCCAAGACTCAGGATTTGAGTTCATAAAAACCTCATGCGCTCGACACCGCTACTGGGGTGTCAGAGAGACAGAAATAATAGTATTTAGGAAGCACGAAAGTGCGTGCGGTGCCGCACTGGCGGACGCCACTAACCACCCAGGCTTGGGTCAGGAAAGCGCAGAGAAAGCGCACGGCGCCGCACTGGCAGTCACAGCAATTAGACGCTGTAATGTGTGTAACGTGCTGATGGCTTGGACGGGCACTAGATAGCTTCCATCATTCGCGAACAGTCAACAACACTAGGAATGGGAATGATTTAGGAGCTTTCATCCATCGACATACATCCATCTACACACACACATTATCAAGTCAATACTAGCGCATGGCCGTGAGGCCATGCGAGCCTTAAAGGGACACTGTCACCTGAATTTGGAGGGAACAATCTTCAGCCATAGAGGCGGGGTTTTTGGGTGTTTGATCCACCCTTTCCTTACCCGCTGGCTGCATGCTGGCTGCAATATTGGATTGAAGTTCATTCTCTGTCCTCCATAGTACACGCCTGCACAAGGCAAGATTGCACCTTGTGCAGGCATGTACTACGGAGGACAGAGAATGAACTTCAATCCAATTTTGCAGCCAGCATGCAGCCAGCGGGTAAGGAAAGGGTGAAACAAAAACCCAAAAACAACGCCTCCATGGCTGAAGACTGTTCCCTCCAAATTCAGGTGACAGTGTCCCTTTAAATAGTTGCAGCATGTTTACGACCTTCAAAGAAGGACCAATGGAGTTGCTGCAGTACCTGAGCATGTGATCCCAGATCTCCACTGAGAGATCTTGCCCTGGGCATGCTCAGAGTGCAAAGCGGGACTTAGTCCTAGCACCTACAAGGACCTTCCAAGAAGGACCAATAACCTAGCTGCAGTATCAGATCATGTGACCCTCGATCTCCACTGAGAGATCTTACTCTGGACATGCTCAGAACATGAAAAGCAGGACTTAGTCCCAGAAGCGTCTGCCCAGCATAGACTTCAATAGCAGAAGCAAGAAATGCAGCAGTAACTCTTAGCACAGAGTCAGACTGAGCGAGACGCTGGGATCGATGTCTCCGCTGAGCAGGCTCCACTGCAGCAGGAGAAGAATGGGAGACCGCAGTGGAGATGGCCTGAGATTCCCCCTGTGCAGAGGCAGGAACTCGACCCCTAACATCTGGACTTTTTTCTCGCTATGCCGTTTAGCGATCAGGTTAATCTTTTTTCTTATTGATAGATCGGCGATTCTGAACACGGCGATACCAAATATGTGTATGTTTGATTTTATTTTTTGTATTGTTTTATTTTTGTTTTGTTTAGAATGGGGCGAAAGGGGGGTGATTTGAACTTTTATTTTTTTTTATATTATTAAACTTTTTTTTACTTTTACCATGCTTCAGTAGTCTCCATAGGAGACTAGAAGCTGGCACAGCTCGAACGGCTCTGCTACATAGAAGCGATGATCAGATCGCCTCTATATAGCAGAATTGCTGACTTGCTATTAACATAGTAACATAGTAACATAGTTAGTAAGGCCGAAAAAAGACATTTGTCCATCCAGTTCAGCCTATATTCCATCATAATAAATCCCCAGATCTACGTCCTTCTACAGAACCTAATAATTGTATGATACAATATTGTTCTGCTCCAGGAAGACATCCAGGCCTCTCTTGAACCCCTCGACTGAGTTCGCCATCACCACCTCCTCAGGCAAGCAATTCCAGATTCTCACTGCCCTAACAGTAAAGAATCCTCTTCTATGTTGGTGGAAAAACCTTCTCTCCTCCAGACGCAAAGAATGCCCCCTTGTGCCCGTCACCTTCCTTGGTATAAACAGATCCTCAGCGAGATATTTGTATTGTCCCCTTATATACTTATACATGGTTATTAGATCGCCCCTCAGTCGTCTTTTTTCTAGACTAAATAATCCTAATTTCGCTAATCTATCTGGGTATTGTAGTTCTCCCATCCCCTTTATTAATTTTGTTGCCCTCCTTTGTACTCTCTCTAGTTCCATTATATCCTTCCTGAGCACCGGTGCCCAAAACTGGACACAGTACTCCATGTGCGGTCTAACTAGGGATTTGTACAGAGGCAGTATAATGCTCTCATCATGTGTATCCAGACCTCTTTTAATGCACCCCATGATCCTGTTTGCCTTGGCAGCTGCTGCCTGGCACTGGCTGCTCCAGGTAAGTTTATCATTAACTAGGATCCCCAAGTCCTTCTCCCTGTCAGATTTACCCAGTGGTTTCCCGTTCAGTGTGTAATGGTGATATTGATTCCCTCTTCCCATGTGTATAACCTTACATTTATCATTGTTAAACCTCATCTGCCACCTTTCAGCCCAAGTTTCCAACTTATCCAGATCCATCTGTAGCAGAATACTATCTTCTCTTGTATTAACTGCTTTACATAGTTTTGTATCATCTGCAAATATCGATATTTTACTGTGTAAACCTTCTACCAGATCATTAATGAATATGTTGAAGAGAACAGGTCCCAATACTGACCCCTGCGGTACCCCACTGGTCACAGCGACCCAGTTAGAGACTATACCATTTATAACCACCCTCTGCTTTCTATCACTAAGCCAGTTACTAACCCATTTACACACATTTTCCCCCAGACCAAGCATTCTCATTTTGTGTACCAACCTCTTGTGCGGCACGGTATCAAACGCTTTGGAAAAATCGAGATATACCACGTCCAATGACTCACCGTGGTCCAGTCTATAGCTTACCTCTTCATAAAAACTGATTAGATTGGTTTGACAGGAGCGATTTCTCATAAACCCATGCTGATATGGAGTTAAACAGTTATTCTCATTGAGATAATCCAGAATAACATCCCTCAGAAACCCTTCAAATATTTTACCAACAATAGAGGTTAGACTTACTGGCCTATAATTTCCAGGTTCACTTTTAGAGCCCTTTTTGAATATTGGCACCACATTTGCTATGCGCCAGTCCTGCGGAACAGACCCTGTCGCTATAGAGTCACTAAAAATAAGAAATAATGGTTTATCTATTACATTACTTAGTTCTCTTAGTACTCGTGGGTGTATGCCATCCGGACCCGGAGATTTATCTATTTTAATCTTATTTAGCCGGTTTCGCACCTCTTCTTGGGTTAGATTGGTGACTCTTAATATAGGGTTTTCATTGTTTCTTGGGATTTCACCTAGCATTTCATTTTCCACCGTGAATACCGTGGAGAAGAAGGTGTTTAATATGTTAGCTTTTTCCTCGTCATCTACAACCATTCTTTCCTCACTATTTTTTAAGGGGCCTACATTTTCAGTTTTTATTCTTTTACTATTGATATAGTTGAAGAACAGTTTGGGATTAGTTTTACTCTCATTAGCAATGTGCTTCTCTGTTTCCTTTTTGGCAGCTTTAATTAGTTTTTTAGATAAAGTATTTTTCTCCCTATAGTTTTTTAGAGCTTCAATGGTGCCATCCTGCTTTAGTAGTGCAAATGCTTTCTTTTTACTGTTAATTGCCTGTCTTACTTCTTTGTTTAGCCACATTGGGTTTTTCCTATTTCTAGTCCTTTTATTCCCACAAGGTATAAACCGCTTACACTGCCTATTTAGGATGTTCTTAAACATTTCCCATTTATTATCTGTATTCTCATTTCTGAGGATATTGTCCCAGTCTACCAGATTAAGGGCATCTCTAAGCTGTTCAAACTTTGCCTTCCTAAAGTTCAATGTTTTTGTGACTCCCTGACAAGTCCCCCTAGTGAAAGACAGGTGAAACTGCACAATATTGTGGTCGCTATTTCCTAAATGCCCAACCACCTGCAGATTTGTTATTCTGTCAGGTCTATTAGATAGTATTAGGTCTAAAAGTGCTGCTCCTCTGGTTGGATTCTGCACCAATTGTGAAAGATAATTTTTCTTGGTTATTAGCAGAAACCTGTTGCCTTTATGGGTTTCACAGGTTTCTGTTTCCCAGTTAATATCCGGGTAGTTAAAGTCCCCCATAACCAGGACCTCATTATGGGTTGCAGCTTCATCTATCTGCTTTAGAAGTAGACTTTCCATGCTTTCTGTTATATTTGGGGGTTTGTAACAGACCCCAATGAGAATTTTGTTACCATTTTTCCCTCCATGAATTTCAACCCATATGGACTCGACATCCTCATTCCCTTCGCTAATATCCTCCCTTAAAGTGGACTTTAGACAAGACTTTACATAGAGACAAACCCCTCCTCCTCTCCGATTTTTACGATCCTTTCTAAACAGACTGTAACCCTGTAAGTTAACTGCCCAGTCATAGCTTTCATCTAACCATGTCTCGGTTATTCCCACTATGTCAAAGTTACCTGTAGATATTTCTGCTTCTAGTTCTTCCATCTTGTTTGTCAGGCTTCTGGCGTTTGTGAGCATGCAGTTTAGAGGATTTTGTTTTGTTCCAATCTCCTCACTGTGGATTGTTTTAGAAATGTTCTTACCTCCCTTCTGAGTATGTTTTCCTGGGTCGTCTTTGTTCGAGTCTAATGTTTTTCTTCCCGTCCCCTCTTCTTCTAGTTTAACGCCCTCCTGATGAGTGTAGTGAGTCTTCTGGCGAATGTGTGTTTCCCAGGTTTGTTGAGGTGTAGTCCGTCTCTGGCGAGGAGTCCATCATACCAGTAATTCACACCGTGGTCCAGGAATCCAAATCCTTGTTGTCTGCACCATCGTCTTAGCCAGTTGTTTGCATCAAGGATCCTGTTCCATCTCCTGGTGCCATGCCCATCTACTGGAAGGATAGAAGAAAAAACTACCTGTGCATCCAGTTCCTTTACTTTTTTCCCCAACTCTTCAAAGTCCTTGCAGATTGTCGGTAGGTCCTTCCTTGCCGTGTCATTGGTGCCAACATGTATCAGAAGAAATGGGTGGACGTCCTTGGAGCTGAAGAGCTTTGGTATCCTATCGGTCACATCCTTGATCATCGCACCTGGAAGGCAGCATACTTCTCTTGCAGTTATGTCCGGTCTGCAGATGGCTGCTTCTGTGCCTCTCAGTAGTGAGCTGACCACAGGGTGACGCTATTAGCGCTGACCACAGGGTGACGCTCACAGCAATCTGGCAGTGATAACCATAGAGGTCTCTAAGAGACCTCGAGTTATCATGCCGACACACCAGTGACCTGCGATCACGTGACGTGTTCAAAATGGCTAACATGTCCCGGGAAAGATGTGGGCTCACCGCCAAATCCCACATCAAACGGAGGGTATCCGACATCAGTGTACTATTAATTTTTGCAATTTCACCGCACTTGGAATTTTTTTTCACGTTTTTTAGTACATGAATTTTTTTTCACGTTTTTTAGTACATGACATGGTAAAACAAATGGTGTCGTATAGGGGGTGCATTATACTACATAGAATAAGATGGCGTGCATTATACTATATGGAGGACTGCATGTTATTCTGTATGCAAGCAATTATACATTATGAAGCTTTGTGTGGGGTCCATCATACTGTTTGGAGAGCAAGTGGAGACCATTATACAGTATTAGATGGTGGCCCGATTCTAACGCATAGGGTATGCTAGAATATGTATGTATGTATATATATAGCAGCCACAGAGCATATAGCAGAGGCCACGTAACACAGACAGCCACGTAATATATAGCACAGCCCACTTAGTATATAGCACGCATCAGGAATTCTAGAATATGTATGTATGTACGTCGCGCTTAGCACAGCCACGTAGTATATAACAGACAGCCATGTAGTATATAGCACAGCCACGTAGTATATAGCACAACCACGTAGTATATAGCAGCCACATAGTATATAGCAGCCACATAGTATATAGCAGCCACATAGTATATAGCACAGCCCACGTAACACAGACAGCCACGTAGTATATAGCACAACCACGTGGTATATAGCAGCCAGAGTATATAGCAGCCACGTAGTATATAACACAGCCCACACAGTATATAACACTGCCTGCGTAGTATATAGCAACCAGGCAGTATATAACACAGCCCACATAATATATAACACAGCTCACGTTGTATATAACACAGGCCACGCAATATATAACATTGCCCACATAGTATATAGCAGCCAGGCAGTATATCACACAGCCCACGTAATATATAGCACAGCCCACGTGCGTGTATGTAACACAGGCCAGTATGTAACACAGGCCACGTAGTATATAACACAGCCCACGCAGTATATAACAAAGCCCACGTAGTATATAACACAACCCGCGCAGTATGTAACACTGCGTACGTAGTATATAACACTGACCGCGTATTATATAACACTGCCCACGTAGTATATAGCACTGCCCATGTAGTATATAACACTGCGCACGTAGTATATAACACTGCACAAGTAGTATATAACACTGCCCATGTAGTATAGAACACTGCCCACGTAGTATATAACACAGCCCATGTAGTATATAACACTGCCCACGTAGTATATAACACTGCCCACGTAGTATATAACACAGCCCACTTAGTATATAACACTGCCCATGTAGTATATCACACTGCCACGTAGTATATAACACAGCCCACGTAATATATAGCATCCACGCAGTATATAACACATCCCACGTAGTATATAACACAGCCCACGCAGTATATAACACTGCCTGCGTAGTATATAGCAGCCAGGCAGTATATAACACAGCCCACGTAATATATAACACAGCTCACATTGTATATAACACAGGCCACGCAATATATAACATTGCCCACATAGTATATAGCAGCCAGGCAGTATATCACAAAGCCCACGTAATATATAGCACAGCCCACGTAGTATGTAACACAGGCCAGTATGTAACACAGGCCACATAGTATATAACAAAGCCCACATAGTATATAACACAACCCACGCAGTATGTAACACTGCGCACGTAGTATATAACACTGACCACGTATTATATAACACTGCCCACGTAGTATATAACACTGCCCATGTAGTATACAACACTGCGCACGTTGTATATAACACTGCCCAAGTAGTATATAACACTGCCCACGTAGTATAGAACACTGCCCACGTAGTATATAACACAGCCCACGTAGTATATAACACTGCCCACGTAGTATATAACACTGCCACGTAGTATATAACACAGCCCACTTAGTATATAACACTGCCCACGTAGTATATAACACTGCCCATGTAGTATATCACACTGCCACGTAATATATAACACAGCCCATGTAATATATAGCATCCACGCAGTATATAACACATCCCACATAGTATATAACACAGCCCACGTAGTATATAACACTGCCCACGTAGTATATAACACTGCGCACGTAGTATATAACACAGCCCACGTAGTATATACTGTAACACTGCGCACATAGTATATAACACTGCCCACGTAGTATATAACACTGCCCACGTAGTATATAACACAGCCACGTAGCATATAACACAGCCCACGCAGTATATAACACTGCGCACGTAGTATATAACACTGCCCACGTAGTATATAACACTGCACACGTACCTACAAATAGCATTTCTGCAGCAGAAAAACCGCAAAGTTCAGAACAAAATGCCTTTTTCTGCTCCCGTCCAGGATCCTCTCAACTCACTGACTAGGAAATGAGGCTGAAGTTGGTTTCTTATTCGTTCAGTTTCTTATTCGGAGCTGAAGTTGGTTTCTTATTCGTCAGTTTCTTATTCGGCAAATTTTTCTTTTCTGTTTTTTTATAGGTTTAACAACAAAAAATAAACATCACGATAATAAAAGACAATGCAGTGAGGCACCCTGATGTGAATACGCTTAAAAACGGCTACAAAAACAATAAAACTGGCACAAAAATGGGCATCAAAGTGGGCACCAAAGAGCGCTGAAGAAAGGGTTAAATGCCTTTGGGCCACTCATCTCACACTGCAGACATATAGAATAGGGCACCCCACATCCAAACCAGTTATTTCCAGCCTGGCCCAAATGGGTTCTGGGCATCAGAACTGGCATCAAAGTGGGCAGACAGTCAATGTTGGCCATTTGAATAAGTAACTGATGTTTTTAAGGAGTTAAATGACTTTGGGCGACTGATCTGACACTTAAAATACACAAAAAGTGATGCCCTGCATCAATCCCAGGTCCCTCCAGCCTGGCCCAAATGGGTTCTGGGCACCAGAACTGGCATCAAAGTGGGCAAACAGCCCATTTTCGCAGATTTGAATAAGTAACTGATGTTTTCAAGAGGTTAAATGCCTTTGGGCCACTGATACCACAGTGCACACATATAGAACAGGGAGCCCCACATCAAAAACAGTTCCCTTCAGACTGGCCCAAATGGGTTCTGGGCATCAGAACTGGCATCAAAGTGGGCAAACAGCCCATTTTCACACATTTGAATAAGTAACTGATGTTTTTTTTTTGGTTAAATGCTTTGGGCCACTGATCTGACACTTAAAATACACAGATAGTGATGCCCTGCATCAAACCCAGGTCCCTCCAGCCTGGCCCAAATGGGTTCTGGGCATACATAAAGAACAGGGAGCCCCACATCAAAAAAGGTCCCCCAAGCCTGGCCCAAATGGGTTCTGGGCATCAGAACTGGCATCAAATTGGGCACACAGCCCATTTTTACACATTTGAATAAGCAACTAATGTGTTTAAGGAGTTAAATGCCTTTGGGCCACTGATCTGACACTTAAAATACACAAAAAGTGATGTCCTGAATCAATCCCAGGTCCCTCCAGCCTGGCCCAAAAGGGTTCTGGGCACCAGAACTGGCATCAAAGTGGGCAAACAGCCCATTTTCACAGATTTGAATAAGAACTGGCATCAAAGTGGGTAAAAAGTCCATTTTCACACATTTGAATAAGTAACTGATGTTTTTAAGGGGTTAAATGCCTTTGTGCCACTGATACCACAGTGCATACATATACTGTAGAACAGGGAGCCCCACATCAAAAACAGGTCACTCCAGAATGGCCAAAATAGGTTCTGGGCACCAGAACTGGCATCAAAGTGGATAAACAGCCCATTTTCGCAGATTTGAATATGTAATTAGCAGGAGACTGCAAAGTATGGGGTCTAGCCCATTTTGGCTCTCACTGAAGAGCGGGAGGAAGGTGAGTTTAAGTGCTCCTTTCATTTTGGTGTTGGTGCTGTGTGGCGGCCATTGTTGCTGTGGCTTTGTGCTGGTGGGGCGGCGTGGTCTGGAGTCATGGGGACTCAGTCTTGCAGCATAGTGCTGTGGGGCAACAGGCTGTCCGCCCTGCTGGTGCATGGCCGCTGTGGCGGTGGGCGCCGCACGGCTCCGCTCCGTTAGGGCGATAGGACCCACTACGAGGTTTGCCGTGAAGTGGCAGTGGGCTTCATACAGTCTGATCAGAATGGTAAACTGAAAACCTCATATTCAGTTATATTAATTTTTGCCTAGCGGCTTTAGATCAACGTATGATTTTGGGATGTGCGGTTCATGCTCTTTTTTTTTCTTTTTTGCAAAGCACATATTTGGTATCGCCGCATCCGTAACGACCCAACCTATAAAACTGTCCCACTAGTTAACCCCTTCAGTAAACACCGTAAGAAAAAAAAAAAACGAGGCAAAAAACGCTTTATTATCATACCGCCGAACAAAAAGTGGAATAACACGCGATCAAAAAGACAGATATAAATAACCATGGTACCGCTGAAAGCGTCATCTTATCCCGCAAAAAACGAGCCGCAATACAGCATCATCAGCAAAAAAATTAAAAAGTTATAGTCCTCAGAATAAAGCGATGCAAAAATAATTATTTTTTCTATGAAATAGTTTTTATCGTATAAAAGCGGCAAAACATAAAAAAATTATATAAATGGGGTATCGCTGCAATCGTACTGACCCGAAGAATAAAACTGCTTTATCAATTTTACCAAACGCGGAACGGTATAAACGCCTCCCCCAAAAGAAATTCATGAATAGCTGGTTTTTGGTCATTCTGCCTCACAAAAATCGGAATAAAAAGCATTCAAAAACTGTCACGTGCCCGAAAATGTTACCAATAAAAACGTCAACTCGTCCTGCAAAAAACAAGACCTCACATGACTATGTGGACTCAAATATGGAAAAATTAGAGCTCTCAAAATGTGGTAAAGCAAAAAATATTTTTTGCAATAAAAAGCGTCTTTCAGTGTGTGACGACTGCCAATCATAAAAATCCGCTAAAAAACCCGATATAAAAGTAAATCAAAACCCCCTTCATCACCCCCTTAGTCAGGGAAAAGTTAAAAAATTAAAAAAATGTATTTATTTCCATTTTCCCATTAGGGTTAGGGCTAGGCTTATGGTTAGGGCTAGGGTTAGGGTCAGGGCTAGGGTTAGGGCTAGGGTTAGGATTAGGGCTAGGGTTAGGGTTGGGGCTAGGATTAAGGCTACAGTTAGGGTTGGGGCTAAAGTTAGGGTTAGGGTTTGGATTACATTTACGGTTGGGAATAGGGTTGGGATTAGGGTGAGGGGTGTGTCTGGGTCAGAGGTGTGGTTAGGGTTACCGTTGGGATTAGGGTTAGGGGTGTGTTTGGATTAGGGTTTCAGATATAATTGGGGGGTTTCCACTGTATAGGCACATCAGGGGCTCTCCAAACACGACATGGCGTCCGATCTCAATTCCAGCCAATTCTGCGTTGAAAAAGTAAAACGGCGCTCCTTCCCTTCCGAGCTCTCCCGTGTGCCCAAACAGCAGTTTACCCCAACATATGGGGTATCAGCGCACTCAGGACAAATTGGACAACAACTTTTGGGGTCCAATTTCTCCTGTTACTCTCGGAAAAATACAAAACTGGGGGCTAAAAAATAATTTTTGTGGGAAAAAAATTTTGTTTTATTTTTACGGCTCTGCATTATAAACTTCTGTAAAGCCTTTGGTGGGTCAAAGTGTTCACCACACATCTAGATAAGTTCCTTAGGGGGTCTACTTTCCAAAATGATGTCACTTGTGAGGGGTTTTAATGTTTAGGCACATCAGTGGCTCTCCAAACGCAACATGGCGTCCCATCTCAATTCTAGTAAATTTTGCATTGAAAAGTCAAACGGCGCTCCTTCCCTTTCGAGCTCTCCCATGCGCCCAAACAGTGGTTTACCCCCACATATGGGGTATCAGCGTACTCAGGACAAATTGTACAACAACTTTTGGGGTCCAATTTCTTCTCTTACCCTTGGGAAAATAAATAATTATGGCGAAAATATCATTTTTGTGAAAAAATGTGATTTTTTATTTTTACGGCTCTGCATTATAAACTTCCGTGCAGCACTTGGTGGGTCAAAGTGCTCACCACACATCTAGATAAGTTCCTTATGGGGTCTACTTTCCAAAATGGTGTCACTTGTGGGGGGTTTCAATATTTAGGCACATCAGGGGCTCTACAAACGTGACATGGTGTCCCATCTCAATTCCAGTCAATTTTGAATTGAAATGTCAAATGGCGCTCCTTCTCTTCCGAGCTCTGCCATGCACCCAAACAGTGGTTTACCCCCACATATGGGGTATCAGCGTACTCAGGACAAATTGTACAACAACTTTTGGGGTCCATTTTCTCCTATTACCCTTGGTAAAATAAAACAAATTGGAGATGAAGTAAATTGTTTATGAAAAAAAGTTAAATGTTCATTTTTATTTAAACATTCCAAAAATTCCTGTAAAATACCTGAAGGGTTAATAAACTTCTTGAATGTGGTTTTGAGCACCTTGAGGGGTGTAGTTTTTAGAATGGTGTCACACTTGGTTATTTTCTATCATATAAACCCCTCAAAATGACTTCAAATGTGATGTAGTCCCTAAAAAATATTGGTGTTGTAAAAATGAGAAATTGCTGGTCAACTTTTAACCCTTATAACTCCCTAACAAAAAAAAATGTTGGTTCCAAAATTGTGCTGATGTAAAGTAGACATGTGGGAAATGTTACTTATTAAGTATTTTGTGTGACATATCTCTGTGATTTAAGGGCATAAAAATTCAAAGTTGGAAAATTGCAAAAGTTTCGCCAAATTTCCATTTTTTTTTTTACAAATAAACGCACATTATATCGAAGAAATTTTACAACTATCATGAAGTACAATATGTCACGAGAAAACATTGTCAGAATTGCCAAGATCCGTTGAAGCGTTCCAGAGTTATGACCTCATAAAGGGACAGTGGTCAGAGTTGTAAAAATTGGCCCGGTCATTAACGTGCAAACCACCCTCGGGGCTTAAGGGGTTAAAAACATCAGTTAATTATTGAAATCTGAGAAAATGGGCTGCTTGCCCACTTTGATGCCAGTTCTGGTCCCCAGAACCCATTTGGGCCAGGCTGCTGGGACCTGAGTTTGATGCAGGGCATCACTATGTGTGTATTTTATGTATCAGATCAGTGGCCCAAAGTCATTTAACTCCTTAAAAACATCAGTTAATTATTCAAATTGCCAAAATTGACTGCCCACTTTGATGCCAGTTCTGATGCCCAGAACCCATTTGGGCCAGGCTCGAAATCAGGGCCGGCATCAGCACCTGGCGTACCCGGGCAAGTGCCGGGGCCCTGGCGAGACGGGGGGGCCCATTTATGGTAGTAACGTACAAGTACTGAGTCTGTACACACTCATGCGCAGCGCTCCTGGGGGCCCCGCAGCCGGAATACATCCCTGCTGTGTGTGACTCTTACATGGCGGAGCACATCCATCATCCCCGCTGCGCCGGCGTCCCAGCAGCAGGCGGCACAGAGCTCTCTGAGGGTTTCGCAGGCGCTGCACAGCTGCAATACTCACCTCCGCCGTCACCATGGATACGAAGAGTCACTTCCGGCGGTCATCTGTCCTGTGTCACTCCCGGTCGGTGAGAGTGTCTAGAGCTCAGAGAAGAATTCCACTTCCACTGTCCAGGATAGATCCAGCGGCAGCGCCAAGCAGATGAGCTGCAGTCAGGTGCGGACGGTGCACGGTCGGTGCATGCACCCTGTGTCCACAACGGGGGCAGCAGCGCCGCGTGAAGCAGTGAGTGAGTCTTCGGTCTCAACACATTGCAGGGGCAGGAGGGATGCAGCCTGCTATCTATGGTATTGGTATGTTAGCAATGCTGGGAGTCGGACTAGTAGTTATAGTCATAGACTACTCACTACTGTATATATATGGCTGGCTGTGTTATATACAACGTCACGGGGCTGTGCTATACTACGTGCGCTGTGCTGTATACTACATGGGCTGTGTTATATACTACTGGGCTGTGCTGTATACTGCATGGGGCCATGGGCTGTGTTATATACTACGTGGCTGTGCTATATACTATGTGGCTGTGCTATATACTGCGCGTGCTGTGTTATATAGTGCGCGTGCTGTGTTATATAGTGTGCGTGCTGTTATATAGTGCGTGTGCTGTGTTATATAGTGTGCGTGCTGTGTTATATAGTGCGTGTGCTGTGTTATATAGTGCGTGTGCTGTGTTATATAGTGTGCGTGCTGTGTTATATAGTGCGCGTGCTGTGCTATATACTGCGCTGTGTTAAAGGGGGGGCCCACTGAGACTCTTTCGCCCGGGGCCCTCAAAAACCTGGAGCCGGCCCTGCTCGAAATAACTGGTTTGGATGTGGGGCGCCCTTTTCTATATGTCTGCAGTGTGAGATGAGTGGCCCAAAGGCATTTAACCCTTTCTTCAGCGCTCTTTGGTGCCCACTTTGATGCCCATTTTTGTGCCAGTTTTAGGCTATGTGCACATGTTGCGGATTAACTTTAGTAATTTCTAGTACGGATTTTGCCTCTCCTGGCAGAAAACGCACCTGCGGATTTGTTTTTTTGTACAGTTCCGCAGCGTTTTTTGTGCGTTTTTGCTGCGGTTTTCTTGCGGATTTGCTGCGTTTTTTACCCCTGCGGTTTTCTATAATGGAATGGGTACAAAAACGCTGCAGATTCACAAAAAAACAAGTGACATGCTACTTCTTTTAAAGGGACACTGTCACCTGGATTTGGAGGGAACAATCTTCAGCCATGGAGGCGGGGTTTTTGATTCACCGTTTCCTTACCCGCTGGCTGCAATATTGGATTGAAGTTCATTCTCTGTCCTCCATAGTACATGCCTGCACAAGGCAATCTTGCACAGCACAGGCATGTACTACGGAGGACAGAGAATGAACTTCAATCCAATATTGCAGCCAGCATGCAGCGTTTCCACAGTGGATTTTCCGCAAAGTGTGCACAGCATTTTTTTTTTCTCATTGATTTACATTGTACATCAATTGCGGATCCGCAACGTGTGCACATACCCTCATAGTTTTTGTAGCCGTTTTTAAGCGTATTCACATCAGGGCTCCCCGCTGCATTGTCTTTTATTATTGTGATGATTATTTTTTGTTGTTAAACCTATTAGAAACGGAAAAGAAATTGCCAAATAAAAAACTGACAATAAAAAACCAACTTCAGCCTGGTCAGGTTAACAACCATATTGCTGACTGAGCTCTGAGGTAATAGTGTGCCATGCAGTGTACACAACAACAGCCGAGCGCACCGCCACGTGATCTCCGAGTCCACACACAGCACAGACTACACTGAGAAACAGCGCACGCGCTCTGCTAACCGGAAGTCCGGCCCCTTATGCGTCATTGTCCCAGTACCGACCAATCAGGGCGCGGGGAGAGGCGGAGTCACTGCTAGCACAGGAGCAGGCTATGGCGGCGACAGCAGCATGAGATTCACCCGAAAGAAGTTGTGCTGCTATGTCCTAGTGTTCCTGTACTGCGCCTTCTCCTTCTATGCCGCCTATAATGTGTTCTTCCGCCCGCCACAGGTGTCCCGTGTACACAGGGTAGTGAGTAAAAAGGAAGCAGGCAGCAGAGGTAACTGTGTCTGCAGCGCTGGACCTGGCGTGGATGGGAATGCTAGGGAAACAGCTGATAGGGTTAACCAGTACGAGGATAGGCGGCCAACCGTGTCGCCGCTGTCATTTCCAAAAACTTAAAATGAATGAAAGCAGTGCTCTGATTGGTCTGTCTCAGCCAGCGTGTAGCATGCATATATCCGGCTAGGGCGCTGTTGGCAGTGTGGCCTACAATGGAGGAGGGCTACTCGTCACCCTGGATAGATACCCGCTGCCCAGACATGGTGGGAGGCAGAAAACGAGGCTGCAGCTATAGAAACGCTTTATTTACTGAGGTGCCAGTGGCTTAGGCCGGATTACCCCTTAAGGTACCGTCACACTCAGCGACGCTGCAGTGATATAGACAACGAGCCGATCGCTGTTAGGTCGCTGTAGAGACGTCAAACACGGCAACTCCAGAACGATGCAGGAGCAATCCAGTGACGTAACAGCGACTCACTTCTCATTCTCACTGGTTGTTCGCTCCATGTCTAGGGGCCCTATGCTCGTTGCTTGCGTCGTTGCTTTTGCTGTCAAACACGACGATACACGCCGACCTGACGATCAAATAAAGTTCTGGACTTCTAGCTCCGACCAGCGATGGCACAGCGGGATCCAGATCGCTGCTGCGTGTCAAACACAACGAGATCGCTATCCAGGACGCTGCAACGTCACGGATCATTGTCATTCTCGTTGGAAAGTTGCTGAGTGTGACAGTACCTTTATTCCCATCTCCAAGATCCTATCCTAATATGTAGTAGGTGTAATAATATTAGCAAATACCTCCAATTAGACATGTATAGTTTTACTAATTCGCTATGTCAGTATGTGCAGGCATTGCAGGACCTTAGGTATCCTTGATTATAACCACTAGTAACCAGCTAATTAACTCACTATATCAGTGGTTGTAACCATGGACATCTTAAGGTCCTGCACATGAGAAGAGACATAACGAATTAGTATAATCAAATGGCCAAATCGGATAATTCGCATGTGGTTTGCATTGAAGTCTATGTTGAGTGAGTCACATGCGACCAGCAACAGAAAGTGCAGCACATGTGTGGCTGTCATGGTTACAGATCGCAATGCGACACCATAGAAATCATTGGCTGCGATGACACAATGCTACACTAGTGATAAGCGAATGTGCTCGGATATTGTGTTATCCAAGTATCTTTGGCGTACTCGAGTAAGGCCCCTTTCACACATCAGTTTTTTGCCATCAGTCACAATCCGTTGGCTCGACGGATCCGTCGCAGATTGTGAAAAACTGATGCGACTGATCCGTTTATTGGACGGATCTGACTAGCGGATCTGGCTAATTGGATCAGAGCATTCTCAGTAAGGCTGGGTTCACATTGCGTTAATAGCAGCCTGTTCAGCACATCCGGCTCTATGTACTGCGCATGGTTTTTGAGGAGAGAGAGAGAAACGTCCCTTCAGGCTTCAGACACAAAAAACGTTGCAGGAGACGTTTTTTGTGTTCGGCAAAAAAGCCTGAAGGGACGGATCCAGCACAAAACGGATGAAACGCATGTCCTTCAGGCACAATCCGGCAGTAATAGAACTCTATGGGGAAAAAACGGATCAGGCGTAAGAAAAAAACTGATACAGATTGTGCCTGAAACCAAAAACCTGATGTGTGAAAGCAGCCTTAATGGCGGCGTTAGGGACTAATAATAATAATCTTTATTTTTATATAGCGCTAACATATTCCGCAGCGCTTTACAGTTTGCACACATTATCATCGCTGTCCCTGGTGGGGCTCACAATCTAAATTCCCTATCAGTATGTCTTTGGAATGTGGGAGGAAACCGGAGCACCCGGAGGAAACCCACGCAAACACGGAGAGAACATACAAACTCTTTGCAGATGTTGTCCTTGGTGGGGTTTGAACCCAGGACTCCAGCGCTGCAAGGCTGCTGTGCTATCCACTGCGCCACCGTGCTGCCCGCATTATGCCGCAGTGTAACGTAGTCCGTCTAATGGACGCCATTAACGCAATGTGAACCTAGCCTTAAAAAAAAGGAATCTGTCGCCGTAGGCCATAGGCTTCCGTTCCAGCAAATGATGGACGGCGATGGATCCGTCACAGTCCGTTTTTTTCGACATACACAAAAAACGTTACTTTGTCAGTTATCTCCGGCTGTCGGACAAACAATTTTCGACGGATCCAGCGAACTACGGATAAAACATGAGGCCATCTATCGCTAATACAAGTTTATGAGGAAAAAAACGGATCCGGCGGCAAAAAACTGATGTGTGAAATGGGTCTAATATGTACGAGTTGCTGCAGCTGTTGGACGTGCAATCCCTAACGCAGGGGTCCCCAACTCCAGTCCTCAAGGCCCACCAACAGGTCATGTTTTCAGGATTTCCTTAGTCTTGCACAGGTAATAATTGCATCACCTGTGCAATGCAAAGGAAATCCTGAAAACATGACCTGTTGGTGGGCCTTGAGGACTGGAGTTGAGGACCCTTGCCCTAACGTGTTGAGGCTGCCTAACAGCCGCGAAACATGCAGCCTCAGGGACTCAAATGTATTTTGGTAACTCTGGTCAGTTCTATAAAGGTCTGCTTGGTGCATCATGGTCTGGTCAATTATTTAAATGCCCTTCACACCTGCTTGTTTCTATCGATCTCCACCCTTTTCTGGCTCTATGAAGTCAGAGCTGTCAATCATAGAAGAAGGGAGGTGAAGACAGAGGGAAGGTGTATATAAATGATTGGAGATGCCATCATGCACCAAACACCTGTTCTTGGTTTGAAAAAACACAATTGTATTTTAAGTGCAGATTGCCATGAATATATTAAAAGAATTTCTGCATAGAATAGAACCCAAATACATAAAAAGGAAATAAGCACAAAGGAATGCAATGATCCAAGCAAATTGCTATTGTCTATTGTGCAGCAGACACTTGAAGAAAAACACTGACTTTTCACACATGGGAGCATGGCCTCAGACATTTATGGGAAATGCATGTGATGGGATAATTCCTTCTGTAGGGTTATTCTGAACTGGACAACCCCTGTTTCTCTAAATGCGACCTTTTCTTGCTTGTCAGGGTCTCTCTATTTTGGCAACGAGCAATGGAATCCTTGGGAAGAAGATGAAAAGGGACATAAAGGCTCACAATTGCAAAAAGTAGAAAACAACTGGAAAGATCTCTTTAACCAGAACTCCCATCAAGAACATACAGAACTCCAGGTACAAATCTGGGGCAAAGCCGCTATTGGTAAGTGATGGCTCAAAAATGCTGTTCTTATAATTTCACACAATGTGGATGAAAATGGTGACGTATATATAAATGCTTTATGTACTCTCATGAATTTGTAGTGTATAAAAAAAAAACACCCTTGAAACCTGACACCCCCCGCTGATCAGTGTCAACGATCGCAGTCCAGAAGTACTCACTTGCAGAGCTGCTCCATCCTCTGATAGTGGCTGCCGCAGGGTACTGCACATTCACTTTCTATTCAAATCAATAGGAGGCGAATGCGTAGTACCGTGTGGCGGCCACCATCAGAGGATGGAGCAGCTCCTCAAGTGAGTATTTCCAGACTGCGGCTGCCAACATCGGTAACAGCTGAACGACGGAGTGCCTGACCATGACCGATCAGACATTGATGACCTATTCTATCCTAAGCAAAGGTCATCAATGCTAAAGTACAGGACAACCTATTTAAGCTATGTGTAATAATGAGAAATGATGCAGGGAAGAAGTATTGAACATATGAAGAAAGAGAAGTGCAAAAAGACATGGAAAGTCATGACACCATCTGAGATGTATCAGTAATTAGAAAGCAATCCTGCAACTTAGTGCAATAATAGGTTCAATAGATGGCCTATAAAAAGGTGTTTCATTACCAAGGTGCCACGCAAGATTCATTTCATGATATGTAAACTAGTGAGTTTTCTCAAGAATGGTACAATTGTTCCAAAGAAAACAATAAGTAATGCACTCAACCTCCATGGACTGTATGCACGCTCACCACACAAGACTCCATTCGTGAACAAAAAGCATGTTCCAGCACATTTAACCCCTTCATGACCCAGCCTATTTTGACCTTAAAGACCTTGCCGTTTTTTGCAATTCTGACCAGTGTCCCTTTATGAGGTAATAACTCGGGAACGCTTCAACGGATCCTAGCGGTTCTGAGATTGTTTTTTCGTGACATATTGGGCTTCATGTTAGTGGTAAATTTAGGTCAATAAATTCTGTGTTTATTTGTGATAAAAACGGAAATTTGGCGAAAATTTTGAAAATTTCGCAATTTTCACATTTTGAATTTTTATTCTGTTAAACCAGAGAGTTATGTGACACAAAATAGTTAATAAATAACATTTCCCACATGTATACTTTACATCAGCACAATTTTGGAAACAAAATTTTTTTTTGCTAGGAAGTTATAAGGGTTAAAATTTGACCAGCGATTTCTCATTTTTACAACGAAATTTACAAAACCATTTTTTTTAGGGACCACCTCACATTTGAAGTCAGTTTGAGGGGTCTATGTGGCTGAAAATACCCAAAAGTGACACCATTCTAAAAACTGCACCCCTCAAGGTGCACAAAACCACATTCCAGAAGTTTATTAACCCTTCAGGTGCTTCACAGCAGCAGAAGCAACATGGAAGGAAAAAAATGAACATTTAACTTTTTAGTCACAAAAATGATCTTTCAGCAACAATTTTTTTTATTTTCCCAATGGTAAAAAGAGAAACTGAACCACGAAAGTTGTTGTCCAATTTGTCCTGAGTACGCTGATACCTCATATGTGGGGGTAAACCACTGTTTGGGCGCACGGCAGGGCTTGGAAGGGAAGGAGCGCCATTTGACTTTTTGAATGAAAAATTGGCTGCACTCTTTAGCAGACACCATGTCACGTTTGGAGAGCCCCCGTGTGCCAAAAAATTGGAGCTCCCCCACAAGTGACCCCATTTTGGAAACTAGACGCCCCAAGGAACTTATCTAGATGCATAGTGAGCCCTTTAAACCCCCAGGTGCTTCATAAATTGATCCGTAAAAATGAAAAAGTACTTTTTTTTCACAAAAAAATTCTTTTAGCCTCAATTTTTTCATTTTCACATGGACAACAGGATAAAATGGATCCTAAGATTTGTTTGGCAATTTCTCCTAAGTACACCGATACCTCACATGTGGGGGTAAACCACTGTTTGGGCACATGGTAAAGCTCGGAAGGGAAGGAGCGCCATTTGACTTTTTGAATGAAAAATTATCTCCATCGTTAGCGGACACCATGTTGCGTTTGGAGAGACCCTGTGTGCTTAAACATTGGAGCTCCCCGACAAGTGACCCCATTTTGGAAACTGGACCCCCCAAGGAAGTTATCTAGATGCCTACTGAGTACTTTAAACCCCCAGGTGCTTCACAAATTGATCCGTAAAAATGAAAAAGTACTTTTTTTTCACAAAAAATTTCTTTTCGCCTCAATTTTTTCATTTTCACATGGGCAATAGGATAAAATGGATCCTAAAATTTGTTGAGCAATTTCTCCCAAGTACGCCGATACCTCATATGTGGGGGTAAACCACTGTTTGGGCACAAGGCAGGGCTCGGAAGGGAAGGCGCGCCTTTTGACTTTTTGAATGGAAAATTAGCTCCAATTGTTAGCGGACACCATGTCGCATTTGGAGCGCCCCTGTGTGCCTATGCAATGGAGCTCCCCCACAAGTGACCCCATTTTGGAAACTAGACCCCCCAAGGAACTTATCTAGATGCATACTGAGCACTTTAAACCCCCAGGTGCTTCACAGAAGTTTATAATGCAGAGCCATTAAAATAAAAAATAATTTTTCTTTTCTCAAAAATGATTTTTTAGCCTGGAATTTCCTATTTTGCCAATGGTAATAGGAGAAATTGGACCACAAATGTTGTTGTCCAGTTTGTCCTGAGTACGCAGATACCCCATATGTGGGGGTAAACCACTGTTTGGGCGCACGGCAGGGCTCAGAAGGGAAGGCACGCCATTTGGCTTTTTAAATGGAAAATTAGCTCCAATCATTAGCGGACACCATGTCGCGTTTGGAGAGCCCCTGTGTGCCTAAACATTGGAGATCCCCCACAAATGACCCCATTTTGGAAACTAGACCCCCAAAGGAACTAATCTAGATGTGTGGTGAGCACTTTGAACCCTCAAGTGCTTCACAGAAGTTTATAACGCAGAGCCATGAAAATAATTTCTTTTCTCAAAAATGATTTTTTAGCCCGCAATTTTTTATTTTCCCAAGGGTAACAGGAGAAATTTGACCCCAAAAGTTGTTGTCCAGTTTCTCCTGAGTACGCTGATACCCCATATGTGGGGGTAAACCACTGTTTAGGCACATGCTGGGGCTCGGAAGTGAAGTAGTGACGTTTTGAAATGCAGACTTTGATGGAATGCTCTGCGGGCGTCACGTTGCGTTTGCAGAGCCCCTGATGTGGCTAAACAGTAGAAACCCCCCACAAGTGACCCCATTTTGGAAACTAGACCCCGAAAGGAACTTATCTAGATGTGAGGTGAGCACTTTGAACCCCCAAGTGCTTCACAGAAGTTCATAACACAGAGCAGTGAAAATAATAAATATGTTTTCTTTCCTCAAAAACAATTTTTTAGCCCAGAATTTTTTAATTTTCCCAAGGGTAACAGGAGAAATTTGACCCCAATATTTGTTGTCCAGTTTCTCCTGAGTAAGGTGATACCCCATATGTGGGGGTAAACTATTATTTGGGCACTTGCCGGGGCTCGGAAGTGAAGTAGTGACTTACTTTTGAAATGCAGACTTTGATGGAATGGTCTGCGGATGTCACGTTGCGTTTGCAGAGCCCCTGGTGTGCCTAAACAGTAGAAACCCCCCACAAGTGACCCCATTTTGGAAACTAGACCCCCAAAGGAACGTATCTAGATATGTGGTGAGCACTTTGAACCCCCAAGTGCTTCACAGACGTTTACAAGGCAGAGCCGTGAAAATAAAAAATCATTTTTCTTTCCTCAAAAATGATGTTTTAGCAAGCAATTTTTTATTTTCTCAAGGGTAACAGGAGAAATTGGACCCCAGTAATTGTTGCGCAGTTTGTCCTGAGTATGCTGGTACCCCATATGTGGGGGTAAACCACTGTTTGGGCACATGTCGGGGCTCGGAAGTGAGGGAGCACCATTTGACTTTTTGAATACAAGATTGGCTGGAATCAATGGTGGCGCCATGTTGCGTTTGGAGACCCCCTGATGTGTCTAAACAGTGGAAACCCCTCAATTCTAACTCCAACACACCCCTAAACCTTATCCCAACTGTAGCCGTAACCCTAATCACAACCCTAACCCCAACACACCCCTAACCCTAACCCCAACACACCCCTAACCACAACCCTAACCCTAAGGCTATGTGCCAACGTTGCGGATTCGTATGAGATTTTTCAGCACCATTTTTGAAAAATCCGCGGGTAAAAGGCACTGCGTTTTACCTGCGGATTTACCGCGGATTGCCAGTGTTTTTTGTGCGGATTTCACCTGCGGATTCCTATTGAGGAACAGGTGTAAAACGCTGCGGAATCCGCACAAAGAATTGACATGCTGCGGAAAATACAACGCAGCGTTCCCGCGCGGTATTTTCCGCACCATGGGCACAGCGGATTTGGTTTTCTATATGTTTACATGGTACTGTAAACCTGATGGAACACTGCTGCGGATCCGCAGCCAAATCCGCACCGTGTGCACATAGCCTAATTCTAAAGGTATGTGCACACGCTGCGGAAAACGCTGCGGATCCGCAGCAGTTTCCCATGAGTTTACAGTTCAATGTAAACCTATGGGAACCAAAAATCGCTGTACACATGCTGCAGAAAAACTGCACGGAAACGCAGCGGTTTACATTCCGCAGCATGTCACTTCTTTCTGCGGATTCCGCAGCGGTTTTACAACTGCTCCAATAGAAAATCGCAGTTGTAAAACCGCAGTGAAATGCTCAGAAAAACCGCGGTAAATCCGCGATAAATCCACAGCGGTTTAGCACTGCGGATTTATCAAATCCTCTGCGGAAAAATCCGCAGAGGACCAAAATACGTGTGCACATCCCGAACCCTAACCCTAACCCTACCCCTAACCCTAACCGTAGTTCTTACCCCAACCTTAGTGGAAAAAAAAAAATTCTTTATTTTTTTATTGTCCCTACCTATGGGGGTGACAAAGGGGGGGGGGGGTCATTTACTATTTTTTTTATTTTGATCACTGAGATAGGTTATATCTCAGTGATCAAAATGCACTCTGGAACGAATCTGATCACAGATCGGGGGGCTGGGGGGGCGATCGGTGGGGTGGGTGCACATAAGTGTTTCCAGCCATGGCCGATGATATTGCAGCATCGGCCATGGCTGGATTGTAATATTTCACCAGTTTTTTAGGTGAAATATTACAAATCGCTCTGATTGGCAGTTTCACTTTCAACAGCCAATCAGAGCGATCGTAGCCACGGGGGGGTGAAGCCACCCCCCCTGGGCTAAACTACCACTCCCCCTGTCCCTGCAGATCGGGTGAAATGGGAGTTAACCCTTTCACCCGATCTGCAGGGACGCGATCTTTCCATGACGCATATGCTGCGTCATGGGTCGGAATGGCACCGACTTTCATGACGCAGCGTATGCGTCAAAGGTCGGGAAGGGGTTAAAGTTTGCTCAACAACATTTAGACAAGCCGGGGAAATACTGGGAGAATATAGTCTGGTCAGATGAGACCAAAATGTAACTATTTGCATGGCATAATTCACACCATGTTTGGAGGTGAAAAGGCACTGCATATCACCCCCAAAACACCATACCAAAAGTGAAGTTTGGAGGTGGGAACATCATGATGCAGGGCTGATTTTCAGCTTACGGCACTGACAAACTTCATATGATTGAAGGAAGGATGAATGGACAAATGTACAGAAACATTCTTGAAAAAAAAATCTGCTGCCATCTACCAAGATGATGAATATAAAACGAGGGTGGACATTTCAGCAAGACAATGATCCCAAACACATAAACTCTGAAGTAGTTTCAGAGAAAGAAAATAAAGCTGCTAGAATGGCCCAGCCAACCTGACCTGAATCTAATAGAAAATTTATGGAAGGAGCTAAAACGCAGAGTTCATAGAAGTAGCCCACGGAACCTTCAGGATTTGTGCTTGTGTGGAAGATTGGGCCAAAATCACACCTGAGCAATGCATGCGACTAGTTTCTCCATACATAAGGCGTCTTGAAGCTGTAATCACCAACAAAGGCTTTTGTATCAAGTATTAATTACATTTCAGTCAGTGTGTTCAATACTTTTTCTCTTTGTCATTTCTTATTAATATATAACTTTATTTATGGACATTTATGGTTTTATTTCTTTGCCTATGTGGATTGGATGGATTCTTACTGACATGTATTGAGAATTTCATGTCAATAGCACGTTTAGAAATCTATTTATTTAGAACTTGATGATGTGGTAAATACTTATTGCACCCTCTGTGTGTGTGTGTATAATATATATATATATATATATATATATATACATATACATATATATATATATATATATAAAACCTCCGTGTGATCGTGGCTCATATATGTAGTGATGCAACATGGTTTTCCTGACCTGTCTTTCAAATGTACCCTCCGTAAACATGTACCGTTTGGAAGTTGTTGACTAGCCTTTTACACAAGCAGGCCAAAGTAAAGGATGTAATCTGAGTGCGCTAGGTAGATCGCTCAGTGAGCATAGGCTGCTATAGTTCTCAGCAGTACGAGACCTGTTTACAGAGTCGATACACCGCCAAGAACAGTGATATTTTGTGCTGCATAACAGATGATTTCTCCCAATGAACGAGCGTTTTGCTTGTTCGGCAGGTGATTGGCATCTTTTTTACACTGAAAGATATTATCGTGAAAGGGAAGAGGGCTTGTTCATGATGATCCTTCAGTGTAAATGCAGCTGAAGTCACAGGCTTGAAACTGTTAGGGTACGTGTCCACCTTCAGGATGGCCGGCGCTTTGGACGAAGCGGAAAACTCGCTCCGCCCAAAGCCCCGCCCCCTCCTGGAGACGCGATGATGACGGAGGTGTTCATTGCATACATCCGGAATCATCGCACCCCACACATAGGGCCCTGTGATCTACCTTGTGGCGGCGCAGCGGTGCCGCAAGGTAAACGGACATGCTGCGATATAAAAAGACGCACCGCATGTCCGGAATCGCAGGGCCGCCGCGTGCGTGTTACCACGCATAGTGGAGACGGGATTTCATAAAATCCCCTCCACTATGCTGTAACATCTGGACGCTGCGGATTGAACGCAGCGGCTCCATGCAGTGTTCAATCCGCAGCTAGTCCGGATGTAAAACGGCCCGTGGACACATACCCTTAGGCTCTACATTCACTCATCCATGAGAAACGGACCTCTTTTTTTTCAGCTGTCATCCTAGTTTCATCTGTGTTGAATCCTAGTTGTGTTTGGTTTTTTTCTCCACTGAATGAGTTGTGTCTTTGTTTCCAAGCCAATAAAAGAGCCCTGGAAGTCACATGTTTTTATTCAAACTTATCAGTAAGTAACAACCGCAAGGTACCCATGAAAGTCTGAAGCATTCCAGTTTGCATCTGTCTTTCATGGATCCTGATAGACTTGAATTCCGACCTGCAAACACAGATCAGAAGAGGAAATGCTCCGAGTCTACTAGATCTCACACATGGCCGTGTGCTGTCCAGATGTATCATGCAGATTTGTGAGTGCAGCTGAGCAGTTACTTAGGAAATCAGATCTACAAAAAGAAGGGATGCCACACTTCCAGAAGAAAATGTGATCAATACCGCTTCACTATTTTTCTGTTATTTTCTTCAGGGCATTACTTGTGGCAGCATATATTGGAAGGACCTCTTGAACCTGTTGATTATACTGCTCATTGGAGGGAGGGCAAACTCAAAACTGGAAGAACAGATATCAGGTATGATACTCTGATACTTGTCAGGAGGTCACAGTACTGTTTTATAAGAAGCCTAGGTAGCTGTAGTACCAGGCAAGCATGTAAAGTGCTTGGATTCTCTGATTTTTACCCACACTCCAAAGACACACTGATAGGAATTCCTGACTGTGAGTTTTAATGGGGACAGTAATCATGATGTCTGTAAAGCACTGTGGAAATTAAGGGGATTGTCCACTACTAAGACAACCTAAATGTTTGCCCGTTAAAATAAAAACCGCTATATTCACCTCTGGAGCTGGCGCTGTTCCATTAGTGTCGGCACTCACTCTCCTGGGGCTCATGTAACGTTGTTGCGTCATGCAAGCCTTGCACCCCAATCAGCGCTGGCCTAATTCCCCCCACCTTTGGACATGTAAGTAATCAAGAGATGGTGAGCGGCCAGCCAGAGAGCTCACATTCTCTTGATTACTGATACATCTGGCGGCTCGGAAAGTGGGACCAGCGCTGATTGGGGCGCAAGGCTCGCATGACGCAACAACGTTACATGAGCCCCAGGAGAGTGAGTGCCAACACTACTGGAACAGCGCCAGCTACAGAGGTGAATATAGCTGTTTTTATTTTAATGGGACAAACATTTAGATTGAGAAGGGTTGTCCTAGTAGTGGACAACTTCTTTAATGTTTCTATATAAGTGAGTAATATACATAACCAGTTTACTGGAGTCAGCAATATACCATATTTTAGTCCCTGAAAGCAATGTGTAAACAAGTTCACCCCTTAAAAAAAGCATAGATTTGATAGTGCTAGCAATACTGTTCTATAAGGAAACGGATACAATACTTTATGCATTTTTAATGGTGCCTTTACTCTACACCTGGCTTTACCTTATTTCCACCATTGCTGTACTTCATCTAAGTCACCAGATATATTGTGGTTCAGTGGTCTGCGGTTATGCACAGCTTTGTGGCCTCTGATACTTTTCTATTGTGGTCAGCGTTTTTTTTGCAGCTATTTTTGCGTCACTATTCGTTCTGTGGGATCTGTGTTCTGTGGGCTAACCTGTAATTCCCCGATACATCGGTGTGTCTTGGGCAAGTATGACGCTATCAGCAGTTCTCCGCTTGCCTTTCCTTGGACCACATATGCTAGGTATTACAGGATCTACCAAATGTCGAATCACAGGTGATGGCAAACTGTCACATTACAGGATAGGAATACCCATTTCATGTTAATTATAAGACAGTGGCAAACCCTTTTAACCTCAGTAACATTGGTACTTGTATTAGGATCAGGCTTTGAAACCTCTATGGAAGATCTTGATTTATTTTGTTTCATCCTTTTTCTCCAGCTTCATCACTGGCCCTGCAGTTGTTCCAGGTTACTTTTCAGTGGAAGCCCAGAATGTAGTTCTTATTCTCAATGGCAGAGAACAAGCAAAGATTTCTTTTGCCACTCAATGGCTTCAGTACACACAGACTCTGGTTGAAAACCATAAACTCCGACATGTTGCTGTAGTGCTGCTAGGAAGTGAGAAATGCAATAATGACTGGATCCTTCCATATTTAAAGAAGAACAGAGGGTTTGTGGAGGCTCTCTACCTTGTCTATGACAGTACATGGATTAATGAGGAAGATGTCTACCAATGGCCGCTAGGAGTGGCCACGTAAGTTTTTATTCTTTTACAGTTTTACACCATCTCATAAAAAAATATGAACCATCTTTTTAATTTCTTTTTGTTGCATACGTTAATAGTACACGTGCAAACAAGGAACTTTTTATTGTATCTTATTAGGGAAATCTGCTTCTTTCTGTTCCTGGAGTGATCTTTCATTCTCAAAATTCTGAACTAGCCAGTAAAATCAGTCTTCAGTGAATACAGACTTTCCCATTACGAGATAAAATATTACAGTTGGCACTCAAAAGCTCTACCAAGAACTGTAACGGTCATTTCTGGAGAACTTGCATTAGAATGTCTGTGTTTGGCTCTAGCTGCTCCCAAACCTCTCTCCATAGAGTTTAACCCCTTCCCGACATGTGCCGTACATATACTGCTCTACGGGAGCTGCGTTCCCACAAACAGCAGTATATGTAAGGCGCGGCGATCGCACGACCTCACGCTGACCGTCACTGCAATTGCATGTGGGTTTCCAGCTTTGTCTGAGAGCTGACACCGCGCAACAATGCCCACATTCGGTGCTGGAACCGATCGCAGACATTTAACCCCTCTGATGCCGCAGTCAATAGTGAAATGATTCCCTGTGCGCTTCCATCAGGACAACGCTATGCGATCGCGTTGTCCTGATGGTTCCCATGGAGACTGCCATCCCCAAGATGGCCACGTGGTCCTTCCAGGTCCTGCAGGGAAGGTGGCTTGGGAGCACCTGCTGAGAGAAGGCGCTGACATGCCCCCTTCCCTGCCTGTCAGATCCTGATGTGATACTCTGCAGTCAGCGATCTGACACTATACAGTGATGTCCCAGGATGGGATCATGTAAAAAAGTTTAAAAAAAATATTGAAAAGAGTAAGAATATATATTTTTAAATCCCTAAATTAAAAAAAATGTTTTTCCATTAAATTCATTTTTGTAAAGAAAAAAAATAAACAATATAAGTACACATATTTGGTATCGCTGCGTCCGTAACAACCCGCTCTATAAATCTGTCCCATTTGTTAACCCTTTCGGTGAACACCGTAAAAAAAAAAGGCAAAAAACAATGCTTTATCATACCGCCGAACAAAAAGTGCAATAAAACGGGAAGACTTCTGGCCCTTCTGAGATACTTATCCAGGAACGCATGGTTTCACCATATGCGTGTCCTCTTTCTAAGTAGGTCCTTAAATTGGTAGATGACCTCCTGCAGATCCCTGTTAGGCCCATCTACACCCCCATCTGTGTGGTCTTGGAAAACGTCATTGATCTGTGCACGCCATGTGCAGTCACGTGCTGGAAAATCTATAAGGGATCTGGGAAGAACACAGAGCAAATTATTATAAACAAAAATCCCAGTTGTATTCTAGATGCCGAGGTGGTGACACCGGTGTTGACCCACCCTGTAAAGAAAAGAGCTAACTCCAAAAGACATGAGCGCAATAGGAGAATAAGGCTGATCAGATTAATGTAGTAAAAACATGTGCAAATTTTATTAGAGTATTAATATAAAAAGACAATAGAATTACCGTACATACTCGACACCCTACTAATGAGACACCCTACTAATGAGCTGGTGATAATTCTCAGATGAACAGATTAAAGGTAGCCACACATAAATATAATCTGTTCATCTGAGAATTATCACCAGCTCATTAGTAGGGTGTCTCAGGGTCAGCCGCCGAGTTGTGGGGGCACCATATCCGCTGACAAGTAGGGTGCCAACCCCCACAGTCAGGCAGGTGCATATCAGTAGGGGTCTGTTTTGTCTACACTATTGTTTTAGTCCGTGTATCTCACCCTGTTACACATTAAAGGCTAAGATATATGTGTGTGCGTATATATATATATATATATATATATAATATATATATATATATATACACACACACACTAAATAGCCTTCTTGTCATCCTGCCTATCTTTTTCCGGTTGAATATATGACGAGGCATCTGTGATACCTTTAATAGGGTATATATTAGGAGTCATAGGGTCAGCCGACAGTGAGCGGGGACGCCAGTCTCAATTGTATGTTTAGGGTGCCAACCTCCGCTGTCAGGCAGGAATTGTATATAGGTGCCATCAACAGGGTATCTTAGAGTGCACGGTTGTGTGATTTATGTGTATATCTGTCTGTAGTTGTCTCATGGTTTTAATTTGAATCTAATAAACTTGATGTTTTATCTATATCATCATAGAATATTAAGGGTTACTTGCTTTACTAAATTGAAATTTTTTGACTCTTTTGGCTGTGGTTTAGCCTATGGTTATTACACTCTAAGCATGGAGAACAGAAAGAGCAGAAGAGAACTGTCTGAGAACTTGTGAACCAAAATTGTTGAACAATAGCAACAATCTCAAGGTTACAAGTCCATCTCCAGAGATCTTGATGTTCCTTTGTCCACGGTGTGCAACATAATCAAGAAGTGTGCAACTCCATGGCACTGTAGTTAATCTCCCTGGACGTGGACTGCAGAGAAAAATTGATGAAAAATTGCAATGCAGGATAGTCCAGATGGTGGACAAGCAGCCTCAATGAAGTTCCAAAGAAATACAAGCTGTCCTGCAGGATCAGGGTGCATAAATGTTGGCGCAAACTGTCTGTCAACATTTGAATTGAATGAAACTGTGGCAGGAGGCCCAGAAGGACGACACTGCTGAGACATAACAAAAAGCTAGACTGAAGTTTGCCAAAATGTACATTAGTAAACCAAAATCCTTCTGGGAAAGTGTCTTGTGGACAGATGAGACCAAGTTAGAGCTATTTGGTAAAGCACATAATTCTACTGTTTACCGAAAACAGAATGAAGCCTAAAAAGAAAGGTACACAGTACCTACAGTCGAATATGGTGGAGGTTCAAATATGTTTTGTGATTCTACTGCTGCCTCTGGCATCGAGTGCTTTGACTGTATGCAGGAGAGAGAGACTGGAAAGAGACAAAGCGCAAATAGGGTCTTAAAACATCTGCAAGGAATTTGTATGTTCTCCCGCATTTGCGTGGTTTTCCTCCAGGTTCTCCGGTTTCCTCCCACATTCCAAAGACATAATGATAGAGAATCTAGATTGTGAGCCCCAATGGGGACAGTGCCAATAATGTTTGTAAAGCACTGTGGAATTAATGACGCTATATAAGTGAGTAAAATAAATCTGGGAAAACCGATTTGGAGGAGATAGCACTATTGCGCTCACCTTATTTTGTTGTGTATTCACAACCACTGAAAAAACCTGAGGTTGCTGCAGACCCACGAGGAGATAAAAGCATAAGCAATAGAAAACACAAATAGGTTAATTCTGTGCTTCTGTAGGAAAAAGAATGATGGATTCCATTCTAATAGTAGCACCGTATTTTTCAGATTATAAGACACTCCGGATTATAAGACTCGCCACAAATTTTCAGGATAAAAATAGGAAAAAACTTTTTTTTTAATAAAATGGTGCTTCTTATCATCCATGCGTCTTATTGCTTACCAGGGGTGATGGCTGTGGCGAAGCAGGGTCACTGCTGGAGGAGGTAGGAGTGGGGAGATGCTGCAGACCGCAGGCTGGGATGAGGGTGTGTTGCGATGTCCGGTGCTGCTTCTGTGCTGTGTCTGGTGCTGCTGGTGCGCTGTGTCTGGTGCTGCTGGTGCGCTGTGTCTGGTGCTGCTGGTGCGCTGTGTCTGGTGCTGCTGGTGCGCTGTGTCTGGTGCTGCTGGTGCGCTGTGTCTGGTGCTGCTGGTGCGCTGTGTCTGATGCTGCTGGTGCGCTGTGTCTGGTGCTGCTGGTGCGCTGTGTCTGGTGCTGCTGGTGCGCTGTGTCTGGTGCTGCTGGTGCGCTGTCTGGTGCTGCTGGTGCGCTGTGTCTGGTGCTGCTGGTGCGCTGTCTGGTGCTGCTGGTGCGATGTGTCTGGTGCTGCTGGTGCGCTGTGGCTGGTGCGCTGTCTGGTGCGCTGTGTCTGGTGCTGCTGGTGCGCTGTGTCTGGTGCTGCTGGTGCGCTGTCTGGTGCTGCTGGTGCGCTGTGTCTGGTGCTGCTGGTGCGCTGTCTGGTGCTGCTGGTGCGCTGTCTGGTGCTGCTGGTGCGCTGTGTCTGGTGCTGCTGGTGCGCTGTCTGGTGCTGCTGGTGCGCTGTGTCTGGTGCTGCTGGTGCGCTGTGTCTGGTGCGCTGTGTCTGGTGCTGCTGGTGCGCTGTGTCTGGTGCTGCTGGTGCGCTGTGTCTGGTGCTGCTGGTGCGCTGTGTCTGGTGCTGCTGGTGCGCTGTCTGGTGCTGCTGGTGCGCTGTCTGGTGCTGCTGGTGCGCTGTGTCTGGTGCTGCTGGTGCGCTGTGTCTGGTGCTGCTGCGCTGTCTGGTGCTGCTGCGCTGTGTCTGGTGCTGCTGCTGCGCTGTGTCTGGTGCTGCTGCTGCTTCGCTGTGTCTGGTGCTGCTGCGCTGTGTCTGGTGCTGCTGCTGCTGCGCTGTGTCTGGTGCTGCTGCGCTGTGTCTGGTGCTGCTGCTGCTTCGCTGTGTCTGGTGCTGCTGCGCTGTGTCTGGTGCTGCTGTGCTGTGTCTGTTGCTGCTGCGCTGTGTCCGGCTGTGCTAGGGGGGCTCTGCCGACAATTTGTGAAAGGCCAGGGCCTCCGCAGTTCCGTGGTTTCCTGTGCAGTGGACTCTCCCAAGATCTCCATCTGCGCATGCGCCGCCCCCGGCAGCCATTTTCCCAGAGTCCACCGTACAGGAAACCACGAAACTGCGGGGGCTCTGGCCTTTCACAAAATGTTGGCAGGGCCCCCCCCACAGCAGCATTGGACACAGCGCAACAGCAGCATTGGACACAGCGCAGCAGCAGCACCGGACACCCAAAGCTGCGCGCCGATAAGGAATGTCAGCATTATAAGACGCACCCCTATTTTCCCCCTAAATTTTGGGGGAAAAAGTGCGTCTTATAATCCGAAAAATGCAGTAAGTGGTTTATTCGACTACACATTCCGTAGCATATAGCTTTTTCATCAGGACAACCTGATTGTGGTTGTCCTGATGAAGACGCTATATGCTTTGAAACACTGTGATAAATAAACCACTTACTATTAGAATAAGCAATGAGTCCGAATCCCATTGAACACCTGTGGAGAGATCCTGAAATTGCTGTTGGGAGAAGGCACCCTTCAAATATGAGACCTGGAGCTGTTTGCAAAAGAAGAGTGGTCCAAGTGAGAGATTGATTGCAGTTATTTATTGCAAAGGGTGTGCAACAGAATATTTAGTTGAGGGTGCCAACAATTTTGTCCGGTCCATTTTGTTTGTTTTTTTTGTGAAATTATGTCCTATTTGCCTTTTTTTCGTTGTTGTCGTTCCAATACATGCAAAAGAAATAATTTATTTTCTATAATTTATTTATGTTTATACCAAAACGTCTATTTGCAGTAATTTCTGGGAGAAATACTTCATTTTCTGGATGAATTTCAAGGGTGCCAACACTGTTGGTCATGACTCAATACAGTAATTACTTTTACTGGGATTCCAGTGGCGCACAATTGCCACTATAACGGGGTACGTGTGCTGTGTCAGGTATTGCAGATCCACACTACTTTTTAGAACATTTATACAGACTTTCTAAATACCATTTTTCACAACTGTTTTTCTTTTCTCAGGTTACGTTTGTGTTTTCCATATACCCATGCTCTTCAAAGCACTAATTACACATATTAACATTTCAGGTATAGAAACTTTCCAGTCATTGATCCAAGTTGGTCTCTGGTTCATGATTCTCGGCCATACTTGTGCAACTTTCTAGGGACTGTATATGGCAACTCATCTAGAGAGATTCTTTTGGAGGTTATAAGGAAAGAGGGTCTTGACCAGTTCTGTTGGATCTCATCTAGGAATGAGTAAGTATTGTTCCTCTTCCAGACTGTATAACCACTTCCTTGTGGTCTCTCCTCCCAAAGGGTTGTGAGATACTGCTCGAACCCATAAATTGTAGATGCTTATATTGATACAGTGTCTACATTGAGTTGGACTGAGGAATTGCATTGTACCCACTGAAAGCCATGGGTGTCTCTTTAATACAGCTCTGGCAAACATTAAGAAACCACCACATCAGAACCCTGTCATGGGCAGCCCAATCTACAGACCTGGACCCCATTGAAAACCTCTGGAATGTAATCAAGAGGATGATGGATAGTCACAAGCCATCAAACAAAGAAGAACTGCTTACATTTTTGCGCCAGGAGCAGTGTGAAAGACTGGTGGAAAGCATGCCAAGACGCATGAAAGCTGTGATTAAAAATCATGGTGATTCCACAATATATTGATTTCTGAACTCTTCCTGAGTTAAAACATTAGTATTGTTGTTTCTAAATGATTATGAACTTATTTTCTTTGTATTATTTGAGGTCAGAAAGCACTGTTTTTTTTGTTTTTTTTTTGTCATTTTGACCATTTCTCCTTTTCAGAAAAAAATACAAAATTTATTGCTTGGAAATTCGGAGACATGATGTCAGAAGTTTATAGAAAAAATGAAAAATTTGCATTTTACTCAAAAATATACCTATAAAAAGAAAAATCAGACAAAATGAACATTTTGCAGTGCTCTTAATTTTTGCCAGAGCTATATATGCTGCTAAATGGGAAAGCTTCCCAGAGTAGTTGCCCTGTGGGTCATGTTCCTAGAGGACCGCTCTCACAATATCTTACTGCCTTTACCATTCAAATGTGTTTTAAGACTGTGTTCACATGGCAGCAGTCACGCTGCAGCTAAAAACCTTTACAGCCTTAGGGTACCGTCACACAGTGCAATTTTGATCGCTACGACGGCACGATTCGTGACGTTCGAGCGATATAGTTACGAGATCGCAGTGTCTGACACGCTCCTGCGATCAGGGACCCCGCTGAGAATCGTACGTCGTAGCAGATCGTTTGAAACTTTCTTTCGTCGTCTAGTGTCCCGCTGTGGCGGCATGATTGCATGGTGTAACATATATCGTATACGATGTGCGCATAGTAACCAACGGCTTCTACATCGCACATACGTCATGAAATTATCGCTCCAGCGTCGTAGATTGCAAAGTGTGACAGCAGTCTACGACGCTGGAGCGATATTGTTACGACGCTGGAGCGTCACGGATCGTACCGTCGTAGCGATGAAAATTGCACTGTGTGACGGTACCCTTACACCTTTTGTAATCTTTCCACGGTTTCCTTTCACTGTCATTTAATCCTGTAGCAAGACCATGCAGCCAATCGAAATGATGGCCCAGCGCTTTTCCAGATGAAACAGATATATCTCTGCAAGATGAGAAAAGCCATCACCCTGCAGGGAAATGGTGGAACGATCGCAGCGACACAGGACTGTTCGTTTTCAGCAGCAGTGTGAGCGCAATGTATGAGCGCAGCCTAAATGTTTGAGGATGCGATAATAATGACGCACTTTAAAATTCAGAGGACATGTACATGTTATCTGTATGGAAATACTGATGGAAATACTGGGGCTTAAGGGGTAGCAATTGATATTACGTTCAGTATATCACCTTATATTAGGGGGCGACGCAGGTAAAACATAAAGGGGGACGGCACAGTAAACTGTCATTGTGTTTCTTCAGGTGGCAACCACAAGAGACTAATGAGAGCTACAAGAGCTACCATGACGCCCTGTTACAGAGCGACCTAACATTGAGCCCAGTGGGAGTAAACACCGAGTGCTACCGAATCTATGAGGCCTGCTCCTATGGCTCCGTTCCTGTAGTAGAAGATGTGATGACACGTGGAGACTGTGGAAACTCGTCTGCTCACAGTAATGCGCCTTTGCAAATACTGAAGTCCTATGGCGCTCCATTTATTTTTATCAAATCCTGGAAAGAACTTCCTGCCGTTTTAAACCAGGAAAAAATCATGAGTTTACAAGAGAAGATTCAAAGAAGAAAGAAGATACTAGAATGGTACCGACAATTCAAATTAAAACTGAAACACAAGTTTATAGAAACTTTAGAAAAGACCTTTCTCCGTAAGGAAAAATGAAACACTGGAATGCACTAGGAACCACTAGATTTATTTATGGAAAATGTTTGAAAATACTTTTACTTAATAGATTCTGTAGATTCTGTACTTTTACCATGTACTTGTGCAAATATTAATATTTTTCACCACTTTACTGAAGTTTAAAGGTATAGTGAACAGACACTACGCAGCTCATATATTTGCTGCAGGACAGAGGTGCATTTTATGCTGCCACAGTCCTCAACATCTCAGCTTGAGGACCAAAAACACATAAAATATTACAGATATTTAAATATGATAAAAGTGTATTCATATTAGAAGACGAAGTTAAATGCACCAAATTCCCTTAAGGAGGCCAATAATGTGTTAGATGCTTCAAGCATCAGAAAAAGGTGCATGTTGTTTTTCTAGTATGATATCCATGTCACTGTGGACAGAATCAAAATATACTTAGGCCATGTTGTGTCTTTATGAATTTTACTTTTTTTTTTCAGAAGATGGAAAAATGCAACACACATCCTTTCAAAGGGATTCCTTTATCAAGACAAGCCCTTGTAACTAAGAAAATCTGTGACACTTGTGTCCTTGACATCACAAACTCCTGTAGTGGTTGTGTGCTCAACTCCTTCCACAGATGCCATGGTTGTAATTAAATGGCCTGGTCTCAAGCCAAAATGGAGATACTATTTTTTTATACAAGGGGTGTTCAATAAATGATTTTCCCCTGCTCGTTATGTCAGCGTAAGGCCGGTTTCACATTTGCGGTTGTGTCCGCAGCGTTTCTGACTCATATGTCCGCATGCGCCGCTGCTGGATGCGGTCCAGGTGCACTGTGCACGGTATTGCTGCGGCGCTGCTTGCGTCCTATGTCGCTGTGGAGAGCGCGCTGTGTGTGCCAGATACACTGTGCACGTTGTAGATGCGGCGCTGCTGGCGTCCTGTGTTGCTGGGCAGCAATACCGTGCACAGTGCATCTGGACCGCATCCAGCAGCGGCACATACCTCTATCACAATATACAACCACTTTATTGCACTACAGCAATTCAACTACCGCATATGCTTTTTGAAGGGCAAATTGGCTAACTGTATACATTCAAGATAAACTATATTGCTCTGAGGAAGGTCTGTGTTGGATAAAAAACGTTCCGCAATTGATCGGTTTGTCAGGATGTGAAATAAACAACCTTACCCTTCTTCCAAAAATATTAAGTGCCAAGTTTGTTTCTTATATTTGTTGATAGGGGTTGGAGACCCTACTGGAGCACCAACATCCACCCTCCACAGAGTGCCGTGTATCCTACATTGACTTGTGCACAGTCAAGGCACCCAGGGCCAGAGTCAGGAAAACAAACTCAAAATATCTTTGAACCTCCACCATATATGCAGTCTACCTTTTTTGTGTCTGTTTAAGCAGTCTGCAGGACAGCTTGATTGGGTAATCCACCATCTGGACTAACCTGTGTTAGCAACCTTCACTCAATTTTTCTCTGTAGGCAGTTTTTGGAAAGGCCAAAGTCAGTGTTATAACTCATGAATTGGGTATTTCAGTTGTTGCTGTTTCCAGTATCATTCATGAACTTATGATGATGTGAAAGTTTGCCACGAATGTTGATGCCTGAGCAAAAGAAACGTCGCCAGCAATTTAACCAAGAGAATTTAGACTTGCTTAGAGAAAATTCAGAAGACTTCTATTCTCAATGTAGTACAGGTGATGAAACATGGGTCCATCAAAATGATCCTGAGACCAAATAAGAGTCCATGCAATGGAAACTGTTGTGAATTCTGTGGCAGAGCTCCCTCCTGTGGTCACAAGTGGTACTTCGGCTGATTCTCTCTGTGAGCTTCTGTTGGTGGAGGGAAGTGGTACTGCAGCTTCTGAGTTTCCTCCCTCAGGTGATCTGCTGAGGTCGTTAGGTTCTTCTCTACTTAACTCCACCTAATGCTTTGATCCTGGCTTCCTGTCAATGTTCCAGTGTTGGACTTGCTTTTCCCTGGATCATTCCTGTGGCCTGCTGCTCTGCATAGCTAAGTTCTTCTTTGCTATTTGTTTGCTATTTTTTCTGTCCAGCTTGTCTAATTTGTTGCTGGAAGCTCTGGGACGCAAAGGGTGTACCTCCGTGCCGTTAGTTCGGTACGGAGGGTCTTTTTGCCCCCTTTGCGTGGTTTTCTTTAGGGTTTTGTGTAGACCGCAAAGTTACCTTTTCTATCCTCGATCTGTTAAGAAAGTCGGGCCTCACTTTGCTGAATCTATTTCATCTCTACGTTTGTCTTTTCATCTTAACTCACAGTCATTATATGTGGGGGGCTGCCTTTTCCTTTGGGGTATTTCTCTGAGGCAAGGTAGGCTTATTTTCTATCTTCAGGCTAGTTAGTTTCTCAGGCTGTGCCGAGTTGCATAGGCAGAGTTAGGCGCAATCCACGGCTGCCTCTAGTGTTGTTTGGAGAGGATTAGGGATTGCGGTCTGCAGAGTTCCCACGTCTCAGAGCTCGTTCTATGATTTTGGGTTATTGTCAGATCACTGTATGTGCTCTGACCGCTATGTCCATTGTAGTACTGAATTGCTATTCATAACAGGAAACATGGAGTCAATCAGCTGGAAAGATCAAGGCAACAGTTTTTTGTGTTTTTTTTATATGCTATGCCCAACGGTGGCCCTTGTGGGTTTGTGAATCCACTGTGCCACAGAACCGGGCTTGCCCAGGAAGGGGCGTAGCTAAGCGGCTACCAGATGTTCACTGGAGCTTCTGATGGTGGAGACAAACTGGGCTGCACATAGCCACCAGATACCACTCATAGGCCAGTGTCACACTTGCATGTGCAATGCAATAAACTCGCATTAATACCCGACACTGCTGCCGGCGGTTCGGACCAGAGCATTCAGCTGCATAGAAATGCATGCAGCACACAATCCGGTCCGCAGTGCCGGTATTGATGCGAGTTTTTCTCATTGTACACGCAAGTGTGACACCGGCCATAGGCAGATCCTGGTACAGTAGCTGCTAACCCAAGGGGTCCAGTTCACTGACACAGACTAGGGGTATATTCAGACACACTGGTCTAGTGGGACAGTGTTCAGGCACTGGCTGCATTGGGACCAGGGGACTTTGGGAACAGGACTGGATGCACCAGGACCGGGGACAATGTTCATGCACTGGCTACATCGGGACCAGGAGACTTTGGGAACAGGACTGGCCACACTGGGATCAGGGAACAAAGTTCAGGCACTGACCATACCAGGACCAATGGGCTTCCGGAAGAGAACTGGCTGCATCTGAACCAGGGATTTGAGTTCAGGACACTGGCTGCATCGGGACTAGGGAATCTCCCAACTGCACTGGTAGAACACCAACTACCAGTTGACTCAACTGATTGCTTGGTGACTCATTAAGGGAGAGGGAATCTTATATACAGGATGACTCCTAGCAATTGGCTGGGAGCCATCTTGCAGGTATACTAATTATCCTAAATTCCTCTCGGCAACAAGCTGAGGGCATCTACTATGTTTTCGTACTGCCCCTTTAAGTAGGGGAGCGTTCTCACTAAGTGCCACCGGGAACTGTGGCGTGCATACCATGAAAAGAAGAGCACGCCACAGGGCCGGGGCGGTGAATAAGCTGACATACCTGCATGGTGGGAGAAGGGGACACCCTGCAGGGGTGCTGGCCATTGAGCTACACTAGAATTCATGCCACCGAAGACAATTACTAGAGAAGACACCTATGCTTCAACAATAAAGGCATTTCGTGAATCAATGAGAAATTACATCAGAAGTTGTCGACAGGTGTGTTGCTGCATCAGGACACTGTCCCAGTTCACAAGTCTCGCACATCACAAGATACTATCGGAAGACTGCTTCATCCAGCTTAATCATCCACTCTACAGTCCAAATGTGGCTCCCAGTGATTACTTTCAATTTCACAATCTGCACAAATTTCTGCATGGAAAATGATTTTCTGATAATGAAGCAGTAAAAGAGGCCGTTGCAGGGTTATTGCAAAGCAAGAAGCCGGCCTTGTATTCTGAGGGCATGCGATCACTGGAGGCGAAGTGGAATAAGATTGATGAAGTCGAGGGGAATTACATTAAAAAGTAGTAAGTACAATTTTCTTACAATTTTTTTTTTACATAGTCAGGTAAACTGTAGAACACCCCTCGTATTTGGCCACCGCTGTCATAAATTTAAAAATGGTCTAATTCTCTCTCTCAAACTCTGAGCCACATCGGTTTGGGTCCTGTATTTACTCCAAAAATCGTAGCCCTCTACCACTCCCCCTTAGCCCAGCTAAAAATTAGCGGCTCCCTTCCGGCCCCCTTTACTATAAAGAATGGTACTCGACAAGGTTGCCCCCTCTCCCCAATGTTGTATATCCTGATAATGGAGCATATTGTGGAGGCCATATGTGCTAATCCTGATATACGGGGAATGAAAATAGTGGGCTCAGAGTGTTCTGCATTTGCTGATGACCTGCTAATTTATTTAACTAATCCACATATTTCACTTCCTTTCCCAATGTCTGAGCTGACATGTTTTATTAGTTGGTCAAATTTTAAGATCAATCTTGAAAAATCTGAGGCCATGAATATTGCCCTACCCTTACGAATGGCGGTATCATAGTACGGTACATACTTCGTCTGCCTTAGTGATTTGTCCTCTTGATGCCTATAAACATTTCTTCTCTTTTCTCTTCTTATTATTTAGTTAAACAGGTTGTCAAATGTCTTATGCAAACTACTGTTGATACCGTGTGGAGTTTTGTTTTCATGTAACTAAACAATTCTCTATTTCAGTAGTTACTATGCCATATGGTGTGTTTGTATGAACCTGTTGATATGTTTGTTTTTAGTTGTGTATTATAAAAACAAAAAATTTTGAATGAGAAAAAATTGTCATTACACCCTCATCAATCTGTATTTTGTAAAATTATAATACCGCTTTGTTACATTTGATTATTGCAACATATTTACTTTTCTATGTGTTTATAGGGTGGGCCATTTATATGGATACACCTAAATAAAATGGAAATGGTTGGTGATATCAACTTCCTGTTTGTGGCACATTAGTATATGGGAGGGGGAAAACTTTTCAAGGGTGGATGGGTGGTGTCCATGGTGGCCATTTTGAAGTCGGCCATTTTGGATCCAACTTTATTTTTTCCAATGCGATCTTTTCCAACTCGCTGAATTTGCAGAATGGGCACAAAAATTGGAACAGGACCCTCAGTTTTTACAGAATATTAAGTTCAGTGATGAGGCAAACTTTTTTGGGTGGGCCATTTATATGGATACACCTAAATCAAATGGGAATGGTGACAGTTTTCTTGCGTAGGGTGTCTTGCATTGAAATCTGCTACAATGACCTAGGTACTGTGTTCACCAGACATCAACACAATGGCTGTAAACAAAGATAAACTTGTAAATAACTCATGAACGAATAAAGTTACATTAAAACCAAGCACACATTGTTTTTCCTGTGAAATTCTCAATAAGTTTGATGTCACATGACCCTCTTCACATTGGAAAAAATAAAGTTGGATCCAAAATGGCCGACTTCAAAATGGCCGCTATGGTCACCACCCATCTTGAAAAGTATTCCCCCTCCCATGTACTAATGTCCCATCAACAGGAAGTTGATATCACCAACCATTCCCATTTTATTTACAGTGCCTTGCAAAAGTATTCGGCCCCCTGGAACTTTTCAACCTTTTCCCACATATCATGCTTCAAACATAAAGATACCAAATGTAAATTTTTGGTGAAGAAATGGAAGGCGTATCATGCCACTGCAAATCTACCAAGACCCGGCCGTCCCTCTAAACTTTCATCTCAAACAAGAAGACTGATCAGAGATGCAGCCAAGAGGCCCATGACCACTCTGGATGAACTTGCATGGATATCTCAAAGATATGCAACAAACCACCTGGGAGACACACCAAACATGTGAAAGAAGGTGCTCTGGTCAGATGAAACCAAAATCGAACTTTTTGGCAACAATGCCAAATGATATGTTTGGAGTAAAGGCAACACAGCTCATCACCCTGAACACACCATCCCCACTGTCAAATATGGTGGTGGCAGCATCATGGTTTGGGCCTGCTTTTCTTCAGCAGGGACAGGGAAGATGGTCAAAATTGATGGGAAGATGGATGGAGCCAAATACAGGACCATTCTTGAAGAAAACCTGTTGGAGTCTGCAAAAGACCTGAGACTGGGACGGAGATTTGTCTTCCAACAAGATAATGATCCCAAACATAAAGCAAAATCTACAATGGAATGGTTCACAAATAAACGTATCCAGGTATTAGAATGGCCAACTCAAAGTCCAGACCTCAATCAAGAATCTGTGGAAAGAGCTGAAAACTGCTGTAAACAAATGATCTCCATCAAACCTCACTGAGCTCGAGCTGTTTGCCAAGGAAGAATGGACAAGAATCTCAGTCTCTCGATGTACAAAACTGATAGAGACATACCCCAAGTGACTTGCAGCTGTAATCGCAGCAAAAGGTGGCGCAACAAAGTATTAAGTTAAAGGGGCCAGGTCACTAGGCATTAAGGACACTCCGCTCTCCTGGTTCTCCTCCTACCTTTCTGACCACTCCTTCATTGTTCTGTTCTCTGGCTCCACTTCATCTCCTCTTCCTCTCGCTGTCGGGGTACCTCAGGGCTTAGTCCTTGGCCCCCTTCTCTTTTCCCTCTACACGGCCCCAATTGGACAGACCATCAGCAGATTTGGCTTTCAGTACCATCTTTATGCTGATGACACACAACTATACACGTCATTCCCTGACCTTACCCCCGCTGTACTACAGAACGCCACTGACTGTCTGTCTGCATTCTCCAACATCATGTCTGCTCTCTATCTGAAACTCAACCTCTCCAAAACTGAACTTCTGCTCCCGCCATCTACTAACCTCCCTAAATCTGACATTTCCCTCTCCGTGGGTGGCACCATAATAACACCCCGGCAGCAGGCACGCTGTCTGGGTGTTATGTTTGACTCCGATCTCTCCTTCACCTCCCATATACAATCTCTTGCCCGCTCGTGCCGCTTACACCTAAAGAACATCTCTAGAATCCGCCCTTTTCTCACCATGGAGACAACTAAAACCCTCACTGTCGCCCTGATCCACTCCCGCCTGGACTACTGCAACGCTCTATTAATTGGCCTCCCCCTTACTCGACTTTCCCCTCTCCAGTCCATCCTTAATGCAGCAGCCAGGGTCGTTCATCTGGCTAATCGTTACTCGGATGCGTCCGCTCTTCGCCAGTCGTTACACTGGCTGCCCATTCATTACATGATACAATTCAAAGTACTTGTTCTCACCCACAAAGCTCTCCACAGTGCGGCACCCCCTTACATCTCCTCCCTCATTTCTATCTCTCGACCTAACAGACCACTGCGCTCTGCAAATGACTTTCGACTAACCTCTGCACTAATCCGTACCTCCCACTCCCGACTCCAAGACTTCTCCCGTTCTGCGCCAATCCTCTGGAATGCTCTACCCCAAGATATTAGGACCATCCACAATTTGCATAGTTTTAGGCGCTCGCTCAAAACACATTTGTTCAGAGCGGCCTATCACGTTCACTAATCAAAATCATTTTATGTTTGTGTGTGTGTGTGTGTGTGTAGCCCATTCACTATCCCTATCTATTACCCAACCCCTGAAGATGGCTGGATCATCATTGTAAATACATCATTGTAAATACACACCTGTACTTTGTATCTCCCCCACCTCATTGTAGATTGTAAGCTCTCACGAGCAGGGTCGTCTTATTTTGCTTTAATTATTGTATTGTTAACGTTGTTACTTATGACTGTTGTGTTTGAAACTGTTAAACTGTAAATCGCTGCGGAATATGTTGGCGCTATATAAATAAAGATGATTATTATTAAGGGGCCGAATAATATTGCACGCCCCACTTTTCAGTTTTTGAATTTCCACAAAAATTTAAAATAACCAATACATTTCGTTCAACTTCACAATTGTGTTCCCCTTGTTGATTCTTCACCAAAAAATTACATTTGGTATCTTTATGTTTGAAGCATGATGTGGGAAAAGGTTGAAAAGTTCCAGGGGGCCGAATACTTTCGCAAGCCACTCTAAGTGTATCCATATACATGGCCCACCGTGTAGATATAATATAAAGTAGTTTGTGTACATTATAATAAGCTTTATATGGGCAAACACATGAGCTTTCGATTGAATACTGTTTATCTCAATCCCACCATACCAATGCACACTCGGCTTGGCTAAGTGTATGTGTATATACTATAATTACATATATATATATATACACACACACGGTGTGTGTGTGTATATACATATATATATATATATATATATTCTGTATGGTGAGAGGAGCATAAGCAGCAACACCCCTGATGGCTTATCGCTGTGCACAAATGGATTGGTGGCTTAAAGGTACCTTCACACATAACGATTTTGTTAACGATATCGTTGCAACGTCACGCTTTTTGTGACGTAGCAACGATCCCGCTAACGATCTCGTTATGTGTGACAGCGACCAACGATCAGGCCCCTGCTGGGAGATCGTTGGTCGTTGGGGAATGATCAGGACTTTTTTTGGTCGTTGATCACCCGCTGTCATCGCTGAATCGGCGTGTGTGACGCCGATCCAGCGATGTGTTCACTTGTAACCAGGGTAAATATCGGGTTACTAAGCGCAGGGCCGCGCTTAGTAACCCGATATTTACCCTGGTTACCATTGTAAAAGTTAAAAAAAACAAAAAAAAACAGTACATACTCACATTCTGATGTCTGTCACGTCCCCCGCCGTCAGCTTCCCTGCACTGACTGTCAGCGCCGGCGATAAATCAGAGCACAGCGGTGACGGTGGCTCTGCTTTACGGCGCAACGCACGACGCACAAAAAAACGCGCGCAAACGCACGCAAAAACGCTGCGTTTTGCGACGCGTGCGTCGTTTTTTGACGAAAATCGGACGCACAAAAAATGCAACTTGTTGCATTTTCTTGCGTCCGATGCTAGCGTCGGAAACGACGCACGTGTCGGAAAACGCAACAAAAAAACGCACGCGTCCCCCATGTTAAACATAGGGGCGCGTCGCCGCTGCGTCGCCGACGCAACAGCGACGCACATTAGCGGAACGCTAATGTGAACGTAGCCTTATGTAAACTTTTGAGCACAACTGGATGTGGTCGAAAACTACTTTTTAGGTGCCAGAACAGCAGAATTCCCCCATAAGTAACCTCATTTTACAAACTACACCTCTCAATGAATTAATCTAGGGGTGCGGTGATTATATTGACACCACAGGTGTGTCACAGAATTTTATACCATTCGGCAGTGAAGAAAAATTTTCATTTTTACCACCAAAAATTGTGTTAGCCCCAAGTTTCACATTTTCATACTGGGAAAACTGTAAAAATGGCACCAAAATTTGTCCCACAATTTTTGCTGAATATAGAAATACCCCATATATGGCTGTACAGTACTACTTGGCCATACAGAGACTTGGGAGCAACAGAGCGCTATTTGCCTACTGGATCGCAGATCTTCGTAGAATAGTTTGCGGACTCCATATACAGAGCCCCTAAGTGCTAGAATAGAAGAATCCCCCCTCAAGTGACCCCATTTTGGAAATTATAACCCTTTTGGGAATTTACAGGTGTAGTGACAATTTCACCATGGACGATTTCCGTAAACGAGCACTAGTGGATGTTGCTGAGTGAAAATTGCAAACTGCCATTGTAGTGACCAGTACATTATGCCCAGCTCATGCTTCAGGAGACACGCTTGTAAATTAGGCGGGCTCTCATCACTACAGCAATGCCAAACGTGGGCGCATTTGTATTTTGGAGCGGAGACTTTGCTGAATTTCTTTGGGGGGGGGGAGGGGTTCCCCAAGGTCTGGAATCGGTCCTTCTCCACAATCTTCCTCAGGGTCCGGTCTCCTCTTCTCGTTGTACAGCGTTTTCTGCCACATTGTTTCTTTCCAACAGACTTACCATTGAGGTGCCTTGATACAGCACTCTGGGAACAGCCTATTTGTTGAGAAATTTCTTTCTGGGTCTTACCCTCTTGCTTGAGGGTGTCAATGATGGCCTTCTTGACATCTGTCAGGTCGCTAGTCTTACCCATGATGGGGGTTTTGAGTAATGAACCAGGCAGGGAGTTTATAAAAGCCTCAGGTATCTTTTGCATGTGTTTAGAGTTAATTAGTTGATTCAGAAGATTAGGGTAATAGGTCGTTTAGAGAACCTTTTCTTGATATGCTAATTTATTGAGACAGGTTTTTTGGGTTATCAGGAGTTGTATGCCAAAATCATCAGTATTAAAACAATAAAAGACCTGACAAATTTCAGTTGGTGGATAATGAATCTATAATATATGAAAGTTTAATTGTAATCATTACATTACGGTAAATAATGAAATTTAACACTATATGCTAATTTTTTGAGAAGGACCTGTATATCAGGTTTTTATGTTTGGCTGCTCTCACACACTGAAAGACGCTTTTTGTTGTGAAACCTAGGTTTTGCATAACCACATTTTGAGAGCTATAATTGATCCATGTTTCTGCAGACATAGTCATGTTATGGCTTGTTTTTTGTGGGACAGCCGACAGCACATCAATGTTCGAATGCACGTTCCAGTCCAACGAACCAATTGGAGATAAACAGTCCCAAACAAAAAAGGAATAGCATCCAGTCCGGGTGATGAAAAAAAATCAATACCTTTATTCTGCCATGATGCAATGTTTCGACCCAAAAGGTCTTTGTCAAGCATGCACAATACACAAAATGGCAGACTTATGTAGTGTGGTGGCACATGCTCACCAATCACTATCAGGCTATGTGCACACGTTGCGGATTCTCTGCGGATCCGCAGCGTTTTTTGCAGTGCAGAAACGCTGCAGATCTGCAATTGATTTACAGTACATTGTGTAATAATCCCGCCGGCATCACTGCATGGCCTTCCATTCCCCACCTGCCTGTTACATCAACTAACTCGCCAAGTGCCATGCTGTGAGATCTGTCTGCTGCCAGCTCCATGCCATGTGCTCCATGGCCGCTTACTCTGTGTACACTTCCTGGCTGTGCGCATAGGGGGCGGCGCCAGCAACTCCTGATTCTTATTGAGACTGTGTGCATGTCCCTTAGGTGTTCCTGGCCAATAGCCTTGAGGCCTCTTATACTTAAGGCATCCTCAGCCATTGGAGGATGCCTGAGCAAACTATTTCCCTCAGTTAGCACTTGCTACTGAGCTGCCAGGTCGTGTCTGTTACCTGTCTTAGGACTGCAATTAGCAGGCCTTCATCTGTGTTCTGTTTGTGTATTCGTGTCCGTTCCTGTCTGAACTCTGGTCTGTGTCCGTTCCTGTTCCTATTTTGTCATTAGTCATTTCCCACTCTGCTGTTTACCTTTGCCTTATCGTTCTGCTCTGTTCGCCACTGACTGTGGCTCTGTCTCTCTGCTCCGTTCTGCCACAACCTGTGGTTCTGTGCCTCTCAGCTCTGCTCTCTGTAACTTTGCGCTCAGCTCTGCTCTCTGTAACTTAGATCAGTGTTATGACCTGGTGGTCAGGACAATAATGGACCTGGTGGTTAAGAGCACACGGAATGACCTGATAGTTACTGATAATAAGGACGAGCTCTGGGACGTGGGAACTCTGCTGACCGCAATCCCTAATCCTATCACGCACACTAGAAATAGCCGTGGATTGCTCCTAACGCTCCCTATGCAACTCGGCACAGCCTAAGGAACTAGCTAGCCCTGAAGATAGAAAAATAAAGCCTACCTTGCCTCAGAGAAATTCCCCAAAGGAAAAGGCAGCCCCCCCACATATAATGACTGTGAGTAAATATGAAAATACAAACACAGAGATGAAATAGATTTAGCAAAGTGAGGCCCGACTAACTGAACAGACTGAGGATAGGAAAGGTTGCTTTGCGGTCAGCACAAAAACCTACAAAAAGACTACGCAGAGGGTGGTGGCGCTCCCTCTGCGTCCCAGAGCTTCCAGCAAGCAAGACAACAATAAAAATAGCAAGCTGGACAGGAAAATAGCAAACCAAAGAAAAACAAGCAGGAACTTAACTTCTGCTGGGAAGACAGGTCACAAGAACGATCCAGGAGTGAACTAGACCAATACTGGAACATTGACAGGTGGCATGGAGCAAAGATCCAAGTGGAGCTAAATAGAGCAGCCAGCTAACGAATTGACCTCGTCACCTGTGGAAGGAAACTCAGAAACACCCACCAGAGGAAGTCCATGGACAGAACCAGCCGAAGTACCATTCATGACCACAGGAGGGAGCCCGACAACAGAATTCACAACAGCTCAGCACCCTGACCTTGCTCTGCACTCTGTAGCTTTGCTCTCAGCTCTGCTCTCTGTAATTTGGCCCTGCACTCTGACCTTGCTCTGCACTCTGTGGTTTTTCTCTGCGGCGCCGCTCAGCTCTCGCTCTGCAGTTCCGCTCCTTGCGGTTCTACCTGGCTCCGCCTCCTGCGTTTCTGCTCGTGTTTCCGCCTCTCTGCTCTTAGCTCTGCCTTCTTCTTTGCTCTTAGCAAGGCGGAGTCCTTCTTCTCTGCTCTTAGCTCCGCCTTCTTCTCTGCTCTTAGCTCCGCCTTCTCCTTCTCTGCTCTTAGCTCCACCTTCTCTACTCTTGCTCCACCTCCTGTGGCTCTGCTTTGCATCCGCTCATGCTCTATCTCTGTTTAGCAACTTGCCGTACAGGTCTCTACCTGTCTCTTTATATTCTCCGGTCTGAACAGGTTCCTACCTGTTTCCATATACTCTCCAGTCTGAACAGGATCTTACCTGTTTTCATACACCCGCCTGTATACCAGTTCCTACCAGAGTATCAGCCCTGTCTGCCAGTGCAAGCCGTGCCTGCCTGTCTGCCAGAGTGCCAGCCATGCCCGTCTGCCTGCCTGTATCTCCGTCAAGCCAGTCCGCCCGTCAGGGCCTCTGCCGTACCCGTCCGTCAGCCAGTGTCACAGCCGTGCCTGCCTGTCTGTCTCGTCCCCGGGGGGATCAGCATCCACAGTCCGACTCCACCCAGGAGTGGTACCTGGTAGTTTCCTATTGCACAAGTCTGACCTCACCATCAGAGGCTCCAGCGAACACCTAGGAAGCTACTTAGTTACGCCCCTTCCAGGGAAGTTTGGGCTGTGGTCCAGTGGGGCCACACCCCCAGACGCCTGCGCCAACCAGTCTCGGCGCGAGTGTTACACAATGTAAATCAATGGGAAAAAAAATGCTGTACATACTTTGCGGAAAATCCGCTGCGGAAACGCTGCGGTTTAAAAGAAGTAGCATGTCTCTTCTTTTTTGTGAATCTGCAGCGTTTTTGTACCCATTCCATTATAGAAAACCGCAGGGGTAAAAAACGCAGCAAATCCGCAAGAAAACAGCAGCAAAAACGCACAAAAAATGTGACAAATCCGCAGGTGCGTTTTCTGCCAGGAGAGGCAGAATCCGCACCAGATATTCCTAAGCCTAATCCGCAACGTGTGCACATAGCATTTAGGTACTGCCAATTTAAAATGCATACAAATTACATAATAAAATATACAATTTCCATTTATAATGTGTCTATAACAAATCACTTACACCTCATTTCCGAAAAATAAGCAAAAACAAAAATTCAGCAAAACAAAAAGTGTACAAATTAACCCTCTGTGTACAGTCCTAGCCAATCCTAGCTAGGCATCTCCGTTGGCATAGAGACCAACAACTTATCAGGGCCATCCATCTAATGTAAACAAATGCAGAACCTATCATATTGGGAATCAGCCCTGGTGCTCAAATCACTCAGTCATAGGCTACTCGCAGGTACTCAATGCTGTGTCACTGTCTCCTAAGAGCAGCTGTGATTCGCTGCTCCATCCTCTGTATAACCGCACCTGACGCACACGTGCACTCGATCGCCGGTGTCAGTGCATGACACATGCCTATGTCACATGACCGCTCTCACACACTCCAGCCGAGGCACCAGCGCACGGCGCGGACGCATTTTATTGTCAGCCTAGCAACCTGGATTGTTATGCCACATAAGTCTCAATGATTAACCCCATCATACCTTACTCTACTACAAAAAAAGCAAACCAAGGCAATTTTCTATATAGGGGCGATGTCCTATCTCTATTACAGGGAATTAACCCCATATATCTTTTTCTTTATTAATACTCATAAAAGACAGTGCCCTTAAAGTACAACAAACAATTTTTACATATCCCTTATCTACTGTAACATCACATGTCAAAAAAATGGGAAAGAGAGAAGGCATGGGGAAAAAAATATTATATATGCAAATGTAATCTTATAAAGCAGTCATCATCTGACGCTCATTCCCCATGTCTTCAATCCACTCCCACCGACATCGACACCATCTATAATAAAAAAACACAAAAAAACATCAAATTTCACATATTAAAAGACACATTATAACAAATACGTTATGAAAGCATCATAAATCAAGTACACTTCAAAAAATGCCGTCAAAAAGGATAAAGAGGTTAGGATATACAGTACAGACCAAAAGTTTGGACACACCTTCTCATTTAAAGATTTTTCTGTATTTTCATGACGATGAAAATTGTACATTCACACGGAAGGCATAAAAACTATGAATTAACACATGTGGAATTATATACTTAACAAAAAAGTGTGAAACAACTGAAATTATGTCTTATATTTTAGGTTCTTCAAAGTAGCCACCTTTTGCTTTGATGACTGCTTTGCACACTCTTGGTATTCTTTTGATGAGCTTCAAGAGGTAGTCACCGGAAATGGTCTTCCAACAATTTTGAAGGAGTTCCCAGAGATGCTTAGCACTTGTTGGCTCTTTTGCCTGAACCCATCTCGATTGGGTTCAGGTCTGGCATAGCACCCCATCACTCTCCTTCTTGGTCAGATAGCCCTTACACAGCCTGGAGGTGTGTTTGGGGTCATTGTCCTGTTGAAAAATAAATGATGGTCCAACTAAACGCAAACCGGATGGAATAGCATGCCACTGCAAGATGTTGTGGTAGCCATGCTGGTTCAGTATGCCTTCAATTTTGAATAAATCCCCAACAGTGTCACCAGCAAAGCACCCCCACACCATCACACTTCCTCCTCCATGCTTCACGGTGGGAACCAGGCATGTAGAGTCCATCCGTTCACCTTTTCTGCGTCACACAAAGACTCGGTGGTTGGAACCAAAGGTCTAAAATTGGACTCATCAGACTAAAGCACAGATTTCCACTGTACTAATGTCCATTCCTTGTATTCTTTAGCGCAAACAAGTCTCTTCTGCGTGTTGCCTGTCCTTAGCAGTGGTTTCCTAGCAGCTATTTTACCATGAAGGCCTGCTGCACAAAGTCTCCTCTTAACAGTTGTTGTAGAGATGTGTCTGCTGCTAGAACTCTGTGTGGCATTGACCTGGTTTCTAATTTGAGCTGCTGTTAACCTGCGATTTCTGAGGCTGGTGACTCGGATAAACTTATCCTCAGAAGCAGAGGTGACTCTTAGTCTTCCTTTCCTGGGGCGGTCTTCATGTGAGCCAGTTTCTTTGTAGCGCTTGATGGTTTTTGCAACTGCACTTGGGGACACTTTCAAAGTTTTCCCAATTTTTCGGACTGACTGACCGACATTTCTTAAAGTAATGATGGCTACTCGTTTTTCTTTACTTAGCTGCTTTTTTCTTGCCATAATACCAATTCTAACAGTCTATTCAGTAGGACTATCAGCTGTGTATCCACCAGACTTCTGCGCAACACAACTGATGGTCCCAACCCCATTTATAAGGCAAGAAATCCCACTTATTAAACCTGACAGGGCACAACTGTGAAGTGAAAACCATTCCCAGTGACTACCTCTTGAAGCTCATCAAGAAAATGCCAAGAGTGTGCAAAGCAGTCATCAAAGCAAAAAGTGGCTACTTTGAAGAACCTTGAATATAAGACATAATTTAAGTTGTTTCACACTTTTCTGTTAAGTATATAATTCCACATGTGTTATTTCATAGTTTTGATTCCTTCAGTGTGAATTTACAATTTTCATAGTCATGAAAATACAGAAAAATCTTTAAATGAGAAGGTGTGTCCAAACTTTTGGTCTGTACTGTACTTATTTGTAAGTTATAGTCCACAATAGGTCCCCTTGGTTGTAGAGTCCCCAAGGTTGAGATTCACTTCATCTCTTTCACTTTCATCATGGAAATTCAAGAAATCACCAAGTTCACCATTCCAGATAACAAAAATATAATCTTTGTGGTGCCACCAGGCTCGGACATGGCGCCAGTATATGGATCTGTACACATGCTGGTCCTCGAGCACCGCCATATAGATGTTAGCATAAGTTGGGACCACATTGGACCCCATGGCGGTGCCCCGTTTCTGAAAGTAGTAATCATCCCCAAAGAGGAAATAATTCCTCCTGAGGATGAACTCCCAGCAGTGTAAGGACCAGCGTGCCCACTCCGGGGCAGTGTCTGAGCCCGACAGCACCACATCAACCGCCTGCAGCCCTTTCCTATTTACAATGGAGGTATATAGAGAAACAACATCAAAAGATGCTAGTATAGTAGTCCCAGTAACCTTAACCTCATTTATCTTGTCCAAATAATCATTCGTATCCCTAATATAGGATCTAGTAACAACACTTTATCCAAAAAAAGAGCCACCTTGAATAAGGAGCCCCTCCCCGACACTATTGGGCGTCCTGGAGGATTTGACAAATCCTTATGAATCTTAGGCAATGTATATAGTAAAGGAATCACAGGTGCCTCAACAAATAAATATTCAGACAGCTTCTGATTAATGAGTCCATCTAAGAGGGCTTTATCGATCAGAAGCTATAATTCCCTCTGAAATCCTTCTTCCAATTGGACTTTAAAGCATCTGTCTCTTGTGCTGTCAGCTGGCCTGTTAATTGAACCTCCAAATCAGTGATATTCTTAATGGTCTCCATTTCCAGACACAAACATGAGAGCAAACAAAAATTTGTTAGTAATTGCTTCAAACTTGGTACAAAACTGCAAATTATCAGAAAGTAACGTGGGTCGCAAACCCCATGGAATCCTTATAATACTCTGTGAGTGTAGTGACATGTAGCTCAAAGGAAATGAGTTTCCTCTTTTAAGATTCATATTTCTTCCTGAGCATGTCAGTAGTAGGTTTACTCAGAAATGAATTGTCATTATGGGTGCCCAATAATATCCTTACGGCATCATCATCAGTGCAGGAAAAAATACAGGCAGTTTCCAGATCACCCACCTCTTGATTAGTAACAGATTCCATCACTGTGAATTGGTTCACGCCAGCCCAGATCCCAGTAGTCCAATATAAAAAAGAGCAGCCGACAGCACATCAATATTCGGATGCACGTTCCAGTCTAACGACCCAATTGGAGATAAACAGTCCCAAATATGAAAGGAACAGCATCCAGTCCGGGTGATGAAAAAGATCATTACCTTTATTCTGCCATGATGCAACGTGCAGGCATGTACTACGGAGGACAGAGAATGAGCTTCAATCCAATATTGCAGCCAGCATGCAGCCAGCGGGTAAGGAAAGGGTGAATCAAACACCCAAAAACCCCGCCCCTATGGCTGAAGATTGTTCCCTCCAAATTCAGGTGACAGAGTCCCTTTAACCGCATTGAGAATCTATGGGGTATTGTCAAGAGGAAGATGAGAGACACCAGACCCAACAATGCAGACGAGCTGAAGACTGTTATTAAAGCAACCTGGGCTTCCATAACACCTCAGCAGTGCCTCAGCTGGTCGCCTCCATGCCATGCCGCATTGATGCAGTAATTGATGCAAAAGGAGCCCCGACCAAGTATTGAGTGCATTTACTGAACATACATTTCAGTAGGCCAACATCTCGGATTTTAAAATCATTTTTCAAGCTGATGTTATAAAGTATTCTAATTTACATAGATAATGACTTTTGGGTTTCCATTGGCTGTAAGCCATAATTATCAACCTTAACAGGAATAAACACTTGCAATAGATCACGCTGTTTGTAATGACGCTATATAATATACAAGTTTCACTTTTTGTATTGAAAAACTTAAATAAAGTAACTTTTTGATGATATTCTAATTTTGTGAGATGCACCAGTATAAGGTCAGAACAGGAAGTCTGCTGTCTAGGATTGCCTGCAAATTATACAAACGTGAATAACACTGATCATAGGCTCAATATACCAGGAACAAAACACATAAATAATAATAATTTTATTTCTATAGTGCCAACATATTCCGTACAGGAAAGAAATATATCTTGGTACCGTGTCTTGTATCAAAATGGAGGATACCAGAATGTACCGAATCTTTATGGAACTAAAACCACTTCTGAACACGGTACCAACATATTCCATAGCACTTTACATTTTAGAAACGTAATCTAACACCTGTGATGACTTCTCTCAACTACTTTAGAGTTGCTGGCCAGTCATGGTTTTCTCCAGCCTCTATAGCAGGGGTATCTAACATGCGCCCCCTGAGGCTGCTTCATGCGGCACACAGGCATTGTAGACCCCTTGGCGATCCCTGCCGATCCAGGGGGCCACCGACTGTAGCGGGGTTTTTTTCAGTTGAATGTGCATCCTTAGACGCACATTAAGTTAAAATGTATTGCCGAGCAGAGACTCTCTACACAACCATACCTATGCAAGCCACCGGCCAATCAGAGGCCAGCAGGTGAAATAAGCCTTCTGGCGTGGCAGCGTATGATATCACTGTCATGCGCCAGCATGCAAAGGTCAGCTGCTGGCCTCTGATTGGCCAGCGGCTTATATTGGTATTGCTCTCGTGGTGCAGTAAAATGGGTAGTGCTGGACGGAAGATATATTTCTCCCACTAGGTTAAGGTTTGGCTTGTTTTTTTCCTAAAGGTTGAGGACCTACAGTGATGTCACGATCACGTGATAAGCACATGTGATAGGTACCTCACCTGTGGGTGTGGCTAGAGGCTATGTAATGAAGGTTCTTCTGTTTGGCACATGGTCTGTGTGAGGAGCTAGGCTGGAATGAGGCTGAACTGGTCTTGTCAGTTGCATATGCTGCAACGGTTGGCGACAAGACTGGTAGCAAACCTGGGAATGGCACCTGGCGGAAGCCGCTGACCTGGCAGCCGCATAGTTAAGCCCGTCCCGTGCAAGGGTGAGCCTGAGACCAGTGGTTCTCCAAGCTAGAGTATGTTTGTTTTTTCTCTCACTTTCTGCCACGGACTGTTTAAAGTGTTAATAAACCACTGACGTTTAGACTTAAGGTACCTTCACACATAACGATATTGTTAACGATATCGTTGCTATTTGTGACGTAGCAACGATATCGTTAATGAAATCGTTATGTGTGACAGCGACCAACGATCAGGCCCCTGCTGGGAGATCGTTGGTCGCTGAAGAAAGTCCAGAACTTTATTTCGTCGCTGGACTCCCTGCAGACATCGCTGAATCGGCGTGTGTGACACCGATCCAGCGATGTCTTCACTGGTAACCAGGGTAAACATCGGGTAACTAAGCGCAGGGCCGCGCTTAGTAACCCGATGTTTACCCTGGTTACCATGCTAAAAGTAAAAAAAAACAAACACTAGATACTTACCTACAGCCGTCTGTCCTCCAGCGCTGTGCTCTGCACTCCTCCTGTACTGGCTGTGAGCCGGAAAGCAGAGCGGTGACGTCACCGCTCTGCTTTCCGGCTCACAGACAGTACAGGAGGAGAGCAGAGAAGCAGAGCACAGCGCTGGAGGACAGACGGCTGTAGGTAAGTATCTAGTGTTTGTTTTTTTTTACTTTTAGCATGGTAACCAGGGTAAACATCGGGTTACTAAGCGCGGCCCTGCGCTTAGTTACCCGATGTTTACCCTGGTTACCGGCATCGTTGGTCGCTGGAGAGCGGTCTGTGTGACAGCTCTCCAGCGACCAAACAGCGACGCTGCAGCGATCCGAATCGTTGTCGGTATCGCTGCAGCGTCGCTTAATGTGAAGGGGCCTTTAAAGCCTGTGTGTTGCCTCATTACTGTGGCCCTGCCACTGCCTACCAGAGCAAATCCCTACACTCTGCAGAGAGTCTGTACGCGGCAATACATTTCAATTGAATGTGCGTCCAAGGGCACACATCTAGCTGAAATAAAGTGCTGCCGCCGGCGGCTTCTATATCGGGCAGCGATCGTCAAGGGGTCTACAGTGCCTGTGGCCACACGTACAGTAAGGATAAGGAGGGGGCAGAGGACAGATGAGAAGAATCTTTTTTTTTTTTCTTTTTTCTCTTTCATGTGTATATGAAGAACGGCACAATAGGGGACATATCTAAATATGGTGACATCGATGGGGACATAACTACAATATGGGGACCTAACTACAATATGAGGACCTGGATGGAGACATATAAACAATATAGGGACCTGGATGAGGACATGACTACAATATGGGGACCTGGATATGGGGACATAACTACAATATTAGGACCTGGATGGAGACATATAAACAATATAGGGACCTGGATGAGGACATGACTACAATATGGGGACCTGGATATGGGGACATAACTACAATATGAGGACCTGGATGGAGACATATAAACAATATAGGGACCTGGATGAGGACATGACTACAATATGGGGACCTGGATATGGGGACATAACTACAATATTAGGACCTGGATGGTGATATAACTACAATATGGGGACATTACTACAATATGAGGACCTGGAGGGGGACATAACTACAATATTGGGAGCTGGATATGGATACATGGATATTGGGACATGACTACAATATGAGAACCTGGATAGGGATATAACTACAATATGGGAAACTGGATGGGGACATAACTACAATACGGGCATCTGGATATGGAGACATGGATATTGGGACATGACTACAATATGAGAACCTGGATAGGGATATAACTACAAAATGGGGACATAACTACAATATGGGGACCTGGATGGGGACATAGCTACAATGTGGGGACCTGGATAGGGACATATCTACAGCATGGAAACCTGGATATGGGGACATAACTACAATATGAGGACCTGGATGGGGACATAGCTACAACATGGGGACCTGGATGGGGACATAACTACAATATGGGGACCTGGATATTGGGACATGACTACAATATGAGAACATGGATAGGGATATAACTTCAAAATGGGTACATAACTACAATATGGGGACCTGGATGGGGACATAGCTACAGTATGGAAACATAACTACAATATGGGGACCTGGATATTGGGACATGACTACAATATGAGAACATGGATAGGGATATAACTACAAAATGGGGACATAGCTACAATATGGGGACCTGGATATTGGGACATGACTACAATATGAGAACATGGATAGGGATATAACTACAAAATGGGGACATAACTACAATATGGGGACCTGGATGGGGACATAGCTACAGTATGGAAACATAACTACAATATGGGGACATGGATATGTGGACATGACTACAATATGAGAAACTGGATGGGGACATAACTACAATATGGGGACCTGGATATGGGGACATAACTACATACAACATGAGGATATAACTACAATATGGGGACCTGGATATGGGGACATAACTACAATATGAGTGCACATTTGTTATCACCACATTCATAATGACCCAAGTTCTAAATAAAGAAAATAAACACTGCAAAAATGTTCAAAAGGTGTATAGAAAAAAATGGTTTCACTAAAAATGTCACTTTGTCCTTCAAAAAAATGCGTCCGCCCAAACTCAATTTTTTTCTATATGTGGCCCATACACCCAGCCGAGTTTGAGATCCCTGCTCTATAGCAACATAAATAAATTCACACCAGATCCCAGCCTAAAAGCATTAATACATTCAGATCAGACCCCAAAAGAACTTATGACCCTTTAAATGAATTCAGGCTTTAAACCAGTCCCCTAAATTATGGTTTAATAATTATCAGTAATTGCATACCTCAGTGGTGAATAAATAATCATCTCGTTAGTATTCCTCTGATTTTTTAGAATATTTGGCTCTACCGTTCACTGGATTGGACTTTTCATCCTTACCTTTGAACTCAGCAGTGTCAGTTGTGTAAACTTCGTGTGGTTTAGTAGAAACTGGTTTCTTTACAAACTACAAAACAAACAGAGGAAGTTTCTTTGATGTAATAAATGTCCCATCCCTATGAAAATACATGGGAGTCTGGTGACTGACTAAACGTTATGAAATATTGTGCATTCTTTTATTGTCAGGATGGCTATGATAAAGCACTTAGGGGTACGTAATCAAAGTATTTATTCCCCCAAATGCAGTGCAACTTTCCTGTACTTTTTATATACAAACCATAGATCCATTTCACAATGGTTTCACTTGTCTACATTACAGTTTGCAAAAGGCTCAGGCTGGGTTCACGTTGCATTGGAGCCACACATCAGTGGCTCAGTCGGATCTTACGTCTGAAACCCTGGAAAACCTGATATGGAGGTGCGCTGACATGACCATTGACTTCATTGATGCAGACGGATGCATTGTGTGCTTTTTCGGACAAATGTTTCTTTTGTATCTGCCTGTTAGAGACTTGCACCAAAACACAATTAGCCACATCTTCAAGCCCACCTCAAATTGGTAGATATAGCCATAAATGATGTCTGACATAGCACACAGTGACCCCATCAGCGTACAAGTCCCAATCCCGTCTTCCGGGGCTTCAGACATAACCCCCAATGGAGCCACGATGTGTGGCTAAAACGTGATGTGAACATAGCCAAACTGAAACTGCAACACAAAAATTCTATACTCGTTACTAATTGTATTTCAAGTAGCCATAGCTTGTCACCTCATGTTTTAGCTTTATAACACCTCAACTAATTACCATTAGCTATAGTCATATATCTTACATGGGCAAGCAATTATAATTATGGCTAATGCTTGAATACATGACACAGATGTTGACGAATCCGCTTTCTCTTCCAACTCTTTTATAAACATGCACACATGTACAGAACAAGCATGCAAGTTTATATTAGTGGGGAAATAGCTGATCGAATATCTTCTTTGGAGGGGAGGGTGTAACTCCAGCTTTTGCCTGCCCTGCTCCTAAATGAGGCTGCCACTTAAATTATAGGATTAGCATACTACATCACACCTCCATTTGTGACCTTAACCCCTTCATGACCTTGGGATTTTTCGTTTTTCCGTGTTCGTTTTTCACTCCTCTCCTTCCCAGAGCCATAACTTTTTTATTTTTCCGTCAATTTGGCCATGTGAGGGCTTATTTTTTGCGGGACGAGTTGTACTTTTGAACGACATCATTGGTTTTACCATGTCATGTACTAGAAAACGGGGAAAAAAAATTCCAAGTGCGGTGAAATTGCAAAAAAAGTGCAATCCCACACTTGTTTTTTGTTTGGCTTTTTTGCTAGGTCCACCAAATGCTAAAACTGACCTGCCATTATGATTCTCCAGGTCAGTACGAGTTCATAGACACCTAACATGACTAGGTTATTTTTTACCTAAGTGGAGAAAAAAATTCCAAACTTTGCTAAAAAAAAATTAAAAAAATTGCGCCATTTTCCGATACCCGTAGCGTCTCCATTTTTCATGATCTGGGGTCGGTTGAGGGCATATTTTTTGCGTGCCGAGATGATGTTTTTAATGATAGCATTTTGGTGCTGATACGTTCTTTTGATCGCCCGTTATTGCATTTTAATGCAATGTGCGGCGACCAAAAAAACGTAATTCTGGCGTTTCGCATTTTTTTCTCGCTACGCCGTTTAGTGATCAGGTTAATGCTTTTTTTTAATTGATAGATCGGGCGATTCTGAGCGCGGCGATACCAAATATGTGTAGATTTGATTTTTTTTTATTCATTTATTTTGATTGGGGCGAAAGGGGGGTGATTTAAACTTTTATTTTTTTTTATTTATTTCACATTTTTTAAACTTTTTTTTTTTAACTTTTGCCATGCTTCAATAGCCTCCATGGGAGGCTAGAAGCAGGCACAGCACGATCGGATCAGCTACATAGCAGCGATCATCAGATCGCTGCTATGTAGCAGAATTGCAGGTGTTCTGTGAGCGCCGACCACAGGGTGGCGCTCACAGCTGCCGAGGATCAGTAACCATAGAGGTCTCAAGGACCTCTATGGTTACTATTCTGAAGCATCGCCGACCCTGATCATGTGACGGGGTCGGCGATGACGTCATTTCCGGCCGCCCGGCCAGAAATGGTAGTTAAATGCCGCTGTCTGCGATTGACAGCGGCATTTAACTAGTTAATAGGTGCGGGCAGATCGCGATTCTGCCCGCGCCTATTATGGGCACATGTCAGCTGTTCAAAACAGCTGACATGTCCCGGCTTTGATGCGGGCTCACCGCGGAGCCCTGCATCAAAGCAGGGGATCTGACCTCGGACGTACTATCCCGTCCGAGGTCAGAAAGGGGTTAAAGGAAAGGTGCCATAAAAAAAAAAAATTTCAGCAATTGAAAAAATTTAAAGAATTAAGGTTTACATTTTCTTTAAAAATATTGTCATTTGTTTATAATTTAGTAAAATAAGAAAAATAATTTTAAAAGGTTTGTTATTTCCACTTTTACACACTAGGGGGAGCAGCTGCTGAAATTTGACAAAAACCTAGTGTACTAGCTCACATTATTGCACTGCTGTACTTATGGGCTGAATCTGCAGATGTGTGTGATGTCTCCTCTCCTCCCCTTCTGGGTGTTTGCTAAGGGATAAGAAAGGATGAGATTTAGAAACACAGTGTGGAGCCATTTTGTTGGTGACTGCAAAGTTATACTGACAAGTAGTCAGTCACCGATAGGCAGGCAGCAACGATTCTGTTAGTTGGTGATGCTCGCTGTATCAGGCAGACATGCAGGGCGGTGAGGAGTGCTTAGGTGGGAGAGCGACCCATGGAGAGAGAGACATGCAGGGGAGAGGAGTGCATAGGTGAAAGAGCGTCTCATAGGGAGAGACACATGCAGGGGGAGAGGAGTGCATAGGAGGGAGAACGACCCATGGGGAGAGACATGCAGGGGGAGAGGAGTGCATAGGAGGGAGAGCGACCCATGGGGAGAGACATGCAGGGGGAGAGGAGTGCATAGGAGGGAGAGCGACCCATGGGGAGAGACATGCAGGGGGAGAGGAGTGCATAGGAGGGAAAGCGACCCATGGGGAGAGACATGCAGGGGGTGAGGAGTGCATAGGAGGGAGAGCGACCCATGGGGAGAGGCATGCAGGAGGGAGAGGAGTGCATAGGAGGGAGAGCGACCCATGGGGAGAGACATGCAGGAGGGAGAGGAGTGTGTAGGAGGGAGAGCTGCCCATGGAGAGAGACACATGCAGGGCGGGGAGAGGCGTGCATAGGAGAGAGAGCGTCTCATGGGGAGAGAGAGATGCAGGGGGGAGAGGAGTGCATTGTAGGGAGAGCGACCCATGACTTCATCACGTGCAGTGATTCCTACTTGGCACTATAGGAACTGTAAAAATCAGTGATGAGGCAATGATGTTGTTGCTCATGTGACTCAACTGTAGTGACATCTTCATGACCAAAAAAATCACAAATGAGGTGCTATATTTTTAGCCTCTTTCTGTCCCCAGTGACCTTAGCTATTGTCCACACACAGTTGGGGGAAATTCATTGTGGATTTTTACAGAAGTTCTTGACAATTTTTCAGCAAAGCCAACATGTTTTGTAAGAATTGGTGAAATCTGTGAGGAAAATCCTCAACAAATCTGCAACATAGTTGGCATTATGTGGATATAAAAATCTGCAGCATGCTTGTTTTCTTGCTTACATGCAGATCATGTTTTTATAGCCTCCTTACCTGTGTATTGTACTATAATTTGCTGTGGATTTATAGTGCACTGTCTTCACTACAAATCTGCATCAAATTACCTACATGTAGACTTAGGGTAAAGCCTGAAAGGAACACTGTCACCTGGATTTGGAGGGAACAATCTTCAGCCATGGAGGCGGGGTTTTCGGGTGTTTGATTCACCCTTTCCTTACCTGCTGGCTGCATGCTGGCTGCAGTATTGTATTGAAGTTCATTCTCTGTCCTCCATAGTACACGCCTGCGCAAGGCAAGATTGCTTTGTGCAGGCATGTACTACGGAGGACAGAGAATGAACTTCAATCCAATATTGCAGCCAGCATGCAGCCAGCGGGTAAGGAAAGGGTGAATCAAAAACCCCAAAACCCCGCCTCCATGGCTGAAGATTGTTCCCTCCAAATCCAGGTGACAGTGTCCCTTTAAGGTGCTTTCAAATTGCAATTTTCTGCATGTTCATGGGTCTCGTTGGAGCTTGCGTCTGAACCTCCTCGCAAAATGGGATTTGGACATACCAGTATGCGTCGGCTGGGCCATAGACTATAACGGTGCCAGCAGAGCAAACCTGCTCTTTGTTGTGCATCATTTTCGGGCATATGCACCTACTGGAGGCAGACACTGAGATGTAGTAGACTGCAATCTGAAAGCACCCTGAGTCACACTTGAGTATTTGGTCAGTATTTTTCATCAGTATTTCTAAATTTAAATCAGGAGTGGATCCTATAGAGAGGGAAGAGAACTTCAGGCTTCCTTTAGGAGTTACACATAAGTCCAGCCAGAGGCGTATGAAGGGAGGATGGCAGGTGGGGCATTTGCCTCAGGCACAGACGACAGGAGGGCGCAGTCGGGCCGCCTGATTCAGCAATTCAACTTGTCTACACAGTAGCTGCATTTGGCTGCCCCCTGGCTTGAGAGTCATCCACTCTCTCTGTCGGCTGTTAAGCTGACAGCTCAGAAATGCAATTAATTGTGCTTGCTTCCGTCAATCGTTGAGTATACTTGAAGCCCAGAATGCTGGCTCTTCCCAGTCAGGGCAGCGTCAATAGCGCAGTCAGATCATCTGATCATGCTATTGATGTGCCTCACCAGAGGCTCGGTGAATGTCCAAAGATTTAAGGTAATTGGGGGGCGGAAATTTAAGGAGACACGAGGAACAAGATGGGCACAGTATAATGTGGAAATTTGTGGGGACACAGTAGGAAGAATTAGGGGGTGATTTGTGCAGACACACTATAAGGAGTTGGGTGTGACACATTGAGGAGGATTGTTCAGAAGATTGTCAGACATTGATGAGTGGGGGAATAGTGTGGACACAGTATGAGAAGTGGGGGGATTAGTGCAGATACAGTATGAGGAACGAAGGGATTGTGCAGACACCGTATAAGGAGCATGGGGCATTGGAGTGGATACAGTATGATACAGTATGAGGAGAGCGGAATTTCTGTGGACACAGTGAGAAGCTGCAGGGGAATTGGTGTGGACACAGAATGAAGAGGGTGGGTGTGGGGGATTGGTGGAGACACAGTATGGGGACAGAGGGGGAAGTGGTGTGGACAAAGAATGAGTTACAGAGGAAAATGGTGCAGACACAGTATGAGGCGGGAAAGTGGTGTGGACACAGTATGAGAAGTGGGGGGGATTGGTGCCAGTATGAGGAGACAGAATGGCAGTAAGGGGAGCAAAGCGGACCTGTGAGGAGACCGTTTGGGAAGCAAGGGAATTTCTGTGAGGATACAGTATGGGGAGTGTGGAATACATGAGAAAACAGTATGAGAAGCGGGGAATGGGTGTGGGAACAGGGGAGTGGGGATGTATGAGGAAACAGTAAGGAGAGAGGAGGGGGAATGTGTGAGTAGACAGTATGAAGAGGGGGTATTCATGTACTGATGGTGGTTCTGTTGATTTTTTTGTACTGATGGTGGTTCTGGTAATGTGTTTCTGTACTGATGGTAGTTATGCTGTGAGTCACTGGCTTTGTAGAGGAAGAGAGGTATGTGTCACCGCACATGCAGCGGTCAGTGATGTGAAACCAGAGTGTTTTGTGCTTCCAGCACACTAGATGCTGAAAGGCCGTGTACAGAGTTTAATGGGCCGGTTTCATGTGAGCACCTGCAGTGTGGGTGGGAGGGTGTTTACTGTACCCCTTTTGCTGCAAGACCTGCAGGTGTTTAACGACCTGTAATGATGTCATGATTACATGACTAGAACATGACATGATATACCTGGACCTGTGCTTCATTCAGTGTGTGGTGCTGTGGGGAGAAGTTGCACTTCCCACAGAAGAACTAAGAGTGGTTTTCCCTAACCGTGTGCTGGAGGACCCCGCACAAAGGAGGACTCAACTGTATGCTACCATTTTTGTTTTGTTTTTCTGTCATGCCTAGAGGCCTGTGTTTTGTTGTAAGCACCGTGGTTTATGCTGCCCACAATAAACCCACTGGTGATTTCAAGTGCATGTGCTCCTGAGTCTATCTGAAGGCTTCTACCAAGAGTGGCAACCCTTCACAGCTGGTTTATCCTTGTGCTGTTATTGGTTCTAATCCCGTACACATGTAGCAATCCATAACTTATAAGATTTCGTAATACATGGCTATGTTAATAAAGTATTGTGCTGTCTGACAAGTTAAGGGTTGCAATGTTTTGTTGTGCCGGTATCTCTGCGCTCTGCCTCCATTCCCCAGCAGAGACGCCGACTCACTCACTGCGACAGTCCCGCACTTCCCTCCTGCTGCTGATGTCCAGGGCACACAACCCGCTTGCAGATCCCCGGACACTGTGCTATAGGGTTGATGCTTGCTCCCTCCTTACACAGGCCACGTGCACTGTCCTAAAGTGTCCCCAGCCAATGGATGGAAGACAAGTACTATTTAACGTACATCCACTTTCATGGAGGTGCCTGCGCAAGATTGTAGTTTGTTTCTAACATGCTTGCTAGGTCTCAGGTCTCAGTGCTTGTATCCCAGTACACCAGTCCTGTACGTTAGCCCACCTGCCTCTTAGCTGTGTCTGCCTGCCTGTCTGTATATCAGTTGTGCCCACCTGCCAGGATGTCAGTCGTGCCCGTCAGCACCTGACTTCCTGTGTGAATGTCGTGCTAGTCACTATACCAGTCTTGCCAGCCAGTACTTGCTAAATCTACCATTCCTGGTTATTTCTACCTCTTGTCCCTTGGGTGTCAGCTGCCATCTACCCATGGTTAGTCCAGGTGTAGCACCTGGTTACGTCTCCCTCTTCCCTCCTTAGATCGCAGTATCGCCAGCTGCCGTGCATCCAAGGTCGGACTTGGATAGGCACCTAGTCACGCCCCTCCATGCTCTCCTCTGATCACGGCACAGTGGTTGCACCATCCAGTCCGTTACAGTTTGCACAGGCCATGGAATCCGCTGGCTCTTGGAATTCCTCTATCTCTATATAACAACAAATATTTGATAAAATAAATAATAAATTTATTTATTTTGTCAAATATTTGTTGTTATATGGTTATTTCACACTACTACAGATAATACCTGGAGCACGTTTCTGATATTTACATTATGGTTTCTTATGTATGATGCCCTATGTTGTGCATTCTGGTACTTTTATGTCCCTCCTGTTTTTTTTTGTTTTTTTCTGCTATTCCATCATATGTAAATGATAGATTTAATGCCTGTGATTAATATTGCCCCCATATTTTGAGGTTACAGTAGCCCATTCTCATGTTGCACCGCTCATGGTGTGTGTCCTGGTCAGTGCGCATGCGTGGCCTCTCATCCATGTTATGACAGTGACCCTGCTCTATGTCGGTGGTTCAATAATCAGTGCACCCTACACTTCGAATGGTTGGCTCATTAGTTCATCTCTGATTGGACTAAGGTGGCCTTCATTATGTCCCACCTCACTGGTGAGGCTTTGGCATGTTTTAACCCCTTATGGGAGAGGGGATCCTCTAGTGTCAAACCTTCAGTCCTTTCTAGAGGTCTCCTGTAAGGTCTTTGATGAACCAAGCTGAGTATCCTCAGCAGCACCTTCTCTCCTCCGATTGCGCCAGGGAAACCTCTCAGTGGGCCAGTAGGTTTCTGCACCCTATCATCTGAACTTGTCTGGAATAATGAAGCTCTGGTAGCCACCTTCTGGTAAAGCCTGTTGAGTGAATCAAGTACGAGCTGGCTGGTCATGATTTACCCATCTCACTGGATGACTTGATGTTTCTAGCAACATGGATAGCCATTCGTGGATGTAAAACCCCCTTTGCCAAGCCACCCTGTTTGAGATCGAGCCTGTAGAACTCTGAGTCAGAATGCTACACCCAGAGAAGATTAATTTCTATTTGCTGTCGAGCCTGTCTCACTCTCCGCTCCTAGGTCAGCTATGGCTTCAAAAACATGAACCAGTCTTGGACTGAAGATCCAGAGAAGTTCTTCGTTGGGGCCAGGAGTGCCACGAAAAATGTTTAGTGCTCATTCATCCTGCTCGACTTCCGGCTTCTCCATCTAATTTACTTGGCTTGCCTGCTGCATACTAGACATATGCTGTTGTCTTTAATTAAAAGCAGGGTGAGACTCTATCACCTCATAATCCATGTGATTGTCCTATTGACCTCCTGCCAGGTGCTTCTCCCCAAGTGGCCAAATCTATGCCTGTCACAGACTGAGGCCCATGCCATGTCTGAAGTATATTAAAGAGAACCTTGCCATGGGATTTATCAGGAAATTTTCCTCCCCGGCTGGAGCAGGTTTCTTTTTTTGTGAAGAAAATGGACGGTTCTCTGTAACCCTGTATCGATTACTGGGGTCTCAACCATGTTACTATCAAGAATATGTACCCTCTGCCTCTCATCTCCAAGTTGTTCGATCGACTTAAGGGTTCCTGAGTTTTCACGAAGCTCGACCTTCATGTGGCATATAACCTGATTTCCATTGTCAAGGAGATGAATGGAAGGCTGCCTTTAATAGCCAAGATGGCTATTAAAAGTATCGGGCAAAGCTCTTTGGACTCTGTCATGCCCCCCACCATATTTCAAGAACTGGTGAATGACATCTTCCAGAACTTTCTCTACACGTGTGTGCTAGTATTCCTAGAATATATGTTGGTGTTCTCTCTCAATTTGCCTTCACACCGAAGGGATGTTTGCCATGTCCTGCAGAGGTTAAGGAAGAACCATCGGTACGCCAAATATGAAAAGTGCGTCTTAAAGCAGACCTCTCTTCCGTTTCTTGGGTACATCATCTCTGAGACCAGCTTGCAAATGGATCCCTAAAAGGTTTCCGCCACCTTAAGGTGGCCCTATCCAGACAGTCTGAAAGCCGTCCAGCAGTTTCTCGGATTCACAAACTATTACCACCTGTTTATTTCACATTTCTCCTCTCAGACTGCTCCTATCTCTGCCCGCAATGGGGCCAATCTTAAGATATGATCTCTAGAGGCAGAGAACGCCTTTGTGTCTTTAAAACAGGCCTTCTCCTCAGCTCCTGTGCTGTATTGTCCAGATAATAACAAGCAGTTCTTTGAGGAGCTGTAGGAGAAATCAACACAAAATAGGGTCTTATCCGATAAATTCAATAAGTGACCATCAACCACCAAAGATAAAAGGGGTTAGTCAACGGTTTCCGTGCTGCTGAAAGCTAAATTGTTAAATCTACCATTACTGGCCATTCCTGCCTTCTGTCCCTTAGGGATCAGTTGACATCTATCTAAGGTAAGTCCTGGGGTAGCACCTTGTTACGTCTCCCTTGTCCCTTCTTGGATCGCGGTATCGTCAGCTGCCGTGCATCTGAGGTCAGACTTGGTGAGGCACCTTGTCACACCCAGGGCCGCCATCAGGGCATTACAGCCATGACTGGCATATGGGGCCCCGTGGGCAGAGGGGGCCCTGCAGGCACTGCGGCACATTATTGACGTGCGGGCCCGTGCCCGCACGTCAATAGCTAACAGCCGCCGCCAGCCAGTCAGATGCTGACAGCTGACTTGAGCGGCTGCAGTGCGCAGTCGCACTTCGCCGGCGTCTGACGTCATTGTCAGCCGCCGGCGAGTGCGTCCTTCACCTGCGTGGAGGCACTGGAGGGAGGGAGTTTCGCCCGCCGCAGGAGCACGGCCAGGTAAGAACTCTTTTTTTTTTTTTTGAGAGCGGCGATCCGGGGTGGGGGGCCCAGGGCAGAGATGCTGGACACAGGGGCAGAGATGCTGGACACAGGGGCAGAGATGCTGGACACAGGGGCAGAGATGCTGGACACAGGGGCAGAGATGTTGGACACAGGGGCAGAGATGCTGGACACAGGGGCAGGATACTGGACACAGGGGCAGGATGTTGGACACAGGGGCAGGATGTGTTGTGAGTTCTGTTTTTGGGCTCCCTCTGGTGGTTACTGATGGTACTGGGTGATTTGTGTTCTGCTGTCTCTGGTGTCCACCTGTTCAATTAGGATTTGGGAGTTTCCTATTTAAGCGGGCTTTCTTGTCATTTCCCCGCCGGCTATCAAGGTTATCAGAGTGTTTTGTTACCTCAGCTTCTGGCTTCAGTAATCTTCAGGACAAGCTAAGTTTTTGATTTTCTTGTTCCACGTTTTGATTTATTTTTGTCTTGTCCAGCTTGCATATAATTGTTTCTTTGCTGCTGGTTGCTCTAGCGGGCTGTAATTGCTCCTCATGTTCCATGAGTTGGAACATGAGTTCAAGTAATTACAGGATGGTTTTTTGAAGGTTTTTTTGCTGACCGCGCAGTTTACTTTTGTATCCTCTGCTATCTAGTTTTAGCGGGCCTCATTTTGCTGAATCTGATTTCATACTGTGTATGTGCCTTCCTCTCATTTCACCGTTATTATATGTGGGGGGCTGCTATTTCTGTGGGGTATTTCTCTGGAGGCAAGAGAGGTCTGTGTTTCTTCTAATAGGGGAAGTTAGATCTTCGGCTGGTGCGAGACGTCTAGGATCAACGTAGGCACGTTCCCCGGCTATTGTTATTTGTGTGTTCAGGTTTAGGGTCGCGGTCAGCTCAGGTTCCATCACCCTAGATCTCGTTGGTGCTTGTCCTTTTGTGATTCCCTGCCATTGGAATCATGACAGTATAGCCGGCCAAAAATGTTTGGGCTGAAGTAGGAGGAAAAGTAGTCTGAGGAAGTTTTTTTTTTTTCTCCTCTGAGGTTGCTGCCTAGCCCTAATTGCAGCCTGGCTGATTTTTTTTTTTTTTCCTCCTCTTAATCCTTGAATGGCTCTGACCTTAGCTGTTTATCATGGACGTCCAGAGTTTAGCTTCCAGCTTGAATAATCTTGCTGCTAAGGTTCAAAATATACAAGATTTTGTTGTACATGCTCCTATGTCTGAACCTAGAATTCCTATTCCAGAGTTCTTTGCTGGAGATAGATCTAGTTTTCTGAATTTTAGGAACAATTGCAAGCTGTTCCTTTCTTTGAAATCTCGCTCTTCTGGAGACCCTGCTCAGCAGGTTAAGATTATTATATCTTTCCTGCGGGGTGACCCTCAAAATTGGGCATTTACATTGGCACCAGGGGATCCTGCGTTGCTTAATGTGGATGCGTTTTTTCTGGCATTGGGTTTGCTCTATGAGGAACCTAACCAAGAGATTCAGGCTGAAAAAGCTTTATTAGCTCTCTCTCAGGGGCAAGATGAAGCAGAAATATATTGTCAAAAATTTCGGAAATGGTCAGTGCTTACTCAGTGGAATGAGTGCGCCCTGGCTGCAAAGTTCAGAGATGGCCTTTCTGAGGCCATTAAAGATGTTATGGTGGGGTTCCCTGCGCCTACGGGTCTGAATGAGTCTATGACTATGGCTATTCAGATTGATCGGCGTTTACGGGAGCGCAAACCTGTGCACCATTTGGCGGTGTCTTCTGAACAGGCACTTGAGACAATGCAATGTGATAGAGTTCAGTCTAGAAGTGAACGGCAAAACTATAGGCGGAAAAATGGGTTGTGCTTTTATTGTGGTGATTCAGCTCATGTTATATCAGCATGCTCTAAACGCACAAAAAAGGTTGATAAGTCTGTTGCCATTAGTACGTTACAGTCTAAGTTCATTCTGTCTGTGACTCTGATTTGCTCATTATCATCCATTTCCGTCGATGCCTATGTAGATTCAGGCGCTGCCCTGAGTCTTATGGATTGGTCATTTGCCAAGCGATGTGGGTTTAGTCTTGAGCCTCTGGAAGTCCCTATTCCTTTGAAGGGAATTGACTCTACACCTTTGGCTATGAACAAACCTCAGTACTGGACACAAGTGACCATGCGTATGACTCCCGTTCATCAGGAGGTGATTCGCTTCCTGGTGTTGTATAATTTACATGATGTTCTAGTACTTGGTCTGCCATGGTTACAAACTCATAATCCAGTCCTTGACTGGAAAACAATGTCTGTGTTAAGCTGGGGATGTCAGGGGGTTCATGATGATGCACCTCCGATTTCTATCGCTTCATCTACTCCTTCTGAGGTTCCTGTATTTTTGTCGGATTATCGGGATGTTTTTGAGGAGCCTAAGCTCAGTTCGCTTCCTCCTCACAGGGATTGCGATTGTGCTATAGATTTAATTCCTGGTAGTAAATTTCCTAAAGGTCGTTTGTTCAATCTGTCAGTGCCAGAGCATACTGCTATGCGGGATTATGTTAAGGAGTCCTTGGAAAAGGGACATATCCGTCCATCTTCGTCCCCTTTGGGAGCAGGTTTTTTTTTCGTGGCCAAGAAAGATGGGTCCTTGAGACCTTGTATAGATTATCGTCTTTTGAATAAGATTACCGTAAAATATCAGTATCCTTTGCCTTTGTTGACTGATTTGTTTGCTCGCATTAAGGGGGCTAAATGGTTCACTAAGATTGATCTCCGGGGTGCGTATAATCTTATACGAATAAAGCAAGGTGATGAGTGGAAAACCGCATTTAATACGCCTGAGGGCCATTTTGAGTATTTGGTAATGCCTTTCGGACTTTCTAATGCTCCTTCAGTCTTCCAGTCCTTTATGCACGATATTTTCCGTGAATATCTGGATAAATTTATGATTGTGTATTTGGATGATATTTTGGTTTTTTCTGATGACTGGGAGTCTCATGTTCAGCAGGTCAGGAAGGTGTTTCAGGTCCTGCGGGCTAATTCCTTGTTTGTAAAGGGCTCAAAGTGTCTCTTTGGAGTCCAGAAGATTTCTTTCTTGGGGTATATTTTTTCCCCTTCTACTATTGAGATGGATCCCGTCAAGGTTCGGGCTATTTGTGACTGGACGCAGCCTGCATCTCTTAAGAGTTTGCAGAAGTTCTTGGGCTTTGCTAATTTCTATCGTCGTTTTATAACTAATTTTTCTAGTGTTGTTAAGCCTTTGACGGATTTGACTAAGAAGGGTGCTGATGTTGCTGATTGGTCTCCTGCGTCTGTGGAGGCCTTTCAGGAACTTAAACGCCGGTTTTCTTCTGCTCCTGTGTTGCGTCAGCCTGATGTTTCGCTTCCTTTCCAAGTTGAGGTTGATGCTTCCGAGATTGGAGCGGGGGCGGTTTTGTCACAGAGAAGCTCCGATTGCTCGGTGATGAAGCCATGTGCATTCTTTTCTAGAAAATTTTCGCCCGCTGAGCGGAATTATGATGTGGGTAATCGGGAACTTTTGGCCATGAAGTGGGCATTTGAGGAGTGGCGTCATTGGCTGGAGGGTGCTAGACATCGTGTGGTGGTCTTGACTGATCACAAAAATCTGATTTACCTTGAGTCTGCCAAGCGTCTGAATCCTAGACAGGCTCGTTGGTCACTGTTTTTCTCTCGTTTCAATTTTGTGGTTTCATACCTGCCAGGTTCAAAGAATGTGAAGGCGGATGCTCTTTCTAGGAGTTTTGTGCCTGACTCCCCTGGAAATTCTGAGCCCACTGGTATCCTTAGGGATGGGGTGATTTTGTCGGCCGTCTTCCCAGACTTGCGACGTGCTTTGCAGGAGTTTCAGGCGGGTAAACCTGATCGTTGTCCGCCTGAGAGACTGTTTGTTCCGGATAGCTGGACCAGTAGAGTCATCTCTGAGGTCCATTCTTCTGCGTTGGCAGGTCATCCTGGAATATTTGGTACTAGAGACTTGGTGGCCAGGTCTTTTTGGTGGCCTTCCTTGTCTAGGGATGTGCGTTCTTTTGTGCAGTCTTGTGAGGTTTGTGCTCGGGCTAAGCCTTGCTGTTCTCGAGCCAGTGGATTGTTGTCACCTTTGCCTATCCCGAAGAGGCCTTGGACGCACATTTCCATGGACTTTATTTCGGATCTCCCTGTCTCTCAAAAAATGTCCGTCATCTGGGTTGTGTGTGACCGCTTTTCTAAAATGGTTCATCTTGTACCCTTGCCTAAGTTGCCTTCCTCCTCTGAGTTGGTCCCTCTGTTTTTCCAGAACGTGGTTCGTTTGCATGGGATTCCGGAGAACATCGTTTCTGACAGGGGATCCCAGTTTGTGTCTAGATTTTGGCGGACGTTCTGTGCTAAGATTTGTAAGGCATTGATTTGTCCTTTTCGTCTGCATTCCACCCTCAGACGAATGGCCAGACAGAGCGAACTAATCAGACCTTGGAAACTTATTTGAGGTGTTTTGTTTCTGCTGATCAGGATGACTGGGTTACCTTTTTGCCGCTGGCCGAGTTTGCCCTTAATAATCGGGCTAGTTCTGCTACCTTGGTTTCTCCTTTCTTTTGTAATTCGGGGTTTCATCCTCGTTTTTCCTCTGGTCAGGTGGAGCCTTCTGATTGTCCTGGAGTGGACATGGTGGTGGATAGGTTGCATCAGATTTGGAGTCATGTGGTGGACAATTTGAAGTTGTCCCAGGAGAAGGCTCAGCAGTTTGCTAATCGCCGTCGCCGCGTGGGTCCTCGACTTCGTGTTGGGGACTTGGTGTGGTTGTCTTCTCGTTTTGTTCCTATGAAGGTCTCTTCTCCTAAGTTCAAGCCTCGGTTCATCGGTCCTTATAGGATCTTGGAAATTCTTAACCCTGTGTCATTTCGTTTGGATCTCCCGGCATCGTTTGCTATTCATAATGTGTTCCATCGGTCGTTGTTGCGGAGGTATGAGGTACCTGTTGTTCCTTCGCCTGAGCCTCCTGCTCCGGTGCTGGTGGAGGCAGAATTGGAGTATGTTGTGGAGAAGATCTTGGATTCTCGTGTTTCCAGACGGAAACTCCAATATTTGGTCAAGTGGAAGGGTTATGGTCAGGAGGATAATTCTTGGGTGGTTGCCTCTGATGTTCATGCTGATGATTTGGTCCGCGCTTTTCATAGGGCTCATCCTGGTCGCCCTGGTGGTTCTCGTGAGGGTTCGGTGACCCCTCCTCAAGGGGGGGGTACTGTTGTGAGTTCTGTTTTTTGGGCTCCCTCTGGTGGTTACTGATGGTACTGGGTGATTTGTGTTCTGCTGTCTCTGGTGTCCACCTGTTCTATTAGGATTTGGGAGTTTCCTATTTAACCGGGCTTTCTTGTCATTTCCCCGCCGGCTATCAAGGTTATCAGAGTGTTTTGTTACCTCAGCTTCTGGCTTCAGTAATCTTCAGGACAAGCTAAGTTTTTGATTTTCTTGTTCCACGTTTTGATTTATTTTTGTCTTGTCCAGCTTGCATATAATTGTTTCTTTGCTGCTGGTTGCTCTAGCGGGCTGTAATTGCTCCTCATGTTCCATGAGTTGGAACATGAGTTCAAGTAATTACAGGATGGTTTTTTTAAGGGTTTTTTGCTGACCGCGCAGTTTACTTTTGTATCCTCTGCTATCTAGTTTTAGCGGGCCTCATTTTGCTGAATCTGATTTCATACTGTGTATGTGCCTTCCTCTCATTTCACCGTTATTATATGTGGGGGGCTGCTATTTCTGTGGGGTATTTCTCTGGAGGCAAGAGAGGTCTATGTTTCTTCTAATAGGGGAAGTTAGATCTTCGGCTGGTGCGAGACGTCTAGGATCAACGTAGGCACGTTCCCCGGCTATTGTTATTTGTGTGTTCAGGTTTAGGGTCGCGGTCAGCTCAGGTTCCATCACCCTAGAGCTCGTTGGTGCTTGTCCTTTTGTGATTCCCTGCCATTGGAATCATGACAAGGATGCTGGACACAGGGGCAGGATGCTGGACACAGGGTCAGAATGCTGGACACAGGGTCATAATGCTGGACACAGGGGCAGAATGCTGGACACAGGGGCAGAATGCTGGACACAAGGGCAGGATGAAAGACATGGGGGCATGACTGGAGACAGATTGGGCAGGTTTGGAGACACAGGAGGCATGATTGGAGACAAGTGGCAGGATTGCAGACATGGGGGCATGATTGGAGACACTGGGGGCAGAATTGGAGACAGATCGTGCAGGATCATGGGGAATGATGGATATGATGGAGACAGATGGGTCAGGATGGGGAGATCATATGGGGCAGAATGGATACTCATGAGGGCAGGATGGGAGAACATATGTCTGATGCCAGGAATGAGACACACGGTGGCCAGGATGGGGAATATTATTACCATAGGGATTAATTTAGGGATATTATTACTGCAGTGATGTATTTATTTTATTTTTTGAGCATACTGTTTTAAATGAGGGGGCGGTCCTGTTACTGTGCAGAGTGATACTATGTCGCCTCTTTTTCTTCATGTGGTGTAATGTAGAAGTTGGGAAAAATTAAGTAATGTGTTCTACAAGCGGAGCTTGAGATAACTATGTTATTTCCTGCACAGACGAGTCCTGGCTGAATGAAATGATGGCGGTCTGTGCTGGATGAAAGATGAAGGACTTCACCTAGAGACGTCACTGGTGAGTCAGTGTTACCTATACACTGACTCTATACACTGTATACTATATACAGAGCTCCTGTATATAATGTCACCAGTGATCACTGTATTATCTGTACACACAGGGCCGGCGTCAGCACCCGGCAGACCGGGCAAATGCCGGGGCCCTGGGGAGAGGGGGGGGCCCACTAATGCTGTCATAGATACAGCTGGGAGAGCAGAGCAGGAGATAACATGCTCTCTCCCTACACAAAGTCACTGCTGGCTGCGTTCTCTTAACCCCTATGTGCCAGCTCTGACACAAGCATCTTCTGACTCAGTCAGTGCAGCCAGGCAGGCACACATAGGGGTTAATAGAAGGCAGCCAGTGTGACATTGTGGGCGGAGAGAGCACGTTCTCTGCTCTCCCCCCTGGGTGGCTGCAGACAGTGCTGAAGTTTATCAGGCAGATTCCGGGATGGAGGAGCTCCGTCCTAGCAGTGCCTGAGTGAGTGCAAAGGTATCCAGCAGTGGTTGCAGTTGTGGCTCAGTCTGCTGCTGTCTGTCTCCGCTGCCTAAAAATGTGGGTGATGTCTGGAGGAGCAGTTGGTGGGGTGCAGCCTGTAGCCGCCCAGCTCACCCAGAATACATGCATGCTGCACCAAACCTGCACCAGTGGGGTAGGAAGAAGCTTAACCCCTTCCCATCTGTATGAAGGTTATTGCTGAACCTTAAAGATAACAATCCGACCCGCATAAATGGGGTTAACCAGATGCCAGGAGGAAGGGGAGCTGCTGCCATGTGGGCTGTAGGTTGGGGCCCCGTGGCCCCAGGCTGGTGACTGGAGGGACTCTGCCCAGTGCTGGCATGTAGGTGATTTCTGCTCCGGAGTCTCAGCTTCTCTCCTCCACATCACACTGTGCAGTCACAGCAACATTGGTTGTCTCTGTCCAGGTCCCAGCAGCTGCCACTGCTCCCACCACGGACATGGCATCACTTAACCCTTCCCCTGCAGCCACCGGCAACAAATCCACATTATTCCTTGATTAAATCAGGTTCCAACCCAATAGAGGAGCAGACATTTCCTGCTGCCATTAGGGTCCGGGAGAGGGTGACATTGGCTGCCCTGCTACTCTGTAGTGGGGGGTGACAAGTGTAACATGGGGTAACGATGACAGAGAAATGCACAGGATAATAGTGAGAGCGACAGAGGGCAGTGTATGGTATGGAGCAGTCAGGGGGTGGGCTGCAGGATCCCCCCATACTGTACATGACTACTCAGGACAGGGAGGCGTTTAATGAGCTTCTAATGACGGGGCACTAATTGGGTCATTAGGGTTTGTGGAAAGGATTCAGCATCAGGTCCCTCATTAATGCCCGAGCCGCCTGTTACTTTGTAGCACAGATCTGTCGGGGCCGCAAAACCAAGCAACGTTGTTTATGTAGAAAAGTCTTTGTTTCATAGAAAAACTCAAAACAGAAAAGCACCTCTCCTGTATATATACACTGCACAGCACCTTTCCTCCTGTATATATACACTGCACAGCACCTCTCCTGTATATATACACTGCACAGCACCTTTCCTCCTGTATATATACACTGCACAGCACCTCTCCTGTATATATACACTGCACAGCACCTTTCCTCCTGTATATATACACTGCAGAATCTACAATAGCTGTCACTCATGTAAGAAGTGAAATCTGGTATTGTACTATACATTTTTCTGCCGTATCTGTGCATCATAAATCGGGGTATGTGTTAAAGGGGGGGGCCCACTGAGACTCTTTCGCCCGGGGCCCTCGAAAACCTGGAGCCGGCCCTGTGTACACAGACACTGCATACTAAGTACAGATCTCCTGTGAATACTGGCACTTATGGTGATAGTATGGTGCTTTTTTTTTATTACTGATCAGAATTGTAGTATTCAGTCACTATGTGGTGGTAATATGTGGTCTGGTCATGGTTCGGTGGTAATATGTGTTCTGGTCATGGTGCGGTGGTATTTGTTCCTTGTATGTGATATTATTCGGTCACTGGTGATAATATGTGGTCTGGACATGGTGTTGCAGTATTTGTTCCTTGTATGTGATATTATTGGTCATTTTAAAAATTGAAAAATAAATAATCTTTATTTTTATATAGCCCTAACATATTCCGCAGCGCTTTGCAGTTTTGCACACATCATCATAAATAAAAATATACCTAAATTGTATTGCATATCTTAACAAATATTTAATAGGTTACAGTAGAGTAGGGCCCGGCCAAAAGTGTCTACCGTGTTATGGTGGCGGCTTAAAAAATCTTTTGGCCAAAACAAAAGCTGCCGGCTATATGTGTGATCTGATGATGGGAACTGTTAATGTGTGATAGGTGAGAAGTGGAGTTTTTCCAAGAGAGAGCGGTGGGACTGTGGACAGTTTGAGGGGTGGAGCGTGGAGGCAGGGCTGGGGTGGAGCCGGGGTGGAGTCTCAAGGGGGCCCTGAAAATTTTGCCAGTATGGGGCCCCGAAATTTCTAGTGGCAGCCCTGGTCACACCACTCCAGGCTATCCTCGGTTCCAGTACTCCATCCGTTACAGTTTTTATTTATGTTAGAAGCATTAAAGGGGTTGTCCAAGTCTGTGATGAAAGTCTGCAGTCACCGTATGTAACCTTACAGTGAACACATTGTACGCTGTCAGGATCCTCTGGTGCCAGCATTGAGAGCAAGAGGTCTTGCAACCGCAAGTAGGTGATTTGCATACATGCAGTTAGGTTTCAATTAGACATGCATGGCTACACTCAATACAAGTGAATTGAGCGAGACCAGACACGTCCAATTGTAATATGGCTGGAAGTATACATACTTCTACTCACATGACCATTCACTCTTGCCGGTAGCACCAGATAGTCCTGACAGCGTGTGGTGCGTGTGTTGTGAGAATTTAGAAACCTAGACTGTGTGCAGACTTTTATCACAAACCTGGACAACCCTTTAAATATAACATTAACCCCTTTACCTCCTAAGGTTGTTTGCACCTTAATGACCAGGCCAATTTTTACAATTCTGATAATTGTCACTTTATGAGGTAATAGCTTTGGAATGCCTCAACGGATCCAGGTGATTCTAAGACTGTTTTTTCATCAATTTTTGTACTTCAATTTTGCAATTTTCCAACTTTGATTTAAGGGCATGGAAATTCAAGAGATATGTCACACAAAATGGTTTATAGTTAACATTTTCCACATGTCTACTTTACATCAGCACAATTTTGGAACCAATATTTTTTTGTTAGGAAGTTATAAGGGTTAAAAGTTGACCAGAGATTTTTCATTTTTCCAACAAAATTTACAAAACCATTTTTTTAAAGACCACATCATATTTGAAGTCACTTTGAGGGGTCTATATGATACCCAAAAGTGACACCATTCTAAAAACTTCACTCCTCAAAGTGCTCAAAACCACATTCAAGAAATGTATTAACCCTTCAGGTGCTTCACAGGAATATTTGGAATGTGGAAAAAAAATAAACATTTAACTTTTTTTCTCCCAAAAATTTACTTCAGATCTATTTTTTTCATTTTGACAAGGGTAATAAGAAAAATGGACCCAAAAACGTGTAAAATGTGTTGTGTAATTTCTCCTGAGCATGCCGATATCTCATATGAGGGTGAAAACAACTGTTTGGGCACACGGCAGAGCTCGGAAAAGAAAGAGCACCATTTGACTTTTTGAATGCAGAATTTGCTGGGACAATTAGTGGACGCCATGTCGCATTTGGAGAGTCTCTGATGTACCTAAACAGTGAAAATCTCCCACAATTGACACCATTTTGGAAGCTAGACCCCCTCAGGGAACTAATCCAGATGTGTGGTGAGTACATTGAGCCCTCAGGTGCTTCAGAGCAATTTGTAACATTGAGCCATGAAAATTAAAAAAAAAAAAAAAAATTCCACGCAAATATGATTTGGCCCCAAATGTTGCATTTTAATAAGGGTAACAGGAGAAATTGCACCATACAATTTATAGTGCTATTTCTCCTAAGCACAACGATACCCAACATGTGGGAGAAAACTACTGTTTGGGCGCATGGCAGGGCTCGGAAGGGAAGGAGCGTCATTTGTCTTTTTGAATGTAAAATTTCCTGGAATCATTTGCAGACGTCAAGTCCCATTTATTCAATTCAACAAATTCTCAATATGGGAACGAGAAAAACCGAGGCATCCATAAGATACTAAGAAGTTCAATATTTTATTAGAAACATTTTTTGCATAAAATTTGATTAACCAACGGATAAAATCAATACAATTCGTCAACCATGAATCTGCAAAAACCCTAGTCCATGCCCTCATCATCTCTCGCCTTGACCCTTGACTACTGCAACCTCTTGCTCTGTGGCCTCCCCTCTAACACTCTCGCACCCCTCCAATCTATTCTAAACTCTGCTGCCCGACTAATCCACCTGTCCCCCGCTATTCCCCGGCCTCTCCGCTCTGTCAATCCCTTCACTGGCTCCCCATTGCCCAGAGACTCCACTACAAAACCCTAACCATGACGTACAACGCCATCCACAACCTGTCTCCTCCATACATCTGTGACCTCGTCTCCCGGTACTTACCTACACGCAACCTCCGATGCTCACAAGATCTCCTTCTCTACTCCCCTCTTATTTCCTCTTCCCACAATCGTATACAAGATTTCTCTCGCGTATCACCCCTACTCTGGAACCATCTACCACAACACATCAGACTCGCCTACCATCGAAACCTTCAAAAAGAACCTGAAGAGCCACCTCTTCCGACAAGCCTACAACCTGCAGTAACCACCGATCGACCAAACCGCTGCACGACCAGCTCTATCCTCGCCTACTGTATTCTCACCCATCCCTTGTAGATTGTGAGCCTTCGCTGGCAGGGTCCTCACTCCTCCTGTACCAGTTATGACTTGTATTGTTTAAGATTATTGTACTTGTTTTTATTATGTATACTCCTCCTCACATGTAAAGCGCCATGGAATAAATGGCGCTATAACAATAAATAATAATAATAGTAATAAAACTCAATTAAAAACAAGCAGCAACGGGCAAAAAATGAAAAATAAAGCTACTGCATAGCAACTGAATAATCAGAGTGTTCTGGCATAATTATGTCCTTTAAATCTCCACCTAATGGACAAACATGGTAAGTTGCAATCAAATGCACAAACTTGCTGAGGACCTATGACAGTCACAAATATGTGAAATAACAGCAAAAAGCAATTACATAGAATGAAGTGGAGAGATAATCTAAAATCCAAATTGTGTGCAAAAAGTCGCAAAAAAGTGCAAAGTGCTAAAGATCAATGGCCATGAATAGGTCTATTGATCACTTTTAACCCCTTAACGACCGCCGATACGCCTTTTAACGGCAGCCGCTAAGGGTACTTAAACCACAGCGCCATTAATTAACGGCGCTGTGGAAAAAGTAAATAGCGCCCCCCAGAGTCGGATTTTCTCCGGGGTCTCGGCTGCCGGGGGTAGCCGAGACCCCAGAGAACATGATTCGGGGGTTTTTTTACCGACCCCGCATTTGCGATCGCCGGTAATTAACCGTTTACCGGCGATCGCAAAAAAAAAAGCGATTTCTTTTTTATTTCTCTGTCCTTCGATGTGATCGCACATCAGAGGACAGAGAAATGGGGTCCCAGGTAGCCCCCCAATACTCACCTGTCTCCCCCGGTGCTCCTCGTGGCTCCCGATGGGCGCCGCCATCTTCAAAATGGCGGGCGCATGCGCAGTGCGCCCGCCGGCATCGGGAGAATCTTTGGGGTCTCGGCTGCCGGGGGTAGCCGAGACCCCAAAGAACATGATCGGGGTCGGTTTTACTGACCCCTGTTTTGCGATCGCCGGTAATTAACTGTTTACCGGCGACCGCAAAAAAAAAAAAAAAAAAAGCAAAGTGTAATTCTCTGTCCTCTGATGTGATCGCACATCAGAGGACAGAGAAATAGGGGGATTCGGGGACCCTATCATAATCACCGGTGTCCCTGGGTCCTCCTGCTGCTCCTCCTGGCCGCTGGCGTCTTCAGGGGAAAAGAAAATGGCGGGCGCATGCACAGTGCGCCCGCCATCTGTCGCCATCTGCCGGCCGGCAGGAGAAGAGCAGTTGGGGCTAAAATTAGGGTTAGGGCTAGGGTTAGGGCTAGGGTTAGGGCTAGGGTTAGGGTTCGGGCTAAATTTAGGGTTAGGGTTGGGGCTAAATTCAGGGTTAGGGTTGGGGCTAAATTTAGGGTTGGGGCTAAATTTAGGGTTAGGCTTCTTTCACACTTACGTCGGTACCGGGCCGTCGCTATGCGTCGGCCCAACATACCGACGCACGTTGTGAAAATTGTGCACAACGTGGGCAGCGGATGTAGTTTTTCAACGCATCCGCTGCCCAATCTATGTCCTGGGGAGGAGTTACGGCCACGCATGCACTGTCAGAAATGGCGGACGCGCCATACAAAAAAAACGTTACATTGAACGTTTTTTGTGCCGATGGTCCGCCAAAACACAACTGATCCAGTGCACGACGGACGCGACGTGTGGCCATCCGTCACTATCCGTCGGCAATACAAGTCTATGGGCAAAAAACGCATCCTGCGGGCACATTTGCAGGATCCGTTTTTTGTCCAAAACGACGGATTGCGACGGATGCCAAACGGCGCAAGTGTGAAAGTAGCCTTAGGGTTAGGGTTGGGGCTAAAGTTAGGGTTAGAGTTGGGATTAGGGTTAGGGTTTGGATTAGGGTTGGTATTAGGGTTAGGGTTGGCATTAGGGTTACGCTTGGGATTAGGGTTAGGTTTGGGATTAGGGTTAAGGTTAGGGTTGTGATTAGGGGTGTATTGGGATTAGGGTTAGGTTTGAGGTTAGGGTTGAGATTAGGATTAGGGGTGTGTTGGATTTAGGGTTTTGATTAGGGTTATGGTTAGGGTTGACATTAGGGTTGTTTTGGGGTAAGGGTTGTGATTATCGTTAGGGTTAGTGATTAGGATTATGGATCGGGTTGGGATTAGGGTTAAGGGTGTGTTGGGGTTAGGGTTGGAGCTAGAATTGGGGGGTTTCCACTGCTTAGGTACATCAGGGGGTCTCCAAACACGACAGCCAATTTTGCGCTCAAAAAGTCAAATGGTGCTCGCTCCCTTCTGAGCTCTGCCGTGCGCCCAAACAGTGGGTTACCCCCACATATGGGGCATCAGCGTGCTCGGGATAAATTGGACAACAACTTTAGTGGTCCAATTTCTCCTGTTACCCTTGTGAAAATAAAAACTTGGGGGCTACAAAATCTTTTTTGTGGAAAAAAAAATATTTTTGTATTTTCACGACTCTGCATTCTAAACTTCTGTGAAGCACTTGGGCATTCAAAGTTCTCACCACACATCTAGATAAGTTCCTTGGGGGGTCTAGTTTCCAAAATGGGGTCACTTGTGGGGGGTTACTACTATTTAGGTACATCAGGGGCTCTGCAATCGCAACATAACGTCCACAGACCATTCTATCAAAGTCTGCATTCCAAAACGGCGCTCCTTCCCTTCCGAGCTCTGCCGTGCGTCCAAACAGTGGTTTACCCCCACATATGGCACATCAGTGTACTCGGGATAAATTGGACAACAACCATTGCGGTCCAATTTCTCCTGTTACCCTTGTGAAAATAAAAACTTGGGGGCTACAATATCTTTTTTGTGGAAAAAAAAATATTTTTTATTTTCACGACTCTGCATTCTAAACTTCTGTGAAGCACTTGGGCATTCAAAGTTCTCACCACACATCTAGATAAGTTCATTGGGGGGTCTAGTTTCCAAAATTGGGTCACTTTTGGAGGGTTTCTACTGCTTAGGTACATCAGGGGCTCTGCAAACGCAACAACGCCCGCAGACCATTCTATCAAAGTCTGCATTCCAAAACGGCGCTCCTTCCTTCCGAGCTCTGCCGTGTGCCCAAACAGTGGTTTACCCCCACATATGGGGTACCAGCATACTCAGGACAAATTTGACAACAACTTTTGGGGTCCGATTTCTCTTGTTACCCTTGTGAAAATAAAAACTTGGGGGCTAAAAAATCTTTTTGTGGAAAAAAAAATATTTTTTATTTTCACGACCCTGCATTCTAAACTTCTGTGAGGCACTTGGGCATTCAAAGTGCTCACCACACATCTAGATAAGTTCCATGGGGGGTCTAGTTTCCAAAATGGGGTCACTTGTGGGGGGTTTCCACTGTTTAGGCACATCAGGGGCTCTCCAAACGCGACATGGCGTCCGATCTCAATTCCAGACAATTCTACATTGAAAAAGTAGAACGGCACTCCTTCTCTTCCAAGCTCTGCCGTGTGCCCAAACAGTGGTTTACCCCCACATATGGGGTACCAGCATACTCAGGACAAATTTGAAAACAACTTTTGGGGTCCGATTTCTCTTGTTACCCTTGTGAAAATAAAAACTTGGGGGCTACAAAATCTTTTTTGTGGAAAAAAAAATATTTTTGTATTTTCACGACTCTGCATTCTAAACTTCTGTGAAGTACTTGGGCATTCAAAGTTCTCACCACACATCTAGATAAGTTCCTTGGGGGGTCTAGTTTCCAAAATGGGGTCACTTGTGGGGGGTTACTACTATTTAGGTACATCAGGGGCTCTGCAATCGCAACATAACGTCCACAGACCATTCTATCAAAGTCTGCATTCCAAAACGGCGCTCCTTCCCTTCCGAGCTCTGCCGTGCGTCCAAACAGTGGTTTACCCCCACATATGGCACATCAGTGTACTCGGGATAAATTGGACAACAACCATTGCGGTCCAATTTCTCCTGTTACCCTTGTGAAAATAAAAACTTGGGGGCTACAATATCTTTTTTGTGGAAAAAAAAATATTTTTTATTTTCACGACTCTGCATTCTAAACTTCTGTGAAGCACTTGGGCATTCAAAGTTCTCACCACACATCTAGATAAGTTCATTGGGGGGTCTAGTTTCCAAAATTGGGTCACTTTTGGAGGGTTTCTACTGCTTAGGTACATCAGGGGCTCTGCAAACGCAACAACGCCCGCAGACCATTCTATCAAAGTCTGCATTCCAAAACGGCGCTCCTTCCTTCCGAGCTCTGCCGTGTGCCCAAACAGTGGTTTACCCCCACATATGGGGTACCAGCATACTCAGGACAAATTTGACAACAACTTTTGGGGTCCGATTTCTCTTGTTACCCTTGTGAAAATAAAAACTTGGGGGCTAAAAAATCTTTTTGTGGAAAAAAAAATATTTTTTATTTTCACGACCCTGCATTCTAAACTTCTGTGAGGCACTTGGGCATTCAAAGTGCTCACCACACATCTAGATAAGTTCCATGGGGGGTCTAGTTTCCAAAATGGGGTCACTTGTGGGGGGTTTCCACTGTTTAGGCACATCAGGGGCTCTCCAAACGCGACATGGCGTCCGATCTCAATTCCAGACAATTCTACATTGAAAAAGTAGAACGGCACTCCTTCTCTTCCAAGCTCTGCGGTGTGCCCAAACAGTGGTTTACCCCCACATATTGGGTATCGACGTACTCAGGAGAAATTGCACTACAAGTTTTGTGGTCTAATTTCTCCTGTTACCCTTGTGAAAATAAAAATTTGGGGGCAAAAATATAATTTTTGTGGAAAAAATGCGATTTTTTATTTTCACGGCTCAACGTTATAAACTTCTGTGAAGCACATGGGGGTTCAAAGTGCTCACCACACATCTATATAAGTTCCTTAAGGGGTCTAGTTTCCAAAATGGTGTCACTTGTGGGGGGTTTCCACTGTTTAGGCACATCAGGGGCTCTCCAAACGCGACATGGCGTCCGATCTCAATTCCAGACAATTCTACATTGAAAAAGTAAAACGGCACTCCTTCTCTTCCAAGCTCTGCGGTGCGCCCAAACAGTGGTTTACCCCCACATATTGGGTATCGACGTACTCAGGAGAAATTGCACTACAAGTTTTGTGGTCTAATTTCTCCTGTTACCCTTGTGAAAACAAAAAATTTGGGGGCAAAAAGATAATTTTTGTAGAAAAAATGTGATTTTTTATTTTCACGGCTCAACGTTATAAACTTCTGTGAAGCACATGGGGGTTCAAAGTACTCACCACACATCTAGATAAGTTCCTTAAGGGGTCTAGTTTCCAAAATGGTGTCACTTGTGGGGGGTTTCCACTGTTTAGGCACATCAGGGGCTCTCCAAACGCGACATGGCGTCCGATCTCAATTCCAGACAATTCTACATTGAAAAAGTAAAACGGCACTCCTCTTCCAAGCTCTGCGGTGCGCCCAAACAGTGGTTTACCCTCACATATGGGGTATCGACATATTCAGGAGAAATCGCACAACAACTTTTGAGGTCTAATTTCTCCTGTTACCTTTGTGAAAATAAGAATTTGTGGGCGAAAAGATCATTTTTGTGTAAACAAATGCGATTTTTTATTTTCACGGCTCTACGTTATAAACTTCTGTGAAGCTCTTAGGGGTTCAAAGTGCTCACCACACATCTAGATAAGTTCCTTAAGGGGTCTAGTTTACAAAATGGTGTCAATTGTGGGGGGTTTCCACTGTTTAGGCACATCAGGGGCTCTCTAAACGTGACATGGTGTCCAATCTCAATTCCAGCCAATTCTGCATTGAAAAAGTCAAACGGCGCTCCTTCACTTCCAAGTTCTGCGGTGCGCCCAAACAGTGGTTTACCCCCACATATGGGGTATTTGCGTATTCAGCAGAAATTGCATAACAAAATTTATGGTTACATTTCTGTTTTTACACTTGTGAAAATAAAAAAAATGGTTCTGAATTAAAATGTTTGCAAAAAAAAGTTAAATGTTCATTTTTTCCTTCCACATTGTTTCAGTTCCTGTGAAGCACGTAAAGGGTTAATAAACTTCTTGAATGTGGTTTTGAGAACCTTGAGGGGTGTAGTTTTTAGAATGGTGTCACACTTCATTATTTTCTATCATATAGACCCCTCAAAATGACTTCAAATGTGATGTGGTCCCTAAAAAAAAAAGGTGTTGTAAAAATGAGAAATTGCTGGTCAACTTTTAACCCTTATAACACCCTAACAAAAAAAAAAATTGTTTCCAAAATTGTGCTGATGTAAAGTAGACATGTGGGAAATGTTATTTATTAACTATTTTTCGTGACATATCTCTCTGATTTAAGGGCATAAAAATACAAAGTTTGAAAATTGCAAAACTTTAAAAATTTTCGCCATGTTTCTGTTTTTTCATAAATAATCGCAAGTAATATCGAAGAAATGTTACCACTAACATGAAGTACAATATGTCACGAAAAAACAGTCTCAGAATCAGCGGGATCTGTTGAAGCGTTCCAGAGTTATAACCTCATAAAGTGACAGTGGTCAGAATTGTAAAAATTGGCTCGGTCATTAAGTACCAAATGGGCTCTGTCACTAAGGGGTTAAAGCAACAATCTATACCTATAACTTATAATTAATGAATTTAAGGCTAAACAAAGAATGTATTGCAACATTAAGGACATATTTAGATTGCTCAGACCTAGTAAGATCAATATAAGGTGAATGTAACTTACATGCTATGTCAGTGGATATAGAGTCCAAAAGTTTGGACACACCTTCTGATTTAAAGATTTTTCTGTATTTTCATGACTATGAAAATTGTACATTCACACTGAAGGCATCAAAACTATGAATTAACACATGTGGAATTATATACTTAACAAAAAAGTGTGAAACAACTGAAAATGTCTTATATTCTAGGTTCTTCAAAGTAGCCACCTTTTGCTTTGATGACTGCTTTTCACACTCTTGGCATTCTCTTGATGAGCTTCAAGAGGTAGTCACCGGGAATGGTTTTCACTTCACAGGTGTGCCTTGTCAGGTTTAATAAGTGGGATTTCTTGCCTTATAAATGGAGTTGGGACCATCAGTTGTGTTGTGCAGAAGTCTGGTGGATTCACAGCTGATAGTCCTACTGAATAGACTGTTAGCTGCTTTTTTCTTGTCATAATACAAATTCTAAGTAAAGAAAAACGAGTGGCCATCATTACTTTAAGAATTGAATGTCAGTCAGTCTGAAAAATTGGGAAAACTTTGAAAGTGTCCCCAAGTGCAGTTGTAAAAACCATCAAGCGCTACAAAGAAACTGGCTCACATGAAGACCGCCCCAGGAAAGGAAGATCAAGAGTCACCTCTGCTTCTGAGGATAAGTTTATCCGAGTCACCAGCCTCAGAAATCGCAGGTTAACAGCAGCTCAGATTAGAGACCAAGTCAATACCACACAGAGTTCTAGCAGCAGACACATCTCTGCAACAACTGTTAAGAGGAGACTTTGTGCAGCAGGCCTTCATGGTAAAATAGCTGCTAGGAAACCACTGCTAAGGACAGTCAACAAGCAGAAGAGACTTGTTTGGGCTAAAGAACACAAGGAATGGACATTAGACCAGTGGAAATCTGTGCTTTGGTCTGATGAGTCCAAATTTGAGATCTTTGGTTCCAACCACTGTGTCTTTGTGAGATGCAGAAAAGGTGAATGGATGGACTCTACATGCCTGGTTCCCACCGTGAAGCATGGAGTAGGAGGTGTGATGGTTTGGAGTTGCTTTGCTGGTGACACTGTTGGGGATTTATTCAAAATGGAAGGCATACTGAACCAGCATGGCTACCACAGCATCTTGCAGCGGCATGCTATTCCATCCGGTTTGCGTTTAGTTGGACCATCATTTATTTTTCAACAGGACAATGACCCCAAACACACCTCCAGGCTGTGTAAGGGCTATTTGACTAAGAAGGAGAGTGATAGGGTGCTACGCCAGATGATCTGACCTCCACAGTCACCAGACCTGAACCCAATCGAGATGGTTTGGGGTGAGCTGGACCACAGAGTGAAGGCAAAAGGGCCAACAAGTGCTAAGCATCTCTGGGAGCTCCTTCAAGATTGTTGGAAGACCATTCCTGGTGACTACCTCTTGAAGCTCATCAAGAGAAAGCCAAGAGTGTGCAAAGCAGTCATCAAAGCAAAAGGTGACTACTTTGAAAAATTTAGAATATAAGACATAATTTCAGTTGTTTCACACTTTTTTGTTAAGTATATAATTCCACATGTGTTAATTCATAGTTTTGATGCCTTCAGTGTGAATATACAATTTTCATAGTCATGAAAATACAGAAAAATCTTTAAATGAGAAGGTGTGTCCAATCTTTTGGTCTGTACTGTACATGTGGTGCCCGTGCCGACGCCCCGACAGTGCCGTTTCGCCTACCAGGCTTCTTCCGTATGGGGGCCAAATGTTTTGAGGTTAATACACACCAGTGTTGGATATTGGTAATTTAAGAATTGAATGTCAGTCAGTCTGAAAAATTGGGAAAACTTTGAAAGTGTCCCCAAGTGCAGTTGTAAAAACCATCAAGCGCTACAAAGAAACTGGCTCACATGAAGACCGCCCCAGGAAAGGAAGATCAAGAGTCACCTCTGCTTCTGAGGATAAGTTTATCCGAGTCACCAGCCTCAGAAAATCGCAGGTTAACAGCAGCTCAGATTAGAGACCAAGTCAATACCACACAGAGTTCTAGCAGCAGACACATCTCTGCAACAACTGTTAAGAGGAGACTTTGTGCAGCAGGCCTTCATGGTAAAATAGCTGCTAGGAAACCACTGCTAAGGACAGTCAACAAGCAGAAGAGACTTGTTTGGGCTAAAGAACACAAGGAATGGACATTAGACCAGTGGAAATCTGTGCTTTGGTCTGATGAGTCCAAATTTGAGATCTTTGGTTCCAACCACTGTGTCTTTGTGAGATGCAGAAAAGGTGAATGGATGGACTCTACATGCCTGGTTCCCACCGTGAAGCATGGAGTAGGAGGTGTGATGGTTTGGAGTTGCTTTGCTGGTGACACTGTTGGGGATTTATTCAAAATGGAAGGCATACTGAACCAGCATGGCTACCACAGCATCTTGCAGCGGCATGCTATTCCATCCGGTTTGCGTTTAGTTGGACCATCATTTATTTTTCAACAGGACAATGACCCCAAACACACCTCCAGGCTGTGTAAGGGCTATTTGACTAAGAAGGAGAGTGATAGGGTGCTACGCCAGATGATCTGACCTCCACAGTCACCAGACCTGAACCCAATCGAGATGGTTTGGGGTGAGCTGGACCACAGAGTGAAGGCAAAAGGGCCAACAAGTGCTAAGCATCTCTGGGAGCTCCTTCAAGATTGTTGGAAGACCATTCCTGGTGACTACCTCTTGAAGCTCATCAAGAGAAAGCCAAGAGTGTGCAAAGCAGTCATCAAAGCAAAAGGTGACTACTTTGAAAAATTTAGAATATAAGACATAATTTCAGTTGTTTCACACTTTTTTGTTAAGTATATAATTCCACATGTGTTAATTCATAGTTTTGATGCCTTCAGTGTGAATATACAATTTTCATAGTCATGAAAATACAGAAAAATCTTTAAATGAGAAGGTGTGTCCAATCTTTTGGTCTGTACTGTACATGTGGTGCCCGTGCCGACGCCCCGACAGTGCCGTTTCGCCTACCAGGCTTCTTCCGTATGGGGGCCAAATGTTTTGAGGTTAATACACACCAGTGTTGGATATTGGTAATTTATAGTCATGTCCCATTTGCAGAGCCCGTGATGTGCCTAAACAGTGGAAACCCCCCACAAGTGAACCCATTTTGAAAACTATACCCCTCAAGGAATGTATTTAGATGTGTGGTGAGCACCTTGAACTCCCAGGTGCTTCACTTAAGTTTATAACGTTGAGCCAAGAAAATAAAACAAGAAAATCACATGTTCCCCACAAAAATGTTATTTTGGCCCCAAGTTTTGCATTTTAACAGGAGAAATTGCACCATATAGTTTGTTTTCCATTTCTCCTGAGTATGCCAATACCCCATATGTGGGGGACTACTACTTTTGAGGCACAGTGCAAAGCTCAGAAGGGAAGAGGCGCCATTTTGGTTTGAGGGTGCCATGTCACATTGGCAGAGCCCCTGAGGTGACAGAACAGAAATTCCCTGTATGTGAATTCATCTAGGGGTGCAGTGATCATATTGACATCACATGTGCCTCACATAATTTTATATCATTGAGCGGCAAAGAAAGAATAAATTACATTTTTACCACTAAAATATTGTTTTAGCCCCAAGTTTTTAATTTTGCTAAGGGCTAATAGGAATTTTTTTTTTCACAACAAAACTGAGGTCCATTTTTTCCTGAGTGCACCAATACCCTACATGTAATCGGGAAATATTTTTCAAGCGTGGTGCAAAGCTCAGAAGGCAAAGAGTACCAGATTTTACTTTTATGGTTTGCAGGTGCCATGACCCACGGGAAGAGCCAATGAAGTGCCAGAACAGCAGATCCTCCACAGGTGACCCCATTTTACAAACTACACCTCTCATTGAATTCATCTAGGGGTGCAGTGATCATATTGACACCACAGGTGTGTCACAGAATTTTATACCATTGGGCAGTGAAGAAAAAATAACTATATTTCTACCACCAAAATTTGTTGAGCCCCAGATTTTATGTTTTCATACAAGTGGGTAAGGATGGCACCAAAATGTGTCCCACAATTTCTACTGAATGTGGCAATACCCCATATGTGGCTGTACAGTGTTACTCAGCCATATGGAAAGACTTCGGGAAGGAGGGGGGATGGAGCGCTATTTGCCTTCTGAAGCACAGATTTTCATAGAAAAGTTTGCGGACTCCATATACAGAGCACCTAATTGCTAGAAGAGCAGAATCTCCCCTCAAGTGTCCCCATTTTGGAAATTATACCCCTTGGGGAATTTATCTACAGGTGTAGTGACAATTTTGACTCTATGGGTGTTTTTCCAGAAACAAGCAACATTGAATGTTACCGAGTGAAAATTGCCAACTCCCATTGTCGTGACCAGTATGCTATTGACCGATATATTGCAGTCACCAGTACGTTGCAGTCACCAGTACCTTATGCCTAGCCCGTACTTCAGGAGGCATGCACCCATAAGTTAGACAGGCTCTCATCGCTACAGAAATGCAAAATATGGACTCTATATGTGGTTTAGGTACACTGTGCAGCTCAGAAGGGAGGGGGCATTTGGATTCTGGAGCCGAAAATGTGCTGAATTTATTTTTGCCTGCTCAGGAGCCATTCCACTTTTCCAGAGCCTTTGAGCTATCAGTAATGTGGAAGCCCCTTGTATTTCCGTTAATAGATGACAGACCTGAGTGAAGGCTTGCTTATTTTGTGGATTGAGTTGAAGCTTTTATTGGGAACATTTTACATAAGGTTTGCGCTCTTGCGTAGGCGTACTTTTCTGCCCTGTTGAGGGAAGAGCTGTAACTCATATCGGTCAAAACTGCTGACAGGTTTAATTTAAGAGAGTTGATCCTGTGCTCTGTGGAACACTCGCTCTGTCTACAACAAGCTTTCCTACGTCCATGATCTTTTTGTTACTACCAAACTTTCCTTCCTCGCCATCACCGAAACCTGGCTCACCCCTTCCCGCTTAGCCTCTTCTGCTGCACTTTCATATGGTGCATTCCACCTTTCCCACACACCCCGCCCCAGCAGCAAGCATGGTGGAGGAGTTTGTTTTCTCCTGTCAGATAACTGTTCCTTCACCCCAATCCAATTACCACCCTCTGTTACGCTCCCTTCCTTTGAGGTGCACTCTGTGCTCTGTGTGCATCTACCCCCCTCCAACCTCCAACTGGCTGTCATTTACTGCCCTCCAGGGCCAGCCACCACCTTCTTTGACCACTTCACCACCTGGCTACTTAATTTCCTCTCCGCTGACATCCCCACTATCATCTTGGGTGGCTTCCACATCCCCATTGACACTTTCCTCTCAGCTGCTACTAAACTTCTATCTCTCACTTCCTCCTTCGGCCTCACTCAATGGTCTTCTGTAGCCACTCACAAAGATGGCCACACATTGGACCTCATCTTCACCCGTCTCTGCTCCCTATCTAACCTCTACCCTCTCTAACTCACCTCTTCCTCTTTCTGACGACAACCTGCTCACATTTTCTTCCCTCTCCATTCTTTGCCTACAATCCCCAACCCACAAACTTGCACACGCTCGCAGAAATCTTAAACACCTCGATCTACACTCACTCTCTGAATCCCTCCTCCCACTTACAGACATAAGTTCCCTACACAATGCTGATGCTGCTGCCGCTCTATATAACACCACAATAGCTGTAGCTTTGAAATCTGTTGCCCCTCTCACACACGCCAAAGCTCGCAAAATCAGCAGACAGCCCCGGCACACCAGCCTGACCAAAGAACTGAGGCGAGCTTCCAGGGCTGCTAAGCGGAGATGGAAAAGATCCAATTCCAACGAGCACCTCATCGCATTCAAACAGTCCCTCACTACTTTCAAGGCCACACTCACCACAGCTAAACAAACCTACTTTTCATCTCTCATATCCTCCCTGTCTCACAACCCTAAACAGTTATTCAACACGTTCAATTCTCTTCTCCGTCCCCCAGCACCTCCTCCCTCCCCACTCATCTCAGCTGAAGACTTTGCCTCATTTGCTTCATTTTTGAGAGATACTGGTGAGTAGGGTGATTGCACATGACGTAATCACAAGCGTCCAACACCTGACCCGGAAGGACTCTCTGTACATGGAGGGAGTGGGAGCTGCTCAGCCGTCAATGGTAGGCACAGTCCCTGCCCCGGCGTGATAGGACTGTGATGTTGGCGGCTGTGTCTGCTGCCGGCCGCGTCACAGACTGTAGAGCGGACACGGCTGCACACAATTTGCTGTGTGGCCAGCCCTGTACAGCTGCTGGGGGAGCGGCCTGGGGGGGCATTTGCCTCTCTGCCACCTGGCCCAGCCCGCCCCTGCTCGCACACCTCCAATCTATTCTAAACTCTGTTGCCCGACTAATCCACCTGTCTCTCTGCTATTCCCCAGCCTCTCCCCTCTGTCAATCCCTTCACTGGCTCCCTATTGCCCATAGACTCCAGTACAAAACCCTAACCATGACATACAAAGCCATCCACAACCTGTGTCCACTGTATATCTGTGACCTCGTCCCCGGTACTTACCTGCACGCAACCTCCGATCCTCGCAAGATCTGTTTCTCTACTCTCCTCTTATCTCCTCTTCCCACAATCGTATACAAGATTTCTCTCGCGCATCACCCCTACTCTGGAACTCTCTACCACAACATATCAGACTCTCGCCTACCATCAAAACCTTCAAAAAGAACCTGAAGACCCACCTCTTCCGACAAGCCTACAACCTGCTTTAACCACCTATCGACCAAACCGCTGCATGACCAGCTCTACCCTCACCTACTGTATCCTCACCCATCCCATGTAGATTGTGAGCCCTCGCGAGCAGGGTCCTCTCTCCTCCTGTACCAGTCATGACTTGTATTGTTTAAGATTATTGTACTTGTTTTTATTATGTACACTCCTCCTCACATGTAAAGCGCTATGGAATAAATGGCGCTGTAATAGTAAATAATAATAATCCTACTGACAGATTTCCTATAAAGCACTTTAATAAATACTACGTCTGTCCTGGTGAGGGCGCCCTTACATAAAAAAATATACTCAAACGTTCCCTTTGTTTTTGTGCTAAAGTAATGTTGCTTTTAGGATAAACCTGAATTAAACAAAGCTAAAAGAGGCTGTCTGTTTTAGAAAACATAGTTTTACAATTCCTATTAGAACAGAGAAGGTGCATCCCTTCTCTTCAGATCTAAATCAATTAGCTAGAACAGAAAGCAGCTATAATATGCGCTTCATGCTCTGAAGAACCCAGAACATTACATTACATGGTCAGTCAAACAAAGTGAAAGAGAACAGTGTAATGCTACTTTTCCAACACTTTCTTCTAGGTTCCTCAACAGAGTCAAAGGATTGTTAAAAGTGGACAACCATTTTAAATTGGTCTCCATAGAGAGCACCTTGCTCTTCTGTCAGAAAATCTTCTTGAAGTAGATTTATTCCTCACCAAATTATTTCAGGACATGTAAAGCTGTCTTTTTATTGTTCATCTATGTGCAAGGCAAGAGTATAGTGAAGCCAGGGTCACCCTGTTGCAGTTTTTTACAGAATGCAGCTACAGCACACTCTTGTGTGATTCATGTGTCAGTGTTTAACCTCTTCACGCTCCAAGCCTGTTTTCACCTTCATGATCAGGACAAATTTTACAATTCTGACCAGTGTCACTTTATCAGGCAATAACTCTGGAACTCTTCAATGGATCCCACTAATTCTAAGTTTGTTTGTTTTTTTCGTGACATGTTGTCCTTCATGATAGTGATAAATTTAACAATTTTCACATTTTCAATATTTATGCCCTTAAATCAGAGTTATGTCACAAAAAAATAGTTAATAAACAACATTTCCCACATGTCTACTTTATATCAGCACACTTTTTGGAACCTATTTTGTTTTTTGTTAGGAAGTTAGAAGGGTTAAAAGATGACAAACAATATCTAATTTTTCCAACAAAATTTACAAAACCATGTGAAGTGACTTTGTGGGGGCCTATATGACAGAAAATACCCACGCCATCCTCATTAGACAGGCGGTGGAATCCGCGTCTTTTTCCTGGACACAGTCGCCTAATAAGAAGTACGGATCTCTCTTTATCCGGCTTGATGGCCGGATAAATATCATTAATCAATCAGACTACGTGGTAACAGATTTACCACTTCTACTATTACTCTATCTCCACTGGGGTCTAAGGGGTATCGTCTCTCCTTATGGAGAGTGACATACCATCTCTGGCTTGTCAAGGTAAGGAGGCTTATTCGCCATGCAATGCTCCTCTGGGAAATATAATATGCAAATTCCCTCTTTTGAGAAAAAGAGGACTTAAACTCTATAGCGCCACCTGTTGGAAGTAGCGATCCTACAAGTCACAATCGTTAAAGGGTTGATTGTGACTTGTAGGATCGCTACTTCCAACAGGTGGCGCTATAGAGTTTAAGTTCTCTATCTCCACTACACCAGTACGTCACTTTGACCGAAACGTTTTGTTGGTACTATGAATAAATTGAAGTGCATCAGACATCTAAATTGAGTGCTGGGTTCTTTTTATCTATACGTATGGTTTGGGAACCTACCTGTGCATCCTTGTCAGTAGTGCTCACGTCTAATTTTCTCACGTGTTTTCCAGAAACAAGCAGCAGTGGATGTTGCCAAGAGAAAATTGCAAAATGTCGTTGTAGTCACCAGTACGTTATGCCTAGCTCATACTTCTGGGGACATGCACCCATAAATTAGATGGGCTGTCATTGCTACAGAAATGCCAAACATGTGGATGCTAAATGTAGTTTAGGCACACTGGGGCTCAAAATTGAGGGGGGACATTTGCATTTGATTGCAGAATTTGTGGAATTTCTTTTAGGGGACAAGGAGCCATTTTGCTTTTCCAGAGCTTTTGTACTACCAGTAAGGTGGAAGCCCCCTATATTTCCATTGACAGATGATGGACCTGAGTGGGGACTTACTTTTTTGTGGATTGTGTTGAAGCATTTATTGTGAACATTTTACATAATATTTGGGATCACATTTATCCTGCTCTCTATGTTGAGTGCTTACATCGGGATTTCCATCTAAATCTCCAAGTGACGTGATTCAGATGAAACCTCTGTGTGATCCATTCACTATAATGAGGCAGCAGAGATACTCTGGACTCCATCTGGCCTCTGTTCAGCGTTATTCTTTTCAGAAGTGCACAAAACTGTGGGCGACAGCACTTTTATGAATGCCTAAAAAAAGACTGACACCGCCGGATCATAGACCAGATGGCGTCTACAGTGCCTCTATCTGCCTCATTATAGGAAATTTTCCTCCAAGGTTTCCGTCTGAATCACATAATTCAGAGATTTACATGGAAACCCCGGTATAAGCACTAAGCAGAGTGGAGGAAAAATGTGAGCCGAGCCTAAGGCCAGTTTCACACGTCCTGATATTTCCGGTACCGGAAAAAAACAGTACCAGGGATGACAGTGTCTATGTGTGTAATACTTGGTGCACAGGTGTGGCAACTGTGTGCAGCATCAGTACCAAACAGATGGGCACCAGGGAAGAAGCACTACAGTAAGCACTGTTCCCCGGAACCGGGTGCTGAAGACGGCTCTTATTATTCTGACCTGCTCTGGCGGCGATCAGCGCGAGCAGGGGAGAATGATGCGAGTTCTATTCAAGTGATAACAATGACAGCAGGCAGCGGCTGATGGAACTATTATCCTATATCTGCTGCCACTAATAGCAGTGAGAGTGGGCAGCAGCTGATGGGACTATTATCCTATATCTGCTGCCACTAATAGCAGTGAGAGCAGGTAGCGGCTGATGAGACTATTATCCTATATCTGCTGCCACTAATAGCAGTGAGAGCAGGCAGCAGCTGATGGGAGTATTCATCAGCCGGCTCATGCGGCTTATTACAAGTAGTAATAAAAAAAATGGTTTGGGTTCCCCTGTATTTTCTATAACCTGCCAGGCAAAACGCACAGTTGGGGGCTGCAACCCTCAGCTGTCCACCAGCAAGGCCGGTTATCAAAAATAGAGGGGGCCCCACACTGTTTTGTTTATTATTTAAATAAATAATTTGAAAAAATGGCATGAGGTCCCTCTGATTTTTTACAACCAGCCTTGCTAAAGCTGACAGCTGGGGGCTGGTATTTTCAGGCTGGTAAGAGACCATTGATATAGGCCCCCCAGCCTAAAAATAGCAGCCCACAGCTGCCCAGAAAAGGCGCATCTATTAGATGCGCCAATTCTGGCTCTTTGCCCGGCTCTTCCCACTTGCCCTGTAGCAGTGGCAAGTGGGGTTCATATTTGTGGGGTTGATGTCAACTTTGTATTGTCAGGTGATATCCAGCCCACTGCTTAGTAATGGAGAGGTGTCTATAAGACACCTCTCCATTACTAATCTTATAGTTGTATTGTAAATAAATACACAGCCAGAATAAAGTATTTTATTAGAAATAAAACAAAACACACTTTTCCATTTTTATTTTAAAAGACAAACACAGTTATACTCACCCAACACCTAAATCCACCAAAGCTCTCGTCTCCTGCAACAAAACTAAAAAAATAAAACAACAATATCCTTGACCTTGTTCTGTCCCACGCCGTAATCCATGTCTGGGGGATAAATAATTTCAACCTGGACGGTGCCAAGATGCGACCGTCCAGGCTGAGAACAACTGGTGAATGAGCTGCTGAGAGCGCAGCATCAGTGACTAGTCGTGATGTCATCGAGGTTGCCGCCAGTCAGTGAGAGTGCATTCCCAGCAGTACTGAACTGCGGTGACCTCAGCAACGTGAGAATTTTTCACGGTGATCAGTGAAGACACTGAGCTTGAACTGCGGTGACCTCATCACTGGCTTTTTCCCACGGTGCTGAGGCCACTATAGTTCATCTCTGCTGGGAATGCAGCTTCACTGATCGGCGGTAACCTCGACGACATCACAATCTTTGGGAGACAGAATGAAAAAAATCAACAGCAGGTGAATAATTGGTTTTATTTATTTTTTACGCCATTCCTTGTGCAGTATAAGTGATTAGGCGACTTTTGGGGTCGGTGCAATTACAGCAAGACCAGATTTATATAGTTTTTTTATGTTTAGCTGCTGTCACACACTAATGTTTTTTTGCAAAACTTAGCATTGCCATATTTTGAGAGCTATAATATTTCCATATTTCAGCTGACAGAGTCATGTTATGGCTTGTTTTTTGTGGAGCGAGTTTACTTTTTTATTGGCACCACTTTCGGCGATGAATTTCAATTGCTTTTTATTCCAATTTTTGGGAGGCAGAATGAACAAAAAAACAGCAATTCGGGAATAGTTTTTTTTAATGTAGTTCCATATGTGGTAAAATTCATAAGGCAGCGTTATTCTACGGGCAGTACAATTACAGCGATACCAAATTTATACAGGTTTTTTTTAAAGTTTTGGCGCTTTTACACAAAAACGATTTTATAGACAAAATTTATTTTTGCAGCGCTTTATTCTGAGAGCTATAACTTCCCTACCAGGACATAATGAGTACATCCAAAGTCATGAAGAGGACAGAGAATGAACTTCAATCCAATATTTCGTCCAGCATGTAGCCAGCGGGTAAGGAAAGGGTGAATCAAACACCTGAAAACTCCATATGACCAAAAACCGGTCCTGCCAAATTCAGGTGACAGGTTCCCTTTAAGAAAGCATCCTTTAGACACTTGACTGCCATGATAATCTTTTGGCAACCCTTCTAAATATTTAACTGCTGAAGTTGCTCCTGGGAAAATATATTTTATATGCAGTGTGACACAACAGTCTGGGATCGCCTTTGCTGGGGTCAAAGGCCACGTGGTTTGTGCATTGAATCTGAGGCGTACAGCAGGTTTCTGAGCAAGCTGACCTCAGGTCAGATTTATTAACGTGAAAGCAACATAGAAAAACAAAACATAAAAATAAATCCTAGCCTGTCCGGCGCTAACTAAACCAACACGTTGCTATCTCAACAGCTGGGGGGGCTTCTCCCACCAAGCTAACATTACGCAATTCTTGAACACAGCTCTCACTCACGTTTGTCTCACACAGACAGGCAATCTGTGTGCCCCAAGCTGACGCTGGAAACCCCCAGCTGGTCATCTTTTATTCCTGCACTTATTAACCCATTAGCACCCTGAAGATACTGAGTGGCCTAATTCACATAGGACAAACACCTGGGCGAGATATACCTGCCTCCAACTACCACACCAGCATGAGTCTTACATGTCCCCCCCCCCCTTGCTCAGACCACTCCGGTCGAGCAAGAACACTCTTGAAACAGTGCACTCGGGATAGGGCATCGGCGTTCCCCATCTGCACCCCAGGTCGGTGCTCCACCATAAAAGAGTAAGCCTGCAGGGCAAGGAACCACCGGGTTACCCGACTATTACGGTCTTTGTGGAGGTGCATCCACTTGAGAGGGGCATGGTCTGTGACCAGCCTAAACTTCCTACCGGCCAGGTAATACTTGAGGGAGTCGAGAGCCCATTTAATGGCTAGGCACTCTTTTTCAACCACCGCATACCTCTGCTCATGTACATTCAGTTTCCGACTGAGGTAGAGGACCGGGTGTTCGACTCCGTCCCTCACCTGGGAAAGTACAGCTCCGACACCAGTATCAGAGGCATCAGTTTGTACCACAAACTCGCTGCTGAAATCAGGAGTCACTAGTACGGGCTGAGAGCACAAAGCCCATTTCAGGCTGTGGAAGGCCTCTTCAGCAGCTGAGGTCCATTTTACCATGATGGAACCCTTCCCCTTGGTAAGATCCGTCAAGGGAGTAGCCATGGCTGCAAAATTGGGTATGAACCGGCGATAATAGCCGGCAATCCCCAGGAAAGCCTGTACTTGTTTTTTGTTCACTGGTTGTGGCCAGCCCTGAATTGCCTGTATTTTGTCGATCTGGGGTTTAACCACTCCTCGGCCAATCACGTAGCCCAAGTATCGGGCTTCTTCAAGCCCGATGTGGCATTTCTTGGGGTTTGCCGTTAAACCTGCATCTCGCAGGTCATCAATCACCGCTTGTACCTTCTGGAGATGAGTTTCCCAGTCCATGCTGTAAATTACGATGTCATCCAGGTAGGCAGAAGCGTACTGTCTGTGAGGCCTCAAGACTCGATCCATCAATCTCTGGAATGTTGCGGGAGCTCCGTGAAGTCCAAACGGCATATAGACATACTGGAACAGACCTTCCGGTGTAGCAAATGCCGTCTTCTCTCTGGCCGCCTCGGCCAGAGGAATCTGCCAGTACCCCTTTGTTAAATCCAGGGTCGTAATGTATCGGGCTTTACCAAGCCGGTCGATCAACTCATCGACCCGGGGCATAGGGTACGCATCAAATTTAGAAACTGCATTCAGTTTCCTAAAGTCATTACAAAACCGGATGGAGCCATCCGGTTTAGGTATCAACATAATTGGACTGGACCAGGCGCTGTGCGACTCCTCAATGACTCCTAAGTCCAACATTGCCATCACTTCCTGGGAGACGGCTTCACGGCGGGCTTCCGGAATCCGGTAGGGCTTCACACGAACAGTGACGCCAGGCTCTGTGACAATCTCATGTTTCGCCAACTTAGTCCGGCCAGGTTTTTCGGAGAAAAACTGTCGGTTCTGTAACAAAAATTGCTTAACCTCAGATTTTTGTCGTTCTGAGAGAGTCTCGGCAACCTGCACCTCCGGTACGGTAGGGGAACAAACCGGACGGGGCAGATCCGCCGTTAGGGCAGAGCGGTCTTTCCAGGATTTTATCAGATTCACATGATAAATCTGTTCCGGTTTTCTCTTACCCGGCTAGTACACTTTATAGTTCACTTCACCAACTCTTTCTCGGACCTCAAATGGGCCCTGCCATTTTGCCAAGAATTTACTATCCACCGTAGGGATTAGGACCAACACCCTATCGCCGGGTGCAAATGTACGGACCTTAGCGCCTCTATCATAACTTTGCCTCTGGGCTCCCTGGGCCTGTAACATATGGTCCCTAACAATGGGCATGACAGCGGCAATACGATCCTGCATTTGTGTTACATGGTCGATCACCGTTTTAAAGGGAGTGACTTGACCTTCCCAGGTTTCTTTTGCGACGTCCAGCAGTCCCCGGGGACGACGGGCGTACAACAGTTCGAAAGGCGAAAACCCTGTGGAAGACTGGGGAACTTCCCTAATGGCAAACAGCAAATAGGGTAACAAGTAATCCCAGTTCTTCCCATCTTTGTCTATCGCCTTCCGGAGCATCTGTTTTAAGGTTTTGTTGAAGCGCTCAACCAGGCCATCTGTTTGAGGGTGATAGACAGACGTACGCAACGGGTCTATTTGTAAGAGCCTGCAGAGCTCCTTCATTACTCTCGACATAAAGGGAGTCCCCTGGTCGGTGAGTATCTGTTTTGGAATTCCCACCCGACTAAACACTTGTACCAATTCCTTGGCGATCGTCTTGGTGGCTGTGTTACGCAAAGGGACGGCTTCCGGGTAACGAGTGGCATAGTCCACGATGACGAGGATATGTTGGTGCCCACGTGCGGATCAGGGAAGGGGCCCAACCAAATCCATCCCAATTCTCTCAAAAGGGACCCCAATGATAGGAAGGGGTACCAAAGGGCTACGGAACCGAGATTTAGGGGCCGCGATTTGGCACTCTGGACAGGACTCACAATAGTTACGCACATCATAATGTATTCCAGGCCACACAAAACAATGCAATATCCTTTCTGTGGTTTTCTGTACCCCCAGATGTCCCCCCATTATATGTCCGTGGGCCAAATCCAGTACCTTCCGCCGATAAGGTTTGGGTACCACTAACCGTTGCACTGTGTCTTCCCCTTTTTTTTCTAACTGGTAGAGCAAATCATTTTCAAGAACCATATACGGGTACGCTAGCCTAGTGTCAGGTTCTACGGGTACCCCATCTATCATTTTTACATTTTTCCTAGCCAGAGTCAGGGTAGGATCTTTCATTTGCTCGCTGTGAAAGTCATCCACCTGGACCCCCAAATCTGGCAGGCAGGGTGCCGGATGGCTATCTGCCACCGCCTCTCGCTGGGGTTCCTCAGTTTCCTCCGTTTCCCCCGCCATGACGGAAAAGGGGTACGGAAGGTTAGATTCACTAACCTCCCCAGCAACATCTTCCTGTGGGGTCTCCTCTAGGGACTCGGGACCTCCAGATGGCATGGGAGAAGATTCACGGGTACAGCTACCGTGAAGGAGCAACTGATTCTCCCACAACTGCCAGAAGTAGGGAAAATCCCTGCCCAGCATTACATCCTGTAACAATGCGGGAACGAGTCCCACTTTGTGCTGCACTGACCCATAGGGAGTAGAAATCCATATGACCGCTGTTAAGTACGAGCAGGTGTCACCATGCACACACGTCACAGAAAACTTGTCAGACGGACCAGATGGAAGTGCCACCAGACTAGCTTTCACCAGAGTCACCACACTTCCAGAGTCTAGTAATGCCACAACATTTTTCCCATCAACAGATAATTCACACAGGTGTTTCGCTGTATCATTTTGACCCGCATTCACACTCACTAGCTGTGTAACCAAAGACATGCGTTTTTTAGAGTCTATAACGTCGCACTGCATGGGTTCAGCGGTAACAGGACAGTTCGCAGAAACATGACCCTTCTCATGGCAGCGGAAACACCTAACAGGTCCCCTACTGAGACCACCGTCCAATACTCTTGGTCTCGGAGTGCGAGCAGTCCCGGGCTCCTCCCCCACAGTTTTAAGCGATTTTCCTTCACCCGTGGTCCCTGGAACAGTCTTACCGGTTCCACGAGGAGGAGGCACAGGCCGGGGGTTGGTGGTGTCGTCGGGAAGTCCTTCTGCCACGGAATAACGCTCGACCAACTCCACAACTTGATCCGCTGTCGTGGGATTTCCTTGGCTTACCCACCTTTTCAGCGCTGGGGGTAGTACTCTCAGGTACTTGTCCAGGACAACCCGCTGGATTATTTCGGGTATTGTCAGTACCTCGGGTTGCAACTTGCAGCCATTTCTTTGTCAAGTAGATCAGGTCGAACATCTGAGACCGCGCCGGTTTATCTTGCAGGTATGTCCACTGATGTACCCTCTGTGCCCGGACAGCCGTTGTCACACCGAGCCGGGCCAGGATCTCAGCTTTCAGCTTCTCAAAGTCCTGAGCGACCTCTGGGTCCAAATCATGGTAAGCTTTTTGGGCCTCGCCGGAGAGAAACGGGGCAATCAAATCGGCCCACCGTGCCTTCGGCCACTTCTCTCTCAATGCCGTCCGCTCAAACGTTGTCAGGTATGCCTCGATGTCATCTTCTGCAGTCAGCTTTTGCCAGTATCGACTCACATGGATCCTTCTGGACTCTGCTTCCGGGTCCGCAACAGGCATGCTCGCCAGACGCTGCGCCACCTGTTGGAGAAGTTGGCGGTCTGCAACCGTCATGTCGACTATCTCTTTCAGCTGTGCAGCCATCAAGCGATTAGCTTCGTGCTGTGCGGCAGTGGCCTGCTGCTGTACGGCAGTGGACTGTACTAAGGCTTTCACCACGTCTTCCATGCTGTCGCCTGTGCCACGGTATGCCCGCATTCTCCACCACAATGTGCAATAACAGTCTGGGATCGCCTTTGCTGGGGTCAAAGGCCACGTGGTTTGTGCATTGAATCTGAGGCGTACAGCAGGTTTCTGAGCAAGCTGACCTCAGGTCAGATTTATTAACGTGAAAGCAACATAGAAAAACAAAACATAAAAATAAATCCTAGCCTGTCCGGCGCTAACTAAACCAACACGTTGCTATCTCAACAGCTGGGGGGGCTTCTCCCACCAAGCTAACATTACACAATTCTTGAACACAGCTCTCACTCACGTTTGTCTCACACAGACAGGCAATCTGTGTGCCCCAGGCTGACGCTGGAAACCCCCAGCTGGTCATCTTTTATTCCTGCACTTATTAACCCATTAGCACCCTGAAGATACTGAGTGGCCTAATTCACATAGGACAAACACCTGGACGAGATATATCTGCCTCCAACTACCACACCAGCATGAGTCTTACAGCAGTTAGAGTAACTGGTTTCCAATAATGGATTGGGCTGAATTTTTAAGACATCTTCCTTGGGTTAGTATTTAATGGAAACAGGAACACATGGGCTAAATAAGGGTATACCGTGAAGATTGGTAGAGCAGCTTAGTATACATTTTTTGCAAAAAACGTATCAACCAAATACCCTGTTTTTTACATCTTTTACTAGCACTTGCGGATTACTGCAACATTTTTTCAAACTGAGTGTTTTTGGTTTTACTATTCTCTTTTGTGTCTTCTGGTAGAGAGGGTGGTTTAATGTCATTTACCCTTATGAAGATTGTTGGTAATTATAATAACTACTGTATTTTCTGGCGTATGAGACTACTTTTTAACCCTTGAAAATCTTCTCAAAAGTCGGGTATCGTCTTATACGCCAGGTGTCGTCTTATAGGGCAGGTATCTGTGGTCGCCGCATATTGTGGGGGGAGCGACCCCAATGACAAGGAGAGGGGGCACTTCACCGGGAAGGTGTAAGTGAAGCAGAGGCAGAGAAGGAGATAATAGGATACAAGGGTGAGCCAGATTAGTGAAAGGAGTGTTTTTCTAGGCACAGCACAGCTCTCTCTCTTATTTGCATAACCCTGGCATCCCAGACGCTGACAGTTTGCTTCACTTACACCTTCCTGGTGAGGCGCTCCCTCACCTTGTCATCGGGACCACTTCCCCCACTATATACTTCGACCGCAGATTGCTCCGCACCCACCCTATAAGACGACACCCGGCATATAAGACAACCCCCGACTTTTGAGAAGATTTTAAATTTTAACTGGAAAAGTTGGGGGTCGTCTTATACGCCCAGTCGTCTTATACGCCGGAAAATACGGTAGTAATGCATTTATTAGGCTAGGAGTGGTGTAGCTGAATACTGAGTGATTATACACCGAATAATAAAATAAAATATTAAGAAAATGTGCAGACAAATCTAATTAAAAAGCAGACCACATTAACAGGCAACACATTAGTTCCGGTAATTAGCACAATGCTCCGTTTTGCAGCCGGTCTGAATACCATAAATGCATATTGCAACCTAATAATTACTGTGGAAATGTGTAATTGTTCAGAACTAACATTGTTTCCAACATCAAAGTTAGGAGAACAGCCATTAACAAAATATCTTATATGTGATATGAGAGACGGCAAGTTCTGTACAGCACTACAAGATATTTTTAGCACTATATAATATTTAAATTATTACTTTTATTGCTTATAGAATAATATTAAGAATAGAGTTTTTTTCCATGATGTCCTAGCCTCCTTACATACTACAATTCCGATTGTTTAAAAATAGATATGCACTTCCCGTTTGTTAGTTATTTTAGACAAATTAGTGTTGTTTCTTTTTTTGTGTTGTAGTCTTTTTAATTATATATATATATCTACTATATAATTGTCTAAGGGTCACTTCTGTCTTTCTGTCTGTCTGTCCTTCCATATGTCACGGATATTCATTGGTCGCGGCCTCTGTCTGTCATGGAATCCAAGTCGCTGATTGGTCTCGCCAGCTGCCTGTCATGGCTGCCGCGACCAATCAGCAATGGCCACAGTCCGATTAGTCCCTCCCTACTCCCCTGCAGTCAGTGCCCGGCGCCCGCTCCATACTCCCGGCAGTCACCGCTCACACAGGGTTAATGCCAGCGGTAACGGACCGCGTTATGCCGCGGGTAACTCACTCCGTTACCGCCGCTATTAACCCTGTGTGACCAAGTTTTTACTATTGAAGCTGCCTATGCAGCGTCAATAGTAAAAAGATCTAATGTTAAAAATAATAAAAAAAATAAAAAATCATCATATACTCACCCTCCGGCGCCTTTCCCGCTCCTCGCGACGCTCCGGTGCTAAGGATGGTATGCGAGAAGGTCCTTCCATGACGTCACGGTCATGTGACCGTGACGTCATCACAGGTCCTGCACGCCTACGCGAGAAGGACCTGCCATGACGTCACGGTCATGTGGCCGCGACATCATCACACCCTGGGACCGGAAGCTGGCGACAGAACTACAAGGGGCCCTCGGATCGGAAGGTGAGTATATGTTTATTTTTTATTTTTTAACCTGTGACATACGTAGCTGGGCAATATACTACGTAGCTGGGCAATATACTACGTGACTGGGCAATATACTATGTGGCTCTGTGCTGTATACTACGTCACTGGGCAATATACTCAATATACTTCGTGGGCTGTGCAATATAGTACGTGACTGGGCAATATACTACGTGACTGGGCAATATACTACGTGACTGGGCAATATACTACGTGGCTGGGCAATATACTACGTGACTGGGCAATATACTACGTGACTGGGCAATATAAAACGTGGCTGGGCAATATGCTCTGTGCTGTATACTACGTCGCTGGGCAATATACTACGTGGCTCTGTGCTGTATACTACATGACTGGGCAATATACTACGTGACTGAGCAATATACTATGTGGCTGGGCAATATACTACGTGACTGGGCAATATACTACGTGGCTGGGCAATATACTACGTGACTGGGCAATATACTACGTGGCCTGTGCAATATACTACGTGACTGGGCAATATACTATGTGACTGGGCAATATACTAAGTGGCTGGGCAATATACTACGTGACTGGGCAATATACTATGTGACTGGGCAATATACTAAGTGGCTGGGCAATATACTACGTGGCTGTGCAATATACTACGTGGCTCTGTGCTGTATACTACGTCACTGGGCAATATACTACGTGACTGAGCAATATACTATGTGGCTGGGCAATATGCTCTATGCTGTATACTACGTCACTGGGCAATATACTACGTGGCTGGGCAATATACTACGTGACTGGGCAATATACTACGTGGCCTGTGCAATATACTACGTGACTGGGCAATATACTATGTGACTGGGCAATATACTAAGTGGCTGGGCAATATAGTACGTGATTGGGCAATATACCACGTGGGCTGTGCAATATACTACTTGGCTCTGTGCTGTATACTACGTCGCTGGGCAATATACTACGTCGCTGGGCAATATACTACATGGCTGGGCAATATACTGTGAGGACATGCATATTTTAGAATACCCGATGGGTTAGAATCGGGCCACCATCTAGTGTGTGTACATATATACAGTATATATATATATATATATATATATATATATATATATACATATATAGTAGTAGAAAAAACGGAACAGCACAACGCTTTACTTATCTTCTGGGTGCAAAGCCTCCAGGAAGCCCGTCCACCGGCTATCCTTAGTCCATAGATTCAAGCAAAAAACAGGCAGCACTCCATTATATCTTGATCAACTGTGCAGAGTTTAATCAGACCCACATGTCTTTACTACGACGTTTCGGCTCCAAATGAGCCTTTCTCAAGCAGTGGGTGAGCTGTTCAGGTGCATATAAATACATTTTCAACCATAACTTGCCTTAATGGGCCATTAGTGAAACAGTACATGTGTTCATGATTTACATATTAGGCGTACTCATTAATATTATAAAGTGGTAAAGTGCATCATACAGTACTTCCTGTGTTCGTGCTATTATGTGACATGATCTTTATCTCATATTCCACATCTCTTACCACCGGAGCAACTACCTGGTAATGGAGGACATCTTCACAGTACTCGGCGTTCTCTAAGCGCAACTGCGCATGTCTGCTACGTCACATCACTGTGCTAGACGCAGACCAATCAAGCAGCGCCAGCGCATGCGCAATAGCGTTCTATATCGCCATCTTTGTAGTGGCGTCTTACATTAGAAGGTCAATCCTCTACAAAAGGGACGGCGCCTGCGCATACTGCACTGGCAGTTCCTGGCAACCGCTTGTATTAGCCAGTACTCCCCTTGGCCTCTGTGTAACCATGGTAATTTCATTTAAACGTAATAGTTATATCAAAACACACAGTAAGTCCTCATTTCTTAGAGCATACCATCTCTATACATTCGTGCCATGTAGACCTTTAAAGCGCATATATTCGCCCTGACACTCCGGACTAGACCCACAAAAAGCCATAGCCCGGGGGTCATACAGTCACATACCTGGCAGCAGGCTAACCCTCTCAAGTCAGCTTGCCCCAAGCGGCGCCGAGTACTGTGAAGATGTCCTCCATTACCAGGTAGTTGCTCCGGTGGTAAGAGATGTGGAATATGAGATAAAGATCATGTCACATAATAGCACGAACACAGGAAGTACTGTATGATGCACTTTAGCACTTTATAATATTAATGAGTACGCCTAATATCTAAATCATGAACACATGTACTGTTTCACTAATGGCCCATTAAGGCAAGTTATGGTTGAAAATGTATTTATATGCACCTGAACAGCTCACCCACTGCTTGAGAAAGGCTCATTTGGAGTCGAAACGTCGTGGTAAAGACATGTGGGTCTGATTAAACTCTGCACAGTTGATCAAGATATAATGGAGTGCTGCCTGTTTTTTGCTTGAATATATATATACTAGACTGTGGCCCGATTCTAACGCATCGGGTATTCTAGAATATGCATGTCCCTGTAATATATGGACAATGATGATTCCAGAATTCGCGGCAGACTGTGTCCGTCGCTGATTGATCGAGGCAACCTTTATGACATCATCGTCGCCATGGCAACCATTATGACATCATCGTCGCTGTGCCCGTTGCTGATTGGTCGAGGCCTGGCGGCCTCGACCAATCAGAGACGCGGGATGTCTGCGTCGATGCTGTGCCGGTCTCTGATTAGTCGAGGCCTGGCGGCCTCGACCAATCAGAGAGCCGGGATTTCCAGGACAGACAGACAGACAGAAAGACAGACAGACAGACAGACGGGAAAACCCTTAGACAATTATATATATATATATATATATATATATTGGGGGAAATAAGTATTCGATCCCTTGCTGATTTTGTAAGTTTGCCCACTGACAAAGACATGAACAGTCTATAACTTTAAGGGTAGGTTAATTTTAACATTGAGAGATAGAATATCAAAAATAAAATCCAGAAAATCACATTGTATAAATTGTATAAATTTATTTGCATTTTGCAGTGAGAAATAAGTATTTGATCCTCTACCAACCATTAAGTGTTCTGGCTCCTACACACCAGTTAGATGCTCCTAATCAACTTGTTAACTGCATTAAAGACAGCTGTCTTACATAGTCACCTTTAAAAAAGACTCCTGTCCACAGACTAAGTCAGACTATAACCTCTACAACATAGGCAAGACCAAAAAGCTTTATGAGGATGTCCGGGACAAAATCTTACCTCGTGGGGTATCCTTGATCAGGAGGAAGATAAGAGATCAGCCTAAAACTACATGGGGGGAACTTGTTAATGATATCAAGGCAGCTGGGACCACAGTCACCAAGAAATCCATTGGTAGCACATTACGCTGTAAAGGTTTAAAATCCTGCAGTGCCAGCAAGGTCCCCCTGCTCAAGAAGGCACAAGTGCAGGCCCATCTGAAGTTTGCCAATGAACATCTGGATGATTTTGTGAGTGATTGGGAGAAGGTGCTGTGGTCAGATGAGACAAAAATTAAGCTCTTTGGCAATAACTCAACTCACCGTGTTTGGAGGAAGAGAAATGTTGCCTATGACCCAAAGAACACCTTCCCCATTGTCTAGCATGGAGGTGGAAACATTATGTTTTGGGGGTGTTTCTCTGCTAAAGGCACAGGGCTACTTCATCACATCAATTGGAGAATGGATGGAGCCATGTACCGTAAAATCCTGAGTGACAACCTCCTTCCCTCCACCAGGACATTAAAAATGGGTCATGGCTGGGTCTTCCAGCAAGATAATGACCTAAAACATACAGCCAAGGCAACAAAGGAGTGACTCAAAAAGAAGTACGTTAAGGTCTAGCCAGTCTCCAGACCTTAATCCCATAGAAAACTTATGGAGGAGGTTGAAGCTCCGAGTTGCCAAGCGACAGCCTCAAAATCTTAGTGATTTAGAGATGATCTGCAAAGAGGAGTGGACCAAAATTCCTCCTGACGTGAGTAAATCTCATCATCAACTACAAGAAAAAGTATGACTGCTGTGCTTGCCAGTAAGAGTTTTGCCACCAAGTATTAAGTATTTTTTTTGCCAGAGGCATCAAATACTTATTTCTCACTGCAAAACTCAAATACATTTATATAATTTATGCAATGTGATTTTCTGGATTTTATTTTTGATACTCTACAGTATCTCTCAATGTTAAAATTAACCTACTCTTAAAACTAAAGACTGTTCATGTCTTTGTCAGTGGGCAAACTTACAAAATCAGCAAGGGATCAAATAATTATTTCCTTCACTGTAATGCTTCATACAGAATGGGTCCCATAAAAAGGTTGATACATTAAAAAAAATTAAATACTTACCCTTCCCTCTTTCCGCTATATGGCTGGTCTCCTCAGCGACTTCTGTCTTTCTGCAGTGCTCAGGACAGAGGACACGCTGAAGTGACATCATCACATCCTCTGCCCTGAGACTTCACAGAGTAAGAAAACGCGAAAACAGGACAGTTTAAAGCATGGGGGGCGTGTCGGTGTCCCCGACGGCACTTGTCGGGTGCACCAGATGGTGACACTGGCAGTGCATGTCTGCAAGGGCCCCCGTCCACCTTTGGATCCCTGCACAGATGCATTGGCGCTTTATCCGCTATGTAGGCTATGCTTACAACATATCGGCATTTACATCCGAACCCCTGGACAACAGGTCCATTGACTATAATGATGCAGGCAGTCACAGTATGCACTATTATACATAATTTATAACTACATTTTGCTGCTATCCTCAAATAGGCATTATGTATAAATCCCATCCACTATTGAAACAGTATGTCGCTGTTATTTTGCACAACAAAAATACTCAGGGCCCGTTACATCAGGACCCATGTACATGCCGTCTTAATGAGGAGATGTGCTGGAGTTGCTCCTCATTAACCTCTTCATGACCTTTGACATACCTGTACATCATGGAAGGGAAGGAGTTCCCGACCAATGAAGTATAAGTACGTCACAGCAATCGTGCGGGCAAAGGAGCTGTAGTCATGTGATGGCCGCTGGGAGATCAGCTTACATGACAGCTGAGACCTGGCTCAGAGCATGGTCTAAGAGGCTCCTGTCAGTGCAGCATTGACATGTATCAAGCATTGCAATGCATTATACCAGCGATCAGTCATAAAAGTTAAAGTCCCACAGAGGGACTGATTAAAAAAGTAAAAAAAATTGTAAAAATATTATTAACCCCTCTGTGACCTTAGACGTACTATCCCGTCAAGGTGCCCTGGGCTTATCTGACCCTGGACGGGATAGTACGTCATAGCGATCGGCAGCGCTCACGGGGGGAGCGCCGCCGATCGCGGCCGGGTGTCAGCTGCTTATCGCAGCTGACATCCGGCACTATGTGCCAGGAGCGGTCACGGACCGCCCCCGGCACATTAACCCCTGGCACACCGCGATCAAACATGATCGCGATGTGCCGGCGGTGCAGGGAAGCATCGTGCAGGGAGGGGGCTCCCTGCGGGCTTCCCTGAGCCCCCCGCAGCAACGCGATGTGATCGCGTTGCTGCGAGGGTCTTACCTCCCTCCCTCCCTGCTCCAGCCCCGGATCCAAGATGGCCGCGGATCCGGGTCCTGCAGGGAGGGAGGTGGCTTCACAGAGCCTGCTCAGAGCAGGCACTGTGAAGCCTACAGCGCTGCTAGTCAGATCAGTGATCTGACAGAGTGCTGTGCAAACTGTCAGATCACTGATCTGTGATGTCCCCCCCTGGGACAAAGTAAAAAAGTTAAAAAAAAAAACTCCAAATGTGTAAAAAAAAATAAAAAAAAAAAAATTTCCAAAATAATTAAAAAAAAATATATATATATTATAATAATAATAATAATAATAATAATAATAATTTTATTTATATAGCGCCAACATATTCCGCAGCGCTTTACAAATTATAGAGGGGACTTGTACAGACAATAAACATTACAGCATAACAGAAATACAGTTCAAAACAGATACCAGGAGGAGTGAGGGCCCTGCTCGCAAGCTTACAAACTATGGGGAAAAGGGGAGACACGAGAGGTGGAATATTATTCCCATAAATACATTTCTTCATCTAAATAAAAAAAAAAAACAATAAAAGTACACATATTTAGTATCGCCGCGTCCGTAACGACCCGACCTATAAAACTGTCCCACTAGTTAACCCCTTCAGTAAACACCGTAAGAAAAAAAAAAAAACGAGGCAAAAAACAACGCTTTATTATCATACCGCCGAACAAAAAGTGGAATAACACGCGATCAAAAGGACAGATATAAATAACCATGGTACCGCTGAAAACGTCATCTTGTCCCACAAAAAAACGAGCCGCCATACAGCATCATAACCAAAAAAATAAAAAAGTTATAGTCCTGAGAATAAAGCGATGCAAAAATAATTATTTTTTCTGTAAAATAGTTTTTATCGTATAAAAGCGCCAAAACATAAAAAAATGATATAAATGAGGTATCGCTGTAATCGTACTGACCCGAAGAATAAAACTGCTTTATCAATTTTACCAAACGCGGAACGGTATAAACGCCTCCCCCAATAGAAATTCATGAATAGCTGGTTTTTGGTCATTCTTCCTCACAAAAATCGGAATAAAAAGCGATCAAAAAATGTCACGTGCCCGAAAATGTTTTCAATAAAAACGTCAACTCGTCCCGCAAAAAACAAGACCTCACATGACTCTGTGGACCAAAATATGGAAAAATTATAGCTCTCAAAATGTGGTATTGCAAAAAATATTTTTTGCAATAAAAAGCGTCTTTCAGTGTGTGACGGCTTCTAATCATAAAAATCTGCTAAAAAACTCGCTATAAAAGTAAATCAAACCCCCCTTCATTACCCCCTTAGTTAGGGAAAAAAAATGTATTTATTTCCATTTTCCCATTAGGGCTAGGGTTAGGGTTAGGGCTAGGGTTAGGGCTAGGGGTAGGGTTAGGGCTAGGGGTAGGGTTAGGGTTAGGGCTAGGGTTAGGGTTAGGGCTAGGGCTAGGGTTAGGGCTAGGGTTAGGGTAAGGGCTAGAGTTAGGGCTAGGATTAGGGCTAGGGTTAGGGTTAGGGCTAGGGTTAGGGCTAGGGTTAGGGCTAGGGTTAGGGTTGGGGCTACAGTTAGGGTTGGGGCTAAAGTTAGGGTTAGGGTTTAGATTACATTTACAGTTGGGAATAGGGTTGGGATTAGGGTTAGGGGTGTGTCAGGGTTAGAGGTGTGGTTAGGGTTACCGTTGGAATTAGGGTTAGGGGTGTGTTTAGATTAGGGTTTCAGTTATAATTGGGGGGTTTCCACTGTTTCGGCACATCAGGGGCTCTCCAAACACGACATGGCGTCCGATCTCAATTCCAGCCAATTCTGCGTTGAAAAAGTAAAACAGTGCTCCTTCTCTTCCGAGCTCTCCCGTGTGCCCAAACAGGGGTTTACCCCAACATATGGGGTATCAGCGTACTCAGGACAAATAGGACAACAACTTTTGTGGTCCAATTTCTCCTGTTACCCTTGGGAAAATACAAAACTGGGGGCTAAAAAATAATTTTTGTGGGAAAACAAAAAGATTTTTTATTTTCACGGCTCTGCGTTATAAACTGTAGTGAAACACTTGGGGGTTCAAAGTTCTCACAACACATCTAGATAAGTTCATTGAGGGGTCTAGTTTCCAATATGGGGTCACTTGTGGGGGGTTTCTACTGTTTAGGTACATTAGGGGCTCTGCAAACGCAATGTGACGCCTGCAGACCAATCCATCTAAGTCTGCATTCCAAATGATGCTCCTTCCCTTCCGAGCCCTCCCATGCGCCCAAACGGTGGTTCCCCCCCATATATCGGTATCAGCGTACTCAGGACAAATTGGACAACAACATTTAGGGTCCAATTTCTCCTGCTAACCTTGGAAAAATACAAAACTGGGGGCTAAAATATAATTTTTGTGGAAAAAAAAATATTTTTTATTTGCACGGCTCTGCGTTATAAACTGTAGTGAAATACTTGGGGGTTCAAAGCTCTCACAACACATCAAGATGAGTTCCTTAGGGGGTCTACTTTCCAAAATGGTGTCACTTGTGGGGGGTTTCTACTGTTTAGGTACATTAGGGGCTCTGCAAACGTAATGTGACGCCTGCAGACCATTCCATCTAAGTCTGCATTCCAAATGGCGCTCCTTCCCTTCCGAGCCCTCCCATGCGCCCAAACGGTGGTTCCCCCCCCCCCCACATATGGGGTATCAGCGTACTCAGGACAAATTGGACAACAACTTTTGGGGTCCAATTTCTCCTGTTACCCTAGGGAAAATACAAAACTGGGGGCTAAAAAATAATTTTTGTGGGAAAAAAATTTTGTTTTATTTTTATGGCTCTGCATTATAAACTTCTGTGAAGCCCTTGGTGGGTCAAAGTGCTCACCACACATCCAGATAAGTTCCTTAGGGGGTCTACTTTCCAAAATGGTGTCACTTGTGGGGGGTTTCAATGTTTAGGCACATCAGTGGCTCTCCAAACGCAACATGGCGTCCCATCTCAATTCCTGTCAATTTTGCATTGAAAAGTCAAACGGCGCTCCTTCCCTTCCGAACTCTCCCATGCGCCCAAACAGTGGTTTACTGCCACATATGGGGTATCAGCATACTCAGGACAAATTGGACAACAACTTTTGAGGTCCAATTTCTTCTCTTACCCTTGGAAAAATAAAAAATTGGGGGCAAAAATATAATTTTTGTGAAAAAATATGATTTTTTATTTTTACGGTTCTGCATTATAAACTTCTGTGAAGCACTTGGTGGGTCAAAGTGCTCACCACACATCCAGATAAGTTCCTTAGGGGGCCTACTTTCCAAAATGGTGTCACTTGTGGGGGGTTTCAATGTTTAGGCACATCAGGGGCTCTCCAAACGCAACATGGCGTCCCATCTCAATTCCTGTCAATTTTGCATTGAAAAGTCAAATGGCGCTCCTTCCCTTCCGAGCTCTCCCATGCGCCCAAACAGTGGTTTACTGCCACATATGGGGTATCAGCGTACTCAGGACAAATTGCACAACAACTTTTGGGGTCCATTTTCTCCTGTTACCCTTGGTAAAATAAAACAAATTGGAACTGAAGTAAATTTTTTGTGTAAAAAAGTTAAATGTTCATTTTTATTTAAACATTCCAAAAATTCCTATTAAACACCTGAAGGGTTAATAAACTTCTTGAATGTGGTTTTGAGCACCTTGAGGGGTGCAGTTTTTAGAATGGTGTCACACTTGGGTATTTTCTATCATATAGACCCCTCAAAATGACTTCAAATGAGATGTGGTCCCTAAAAAAAAATGGTGTTGTAAAAATGAGAAATTGCTGGTCAACTTTTAACCCTTATAACTCCCTAACAAAAAAAAAATTTGGTTCCAAAATTATGCTGATGTAAAGGAGACATGTGGGAAATGTTACTTATTAAGTATTTTGTGTGACATATCTCTATGATTTAATTGCATAAAAATTCAAAGTTTGAAAATTGCGAAATTTTCGCCAAATTTCCATTTTTTTCACCAATAAACGCAGGTACTATCAAAGAAATTTTACCATTGTCATGAAGTACAATATGTCACGAGAAAACAATGTCAGAATCACCAGGATCCGTTGAAGCGTTCCAGAGTTATAACCTCATAAAGGGACAGTGGTCAGAATTGTAAAAATTGGCCTGGTCATTGACGTGCAAACCACCCTTGGGGGTAAAGGGGTTAAAAGAAATAATCACAAAATAATACTAAAAAAATATTATACCCATAAATAGGTATTTTTTATGTAAAAGTACACATATTTGATATTGCCGTATCCGGAATGAAGCGAACTATAAAATTGTCACACTAATTAACCTATTCAGTGAACACAGTAAGGCTGGGTTCACACTGCGTCTGTGGCGTCCGTTAGGCTACGTTCACATTTGCGGCTTTGGACGCAGCGGCGTCGCTGCAAAACAACGCACACGTCATGTTTCCCTATCTTTAACATTGGGGACGCATGTGCGTTCGTTTTCATGCGTTTCGGTGCGTTTTGCGACGCATGCGTCCTTTCGACGCACCTGGCAGTGCGTTGCAAACGCAACATGTTGCATTTTTTCTGCGTCCAAAATTGTAAAAAAAACGCTTGCGTCGCACTTGCGTTGTATTTGCGTCGTCGAAACTTCAAATCCTCCATTGAAGTGTATTGGCAATGCAGAAGACGCAAGTACTTGCGTTGTTGTGCGTTGTAGGATGCATGCGTTCTTTACTTTAAAGGGAACCTGTCACCCCGTTTTTTGAGATTGAGCTATAAATACTGTTAAATAGGGCCTGCGCTGTGTGTTCCTATAGTGTATGTAGTGTACCCCGATTCCCCACCTATGCTGAGAAATAACTTACCAAAGTCGCCGTTTTCGCCTGTCAATCAGGCTGGTCAGGTCGGGAGGGCGTGGTGACATCGCTGGTTCTTCCTCAGCTTTACGTTGGTGGCGTAGTGGCGTAGTGGTGAACAAGCAGCGCGCGATCTGCGCTGTAATCCCTTGCATCGGTGGGGGCGGCCATCTTCCTGGGGCCGCGCGTGCGCAGATCGAGTGCTCTGCTGCACGGGGCTTCAGGAAAATGGCCGCGGGATGCCGCGCGTGCGCATTAGAGATCGCGGCGGCCATTTTCCCAAAGCCGAGTTTGCATCTCGGCTTTGGGAAAATGGCCGCCGCGATCTCTAATGCGCACGCGCGGCATCCCGCGGCCATTTTCCTGAAGCCCCGTGCAGCAGAGCACTCGATCTGCGCACGCGCGGCCCCAGGAAGATGGCCGCCCCCACCGATGCAAGGGATTACAGCGCAGATCGCGCGCTGCTTGTTCACCACTACGCCACTACGCCACCAACGTAAAGCTGAGGAAGAACCAGCGATGTCACCACGCCCTCCCGACCTGACCAGCCTGATTGACAGGCGAAAACGGCGACTTTGGTAAGTTATTTCTCAGCATAGGTTTGGAATCGGGGTACACTACATACACTATAGGAACACACAGCGCAGGCCCTATTTAACAGTATTTATAGCTCAATCTCAAAAAATGGGGTGACAGGTTCCCTTTAAAAATAGAGAAACTGAAAAGACCCTATATATTAAAAAAGGGTTGAACGCATGCATTAAAAATGCATGCGTTCTACTTGCGTCTTTCGTGCGTCGTGCGTTGCGTCCACGACGCTGCGTCCAAAGCCGCAAATGTGAACGTAGCCTTAGACGGACTACGTTACACCGCGGCATAACGTGGTGTAATGCAGTCCGTTAACGCCGCCATTATGTCCTATGTCGGACGCATCGCTAGCACACGCCCACAATGGGCGTGCGCTAGCGATGTGCCGTCATTGAGTGACGGACCCTGGGACGCGGGCTGCAGCATTTCCGGGTCTGTCACCACTAGCGCAGATAGAGCATCTGCTAGCTCTATCTGCGCTAGCGTGATGACACATCGGCACTTGCGTTAACAGCAGCCCGTTAACGTATGTATTGAACAGGCTACTGTTAACGCAATGTGAACCCGTCCTTAATAGTAACTAAAAAAGAATGCAACAAACTATGCTTTTCATAATACTGCCGAACAAAAAGTGGAATAAAATGTGATAAAAAATATAAATGTATATAAAAATGGTATAACTGAAAAAATCATCTTGTCCCTCAGAAAAACTAGCCGCCATATAGCTACATCAATGGAAAAATAAAAAATGCTGTAGCTCTCGCAATAAAACGGTGGAAAACCAATTATTTTTTTCCATAAAATAGTTTTTGTTGTGTAAAAGCAGCAAAACATAAAACAACTATTCCTGAATTGCTGGTTTTTGTTATTTGTGCATCCCAAAAATCGGAATAGAAAGTGATCATATCAAAAAATGTTATATGCCTGAAAGTGGTACCAATAAAAATGTCAACTCGTCCCGCAAAAACCATCACATGACTTAGTCAGCAGAAATATAGAAAAATTAAGGCTCTCCAATAAGGTGATACAAAAACTTGTTTGTTTTTGTGTGCAACAGCAGCCAAACACACAAAAAAAAAAACGCTCTAAATCTGGTTTCACTGTAATTGCACTGGCCAGATAAATAAAGTCATCTAATCACTTATACCGCACAAGGAACAGCGTAAAAAAATTAATTTAATCCATTTCTTTATTTATTCTATAAATATGTTCATTTTGCCTCCCAAAAATAGCCGGATGGGTTGGCTCACATTTATCCTGCACTCTGTGCTGAGCACCTGCATCAGAGTTTTCATGTAAGTGTCTGAAATATATGATTCAGATGGAACCCACAGTTGAAGATTCCCTATAATTAGGCAGATGGAGACACTGTGGAAGCCGTCTGGCCTATGATCCATTGGTGTCAGTCTTTTCAAGTGTTCCTAAAATCACATTCGGAAGTTAAATAGCACTCCTTATTTTCGGAGGTACTGCCATGTGCAGGTATTGCCTTGTGAAAATGCAATATCTGAGGCCAGGGGTGTCAATATGATCACTGTTCCCTTAGATTTGTGAGAGTTTGTAAAATGAGGTCACTCGTGGGGGGGGAGGGGAGTTTTGCTGTTCTGGGACCTCAGTGGCTCTGCCAATGTGGCATTGCATCATCAAACCAGTCCAGCAAAATCTGAACTCCCAATATGGCGCTCCTTTCCTTTTGAGCTTTGCACTGTACCTCTAAAGTAGTTTTCGACCACATATGATGTATTAGAGTACTCAGGACAAATTGCATAGCATATTTTGTGTTCCATTTTCTCCTATTATCCCTTTTGAAAATTGAAAACTTGAGGCCAAAGTAACATTTTGGTGGAAAAAATGGTAATTTTCCATTGACTTGGCCCAATGTTATACAATTCTGTGAATCACTTGAGGGTTAAAAATGCTCACTACACTGCCAGATGAATTCCTCAAGAGATCTGCAAATGCAAAATGGTGTCCGCCATCTATTGCAGCCAGTTTTGCGCTACAATAGTCAAATGGCACTCTTTCCCTTCCGAGCCCTTCCGTGCACCCAAATAGTAGATTTCCACCACATATGGGGTGCGTCTGCATACACAAGAGAATTTTCAAAACAAATTGTATGGTCCGTTTTCTCATGGTACCCTTAATAAAATGCAAAATTTAGAGCTAAGTGAACATTTTTGTAGGAAAAATTATTTTTTTTCCCCATACATATTGCTTTAATTCTTAAAAGTTAATAAACTTCTTGAATGTTGTTTTGAGTACTTTGAGGGATGCAGTTTTAAAATAGTAGCACTTTTACATATTTTCTCTCATATAGGCCACTCAAAGTCAATTCAATTGATCTGTGGTCCGTAAAAAAAAGTTTTGTAAATTTTGTTGGAAAAATTAGAAATTGCTGATAAACTTTTAACCCTTCTAACTGCCTAACAAAAAATTATGTTAAAAAAATTATGTTTTAAAAAAGATGGTGATGTAAAGTAGACCTATTTGAAATGTTATTTACAAATTATTTTATACAGCATGACTAACTGGCTTAAGGATGTAAAAATTGAAAGTTTAAAAATTGTGAAATTTTCCAATTATTCACCAAAATTCTGATATTTTCACAAATAAACGCCAAAACATTTGACCTAAATTTACCACTAATATGAAATGCAATGCGTCACAAAAAAAAAACATTTCTCTAAATCACTGAGATCATTGAAGAGATCCAGAGTTATGACTACATAAAGTGATACTGGCCAGAATTGTAAAATTTGGCCAGGTCAAGAAGGTGAAAACAGGCCCATGCTGGAGAAAGATTTGTGGCGTAGTGAATTCTGCCGCTTGTCAATTTGAATTTGACAAGCGGTAATTGCCGCCTCCCTCCCCCAATCCCCGTTTAACCCACTTTGCTAGAGCTGGGTAAAAACAGTGTGAAAACACCAAAAGGTGCATAATTTTACTGTAGTCGCCAATTGCCACAACATTTTGCGACTTTTCAAAGTTTTTTATGTCAGAAAACTGGCGTAACAGCTTTGAAGAATCGGATCCTCAATGTCAAAAACTCATTACGGGAACTTAACCTTATTATTTGTAGTGTTACATCTCTTTATTGCATCGACATTACTTAGTTGGTCATATAGTAGTATATGGCATATTATTTCCAATTAGTAATATCTACCTTCTGTAACAATCTAGCTAATATCTCACCTCTTAGACTGTTTTGCCTCAATCAACCTAGTGTATGGCTAGATTTAGAAGTTTTGGAGGTACTCAGTTCATTCATTCCACAAAAGGGTAAATCGAGGGATGATGATGCAGAACTTAGTAAGACTTCCTAAAACGTTATATATTGTGTGTCTTAGTAAGCATTGGTGAAGAAACTGAAATATAAGATTTCTGAACCCATGCGATGACTACCTCATTTTCTCTCCTGAAATTTGCATTCCATATAACACACATCACTTTATAGTTATGAAGTAAGCTGTGTTACTGCAAGAGAGAATAGTATGAGTAATTTAGTGACTCATAGTAATTGAAGATTGCACAGAACTTTTGCCATATAGCCTAAAACTTAATTTTCCTAATAATAAGATACCTAATATTTTTAACCCCTTGTCGCTACATTGAGTTTTCACTTAAGTGCTTTTTTTATATAAAAAAAATAAATAAAGATACACACAACGTTTAACTATCAGAGTAACTGTACACTGTAGGAGTATTTGTAAAAAGAAAAAAACACACATAAAGGCAGCAGAGACAGAGAGACTCATTGTCAAAGTAAGAATAATCCAAACATATTCAACTACATAAATATGAGACTACAAAGTTACAGTATTGGCCCCATCAACAATAGTCTTTGTAAAGTGGTGGAAGAAAGTAAAGGGAAATACCAATCAGTTTAAGGGTATGTGCACACGTCCAGAATGCATGCAGAGTTTTCCTGAGATAAACCTGAGGTTTTCCGCAGGAATTCTGCATGCAGTTTTTTTTTTGCATTTTTTTTTGCGGATTTTGCACATTTTTTGTGCGTTTTGTTTGCGGATTTTATGCAGATTTTTTGCGTTTTTTTCCGGAAACTCCAATATAATGTGAAATCCGCAAAAAATCTGCAAAAATAATGAACATGATGCTTCTTTTTCTTTTTGCGGAAAAAAATGCATCATGTGCACAAAAAATGATAGGATGCATGTGTATTTACTTAGGGTGCTTTCACATTGTATTCGTGTCCCTGTTGGGGCATGCGTCCGATATTCCCTGCAAAACTGGCTCTGGACACAGGCGCCAATGGGGCCAATAGACTGTAACGATCACAGCAGAGCAAACGTGACCTCTGCCTTGAACTTTTTTCCGGAGTCTATGCCTACAGGAGGTGGACACTCAGACATAGTAGTCTGAGTCTGAGTGTTCGCCTCCTGTAGGCATACACTCCCGAAAAAAAATGCATCGCTGAGTGCACGTTCGCTCTGCCATCACCATTACAGTCTATTGGCCCCATCGGCGCATGGGTCCGGACATCATTTTGCGCGGGATTTCAGAGGTATGCCCCAACAGGGACACAGAACACAATGTAAAAGCACCCTAAGTAAATCTAATGACTGATGGCATGTTTAGGTTACCATAAATTCTCCATTAACCCCTTCACCCCGAAGCCTGTTTTCAACTTCCTGACCGGGCCATTTTTTTCAATTCTGACCACTGTCACTTTATGAGGTCATAACTCTGAAATGCTTCAACGGATCCTGGTGATTCTGAGACTGTTTTCTCTTGACATATTGTACTTTATGATAGTGGTAAAATTTCTTCGATTTGACTTGCGTTTATTTGTGAAAAAAATGGAAATTTGGCGAAAATTTTGAACATTTTGCAATTTTTTAACTTTTAGTTTTATGCCCTTAAATTAGAGTCATATCATACAAAATAGTTAATAAATAACATTACCCACATGTCTGCTTTACATTAACATAAATTTTGAAACATCATTTTTTTTTTGTTAGGAAGTTATAAAGGTTTAAAATTGACCAGCGATTTCTAATTTTTACAACAAAATTTGCAAAACCATTTTTTTTAGGGACCACCTCACACTTGAAGTGACTTTGAGGGGTCTATATGACAGAAAATGCCCCAAAGTGACACCATTCTAAAAACTGCACCCCTCAAGGTACTCAAAACCACATTCAAAAAGTTTATTAACCCTTGAGGTGCTCCACAGGAATTTTTGGAATGTTTTTTAAAAAATTGAACATTTAACTTTTTTTCACAAAATTTTTACTTCAGATCCAATTTGTTTTATTTTATCAAGGGTAACAGGAGAAATTGAACCACAAAAGTCGTTGTACAATTTGTCCTGAGTACGCCAATACCCCATATGTTGGTGTAAACCATTGTTTTGGCACATGGCAGATCTCGGAAGGGAAGGAGCGCCGTTTGACTTTTCAATGCAAAATTGGCTGGAATTGAGATCGGAACCCATGTCGCGTTTGGAGAGCCCCTGATGTGCCTAAACAGTGGAAACCCCCCACAAGTGAACCCATTTTGAAAACTATACCCCTCAAGGAATGTATTTAGATGTGTGGTGAGCACCTTGTACTCCCAGGTGCTTCACTTAAGTTTATAACGTTGAGCCAAGAAAATTAAAAAAGAAAATCACATGTTCCCCACAAAAATGTTATTTTGGCCCCAAGTTTTGCATTTTAACAGGAGAAATTGCACCATATAGTTTGTTTTCCATTTCTCCTGAGTATGCCAATACCCCATATGTGGGGGACTACTACTTTTGAGGCACAGTGCAAAGCTCAGAAGGGAAGAGGTGCCATTTTGGTTTGAGGGTGCCATGTCACATTGGCAGAGCCCCTGAGGTGACAGAACAGAAATTCCCTGTATGTGAATTCATCTAGGGGTGCAGTGATCATATTGACATCACATGTGCCTCACATAATTTTATATCATTGAGCGGCAAAGAAAGAATAAATTACCGTATTTTCCGCTTTGTAAGACGCACTTTATTTCCCCCAAATTTGGGGGGGAAATGTGGGTGCGTCTAACAAAGCGGATATACCGCTTACCATTACAGGCTGGGAGGAGGGGGTGTCCGCCGCCGCTACCGCCTGCCGCCGCTGTCGTCCGCCGCCACTGCCGGGGTTGTCCGCTGCTGCCCCGGGTGATGCTGAAGGCTCCGGTGCTGCGGGGGGCTCTGGCGACATTTTGTGAAAGACCAGAGCCCCCCGGCAGTTCTTCCATGCGTTCCAGTATGACTAATTCCGGGAAAATGGCCGCCGGAATCTCGGGAGATGAGATTTCAGCGCTGAGATCTCATCTCTCGAGATTCCGGCGGCCATTTTCCCGGAGTTAGTTCCAGTATGACTGACTCCGGGAAAATGGCCGCCGGAATCTCGGGAGATGAGATTTCAGCGCTGAGATCTCATCTCTCGAGATTCCGGCGGCCATTTTCCCGGAATTAGTCATACTGGAACGCATGGAAGAACTGCCGGGGGGCTCTGGTCTTTCACAAAATGTCGCCAGAGCCCCCCGCAGCACCGGAGACAGCCCTACAGCACAGGAGCCCCCTGCAGACCCCTCATCCCAGCCTGCAGCAAAGGAGCCCCCTGCAGACCCCTCATCCCAGGCTGCAGCACAGGAGCCCCCCTGCAGCACAGGAGCCCCCTGCAGACCCCCTCATCCCAGCCTGCAGCAATGCTCCACTCCTGCCTCCGGCAACGAGCCTGGGACCCTGATCCACCACAACCACAACCCCTGGTAAGTAATAAGACGCATGGATTATAAGACGCCCCACCAATTTATTAAAAAATAGTTTTTTCCTATTTTTCTCCTCAAAATTTGGGGTGCGTCTTATAATCCGGAGCGTCTTACAAAGCGAAAAATACGGTACATTTTTACCACTAAAATATTGTTTTAGCCCCAAGTTTTTAATTTTGCTAAGGGCTAATAGGAATTTTTTTTCACAACAAACTGAGGTCCATTTTTTCCTGAGTGCACCAATACCCTACATGTAATCGGGAAATATTTTTCAAGCGTGGTGCAAAGCTCAGAAGGCAAAGAGTACCAGATTTTACTTTTATGGTTTGCAGGTGCCATGACCCACGGGAAGAGCCAATGAAGTGCCAGAACAGCAGAACCTCCATAGGTGACCCAATTTTACAAACTACACCTCTCATTGAATTCATCTAGGGGTGCAGTGATCATATTGACACCACAGGTGTGTCACAGAATTTTATACCATTGGGCAATGAAGAAAAAATAACTATATTTCTACCACCAAAATTTGTATAGCCCCAACAGTGGAAACCCCCCACAAGTGACCCCATTTTGGAAATAAGACCCCCTAAGGAACTTATCTAGATGTGTGGTGAGCATTTTTAACCCCCAATTGGTTCACTAAAGTTTAGAATGTAGAGCCGTGAAAATTAAAAAATAATTTTTTCTTTCCACAAAATGATCTTTTAGCCCACAATTTTTTTTCCCAAGGGAAACAGGAGAAATTGGATCGCTAAAGTTGTTGTCCAATTTCTCCTGAGTACGCTGATACCCCATATGTGGGGGGGAACCACTGTTTGGGCGCACGGCAGAGCTCGGAAGGGAAGGAGCACCCTTTGTAATGCAGACTTAGATGGATTGGTCTACAGGTGTCACGTTGCATTTGCAGAGCCCCTGATGTACCTAAACAGTAGAAACCCCCCACAAGTGACCCCATATTGGAAACTAGACCGCCCCAAGGAACTTATCTAGATGTGTTGTGAGAACTTTGAACCCCCAAGTGTTTCACTAAAGTTTATAACGCAGAGCCGTGAAAATAAAAACGGTAATTAGACCTACCAGTAATTGTATTTCCAGGAATCCATCCTGACAGCACCATGGAGGACGTCCTTCTTATCCATAGTGGGACAGGAAACCACGAGAGTTTAAAAGGACCCTCCCCCTACCACCCTTCAGTCATTTTCCAAATAAACACATCTGGATGGATGCAAAAAGATAATTTTATTTTGAACATAAAAATTTTTATACAAATGTTACTTCACATAAGTATACAACGTATTTGTAATAGGGAGGGAACTAACAGTGCTGTCAGGATGGATTCCTGGAAATACAATTACCGGTAGGTCTAATTACCATTTTCCAGGTCACCACCTGACAGCACCATGGAGAAGTACCAAAGGAGATTTTTGGTCCTATGGTGGGACTACTGCCTGAAGCACCTTCCTGCCAAAAGCTAGCTGAGAAGAGACTACATCTAGCTTGTAATGTTTAGAAAAGGTAATGAGACTAGACCAGGATGCAGCTCTGCAGATCTGATCTGCCGAAACCCCTCTTTTTCTGCCCATGAAGCCGCCATAGCCCTGGATGAATGAGCTTTAAGACTGTCTGGGAGATCCCTACGACTGTGCCTGATAAGCTAGGCTAATGGTGGACCTAATCCATCTCGCAATGGTGGATGTTTATGCATTTTTCCCTTTATTAGGTCCTCCAAAAGGCTACTTTCACACTAGCGTCGGCCCGTCGCAGTGCGTCGGGCCGACGTACCGACGCATCCTGTCACAACGCAGCACAAAGGGGGCAGCAGATGCATTACTACAGCGCATCCGCTGCCCCATTGTGAGTTGCGGGGAGGAGGGGCGGAGTTCCGGCCGCGCATGCGCGGTCGGAAATGGTGGACACAACACCAATAAACGTTACAAGCAACGTTTTTTGGTGCCAACGGTCCGACGCAACACGACGCAACCGTCGCACGACGGTTGCGACGTGTGGCAATGCGTCGCAATGCGTAGCTAATACAAGCCTATGGAGAAAAAAACGCATCCTGCAGACAACTTTGCAGGATGCGTTTTCTTCTGCAAAAGGACGCATTACGACGTGCGTCGTACGACGCTAGTGTGAAAGTAGCCTAAAGGACAAAGAGATTACTATCCTGTCTCCAGGCCCTAGTTGCCTCTAAGTATTTAAGTACGGTTTCCCTGACATCCAAGTTATGGAAAAATATCTCCTTTTGATTTCTGAGAAGCTGGCAAAATGATGGAAGCACTATTTCCTGATTTACCGTACATACTCGAGTATAAGCCAAGATTTTCAGCCCAAAAAAATGGGCTGAAAGTGCCCCTCTCGGCTTATACTCGAGGAAGGCGGGGGGTCGGCGGGTGAGGGGGAGCGACGCCTGTCAAACACTCACCTGCTCCCAGCGCTCCTGGCGCGGTCCCCGCATGTCCCACGGTCTTCGAGCGCGGCAGCTTCTTCCCCTGTTCAGCGGTCACTGGTACCGCTCATTACAGTAATGAATATGGACTCCACTCCCATAGGGGTGGAGCCGCATATTCATTACTGTAATGAGCGGTGCCACGTGACCGATCACTACAGGAAGAAGCTGCCGCTCCTGGAGACTTGGGACATGCAGGGACTGCGCCAGGAGCGCTGGGAGTAGGTGAGTATGTCATATTCACCTTTCCGCGATCCACCGCCACCTCATCTTCCGCGTCCTCCGCAGTGACTGTTCAGGTCAGAGGGCGCGATGACGTATTAGTGTGGGCGCCGCCCTCTGCCTGAATAGTCAGTGCGGAGAGACGGGACGCTGAGAGCAGCATTTTTTTTTTAGTGCAGCAGCAGCATTACATGTGGCACAATGCTATATGGAGCATCTATGGGGCCATAAAGAACTGCATGGAGCATTATATGGGGCATCTATGGGGCCATAACTGCATGGAGCATTATATTGGGCATCTATGGGGCCATAACTGCATGGAGCATTATATGGGGCATCTATGGGGCCATAACTGCATGAAGCATTATATGGGGCATCTATGGGGCCATAACTGCATGGAGCATTATATGGGGCATCTATGGGGCCATAAAGAACTGCATGGAGCATTATATTGAACATCTATGGGGCCATAAAGAACTGCATGGAGTATTATATAGGGCATTTATGGGGCCATAAAGAACTGCATGGAGCATGATATGAGGCATCTATGGGGCCATAAAGAACTGCATGGAGCATTATATGGAGCATCTATGGGGCCATAAAGAACTGCATGGGGGATTATATGGAGCATCTATGGGGCCATAACTGCATGGAGCATTACATGGGGCCATAAGAACTGCATGGAGCCTTATGTGGAGCATCTATGGGGCCATAAAGAACTGCATGGAGCATTATCTGGGGCATCTATGGGGCCATAAAGAACTGCATGGAGTATTATATAGGGCATTTATGGGGCCATAAAGAACTGCATGGAGCATTATATGGGGCATCTATGGGGCCATAAAGAACTGCATGGAGCATTATATGGAGCATCTATGGGGCCATAAAGAACTGCATGGAACATTATATGGAGCATCTATGGGGCCATAAAGAACTGCATGGAGAATTATATGGGGCATATTTGTATATAGAGCATCTTATGGGGCCATAATGAACTGTATGCAGCATTATATGGGGCCTATTTTGTATGGAACATCTTATGGGGCCATAATGAACAGTATGGAGCATTATATGGGACTCCTGATTCAATATGGATATTCAAAAACATTTAACCTACTGATGTCTCAATTAATTTTACTTTTATTGGTATCTATTTTTATTTTTTGACATTTTCCGGTAGCTGCTTCATTTTCAACCCTAGGCTTATACTTGAGTCAATAAGTTTTCCCAGTTTTTTGTTGCAAAATTAGGGGGGTCGGCTTATACTCGGGTCGGCTTATACTCAAGTATATACAGTATATTTGAAGCCGAGACCACTTTAGGAAGGAAACCTGGATCAAGTCTTAAAACCAGTCTATCGTCAAATATCTGTAGATAGGGATTTTGGGTGAACAGGGCCTGAAGTTCCCCCAGCCTTTTAGCCGATGTAATGGCTACTAGGATACTAGGGAGGGTGTTTTGAGGGAAAGATTAGCAATGTCTATATCTTCTGCTATATCAAATGGATCTTTACACAACTCATTAAGGACCAGGTTAAGATCCCAAGGTGGGATGGTTTTCCAAATTAAGGGTCTCAACCTTTGAACCGCTCTGGAAAAACGAGCTATCCAAGGGTGGGAAGCCAGGGCAGAATCATAAAATACACTGAGGGCTGCCACCTGAACCCTCAGGGTATGTGCACACGTCAGGATTTCTTGCAGACATTTTCCAGACAAAAACTGGACATTTCTGCCAGAAATCCGCATGCGTTTTTTTTTTGTGTATTTCATGCGTTTTTTACGCGTTTTTGGTGCGTTTTTTTGTGCGTTTTTTCCCAAATGCATAGAATAGCAGGAAAAACGCAGAAAATCTGCAAAATTAATGAACATGCTGCTTTTTTTACCGCAATGCATATTTTTTGCGGAAAAAAACGCATCATGTGCACAAAACATGCAGAATGCATTCTAAATGATAGGATGCATAATGTATGCATTTTTAATGAGTTTTTATCGCAAAAAAAACGCAAAAAAAAACTGAACGTGTGCACATAGCCTCAGAGTACTTGGTTTAAGACCTTTTTTGAATCCCTGTTGCAAAAAATCAAGAATCTTAGGAATGTCAGGGTGGTCAACATCGACCGTTGTGTCTCTACAAAAACTGCAGAATTTTTTCCATATTTTTAGATACAGTAGATTGCAGAAGTTACCGGCATTCCTACTTGCTTGAAGGATGGAGATGACTCCTTCCGAGAGCCCTTTTGCTTTCAGGATCTGGCGTTCAGGATCCAAGCTACTAATTGGAGGCTTTCTGGGTTCTGATGAAGAATCGGACTCTGGAAGAGTAAATCTTCCCTTTCTGGAAGGAGATAGGGTTCCTCTACCGACAGCTTCCTCAGCAGAGGGAACCAGCTTTTTTTGGGCCAGAAAGGGACCACCAAAATAATTTGAGCTCTGTCCTCGCATATTTTCCTGAGGATTCTTGGTATTAATGCAAGAGGGGGGAAAGCATATAACAGACCCCTGCTCCATGATTGAGAGAGGGCGTCTACTCCCGCGGGTCTTTCTCAAGGGTTCAGCGAATAAAAGGTTTTGACCTTTGCGTTTCCTCTGGTCGCGAATAAGTCCACCGTCGGTGTTCCCCAGCGTTGACATATTCTGCTGAAAACTTCGCTGTTCAGTTCCCACTCCGTAGCTGATAGCCTTTCTCTGCTCAGAAAATCTGCAACTTGGTTCTTTTAACCTTCCAGACTGCAGAAATTGAGAGCACCGACTCCTCCGCCCATCTGAAGATTTGATCCGCCAGATGTTGTAATTTTGGATGGACCACCCTGGTGCCGAAGAAATGCTACCGTCGTCTTGTTGTCCGAGAGAATCTTTAGGTGTTTGTTTTTTAGCAGGACCTGAGCCGAACAGAGGACCTTCCAAACTGCGTGTAGTTCTCTGTGATTTGAGGAATTCTTGCTGTCTGTTGAATTCCACTGCCCCTGGTAGTATCTTCCGAGGACCTGACCGCCCCAACCCAGTTGGATTGCATCTGTAGTCACCCTGACAGCGGGAGACTGAATCCATGGGACACCAATTTGTAGATTTCTTGGAATAGTCCACCAGCGTAGCGATTGACTGACCTGATGGGATAGGTGGAACACCTTGTCCAGTGCGGTTTGTCTTCTGTCCCAGGAAGCGAGAACTGCTCTCTGTAACCAACGGGAATGAAACTGGCTCCAGCTGACACATGGGATGCAGGCTGTCATCAATCCCAGGATCTTTATCGCGTCCCTGATAGAGATTCGACTTCTTGAAAATGGGCTAATTCTTTTTATTAAGTCGGACCGCTTCTTGTCTGGAAGAAAAGATTTCCTGACATTTGAGTCCAGGATAACTCCTAGAAATTTTATCCTTGGTTTGGGTGTCAGGTCTGACTTTGACCAGTTTATCACCCAACCTAAATTTTGCAGTGTGGAGATCACCAATTGACAGTCAATTTTGAGCTGCCCCACAGAGTCTGCCACTATTAGAAAATCGTCTAAATAGGGTATTATCATTATGTCCCGTTTTCTTAGATAAGACACTACTTCTACGACAAGTTTTGTAAAAACTCGGCGCTGTCGCCAGACCAAATGGGAGGCAACGAAATTGAAAATGAAAGATCCTTCCTTCCCTTTCTACTGCAAACCTGAGTTATTTTTGATGATCTGGAAAGATTGGTATGTGATAATATGCACTTTTTAAGTCTAAGGTACACATTACTACATCTTTTCCTAACAGGGGAATTGTGGAACGCATTGATTCCATTTTGAACCTCTTGTATTGCAGCCATTTGTTTAAATGCTTTAGGTTTATTATAGTTCGGGATTCCCCCAAGGTTTCTTTATAGAGAAGAGGCCTGAGTAATGTCCTCTTCCTATCTGTTGAGGAGGAACTGGAGATATTGCCTCCATCTACAGAAGATCCTGTATGTCCGACCACATAGGGGAGACTGAAGAGAGATGGACATTTGACACAAAATATCTTTCTGGAGGAAGGGAGTCGAATTCTATTCTGTACCCCTGGGATATGACCTGAAGGACCCAAGGACTTCTGGTAATCCTTTCCCACTCTCCCAGGAAGTTCAACAACCGCCCCTCTATCCTGGTGGCGTCATTTCCTTCGAAACTCCAATCTAGAGGTCGAGGGACCTGAATCTCTATTTTTGTTCCTATTTTCCCCCCCTTCTGATAGCTCCATCTCCCATGTTTTCCCTTACCCCTATAGTCTGATTTCTGACTATAATAGGGCCACTACAGCGGTGCAATAAAAAAAACCCACTGGAGTGGCGCTTTAAATATCACTTAGCAATTAGTGTGGCGCTGCCTCAAAAACATTAAATGGACAAAACACCAGGTCCGGATAGCATACACTCCTGAGTTCTGCAGAACTGTGATTGATTGACAGCCTGTTATGTGTAATATTCAAAAACTGCATAAAAAAGGAAACTATTGACTCAGGAAAATATAGGTATAGTAAGTTTTACCTCAATTGTCGTAAAAGTCTTTCCATGTTTTCTAAGAGATGCAATCCTTTAGTTTCCCAATAGAAAATAACCTCATAATCCAACATCAACATGGGTTTTGAGGGCTAAACTAATTGCATGTTCACATGTTGAGTTTTTGCATTGTTTTTCTGCACAAAAAAAAAAGGATTTGGCAAGAAAAATGATGCGTACATTATACATGTTTTACATTAATTTTTTAAGCATTTTTACTTGTGGTTTTCACTTTCATTTTAAATTGGTGAAGAACGTTGCAAAAATGCTGAAAGAATTGACATGCTACATCTTGTAAAAAATGTAGCAAGGATACAAATACACGTGGAAAAAAAAGCCAGGTACACATGAGATTTCAGGAAAATATTTGCTGTTACCATAAAACGCTGCGTATTTTACACACCTAATAAAAATCTGCAGCAAAAATTCCACATGTGAATATACCCTAAGGTGGTTTCTCCATCATTGTCAGGCCCGCCATCAGGGCATTAAGGTACCGTCACATTTAGAGCGACGCTCCAGCGATATAGACAACGATCCGACCTAAACTAGATCGCTGGAGCGTCGCTGTTAGGTCGCTGTAGAGATGTCAAACACAGCAACTCCAGAACGATGTAGGAGCGATCCAGTGATGTACTTATCGTTCTCGCTGGTTGTTAGCTCCGTGAAAAAACATTGCTGGCATTGTTGCTTTTGCTGTCAAACATGATGAATCACACCGACCTGACGACCAAATAAAGTTCTGGACTTTCAGCTACGACCAGCGATGTCACAGCAGGATCCTGATCGCTGTTGCGTGTCAAACACAACGAGATCGCTATCCAGGACGCTGCAACGTCACGGATCGTTGTCGTTCTCGTTGTAAAGTTGCTCAGTGTGAAGGTACCTTTACTGCTCTTACTGGTGTATGGGGCACAGTGAGCAGAAAAAAAGAGGGGGGCCTGTCCTGTCCGGGCCCCTCCCTCTTTTGCTTTTACTCACCGGTCCCCAGGGTATAATAATGAAATGTGCAGTGATGGTGCCTACATGATGACATCATTGCATAGGCAATGGCATGTACGCGTATCAGGATACCAGTCCAGAAGTTGAGCTGCAGGGGTTCACATGAGCGGTAAGTATGAAACATTCTTTTGTTAATAAAAATGAATTAAATGGATGTGGGGGGGAGCAAATAATGGTGAATTTAGGGTGGGGATAGCAAGTGATGATGTATTGAGGGTGAGGGACGGAGGACAGCAAATGAAGATGTATTGCATGTGGGGAACGGAGGACAGCAAATGATGTATTGAGTAGGGGGAGTGAAAGCAATTATGAATTGGGGGGAAAATTATGAATTGAAGGTGGGTTTGGAAGAGCAAATGATGTTGACTTGAGTGTTGGGGGAGTAAATGATGATGTACTGTGACTGGAGGATGGGGGACAGTAAATGATGATAAATTGAGAGTGGGGGAGAGCAAATGATGAATTCAGGGTGGGGGACAGCAAATTATGTATTGAGAGTGGGGGGCGGGGGTAGCAAATGAAGATGTATTGAGGGTGGGTGAAAGGGGGGCAGCAAATGATGATGTATTGATGTGGGGAGTGCAAAAGAATTTAGAGGTGGGGAAGAGCAAATGATGACTTGAGGGTGGGGGATGGGGAGAGCTAATGATGAATTAAGGATGGGGGTTTGGAACAGCAAATGATGATGTGCTGAGATTGGGGGATGGGGACAGTAAATGATGCTGAATTGATAGTGAGGGACAGCAAATGATGATGAATTAGGGTTGGGGTCAGCAAATAATGATACATCGATGTTGGGGAGACCAAATGATAAATTGAGAGTGGTGGAGAGAAGTTGATAATTAATGGAGGGTAAGGATGGGACAGAGAAGGGACATGACATAATGAATTGAGGTGGAGGAGGGCATGTAAATATATCAGGAGAGCTGGAGATACAGTGTGGGGACGATGAGGATGCAGTAGTGTGACTGGTAGTGAATTGGAGGAAAGAGTACAAGTGCTAATTAATTTATAGATTTATTAGTGGGGAAAGTGGTTATTTATAGTTAGTGGGGGCACAGTGGTGGATTACAACTTATATTTGAAATGGTGGATTTCATAATAGATAATTATATATTATATATTATTCTAAAGAATCGGGAGTCTAGAATCCATATATACTTGAAATTCGGCAGGAGCTTGAAGAGCAACGTCACTGGGCCCGCCTCCACGCAGTAGAAACTTGCTGTGAGGTAAAAATTCAAAAATCACACCAAAATGGCGGGTGGAGTGTGTCACAGTACGGCACGTTTCTGATTGGTCGCTCGCAGCAGGCGGCAACCAATCAGACACTGGACACTGTTGACGTCACTTATCTCCGGACATTAGCTCCGGACATTAGCTCCGGACATTAGCTCCGGACATTATCTCCGCACATTAGCTCCGGACATTAGCTCCGGACATTAGCTCCGGACAAAGCCACGGAAGTTGGCACAAATTGCAGGAAGTAGTATTCTAGGCAATTAATCTCCGGACATTAGCTCCGGACATTAGCTCCGGACAAAGCCACGGAAGTTGGCACAAATTGCAGGAAGTAGTATTCTAGGCAATTATATATTAGATGGTGGGTGCCTGTCTGTATTCAGCTGCATATTATAGAACCAGAAACACATGGGCTACTTGCACATTGAACAAGTCTGTAGGAACCTGTTAACACACCACCAAGAAACTTGAAGACACAAATGAGCACAGTGAGGTCAAAAATACTCTGTTGTAAAAAAATCACAGTAATAAGCAAGTGCTAGTCAAAAGATGGAAAAAACAGGGTATTTAGTTGATACGTTTTTTTTTTTGCAAAAAAGAGTATTTTTTACCTCATCAGAGAGGGATTATATACATTAGGTAGGACTGCTCTATATGGGTATACCTTGATGATTGGTAGAGCAGCTTTGTATACATTTTTTTGCAAAAAATAAAGGATCAACTAAATACCCTGTTTTTTTCCATCTTTTGACTAGCACTTGCTTATTACTGTGATTTTTTTTTACAACAGAGTATTTTTGACCTCACTGTGCTCTTTTGTGTCTTCAAGTTTCTTGGTGGTGTGTGAACAGGTTCCTACAGACTTGTTCATTGTGCAAGTAGCCCATGTGTTTCTGGTTCTGTAATAGTTCTCTTTTTTCTACAAGACTGGGGAGTCCACCACTCCTTATGGGTCATTTGCATCAAAGCTTTTCCATCCAGCATGTCCACATGAAAATTCCCTCTCTGAACCCTGCTTATACAGGTACTATACAGATGATCAGGTTTTTAAATACATCAGAGAGGGATTATATACATTAGGTAGGACTGCTCTATATGGATATACCTTGACGATTGGTGGAGCAGCTTTGTATACATTTTTTTGCAAAAAATAAAGTATCAACTAAATACCCTGTTTTTTCCATCTTTTGACTAGCACTTGCTTATTACTGTGATTTTTTTTTTACAACAGAGTATTTTTGACCTCACTGTGCTCTTTTGTGTCTTCAAGTTTCTTGGTGGTGTGTGAACAGGTTCCTACAGACTTGTTCATTGTGCAAGTAGCCCATGTGTTTCTGGTTCTGTAATTGTTCTCTTGTTTCTACAAGACTAGGAAGTCCACCACTCCTTATGGGTCATTTGCATCAAAGCTGTTCCATCATGCATGTCCACATGAAAATTCCCTCTCTGAACCCTGCTTATACAGGTAATATACAGATGATCAGGTTTTTAAATACATCAGATAGGGATTATATACATTAGGTAGGACTGCTCTATATGGGTATACCTTGGCGATTGGTGGAGCAGCTTAGTATACATTTTTTTGCAAAAAAACGTATCAACTAAATACCCCGTTTTTTTCCATCTTTTGACTAGCACTTGCTTACTCATGTGATTTTCTAACTCTAACTTCAATAAAGCAAGGGCTGTAGTATTTCACTGAATACTGAGAGAATTAGGAAGAGCAGCTAGTCATCATGTGATTGAGCGGTAGAGGAGGGGCTGCAAACGAAATCCTTTCCACAAGTGCTGAAAAATCTACATCCACCTATGCTTACTTTCCTGAGTCACTGCCACTGCTGCAGCCAGTAATGGAGTCCTTCAGAGGAAGGACTGAGCTCACCTATTGCCTGCAGAGCTGACGATGTGACTTCAGTGCGTCAGACAATACTGGGAGCAGGGAAAGAGACTGATGCTGGGATGGTGACTGAGGCTACTTTCACACTAGCGACGTGTGATGGACGTCGCAATGCGTCGTTTAGGAGAAAAAACGCATCCTGCAAAATTGCTTGCAGGATGCGTTTTTTCTCCATTGACTAACATTAGCGACGCATTGTGATGCTTTGCTACACGCCACAACCGTCGTGTTGTGGCGGACCGTCGGCAGCAAAAAACGTTACATGTAACGTTTTTGCTGCGTTGTGTCCTCCCCGGAACTCACAATGCGGCAGCGGATGTGTTGAAAAACAGCATCCGCTGTCCCCGTTGTGCGGCGCTTCCACAGTATGCGTCGGTGCGCCGCAACGTGCAGTGCACGACGCTAGTGTGAAAGTAGCCTAAGCCGTTCTTCTTAGTTTGATGGCTTGTGGCTATCCATCTTCCTCTTGATTACAGTCCAGAGGTTTTTTCCAGGTCTGGAGATCGGGCTGCCCATGACAGGGTTCTGATGTGGTGGGCTCTTCATTTTTGCCAGAGCTGTATATACAAACTACAACTGGGGAGGGGTTTCCGAAACCAGCGCTCCCCATATTAAACGCCATAGTGCACGTTGTGTGGGTTTATATCCCCCGTTTGTCTCTCAGGGTGTTTTTTAGAGAAGCATTAGATGCCCCCGTCTGATCTGTATCCGGCTTTTTCTTCTAACATAATAACGATAGTTCATAGCTGCGACAATCTTTCGGCAATAACAACCTAAGTCAATTCTTTATTGGTTGCTTGTCAATTTTCACTGCAGTTGTCACCCACACATTAGACACGATGATTCTGGGCAGAAAATCGGCTGCGGGAAATAAGTAGGTGTGAACAGAGCTCACTAGCAATGTGCGCAATCCCAGAAAGTTAGCCCTCAGTACTGGGAAGCCTTCCATCGCCAGCCCCGAGTCCCCACTGCACTGACCCGCCTGCTCAGGGCTACCAGGGCGCAGGGCTATGGTGCGAGGAAGTCCAGGCCCGGTACTACAGGCCGGCTGCAGCACACCGTGTACCCGAACAGACACACCGTGTACCCCGTGCATACACACCGTGCACACACACCGAGCCGCACTGTCCTTCACGTGCACAGCCAGCAGCAGCCTAGTCAGTCACTGTGAGAGACCGACGCCTCACACCAGTAACAAGCTCCGCCCCGCCCGTCAGCCTCACTGTTGATTGGCTGCACGAGCTGTCAGTTCGCAGCTGCCGGACCCGGGCTGTGCCGGTGAGAGGGGCGGGGATGGGCTAGCTCCTCCCTCTGCCTCCCAGCCGAGCCTCAGAGTCTGGCGGCGCAGTGCTGTACTGCGCTCACTGAGGGGTGACCGCCAGGAAGGAACAGGGCAGAATTGCTGTTGCGCCCCCCTGTGTCGGTGCGGTGTCGGCTCACTGCTTGGTGCTGCTGGGCGGACTCCGGGTCTTTGTTGTGGAGCGGGCTCTGAGCATGCCACTGGCTGCCATTCATCATCTCACTGCTCCCCATTGTAGCCTGTCTATGCTGCTCCTAGAAGTGACCTTCCCTCCTTGCTCCGACTGCTAACGTGGAGCTCTCCGGTGTGCCTGCCTGCACCGTGCCAGTCACCCCTGTGTGCCCCCGTGTAGTGCCCGGCCGCCGCACCGCTGCCGGCCTCCCCGGTGCCCCTCCATTCCCCTGGGCTCATAACATGGCTTCTTGGATGACCTCAAGTCTCGTCTTCCAGAAAACTTCAGCAGAGTGAGCCCCCTCTCTGGATACCCGGTGGGCAACTTCCAGGATTGGCATTGAACAAAGACCGTAAATAATCCGAATCCGTCCAGGGAGTGCACGAAGATGTCTGCCCCAAGCAGGTTCAAGAAAGACAAAGAAATTATTGCTGAATATGAGAGCCAAGTGAAAGGTAAAGCCAGTGGGCACTGCCAGAGGGTGGGGTGGCAGAGGGTGCCTGCCCGGTGGGGTGGCAGAGGGTGGGCACCTGCCCTGTGGGGTGGCAGAGGGTGTGCGCCTGCCCGGTGGGGTGGCGGAGGATGGGCGCCTGCCCGGTGGGGTGGCGGAGGATGGGCGCCTGCCCGGTGGGGTGGCGGAGGATGTGCGCCTGCCCGGTGGGGTGGCGGAGGGTGTGCGCCTGCCCGGTGGGGTGGCGGAGGGTGTGCGCCTGCCCGGTGGGGTGGCGGAGGGTGTGCGCCTGCCCGGTGGGGTGGCGGAGGGTGTGCGCCTGCCCGGTGGGGTGGCGGAGGGTGTGCGCCTGCCCGGTGGGGTGGCGGAGGGTGTGCGCCTGCCCGGTGGGGTGGCGGAGGGTGAGTGCCTGTCTGACCCTGGTGGGATTTGTACAGATGGCTACCGGCATATGGTTATCATGTAGAATGCTGGCTGGAAAAAGGCCCCCAAGATAGAAAGGTTATTAGGGTCTCTGGACCCTTAGCTGGGTGCAGACCTTATATAACAATATGGTGGGTTGTGCTATGACCGCCACCTTACTAATATCTGGTGGCTGATGGATGTCTGGCTGACCATCAAGAATAAATGTTTCTTTGATTGTTACATAGTATCAGCTATAGACCAGGGGAACAAATCAATGTGGGTAAAAGGTAACATTGGGACATTGTTGGTTCACTTCTTGACATGAAGGCTGCAGTACATGGGAAAGCTGTGAGACGCTCCTCGGCTGCCGCTTATAGGTGTGCGTTCAGTTGCACCATTGCTGCTGTTCATTGGACTATTTTTAGTTGCTGCCTTTAGGAATCCAATGAGCAGCTCCATGTTTCCCGTCCATAGGAATACAATGACTCGCAGCCCAACTGCAGTGCATAGGTGTCTATGTAGTGTCACAGTACGGTTGTACTCCATAAAAGTGTACTGCGTCGCAGTATTATTATTATTTATTTATATAGCACCATTAATTCCATGGTGCTGTACATGAGAAAGGGTTTACATACAGAGTTATTGATATCGTTTACAGTAAACAGGTTTACAGTGACAGACCGATACAGAGGGGAGAGGACCCTGTCCTTGCGGACTTACATTCTATGGGATAGTGGGGAAGAGACAGAAGGTAGGGGTGAGGCGGCACTGGCGGGGGTGGGGCGGCGACTGAGGTGGCGGCTCTGGCGGCACTGAGGCAGTGGCTTGGTTATTGTAGGCTTTCCTGAAGAGATGGGTTTTCAGGTTCCGTCTGAAGGATCCGAGGGTGGGGGATAATCGGACGTGTTGAGGCATGGAATTCCAGAGGATGGGGGATATTCGGTAGAAATCTTGGAGGCGGTTGTGTGAGGAACGAATAAGTGTGGAGGAGAGTAGAAGGTCTTGGGAGGATCGAAGATTATGTGAGGGAAGATATTGGGGGATTAGTTCAGAGATATAGGGAGGGGACAGGTTGTGAATGGCTTTGTAGATCAGTGTTAAGGTACCGTTACACTAAGCGACGCTGCAGCGATATAGACAACGATCCAACCTAAACTAGATCGCTGGAGCGTCGCTGTAGAGACGTCAAACACTGCAACTCCAGAACGATGCAGGAGCGATCCAGTGACGTAACGGCGACTCACTTATTGTTCTCGCTTCATGTAAAAACGTTGCTGGCGTCGTTGCTTTTGATGTCAAACATGACGATACACGCCGACCTGACGATCAAATAAAGTTCTGGACTTCTAGCTCCGACCAGCGATGTCACAGCGGGATCCAGATCGCTGCTGCGTGTCAAACTCAACGAGATCGCTATCCAGGACGCTGCAACGTCACGGATTGTTGTCGTTCTCGTTGCAAAGTTGCTGAGTGTGACAGTACCTTTAGTAGTTTGAACTGGATTCGTTGAGGAATTGGGAGCCAGTGGAGGGATTTGCAGAAGGGAGAAGCAGGGGATTAGGGAGGAGAGAGGTGGATTAGCCGGGCAGCAGAGTTGAGGACAAACTGGAGTGGTGCAAGAGAGTTAGCTGGGAGGCCACAGAGAAGGGTGTTGCAGTAATCGAGGCGGGAGATGATGAGGGCATGCACAAGAGTTTTGGTAGATTGTGGACTGAGGAAGGAACGGATTCTGGCAATATTTATGAGTTGGAGGCGACAGGAGGTGGCAAGAGCTTGGACATGAGGATTGAAGGACAGGGCAGAGTCGAGAGTTACCCCGAGGCAGCGGATTTCAGGTGCGGGAGAGAGCGTGATGCCGTTTACCATAATTGATAGATCAGGTAGGGGGGATACGTGAGGTGGGGGAAAGATGATGAATTCGGTTTTGTCTACATTGAGTTTAAGGAAGCGAGAGGTAAAGAAGGAGGATATGGCTGACAGACACTTCGGGATTCTGGACAGCAGGGAGGTGACATCTGTGCCAGAGAGGTAGATCTGAGTGTCATCTGCATACAGGTGGTACTGGAAGCCATGGGACACTATAAGTTGTCCTAGGCCAAGGGTATAGATGGAAAAAAGTAGGGGCCCTAGGACAGATCCTTGAGGGACTCCAACAGAGAGAGGGCGGGATGAGGAGGTAGTGTTGGAGTGGGAAACGCTAAATGTGCGGTTGGATAGGTATGAGTCAATCCAGGACAGGGCAAGATCTTTGATGCCAAGGGAAGAGAGAATCTGTAGCAGTAGGCAGTGATCGACTGTGTCGAAAGCAGAGGACAGGTCAAGAAGGAGGAGGATGGAGAACTGTCTGTTAGCTTTGGCTGTGACTAAAGGTACCTTCACACTGAACAACTTTACAACGAGAACAACAACGATCCATGACGTTGCAGTGTCCTGGATAGCGATCTCGTTGTGTTTGACACGCAGCAGCAATCAGGATCCTGCTGTGACATCGCCGGTCGTTGCTGAAAGTCTGGAACTTTATTTGGCCGTCAGGTCGGCGTGATTTGTCATGTTTGACAGCAAAAGCAACAATGCCTGCAATGTTTCTTCATAGAGCGAACAACCAGCGAGAACGATAAGTACGTCACTGGATCGCTCCTGCATCGTTCTGGAGTTCCTGTGTTTGACGTCTCCTAGCGACCTAAACAGCGACGCTGCAGCGATCGGCATCGTCTATATCGCTGCAGCGTCGCTAAATGTGACGGTACCTTAAGTCATTAGTAATTTTTGTCAGGCCAGTTTTAGTGGAGTGGTGGGGGAGGAAGCCAGATTGGAGGTTGTCAAGAAGAGAGTTAGATGAAAGGTGGGAGGAAAGTTGACCATGGACATGCTGCTCAAGGAGTTTGGAAGCAAACGGAAGCATTGATATGGGACGATAGCTGGGCATAGCAGTTGGGTCAAGGTTAGTTTTTTTGAGGATGGGTGTGATGGTGGCATGTTTGAAGGCAGAGGGGAAGGTACCGGAAGAGAGCGATAGGTTGAAGAGATGGGTTAGAGCTGGAATATAGCTGTAGTCCATATTGTGGCACAGAGATAGTCCAAAGGAGACCAATGAGGTGCATGCAATGGCAGTGAAAAAAGGACGGTACTGAGTGGAAGCATTAGTAGAGTTCACGGGATGAGTTTGAGTGGTGGCGTGACTGCAGGCTGTGGGACAACACAGAATAGGGGCGTGACTGCAGGTTGTTGGACGACACAGAACAGCGGCGTGACTGCAGGTTGTTGGACGACACAGAACAGCGGCGTGACTGCAGGCTGTTGGACGACACAGAACAGCGGCGTGACTGCAGGCTGTGGGACGACAGAACAGCGGTGTGACAACTCTGGCACAATTGCAGGCTATGTTATGGGACTGCTGTGTAGTGGCACAGATGCATGCTGTGGGATAGCAGTGTGGCTCTAAGCCGTGGTTTTGGGATAACTCTGTATGGTGATGCTCCTGCATGCCGTGGGATGACACTGGGCATCAATGTGGCTGCAAGCCATGGTATGTGGTCTGCATGCATGCCATGGGATGATACTGAGTGGCGGTGCTGCTACAGGCCATGGATGACACTTAGCAGCAGTGTAGTGGCAATTTGTCATGTGGGACGAATATGTGGTGGTGTGCCTGCATGCAACAGAGGACAACACAGAGTGGCGGTATGGCTATAAGCTGTGGTATGACACTGGGCAGCAATGTGGCTGCAAGCCATCCTGTTAGACGACTCTATGGTGGAATTCCTGCATGCCGTGGGATGACACTGAGTGGCGGTGCGGCTGCAGGCTATGGCGTGGGACGTTGCTGAGTAGTGATGTGGCTGCAGACCGTGGGGTGACACTGAGTGGCGGTGCGGCTGCAGGCTGTGGAACGACATTTAGCTCTGTCAGTCCCAATATGTCGGATTATAGTCCCTTTTACACATACATTTTCTGCATGTGTCATACATGATGTAAAGTAACAGTACTTGAGGAGACATGAAGTTGAATGCAGGTCACGCGACGAGTGTGCATAGCCGCAGCCCAAAGGCTTCCTTTCATTGCCTGTATCTGCTCTGTATTCACACAAGACCGTGGGGGGCGCCATAAAACTGCCCTCTTGTGTGAACCAACTGCTGCCAGGCAAGCGTCATGCGCCTGTGCCATTTACTACATTTACATAGAGCCTATAACACAATTTTTGTGTCACTTTCCGAATAACCAGTTTCTGACCTGTCCCTGGCAGCAGTGATTGTATCTTAGCAGGGTTTTCCATAAAGCATTGATTAATCTATCCCAGTAGGAACACTTACATTGGCGGTATCCTGTATACTGGGGTTACTTAGTGGGATTTAGTTTGGACTGGTTTCTTCGCACATATCTATAGATGGATAGATCTACAGATACATTAGTTTTTTACCCTGGGGCTATTTCTTTCTCTCATAACTTTGCTGGAAAGGAACAAAGGAACCTGGAGAAGTCATCAGTATTCCATGGTGAGGGGCTGTCGGGAGTGAGGTGCAGTTCTGTCACCGATGATGCTGATCTGCAGGGATTGTGGTTGGCCACGGTGGATATAGTGTTGTAGATATTGTATCTTCTTGTCATGTTTCTTTTATTATAGTGTTTGTATTCTATTACCATCTGAATGAAGCTGCTTTTTACTAATTTCCCGCTGGTCGGCCCCAGTTATTTTAGTAAGTGGCTATCATTAGCTGTTGGATTGTAGTCATTTTTTTCATTAGTGGTGTGTGCTAGTTATCTGGAAGACACCAAGCATATGTTTGCTTTCCTTCATTGAGTACAATGACTCATTTGATCGGCTACAACCCACTGCTAATTAATGAATACTACTTTACATACTGTTTTGTATAGTCATTCAGTAATCTTGCATTGATGTTTTTTTTTCTTTTTTAGTTTGTCATAGTCTGGATATTGCTTTGTGGTTTATGTGGTCATAGTCTATGGTTTTGGCATACATGACTGTGTGAGGACAAAACCGTAATCTGCATATGAGTAAGTTGTGTTCCTCAGAGCACGCCTGTACTGTCATTTACCGATTTATTGTGCGAACATAAGAAAGGAATGAAATAGAAGCGAAATTCTCCAGTCAAGCGATCATCTGAGTTCATTAAAAAACTGAACACAAGCAACAGTTATGGTAAAATTAATCATTAATGACTGTTGTATGGCTGCATCCCTCTATCCTGCCCACCGGGCTTCTGTCACATTGACTACAACCATCACAGCCCTTATACCCCATGGACCGCTGCAGCCAATCACTGGACTAATATTGAGTTCTTTATTGGAAACTATTGTTTGAGAATCAGAGTTTTAAGGATGTCTAATTAAAGGAAATTGTATGTACCATACTGGTGCTGTGATGCGCAATGAGAACTTACAAATCTGAATAGGTTCCCATACACCCTCCCCCCATTTCTGCTGGCCATTATCTAAAGTGTACGGGAGGGGGGGGGAGAGGGGTCATCCAGACAATCTTATCTGTGCAAGGAGGCCTTAAAAGGTTTGTCCCCAAACTTTGTTAAATACCTAAAATAATAAACACAGCAGGTACTCCCCCCTCCCCCTCCCTGTGTTCAGAGGCGGTTGTGCAACGCTGCTGCAGTAATAATCTTTATTTTTATATAGCGCTAACATATTCCGCAGCGCTTTACAGTTTGCACACATTATCATTGCTGTCCCCATTGGGGCTCACAATCTAAGGTATCAGTATTGTGGCCACAGCGGTAATGTCACATCGACAGCGCGCTTCACAACTGTAGCTAATCGCTGACCTCCGTGACTGTACTGAGTTAGGGTATGTTCATACATTGCATTTTTGCTGTGAAGAAAAACCCACACCATTTTACCGTGCCAGCAAAGTAAATGAGACACCTGAAATATCATGCACCGTCTATTTTTTTTTCTTTGCCGATAAGACGCGGTTTCAAATTTGCCGCATCTCAATTCTTTCGCAATTTTTGTAGTGTTTTTTTAACCATGCAAATGAGAGGGGGGGAAAACACAGCAAAAATGCACATATTTTACATAGTGTTTTCCCCGCTCCAGTATTTGGCACAGATTTTTCTTCCAATACTGAATGTGTGCCTTAGAAGGCAAGAGCCAGTGAGCTCAATTATTATTATTATTTATTTCTATAGCACCATCGATTCCATGGTGCTGTACATGAGAAGGGGTTACATACAAGTTACAGATATCACTTAAGGTACCGTCACATTTAGCGACGCTGCAGCGATATAGACAACGATGCCGATCGCTGCAGCATTGCTGTTTAGGTCGTTGTGTGGTCGCTGGAGAGCTGTCACACAGACAGCTCTCCAGCGACCAACGATGACGAAGTCCCCGGGTAACCAGGGTAAACATCAGGTTACTAAGCGCAGGGCCGCGCTTAGTAACCCAATGTTTACCCTGGTTACCATTGTAAAAGTTAAAAAAAACAAACAGTACATACTTACATTCCGGTGTCTGTCATGTCCCCCGGCGTCAGCTTCTCTGCACTGTGTCAGCGCCGGCCGGCCGTAAAGCAGAGCCGTCACCGCTGTGCGATGCTTTACGGCCGGCCGGCGCTGACAGTCAGTGCGGGAAGCTGACGCCGGGGGACGTGACAGACACTGGAATGTGAGTATGTACTGTTTTTTTTTTTTTTTTTTTTTTAACTTTTACAATGGTAACCAGGGTAAACATTGGGTTACTAAGCGCGGCCCTGCGCTTAGTAACCCGATATTTACCCTGGTTACCAGTGAACACATCGCTGGATCGGCGTCACACACGCCGATCCAGCGATGACAGCGGGTGATCAGCGACCAAAAAAAAGGTCCTGATCATTCCCAGCGACCAACGATCTCCCAGCAGGGGCCTGATCGTTGGTCGCTGTCACACATAACGATTTAGTTAACGATATCATTGCTACGTCACAAAAAGCAACGATATCGTTAACGAAATCGTTGTGTGAAGGTACCTTTACAGTAAACTAACAATGACAGACTGATACAGAGGGGCGAGGACCCTGCCCTTGCGGGCTTACATTCTACAGGATGGTGGGGAAGGAGACAGTAGGTTGAGGGTTGCTGCAGCTCCAGTGTTGGTGAGGCGGTAGCTCCGGTAGTGATGAGGAGGCAGCGGGATCAGTGCAGGCTGTAGGCTTTCCTGAAGAGATGAGTTTTCAGGTTCCGTCTGAAGGATACGAATGTGGTTGATAATCGGATGTGTTAGGTCAGAGAATTCCAGAGGATGGGGGATATTCGGGAGAAGTCTTGGAGGCGGTTGGGTGGGGAGCGGATAAGTGTGGAGGAGAGGTGGAGGTCTTGGGAGGACCAGAGATTACGTGAGGAAAGATATCGGGAGATTAGTTCAGAGATATATGGAGGAGACAGGTTATGGATGGCTTTGTAGGTCTGTATTAGTAATTTGAACTGAATACGCTGAGGGAATGGGGGCCAGTGAAGAGATTTGCAGGGGGGGAAGCGGAGGAGTAGCGAGGAGATAGATGAATTAGTCGGGCAGCAGAGTTAAGGATGGACTGGAGAGGTGCAAGGGTGTTAGCGGGGAGGCCACAGAGGAGAATGTTGCAGTAGTGAAGGCGGGAGATGATGAGGGCATGCACAAGCATTTTAGTAGATTGACGGTTGAGGAAAGGATGGATTCTGGAGATATTTTGGAGCTTGAGGAGACAGGAGGTGGCAAGAGCTTGGATGTGGGGTTTTAAGGACAGGGCAGAGTCAAGGGTTACTCCGAGGCAGTGGATTACCGGGACAGGGGAAAGCGTGATGTCGTTAATAGTGATAGATAGATCAGGTAAGGAAGATCCATTAGATGGAGGAAAGATGATGAGTTCAGATTTGTCCACATTGAGTTTGAGGAAGCCAGAGGAGAAGAAGGAGGATATGGCTGATAGACACTCAGAGATTCTGGACAGCAGAGAGGTGACGTCTGGGCCAGAGAGGTAGATCTGAGTGTCATCAGCATAAAGGTGGTACTGGAAGCCATGGGACTTTGAGTTGTCCCAGGCCAAGTCTATAGATTGAGAAGAGTAGGGGTCCTAGAACAGAGCCTTGGGGGACTCCAAGAGAGAGAGGGTCGGATGAGGAGGTAGTGTGGGAGTGGGAGACGCTGATTGTGCGGTTGTAAAGGTATGAGGAGATAACTGGGTACAGCGGTTTTGGAACACCCCTTTAAGTCTAGTGCTTTATGTACTGTACCAGTAGCCCACAGGAGGGTACATAGTGCCATTCACACATTTAAAAAGGATGTTGCTAAAAATACGCAAGACTCAAATCTGCTAGATGATAAAATGTTTTTTTAATACACATTAAAAAAAAAAAATATAATCCTACACCATTCCAGACACAAAAGGCTCATCTAGGTGAGCAACACTGGGCAAGGTAAGAGACCACCTAGCAACAATAAGTGAGCTTTCCAGACTTGGTGGGTTGGCTGTAATTGCCAGGCCTGGTGGTACGGGACTCCATCTTGTGTGGTGTGGCTGAGATGGACCATATGTGCTCTGGGCGTTCTCATTGTAAATATTCATTAGTGAATTCTTGCAGTTATCTTTTGTCCCTGCATCTGGATATTTTCAGGCCATTGCTTAGTGTCATATCTTCCCATATTGTGGTATGAGTGCTGATGCATAGTGGCGGCCCATCCCATACCACAGGGCTTATGTCTTACTGCCTATTAGTATGGAGATCTTACAGGGGATGTTGTGCCCCCTCCAGGGGATACATTTGTTATTGTTATTTTACTGACAGGTGTTGGGTCCATCATCTATAGAGCGGTGATTAAAGTGGTGCGTCCTGTGACCCATTATTTTTTATCTTTTCTTTTGGCTATGACCACACTTCCCTGTGTTTTATAGTAATTAAAATCAAAGGACCATTTGGACATGTAAGAAGACCCCCTGAAGAGGGAAAATGCTATAAAGTAGACTACACTTGGAGACACATGACCGGCCCATAATAAATTATCAGGAAAACCTTAAATGTCACTGCATTGCTAATCCTATGAAAAAAAATATTCTTTTTTTTAAACCTTCTAGATCATGTTTTTTTTCCAGTTTGCTGCAAACTCTGCAATCTGCTCAAACTTCTGCATTTTTAAATGCATTTTTGGTGCACGACTGATTGGTTCAGAAATACTGGCATTCTTCACTTAAAATGCAACTGCATTTATTACATGTGTTATTTCACGCTCACCATAGCAGCCTGTGACCAAGTTCCTAGTGAAGTCTAATTGCTGCATTTTTATTTTTTTGCAGAAAATCATCTGCGTTTAACCTCTCCAGCACAGTGAATGTGAGCCTGTTTTGAACTGTTTTTGGGGAATTTTTTCCTCTATAGACTTCCTTGGGAAGCATGAGAAAGAGGCAATTTAAGTGAAGAATTCCAGCGTAGTGGCACAAAAAATGCATTAAAATGCTGCATCAAAAAAGGAGAAAACGCATGAAAAAACTAAGAAAAAATGCAGTAATCACAGCTGATTACCGTACTATTGATATTTTCTCACCTGCAGGAAAAATACAGCATTTTCTCATTTGCTCCATAGGGAAAATACAGTTCAGCTTCTTTAAGCACAGTTTTCATAAAATCACATCCCTTTGGTTGAACTGATAAATTGCAGTAGATTTTTAGCCCAACAAAATGCGGTTAAAAATAAAAATGCAGCACTTGTGCTACGTGAGATTGTGGCTTTAGGTTAATATAACAAGTTGAATGGCAAATCCTTCCAAAAGTGTTCCTGGATTTACTTGCAAATCCAAACAAAAGTCAGTAAATAAAATCCTGCTAGCATAATAGCTGTCATGTAGATAATGTATGAGCCACAGTTAGTTGAAGGGCATTGCAGTTCCATAAGATGCTCTCTACTAAAGACATCTTGATCGAGTACTTGGAAGACTCGTGAAGCTCAAAGTATAAACAATTGTAATAAACTTTGTTCTGTAAGGCCTCATTCAGACATCCGTGAATCACGTCCATGTTCTATCTGTGATTTACATGGATAGAGTAGGTACTTATTAAATCTATCATGCCATTCACATGTCTGTTTTTTTTATGTGTTGCAAGAGAAATCATGGCGACATGTTGATTTTTGATCTGAGTCATTGAATGAAAATCAACTATATAAGTCTAAGGATCAGTGACAATCACTGGCAGCACATGGTCGCCATCCGTGTGCTGTCTGCGACTTACATGGTAATGGATAGGACAAGTTTTGCAATTTTTAACTGCTTTTTATACATGAAAATCACTGATGGTAAAAATGGACACACTGACAAAAATCGGACTAAAACACTGATGGCACTCAGTTGCTTGAGAAATCTAGGAAAACAGTTGCCACTTCTGTAGTGAGCTTATAGCCTCACCTAGGCCATATTGAGTGTTTGGTCAGTATTTTACATCAGTATCTGTAAGCCAACACCAGGAGTGGGTGATAAATACAGAAGTGGTGCAAATGTTTGTTATACTTTTCCTCTATTTGTTCCACTCCTGGTTTTGGCTTACAAATACTGATGTAAAATACTGACCAAATACTGAACATGTGAACGTGGCCTCAGACATGCGTGAATCTCTTATGTTTTCGATCAGTGTCTTTCACAGATTACAATGGCTACAATGGTCCACCAAAAACCACTGCAACCTGTCCATTTTAAAGGTACTGTCACACTAGACGATATCGCTAGCGATCCGTGACGTTGCAGCGTCCTCGCTAGCGATATCGTCCAGTGTGACAGGCAGCAGCGATCAGGCCCCTGCTGGGAGATCGCTGGTCGGGGAAGAAAGTCCAGAACTTTATTTCGTCGCTGGACTCCCCGTAGACATCGCTGAATCGGCGTGTGTGACACCGATTCAGCGATGTCTTTGCTGGTAACCAGGGTAAACATCGGGTAACTAAGCGCAGGGCCGCGCTTAGTAACCCGATGTTTACCCTGGTTACCATCCTAAAAGTAAAAAAACAAACACTACATACTTACCTACAGCCGTCTGTCCTCCAGCGCTGTGCTCTGCACTCCTCCTGCTCTGGCTGTGAGCGTCGGTCAGCCGGAAAGCAGAGCGGTGACGTCACCGCTCTGCTTTCTGGCTGCCCGGCGCTCACAGCCAGACCAGAGAAGCAGAGCGCCGAGGACAGACAGCAGAAGGTAAGTATGTAGCGTTTGTTTTTTTACTTTTTAGGATGGTAACCAGGGTAAACATCGGGTTACTAAGCGCGGCCCTGCGCTTAGTTACCCGATGTTTACCCTGGTTACCGGGGACCTCAGGATCGTTGGTCGCTGGAGAGCTGTCTGTGTGACAGCTCTCCAGCGACCAAACAGCGACGCTGCAGCGATCCGGATCGTTGTCGGTATCGCTGCAGCGTCGCTATGTGTGACGGTACCTTAATCCATTTCAAATCACATCAACCAGATCAAAATCACTGATGAAACAATGATGGTAAAAACTGACCGAACACTGATGAAAATCACTGAGGACTGCGGCATAAGAGATGTGTTCTGTGAGGACAACTTGCATAGGGTAGTGGACTCCTAGAGAAGTCACTTGTTTGTGCTGGCAGATCAATCACATTCAGTGTTCCCAGTTTTGCTCTTGTTCATTTGCTTTGTATCATTCTCTTGAAATGACAAGACTGATATCTTTGATGCTCGTGACTTGAAATCCCAATGCGTGTCACTCAATGGCGGCGAGTGTGTTTGTAGAGGCACCTCAAAGGTGAAGGAAAGGTGACTTCTCAGAAGATACGTACATGAGCTGAGCAGGCTCAGGCATGTACATGGTTGTAGGTGTGGGATAACATGTTATTACTGTTTTTATTGCTGGAAGACTTATAACAAGCAGTTAAATGTGATTGGGTCAGTGCACTCTTTTTTTAGATACATTAGAGTGGCTCAGAAACAATGCATCTGTAAAGATGGTGCATGATGGTGTGGGCTTCAAAAAAAGCTCATGGCGTCATCTGGCCCATGGGCCAACAGTTGGAGCGCTCTGCTGTGTATTGGTATAAAGTAATGCTGAACAGAATCGACTGACTCACTGGAATAGGAAAACAATGTATCTCTGATTTCATATACATAGGCTTTGGGTTTATCCAAGATGTATTGGCCGGAGATAGAGGCACACAATAAAGAACATACATTTAGGATTAACTATCCTATTTCCGTTCTTTTTCCATTCTTTAAACGTTTTTATATAGCCCAAGAGCGTGGCTAGAAGCCAGGAAGTCGGGATGCTCAGCTCATGCCAAACACTGTGTAAAATCTTGACAATCTACCAGTGAGTGGTGGGATCACATCCAAGTACAGCTTTTATATCAGCATTTTCATCAAGTGTTTTCTATTTTCTCCTTTAAGATAGCAAATGTGCATTTTCATGCATATAATATTTTTAGCAATGTGAGTACGAGGAGCATGAGGTGCTTGTTGGGCAAATGTGGAGCATTTTTTCTTAGCTAACCTTTTGGATTCCGTTTGCTTAGAAGAAAGTTATATTGAGTATAGCTGCCCCTTCTGATCTATGTTTGGGGCAGATGGCTTCTGATACTTCAAAGCTAAACTGTGCTGACCATATGTCTTAAACCAAAAAAACAGGGCGCTGTTAACACAGTATGGGTCCGTTGTCACTCACAGCTGGGCATAGGTGTCACTTGCTATCATATGGCTCAGCGAGTGAACAATATCCAATGGAGTCGACGTAAGTTTGTCATGCATGGCATCATGGATGATGAAAATAGGAAGTGATCATAGGTTTCCTGAGTAAGATCCAGACAAGCTCCTTCTTAACATTCGATTTCTGAGTCACTTGTTTATTTGTAATACTTATAAAATGTGAGGAGGTTTTTTTTTTTTTTTTTTTTTTTTTTTTTTTAGCTATTTTTATCTGTTTCTTTTGGGAATATTATGGTTCACCCAATGATCTATATGAGATTAGTAATGGTTATGCAACGATAAAATAAATTGGAAAGATAGCCACCTAGTCAAGTTGAAAAGGAAAAATATTTTAAGACCATAATACACCAATTAGTTTAGGCAAGGAAAATGCGTGTTTAGGTTGAGAGGCTGTTGATGTGGGTAAGCTGTAAGAAAACCACCGCAATCTTACAGTTAGTCTGGCCTGTAGTTGTGCTTTCTTACACCGAGCGACACAAGATTACATGTACTGCCCTCACAAATCATTAATCCTTCATATACATGACTTTCATCTAAAAAATCTCAATTTGCTGTTGCTGAGACTGTCATTATTTGGAAATGTAAAAATCTTCACCTTTTCAAAAAGCGTTATGCTCTAGGTGTGACATTTGTAATTGGAATCCATGACGTTGTCTTAACCGCAGTTGTCTTTCTTCTTGTAATGATTTAACACTACTTTTATAGAACTCTTCAGACACTAGAAAGACACCCAATTATACATGCTGAATTTATAAGATCTTCATTATTTGGTCATCTTAAGGAACTCATACACATTAGATGACTGTTGGCCAATCGTTCAGCCGACAGAGATCTTGGAGGACGCTTCCATGCACAGAAGCGCTTATTCGGATGAATATTCCTGGGTTCTCTGAGAATGCTGCCGATAGATATATCTGCCAGAGACTTATCCCCAGGAGAACTAGGCGATCGGCCTAGCATCGGAAATGCTGATCAACATCAACCCTGGCCAATGGCCATCAGTTGTCCGACGTCCACATGAATATCAGAATGTTGGTTAACATTTTGATATCATTAGTCTAAAGTGTATAGGGGGCTTTATGGTAGGTTCACACTACATGGTCAGTATAGATGCCTCTGTCCACCTTAGGGGGACCCATGGTAAAAACATATATGGCATGGCATATGGTTCTTTGTAGTGGCCCTCTGCATAGTAAAACGCAGCGTGGTGTACATTACTATACAATTAAACAGTATACAGTCACATTCTGGCCAAACCGAGCATGTGGTGTTCTGATGAATGGTTACCCATGGCAATGTTACATTGTATGTCGGGAAAAGCTCCCAATGTATACTACAGTAGGCTATGCACACCGAGCCTTAACAGCATTAAATAAGGATTGCTCTAAAACTTCAAAAATATTGAATGTGTGATCATTTAGGGTTCATTCTCTTGGCAAAACCATGCAGAGTGTATTATGGACCGTGTGCTGCCATATTCTGCCTATGCACATGCCTCAAGTATGCAACATGCATGCTATTCATCTTTCTAAACAAAAATGTTTATGAATATTTGTGATATCATTTTTTATTTTTACAAAATGACTGTATACTCTATTATGCAAAACGTATTCTTCCCAGAATGTAAACCATCAGAATAAGACCAGTGTAGACATGAACTGAATGTAAGATGCTGCAGAACTATAGATGCAGCGCTACAGCACATGGTGCAGCTCCTCATCAGTAATTCAAGGAATGTACAGAGGTATTCAACGTGCTATGTAAATGTATATGAATTATGTATTAAACCTATAAAATTATGCTCAAAAGTAAGCTCTTTAAGTAAATTAGATGCGTATTCAATAATCTGCTTTAGTATATGCTTTGTACCAATAATTGTTTTACTGCTGGATAAAGGGAGTCTTGTTCTAAGATTGAATATGGTAGTGGGTCTGGCTGGAAGCAATATATTATAATTGATAATTGTGTGTTTTTCATAAATCACAAGGTATAACGCTCCCATTCTACCTGTTCTTGTGCTTCTGATCCATTAATCATGTAGATGAAACTATATGACTTTGCTAAGCCGTGATGGATGTCTGCTTAGTAGGTATAAAATGCCTTGCCTTAGGCAATTCCATTTATTACTCATCACCTGACATAGGAATTGTATGTTGGGTGATGCCTCTAGATTTAATTGAACGCTTTTTTCATTAGGTTTCATTCACTCATTGCAGAGTGTTTTTTCATCAGTAATTTGAAGCCAAAATCTGGTGTGGATTTGCTTTGTATTTCCCCTGTGTTTAAAGGGAACCTGTCACCCCCAAAATCGATGGTGAGGTAAGCTCACCATCATCAGGGGCTTATCTTCAGCATTCTGTAATGCTGTAGATAAGCCACCGATGTTAAGGCCCCTTCACACTAAAGGTACCTTCACACATAACGATATTGTTAACGATATCGTTGCTATTTGTGACGTAGCAACGATATCGTTAATGAAATCGTTATGTGTGACAGCGACCAACGATCAGGCCCCTGCTGGGAGATCGTTGGTCGCTGAATAAAGTCCAGAACTTTATTTTGTCGCTGGACTCCCTGCTGACATCGCTGGATCGGCGTGTGTGACACCGATCCAGCGATGTCTTCACTGGTAACCAGGGTAAACATCGGGTAACTAAGCGCAGGGCCGCGCTTAGTAACCCGATGTTTACCCTGGTTACCATGCTAAAAGTAAAAAAAAACAAACAGTGCATACTTACCTACAGCCGTCTGTCCTCCAGCGCTGCGCTCTGCACTCCTCCTGTACTGGCTGTGAGCCGGAAAGCAGAGCGGTGACGTCACCGCTCTGCTTTCCGGCTCCCAGACAGTACAGGAGGAGAGCAGAGAAGCAGAGCGCAGCGCTGGAGGACAGACAGCTGTAGGTAAGTATGTACTGTTTGTTTTTTTTTACTTTTAGCATGGTAACCAGGGTAAACATCGGGTTACTAAGCGCGGCCCTGCGCTTAGTTACCCGATGTTTACCCTGGTTACCGGCATCGTTGGTCGCTGGAGAGCTGTCTGTGTGACAGCTCTCCAGCGACCAAACAGCGACGCTGCAGCGATTCGGATCGTTGTCGGTATCGCTGCAGCGTCGCTAAATGTGAAGGGGCCTTAAGCGACGCTGCAGCGATACCGACAACGATTCGGATCGCTGCAGCGTCGCTGTTTGGTCGCTGGAGAGCTGTCACACAGACCGCTCTCCAGCGACCAACGATGCCGGTAACCAGGGTAAACATCGGGTTACTAAGCGCAGGGCCGCGCTTAGTAACCCGATGTTTACCCTGGATACCATGCTAAAAGTAAAAAAAAACAAACACTAGATACTTGCCTACCGCTGTCTGTCCTCCAGCGCTGCGCTCTGCTTCTCTGCTCTCCTCCTGTACTGTCTGTGAGCCGGAAAGCAGAGCGGTGACGTCACCGCTCTGCTTTCCGGCTCACAGCCAGTACAGGAGGAGAGCAGAGCACAGCGCTGGAGGACAGACAGCGTTAGGTAAGTATCTAGTGTTTGTTTTTTTTTACTTTTAGCATGGTAACCAGGGTAAACATCGGGTTACTAAGCGCGGCCCTGCGCTTAGTTACCCGATGTTTACCCTGGTTACCAGTGAAGACATCGCTGGATTGGTGTCACACACGCCGATCCAGCGATGTCTCCAGGGAGTCCAGCGACGAAATAAAGTTCTGGACTTTGTTCAGCGACCAACGATCTCCCAGCAGGGGCCTGATCGTTGGTCGCTGTCACACAGAACGATTTCATTAACGATATCGTTGCTACGTCACAAATAGCAACGATATCGTTAACAATATCGTTATGTGTGAAGGTACCTTTACCTGAAAGATGAGAAAAAGAGGTTAGATTATACTCACCCAGGGGCGGTCCTGCTCCGATGGGTGTCTCAGGTCCGGAACAACGCCCCCCCATCTTCATTCCATGACGTCGTCTAATGTTCTTCCTGCCGCGGCTCCGGCGCAGGCGTACTTATCTGCTCTGTTGAGGGCAGAGCAAATTACTGCAGTGCGCAGGCGCCGCAAAGGTCAGAGAGGCCCGGCGCCTGCGCACTGCAGTACTTTGCTCTGCCCTCAACACGGTAGACAAAGTACTCCTGCGCCGGAGCCGCGGCGTGAAGACCAGAAGAGGACGTCATGGAATGAAGATAGGAGGCGCCGGAGCGGACCTGAAACACCCATTTGACCAGACCGCAGCGGGACCGCCCCTGGGTGAGTATAATCTAACCTCTTTTTCTCCTCTTTCAGGTAACATCGGGGGCATACCTACAGCATTACAGAATGCTGTAGATAAGCCCCTGATGACGGTGAGCTTACCTCACCATCGATTTTGGGGGTGACAGGTTCCCTTTAAGATCTAGTCCAGGCTTTCAAATCCTGATGCAAAATACTGACCAAATCCGTATTGTGAATGAGGCCCTTTTGCCCATTGTCAGTATTTCTCTCTGGACACTGAAGCCCTTGTACATTCAGTCCTGTCCTTCCCTGCAGCAGGGTTGTGTGCAGAAACAATCCCACTTGGATGTTCCTGGCGGCCGAGCAGTTGGCAGGGTGAATTGAACACAAGAAAAGTACTTGATTATTATTTTTCCGGCATTGCTGTTTGCCTGTGAAGGTTTTGTTGTCCTTGCAGTGATGTGATAATGAGACATTACATTTCCAAGGTAATACTTCCCTCGGTGTTGCACTGTGTTGTTGTGTATGGGAGCGGAGAAATCTACACTGCCGCCACACTTGGGTCTATTTTTAAAGACAAAGCAATTAGGCTTGATGTAAATATATCTGTGAGTCAGAAGCAATGTCGGAAAATGTTGGCCATGTGTCATGTCTTGTGTATCAGGGCTAATAAATCTAGTACATTTCTCTATAGATATTTATTCTGACGGATGCTTATGCCTTTACTATTATCATACATGCTACACATTTCTTTTATGTACTTGATTGAAGAAGTGATTCAGGGCAACAGTGGTCAAAATGATTCTTACTTAGGACTATGAGCAGTTTGGCCACCATTTTATTGCGGTAAAGCAGCCCAAATAAAATCTGAAGCAGCTTTGATTAGAAATATCCTAGTATTATTCCTACAGATCCTTTCGTCTCCATAAACCTACTGTCTGTAGGAGAGCAAGGTGAGTGAAGAATAAAATAACATATATAGATAGATAAATAGATATAGTTTTAGTTTGTGAGATATATTTATATTAACTGTTAAATTTAAAATGCAGCTGTTTTTGAGAAATTTCCCTAAGTATTTTGCGGAGATCCTATAATGCCATTGTACGGTTAATTTGTCCTATATCAGATTACATGGGATAAACTTTTTATCATGCAAAGGCCTGCGGTCCTATAAAATGAGGCGGTTACCCAGCCTCCTCAGCTCCAGCACTTCCCCTGCAGTTGTCATATGCACAACACTGGAGCCAGGGAGTGTACAGCTCCTTTATTTTGCACATCTACAAGCCTTTGCTTACCTAAATGGTTTTTCCCTGGACAACCTTTTTTACGGTTGGGGCATAGGGACGAGACTCGCTCACAAACTCTGCTATGCTCCCAGGATCCAGGTAATAGTGTCATGATCTTTTTTTTTTTTTCAGCTTTGCACCATGGTGTTTGAATGTAGTCAGTCATTTCCTTGATGGTTGCTACTACCCCATGTTTACACTCTGACTTTAATAGGATGTATATAAGGTGTTTGTATTGATTTACTTTGCACAGACCTGGATGCATTTATTAAGAGTTTAAAGATGCCAAATTGGTAACATGATAATATTGTACTTGCATCATGGTCTTGGCAAAATGATCACCTGCTTGCTATAATTTATATACTACTAGTAGAATACCCGTGGCTTCGCTATCGGAGAATATGTTAAATTGTTGGTTATGGTAGCTAAAGTAAAACTTTCAGTGTCACCCTGAAATTGACATGAGTGCTACAGTAAAAAAAAAAAAAAAATTCACTTTTAATTTTTATTATTTTGGCATTTTACTAATTTGTCGTAACATTAATGTGAACAACTTTTTTTTTTTTTTTTTAATTTCAACATTTTTATTGATTTTACGTATTCAATACCTATTATGTAGTATACACTGATGTTTCCATATTCCTTGCTTCAGCCTGCCTTATCCGCTTCTTGTGAAGACGACATTCCCGTTGCTCTGATGTCTCAGCTGCCTCACATTTTGGCCTGTTTCACACGTCAGTGGCTCCGGTACGTGAGGTGACAGTTTCCTCACGTACCGGAGACACTGACGCACGTAGACACATTAAAATCAATGGGTCTCTGCAGATGTTGGCGTGTTTTCATGGACCGTGTGTCCGTGTGCAAAACACGGAGACATGTCAGTGTTTGTGGGAGCGCACGGATCACATGGACCCATTAAAGTCAATGGGTGCGTGTAAACACGTACCGCACACGGATGCCGTCCGTGTGCTTTTTTTAAAGTCATAGGGTTAAAACTGAAACACATTGTTTCAATACACGGACAGCACATGGACAGCACACGGACGGCCTACATGCACACACGGACACGGATAGCTCCGGGACCGTTTCTTCCAGAACCGGAAATATCTGGATGTGTGAGACTGGCCTTAGCCTGTCTCATCCATTTCTTTTCAAGCCGCGAGTCACGTTGTTCACTTGTCTCAGCTCTTGGACACAATTTTGCTTTCTTTGCTTTTGGATGAACTTGCCCAATAGATGGTCATTTTTTTGGCGGCATTTTAAAAAACAGTCCTTAGTATTATGACCCTTTAGGTCACCTGACACTGATAAGAGATGTAATAGGATGAATAGTAAATACAGAGCAGCCCTCACACAGTATTACTATGACCGGAAGGAGCTCACATCTCAATAATGAAAAGAAGCTGTCAGCGCCAGCTGTCAGGAAGAAGCTGTCAGCGCCGGGAGAACCAGGGACGTGCAGGGGCCGCGCCGGGAGCAGGTGAGTATAATGAGGAGGGGAAGCACTGCGCGATATTCACCTGTCCTCGTTCCGTGCGCCGCTCCATCTTCCACGTCCTCTGCAGTGACGCTTAAGTCAGAGGTTCGCGCTCTCTGCCTGAACGTTAGTGCAGAGGACGCGGAAGACACAGCGGTGCCGGAATCGCAGCAACAGCATATGGGGCAAATATCTCTATGGAGCATCTTATGGGGCCATAATCAGCATTTGTGCAGCATTATATGGGGCAAATGTCTGTATGGAGCATCTTATGGGGCCATAATCAGCGTTTGTGGAGCATTGTACGGGGCAAATGTCTGTATGGAGCATCCTATGGGGCCATAATCAGCGTTTGTGGAGCATTATATGGGGCAAATGTGTGCATGGAGCATCTTATGGGGCCATAATCAGCGTTTGTGGAGCATTGTACGGGGCAAATGTCTGTATGGAGCATCCTATGGGGCCATAATCAGCGTTTGTGGAGCATTATATGGGGCAAATGTGTGCATGGAGCATCTTATGGGGCCATAATCAGCGTTTGTGGAGCACTATTTGGGGCAAATATCTCTATGGAGCATCTTATGGGGCCATAATCAGCATTTGTGCAGCATTATATTGGGCAAATGTCCTATGGAGCATCTTATGGGGCCTTTATTAACGTTTATGCAGTACTGTATGGGGCAAATGTGTCTATGGAGCATCTTATGGGGCCATCATTAACCTTTGTGCAGCATTATATGGGGCATATTTTGATATGGAGCATCTTATGGGGCCCATCATGAACTGTATGGAGCATTATATGGGGCTCCTGATTCAATATGGATATTCAAAAACACTTAACCTACTGATATCTCAATTAATTTTACTTTTATTGGTATCTATTTTTATTTTTGAAATGTACTGGTAGCTTCTGCATTTTCCACCCTAGGCTCATACTTGAGTCAGTGTCTTACAAAAGAAAAAAACCCCCATAAAAAGTTAGATACTTTATTAGATAACAATAATTAAGGACATAAAGGTAAAAACCTCAAAAAACCCTATCTACTCCATCCGTTAGTCCTACAAGTCCTCTGAGAGGTTGTCTGGAGGTGTTATTTGCCCAGTCATCATGGCTTGAGCCGCGACATCTGGATTTATTATCAGCTGTGGACGGTTGAATGCAGTGGATGAGTATATCATTACTATTCTGATTTCATGGTGTATTCACTGTATTATCCACACTGCTATATGTATTGATTTATTACATCAACCTCAGAGAGGTTGTCTGGAGGTGTTATTTGCCCAGTCATCATGGCTTGAGCCGCGACATCTGGATTTATTATCAGCTGTGGACGGTTGAATGCAGTGGATGAGTATATCATTACTATTCTGATTTCATGGTGTATTCACTGTATTATCCACACTGCTATATGTATTGATTTATTTTGTATCCAGATGGATGTGGTGACGCCGTGTTATGTATCAATGTGGTGTATATGTTCTGTATATTATGAGTTAGTCCTTATTAGTGTTGGCTTTGTATGACCTATGAGCCAACATAAGTACTGGTCTGTTTTGTTTGTCCTATTAGTTGATATATGCTATTTATAATATATATAGTGATGCTATAGTTGGTATATATATCTATCCTTGGGTCTCACATCACATTGTGGGGGAGGGCCAGTTGTGCTGGATTATTGGTATCACATACTTGTACAAGTTATTCTCAGCCATCTGGCCTTCTGTTTCTGTACCTATCTCTTATAGGGAGTAGATAGGAGACCAGGGATAGTCATCGTACGAGCGGGGGCGCCATTCTCGCTATTTCTTTTAGGGTGCCAACCTCCGCATCTAGGTAGCATCAGCTCTTAGGTTTATTTTTTGTAGCTGTGAGGGATATTTTCACTTACATCAATACACCCTTATAGCTGCTATTTGGTATCACGAATCACACATATATATTTATATTTGGCTTAATAGGGGTATTCTACCAGTATATATTAGGGTGTATTGTAGGGGATTATATCCTCTTCCTTGTAGGACTAACGGATGGAGTAGATAGGGTTTTTTGAGGTTTTTACCTTTATGTCCTTAATTATTGTTATCTAATAAAGTATCTAACTTTTTATGGGGGTTTTTTTCTTTTGTAAGACATTGTCATTTTCCCTTAGTGTATTTATTAGTTGAGTAAGTTGTTCATACTTGAGTCATTAAGTTTTCCGTGGCAAAATTAGGAGGGGTTGGCTTATACTCAGGTCGGTTTATACTCGAGTATATACGGTATGTATGATATATATATATATATATATATATATATATATATATATATATATATATATATATATATATATATATATATATATATATATATATATATATATATTAGTGTGAAACAGCTGAAAATGTCTTATGTTCTAGATTCTTCAAAGTAGCCACCTTTTGCTTTGATGACTGCTTTGCACACTCTTGGCATTCTCTTGATGACCTTCAAGAGGTAGTCACCGGAAATGGTCTTCCAACAATCTTGAAGGAGTTCCCAGAGATGCTTAGCACTTGTTGGCCCTTTTTCCTTCACTCTGTGGTCCAGCTCACCTCAAACATCTTGATTGGGTTCAGGTCTGGTGACTGTGGAGACCAGGTCATCTGGCATAGCACGCCACCACTCTCCTTCTTGGTTAAATAGCCCTTATATAGCCTGGAGGTGTGTTTGGGGTCATTGTCCTGTTGAAAAAATAAATGATGGTCTAACTAAACGCAAACCGGATGAAATAGCATGCCACTGCAAGATGCTGTGTTAGCCATGCTGGTTCAGTATGCCTTCAATTTTGAATAAATCCCCAACAGTGTCGCCAGCAAAGCATCCCCACACCATCACACCTCCTCCTCCATGCTTCACGGTGGGAACCAGGCATGTAGAGTCCATCCATTCACCTTTTCTGCGTCAAACAAAGTCACAGTGGTTGGAACCAAAGATCTCAAATTTGGACTCATTAGACCAAAGCACAGATTTCCACTGGTCTAATGTCCATTCCTTGTGTTCTTTAGCCCAAACAAGTCTCTTCTGCTTGTTGCCTGTCCTTAGCAGTGGTTTCCTAGCAGCATTTTACCATGAAGGCCTGCTGCACAAAGTCTCCTCTTAACAGTTGTTGTAGAGATGTGTCTGGTGCTAGAAGATCTGCTAGAGATCTTGCAGTTTTCACTCTGGTTATGGGGTGTTTTCACACTCTTAACTTACTGTTATTTCAGGAAATCCACTTCTATATTGCCCACAGACCCTATCTTTTGTATTGAAGCATCTCATGAGCGTGTGCAAAGGTCAGCTGTCATTTTGCCTATTCTGTCTGGTGGATTCTGTGTTACCAGTTTCACCCTGTCAATGTAAATTTGCCTCTTTTGATAAGGAAATTGCTGTAAACTCTTCCTGAAATGACTAGAAGTATCACAAATTAAAAATCCCCAGTGGCCCCTACAAAAATGATTTCTATTTTTTTTTTGACTATATGAAAATGATTTAAAAATTGGCATTAACAAAAACATTTTGCTGTATATAGTTTGTAATTTTCTGATGGCAGATTCTCTTTAATGACTTTAAAAAGTAGAAATGCCAAATTCTGGAAAAAAAATGTCTTGATGAATTGTGGATCATTTCAGTGATGGAAATATTTCTTTATAGTAGTAGATAATGTCTTCCCTCCTGCATGGATGGTTTGTGCAGAAGACCTGGAACTGTCCGTCGTTGCCCGTGACCCTGTCCTGCTGTGGCCTGTGTAATACTGGCCCAGAGCAGCTCTTCTTGGCCATAGGACTTGCTTTCAAACCTTTCTTCTTTAGCAGGCTACATATTGTATGTAATGCTCTGTTTTAGGACATTTTATATTGCGGATTGCTATAAATTCCACATTACTTTCCTAGAAAGTACACTGTAGCCTCTTCTGCCAGTAGGAAATGCCTTCGAAACTCACTGGATTTTATTTCCATGGGAAGGTTCTCGAGCCCAATAACTATTTCTGGGTGACCCTACAAGGACACTTGAAGGGCGTTCTGGATATTATGCCCTTATTTTCTGCATTAGTATAAACCCGGGCCTTATGGCTGCATTCCTCACACAAGCACATGCGAGATGGAATTACTGTGCTTTCCCCGTCTTTTGAGCTGATCTATTCTGACACTTGGAAAAGACTGGCAGAAAGTCACTCTCTAATATTCCCCAGCACCTGCCGTTTTTCGGATTAGGGTAATTTTGCTGTGGCACATCAGCAGATGGGGCGCACTGCTCTGCTCTTATGTATATGGGATTATGGTGTTATACATGCATGCTTGGACCTGATATCCGTATTAAGAGCTATTTTACAATCCCAAAGGAGGCCACAGAAAATTTGGAGGAAAGCTTCCCGTGTAGTTCAGTTCATGCATAGTCCAGAATATACATAAAATGGGTTTTCTTTTTACTTGAAGACGAATAGCTGGCTTTGTATGCCTAGTGGGTTATAGAAGGTGTGAGCTGCATTGTGGACAACTTATTCCAGCCGACCACGTAGCAACACTCACAGAAGGTGGTGCCTCCTCTGCCCTGGCAACATTGGAGCTCCTTCAGTCCTACAGGTACAGAATTGGTGGTTCTCCAAACCATCTGACATTCATCACAAAGACCGTCCGCGGCCTATTGTCTGCGTATTGTTAGAAAGGCCCAGCCTGGGTATTACAGGTCTATTGTTCTGTGGGAAGGTCAAGCCTGTCAGGACCTCTGCTCACTTGGCCTGAATATCTCCATTTTCATGAACTTTTCAGTGCTGGATGAAAGACTCAGCAGGGCTTGTGGTTTTGTTCCTGATTCCTCTCATTCTGTGCATTATGGCATTGGACAACCCCAAACTAGCAGCTGCTCCTCGGACCATCATTATTCCCGGTGATTTATTCTGCATACCCTTGTGTGTGACACCAGCAGTTTGGATGCTTATGCCATTACTAGTTTTCCCTGCAAAAGATCGTTTTGGGTAAATCCTATAAACCCATCTTTAAGAAAAGCCTAATTATTTCCTAATTGTGCAGGGATCTGTCTACCTCCTAGCTGATGTTGGTAGACATGTGAACGTCGTCCTCTTTGTACCTGGCTATCAGTTCCGCTCTGAGGGCATCTTTTTTATTATGTCGGCAGACAGTACAAAATCATTGCTAATGCGGTTAGTCTTGCTAGGCCGCTGGAGGTGATATTTGCTGATATATAGCGGGCTCCAGCTCATCACTGGAAAAGCAGAACAATAGAAAACGGAAAGGGGAGAAATGAAATATCCCGTAGACAAAATGTCATGTATTCATTTCAGAACAAGCTCGTTGTGATTCTATGTGTAGAGCAATTGCTTCTGATAGTAGCAGCCACTGCTGGCCTGAAAATAAAAACTCCTGATTGTTAGGGTGCTTTCACTTCGCGTTCACTTGCCCAGTTGGGGCTTACATCCGAACCCCCACAAAATGGGATTGAAACCTATGCGCAATGGCGCCATAGACTATAATGGTGTCGGCAGAGCGGACATGTATGCCAACTGGAGGTGGACATCCAGATGCAGTCTACTACGTCTGACTGTCCCCTCCAGTAGACGGAAATGATGCACGTCACAGCACATGTACACTCTACCGGCACCATTATAGTCTATGGCCCCATTGGCGCATACGTCTGAATCCCGTTTTGTGGGAACAGGTGCCAAAACGCAATGTGAAGCATCGTTAAACATCACCTTGGACATGAGCATGTCTAATCATGGCAACCACCTGTTAATAAAGCCTGGCAAATTTGATGGCCTGCACTATATCATTTTCTGTTAGTCATCTGCATTTTAGCCCTCTGAGATATGTGTTTTTTTTTATAAGATTAATCTCGACGATGAGTCTCCTCTTACAAATCCAGTAGTAAATGTTATAATTCTGATCGTGTATATGTTTGTCATATTACTATGAAATAACAGTAGTAACTGGGACCGAGTTCAGGCCGTGTACAATGTGATGTGCGATAAGTGGGCATCACATGTGAAATGTGGAGTGCGATCAAAGGCATCACATGTAAATTTGTTTGGGCAAAATTATGTCTATGAAAAAATACTAGTAACTGGGACAGGACTTGATCAAATATAGACAGAAGAAAATGCCAGGATCATACTCGACATTTTAATCTGTCTTGACTTTTGCATGATCCCTAATCTTCCAGGGAATCTGTGCGAGTGGCATGATGTAAGGGCAGAGAACTTGATTCCAGCGATCTTTCCACTTACTGGGCTGCTTGGTGCAGTTTTGATAGAATCCCTGTTTCACTGCTGCAGATATAGCCCTGTTCAGAATGCCCAGCTGGGTATAACCCCGCCCACACCTCTGATTGGCAGCTTCCTGGGTACATTCTATATTGTCACAGCCAATAAGTGGTAGGGGCGGGGTATACAGATCAGCCTGACTGGCCTGCATGTGAGACCTAGTCAGGCAGTGATAATCTCCTATTGATAAAACACTGATTGTATTGAAACTACAGCAAGCTGCTGAGCAAGTAACAAATTGCTGGAATCAGGCTATCTGCCTCTATATTATGCTTCTGTCAGATTATATAGCAAAATCTGTGGTTGAGTTTTAGGGTATGTGCACACGTCAGGATTTCTTGCATAAATTTCCTGAAGAAAACCGGAAATTTTCTGCAAGAAATCCGCGTTTTTTTTTTTTTGCGTTTTTTTTTTTTATTTTTTAGCATTTTGCAAGCAAAATTAGCTTGCAGAATGCTAAAGTTTTCCAAGCGATCTGTAGCATCGCTTGGAAAACTGACTTGACAGGTTGGTCACACTTGTCAAACATCCGATCTCCTCAGACAGCCGATCTCCTCAGCAGCGTCCGTTCCTATAGATGGTGTGTGCGTGCAGGACCTTCGATGACGTCATGGTCACGTGAGCGGTCACGCGACCAATCACCAGACGGCAATGTCATCGCAGGTCCTTCACACAGAGCCTCTGTAGGAATGGAAGCGGCAGCATGCACCGCTGAGAGGCGGGAAGACTCCGGGGCCATCGAGGGTGAGTATATCACTATTTTTTATTTTAATTCTTTTTTTTTTTTACCAATTATATGGTGCCCAGTCCGTGGAGGAGAGTCTCCTCTCCTCCACCCTGGGTACCAACCGCACATGATCTGCTTACTTCCCGCATTGTGTGCATAGCCCCATGCGGAAAGTAAGAAGATCAATGCATTCCTAGGTGTGCGGAATCCCCGCAATTCCGCAAATTTAATGAACATGTTGCTTTTTTTTCCGCAATGCGATTTTTTTCGCGAAAAAAAAAGCAACATTTGCACAAGAAATGCGGAATACACTTTAAATAGGAGGCGTATGTAAGTGTTTTTTTCGCGTTTTTATAGCGAAAAAAACGCGAAAAATACTGAACGTGTGCACATGGCCTTAGACCTGATTTACAATCCTCAGCAAAACAATTTACATAGAGCCGATAACCAGTGTGAGAATGATGTGTTCTGTTTGATAGAAACCAATGGAGTGGAAAACCTGTCTTTTAAAGGAAGTCTCTGTGCTTGGATAACCATTATTAATTGTTGCTGTGCACTTTTCTCAGAACTCCTAAACATCTGCTCTAATAAAATCTGCTGGCCCTTACATCAGCATACTAGCTAAGGCCAGGCGCTGAGAGATGACTACAAAAGGACAAGATTCCTGAACGCTGCAAACATTCTACCTGTGCACAAGACACAAGAAGTCCTGGGATGGCGTTAGATCAGCCTTGAATACACATTGTTTCTAGTGACCTCAGGATCCCTTTGGTGTTCGGTGCAGATTACTCAGGCATTACTTCCATTTAATGCTATTGCAAAATCAAAGCTTTGGTAAATAAGTACAGAAGTTATAGATGGTATTGGTGTGAATCGATACTCAGGATCTGGCTCATCAGCCACGTCATTAATATGGAATCACCGCATCCTGCAAATGGATTGCTCTTTGGAGAAAATGAGATATTTGTAATACACAGGAATGAGCACACGGCTAAACATAATGACTCTTCAAGTTACCGTATTAATTCTGGACTAAGCTTTTAAGTTAAGAAACATTTTTTCAAATACCATTACTCTGTGAAAAATAGTAATGGTCTCTAACACCTTCAACATTTAATCCCAAAATAAGAAAAGCTTTAGAAAGTTATCCGATAAGTAATGCAGATAATGAAAGTCCTTGCATATAACAGTCGGTGTAAGCTGTTACGGTAATTACCCTTCTTCAGGGTTTAGCTCCGTACACACAGTATACAAGAGAAATAACATGGAGTCGCTCTCGCCTGGTTTCACCAAGCTGCATTTGTATATTTCTTGCTAAATACTGTTCCTCATCAGCCCTTTATAGTGTTTATGAACTCTTTGGCTAGTCATTGGAGCCTTTGTTTCCCCAGGCTAGTCGGCCCTTCCAGAATATTATCACTCTCCTGTGGGTGTGATAGCATGATTTGGAAGAGCCAGCATCTTCTCTGTAAGTCTCGCGCATGCGCTCAGCTTTCTTCACCCATGCCATTGCGCCACTGAAGCCGGGTGTACGCTTTCTGCCTTGAAGTGGAGAAGGTTTCAGCACTATAAATGACTGGCTGGATAAGGTATTTAACAAAGCATATACCAATGCTGGTGGATGGGAGGGCGTGGGGCACCGGTCACGTTCCCTTTAAATAGCAGTACAATATCCGCGGGTAAAATCTTCTAGTCCCTTCGACTGCATGATTCGTGGCTTAGACAGAAGCAACACATGAAGAGATTGTCTAACAAACAGGTAATCCCACATGTGTTGCTTCTCAGCCGCAAAACCATCAGCTGCAAGGACTAGAAATTTTTATCTGAGCATTCCCGAGATACTTGGTTAACACCCGAGCGTGTTCTGGTAACACAGTATCCAAGCACGTTCGCCCATCACTAGTACTGCTGCATTACACTTTGGCTGCCTAGTAGCGCCTCTCTAACCAGTGCATACGCTACCGGAGTATTACCCATTGCTATCAGTAAGTTGCACATGCTGCATCTTCCTCACACATGCTACAGATTCGGATAGTCTGTGGCATTGCAGTTTTACAAATTTTCCAGGTATATATTTATTTATTTTTATTGCTGAGCTTGATATAGATAAAAATAATTTAAGGGGTTGTCAACTACTCAGACATCTCCTTCTCAATTACAATATCCCCCCCTCTTAGAATAAAATCACCTTGTAATTACCTCTGGGGGCTGAGCAGTTCCAGCTATGTCGGGGCTCGCTTGACATGGTCACATGAGCCTTGCAGCCAATCAGCGGCTACTATTGTGCTGCTTCACTCTGTCCTTTCAGACGTAATTGAGAACCAGAAGAGGTGAGAGCTGCTGATACTCTGGGTAGCATGGTCGCTCAGTGGTTAGCACTGCAGCCTTGCTTCGCTGGAGTCCTGGGTTCAAATCCCACCAAGGACAACATGTGCAAAGAGTTTGTATGTTCTCCGTGGGTTTCCTCCCACATTCCAAAGACATACTGATAGGGAAGTTAGATTGTGAGCCCCATCGGGGACAGCGATGATAATGTGTGCAAACTGTAAAGCGCTGCGGAATATGTTAGCGCTATATAAAGATTATTATTATTACTCTCTGACTTTCTCGGGTGGTCAGTTACGTCCGGAGGTAGTGAGAGTGAAGCGGCACATTAAGGGATTGCCTATAGGGCTCAAATGACATAGTCACAGAAGGCCCAATGCTGCAACGGCAACAACCTTGGAAGTGAGCATAGAGTGATTTTATTCTACAAGGGAGAAGAGGTTGTCCGAGTAGTGGACAACCACTGTAATTCAGCTATTACTTGCCCTCCTCTACTCCAACAATGCCTCTCTGGTCCTGCACCTGTTTTCTTTTTTTTTTTTCAGCTACTGACACCATGAATGCACTACACGTGACTATTGCAAGCATTCACTGGGCTCAGCGGTGGTGGCAAAGTAGTCAGCTTGAGACCAATAATGCTGCAGCGGTCATGTGAAGTAGGGGAAAGTAACAAATAGATGGCACAGCAAAAATGTATGTCCGGAAAATCTCTTTAAAGCCCCATTGCCTTTCAGCTTTCTGCTTGCTAGGGGGTTGAAGATGGACAGGTCGGACCAGCAGCACGGTTGAGCCACTAGTCCAAAGTCGCCAAGGCAGATATCCATCTGTAGCATCAGAGAAGTGCAATGGCACCAAAGCACTGATCCGGCCAGCTTCAGAGCAGCACTTGAAAGCTCTCTAGCAAAGAGCAGTGAACATTGCAGAAATAAAAATTCCTTCATTCTTGAGAATGGAGAAGGTTTTTAAGGGCTAAATTGCAAAGCTGCCTGTCTTGAAAAGCTCTTTAAAATTTTGTCGATTTATGATCATGAAAAAAAACAACCCTGCAAGTCGGAGCCTAAGAAAGACCACTGTATATTGAATTTATAACCTGAGACCACTATAAATTGTTAGACTCCTTGAAATAGTGTATATATGGTATGTACTATATATTGTCAGTGCTAAGAATGAGAAGTCGGGAAGCTTTTCCAAGGACAATTGGAAAATATTTCCTTGCTCGATTCTAAATAGATCGATCTCATTTTTGCCATTTCCGATTTTTCTAATATGAGGACCTATGTTATATCCATCTGATGACAATGCCAGTGTCATGCTCATATAACAGGGTGTATCCGTTTTTCCAAAACTGTACCTTTAGTGGCTACACAAGCCAAAATATAAATATGTAAAAATGCCAAATGTTTCGAACGTCTTGGGTCACTTTTGGATCATACTGTAAAATATTATGTAGTTTCAAGAAAATAATCACCACCACTACTCCCAAAGTCTTGCAGACTTTATATCCATTAAAAGCAGAAAAAAACGCAGTAACTCCATAAATGAAGCAAGTCAGATGTAAAAACAGGCAACAACTATGATGCTTGCAGGCAGCGCGGTCCTGACCTCTGCAGTTATTAGGCCGAGCACTGGTCAGAAACTTTTGCCTGGAAGTTTTATTTTTGTTCTTATATATGAATTGTGGCATGTACACAGCTTCTGCTTTTCAGAATCCTGTTGGTTATAAATTACCGTAAGTATGCAAGACTTTGGTGGTTTGCTTGAAATTGTTTTCCGGAAGAGTGGGACAAACAGTGCACAAACAAAGTGACATAATTAAATGTTTTTTTATGAAAATATTATCTTTTTTTTGTTACTTTGGATATGGTGGATAGAGAAAAATTTGATACACTTTGCATCTCTTAATTTGCTGGAGTCACAAGTAACCTGAGATCTACTCAAGTACTCACATCAAGGCAGATAGTTTACAACTTTTGTGCTAAATTGTAGTATTCGCCTTCTATTTAACAGCATTACTGCTTCCCATTATGAAGCCATTGTGCTTGAGGATGTTTTACTTCCTTGGCATGACCCTGTTAGACCGTGCTTACACTCAGTTTTTAGCCTAGACTTCCCAGCTCTGGTTTCCTCTGGTCATGCTAATATATTTAGCAGACAATTAATATTGTATTGTCAGCTTCCGCTAAGATGCTTAGCATCCATGAAAAACACAAAGGCAGCAGAATTTCTCATTTTTCTGAGAAAAGTTACAAAGTGCTTTGATATGTCCTACCAGTGAAGCAACAGACTTCGCATCCTGTGTTCAGGGCTTTGTTTTAAGTTGCACATACCGTAATTTTTTTCCTTTGTCAGATAGCGATACATTTTTTCCCCAATAACTTGTCATTTTTGTTCATTTGGCTCCCGCCAATAGATGTACATTCAGTGTGACAGGCGTTGAACTTGTAAACTTTGCCTAAAGTATGCAATAAGATGTTTTGTTTTTTTTCGAGGAAACAAATGTTTCTTGATCAAGTTAATCCTACACTTCCAAAAGAAGTATCAAATTGTATTTCCTGTGTTTTTTTTTTTTTTTTACGTTTTTTTAAATATAAATACAAAGGAACTGAGTCATTAAGCAGATTCTGCCAGTTTCCTTTGCTTTACTTGTAGTTGCACCAAAATATTCTCATTACAGGTATTTATGCCATTTTTTCTATAAGTTGGCAGAAATGGTGTGGCAGTCCATGGGCCTACAGACTCTTCAACATGTACAGCACAAACGGGCCATACATTCTGACAGCACATTGATTGGGAGGTGCACTTCTGTTAATGAATTACTCCAGCTTACTTTTGGTAAAGACTGATGTTCCAAATACCAGTCTTCAAGAATCAAGGCCATAGCCTTTTAAAATGTTCCATTCACTTGAATAGTATTGACTGACTTTGAGAGTCACAAAATAAATGACAGCTTTTACTTGGTCATTTCCAAGGACTAGCTTGCGCAAAAGTCCAAGAACAACATATAGGGCCTGATAACTAAAGACCGGCATTGTTCACATCGGTCTTGATGGGGAGATGGGCTGGAGTCAGATGATCCTGAGTCATTAACAGGTGTACGCCTCTTAATGAATCAGGGCGCCGGAAGAGTGGCATCCACTTAAGTGGGCATGTTGCCACAAATCCTACTCCAGTCCCTGCTTGAGTAAAGGCCCCGTCACACATAGCGACGCTTGAGCGATTCCGACAAAGATACGACCTGTCAGGGATCGCTCAAGCGTCGCTATGTGGTCGCTGGTGAGATGTCAAACAGTGAGATCTCACCAACGACGCAGCAGCGATGCGGCGACCTGTAGCGACCTGTACAACGATCCTATTTCATGACGATTCAATGGGACGTCCTGTAAGCGAGGTCGTTGGTAAGGTGTCAAACACAGCGATGTGTGCTACCCAGCGGGACCTCAATGATCAAAAAATGGCCCAGGCCATTCCGACACGACCAGCGATCTCACAGCAGGGGCCTGATCGCTGCTACGTGTCACACATAGCGAGATCGCTACTGAGATCGCTGTTGCGTCACAAAACTTGTGACTCAGCAGCGATCTCGCTAGCGATCTCGCTGTGTGTGACGGGGGCTTAAGATTTGTGGTGTAGTGAACAAGCAACGCCGCTCGTCACGAATTTGGCAAGCGGCCATTTCCACATCCTAGGTCCACCCACTTTGTTGGGTGGTGTAAGAATGCCAAAGGTTGCATAATTTTAGGCCAGCCGCCAGTTGTACCAAAACTGACTTTTCAGAGCTTTTTACTCCAGAATATTGGTGTAAAAGCTTTGAGTCTGGCCTATAGTCCTCATTGAATGAGAGGAAAAATATCCCATTTTCCACATTGTCCGTAATAAACTACTTAATAACCAGGTAAAATTTGAATAATCTTTTGTGCACCCATGTTAAATAATAGTTGTGTTTAGGGTAAAACCCCATAGAAGTGCAAGAGACCCCACTCGGTGGAGATTGGTGCAATTTTTGCTATAAACGGGCTGTCCCCTACAATCAGTGTTGGGCTAGGGTGACAAGGGCCACAGAGTAACATGGACTCTGTCTTGCCCACTGTTCAGCTATATGCAAATATTACATACGTTCTCATTCACAAATGTATACAATAATAAAGTTCTAGTTTGCTAAATGAATGATGAAAGCAGGCTTTGTCTGTACATGGTGAATCTAGTGTACTGTGCCAGTTACTGCTCCTATAGAAGCCAAGCCTGCCTACTATCATGGATTATTGCTGTCCTCTGCCCTTGTTGTAGCATGCTCTGTAGCATAAATACCAGCATAATAAAATATTCACATGTGCACCCTAGAAATACGGGCTCCCTCTTATTATTCAGGATTTGTAAGTTGTTGGTTTTTTTTTATTATTCTGTATTTTGCATTGTTTTGTAACCCCCTAGAGCTGTACACAGAGTAATCCACTGATCTTAAATTTAGTCTGTCAACATAAAATTAATGTTTAACCCTAGCACAGGCACACGGTGCACCCCTGGCGCGGCCATACAGGCCAATGCCTACTCATTTTCCACCTCTTGCCTTTCTCTGACTCCTGAAAAGTCAGGGCTGACAATCTAGGAAGGAGGAGGCCGAGATGGATGGAAACCTGGTAGTTGGGCGGCGCACTGGTCGGATTGGCCGTACCAAGGCTGCTTTGTTTGAACAGCCATGTTGTGCTTGCAGACTGCCCTTAAAGAGATATTCCAGACGACGGGCATTCATGGTCCTACCTTATTCTTGTTGCAATGCTTTCCGACATGTCACTGTATCAAATCGATTTCTTCCTGAAGCTTTTGTTTAGTAATTGACACATGTTGTACTTAGGCAAGATTCGCAGTTAAAAGTTTAGCGAAGAAATAGTTCTCACATTGCCACTCTGTGAAACCATTGGCACAAAGTACACACAGAGGACAGACTGCCCACGTGACCGCTCCTGAAATAGATCAGACAATGACGTGAACTGTGGTAAAGGATATTGCAATGGCAAGCGTATAATGATCTGCAGTGCAGAGATGGAGGGAGAGAGCCTCGGATTCCTAGGACGCCGCTGCCTACCACTACTGCTGAGCATGGCAACTATCGCCTAGGAGACCGCAACAATCAAGGAGAATGAAGACACAAAAGAGGAAAGAAAAGATCTCATTGTCAAAATATTTTGTAAAGACAGTCTATGTAGCCCCAAAACTACAGTAGAACTATTACTATTATAAAGTTTTGATGTAAAAATTTTATATTTTTTCTTATTGTATATTTGGATGCTCAAGACTTTGGGTGTGTTTGGAAACTGACACTTGTTCTCTAAACTAGATCAGGGAAATCTCCCGCTTGAACGGACAGACTATTCATCAATCTATAGTTTCAGGATAGGAATAGGTATATTGAGAATTTGGGGGACGGTCATCGGGAATGAACTGAGGACAATGTAGTCGTTTTCAAAGATTGGGATTGGCAGGGTTAAATATACGCTTGGGCACTGTAGTCTTAAGAAAACTGAAAGTTCACTTATTACACAATTATTTTTTTCAAGTGAAAAGCTATTCAATGTAAAAAATGCCACTTTGTAATATATCTTTAGATTTTGTTTCATGTTGTCCCTCGCCTGGTGAATTTGCTACTGTTGTCCAGATTCCTGTGGTTATCTAGTGGGTTCAGACTACAATAAGTTTCCTCCGTGGTCAGGTTGAGTAGAAACTTCCATTATGTTTCATTGCGTTGTGACTGTTCTCTGAAGTGATAGGATACAGCTGTGGGATCTATCTCGGATGTCTCACAGCAGGCGGCAGTGACCGAGAAGACAAATTCCAGCAGAAGAATAAAGAAAGAGACCTAAGGAGACATTACAGCCTAGAGTGGCGAGTGTGTAGGAAGCCATACACATTAATGTTAAGGGACGTCGCTGATATTGGCGGGTTTGGAGGAAACTCTGTGTATGGAGCGCCGAGTGTCATGGAAGCTATTTAATGGGTATTTTCGAATCCCAATCACTTTTTCTTATAGATACGCTGCCAGCGGATATGTCGGCAGCTTTCTCATAGAGAGCACAGGGGCGCTTGACTGAGCGAGTGCTCCAGCCAAGATGGTCAAGATGGATGTCGGAGCTGGATGATCGGCTAAACCATCGTTCAGCCCACAACTATATAGTATAAATGGTCGGCTTTAAGTTCACTATACAAATGAAATGAGCTCTCTACGGAGGGCAGATACTTAGTTGGAGCATACCCATTAGAGGTTTTCCCGTACATAAACAGTTGATCATATGATGAGGCGCATGGACTATTTGCAGGGCAAAAGACTTGTAAAATATCTAAGAAATGGCTAAAAGGGCTAGCACCAAAAATGTTAACATCCAGTCTTTATTAGTTGACGTTAAATCCAATCGATTTAGCATAACAGAGGGCTTACATATTTCAGGCTTGTCTAGCTCTTATGTGATGGCTCTAAAACTGAGAATGAGAAACTTACCGTAGATCACATGGGATAACGCACCCATAAAAGTGGAACATCCTGTCCACTACTGTCAGCACTGTAGTACCGTAGTATATTCAGTTAGTTGTGAAAGCTCATCCAATGACTTAAAATTGTCTGAACCCTAGGTGGTTTATTCTGATAGACATGGTAATAAAATAAAGTGAACTCCATAAAGATACAGAAACATCGGCCATGACAATGAATGAGTGCCACTCTCTTGTTGTGTCAATAAGCCATTGACTCCTCTGCAGTTGTGGTAAATGGGTAAGTTAATGCACCACTTGGCATCGAATGGCGCCTGTAACAATCCCGATGCAATGCGGGGATAATAGAGGTGAGTAATTTAAGTAAACGGACATGCAATAAATGGAAGCAATCAGTCACATATGTTGACACAATGATCATCGATAGTGATTTAGATTACCATAAATTTAGGTAACTGCACATAACAGGACTCTTGGAAACGTAGGAGAGGGGATGTCTCTGTTATAAACTTTAATCAGAAATATACCAATGATTTCAACAGTTGATGTTTTATACGCAACCAAAGATGTGAATTAATATTCAGGACAAAGGACTTGTATTTGTGTAAAATAGTTTATGCACCAGATCTAGACAAAATGTATCATTGTGTGCTAGAAGGTTATTAACCATGCGTGCATATACAGTGGGGCAAAAAAGTATTTAGTCAGTCAGCAATAGTGCAAGTTCCACCACTTAAAAAGATGAGAGGCGTCTGTAATTTACATCATAGGTAGACCTCAACTATGGGAGACAAACTGAGAAAAAAAAATCCAGAAAATCACATTGTCTGTTTTTTTATCATTTTATTTGCATATTATGGTGGAAAATAAGTATCTGGTCAGAAACAAACAATGAAGATTTCTGGCTCTCACAGACCTGTAACTTCTTCTTTAAGAGTCTCCTCTTTCCTCCACTCATTACCTGTAGTAATGGCACCTGTTTAAACTTATCAGTATAAAAAGACACCTGTGCACACCCTCAAACAGTCTGACTCCAAACTCCACTATGGTGAAGACCAAAGAGCTGTCAAAGGACACCAGAAACAAAATTGTAGCCCTGCACCAGGCTGGGAAGACTGAATCTGCAATAGCCAACCAGCTTGGAGTGAAGAAATCAACAGTGGGAGCAATAATTAGAAAATGGAAGACATACAAGACCACTGATAATCTCCCTCGATCTGGGGCTCCAAGCAAAATCCCACCCCGTGGGGTCAGAATGATCACAAGAACGGTGAGCAAAAATCCCAGAACCACGCGGGGGGTCCTAGTGAATGAACTGCAGAGAGCTGGGACCAATATAACAAGGCCTACCATAAGTAACACACTACGCCACCATGGACTCAGATTCTGCAGTGCGAGACGTGTCCCACTGCTTAAGCCAGTACATGTCTGGGCCCGTCTGAAGTTTGCTAGAGAGCATTTGGATGATCCAGAGGAGTTTTGGGAGAATGTCCTATGGTCTGATGAAACCAAACTGCAACTGTTTGGTAGAAACACAACTTGTCGTGTTTGGAGGAAAAAGAATACTGAGTTGCATCCATCAAACATCATACCTACTGTAAAGCATGGTGGTGGAAACATCATGCTTTGGAGCTGTTTCTCTGCAAAGGAGCCAGGACGACTGATCCAGGTACATGAAAGAATGAATGGGGCCAATGTATCGTGAGATTTTGAGTGCAAACCTCCTTCCATCAGCAAGGGCATTGAAGATGAAACGTGGCTGTGTCTTTCAACATGACAATGATCCAAAGCACACCACCAGGGTAACGAAGGAGTGGCTTCGTAAGAAGCATTTCAAGGTCCTGGAGTGGCCTAGCCAGTCTCCAGATCTCAACCCTATAGAAAACCTTTGAAGGGAGTTGAAAGTCCGTGTTGCCAAGTGAAAAGCCAAAAACATCACTGCTCTAGAGGAGATCTGCATGGAGGAATGGGCCAACATACCAACAACAGTGTGTGGCAACCTTGTGAAGACTTACAGAAAACGTTTGACCTCTGTCATTGCCAACAAAGGATATATTACAAAGTATTGAGATGAAATTTTGTTTCTGACCAAATACTTATTTTCCACCATAATATGCAAATAAATTGTTAAAAAAACAGACAATGTGATTTTCTGGATTTTTTTTTCTCAGTTTGTCTCCCATAGTTGAGGTCTACCGATGATGTAAATTACAGACGCCTCTCATCTTTTTAAGTGGTGGAACTTGCAGTATTGCTGACTGACTAAATACTTTTTTGCCCCACTGTACATAATTCCATGCTAAATGAAACTCAAGCTGTTAGCAGTATTGGGCTAGATGGAGTCTTTAACAAATATTTTGTATCATATGTCCATCAATATGACTATTCAAAAGACCTTGAATATTTATGGGATTATGAAAGTATCTTGTTAGTGTAAATTTCTTCTGGTCACTACATCAGACTTATTCTAATCCGTACCCTCAACCCAATCTTAAAGCACCACTGCAGCAGTTTTTCTTTCTTCTTTTACTGCTGGAGTGGTGCTTAAAATTCAAGTCCCCTGCCCCCTGTCTGATGCTCACCTTACAGTGTATTCATGTGTTTTGCGCTGTCCCCTGTCCGTCTCCTGCACTTTGTGACCTGCCGGCTGCTCCAGTGTGTAATGAAGCCAGCCTGAGGTTCACACGCTGTGTTTTTGCTGTGTTTTTATGCAAATTTTAAACTGAGTTTTACAGTTTCAGCAAAGGATGAGATTTCAGAAATCTCATGAACACACACACACACACAGGTTTTATTTTCCTGTCTGATTTGGAAAACTGCAGTATGTCACTTCTTTTAACGTATTTTTACCCATAGGAAAGTAAGTACAAAAAAAAGCAGGTACAACACTATGTGAAACCCATTTATTTTTGTGATTTTCCAAATTTTAAACTATTTTGTCTTGGTCTCCTCACATTAGCATGGCAGTTATGATTAGTACAGTTTACTTACATTGGCCAACCAAGGTATTAAATTGAGTAGTACCTGTGGGCGACCAAAGTGTGAAAGTAAAATGTCCTACAAACTCAATGCCAATGTCTTCAGTAAACTATTCCATATCAATTCACCTCTTCCCACGATTACATTTGTAATTATTTTTTTTGTTGTTTTGGTCCAGAATAGTTGCTATTTTTTTCAGCCATAAAAATGTTTTTCCACTAAATAATTTTCTCAATTTGCCCTTTTTACAAGAATAGTAACATATGTCTTGCATTGGTGACCTGTGTTCATGCTTTGGTGGTGAAAGCAAAGCTAAACTTAAGGATTCTGAAAAACGCAGGAAACCTGCCTGTTTGTAACCAGCTTCTTTTACTACTAATAGAACAAGTTTTGCCTGCAGAAAAAAAAAAACTGCAGCAAAAACACAACGTGTGAACATAGCCTAAGTCCATGAAAGCCTTGTTCTGGCCTTCATATACTTGCATTGATAGCTTGTGACGTAGCCTCGGGAGTTCCAGCCACTCAGATGCTCACAAAATGGCACCGTGGGCCCAGACCGGTGGCGAAAGATGAAGACGCCGGAGAGTGAGTATATTACAAGGGGCAGATGACTTACACTTAAAGCACCGCTCCAGGCAGTGGTAGAATAAAAAAAACTCCCAAACGCTGGAGTGATGCATTAAATGAAAACTGTGCGTCATGTAAAGTGAGAACGGCAGATCTTCGCGCTTCCCGGATTGGCGCTGTTCCAGCAGTGTCGGCGCTGTGTGTGCGCAGGTGCTTACTTGATATAGGTTGCATTGCTGACGTGACCTATCAATCAGCGAAGCACACTGGTCAAAAAGATGCTTTTTAAAAAAAATCTATTTATTGAATTTGTAAAAGAAAGAAGGTAATACAATCACGGGGCACTAACCTTGCCGAAATAGAAAAATGTGTGCATTAAAGGGAACCTGTCACCCCCCAAAATCGAAGATGAGCTAAGCCCACCGGCATCAGGGGCTTATCTACAGCATTCTGTAATGCTGTAGATAAGCCCCCGATGTATCCTGAAAGATGAGAAAGAGGTTAGATTATACTCACCCAGGGGCGGTCCCGCTGCGGTCCGGGTACGGTGGGCGTCCGGTCCGGGGCCTCCCATCTTCTTACGGTGACATCCTCTTCTTGTATTCACGCTTCGGCTCCGGCCTGTTGAGGGCAGAGCAAAGTACTGCAGTGCGCAGGCGCCGGGAAAGGTCAGAGAGGCCCAGCCTCTTTTTCTCATCTTTCAGGATACATCGGGGGCTTATCTACAGCATTACATAATGCTGTAGATAAGCCCCTGATGCAGGTGGGCTTAGCTCATCTTCAATTTTGGGGGTGACAGGTTCCCTTTAAGAAACCGGAAAAGATGCTTTTCTTGTCTTTCTGGTGCAAGCGTGCCCTTAGTGACCGCCAATACGCCTTTTAACTGACCTGAGATATAAGAGACTTATATCCCCATACAGGTGACAATCCAGTAGCTGTCAGCTGTCCACTATAGCTGACAACTTGCTGCATCAGCCATGATCAGTGTTTGCACCATCCAAATCTATTTAACCCCTTAGATGCTGCTGTCAATAGTGACTACATCATTATAAACGGTTAACAGACTGGGGGCTTCCTCTTTATCCCAATTGGTGGTCTCAGATCATGATTGCATGGTCCTGATGTTTGTCATGGAAATTCATGACCAAATAGAGGCCTTAAGGTACTGTCACACTAGACGATATCGCTAGCGATCCGTGACGTTGCAGCGTCCTCGCTAGCGATATCGTCCAGTGTGACAGGCAGCAGCGATCAGGCCCCTGCTGTGCTGTCGCTGGTCGGGGAAGAAAGTCCAGAACTTTATTTCGTCGCTGGACTCCCCGTAGACATCGCTGAATCGGCGTGTGTGACACCGATTCAGCGATGTCTTTGCTGGTAACCAGGGTAAACATCGGGTAACTAAGCGCAGGGCCGCGCTTAGTAACCCGATGTTTACCCTGGTTAGCATCCTAAAAGTAAAAAAAACAAACGCTACATACTTACCTACAGCCGTCTGTCCTCCAGCGCTGTGCTCTGCTCTCCTCCTGCTCTGGCTGTGAGCGTCGGTCAGCCGGAAAGCAGAGCGGTGACGTCACCGCTCTGCTTTCTGGCTGCCCGGCGCTCACAGCCAGACCAGAGAAGCAGAGCGCCGAGGACAGACAGCGGTAGGTAAGTATGTAGTGTTTGTTTTTTTTTTACTTTTTAGGATGGTAACCAGGGTAAACATCGGGTTACTAAGCGCGGCCCTGCGCTTAGTTACCCGATGTTTACCCTGGTTACCGGGGACCTCGGGATCGTTGGTCGCTGGAGAGCTGTCTGTGTGACAGCTCTCCAGCGACCAAACAGCGACGCTGCAGCGATCCGGATCGTTGTCGGTATCGCTGCAGCGTCGCTGTGTGTGACGGGGGCTTTAGAGTCTGTCGGCTGTAGTAACCTGTTCAGAAGTTAGTGACATTTAGGTGATAAAAATACACATTTTCATTTTTCTCATGCCACTTTGCATTAACTCCTGAAAATCACCCGAAGGGTTAACAAATGGCCTGACTGCAGTTTTCAATATGTCAGGGGGTGCTGTTTTTAAAATGGTATCACTTGTGGGGATTTCTCTATATATAGGACCCCCAAATTCACTTCAAACATGGATAGGTCCCTAAAAAAATACATTTTGTAAATTTCCTTGAAAAAAATTTAAATTGTTGATACATTTTTAATCCTCCTAAAATGCTAACAAAATAAAATAACATTTTGCAAATGGTGCTGTTGTAAAGCAGACATGTGGGAAATGTTATTTATTAATGTTTTGCTGTGGTATGACTATCGGGATTAAAGGGATAATCATTCAAAGTTTGAAAATTGCAAATTTTTTAACATTTTTTTTCAAATTTCTGATATTTTTATAAATAAACATAAAGCATATCAACCTAAATTTACCATTATCATAAAGTATAATGTGTCACGAAAAAACAATCTCAAAATCACTGGGCTTTGTTGAAGCGTTCCAGAGTTATTACCACATAAAGTAACACTGGTCAGATTTCAAAAATTTGGCTCCGTCACTAAGGGGTTAAAGAAACTTTAAAGTACATGCCACAATCTTTCATCTGCTTTTTTGTTTGGCAAAGTGTGCAGGCACATTGCGCCCAATGTTGGTTTAAAATGCAAAGGATGCTTTCACATTGCGTTTAGGCACCTGTTCAGTGGCCCCATCGGGGCTTACATCTAAGCCCCGTGCAAAAGGTATTAGTACGTATGCGCCAATGGGGCCATAGACTCTAATAGTGCTGGCAGAGCGAACGTGTACCCTGACGAGCATCATTTTCGGGAGTGTACACCTACTGGAGGCGGACAATCGGAGACAGTCTGCTAGAACAATCCGAACTCAAAATGCATAAACCAACCATGTTACATCTTGGTTTTAAAATGAAGCAAATCAAAATTGCAAGAATAAATGAATGCATATTTAAAATATATATAACAGACTATAAAACTGAAAGTTCATGTTACAGTGGTCTTAAAATCCATCTGTGCGTCTTTGCTATACTGCTAGAGGCAGATGTTTTTCTTCCATTTTAGTTCTTGCCATACTGACCTGAGCAAACATAGCTGTTCAAGCCTCACTGGTGAAATATTAACCCATAGTGCTGACACCTTTATGTACAGAATTGCACGCTATTTAGAGACGTCTTTTCATTTCTTCTCCAGATGAATCTCTATTGAAATAGGTACAGTAGGAGTGCTGGGACAGGAAGTCAAGCATTTGTATTTGATCCAATCTGTTTTAAAGGTCCGAGTACAACTCCCTTTGTGCGAGCTGTATTACACAGACCTCTATTAACATTCATGAGATGGGCTGTTAAATTGTTTGGGAGTAAGTTTGAATGAGACCTCATTTTAGAAGGACTGTAAGGACTTGCAGAGCAGAATTTTAGTTTTTACAGTGCTAAAATGTTACTTTTTGGTGCATGTTTATATACCGTAATTGGGCCCAATTAGCAAAGTATTCCACTATGACTACACCTTGGGTGAGAGGTGCACATCAGATCGCTGATGGGAGGCTCTTACTATGACAGAACCTTACATCCATTGCTTGATCTATTATATGTTTTTTTTACAGATCGGGTCACACTTATGCCTGAAATCTCTGCTTGTACAGTATTTGCTTGCACTGTTTTTAGCATTTGACACCAGTATAAAGAAGTAGTTTCCACTGCTCCCACAGACCTCATGTGAAACTTGTGATTAGGGTTGAGCGAAACGGATCGTTCATTTTCAAAAGTCGCCGACTTTTGGCAAAGTCGGGTTTCATGAAACCCGACCCGATCCCTGTGTGGGGCCGGCCATGCGGTACGTGACTTTCGCGCCAAAGTCGCGTTTCGTATGACGCGCTTGGCGCCATTTTTTTCAGCCAATGAAGGGGCGTGGGCAGAGTGATGACATAGGTCTTAGGGGCGTGGACGCCTATCGCCATGTTGTCGCTTGTGCGATGTAGCGATTTGCACTGTGTAACACCAGCTTTTCGAGAGAGAGAGAGAGAGAGAGAGAGATCCCATTGCCTTTGCATCGTGTTTCGGCCGATTTCACTCGACTTTAGCGATAGTCGGGTTTCGCGAAACCCGACTCGACCCTAAAAAAGTCAAGGTCGCTCAACCCTACTTGTGATTGCTGAACTTGCCAAGTGCTGCCCTAAACGCCATAAATTAGTCGGCTTGCTGAGCGTGCACTATGGGTCTAAGCAACAGCTGCTTTGCCAAACTTGCTGATCCTCACCCCTTACCTATCTTTCTATTTCAGACAAAACTATACTCGATCCATAAATTAAAGTCCTGTCTTTCTGCAAGCTATATTTACATTTTGCAATAGAGATATAAAATGGGCATATTTGTGAGAACCACATTGTTATTGTATCAGTTGACTAAACCTTTGTAATATAATGCATTGCTTAAAGGGGTATTCTCAAGTTTGGAAGCTATCCACTATCCAAGGAGTGGGACCCCCACTGATCCTGAGAACTAGGACTCTGATGAGCGCCATGTGGCTTTGCCATCTCTTGCCACCCTACTAAAGAATGATTGACCACCACCCATTCACACTGGTAAGAGCCCTGGTTCTCTAGATTGGTTGGGGTCCCACTTGTTGCTAAAGAGGGATAATTTCTAAACTTGAGAATACCCCTTTTAATGGTAAGACCTATAAAACAAAATATTTCTATATTGTTTTATTTCTTTCCGAAACATGTTTTGCAAAAAATGTCAGAATTGGCATTCATTTTTAATTCACACAGCTTTACCCTTTGGCATCTGTTTGCATATGGCCCCTATGATTCTTGGACTGCTACGGAGCGAAATCATATGGATAAATATGTAAAATATCGTCGGCTTCTAACCCTAATAAAAATACACCCTAATGTGCGGTTTCTAGATACAGGACCCGAGATGTAGGCCTCGGTGCGTTAGCCGCACGGTGATCAGGCGGAGCTGGAAACAATCACGTAACAAGACGGTTGTATTTCTCCACCGTTTTTTTTTTTCAGACATTGCCGTCTGTATTGTGTGGTAAACGTATAGCACAGAATTCAAGATTTTTTTTAATACTCTTCGTGGTTTTGATTTTCATCTTGTGAGCTTCATATTCCAGGAATGATCCGATAATTTCAGTGCTCTCTTCTTGTTATGTAATACAGCGGTGCTGCGCACACCCCAGGCCGCTTATCTCCTCAGAGACTTTACATAGTGTAGCCAGCAGAAAGCGTAGGACTCTGCACACAAGCACGGTGCTTCCCGAGGTCACAGGACAAAGAGTTGTGTGTTCCTAGACCTGCAGCTAGTGCTACACCATTTCCTGTGGGCTGCCGGTGAAATGCAATTAATGCAGTATACATATGAAGACATGGGGATAAACCTTTCCCAATATTTTTTGTTTAGGAACACGTTCTATATGTAATAGGCACACCCGAGAAACGAAATTAAAGAGAAAATTAATAATGGTTCTAGGTAGTATTGAAAATGATGATTGTGCTTTGGGTTTACAAGGCCTCGGTGTGTTTTACATATATGAAGGGACACTAGTGAAATGTGAGCCAGGCCTGAGGGAGCCAGCATATGGTATGCCATATAAATTATGCACCGTTAACATACGGACAGCAGCGCATAGCTTATGAAATGCTGAGACCTGTACCGGGAGCAAGTGGAATGCAGACTGATCATTGGGTTTACCACATGGGATAAGCCGGCGTCCTCTTCCTACCACCTAGAGCTGGCTAATTTATAGGACATGTTAGGAACGGCACTACGAGACGAGGAAATCCCAGAGGCAAAAGGGTTAAATGGGGATTATGCTTCACCGGAAAGTATTAACTTGAATTTCTGTGGAGCGCCAATACCCAGTTCTACAATTCGTGTCGGGCCTGTATCTCCTGCAGGCCAATAAACCGGTATGTCCAATACAATACTGTGTTTTTATAATAAAGAATCGAGTTGGTGACTCGGATCATTGCGGTGCAAAAGTAAAGCTGTCCATTTAGCCCCTTTTAAGTGTTTGGTTTTTCACTTTTATACTTGCAGGGGTGGCTCTAAGGAAAATAAAAACGGTCTGCCTTTCCAGAAACTATTGCCAGTGGATTGTATTTGCTATTGCATCTTAGGATCATTCCGAAAAAGAACTCGTCCATGGATAATAAAGTATGGTCTTAAATCTCTTTTTAGGGTCCTGATTCTCCTGTGGCTACATATTGCCATTTTTTTTTTGTATTCCATGATTTTCATCCAGATGCTAAGCCGCTGCTACTGCGTTTTTGTGTAACGCGAGATTTCAAAAATATGGACATTGTTCACACCTAATGGACAAGATGGTAGTTACCAGTTGTAGGATCTCCTTATGTTATAAAGACATTCAATGGAGCTTGTGGTATACTGTATGGCTGCGGAAACATGGGTGGGTAGTGTGTCACTGTGAATCTTGTATGAACATGTGCGAAGAACATCAGTAATGGAAGGAATCGCTGTGGACTTTCATAGGTATAATTGGCATGGGCGTACCAGACAAGTGAATGAGACCTTGCACCTCTTTGCCACATGCTGGATACAAGGTTTTACATTGAAATGGCCCCGCAGTGCAGATTTTACAATGCACAGCATGTTCTGTTCTGTTGCACAATTTTACCCATCTTCAATCTGGCATTGATTCCACAGCTGCTAGTTTTTTGCTGCAGATTTGTCATATTTGTCACAGAAATCACTCGGTTTGCATCATTTGTGCTAATTCTTCTAAGAATTACTAGAGCCCAGAATACTTTTTGGCATTTGCTGATATATAGTGCATTATTTATGTGAATTTCATTTAGCATTCTCTCGACCTGCATATCTCTGCACGGTTCTGATATTCTTCTTTCTCTTATAAAGCATTGGCTTCATTCTCCGCCTTGGTTTGGTGTAATAACCGTGGTCGTCTCGGTGCTGTTGTAATGAGATTTTCTGTGGCTTGTGAGCCCTGCGGCGGCCAGATTGAAGGATGAACGTTCTCTGTAGACAGGAAATTGTCTCCAGTCCAGGCTCCGGTGTTCGGTGTGCTGATGTGCGCATAACATGCGCAGCGCACGGAGACGAGCTACTTCCAAGCAATTGAACAAACAAGCACAAACAATTTTGTTTATCTTCAAAAGTAAAGCTCTACAAAACGTGACATGCCCCAAACACTGAGATCTCCAGCTCATGCTCGGAGTGAGGAAGAGTCACATCTTACAATAGTCTCATACGCCACATATCTGTAAACTGTTGATTTAGAGTTCTTTCATTTGGTTTCAATGAGGAAATCAGTTGTAAAGCAATGTATAATATGTAATTGTTCGGGGACTCTCAATTTTTGTAGACTGTCACCTGTTGAAAAGTTCAGTTACTAAAAATATGGTTATAACAGGTGAAGAAGTTAGTCCAACTTTTTGAAAAGTGGAGTTGAAAAATAACTGTGCACTTATTTTTTTTTTTTTAAGTGAAGTCATACTTATGCTGGCTATATTAGATGGCTTACGGGCCATCTCCGTTAACTCTCCCATACGCAGGAGCACTCATTCTGCTGAGTGCTCCTGTTTTCTAAGAAATCTGCCTACTGACACCTCAGCCAGCGACTTATCAAAGGGAGAACAATACAATTGACAGTCCGAAATGCCGACCATCTTTTGTCCGGCACCCCCATGCACATTAAACTATTGACCAAAGCAGTATTATTAACAGGTTGAGCCAACATTTGTCCTAAGGTACCGTTACACTAAACGACTTACCAACAATCACGACCAGCGATACGACCTGGCCGTGATCGTTGGTAAGTCGTTGTGTGGTCGCTGGGGAGCTGTCACACAGACAGCTCTCTCCAGCGACCAACGATCAGGGGAAAGACTTCGGCATCGTTGAAACTGTCTTCAATGATGCCGAAGTCCCCGGGTAACCAGGGTAAATATCGGGTTACTAAGCGCAGGGCCGCGCTTAGTAACCCGATATTTACCCTGGTTACCATTGTAAAAGTAAAAAAAAACACTACATACTCACATTCCGATGTCTATCACGTCCCCCGGCGTCAGCTTCCCGCACTGACTGTGTCAGCGCCAGCCGTAAAGCAGAGCACAGCGGTGATGCTTTACGGCCGGCGCTCACAGTCAGTGCGGGAAGTTGACGCCGGGGGACGTGACAGACATCGGAATGTGAGTATGTACTGTTTTTTTTTTTTTTAACTTTTACAATGGTAACCAGGGTAAATATCGGGTTACTAAGCGCGGCCCTGCGCTTAGTAACCCGATATTTACCCTGGTTACCAGTGAACACATCGCTGGATCGGCGTCACACACGCCGATCCAGCGATGACAGCGGGTGATCAGCGACCAAAAAAAGGTCCTGATCATTCCCAGCGACCAACGATCTCCCAGCAGGGGCCTGATCGTTGGTCGCTGTCACACATAACGAGATCGTTAGCGGGAACGTTGCTACGTCACAAAAAGCGTGATGTTGCAACGATATCGTTAACGAAATCGTTATGTGTGAAGGTACCTTTAATTTATATGGGTGCCTTTTAAAGTAGTGTCCCTAACCTCTTTGCTCTTCCTTATCTGGATAAATCATGGTGTTAATAAGATTGTCATTTCAGCTTCTTGTACAACTCAATACTTGCTGAGTATTCCTCAACAAACTGATTTTAATATATAGGAAATATTATCGGTCTTCTCCAGCTGCTCCTTCCTCTTCCGCCTCCTCCTTTTTTCTATTTCTCCGCCTCCTGCTTTTTTCTGCCACCTCTGCCTCCTCCTTTTTTTCTTCCACCTCCTTTTTTTTTCTTTTTACTTTCACACCTCCTGCTTTGTCTTCTGCCTTCTCCTTTTTTCTCTTAGGGTATGTGTCCACGTGCAGGAAACACTGCGTGTCTGACGCTGCATAGAGCCGCAGCGTCAGACATGCAGCGTCCAGATGTTACAGCATAGTGGAGGGGATTTAATGAAATCCCGTCTCCACTATGCGTGGTAACACGCACGCGGCGGCCCTGCGACTCCGGACATGCTGCGCGTCTTTTCAGATCGCAGCATGTCCGTATATCTTGCGGCGACGCTGCGTCGCCGCAAGATATAGCACAGGGCCCTATGGTGGGGAGCGATGATCCCGGATGTGTGCTATGAACACATCCGGCATCATCGCGTCCCAGAAAGGGAGCGGGGCTTACCGAAGAGTGGCTAAGCCGCTCCGACGATACCGCCAGCCATCCTGAAAGTGGACACATACCCTTACACCTCCTCCTTTTTATCTTCCGCCTCCTCCCCTGCTTGTTTTTTTTTTTTCCTCCTGCGTGAACTCTCATCTTCTTCCTCCTTTCTTTTCTTCTGGTTCCTCTTCATCTCCCCTCACCTTTCTCCTCCCGCCTTTCTCCTCTTCTCCCAACTTTCTCCTCTTCTTCTTCTTCCTCCATTGTCTTGTCTGACACAGAGGCTCCTAATGCAGATGTGAACAGACTCTTGTCGCCAATGGACAACTCATAGACTTATTTATTTTTTCTGCTGTTATTGAGTAGAGAACTGCTGTAAGAAAATATTAAAACATTTGGGTTTTAGGTCTTTTGTACTTTCAAAGCAACAATTTACAGATTAGTTTTCAGTATTTTATTCCACATTTACATTTGAACCCAATAAAACTCCATAAAGAGGACATTTTGTTATTTAGGATGAAGAACTGCACATAATCTATTTTGAGAGCTGCGGTGTTGAGCTACGCTCATTGATTTTACTAAATCTATCCCTAGTTCTGATTATTAATATACTAGAAAGAAACTAATTATATATTGACAAATTGTGCATTTTCTAATAAGCCTATAACTGTGAACGTACAGCATTGGTTCACCTTTGTTAGGCTACGTTCACATTAGCGTTGCGTCGGGTGCAGCCGCGGCGACGCATGCATCATGCACCCCTATATTTAACATGGGGGCGCATGGACATGCGTTGTCTTGCGTTTTGTGACGCATGCGTCATTTTTGGCGCAAGCGTCAGGGCACAGAGGACGCAGCAAGTTGCATTTTTTTGGCGTCCAAAATCAAGCCAAAAATGGACGCATGCGTCACAAAACAATGCGTTTTTGCATGCGTTTAGCATGCGTTGTGCGTTGCGTCGCCGACGCAACACATAACAACGCAAATGTGAACGTAGCCTTAGATATAAATTGGCCAGATGGTTTTGTGTTTGGGATTCTTGGGTACGGCTTCTGTATCTACTTAATTTCTGGATGGGACCAGTCATGTAGATGGTAACAGCAAGATATTCTTTAGGGCCTTCACATCATCCACAGTATGCTGGCTCCTGCTTATTTTAACTATGTAAGACACAAAATGCACACTGCCTGCTGATAGATGGCAAGATCCTCTCTGCTGTCAGACGTGACAGCTTAATACTAAATTCTAGCGTTGTAGCTGTTGTCATCTGAGCCTACAATGTGCAGGTTTATTTGAAAAATCTTCAGTTTTATTATAATTTAATATTAATATGTGCACAAATGCAAGCTGTGCATATAAATTTTGGAAATCTGATTCACTTAACTGTAACATATTGATTGTGTAGTGTTTCACTGCATTAAACACCATGGCGTTTCAGAGAAAACATAATTTACAAAGCTGTCAGGTGACCATATGGGGATACCTAACTAGTCTGGCATGGCCCCTGGCTGGCTTCTCCCTGCCCTGCTCCAGGTGATCCTGCATGGGTCTCTCCCAAAGGGGTGGAAACTGGCTGGGGATTGCCCCATACTATTCGCATTTGATGGCTTTCTAAACATAGCTGGCTGCAATTGCACAGCCAAATTCAGGTTCATTCTGGCTAATTAGCAGGAATCTAGTGACAGGATCCCTTTAAACACAGTGTGTTATTTATCTCCCATCCTAGCACATCTGTATGCATGGGCGTAACTACAATAGATGCATGGGTCGCAATGGCAGCAGGGCACTGGAGCCCAGGGGACCCAAAAGGTCCCTTTGGCCTGTATGAAAAAAAAAATACTATTAAAGATTTGCAATAATTGGAGCTTTTGCATTGGCCATTGCCCATGAGCTTCAAGTTACTCCACTCTCTGTATGCCATGTATTTCGTAAAATAGTTAAAATGGAGAAAAGACTCTCCAAATTTAAAATTACAAGGATGTAATGTTTTATGGTGGCATGCCAACTGTCTGCCAACATCTGCCGATGCAAAGGGGCCACCAAGTTGAGTGGAGACACATGGGTAGTAGCTATCGGGACTGTATATAATACTTTTTTCTCTTCTTTCACCCTTTCCCTTTGTCTCTTCTTCTCTGACAGAGATGTTAATTTTATCTGTTAGACAGTGTGAAGGATGGCACCAGGGGAGGAGTCGCACAGATCCCACCTCTGCCACCAGTTTGTCAGGTTAACAACTGGTGGGGGGGAGGGCAGTCATTATAGGTATGGCATGGCATCAGGGGTACGGTTTACAGAGCAAGAGGAACAGAGCTATTACATTATATATATTAAGGAAAAGTAGGCAGTGTTAACAAAAATAATATACTAAGATAATACAAAATGGGAACAACACAATACGATTTGTTCCAGGGAGCCGAATACTTTCGCAAGGCACTGTATGTCCTTCTTTGTGCCTCACAGTAATAATGTATCCTTTGGCCCCACAGCTAGCTAACTATGGCGGCTTTGCAGCTCAATGGTTAGCACTGTTGCTTTGCAGTGCTGGCATCCTGGTAACAAATCCCAAGGACAATTTCGGTAAAGAGTTGTATGTTCTCTCCAAGTTTGTGTGGGTTTCCTCCGGGTACTTCGTTTCCTTGCACACTCAAAAGTTATAGTGGTTGGAAATTTAGATTGTGAACCCCAATGGTGACAGTGATGACAATATCTGTAAAGCGCTGTGGAATATGATGGCGCTATATTAGCAAAGCATAATGCAGGCTGTTATTTCCTGATGGAGCAGTCACTTCTTCATCTTCCTGAGGCAGTGCGACTGTCTGGGTCTTCACTTCTCCTACTGTGTCTTTCCCACTAACTGCTGCTTCCATGACCTCTATAGCTATACCAATGAAGAAAAAAGGTTACGTACTAATTAAAATTGCTTAGAAAATCTGTTAATATTTAAATATGAATACTGCTAGAATACTGTTAACACAGTAATGTGTGCTAAAACGTGGACATTTCCAATAAAGAAGTCCATCGGGCTATCCAACCCTGACGACCAGTAAACCTACATCCAGGACATATGCACACATATAAGAGTGACAACAAAAGCCATAAATGTTAATTACATCCCACTGTCACTGTACAACGCAAATGTCACAACCTACAAATGTGGACCATTGGCAAATCTCTCATCTTTGTGTTCAGTCTGACTCTGAAGTGGTAGATCAAACTAGAATAATATCTTTTCCAGCTGACTTGGTTGGCTGAACTGTGACGTATCTACTCTGCTACAATCTATAAAATGACATATTACAAATAAGATGCCTATTAAATAAATAAAAAATAAGGCTGCTCTTTAATTTACCACTTTAGGCATTTGAGCAGCACATTTTCGCTGTATTAATCACCATTGAATTGAAAGTGGTTTTCCCATGAACAAAGTACATTTTAATCAGCACATCTTGGAATAAAAGTTCTACAACTGGATTTGTTAAAAAGTTCCTGTGCTGAGATAATCTTATAAATGTGCCCCTGCTGTGTACTGTGTATTGGCTGTGTCTGACCGTACAGGGACATGGTCTGATCACACCACAGCTCCTGGGCAGGAGAGGACCCAAAACAGTATACAGACAGGATGGCAGGGGATCACAGCTGGTTCTTTCTATGACCTGAAACATTTCCCTGCCTGTGTTTATTTCAAGAGCTGTGTGATTATATGTACTCTATTGAAGGGACAACCTCTTTAAGCTTTGCCTAAAAAGTGTCCGCTCCTTCTGGGAGGGTCCCTGCATTCTTCACGTGTAATCCAACAATCAGGTTATCTGATAGGAAATGAAGCTTGTAATATTAAATGCATTTAATGTTTTTTTTTTTAGTTTTTTATATCAAGGGATTAGAGCTGGTAGTGGCACATCAAATTGCCCCTAATGTTGCTGTCAGACTTGATTACATCATGTTTCAGATGAATTACTCTTTAGTCACGTTTGGTGAGGTTGGAGTTTTTTTGTTGCTCGTTGTGAGATATGGCCAGTTTAATGTAAATCAGGGATCCCCAACCTCTAGCTCGGGAGCCACATGTGGCTCACGGTCCCATGAATTGTGGCTCGCGGATGTCTGGCAGCTTGGTGCATTAGCTCCAGTTCTTGCAAACCGGTATGAAGATCACATCTGAAAATGGTGAAGTTTGTGAGCAGCCCTGCACAGAAGAGCAGATCTGGATGCACATATTCTGGTCTTAGGGGTTTTGAGATTATTTAAGTATGGTATGCTGGAGACAAGATGACACCACCTGTCAGAGGAAGTGTCTGAAGCTGACTGAGTCAGTGTCTTGGGAGTGCTTTATAGGAGAATATTGAGTGGAGGGTATTGTAGGAACTCCTATATCTTTGCATACTGCTTTGGGGTGATTGATTTTTGAGGAAAATCTTTGGTTATCATTATGCCTGTAATGGGGGCTTTGGTTGCCACTATTGTGAGTGGGTGGGAGCTGAATGTGGCTCGCGACCCTCTCTCAAGGCTTGATGTGGCTCGCGACCCACTCTCAGAGCTGAATGTGGCTCTCAAGGTCAGAAACGTTGGGGACCTCTGATGTAAATGAAAGTGGTAGCCTTGTAGAAGGCTAAGCATGCAGCTACTGTGCCAGCGATCTTTTTCTTTTTGTCTAGCTATTTTGTACTATAGTACTGATTAAGAAATTTGACTCCACTGGAAGTAGTCTTCAGGCTTGTGTTTTTTTTTTCTTCTGTTACTGTATGTATTAAAGTAGCAAATGAGAAAATGTGCTCTCCTTTCAAATATCCTTGTGATATAGATATATACATACAATACAGACCAAAAGTTTGGACACGCCTCATTTAAAGATTTATCAGTATTTTCATGACTATGAAATTTGTACATTCACACTGAAGGCATCAAAACTATGAATTAACACATGTGGAATTATATACTTAACAAGAAAGTGTGAAACAACTGAAATTATGTCTTATATTCTAGGTTCTTCAAAGTAGCCACCTTTTGCTTTGACTGCTTTGCACACTCTTGGAATTCTCTTGATGAGCTTCAAGAGGTAGTCACCGGGAATGGTTTTCCCTTCACAGGTGTGCCCCGTCAAGTTTAATAAGTGGGATTTCTTGCCTTATAAATGGGGTTGGGACCATCAGTTGTGTTGAGCAGAAGTCTGGTGGATACACAGCTGATAGTCCTACTGAATAGACTGTTAGCTGCTTTTTTCTTGCCATAATACAAATTCTAAGTAAAGAAAAACGAGTGGTCATCATTACTTTAAGAAATGAAGGTCAGTCAGTCCGAAAAATTGGGAAAACTTTGAAAGTGTCCCCAAGTGCAGTTGCAAAAACCATCAAGCGCTACAAAGAAACTGGTTCACATGAGGACCGCTCCAGGAAAGGAAGACCAAGAGTCACCTCTGCTTCTGAGGATAAGTTTATCTGAGTCACCAGCCTCAGAAATCGCAGGTTAACAGCAGCTCAGATGAGAGACCAGGTCAATGCCACACAGAGTTCTAGCAGCAGACACATCTCTACAACAACTGTTAAGAGGAGACTTTGTGCAGCAGGCCTTCATGGTAAAATAGCTGCTAGGAAACCACTGCTAAGGACAGGCAACAAGCAGAACAGACTTTTTTGGGCTAAAGAACACAAGGAATGGACATTAGACCAGTGGAAATCTGTGCTTTGGTCTGATGAGTCGAAATTTGAGATCTTTGGTTCCAACCACCGTGTCTTTGACGCAGAAAAGGTGAACGGATGGACTCTACATGCCTGGTTCCCACCGTGAAACATGGAGGAGGAGGTTCAATGGTGTGGGGGTGCTTTGCTGGTGACACTGTTGGGGATTTATTCAAAATTGAAGGCATACTGAACCAGCATGGCTACCGCAGCATCTTGCAGCAGCATGCTATTCCATCCGGTTTGCGTTTAGTTGGACCATGATTTATTTTTCAACAGGACAATGACCCTAAACACACCTCCAGGCTGTGTAAGGGCTATATGACCAAGAAGGAGAGTGATGGGATGCTGCGCCAGATGACCTGGCCTCCACAGTCACCAGACCTGAACCCAATCGAGATGGTTTGGGGTGAGCTGGACCGGAGGGTGATGGAAAAAGGGCCAACAAGAGCTAAGCATCTCTGCGAACTCCTTCAAGATTGTTGAAAGACCATTTCTGGTGACTACCTCTTGAAGCTCATCAAGAGAATGCCAAGAGTGTGCAAAGCAGTCATCAAAGCAAAATGTGGCTACTTTGAAGAGCCTAGAATATGAGACATAATTTCAGTTGTTTCACACTTTTTTGTTAAGTATATAATTCCACATGTGTTAATTTATAGTTTTGATGCCTTCAGTGTGAATTTACAATTTTCATAGTCATGAAAATACAGAAAAACCTTTAAATGAGAAGGTGTATCCAAATTTTTGGTCTGTACTGTGTGTGTATATGTAGGGGGGTGTTTTCAGCACAAAAAAATGTGCTGAAAAACTCAGCTTATACACGAGTATATACGGTAAGTGGAATGGAGGATTGATAATGTGTTCAGTTTTGTCCACCTTGAGTTTTAGGAAGTGTGATAAGGAAGAGGATATGACTGATAGACACTCTGGGATTCTGGACAGCAGAGAGGTGATGTTTGGGCCAGAGAGGTAGATCTGAGTGTCATCAGCTTCTAGTATAGATTGTACTGCAAGCCATGGGACTTTGAGTTGTCCTAAGCCAAAGGTGTAAATGGAGAAAAATAGGAGTCCCAAGACAGAGCCATGAGAACCACCAACAGATAGAGGGCAGGATGAGGCGGTAGTATGGGAATAGGAGACGCAATTAGAAAGGTATGAGAGGGAGAGGTTTTGTACGCCAAGTGAAGATGGGATCTGTAGTAAGAAGGAATGGTCAACTGTGTTAAAGGCAGAGGACAGGTCTAGAAGGAAGAGTATAGTTAATTCTGTTCGCTTTGGTAGTAGTCTTTAATAATTTTGGCTAGGGCACTTTGCGGAGTGATGGGGACAGAAGCAATATTGTAGGTTGTATTAGAATGAGTTTGATGAAAGGTGGGAGCAAAGTTCAGTGTGGATGTGTTTTTGTTTCAAAGAGATTGTAGGCGAACAGGAGCAACAGTATGGGATGATAGCTGGATGTAGAGGTCATGTCGAGGGATGTTTTCTCCAGGATAGGTTTGATTGTGACATGTTTGAAAGCAGAATGGAAAGTAACTGAAGTCAATGATAGATTGAAGAGATGGGTTAAGGTACCGTCACACATAACGATATCGATAACGATATAGTTGCTTTTTGTGACTTAGCAACGATATCGTTAAGGAAATCGTTATGTGTGACAGCGACCAACGATCAGGCCCCTGCTGAGAGATCGTTGGCCGCTGCAGAAAGTCCAGCACTTTATTTTGTCGCTGGATCTCCCGCTGACATCGCTGAATCGGCGTGTGTGACGCCGATCCAGCGATGTCTTCACTGGTAACCAGGGTAAACATCGGGTTACTAAGCGCAGGGCTGCGCTTAGTAACCCGATGTTTACCCTGGTTACCAGCGTTAACGTAAAAAAAAAAAAACACTACATACTTACCTTCCGCTGTCTGTCCCCGGCGCTGTGCTTCTCTGCACTGGCTGTGAGCGGCGGCCAGCCGGAAAGCACAGCGGTGACGTCACCGCTCTGCTTTCCGGCTGACCGGCGCTGACAGTGCAGAGGAAAGCAGAGCGCCGGAGGACAGACACGGAAGGTAAGTATGTAGTGTTTTTTTTTTTTTTTACGTTTACGCTGGTAACCAGGGTAAACATCGGGTTACTAAGCGCGGTCCTGCGCTTAGTAACCCGATGTTTACCCTGGTTACCAGGGGACTTTGGGATCGTTGGTCGCTGGAGAGCTGTCTGTGTGACAGCTCTCCAGCGACCAAACAGCGACGCTGCAGCGATCGACATCGTTGTCGGTATCGCTGCAGCGTCGCTTAGTGTGACGGTACCTTTAGGGCTGGGATTTGTATGGTGGTGAGTTTAGGGAGGAGGTGGGTAACCAGGATGCTGCTATTGTTAACAGCTGTAACAGAGCAGATAGCCACCGATTTCCTGTTCCTCAACCTACTTTGGCAGGCCGCATCACTGCTTTGAGCTTCCCACATCCAATGTGAGATAAGCCAGAAGTGGAGAGAACTGCTTCAGAGGAACAGGATTAGGTGAGTAAAAAGTGTTGTTTTTTTTTTCATGCAGCGGACTGTGGTGACATTATATAGGGGGTGGTGTACTGTGAATAGATGTTCTACAGGGCATTCTGCTGATCTAAATAATACGTCTTTCTGATTTATTTATTCCTTTTAACAAAGAGTTAACTAATAAGGTGCTTAAATCTTAAATGCGTTTCTAAATCAGGCAATCCCTTTAAGTATTGCCGGAAGAGCTCAGTTTGTCTCAGGCGTATGAATTGGGGACTTAAAATTGTGGTTTTAATTTTATTTCATAAATTGATAGTGCATCTGAAAATAAGCAACTTCGTAATATATATTATCAGATAAATCTTCTTTCTCTGCTGGAATTGATCAGACATTATCAAAACACTGAGATAGGAGATGGCGGCTGATACTGATGAGATTCTATCTAGATAGGCGGGAGAGGAGGAGGAGCTCTGTCTAGCTCCTCCCGTCTACGCAGAATTGTATTCATAGCAACGGCCATCTCATAGCTCAGTAACGGGAACGTTGGTCTTCACTGATTACAAATTTTTTATTCGGTCGTCCATGACAGCACTACGGAGAGAGGGGATCCGCCCTTCAGGAACAGGAAACCTACAGATACATAAGGGCGGCACCTCTCCCCACGCATCAGTTGGTTTCCTGTTCCTGGAGGACAGGATTCCCTACAGATTTTTCTTCAGTCACCTATCAAGCACCCAGGCCGGCTGTCCGACCCAGGTAGCGAGGGGGTCTCCTACCTCGGGCAGTGCGGGTCCCTGGAAGCGCCACGGTGGGCCCGGGTAGGGCTCCACGACAGTGAGCGGTGCAGTGGGGAGCAGCGTCCGGAGGAGGTCTGTCTCTGTGGCCGGCGAAGGTGAGTATATCTCCCCCACCCCCCCGGTCCTTTCGCTCTCCCGTGCCCCGGTCCTCCCTACCTCTGGCTCCTATCCGTGCGGCGCGGACTTCCCGGTGTGCCCCTCTGCGCTCCTTTGGGGGGGGCGGGTCCGGGGGTCGGGCGCCGGCTTCGGCCGGTATCGCCGCTGTGCTGGCCATGTGCGGTGTAGCGGCGTGTGGCTGGGAGATCCGGCGGCGCCGGCCTCCTGGCTCTTCCCTGAGCGCTCCGGCGTTACCGGAAGTGACGCGAGGGGGGGCGGAGCCAGGACCGGAAGTTAGACGCCGGCCGGCTTCGCTGGGGATACCGCTGTCCTGCATGCGGTGGGAGCGGCGGGGGGGGGAGCGTTCAGGGGCGGGGGAGGGTCGAGCATGGTCCGGGGCAGGGGGGGGATTGATTAGGCTGGCCATGCACACCTGCACATGTTCCGGATGGGGGAGGGCTATACATGGCCAATTACACTGCTGCAGAGCTGCTGATAGCATCTACAGCTATGGAGGTGCCAGAAGCTGCCGGTGACCTGCTGGAGCAAGGGGACAGATCCTCGGAGGCAAATACCCAGCAGAAGACCCGCGGGCGCAGTGCTCAGGCCAGTCGCAGATCAAGACAGAAGGATCTGGACCGACCCCCCAGTAATCCGGTACCTACCGCTACTGCCTGGGTAAGAGATCTTCGTGAATGTACCCTGATGCAGTCTTTCCTATGTTTATTTCCGTAGGGGAAAAAGAGCGCTGGTAAATCAAAAAACAAGGAGTGCGCGCTATGCGCTTGCCCTTTGCCAGACGCCTACCCTAAGAGACTTTGTCAGTCGTGTGTGCGGCAGACGGTAGGAAATAGATAAATGGGATACTATATAGCGGTAGCACCAGAGGAAATTACATAGCCTTTTTTCTCCACTCCCATAGGTGGCGGAGGAGTCTCCCGATTTCACATCAAATCTTAGGGAGATTATCAGGAAGGAGGTGAAGGATTCCCTGAAATCCCTATCCCGGGGGGAGCCTTCCAAAAGGAGAAGGGAGCCTAGCGCTTCAAATTCGGATTCATCTGTTGGCCCAAGTAGGGAGAATGATTCAGACGCCTCTGTCTCCTCAGCGTCCTCTTCGGAAGAAGAGTCTAACCGGTTCTGTTTCCCATTGGACCAAATGGACAAACTGATTAAATCAGTTAGATCCACTATGGGGGTGGCGGATGAAAGACCAGAACTGTCAGCCCAGGACTTAATGTTTGGCGGCCTAGACCCTAAAAAACGTAGGTCTTTTCCGCTCAATGACAAGGTCCAAAACCTCATTAAAAAAGAATGGAAGAAGCCAGAGAAAAAAGGCTCTTTTCCACCGGCCTTTAAACGAAGATACCCCTTTGAGGACCCCATGGTGAACACATGGGATAAGGCACCAAAATTAGACGCGGCGGTGTCTAAGGCATCCAAAAAATCTTCTATCCCCTTTGATGACATGGCTTCCCTAAAGGATCCTCTAGATAAAAAGGCTGACTCGTTCCTTAAAGGGACATGGGAAATGTCGGCTGGTGCCTTGAGACCGGCGGTAGCTGCGACATGCGCAGCCAGATCAATGATGGTCTGGCTAGATCAGCTGGGGTCTAAATTGGAAGAAGGTGTTTCCAGAGATTCCATGTTGAAATTCCTGCCAACAATCCAAAATGCTGCTGCCTTTCTCGCAGATGCTTCTGCGGATTCCGCAAGAATGGCGGCTAGAGCGGCAGGACTATCGAACGCAGCACGCAGGGCCCTATGGCTGAAATGTTGGCCGGGTGACCTTCAGTCCAGATCTCGTCTGTGCTCCATCCCATGTGAAGGGGAATACCTGTTTGGACCAGTCCTAGATGAGCTGCTAGAGAAAGCCGGAGATGAGAAGAAGAAGTTTCCTAATCTTCCAACTACTTCTTACCGGCGCCCCTTCGCAGGGAAAAGATTCTTTCGGAGGAGACCGGCCAGAGATCAGAGCAGATGGGACGAGAAAAAGAAGAGAGGTACTGGGTTCATGTTTGGTGGAGGACGTCAGGAGCCACCCCGTGAAGTCAAAAAACCACCCCAATGACTAGTCGCCCCGGTGGGAGGTAGACTATCTGCCTTCTACCTGGCCTGGTCCAAGATCTCCAGTAGTGATTGGATTTTGGGGTTGATAGCTACGGGTCTGCGGCTAGAATTCTCCTCTATCCCTCAGAACTTCTTCAGAGTCACCCCTCTCAGATCCTCTCCAGCGGAACAGGCGGCCCTGGAAGCGGAAGTTCACGATCTGCTCAATAAAAATGTCTTATCCGAGGTTCCGGAAGGAGAACAGGGTAGTGGTTTCTACTCTCCTCTATTCCTAATAAGTAAACCAGACGGCTCCTTCAGAACAATTATCAACCTTAGAGCGCTGAATAATTTTCTGACCATTCAACCATTTAAAATGGAAACTATTAATACCGCAATAAAGTTGCTGTTTAAAAACTGCTTTATGGTAGTATTGGATTTGAAGGACGCCTATTACCATATCCCTATTTATGCAGGTCACCAACGATACCTGAGGGTGGCGGTACGATTGGATGGGGTAATAAGACACTTCCAGTATAGGGCCCTTCCCTTTGGGATTTCAGTCGCCCCTCGGGTATTTACCAAGGTAATGGCGGAAGTTATGGCACACCTTCATGAGTCCAACATTCTAATAATCCCCTACCTGGACGATCTCCTTATCGTAGGTAAAACGGCGGATCACTGTCTAGAACAGTTACATAAAGTGATGTCGGCTCTAGAGCGTCTGGGGTGGATGCTAAACATTAAAAAATCACGGTTACAGCCCATGACGGTGCAGCGATTTTTAGGCCTGACCCTGGATTCCCAGGTTCAGGAATGCCGTTTGCCTCAAGAAAAAATTAATCGCCTGTACCTTCAGGTGCTGAATGCCTCAAAAAACCCCACCATGTCCCTACGAAGAGCCATGTCTCTGTTAGGCTCTCTCTCGTCCTGTATTCCGGCGGTCCGATGGGCTCAGTATCATACGAGGATACTACAGGGCGAGGTACTGTTACATCAAAAAAGGTTGGGAGGAGGTCTAGACAGTCTGCTGACCCTATCCCAAGACACTGTGGTATCCCTCGAGTGGTGGTTAGATCAAAAGAACCTGTCCACAGGGGTCCCCTGGGAGTATAATATAACTCGTATTATCACCTCGGACGCTAGCCCTTCTGGGTGGGGGGCTCACATGGGGGATTCATTGGTCCAGGGGCTTTGGGATCATGATCAGATGGAGATGTCTTCCAATCTAAAGGAGTTAACGGCTGTGGAGCAGGCGGTTAAAACACTCCTTGTCTGTCTACAGGGCCACCACGTGCGGGTATTCTCGGACAATCGAGTCACCGTGGCATACATAAATCACCAAGGCGGGACTCGTTCCAGATCCCTGATGTGTGTAGCAGATCGTCTGTTTCATCTAGCAGAGCAACATCTTCTCTCGTTGACGGCTCTACACATAAAAGGGGCAGAAAACACTACAGCGGATTTCTTAAGTCGCAACACATTAAGGCAGGGAGAGTGGTCCCTGAACAGCACCATCTTCGACCTTATCGTGGAAAGGTGGGGACAACCAGAGGTAGACCTGTTTGCCACAAAAGGAAACAGGAAAGTTGCACAGTTCTGCTCTCTGAACCCCAGAGAAAATCCCCTGTCAGTAGACGCCCTCCTCATAGACTGGAACTTCAGGCTAGCCTACGCCTTTCCTCCCCTGTCTCTACTTCCTCTGGTGGTGAGGAAAATCAGGAAGGACAAGGCCACAGTGATAGTAATTGCCCCCTTCTGGCCCAGAAGGACGTGGTTTCCATGCCTGAGGGCTATGTCGATATCCGATCCATGGGTCTTGCCAGACATTCCGGATCTCCTATCCCAGGGCCCAGTCTACCATCCTCGAGCGGTTGGCCTTCATCTGACGGCGTGGATTTTGAGCGGGCGCTACTAAAAGATAGGGGGTTCTCGCCAGCCCTCATTAACACGCTGCTGAAAAGCAGGAAAATGATAACCACAAAAATCTATGTCAGAATCTGGAAGAGGTTTCTTCAGAACTCGGGGGCAACAGCTGGACAGTCAATACCGATTGTCCAGATCTTGGAATTCTTACAAAGGGGGTTAGATATGGGGTTATCCCCAAATACTCTTAAGGTGCAGGTATCAGCCTTGGGGGCCCTCTTTGGCTGCAACATCGCTGAGAATCACTGGGTCAGCAGATTCATCAGGGCAACAAAGCGGTCTAGACCAATTGTGAAGGATAGAGTCATGCCTTGGGACCTGAACCTAGTCCTCTCAGCCTTGACAGAGGCCCCATTTGAGCCAATTACTTCAGCCTCTATTAAAAATCTTTCCCTTAAAGTAGCCTTCCTGGTGGCCATAACATCGGCGCGTAGGATAGGCGACATCCAAGCATTATCCAGGGTTCCCCCTTACATGCAGCTTAGGGATGATAGAGTGATACTATCCCCTGATCCAGCATATCTCCCTAAGGTAGTGTCCAGTTTCCACAGAACACAGGAAATAGTCCTTCCATCTTTCCTCCCCAGTCCTACCAACGATAAGGAGAGGAAGTTACACACCTTAGATGTAAGAAGATGTATCCTGCAGTATCTAGCGGTAACTGATTCCTGGAAGTTAGATAATGCCTTATTCGTGTCCTATCAGGGTAGTAGGAAAGGGCATAGAGCATCGAAGTCTACTCTAGCTAGATGGATCAGGGAGGCTATCTCGCTGGCTTATATCTCAAAGGGCAAGCCGGCGCCTGAAGGTCTTAAAGCGCATTCCACTAGAGCTATGGCGGCTTCGTGGGCGGAAAGATTGGAGGTGTCGATCGACCAGATTTGTAAGGCTGCTACTTGGTCTTCTCCAAACACTTTCTATAACCATTATAGATTGAACCTGGGTGCCTCCTCTGACCTCTCTTTTGGTGTAAGGGTGCTGCAAGCTGTAGTCCCTCCCTAGTTAGTTACTCTCTGTAATTCTCTCCGTAGTGCTGTCATGGACGACCGAATAAAGTCTTAGTTACTCACCGGTTAACGGTGTTTTTCGGAGTCCATGACAGCACCTGTACATACCCTCCCGTCTTCTTAAAGTTCTGGGTGTACACCTCTTCCTTTATTTATATATAATTCACGGGTAGTGAATAGTTAATATTGTATTATTGTTTATTGTGTATGCTATTAACCTTGGTGGTCCTCTTATGCTCTGTAAACCAACTGATGCGTGGGGAGAGGTGCCGCCCTTATGTATCTGTAGGTTTCCTGTTCCTGAAGGGCGGATCCCCTCTCTCCGTAGTGCTGTCATGGACTCCGAAAAACACCGTTAACCGGTGAGTAACTAAGACTGTCTCAGAATTTTGATGATGACCCATGCTGGCAGAAAAGGTAGCATTTTTTTCTGATAAGATATATTGCAAAGTTTCTTTTTTTTCATGTGTACTATTGATTTATGAACTAAAAATTAAAGCGATAGGTATGTCCTCCATAAATATGTACTATAAGGTACTAATTTACTTCTACTTGTGATCCCATTTCCCAGGTTCTACATCTGACATTTTTTGCCTCTTAACCCCTTTCTGACATCGGACATACTATCCCGTCGAGGTGGGGTGGGCCCCTATGACCATGGACGGGATAGTACGTCCAGCGCGATCGGCGGCGCTCACGGGGGGAGCGCGGCCGATCGCGGCCGGGTGTCAGCTGCCTATCGCAGCTGACATCCGGCACTATGTGCCAGGAGCGGTCATGGACTGCCCCCGGCACATTAACCCCTGGCACACCGCGATCAAAGATGATCGCGATGTGCCGGCGGTGCAGGGAAGCAACGCGCAGGGAGGGGGCTCCCTGCGGGCTTCCCTGAGCCCCCCGCAGCAACGCGATGTGATCGCGTTGCTGCGAGGGTCTTACCTCCCTCCCTGCTTGCTCCAGGCCCGGATCCAAGATGGCCGCGGATCCGGGTCCTGCAGGGAGGGAGGTGGCTTCACAGAGCCTGCTCAGAGCAGGCAATGTGAAGCAGCCTGCACTGCTCTCAGATCGGTGATCTGACAGAGTGCTGTGCAAACTGTCAGATCATCGATCTGTGATGTCCCCCCCTGGGACAAAGTAAAAAAGTAAAAAAATTTTTTCCAAATGTGTAAAAAAAAATAAATAAATAAATAAAATATTCCTAAATAATGAAAAAAAAAATATTATTCCCATAAATACATTTCTTTATCTAAATAAATAAAAAAAAACAATAAAAGTACATATATTTAGTATCGCCGCGTCCGTAACGGCCCGACCTATAAAACTGGCCCACTAGTTAACCCCTTCAGTAAACACCGTAAGAAAAAAAAAAAAACGAGGCAAAAAACAACTCTTTATTATCATACCACCGAACAAAAAGTGGAATAACACGCGATCAAAAGGACAGATATAAATAACCATGGTACCGCTGAAAGCGTCATCTTGTCCCGCAAAAAACGAGCCGCCATACAGCATCATCAGCAAAAAAATAAAAAAGTTATAGTCCTGAGAATAAAGCGATGCCAAAATAATTATTTTTTCTATAAAATAGTTTTTATCGTATAAAAGCGCCAAAACATATGGCTAGGGTTAGGGCTAGGGATAGGCCTAGGGCTAGGGTTAGGATTAGGGCTAGGGTTAGGGCTAGGGCTACAGTTTGGGTTGGGGCTAAAGTTAGTTAGGGTTTAGATTACATTTACAGTTGGGAATAGGGTTGGGATTAGAGTTAGGGGTGTGTCAGGGTTAGAGGTGTGGTTAGGGTTACCGTTGGAATTAGGGTTAGGGGAGTGTTTGGATTAGGGTTTCAGTTATAATTGGGGGGTTTCCACTGTTTAGGCACATCAGAGGCTCTCCAAAAGCGACATGGCGTCCGATCTCAATTCCAGCCAATTCTGCGCTGAAAAAGTAAAACAGTGCTTCTTCCCTTCCGAGCTCTCCCGTGTGCCCAAACAGGGGTTTACCCCAACATATGGGGTATCAGCGTACTCAGGACAAATAGGACAACAACTGTTGGGGTCCAATTTCTCCTGTTACCCTTGGGAAAATACAAAACTGGGGGCTAAAAAATAATTTTTGTGGGAAAAAATTTTTGTTTTATTTTTACGGCTCTCCATTATAAACTTCTGTGAAGCCCTTGGTGGGTCAAAGCGCTCACCACACATCTAGATAAGTTCCTTAGGGGGTCTACTTTCCAAAATGGTGTCACTTGTGAGGCCTTTCTACTATTTAGGCACATCAGTGGCTCTCCAAACGCAACATGGCATCCCATCTCAATTCCTGTCAATTTTGCATTGAAAAGTCAAACGGCGCTCCTTCCCTTCCGAGCTCTCCCATCCGCCCAAACAGTGGTTTACCCCCACATATGGGGTATCAGCGTACTCAGGACAAATTGTACAACAACTTTTGGGGTCCAATATCTTCTCTTACCCTTGGAAAAATAAAAAATTGGTGGGTCAAAGTGCTCACCACACCTCTAGATAAGTTCCTTAGGGGGTCTACTTTCCAAAATGGTGTCACTTGTGGGGGTTTCAATGTTTAGGCACATCAGGGGCTCTCCAAACGAAACATGGCGTCCCATCTCAATTCCAGTCAATTTTGCATTGAAAAGTCAAATGGCGCTCCCTCGCTTCCGAGCTGTGCCATGCGCCCAAACAGTGGTTTACCCCCACATGTGGGGTATTGGCGTACTCAGGACAAATTGTGCAACAATGTTTGGGGTCCATTTTCTCCTGTTACCCTTGGTAAAATAAAACAAATTGGAGCTGAATTAAATTTTTTGTGAAAAAAAGTTAAATGTTCACTTTTATTTAAACATTCAAAAAATTCCTGTGAAGCACCAGTAGGGTTAATAAACTTATTGAATGTGGTTTTGAGCACATTGAGGGGTGTAGTTTTTAGAATGGTGTCACACTTGTGTATTTTCTATCATATAGACCCCTCAAACTGACTTCAAATGAGATGTGGTCCCTAAAAAAAAATGGTGTTGTAGAAATGAGAAATTGCTGGTCAACTTTTCACCCTTATAACTCCCTAACAAAAAAAAATTTTGGTTCCAAAATTGTGCTGATGTAAAGTAGACATGTGGGAAATGTTACTTAAGTATTTTGTGTGACATATCTCTGTGATTTAATTGCATAAAAATTCAAAGTTGGAAAATTGCGAAATTTTCATAATTTTCGCCAAATTTCCATTTTTTTCATAAATAAACGCAGGTACTATCAAAGAATTTTTACCATTGTCATGAAGTACAATATGTCACGAGAAAACAATGTCAGATTCACTGGGATCCGTTGAAGCGTTCCAGAGTTATAACCTCATAAAGGGACAGTGGTCAGAATTGTAAAAATTGGCCCGGTCATTAACGTGCAAACCACCCTTGGGGGTAAAGGGGTTAATAGGTTTTGAATGAAAAGAAACTGTTGTGCGAACTGCTTCATTAGATTGCTAGCAATCATTCTGGACTGGCAGTGGATGAGAAGCATTACATAGTTTTATTGTTCGGTTATATATTATAGTAATTCTGTGTTGCATGCTTTTATTGTAGATGTGTTACGGCTCCAGGAATCTGAGCTTCACTCTCCATTTTAATCGCTAATTAATAGGCTGCTGCTCAACCCTGCGCCCCAAGCTCCAAAGTCTCAGGGTGTGAGCACACGGTAGTACTGGCAGCACCAGGGCTGGCAGGGCAAATGATGTGTACTTTTTTAAAATTTATTATTTGAATGGATGAAAATCATAGCAAAAAGGCAAATTAGAAAACAAACATCTGCAAGAAAAAATCAGCTTTTCAGAAATTTCGTTCACTTTGCTACTATTGTAAAATGCTGCATTGTTTCCAAGGAAAGCATGTGTAGCCAACAATTAGGTATTTTCAAGACAACCATGCACAGATAACATGATTATAATTCAGTCATAAGATAAAGAAGCCCTGCCATTAAGTGTTTTATTACTTAAGTGTGTATCCATGTGTAAGCAGGATGCAGTGGAGGCAGAGCAAGGGTTAACAGGTTAATAATTTAATTTGGTACAATGGAGAGGCTCCTCGCAGGGAGATAATAGTTAAGTTGAAAGAGAAAGTTATACTGTCACAGTCCAGATAATAATAAACTTATCGTGTACTTAGGTTCCTCAGCGCAGATGATCCGTTGGGAGTTGTGGTTCCGGCAATGGCCGGCGTAGTGTCCTCAGATGGGGTCCCAAAACTAACGGTCCAGCTTCTGGTGGCAACGGATGATCTCCAGTTTTAACCGTTAAGCCCCTAGTCCATAAGTCTGTACAGCTAGGTAAAGAGAGCTGCAGAGATCCCAGTATCAAACGTGTTCTGATGCGTGCTGTCCAGCAGGGGGGAGGACTGCAACTTAGGCTACTTTCACACTTGCGTTTTTCAGCTTCCGTCACAATCTGTCGTTTTTTGAGAATGCAGGATCCTGCAAAAAAAATTTGCAACATCCTGCATTTTCCCATAGACTTAACGACGGATTGTGACGGATGGCCATCTCTCTCCTCACCCTCCTCTGCTCTGGGTGCTGAGCGTGCTGCTCACCCTCCTGCACTCTCCCTGACAGCGGGGAACTGCACCTTCGTGCACTTTCTGCTCTGTATTCTGTCTTGATGCCCCCTCTTCCTGGGTCATGGGACCTGCCCAGTCCTCTATTCCTTACCCCGGGAAACATGGGATGCAGCCTCGACAGTTCCGGACCTGACTCAATACAGGTACTCTCTGCTCGATCTTCCTCCATACACTTGCACGTAATATAGTGTGTGTCTTAAAGGGAACTTGTCAGCAGGTTACCTGGGTGATGAAATCCATCTTGTGGTTGTTGTTAAATCTTTATTTTCAGTTTTGAGTTAATGATCTGTTCGTGCTTCAGGGCGACCTGTGGGGGGTCTTCGTGTGGTGCTCTGATTAGGTATTCATGGGTATGGCTGCTGACAGGGCACTGATCCCTCACTGACCGGCCCCCTAGTTTACATACTGAATATTATATGTATTGAAAAAAAACACATTCAGCAGGCACCTGCGCTGCAGCATGATCGCATGTATAATATGCATTTAATAATTTTATTTACAGATATAATTTTTTTTGTGGTGAATAAACTTAGTTCTCAAAATGGCACAGTACCATCTATCAGCGATTTGATAGATTGTACTGCGCAGGCTCCATCTTGCTAGAGGAAGAAAAATGTTGCTTCCTCCAAGATGGTGGCGCCTAGGCAGTAGCATCTATCAGATTGCATATACTCTCCTACTGCTGCTTTCTCCAGAATCCTGCGCAGTTCTGCTCTGCTTCACAGTGGTGTAATCGCTTTGCGTGACCCGAAAATGACTTTTACAATGTAATCCTACGGAGCATCTAAGCAAGGCTATATAGGCTTACATTGCAATAGACCCTTCCAGCGCATAGTGAGCCGGCTAATCGCAACTGCAGTGACGTCCCTGAGAGGAGGAGAACGGCGCTGGACTCCGGAGAGCAGCGGTAGGCGAGTATACTACTACTACTAACTACTACTACTACTACTACTAACTACTACTACTACTACTTACTACTACTACTACTACTAACTACTACCTACTACTACTACTAATAATAATAATCTCTTTATATAGCGCCAACATATTCTGCAGCGTTTACATAAATTATCATCACTGTCCCCGATGGGGCTCACAATCTAGAATCCTTATCAGTATGTCTTTGGAGTGTGGGAGGAAACCAGAGGAAACCCACGCAACCACGGGGAGAACATACAAACTCCTTGCAGATGTTGGCCTTGGTGGGCTTTGAACCCAGGACCCCAGCTCTGCAAGGCTGCAGTGCTAACCACTGAGCCACCGTGCTGCCCTCTCACACTACACTACACTACACGTACATATAATTGATAAAAAAGTTAGTGGGAAACCTTGCATCTGCACCCCCGTATAGAAACTGCCACAGATGCATTCTTCATTTCTTTTAATTTCCCGATAAGTCAGTCTCCTGCTTTGCACTTTTCTTCATTCTGAGCTATGTCGGTGTGACAAACCATAAACAATTCCTATTCTCCAGACGTCAATGAAAAGCAATTAATCTATTTCAGGCTATTGAACCAGTCCATTTCTGTCACTAGCCACATTTACCCCAAATGGAAAGACGTTTTGGTAACTGAGAAAAGCAAACTACATAATAGATTGAAAATAACTTTCTTACTGACGGGCAAATAATTGTAGAAAAAAATAGTAATTTGGTATCCATTTTATAACTTTATAACTTACTAGATGGTTGCCCGATTCTAACGCATCGGGTATTCTAGAATACGCATGTCCACATAGTATATTGCCCAGCCACGTAGTATATTGCCCAGCCACGTAGTATATTGCCCAGCCACGTAGTATATTGCCCAGCCACGTAGTATATAGCCCAGCCACGTAGTATATTGCCCAGCCACGTAGTATATTGCCCAGCCACGTAGTATATTGCCCAGCCACGTAGTATATAGCCCAGCCACGTAGTATATAGCCCAGCCACGTAGTATATAGCCCAGCCACGTAGTATATAGCCCAGCCACGTAGTATATTGCCCAGCCACGTAGTATATAGCCCAGCCACGTAGTATATTGCCCAGCCACGTAGTATATAGCCCAGCCACGTATGTCACAGGTTAAAAAATAAACATACTCCCCTAACAATCCGAGGGCCCTTTGTAGTTCTAACATACCATTCTCGTCGCAGCTCCTCAGCGTCCTGTCTCTCCGCCTCCTGGGATCCAATGGCGCTGTGGCGATGGGCACACGGCTGCCGCCATCTTGCGTTCCCAGGATGCATTGCGAAATTACCCAGATGACTTAGCGGTCTCGTGAGACCGCTAGGTCTTCTGGGTAATTTCACAATGCATCGCTGTGAAAGGAAGATGGCGGCAGGCGTGAGCGGCTCAGCGTACAACGGAGGGTGAGTATAGCAGGTTTTTTTAAATTATTTTTAACATTACTTTTTTTTACTATTGATGCCGCATAGGCAGCATCAATAGTAAAAGGCTGGGGACACACAGGGTTAATAGCGGCGGTAACGGAGTGCATTACCCGTGGCATAACGCGGTCCGTTTCCACCAGTATTAACCCTGTGTTAGCGGTGACCGGAGGGGAGTATGCGGGCGACAGGCACTGACTGCGGGGAGTAAGGAGCGGCCATTTTCTTCCGGACTGTGCCCGTCGCTGATTGGTCGCGGCAGCCATGACAGGCAGCTGCCGAGACCAATCAGCGAATGAATAACCATGAGAAAGAAAGGACAGACGGAAGTGACCCTTAGACAATTATATAGTAGATTATTTGTGAAACGTTTGTTTTCCAATTTGAGTGTGTTAAGCGATTGGTCATCCATGTATACAATGTAGTACATGAATTGCTTGGGTCACCCACAATGAAGTATCATTAGATAGCATGTGGGCAAGAATGGTGAGACCAAACGTTTATGTTTTGGGGGATGTAAAGCTGTTAAAATGAGTTGAGTAGCGTTTGTGAGATGGTGGATTTTGCTGTTTTTATTTGACCATAGGGATTTCTTCTTTAGCAGCTCATACCACGTGTCCATCCAGCTGTGCAACTGCCAGATGTCGATAAAACTGTCTAAAAACCCTCATGTCCATTTGATTCATGTGTTCTGTTCTGTTTCTACTCTTTCATTACGATCAGCTTTATGAATTTGCTGCCAATTTTACTTGCTATAACCTGTCTTAGGTTTCTGCCTTTTCCAATGTAAAGATGAATTCCTTTTGCAAATGTGAAACATCATTGATTAGAATTGTCCAGAGATAAAATATAATTGTTGACTATAGTACACAGAGATAAATTGATGACCTCAACTAAAGCATGACGTTATACTTGCTTCACATTTCCTCTTGAGTTATGTAATATTTGTACAACTTATAATATTTATTAATTGCTCATACTGAAATGTATCATTTTTTGTTATCACTGGGTCTCCAGACCCTTGAGCGAACATTTCTCTGCACAGTTTGGTGGTACATGTGGAATCTAAATGACTAGGTTTAATATGTTTAGACCATGGGCTATGTCTCTTCCACACCCTACATCTATTAGACCCTTACATCAGTAGCAGACAGACTGAAGAGGGCCCCTGTGCAAGAACAATATATGGGCCCTTTGCAGTCCAATAGCTCATCATAATGCACAATTTGAACTACTTCTGAGGTGGAAGTTGGGTCCCTTTAACCCTTGGGCCCCCATTGCACCAATAGTATGTCTGCACCTTATATGGAAAAGTTAAAAAAAAAAAGTGTTCAACACAGTTGACCACTAAAGAAAAATGTATTCTACTCATGCCCTAGTTTGTCAAAATCTTTGGGAGGGGAGACAATAGTTTCTCCTAAAGAAAACCAGCATTGCATGGAGTCTTATTGACCGTACGCTATGTACAAAAGTATGCAATTTAGAGCCCCCCCATAAAGACAGTGACCCATCTTGCCAGTGTCAAGCATTGAAGGTGGCACTAGTGGGTAAGTTCTTTCTAGGAGAGACCAAATTTGAATATCTGAATCACATGAAATGATATATTTTTTGCTGTGAATTATTTGCATTTACTAGTAACTTAAGTGGAATAATGAAAATGAATATATGCATCTATATGCCCGAGATAATGTGGAATGCAATTTGGCAGTTCTATAAAGGTACCGTCACATTAAGTGCAGGGAAATTGCAAAAAAAGTGCAATTCCACAATTGTATGCACATGTCTTGTTTAAGTGATAAAAAAAACAAAAACCTAGTTAGTAAAAAAAAAAAAAAAAGGCACCATTTCTTACACCCGTAGCCTCTCCATTATTCAGGATCCAGGGCTGGGTGAAGGCTTATTTTCTGCATGCAGAGCTGACTTTTATTGATAACATTTTGGGGTAGATACGATGTTTTGATCGCCTGACATTGCAATTAAGCGCAATGTTGTTCTGGACCCCCCCCCCCCAATTCTAGCTTTTTGAATTTTTTCTTTCTCGTTACGCCGTTTACAGATTGGATTAGTTCACTTTATATTCTGATAAAACGGATATTTCTCAACTCCTCGATAATGTGCCAGAGTTCATGGATCTGCAGTGACAAGCACAGGGGTCTTCTGCAGACCCCCGGCTGTCATGCCGGCCCATTGGCGCCCCGTGATCATGTCACAGGGTCACCAATGGGCGGGTTTTGTGACGCGCATCTGATTTGCACGAGTTTAGTTAACTCCCTCTGTCACAGATTGACTGCAGCATTCAACACGTTAACAGCCATGTATTGATCGTGATTCCACCCACAGCTGTCATGTGCCAGGATACATGCGGTCTCAGCTCCAGAGCCCGCACTAAAGGGAGGGGCACGACATATGACTTGCCTATGCATCATAGGTTGTGAAGGGGTTAAAGGAGTTGTCTGGTGAAGGCAAGATATCACTTGTCCACAGGATACTTAGGGGTCTGACTAATGGGATTACTCCAATTAGCAGACTGGGGAGTTTTTTATCCCAGACAGGACACTTTTATCAGAGTAGAGTAGACCAGCCACACTTGTGTCTAGTGGCGTATCAATTCATTTGCAGTAGGGCTACTGAAAAAGTAGAGTGCATCGCTCAGCAGCCCCTTAGGAACTAAACAGAGAAGCAGTCACAGCCCCACAATCTAGAAGTTATCACCTATTCTGGGGCATCAGTAAGGACTGATTTACAAGGGTATACACAGAGGTTTTTTATTTTGTTTTTGAGGCAGAGCTACTCCAAAATGCACGTAAAAAATTATTAAAAAGATATGCTAAATCATATTGATTTCAATTGGAAATCTAAATTGCTGTTTGAAAGACTTGTTTTTTTTTTTTCTGTATAAGCTAATTGAAGCATCACGTGAAATGCAAAAGTAAACAATTTGTGAAAAGTATGGGGCAAAAAAATTATGGTTCGACACCAAAAGATAGAAATCCTATAAAAAAAAAAGGTGTGAATGACCAAAATGCAAAGAGTAATGAATAAAAACGTAATTTGTATTAACAATTCAATAAAAAGACAATGTGATTAGCATAAATAAAATCAGTTAGCCAAAAAATGGCGCCACCAGTAGTATTACAGGCATAGTAAATAACTGCAATAAGTATATCAAAAACCTCGCACATGAAGTGTGACGCAGAAATAAAGAATGGTGAGCGGAAGAAGGCTCCCACGCCGAAACGTACGTAGGGACTCCAGGCGCCACAGCATATTTCTTGTAAATATCTACCTAATACTATTCACCCCTTGCATTTGCCTACCTCTGTTCTGTGACACACTACACTGTTCATGGTTACCTTATTTTTCACTTTCCATTACTTATTATTTACCATTCTTTTCTTCTTTGTCACACTTCATGTGCGGGTTTTTGATATATTTATTGCATTTACTTACTATGCCTGTAATACTACTGGTGGCACCATCTTTTGGCTAACTTTGATTTTATTTATGCTAATCTTTTTATAGAGTTGTTAATAAAAATTTAATTTTAATTCATTACTTTTTGCATTTTGTTCATTCACATCTTTTCTTTATATGATTTTATTCTTTTGTTTTTTTTCTGACTGTTTTGAAAACTGCACTAGAAATAATAAAAAAAAAATAACAAAAAAATCAAGGAACGTTTCACTTCTTTGAAGTGGATTCCTCTTAAACATACGGTAACCTAGGTAATTTCAGTTTTTTGTGGTCAAGCAAGGTCAATACTTATTCAAAAATTCTTTTGTCCATAAGTTGTCCTTAGACCATATTAGCCCGGTTGCCTTTTTTTTTTGGAGTATAAAAAGAAAATAATTTGAGGATTTGGCCGCGGCACATTCACCAAAACAACGTAGCAGCTTGTGCAGCTATTCGCTTACTTCTTGGCCTGACTCTTCATTGACTTTTGTCATTCGTTAGAAAAGACCTTTGGCTAAAAGTCATTAGTGAATTTATTGTAAACTTGGCAGTTTTTTGCTGATCGTTTTGTGTTTGTTTTAAATTTCTCTCTGCTCCTTGTGTTCCAGCAGCTGTAGTATTCCCAAAAGCCCCAGCCATAACATAGCTTTTGGAAATGTCAACAAAAAGTATTATCTGCACAGTTACAGAACTTTTTAGAATTGTCTGTTTGATATTTCACATTAATGCTGGTATTGTTTATATATTTTTAGCTTTAAAGTTTGTTTTTGTCTTTTTGTAGGAGTCAGATAAGGACACAAAGGTTTAGATGGCATTTTGCATATTTGTAGTACTGAGAATGGAGTAGACATGAATTTGAGTTTAATTACTTTAAAAGCTTAAAGGGGTAGTCTGGGGAAAGCAAGTTATCACTTATTCGCAGAAAAGGTAATAACTTGTTGATCAAGTTGGAGTCCGACCACTGGAACCACCACTGATCAGAAGAATGGGGACGGTTCTCTTTGTAAGGGTAGGTTCACACCAGTGTATAAAACATTGTTCAGCATTGTAGCCAGAAAAGTGCAATCATTTTTTTTTCTTGCAGGTGCAAGCTGCATATTAAATCACTATTAAGAGTGACATACTTGTCATCTCTTTGATATATTTTATATAGAAGATATATTCATTTTGGTGCTATGACCATACTTGCTTGTTACATTTCTTTTTATGTCCCATTGACCCAGGTTCTGTCCCCCTGTTCTGCCTTGAGCTCTTCCTGTTGACCTCAACTGATGTAATTGTATGGAAATTATTCCTGATCTGGCAGTGCTATTAGACATGGCCTTTTTTTTTAGTGTTTTGTATATGTTGATCCAATAAAAAAATATTTTTACCAATTTTTTGAAGATATGTTGACTTTCTTGGTCATTGATAGGGTAGGTAATAATGTGTTTATATTGTGCAACCCCTTTAAACATATAGTAGTCACTTACTGCGGGTGAAATAAGTATTGAACACGTCACCAATTTTCCAAGTAAATTTCAAAAGGTGCTATTAAAATGAAATTCTCACCAGATATCGATAACAACCTATCCAAGCCACATAGGAAAGTAAATCAAACCATAGATTTCCATAAAGTAAATTGTGTAATAATGAGAAATGGCACAGGGAAAAAGTATTGAGCTTACTTCTTATAAAAGCCTTTGTTGGTGATGACAGCTTCAAATTGCCTCCAGTATGGAGAAACTAGTCACTTGCATTGCTCAGGTGTGATTTTGACTCATCCTTCCACCAAACACTGTTCAGATCCTTTAAAGGGAACCTGTCACCCCCGTTTTTTGAGATTGAGCTATAAATACTGTTAAATAGGGCCTGCGCTGTGTGTTCCTATAGTGTATGTAGTGTACCCCGATTCCCTATGTATGCTGAGAAATAACTTACCAAAGTCGCCGTTTTCGCCTGTCAATCAGGCTGGTCAGGTCGGGAGGGCGTGGTGACATCGGTGGTTCTTCCTCAGCTTTACGTTGGTGGCGTAGTGGTGTAGTGGTGAAGACACAGCGCGCGATCTGCGCTGTAATCCCTTGCATCGGTGGGGGCGGCCATCTTCCTGGGGCCGCGCGTGCGCAGATCGAGTGCTCTGCTGCACGGGGCTTCAGGAAAATGGCCGCGGGATGCCGCGCGTGCGCATTAGAGATCGCGGCGGCCATTTTCCCAAAGCCGAGTTTGCATCTCGGCTTTGGGAAAATGGCCGCCGCGATCTCTAATGCGCACGCGCGGCATCCCGCGGCCATTTTCCTGAAGCCCCGTGCAGCAGAGCACTCGATCTGCGCACGCGCGGCCCCAGGAAGATGGCCGCCCCCACCGATGCAAGGGATTACAGCGCAGATCGCGCGCTGTGTCTTCACCACTACACCACTACGCCACCAACGTAAAGCTGAGGAAGAACCACCGATGTCACCACGCCCTCCCGACCTGACCAGCCTGATTGACAGGCGAAAACGGCGACTTTGGTAAGTTATTTCTCAGCATACATAGGGAATCGGGGTACACTACATACACTATAGGAACACACAGCGCAGGCCCTATTTAACAGTATTTATAGCTCAATCTCAAAAAACGGGGTGACAGGTTCCCTTTAAGGTTCTTTAAACTCCTATGTACTGTGAGCTTTAGTTCCTTCCATATATATTCTAATGGATTCAGGTCAAGTGATTGGCTGGGCTATTCTAGCAGCTTTGTTTTCTTTATCTGAAACAGATTGAGAGTTTGTGTTTGTGATCATTGTCTTGCTGAAATGTTCACCCTAGTTTCATCTTCTTCATCCAGGTAGATGGCCGCAGATTTTTATCAAGAATGGCTTGGTACATTTGTCCATTCAACTTTCCTTCAATGATATGAAGTTTTCCATTGCAATATGCTGAAAATTAGCCCCACATCATGATGTTCCCACCTCTAAACTTCACTGTTGGTATGGTGTTTTGGGGATGATATGCAGTGCCTTTTGGCCTCCAAAGAGTTCAGTTTTGGTGTCATCTGATCAGTCTATATTCTCCCAGTATTTCACAGGCTTGTCTAAATGTTTTTGAGCAAACTTTAAACATGTTTGAACATGCTTTTGTGACCGTGCATACAGGGCATGGAGGTTGAGTGCATTACTTATTGCTTTCTTTGAAACAATTTTACTTGCTGATTCCAGGTTATTATGTAGCTCTCCTCAGGTGATTCTTGGCTCTTGGACAACTCTTTTTATAATTCTTTCACTCCTCTGTTAGAAATCTTGTTGGCAACACCAGATTGTGGCTGGTTTATGGTGAACTGATGAGCATTCCACTTCCATATTATGGCCCAACAGTCCTCACTTGAAACTTCAGTAGTTTAGAAATTCTTCTGTAACCAAATTTCATCAGTATGTTTTGCAACAATAAGATTGTGAAGGTCTTGAGACAGCTCACTGGTTTTACCGATCATGTAATGTTTTTTGCGTGGCACCTTGGTAATAAAACACCTTTTTATAGGCCATCTATGGAACCAGATGATATTCTTTTTCACTAAGTGGCAGGATTACTTTCTAATTACTGATTGATTTCAGCTGGTGTCATGTCTTTCCATGGCTTTTTGTGCCTCTTCATGTGTTCAATACTGTTTCCCTTGGTCATTTCTCATTATTACACATACCGTATATACTTGAGTATAAGCCGACCCCCCCAAAACATTTTGCCACAAAAAACTGGGAAAACTTAATGACTCGAGTATAAGCCTAGACTGGGAAATGCAGCAGCTACTGGTAAATTTCAAAAATATAAATAGGTGCCAATAAAAGTAAAATTGAGACATCAGTAGGTTACGTGTTTTTGAATATCCATATTGAATCAGGAGCCCCATATAATGCTCCATACAGTTCATGATGGCCCCATAAGATGCTCCATATTAAAATATGCCCCATATAATGCTCCATGCAGTTCATTATGGCCCCATAAGTTGCTCCATATACAAATATGCCCCATATAATGCTCCATGCAGTTCATTATGACCCCATAGATGCTCCATATACAAATATGCCCCATATGATGCTCCATGCAGTTCATTATGGCCCCATAAGATGCTCCATATACAAATATGCCCCATATGATGCTCCATACAGTTCATTATGGCCCCATAAGTTGCTCCATATACAAATATGACTCATATGATGCTCCATGCAGTTCATTATGACCCCATAGACGCTCCATATAACAATGTGCCACATATAATGCTCCATGCAGTTCATTATGACCCCATAGACGCTCCATATAACAATGTGCCACATAAAATGCTGCTGCTGCAAAAAAAATGACATACTCACCTCTCGTCGCTGCTCCTCAGCGTCCCGTCTCTCTGCACTGACCGTTCAGGCAGAGGGTGGCGCGCACACTAATACGTCATCGTGCCCTCTGACCTGAACAGTCAGTGCAGAGGACGTGGAAGACGGAGCGGCGCCGACGCTGGAAAGAGGGACAGGTAAATATGAAATACTCACCTGCTCCAGGTGCGGTCCCTGGCAGCTTCTCCCAGACAGATGGTCTCTGGCGCCCGCAGCTTTTTCCTGTAGTGAGCGGTCACATGGTACCGCTCATTACAGTAATGAATATGCGGCTCCACACCTATGGGAGTGGAGTCCATATTCATTACTTTGATGAGCGGTACCACGTGACCGCTGAACAGAGGAAGAAGGTGCCGGAGACAATGGAACGCGCAGGGACCGCGGCAGGAGCAGGTGAGTATGTGACAATCGTCACTCCCCCTCATCCACCGATCATGACTCGAGTTTAAGCCGAGAGGGACACTTTCAGACCATTTTTTTGGGCTGAAAATCTCGGCTTATGCTCGAGTATATACGGTAACTTCGTGTATGGACATCATTGATTTCTTTTCCTGTGTGGATTGGATGGGTTGTTACCGACATCTGGTGATAATTTAACGTCAATAGCACCTTTAGAAATATATTTAATTAGAAAATTAGTAACATGTTCAAGGCGTATTTCACCCGCTGTATTATGGTAGTATATCTTCGATGCCATTTGCCTATATATTTTTTTCTAGCTAAGAAGTTCTGCTGCTGATATAAACAAAGCTGACCCACAGTCTGCCCCTCCATGTGATCTAATGTGGGATCGGCATCTATGCACACAAAACGAACGCAGGAATCCGACCAAAATACGATATGATAGCAAATGATTAATATAAATTATATATATATATATATATATATTATATTATAACATTATTTTTTTATTTATTTTTTTTTATTTACAACTAACATTTCTTGCCCACCCTTGAAAGGATTTTTCCTTTTCTGTTACTTTTTTGCATGCAATTTTTAAGGAAATGCAGTACACTTAAAAAGATGAAGATCTTTAACTTATCTTGTGATGCTTAGTTTAAAATTAAATAGTCTTGGTTTGACCATACTTGAATATGCTCCATATGAGGAGAAGAGTGAGCTGCGGTCAGAAACCTCAGCAGCTTTCCTCCATTGAGAACCAAGCAAAAAAAATCAACATGATTAGGGACACTTATGGTTTCTATAGAAGCATGATTTCGCAACTCCAATACACAGAACACAGTTGGTAGTCCTTCCAAAATCGAATTGGGGACTTAAGGGGTCTTCACTCTTAGGCTATGTGCACACGTTCAGGATGTCTTGCAGAAATTTCCTGAGAAAAACCTGAAATTTTCTGCGCGAAATCTGCATGCGTTTTTTTGCGCGTTTTTACCGCGTTTTTGGTGCGTTTTTTGTGTCGATTTTTCCGGACATTTCCCAATGCATTATATAGTGGGAAATCCACAAAAAAATCCGCAAAATTAATGAACATGCTGTGTTTTTTTTTTTTTGTTTTTGTTTTTTTAAGACGAAGCGTTTTTTTCGCGGAAAAAAAACGCATCATGTGCACAAAAATTGCTGAATTCATTCTAAATGATGGGATGCATAATGTATTCTAATTTTTTTTTTTTTGCGGTTTTATAGCAAAAAAAAAAAAAAACGCGAAAAACAACGTGTGCACACAGCCTTAAAATTATAGTTTGAAAGCTGTGAAAGCCATTTAGGCAATGTTTTCCAGAGGTTAGAATCTTTTTGTATACAAGTATGGTAGAAAATATTACAATGTAAAACATTGGTTTCCAGCTGAGCTGTTCATTATCTTCACAGCGTGCCTCCTTTTGTGTCTTCGAAGACAAACAGTAATTTTCAGATCCGTGTGCGGAAAACATTGAGACCTTGCCTACTATCCGCTGGGCATTGGAAATGTCATGGGTAATTCTTTTAAATGATCTGTTTCAAATATTACAGGCTTGTTGCTTTGCTTTAGCTCTTCTTTTTGTATGCTTGAGGGAATCCTACTTAACTTTCATAAATCTTTTGCTGGTGAATAATCTTGCAAATAACAACCTTGAGATAAGAAAATTGTCATTCAGTGTACCTACAGTAGTTTACAGTACTTAATGATGAATGTAATACATTTTTCAGCCTATTTCCAGTGGGATGGTTGTTGGTAATCTTTAGAGTCCTCACAAATCGTTTTCACTGTTTTACTCCTTTATTGCAGTAAAGCAATAAAAATGACAACGGAATGCTAAGGAGGGTATGTGCACACGCTGCGGATTTAGCTGCGGGTCCGCAGCGGTTTTCCATGCGTTTACAGTATAATGTAAACCTATGGGAAACGAAATCCGCAGTGCACATGCTGCGGAAAAAAACGCGCGGAAACGCAGTGGTTTATATTCCGCAGCATGTCAATTCTTTGTGCGGATTCCGCTGCGTGTTTACACCTGCTCCATAATAGAAAACTGCAGGTGTAAATCCGTAGCGGAATCCACAATAGAAACCGCGACAAATCCGCAGGAAAAATCCGCAGCCATCACAAATATGTGTGCACATACCCTAAATCCTTCACGTGGCAGACAGGGACTGCACCCAACACACCCAAATGACTATTATATGATTTGTCAAGTTTCATACATGGCACCGGTCTGTAATTTTATTATCCAAAACAGCAATATTCACAGATGTGAACCTTAATTGGTTAATCTCGAGATGTTTTTTTATTTTGTTTTACATTTTTTGATTTATTTATTAAATTGCCTAAGAATCAACAAAAACCTAAGGCGCGGAGTGTGCCACATTCGTAGCCAGCAGCAAGTAACGTAGTACAATGTCCATATAGGTAGTCATAAGGAATGTACCGGTAACTCAATATTGACGTCTTCAGTCATTCCAAATTCTTAGCAACAATTATACAATAAAACTACCTAATTTAACCCCTTTACCCCCAAGGGTGGTTTGCACGTTAATGACCAGGCCAATTTTTACAATTCTGACCACTGTCCCTTTATGAGGTTATAACTCCGAAACGCTTCAACGGATCCTGGTGATTCTGACATTGTTTTCTCGTGACATATTGTACTTCATGATAGTGGTAAAATTTCTTTGATAGTACCTGCGTTTATTTGTGAAAAAAACGGAAATTTGGCGAAAATTTTGAAAATTTCGCAATTTTCAAACTTTGAATTTTTATGCAATTAAATCACAGAGATATGTCACACAAAATACTTAATAAGTAACATTTCCCACATGTCTCCTTTACATCAGCATAATTTTGGAACCAATTTTTTTTTTGTTAGGGAGTTATAAGGGTTAAAAGTTGACCAGCAATTTCTCATTTTTACAACACCATTTTTTTTTAGGGACCACGTCTCATTTGAAGTCATTTTGAGGGGTCTATATGATAGAAAATGCCCAAGTGTGACACCATTCTAAAAACTGCACCCCTCAAGGTGCTCAAAACCACATTCAAGAAGTTTATTAACCCTTCAGGTGTTTAATAGGAATTTTTGGAATGTTTAAATAAAAATGAACATTTAACTTTTTTACACAAAAAATTTACTTCAGCTCCAATTTGTTTTATTTTACCAAGGGTAACAGGAGAAATTGGACCCAAAAAGTTGTTGTCCAATTTGTCCTGAGTACGCCGATACCCCATATGTGGCAGTAAACCACTGTTTGGGCGCATGGGAGAGCTCGGAAGGGAAGGAGCGCTATTTGACTTTTCAATGCAAAATTGACAGGAATTGAGATGGGACGCCATGTTGCGTTTGGAGAGCCACTGATGTGCCTAAACATTGAAACCCCCCACAAGTGACACCATTTTGGAAAGTAGACCCCCTAAGGAACTTATCTGGATGTGTGGTGAGCACTTTGACCCACCAAGTGCTTCACAGAAGTTTATAATGCAGAACCGTAAAAATAAAAAATCATATTTTTTCACAAAAATTATATTTTTGCCCCCAATTTTTTATTTTTCCAAGGGTAAGAGAAGAAATTGGACCTCAAAAGTTGTTGTCCAATTTGTCCCGAGTACGCTGATACCCCATATGTGGCAGTAAACCACTGTTTGGGCGCATGGGAGAGCTCGGAAGGGAAGGAGCGCAGTTTGACTTTTCAATGCAAAATTGACAGAAATTGAGATGGGACGCCATGTTGCGTTTGGAGAGCCACTGATGTGCCTAAACATTGAAATCCCCCACAAGTGACACCATTTTGGAAAGTAGACCCCCTAAGGAACTTATCTAGAGGTGTGGTGAGCACTTTGACCCACCAAGTGCTTCACAGAAGTTTATAATGCAGAACCGTAAAAATAAAAAATCATATTTTTTCACAAAAATTATATTTTTGCCCCCAATTTTTTATTTTTCCAAGGGTAAGAGAAGAAATTGGACCTCAAAAGTTGTTGTCCAATTTGTCCCGAGTACGCTGATACCCCATATGTGGCAGTAAACCACTGTTTGGGCGCATGGGAGAGCTCGGAAGGGAAGGAGCGCCGTTTGACTTTTCAATGCAAAATTGACAGGAATTGAGATGGGACGCCATGTTGCGTTTGGAGAGCCACTGATGTGCCTAAACATTGAAACCCCCCACAAGTGACACCATTTTGGAAAGTAGACCCCCTAAGGAACTTATCTGGATGTGTGGTGAGCACTTTGACCCACCAAGAGCTTCACAGAAGTTTATAATGCAGAGCCATAAAAATAAAACAAAATTTTTTTCCCACAAAAATTATTTTTTAGCCCCCAGTTTTGTATTTTCCCTAGGGTAACAGGAGAAATTGGACCACAAAAGTTGTTGTCCAATTTGTCCTGAGTACGCTGATACCCCATATGTGGGGGGGGAACCACCGTTTGGGCGCATGGGAGGGTTCGGAAGGGAAGGAGCGCCATTTGGAATGCAGACTTAGATGGAATGGTCTGCAGGCGTCACATTGCGTTTGCAGAGCCCCTAATGTACCTAAACAGTAGAAACCCCCCACAAGTGACACCATTTTGGAAAGTAGACCCCCTAAGGAACTCATCTTGATGTGTTGTGAGAGCTTTGAACCCCCAAGTATTTCACTACAGTTTATAACGCAGAGCCATGCAAATAAAAAATATTTTTTTTTCCACAAAAATTATATTTTAGCCCCCAGTTTTGTATTTTTCCAAGGTTAGCAGGAGAAATTGGACCCTAAATGTTGTTGTCCAATTTGTCGTGAGTACGCTGATACCCGATATGTGGGGGGGAACCACCGTTTGGGCGCATGGGAGGGCTCGGAAGGGAAGGAGCATCATTTGGAATGCAGACTTAGATGGATTGGTCTGCAGGCGTCACATTGCGTTTGCAGAGCCCCTAATGTACCTAAACAGTAGAAACCCCCCACAAGTGACCCCATATTGGAAACTAGACCCCTCAATGAACTTATCTAGATGTGTTGTGAGAACTTTGAACCCCCAAGTGTTTCACTACAGTTTATAACGCAGAGCCGTGAAAATAAAAAATCTTTTTGTTTTCCCACAAAAATTATTTTTTAGCCCCCAGTTTTGTATTTTCCCAAGGGTAACAGGAGAAATTGGTCCACAAAAGTTGTTGTCCAATTTGTCCTGAGTACGCTGATACCCCATATGTTGGGGTAAACCCCTGTTTGGGCACACAGGAGAGCTCGGAAGGGAAGGAGCACTGTTTTACTTTTTCAACGCAGAATTGGCTGGAATTGAGATCGGACGCCATGTCGTGTTTGGAGAGCCCCTGATGTGCCGAAACAGTGGAAACCCCCCAATTATAACTGAAACCCTAATCTAAACACACCCCTAACCCTAATTCCAACGGTAACCCTAACCACACCTCTAACCCTGACACACCCCTAACCCTAATCCCAACCCTATTCCCAACTGTAAATGTAATCTAAACCCTAACCCTAACTTTAGCCCCAACCCTAACTGTAGCCCCAACCCTAACCCTAGCCCTAACCCTAGCCCTAACCCTAGCCCTAACCCTAGCCCTAACCCTAGCCCTAACCCTAGCCCTAACCCTAGCCCTAACCCTAGCCCTAACCCTAGCCCTAACCCTAGCCCTAACCCTAGCCCTAACCCTAGCCCTAGCCCTAACCCTAGCCCTAACCCTAGCCCTAGCCCTAACCCTAGCCCTAACCCTAACCCTAACCCTAACCCTAACCCTAGCCCTAACCCTAGCCCTAACCCTAGCCCTAATGGGAAAATGGAAATAAATACATTTTTTTTTATTTTTCCCTAACTAAGGGGGTGATGAAGGGGGGTTTGATTTACTTTTATAGCGAGTTTTTTAGCGGATTTTTATGATTGGCAGCCGTCACACACTGAAAGACCCTTTTTATTGCAAAAAATATTTTTTGCAATACCACATTTTGAGAGCTATAATTTTTCCATATTTTGGTCCACAGAGTCATGTGAGGTCTTGTTTTTTGCGGGACGAGTTGACGTTTTTATTGAAAACATTTTTGGGCACGTGACTTTTTTTTATCGCTTTTTATTCCGATTTTTGTGAGGAAGAATGACCAAAAGCCAGCTATTCATGAATTTCTATTGGGGGAGGCGTTTATACCGTTCCGCGTTTGGTAAAATTGATAAATCAGTTTTATTCTTCGGGTCAGTACGATTACAGCGATACCTCATTTATATCATTTTTTTATGGTTTGGTGCTTTTATACGATAAAAACTATTTTACAGAAAAAATAATTATTTTTGCATCGCTTTATTCTCAGGACTATAACTTTTTTATTTTTTTGCTGATGATGCTGTATGGCGGCTCTTTTTTTGCGGGACAATATGACGCTTTCAGCGGTACCATGGTTATTTATATCTGTCCTTTTGATCGCGTGTTATTCCACTTTTTGTTCGGCGGTATGATAATAAAGCGTTGTTTTTTGCCTCGTTTTTTTTTTTTTTTTCTTACGGTGTTTACTGAAGGGGTTAACTAGTGGGACAGTTTTATAGGTCGGGTCGTTACGGACGCGGCGATACTAAATATGTGTACTTTTATTGGTTTTTTTTTTTTATTTAGATGAAGAAATGTATTTATGGGAATAATATTTTTTTTTTTTTTCATTATTTTGAAATTTGTTTTTTTTTTTTTTTTTACACATTTGGAAAAATTTTTTTTTACTTTTTTACTTTGTCCCAGGGGGGGACATCACAGATCAGTGATCTGACAGTTTGCACAGCACTCTGTCAGATCACTGATCTGATATGAGTGCAGGCTGCTTCACAGTGCCTGCTCTGAGCAGGCTCTGTGAAGCCACCTCCCTCCCTGCAGGACCCGGATCCGCGGCCATCTTGGATCCGGGGCTCGAGCAGGGAGGGAGGTGAGGAGACCCTCGCAGCAACGCGATCACATCGCGTTGCTGCGGGGGGCTCAGGGAAGCCCGCAGGGAGCCCCCTCCCTGCGCGGTGCTTCCCTGCACCGCCGGCACATCGCGATCATCTTTGATCGCGGTGTGCCAGGGGTTAATGTGCCGGGGGCGGTCCGTGACCGCTCCTGGCACATAGTGCCGGATGTCAGCTGCGATAAGCAGCTGACACCCGGCCGCGATCGGCCGCGCTCCCCCCGTGAGCGCGGCCGATCGGCTATGACGTACTATCCCGTCCAGGGTCAGATAAGCCCAGGGCACCTCGACGGGATAGTACGTCTAAGGTCACAGAGGGGTTAAAGTTACTCTGTAACATCAACCAAATATAAGATGTAAACTAAGGCTACTTTCACACTAGCGTTTTTTGCAATACGTCGCAATGCGTCGTTTATGGGAAAAAACGCATCCTGCAAAGTTGTTTGCAGGATGCGTTTTTGCCCCATAGATTAACATTAGCGACGCATTGACACATGTCGGAACCGTCGTGCGACGGTTGTGCCGAGTTGTGGCGGACCGCCGGGAGCAAAAAACGTTACATGTAACGTTTTTTGCTGCCGTCGGACCGCTTTTTCCGACCACGCATGCGCGGCCGGAACTCCGCCCCCACCTCCCCGCACCTTACAATGGGGCAGCGGATGCGAAGGAAAAATGCATCCGCTGCCTCCATTGTGCGGCGCATTCACTACTAGCGTCGGAACCTAGTGTGAAATTAGCCTTAGAGAGAAGCAAATAGAGAGTTAAAGAAAGCACAGAAAGGCAGAAGAACAGAGGGGGGAGGGTGTTAATCAGACTTTGGCCCCTTTCACACATCAATTTTTTTTGCCATCAGTCGCAATCCGTCTAATTTTGAAAAAAACGGATCCGGCAACTAATGCTGCCGGATCCGTTTTTTTCTCATAGACTTGTATTAGCGACGTATTGCGACGGATGGCCTCACGTTTCATCTGTCGTTCGCCGGATCTGTCAAAAATTGTTTGTCCGGCGCCCGGAGACAACGGACAAAGTAACGTTTTAGGCCATGTTCACACAGTGCGTTTTTTACCGCGGAACCGCGGCGGTTTTGCCGCTGCGGTTCCGTAGCTGTTTTCCATGCAGGGTACAGTACACTGTACCCTATGGAAAACAGGACACACTGTGCACATGGTCCGGAAATTGTTAAAAAAAAGACGCGCTGAATAGCTCCCGGAAAAAAGAAGGAGCATGTCAATTCTTTTTCCGGAGCCGCAGCGGTTCTGCACCCATAGACCTCCATTGTGAGGTCCAAACCGCAGTAAAACCCGCAGATCAAAAATATATCTGCGGGTTTTACTGCGATTTGATGTGCAGAACCGCTGCAGCAGGAAGTGCGGGGAGCGGGCGGAAGTGCGTGGGCGGAGTGTGGCTGCCCCCCCCGTGTTCCGATCCCGCCCCCCCGTGCTCCGATGCCCCCCCCAGTGCTCCGATGCCCCCCCCCAGTGCTCTGATGCCCCCCCCGTGCCCTAATCTCCCCCCCTTATACTCACCCGGCGTCCCGGTGTCCGTCCGGCCGTCTTCTCCCTGGGCGCCGCCATCTTGCAAAATGGCGGGCGCATGCGCAGTGCGCCCGCCGAATCTGCCGGCCGGCAGATTCGCTCCAAAGTGCATTTTGATCACTGAGATATAACCTATCTCAGTGATCAAAATAAAAAAATAGTAAATGACCCCCCCCCCCCCTTTGTCACCCCCATAGGTAGGGACAATAAAAAAAATAAAGAATTTTTTTTTTTTTTTTTTTCACTAAGGTTAGAATAGGGGTAGGGTTAGGGGTAGGGTTAGGGTTAGGGTTAGGGGTAGGGTTAGGGGTAGGGTTAGGGTTAGGGGTAGGGTTAGGGGTAGGGTTAGGGTTAGGGGTAGGGTTAGGGGTAGGGGTAGGGTTAGGGTATTTTCAGCCATTTTAACCCTAAAAAAATTCCTAGAAAACACACAGACTCTGGCTAGAAAACTGCATCAAAAAAACGCATCAAAAAACGCATCAAAAAACGCATCAAAAACGGACCAAAAAAGGACCAAAAAAAGGACCTGCGTTTTCTGCCAAGAGCTGCAGTTTTTTAAAAAACAGTCAGGAAAAAAAAAGGATGGAAATCCTGAACGTGTGAACATACCCTTAGTGTACGTCGAAAAAATGTACAGTGACCGATCGGTCATCGTCCATCATTTGCTAGAATGGAAGCTTATGGCGCCGGATTTGTCAAATGACGGAATCCGGCGATGGATTCGTTGTTTTTTTTAACTGAGCATGCTCCGATCCAATTAACCAGATCTGCTAGTCGGATCCGTCTAAAAAACAGATCGGTTGCATTAGTTTTTCACAATCTGCGACGGATCCCTCATGCCAACGGATTTTGCCTGACGGCAAAAAACTGATGTGTGAAAGGGGCCAAAGGGGCCTTGTTCAGTGATCTTCAATGTGTGCCCAGTACTCGGCAGAGGAAAAATAAAGCCAGTAAAACAAAGTTTTATAAAAGAATTATTAGCTGTAGCGGTCAGTAACTCCATCAACATCACCTCATTTATTTTAGAGAATCAGCATACTATTTTCAGAGCAGTATCTTTTTTTTTTTTCTTTCCTGAAAAGGGGGATGCACGGCCAAGCTGTCATAATTAGGTGTTTTGGTATAGAATACCTGTATAATCTTCTCAAGATGTTTCTTGAGCAGCACCATACTTCCTGGTTTCTGGGAGGGCGGGCACTGCTTTTTGAGAGACCACTCTTCTGACTAGTAGAGCTGTAGTTTTGTTAAATGCCGAGGGATTGTGATTACACAGGGCTAGTAAAAGGAGCTTGTCAGGAGCTGAGAGGGAGGAAAAAAGTGAGCATCTAACTACTGTATAGAAATAAATGGGCTGGAGAGAGGTGGTTGGTATGTTGAGAGTTAACTCGTCTCCTGGAATATAACTACTGCACATAGTGTGCAAGGGTATGGGAAGGCGCTAGTGGCTGAGCTCCATGGAAACAATTTGTACACTAGGTTATAAAAGATAAAAGCTCTCATGGCAGGAGAACAGCAGGTTAAAACAAAACACAATTTAATAACTGTTTAATAACTGTTTTAAAGAGGTAGCCTAGCGGTAAAGGAATACTGGGTAAAACAAATGTCATGGTGCTTGTCGGGATTGGGGGGTGTAGTATAGTAACATATGAGTGTGACTCCTTGTTTCATGTATGGCCAGCTCAGTAATATCTACTCTGTAACAACACAGTGTATAATAGCAAAATGATAAACATGTAGTGACAATCAGGAACTGGAAAAGTAAGTATTCATTGTCCTTCCTAAACTACATTTCACTGGTCATAGATTTAGGAAAGCATTTCAGCCCACAAGGATGATCTTGACTATTTTCCCCAAGTGTTGATTAATTGGTCAATATACAACCATTGACTTCTGTCATTCTGTTTTTCTTAATTTTTTTTCAGATGTAGCCTTTTGTTATGTTTTCCTCCCACTCTTTGGTTTAGTTTTTATAAAATACTAGCTGAAGAGCCCGGCGTTGCCTGGGCATAGTAAATATCTGTGGTTAGTTATAGCACCTCACTTCTCTTATTTTCCCATCACATCTTTCATTTTCCCCCTCACATCTCTCATTTTCTCCCTCACACCTCTCATTTTCTCCCTCACTCCTCTCATTGCCCCCTAACACTTGTCATTTCAACCTCACATCTGTCATTTTCTGATCACTCCACTATTTTTCCTCACTCCTCTCATTTTGCACTCACACCTTTTCATTTTCACCTCACACCTCTCATTTTCACCTCATCACCTCAGTATATACATGTTTGTCATCTCCCTTATATATAGTATACATCTGTATGTCATCTCCTGTATATAGTATATACCTGTATGTCATCTCCCCTGTATATAGTATATACCTGCTGTCATCTCCTCTATATATAGTATATACCTGAATGTCATCTCCTTCTATATATAGTATATACCTGTATGTCATCTCCTCCTGTATATAGTATATACCTGTGTGTCATCTCCTCCTGCATATAGTATATACCTGCATGTCATCTTCTATATATAGCATATACCTGTATGTCATCTCCTGTATATAGTATATACCTGTATGTCATCTCCTCCTGTATATATATGTACCTATATGTCATCTCCTCCTCTATATAGTATATACCTGTCATCTCTCCTGTATATAGTATATATCTGTGTCATCTCCCCTGTATATAGTATATACCTGTATGTCATCTCCTCCTGTATATAGTATATACCTGTGTGTCATCTCCCCTGTATATAGTATATATCTGAGTGTCATCTCCTCCTGCATATAGTATAATGTAAACCCAATGTGGCTAAACAAAGAAGTAAGACAGGCAATTAACAGTAAAAAGAAAGCATTTGCACTACTAAAGCAGGATGGCACCATTGAAGCTCTAAAAAACTATAGGGAGAAAAATACTTTATCTAAAAAACTAATTAAAGCTGCCAAAAAGGAAACAGAGAAGCACATTGCTAAGGAGAGTAAAACTAATCCCAAACTGTTCTTCAACTATATCAATAGTAAAAGAATAAAAACTGAAAATGTAGGCCCCTTAAAAAATAGTGAGGAAAGAATGGTTGTAGATGACTAGGAAAAAGCTAACATATTAAACACCTTCTTCTCCACGGTATTCACGGTGGAAAATGAAATGCTAGGTGAAATCCCAAGAAACAATGAAAACCCTATATTAAGGGTCACCAATCTAACCCAAGAAGAGGTGCGAAACCGGCTAAATAAGATTAAAATAGATAAATCTCCGGGTCCGGATGGCATACACCCACGAGTACTAAGAGAACTAAGTAATGTAATAGATAAACCATTATTTCTTATTTTTAGGGACTCTATAGCGACAGGGTGTGTTCCGCAGGATTGGCGCATAGCAAATGTGCCAATATTCAAAAAGGGCTCTAAAAGTGAACCTGGAAATTATAGGCCAGTAAGTCTAACCTCTATTGTTGGTAAAATATTTGAAGGGTTTCTGAGGGATGTTATTCTGGATTATCTCAATGAGAATAACTGTTTAACTCCATATCAGCATGGGTTTATGAGAAATCGCTCCTGTCAAACCAATCTAATCAGTTTTTATGAAGAGGTAAGCTATAGGCTGGACCACGGTGAGTCATTGGACGTGGTATATCTCGATTTTTCCAAAGCGTTTGATACCGTGCCGCACAAGAGGTTGGTACACAAAATGAGAATGCTTGGTCTGGGGGAAATTGTGTGTAAATGGGTTAGTAACTGGCTTAGTGATAGAAAGCAGAGGGTGGTTATAAATGGTATAGTCTCTAACTGGGTCGCTGTGACCAGTGGGGTCAGTATTGGGACCTTTTCTCTTCAACATATTCATTAATGATCTGGTAGAAGGTTTACACAGTAAAATATCGATATTTGCAGATGATACAAAACTATGTAAAGCAGTTAATACAAGAGAAGATAGTATTCTGCTACAGATGGATCTGGATAAGGTGGAAACTTGGGCTGAAAGGTGGCAGATGAGGTTTAACAATGATAAATGTAAGGTTATACACATGGGAAGAAGGAATCAATGTCACCATTACACACTGAATGGGAAACCACTGGGTAAATCTGACAGGGAGAAGGACTTGGGGATCCTAGTTAATGATAAACTTACCTGGAGCAGCCAGTGCCAGGCAGCAGCTGCCAAGGCAAACAGGATCATGGGGTGCATTAAAAGAGGTCTGGATATACATGATGAGAGCATTATACTGCCTCTGTACAAATCCCTAGTTAGACCGCACATGGAGTACTGTGTCCAGTTTTGGGCACCGGTGCTCAGGAAGGATATAATGGAACTAGAGAGAGTACAAAGGAGGGCAACAAAATTAATAAAGGGGATGGGAGAACTACAATACCCAGATAGATTAGCGAAATTAGGATTATTTAGTCTAGAAAAAAGACGACTGAGGGGCGATCTAATAACCATGTATAAGTATATAAGGGGACAATACAAATATCTAGCTGAGGATCTGTTTATACCAAGGAAGGTGACGGGCACAAGGGGGCATTCTTTGTGTCGGGAGGAGAGAAGGTTTTTCCACCAACATAGAAGAGGATTCTTTACTGTTAGGGCGGTGAGAATCTGGAATTGCTTGCCTGAGGAGGTGGTGATGGCGAACTCAGTCGAGGGGTTCAAGAGAGGCCTGGATGTCTTCCTGGAGCAGAACAATATTGTATCATACAATTAGGTTCTGTAGAAGGACGTAGATCTGGGGATTTATTATGATGGAATATAGGCTGAACTGGATGGACAAATGTCTTTTTTCGGCCTTACTAACTATGTTACTATGTTACTATATACCTGCATGTCATCTTCTATATATAGCATATACCTGTATGTCATCTCCTTCTGTATATAGTATATACCTGTATGTCATCTCCTCCTGTATATATATGTACCTAAATGTCATCTCCTCCTCTATATAGTATATACCTGTGTCATCTCTCCTGTATATAGTGTTATGGCTGGCAATCAGGCAACACAGCGTGCAGTAATCAGCGCACATACAGAGATCTGGCAATAACCAAAAACAATAGGACGAGCTCTGAGACGTGGAATCTCTGTAGACTGCAGTACCTGATCTATCCTCACACAACTATAAGCAGCAGTGGATTGCGCCTATCACTACCTATGCAACTCGACACTGCCTGAGGAGCTGACTAGCCTGAAGATAGAAATACAAGCCTGACTTACCTCAGAGAAATACCCCAAAGGAATAGGCAGCCCCCCACATATAATGACTGTTAGCAAGATGAAAAGACAAACGTAGGAATGAAATAGATTCAGCAAAGTGAGGCCCGATATTCTAGACAGAGCGAGGATAGCAAAGAGAACTATGCAGTCTACAAAAAACCCTAAAACGAAAACCACGCAAAGGGGCAAAAAGACCCACCGTGCCGAACTAACAGCACGGCGGTGCACTCCTTTGCTTCTCAGAGCTTCCAGCAAAAGTTAATAGCAAGCTGGACAGAAAAAACAGAAAACAAACTTGAAGCACTTATCTAGCAGAGCAGCAGGCCCAAGGAAAGATGCAGTAGCTCAGATCCAACACTGGAACATTGACAAGGAGCAAGGAAGACAGACTCAGGTGGAGCTAAATAGCAAGGCAGCCAACGAGCTCACCAAAACACCTGAGGGAGGAAGCCCAGAGACTGCAATACCACTTGTGACCACAGAAGTGAATTCAGCCACAGAATTCACAACAGTACCCCCCCCTTGAGGAGGGGTCACCGAACCCTCACCAGAACCCCCAGGCCGACCAGGATGAGCCACATGAAAGGCACGAACAAGATCTGGGGCATGGACATCAGAGGCAAAAACCCAGGAATTATCTTCCTGAGCATAACCCTTCCATTTGACCAGATACTGGAGTTTCCGTCTAGAGACACGAGAATCCAAAATCTTCTCCACAATATACTCCAATTCCCCCTCCACCAAAACAGGGGCTGGAGGCTCCACAGATGGAACCATAGGTGCCACGTATCTCCTCAACAACGACCTATGGAATACATTATGTATGGAAAAGGAGTCTGGGAGGATCAGACGAAAAGACACCGGATTGAGAATCTCAGAAATCCTATACGGACCAATAAAACGAGGTTTAAATTTAGGAGAGGAAACCTTCATAGGAATATGACGAGAAGATAACCAAACCAGATCCCCAACACGAAGTCGGGGTCCCACACGGCGTCTGCGATTAGCGAAAAGCTGAGCCTTCTCCTGGGACAAGGTCAAATTGTCCACTACCTGAGTCCAGATCTGCTGCAACCTGTCCACCACAGAATCCACACCAGGACAGTCCGAAGACTCAACCTGTCCTGAAGAGAAACGAGGATGGAACCCAGAATTGCAGAAAAATGGAGAGACCAAGGTACCCGAGCTGGCCCAATTATTAAGGGCGAACTCAGCCAACGGCAAAAATGACACCCAATCATCCTGGTCAGCGGAAACAAAACATCTCAGATATGTTTCCAAGGTCTGATTGGTTCGTTCGGTCTGGCCATTAGTCTGAGGATGGAAGGCCGAGGAGAAAGATAGGTCAATGCCCATCCTACCACAAAAGGCTCGCCAGAACCTCGAGACAAACTGGGAACCTCTGTCAGAAACAATATTCTCAGGAATGCCATGTAAACGAACCACATGCTGGAAGAACAAAGGCACCAAATCAGAGGAGGAAGGCAATTTAACCAAGGGCACCAGATGGACCATTTTAGAAAAGCGATCACAGACCACCCAAATGACCGACATTTTTTGAGAAACGGGAAGGTCAGAAATGAAATCCATCGAAATATGTGTCCAAGGCCTCTTCGGGACCGGCAAGGGCAAAAGCAACCCACTGGCACGTGAACAGCAGGGCTTAGCCCTAGCACAAATTCCACAGGACTGCACAAAAGCACGCACATCCCGCGACAGAGATGGCCACCAGAAGGATCTAGCAACCAACTCCCTGGTACCAAAGATTCCTGGATGACCGGCCAGCACCGAACAATGAAGTTCAGAGATAACTTTACTAGTCCACCTATCAGGGACGAACAGTTTCTCGGCCGGACAACGATCAGGTTTATTAGCCTGAAATTTCTGCAACACTCTCCGCAAATCAGGGGAGATGGCAGACACAATGACTCCTTCCTTGAGGATACTCGCCGGCTCAGATAACCCCGGAGAGTCGGGCACAAAACTCCTAGACAGAGCATCCGCCTTCACATTTTTAGAGCCCGGAAGGTATGAAATCACAAAATCAAAACGAGCAAAAAATAACGACCAACGAGCCTGTCTAGGATTCAAGCGCTTGGCAGACTCAAGATAAGTAAGGTTCTTATGATCAGTCAAAACCACCACGCGATGCTTAGCACCCTCAAGCCAATGACGCCACTCCTCGAATGCCCACTTCATGGCCAGCAACTCTCGGTTGCCCACATCATAATTACGCTCAGCAGCAGAAAATTTCCTGGAAAAGAAAGCACATGGTTTGAACACTGAGCAACCAGAACCTCTCTGTGACAAAACCGCCCCTGCACCAATCTCAGAAGCATCAACCTCGACCTGGAACGGAAGAGAAACATCAGGTTGACACAACACAGGGGCACAGCAAAAACGACGCTTCAACTCCTGAAAAGCTTTCACGGCAGCAGAAGACCAATTAACCAAATCAGCACCCTTCTTGGTCAAATCGGTCAATGGTCTGGCAATGCTAGAAAAATTACAGATGAAGCGACGATAAAAATTAGCAAAGCCCAGGAATTTCTGCAGACTTTTTAGAGATGTCGGCTGAGTCCAATCCTGGATGGCCTGAACCTTAACCGGATCCATCTTGATAGTAGAAGGGTAAAAGATGAACCCCAAAAATGAAACTTTCTGCACACCGAAGAGACACTTTGATCCCTTCACGAACAAGGAATTAGCACGCAGTACCTGGAAAACCATTCTGACTTGCTTCACATGAGACTCCCAATCATCTGAGAAGATCAAAATGTCATCCAAGTAAACAATCAAGAATTTATCCAGATACTCACGGAAAATGTCATGCATAAAAGACTGAAAAACAGATGGAGCATTGGCAAGTCCGAACGGCATCACCAGATACTCAAAATGACCCTCGGGCGTATTAAATGCCGTTTTCCATTCATCTCCCTGCCTGATTCTCACCAGATTATACGCACCACGAAGATCAATCTTAGTAAACCAACTAGCCCCCTTAATCCGAGCAAACAAGTCAGAAATCAATGGCAAGGGATACTGAAACTTAACAGTGATCTTATTAAGAAGGCGGTAATCAATACACGGTCTTAGCGAACCATCCTTCTTGGCTACAAAAAAGAACCCTGCTCCCAATGGTGACGACGATGGGCGAATATGTCCCTTCTCCAGGGACTCCTTCACATAACTGCGCATAGCGGTGTGTTCAGGTACGGACAAATTAAATAAACGACCCTTAGGGAATTTACTACCAGGAATCAAATCGATAGCACAATCACAATTCCTATGCGGAGGTAGGGCATCAGACTTGGACTCTTCAAATACATCCTGAAAGTCCGACAAGAACTCTGGGATGTCAGAAGGAATGGATGACGAAATAGACAAAAATGGAACATCACCATGTACTCCCTGACAACCCCAGCTGGTTACCGACATAGAGTTCCAATCCAATACTGGATTATGGGTTTGTAGCCATGGCAACCCCAACACGACCACATCATGCAAATTATGCAGTACCAGAAAGCGAATAACTTCCTGATGTGCAGGAGCAATGCACATGGTCAGCTGGGCCCAGTACTGAGGCTTATTCTTGGCCAAAGGTGTAGCATCAATTCCTCTCAACGGAATAGGACACCGCAAAGGCTCCAAGAAAAATCCACAACGTTTAGCATAATCCAAATCCATCAGATTCAGGGCAGCGCCTGAATCCACAAACGCCATGACAGAATACGATGACAAAGAGCACATTAAGGTAATGGACAAAAGGAATTTGGACTGTACAGTACCAATAACGGCAGAGCTATCGAACCGCCTAGTGCGTTTAGGACAATTAGAAATAGCATGAGTAGAATCACCACAATAGAAACACAGTCTGTTCAGACGTCTGTGTTCTTGCCGTTCTACTTTAGTCATAGTCCTGTCGCACTGCATAGGCTCAGGTTTACTCTCAGACAATACCGCCAGATGGTGCACAGATTTACGCTCGCGCAAGCGACGACCGATCTGAATGGCCAAGGACATAGACTCATTCAAACCAGCAGGCATAGGAAATCCCACCATTACATCCTTAAGAGCTACAGAGAGACCCTTTCTGAACAAAGCCGCTAGTGCAGATTCATTCCACAGAGTGAGTACTGACCACTTCCTAAATTTCTGACAATATACTTCTACATCATCCTGACCCTGGCATAAAGCCAGCAGATTTTTCTCAGCCTGATCCACTGAATTAGGCTCATCGTAAAGCAATCCCAGCGCCTGGAAAAATGCATCAACATTACTCAATGCAGAATCTCCTGGTGCAAGAGAAAACGCCCAGTCCTGTGGGTCGCCGCGCAAAAAAGAAATAATAATCAAAACCTGTTGAATAGGATTACCAGAAGAATGAGGTTTCAAGGCCAAAAATAGCTTACAATTATTTCTGAAGCTCAGGAACTTAGTTCTGTCACCAAAAAACAAATCAGGAATCGGAATTCTTGGTTCTAGCATCAATTTCTGATCAATAGTATCTTGAATCTTTTGTACATTTACAACGAGATTATCCATTGAGGAGCACAGAGCCTGAATATCCATGTCCACAGCTGTGTCCTGAAGCACTCTAATGTCTAGGGGAAAAAAAAGACTGAAGACAGAGCTAAGAAAAAAAAATGCTGTCAGGATTTCTTTTTTCCCTCTATTGGGAATCATTGGTCAGGCTCCTTGTACTGTTATGGCTGGCAATCAGGCAACACAGCGTGCAGTAATCAGCGCACATACGGAGATCTGGCAATAACCAAAAACAATAGGACGAGCTCTGAGACGTGGAATCTCTGTAGACTGCAGTACCTGATCTATCCTCACACAACTATAAGCAGCAGTGGATTGCGCCTATCACTACCTATGCAACTCGACACTGCCTGAGGAGCTGACTAGCCTGAAGATAGAAATACAAGCCTGACTTACCTCAGAGAAATACCCCAAAGGAATAGGCAGCCCCCCACATATAATGACTGTTAGCAAGATGAAAAGACAAACGTAGGAATGAAATAGATTCAGCAAAGTGAGGCCCGATATTCTAGACAGAGCGAGGATAGCAAAGAGAACTATGCAGTCTACAAAAAACCCTAAAACGAAAACCACGCAAAGGGGCAAAAAGACCCACCGTGCCGAACTAACAGCACGGCGGTGCACTCCTTTGCTTCTCAGAGCTTCCAGCAAAAGTTAATAGCAAGCTGGACAGAAAAAACAGAAAACAAACTTGAAGCACTTATCTAGCAGAGCAGCAGGCCCAAGGAAAGATGCAGTAGCTCAGATCCAACACTGGAACATTGACAAGGAGCAAGGAAGACAGACTCAGGTGGAGCTAAATAGCAAGGCAGCCAACGAGCTCACCAAAACACCTGAGGGAGGAAGCCCAGAGACTGCAATACCACTTGTGACCACAGAAGTGAATTCAGCCACAGAATTCACAACAATATAGTATATATCTGTGTGTCATCTCCCCTGTATATAGTATATACCTGTGTGTCATCTCCTCCTGTATTAGACCTCGTTCACATGTTATTTGCTCAGTATTTTTACCTCAGTATTTGTAAGCTAAATTGGCAGCCTGATAAATCCCCAGCCAACAGGAAGCCCTCCCCCTGGCAGTATATATTAGCTCACACATACACATAATAGACAGGTCATGTGACTGACAGCTGCCGTATTTCCTATATGGTGCAATTGTTGTAGTTTGTCTGCTTATTAATCAGATTTTTATTTTTGAAGGATACCAGACTTGTGTGTGTTTTAGGGCGAGTTTCGTTTGTCAAGTTGTGTGTGTTGAGTTGCGTGTGGCGACATGCATGTAGCGACTTTTGTGAGATGAGTTTTGTGTAGCAACATGCGTGTAGCAACTTTTTGTGTGTCGAGTTGCATGTGACAGGTTAGTGTAGCAAGTTGTGTGTAGCGAGTTTTGCGCGTTGCGAGTATTATGTGTGGTGCCTTTTGAGTATGTGCAAGTTTTATGTGAGGCAACTTTTGCATGTGTTGCAACTTTTGTGCATTTGGCAATTTTTCCGCGTGTGCAAGTTTTGCGTGTGGCGAGTTTTTCATGAGGAGAATTTTGCACTTGTGGCGAGTTTTGCAAGAGCCTAGTTTTTGCATGTGGCGAGTTCTGCGCGTGGCGAGTTTTGAGTGGCGACTTTTTTGTTTTGACTTTTATGTGGCGAGGTTGGTGTATTTGTGGTGAAATGTGTGCTGAGGGTAATATGTGTTCAAGCACGTGGTAGTGTGTGGCGCATTTTGTGTGTGTTCATATCCCCGTGTGTGGTGAGTATCCCATGTCGAGGCCCCACCTTAGCAACTGTACGGTATATACTCTTTGGCACCATCGCTCTCATTCTTTAAGTCCCCCTTGTTCACATCTGGCAGCTGTCAATTTGCCTCCTGTTATGAAAGGCAATTCAGTACCACAATGGACATAGCGGTCAGAGCACATACAGTGATCTGACAATAACCCAAAATCATAGAACGAGCTCTGAGACGTGGGAACTCTGCAGACCGCAATCCCTAATCCTCTCCAAACAACACTAGAGGCAGCCGTGGATTGCGCCTAACTCTGCCTATGCAACTCGGCACAGCCTGAGAAACTAACTAGCCTGAAGATAGAAAATAAGCCTACCTTGCCTCAGAGAAATACCCCAAAGGAAAAGGCAGCCCCCCACATATAATGACTGTGAGTTAAGATGAAAAGACAAACGTAGAGATGAAATAGATTCAGCAAAGTGAGGCCCGACTTTCTTAACAGAGCGAGGATAGAAAAGGTAACTTTGCGGTCTACACAAAACCCTAAAGAAAACCACGCAAAGGGGGCAAAAAGACCCTCCGTACCGAACTAACGGCACGGAGGTACACCCTTTGCGTCCCAGAGCTTCCAGCAACAAATAGACAAGCTGGACAGAAAAAATAGCAAACAAATAGCAAAGAAGAACTTAGCTATGCAGAGCAGCAGGCCACAGAAATGATCCAGGGAAAAGCAAGTCCAACACTGGAACATTGACAGGAAGCCAGGATCAAAGCATTAGGTGGAGTTAAGTAGAGAAGCACCTAACGACCTCACCAGATCACCTGAGGGAGGAAACTCAGAAGCCGCAGTACCACTTCCCTCCACCAACAGAAGCTCACAGAGAGAATCAGCCGAAGTACCACTTGTGACCACAGGAGGGAGCTCTGCCACAGAATTCACAACAGTACCCCCCCCTTGAGGAGGGGTCACCGAACCCTCACCAGAACCCCCAGGCCGACCAGGATGAGCCACATGAAAGGCACGAACAAGATCGGGAGCATGGACATCAGAGGCAAAAACCCAGGAATTATCTTCCTGAGCATAACCCTTCCATTTAACCAGATACTGGAGTTTCCGTCTAGAAACACGAGAATCCAAAATCTTCTCCACAATATACTCCAATTCCCCCTCCACCAAAACCGGGGCAGGAGGATCAACAGATGGAACCATAGGTGCCACGTATCTCCGCAACAATGACCTATGGAATACGTTATGTATGGAAAAAGAATCTGGAAGGGTCAGACGAAAAGACACAGGATTAAGAACCTCAGAAATCCTATACGGACCAATGAAACGAGGTTTAAACTTAGGAGAGGAAACCTTCATAGGAATATGACGAGAAGATAACCAAACCAGATCCCCAACACGAAGTCGGGGACTCACACGGCGTCTGCGATTAGCGAAACGTTGAGCCTTCTCCTGGGACAAGGTCAAATTGTCCACTACATGAGTCCAAATCTGCTGCAACCTGTCCACCACAGTATCCACACCAGGACAGTCCGAAGACTCAACCTGTCCTGAAGAGAAACGAGGATGGAACCCAGAATTGCAGAAAGATGGCGAAACCAAGGTAGCCGAGCTGGCACGATTATTAAGGGCGAACTCAGCCAAAGGCAAAAAGGACACCCAGTCATCCTGATCGGCAGAAACAAAGCATCTCAGATATGTTTCCAAGGTCTGAGTGGTTCGTTCGGTCTGGCCATTAGTCTGAGGATGGAAAGCCGAGGAAAAAGACAAGTCAATGCCCATCCTACCACAAAAGGCTCGCCAAAACCTTGAAACCAACTGGGAACCTCTGTCAGAAACGATATTCTCTGGAATGCCATGTAAACGAACCACATGCTGGAAGAACAATGGCACCAAATCAGAGGAGGAAGGCAATTTAGACAAGGGTACCAGATGGACCATCTTGGAAAAGCGATCACAGACCACCCAAATGACTGACATCTTTTGAGAAACGGGAAGATCAGAAATGAAATCCATAGAGATATGTGTCCAAGGCCTCTTCGGGACCGGCAAGGGCAAAAGCAACCCACTGGCACGAGAACAGCAGGACTTAGCCCGAGCACAAATCCCACAGGACTGCACAAAAGCACGCACATCCCGCGACAGAGACGGCCACCAAAAGGATCTAGCCACTAACTCTCTGGTACCAAAGATTCCAGGATGACCAGCCAACACCGAACAATGAACCTCAGAGATAACTTTATTGGTCCACCTATCAGGGACAAACAGTCTCTCCGCTGGACAACGATCAGGTTTATTAGCCTGAAATTTTTGCAGCACCCGCCGCAAATCAGGGGAGATGGCAGACACAATAACTCCTTCCTTGAGGATACCCGCCGGCTCAGACAAACCCGGAGAGTCGGGCACAAAACTCCTAGACAGAGCATCCGCCTTCACATTTTTAGAGCCCGGAAGGTATGAAATCACAAAGTCAAAACGGGCAAAAAACAGCGACCAACGAGCCTGTCTAGGATTCAACCGCTTAGCAGACTCAAGATAAGTCAAGTTCTTATGATCAGTCAATACCACCACGCGATGCTTAGCTCCTTCAAGCCAATGACGCCACTCCTCGAATGCCCACTTCATGGCCAGCAACTCTCGGTTGCCCACATCATAATTTCGCTCAGCAGGTGAAAACTTCCTGGAAAAAAAAGCGCATGGTTTCATCACTGAGCAATCAGAACCTCTCTGCGACAAAACAGCCCCTGCTCCAATCTCAGAAGCATCAACCTCGACCTGGAACGGAAGAGAAACATCTGGTTGACACAACACGGGGGCAGAAGAAAAACGACGCTTCAACTCTTGAAAAGCTTCCACAGCAGCAGAAGACCAATTGACCAAATCAGCACCCTTCTTGGTCAAATCGGTCAATGGTTTGGCAATACTAGAAAAATTGCAGATGAAGCGACGATAAAAATTAGCAAAGCCCAGGAACTTTTGCAGACTTTTCAGAGATGTCGGCTGAGTCCAATCATGGATGGCTTGGACCTTAACAGGATCCATCTCGATAGTAGAAGGGGAAGAGATGAACCCCAAAAATGAAACCTTCTGCACACCAAAGAGACACTTTGATCCCTTCACAAACAAAGAATTAGCACGCAGGACCTGAAAAACTGTTCTGACCTGCTTCACATGAGACTCCCAATCATCCGAGAAGATCAAAATGTCATCCAAGTACACAATCAGGAATTTATCCAGGTACTCTCGGAAGATGTCATGCATAAAGGACTGAAACACTGATGGAGCATTGGCAAGTCCGAATGGCATCACAAGATACTCAAAATGACCCTCAGGCGTATTAAATGCAGTTTTCCATTCATCTCCTCGCCTGATTCGCACCAGATTATACGCACCACGAAGATCTATCTTGGTGAACCAACTAGCCCCCTTAATCCGAGCAAACAAATCAGATAACAATGGCAAGGGGTACTGAAATTTAACCGTGATCTTATTTAGAAGGCGGTAATCTATACAAGGTCTCAGCGAACCATCCTTCTTGGCTACAAAAAAGAACCCTGCTCCTAATGGTGACGATGACGCGCGAATATGCCCCTTCTCCAGGGATTCCTTCACATAACTGCGCATAGCGGCGTGCTCAGGCACGGATAAATTAAACAGTCGACCTTTTGGGAATTTACTACCAGGAATCAAATTGATAGCACAATCACAATCCCTATGCGGAGGTAGGGCATCGGACTTGGGCTCATCAAATACATCCCGGTAATCAGACAAGAACTCTGGAACCTCAGAAGGGGTGGATGACGAAATTGACAGAAATGGAACATCACCATGTACCCCCTGACAACCCCAGCTGGACACCGACATGGATTTCCAATCCAATACTGGATTATGGGCTTGTAGCCATGGCAACCCCAACACGATCACATCATGCAGATTATGCAACACCAGAAAGCGAATAACCTCCTGATGTGCAGGAGCCATGCACATGGTCAGCTGGGTCCAGTATTGAGGCTTATTCTTGGCCAAAGGCGTGGCATCAATTCCTCTCAATGGAATAGGACACTGCAAGGGCTCTAAGAGAAACCCACAACGCTTAGCAAACTCCAAGTCAATCAAATTCAGGGCAGCGCCTGAATCCACAAATGCCATGACAGAATACGATGACAAAGAACAGATCAAGGCAACGGACAGAAGAAATTTTGACTGTACCGTACCAATGGTGGCAGACCTAGCGAACCGCTTAGTGCGCTTAGGACAATCAGAGATAGCATGAGTGGAATCACCACAGTAGAAACACAGCCCATTCAGACGTCTGTGTTCTTGCCGTTCAACTCTGGTCAAAGTCCTATCGCACTGCATATGCTCAGATCTAAGCTCAGGTAACACCGCCAAATGGTGCACAGATTTACGCTCACGCAAGCGTCGACCGATCTGAATGGCCAAAGACATAGACTCATTCAAACCAGCAGGCATAGGAAATCCCACCATGACATCCTTAAGGGCTTCAGAGAGACCCTTTCTGAACATAGCTGCCAGTGCAGATTCATTCCATTGAGTGAGCACGGACCACTTTCTAAATTTCTGACAATATACCTCTATCTCATCCTGACCCTGACAAAGAGCCAGCAAATTTTTCTCTGCCTGATCCACTGAATTAGGTTCATCGTACAGCAATCCGAGCGCCAGGAAAAACGCATCGATATTACTCAATGCAGGATCTCCTGGCGCAAGAGAAAATGCCCAGTCCTGAGGGTCGCCGCGCAAAAAAGAAATAACAATCAAATCCTGTTGAACTGGATCACCAGAGAAGCGAGGTTTCAAGGCCAGAAATAATTTACAATTATTTTTGAAACTCAGAAACTTAGTTCTATCTCCAAAAAACAAATCAGGAATAGGAATTCTTGGTTCTAACATAGATTTCTGATCAATAGTGTCTTGAATCTTTTGTACTCTTGCCGAGAGCTGATCCACAAATGAAGACAGACTTCTAATGTCCATCGCTACACCTGCGTCCTGAACCACCCAAATGTCTAGGGGAAAAAAAGGCAAAACACAGTGCAAAGAAAAAAAAATGGTCTCAGAACTTCTTTTTTCCCTCTATTGAGAATCATTAGTACTTTTGGCTTCCTGTACTGTTATGAAAGGCAATTCAGTACCACAATGGACATAGCGGTCAGAGCACATACAGTGATCTGACAATAACCCAAAATCATAGAACGAGCTCTGAGACGTGGGAACTCTGCAGACCGCAATCCCTAATCCTCTCCAAACAACACTAGAGGCAGCCGTGGATTGCGCCTAACTCTGCCTATGCAACTCGGCACAGCCTGAGAAACTAACTAGCCTGAAGATAGAAAATAAGCCTACCTTGCCTCAGAGAAATACCCCAAAGGAAAAGGCAGCCCCCCACATATAATGACTGTGAGTTAAGATGAAAAGACAAACGTAGAGATGAAATAGATTCAGTAAAGCGAGGCCCGACTTTCTTAACAGAGCGAGGATAGAAAAGGTAACTTTGCGGTCTACACAAAACCCTAAAGAAAACCACGCAAAGGGGGCAAAAAGACCCTCCGTACCGAACTAACGGCACGGAGGTACACCCTTTGCGTCCCAGAGCTTCCAGCAACAAATAGACAAGCTGGACAGAAAAAATAGCAAACAAATAGCAAAGAAGAACTTAGCTATGCAGAGCAGCAGGCCACAGAAATGATCCAGGGAAAAGCAAGTCCAACACTGGAACATTGACAGGAAGCCAGGATCAAAGCATTAGGTGGAGTTAAGTAGAGAAGCACCTAACGACCTCACCAGATCACCTGAGGGAGGAAACTCAGAAGCCGCAGTACCACTTCCCTCCACCAACAGAAGCTCACAGAGAGAATCAGCCGAAGTACCACTTGTGACCACAGGAGGGAGCTCTGCCACAGAATTCACAACAGCCTCCTACACTTTTCCTTTCATTTTTTCCCATTATGTAGATAGGGGCAAAATTGTTTGGTGAATTGGAAAGCGCGGGGTTAAAATTTCACCTCACAACATAGCCTATGACGCTCTCGGGGTCCAGACGTGTTACTGTGCAAAATTTTGTTGCTGTAGCTGCGACGCTTCCAACACTTTTCCTTTCACTTTTTCCCCATTATGTAGATAGGGGCAAAATTGTTTGGTGAATTGGAACGCGCGGGGTTAAAATTTCACCTCACAACATAGCCTATGACGCTCTCAGGGTCCAGACGTGTGACTGTGCAAAATTTTGTTTCTGTAGCTGCGACGCCTCCAACACTTTTCCTTTCACTTTTTTCCCCATTATGTAGATAGGGGCAAAATTGTTTGGTGAATTGGAACGCGCGGGGTTAAAATTTCGCCTCACAATATAGCCTATGACGCTCTCAGGGTCCAGACGTGTGACTGTGCAAAATTTTGTTTCTGTAGCTGCGACACCTCCAACACTTTTCCTTTCACTTTTTTCCCCATTATGTAGATAGGGGCAAAATTGTTTGGTGAATTGGAACGCGCGGGGTTAAAATTTCGCCTCACAATATAGCCTATGACGCTCTCGGGGTCCAGACGTGTGACTGTGCAAAATTTTGTGGCTGTAGCTGCGACGGTGCAGATGCCAATCCCGGACATACACACATATACACACACACACACACACACACACACACACACACACACACACACACACACACACACACACACACACACACACACACACACACACACACACACACACACACACATTCAGCTTTATATAGTAGATTTGTAAATGGTAGTGGTGACAGTTGTAAGTCCGAATATACTATGATTAGTGCAAGCCATACTCCAAATGGCAGGAGGGGAGTTCAGACCGTACCTGCTAGTTTTGGTAGCCATCCATCTAATGTGTGTGGTGTGTACGTTGCTCCCCTCTCACCCTTGAAAGCGCATGCATAAGCGTAACCCAACCAAGTGAGCATGTTTATTGGCTAAGGATGAGAAACAATAAGTATCGACCAAAAGCTAAGTTGTGTTTTTTCTTTTGTTTTGTTGATGAATTTGTAATCCTTCTATCTGGTTTTGCCTTCCTTAAGTTTTGTGTGTGTGTGTATATACTAAATTGGATTTTACGTATCTGGATTTTGGATTTTACAAATCTGTTCAAACAATGACCAGCCAAGATACTGCAGCACATGGCTTTAACCAATAAAAATCATTTCTATCTTTTCTGACCTGATACAACATGATACAGGAACATGATACTGAGGACTCTCAATTCTAAATATTTTTCTGATACAACATGTCAGAGGAGAGAGAAATGATGTCTCCAAGCCTTCCTCAGTACCTGCTCCATCTCCCGGCCCTTGAAGATCTGCCGGCCATCACCCACAGGGAATTTTTCTATTAGTTCCAGACTTTTGACCATTGTCTAATACAGTAATCAAAAGCCCAGTAGCTAGTAAATCATCCCTGTGTCATCCCCTTAGTCAGATTATTATTTTTTTATTTTATAATTTTTATTTTTCATTCTTTGTTATTGGGGTTGGGGTTAGGGTTTTTTTTTCATAAGTTAAAAAAAAAAAAATGACTGATGACTAGTGTTGAATGCAAGTGCTCACTACTCAAGTTTACATCTGGTGCTCCAGTGATATGTCAGAGAGTTCCCACCCCGCATGTTTCGCAGCTGTTAGGCAGCCAAAACAATGCAGGGATTGCCCATGTATGGCAGGCAATCCCCCCAGCATGTTTTTTTGGGGGGGTGTCTAACAGCTGCAAAACATGTCACTCGAGCACCCACGATGCTCCGTTCCATACCTGAGCACCCTGATGCAAACTCTTGAGCACTTGCGCTCAACACTAGTCGTCATATGGTTTTTACAATATTATCACTTTTGACGAGTTTCCACTATACAGACCCCTCAAAGAGAATTGATATCTGAATAGGTCTCTAAAGAAACGGGTTTTGTAAATTTGTTGAAAAAATGAAAAATTGCTGCTAAACTTTTAACCCCTGTAACATCGTCACAAAATAAAATGACATTTGAGTGAAATTTTGAAAATTGCTTTTTTTTTCTTCAAAATTTTCACCAAAATTGTGATATTTTCTCAAATAAACGCGAGTTACATCGAACACATTTTACCACCATCATGAAGTACAATATGTCACGAGAAAACCTAATCACTGGGATCCATTGAAGCGTTCTGACAGTGGTCAGAATTGTAAAAATTGGCCTGGTCAATAAAGGGAACCTGTCGGCAGATTGTGCACAGTAACCTACAGACAGTGTCAGGTTGGCGTCGTTATACTGATTACAATGATACCTTGTGGTTGTTTAATTTTTATTTTTAGTTTTCAGTGAATGAGCTTCTGGTGCTGTGGGTAGGGCTTTGTGGTGCTCTGCTTAGATATTCGTCTGTATGGCTTATGGCAGGCCACTGATCCTTCACTGATCTGCCCCCTATTTTACATAATGCATATACTTTTGTGGGGTTAGAGAAAAAAAAAAAAAGTAAAAATGGCGCCGCCGGCCCCTACACTGTAGCATGATACATGCCTGCTTGCATTTATGCTTCATGTCTATGCTATTGTGGGGTAAAAAAAAAATGATCTTCATCAAAATGGCACCTGTGCAGTAGCCTTTATAGTGTTCCGATGGATGCTACTGCGCAAGCTTCGGCGCCATTTTGCTGCAGCCAATTTTTTTTTTCTCTAGCAAAATGGCAGCGGCCCTTTCTGATAGTTGCTGCTGCACCAGCGCTGCCTCCGGCGTCATTTTGATGGAGCCAAATATTTTTCTACAGCAAAATGGCGCCAGTGACAGCGCTTTCACAGTAGCATCTATCAGAATGTCATAGATGCTACTGTGCAGGCACCATTTTGTTGAAGATAATTTTTTTTTCTTTTAACCCCACAATAGTATAAACATAAGGCATATTAGCCATTGTATCATGCTTCAGCATCTGTGCCATTTTGACGTTTTTTTTTTTTTTTTAATTCTTTAACCCCACAATATCATATGCATTATGTAAAATAGGGGGCAGGTCAGTGAAGTATGAGTGACCTGCTATAAGGATGAATGTAAGCAGATCACCACATGAAGTCCCCCACAGGCCGCCCCAGAGCACGAAAATCTCATTAACTGAAAACTGAAAATAAAGATTAAACAACAACCACAAGACAGATTTCATCACCCAGGTATCATTGTAATCAGTATAACGGCGCCGACCTAACACTGTCTGTAGGTTCCTGTGCACAATCCTGCTGACAGGTTCCCGTAAAGGTCAAAACTTGCTCAATCATTTAAGGCTATGTGCGCACGTTGCCGATTAGGCTTAGGAATTTCTGATGCGGATTCTGCCTCTTCTGGCAAAAAACGCACCTGCGGATTTGTCACATTTTTTGTACAGTTTCGCAGCGTTTTTTGTGCGTTTTTGCTGCGGTTTTCTTGCGGATTTGCTGCGTTTTTTACCCCTGCGGTTTTCTATAATGGAATGGGTATAAAAACGCTGCAGATTCACAAAAAATAAGTGACATGCTACTTCTTTTAAACCGCAGCATTTCCGCAGCGTATTTTACGCAAAGTGTGTACAGCATTTTTTCCCCTCATTGATTTACATTGTACTGTAAATCAATTGCAGATCTGCAGCGTTTCTGCACTGCAAAAAACGCTGCGGATCCGCAGAGAACCCACAACGTGTGCACATACCCTAAAGGTACCGTCACACTAAGCGACGCTGCAGCGATACCGACAACGATCCGGTTCGCTGCAGCGTCGCTGTTTGGTCGCTGGAGAGCTTTCACACAGACCGCTCTCCAGCGACCAACGATGCCGGTAACCAGGGTAAACATCGGGTTACTAAGCGCAGGGCCGCGCTTAGTAACCCGATGTTTACCCTGGTTACCATCGTTAAAGTAAAAAAAAACAACCACTACATACTTACCTACCGCTGTCTGTCCCCGGCGCTCAGCTTCTCTGCTCTGGCTGTGAGCACAGCGGCCGGAAAGCAGAGCGGTGACGTCACCGCTCTGCTTTCCGGCTGGCCGGCGCTCACAGCCAGAGCAGAGAAGCAGAGCGCCGGGGACAGACAGCGGTAGGTAAGTATGTAGTGTTTGTTTTTTTTACTTTAACGATGGTAACCAGGGTAAACATCGGGTTACTAAGCGCGGCCCTGCGCTTAGTAACCCGATGTTTACCCTGGTTACCAGCGAAGACCTCGCTGAATCGGCGTCACACACGCCGATTCAGCGATGTCAGCGGGAGAGCCAGCGACGAAATAAAGTCCTGGCCTTTCTGCCCCGACCAGCGATCTCCCAGCAGGGGCCTGATCGCTGCTGCGTGTCACACTGGACGATATCGCTAGACTGGACGATATCGCTAGCCAGGACGCTGCAACGTCACGGATCGCTAGCGATATCGTCCAGTGTGACGGTACCTTTAGACAGGAATTCTCTGCTCTTGGAGAGCTTGTATAATTATGGTAATTTGTTTTGGAAAGTAGACTGGGTCTCTCTATATTGCTGCCGAACCTCTTATTTTAGAAATACAACCACTACATGAAAGCTACCAAATGCTAAGTTGTCAGTACCTGGCATATTGCAAAAGGGAAATAAGATCTTTTTTCCTAAATACCTCTGAAGTCATAGTAACATAGTAACATAGTTAGTAAGGCCGAAAAAAGACATTTGTCCATCCAGTTCAGCCTATATTCCATCATAATAAATCCCCAGATCTACGTCCTTCTACAGAACCTAATAATTGTATGATACAATATTGTTCTGCTCCAGGAAGACATCCAGGCCTCTCTTGAACCCCTCGACTGAGTTCGCCATCACCACCTCCTCAGGCAAGCAATTCCAGATTCTCACTGCCCTAACAGTAAATAATCCTCTTCTATGTTGGTGGAAAAACCTTCTCTCCTCCAGACGCAAAGAATGCCCCCTTGTGCCCGTCACCTTCCTTGGTATAAACAGATCCTCAGCGAGATATTTGTATTGTCCCCTTATATACTTATACATGGTTATTAGATCGCCCCTCAGTCGTCTTTTTTCTAGACTAAATAATCCTAATTTCGCTAATCTATCTGGGTATTGTAGTTCTCCCATCCCCTTTATTAATTTTGTTGCCCTCCTTTGTACTCTCTCTAGTTCCATTATATCCTTCCTGAGCACCGGTGCCCAAAACTGGACACAGTACTCCATGTGCGGTCTAACTAGGGATTTGTACAGAGGCAGTATAATGCTCTCATCATGTGTATCCAGACCTCTTTTAATGCACCCCATGATCCTGTTTGCCTTGGCAGCTGCTGCCTGGCACTGGCTGCTCCAGGTAAGTTTATCATTAACTAGGATCCCCAAGTCCTTCTCCCTGTCAGATTTACCCAGTGGTTTCCCGTTCAGTGTGTAATGGTGATATTGATTCCCTCTTCCCATGTGTATAACCTTACATTTATCATTGTTAAACCTCATCTGCCACCTTTCAGCCCAAGTTTCCAACTTATCCAGATCCATCTGTAGCAGAATACTATCTTCTCTTGTATTAACTGCTTTACATAGTTTTGTATCATCTGCAAATATCGATATTTTACTGTGTAAACCTTCTACCAGATCATTAATGAATATGTTGAAGAGAACAGGTCCCAATACTGACCCCTGCGGTACCCCACTGGTCACAGCGACCCAGTTAGAGACTATACCATTTATAACCACCCTCTGCTTTCTGTCACTAAGCCAGTTACTAACCCATTTACACACATTTTCCCCCAGACCAAGCATTCTCATTTTGTGTACCAACCTCTTGTGCGGCACGGTATCAAACGCTTTGGAAAAATCGAGATATACCACGTCCAATGACTCACCGTGGTCCAGTCTATAGCTTACCTCTTCATAAAAACTGATTAGATTGGTTTGACAGGAGCGATTTCTCATAAACCCATGCTGATATGGAGTTAAACAGTTATTCTCATTGAGATAATCCAGAATAACATCCTTCAGAAACCCTTCACATATTTTACCAACAATAGAGGTTAGACTTACTGGACTATAATTTCCAGGTTCACTTTTAGAGCCCTTTTTGAATATTGGCACCACATTTGCTATGCGCCAGTCCTGCGGAACAGACCCTGTCGCTATAGAGTCACTAAAAATAAGAAATAATGGTTTATCTATTACATTACTACTAGTCGTAGTTAACAGTTCTGATCTCTTCAAAACACTTTTGCAATGACATGAGATGGGACTTGCTCCTTCTTGCACTGGTGAGGAATGCATGAGCTATATTTAGTGTATTAGGTGGGTGCTTTTGTGTAGATGATTCTGTTTATTTAGGCTTTCGATGCAATGTAAAACTCAGTCATATGTGGTTTGTGTAGCTGGCATCGCTTTATAAGGGGGCCACCCACTTTGGATGTCATTTTCTATGCTACATTAAATCTTGTGTGCCTTGGTGTGTTAATATTTGGAATGCTCATTTACAGACATTTGGTTGTTCCTAAGCCGAATAATGCCATACAATTATTATAATATAATAATGATAATCTTAAAAACAACCAGTCATGCGATTCATGCCAAAACCTTGGGCAGCATGAATAAGAACTTAACTTCACAGTTGAAGTCAAGGGTAGTTTTCTCTGAAATGCAGGAAGATTAGATCTGGTGAGGAACCATAGAGAGAGAGGAGGCTAGTCTGATGCTACTTCCCGGCTGGCTTCTTCTTGCACCACTCCAGGTACAAGTACACATAAGGGAGAAATGTCTCAATGACCTGGGAATGCGGACGGACACATCTATACCTAGATTCACATATTTGCCTATAGTCCCCATTTTATATCTTCTAACTATATTGGTCCTGAAACTCTAGAGCAGGGATCCCCAACCTGTAGCTCGGGAGCCACATGTGGCCCACGATCTCATGAATTGTGGCTCGCGGCTGTCTGCTAGCTTGGTGCATTAGCTCCAGGTCTAGCAAAGAGCTATGAAGAGCGCATCTCAAAATGGTGAATTTTGTGAGTAGTCTGGCACAGATGAGCACAACTGGATGCACATATACTAGTCTAAGGGGTTTAGAGATAATTTAAAGATGGTGTGCTGGAGACAGGATGATACTATGATACTAAAGGTCAGAGGAGGTGCTTAAAGCTGGATACGACAGTGTGGTGGAAGTGCTTGATGGGAGAATACTGAAGGAGGAGATTGTGGGAACCCTTGGATCTTGGTATACTGCTTCTGGATGTGGCTCACGACCCTCTCAGAGCTGGATGTGGCTCGTGACCCTCTCTCAGTACTGGATGTGGCTCGCGACCCTCTCTCAGTACTGGATGTGGCTCGCGACCCTCTCTCAGTACTGGATGTGGCTCGCGACCCTCTCTCAGTACTGGATGTGGCTCGCGACCCTCTCTCAGTACTGGATGTGGCTCGCGACCCTCTCTCAGTACTGGATGTGGCTCGCGACCCTCTCTCAGTACTGGATGTGGCTCGTGACCCTCTCTCAAAGCTGGATGTGGCTCGCGACCCTCTTTCAGTACTGGATGTGGCTCGCGACCCTCTCTCAAAGTTGGATGCGGCGCGCGACCCTTTATCAGAGCTTGATGTGGCTCGCGACCATCTTTCAGAGCTGGAAGTGGATCGCGACCATCTCTCAGAGCTGGATGTGGCTCGCGACCCTCTGTCAGAGATGGATGTGTCTCTCAAGGCCAGAAAGTTTGGGGACCACCACTCTAGAGCTTCCTGCAGCCAGGCTCTGATACATGTTGCCCATGTTTTGGGCAGCAGGAATGGTATGGCTGGCTGGCTGGCTTCCTTTCATTTACATAGCGCAGGACTTTTTCATTCAGGGGATACATGTAGAAATGAAATGGACCATTGGAGAGCAACAAACTAATCAATAATTCAAGCAACAGAGTGAGGGCCCTGCTTACATTCTAGGAAGAAATATGTGTGACACAAAAAGTAAGAGAAAAAAAATGCTTGTTTTGTATAAGGTCCGTAAGGAAAGAAGGGTCGTTCTCATAAAAGCCTCATCCAGCAAGTATTTGTGTGTGCTCAGAAATTAAGGGCATTGGGATACAGGGTATATGGGTTTTACTGTTAGATGAATTAATCTGCCTCTTTAGAATTAGGGAAGTTGAAAAGATAGGGAAAGTAGAAAGGTAGCCTAAAGAGATGTGTTTTTAGGACACACTTAAAACTACTGATACTGGAAATCAATTTCTCTGGGATAGCGCAATCCATTGAAAAGGCTTGAGAAAATTCTTGGAAATGGGAATAGGAGGATAGTCTTATGAAGGAGGTTGCTCTTAGGTCATTGGTAAAATGGAGAGCACAGTTTGTGTGATAGAGATTGGGGGGAGGGGGGGTGGGGGAGCTACTTGTATTGTCAGACTTTTATTGCCATGAGAAAAGATGAAGGCTGACTAAATTCTTACCGAATTGGCAGACAGCTCCTATCTCTAGTTTACAGTGTTTTAATGAACAGCTTGTATCAGTCCTCCCCTTCTTTTTTTTCTTCTTCTTCTGAAGCTACAGGTTGATTAACAAATGATCCAATCCCTTCTGTTTATACATTTTCTGGCGTGAGGGTAATATCCAGTTTGTAATGTTGTAATGAACTTTGCATTGGATCCACGTCTTCATATTTATTTGCTTTATTTTCTAGAGATAAGAGCTCAGCTGGTTGAACAACAAAAATGCTTGGAGCAACAAACTGAAATGAGAGTTCAGCTCCTTCAGGACCTTCAGGACTTCTTCCGCAAGAAAGCAGAAATTGAAATGGAGTATTCCCGGAATCTGGAAAAGCTTGCAGAAAGATTTATGGCTAAGACCAGAAGCACAAAAGATCACCAACAATACAAGTAAAAATTTTACCTATCTTTTTCCTTAATTACTATGGATGTTGCTTGTAGAAGTTGCTCTTTTAGGTTTGTGTCTTGTGATTTATTTACCTCCATCATTTGGCAAATATTATGGAATGATGGTCATTTTCATTGTAAATTAAAAGGAATCTGTCACCCCCAGGACCTTTATGACCTATTAATATGGGCATACAGGTAATAGAAATGTCACACTAGTCCTACCTGTATACCTCATATTAATGGTCTTGTTGCTGAGAAGTGCTTGGAAGAAATCCCTGCCCCCTGTCATCATTGTAATACTTACCTTCTCCCGTCAGTGTCAGTTACGGCCCCAGAATCCTGCGACCTGCACTCCCTCAGAAATACATACCTCATCTTCCCTTCTGTGGGCGCTGCATTCAGGGATCTTCACCACACGCCCTGGAGCCTGGAAGAAATCATTAACATAAAGACAGAATATAACATTTCTCCACACAACACCACTAAGATGACGCATACAAGTAGGACAAGTGTAACATTTCAATTACCTGTGTTCCCATATTAATAGGTCATATAGATCCTGAGGGGTGGCAGATTCCCTTTAAAAGGGGGTTTCTCATGGACTAAGTATATTTTAGTTAATAGATTTTGGAATAATATGAAGCTCCACTATTGGATGTGTTGAAAAAAGTTCCTATGCTGAGATAATCTTACAAATGTCTCCTTGCTATATACTGTTCTTTGGTCTGTGTGACCATGCAGAGTTGCTCCATTTCATGGTTGGCATAGTCCAAAGCACGTGGCCAGGGGAGGAAGCATGAGCCACTTATAAGTGAGCGTACAGAGGAAACCTCAGGAGCTGGTAGCTACTACTTTCCTAGGTGACACATTTCCCTGCCTGTTTTATCACAGGAGCAAGTGTTCTTATCTGCCTTAGGTTTAGGACAGTGTTCCCCAAGTCCGGTCCTCAAGAGCCACCAACAGGTCATGTCTTCAGGATTTCCTTAGTATTGCACAGGTGATTGAATGCTTGCCTGTCCAGGTGATGCAATTATCACCTGTTCAATACTAAGGAAATCCTGAAAACATGACCCGTTGGTGGCTCTTGAGGACCGGACTTGGGGAACACTGGTTTAGGACCTCATCATAAATCAGATCTGTAATATAGGAGCTCCAGCGGCTGCTGAGCTTAGATGGCAGATAATTGTGCATCTGCCATGTTGTTGTTGTTTTTTTTTTCCTTGGGTGCTGTTGTTGAAAAGTAGAAGTCCAAACTAGGCCACAAATCTTGGTAAAGAGCAATGGGAGAACAATTTATGTTTTTTTAACTTCATGGCGGTGTCCAAAACTCTAACTTTCACAAATCAACCAATGGAGGATTCACGGCCATCTTTTTGAGCATTCAGCTTTGCAGATAAATGAACCACATGGGAGCTGGCATTCTATTTGGGCCTCCGTTCTAATTGTTACTCAGTCCGGCCCTGCAGCTGTTTGGACATGGAGAGGTTTCCTGAGAGAAGTAGCGTGTCGTGCTGTACAACCCCAGGGTGCGCGGATAATGAGATGTCTGCTGAAGCTATTCGAGGCGCCTTGCACTTGTCATCAGATTGTCAGCGGCCAGCTGTTCACCAAACTATGACTTGCATTTGTAAATACTAGACATCCTTGAAGAAACAACAGCTGAATGAAAAGTGCCATGCATGAATTGTTCTAATTCTTCGCTAATACCTGGCTGAATATGTCTCCATGCCGCCTTCCCATTGCTTTGCTGCGTTCCTCTGACCCTTGACTGACTTCTATGTCCTCACAGAGCTCTTTGTGAAAGACTTAGAAGGTGATATACAAGTTTGTTTTGTTAACGTACACCTCCCTCCGGTAATGACATAACTTCACTTTGAGGTCACCATTGTATTATGATGGTTACAGGCTTTAAAGTTTATTCCATTGAAATATATATAAGCGCCTCCTTTTGTAAGTTGTCTGTGATTTACCACCTTACCTAATGTGATGTGCACAGTGCATGTATTACTATACTTACTGATTCCCAAATTATACTGCAAAAGCCAGGTACCATGCACTTAACTAGGATACATTTAGTAATCTTATTATATATAGCTTGATGAAAAATAGTATGTAAGCTAAAACTGTTAATAGTTTATTAACAAATAAATAGGAGGTGGATGTGCAGTATCCGGCCGTGGACACTATCTGAAGATTGAGTACCTCTGCAATTGAGCAATTCTGTTCGTTGGCCACTGCCTCCCTACACCGATAACAGCTAGTCGGTGGGGGTGCCGGGTGTCGGACCCCAACCGATCTGATATTGATGACCTATATTGAGGATAGGTCATCAATGATATAGCAGACAGCCTCTTTAAGGGAACTGTAAAATGCGTTTTTTTGCAGCCAAAATACGCAGGCGAACACGAGTGCTCAATAAAATGTGTGAGCCCGTACTCTGCTTTGTGAGTGTGCTCATACAGGAGGAGAGCACTTTTGCCTGCTGAGCAGTTTCTGAGCAAGCGGTTGGAGTCCCAGGACCCAGAGACCAACCAATCTGAAGGACTTGTAAAGGAGTAAGAACATATAAAAAAAATAAATTAAAAAAAAAAACGGACATACAATTTGAATAGCAGATGATGCAGCAGAAAATCAATTTAGATCTCATCACCCTATGGTGTAGCCTAAAGGTGTCTCATAAAGACAATAGAGCATAGACCATTCCGGGGGCAGAGCCCAATCAGCTGATTACAATGGTGATCATATTCTGATCTTTGTCTCCAATGAGACAACACCTTTCATTTCAGATAAAGCAATAAAAAGGAATCCGTCAGCAGGTTTTGTTATGTAATCTGAGAGCGTCATTATGTTGAGAGAGACTCTGATTATATGCATGTCATTTGCTGGTCTGCATGCTGTCATTGTGATACAATCACTTTTTAGATCAAGCATTCCTCAGAATGCTGAGCCCTGTATCACCCCGCCCACATTACTGATTAGCAGCTTTCTCTGTACTTGTACATTGACAGAAAGCTGCCAATCAGTGTTTGGGGCGTGGCTTTGCAGAGCAGTTGACTAGGAGGCATGAGATACCTAGTCCTGTGGTGATAATCTCCTGCTTATAAAATACTGAATTTATTGAAACCGCAACACACAGCCCATTAAGTGCCACACTGCTGGAATCAGGGTCTTAGCCCTACATCATTCAGCACTCTGAGTACATGGCAAAAACTTGCTGACAGATTCCCTTTAATAAGCCAACATTGGTGCACCGTGCACAAACTGTGTAGTACGGCCTCCAGTAGTACGTGAGTGAGCATGGTTAGTGCTTGCTGCATCTCTGGGTACTTCTGCAGGCTGATGCCTGTATGGAGGAAGGGAAGTGACAGCTGATCTAGATATCAACTTTCTAAAAAATGTTCACTATTCAGCTTGTCCAGTTACTGAAAATATCTTACCTTTAGGATACAAACCGCATTACCGCACCTACTTTCCCGGCTTGGGGTTCTGGGTAGATTGAAGGACTGACTGATGTCTGGGGCTGGATTAGTGGAATTTTATCCAGACATTAGCTGCTTAATCTTTTCTTATCACATTTAGATCTTTGTTTGTGAGAGCAAGCCTTTGGGAGCAAGTCTCCTTCCAAATTACAAACACATTGAGAAGATCCCATGCTTATTTAATGACAGGTACTTTCTCTTGACGGCCATATTAGCCGGCTGGCTGACAGTTCTGTGATTGGGAGGGAAGAGAGAAAAGCCCAATAATTGTTTCCACCCCAGATTTAGCTTTTCTAAACTGTAGCTTCTGTTGTGCTTAGTAAGCTGCTCACTTTTATGTGCTATTGTCTGCTTGTCATTTATGTACGTATTTATTGTGATGGCACGTGTGTATGTCAGTGGTGGTGATTAATGTATACCGTGAGGAAGCATGGCACGCAGCAGGGTAGCGAGTGTTTGGGAGAGAGACATGATAGTGTCGCCGTTGGTGTGAAACCGGTCATCATTTCTGCCTTTTAAAAGTTCCATTTTAGAATTTGAAAAATTTTCTAATTTCTCTAGTACAGTGTCACTGCTATTATTTTGCTAATTTGATAGTTCTGCAGTTGGCCAACATAATTCTCACCAGCATCTGTTAATATACAGGGATGTGATTGCTGTCAGGCTACGTTCACATTATGTGCACCTCTTAGCCACACATCATTGGCTCCATTGGGGTTTCCATCTAAAGCCCTGAAATCTGGATTCAAGCGTATCCATCATCAGGGGCCACTTTGTCTTATTTTGGGCAGTGTCCTCCGTTTTGAGGCAGGCACAAGAGCGCCGTCAACGACACTTTTACTTCCACTTCAAGAAGGCAGATGCTGCCAAATATGAATTCAGACAGATCATAGAGTGACTCCGTCTGCTTCATTGATATCCATGGCGGGCGGATATATCTGAATCCTGTTTTTCAGCAATTCATATGGAAACCCCAACTGACCCAGTAACGTGTGACTAAACTTTGGCTTGATTCCTGCCTTGGTCATCTGAATCATTGCCCTGAAGACCAAATAATGTTCTTACAAAGAAAGAAGTCACTGATCGTAGACAAACAGATTTTATTAAATATTCTTTGTAGGGTTACATGTTAAATATCGGCCTTTCTAGTAATTTGGCATCCTGCAGGCCTTTTAGAAAAGTCATCTGGGCCACAGAAAGCTAGGTCTATTTTTTTTGAATTGCCCAATTTGCTGAAATAGTGAATAAATCCCTACCATAACTGTTTTTGAACTATGTTAAACCTGCTGAAATTTCCCTCATAACCTCAATAACTGTTCATCTGAAGCCATTTTACATAATTAAAACAGATCTAAGCAGCTGTCCAAACATGGGCTGAAGAACATGACCGACGTTCCTGCTGATTTGTTCTGCATGACCATAAGTAGTCAAGTAAATAAGGGTGAAGTCATTTTTGTGGTGTCTTGTCTGACCAGTAACTGGAAGGTTGTCCTCTTGACGAGGGCAGCAGCAGGATCAGTAACGCTGTTTCCTGCCGGTTTATTTTTTTTTCAGAAGAAGATTCTTCTGTTCTACGCAAGTCGGCACACACGAGATCTCTGAAGGTGTTTTGCGCTACAGGCACTCACTTGTAGTGGTGCTCAACACAAAACGCCGGGGCACCGCTGTTTGTACAACAGGTAGTTGGCCTTTTTTTTTTGTGTTTGATATCGGTTCATTTTCTGCTTTTTCCTAAATGTAGATCTTCATGTGATATCTTACGAGTGTTTTTCTGGTGTGATAGTTGGCACGCAGCCTGGCATAACACTTTTCGTTTCCGCTCCATGTTGTGTCTGTTATAATGGTTTAGGACATATGGCACATTCTCCGACTTCACAGTTATTACAGTGACATAAGTGTCTGTTAAGAAAATCTGTTTCATTTTCTCTGTCCAAGAAAACGATATTTATGAAAATACACTCAGGGCTCAGTACTTCCAGTTTGGGAATAATATAAAACATGGAGGAATTTTTTGATGTTCTGTGCGATACTAGTACCCAATAGTGATCCTAATTTTACATTTGTGAGTTTTATTTATTTATTTTTCCTCAATTTATACACACTTCGTAACATTTAAACCACCACTCCAGCATTTTTCTTTATTTCAGCACTGGAGTGGTGCCACTAATGTAAGTGTCCTTGCATTACACTTACCAGACACCACAACTTTTAAGTGACAGATATCGGTCACAAGCTCTCAATGCATGTACGAGGGCCTCGTTCTAGCTCTCATAGACTTCAATAGAGTTGTGGTTTCAGGCAAACACTGGAGTGATTCGGCAAGTCATAAACTGCAGGAGACGACAGTGGTGGCGCTGATAACAGAAGACAACGACTGCTAAGATTATTACTAGTGGCAAGGAAGTGACACCACTCCGGATGCTGTACTTTAGGGTATGTGCACACGATCAGTCATTGCTGCGAGTTTGGAGCTGCATACAAATACAGCGTTAAACCCGCAGCGGCCACATATTGCAGCATAGTGGATGGGATTCCAAGGAATCCCATGCCCACTATGCGTCCACAGATGCCCACGGAGACGGATGTGCGGCATGTCTTTCCAGACCGCAGCATGTCAATTTCTCATGTGCGGCACCCCAAGTACGGCCACTTCCGAATTGTGTGCACCCGGCCTAATTGTTGCAAGTGCACAAACCAGTTTTCCGCTGGGGACCAGAGCCTTTGTTAGTTGAGCATGCGTGGTTACACGCGGCAAGTGGTTTAAAGCCTCGATTTGGTGGTGAAAATGTAAACGTTTTGGCAGTGAATCCCCACGTGTTGGGATCTCAACATGATAGTGGTTTAAAATGTGTAAATAATTAGACCTATGGGGATCAAATATAGAACGAGGCAATATAAATACCAATACATAGATAGGAAAATATATAAAATCCACATAATTACAATAATATACTATTCAAACATTCAATAAAAATAAATATTGTAAAATACAATCACCAATATCATGAGGTTGGCCAAAGTTTGATTGTCACTAGGTTATAATTTTTTATTATCCTCATTGTTGTAGGAATACTATATTTCCACACTACCACAATGGGATCCACCTCCAAACCATTTTAGTTTTTACCCTCTAATTGGGGCTTTAAAACGCCTTCAGCGTATAACCTCACATATTTACCTGACAAAGGATCTGGTCCGGAGCTGAAAGCTGATATATGCATCTGCAGCATCTAGAAACATCATCAACTTTGAATTAATTTTCTTCCAATGATGACAGCACTCTCCTGGAATTGTACACCTCAATTTTCACTCCTTTTCCCATCCATCTTAGGGGAGTCCTGGAAAATTGTGACTAATGGCAATAGATTGTGAATAGAATATTAAATTATAATACTGTTTAAAATAGCTATTTGCATGTACAGTAAGTAGGGCAAGATATTGGACTACTCACTGTTCGTAGAAGTTTTTCCTATAAAATATATCTTAATCTAGTAAGTACACCACTGGGTTCTAATAGCTGTAACTTTTTTTAAGTTTTCTGTCAATCTAGTAGTATATAGATTTTTGTTTTTAGTGGCACTATTTGGGGTATATACAGGGTATATACATTGAGCCTTTATATTAAGTTTCATAAGGGCCACATTATGATTCTTGGATGACTAGGTCAGAATATCTACAAAATTGAACGTCTCCTTGGATGTTCCCATTATGTAGAACCAAACGGGGCACAGATTTAGGTCTCAGCATGAAATGCCAAAAGTGGTCCATGGAAGGAGAACTGATGAACTTATGGGCACCTAAGGCTCACTGAACCTTTGATGGACTGCTTGTTGAGTTACTGAATTACCTGCTTTCTGCATGACTTGATAGGTGAACACATTATAAACCTGGGGTGCCCCTTAGGTAGCCCTTTTGCACCCTATAATAACTGCCTCCTTCTGGTTAACTACTTGCTGTCCACTGTCAGATGGTCTGGATCAGAGCGAACGCTGTAGTATCCAGCTAGCACCTACTACAAAAGGTGAGTACACCTCCAGTGCAGGCACCATCCCCAACCATGTTACCTGGACATTGTTGCTAAAGTGACTTTAGGTGATACTTTTGTCTCCCCTTGGTTTTCTATTTTTTTCTTCTTGAGTTTCAATATAAAATCTGGATGAGCAACATTTAATAAACCATATCCCTGTGCTGCAGCTACAGGCTCTGTTCTAGCTCTAGGGGGCGAAGTAAAAATCTATCCAAACCTGAACATTACCTCCATGTGCTTCTTGAACATCTCATTTCAGAACCACAGGATAGTGACTGAAATAACCTGTACTGTTCTACCAACCTCCATTATAATGAGACCAGTTTCCGATTTTGTCACGTAGCGATAGATAATGTGCTTTAATTCCATCCAGCCCCAGGAGTATTGGTGAGCTTTATGCATTGTGTGAAATGCTGCCTGGCTCTTAGGTTGTTGGAATTCATTCCGAATTCTGCAAAGAACTCTGGAAGCATCTTTTTACAGTCATCACTGTGTTTAATATTTGGAACATTTGCATTAAAATATTGTAACCTGTATAAAAAGAGCAAATTGGCTACAGCGAGCCTAGAATGTTTCATCGGGTTTTCTTACATAGACCCCTCTTGCTTTGGACATCAGTGCAGCTGTATGATCAGGCTACATAAATATGATTTTATGTGCATCTTTGACATATTGGAAGAACGGTTTGACCAAATTTCCTTTTCAAGTCCTTTGAATTTTTTTCTTTCCATGCTCTCAGAATTAGGGATTATTGAACGAGCTTGCATACTTGATCTCGTAATGTCAGTCATGAATATTTTTTTTCCCCCGAGTTAGTGATTTCTTCTCATTTTTATTTCCATAACTGTATTACTAGGAAATCATATTTCCTTACTGATATAGAATATTAAAAACAGGAATATTTGTAAATCTATAAATTAGGTGAAACGGCACTTTTGGAATTCAGGTGCTTGGATAGGGTCCCACCTGGTACAGAGAGTCCGGCACCATTCCATGCGTATATAGTGATGTTTATTAAATAATTCAATGTGTATAATGTTGTAACGTTTCCACCTACCACCATAGACCTTCATCAGACATGTGGATTATACAAGGAATAGGGGAGAAATATGTAATAAATGATGAGAAAGCATGCAGTGTTTGGTGACCGCTATCACCGACACCACCGGAGAGGTGCATTTCCCTACATCTGTCACCATACACCTCGCCCCTTCATGTCGTTTATTACGCCTATCTCCCTTGCTCTACAACCCTTATGTCTGACGAACATCTATTGTATTAGACAGAAAACTTAAAATATTATACACTTTAGATTGTCTAGTGAACCTCACTATCTTCGCATCTAATAGAGTGCAGGATTCTTAAAAACATGACTAGATTTCGAAATATGCATCAATGATGACATACAATTTACATTAATTTGCGGATCTTTAAATTAGATGTAAAATTACTCGCCGATCCCCATTGCCTGCTATGGACTCCTCTTGTCTGTGCAGCGTGAGGAATGAGGCTCAGATGTGGCCTCCTGTCCGCCATTTACGCAGGTCTAGCCTATACTGATTATCTAAACTAAAAGCTTTCTAATTCTTTAAATAAGTGAAAAAAAATACAATAATAATTAAAGAGCCAATAACTTAAGTGGATCAAAACATTTCTGCCTGAAAAATGTATTTTTCGTACAAATGTTCTACATCTTGGAGGCTCCATAATTCACATATTAGGGTAAGTTCACACTAGGCTATTTTTTTTTCTTCAGCAAAACCTGATCGCTTGGCAGGAGAAAGCTGCAGAATAAAAAAAAAATATCATGTTTTCCTTACGTTTTTTGCTTTTTTTTGTGGCGGGCTTGGCGTGCTAGATTTGCTTCTTGTGCATGCTGATAAAGTTTAGTGTTGAAAAAGAGTCCTAGTCTATAGAATCAGGTTTTGGTGCAAAAAACGCTGCACAATATGATACCTGTGTTTTTGATGCGTTTTTTTCACTACCCATTCATTTCAATGGGTCACAAATGCTGATAGAAGTGACCTTCTCCATTGTGCAAAAAAAACACATACAAAGCACAAAATCCTGATGACAAAAAAAAACAAGCTGTTTGCATGAGATTTCTGAAATCTCAGGCTTTACTGGTACTGGAAAACGCAGATGAAAATTTGCATAAAGCGCACAAATAAAAACAGGCTGCAAAAACGCCTAGTGTGAACTTGGCCTTATAGTTGTAACCTAGATTTCAGTGCAAAATTCTATTAGTAATGTGCAATCAGAAAGTGTCCTATTGTCTAAATCAAGTTACTTAGATTTTCCATATACCTGTGTGTGTGTATAATATTAAATGTGTGTCTATGTAAAACACAATAAACCGGAAGTCTTGCTTTTTTCACGCTGGCCTGTAGTTCTGCAGTCTTATCATTGCAGGCAGGATTGCACCTCTATATACAGGATACAAATCGGAACCCGCCATTCACAGCTCACCACCTCCCACTTTCTGCACAGTGACCTTTGACCAGATCAGAGCATGATAATTTACATTTTAAAAAAACCTTAATTTGTAGTGACACATTGCTATTAAAGAAATAATTATAACGATCTGTCAGGTTTCATAGTTGACCTGAAAGGGAATGTTGCTTAAAGCATACGTCCACTTTCCCATGTAAATGTAATCTATTATCTCCTTTCTTGTAAAATAATACATTATGCAACTTTCCAACAGGTTTTCATTTTGGTCTACAGACCTGTGCATCGCCTTAGTAACAGACCACAAACAAACAAGCAAGCCCTGTAAAGGCGGATACTGTAGTCGTACCTTGTCTCATCTTTTCCCAATTTGTTACTGTAAATTAGATTGCATAAGGAAAATCAATGAAAAGGTGAAAGATCGTACTAGTGCAGGATTAGACTACAGGCTTTGTTTATGTTACCATGGAGACATATAACTGCATTAGAGCTGTAGAAACAAAATTGTGTAATATTTATCTTATTGAAAATTTTGATTTATTTTAGATAAATTTGGAGCAAATTAACAATAGTTTGGTTGCGACTGCATGTATAGCCATTAAAACAACTTATAGTTGATATCTTTGCAAACTGCTCTAAAATCCATTCACCTCACTGAAGTAGTAATTACATTTGTAGGTAATAGTATTAGTTGTAGCTAGAATGATAACTTGTATACAATTTATAGTTATTGTGTATATTCTGTAGAATAAACTTTTCTCAGCATTGCAGTTGCAACACCAAGAAGGAAGTGTCGTGAAATTATGAAAATAACAGTATTAATAGACATACTAATGATATGCACATGATAAAAAATGGAAACTTATTTTTCAAAATATCTCAATTTATATTCAGTCTCCAGTATAAACATCATGCACAGAAATACACTCGCTTACACACCTTGACATGTTCTCAATGAGGTTATTAATGGTTGTCTTGCAGAATGTACTGCTTCGCCGAATGCACTGGGCACACAGATCATCAAGATCTGCTGCTGACGGCTCCCTTTGTAGTTGCAAACCAATAACATCCCAGATGTGCAAGCCCAGAGACGATGCAGGCCATGGTTTGGGTCATTCAGGCAGCTCTCAGAAGCAGGAGCAACATGTGTCTTGGTGTCACGGAGAATGTGAAATTAGATGTCACATGCCAACTCTTTGGCATCAGAGTCTACACAAGCCATCAGAGGTTGTTTGCACAAATTTAGGCTATGAGCTAAACGTCCAGCTATAAGTGAACTATTGACCTAATTCCACCGCCTACTCTCAAAAGCTATCATGGTGCAGAGCAAGATGACAAAGGAACTGGAATAGAGGACTATCCTCTTCAGTGTTGAGTCCTGCTTTTGTCTTGGATGCAGTAACAGCTGGAGATTGGTATGGAGACCATATAGGCAACGTCATAAAGAGGGACTTCGCGTGAGTCCTACTCCCAGGATTACGATGTGGAATGGCATAATGTATGGTGACCAGATCCCTTTAGTCTTTATTCCACATTAATAATTCTGCATTACATTGGTTTGGTGGTAGAACCAGTGGTATGGCCATTTGTCCAAAGTGTTTCTAGAGCAGTTTTTAACACAGCAACACCAGGCCCAATGTTGCTTATGTTACTGTGAGCAGCCAGCATGGTCTAAGTATGCAGGCATGGCCTGCAGTGTCTCCAGACTTTTCTACCATTGCATCTGGTGCTTCAATTGTCGACCGTTACACAGGGAGTTCAGAGGTGGCTTTTCATGCTCCAGTGCATTCAGCATGGAAGAACATTCCTCATACAACCATAAAGGGGTTGTTCACTACTAGGACCAACCCTTCTTGGTCAAAATGTTTGGCCCACATAAAATAATAAAACGTCTACTCGCCTCCCTTGACTGTGCTGTTCCCGTGGTGTCGGCACTTGCTCTCCCTGGGGCTCTTGTGTGGTGTTGTGACCACGACGCCCAGTCAGCTCTGGTGTAACTGTCCCCGCCTTCGGACAAATCGATCATGAAGAGGAAAGTCCGAGCTGCAGCTGATCCCAGACTTCCTCTTCATATTCAATTTGTCCAAAGGCGGTGACAGGGACGCCAGCGTTGATTGGGAGCTTGCTTCACGTGACACAACACCACACGAGAGCCCCGGGGGGAGAGCAAGTGCCGACATCACGGGAACGGCGCCGGCACGGGAGGGGTATGACAACAAATTCGCCAAGTAGTAGACAACTTCTTTAAATAACCTAATTGATTGCAGCCAAGGTGTGTAAGTGCATATATATCTGAGCTTAGCTCTCATGCTGAATAAATTGCGATTTTGATTTTGTTTTCGTTTCTTTTCATCATTTGTATATCATTAACATGTCTTTCCTTTCTGTGATTTCCATAATTCCATTACTTTTTCTTCTTGGTATTACACTGTCAATATTAAGAGTATGTTGAGTTCACAGATATTAATCCAGTTATTAACTTTGATGCATATTACCTTATTTGCTAATTCTGTGTAATTGTTCTTCATAGGAAAGACCAGAATTTGCTGTCCCCGGTGAATTGCTGGTATTTACTTTTGAACCAAGTGAGAAGAGAAAGCAAAGATCACGCAACGCTGAGTGATATTTACCTAAACAACGTTATAATGCGGTTCATGCAGATTAGTGAGGACGCCACAAGGATGTTCAAAAAGGTATGGTGTCTTCCAGCATCCAACCATCATGTATGGCATAATGTGCCAACTATTTTCACTGTTGTGATTAATGTCTGTTAAGATCTGCTCTCATTTGAGTCATGAGTTCTGTTATAAATGGAAACCATGATACAATGCGGGATCTCATCCCATGACTGACAATTCCAGATGCCTGTAATAGTAATGCAATGAACGTTATTTATTTTCTTAAAATCATAATTTAACATTTTACCTTTTTTCAAAGGTATTTATGAAATGATATCCTTGAAATAATGAACACAATGTAGAGGAAAGGACCCTTTGTCTGTTTTGTTACAGCAACATAGTTTACTGGACCACATGGGATTAGATGCTCTTATCACCAGCATATAATGTGTTTCTTCTAAAGTAGTGTTACATTTACACACTGCAGGGTTTTTTTCCCCAGAAAATTGACAGGTTATAGTGATAATTGTCTGGAATGGATATTCTGCTTGATGGGAGTCTTGACCGTCACCATTATCACCATTCTTGCAGTGTGCAAACCATTAAGACCCCATCGTGGGAGATAGGTAGATGTGAGCAATTCTTCCTAAAAAAAAAAAAAAAAAAATGCTACCTTGCCCACTTTGCCCAATCTATCTGCACTATAGATTTGTGGTGAAAATATTTTATATACGGATTTTTGGCGGCTCACTGTTTCTATGACTGCTGATGTAATTTACGTTTAGTTTTCTTTTTTTTTTTTTGTGAAGCAAACAACAAATAAGACAAAATAACCGACAACTTCAAGGTGCATAACTATTCTCTCCCTAAAGTCAATATTTTTTAGAATGTCCTTTTGTGGTAAATACAGCTTCAAGTCCATTTGGATAAGTCTCCATGTGCTTTCCACATCTTGCCACTATTATTTTTGCCCATTCCTCAAACAAAACTACTCCAGCTCCTTTAAGTTAAATGGTTTCCTTTGGTGAACAGCAATCTTCAAGTCTGACCACAGATTCTCAATTGGATTAAGGTCTTCGCTTTGACTAGGCCAAACCAAATATTTACACGTTTCCCCCTAAAACACTTGAGTGTTGCTTTAGCAGTATGCTTTGGAACATTGTCTTTTTAGAAGGTGAACATCTGTCCCAGTCTCCAATCACTGACAGACTGAAACAGGTTTTGCTCAAGAGTATCCCTGTATTTCACACCATCCATCTTCCCCTCGACTTGGACCACTTTCCCTGTCTGTCCCTGCTGCTGTAAAACATTTCCACCTCATGATGCTGCCATGTTTCACTGTGTGGATGGTGTTCTTGGGGTGATGAGCTGTATTGGTTTGGCTCCAGACATTGTGTTTAACTTGGTGGCCATAAAGTTCAGTTTTGGTCTTCTCTGACCACAGCACATTCATCCATACATTTGGGGAGTCTCCCAAATGTATGGAGCTCATGGAGGCTGCTGATCCGATAGCTAGTTACTGGAGAAGAAAAAAAAATTCCTCCTCCAAGATGGCTAACTCTGAGCTCCTACTGTGCTTAGAGGAGGAATTTTTTTCTTCTTCTCCAGTAAGATGGCACCGCCGACTCATGCACAATAGCAGCTATCGGATCAGCAGCAGACACAGATAGCAGCTACTGCACAGGCGCGGCAGGCGCCATTTTCAAATTGATTTTTTTTCCTCTAGCGTATTATTAGCACACAAAACATGCGATTTTGCCATGGCTGGCACCTGCCTGCAGAACGTGTTTGTTTGTTTTTTTGTTTGTTTTTTTTTTTAAAGTATATACAGATATTCATTATGCACTCTAGGGGCAGGTCAGTGAGGGATCAGTGACCTGTCAGCAGGCTGCAATATGAATATTTAATCAGAGCACCAAAATACACCAACCCCGCATATGATTAATACAAAGTTGAAAATAAAGATTAAAGAACAACTATAAGGCGGATTTCATGAACCAAGTTATCATTTTAATCAGTATAGTGGCTCCGACCGGATACTGTGTGTAGGTTACTGTACACAATCCTACTAGCAGGTTCCCTTTAACCGGTTAGGGTTATGACTTGTTAACTATCATTGTTAGGAAAGGCCAAGTGATGCAAATTGCCAAGCTTTATAAAATCCCAGCCACCTCCAGCCTTTTGCCAAAAAATAGTAGCTATGGGTTCTGTTAAGCAACTGCCTATCAATCTGGAAATGAAAATGATGGAGGCCTACTAAGCAGGGGAAGGCAGTAAGAAGATAGCAAAGTGTTTTCAAGTTGCCCTTTCCTTAGTTCAAAAAGTAATTAAGAAATGGCAGTTAACTTGAACAGTGGAGGTGAAGATGAGGTCTGGAAGATCAAGCAAAAATTCAGTGAGAGCTTCTCATAGGATTGCTAAAGAGGCAAATCAGAACCCCTGATTGACTGCAAAAGACCTTCAGAAAGATTTAGCAGACACTGGAGTTATGGTACATTTCTCCACTGTTCAGAGACACCTGCACAAATCTGACCTTCACGAAAGAGTCATCAGAAGAAAACCTCTCCAATGAGGTTAAAATAGAACATCTTGCCAGCCATTAAGCATAGGGTGGATAAATCAAGCTTTGGGGTTGTGTTGCATACAGTGGCTTTGGGGAACTTTTCATGGGTAGAAGGAAGAATGGATTCAGTGAAATATCAATGAATTCTTGATGCAAACATAATAAAATCTATAAAAAAAAGCTGAAGTTGAAAAGAGGATGGCTTCTACAAATGTATATTGACCCTAAACACACGTCAAAAGCCACAATAGACTATCTCAAAAGGCGCTAGCTGAAGATTTTATGATGGCCATCACAGTCCCATGATCTGAACATCATTGAAAATCTGTGGCTAGACCGCAAAATAGCAGTGCATGCAAGATGACCCAGGAATCTCACAGCACTGGAAGAATGATTGAAAATCCCTCAAAACAAGAATTGAAAGACTCTTGGCTGACTACAAAAAGTGTTTACAAGCTGTCATGCATGCAAAAGGGTATGCTACTAGGTACTAACCATGCAGGGTGGCCAAATTTTTTACCATTGGACCATTTTCCTTTTTGTAATTTTTAAAATGTAAAAAATGACTACCGTATATACATATATTGTTTGCCTAAAATACAAATTAAATGTGCCATCTTTAATTTTAGCCCTTTTGGAAAAAAATTCTTCAACTTGCTTAACTAGGCACAATAACAGTCATTTTAACCAGGGGTGCCCATACTTTTACATGCCACTGCATGTGTGAAATTTTGTGACTGATCCATTTTAGCATTTTGACTGCCTTTATTGATAATTACAATATGATTTGCACAATAACCCTCACCGTTATAGCTTATAGGGGTCTCCCAGTTATTAATATTTTGCAGTAGGAAGGTATACTTTTAAAGTACCACTTGTGGGTTTTTCTTCTTTTAGTACCAGATATTAGTAATGTATGTGCCCTGGGGGTACTAAAATACATACTGATCACCATCTTCTCCTGTATGACGTGACTGGATTGGTGACTAGCCACAGCATGGTTGCTCAGTGGTTAGCGTAGACTTGTATGGGTGCGAGTGAGCAGAGTTTCGGTGCCAATCGTAGCATGCTGCCATTGTTCTGTTATGCCAGATCGGCATGAGAAAATATTCGCAGATCTCAGCTGCCCCATAGAGTAACTCTGGGCTGAGTGCTACTCGGCCATGGTATATGGTAGAGTGACTCCGGCCTTAGTGAAACTCAGAACAAGGCTCTCATAGACTTGCAGAAGAAAGATATTAATCAGTATATTTTTTTACCTTAAACTTTGGAATACATTTTTCCAGATGGTCTATGAATTTATGGACTGTTACCAATGTTTGTGGAGGTGCATGTATATATGCGTATCTGTGCACACAGTTATCCATCATTAGAAACCTGGCCCTAAAACACATCTAAAAAGCAGGCTTTGCAGGTTTTTCTCGTCTAAGGCCAGGTTGACGTGTTCAGTATTTGGTCAGTATTTTCAAAACCAGGAGTGGAACAATTAGAGGAAAAGTATAATAGAAACATATGCACCACTTCTGTATTTATCACCCACTCCTGGTTTTGGCTTACAAATACTGATGTAAAATACTGACCAAATACTGACCGTGTGAACGTGACTGAAGAGTCCTATTGTCAGTTTACACCATTCCAGAAGCCCATGTGAGACCTATATGTCATACCCTAATGTTTGGGTAAAGATGTCCCCCTGCTTGATGCACTGACTGAGACCATGTACTATTGGTTTGCGGCTAGCTCCATTGTAGTTTTTACCAAGTAAGGCATGCACCATAACAATAGCTGCAATAATATCAATACAAGCCGAAACACTACTGTACGTACCTGAAGAGGTTAAATTGAGGAACAGAGCCCTTCTTTGGATCATAAGCGTTCCGGTTTATTTTCTTAAACTTCATTAGTGGTTTCTAATTGACATGCTGAAGTGAGCTCCGTTCCAGCAGATTAGCTCGATTCCTTTCATTATCACACATGCATTCAGATGAGCCCTGCATGCACCCTGAAGGCCCAAGGCCCGGGCTTTCCAAGGCTTTGGCTTCCTCAGAATTCTTCCTTCTGCTTCCAGCACCTTGTTAGCATCTGTCATCACTCCCAATTGGGGCTGTGAAAGGCTGTGTTCATTGGAACTCTCTGCTCCACTTCCTTCCAATAGACCCTCTGCAGCCAGCGTGCATGCTGAATGGCTCTCTGTGCCCAGTGTTGTGTGGCGTGCCAGAAATCACAAGGAATGTGCCCCCAAAATAGCCATGCTGGCCTCCGTTGTTACTTGTACCAATCATGGCCGCTTGGGCTTCTTTCCCTTTACTGCGTCTTTGTCCACAAGTAACTAGCAAACTTTTTATTAGTGTCATTAATTCTTTCCCTTTTAATGTCAACGTTCATATGACTACTTCTTTTTAGTGAAGACTCAACGATTGTTAACCTCTTCACGGCCAGACTACTTTTTCAGCTATAATAGAGGTTTTGGGATATTTTTTTATTTGTGCTACATTAGTTTCACAATAGACAGATTCAGCCCTGTTACGGTCTATTGCTGTCTATTCAGCCATTTACATTGATTTTTAGCAAAGCTGTCGTTTTGCTACACGAAAAAGAAGCAGCCAGTACATCAAATATGGTTATGATGTGCCTGTAAGCCCATGTAAGGTGCATCTGCCTGTGGTGATGTATATTTGTATGAGCGAGATAACATTAACCCTTTAGTGATTGGGCCAAAGTTTTAAAGTCTGACCAGTGTCAGTTTATGTGCTAATAACTCTGGAACACTTGATCTTGACATTAGTTTTTTTGTGACACATTGTAGTTTGATAATAGTTAATTTATTTATGTTGATATTTTAAAATTGAGAGTCCTCAGTGGTTGATACCTTTTTTAATGGCTAAAAAGATGTACACGGTACCAAGATATATATCTTTCCTGTTGATATTTTATGCATTTATTTATAAGATATCAGAAATTTTTCAAAAATTTTAAAAAAATTACCAATTTTCAAAATTTGAATGATTATGCCTTTAATCCAGATAGTCATACCACAGAAAAACATTAATAAATAACATCTACCGGGTGTGTGATTTTACATTAGCGCCATTTGTAAAATGTTTTTTTATTTTGTTAGCATTTTAAAAGGTTTAAAAATGTAGCAGCAATTTTTCATTTTTCCAATAAAATTTGCAAAACGTGTTTTATTGGGACTTTGGGGGTCCTATATATTGGTGATACCATTTAACAAAAAAAAATTACCCCTCACTCTATTAAAAATAGCTTTCAGGTGGTTTATTAACCCGTCAGGTGATTTTCAGGAATTAATGCAAAGTGGCATTCCAGGAATGAGGAAATGTATTTTGTTTACCGCCTAAATGCTGATAACTTCTGAACAGGCCACTTTAAGGTCATTATTTGGCCATGAATTGCCATCACCAACATCAGGACCACACGATAAAGATCTCAGGGTGCCGATGGGGTTAAAGAGGGAGCCCCCACACTGTTAACCATCTAGATGCTGTATTCACTGACAGTAGCATTTAAGGGGTTAAACGACTATAGTCGGTGCCAACACTGATCATAGCGGGTTTAGCTAGATCCTCACGTAATCGCTTCATCATTTGCAGATAGTAATGTTGGTTCACTTTGGTGCCCTGAGGAACAAATTCAACGTGAACGGCGCATTGAATGTTGAAAAAGCAAAGAATCATGGACATCAAATTTGCTATCACTTGCCGTGCTTATTTTGGTCTGGGCGATGAAGCTGGTTTCCACTGGCTGGACGGTTTAGTTTCAAGATTATAGGCGTAACACCAAGATTCATTCACTGTGATGCCTTTCAACAAAGTCAGGGTCAGTTTGTGCGTGTTCTTTCAATTCTTGACACACTCTCAAACGGTTCCCCCTCTGGTCATTTAACAAGAAATATAATTTGATGTTTGGCGTGTTGTTCCTTGAAGTTTGCCATTGCAAAATAGCCAAAAGCGTTGGAAGGGACTTAAGAAAACAATCACTCTGTCCGCTGCGATGGTTTCTCATGAGTGCTACTTGGCCAACTGAGCAGGGAGAGAGGGCAGCACTACCAACCCACTAGCCTACAGAAAGTAATTATATTTTTGGGGGGTACCCCCTCGTAGATACATTTTTTTTCTTCTTGTAATGTGTAATCCTTATAACTCATTTGCAGTGATATGGTTGAATTAAATTACTTCTGAATATTTCTAAATGTTTTGAAGTTAGGCCTAATAGGGCTTTTGGTGTGCATTATGGGAAGTGGCTGTACCAAATTACCTACTATATAAACCGTTGAGAAGACAGCTATTACAATAAACTGACCCTTGGGCTGAATTCAGACGTCTCTGCTCTAGATTCCAGTTTTTCATTGGTGGTGAAGTAACATAGTAACATAGTTATTAAGGTTGAAGGAAGACTATAAGTCCATCTAGTTCAACCCATAGCCTAACCTAACATGCCCTAACATGTTGATCCAGAGGAAGGCAAAAAAAAACCATGTCGCAAAGAGTAAGCTCCACACTGGGGAAAAACTTTTCAAGAAAAGCATCCAGTCCCCTCTTAAATTTTAGTAATGAATCACTCATTACAACATCATACGGCAGAGCGTTCCATAGTCTCACTGCTCTTACAGTAAAGAACCCGCGTCTGTTATTATGCTTAAACCTTCTTTCCTCCAGACGTAGAGTATGCCCCTTGTCCCTGTCTCAGGTCTATGATTAAAAAGATCATCAGAAAGGTCTTTGTACTGCCCCCTCATATATTTATATATTAAAAAAAGATCACCCCTTAGTCTTCGTTTTTCCAAACTAAATAGCCCCAAGTGTAATAACCTATCTTGGTATTGCAGACCCCCCAGTCCTCTAATAACCTTGGTTTCTCTTCTCTGCACCTGCTCTAGTTCAGCTATATCTTTATTATACACCAGAGACCAGAACTGTATAAGGTCTTCTCAAGCTGTTTGGCCATTACAATCTCCACGTAAGAAGCCCATAGATATTTTCTTACTCAGCGGCATAAGTAGAGTCCAATGGGCCCTGGTGCAAAATTTGGACCTGGCCCCTTCTGAATGTTCTAGATCTAGTGCAGACAAACGTGTTAGCTTTCTCATTTAACAGCATCCTGTAATTATGTTCCCGATTCTGGCCTGTTCCTGTAATAATGTTCCCCATCCTGTGCATCTTTCCTGTAATAATGTTCTCTGTCCTGGCCCCTTCCTATAATGTTCCCTATTCTTGGCCCCTTCCAGTAATAATGTCCCCATACAGATATACTGTACCCCATGCTGGGCTTCTTCCAGAAATAATGTCCCTGTTCTGCAGCTTTTCTCCAATATATACTGTATATAAAAAATAAAGCGATTGTACTAGTCTTCCCCACTTCCATAATGTGTGGCGTCCTCTTCCATAGCATGCACAGAAGCTAGCAGCTGACTTAATCATGCAAGTGACGGGCAGCCATGATGCGACTTGCACGGTAGCGTGTATTGCAGTGCAGAGACCCGGCGGGTCCCTGTGTCACAATACATTTCTTCCTCAGACACACATCCAGCTAAGATAGCTGCTGGCATCGACTGGCCTCCCACCAGTACAGGTCCGGCCGTGGTCGCACCCTATGTGACCGCAATAGTTATGCCTCTGTTCATATTCCCACACCTTCAAAATCCCAAAGTCTCTTCTAATAAACATTTGGCTGTATATCCTACTGTAAATTTCCATTCTATCTGATCAGGGACTGAAAGGGAACCTGTCGGCAGGATTGTGCACAGTGACCTACAGACAGTGTCAGGTCGGCGCCATTATCCTGATTACAAAGATTCCTGGTGATGAAATCCGTCTTGTGCTTGTTGTGTTTTTGGTTTTTAATTGTTGATATGCCCTTGCCCTGTGGGGGGGCCTTCATGTGCGTCTCTGATTAGGTATTCATAATGCAGACTGCTGACAGGTCACTGATCCCTCACTGACCTGCCCCCTAGTTTACATAATGAATATATGTACATACTGTAGAAAAAAAAGCCCTTATGCGGCTTTGTTTTCCTGAGAATTATAAAAAATCCATTTTAAAATTTTGCAGGTGCCGGTAGTGCCATCTTGCTAGAGAAGAGAAAAAAATGTCCTCCTCCAAGATGGCGCTACCTGACAGGTTCCCTTTAAAGTGGGGGTTGCTTACATAATGGTGAACTTGGACACTTTAATGTTGTCACTGCCGGAGTCTGCCTAGAAATGTGCGTAAATGTACACAGGCCTACTAACATTCATTCCAGACATAGTGGTTTTTGTATTAAAAGCTCAAGTGTGGAAAGAAGACATTTCTTGGGTTTAGTGTCTTGACCAAAGCATAGATCTAAAGCATCTTCATCTTCATTATACTGTGAGGCTGAGTAAAGTGCTTAGAAGTGGAAACTTTCTGCATCACATATGTTTCCCTCGGCGCCATAACTCCATGCTCTTTCATCAGGATCCTACCTCTTTCCCTCTTTCATCTCCGCGCCAGCTGTGTTTACTCTTGACATATAAAACTATAGACCTTTACAAAGCCACACTACTGGTCCTCCGGGGTGTCTAAACTAATAGACGCTGTAAAAGATAGACGTGGGTATTGACTGTAATTCTAGACAAGCCTAGTGATGTTTGTCTTGGATGTATTAGATTTTGTCTGTTTTTTAGGCAGTCCTGATTTCCAGATCTGTGTAACCTCATGCAGAATCTCGCCGTATTCCACCAAACTTACGGTACTCTTAGGCGGAGAGCAGATCTCCTGTAAACATTGACCGCTGGCCCTTTGTAGCTGTAGCATTTTATCCTGACCCTAAATTATTCATGATACATTTTCTCTAAATAATTTGGGAACCTTTTTTTCCAGCTTGCTGCATGTCAGGTTTATGGATGACTTACTGTAACCTTACGTGCAAGTCTTGAAATAAATCCACTGTGAAAATATTAATAAACCTATTTAATGGTCAAAAATCTAATATATAAAGCTGAGTGTGTGTGTGTATGTATGTGGGTATGTTCGGGATTGGCATCTGCACCATCGCAGCTACAGCCACAACATTTTGCGCAGTCACACGTCTGGACCCTGAGAGCGTCATAGGCTATGTTTTGAGGTGAAATTTTAACCCCGCGTGTTCCAGTTCACCAAACTATTTTTCCCCTATCTACATAATGGGGAAAAAGTGAAAGGAAAAGTGTTGGAGGCAAATTGACAGCTGCCAGATGTGAACAAGGGGGACTTAAAGAGTGAGAGCGATGGCGCCAAAGAGTATATACCGTACAGTCGCTAAGGTGGGGCCCCGACATGGGATACTCACCACACACGGGGATATGAACACAAGTCTGGTATTATCCTTCAAAAATAAAAATCTCATTAATAAGCAGACAAACTACAAGAGCAACAAATGTACTATATAGGAAATACGGCAGCTGTCAGTCACATGACCTGTCTATTATGTGTATGTGTGAGCTAATATATACTGCCAGGGGGGAGGGCTTCCTGTTGGCTGGGGATTTATCAGGCTGCCAATAGCAACCAAACACAGCTCAGCTTCTATTTTGCTACAGTTAATTAATCTGAGCTCTGATCGGTTAATATAGGCAACAAAGGACATTCTCAGTATAACAAAGCTTGTGTGACGTAATAGCATGTCAGTTAGGGTGTGTTGGTGGACAGGCTGATGTCAATCACATTACCTCTATGTGAGAGGATATAGAAACTGCCAATTACACAATACTGCAATAATACCACAATAATGCCTCATAAGAAAAGGAATTCCATGGCATGAATGTCAGCTGATGCGAAAAGAAAAGCTGCGTTATGGGCCAATGAAAAATGTGAAGACCGAGAAACAAGGCTGACACACATGACAACAGCGGCTCCTTCCTCAAGAGCCAATGAACTTTCTAAGCAGAGGGAAGCGAGGCTTGCAGATAAGAGAAGAGCTGCTTCCTCAAGGGCTAGTGAGTCATCTCAGCAGAAAGAAGGCCGACTTGCTACTAAAGGTACCGTCACACATAGCGACGCTGCAGCGATACCGACAACGATCCGGATCGCTGCAGCGTCGCTGTTTGGTCGCTGGAGAGCTGTCACACAGACAGCTCTCCAGCGACCAACGATCCCGAGGTCCCCGGTAACCAGGGTAAACATCGGGTAACTAAGCGCAGGGCCGCGCTTAGTAACCCGATGTTTACCTTGGTTACCATCCTAAAAAGTAAAAAAACAAACGCTACATACTTACCTTCTGCTGTCTGTCCTCGGCGCTCTGCTTCTCTGGTCTGGCTGTGAGCGCCGGGCAGCCAGAAAGCAGAGCGGTGACGTCACCGCTCTGCTTTCCGGCTGACCGACGCTCACAGCCAGAGCAGGAGGAGAGCAGAGCACAGCGCTGGAGGACAGACGGCTGTAGGTAAGTATGTACTGTTTGTTTTTTTACTTTTAGGATGGTAACCAGGGTAAACATCGGGTTACTAAGCGCGGCCCTGCGCTTAGTTACCCGATGTTTACCCTGGTTACCAGCAAAGACATCGCTGAATCGGTGTCACACACGCCGATTCAGCGATGTCTACGGGGAGTCCAGCGACGAAATAAAGTTCTGGACTTTCTTCCCCGACCAGCGATCTCCCAGCAGGGGCCTGATCGCTGCTGCCTGTCACACTGGACGATATCGCTAGCGAGGACGCTGCAACGTCACGGATCGCTAGCGATATCGTCTAGTGTGACAGTACCTTTAGAGAATTGCTATTTCTTCCACCAGGGCACAGCAAATGGTTGGAGATTTGAAACATGCTGCCTGGCCACTTTAGTTAAATCTGTGTGGAATATCTCTGGTGTTGAAATATATGTTGTGAAATGCTTCTATTAGCTTAGTTTTTGCCTTTTAATAATTACATTTCTATTTGTTTTGTGTTTTTTGTGTGCAGAATAAATTTTTGTTAACTCATTCTATTTTGCTAACAGCAGTTATTAACCCGGGCGAAGCCGGGTAGTACAGCTAGTAAGTTATAAGACTGCTAACTATGTAGTGCAATTTATATTGCAAAGTACATTAATCCTCCTATAATAAATGGTTCTCCTACAGTTGCAATTTATTAAGCTCTATATGAGGTACCGTAAATATGAATTTTAGTAGTAGTACAGCTAGATGGCCTTATCATACCTGAGGGCTGTGTGCACATAATGCATTGAAAGGAATATATCATCAGAACTGTATATAATACTGCAATTATTTTTAGTTATAAATATTACAATGTCTTTAAATATGTTGGCGCTATATAAATAGAGATTATTATTATTATTGTGGGTAAGGTAGTGTTGCAAAACTATACATATGTATACACCTCTATATAAATACCCCTGATCTCCATTTCATCTTCCATAAAGCACACACCATGCTGCTATGTCTATATTAATGCTGAAAGGAAATAGCTGTCTCCCAGGGGCTTCTTATTTCTCTTTTCCAGGCTTAGGCCTCTTTCACATTTCCGTCGGTAGGGGCCTGTCGCAATGCGTCGGGCCGACGTATCGACCTACTTTGTGAAGTTACTGCGCGACGTGGGCAGCGGATGCAGTTTTGCAGTTTTTCAATGCATCCGCTGCCCATTCTGCAGTCTGGGGAGGAGGGGACGGAGTTTCAGCCGCACATGCACGGTCGAAAATGGCGGACGCGACACACAAAAGACGTTACATTGAACGTTTTTTGTGTCGCGTCCGCCAAAACACGACGGATCTGTCGCATGACGGACACGACGTGTGCCCATCCGTCGCGATCTGTCGCTAATACAAGTCTATGGGCAAATAACGCATCCTGCGAGCACATTTGCAGGAACTTTTTTTGTGCCCAAACCGACTGATTGTGACGGAGGACAAAAGACGGAAGTGTGAAAGAGGCCATAGAGGGATTGTCCATGACATTCCCTTCTTCAAGGGAATCAGTCGGCAGGTTTTTGCTATGTATTCTTGGGAGCGCATGATATAGGGGCTGAGAGATGTTTCACTTATTAGGCTGTGTGCACATGTGCAGGATCTTTCGCATATTTTTTGCGGTTTTTCGCTATAAAAACGCGAAAAAAACGCATAAATTAAGCATTCTATTATTAGAATGCATTCCGCATTTTTTGTGCTCATGTTGCGTTTTTTTCTATGGCGGAATCGCATTCAGGAAAAAAAACGCAGCATGTTCATTCCTTGTGCAGAATCGCGGGGATTCTGCACACATAGGAATGCATTTATCCGCTTACTTCCCGCATGCGGCTATGCCCACCAAGCAGGAAGTAAGCGGATCATGTGCGGTTGGTACCCAGGGTGGAGGAGACTCTCCTCCAGGCCCTGGGAACCATATACCTGTAAAAAAAAGAATTAAAATAAAAAATCGTGATATTCTCACCTTCCAGCGTCCCCGACAGTTTTCCTGCTCCTCGCGATGCTCCTGTTCCCAGGGATGCTTTGCGGCAATGACCTGTGATGACGTAGCGGTCTCGCGAGACTGCTACCTCATCACAGTTCATTGCCGCAAGGCATTATTGGGAACGGGATCATCGCGAGGAGCGGGAAGGCTGCAAGGGACGCCGGAAGGTGAGAATATCACGATTTTTAAAAATTATTTTTAACATTAGATCTTTTTACTATTGATGCTGTATAGGCAGCGTCAATAGTGAAAAGTTGGTCACACTTGTCAAACACTATGTTTGACAAGTAACCAACCTATCAATCAGTTTTCCAAGCGATGCTGCAGATCGCTTGGAAAACGCTAGCTTTCTGCAAGCTAATTACGCTTGCAAAACGCTAGTGTTTAGCGGGAAAAGGCATGCCAATTCCGCATGCGTTATACCTGCGGCACAGTTGCGGAATTGCCGCGGAAATTTCCGCCGCAATTCCGGACGTGTGCAAATAGCCTAAAGCTGTTGTTTCCATACAGTGAATATTTTATCATCAGCAGATTATGACTGCCTAGGCAAGCTCCCTCATGCCAAGCGGTCGACCATGCCCCATCCTCTGATGAGCAGCTTGCTATCAATAGACAATGTACATAGAGAGTCTGTGGTGGGCAGGGTTCGCTTTCTGAGCTCTGCTACATCTAAAAACTCTATCACAACTTCTGCACCCTGTAAACTGTGTGATGCATTGTTGGAATCAGGGTCTCTTTTCTTATGTTATGCACCTCTCAGATGAGGCAGCGAAATCTTGCTGACATTTTTTTTAAATTACTGTGTTCTTATGCATAAAATAATAAAAAAAAATAAAAAAAAGTTCCAAAAGAACTTGTAACAACTTGCATTGTTATGTGTCATGACTGTTGCAGCCAACCAGCATTTGCTGATCATCAGCAGCCGCCTCTTTTCCTGCATGTTCGTGCGAAGTGGCTGGCACTAGGCTAGAAGCGTCACTTGTGCTTTAGATTTCGGTCACTTCTGGCTTTATGGATTGGCACCTGGTAGATATGTGAGATAGACACAAGTAGTATATGTTTACATGATTATACTTGCACAATGCGGTCTCTGTACAGTGTTTATGTAATGACAATCGTATACTCGCTGGAAGCATTATTACTTCATCATCGTTGTATCTTGTTCAATACTTCAGAACATTTGCTTATTTCGTAATGCTCGTTCATTAGATTATTGGATTGTTTATGTGGGTCTGTAAATCATCGTTGTCGGCAGCACAGCTTTACGTGTAAATGGGATGTGCTGCCGAATATATGCGGGCTGTATCAAGTTGGGGAAATGTATTAACCAGTGTTCTGCCCCCATATAACATGTATTCTCAGAGCGGTGACTGAACCAACGCCGCTACCGTGATTGAAACCGAATGCTGCCAGGGAGAATAAAGTTAATTTTCTCCCCTCAGTGTTCAGCTAAGTGCAGGCGCTGAGCAGGATAGTAACGCTATTAACCTGCAGAATAACTCCATATCTGCAGGTTAATATAATTTTTTCTGATGACAGGTTCACTGTAAAAAAGCACTCCCATCAGAGTTTTTATCCTCGTAAAATATATCAGCCATCATATTATATAGCACTGTGTACTTACAATTGCCCATTTTGTCTTTGTACCCAGTTAATTCTTCTCTTTTCTCTGCTCTGTGTCGAAAGAGGAAGTCTCTTGCCCCTGCAGAAATCATTCCCCTTTTTAACTCCTTCCCTGGCTGCTCCGCTCCTCCCCCTGCTCAGGGCTTTTGCTCTGACTCATGCCCTGTGCAGAGAAAATTGACCTCCTGTTTCTACATAGAGCTTAGGAGGAGTTAGTTTTCAATCACAAGAGACCTAATGAAAAATAGAATAACTGGGTTGAAAGGCAAAATGAACAGTAATATAATGACTGCAATATATTAAGAGGATAAAAACTTTGATGGGAGTTCTTTTTTAAGAATGAATTGAGTTGAGTGTCAGTGTCAGTGTGCTTGATCAACCACAGCTTCATTCAGTCAAACACCAGTTCTCGGGATTGTTGGGGGTCACAGTGCTCATAAAGTTATGGAGAGGGGATAACTTTCAAGTTTGGGAATACAGTGAATACCTCTTTAATCTTCCAGGTAAATTATCTGTGGAGCAAATGCGATTGTTTAAATGGTCGTGCATGTGAACACCGGCTAACTTTTGCAAAATTTTTTAAATACTAATGAGGCTCAACTCATTCTCTCAGGGACTGAAAAACCTAAACTTGTGTTTTTTCTTCTTAACCTGTCGATAGAAATTATTGCACTTTAACTTTTAAAAAACTATTTTTGTCTCCATGGTTTGTATTGTATGATTTTATGATTAGGAAGGTTACAAACACGTGAGCGCTGTGGGAATTTGGAAATTTACTATACTGTCTTTTATTGCATTACAGAGCAAAGAAATTGCCTTCCAGCTTCACGAAGATCTAATGAAAGTCCTTAATGAACTGTACACGGTAAGTACCAAATGAACAAGGATGTTCTTATGTCTCGTTACTAGTGATGAGCGAGTGTACTCATTGCTCGGGTGGTCTCCGAGTATTTGACTGCTCGGAGATTTAGTTTTTATCTCGGCAGCTGAATGACTTACAGCTACTAGCCAGTTTGATTACATGTGGGGATTCCCTAGCAACCAGGCAACCCCCACATGTACTCAGCCTGGCTAGTAGCTGTAAATCATTCAGCTACCGCTATGAAAACTAAATCTCCGAGCACTAAAAAATACTCGGAGCGTGCTTGGGAAAACCCAGGCAATGAGTAGACTCACTCATCACTACTTGTTACCACTGCTTGTGAGACTAGACAACTGCCATCCATATCTGCTTACAATGGGATAAGCGGATTCCTATATATAGTTAAAATATAACCTTTATTTCTATATTTCTTAAAAAGTGCAAACATATAGTGCCAACAAAGGTGCAAAGTGCATACGTACAACACAGAAGACACATATAAAAACGCATCTGCGTGTCACCGCCAAAGAAAACAGTAATGCCTAGTAACAATGACTAGCATTACATACAGGTCTATGATGTCCGTGAATCCGTAACCCTCTAGATCTCACAGTTTATAGATCTGTATATACACAAAATACGGTAGGATAACGTGCCAGAAAACTATATTGCTGCCAGTTTTCAAACTTGTTGGTGACCACTGTTGTGATACACACATTCCTACCAGGCAGTATGATCCTATTACAATGCTCATATATCCGCAGTGACCCAGTGGTTATATAGACCTCCTAGATACATATATATGTTAGGTATGGTACCACATACGTCACCAACATCTATGTAAAAATAATAATACTCATCAGTCTTCTGCCGGTTGCCATCTGGACCTTATGCAGTGCTGAGTTATAGTGGCGGTTTAATTCTTCCAACCGCATCCTTCACTTTGGGTCCACCTTGCTAAAGAGTGCCTCCCAACGCGTTTCATATATTATACTCATCAGGGGATTGTGTCACCTTTACGCATAGTGAATGAGCATGATGCTATATCTGCTTAGTAGGTGCTTCATGAGGGTCCATCACCAGATTTCACAATACTAACTGCATGTTACAGAATAGCTTTCTGAGGCTGCGTACTTGCTTTGAATATCCATATCGGAATGTCTGTTTATCCCTCTGCGATTTTACCTAAATTTCAGTCCACCTAGTATGATTGACTTCAGTGTCACTCCAGCTGCAGAGATCTCACACTGCTCAGTGCAAGCTGCAGTTGTCATTCACACCGGGCAGTCATTGAATGCACTTAGATTCACGAGCTTTCTTACTCTTCAGCCATATCTTATACTAATGTTAATATCTGAAAATCCATGTCCCAGTGACTGTATGATCCAAAGTAAATACACCACCGTCGCTAGATCTAAGAAATCTATTTAATAATGCATACAGTGCACCTTCTGTCCTTATTTCAGAGGGCTATGATCTGTGTCGTCTCGCATTACCAGATTATGCAGCTGTAGTAAATCCAAACATTACACATAGTGCTATAAACTTGTGTAGCAAACTATAATTTGAAATTTACTGCATCACATGTCATTGAGAATAACCTGGTAAAAGTATGCAATGCATTAAAGGGAACCTGTCACCACATTTGACCTTTCTAAACTATTCATATTGGCATACAGGTTGTAGACTGGTGAAAAGTCCTACCTGTATGCCTCATATCAGCTGTGTTACTGATAAATCATCTTTTATACTTTATATAAATGACCTCTTCCAGACTCTGGGGCGAATGATGACTGGAAGATAACTCTGCCTCCAGAGCTTATTTTATATGAATGGGGAGTTACCAGTGTAAGACATATAACTAACACAGAACAGGAGAAATAAAATTTGGCTTCTTGCAAACACATGTAAGCGGCTGTCTGAGCTCTGCTGTATTGCAACAATATTGGAAACCTATAATACACAACATGAGATACTCTCTAAATAAAAAAAGGGAGTCTCAAACCTAGATACTAGATAAAACCATAAAGCTATATTAATATAAATATAAAAACATAATACAGAAAAGGTGCTGGAATGTACCAAAAAAGGGACACAAAGTCCTGGGAATCCACACACTAGACCCAATATGTACTATAGCCATGTGCCAAAACAATGAACCAGGGAAAAATAAGCTTCCACGCCGATCCACACAGCGGTATGTACTTGCCGGTTTCTTCTGCGTTATATTCATTGGGGTACTTTATGTGCACACTATTTTGTATGTATTGCCTTTTAGGCAGCATCGTTTAGCACATTATTTTACTGGACCCCCTCTCGCAGTAGGTTTCATTGGGATATTATTTTTCCCTGGTTCATTGTTTTGGCACATGGCTATCTAATATATAATTGCCTAGAATACTACTTCCTGCAATTTGTGCCAACTTCCGTCGCTTTGTCCGGAGCTAATGTCCGGAGCTAATGTCCGGAGATAAGTGACGTCAACAGTGTCCAGTGTCTGATTGGTTGCCGCCTGCTGCGAGCGACCAATCAGAAACGTGCCGTACTGTGACACACTCCGCCCGCCATTTTGGTGTTATTTTTGAATTTTTACCTCACAGCAAGTTTCTACTGCGTGGAGGCGGGCCCAGTGACGTTGCTCTTCAAGCTCCTGCCGAATTTCGTCAAAAAAATGATAATACCATTTACCAAAACTATATATATTTAGTTGTGAAGTGGTTCAGTGACATTTTCACACCAATTTTGAACTTTTGTTTGGTGTTTTCTCCATATACTGCCTATTATTTTTGTTCTTTCTTACTATTATTTATTAATTGTATTATTCTTACATTTGAATAAATAAAGTATACATGGATTCTAGACTCTCGATTCTTTAGAATCGGGCTGCCATCTAGTAGTACATATTGGGTCTAGTGTGTGGATTCCCAGGACTTTGTGTCCCTTTTTTGGTACGTTCCAGCACCTTTTCTGTATTATGTTTTTATATTTATATTAATAAAGCTTTATGGTTTTATCTAGTATCTAGGTTTGAGACTCCCTTTTTTTATTTAGAGAGTATCTCATGTTGTGTATTATATATTTGCAGATACTTTGTCCATGTGTAGATGGACTATGTTATTTTTGGGGCTATTTTTTTGTGATTGGAATATTGGAAACCTGTGAGTTGGAAGCTTAGAGGAACCTGCAGATGTGTCAGGTATAACCACACCCAGCTCTGCAGTGAGATCAGGAGACCAGAGAGCGGCCATTACACATCACACTGGTAACACCTCCTTCATGTAAACAGGCTCTGGAGGCAGAGTTATCTTCCTGATAACATCCTCCCCAGAGCCTGGAAGAGGACATTTATATGAAGTGATAAAAGATGATTTCTCAGCAACAACACAGCTGATATGAGACATACAGGTAAGACTGTTTTCAGCTGTCTATAACCTTCATGCTCATATTAATAGTTTAGATAGGTCAAATGTGACAGATTCCTTTATAATGTCAAGTCAATGGCTGATCTCCCCTGAAAATAAAAGCAACTAGTGTTTGAACTGTAGCTGCCTGATTATTCTCTCCACTAATATCACCTGCCAGTAGAAAGTTGAGTGTCCTCATACACCTTAGATGGTCAACAAATTCTGGCAAGTTTAATCTATTATAGGAATATTTATTCATGGTCTTTTTTTAATATTTTTTTGAAATTTTAAGAAAATGCTAACTCAAAGACAAGGAAGAGGTAAGAAACAAGGGAAAGGTTTGGACATCAGGGATCAAGGATAGAGGTATTATGGTCATGATTCAATAAGGCTTCTAAAAAGTTGGTTGTAGTATGACAGACATCCCAAAGGCATAATTTCTACACAAATTTGCCTAAGGTGTTGAGGGAGGACATAAGGCGTTTCGGTGGCCAGACATTCTTCTGTCGCCCAGATAGATCTAGACGAGATGGGTGGAGTGTGGTTGGGGGCTGTTTGGTGGCAAGAGTCTGGAAACAGAGATTTAGCCGCTGTGTAAATGTAGAACAGCCTGGGTGACTTCATTCCCAGTCAACTGGGGGAGGTACTTTTAGTAAGAAATTTAGGGACCCAGGGCAAGGCTAAAATAGGTAATACGACAACATTCCCAGAACATAAGAATAAGGGAGCCAGTATGTTCTAAGCACCTCCAGCAGGTGTCAGGAATTGACGGTTTGAGAAGTAATGTAGAGCCCAGGGTATGGTACCTATGCATGAGTAAATTGAGCTATGCTTCTGGCGATAGTTAGAAGATTTAGCAACTCTGTCTCATATAGTACTCCACATTTTTGGGGATATATATATATATATACACCAAGAGCCTGTTACAATTAATCCATGTATCTATGGCGAAGGAGGGTGGATGTCATAGGGAAGAGTAGTATCAAGTAGATCATGCTGATAAGAAACCCTGCTGGCATAGCCTCTTGGGGTAATTGCGGGAAGTGGAGAAATGTTTGGGAGTCCACAGTATGAATAATCTATTTTAGGACTTGTTGGTAATGGAAATATTCCCCGGGGTGTAATTTGCTGGAACCAACCAGTCCGCCAAAGGAGTGTAGTTGTAGGCTTAGGGAATCAACCATGTCTGCTATTCTAAAAATCCCAGGGTTTGAACATTCTGGCCATCAGGCTTCCTGGGATCTCTAGATTGTAAAGCAGATTAATGATAGGGAATCAGTTGAAGGCTATTGGGAGGCATGTTTGACAAGGGTTCCATAAGTTTCTCATGAAAGACATGAGACCTATAAGGTCAAAATAGGAATTGGGGATAGTGCAATGCTAAAAGAGAGTGTTAGGATGTAGTGGAGCAAGCCCCAATTTCTCAATTTAACCAATAGAGAGAGTAAGCAAGCTGGGCTGTGTCCAAAACGGGATTGATCTAAGGTGGTTGGCCCAGCAGCATTTTTCCAATTTGGGACCGCGAGTCCTCCGCTTGCATCACTGACCTTTGATACGACCCAGGAGGGATATGTGGAGTGGTTTACACATAGTCAGTAGGGAACATAGTTTACGGAAAGTGGAGGGAAATTATGAATATATAATGTGAAGTAGGACGATGTAAGATGGACACCTAGGTATTTTAGTGAGGCATTCCTCCATTGATATTTGAAGTTTCTTTGGAGAATATTTCCAACATCTGGTGGGGGGTGTTTAGAGAGAGCACTTCAGTCTTAGCTGTATTTTTTTTTGTCAACCATACTCCATCAGGTATCATTCTAACCAATTTACTGTAACACTGCCAACCTGACAGTGTCGGTAGTTTGCTTAGCAAAATGCTGCTGACAGGTTCACTTTAATGCAGAACCACTTTAGTTAATCCCGACTTATTAGGAAATTGCTGTTCGTGCAATTTGTTTGTAAAGTGCATCTACACATGAGGTTCTCTATAAATACTCTTTTAACACAAATCCTTAATTTGTGGCACTATGTTTTATCATGTGATTTCAGTGGATTGTATGAACTGAGCTTAAACATAGATTATTTGAAATATTAAGTAGAGCGGTCAAAGAAGTAGTGATTTAGAGGTATAAAGAAACACAAAAGAGAGAGAGCACACTTCATTGGGCACCACTATATGGAACCATAGGCTATAAGCATAGAGATCAAGGAGTCTCGCATTAGGTTATGCTGGGAACAGAACTTGTAAAGGCAAAAGAATGGCTGCCTGACCTTTCCTCGACAATGGTCCGGCCATGGATTCAGTAGTAAATGGATTGATGGTCGGCACCTTGCGTGGTAACTGAATCGTAAGGGGATAATACTTCATTACAGGTCTAAAAACAGTATTCGGGGACATCCAGCCCGCTTCATTGGGTAGATAACACCAAGAATTAAGGATGGCAGACTTGATTAATTGTTACCTATTGGATCTGGCTATATTTTATTTCAGAGATCTAATCCCACAGATAGTGCCGGTTCTTTGTAGCTTATGACTAGATCTGATGTAACTCTTCATTATATTATTTATTTCAGTAGGTTCAGTGTTAGAATTGCAGCTAAAAATCTTTATGCCCTGACCACTAGTATATAAAGCCTTGCTAATATTTTTAATCCATGTATTTGTGTAGCTATTTCTGACATTGCAGCAGCTGGTGCCTCTGCATTTGTAAATCACATTCCTCTTCAATCCTTGTGCTGCCCGCAGACTGCTCGTCATATAAAATGGCATTTGGTGGCATTCCAGAAAAGTAATTTCCACTTTTGTTTTATGCAGAGAAGTGATCAAAGTAAATTCCCATCACATGCATATAAATGTGATGTTATTCCGCGCTAATATCATGTGCTTATTACACAGATGTCACTATCTTGTCATCATAATTGCCAGACACAAATAACAATCTAGTGCCTTAGGCGAGTACTACACAGCGACCTGTGACCGCGCGATGCAAGACTGTAATGTCATCGGTACATCACAACTACCGTAATAAATCAATGTGGTCTTTGCGACCGGCTAGCTTTTACTGAGCGGCCTAGTCTGGTAGTAAAAAAAACAAAACTGCAAATGGCCTGAAATGTAAAAAAGAAACAAGACCTCGCCTATTCAGTTCACCTTTAATGCACTAGGGGTCACCTGCAGGTCTTTACAAGCCTATTGACTTCCAGCAATGACATCCGTACCCCTTGGGCAGTAATGATGGCAAGTACAAGAAGTCGCCATTGAGATCTTTGGTTGTCACTGGCATTCTGCAAATAAAGCCTGGTAGATGTGATCCCGCAGCATCTGTGCTGGACTAGAGAAGGGTTTGAAGTGGCGCGTTTTTTTTGTTGTTTTTTTCCACTTTAATCCGCATGCGTATTTTTCGAGTTTTTTTTCCAGAGCTTCCCAATGCAATAAATAGCAGGATATCCGCAAAAAATCCGCAAAATTAATGAACATGTTGCTTTTTTTTCCGCGATGCGTTTTTATCGCGAAAAAAAAGGAACATGTGCACAAAAATTGCAGAATGCATAAAAAATGATGGAATGGTTAATGTATGCGTTTTTAAAGTGTTTTTGCCACTGAAAACCATCGAAAAAACGCGCAAAAAATCCGGAATGTTTGCACACAGCCTAAGACATTTGCTTCTTTTTTGTTTATTTGAACTAATAGACAACTCCTTTAAATTGATAATAAGTTATTTGACACAAACTGGTGATGTGGAAGTCTCTGCATTAGTCAATGAGAAATACCAATTTATGTGTCTAGGTCTCCTGTCGCATGCTTCAGTGGATAAGGCATGGCTTAGCATGACATTCTCAGAGATCAGCTGCTGCTTTTAGTCCTGAGTGTGATCTCAATTGATTTTCCCTGTGTCTCCGGTGCAGTAAGTCCGTGCCATGGACTGACATTGGGACAGCGTGCATTGGGAGGAAACTGCGTGCAGTATTCATGTGTGTTTTGGTATAACATATTGTAGGAATCTCCAGTGTTAAGGATGAGTAATGTTTGACTCTGTGATCATTAACTGGATTGCATCATTGCTGTGAATTGTTATTGTCTTTCCAGATGATGTAAAGCATTGTCTAACAATTAGTAATTACTGTACCCTTTTATTTTAAATGGGCAAGAGTAAGTGGTAATTATATATACATACAACTGCATACATATTACAACTACTGCATCTCTCTGTGTATATTTTCATAGCAGCTTGCACTTGTTCACACTTGCTTTATTCTGTTAAGAGGCTAAAGGTACTGTCACACTAGACGATATCGCTAGCGATCCGTGACGTTGCAGCGTCCTCGCTAGCGATATCGTCCAGTGTGACAGGCAGCAGCGATCAGGCCCCTGCTGGGAGATCGCTGGTCGGGGAAGAAAGTCCAGAACTTTATTTCGTCGCTGGACTCCCCGTAGACATCGCTGAATCGGCGTGTGTGACACCGATTCAGCGATGTCTTCACTGGTAACCAGGGTAAACATCGGGTAACTAAGCGCAGGGCCGCGCTTAGTAACCCGCTGTTTACCCTGGTTTCCAGCGTAAAAAAACAAACAGTACATACTTACATTCAGCTGTCTGTCCCTTGCTGTCTGGTTCCTGCCTTGACTGCTGGCCGTAGTGAAAGCAGAGCACAGCCACAGCAGTGAGTCACCGCTGTGTGACTCACCGCTGTGCTGTGCTTTCACTTTCACTTTGCGGCCAGCAGTCAGTGCAGGGACCAGACGGCAAGGGACAGACAGCTGAATGTAAGTATGTACTGTTTGTTTTTTTACGCTGGTAACCAGGGTAAACATCGGGTTACTAAGCGCGGCCCTGCGCTTAGTTACCCGATGTTTACCCTGGTTACTGGGGACCTCGGGATCGTTGGTCGCTGGAGAGCGGTCTGTGTGACAGCTCTCCAGCGACCAAACAGCGACGCTGCAGCGATCCGGATCGTTGTCGGTATCGCTGCAGCGTCGCTAAGTGTGACGGTACCTTAAGGCTAGGCTCACATTTGCGTCTGTGTGCACAGCGTACGATCCGCCTCAATCCACAGGCGTACATGTCTTTAACATTATGTACGCAGTGACATGTTTTTGCATGCGTTTGCTTGCAGATGCGTACACATGCGTCGTTTCACAGTGTGCGGCGAACACAACATGTTGCATTTTTTGAGGCGTCAAATTTTTTGCAATTGTGCGCATGTTGATTGCATTCAAAAAGCGCATTACTGTCTATGGGAACGCATTGGTACTGCGTACTTTAGACTGCACATGTCCAGAAAATGATGTCACCGCCTCCACCATGTGCATAAAAAACGCAAACGCATTAACACGCAGCGTTTTGGTTTGCGTCATGTGCAAGATGATGCGCAGGCGTAAGCATGATTTTGCACGCGTTTTGGCGTGCGTTTGCGCATGCAGATAATACGCTGCAGACACATACGCAAATGTGAACTTAGCCTATGAGATGCTGGTTAGGCTTTTTTTTTAGTTTACTATTGGAGGTTGTGACTGCCTCCATGTTTGGCTGGGCACTGCTCCCATCAGCTTAAGGGTATGTTCCCATGGTCAGTAAACACTTGCGGGTTGGACGCTGCATACATCCACAGCGCCCAACCCGCAGCGTCCAGATGCTACAGCATAGTGGATGGGATTTCAAGAAATCCCATCTCCACTATGTGTGCACCGATGCCTGCGGCTCACCCGTGGAGACAGACATGCGGCACATCTTTCCAGACCGCAGCATTTATGTAGCAGAGACGTGAGTCTCCGCTGCGTAAATTACTCATACGTTTTCATTAGATCGTCAGAATTGCATTATCTTCTTAGTCACATGCATATTAAGTGCGGGAACGCCATACCCAAACATTATTTTCATGAAACTGGTCAAACACAATAATCTTTCTTATGGTCTGGTCAACAAAAGTTCTAAGATTTCTCTCCCTAATTACGTGATCATTATTATTACATTTAGTATTATATTAACATTTAAAAGGGTTGTCCACTACTTGGACAACCACTTTTCAATCTCTATATTTCCTCCCCCAGGAAAATAATACATATACTCTCCGCTGATTCCAGCGCCATTCCATCGATTTTTGGCACTGGCTCTCCCTGCGCTCCCATTACATTGTCACATGATTCCTGCAGCCAGTTAGCGGCTGCTTCACTCTTCCCTCCTACTGACAAATCAAGACATCCGGAGGGAGTGAGAGCTGCAGCTGCTCTCTGACTTCTTTTGGATGTCCATTACATCCATAGGAGAGGAGGGGGAAGCCGGCGCTGTTTGGCCACAGGGATTGCATGACACAGCAAGGTCACAGGAGCCCAGGGAGAGCCAATGCTGACACAGCAGGAGGGGAGTATGTGAGTTATTTTACTGGGGGTAAACAAAGGGATTCAGATGTCTTAACCAAGTTAAAAAACCCTTCAGAATCTTAAAGGTAAAGTCTGAACTTTTATAAATATCCTCTTAAGTACTTTACATTTAGTAAAGAAGCTGACATTTCTGATTGCATGTGGATGATTTCTTACTATTACCTTTCACTAGTCTAGTGCTGCTTATGTCAGTCATGTAGGAAGAAAATGATGCCCTTTGTTTCTCCAAAGCCGAAAGATTTCCCTTGTTGCTCCTGAATTATATCATTGTTATTGAAGTCTGGGAGTAAGGATAGACCTTTACAGAAATGGGGTTACCTTTTACAACTATCTCTCTGACTTAATAACCTGATGGGGCTCTCTGCTCATCCACCAGCTGTGGGACAACACGGATGAAGAGTAGGGATGGAGGCGTCATCATTAATCATATTGACAGCCATGTAGTAAACCTCTGATACAATCTCCACTCTGCAAGATTTCTCCAAGGAAATGAAGTTTATTGCTGTTGTTTAATTTGTAATTGTTGTGAATTTGGAGCCCAAGTTTATTACTGTGACCTAATCTGAGATCAGACATTCTGGACCATTCACAGTATGTCAAGCATCAACCGTAATATGCCTACCCACGCCATAAACCCTTATATTCCTATAGGTTGTGCTCTCTATGACTGCCTCTATCCCACAGACTTACAATTCGGTCTGTAAGTTTTCCAGTAGTGTTTTTCAGTGGATGTCCGATGCGGATCCTATCGTACGCCATAGCCCTTTATCACACTGTGTTCCATTTCTGGTATATGAAGCTACTATATTACTTCTTTCAGTGCCCACCACAATATACTATTTGGTTTTTAAGTAAACTTAAAAATGCGGAATATGTTAGCACTATATGAAGAAAGAGTATTATTATTATTGCTATTATGACACACAGATATTTAGTGCATGATTCATCATTTGTGATATTTTAAATTTTTTGTCATTTTTCATTTTTTTTGCACCAAATTCATAACACACGTAGCTCAAGAATTTGGATCCAAAGTAAAAATGCTCTATATATACAATTTTTTTTTTTTTTTTTTTCCGGTTACCAAAGTTGCTTAAACTATTAAAATGTTGCATCCTAGTCTTCAACTGTGTCAAAATTAAAAGAATAAATAAAAAATCCACCAGAAACTTACTCCAGACAGAGACTGGAATGACATGCGGCAAAGAAATGCAACATTTGAAAAAATCGCATTTCTTAAATCTGTTGTAGAGGACAAAAAAAATTTAAAAAATGGCACAACTTACAAAGAATAAGGTGCAAAGGAAAGCGACTAATAAATAGCGAATTGCTCCAGAAAACTGGAGAAACAGCAGTGATGAATCGGGGCCTTATTGTTTTTCTCTAACTCTCTTGGCGCCTGATAACTATACATCTGGTGATTGTGTAGACACACAAGGCAGCAGTTTGGCGAGTTTGACGCATCTGTTTTTTTGTTTTCAGGCTAAATCCGGCAAATTTCTAAAAAAAAACTGATCCGGTGCAAATTGTGAAAAACTGATGCGTCGGATCTGTTTCTTTAGCTGGATCCGTCCTCCTTTAATGCGCATGGATTTTTTACTTCTTGTTCGAGAGAGACCAGAACGGAATGATTTGTATGGAAAATGCTTTGAAAACCGGATCCGGGCGCCGGATTCATTGTTTCACACCTCAGTTTCATGTGTTTTTGGCCGCTTCCATCACTGCAATTTTTTTCGCCGGACAAAAAAAGTTGCTGTGGACGTTTTCTCTGTCTGCCGGAAACGATTATTTGGACAGATCCGGAAAAAAAAACGGATGAAACGTGTGGCCATCAGGCACAATCCGGCGCTAATACAACTCCATGGGAAAAAAACGGATCAATTTTTTCCAAAAATTGCCGGATTGTGCCTGAAACAAAAAGCCTGATGTGCAATGGCGTAACTACCGCGGTCGCAGCGGTCGCCATTGCGACGGGGCCCGGGCTGGTCAGGGGCCCTCCCCCCGGCAGATCAGAGGCACCGGCCGACACCATGTTCATGGGCGGACATACCGCCGGTTCAACCGGTGCAGCTCTGGGGGGCCCCTGCAGTGCGGCCAGGGACGCTACTAGCGGCAGAAGAGAGGGCGGCAGAACTGGATTTGCGCTGATAGTTTTTTTTTTTTTTTTTTTTATAAAACTCTGGGGTCAAGTGCCCGCCCCCCCTCCTCCCTCCTTCCCACCCCCCCTCCTCCCTCCCTCCTTCCCACCTCCCTCCTTCCCGCCCCCCCCTCCTCCCTCCTTCCCGCTCCCCCTCCCTGAAGACGTAATACTCACCTTCCTCCAGCGGTGGCTGCAACTGCATCTCAGCGCCGGCAGCGCGTCCTGTCTTCAGCGGTCACATGGTACCGCTAATTTAAGATCATGAATATGCGCATATTCATGACCTTAATTAGCGCTATCATGTGACCGCTGAAGACAGGAAGGAAGACGCTGCAGAAGAGATGCCAGGAAGGAAGTTCTGTTCTGTGCTGCGCGGTAAGAGGTAAGTATGACAGGGAAAAAGGACGGGGAGCCATGCACACAGGGAAAAAGGATGGGGAGCCATGCACACAAGGAAAAAGGATGGGGAGCCATGCATGCAGGGTGGGAGGATAGGGGAGGCATGCACGCAGGGGAGAAGGATGGGGGAGCCGTGAACGCAGGGGAGAAGAATGGGGGAGCCGTGAACGCAGGGGAGAAGGATGGGGAGCCGTGAACGCAGGGGAGAAGAATGGGGGAGCCGTGAACGCAGGGGAGAAGGATGGGGAGCCGTGAACGCAGGGGAGAAGGATGGGGGAGCCGTGAACGCAGGGGAGAATGATGGGGGAGCCGTGAACGCAGGGGAGAATGATGGGGGAGCCGTGAACGCAGGGGAGAAGGATGGGGAGCCGTGAACGCAGGGGAGAAGGATGGGGGAGCCGTGAACGCAGGGGAGAATGATGGGGGAGCCGTGAACGCAGGGGAGAAGGATGGGGGAGCCGTGAACGCAGGGGAGAAGGATGGGGGAGCCGTGAACACAGGGGAGAAGGATGGGGGAGCCGTGAACGCAGGGGAGAAGGATGGGGGAGCCGTGAACGCAGGGGAGAAGGATGGGGAGCCGTGAACGCAGGGGAGAAGGATGGGGGAGCAGTGAACGCAGGGGAGAAGGATGGGGGAGCCATGAATGCAGGGGAGAAGGATGGGGGAGCCATGAATGCAGGGGAGAAGGATGGGGGAGCCGTGAACGCAGGGGAGAAGGATGGGGGAGCCGTGAACGCAGGGGAGAAGGATGGGGGAGCCGTGAACACAGGGGAGAAGGATGGGGGAGCCGTGAACGCAGGGGAGAAGGATGGGGGAGCCGTGAACGCAGGGGAGAAGGATGGGGAGCCGTGAACGCAGGGGAGAAGGATGGGGGAGCCGTGAACGCAGGGGAGAAGGATGGGGGAGCCATGAATGCAGGGGAGAAGGATGGGGGAGCCATGAATGCAGGGGAGAAGGATGGGGGAGCCGTGAACGCAGGGGAGAAGGATGGGGGAGCCGTGAACGCAGGGGAGGATGGGGGAGCCATGAACGCAGGGGAGAAGGATGGCGGAGCCGTGAACGCAGGGGAGAAGGATGGGGGAGCCCAGCACGCAGGGGAGAAGGATGGGGGAGCCGTGAACGCAGGGGAGAAGGATGGGGGAGCCATGCACACAGGGTGGGAGGATGGAGTATAAATATGGAGTATAAATACTGGGCCCTATAGGGGGGACACAGTGTGAGTGGACAGTGTGAAGAGGGGGCCGGTATAGAAAGGAGAGGTCAGTGTGAAGAGTATGTACCATAAGAAGGACAGTGTGGGGGTCATATTTCGTGCAGACAATATAGTGAGGGGCAATTTTTTATTCCAGAGCATTATAATGACACTTGTATCTTTAAGAGCATCTTGTGGAGACTTTCTGCAAAAGAGCGGAAAAGATGGAAGTCTGCAGAGACGGCTGTGGATGAGAAAACTCATCATGGGATCTGGACAAGATGAAGAAAAGAAGAACGGCTCCAGAGACGACGTCATCTATAAGGTACCTGGATGTAAATGTTATTTGTGATACTAACTCTCATGTTTTTATTTATGTTAGGAGCTTTAAAGGGGTTGTCCAGGTTTGTAATGAGTCTGCAGTCATTCTTTGTGACTGCAGACTTCTGACTTCTCACAGTGCGCCCTGCACGCTGTCAGGATTCTGTCGTGCTGGCGATTTACATACGTGCGGTCACATGCTGACTAGACATGTGTAGCCTCCGTCAGTGAAAATGAACTGAGCGAGGCCGGGCATGTCTAGTTGGAATGTGGCCAGAGGTATATAAATCGCATACTTGTGCTGACATGACCGTCCACCGGCAAGGGAGAATCCTAGTAGTGTGCAGTGCATGCGTTGTGAGAATTCAGAAGCTGCAATGTCAGGATTCAGCTCTGCAGGTTCTGGTGATGGTGGCCGCCATATTGGCAAAGCCTGAGGCGGCTGCTGGGACCGGGAACAGGTAGTGCCGGAGCTAGTGGGGGGCACGTGGACCAAGCCGCCCAGGAGGGGTATGCCGCAGCGGCTCAGCCATATGGAGGATCCGGGGATGAACATGGAGGTGTACGGGACCGGCGGAAGTGAGGTGTGTCTGCTGCCCGTGTGTCGCCGTCTCGGCCCCCAGCGTCCCTGGCCCCCTGTGACACCAGCCCCGTTTCCTCCCTGCTGTCCCGTGCCCCATGTCTTAGTAGGTCCCCAGGTTCAGGTCATGGTGCTCCTCTGGGCTCCCCGTACACACCTTGTTCCTCCTCCCCTGGTCTCCCAATGCTCCTCATCTCCCATGCCCTGAGTCCTCCTGCACCCCCCATGCATTCCCTGCCCCTTGTCCCCGTGTGACTCGTCTGCCCTGCTCTCAAGTCTCCCCTGTCACCTTTCTCACCGTGTGTTCTCCATCTACCCTGTCCTTGTAATCCCTGTGCCCCCTTCTTCCCTCCTCCCAAGTTTCCCCCCCCATCTTCCTCTGTCCCCTTGCGTCCCTATCTACTCTGCCCTCGGAGTCCCCTTGTGTCCTCTTGTGCCTGTCTCCATTGCACCCTAGTCCCCGTGTGTCCCATTGTGCCCTTCTCCCCTTCCTCTTAGTCCTTATGAGTCCCCTTGTGCTTCTATCCCTTGTCCCCGTGTGTAGCCGTGTGTCAGTGTCCCTTGCCAACTAGTCCCTGTGTGTCGCCTTGCGCCTGTCTCCCTTGTCCCCTATGCTTGTGTCCCTTGTCCCCGTGTGCCAGTCTTCCTTGCCCATTAGTCCCTGTGTGTCCCCTTCTAAGTCTCCATGGCCAACTAGTCCCTGTGTGTCCCCTTGTGCCAGTCTCCCTTGCCCACTAGTCCCCTTTTAACCTTCTCCCCTGCCCCCTAGCCCCCAAGTGTCCCCTTGTGCCTGTCTTCCTTGCTCCCTAGCCCCCCTATATTACTATTGTGCCTGTCTCCCCTACTCCCCTTGTGTCCTTGTCCCCTGCCCCCTAGTCACCATTTGCTCATGTCTTTCTCACTGCCCCTGTATGAGGGGCTGCATTATACTGTGAGGGGGGCTGCATTATATTCTATGGGGGTTACATTGTATTGTATGGCCGGGCTGCAGTATACTCTGTGGGGTGGCTGTATTATACTATATGTGGGCTGCATTATACTGAATCGAGGTCTATGGGGAATATATTATACTATATGAAGAACTATGGTCCATCATACTATGGGAAGTGAATTGTACAACATGGATGACGATGGCGGTGCATTATACTATATGGAGCACTATGAGGAGTATATTATACTATATGGAGGACTGAGCAGTGTATTTTAATATATGGAGGACTATGTGGAGTGTATAATACTAAATAGAGGACTGAGGAGTGTATTATACTATATGGAGGACTATGAGGGGTTCATTATACTATATGGAGCACTATGAGGAGTGTATTATACTATATGGAGGACTGAGCAGTGTATTTTAATATATGGAGGACTATGTGGAGTGTATAATACTAAATGGGGGACTGAGGAGTGTATTATACTATATGGAGGACTATGAGGGGTGCATTATACTATATGGAGCACTATGAGCAGTGGATTATACTATATGGAGGACTGAGCAGTGTATTTTAATATATGGAGGACTATGTGGAGTGTATAATACTAAATGGAGGACTGAGGAGTGTATTATACTATATAGAAGACTATGAGGGGTGTATTATACTATATGGAGGACTGAGCAGTGTATTATACTATATGGAGCACTACGAAGAGTGTATTATGCTATATGGAGGACTGAGGAGTGTACAATACTATATGGGGGACTATGGGGAGTGTATTATACTATAAGGAGTACATTATAGTTCTCATATGGATCCCCATGACTTCTATGTTAACCCCTGATGAGTATAATGGTTTATTTTCTTTTATACATTACATAACAATGGCAGTACGGGGGACAAATATATGCCAGGATGGGGCACTGGATAGTTATGCAACTGAGGTCACACTATACAACTTTGCAATAAAGCTATAGTGTGCAATATTAATAGGGAAAATGTGAATTTGGGTGGAAAATATTTTGGCATGGTGGGGGGCCCCATTTGAAAGTTCGCACCGGGGCCCATAGCTTTGTAGTTACGCCACTGCTGATGTGTGATAGTAGCCTTACTATCGGCAGGAGGAATGCCCAAATATCTGGTCGCTGAACTCTTCCACACTGCGTCAAGTTTAGGCTAATTTATACTGGCACCTAATTTCTATGTTACACCAAAAGAAAATATATTTTGTACAAAACTGAATATAACTTTTTGCCATTTTCTGAAAAGTCGGGATGTTTATACTTGAAATTGTAAAGATATGTATTGGAAATAAGCCATAACATAATTGGTGATCAGTCGTATTTCTATAATTGATGTACAATTAACTACAAAGTGAAAACCAATTATAGGGTTAGTGAAATTGAATGTTAACATTTTTTCCTGCAGGTCATGAAGACTTACCACATGTATCACGCAGAGAGCATCAATGCAGAATGTAAGCTAAAAGAAGCTGAGAAACAAGAAGAGAAACAAATTGGAAGGTCTGACCCGGTATTTCACTTACGCCTGGAAGATAAGCACCAAAGACGGAGCTCGGTGAAAAAAATCGAGAAGATGAAAGAGAAGGTTAGTGCGACCATTGTGGTGGCCAAGCACCTCTGGAGGGCTCGCGACCTGAACAATTGTGGTTTATTACCGAATCCATCATATCAGCTCAGATTGTGTGTATCGTGTTAATAACCGCTATTTCTATCTGCAGCGCCAAGCCAAGTACTCCGAGAACAAGCTGAAATCCATAAAGGCACGCAACGAATATTTATTAACACTGGAGGCAACAAATGCTTCTGTATTCAAATATTACATCCACGACCTTTCGGATTTAATTGATGTAAGTAACTGATTTATTTATTGTGCATGTATTTCATCACGAGCAAGTCCTTTCTTGTCATGGCTTGGATATCTGGTTTAGGTGGAATTGCTTGTGCTATGGATAAAAATGAAGGGTAATACAGAAATGGGATTCTGCACACCATTGATCTTTCATGCTTTTCACGAGCTGTACTGGCTCATTAAAGGGGTCTTAAAGTACAAGCCTGCAGTCACTCAGTGACTTGGGAATCCTCACATTGTGCGCATCGCATGCTGTGCAGATTCTCTAGTGCTGGTGTCGGGAGCGGCGGTCATGAAACTGCAAGTATGAGATATGCATGCTCCCGGCCACATTCCGACTAGACTACCACACCTCTCTAGTTGGAATGTGGCCGGGAATATCCATATTGCATACTTGTGGCCACTTGACTGGCACAGGTGAGTCCTCAGAGCGCGCATATGTGGCTTCACATGTCTGCAGTCACACAGTGACTGCAGACTTGTAGTTTTAGACCAGACTACCCCTTATAAAGATGTGTTTGTCATGTACACAACGCAGCTCTGATGTTCTTCACCTATACAAGTTGTATGGCCAAAGACTGCATGGCACAACTGCGACAATTTGTGGTAAAGCAAAGTGTGGTTTTGCCATGTGGTTTCTCACTTACACTCACCACTACCCATTGGCCACATTGTGCACAGGCACCCATAATGGGGGTTTCCGACGATCAAAGCAAATTTTAATTAATAAATCTTGCTGTAATAATAACTTCCACAATTGAATGTGTTACAAAATAATGTCCCTGTGCTGAGATAATCTTATAGATGTGCCCCTGCTGTGTACTGTGTAATGGCCGTGTCTGCCCGTACAGGGACATGGTCTGATCATACCACAGCTCCTGGGCAGGGGAGGAAGCAAAAGAGTATACAGACATTACAGCAGGGGATCACAGCTGGTTCTTTCTGTGTGGCATATAATGTTTTTAAATAGACCGTGAAATGCCCTGCCCAGGAGCTGTGGTATGATCAGACCATGTCCCTGTACAGTCAGACAGCCATTACACAGCAGGGACACATTTATAAGATTATCTCAGCACAGGAACATTTTATTTAAACACATCCAATTGTGGAAATTATTATTATTCCAAGATCTGTTCATTAAAATATACTTTACTTGTGGTAAAACCCCTTTAAGGAGATTAGTTAATAATACTAGCCATTCTTAATATACCAATGCCGCTTTCTAACAATACACTGAAGTGTACCTATACTTTGAAAATTTTCTTACGTAGTGTATGTCATTAAAAATCCTGCAGATCAGTGGGATTTTGGGTCTGAGACCCCCACCATTCGCTTGAAGTACAATTTTGAATGGCTCCGTTGAGGAGACAAAAGCCCCCTACTTTTGAATGAATCAGTGCGGTTAGTGGTGAAGGGGCTTAATAGAAAGTTGATAAACAATTATGTGCTTCTGCCTGTTTAAATCAGCGTTTCATAACCGGACCCCACCAATCAACAGGACATATTAGGACATGAACTTTATAAATAAAATCTAGCGTCACCTTAACCCATTCCCGACTTTCAACATACACAGTACGTAATGTAAGGGAATGGCTTCCCGACCTTGGACGTATGAGGTACGTCATGGTAATTTTGCGCGCGCGCGATCGCTGACCTGTTTTCAGCTTATTTCATAGCTGACACCCGACTTATTGCCAGGAACATTGCCCCCGAACCCCCTAAATGCTGCGATTGATATCGATGGCAGCATTTAGAAGAGAGCTCCCTCTCCCCTCCCCTCCCTTTGGCGCCCCTGCGACGTCATCGCAAGGGCCCGATCATTGCAATAGTGACACCAGGCTAGCATGCTTTGTAGCCCATGCTCAGACCATGGTCTAACAAGCTCATGTGTCAGTGCAGCACTGATAATTCTAAAGAATTGCAATACTTCATAACAGTGATCAGACTGCTAAAAGTGAAAGTCCCATAAAAGGACCAAGTAAAAGTAAAAAAAGTTAAAATGGTAAAAATCACTACATTTTATATAGATATATGTCTATATTTTACCTATAAATTTGTATTTTATGTAACAAAAATAAACTAATACAAATGTTTGATGTCGCCGTGTCCAGAACAACCCAACCTATAATACTATCACACTAGTTAACTCCTGCACTGAACACCATAAAAAATAAAAAACAAGGCAAAAACCAATGCTTTTTCTTCATACCACCAAACAAAAAGTGGAATAAAATGTGATAAAAAAAAGAATATACCGTATATACTCGAGTATAACCGACCCGAGTATAAGCCGACCCCCCTAATTTTGCCACAAAAAACTGGGAAAACTTATTGACTCGAGTATAAGCCTAGGGTGGAAATGCAGCATTTACCGGTGAATTTCAAAAATAAAAATAGATCATTATTTCCCCGTAGCTGTGCCATATAGTGCTCTGCACCATTCATATTGCCCCATAGCTGTGCCATATAGTGCTCTGCACCGTTCATTATTTCCCCATAGCTGTGCCATATAGTGCTCTGCACCGTTCATATTGCCCCATAGCTGTGCCATATAGTGCTCTGCACCGTTCATATTTCCCCATAGCTGTGCCATATAGTGCTCTGCACCGTTCATATTTCCCCATATCTGCTCTGCACCGTTTATTTTTGTCCCATAGCTGTGCCCCATACAGTGCTCTGCACCGTTCATATTTCCCCAAATCTGCTCTGCACCGTTCATTTTTGTCCCATAGCTGTGCCCCATACAGTGCTCTACACCGTTCATATTGCCCCATATATGCTCTGCACCGTTCATTTTTGTCCCATAGCTGTGCCCCATATATGCTCTGCACCGTTCATATTTCCCCATAGCTGTGCCCCATATAGTGCTCTGCACCGTTCATATTGCCCCATAGATGCTCCACATAAATCTGTGCCGCTGCTGCAATAAAAAAAAAAAGCCATACTCGCCTCTCTTGCTTGCAGCTCCCAGCATCCGGTCCCAGCGTCTCTCCGCTCTGACTGATCAGGCAGAGGGCGCCGCGCACACTATACGCGTCATCGCGCCCTCTGACCTGAACAGTCAGAGCGCAGAGATGCCGGGAAGATGGAGCGACGCCGGGGAGATGGAGCGGCGCCCGGCGGCTGGAACGTGGACAGGTGAATATGACATACTTACCTAGTCCCAGCGATCCTGGCGCTCCCCGCCTGTCCCACGGTCTTCTGTGCTGCAGCCTCTTCCTCTATCAGCGGTCACCGGGACTGCTGATTAGAGAAATGAATAGGCGGCTCCACCCCTATGGGAGGTGGAGCCGCCTATTCATTTCTCTAATGAGCGGTCCCACGTGACCGCTGAAGAGGGGAAGAGGCTGCAGCACAGAAGACCGTGGGACGGCAGGGGGAGCGCCAGGATCGCTGGGACTAGGTAAGTATACCTCAGCGCCCTCTCCCCCTCACCCGCCGACCCCACTGCTACCGTGACTCGAGTATAAGCCGAGAGGGGCACTTTCAGCCCAAAAATTTGGGCTGAAAATCTCGGCTTATACTCGAGTATATACAGTGGAGCAAAAAAGTATTTAGTCAGTCAGCAATAGTGCAAGTTCCACCACTTAAAAAGATGAGAGGCGTCTGTAATTTACATCATAGGTAGACCTCAACTATGGGAGACAAACTGAGAAAAAAAAATCCAGAAAATCACATTGTCTGTTTTTTTATCATTTTATTTGCATATTATGGTGGAAAATAAGTATTTGGTCAGAAACAAACAATCAAGATTTCTGGCTCTCACAGACCTGTAACTTCTTCTTTAAGAGTCTCCTCTTTCCTCCACTCATTACCTGTAGTAATGGCACCTGTTTAAACTTGTTATCAGTATAAAAAGACACCTGTGCACACCCTCAAACAGTCTGACTCCAAACTCCACTATGGTGAAGACCAAAGAGCTGTCAAAGGACACCAGAAACAAAATTGTAGCCCTGCACCAGGCTGGGAAGACTGAATCTGCAATAGCCAACCAGCTTGGAGTGAAGAAATCAACAGTGGGAGCAATAATTAGAAAATGGAAGACATACAAGACCACTGATAATCTCCCTCGATCTGGGGCTCCACGCAAAATCCCACCCCGTGGGGTCAGAATGATCACAAGAACGGTGAGCAAAAATCCCAGAACCACGCGGGGGGACCTAGTGAATGAACTGCAGAGAGCTGGGACCAATGTAACAAGGCCTACCATAAGTAACACACTCCGCCACCATGGACTCAGATCCTGCAGTGCCAGACGTGTCCCACTGCTTAAGCCAGTACATGTCCGGGCCCTTCTGAAGTTTGCTAGAGAGCATTTGGATGATCCAGAGGAGTTTTGGGAGAATGTCCTATGGTCTGATGAAACCAAACTGGAACTGTTTGGTAGAAACACAACTTGTCGTGTTTGGAGGAAAAAGAATACTGAGTTGCATCCATCAAACACCATACCTACTGTAAAGCATGGTGGTGGAAACATCATGCTTTGGGGCTGTTTCTCTGCAAAGGGGCCAGGACGACTGATCCGGGTACATGAAAGAATGGGGCCATGTATCGTGAGATTTTGAGTGCAAACCTCCTTCCATCAGCAAGGGCATTGAAGATGAAACGTGGCTGGGTCTTCCAACATGACAATGATCCAAAGCACACCGCCAGGGCAACGAAGGAGTGGCTTCGTAAGAAGCATTTCAAGGTTCTGGAGTGGCCTAGCCAGTCTCCAGATCTCAACCCTATAGAAAACCTTTGGAGGGAGTTGAAAGTCCGTGTTGCCAAGCGAAAAGCCAAAAACATCACTGCTCTAGAGGAGATCTGCATGGAGGAATGGGCCAACATACCAACAACAGTGTGTGGCAACCTTGTGAAGACTTACAGAAAACGTTTGACCTCTGTCATTGCCAACAAAGGATATATTACAAAGTATTGAGATTAAATTTTGTTTCTGACCAAATACTTATTTTCCACCATAATATGCAAATAAAATGATAAAAAAACAGACAATGTGATTTTCTGGATTTTTTTTTCTCAGTTTGTCTCCCATAGTTGAGGTCTACCTATGATGTAAATTACAGACGCCTCTCATCTTTTTAAGTGGTGGAACTTGCACTATTGCTGACTGACTAAATACTTTTTTGCCCCACTGTATGGTAAATAAAAATGGTATTGCTGAAAACATCTTGTTCCTCAAAAATCAATATACAATGACGTCAGTAGAAAATGTTAAGTTATAGCCCTCAGAATAAAGTGAAGCAAAAATAATTTTATCTATAAAATAGTTTTTATTGTATAAAAGCGCCAAAACATGAAAAATGATATAACTGAGGTATCGCTGTAATCGTACTGACCCAAAGAATAAAGTTGCCTTATCAATTTTACCACCTGCGGAATGGCATTTTTTATTTTTTTTTTAAAGTTTTCTTCATTCCGCTTACCAAAAATAGGAAAAGAGAGCGATCAAAAAAATGTTCTGTGCCCGAAAATGCTACCAATTCAACTTGTCCTGCAAAAAAAAGAAACAACCCTAACATGACTGTCTGCAGAAATATGGAAAAAATTATAGCTCTCAAAATATGGCGACATAAAGTTTTGTTTTTGCAATAAGTGTTTTTTTAGTTTGTGACAGCAGGCAAATCTGGTATCGCTATAGTTGCACCGGCGTGAAGAATAAAGTCATCTAATCACTTATACAACACGAGAAACAGCGTAAAAAATAAATAAAACCAATTCTTCACATGCTGTTGATTATTTTCATTCTGCCTTCCAAAGATCGGCTCACATTTATCCTGCGCTCTATGCTGAGCGCTTACATCGGGGTTTCCGTGTAAATCTGAAATACATGATTCAGACAGACATAGGAAGATTCCCTATGATGAGGTAGATGGAGGCACTGTGGACTCTGTATGTCAAAATCATCGCTACGCCTGTAGATAAATTCCCAAAGGGATAGAATTTCCAAAATGCTGTTCTAGCACTTTGCGGACTTCATATACAGATCCCCAAAGGCTAAGTTCATACTAGGTGTGTTTGCAGCGTTTTTTTATGCAAATTTTCTGCTGTGTTTTACAGTACCAGCAAAGTCTAAAAGATTTCAGAAATCTGGGAGTTTCAGGACCTGGACCTTAGGACCTGATCTTTTGCACTCGTTAGCAATGGATAAGATATTAAATAATAAAATAGCACAATATGTACTCTTTGGCCCCGATTCATCAAACCGATTTCACCAGAATTCTGGCGTAAATTGCTTTGAAAAGTTACAAAATTTTTTGCACAGCTCAGTCTTAAGTTTCATGGGAGGAGCCTTGACGGGACAGGGGGAGCAAAGGGTGTATGATGCCAGAGCTCTGTAATTCAGGATGTGGCATACTGTGTGCCAAAAATCTTACATTCCTACTGGAGTAAGGTTTGTAGCGATGCCTCCCCACTTGTCAGAAGCTCCGGATTTAGTAAGAGAAGTGTGCTTCTTAAGGCTATCGCATCTAATGAATGGCTATGGGTGAGGCTACGAGGCGGAGATTAGCGTCCTCGCTGCAGATAATTGACATGCTGCGGCTTGTGAACCCGCACCGCCGGCGAGTTTACGCAGCATCAAATAGAAGCACAGTAGCCATGGGATTTCTATAAATCCCATCCTCTGTGCTTGTAATGCAGAACGCAACGCTATGGGCATAGTGCAGGTGAGCTGCGTCCAAAACGATGCTAATCTGGATCGTGGGCACGTACCCTTAATGGATCAGCAGCATCTGACTCTGACATGCCCCTCACCAAAATCGGCGTGAACATCACCTTCTTGACCAATTGGGGCCTTTTGATGTTTTCTTCTTATGTAAGTGGCCAGGCTATACAAGTGATGTGTGTATGGAGATCTTCGCCCCGTAAGTGAGAAGTCTGACTAAGCAGGACACCAATATTTTTGAGACCAATCTGCAGGAAATCGGTAAGGCGCCATAGGCACATACTTTTTGCACAATCCAGGTGTATTGTTATGTAGTGTTTACTTAGAAGTTCTGCTTTATTATTGTAAAGGCAATTTTGCCCCTGAATATGTTCACGTATTTTTTGAAACTCTACACTTCTAAATGTGCTGACTGCTCATCAGCCAATTTGGCAGAGTTAAATGAAATGTTTCTAACAGCTGGCATTCCTGAGAATCTACTATATAATTGTCTAAGGGTCACTTCCGTCTTTTTGTCTTTCTGTCTGTCCTTCTTTCTGTCACGGATATTCATTGGTCGCGGCCTCTGTTTGTCATGGAAATCCAAGTCGCTGATTGGTCGTGGCTGTTTTGCCGTGACCAATCAGCGATAGCCACTGATATATACTGTGTGGGCAGTGTTATATACTACGTGGCTGCTATATACTGCGTGGGCTGTGCTATATTTTACGTGGCCACTGTTATATACTGCGTGGCCTGTGTTATTATTATTATTATTATTATTATTATTATTATACATTTTTATAGCGCCATTTATTCCATGGCGCTTTACATGTGAATACGAGGCAAATATAGACAAATACATTAAACATGAGCAGATAACAGGCACACGGGTACATAAGGAGGGAGGACCCTGCCCGCGAGGGCTCACAGTCTGCAGGGGATGGGTGATGAAACACTAGGAGAGGGCAGGGCAGGTTCCGCGGCGGTTCAGTAACTTCAGGATCACTGCAGGCTGTAGGCTTGTCGGAAGAGGTGGGTCTTCAGGTTCTTTTTGAAGGTTTCTATGGTAGGCGAGAGTCTGATGTGTTGGGGTAGAGAGTTCCAGAGTATGGGACAAGCACGGGAGAAGTCTTGGATGCGGTTGTGGGAAGAAGAGATGAGAGGGGAGTAGAGAAGGAGGTCTTGAGAGGATCGGAGGTTGCGTGTAGGTAGGTACCGGGAGACCATGTCACAGATGTATGGAGGAGAAAGGTTGTGGTGGCTTTGTATGTCATTGTGAGGGTTTTGAACTGGAGTCTCTGGGCGATAGGAAGCCAGTGAAGGGCTTGACACAGGGGAGAGGCTGGGGAATAGCGGGGAGACAGGTAGATTAGTCGGGCAGCAGAGTGTAGGATGGATTGGAGCGGTGCCAGAGTGCTAGAGGGGAGTCCAGAGAGTAGGAGGTTGCAGTAGTCGAGGCGGGAGATGATAAGGGCATGCACTAGCGTTTTTGCGGTGTCGCGGTCAAGGAAAGCACGGATCCGGGAAATATTTTTGAGTTTGAGACGGCAGGAGGAGGCAAGGGCTTGGATATGTGGCTTGAAAGAGAGGGCAGAGTCGAGGATCACCCCGAGGCACCGGGCGTGTGGGACTGGGGAAAGTGAGCAGCCATTGACATTGATGGATAGGTCTGGTGGAAGGGTAGAGTGAGATGGGGGAAAGATGATGAATTCTGTTTTGTCCATGTTCAGTTGTAGAAAGCGAGCAGAAAAGAAGGCTGAAATAGCAGACAGACAGTGCGGGATTTTGGTAAGTAAGGAGGTGAGGTCAGGTCCGGATAGGTAGATCTGCGTGTCATCAGCGTAGAGATGGTACTGCATACCGTGGGATTCTATGAGCTGTCCCAAGCCGAAAGTGTAGATGGAGTAGAGTAGGGGTCCTAGAACAGAGCCTTGAGGAACACCGACTGACAAGGGGCGAAGTGAGGAGGTGGTGTGGGGGAGGGAGACACTGAATGTTCGGTCTGTCAGATATGACGAGATCCAGGAAAGGGCCAAGTCTGTGATGCCAAGAGATGAGAGAATTTGTAGCAAAAGGGAGTGGTCCACAGTGTCAAAGGCAGAAGACAGGTCCAGGAGAAGGAGGACAGAGTAGTGTCGCTTGCTCCTGGCAGTTAGTAGGTCATTGGTGACTTTAGTTAGGGCAGTTTCAGTTGAGTGATGGGGACGGAAGCCTGATTGTAACCGATCAAAGAGGGAGCAGGAGGAGAGGTGGGAGGACAATTCAAGATGGACGTGTTGCTCCGGCAATTTGGAGGCATAAGGGAGAAGAGATATCGGGCGATAGCTAGACACAGAGGATGGGTCGAGGGAGGGCTTTTTGAGGATGGGTGTGATCTTGGCATGCTTGAAGGATGAGGCTTGTTATATACTATGTCGCCTGTGTTATATACTGCGTGGCTGCTATATACTGCGTGGGCTGTGTTATATACTGCGTGGCCACTGTTATATATTGTGTGGCCTGTATTAACGCATTGGGTATTCTACAATATGTATGTATATAGCAGCCACATAGTATATAGCACAGGCCACGTAGTATTTGTCTGCTATATACTACATGGCTCCTATATACTACGTGGCCTGTGCTATATACTATGTGGCTGCTATATACATACATAAATACATATTCTAGAATACCCGATGCGTTAGAATCTGGCCACCATCTAGTGAGAAATAACACTGTACCATGTGTGAAATGAAAATTGAGACAAGGTGCCACGATTTGTCGCCTGCCTCCTCTGTGTTAAACCTTTTTTTTCCAATAAATTGTTTGATACTATACTATAGTTCTCCACATGATTTACTTTTCACTGTTTGACTGGCATTGCTCTGAAGGATTATGGCTGAGATTGTAAAGATAGTATACAGTGAAAGACTTCTAAGATCAGTCGCTTGCAAGTTTGATATATCTTATAGGAAAAGCACTTTAATATTTGTTTTTCTTTAAGTGCTGTGATCTGGGGTACCATGCAAATTTAAACAGGGCAATGAGAACCTATCTATCTGCTGAATACAACTTGGAGACGTCACGGCATGAAGGTTTGGACATAATAGAGAATGCGGTGGATAGCTTGGAACCCAGGAATGACAAGCAAAGATTTATGGAGATGTATCCAACTGCATTCTGCCCACCAATGAAATTTGAGTTTCAGCCTCACCTGGGTGATGAGGTAAGAGTTTTGGTCTCATATGTGCTCATTTGGGCACACGCGCACACGCACGCACTATATGGACAAAAGTAATGAGACACCAACTCATTCCATCAACAGCAACTTTTCTGAGCTCCTATTCTAAATCCATCTGTGTTTGACAAGAGGAGCAGGATAGCAATTCTCATTTTAATTCATTCCAAAGGTCTTCAAAGTAGTTGAGGTCAGGGCTGTGTGAGATCAGTCAAGTTCTTCCACCGCAGACTTGCCCAACCATGCTGTTATGGACTTGCTTTGGACACTAGGGCACAGTCATACGGTAACAGAATAGTGCCTTCTCCAAACTGTTCCCACAAAGGTAGAAGCATACAATTGTCCAAAATGTTTGGTATGCTGAAGCAGGTCAACCCCTGAAATTCATCCCAATAGCATTATCTCTCCTCCATCAAACTTTAAAGTTGTCACAAATTAGGCTGGTAACATTCTCCTGACTCCAGACTCGTCAATCAGACTGCTACATGTACTAGCGTGGTTCGTCAGTCCACAGAACGCAATTCCACTTTTTCTGAATGCAGTGGCAACATGCTTAACACTTCTCCATGTGACGCCTGGCTTTGTGCTTGGTAATGTAAGTCTGGTTTTGCAGCTGCTCATGGAAAGCTGTGTAATGAAGCTCCCAACACACAGATTTTCTACTGTTAATGCTAAAGGACATTTGGACTCTGCAGTTATTGAGTTGACGACTTTTACGCACTTGGAGACCCTGCCCTGTAACTTAAAAAAACAAGCTTGTTTTATTGACGATTATACAACATAACATTGTTACATCATAAAACAATCCGTATTTCTCATTGCTCGTTAATGCTGTCTGGCAGAGTTACCCTTGCCCTTAACATACCATGGGTCTAATATCTTACCCAAAAACCATAAGCCTCCCATGTCCGCCTGCTCTGTGACTTTACGTGGGCGCCATCTTGTTTCCATAAGCACACTCTCAGTTGATTGTGGAACTTTTAGGCGTGAATAAATGTAATAAATGAACTGGTTACAATGGTGGCACTCTATTACACAACCATGTTTGTATTTAACGAGCTCTTGGGAATGGGCCATTCTTTCACAAATGTTTGTAAAGACAGACAGAATGTCTAGAGACTTTATTTCATACACAATTGGCAATGGGACTGAAGGAAAATCCTGAATTCAATAATTAAGAGGTGTGTCCCATTATTTTATATACAGTATACATTGGTTGATATTGTGTCGCTGGTAAAATATGAGAGAAACACAGCACAGTAAATTATTAGGGAACCTGACAGTAGGATGAACACCTATAAACTAATTACATGGCTGCAGTTGTCTTTTCAATCTGATTACAGGCAACCCCGTTGTGTTGGGTCAAGTTCACGGTATATAGCGAATTCTCACCTTTCTGAAACTCTTCTCTGCATATTGTAATGACTAGGACTAGTCCAGTGTACTATGTGCAGACCAGTCCTGCCCAGTCTGCTGGTAGCATGCCCACTGAGGCGTGACTGAAATCCCTGAGCCATGCTTAGTCTGTGACTGAAATCCCTGAGCCACGCCTAATCTGACGGGATTTAGAAGTCATTGAGGATGGTGTACTTGTGGCTCAGAAATCTGTCGCCCCTCAGAAGGCCTGCTGTCAGCAGACTGGGCAGGACCCTCCCATGCAGAATACACACCTTTTGAGCTAGTCCTATTCATTAGACTATGTGGCAAAAGAAGACTGAGAAGGTGAGAATGTCCTCCTTACTGTGAACTTGCCCCGTACCGTGCGTTTGCCTGTAGTAGACAAATGCAGTATTAGTTCATAGGTGTCCATTCTGCTGTAAGAAGATGAATCTGGCTGACCCAAGATGTTGAGGAAGAAATGTATAACATGAGATGGATTACTACAGTGAAGTCCTTTTTCTTCATAGTTTTAGGATTGCAATGTGCCCATCGTTGACTTGAAAACCTCCTTTTTTTTCCTCCTGTGAATGAAGGTTTGCCAAGTTAGTGCTCAGCAGCCATTACAGGGGGAACTTATACTCCGGTACCAGCAGCTTCTGTCTCGACTGGCTATGCTGAAGATTGAAAATGAAGAGGTAATACCATGTTATATTCCTGTCTGGAACTTACGAAGAGTACGGCAAATATTACTGAAAATTAGATATGACAGACTACAGTTATCTTTCATATGGTTGGTAATCGAAATATATGACCTGGTTCAATGTTTCTATCTTCCAAAAGGGTTATGTGATAACTGGTATTTGGGTCTAAGCAGCTGGCATACATTCTAGTACAGCATCCTGTCTATCTGCTAGACAGCGCAAACTTAAAAGGGTTGTCCACTGTTTGGACAACCCCCTTCTTATACACTATATTTACCCTTGAAAGATAAAAAAAAAAACATATACCCTCCTTCCTTACCAGCGCCGGGTGTCCTGAGGCTCGCAAGACAAAGGCAGCAGCTGTTTGGCTGGAAGGCTCGCGTGGCATAACAATGTCATGTGTGGCCTCAGGAGACCCGATACGGGAAGGGAATATATGGTGTTTTTATACAAAAGGGAGAATATAGTATTTAAGAAGGAGTTGTCTGAATAGTGGACAACCCTTTTAAATCTGGCACCTGATAAGACTACTAGTTGACAATGGTTCATGTTGTTTGATTAATGTGATAATTAGTTGTCATGGATTTACATTTTGGGCCATTCCCCTTTTCAGAGTAAACCATACCCTTTTAGATTATCGTACACTCCCTTGTCAGACAAAGAGCAGAAAGTGTCTATAATGCATAACAAATATGGTGAGAATCGGGAAAGTCACTTTTGTGGTGCAAAATGCCCAGAATTCTGATGCATTTTTCCCTTCTTGCTCAGGCTTTAGCAGCTGATAGGAGAGTGTGTCTATTGACATAATCATCCAAACACCGATCCGAGCACTCCCTGCAGCTCGAGTCTGTAAAAAAAAAAAATTCTCCTTAATCCTTATTCGATTCATAGGAAAACCAGAAACATCACTACTTTTATTCTTCCCCCCTTATGATCCAGCACTGCCCCCCAGCAGCGCTCCCCGTCTTTGTTTACATGCAATCAGTGGTCGCTTGCTGTATTAGAGTTATCACTGTGCAATGATGTGAGCCTTGATGCCAGTAATGCGACATATGACCACTACAGCCGCTGGTTGGCCAAGTACACTAGCAGCACGGCATTACATTGAATTGAGCATGATTCCGTTAGTACAGTTGTTTCTACAAAGTGTCCCAGGAGCTGTTTTTCAACACGACAACACCAGACTGCATGGTGCTCATATTTCTGTGACCAGCCTGGGTTCCCTAAATGTGCTACCATGGCCTGCAGTGTCTTCGGACCTATCTTCCATCTGGGTCGTCATTGGTCGGCAATTGTAAAGTAGCTGCCAGTAGCAGATCTTGATGATTTGTGTACTCAAGTGAATTCAGTGTGGCAGAACATAGACAACCGTTAATAACCTTATTGAGAGTATACCAAGATGTGTAAGTGCGTGTATTTCTGCATGTGGCTTGTTACAGCTTTCCATATTCCCTGTACAGCAGCAGTAATATTTTACTTTACAGATAAAGAAAACCTCAGAAGCCACCCTCCAGACCATCCAAGATATGGTCACAATAGAAGACTACGATGTTTCAGAATGCTTTCAGCACAGCCGCTCCACCGAGTCGGTGAAATCCACAGTATCCGAGACATACCTAAGTAAACCCAGCATTGCAAAACGGAGAGCCAACCAACAAGAGACGGAGCAGTTCTACTTTATGGTAAACACAAAAATGCTTTATCCTTGAGTTTTAAGTAAAATATCTGCATTAAAATTGCTAAAAATACCCAAAATGTTTTCTGTGTAGAAATTTAGGGAACATCTAGAAGGCTGCAATCTCATCACGAAACTACAGGCTAAGCATGACCTGCTTCAGAGGACTCTCGGGGAAGGCAAAGGTAAGGCAGTGATTTCTAGGTAGTTACTAGTGTATGTAGCCTATTAATTCTGTACACAATCCGCACTGATACTGTGTTATACATATTGCAGGGCGTAGCGAGGTTCATCACACACGGAGAACATCTAATAGATGAGTGGAGTTGTGTCCACCGCTTCCTTAGATTCTATCCTACTAAACAAACGGTATTCATTCTGCCCAACAGAAGGAGGATCAGGCTCGTTGGCTTTCATCATGTCTGATCCCTTCTCCCTTTAGGTGTAGGGCCCATGGAAGAGATGCTTGTCCCTCTTGTGCATGGATGTAGCCAGTTTGGTAGCCATTATGTATTCTAGCTGTAATATCACAGTATTATCGGGTTCTGATGGATAATTATTTCCCATTGTTTATTTGGAAAATCACACACGTATACCCATAGTGCGCTTGCTATTGGAAGCATGTAAGATTAGCAATGTGGCTGGCGTTCATGTTCCTATCAATGAATCACAGTAAGGATTATGGACGTAATCTGCAAAGAACAGTATGGCGTTATCTATTAAACGTACTGCAAAGGTTTACACTTGTCCCGAATGATCAAGGCACATACTATGTATTCCACCGTTTAATTACATCTTCTAGAGAGACCTCCGAAGGTTCAGCGACATTTCTTATGTTGTCTTCACTTGAATCTATAGAGATGAAAGCAAAATCTGGAAGGGATTTAAAAAAAAAAAAAAAAGAGCTGATAAAATGCAGCTCATGATAGATATATTTTGATTTTGTGTTTGTTTTTTTAACTAGAATTATGGAAGGGGGTTTTTTGTTAGGTTCTGCTCACACCATGTTTTTGTACCATGCCTAAGGCAAGCATTGCTATACCGTAGAGAAACCTGCCAGGGAACCCAGTCATTGTGAGACGCCCACTTTACATTAAATTGTCATCTGTAATGGTATAACATATATCTAATGATGTCGCATACTCCTTAAACTATTTTTTTTCTCCAGGCTATAGGGCAGAATACATGACTACAAGGTACGTTGCTGTTTTCTTGGGCTAAAGCTACATTGTTAGTCCCTGAGAGATAACTGGTTTAATAAAAATGGTTTGTATCTGCGAACCTGTAAATGTGGCAATTTTTGCCTTTAATTTTTATTGGTATGGCCACATATAATGTCAATATGGACGGCGTATACAAAGCATTGATCTCTGCATCTAAGATAATTTGGAGTCAAACTACCGTCATTTACATTCCACGTGTATTGCTTGAGTGGGACACGGGAGACAACCTCCAAAGTTGTCATCTCAAATTCATGCATTGAACTGGAGATCATATCTTATCAGTTATACATAAGAAGTTATCGGGAATGAAATAACAAGGTTTTGCAATGAATCCCAGTGATGCATGATTGCACACCGGTAAGACTCGGGTTACACCGGCATTTTGAGTTGTGTTTCTTTGTACTGTTTTAGGAACAAAATTGAATTCATGTAGGAAATGGCGATGGGCGAACGTGCTCTGAAGGTGTTATCCCAGCATGCTCGGGTGTTATCCGAGTGACTTTGGCGTGCTTGGATAAGGTGTTCGAGTCCCCGCGGAGGCTGCATGATTCTCCAACACGTGCGAGGATGGCCTGTTTGTTAGGCATTCCGTGTATGTGGTGCAGCTGCGGGGACTCGATTATCTGGGCACGCTGGAGTTACTCGGATAACACCCATCAGAGCACGTTTGCTCACCACTAGTAGGAAAATGAAACCAGAAGGGCCCCATTGACTCTAACGGGATCCTCTGTCAGAATGCGGCACTTTATTTTGGATTTGACAAAAAAATAATCATAAGCTGAAGCAGAGCAGACCCCATTATAGGCAGTGGCGCCCTTCTGCCTCAGTTTGCCTCAGTTCTATACTGGATCTGTTTTCCGCATAGATTGCACTTCTCTCTCTGTAAAACAGAAATGTAACTTAAAATGTAGGTGTGAACAGAGCCTTAGTATTAGTGCTTCATTTTGGGTGAACATATTTTAGAAATCACGACAGTGGGTGGTGTGTGTTACTTTATCTTCAGAAATGTCACTTTTTGCTCATGTTCCCTTTCTCAGGCCTCCAAATGTTCCCCCTAAACCCCAGAAACCAAGGAAACCCAGACCCGTTTCTCAATATATTACTAAGTTGTTTAACGGGGATCTGGAGTCCTTCATCCAGGTACTGGCACTTGTAATGCTGAGGGCTCGGCTGTACCTTCTGCTTTCAGTGTAATGGCCAGGGCCTCGCTGCAGCAGCGGAGGAGCCTCATTACATTCTGCATTGTGGTGGGCTGTTTTTTCCCTTCTGATCAATATCCTTCCTGAGTCTACAGAGAGATGGACGTATAGCCCCTTCCTCAGAATCTGCATTCTTCTGGTCTGCTGCAGACAGTGACATCTATACAGTGAACTTTGTTACGGTGAAATGTGTAGTGCCGGAAACATTTCCTCCAAAGCCTTCCTGTTATTCAGCTCCAGGGGAAATCCAGCAGCGACTCTGCTTCCATTGCACTTCAGCCGTGTAGCCTGTACTGTACCGAGTGGCCCGTTTTATCTCTGATTTTACTCTCCCTGTTCCTGAGAACCGTAGGTCTATCTTTCGGTTTTTCTTTCGATCTTTATTTATTATTTTTTTCTTTTTTTTCCTTCCGTCTTTCTTTCTCCCCTCCTTTCTATGTCTGTCTTTCTGTCTTTCTTTCCTTTTTTCTTTTTTTTCTGTTTTTCTTTCTTTCCTCCTTTCTATTCCTTTCCTTTATTTTTCTCATATTTCGTTTATTTTTTTTATTTCAGTTTTCCTTCTCCCCTTTCTCTCTCCTCTCTTTCTCTTTGCAGAGATTTGGGCTTTTTTTTGTTTAGTTTGACTTTTACTGGTCTTCACCAATGGGGTGTGGCTCACATGAGCAATACACCCTTGTAAATATCATTATAAGTAGCACTAAATACAAAGGCCTATATCTCTGAATTCTTATTTAAAAATACAAAAAACAGCATACTCTGGAAAACAGCCGCTTTAAAATAACAGTAGAGACTGGCTTCTTTTGACCTGGTGACCAGTTCCTTTTATAACCTTTCCTTAAAGGGAACCAGTCACCCCCCCCAGGGTCTATTAAAGTAAAAGAGCCACGTTCAGCAGCACTAAGGCTGCATTCTGTGAAGGTGGCTCTTATGTTGATGATCCCTAGGTACGCTGAAATAATGACTTTTATAAATTTCCCGCCATACCGCTATTGAGTCAGGGAGGTACGTTTTCTTCCCCTCACTCAACCTGGGGGAGTGACAGGTTCCCTTTAATGTTGGATAGCCCCTCTAATGGGGGAGATCCTCTGGTCAAGACTCTAATCTCTTGGCCAGAGTGGAGAGCAGTTTCTTCTAGGAAAAGTAACTCCCTATTTGACGTCCATTTTCCCTCATTAAAGCATACAAGCAAGTACAGTCTCCATCAGACAAGGATTTTGGGAGAAAGAATACAAGAACAGAAACATTTGGGTGGAATGTGAAGCCAACGACAGTGTGACCTATGTGAAAAGGGGCAATCCTTCCACATCAGTATCTATCATAGCGGAGTTCACTGCGGTGGAAGTGGCACCTTGCTACGCTGCACTGATGAAGGGTGTTACGCCATCTCGTCTGTTCCCTCAGGAACGCTATACTATGAAATCAATACAACTTCTAAATTCCATCTGGAACCTTCACTAGATTTATTCTCTGCTTCTTTTTCTGTCCTGTATTTCTAATATTGCTTCTAGTCGGGGAAGAAGGAATTCTCACACAAGACACCAGGTATTGTGTTATCGGTGACGGTAATCTCGTGATCTGCACCTTGCTTTGCACTTATCTTCTGAACAAGGGAATATTTGCACTCAACATAGTATTATGCATCATTTTTTAGCGGAAGGTTAAAATAGAAGTATTTTTTCATTGCAACCGCAGCTTATGAGCGGTTACGTGACTTTGACAAACCCGTCTCCCACCCAGCAGTTTTTCTCATAGCCAAGGTGCAAAAAAAAATAATCTGAGCATAAAGCCTGTAATCATAGCAGCATGAGACCCATGGATTCAGTGCAAATCTCCTAAATCATTGCACAGCCTATTTCCTGGTGTTGGCTTTAGTGTTTACACTGGGTTAAGACGATGAACTGGGTGTTGTTGAACTAGGATACATCAATCACTGCCAGCAGCGTGGAGATCTTCTGACCCGTAGTGACCGAAAAGTGTGTGTATATACTATGGTGTACTCTAAATGTTGTATGCAGACATTCCCTGGTCGGAGATTTCCATCCGCAGCATGTGAATCATTTCTAACTATACTGTGGCATCCTGAATTGTATTTTCCATTCTACTTCATCGAAGTGTGTAAAACCCATTTCATTTTATGCTAATATTCATTCATCATTTTCCAGTTTATATAAAATCTATAATTTGACTAACTCTAAACATACTGTGCTATATTGTCCTATGTTAATCTCAGACTATAGTTTATGGCTCCATTCAGAATTCTGCTGGTTTCTCCAAAAATGAATGTGTCGCATCCCTGACAACCTAAGGTGCCCATTTACGCTGAATATACTGGTTTTGTTGGGATCAGCTAGCCATCTAATATGTATGGGATTGTCTTGACTCTTCCCCCACAGCAGATGTGGTGAGAAAGAAGGGATTGCACATGTTAAAGGGAATCTGTCAAAAGGTTTTTGCTAAGTAATCTGAGAACATCATGATCTAGGGGCAGAGAGCCTGATTCCAGTGATGTATCACTCACTGTGCTTCTTAGTGTATTTTTGATAGAGACCCTATTTTCTCTGATGTAGATGCAGCAGTGGTCAGAATGCTGAGTTTTAATAACTCACGCCTGATTGGCAGCTTCCTGTGCAGACTGTACATTGGCAGGAAGTTGCCAATCAGTGGTGGGGGTGAGGTTACACAGACTAGCCTGACTTGCCTCCACGTGAGACCTAGTCCCCTCTGCCCCTACATTATGCTGCTTTCAGATTAAATAGTAAAAATCTGCTGACATATAGTGAGAAAAAAATTTAAAGGGAATAAGTGAGTCTTTGGCCAACAGCACATTTGTGAATACAGCTGTAGAAGAGAATGTACTATATTACATTATGTGGCTCAAAGTCTGTGTGGTAGAAGTAGGCCATATTATTGAAGGACAGTTTTTTGGGGGTTTTTTTTTTGCTGAAAGTCTGTAGTCGTGTTTTATTATGAATCTTTAAAGCAAGCTTAATGCACACTTTTATAACATTCTCCAGCATTGCTGCTGAGATCGGGTGATCATGTGACCGCAAGTATGAGATTTGCATTTTTCCAGTCACATTCCGACTAGACATGCTTTGCCTTACTTAATTCACTTGTATTAAGTGATGCCGAGCATGTCTAGTCGGTATGTGACTGCCTGTATGCAAATCACATACCCGTTCTCAACAGCAACATTGGAGAATCCTGACAGCATACAGTGCACACACATGTTTGCAGTCACATAGTGACTGCTGACTTTAAGCAGAAGACCAGACAATCCCTTTAAAAAAATGTATGTAAATGGGTTTTTCAGTCATATAATATTGATGACCTATCCACAGTACTGGTCACCAATATTAGGTCAGTGGTTGTCCGACACACTGCACCCCTCACCAGTCAGCTGTGACTAGCTCTGGTGGTGGCCACATGTAAACTCATGGAACCTAGCTGCAAGGCACAACTCTGTTCTGGGGTTTTATCTGCTCCTATTCAGCGGAGGTGTCAGGCTTCAGACTCCCAGGGATCTGATATTGATGACCTATTCAAAGGATCGGTCAACAGTATTATATTGCTGGAGAGACCCTTTAAGGTTATATGTGCAATTTAATGTAGAGTTAGAATTTCCAGCATTTCTGCAATCATTTATTTATTACTATGTTCAGTAACATTTCATGACTTAAACTTAACCTAATACAGTGCTGGTTGCCAATCTAATTGTGTATCATTGCCTCTAAATATATTACTTGGGATCATTTGTTATGAAGGTGTATTGTATGCATACTATGAACATTGCAGTAGGACAGGTGATAGACACTGCACCGAGCCCAGCTATCCATAAATGTTTAGTCCGAGAAACAAAAACGTTAATCTTTTTCTGCTAGGCGTCAGACAAAGGGCACCATTTTTTTCCTTCATTTTTTTCCATTTTATCACTGTAGGAATCTGGGCAAATAATCCCCCTGATCGTGGAAAGCTGCATCAGATTCATTAACTTGTATGGTAAGAAGCCTTTCTGTTCTTGAGTCTTTCAAATAGTCACTGACCATGACCGTGTTGTATAATCTCTGTGTTGGTTGAGCCTTGCAGTCACTTCTATGTCGTTATGTGTTTCTTCTCTGCATCTTCCTCAGCACTTCAACACCAGGGTATATTTCGAGTTTCTGGTTCTCAGGTAGAAGTGAATGATATAAAAAATGCATTTGAAAGAGGTAAGATATTTCCCTTTTTTTCTATAACACTATGAAAAACAATACATTTACAGTATCTAGCTTATCACTGATGAGAACTTAATATTTTTGGCTCGTTATATGAAAAGAGAGAAAAACAAAACTAAGATTTTTAAAGTGGTCTAGTCATAGTCATGACGTTAATCCAATTGTGCTTCCCTCTGTATGGCCTTAAAAAGGTGGTTTATGCTCGGAAATCCCCCAATGTGGCTGAATTACAACAACTCTCCAAAAATGAGTGAGCCAAAATTCCTCCAGAGCTTTGTAAAAGGCTAATTGGAAGTTATCATAAACACTTGATTGCAGTTGTTTTCTGTAAGGCTACGTTCACATTAGCGTCGCGTCGCTGTTGCGTCGGCGACGCAGCGGCGACGCGCCCCTATGTTTAACATAGGGGACGCGTGCGTCTTTTTGCACGCGTTTTCCGACACGTGCGTCGTTTTAGACGCTAGCGTCGGACGCAAGAAAACGCTACAAGTTGCATTTTTCTTGCGTCCGATTTCGTCAAAAAATGACGCACGCGTCGCAAAACGCGCGCGTTTTTGCGCGCGTTTTTCCGTGCGTCGCGCGTTGCGTCGCCGACGCAGGGCGGCGCAACGCTAGTGTGAACGTAGCCTAAAAGGTACCGTCACACTGAACGATATCGCTAGCGATCCGTGACGTTGAAGCATCCTGGATAGCGATATCGTTCAGTTTGACACGCAGCAGCGATCAGGATCCTGCTGTGATGTTGGTCGCTGCAGAAAGTCCAGCACTTTATTTGGTCGCTGGACTTCCTGCTGACATCGCTGAATCGGCGTGTGTGACTCCGATTCAGCGATGTCTTCACTGGTAACCAGGGTAAACATCGGGTTACTAAGCGCAGGGCCGCGCTTAGTAACCCGATGTTTACCCTGGTTACCATCGTAAAAGTAAAAAAACCAAACACTACATACTTACCTTCTGCTGTCTGGCCCCGGCGCTCTGCTTCTCTGCACTCCTCCTGCATCCTGTGTCAGCGCCGGCCAGCCGGAAAGCACAGCGGTGACGTCACCGCTCTGCTTTCCGGCCGCTGTGCTCACAGTCAGTGCAGGAAAGCAGAGCGCCGGGGACAGACAGCGGAAGGTAAGTATGTAGTGTTTGTTTTTTTTACTTTTACGATGGTAACCAGGGTAAACGGCCCTGCGCTTAGTAACCCGATGTTTACCCTGGTTACCGGCATTGTTGGTCGCTGGAGAGCTGTCTGTGTGACAGCTCTCCAGCGACCAAACAGCGACGCTGCAGCGATCGACATCGTTGTCGATATCTCTGCAGCGTCGCTTAGTGTGAAGGTACCTTAAGGGTAGCCCAACCAGTTAGGTTTAGGGGGCAATCACTTTTTCACACAGGGCCATGTAGGTTTGGATTTCTTTTTCCCTTAATAATAAAGACCTTCATTTAAAAACCGCATTTTGTGTTTACTTCTGTTATCTTTGTTTAATATTTAAATTTGCTTGATCTGAAACATTTATGTGTGACAAACATGCAAAAGAATAGGAAATCAGTAAGGGGGCAAACACTTTTTTCACACAACTGTAGGAGCAACCAAAAGAGTCTGGATGGGAAAGGTTGTTCCCATAATCCAGCTCGGTGTTTGCAGGCCTAATAACAGCAGCTGGATTAGCTCATTAGGGTGGAGTTGTGCTGGAGCTGAACAGAGGTATTTATCTGGTGAATGCATTTAAAGGGAACCTGTCACCCCGAAAATCGCGGGTGAGGTAAGCCCACCGGCATCAGGGGCTTATCTACAGCATTCTGTAATGCTGTAGATAAGCCCCCGATGTTACCTGAAAGAGGAGAAAAAGACGTTAGATTATACTCACCCAGGGGTGGTCCCGGTCCGGTTCTGGTCCGATGGGTGTTGCGGTCCGGTCCAGGGCCTCCCATCTTCATAGGATGACGTCCTCTTCTTGTCTTCACGCTGCAGCTCCGGCGCAGGCATACTACAGTACTTTACTCTGCCCTCAACAGGGCAGAGCAAAGTACGCCTGCGCCGTTGCCGTGGCTGAAGATCAGAAGAGGACGTCTTGTAATGAAGATGGGAGGCGCCGGAGCGGACCAGAGACACCCATTTGACCGGACCAGCAGCGGGACCGCCCCTGGGTGAGTATAATCTAACGTCTTTTTCTCCTCTTTCAGGTAACATCGGGGGCTTATCTACAGCATTACAGAATGCTGCAGATAAGCCCCTGATGCCGGTGAGCTTACCTCACCCGCGATTTTCGGGGTGACAGGTTCCCTTTAATACTCCTTGAGCTAATTTTGCCTGGAATACAGAGTTTGGTGAGGCTTCTACATTTTCTTTGTTCATTGAGAAGAAAGGACGATTTATATTATGCATTTGAACTGAAGAAAGGCTGTTTTTGTTTTTGGACTATAAAGTTTATGATGGACATTAAACCTTATGCTGTGGCTACCAGAGACCTACCCTATAATACATACAAACACATGTGTTGGTAGATATTGAACTTTTCTTGAATAGCAATCCTGAAATGCTCTGCTTTAAAAAATCCAATGTTTTCCATGTGGTTCTCATTGGTGGATTTCTGCAGAAAGACTTGCATATGTGGTCAGATGAGCCTCTGGTTATGTCCATGGAGGTCTATCTCGTTTTAGATTCACTATATAATTTATAAGTTTGCTAAGCTATTGTTAAACCTAATGGTATGTTTGCGCTTTAAAATAAGTATTTTTGCTATTTATAGTGGCATCACGGGCTATAATTTTGGATATTCCCTGTCTCATACTTCAGAAAAGCGCAATAGTAACCTGGTCATTATGTGCATTTTTACAGGAGAGGACCCTTTGACAGACGACCAAAATAATCATGACATCAACTCTGTGGCTGGTGTCCTGAAGCTGTACTTCCGAGGCTTAGAAAACCCTCTCTTTCCCAAGGAAAGATTTAACGATTTGATATCTTGTATCCGTAAGTCATCTTTTTGTCCTCAGAAAGTCTTCCTTTTCCTTGCTTACTTCACTAAAACCCTCCATCCTTCTTCCTCATGATGGCTGTTCTGTATTCTGGCCAGCATTTCCTAGAAGAGGAAAAGAATGACTACATGTCTTGAAGGCAATTTGTCCCACATCTGCGCCACTCTTGGTAGAAAGTTTAGTCATAATCGCAGCTGGGACCGCTCCCTTTTTCAACATGATTATGTATAACTCTTTGTGGCCAACACAGCAGGAACGCATTCCTGCAGGCATAATAGAGGCTTGTATTCGGTTCAGTAATTGTCTTGTCTTTCATGTAGAGCTCAGGTTCAGGCAGGCAGCCACAGCAGCTACGAGGCATGGCAAGCACAGGCACAAATTGCACTCTACTCTGATCTTCTCTGAGCTATCGGGATTGAAGTGCTGCTTAGATTCAGGAGCAGAAGATATCAAGGACAGAGAAAGTCTTCTACTGGCAGAACAAATAAAAAAAAATAGCTGTTAGATTGTCATTAATCAATATCTGGCTCCGCTAATCTAAAATGACCAAATGTAGAGTCCAAAAAAAGTAATTCTGGATATAATGTTTCGCTGTAGTGTTCACCTCGTCCCTGAAGCCTAATTCAGCAGTATGCAGGGTGATAGCTTACAAAGCGTGGGTTATTCCTCAGGACTGTAGTGTCCTGTAGGTGAAGTCATGTTCATACAGGTGTGACCAGAGGGCTAATATCCAGTTTCCTTTTCGCGATTGGACTTGAATTTACATCTGTAAAAATCCAGAAGTCCATTGTACAATTACTTAAAATGCAAGCTGCAGCATACTCTTTGTGTGCATCAGATATGAAAAGCCTAAGGCTCCATTCACATTAGTAATATGGATGCCATAGAGGGAGGTTAACCCTTGCACTCAGTAGCTCAATTGTTTTCTGGGTTACTAGATCACCTTTATTGCCCTTTAGTTTTTATTCATCCCATGAGGCACTGGTTTAACGAAGCGTAATACACTATACTGTGGAAATCCTGAGGAAATGCTGGGCTAAGTATAGCTCTGCAGAGCTCAGCAACAAACACTAACAAAAGGGCACATGTCCAGGGAGCAGTTCTCCGGGACATGGAAGCAGGGCCGGACTGGGACTAAAATTCAGCCCTGGCATCTGAAGTTACACAGGCCCACTTGTCACATGGTGACCGTATAATATCTTTGTACACTTGTAGGTTACAAGAAGTGAGGGGAGTGTAACACGACTATATAACATATAATTACAGCTGTATCCAGCATTACAGTTCAGCCCCCATAGAATGTTATACAGCACAGCCCCCATAGAAGCACAGCCCCCATAGAATGTAATGCAGCACAGCCCCCATAGAATGTAATATAGCACAGCCCCCATAGAATGTAATGCAGTACAGCCCCATAGAATGTAATGCAGCACAGCCCCCATAGAATGTAATATAGCACAGCCCCCATAGAATGTAATACAGCACAGCCCCCATAGAATGTAATACAGCACAGCCCCCATAGAATGTAATACAGCACAGCCCCCATAGAATGTAATGCAGTACAGCCCCCATAGAATGTAATGCAGCACAACCCCAATAGAATGTAATGCAGCACAGCCCCCATAGAATGTAATGCAGCACAGCCCCCATAGAATGTAATGCAGCACAGCCCCCATAGAATGTAATGCAGCACAGCCCCCATAGAATGTAATACAGCACAGCCCCCATAGAATGTAATACAGCACAGCCCCCATAGAATGTAATACAGCACAGCCCCCATAGAATGTAATGCAGTACAGCCCCCATAGAATGTAATGCAGCACAACCCCAATAGAATGTAATGCAGCACAGCCCCCATAGAATGTAATGCAGCACAGCCCCCATAGAATGTAATGCAGCACAGCCCCCATAGAATGTAATGCAGCACAGCCCCCATAGAATGTAATACAGCACAGCCCCCATAGAATGTAATACAGCACAGCCCCCATAGAATGTAATACAGCACAGCCCCCATAGAATGTAATACAGCACAGCCCCCATAGAATGTAATACAGCACAGCCCCCATAGAATGTAATGCAGCACAGCCCTCATAGAATGTAATGCAGCACAGCCCCCATAGAATGTAATACAGCACAGCCCCCATAGAATGTAATGCAGCACAGCCCCCATAGAATGTAATGCAGCACAGCTCCCATAGAATGTAATGCAGCCCCCCCCCCCCTCCATAGCCCCACAATCCAGTTATCACTCATTGATGTATATATAAGAAAAACAACAACTCTCTACTCACCTTTCCTCATGCCCCGCGCTGCTCCAGGCTCCGGTCTCAGCAGCTGCAGTCTGCCCGCCCGACACACAGCAGGTGCGCGATGATATGACGTCATCACGCACCCGCAGTGTCAGCAGCAGAGCAGGGAATAATGGGAGAGGGAGCGACAGCAGATGCTCTCTCCTCCATCATTGCATTCAACTGTACCTGCATCATAGACGCCGGTATTGCTGAATGCGGGGCGCCGGGGAGTGTGCCGACAGTGGGGGGAGTGTGCCGACAGCGGCACACTCGAGCGGCCCACTACTGCCACCGGCCCTTCTGGCATTTGCCAGAACTGCGCGATGGCCAGTCCGGCCCTGCATGGAAGTGATGCTGTAGCCTGGTTTAATTCCATAGCAGCATTGGCCTGGAAGAATCCAATGGCTACTCTTCTTTTTTGGCTCTGTAGACTGTGGTACTGCACTTCTAGGGCTTTCCCATTTCAGGACAATGACGCATGTGCCCCTTGTCCTACTCGGTTATTGTGGAACGTCCAAGACTTTACATTGCCATTCCTGACGACCACGTGTCTTTGTGGAAGTCAGAAAACCACTTTAAGTTGATACCTGTAGGCTTTTAAGCTAAAACGAGTTTTGTCCATTTACCATATGTAGTGGGAAAGCTTCTAGCAGGCTAGAGCGGTATAAGGCATATTATATGACTACACTGTGGCATACAGAAGTATGCTTCACCATCTACCTCATGCAGTATAGTTCACATGTGCTCATATAATGAGGACTTCTTCTCTTATTTTCATTTTACCTAATAAAAAAATTACAAGCCACTTAGTATGCAACAATGCTTGACTATATGACCTTCCTTAACATCTGGTAGAAATTATTGGAAGGTGAAGAATGACTCCTGTTTTTTTTTCAGCAGTGGTGTGTTCCTGGTGAATTTTTAGCTTTATGGCTGTGTGCATAAATGGCTTGGGTTTTGTTCTCATTATTTGGTTTTCCAATAATTTTAACTACAACTAAAGTTCAATTTATGCCTTGCCTTGATAAATCCTGCAGCCCTGAAAGACTCCCAAAAGGTTAATGGGCTATCTATTTCTGTGTAACTTCTAGATAAAAAAAAAATGTATCTCCTCTTAATACCTATTTTAGAGACACCATGTCACACTCACAGGGGTCTTAAAGGTTGTTGTAATGGAATTGTTTGTTTGAAGAAATTCTCATACTGAAAAGGCCCTGGTCCTTTCTTTTTTTTTTTTTTCAAGGACAGTAACTGACTCATGTGGATCTCCTCAAAATACACTACACCTATCTGTCTAAAGGCACCCACACATATTAGTCCTACGTCAGCCGAAAATGCACATTAGACCCATATCGGCTGAAGACTCGCAGTAGTCTAACGGCGTGAAGAGCACATACTAAACCTGTGACTGTGCACTACACTATTAGAGTCTACATCAACATATAGGACTGTGATGACGAAGGGATCCAGATGGTTAGTGAAAAACATGAGTGACCGAAAGTGCAGAAAAATCAACCAGAGAAGTCAAAAATTGTGAAATACAATTAATCTTTATTAGAGATCAGAAGATGACAAATAAAAAAACATTAGTCTAACGGTGGTCTGAACACACTGACATTGACACGTTCAGTTGACAGTGTATTGTGTATAGGGGGAGGCCTCCCAATTGTCCACCGACAGACTGTCTAGCGAAGAAGAATCCTGCATGTCCAATTTTGGACTACCAATCCTTTTGTTCTCTGAGCGCCACAGATGTCTGGCATCAGCACTTTCATAAAGAACACAGGAGTGCTCGGCCAGCTAAGCGCTACTGTGTATGAAAAAGACTTGGGAGATGGTGGATGAATGAATAATCAGCCAAACCATCGTTCAGACAACAGCTTTGTAAAGATTATGGGACGGGCTTGAATTTTTGGCGTTATTGGGAGAGCTACGTAAACCAGAACCACCTGGCAATGGATTCTCTGCGCACAGAACAAAAGGATTGGGTTATTGAATTCCAGCTGCCAGATCCATTTTCCCTCCAACATAATATATCCTGGGTGAGTCGGGAGTCCTGTATACATATTACATGAACAACCAATTCTGCTGAAATTGGAAATTTCAGCCAGCTTTTATAAAATGTGTATCCACACATCGCCCAAACACTAGCCTGGGTGTAGCATGAGTACTCCTCTGTGCTTTCATTGTTAGACTACAGGATATGTTATTTCTAAAGATTTCCTTGTAACGATCTCATGACAATGTCACTTTAAAAAGTTAGATCATATTCAGATGGCCATATTGTAGCAGATTTTAACATCTGTATTACCACTACAAATCTTAGCCTGCCTGTGAGTGTATTGATCTGAATTAACAGCATCCCAAATCCCGGTTAGTTTGAGTTATAAAGCCCATAGAAATAATACGAATACTAAAATTGGCCCATGTTATGTCCTTATGGAAATGGGATACAAAATTAAAGGTGAACATTGGCTCTACAGCGCAAGGATTTTGCCAAACAAATCCTTCTATCTCCCTTTTGCATTTATGTAACTGTGGTGGGGAAGTGGGATATTGAGGCTAACTGCGGTCAGATTTGATTGAGTAGCTGTAGTTCCATAGAGACCCTCTTACTTGTGCCGTGCCTGGAATCTGTCTCTAGCTTTTTCTGGTGATATACCTAATAAACATTCAAACAAGCCAGAACCTAACACCTTCCCCTCTGCCAAACACACCTAAATTCTCATTGATTGTGCTACTAGAAAATGCATACTCTGCTCGGAGTGAATTGTGTTGCAGTGTCTCATGCTTTATACATATCATATTTTTTACTATTCATTTATTCCGTGTCTTCAAGGGCAATGTTCTGATCTGACTAATATAGAGCGCTTTCTGGGCTAAAATGAGACTAAACTCCATCTATTAGAGACTATTCTTTACATTCTTTGGTGTAGAATTTCTCACCTCAGGAAATGACACAATATCTTTCTGCAGTGTCACAAGCCTTTATTCCCAGGAGCAACACATGGAGAAAGCGAGTGTTGAGCAGGCATTGTGGTGTCTGGCTGTAGCACAGCCCACAGAAGAGACACTTAATCATTACTGAGCATGAGAAATCTTAGACCACATATCTGCTGTCTTGCTGGTGGCAGCCCAACGTGCAGCATCCGCGTAATAAAGATTAAATAACCGAAAAGCTTTTATTTCCTCAGTGCAGTCATATCCCCAGAACGCTTTGTGTCAGGACTTCCCAGAAGTAGCCTTTCCTTGCTAGATTGTACCTTTCCAAAATGATCATTTACTGAAAGGTTCTAAGGTTTCAGCGGTCATAGTGCAGCCTTTGGTTCTGATGTATTGTGCATGGGCTGTGCTTGATATATTGCCATACACGATCTGGTACTATAATAAAGCACCCAGATGATCAAAACAGATTTCCTGTAAAGAATCTATCGTCACAAAATAAAATCTAATTGATTTTTTTTGTTGTTTTTTTTTTTAATCAAATCGTTTTTATTAAAGTAATCAGTCCAACAATAACACAGATATCTAGATTTTTTTTCTCCGCCTTTTTTATTTTTTTGTAACTCCAACTAGTACCACCTCTCCATTGACTATCTGAGTTTGCATAAAATTATATTACCTATATCAGGTGTGTCAAACTGCATTCCTCGAGGGCTGCAAACAGGTCATGTTTTCAGGATTTCCTTGTACTGCACAGGTGATAATTTAATCACCAACTCATTATCTGTGTAGGTGATTAAATTATCACCTGTGCAGTACAAGGAAATCCTGAAAACATGACCTGTTTGCATCCCTCGAGGAATGCAGTTTGACACCCCTGACCTATATAGTACATGGACCAAATACCTCACATATCAAACACGGTGAAATCGTGACATTTCTTTTGTCTGACATAGTATATTACTATTAAAGAACAAGTGTATTGAAAATAACTTCTCTGGTGAGCTCTTCCGACACTGCCATTGGGCATTTCAGCTCAGCACCTCTTCTATTAAGGGTAGAGTATTTGCCAGCCAATGCCTAGCTATAGCCTTTCAGCTTTGATACAATATTTTTGCTTTGTTTACGGGGCGAACTTCCAATCTTTCCCACATGGTTTAACACACACATCTTGAGACCTAGAGGTATATGAATGGTATCGACCTCTGAGACTAGTCTGCCCATAGCACAGCCATATGGGGGCAGGACCAAAACATATAGAGTAAATCTTACCCGGTCCGAAGGCCCATCCTATATAGTATTTTATGGGTTCTGTTTACTCTAGCTATAAGAAATAATTGAGATCTTTGAGTTGCACTTATTGATACTTTTCCTGGTGTCTCTAGAATATCCTCTCAGTTCTCTTGAGTAATTAGTCCCACATCATTCTTCCATTTGTTTATTTGTAGCCATACTGTCTCCTAGAATCTTTAATAGCAAAGAATTATACATAAGAGGGGTAAGGACCTTAGTAGTTTTAGCAGTCTCCACCGAGTCCAGTATCCCATTAAGTGAAATAGTCAAATCCGAGGTAGATTCCTGGGCTCTTCCAGCATGCCGCAATCGTAAAGATCTGACAAATTCAAATGAACTAGTGTCCTTCCTCATCTAATTAATGCAACTACTTCAATCCCTTCCTTTTTACACTTCTCAAAACCATCCAAACTCGGCCTTTCCTCAAAACAGGAGTCATTCCAAATAGGAACATATTTAAAGTATTCCATTACCACCCCTTCTTACAGGACCTCCAAGTTTTATGAATAAGAGTTTCTCGGAAAACCCGTATAATTGACCTTAAACTTGCCTGCCTCTAGATAAATATGTATCAGATTTCCATCCTCATCCAGAAATGTTAGTATTACGACCCCTGCCCCTGTGATCCCATTCAAAGCCCATCCTGTAAAATGTTGTAACTGAGAGGCTAGAAAGTATCCCCAGGTGTGCAGTAATGCTAATCCCCTCCCCGCAGGTTTTTAGGAAACTCTTCCACCTTTATTACAGCTATTACTCTCCTCCAGACCAAATCCCTTAAAATATTGTGCATCTCTCTAAACCAGTATTTAGGAATCCATGTACATGAATTATGCAGAGCTATGTAGACATATGGCACGTTTGTCCTCCCCAGAGTCGATACCATTTACCCCAATCACCCACTTTGTTTGGATCTAGTTATCAGTGGACAAAGATTCAAAGGGATATAGTTTTTTGTGACATAAGTTCCAAGATATTTGAATTTTGAAACTATTGGAATATTTAAGAAACTATCTTTCTCAAGGGTATCAATCCTCAACAAAGCAGACTTTGACCAATTTATAGTCCCAAAAGTATTCATAATTTCCATTATAATTGGAAGTGAGTTGGTCATCTTGTTAACAAATAATAAAAGGTCATCCGCATAGATATCAACCCATTTTCCTTTTATTTCCATATTTAAAACCCTCTAGCCCAGGCTATTGCCTAGTCATCCAGGGGCTCAATAGCCAGGGCAAAAAAGTGGCGTAGACCACGGCCAGCCATGCCGCGTTCCCCTGTATAGCTCTAGATTCTCAGAGATATCTCCATTCACTCTTCTTTTAGCAGATGGACCTCTGTACCCATTGAATGAAGTTAGGTCCAAACACCATTTTCTTTAAAATTGCCCCAATGTAACCCCACTCCACACTATCAAAAGCCTCAGCCGGCGTCTAAGGATAAAATAGCTTTTTGCTTAAGATCCATCCACCCGTGCCACTTGCAGGTAAGGAAATGGCCAACGCAGGTTTATAGCAGTTGACTTAGAGGACATAAACCCTGCCTGGTCAGGATGAATTACTGATTCATTCACTGTGTTCAGATGGGAAGCAAGGGTTTTGGACAGAACTAACATCTGATGTCAATAATGATATCGGCCTGTATGAATCGGGTACCTCATTATCTTTCCCTTCTTTGGGCACAACAACTCTTACAGCCTCATAAAGTGAGTTTGGGATCATCTCAGATAAAAGGCATTATTTATAATTTCAAATAATGTGGTAATAATTCTTCCTCAAAATATTTAAATACTTCAATTGGAAGGCCATCTACCCCCAGGAGCCTTATCATTAGGCATTTTTCTTACAGCCTGTTGAATTTCTTCCAAGAAAATTAACTGAACAAAAAAAAAAAAATCCCTGTCTTTATCCTCTATGGAGCTGAAGGTTATCCCAGACAAATAGCCCATCAAGTCCTCCTGAGCTTAATTAACCCCAGATGAGTACAAACTAGAATAAAAGCTGCACAGGATTTCAAGGGTCTTAGAGATGCATTGCGCTCCTCATCTCTAAATTGATATATGAAAGCTTTTTTTGGGAAGGGGGGGGGGCTGCACCATCCATGCAATTAACCGACCAGTGGTCTCAACCTCCTCACAACAATACTGTTTTAAAACCATACATTTTATTGTTGACTTGCTCCATTTGGAAAGATTTTAGTTGTTTTTGAGACTCCTTCTATCATGTTAAGTTTTCAGGGCTATTATACAAAATGATTGATGCCTCAGTTTTCCGGACTTTATTTTTAAGTTTATACTTTTCCATTGGAAATTATCTTGAACAATCTTTTTCTCTCTAATCAATAACCCACCCCCCTTGGAAAGGCTTTCATGGTATCCCATGCCATATTAATTGGCTCCGAACCCTAACTAATAGCAAAAAATTGCTCCAATCTCCCACTAACATTCTTACAATCTATAATTTCCATCCAGGACAGATTTATCTTCCATCCTTACGAAAATCTAGCACTTATTGGGTGCAGTTACATCTTTAACAAAAGAGTATAATGGTCTGATAAAGATCTAGGGGAATATTCGATATCAGTGAGCACTGGGATCATAAGCAAGTTGCATAACAAGAGGTCAATTCTGGAGAGGGAGTAACATGTTGATTTGGTGCAGGAGTAAGCATTTCGGTTGGGAAAAACTTCTCCCTCCAGATGTCAACCAAACCTGCCTCCGCTATAACGCAGCCAAATGGGGAGATGGAGTCCTCGCCTCCAGAAAATTTATACCTACAAGGGTTACAAATATTATTGAAGTCTCCCAATCTGCTAGTTTCATTAGAATTTTCCTGAGTGGTACATTCAAGTAAGGAGAGGGAACGTATACTACGACAATGGCACATTGAAAATCGGAAGTTAAAGGGAACCTGTCAGCCGGATTGTGCACAGTAACCTACAGACAGTGTCAGGTCGGCGCCGTTATGCTGATTAAATTGATACCTGGATGATGAAATCAGTCTTGTGGTTGTTGTGTAATCTGTATTTTCAGTTTTGTGTTAGTGATATGCCCATGTTGTGGGGCGGCCTGTGTGGGGGGTTTGCATGTGGTGCTCTGATTAGGTATTCATAATGCAGACTGCTGACAGGTCACTGATCCCTCACTGACCGGCCCCCAATTTTGCATACTGAATATTATATGTTCTGGGGAAAAAAAACACCCTCAGCAGGCAGAAGACAGAGGCATGATCGCATGTATAATGTGCACTAAATTGCTTCATTTAGTCATATACATTGATTTTGAAAAAAACAAAAATCTTTGTCAAAATGGCACCTGTGCAGTAGCATCTATCAGGTCACCAATAGATTCTACTGCGCAGGCACGGCCAGCTCCATTTTGAGTTGTTGTTTTTTCCAGAATCAATGTACCGGTATATGACTAAATAAAATAGTTTAATGTGATCATGCTGCAGCGCAGGTACCGGCATCTGTCTGCTGAGGGTGATTTTTTTTTAAAGTACATCTAATAATCAGTATGTAAACTAGGGGGCCGGTCAATGAGGGATCAGTGACCTGTCAGCAGTCTGCATTATGAATAGCTAATCAGAGCACCACATGAAGACCACCCCACAGACCACCCCGGGGCACGAGCAGATCATTAACACAGAACTGAAAATAAAGAATTATAAACAACCACAAGACGGATTTCATCAACCAAGGTATCATTGTAATCAGTATAACAGCGCCGACCTTTACACTGTCGGTTACTGAGCACAATCCTGCTGACAGGTTCCTTTAAATAACGAGCACCTACAAACCTCCTCTCATCAGGCTTTTATGCACTATAAGTGTTTGAAGCAATTGGTGTACAAAGGGTGCAAGCTGAACCCCATCAAAGACCTATGCATCAAACCAACAATCTCTTGATCTATGCATTTCTTGTAACCCTATAATTGCCAGATTGACCATTTTTACATATTCAAAAATTGCATGCCTTTTTGAATTATCCTTCAGACCTCTTATATTCTGTGAGACAAAATTAAGTTTTACCCCAATTTTTTACAATAAAGATAATGATCAAGAGCAGCCCATCCACCATTATGTAATTTTCCAAGCAGTCTATAGATTAGCCGGTTTGCATATGTGATTTGGTTCATGTGTTTAAAGAATCTACTGTAATTGTCTCCAAACATGGTTGATACAAGGAAAATGTATTTAGTCGTTACATAATCAGTGACATCCCAACTCTTTCCCTTCTTCATTTCCTTTTGTCTCTTTTTTCCTATTTCTTACATTTTTATTAGATAAACAGTCCTGGACAATGTATCATAATTGGTTTTAAGATGTAGCTTCATACATTTTACCATTGTATTGAACCTGCATTAGGTGTGGAACCTACGTAGCCTTGTTCACTTGTTTAATTGTAATGTTATATATCTTGTATATGTTAATACAAATTGAACCATAAAGAATAGTGGGGTGTCAGGAATCTAATGGCCACTAGTATTAATGGCCTGTCTTAAGCACAGGCCATCAATTTGAAGATAAGTCCACTAAGTCGATTGCTTCGAGTCCGCTGCATTCCATGTACAGCATTCATTTAAAAATGGCTTATTATACTTCTAAAGATGACCTGTCACTGCCTCTGGCACGTCTGTTCCTATAGTATAACAATTTTTGAGCATTGTGTTCTGACGTCCCTCTGTCATTCCCGCTAGAAATATCTAAATACCTTGATGGCTGGGTGTACCGTATGACGCTGTCCAGACTATGGCAGGACACATGCTTTTGACAAGAGCAATACTAAGGCTCAATTGTCATTTTAGCCATACATTTTCACGAATAACAGAGGAACTGCTTGACACAGAGTTCTAAGAAAAGATACTGCCGGATTGGTATTTCCTGGGGAATAAATTTGCTACAACTACATGTCCGGATGATGACAGACCTTCTGTAAGAATGACTCGCTTGTGCGTTAATCTCAGGACCAATATAACATTAGAGGCTGCTTATTATTCCAATCATGTCGTCTTGTGACAGGAGTGGAGAATCTCTATGAGAGGGCCATGCACATCAGGAAAATCCTGCTGACACTGCCCAGGACTGTGCTCATAGTCATGCGATACCTCTTTGCATTTCTCAACCAGTAAGTATCCTTTCAATCTAAGTTACGTGATTTTATTACACTTATTTGTTTCTAGTAATATCACTATCCTTAATTAGTCAATTAAAAGGGTTGTCCGGCCTTGAACTACATCGTTTGTACTTTGTGCTGTGATGATTTTCCAGGAGCAGCAGGCGTGTGACCACAGGTATACATGCAATCACATGCCAACTAGATGGGCGCAGCCTCACTCAATCAAGTGTATTAAGCGAGGCTGGACACAGTCTAGTCGGCATGTGGCTATACGTATGCAAATCGCATACTTGTTATCACACGACTGCCCTCTCTTCACATAACTCAGTGTACATGATGTGAGGATTCACAAATCTGCAGTCACGTAGAGTAACTACAGACTTGTACCCCAAAGCCGGACAACCCCTTTAAGGATATAGCTAATGCTACTGAAACCGCATGTCGAAGAAATTTCACAGAACATTAATGTTTATTATTTATCATGTTGTCTAAGTATTAGTATGCCCCAGTAACTGAGCTACCGTCACCTTCGCTTTTGTTTCTTTCCAGCCTTTCTCAGTATAGCGATGAAAATATGATGGATCCATACAACTTGGCAATCTGCTTTGGGCCTACGTTGATGCCTGTTCCAGACGTTCAAGACCAAGTGTCTTGTCAGGCTCATGTGAATGAAATAGTTAAAACCATAATCATCCACCATGAGAATATTTTTCCAGATGTTAAAGAGCTAGAAGGCCCAGTATATGAGAAATGTATGGCTGGCGATGACTACTGGTAGGTCTTCTGGGATCACACATCCAGGGCTGAAGTATTGGAGTTCTACCTTCTAGTTGGAGACCAGTATGTTTCTATTTTCCCATTGCTGCTTCTAGGCTCCGCTACACTAATATCCCAGTCTGCGCTGACCATAAATAATATAACTGCCTTCCCACATCATGTAAGAAATACAGCAGCGTCTCCTTTCTTCTACTGTTGCTGGATTATCTTATGACCTGATGATTTGTTCGTATATCTAAATAAGGACCTATCATCAGGTTAAAAGTGACCAGTTTTTATTTTATTCCCACTGCTCCCCTGAGACCAAATAACTCCTGCAGCCAATCGAGTCATTATGTCAGTTATTATTTGGGGACCACCATGGGGCCCTTGGTAAAATGAAATGTGGTAGTGCAGTCACTTTTAAGTAGCTGTTCACAGGCATAAGTCTCTTTACAATACTATGGGAGGTATTGGTATGTGACACTACACACCACTCTACAAACAGGCAATCCCCACGTGTTGCTTCTGTCTAACATCCACAAATCATGCAGCCGCTGGGACTCGAACATAATATACACGCATGCCCGAGCATGCTCTGATAAAACATTATCCGAGCACTTTCACTCATCACTGCTTATTATAACTAATCACCATTTGTACACACTGAAATAATTGAATACGGTTAGATGTGTCAGAAGGCAGTAATATATACAGTATGTCGAGTTGGACACATAGGCCTGCAGACTATAATGCTCATTTGTACAGACATTGCTTTTAGTTGCAGATAACCTAAACATGACGGGGTAAAGGCACGCTTCGCTGATTTATTTGGTGTAGAATGTACATGACTTGCAATCAGCCTCTGTTATGTTGTTCGATCCTTTACATTTCATATTTCCTGTACTTGTAGTGACAGCCCTTACAGTGAACATGGCACATTAGAAGAAGTTGATCACGATGGTGGCAATGAGAATCACACAAGTGAAGATGGTATTTACGTCTCGATTTATTTTCCTAATTCGCTATTTACAACCCTACATATACATGGAAATGTAGAAATGGGCAGCAGATCTCTTCACCCCTTGTACATGCACATGGTAATTCTGTCCATCAGAGGGCTAAGCTGACCGTGACATAATCGGTATGGCCGGCTTTACACTGTAGAAAACAATCCGATGTTCTACAACCTACGTGGAATTAGATTTAGCATTTGCGATAAATGTTTTAGTCCTAAGTGGAGAGGGCATTGCATTTCTAGGAATACATGCAATCCCTCTGTAAATCTTGTGTAAATGAAGATCTTTGTTATAAGCGTGAAACTGTTGTGGAGTTTATATTCATGGTGAGGGATGCCCAGGTCAGCAAATCATGTGTTTGTTGTTATTGATTTGTTTCATTCTGCCACACAAGCACCGTCAGAAAATAGCATCATTGATTGGTAACGCCAGAGATCTTACTATAAGATGGTATTTGCCAAGATTTATTACATTTATCTATCCAAATGACTTAACAGATTTAATCTCAAGCCTGCATATTGGCATGTGTCCTAAACAGTGATTTGTGCAAGATTAATATACCTTGCTGGTTCAACTGGTATTTCCCAGACAAAGATACACAGTACCTTTTAGCTGCATTATTTTAGTTATTGCAATGAATGTTCAATCCTATTGGTTCACTGGCAAAACACATCGAATTGCCTCTTCGGGGAGGATAGGAGCTGTAGTGCCACCTACTGGAAGAAGCGATCTTAAAGTCAAGATCAACCGTTTGTATGGAGTCTGTCAGAACAAAATGACTATTCAAACTAATTCCCACCTCTTGATGTTTCACTCCGATGCCAATCATGTACATACACCTTCCCACCGGCTTGTTTTCCCTTTATTTCCACCCCTCTTCATCTTTAACAGCTCTGGTTTCATAGAGCCAGAAAACCGTGGCGATAGATGGAAACCAAGCAGGTGGGAAGGTGTATATAAATGATTGGCCCTGCCGTGGAGCACCGAGCTCCCATACTTGGTTTGAACAGTCATTCAGTGCTGACAAAACATAAAAAGATAGATATATATATATTAAATTGTGTATACAAACTAACTTGTACTGGAATAACATTGATCATATTGTGATAGTGGCAGCTGTCAAGGTGTTGGATATATTGGTCATCAAGTGAACTGTCACTTCTTAAAATTGATTTTAGAGGAAGGAAAAATAAACAACCAAACAGTACTTGTTAACTTTAAAAGCCAAATTATGATGGGTCAATTATTGGGTTTAAAGCATCATCAAAACAGCAGGTCTTGTGGGTTGCTCCCATTATGTAGATCAGGGGTCTCAATCTCAGCTGGGTATATGGGCGGCACACAGAAAAACATTTAATTTCGGGGGCCGCATTATTTGCATGACAAAATGACATTTTAGTGATACCATTTTTTCTCTATACACCTTTTGAACTGGTCCCTATCTTGTAGTAATGTGCCCCATGCCGGTCCTCATCTTGTAGTAATGTGCCCCATGCCGGTCCCTATCTTGTAGTAATGTACGATGCCGGTCCTCATCTTGTAGTAATGTGCCCCATGCCGGTCCCTATCTTGTAGTAATGTGCACCATGTCGGTCCCTATCTTGTAGTAATGCCCCATGCTGGTCCCCATCTTGTAGGTAGTAATGGGCCCCATGCCGGTCCCATTCTTGTCGTTATGTCCCCCATCCATGTCCCGATATTGCAGACATGTGTCCCATCCAGTTTCCCTCATATATTGCAGACATGTGCCCCATCCAGTTTCCCCCCTATATTGCAGACATGTCCCCTATCCAGTTTCCCCCCTATATTGCAGACATGTCCCCATCCAGTTTCCCCCCCTATATTGCAGACATGTGCCCCATCCAGTTTCCCCCCCTATATTGCAGACATGTCCCCCATCCAGTTTCCCCCCTATATTGCAGACATGTCCCCCATCCAGTTTCCCTCCTATATTGCAGACATGTCCCCCATCCAGTTTCCCCCATATATTGCAGACATGTCCCCCATCCAGGTTCACCCATACATTGCAGACATGTCCCGCATCCGGGTCCCCCCCATATATTGCAGACATGTGCCCCATCCAGGCCCCCCCATATGTTGCAAACATGTGCCCCATCCAGGTCCCCCCCATATGTTGCAAACATGTGCCCCATCCAGGTTCCCCCATATATTGCAGACATGTGCCCCATCCAGGTCCCCCCCCCCATATATTAGACATGTCACCCATCCAGGTGCCCCCATATATTGCAGATCGGTCCCCCATCCAGGTGGGCCGCATGAAGCAGCCGGAGGGGCCGCGTGTTTGAGACCTCTGATGTAGATGGTGGTACCTACCAAAAGTGTTCTAAGAAAGGAGAAGGGGTGGACTGAAGACAAATACACATCTGTTCATTGGAGGACCAATCGGTGAGCTTATAGCACTTTAACTGGTTGCCCACCCTTGTAAAAGTATATAAAAGCTACTTATATTTGTATAAATCAGAAATCAAACAGTAATACCTAACCCATCCACTACCACTAGAAGGCTTCTTGGCTCCCTGCTGTTGTCTATATTCTGAGTGCTGCAGCCGATCACTGGCCAAAGTAGTGAATTTAGTGTCACCGCCAGTAATGGGCTGTAATGGTAACATGGCTATGGCAGGACATCATTGGAGACCAGGAAGCAAAGTCCAGCGGGGGCTGAGAGATGTAAGGAAGTGCAGGGTGGAGGTGCATATTAATTATTTTTATTACTCTGCAATATTCAAATGAGTTGTTTTTTTGTAATTACATGGCTGGACAATCCTTTTAAAGGCTCCTAATGGCTTAGTACCAAACACCACATTTTGTCTGGGTGCCACTTTTGAAGTATTCATTCTGAAATTTATTTTAATCTGGCAGTAATAGTTGAAAGGTGCCACATTATTCTGCACATAAAATGATAGAAAACCTTTAATGATAGAGATCCCTTTGGAAGACATAACGGTAATAGCTGCAATTATCAATTTGTCTTAGTGAGAGATTTACGATCTCTGCTATATTGGCAGCTTTCGGCTTTATTTTTGGTTTGGATTATTTGCCAGCTTTTTGTGATGAATTGTTAGATTTTTGGACTGACAGATACTACTTTCTGTGTTTGATTTTTAGCAAAGAAAAAACAACTTGAATCTCCTAGCATTCTTAGTTTTTCATAATCTATATGCCTTCTGTACAGATTAATGTAGACATACCTCTATTTACAGCCTCTACCTGCAAGAAGCATTAATACAAAAATGAGCCTGGCCGTCTTACTGGAAGCCATCTGCACTGATCTGATCTAATGATGTCTTTTGCTCTTCCACAGCCTTTGAATATGCTGGCTGTTTGGGAACACAACATATTAGTCTATAAACAGAGCAGCCTTGTTTGTTATCTTTTTGATTTTTCGACCTTGCTGCCCACTCGTAGAAAGAAAAGTGCAACATGAAAGCGTTTACATTCTAAGTGCTGCATTGTAGAGAAAAATGAGCTCCAGTCATTAGTCGCTTTAATGAAAGCCAGTGTACAGTGGTTCCAAGTTTTAATGCTAAACAGGTTGCTCTAGCCATAGATGCTTAAAGAAAGCTTTCCATGTGTTTAATAGCGGTAAAACTGGTCATACAAATTGGGATTTTTGAATGCTCTGGCAGTCATTAAGGGGAAAGTAGGATAACCGTTTAAATATATTGTCATTTTCATTGTGTTTGCCAACCAAGGTTCTGTGGAATTTGATTGGAGTTTTGTCAGAATACATTAAGGAATTAAGGTATTGATTCATAATAAAACTTGGGAATTAGTTTCCATAAAGGGTTGTTTGAAAGTTATCTCCTACGTATAGGATAGGGAATAACATTCCGATCGCTAGGGGTCCGACCGACATCGTTCCTACTCATCTTGAGAACCAGGGCTCTGAAATGCCCCGGCTACATGGTGTTGAGGTTGTTCAAGTGCACTTCCTCTGTATTCATGCTAGTAGGAGCGTATAAGATCAGCTGAGTGCAGTCTGACGCTCCCATTAAGAATGAATGGAGCGGTTGTGCAAGTGATTGACCTGTTATTGGCATCTGTGGGGGCCACTCAATGGTTACAGACTTATCCACTGTCCTGTGGCTAGGGGTAACTTTTAAACTTCCTTTACGTTATATAGGCAGATCACAAAAATATCTGTTTATTTTCACAAACAAATTTATATGTATTATTTCTCATTTGTGTCTTTCTCCTAGTCAGTGTTAATATTCTCGAAACTTTTGATTTGTAGAGTGTGAACCAATTGAAGCCATAGCCAAATTTGACTATGCAGGACGATCTGCTCGAGAGCTGTCGTTTAAGAAAGGCGCATCTCTTCTCTTGTATCATCGCGCATCTGAAGACTGGTGGGAAGGACGACACAATGGAATTGATGGACTAGTGCCCCACCAGTACATTGTTGTCCAAGACATGTAAGATTTACATTGAGCAGAGATTCATTCGTTTTAAAACAAACTTGTATCACACACACTTTTTTTGTTTTGGTATTTTTAGGGATGACGCATTTTCAGATTCCTTAAGTCAGAAAGCGGACAGTGAAAGCAGTAGTGGTCCAGTGACTGAAGATAAGTCCTCATGTAAAGACATGAACTCACCAACTGACAGACACCCAGACTTGTATTCCGGCAGGTAAGAGTCTCACTATCCATTGTTCATACCTTTTTGCCTCCTTACCCCTCCCTTTTCCCTACATCATTTTTCCAGAAAACACATAAAAATATTATATAAAACATGATCGTTCCCATAGCATCTGTCTGTACTTTGTGACTACTATATATTTTAAGATACTGATTTAAATAATAAATAAAATCTGTATTCTGTTATTGACAACGCAGGCATAGAAGGCGCACAGATCCACCACCTCCTTCTCGTCGCTCAGGCAGGTCAAGTGATAGTCACTGCCCAGTACATCCTCCACAATCTCTGAACAATTTATCAATGGAAATTGGATCTTCTAATATTTCGAGCCATTGTAGCCCACGTGCCCTTTTACAGAATCGCAACCTTAACACTGACAGCCCTGAACGTAGACGTAAACCAGGCCATGGAAGTCTGACCAACATAAGCCGGCATGAATCCTTAAAAAAGTTAGACAGTCCACCTATACGAAGATCTACATCTTCAGGACAGTACACAAATTTTAATGACCACAAGGCTCTTGACCCAGAGAGTATTGCTCAGGTATGTAAAGGAAGTAAACTGTATTGTGCAAAATGATTACTATAGTCAAACAGAACTTGTTATATTCCAGAATTATTTCTGCTAAAAAAGGCCTTTATTTTATCTTGTGAACTTTTAAGTGTAGAATTGACTTTTACACAATACAGTGAACAAGTAATGTTTCTCAAAGTGGACCTGTCACCAGATTTCACAATACAAACTGCATTCATTATGAAATACATTTCTTAGACCTGATGAGGCTGTACTTACTATGAAAATGCTTATCTGACTGGCTGTCTTATCCATTTTTAAAGTTTATTCTCAATCTCTGCCCACTGAGACTGATTACCAGCTCCTCAGTTTTCCTTCTACCTGCTGAGACTGAATCTCCACCCACCTGTCCAGATAGTTCGATCCTCAGTGTTCGTTTTCCCTCCCCCGCTGAAATCTTACGCTGCTCAGTTCAAGCTGCAGCTGGATTGGTGGGGATTGAATAAACGTGTACTCTTGAACAACCCCACGCTTTAGCTGGGCTCATAAAAAGCTCATTTTAAGCTCAGGATTATATAGCCGTTCTAACATCGATTTTCAAAGTAAATAGAACAGCCTCATCAACTATAAAAAAAAAAAAAAATTTAATGTATGCCATTTACATTGTGAAATTTGTTGACTGATCTGCTTCAAAATATTTTATGTGCTGTTTTTTTTTAACCTTGCTTGTTAATCCATACTAAAATAGGGAGTATCCTTAAGCAATCCAATTGCTTAAATGGTTTTTTGAGATGGGAAGAACCTGGAGAAACATCATGACATAACCATAAAAGAACCATTACTTGACTCCACCTTTAAATATGTGATGGCAGCAAAAAAATCACTGATGGCAATCAGACTAGTTCACTACAGTGAAGAATATGCGTCCGTGATTATGATTAAACCCTCTTTTCTCTAGACTTGGAGTATGCCCCCCCCCCCCGGCCATAATTGCTGACCTAGGTGTAAAAAGCTCATTAGAAAGATCTCTGTATTGTCTACACATATATTTGTATCATCAGTAAAAAGCCACGCAAGTAGACTGGGACAAAAGACAATGATCTGTGAATAAAGTAGGAGTCAATAAATAAATGGCAGCAGGCAAAATTTTAACATTAGTGGGGGCTCAAAAATTGCCATTGACAATAAAATAAAATATAGACCGTACAAGAAGGATCAAATGCAGGAGAACAGTAATCCCCCAAGTCCTACAAACAAATGTACGGTATATCTAATAAGAATGAAACGATTGCGTAGCATGGTCCCCCCCCCAAGCACACGGGTGTGTTAAGACTCATATAATGACTAACTGCTGGCCTGCTCCTTTGGTTTGAAGCTAATTTATTGGTTTGACCAGGGCTGTGGAGTTGGTAAGCCAAACCTCCGACTCCTCAATTTCCATGACACTGACTCCGACACCACCAAAATGGATTCCGACTCCACTGCCCTGGGTTTGACTTTTTGGTTATGTAGTTTAGAACTCCATTTCATACTAACAATTATAAATTATGTATTTTCCAGAATTCAAGGGCTGTATTCTAATGTGTGTGATTTTTTTTTTTTTTTCTTTGTATCTTAAGCAGGATATAGAAGAAACCATGAACTCGGCCCTTAATGAGCTACGTGAGCTTGAACTACAGAGTTCTGCAAAACATGCCCCGGACGTTGTACTGGATACACTTGAGCAGATCAAAAACTCTCCCACTCCAGCAATATCAACAGAATCTCTAAGTCCGCTTCACAATGTCATGCTCAAGAACACTGAGCCCCAAATCCGGCGTAGCACTAGTACATCTAATGACACAATGAGCACATTTAAGCCTATGGTCACACCTCGAATGGGTGTACAATTAAAGCCTCCGGCTCTGAGGCCAAAACCTATTGTGTTACCAAAAACTAACCCTGGTATAGGATCTTCCCCGGCTGCTCAAGGGGCCGCCGACAAATCATGCACAATGTAATGTCATGCTTAATAGTACTCTATGGGTAGTTAGTTTTGCCATGATATCAGTAGTGGCATGTTTTTACTGGAACTAGAATGAAACAATCACATCTACACTAAGATTTTATTACAAGAAACTGGACTTTGTTGCGTGTTTACAGCCGTAGAGACATAGAAACATACTTGAAGATATGATGCTGCACAAATTGTATACTTTGCAACATAGATCACAATGGCTTCCCACTTCCGTTAGACTTCTCATCTATTCTAGATACACCGTGGGCAGGTGTCCATGTATGTTACTTTACAACTCATAGTGAGTCCAGGGTCTGTGGATACAGGGGTCTATCAGTTCGCAGAGCGGCCTGAAAAAATAGCAAAAACCATCAGTAGTTAGTTCCATAGAAGTTCTCCATTACATTCCTTTGGGGCCTTAGTGCTTGCTGTATAAACCTCTAAAGAAACCTGTGGAAGATCCAGACTATGATTTCTCTGGACTGACGACTATTATCCAGTGTAACCACTGTTATAGTGACTGTATAGTTCCTCTATTTTTGTAATAATGGGGGAAAATGTTAATGTGTACAATATGCACTGCATGTGGTTCTTATGATAGGGTAGACATATCAACGTATGTCTCTATAGGTTTCTGCAGAGAGATGAATATATATATATATATATATATATATATATATATGGAAGAAAGTCTTTTTTGCACATTCACAATATACAGAGAGATGTACAATGCATTGCTACTCAATGACACTGCTGTGCCTGCCTAGATTTCTTCTTGCAAAAAGCATCTTAGGTTTCGGCATGTTTATGTAGCCACTGGTGTTAGTCATGGAGCCAAACTAAAATCTAGAATATATTCTATTTACAGTGAGTTTATCTAATGTTGTGGTTTTTATGTATCATCGGGGCATTAAGGTTAGCGGGCAGAAAATTAACACTATGACACTATATTCTGACATGCCTGGGCCTTAAGATCGTGAACCATTTTTCTAATGGTCATAGATTGGATAATGATTGAATGTCAGCACAGTATTAATGTCAGCCCTGTATCCCAGACAGAACAACTAGATCACAAGTAGTACCACTTTACATCTTTATTGCTTCCTATATGTAATTTATTCATTTTCTTCATGCCTATCTATTAATCCACTAATCTGTTATGGGAGAAGAGTTTACCCTGCTATTAAAACGTACAAACTGCACACTGTTATTACGGAGGCCTCAAATGTTACTTGTTGTTCTAGGCCTACAATATTATACTGGTACTCCTTTTCATTGCTTTATTGTAATAATTTGTGTAGTTGTATATATGATTTGTATATACTTTCAGCCAGCACATTGCTTGTGTTGCTTTTTTTATGCTTTTTTTTAATTATATATACCATATACACTTTTTTGTAGGTTACTTAGTAAATGCATTCACGGTGGATAATAGGTTTTCCTTTAGTGCTAGAATTCAGAATACATTGGCCCAGATAAGCCTGGTGAAGTGCAGTCAACCTTTTTGGAGAGCCATTTGGGATTACACTTAGATTCTATCTATAGACTGCTCCAGTTATTTCCCATCTACAAAATAAAGCCTACTCTTTTTAAGCTACATTTGGGAGAATTATTTTAAGTTGTGAACAGAGCTCCCATATCTCAAATGTGGGGCATGTATAAAAAGAAATAAATAAAACTGATGTGATGCGTTTTTATATATATATATATGTAGTTTAGTATTTTATTATGGCTTCTGTAATAATACGTTATGGATCATGTGGTGTAAAATATCACTACGAAGCTTCCAGTCTACAGAAGCAAGTCATTAGTCGACAAGCTGTATACCTCCTCATTGCAGACTCGAGCCTGTAGTTGAAGCTAGGCCATGGAACTCTGAGTGACTTGGCTTTTCATACATAGCTTTGTCCCAACATGATCATGGATGAGGAAGGAACCTCAGCGCCACAAAAGAAAAAATCAGGCTGTCGGTCGTCTTGCTGCATTGATAGTTTTTCGATCTGGCAAGGAGTCAAAAACCGATATAGACCATATCAGTTTTTGACTCCTTGCCGGATAAAAACTTACCACTGCAGCAAGATCTACAGTCTCATTTTCTTTTGTGGTGCTGAGGTTCCTTCCTCAACAAGTCTGGACCACAAGTCCCTTCCTCAAGCACACAATTCTTTTAAAAGGACAGTGTGGCGGTCTTTCTCCTTCTAATGATCATAGATGAGACGTGGAACTCATAGGAATAAACTGGAATTCTTTTCCTGACATTCAAGCGCAGGCTTAGCCTGGTACTAGTTTATTTTTCTGGTCTGTGTGACATATTATGAGTAATACATGTCTTTTAAGAGTTGGAAATGTGTATATTGTTATAGACGGTGTATACTTATTAGAATTCGTGTCGTACAGGAATGTTAGGAGCCGTGCACTTGGAGAGTACTGCTACATACGTGTGTAGTTTGGTGGTTGTAGGTATTTCCAGTACTGTATGTGGATGTGTGCCGGTGTACGCAGCCCGGTCACTAGCAAGGCCCACGGAGTTCTTGCCGGCACAGGACTAACTCTTGCACAGCCAGGTGTCTGTATAGTCTTTACTGTCAGTTTGGATTACAGTACTGATAGCAGTTTTTTGTTGACTGTTGATTCTTTGTGTTGGTGTACATCTGTAGTATGTACATGTGAAAGTGCCTTTAAACTTTTAGAGGAACTTCAACTTTTTACTCCATGTCTAACATTTTCCTTTACATACAATTCCACTCTCTAAAAAAAAAAAAGTATAACTGAAAAAAAAAAAGTTTAGCATACATTTCAAAGACTCATGTGTGATGTTCAATTGTTGTGATTGATGCACTTTTATGTATATGACTGTACATTTTGGCATGTACCATAACAGGCTTCAAAGTCCATCCAGGTTTGTTCCTCCGTAGATTTTCTTTATAATAAAGATTATAGTTCTGTCAGCCGTTGCCATCTTTTGTCTATTTAAGATACGTTCATTTAGTGGGTATTGTGATAAAATATTTTGTCAAATTATATTAAATGCACACATTTATATCCTTTTTGGTCATGCTAAAAAAAAAGCATACTTACACAGCAGAGTAGCAATAAAATTGTTTTGTTTTTTCTTTTGTGAGTAACTTATGAAATCCTTTGCAGAGCCAGACAAGATGGAAGAGGAGAAAGTGTTTTAGGGATTCTTTCTGGGTTTAGGCCAATTTCACACCTCCGACTTTCATGATCTGAAATAACAGGACTGACTGCGGGTCTCCTGATACGACCGCGACCTCATCAATATGCCAAAAAAGCTGTTGAGTTCTGGTCAGGAGACCCACGGCCATGCGGACATCATGATCCGTTCTTAGAGAGTGAATGTCAGAGGTGTGAAAACGGCCAGAGTTAACATCACCAGCTGATTTATTAAGGCTTGCCATAAATGAAGACTTTTTAATTATATAAAGATAAAACACAACGGCCCCGATACATCATTTGCATTTTTTTCAAGTCATGCTATTTATGAATTTGGAGTAACTTTTTTTTTCTTTATTTTATTTGCATTTAAGTTAAACATTTTTACCGCTCAGGACTTTGAAATCAAACATCTGACAAAATTAAGTGCCTACATGTCAGGATTAGAGATGAGTGAATTTGCTCCGGTTCCCTCTTATTCGGCAGCTATAGCACTTGCCGAATAATCTGCATAGGAAATCCGGCTTACTGGATCACGTCCGCTGATCGGCGCCACAGCTGCGTGTGTCGTGGCTGTGTCACTGTCACGACACATGCATGGAGAGCCCAACAGACAGGCTCTCCATGCATGTGTCGTGATTGTGACACATGCAGCTGCGGCGCTGATAGGCTGGCGCAATCCAGGAAGCTGGGTTTCCTCTGCAGCTTATTCGACAAGTGCTATAGCTTGGTTGTGATATTCTATACCAGCCTTTGGGATGCCCAAAGAAAGTGTCCTACTGGTTTAGTTGTGCAACTGGTTTAGTTGGGGCTAGCCGCTATGAAAACCTCCAAAGCAGATACAAAAAGATGCAGATTGGTGGGTACATCCCCAAAAACTTCCCAATGCTGCACCATGTCCAGACTGGGGATGATGGTTTTAATCTTTGTCAAATGGATGATGTGTTTGGTGTATATGACTCCTTCAGATCTACAGACATGCATGGGTTTATATCTTTGTGTTTTATTTACAGCCCCTTTCACACTATGTGCACACGTTGCGGAATGGGGTGCAGAATTTTCTGCACCAAATCCGCATCTCCTGGCAGAATCTGCAGGTGCAGATTTACTGTGAATTTTATGCGGATTTTACCCCTGCGGATTTCTATCATGGAAGGGTTCAAATCCGCTGCAGTTCCGCACAAAAGATGTGACATGCACTTCTTTTCAATCCGCTGCGGATTCAGTGCGGATTTTTCCGTACTATTAGCACAGGTTTTTTGTTCCACAATTGATTTACATTGTACTCTAAATCACATTGCGGAACTGCAGCGTTTCTGCGCGGAAAAATCCGCTGCAGATCAACACCAATTCTGCATCGTGTGCACATGGCCTAACACTTTAGAAGTTGGGATGGTAAGGGACATGGGTTTTAGTGCTGTATTAATTATAGTACTGAAGGCTAATTACATATAATGTACATACACGTTTAAAATTTTACCAGTAAGTGTTACTATGATTGGTCCCCTGGCCATGGGACAAATGCACTACATTTTTTTTTTTTCTAATATTTCTGTGCTGGAGTGGTGCCACTAATATGTAAGTCCCCTGATCCTACTATCAATAGCATCTGCTGTCTTCAGTGCTTCACTGTACCGCTCTGGTCCCGCTCCACCATCTTGTGACTGCAGCTCCTGACTTACCGGAAGCCAGAGGTAATGGTCACAAGTTCTCGGTGCAAGTTTTTGAGGGTCTCATTGTGCCCACATTCTGGCTCTGAGACTTACATTGAGTTTTGACTTCCGTATCACTCCAGCAAGCACTGGAACAATCGGCAAGGTCACAACATACAGAAGACTGACCGGTACAGCACTGATGAAAGATCAAGACGACTGGTGGGTAGTCGAATACTTGGTGCAGAGAACTTAGAACAGTTGCACCTCTCCAGTGCTGAAATAAAAAAAAAAGTGCCGGAGAGGTCCTTTAAGTCAGGAATTTTCACACAAGTTTTTCTTAGTAATAATAACTTGGTCACAACTAGGGATGATGGAATAGCTTCGGATAGCTCTTTATCTGAATAGCTATAGCGCTCACCGAATAGCTGCATCGGGAACCCAGATACCTGCAGCGCTCCCGATAATCAGCTCTTCGGCTCCACAGCTGCATGTGTCACGGCTCTGTGACATTCACAACACATGCATGGACAGCCCAACGCACATGCAGCTGCGGCACCGAACAGCTGATTATCGGGAGCGCTCCAGGTTACCAATGCAGCTATTCGGTAAGCGTTATAGCTATCCAGATGAGCATTTAACCGAAGCTATTCGATCAACCCTAGTCACAAGTATTAGGACTACCAATAAAAATGAGCAACTAATAAATGTTTACATTTTTCTTTCATAGGAAGCATTAAGGTACTTATGTATTTTCTATAAGAAACATCTGAAAGCTAGACATGCAGTAGCTGTTCAAATAAAATAAGATTTCCATATATGGAGGACAGTTTTTATGTTCTAAAGAAAGAGTTAAACGCTTTCTTGTGATATTGAGGTCATGCATCTGGTGTGAGGGATGTGTAGGTGTTAAATGCATCTATCAGGGAGCAGAATGAATGTGAAATAACTGCATTTTGTAAGGGACTAGAAGGAAGTTGTACAGTAAAAAGCATATTCCATAAAAAGACATAATGTTCACAGTAAAGATTCGGATGACTCATGTCGGAACAAAGCCTGCGTCAGCTGTTCATGGACTCAAACATAATGTAGCTCAGCACCAGCTGTGATATTTTTATATTTTTCAGGGGGAAAAAAAACCATACGTTCAGAAGGAAGCGCCTAATACTTCTACTGGTAGATGTTACCGGGCAGTTTGATGGGAGATGAAATCTCTGCCCAACTCTCAAGCTATTCACGTTTTGTCCTGTGGTTACAAACCTTGTAGATTTACTAATCTTACAGACATGTTTTGTCTCAAAATAAGCCATACTGACTTTTTCTCCATTCGCACCTGAAGCCGCATAGATTACGACCAGATCCTTTTTTTTTTCATTATATACATGGTTGTTACAAAAAAAGTATGGGGTGAGGTATTTTTCAAATAACGTTAGGGACCACTTGCTGCTTTAAATCTAACACCAGTCACAAAGCTGAAAATCTTTTTTCTGGGTGTATGTCACACCACTGTGCATAGACTAAATATACGCACTGCTCAAAAAAATAAAGGGAACACTAAAATCCCACATCCTAGATATCACTGAATCAAATATTCCAGTTGTAAATCTTTATTCATTACATAGTAGAATGTGTTGAGAACAATAAAACCTAAAAATGATCAATGTAAATCACAACTAATATCCCACGGAGGTCTGGAGTTGGAATGATGCTCAAAATCACAGTGGAAAATGAAGTTACAGGCTGATCTAACTTCAGTGGAAATGCCTCAAGACAAGGAAATGATGCTCAGTAGTGTGTGTGGCCTCCACGTGCCTGTATGACCTCCCTACAACGCCTGGCCATGCTTCTGATGAGGCGGCGGATGGTCTCCTGAGGGAACTCCTTCCAGACCTGGACTAAAGCATCCGCCGACTCCTAGACAGTCTGTGGTGCAACTTGACGTTGGTTAATGGTGCGAGGCATGATGTCCCAGATGTGTTTAATCGGATTCATGTCTGGGGAACGGGCGGGCTAGTCCATAGCTTCAATGCCTTCATCTTGCATGAACTGCTGACACACTCCAGACACATGAGGTCTGGCATTGTCCTGCATTAGGAGGAAGCCAGGGACAACCGCATCAGCATATGGTCTCACAAGGGGTCTGAGGATCTCATCTCTACCTAATGGCAGTCATGCTACCTCTGGCGAGCACATGGAGGGCTGTGCAGCCCTCCAAAGAAATGCCACCCCACACCATTACTGACCCACTGCCAAACCGGTCAAGCTGAAGGATGTTGCAGGCAGCAGATCACTCTCCACGGCGTCTCAAGACACATGTGCTCAGTGTGAACCTGCTTTCATCTGTGAAGAGCACAGGGCGCTAGTGGCGAATTTGCCAATCCTGGTGTTCTGTGGCAAATGCCAAGCATCCTGCACGGTGTTGGGCTGTGAGCACAACCCCCATCTGTGGACGTCGGGCACTCAGAACATCCTCATGGAGTCGGCTTCTAACCGTTTGTGCAGACACATGCACATTTGAGGCCTGCTGGAGGTCATTTTGCAGGGCTCTGGCAGTGCTCCTGTTCCTCCTTGCACAAAGGCTGAGGTAGCGGTCCTGCTGCTGGGTTGTTGCTCTCCTACAGCCCCCTCCACGTCTCCTGGTGTACTGGCATGTCTTCTGGTAGTGCCTCCAGCCTCTGGACACTACGCTGACAGACACAGAAAACCTTGCCACAGCTCGCATTGATGTGCCATCCTGGATGAGCTGCACTACCTGAGCTACTTGTGTGGGTTGTAGAGTCCGTCTCACGCTACCAAGAGTGTGAAAGCACAACCAACATTCAAAAATGACCAAAACATCAGCCAGAAAGCATTGGTACTGAGATGTGGTCCCCACCTGCAGAACCACTCCTTTATTGTGTGTCTTGATAATTGGCAATAATTTCCATGCTGTCTATTCCATTTGCACAACAGCAAGTGAAATTAATTGTCAGTGTTGCTTCCTAAGGCTTCTTTCACACTTGCGTTGGTACGCGGCTGTCGCTTAGCGTCGGCGCGACATACCATCGGACGTTGTGAAAATTCGGCACAACGTGGGCAGCAGATGCAGCTTTTCAATGCATCCGCTGCCCATTATAAAGTCCCGGGGAGGAGGGGGCGTAGTTCCGGCCGCGCATGCGCGGTAGGAAATGCAGGATTCAACGTACGAAAAAAAGTTCCCTTGAACATTTTTCCGTGACGACGGTCCGCCAAAACACGACGCATCCAGTGCACGACGGGCGCGACGTATGGCCATACGTCGCGATCTGTCGGCAATACAAGTCTATGGGGAAAAAACGCATCCTGCGGGCACATTTGCAGGATGCATTTTTTTCCCAAAACGACGCATTGCGAAGGAGGCCAAATGACGCAAGTGTGAAAGTAGCCTAAGTGGACAGTTTGATTTCACAGAAGTTTGATTAAGTTTGAGTTATATTCTGTTGTTTGTGTTCCCTTTATTTTTTTGAGCAGCGAATTTATTTACTAGGAAAAAATAAACGCCAGTTTCCTGCATGTCACAAACGTTTTATTCATTTAACTTATTACTGGGGTTTCACCAGTCCTAATGTAGTATCGGTAGTTACAAATCAATGTCAATATTACATGTGTATACGCATTTACCTTTGTACCAAATTAATCATAAAATGAGTCATGCGCAGGCATGTACTATGGAGGCCAGAGAATGAACTTCAATCCAATATTGCAGCCAGCATGCAGCCAGCGGGTAAGGAAAGGGTGAATCAAACACCCGAAAACCCCGCCTCTATGGCTGAAAATTGTTCCCTCCAAATTCAGATGACAGAGTCCCTTTAAGTAGTCAGTGATTTTTCCCTTCTATCTGTTTCAGGGCTTGGTCTCTGCTCTCCCTGCTCGCTTCATTTTCTCCTTTACAATGCGAACTGACAGTGCGCTCTCTCAACGCTTCTCATTAGAGAGCAAACTGTCACGATAGGACTGGTGAGTAAACTGGGACCAGGGGCACCTTTCCTGGCCCTAGCACTAGGGGGCACCCTAGCTCACCCTGTTCCCCGAGATACCTCACATGGTGAGGATACCGGGCCCTCTGCCCTTGCCCTGACTCCTGGCTGTAGCCCTGCTTCTGTCCCTCTCCCCCACCCGGGGGGAAGAGAGGTGCTACTGTGTACATCAACCCGACAGGCGAATAAGGACAAAGGTAAAAGAAAATTCTCACAAATTATACTCTTATAAATAACAGAGGTATTCACCAGGGTGTGAACGACGGGGAAGAAAATAAGGCAGGAATGGATGAGGAATTTCCAAGTGTACAAACCAAGCAACAGTCGCACAATAAACTCCTCCAGCTCTCCTTATTCACACCAGCTCTTCTCACTCCAGGTCTATGTAGCAATTGCTAACTCAGACAAAGACCTGGCCCGAAGGCCTAGCTTTTATAGGAGAGAGGGGTGGCTAACCAAGCACAGCTGAATGCAGGGATTTCCACATGGCCAATTAACCCCTGTCCTGCAGAAAGAAAACATTTTATACACTGGAAAAGTGCTTCTCAGCGGCAAAGCAAGAGCCATCAAACGCTGCAGTCTTCTGGCACTGCTCTGTTGCGGTAACTCCGTGACACTCACTGCGTATTGAAAAGGAATACCGCACTGTTAGCAGGGAGATCAAGCTGAGCATGCATTGGAATTGACAATAGATGCATGCTCAGTAGAGTAGGGACTGGCCCAGCCTCCAGAACAGACATCACTGATGTCTGTCTGTTAGTCTGCAGCACTGACATCACATTGATTGTGCTGCAGCCAATAACAATTTAATGAATCTGCCCAAGTTGACGCTAAGAGCCACTGAACTCACGGTCTGCAGATGTTAAGTGACATTAGAACTGCAATAAATAACACCAGTAGCAGTGGCGGAAACAAAGTACTAATCACATAGAACACGTCACACTACTTAATTTGAAAAAGGTTTCACAGATAGATCACTCCTCACTTAAATACATAATCATGGCACTCCTTAGAGCAAGTGAAATGAAGTAGATAGTAATAACTGGTCCAAAGCATCAATTTTATTTAACGATTCTGTCATGCAAGACCTTTAGAATAATGCTAAGAACAAAAAAAAATCAACAAAATCTAAATATATGTCTCCTACACTATCATACTGACATCTCAGTAGACATGCAGAGTCAAGAAATACAAAGACATACTGTACTGATAGGGAATTTAGATCGTGAGCCCCAACGGGGACACTGATGATAATGTGTGCAAACTGTAAAGCGCTGCGGAATATGTTAGCGCTATATAAAAATAAAGATTATTATTATTATTAATACATAGCATACAGGTGCTTTTCTAGATATGTCATATTCGGGTATAACCAAGAGCCATAGGTAAGATGCATAGAGAAAGATAGGTCATGAAAAATAAAGAGAGAAGCCATGTATTGGAGAAGAATAAATGAGCAATTGGAGAATATGCAAACTGCCCCTTCAGAGAAAAAGAGGACTTAAACTCTATAGCGCCACCTGTTGGAAGTAGCGATCCTACAAGTCACAATCAACTCTTTAACGAGTCGTGCAATATGACTTAGGATTAAAGCCAAATCAGTATCTCAATTCGCAGACACGGTGTTTCGGGCTGTTGGCCCTCGTCAGTGCGAAGCATGAGAACTAATTTGGCTAGGTGAGAGGCTCTGGACTGGGGTCTAAGGGGTATCGTTTCTCCTTGTGGAGAGTGACATACCGTCTCTGGCTTGTCAATTGGAGAATAAACATTTTAAGGACAAACTCTCCCTGGCTTTTTTTTGCAGTTGGATTTATATTTCAACTGTTATATGGATATTTGTACATTTTCTCAAGCAAAACCCATCCATGTGAACAGAGCCTTGCCCTGGCCATCTCTAGATATTTACAGTGATATTTTCCACTTTTCGGGAGGTTTTTGTGTTGCACTGCAGTATTAAAACTGATGGGGAGGTATTTTGACCTGTAGTGTTTTTTTCTGCTGAAGATAAGGTTTTTAATGCTAGACTGCAGTAAATTTTTAGCAATAGTGGGGATTATATTTTGTGATCCTGTTTTTTGGCCCCGCTGGGTAGTGTGTTGTACCGTGGTTATTGCTTGGTGCTTATGGAGTAGTATGTTGTCAGCACTGAGGTATTTGGAGCTGTTAAAGGGGGTATTATGTGTGCTACATGGTGGTATTCAGTTGAAACCGCTGAGGGTAACATGGGCACAGAATGGTTAGTTTTTTTTGGCACAGCTTCAAAGGTAAGATGTGCATTTCAAGTTGGGACCACAGCATTATAATGGATTGGCTAGTGAGGCCCAAGTAAAATATATTTGTGAAGACATCGACTAGTGGTAGCCGGGTCAGAGCATCATGTCCCCTAGCATGACTATAAAGAAAAGTTAAAAAATATGATAAATGCTTTTTATATTTTGTACATTAAAAATATTTTGTAAAAATACTAAACTTTATACAACCTACATCTTCTGAACTGTTGAATCGTAATTACATATACAACAAAGATTATACTCAAATGGTGTAATGGAAGAAAAAAAATTCCTAATATGGCTGTCTGCAATATTGCCAAAGAATTGAGACGGAACATAAGTTGGTATGCGTGCAATGTCTAAGATCACGTTCACACTGGCCATTTCACAGTCAAACCCCCCCCCCCCCCAAAAAAAAAAAAAAAAGAGCAAATAACCTATTGTAAGTAAATAGTAATAGTACATGTAAATAATACAGGGAAACTTAGGCTAGGTTCACATAACGTTATGGCGGTACGTTTAACGGACTATGTTACACCGCGGTGTAACGTAGTCCGTTAACGCCGCCATTGCTTGTAATGGTGAACGCATCGCTAGCGCACGCCGACATTGGGCGTGTGCTAGCGATGTGCCGTCATTTGAGTGACGGACCGCGAACGCTGCTTGCAGCGTTCGCGGTCCGTTCCTCGCTAGCGCAGATCGGGATCAGCAAACGAGATCCCTTTTGGCACATTGCGTTAGCGCAGTCCGTAGCGCTATGCGCTAAGCGGACTGCCCTAACGCAATGTGAACCTAGCCTTATTAACACCATTCTGATCAAATAAGCGTAGATAAAAGACATCCTACCAAGACAAGGTCTACCCAATCTGGATGGTCCTATGTTGACTAGTATTAAAACCTTACCTTGTGTCAGCTGACCTCGATGTCAATAAAAGCAAAGGACAGGGTCCGCCAACCTCATTGTCAATAAAGGCAGAGAGCAGGGTCCGCCAACCTCAATGTCAATAAGGGCAGAGGGTAAGGTCCACCGACCTCAATGTCAATAAGGGCAGAGGGTAGGGTCTGCCAACCTCATTGTCAATAAAGGCAGAGGACAGGGTCCACCAACCTCAATGTCAATAAGGGCAGAGGAAAGGGTCTGCCAACCTCATTGTCAATAAGGGCAGAGGAAAGGGTCCGCCAACCTCAATGTCAATAAGGGCAGAGGAAAGGGACGCCGACCTCAATGTCAAGGGCAGAGGGTAGGGTCCACCAACCTCAATATCAATATGGGCAGAGGAAAGGGTCCGCCCACCTCAATGTCAATAAGGGCAGAGGGTAGGGTCCGCCAACCTCAATGTCAATAAGGGCAGAGGGTAGGGTCCGCCAACCTCAATGTCAATAAAGGCAGAGGAGAGGGTCCACCGACCTCAATGTCAATAAGGGTAGAGGACAGGGTCCGCCGTCCTCAATGTCAATAAGGGCAGAGGAAAGGGTCCGTCGACCTCAATATCAATAAGGGCAGAGGAAAGGGTCCGCTGACCTCAATGTCAATAAGGGCAGAGGGTAGGGTCCGCCGACCTCAATGTCAATAAGGGCAGAGGACAGGGTCCACCAATCTCAATGTCAATAGAGGCAGAGGACAGGGTCCGCCAACCTCAATGTCAATAAGGGCAGAGGGTAGGGTCGTCCATGGAAAGCTATAGAGAGAATGCCTAGCTCAGAAAGGGGGGATGGGCATGCCCCTGTTTGTACAATGTAAAATAAACTACAGCAAAACCTAACTAATGAGCCAGGGCATAAGCTGGTATGTGTTTATACTGACCAATTCACAGACCATACCCAAGAAAAAAAAACCAAATGAGCACAGACTCTATAGCAAGTAAATCATAATGGTACATGTAAATAACATAAGAGTACAGTCATGGCCAAAATTTTTGAGAATGACACCAAAATTATATTTTCACATGATCTGCTGCCCTCTGGTTTTTATTAGTGTTTGTCTGATGTTTTTATCACATACAGAAAAATAATTGCAATCATATTATGAGTACCAATAGGTTATATTGACAGTTAGAATGAGTTAATGCAGCAAGTCAATATTTGCAGTGTTGACCCTTCTTCTTCAAGACCTCTGCAATTCTCCCTGGCATGCTCTCAATCAACTTTTGGACCAAATCCTGACTGATAGCAGTCCATTCTTGCATAATCAATGCTTGCATTTTGCCAGAATTTGTTGTTTTTTGTTTGTCCACCCGTCTCTTGATGATTGACCACAAGTTCTCAATGGGATTAAGATCTGGGGAGTTTCCAGGCCATGGACCCAAAATCTCTATGTTCTGTTCCATGAGCCATTTAGTTATCACCTTTGCTTTATGGCAAGGTGCTCCATCATGCTGGAAAAGGCATTGTTGGGTGCCAAACTGCTCTTGGATGGTTGGGAGAAGTTGCTCTTGGAGGACATTCTGGTACCATTCTTTATTCATGGCTGTGTTTTTAGGCAAGACTGTGAGTGAGCCGATTCCCTTGGCTGAGAAACAACCCCACACATGAATGGTTTCAGGATGCTTTACAGTTGGCATGAGACAAGACTGGTGGTAGCGCTCACCTCTTCTTCTGCGAATAAGCTGTTTTCCAGATGTCCCAAACAATCGAAAGGGGGATTCATCAGAGAAAATGACTTTGCCCCAGTCCTCAGCAGTCCATTCCCTGTACCTTTTGCAGAATATCAGTCGGTCCCTGATGTTTTTTCTGGAGAGAAGTGGCTTATTTGCTGCCCTCCTTGAAACCAGGCCTTGCTCAAAGAGTCTCCGCCTCACAGTGCGTGCAGAAGCACTCACACCAGCCTGCTGCCATTCCTGAGCAAGCTCGGCACTGCTGGTAGTCCGATCCCGCAGCTGAAACAGTTTTAAGATACGGTCCTGGCGCTTGCTGGTCTTTCTTGGGCGCCCTGGAGCCATTTTGACAACAATGGAAGCTCTCTCCTTGAAGTTCTTGATGATGCGATACATTGTTGACTGAGGTGCAATCTTTGTAGCTGCGATACTCTTCCCTGTTAGGCCATTTTTGTGCAGTGCAATGTTGGCTGCACGTGTTTCTTTAGAGATAACCATGGTTAACTGAAGAGAAACAATGATACCAAGCACCAGCCTCCTTTTAAAGTGTCCAGTGATGTCATTCTTACTTAATCATGACTGATTGATCGCCAGCCCTGTCCTCATCAACACCCACACCTGTGTTAATGGATCAATCACTAAAACGATGTTAGCTGCTCCTTTTAAGGCAGGACTGCAATGATGTTGAAATGTGTTTTGGGGGTTAAAGTTCATTTTCTGGACAAATATTGACTTTGCAAGTACAGTAATTGCTGTTAAGCTGATCAGTCTGACATTCAGGAGTATATGCAAATTGCCATTAGAAAAAATGAAGCAGTAGACTTTGGAAAAATTAATATTTGTCTCATTCTCAAAATTTTTGTCCATGACTGTACATAGTTAACATGAGAAAAAAATGAACTTTTTTGAATCTACCAAATGTCTGCAATGAAACAGAGTGAAAAATTTAAAGGGGTCTGAATACTTTCCATACCCACTGTATCATAACGATAGGTCATCAATTTATTGTGAAGGAACAGCTCCTTTAATGTAGTAAACCTGCAGTTTTCCTTTAAAGTGAAGTAGTAACAAACAACTTCCAACCTAGATATTATTTAACACACCATGCAGAAGTGAAGTGTTTTCTTCCTGTCAATTTTCCACTTAGAATCCAGTCCAATATGTTTCCTCTGCAATGTCTGAATTCTCATCTTCCTATTTCATTATTGATGGGATCCCTCAATTATTTATAAGCTTCCTCTATAAAGGAGTTCTCCGCCCAAATATGCACTATCAAATGGAGAAAATGTGTTTATTATTACTTCTACCATGGCTGGATTTACTGATTTGTTCTGATGTTATAGAGTAATTGGCTTAATGACATTATAACACTCTGGCCTATGATTAAAGTTTTTGTCCACCTTTACAGCCATTTGTTTCTGAGCCTCTAAACTTCTCTCCCCTTCCTTCCTGTTAGTTAATCAAATGTATGTTATGAAGAAGCAGGCGATAAATGGGGATTTCTGCTGGATCAGGCGACAGTCTGTTTGTTGTCTGTTACTGTGGAGAAGCTTAGGTCTTCATGCAAGCTATGGACACAACAGTTGGAAATTTTTAATGAAGACAAAGTTGCTTCTTTTTCATTTTAGATAAAAAAACAAAAAAAAAACAAACTTGTCTGGGCTTTTCTGATGTCTTAGGCCAGGGTCTAATCGTATCTTTGAATATAGTCTTACATTGGGGGTCACCGACCTGCTGCTATCATAGAATCATAGAATGGTAGAGTTGGAAGGGACCTCCTGGGTCATCTCGTCCAACCCCCTGCTCAATGCAGGATTCACTAAACCATCTCAGACATATGTCTGTCCAGCCTCTATTTGAAGACTTCCATTGAAGGAGAATGCCCCACGTCTCTTGCCGGCCTGTTCCACTCATTGATCACCCGTCCCTCACTGTTAAAAAGATTTGTTTCTATTAACTAATTTGTGTCCTCCCTTTCAGTTTCATCACATTGCTTCTAGTCTTTCCTTGTGCAAATGAGAATAAAGATGATCCTTCTACAATGTGACAGTTTGTAGATGGCTATTAATTATCTCAGTCTTCTCTTTTGCAAGCTAAACATTCCCAAATCCTCTAACCATTCCTCATAGGACATAGTTTGCAGACCGGTCACCATTCTGGTCGCTCTTCTGTGAACTTGCTTCAGTTTATTGATGTCTTTTATTAAATGTGGTGCCCAAAACTGGACACAGTATTCCAGATGAGGTCTGACCAAGGAGGAGTAGAGGGAAATAATTACTTCACATGATCTAGGCTCTCTGTTTCTGTTAATGCAACCCAGGAATATGTTTGCCTTTTTTGCTGCTGCATCACACTGTTGACTCATGTGCAGTCTGTGATCTATTAGTATACCCAAGTCTTTTTCATATGTTCTGTTGCTTAGCCCTATTCCTCCCATTCTGTATATGTTTTTTTATTTTTCATGCCCAGATATAGGACTATTCATCTTTCTGCAATTATGCACTTCCTTGGACTACATGCTCCAGCAGAGCTTATGGTTACTAACTTTCCAGTTTATGTAATGCTAGGGATTTTGTGTAAGGTCAGGTGATAGTCTATCTTTATAGTAACAGAAGCATGTTTTCTAGATGGTTATGTACCACAGGCTTCAAGCACAATGCTCTGCTTTACGTCTATATCGGTGGTCACCAAAATGTCTTGCTTTGAGTGCCAAATTCATCTCTGAGAGTTGCCAAATACCTCCAGTTCGAAATTTAGTAAAGTTCATCTGACACACTATTTAGCTTACCATCCATGGTTACGATCACTAACTGTCACTATATTAGTGGTCGTAACCATGGGGTAAGCGACAAAGTGAATCAGAAGAACTATACAACATTTTGAAATGGAGGTATTTGCTAATAACATTATTATTATTACACCTACTACATATTGGGATAGGATCTTGGAGATGGGAATACCCCTTTAAATTCAGGATACTCACTCAGTGGTCTATAGACTGACTGACCTCAGGTGGTGTTGGTGATTGGGCAGTACAAAGAGGGGGACTCGGTACAAAAAGGCGGTTCATGCTTCATTGTATTTTCCCACAGCTGACACAAGGGTAAAGCTCACTGCATAGAGATCTTCACTGCTAATGAGTTCAGTAAAGGGGTTGCATCAGAATGTGCCATAATCTTGAGAACTGTAACAATCTCTCAAATAAAAATTTCCAATTCCATCTGGTGCCCAATCACCAGTAAAAGGAGAGGTGGCAACGCATGCCTCGTGCACGGCTGTATTCACAACTCCTTTATCAATAAATTGAAAGAGGCAGCACATGTGCAATTTCTCTACTCGCTTGTGCGATTGGAAGCCGGCTTGAACAGGACATTTTGGGAAACCCATTCTGGAAGTAGCCACAGATGTCAGAGGTGAGACCTGTATCTATCAGATATGTCTTTTTATGCAACAGCCCCTTTAACCCCTTCTCAGTCTTGGATGTATTGGGTAACTCATGGTCATTTTGTGCGCACAGAAGAGGTGTGTGCACGATCGCCGCCGGGTGTTCAGCTAACGTAGCTGACACAATGCTCTCACTGCAAGGATCGGTTGTGGCAGTTTAACCCCATAAATGCTGTGATCGATTATCGATCGCAGCATTTAGAAGGGAGTGGGAGGGGGCTCCCTCTCCCCCCATTCGGCACCCCTGCACATCGCATCATGGGGGCCCGATCATTGCTATGGTGACCCGAGGTCATCATGACAATATCCGGCTCACCAGGCATAGTCTAAGGGCTTGTGTCAGTGCAGCACTGACAGTTCTAAACCATTGCAATGCTGGTGCATTTCAATAGTTTAAAACAGCGATCAGGCTGCTGAAAGTGAAAGTCCCAAAGAGAGACTAAGTAAAAAAAAAAAAAAAAAAGTTGTCAAAATATCTTGCTAAAAAATGACATGATAATAAAGCAATATATTTTACCCATAAAGTTGTATTTTTATGTAAAAAAAAATGCATGTTTGGTATTGCTGCATCCAGAGCGACCCGCCTCATAAAACTTCACATTAGTTAACCCCTTCAGTGAACACCGTAAAAATATTAAAAAAGGACAAAAATTATGCTTTTTAATTATACTGCAGAACAAAAAGTGGAATATGAAAGCGATCAAACAGACAAACAAAATAATAACGACTACGTCATCTTGTCTGGCAAAAAACAAGCTGCCATACATCTCAATCGGTCGAAAAATAAAGAAGTTATAGCTCTCCCAATAAAGCGACGCAAAAGTAATATTTTTTTTTTCTATAAAATAGTTTTTACTATGTAAAAGAGCCAAAACATAAAAAAAATATAAATGTGTTATCGCTATAACCTAAAGCATAAAACTGCCTTAGGCTACGTTCACATTTGCGTTGTGCGGTGCTGCGTCGGCGATGCAACGCACAACGCAATCAAAAACGCATGCAAAACACATTGTTTTGTGACGCATGCGTCCTTTTTTGGCATGATTTTGGACGCAAAAAAAATGCAACTTGCTGCGTCTTCTGCGCCCTGACGCTTGCGCCAAAAAAGACGCATGCATCACAAAACGCAAGACAACGCATGTCCATGCGCCCCCATGTTAAATATAGGGGCGCATGACGTATGCGTCGCCGCGGTTGCTCCCGACGCAGCCCTGCAAAACGCTAATGTGAGCGTAGCCTTATCAATTTTACCACACATGGAACGGCATAAAAAACACACCCAAAAAACAGTTTCTGAATTGCTGCTGTTTGCTCATTCTGCCTCCCAGAAATTGGAATCAAAAGCGGGAAAAAACCTTTGTCTGAAAATGGTACCAATAAAAACATCAACTCGTCCTGGAGGCCAAAATATGGAAAAATTATAGCTCTCAAAATGTGGTGATGCAAAAACTTATTTTTGCTTGCAATAAAAAGTGTTTTAGTGTGACAGCAGCCAAACCTAAAAACCCGATATAAATCTGGTATTGCTGTAGTCGCACTGACCTGAAGAATAATGTCGCCTAATCACTTATACCGCACGAGGAATGGCGTAAAAAATAAATAAAACCAATTCTTCACATGCTGTTGATTTCTTCATTTTGCCTTCCAAAGCTTCCAAAGATCGCAGTAAGGCTTTGGCGCACATTTATCCTGCGCTCTGCTGAGTGCTTACACCGGAGTTTCCTTGTAAATCTCTGAAATATGATCCAGACAGAACCTCTGGTGAACCTTCGGTCCATGCCCGTAGAAGCGCTGATTGCGCGAAATGGCCGTCGTCCCCTCCACACTCCCCACACCCTCACCGTTACCCGCCGAGCCGAATGAATTGTTTGTAACCGAATTCTTGGTACATTAAAGGCTACAGTGTCACGCAAGCTGGGTGAGTGCCGCACACTTTCTTTCCTCTTGAAACAAAGACTAAAACTAAATTTTGGTGGTAATTTTTTCTCCTCTGCCCAATAGTATAAAATTCTGTGGCACACGTGTGGTGGTGCCAATATGATCCCTGCACCAACTGGGGCAAAAAAAAAACATTTTAGTGTTAAAAATGTAATTATTAATTCTTCACCGCCCGATGGTATAAATATTAGAACTGCACCCCTAGATGAACTCTAATATGGTGCTTCTTACCCTCTAAGCTTTGCACTGTTCCACAAAACTAGTTTTCGACCACATGTGGGGTATTGGCATACTTAGGAGAAATTGCGCAACAAATTCGGGGGTCCATTTTCTCCTGCTATCCTAACAACATTTTTGTGGGAAAATTAATATATATATTTTTTTAATTTCACAAATCAATGTTATAAAATTCTGTGATGCACCTGTGGGTTCAATGTGCTCACCACATGTCTAGATAAATTTCTTGAACGGTGTAGTTTTCAAAATGGGGTCACTTGTGGGGATTTCCACTGTTTACGCACATCAGGGGCTCTCCAGACACGACATGACACCTGCCAATCATTGCGTCAAAGTCTGGGTTCCATAATGTGTGTCCATCTTTTCTGAGCCCTCCCGTACACCCAAACAGTAGTTTTCTTCCACATATGGGGTATCTGCGTACTCAGGAGAAATTGCACAACAAATTTTGGGTTCTATATTCTCCTGTTACCCTTGTGTAAATAAAAACTTTGGGGCTAAAAGAACATTTTTGTGGGAAAAATTTGATTTTTTTTTCATTTTCACAGCTCTACATTATAAACATCTGTACAGCACCTGGGGGTTGAAGGTGCTCCCACCCATCTAAATACATTCCTTTAGGGGTCTATTTTCCAAACTGTGGTCATTTGTGGGGGGTTTCCACTGTTTAGGAACATCAGGGGCTCTACAAAAGCGACATGGTGTCCGATCTAAATTCCAGCCAATTTTAATTTTAAAAAGTCAAATGGCGCTCCTTCCCTTCCGAGCCCTGCTGTGCACCCAAACAGTGGTTCCCCCCACATATGACGTACGCTAATGATTCCAGCCAATTTTGCTCACCAAAAGTCAACTTTCCTTCTGAGCCCTGACGTGCACCAAAACAGTAGTTTCCCCCCACATATGCAGTATCGGCATACTCCTTAGAAATAGCACAACAAATTTGGGGGTCCATTTTCTCCTGTTACCACTGTGAAATTAAAAAAATTGGGGTCTAAAGTAACATGTTAATTTTTTCTATCCAAATTCCATTAATTCCTGTAAAGCACCTTAAGGGTTAATAAACTTCTTGGATGCGGATTTCATCACCTTGAGGGGTGCATTTTTTAGAATGGTTTCACTTCTGGGTACTTTCTGTCATATAGGCCCTTCAAAGTTACTTCAAATGTGGTACCTGAAAAAGAAAAAAAAATAGTTTTGTAAATTTTCATGGAAAAATGAGAAATCACTGGTCAAATTTTAAGGGTATGTGCACACGCTGCGGAAAACGCTGCGGATCCACAGCGCTTCCGCAGCTGCGGGTCCGCAGCGGTTTCCCATAAGTTTACAGTTCAATGTAAAGCTATGGGAAACAAAAAACGCTGTGCACATGCTGCGGAAAAAAACATGCGGAAACGCAGCGGTTTACATTCCGCAGCATGACACTTCTTTCCGCGGATTCCACAGCGGTTTTACAGCTGCTCCTATGGAAAACCGCAGTTGTAAAACCACAGTGAAAACCGCAGAAAAAGCGCGGTAAATTTGCGATAAATCTGCAGCAAAAATGCAGCGTTTTTGCCCTGCAGATTTATCAAATTCACTGCAGAAAAATCCACAGTGGACAAGAATACGTGTGCACATACCCTAACCCTTCTAACTTCATAACCAAAAAGAAAATTATGTTTCAAAAATTGTGTTAATAATTAGAGATGAGCGAATAGCTGTGGATAACTCCTTATTCGAATAGCTGCATTGGTATCCCGGATACCTGGAGCGCTCTCGATAATCAGCTGTTCGACAGTCACAACACATTATTGGAGAGCTCAACACACAGGCTCTCCATGCATGTGTTGTGATACACAGCCGCAACACATGCAGCTGCGGCGCCGAACAGCTGATTACCCGGGTTCCCAATGCAGCTATTCGGTAAGCGCTATAGCTTTTGGATAAGGAGTTATCCGAAGCTACTCACTCATCTCTACTGGTAATGCAAAGTAGACATGTGGGAAATGCTATTTATTATCTATTTTGTGTGACATATCTCTGGTTTGAGGGCATAAAAAAAATTCCTCAAATAAATTCAAGTCATATCAAACAAAATTTCACCACTATCCTGAAATACAATATATCATGAAAAACAGTCTCAGAATTACTGGGTTCCGTTGAAGCATTCCGGAGTTATTACCTAATAAAGTGACACTGGTCAGAAAAATTTGGCCTGGCCATTAGGGTGAAAACAGGCTTGGTGGAGTGAAAGGGTTAAACATGTTATATAATAATTTAATTTGTAAATTATTTTTTTCTAACCAAATAAATATCCTAATGCTCCAGCATCTCCTGTCTTTTTTCAAGGTCCCTCATGTTGATGTTACAGCTACCCATATTCAACTGCTGCAGGCAATCCCTGGCTTCTGGAGTGATGGTTGCACAGGTATCACTGCTGAGCGATCCATCAGTCACATGTGGGCAGTCAATACATGGGAACAGAAATGTGTTCGCTTTTTTTCTCTTTACCAACTGGAGATAAAATATGTCCCAATTTTTATTTGTGAATGGGGTGTGAAACCAGTGCCACCCAGCCTCTGCCTCTTTTTATCTCTTCTACAGGAATGATGCAGTTAGTGGCGGATTATAATGAGGTCAATCTGGGCGATAGCCCTGGGCCCAGTGGTGTGGGGGGGCCCTGGGCTACCGCTCAGATTGACCGCCGCCATCAGGGCATTACTGCCCTGACTGGCGTATGGGCCCGGTGGGCAGAGGGGGCCAGCATCGGGCCCCGACTCATCTGCTCACCGGGCCCCTACCGGCGCTGCGGCAGTTTAACATCAATAGTTAACAGCCGCCAACCACTTGGAGGTTGGCAGCTGACGTCAGCCGCAGCGCGCACGTCACCGGCATCTGATGTCATTGTCAGTCGCCGGCGAGTGCGCGCTGCTGGAGGGAGCTTCGCCGGGACAGGTGAGGAGAACTAGGTTTTTAAATTTTTTTTTATTGCGAACGGCAATCCGGGGGGCCCGGGCCAGAATGCTGTACACTGGGGGCAGAGATGCTGGACACACTGGGGGCAATATGCTGGACACACTGGGGGCAGGATGCTGGTGACACTGGGGGCAATATTCTGGAGACACTCGGGGCAATATTCTGGAGACACTCGGGGCAATATGCTGGAGACACTCGGGGCAATATGCTGGAGACACTGGGGGCAATATGCTGGACACACTGGGGCAGGATCCTGGACACACTGGGGGCAATATTCTGGAGACACTCGGGGCAATATGCTGGAGAAACTGGGGGCAATATGCTGGACACACTGGGGGCAGGATCCTGGACACACTGGGGGAAATATTCTGGACACACTGGGGGCAATATGCTGGACACACTGGGGCAGAATGCTGGACACACTGGGGGCAATATGCTGGAGACACTGGGGAAGATTGCTGGACACACTGGGGGCAATATGCTGGACACACTGGGGGCAATATGCTGAAGACACTGGGGGCAATATGCTGGACACACTGGGGCAGGATGCTGGACACACTGGGGCAATATGCTGGACAAACTGGGGGAAATATGCTGGACACACTGGGGCAATATGCTGGACACACTGGGGGCAATATGCTGGACACACTGGGGACAAGATGCTGGACACACTGGGGGCAGGATGCTGGACACACTGGGCAGGATGCTGGACACATTGGGGCAGAGATGCTAGACATTGGGGGCAGGATGCTGGACACACTGGGGGCAGGATGCTGGACACACTGGTGGCAGGACGCTGGACACACTGGGGCAGAATGCTGGACACACTGGGGGCAATATGCTGGAGACACTGGGGCAGATTGCTGGACACATTGGGGGCAGAGATGCTGGACACACTGGGGACAGAGATGCTGGACACACTGGGGGCAGGACTGGAGACAGATGGGACAGGATTGGAGACATTGGCAGACTGTAGATACAGGGCATGATTGGAGACACGGGGCAGAATGAAAGACATGGGGCAGGATTGGACACAGATCATGCAGGATCATGGGGCAGGATGGATACGATGGAGACCGATGGGGCAGGATGGGAGATCATATGGGGCAGGATGGATACTCATGAGGGCATGATGGGAGAACATATGGCTGGAGCCAGGAATGAGATACACGGGGCCAGGATGGGGGATATTATTATTACCATAGGGGCTAATTAAGGGATATTATTACTGCAGTGATGTATTTATTTTATTTTTTGAGGACACTGTTTTAAATGGGGGGGGGGGCGGTCCTGTTGCTATGTAGAGTGACACTATGTTGCCTCTTTTTCCTTCATGTAGTGTAATGTAGAAGTTGGGAAAAATTAAGTAATGTGTTCTGCAAGCGGAGCTCGAGATAACTGTGTTATTTACTGCAGAGACGAGTCCTGGCTGGATGAAGTGATGACGGTCTGTGCTGGATGAAAGATGAACGACTTCACCTAGAGACGTCACTGGTGAGTCAGTGTGTTACCTATACACTGACACTATACACTGTATACTACAGGTCCTTCTCAAAAAATTAGCATATAGTGTTAAATTTCATTATTTACCATAATGTAATGATTACAATTAAACTTTCATATATTATAGATTCATTATCCACCAACTGAAATTTGTCAGGTCTTTTATTGTTTTAATACTGATGATTTTGGCATACAACTCCTGATAACCCAAAAAACCTGTCTCAATAAATTAGCATATCAAGAAAAGGTTCTCTAAACGACCTATTACCCTAATCTTCTGAATCAACTAATTAACTCTAAACACATGCAAAAGATACCTGAGGCTTTTATAAACTCCCTGCCTGGTTCATTACTCAAAACCCCCATCATGGGTAAGACTAGCGACCTGACAGATGTCAAGAAGGCCATCATTGACACCCTCAAGCAAGAGGGTAAGACCCAGAAAGAAATTTCTCAACAAATAGGCTGTTCCCAGAGTGCTGTATCAAGGCACCTCAATGGTAAGTCTGTTGGAAGGAAACAATGTGGCAGAAAACGCTGTACAAGGAGAAGAGGAGACCGGACCCTGAGGAAGATTGTGGAGAAGGACCGATTCCAGACCTTGGGGAACCTGAGGAAGCAGTGGACTGAGTCTGGTGTGGAAACATCCAGAGCCACCGTGCACAGGCGTGTGCAGGAAATGGGCTACAGGTGCCGCATTCCCCAGGTAAAGCCACTTTTGAACCATAAACAGCGGCAGAGGCGCCTGACCTGGGCTACAGAGAAGCAGCACTGGACTGTTGCTAAGTGGTCCCAAGTACTTTTTTCTGATGAAAGCAAATTTTGCATGTCATGAACAGCCTGGGGCCCTGGCTACTCTTAAGGTACCGTCACACTTAGCGACGCTGCAGCGATACCGACAACGATCCGGATCGCTGCAGCGTCGCTGTTTGGTCGCTGGAGAGCTGTCACACAGACAGCTCTCCAGCGACCAACGATGCCGGTAACCAGGGTAAACATCGGGTAACTAAGCGCAGGGCCGCGCTTAGTAACCCGATGTTTACCCTGGTTACCATCCTAAAAGTAAAAAAAAACAAACAGTACATACTTACCTACCGCTGTCTGTCCTCCAGCGCTGTGCTCTGCACTCCTCCTGTACTGTCTGTGTGAGCACAGCGGCCGGAAAGCAGAGCGGTGACGTCACCGCTCTGCTTTCCGGCTGACCGACGCTCACAGCCAGTACAGGAGGAGTGCAGAGCACAGCGCTGGAGGACAGACAGCGGTAGGTAAGTATGTACTGTTTGTTTTTTTTTACTTTTAGGATGGTAACCAGGGTAAACATCGGGTTACTAAGCGCGGCCCTGCGCTTAGTTACCCGATGTTTACCCTGGTTACCAGTGAAGACATCGCTGAATCGGTGTCACACAAGCCGATTCAGCGATGTCTGCGGGGAGTCCAGCAACCAAATAAAGTTCTGGACTTTCTTCCCCGACCAGCGACAGCACAGCAGGGGCCTGATCGCTGCTGCCTGTCACACTGGACGATATCGCTAGCGAGGACGCTGCAACGTCACGGATCGCTAGCGATATCGTCTAGTGTGACGGTACCTTTAATCCACCCCTGGATGCAGTGAGTGAACCTTAGTGGGGTTTTTTCTTTTTTAAATCTTGAAAGGTTATAGACTTCTCCCTAAAAGCATCTTCACATGAAACACTGAGTCCTTTTTGCGCTTTTAATAGAATGTGTAATTATGTTTAGCATAGAGTCTGCTGTGCATAGTTTGATAGACACTTTAAATCCTAGCAGGGGAGAATATAATTCCTATACTTAGAAAAGTAATTGATATATGAAGAAAGCGTGCATTAGAGAATTCTGAACCAGCATGTATCACAGAGGCGATTCGTGCCATATGAAAATAGGGGAGCGGAAGAAGCTTGTTTGCATATATTTTGCATATCATGATGACGATGAAGTTATTAGCATACAGAGAGATTCGGGACAGCTGCCACATAAAAGGATAAAAAGCGGATATGCCATTCACTCGCACTCATAAGCAGTCTTGCGTCGAGCACTGAGCAGGATACGTGGGAGCTGACACCGCTGATAATATGCCTTCATCATAGTATAACTGCCAATCATTTACAGTATTTTTAGCTCTACATAAGAAAAGCAATCATTATACTTTACTTTGTGCCAAACAATATAGTTTGCTTTCTTGCTGCGTGCTGCCTAAAATAAACACCTCTTTATAATAATACGTTTATTTCTATAAATATATACATATGTATGTTATGTCAAATGTTAGGCATTAAGCCTAGTGCACACAGCAGAGCTCGGTAATAGGGCTCCCAAAGAGGTGCATAAGGCCTAGGCTATACCACCACAGATTTCTGGTTGCACATCATAAGTGTAGGAATCAGATATGGACTTAACATTTTGGTCCGTGTGATGTAGAGAAACTCCAGCAGCCATTTACAATCGTCATCACTGCTTGAACCTTCAATCGTGTTCTTACAGTATTCAGTACAAATTTGATAGACAGCACACAGCTTTGCACTAAAGGATCCGTATATGCTGTACCTCAGTGAGTATGAGCCCTTGCTTTCTTTTTAGAAGAGAATAGTCCAATTGATGGTTTCCTAGTGGCACAGAGTAATAGGCGTTACTAGGATTCCTTTACTACTGGTTGAAACAGAAAATAAGGATCCTTAATGGGAAATGTTGCATGGAAAGGTTGTTGCATTGCATGCATACCTCCCAACTTTTAAAAATTAGAAAGGGGGACACAAACAGCGGTGCACGTAGCTGCAATTTTTATATACACAGACAGTACATCTTCTGATACCCGGCCGGACTGGGTCCACACACAGCTCTGCTACATTAATACACACAACTCTTATGTCAATATATGCACACCGCTCTGGTACATTAATACACACATTCACACACAGCTCTGCTACATTAATACACACAACTCTTATGTCAATATATGCACACCGCTCTGGTACATTAATACACACATTCACACACAGCTCTGCTACATTAATACACACAACTCTTATGTCAATATATGCACACCGCTCTGGTACATTAACACACACATTCACACACAGCTCTGCTACATTAATATACACAGCTATCCTACAATAATACACATACGCACACAGCTCTTCTACATTAATATACACATGGACACAGCTGTGCTACATTAGTACACACAAACACACAACTATGTGTAGTGCTGGCGTGTCTGCCCTCTGCCTCCATTCCCTGGCAGAGATGCCAACTCAGTTACTGCTGCAGTCCCACTCTTCCTCCCTCTTCTCCTGCTGTCCAGGGTTCAAGCACAGCGTGCAGATCTCTGGGCACTGTGCTTAGGGTGCGCACTCCCTCCTCCTTAAAGAGGCCACATGCGCACCATCCTAAAGTGTCCCCAGCCAATGGCTGGGAAACCAGCGCTATTTCAGGCACTTCTACCTGCATGGACTTCCAACCTCTTTACGGATCCCAATTCTTTTCATGTGTCTCCTGCAAACAAGTTGTCCTCGGCCCTTTTTTTCAATGAACCCCTGTTACCAGTCCTGCTACAGTCAGCACTGCAGAAGTTTTTGAGGTAGAGAACATTCTGGCCACTAAGAGGGAAAAACCTTTTTTTCTTGTGGATTGGAAGGGGTTTGGTCCTGAGGAGAGGTCTTGGGAGCCTAGGGAGAATATCCATGTCCCCCTCCTCCTGGAGAGATTCCTTGCAGACTTGAAAAAGATGGGGAGTAAAAGGGGGAATACTGTAGTGCCGATGTTTCTGCCCTCGCCCTCCATTCCCTGGCAGAAACGCCAACTCATTCACCACCATGGTCCCGCACTTCCTCACTCCTCTTCTGCTGCTGATGTCCGGGATATGCTCATAGCGCGTAGATCCCCATGCACTGTTCTTAAGGCTCACGCTCCCTCCTTTTTAAAGGGGTCATGTGCACATCGTCCTGAAGTGTCCCCAGCCAATGGCTGGGAGACAAATACTATTTAAGGCACCTCCACCTACATGGAGGTGCCTGTGCACTGTTGTAGTTTGTATCTAACATGCTTGCTAGTTCTCAGGACCCATTATGCCTGCTTTGTATGTCATCCCACCTGCCTGCCTATCAGCTGTGCCCTTCCTGTTAGCCATGCCTGCCTGCCTGTCTTCCAGCTGTGCCCACCTTCCTTTCTGTATATCATCCATGCCTGTGTGCACCTGCCTGCCAGGATACCAGTTGTGCCCATCAGTACCCACCTGCCTGTGTGTTCGTCTTGCCAGTCACTATACCAGCCATGCCAGCCAGTACTTGCTAAATCTAACATTACTGGCCGTTTCTGCCTCTTGTCCCATGGGGGTCTGCTGCCATCTACCTGAGGTCAGCCCTGGGGTAGCACCTGGTTCCATCTCCTCCGTCTCTCCTCAGATCGCAGTATCACCAGCCTCCATGCATCTGAGGTTCGACTTGGTGAGGCACCTAGTCACGTCCCTCCAGGCTCTCCTCGGATCATGGCGCAGTGGTTCCACCACTCAGTCCATTATACTATGCTATAATAATACACACATATACGCACAGCTCAGCTACATCAATACACGCATATACACACACAGCTCAGCTGCATCAACACACGCATATACACACACAGCTCTCCTACATCAATAAAAAAAATATACACACACGGTTACGTGTGTCTTGCACATTTTATTTTATGTAATTTTATATTATCCATCTTATTCAGTTGCATCCGGGACCTTAAGATACAGACACAAGCTCATGTCGGGACATACCCCCGACTTCCCAGGACAGCTAACCAAACTCAGGACAGTCTCTCTGATCCGTGATGGCTGGGATATACATGCAGAAAAATAATAAGGAATGGTGCAGAGTCATTAGTAATAATAGGAAAACATGGTAAAATCCTGTAAACACTTTGGACTGTGTTCACTCGCTAGTTACGCTACAGTGTGCCCAAGTTTGCAGGTAACCGCTCAGTGTTACTGCAAGCTCATACATTCATTGGGGGCCACAGCTACAAGATGCATCTTGCAAAGCCGGCTTCATAGAAAAGCCTGTCTTGAATATTTCAGCATTTACGGCCTTAAAATCAGATGTTTTGAGAAGATGATCATATAATAGATTTATGATTTTGCAGGAGGTACATGTTTTCTTCTTTGATAAATGTAGGAAATGTTTGGAATTTTCAGTACGGAATTTGTCCTAAGAGATCCTGTTTATACAGTGCCTTGCGAAAGTATTTGGCTCCCTGGAACTTTTCAACCTTTTCCCACATATCATGCTTCAAACATAAAGATACCAAATGTAAATTTTTGGTGAAGAATCAGCAACAAGTGGAACATAATTGTGAAGTTGAACGAAATTTATTGGTTAATTTTTGTGGAAATTCAAAAATGGAAAAGTGGGGCGTGCAATATTATTCGGCCCCTTTACTTTCAGTGCAGCAAACTCACTACAGTAGTTCATTGTGGATCTCTGAATGATCCAATGTTGTCCTAAATGCCTAATGATGATAAATATAATCCACCTGTGTGTAATCAAGTCTCCATATAAATGCACCTGCTCTGTGATAGTCTCAGGGTTCTGTTTGAAGCACAGAGAGCATCATGAAGACCAAGGAACACAACAGGCAGGTCCGTGATACTGTTATGGAAAAGTTTAAAGCCGGATTTGGATACAAAATAATTTCCAAAACTTTAACCCCTTAGTGACAGAGCCAATTTGGTACTTAATGACCAGGCCAATTTTTGCAATTCTGACCACTGTCACTTTATGAGGTTATAACTCTGGAACGCTTCAACGGATCCCGCTGATTCTGAGATTGTTTTTTCGTGACATATTGTACTTCATGTTAGTGGTAACATTTCTTCGAGATTACTTGCGATTATTTATGAAAAAAACGGAAATATGGCGAAAATTTTTAAAATTTTGCAATTTTCAAACTTTGTATTTTTATGCCCTTAAATCAGAGAGATATGTCACGAAAAATATTTAATAAATAACATTTCCCACATGTCTACTTTACATCAGCACAATTTTGGAAACAAAATTTTTTTTTGTTAGGGAGTTATAAGGGTTAAAATTTGACCAGCAATTTCTCATTTTTACAACACCATTTTTTTTTAGGGACCACATCACATTTGAAGTCATTTTGAGGGGTCTATATGATAGAAAATAATGAAGTGTGACACCATTCTAAAAACTACACCCCTCAAGGTTCTCAAAACCACATTCAAGAAGTTTATTAACCCTTTACGTGCTTCACAGGAACTGAAACAATGTGGAAGGAAAAAATGAACATTTAACTTTTTTTTGCAAACATCTTAATTCACAACCATTTTTTTTATTTTCACAAGTGTAAAAACAGAAATATAACCATAAATTTTGTTAGGCAATTTCTCCTGAATACGCCAATACCCCATATGTGGGGGTAAACCACTTTTTGGGCGCACCGCAGAACTTAGAAGTGAAGGAGCGCCGTTTGACTTTTTCAATGCAGAATTGGCTGGAATTGAGATCGGACGCCATGTCACGTTTAGAGAGCCCCTGATGTGCCTAAACAGTGGAAACTCCCCACAAGTGACACCATTTTGGAAACTAGACCCCTTAAGGAACTTATCTAGATGTGTGGTGAGCACTTTGAACCCCCAAGTGCTTCACAGAAGTTTATAACGTAGAGCCGTGAAAATAAAAAATCGCTTTTGTTTACACAAAAATGATCTTTTCGCCCACAAATTCTTATTTTCACAAGGGTAACAGGAGAAATTAGACCACAAAAGTTGTTGTGCAATTTCTCCTGAGTACGCTGATACCCAATATGTGGGGGTAAACCACTGTTAGGGCGCACCGCAGAGCTTGGAAGAGAAGGAGTGCCGTTTTACTTTTTCAATGTAGAATTGGCTGGAATTGAGATTGGACGCCATGTCGCGTTTGGAGAGCCCCTGATGTGCCTAAACAGTGGAAACCCACCACAAGTGACACCATTTTGGAAACTAGACCCCTTAAGGAACTTATCTAGATGGGTGGCGAGCACTTTGAACCCCCATGTGCTTCACAGAAGTTTATAACGTAGAGCCGTGAAAAAAAAATTGGATTTTTTCTACAAAAATGATCTTTTTGCCCACAAATTTTTATTTTCACAAGGGTAACAGGAGAAATTAGACCACAAAAGTTGTTGTGCAATTTCTCCTGAGTACGTCGATACCCAATATGTGGGGGTAAACCACTGTTTGGGCGCACCGCAGAGCTTGGAAGAGAAAGAGTGCCGTTTTACTTTTTCAATGTAGAATTGGCTGGAATTGAGATCGGACGCCATGTCGCGTTTGGAGAGCCCCTGATGTGCCTAAACATTGAAACCCGCCACAAGTGACCCCATTTTGGAAACTAGACCCCCCATGGAACGTATCTAGATGTGTGGTGAGAACCTTTAATGCCAAAGTGCTTCACAGAAGTTCATAATGCAGAGCCGTGAAAATAAAAAATATTTTTTTTTTCCACAAAAAAAGATTTTTTAGCCCCCAAGTTTTTATTTTCACAAGGGTAACAAGAGAAATTGGACCCCAAAAGTTGTTGTCCAATTTGTCCTGAGTATGCTGGTACCCCATATGTGTGGGTAAACCACTGTTTGGGTGCACGGCAGAGCTCGGAAGGGAAGGAGCGCTTTTTTGGAATGCAGACTTTGATAGAATGGTCTGTGGGCATTATGTTGCGATTGCAGAGCCCCTGATGTACCTAAACTGTAGTAACCCCCCACAAGTGACCCCATTTTGGAAACTAGACCCCCCAAGGAACTTATCCAGATGTGTGGTGAGAACTTTGAATACCCAAATGCTTCACAGAAGTTTAGAATGCAGAGTCGTGAAAATAAAAAATATTTTTTTTTTCACAAAAAAGATATTGTAGCCCCCAAGTTTTTATTTTCACAAGGGTAACAAGAGAAATTGGACCCCAGAAGTTGTTGTCCAATTTATCCCGAGTACGCTGATGCCCCATATGTGGGGGTAACCCACTGTTTGGGCGCACGGCAGAGCTCAGAAGGGAGGGAGCACCATTTGACTTTTTGAGTGCAAAATTGGCTGTCGTGTTTGGAGACCCCCTGATGTACCTAAACAGTGGAAACCCCCCAATTCTAGCTCCAACCCTAACCCCAACACACCCCTAACCCTAATCCCAACCTGATCCATAATCCTAATCACTAACCCTAACCATAATCACAACCCTTACCCCAAAACAACCCTAATGTCAACCCTAACCATAACCCTAATCAAAACCCTAAATCCAACACACCCCTAATCCTAATCTCAACCCTAACCTCAAACCTAACCCTAATCCCAATACACCCCTAATCACAACCCTAACCTTAACCCTAATCCCAAACCTAACCCTAATCCCAAGCGTAACCCTAATGCCAACCCTAACCCTAATACCAACCCTAATCCAAACCCTAACCCTAACTTTAGCCCCAACCCTAGCCCTAACTTTAGCCCCAACCCTAACCCTAGCCCTAAGGCTACTTTCACACTTGCGTCGTTTGGCATTCCGTCGCAATCCGTCATTTTGGACAAGAAAGGGATCCTGCAAATGTGCCCGCAGGATGCGTTTTTTGCCCATAGACTTGTATTGCCGACGGATCGTGACGGATGGCCACACGTCGCGTCCGTCGTGCACTGGATCAGTTGTGTTTTGGCGGACCATCGGCACAAAAAAACGTTCAATGAAACGTTTTTTTGTACGTCGCATCCGCCATTTCTCACCGCGCATGCGTGGCCGTAACTCCGCCCCCTCCTCCCCAGGACATAGATTGGGCAGCGGATGCGTTGAAAAACTACAGCTGCTGCCCACGTTGTGCACAATTTTCACAACGTGCGTCGGTATGTCGGGCCGACGCATTGCGATGGCCCCGTACCGACGTAAGTGTGAAAGAAGCCTAACCCTAAATTTAGCCCCAACCCTAACCCTAAATTTAGCCGCAACCCTAACCCTAAATTTAGCCCCAACCCTAGCCCTAGCCCTAACCCTACCCCTAACCCTACCCCTACCCCTACCCCTAACCTAACCCTACCCCTAACCCTACCCCTACCCCTACCCCTAACCCTACCCCTAACCCTACCCCTAACCCTACCCCTAATTTTAGCCCCAACTGCTGTTCTCCTGCCGGCCGGCAGATGGAGACAGATGGCGGGCGCACTGCGCATGCGCCCGCCATTTTCTTCTGCCGGCGGCCAGGATGAGCAGCAAGAGGATCCAGGGACACAGGTGAGTATTGTAGGGTCCCCGAATCCCCCTATTTCTCTGTCCTCTGATGTGCGATCACATCAGAGGACAGAGAATTACACTTTACTTTTTTTTTGTTTTTGCGGTCGCCAGTAAACAGTTAATTACCGGCGATCGCAAAACAGGGGTCGGTAAAACCGACCCCGATCATGCTCTTTGGGGTCTCGGCTACCCCCGGCAGCTGAGACCCCAAAGATTCTCCCGGTGCCGGCCGGCGGGCGCACTGCGCATGCGCCCGCCATTTTGAAGATGGCGGCGCCCACCGGGAGACACGAGGAGCATCGGGGGAGATAGGTGAGTATTGGGGGGTTACCTGGGACCCCTTTTCTCTGTCCTCCGATGTGCGATCACATCGGAGGACAGAGAAATTAAAAAAATATCGCTTTTTTTTTTGCGATCGCCGGTAAACGGTTAATTACCGGCGATCGCAAATGCGGGGTGGGTTAAAAAACCCCCGAATCACGTTCTCTGGGGTCTCCGCTACCCCCGGCAGCCGAGACCCCGGAGAAAATCGGCCTCTGGGGGGCGCTATTCACTTTTTCCACAGCGCCGTTAATTAACGGCGCTGTGGTTTAAGTACCCTTAGCGGCCGCCGTTAAAAGGCGTATCGGCGGTCGCTAAGGGGTTAAACATCCCAAGGAGCACTGTGCAAGCGATCATATTGAAATGGAAGGAGTATCATACCACTGCAAATCTACCAAGACCGGCCGTCCCTCTAAACTTTCATCTCAAACAAGGAGAAGACTGATCAGAGATGCAGCCAAGAGGCCCATGATCACTCAGGATGAACTGCAGAGATCTACAGCTGAGGTGGGACAGTCTATCCGTAGGACAACAATCAATCGTACACTGCACAAATCTGGCCTTTATGCAAGAGTGGCAAGAAGAAAGCCATTTCTCAAAGATATCCATAAAAAATAGAATTAGACTTACTGGTAATTTGGTTTCTAGGAACCTTCCACGACAGCAGTATCGGAGGATGTCTCCCCGCCCTAATAGAGGACAGGAAATCAGAGAGGTTAAATACCCTCCCCTTCCTGCAACCACCAGTGTTTTTTCTGGGCACAGTAGCATGAATAGTTACCACTTAAGTGCAGGAATCATCCAATAAGAATATCAGATAGGGAGGGAAATTAGTGCTGTCGTGGAAGTTTCCTAGAAACCGAATTACTGGTAAGTCTAATTCTATTTTCTCCAGTCACCTTCCACGACAGCAGGATCGGTGTGATACCAAAGCTAATTTCTTTAGGGAGGGACAACAGCCTGCAGAACACGTCTGCCAAACGATAGGTCCCTATTGAAATTTAGCCTGTAATGCCTGGTGAATGTATGGATTGACGACCAGGTGGCAGCTCTGCATATCTGCTCAGACGATGTGTTCCCTCTCTCTGCCCAGGATGTCAAGACTGAACGGGTGGAGTGAGCTTTCAGCGATGCCGGGGGAGCAATTTCCCTGGTTGAGTATGCAAGATAGATGGCCTGCTTGATCCAGTTAGCGATCGTACTTTTAGCAGCTTTCTTGCCTTTATTCCGTCCTGACCACTGGACGAAAAGGTTCTGGTCTATCTTCCAACCCTCTATTTGTTGGAGGTAGAAGAGGACCACCCTGCGGACATCCAGGGTGTGAAAGGTTTCTTCCTTCGGATTAGAGGGATTTGGACAGAATGAGGGTAAGACAATATCTTGACTTCTGTGGAAGTCTGAAACTACTTTCGGCATAAAGGCAGGGTCCAGCTTAAGGATTATGCTATCCATGGTTATGGTTAGGTATGGCTCCTGTATTGACAAAGCCTGTAACTCCCCTATACGCCTAGCGGTAGTGATTGCTACTAGGAAGACAGTCTTGAGGGTCAGGATTTTTAGACTGATGGCTAATAAGGGCTCAAAGGGGTCCCTAGTCAGACTATTTAGTACGAGGTTCAGATCCGAAGGAGGGGTCTGGACCTGGAGCCTAGGACAAATCCTGGCTGCAGATACCATGAAACCTTTAACCCAACGGTGGCCTGCTAAATCCTTATCAAAAAAGGAACTTAGTGCCGACATCTGAACTTTTAAGGTGCTAGGTGAGAGTCCTAACTCCAGTCCCTTTTGGAGAAATTCTAATATCTGAGCGATATTGGGATGGAATGGATCAGGTTTGTTTGGGGCACACCAGGAAGAAATTTTTTTCCAAACCTTGCCATAGATGGCATTAGTTATAGGTTTCCTACTTCTTTGTAGGGTTTGAATTACGTCATCTGAGAGACCTCTAGCTCTCAGAATCTCGGCCTCAGTAACCAGGCTGCCAGTTCCAACCTGTGTAGGTCTGGGTGTAGCAGGGGTCCCTGCTGAAGAAGGTCTGAGGCAGAAGTATTGGGCATTCAAGAGACATGTTGGTTAGTGCACCGTACCAGCTTCGTCCCGGCCACATTGGTGCTACCAGAATTGTTGTGACCCGATCCGCCTGGATCTTCAGTAACATCCTTGGCAACATGGGAATTGGTGGGAAGGCGTATGCTAGAGCAAACTTCCAAAGATGGGAGAAGGCGTCCAGTCCCTGAGCCCCACCTGAGGGGTTGAGGGAGAAGAAAGTGCTCTATTTCATGTTCTGACTGTTGGCAAACAGATCCACGTTGGGACTTCCCCATCTCTGGACTAGGGATAGGAACACCTCTTGGTTCAAGGACCATTCTCCAGGATGGAAATCTTTCCGGCTTAGGAAGTCCGCCTGGGCATTGTCTGACCCCTGTATGTGTACTGCCGAGATGGACAGGAGATGTCTTTCTCCCCAGGAAAAAATCCTTGCAGAAGTTGATTTTAGCTTGGTGCATTTCGTGCCTCCCTGGTGATGGAGGTAGGCCACCGTAGTTGTGTTGTCGGACATAATCCGTACATGGTGACCTTGGATGAGGACAGATGCGGCTTTTAGCGCCTCCTCCACCGCTTTCAGTTCTCTCAGATTCGAGGATCTGGACCTGATGCTTGGGGGCCACAACCCCTGGAAGTGGGAACCTTCTATTATGGTACCCCAACCTCTCTGGCTCACATCTGTTGTGAGTACTTTCAGAGGCCTTTGATCCCAGCTGACTCCTCTTTGAAGGTTCTGGGAGTTCAGCCACCATGAGAGGGAGGATTTCATGTGATTGGGAAGGGGAATCCTCCTGGTTAAGGCATTCTGAGGTCCTTTTGAATGTCTCAGGATGTGGGTTTGAATGACTCTTGTGTGAGCCTGGGCCCAGGAGACTGCTTGGATGCAGGACGTCAACGAACCCAGGATTGACATTGAGTCCCTTAGGGTCGGAGAATTCTGGCTCCTGAACCTGGAGATCCTGTGGATGAGATCGTCCTGACGGTCCCTGGGTAAGAAGGACATTCTTTCCCTTGAGTCCAGAAGAACTCCTAGAAATTTTTTCCTTGGTGATGGATGGAGGTCCGACTTCTCCAAGTTCGGAATCCATGCCAGTGACTTCAGGATATCCAGGACTTTTGTCACATCCTGACAAAAAACGAGGGACAGATGGAGTGATAATGAGAAAATCGTCCAGGTACAGGATGATACAGATCCCCTGATGCCAGATGAAGACCACTGCTTCTGACATGATCTTGGTAAAAACCCGTGGAGCTGATGAGACTCTGAATGGGAGGACGTTGAACTGATAATGGCTGGTTCGATGGTTCTGGGCCACCGCAAATCTGGAAGGAACTTTCTGTGGTCGGGATGTATCGGCACATGATAGTAAACGTCCCTCAGATCCAACGTAGCCATTACCCAGTCCTGGCCAATCAGCGGAATTGCTGATTTGATTGATTCCATTTTGAATCTGTGGTATTTGATTACTTGATTCAGGGGTTTCAGGTTTATGATAACCCGGTGTTTCCCAGAGGGTTTTTTCACCAAAAATAAGTGAGAATAGTGGCCTTCTCCTATTTCCTGAGGAGGTACCCGGGAGATTACCCCTGCCTGAAGCAGATCGAGAATATCTGCATTGAGGCATCCCCGAAGGTGTGGAGACTGTAGGGAGGTAATTGTTAGACGGTGAGGAGGAGGACTCTCGAATTCTAACTTTAAGCCTTCCCCAATGGTACGTAGGACCCACTGATTAGTGGTGATGGCCTGCCATTGGGAAAGAAAACCTGAGAGTCGGCCTCCGACCGGAGAGCAGTCATTGTTTCTTAGGGGTTTACTGGGGTTGAGGAAGAAGGATGTTCCTAGCTTTACCCCCTTTGGGGTAACTCCACCGACCCAATTTACCTTTACCCCTGTAATCCCTCTGGGGGACCTGCTCACGGGGGGGACGAAAAAGGCGTTTCCTCGAGCTTTTTTTACTCTGGAAGAGCTTTCTTTTTATCCATAGCCTTTTCTATGATGTCATCGAGGGCTGGCCCAAAAATATAATGTCCCTGAAAGGGAATACCACATAATTTGCATTTAGAAGTTAAAGGGAACTTGTCACCTGAATTTGGTGGGACCGGTTTTCGGTCATATGGGTGGGGTTTTCAGGTGTTTGATTTACCCTTTCGTTACCCGCTGGCTGCATGCTGGCCGCAATATTGGATTGAAGTTCATTCTCTGTCCTCCCTAGTACATGCCTGCGCAAGGCAATCTTGCCTTGCGCACGCGCAGTATGCTTTGCCCAACTGCGGGCAAAGCCAAAAAGCATTAGTGCGCATGCGCCGGCGCACTATGTCCCGGAAGTATTTTGCTGTGTTCTGGGAGATAGTGCGCCGGTGCATGCACACTAATGTTTTTCAGCTTTGCCCGCAGTTGGGCAAAGCATACTGCGCGTGCGCAAGGCAAGATTGCCTTACGCAGGCATGTACTACAGAGGACAGAGAATGAACTTCAATCCAATATTGCAGCCAGCATGCAGCCAGCGGGTAATGAAAGGGTGAATCAAACACCCGAAAACACCGCCCATATGAACAAAAATTGGTCTTGCCAAATTCAGGTGACAGGTTCCCTTTAAGTCACCTCCCCAGGATTTAAGCCATAGAGCTCTCCTAGCGGAGTTGGAGAGATCTGCGGACCTAGCAGCTACCTGTACAGACTCAGCGGAAGCATCCGCCAGGAACCCCGTTGCCTTCTGGAGTAATGGTAGGGAATTTAAAATTTCCTCCCTAGATGTCCCCTGAGAAAGGTGATTTTCTAAGGTACGTAACCAGAGAAATAGGGATCTGGCAACACATGTGGAGGCCACATTTGTCTTCAGCAGATTAGTAGATGTGTCCCAGGATTTCCTTAGTAAGCTCTCAGTTTTTCGATCCATAGGATCTTTGAGCTGTGAGGAATCCTTGAAGGGTAGAGACGTTTTTTTTGGTCACCCTTGACACCTGTTCATCTACCTTAGGCCTCTCCCATAAAGAACAGTCCCCCTTCAGAGGGAAACGATTCTTCAATTCTGATGGGACACTCAAAGCTTTCTCAGGTAGGCCCCACTCATGAAGGATAAGGTTATCAATATTCTCGTGAATAGGGAATCCTTTCGGGGTCCTAGGTTTTAACCCTCCAAACATGTCATCCTGAACATAATGACTTGCTACCTCCTCTTCCACCCCCATGGTACCCCTAACCATGGAAACCAGCTCTTCCATATCTTCGGAAGAGAAGAGATATTTTTTATTGTCAGTTTTGGGGTTGGAAGTAGAACCCTCATTCTCCCAAATGTCCTCTGAACTCGAGGTATGAATCTTGCCTGAATCAGAGTCAGATACAGTAGGAGCCATCTTCCTTTTCTTAGGAGGAGGAGGCTGTGGTGTCGGGGCTTGAGACAGGGCCACCATAGAGGATTGAACCTCTTGTTTGATGAGGGTTCTGATGCTGTCCAGGAGGGAGGGCTGTTCACTACGCAGCACTTCATCCGTGCATGGTTGGCAGAGCTTTTTCTTATAATCTGAGGGAAGCTTGGTTGCACATGTACCACACTTGCGGCTGGATTTTTTAGGGCCAGAGACTTTGTCTCCCTAGAAGAGAGAGAAAGGCTGGACTAAGTTATTTAATAACAAAGAACTGGATAGCAAGGGACCTCATCCTCTACTTACAGTAGGAGGGTGAACGCTGGGCTCTGCAGAAGCAGAGTGCAGGGGTTTGTCGCCGTCCATAGGGTCGGTCAGTCAGTCACTGGTCAGAAGGGACACAGAGACCTTACCTGGAGGCTTCCCCTGACCAGGAATATATACATATCAAAGTCGCCAGCTAATTCCATGCTCCTCCCCCTCCCAGGGTCCGTAGGGGGTGCTGTAATTGAACCGCCTGTCATGGCTGCCGCAGGTTTTGAACGCCGGCCGGCGCGCGCGCAGGCTCCGGAGCATGGAGGCTTAGACCGGAAGTTCGGAAGCGTCATTTCCGATGCGCGTCGCGCGACCTCCAGCGGCAGCGAGGTGGGAGGAGAGCCGGGGAGCTACAGGAGGACCCCGGAGAGCTTCACTGCCCTGCTTTGCCCCACGAGGAGGTGCAGGAAGGGCGGGATGGAGGGTCCCAAGTCACGCAGTGCATGCGGAGATGGGAGCAGTTCACCGAGGAGAGCGGAGCCCCCCGACCTCAACTGCCCGGCTATTTCAAGTAACAGTGCTCTGATCACAGGCCACGGCAGCACTATCAGAGAACCTCTTCATGCCCCATAGGGGACAGGAAAAACAGTGGTGGTTGCAGGAAGGGGAGGGTGTTTAACCTCTCTGATTTCCTGTCCCCTATTAAGGCGGGGAGACATCCTCCGAACCTGCTGTCGTGGAAGGTGACTGGAGAAAGTATCCAGGTGTTAGAACGGCCAAGTCAAAGTCCAGACCTCAATCCAATCGAGAATCTCTGGAAAGAGCTGAAAACTGCTTTTCACAAACGATCTCTATCAAACCTCACTGAGCGCGAGCTGTTTGCCAAGGAAGAATGGGCAAGAATTTCAGTCTCTCGATGTACAAAACTGATAGAGACATACCCCAAGCGACTTGCAGCTGTAATCGCAGCAAAAGGTGCACAACAAAGTATTAAGTTAAAGGGGCCGAATAATATTGCACACCCCACTTTTCAGTTTTTGATTTTCCACAAAAATTTAAAATAACCAATAAATTTCGTTCAACTTCACAATTGTGTTCCGCTTGTTGTTGATTCTTCACCAAAAATTTACATTTGGTATCTTCATGTTTGAAGCATGATATGTGGGAAAAGGTTGAAAAAGTTCCAGGGAGCCGAATACTTTTGCAAGGCACTGTACATACATATGTGGATTTCTGGTATGTTACATTACACAAAATATTTAGAAATGAAACCTGGCTGATCAGAAACATTTAGCATTCATCATATACAACACAGAACATGCCAGCAGTGCAAGGGGTGAATTCTACTAAGTCCACCCTTTGTTTTGTATAGAAGTATACATCTCCGAGCTTGTGGTGTCATGCTCCATCAGATTTAGTATGTAGTGGAGGGTATTTTCCTCTAGAAGCGCCACTACCTGGTAAGAATCATTCTGTATGTATGAGATAAAGAAGCACTGTATGCTGCCACACTTAACCCTTTTCTGCCATATGACGTACTATCCCATCGGGGTGGGCCCGTATGCCCACCAACGGGATAGTACGTCATACGCAATCGGCCGCGCACACGGGGGGAGCGCGGCCGATCGCGGCCAGGTGTCAGCTGCCTATCGCAGCTGACATCCGGCACTATGTGCCAGGAGCGGTCACGGACCGCCCCCGGCACATTAACCCCCGACACACCGCGATCAAACATGATCGCGGTGTGCCGGCGGTGCAGGGAAGCATCGCGCAGAGAGGGGACTCCCTGCGGGCTTCCCTGAGACCCCCTCAGCAATGCGATGTGATCGTGTTGCTGCGAGGGTCTCCTACCTCCCTCCCTGCAGCAGGCCCGGATCCAATATGGCCACGGCATCCGGGTCCTGCAGAGAGGGAGGTGGCTTACCAAGTGCCTGCTCAGAGCAGGCGCTTGGTAAGGCTGCAATGCTCTGAGACAGATCGGTGATCTGACAGAGTGCTGTGCAAACTGTCAGATCAGCGATCTGTGATGTCCCCCCCTGGGACAAAGTAAAAAAAATTTTTTCCAAATGTGTAAAAAAAAAAAATATAAAAAAAACCCCTAAATAATGAAAAAAAAAATATATATATATTATTCCCATAAATACATTTCTTTATCTAAATAAAAAAACAATAAAAGTACACATATTTAGTATCGCCGCGTCCGTAACGACCCGACCTATAAAACTGGCCCACTAGTTAACCCCTTCAGTAAACACCGTAAGAAAAAAAAAAAAACAAGGCAAGAAACAACGCTTTATTATCATACCGCCGAACAAAAAGTGGAATAACACGCGATCAAAAATACAGATATAAATAACAATGGTACCGCTGAAAACGTCATCTTGTCCCGCAAAAAACAAGCTGCCATACAGCATCATCAGCAAAAAAATAAAAAAAGTTAGTCCTGAGAATAAAGCGATGCAAAAATAATTATTTTTTCTATAAAATAGTTTTTATCGTATAAAAGCGCCAAAACATAAAAAAATGATATAAATGATGTATCGCTGTAATCGTACTGACCCGAAGAATAAAACTGCTTCCTCAATTTTACCAAGCGCGGAACGGTATAAACGCCTCCCCCAAAAGAAATTCATGAATAGCTGGTTTTTGGTCATTCTGCCTCACAAAAATCAGAATAAAAAGCGATAAAAAAAAGTCACGTGCCCGAAAATGTTACCAATAAAAACGTAAGCTCGTCCCGCAAAACACAAGACCTCACATGACTCTGTGGACCAAAATATGGAAAAATTATAGCTCTCCAAATGTGGAAACGCAAAAAATATTTTTTGCAATAAAAAGCGTCTTTCAGTGTGTGACAGCTGCCAATCATAAAAATCCGCTAAAAACCCAGCTATAAAAGTAAATTAAACCCCCCTTCATCACCCCCTTAGTTAGGGAAAAATTAAAAAATGTATTTATTTCCATTTTCCCGTTAGGGTTAGGGCTAGGGTTAGGGTGAGGGCTAGGGTTGGGGCTAGGGTTAAGGCTACAGTTAGGGTTGGGGCTAAAGTTAGGGTTGGGGCTAAAGTTACGGTTAGGGTTTAGATTACATTTACGGTTGGGAATAGGGTTGGGATTAGGGTTAGGGGTGTGTCAGGGTTAGAGGTGTGGTTAGGGTTACCGTTGGGATTAGGGTTAGGGGTGTGTTTGGATTAGGGTTTCAGTTATAATTGGGGGGTTTCCACTGTTTAGGCACATCAGGGGCTCTCCAAACGCGACATGGCGTCCGATCTCAATTCCAGCCAATTCTGCGTTGAAAAAGTAAAACAGTGCTCCTTCCCTTCTGAGCTCTCCCATATGCCCAAACAGGGGTTTACCCCAACATATGGGGTATCAGCGTACTCAGGACAAATAGGACAACTTTTGGGGTCCAATTTCTCCTGTTACCCTCGGGAAAATACAAAACTGGGGGCTAAAAAATAATTTTTGTGGGAAAATATCGTAGTTACTTACCGATAACGGTATTTCTCTGAACCCATGACGGCACTAACGAGAGAGGGATCTGCCCTCAGGGACAGGAAACCCACAGGTTAAAAAGGCGGGACCTCTCCTCCACCTCAGTTGGTTTACAGAGCCTTGCAGGGAATTTCTGCTGTAACTTAATTGGTTATTTTTACACAACAAAATATAACTGTATAACTTATATAAGCTCCTATATATATATATATATATATATATATATATATATATATATATATATATATATATATACACACACATTTTTTTTTTTTATGCACACCTCGTGACTTAATTTATAAGTAGTGTGGACACCCATACGTGAAGGGAGGGAATATACAGGTGCCGTCATGGGTTCAGAGAAATACCGTTATCGGTAAGTAACTACGATATTCTCTTACCCCATGACGGCACTAACGAGAGAATTTCAAAGAATGAAAAATTTTAGGGTGGGACTACTGCCTCAAGAACTCTCCTACCAAAAGTTAAGTCTGAGGGAGAAGATAGATTAAGCTGATAGTGCTTGAAGAATGTAGAGGGGGAAGACCAAGTGGCTGCTCTACATATTTGATCTATTGATGCTCCACCACGTTCAGCCCAAGAGGTTGCCACCGACCTGGTTGAACGAACCTTAATTGTGTCCGGAGCTTGTTCTCCGGAAGAGGTATATGACATCTTGATGGCATCTCTTACCCACCTCGCCAACGTGGCTTTCGATGCCTTGTGACCCTTATTTGGTCCCTGAAAGCAGACAAACAGAGCCCTCCCTTTCCTACACTCCCTTGTGGCTGATAGATAGTGTGTTAGACATCTCTTTACATCTAGAGTGTGTAGAGCCTCCTCTTTTTTGTTTTTTGGATTGGGGCAAAAAGATGGTAACGCTATCTCTTGAGATCTGTGGAATTTTGACGCCACTTTGGGAAGGTAAGAAGGGTCAGTTTTGAGGATTACTCTGTCATCTTAGGGTACCGTCACACAGTGCAATTTTCATCGCTACGACGGTACGATCCGTGACGCTCCAGCGTCGTAACAATATCGCTCCAGCGTCGTAGACTGCTGTCACACTTTGCAATCTACGACGCTGGAGCGATAATTTCATGACGTATGTGCGATGTAGAAGCCGTTGGTTACTATGCGCACATCGTATACGATATATGTTACACCATGCAATCATGCCGCCACAGCGGGACACTAGACGACGAAAGAAAGTTTCAAACGATCTGCTACGACGTACGATTCTCAGCGGGGTCCCTGATCGCAGGAGCGTGTCAGACACTGCGATATCGTAACTATATCGCTCGAACGTCACGAATCGTGCCGTCGTAGCGATCAAAATTGCACTGTGTGACGGTACCCTAATATTTGTGTTAGAGGTGGGTAGGCTGATAAGGCCTGCAGATCACTAATCCTGCGAGCTGAGGTTAGGGCCACCAATAAACAGGTTTTCCAAGATATTATTTTTAGTGAAGCCTGAGATAAAGGTTCGAACAGTGCTTTAGTTAGTGCTGAAAGGACTAGGTTCAGGTCCCAGGGAGGAGCGGTGAGATGTATAACTGGTCTGGACCTAGTAGATGCTCTAATAAATCTTTTTACCCAGTGATTCCCCGCCAAATCCTGGTTGTAAAGGGCACCCAATGCTGCAATCTGAACCTTCAGAGTATTTGTTGCTAGGCCTTTCTCTAAACCTTTTTGAAGAAATTCTAAGATTTCCTGAATTGGCATCTGATTTGATAGGATAACTCCTGACGTGGAGAGGAACTTTTTCCAGACTTTGCCGTAGGCTCTGGTAGTTATAGGTTTTCTACTGGCCAGCAGGGTAGAAATTAGATTTGAAGAAAACCCCCTTTTTGTTAATAGTTCCCTTTCAAAAGCCAGGCCGTCATGTGCAAACTTTTTATTTGAGGGTGATTCACTGGCCCTTGATGCAGAAGGTCTGGGATATCTGGGAGTACCCATGGATCCGCTATGGACATTAGGCGTAGCCATGGGAACCATACTCTTTTCGGCCAGAACGGAGCTATCAGTATCACTTTGGCTCTGTCTTCCCTGATTTTCTTCAAGACTAAGGGAATTAGAGCTATCGGAGGAAATACATAAGCTAGATGGAATTTCCATGGAATTAACAACGCGTCTATAGCCACTGGACTCCCCCGAGGATCTATCGAGCAGAAGGCCTCCGTTTTCCGATTTTGATTGTTTGCAAATAGATCTATATCCGGGGCCCCCCAAAGATCCACTATGCGTTTGAATATACTTGTATTTAACTCCCATTCCCCCTGTTTTAATTGGGTTCTGCTTAGAAAATCTGCAGTTTGATTTTCTGACCCTTTTATGTGAAGGGCTGTCAGGGAGGACAAGTTGGCTTCTGCTTGTGACATGATGAAATTTGTCACTTTCATTAGGGATTGAGACCTCGTCCCTCCCTGATGGTTTAAATATGCTACTACCACCCTGTTGTCCGTCAGTACTCTCACGTGGTGGGAACGGAGGGAAGTTACAAAATGATTGATGGCGTACTGAACTGCTAAAAGCTCCTTCATGTTTGAAGTAAGGTCTTTTTCTTCTACTGACCAAGGACCTTGGGCAATTTGCCTGTTTAGGTGGGCCCCCCACCCCCAAGGGCTTGCGTCTGTGGTCAGGATTATCGAGACCGGCCATACCCATGGAACCCCCCTCCTGAGATTGGACGGGTCTGTCCACCAAGCTAAGGAAGTTTTTGTCCGAGAGGATATTTTTAATTGCTTTTCTAAATTTCCTCCTGCGTGGGATACCGCCTCTAGTATTTCCCACTGGAGATCTCTCGAGTGGCTCTGAGCCCACTGTACCGCTGGGATACAGGATGTCATTGACCCCAGTATGGACATGGCTCTCCTTAGAGAGATCAGAGGAGAGATACTCAACTGATTCACTAGATGTATCATGTTGGATACTTTTTCTTCCGGCAGACGACACTCTTGCTTTGTTGAGTCTATTAATATCCCCAAGTACAACTGTACTTGAGATGGGATAAGCCTGGATTTTTCCAGGTTCAAAAACCATCCTAGATTCGATAGGGCTACCATCACTCTGTTTAGTTGCTGGCTGCAATGTAGAGAGGAACTGCCCATCACTAGGAGGTCGTCCAGATAAGGCACAATCAATATGTTTTGTTCCCTTATATGGGCCATTACTTCCGCCATTAATTTTGTGAATACTCTCGGGGCAATGGCTAGACCAAACGGAAGAGCCTTGTATTGGTAATGTTTCAGTTCCACTTGTATCATTACTGCAACCCTGAGATATTTCCGGAAATCCGGATGGATTGGCACATGATAGTATGCGTCCTTTAAGTCTATAACAGTCATGAAACAAGACGGGATAAGGGATCTGACACATGATTTTATTGTCTCCATTTTGAATTTTTCTATTACCAGGTATCTGTTTAGTTGTTTTAAATTTATAATTACTCTGAAAGTTCCGTCCGGTTTTGTTCGAAGAAAGAGCGGAGAATAAAACCCCCTCATCTCTTCCTGTTGTGGAACTTCCTGTAAGACTTTCTTCTCCAGAAGACTGAGAACTTCTCTCTGGATGCTCAGCTGCTCGATCTCTGACTTTCTTCGTGGTGTGACCACAAACGGATTGTGTGGCATTGTGTGAAAGCTTAGTTTTAGGCCCGTCTTTATGATGTTTAGAGTCCAGGCACTTCCAGAAATTTTTTCCCAGGTTGGAAGAAAGTGGGTCAGTCTCCCTCCTACCTGGGGCACACCCTCATTGTGGCTGTTTTTTATTATCCGGCTTGTTGAACATGAAACCTCCTCTTTTGAATTTTCTGTCTTCCCACCCCTCCTTTTGATTTTTTGGGGGGCGTCTTTGTGTGAACCTCCTTCCTCGAAAGGGCCGCCTATAAGATTGATTTAGGAATCCCGGAAAGGCTTTCTTTTTATCAACCGCTTTTTCGAGGACATCGTCTAGGGTGGGACCGAACAAATATTCACCTTCACACGGAATGGAACACAACTTAGCTTTAGTTTGCAGGTCCCCCGGCCAGCACTTTAGCCAAAATGCTCTCCTAGCCGCATTTGAGAAGGAAGCCGATCTTGCCGTCAGTCTAACTGAGTCTATTGAGGCATCTGCTAAATATGCAGCGGCCCCTCTCATCGCTGACACGGAGTCTAGTATAGACTCTCTCGGGGATTTATTTTTTAATTGAGTCTCTAAATGATCCAGCCAGACCATTAGTGCTCTAGCTGTACACGTAGCAGCTATACCGGGTTTTAGCCCCCCACTGGCGGCCTCCCAGGACCCTTTTAGGAAGACATCGGCCTTTTTATCCATAGGATCCTTGAGGGTCCCCATATCTTCAAAAGGCAGAGCGAACTTTTTAGAGGCTTTCGCGATGGCGACGTCTAATTTTGGCGCTTTTCCCCATGAGGCGCAGGCTGGGTCATCAAATGGGTATTTCCTTTTGGGTGTTAACAGTACTTTTTTGTCTGGTCTTTTCCACTCCTTTTTTATAAGGGCTTGAATTTTTTCATTTAATGGGAACACTCTGTACTTCTTTTGTTCCAGGCCACTAAACATAAGATCTTGTACAGATTTTTTGGAACGAGTGTCTGCCAGACCCATTGTCGCCCTAACCATTTTCACCAACGCATCCGTTTCATCTATTGGGAAACCGTTGCGACCGCTTTCTGAAGATGCGAAGGAGGATGATGAAGCTGTAGAGCTATCAGAATCCCCACTCGTACTATCTCCCTCGCTGGAGCTGTAATCTGGAGATTTTTCTTTATGTTTTCTTTTACGGTTTTTTACGCTTTTTAATACGTCTGCTACTTGGGTTTTAATTAAATCTTTTAATTCAGATGTGAAACTTGGTGCCTCCTCATCAATGGTGTTCTTAATACATGACGCACAGAGTTTTTTAACCCACGAATCTGGCAAATCTGCTGAACAAAGTGGGCACACTTTATGTTTACTTTTCCCTTGGCATTTCTTTCCCTAGGAAACAATAAACCCCTATTAGAATATACACTTTCACGGAGGTCACTTACCCTCCTAATGTGAGGAAGATACCGGTTGTGGCTTTGAGGATGCCTCCTCCACTTGAACCACCATCTCCCTCCTGGATCCACCAGAGCCTCTGCTGCGCTGGGATCCTGAGCTGCTGCGCTGCGTAGGTTTCCGTGACGAATGGCGCTCCTTCGGATTCTTTGTCACAGGGGCCTGTGAAATTTCTTTCACCGACTGCTCTATTCCACTCATGGTGGTAATTACTGAGCAGCGGTATGCCCCTTTTTTTCTGGTTTTTATGCTGACAGAGCGGCGCCAGGTAACTTCCGGTTTACCCAGAGGTACCTTGCGCCGACCCCGGAAGTGACCCCCGCGCCTGCGCAGTAAGTTGCCGGACCTCGCGCGCGCGCTCACTACTTGCCGGCTCACAGGAGGGACGGAGCTTCTGCAGCCGCCGCTGCAATCTGCGTCCTGCCGCTTGTCGGTGACCGGCGTCACCACCCCCTGTGCGCCTCATGGACCGGCGGAGGAAACCTCCAGGTAGCCGCCGCTACCTATTACCGACCACTCCATTGAAAAGAGAAGAGGCAGGCTCGGTAACCTCTTCACTGCCTCCCCTCCGCGCATATCCACGAGGCCCGCCGACCCCGGAACGCGCCTTCAGGGAGGAATCCACCTGAGACCGTGGCAGGGCCCCCCGCTGCCTGAACTCGGCCCGATGGTCCCTGGACTCCTGGATGGTGAGTTGTGGGATCCCCGTCGGGGACAGGAAACCGAACTGAGGTGGAGGAGAGGTCCCGCCTTTTTAACCTGTGGGTTTCCTGTCCCTGAGGGCGGATCCCTCTCTCGTTAGTGCTGTCATGGGGTAAGAGAAAAAAGGATTTTTTATTTTCACGGCTCTGCGTTAGAAACTGTAGTGAAACACTTGGGGGCTCAAAGTTCTCTCAACACATCTAGATAAGTTCCTTGGGGGGTCTAGTTTCCAATATGGTGTCACTTGTGGGGGGTTTCTACTGTTTAGGTACATTAGGGGCTCTGCAAACGCAATGTGACGCCTGCAGACCATTCCATCTAAGTCTGCATTCCAAATGGCGCTCCTTCCCTTCTGAGCCCTCCCATGCGCCCAAACGGTGGTTCACCCCCACATATGGGGTATCAGCGTACTCAGGACAAATTGTACAACAACTTTTGGGGTCCATTTTCTCCTGTTACCCTTGGTAAAATAAAACAAATTGGAGCTGAAGTAAATTTTTTGTGAAAAAAAGTTAAATGTTCATTTTTATTTAAACATTCCAAAAATTCCTGTGAAGCACCAGAAGGGTTAATAAACTTCTTGAATATGGTTTTGAGCACCTTGAGGGGTGCAGTTTTTAGAATGGTGTCACAATTGGGTATTTTCTATCATATAGACCCCTCAAAATGACTTCAAATGAGATGTGGTCCCTAAAAAAAATGGTGTTGTAAAAATGAGAAATTGCTGGTCAACTTTTAACCCTTATAACTCCCTAACAAAAAAAAATTTTGGTTCCAAAATTGTGCTGATGTAAAGTAGACATGTGGGAAATGTTACTTATTAAGTATTTTGTGTGACATATCTCTGTGATTTAATTGCAGAAAAATTCAAAGTTGAAAAATTGCGAAATTTTCAAAATTTTCGCCAAATTTCTGTCGTTTTTTTTCACAAATAAACGCAGGTAATATCAAAGAAATTTTACCACTATCATGAAGTACAATATGTCCCGAGAAAACAATGTCAGAATCACTGGGATCCGTTGAAGCGTTCCAGAGTTATAACCTCATAAAGGGACAATGGTCAGAATTGTAAAAAATGGCCCGGTCATTAACGTGCAAACCACCCTTGGGGGTAAAGGGGTTAAAGGGAATCTGCCAGTGGGATCAACCCTCATTAGTCATCTATATGAGCATGTAGGTAATAGGAAGCTGAATAACATGATACCTTGATATCTGGAATCTAATGTCTTATTCTGAGAAATCCATGTTTTCTTATATGTAAATGAGCTGTTTAGGACAATGGGCCGCACAATATTCTACATGAGAATCTGCCTCCAGAGTATATTATAAATGAAAGAAGAAGTTACCAGTGTGATGTGTAATGGCCGCTCTCTGGTCTCCTGATTTCACTGCAGAGCTGTGTGTGATTATAACTGACACATCCCCCCTTTTTTCCCCCCTTGCATTTTTATTACACGCCCAAGGCCACGGAGTCGGGTCATGGCCCCGTGACCTCCCTAAAGAACTGTCTGACCCAGTTCCGAGTACCCCACAGCCCTGGTGGGCATCGCAGATACGCACTGAAATTGCAGAATGGGCAAAACAAAAATTGGAACAGGACCCTCAGTTTACACAGAACATTATGTTCAGTGATGAGGCAAACTTTTTTGGGTGGGCCATTTATATGGATACACATAAATAACATGGGAATGGTGACCGTTTTCTTGCGTAGGGTGTATTGCTTTGAAATCTGCTGCAGTGACCCGGGTACTGCATTCACCAGACATCAACACAATTTCTATCTGCTCCTCACCTGTTAACCTCCGACATGTCAATGGCTGTAAACAAAGAGAAACTTGTAAATAACTCATTAAAAACTAAAGTTACGTTAAAGCCAAGCACACCATTGTTTTTCTTGTGAAATTCTCAATAAGTTTGATGTGTCACATGACCCTCTTCCCATTGGAAAAAATAAAGCTGGATCCAAAATGGCTGACTTCAAAAAGGCCGCCATGGTCACACCCATCTTGAAAAGTTTTCCCCCTTCCATATACTAATGTGCCACAAGCAGAAAATTGATATCCCCAACCATTCCCATTTTATTTAGGTGTATCCATATACATGGCCCTCCCTGTAAATCAGCAACATGTGAGTGCAATGCTTGTTGGATCTCACTTCTTTGGTGTTCGATACTAGACTTATGCAGATATGTGAGAATTGTACTGTAAGGCTGTGTGCACACGTTGCGTTTTTTTCTGCGTTTTTTCACTATAAATTGCTATAAAAGCGCATACATTATGCATCCCATCATTTAGAATGCATTCCGCAATTTTTGTGCACATGATGTGGGTTTTTTTTCGTGAAAAAAAAAACGCATTGCAGTAAAAAAAACGCATGTTCATTAATTTTGCGGATTTTTCCCACTATTTAATGCATTGGGAACCTCTGGAAAAAAACCGCATAAAAAAGCGTCAAAACGCGCGAAAAAAACACATGCAGATTTCTTGCAGAAAATGTCCAGTTTTGCTCAGGAAATTTCTGCAAGAAATCCTGAACGTGTGCACATAGCCTAAGAGATGATTTTTTTGCGTTTTTGCTGTCATATAGAGGTAGGCCAGTATGGCAAAGTGATAGTCACCCTGCGCTGATTCTTCCTGTGAGCTGCCCAAAGTCCATGAAGTGCTCTGCTATGTGCGGAATGGCCAGGCATAACATAGATAATGTTTAGCAAAGGAGAACAATTTCACCAGCAGAGTGTAGCACAGCGTATGGGTGCATGGAGACGAGTTTAAAACATCCTGAAAACTCGGGATGATTTTTTTTTTCAAATTGTCATCCATGTTCCATCTGTGTGTTCATTTTTTTACGTCTGTGTTTTCTGTGCGTGATCTGTTTTCATACACCTACATTAAAACATGTACATGATCACATACAGTTTTCTAAGTTTATAATATAAAGCTATCAGTAAAGATTGAATGGCACTCGGACGGGCCGTGGGGGATCCGATTTTTTTTTTTCCCCACCCTCATAGATTTGAATGTCTATGTCTCATGCGAGGATCAGATGAAAGTAGTGCAGGCTGTAATTTATTTTTCTCATGGATATTTGGACTGAGAAAAAAAGCGGTTAATCTGAACAGCGATTTAGAATTACATGGGTCAATGGATAGCAAATTAGGATTAGTTGTCGTTGTCAGCCGGAGAGAATCAGTGGCACATGCTCAGCATTCGGTATACGGGGCAGGCGCAGGATACACTGTATGGAAGGTTACTTATTGGGATCCCAGGTTCTGATACATTGGTGCTTTACATTATAAACGTATTATAGGAAACAAAAAGCCCCTTGATAATTCACAAACTCACATCTCACCCAACACATCTGAGCTCAAGGAAACATCCGGTGAACACAAATGTTCACGTGGCGCAGAAGACTTTCCACAGGGAAATCCACTGTGTATATTTGTCGATAATCCGCAGCTGAAACTCGACTTTGTGCTGTGGATTGGAGAGTTGATCCACACGAGGATTAGCCCCGTTACCATCCAGGAATAAGCTGCCTGAACTCTGAAAATGCAGCAATAATCAGCATGTGGTGGATAGATCTGCGGGGGGTTCATTTTACCTTGTGGATATTTTCCTGAATGTGTCAATGAGATGAGTTCTGGACACTGCAATGCAATATTACTTATTGAACTTCTGTCTACACACGTTTTTCCCACTGTTTGGCCTTATTCAGACGTAAGCTGCTTTTCATGTACGCCAAAAACGACCTGCGTGTCATCTGATTTTCACGTCTAGAAAAATAATATATCCATTACAATGTCAATCATGAACAGCACACAGACTGCCCGCAGATGTCATTCGTGGGCTGTCCGCGATTTCCATGGACTCGGTAATTTTGATCCATAATTGCAATCAAAAATGGACATGTGAATAACAAATAGAGTTCAATGGGTTCGTGTTCCATCCGCGAAAACCACAGAACATTTACGTGAAGAACGATCCTCCGGAATCCAGCACCGGTCTTCTCCTCTTCTCAGTGACGTTGCTGCTCTTCAGACTCTTTGGGAGGTGGCCTTTACAATGTAAGCCTATGGAGCAGCAGAGTAGGGGTCCTTAAGCTAACAATGGAAAAGAGACGTCCGGCTCACGTATAGAGCATAGAGTGGTTGTGATAGTCTGCAGAGTAGTGACGACACTGAGAAGAGGAGCAGAACGGTGCTGGGTCCCAGAGAAAGTGACTCCCACTACACAGCATGTACATATACACAGATTTAGTGGGAAAAAACCTTCATGGGAGTGCTTTTTTAAGAGTGGTTAAAGATGAAGCCTAAAACAAATGTAGCTAAAGATGTAGCCTAAAATAAATTGCTTAAAAAAACATTCATTTTGCCTTACAAAAACATAAAAATGTGCGCTCTATCAATGGAAAACTAGCAAAATGCAGCACTTTGTCTCCACCTGCTGGCAACTATCTGCTATGACCCTATGAAATAGAGAAAGCAGAACAAATGGACGTATTTATTATTATTATTTATTGTTATAGCGCCATTTATTCCATGGCGCTTTACATGTGAGGAGGGGTATACATAATAAAAAACAAGTACAGTAATCTTAAATAATACAAGTCAAGTCATTTATCCCGTGAAATACTCCAGAAAAGCAATTAGGCCTTGATTCAACATTTGCATTTTTTCTGGCAGATATTGTTCCAAATTCATCAAAATGCTGCACAATGTTTAATGAATTAAGCATCAATTCAAACTTTTTATTTTTGCTTTTCTTGCACCTAGAGTAAAATGTTGCACTACCCTTTCCGATAAGCTTTAAAATGTTGTATGTTAAGTCTTTTATGTTGCAAAAAAAGGGGCAAACTACTTTATATTTTAATACTGTATTCTGTCATTTACAGGTGCTACTCACAAAATTAGAATATCATCAAAAAGTTACTTTATTTCAGTTCTTCAACACAAAAAGTGAAACTCATATATTATAGAGAGTCATTACAAACAGTGATCTATATCAAGTGTTAATTTATGTTAATGTTGATGATTATGGCTTACAGCCAATGAAAACCCCAAAGTCATAATCTCAGTAAATTAGAATATTTTATAACACCAGCTTGAAAACGGATTTTAAAATCCGAAATGTTGGCCTACTGACATGTATGTTCAGTAAATGAACGCTATGAACCTGCTTGGTGCCAGCACTTAGATTGCCGCTCCCGGGAGAAAATGACCTACAGGTCCTTCTCAAAAAATTAGCATATAGTGTTAAATTTCATTATTTACCATAATGTAATGATTACAATTAAACTTTCATATATTATAGATTCATTATCCACCAACTGAAATTTGTCAGGTCTTTTATTGTTTTAATACTGATGATTTTGGCATACAACTCCTGATAACCCAAAAAACCTGTCTCAATAAATTAGCATATTTCACCCATCCAATCAAATAAAAGTGTTTTTTAATAACAAACAAAAAAACCATCAAATAATAATGTTCAGTTATGCACTCAATACTTGGTCGGGAATCCTTTGGCAGAAATGACTGCTTCAATGCGGCGTGGCATGGAGGCAATCAGCCTGTGACACTGCTGAGATGTTATGGAGGCCCAGGATGCTTCAATAGCGGCCTTAAGCTCATCCAGAGTGTTGGGTCTTGCGTCTCTCAACTTTCTCTTCACAATATCCCACAGATTCTCTATGGGGTTCAGGTCAGGAGAGTTGGCAGGCCAATTGAGCACAGTAATACCATGGTCAGTAAACCATTTACCAGTGGTTTTGGCACTGTGAGCAGGTGCCAGGTCGTGCTGAAAAATGAAATCTTCATCTCCATAAAGCATTTCAGCCGATGGAAGCATGAAGTGCTCCAAAATCTCCTGATAGCTAGCTGCATTGACCCTGCCCTTGATGAAACACAGTGGACCAACACCAGCAGCTGACATGGCACCCCACACCATCACTGACTGTGGGTACTTGACACTGGACTTCAGGCATTTTGGCATTTCCTTCTCCCCAGTCTTCCTCCAGACTCTGGCACCTTGATTTCCGAATGACATGCAAAATTTGCTTTCATCAGAAAAAAGTACTTGGGACCACTTAGCAACAGTCCAGTGCTGCTTCTCTGTAGCTCAAAAGTGGCTTTACCTGGGGAATGTGGCACCTGTAGCCCATTTCCTGCACACGCCTGTGCACGGTGGCTCTGGATGTTTCCACACCAGACTCAGTCCACTGCTTCCTCAGGTTCCCCAAGGTCTGGAATCGGTCCTTCTCCACAATCTTCCTCAGGGTCCGGTCTCCTCTTCTCCTTGTACAGCGTTTTCTGCCACATTGTTTCCTTCCAACAGACTTACCATTGAGGTGCCTTGATACAGCACTCTGGGAACAGCCTATTTGTTGAGAAATTTCTTTCTGGGTCTTACCCTCTTGCTTGAGGGTGTTAATGATGGCCTTCTTGACATCTGTCAGGTCGCTAGTCTTACCCATGATGGGGGTTTTGAGTAATGAACCAGGCAGGGAGTTTATAAAAGCCTCAGGTATCTTTTGCATGTGTTTAGAGTTAATTAGTTGATTCAGAAGATTAGGGTAATAGGTCGTTTAGAGAACCTTTTCTTGATATGCTAATTTATTGAGACAGGTTTTTTGGGTTATCAGGAGTTGTATGCCAAAATCATCAGTATTAAAACAATAAAAGACCTGACAAATTTCAGTTGGTGGATAATGAATCTATAATATATGAAAGTTTAATTGTAATCATTACATTATGGTAAATAATGAAATTTAACACTATATGCTAATTTTTTGAGAAGGACCTTTATATTAACCCCGACAGTGTTCCGGTTTCAGTCTTCTGTTTTATTTGCTCTGTATTTCAGTGTTTGTATTTTTAAAAGTTGAAAAGGAACAAAGGACTGAAAGTTTTAATTGCCCAGATGAACCTTTACATTAAAGGGACTCTGTCACCTGAATTTGGCGGGACTGGTTTTGGGTCATATGGGCGGAGTTTTCGGGTGTTTGATTCACCCTTTCCTTACCTGCTGGCTGAAATATTGGATTGAAGTTCATTTTCTGTCTTCCATAGTACACGCCTGCACAAGGTAAGATTACTTTGCGCAGGCGTGGACTACGGAGGACAGAGAATGAACTTCAATCCAATATTTCGGCCAGCATGCAGCCAGCAGGTGAGGAAAGGGTGAATCAAACACCCGAAAACTCCGCCCATATGACCCAAAACCAGTCCCGCCAAATTCAGGTGACAGGTTCCCTTTAAAATACTGCCAGAGAACGTGCCACAGCTGAGAAGACGGAGAACTTAATTTCTCCATCTTCTCCATTGTCTGAGACCATGGATGTTGGGACTGCACTCAGATGACATCCGAGTGCAGTCCAATGTTTCACATGCACCCATAGATTTGTATGGGTGCACATGATCCGAATTCCAGAGCCACTCGCAGCTTGCTGCAATTTTTTTTTTTACACAGGCGATCTGTAAAAAAAAAAAAATTGATCTGCTCTGTCCCATAGTATAACATTGGTCAAGTGCTATCCAATAAAACATCAGAAAGCACTGAGCTGTGTCATACGCCCATGGGAACGAGCCATAAGAGCTTGTATTCCCCCTTGCAGAACTTCTCCAATAACATAGTAACATAGTAACATAGTTAGTAAGGCCGAAAAAAGACATTTGTCCATCCAGTTCAGCCTATATTCCATCATAATAAATACCCAGATCTACGTCCTTCTACAGAACCTAATAATTGTATGATACAATATTGTTCTGCTCCAGGAAGACATCCAGGCCTCTCTTGAACCCCTCGACTGAGTTCGCCATCACCACCTCCTCAGGCAAGCAATTCCAGATTCTCACTGCCCTAACAGTAAAGAATCCTCTTCTATGTTGGTGGAAAAACCTTCTCTCCTCCAGACGCAAAGAATGCCCCCCTTGTGCCCGTCACCTTCCTTGGTATAAACAGATCCTCAGCGAGATATTTGTATGGTCCCCTTATATACTTATACATGGTTATTAGATCGCCCCTCAGTCGTCTTTTTTCTAGACTAAATAATCCTAATTTCGCTAATCTATCTGGGTATTGTAGTTCTCCCATCCCCTTTATTAATTTTGTTGCCCTCCTTTGTACTCTCTCTAGTTCCATTATATCCTTCCTGAGCACCGGTGCCCAAAACTGGACACAGTACTCCATGTGCGGTCTAACTAGGGATTTGTACAGAGGCAGTATAATGCTCTCATCATGTGTATCCAGACCTCTTTTAATGCACCCCATGATCCTGTTTGCCTTGGCAGCTGCTGCCTGGCACTGGCTGCTCCAGGTAAGTTTATCATTAACTAGGATCCCCAAGTCCTTCTCCCTGTCAGATTTACCCAGTGGTTTCCCGTTCAGTGTGTAATGGTGATATTGATTCCCTCTTCCCATGTGTATAACCTTACATTTATCATTGTTAAACCTCATCTGCCACCTTTCAGCCCAAGTTTCCAACTTATCCAGATCCATCTGTAGCAGAATACTATCTTCTCTTGTATTAACTGCTTTACATAGTTTTGTATCATCTGCAAATATCGATATTTTACTGTGTAAACCTTCTACCAGATCATTAATGAATATGTTGAAGAGAACAGGTCCCAATACTGACCCCTGCGGTACCCCACTGGTCACAGCGACCCAGTTAGAGACTATACCATTTATAACCACCCTCTGCTTTCTATCACTAAGCCAGTTACTAACCCATTTACACACATTTTCCCCCAGACCAAGCATTCTCATTTTGTGTACCAACCTCTTGTGCGGCACGGTATCAAACGCTTTGGAAAAATCGAGATATACCACGTCCAATGACTCACCGTGGTCCAGTCTATAGCTTACCTCTTCATAAAAACTGATTAGATTGGTTTGACAGGAGCGATTTCTCATAAACCCATGCTGATATGGAGTTAAACAGTTATTCTCATTGAGATAATCCAGAATAACATCCCTCAGAAACCCTTCAAATATTTTACCAACAATAGAGGTTAGACTTACTGGCCTATAATTTCCAGGTTCACTTTTAGAGCCCTTTTTGAATATTGGCACCACATTTGCTATGCGCCAGTCCAATGATCCTCTCTCATGCTGGAGTCCTGCCTCAATTATTTTTTATTTTATGCTGTACAATTTTTGCCAATTTCTACATATATAAAACGTGTTTATGTTTACATGGATCTCTAGAAGGTGAATCTATACATCCTGAAAAGCAGTGTGGTGACCCCCTCACATCCTACAGGATAAGCCCGGCTGTGCCCAATCTGACCCCTGACAAGACACATCGAAGACTGACGTTCTTTGCTGCAGTTTGAAAGTGTAGATGACACCTGTGGTGTGCTACACCCTTGCAGGCCGCTTGTTACCGATGACTTTGGTTGGCCAGGACTACTAGTCTGGGCTAGTCCCAATCATTAACTCTACTTTTCCCTACTATGGGGCAGAACTCAATACCAACCACTATTAACACATGTCACAGTTCACATTACACAATATGTGTGTTCTTCAAGAGAGAGGCGCTGGCAAAAATTAAGAGACCACGGCAAAATGTTCAGTTTGTCTGATTTTTCTCTTTATCGGTAAATTTTTGAGTACAATGTAAATTGCTTTTATTCTATAAACTACTGACAACGTATCTCCGAAGTTCCAAGCAGTACATTTTGTATTTATTTTCTGAAAATGAGAAATAGTCAAAATAACAAAAAGATGCATTGATTGCAGACCTCAAATAATGAAAAAAAACAAGTTCAGAATCATTTAGAAACAACAATACGAATGTTTTAACTCCGGAAGAGTTCAGAAATCAATATTTTGTGGAATAACCGTGATTTTTATTCACGGCTTTCATGCGTCTTGGCATGCTTTCCTCCAGTCTTTCACACTGCTTCTGGGTGACCTTATGCCACTCCTGGTGCAAAAATGTAAGCAGTTCTTCTTTGTTTGATGGCTTGTGACTATCCATCTTCCTCTTGATTACATTCCAGAGGTTTTCAATGGGGCTCAGGTCTGGAGATTGGGCTGCCCATGACAGGGATTTGATCTGGTGGTCCTTTATCCACACCTTGATTGATCTAGCTGTGTGGCATGGTGCATTGTCCAGCTGGAAAAACCAGTCCTCAGAGTTGGGGAACATTGCCTCAGCCGAAGGAAGCAGCTGTTTTCCAGGATAACCTTGTATGTGGCTTGATTCAAACGTTCTTCGCAAAGAACAACCTGCCCAATTCCAGCCTTGCTGAAAGGTAAGGTGGCACCAGTTTTCTTGTATTTTGTTTTTTTGTGAAATTAAGCTTAAAATAGTAATTAAAATGTATTAATGCAATGTTTGCACTGTTTGCAAACATTTCTATATGAAAAATATTATATATTTTTCTACAAATATATATATTTACCACTAGGGGGAGCATTTTCCGTTTTAGACCTCAAGCAGCTATAGTAACATTTAGCAGCTTTACTGTTAGCAGCAAAATTGGGGCAGTAACTGCTGACATCACCATTTCCCTCCCCTTTTGGGTGGTCTAATATCCCTGGGGCAGAATGAAGAGCAGCATCACAGGGCAGCGCCATTTTGTGTGATTGCCCTGTGACCTGCTATCACCAGCAGTTACTGCATCACAGGCACAGCTTGTTTACAGAGGAGCAGAACACCGTGGGCTCAGCAGCATTTTTTGTGAATAACATTCTTGCCATCCCCCTTCCCCCACCTTAATCCCGATCCTGTCAGCTGCCCTGCTCTCTCTCCAGGTGTCACCTCCCTCTGCAGGCTGTGAGTGCAGCTTACTGGAGATCACAGGGACTGTGTGTGAGGGGGAGGGGGAGACACAGCAGGAGCAGCACACAGGGCAGCGGGTGAGGAGCAGAGGATGTGTGCCCACTGTGCCTAGGACATTACTGCTTGGAGTACAGAGGAGCAGTGAGGGCTTCTTCTGTCCTGCGATAGAGAGTAAGTGGAGCTCGGCAGATAGCACAGGGCTATAATAAAATGGCAGCTAGTCACACCTACAGCAGTGAGTTGTGCAGCCCACAGAGGCATGCCCAGCTCACTGCTAACGCTGCTGCAATGTTAGAGATAGGGTCAGCACCGGTCTATTATCTCCTATGTCCATGGGGTGCCGTAATCTGACACTGATAGTGCCCTGCTACTGCTGCAAAACCAAGATGTCAGCCCCCAGTGCATTCTTTAAACTCATATAACACATGAAATCTGTTTCACATGCATTTCAAACTTGTTTATAGCAGCATATTATGCTACATTACAGTGATTTATTAATGACCTACAAACACGGTACCTTACCTTGAAGCATCCCCAGATCATCACCGATCCTCCACCAAATTTCACAGTGGGTGCAAGACACTGGCTTCTACACCTCTCCACGTCCCTGTCTAACCATTAGATGACCAGGTGTTGGGCAAAGCTGAAAATTAGACTCATCAGAGAAGAGTACCTTACTCCAGTCCTCTATGGTCTTTGGCAAACTTCAGCCTGGCTCTTCTTTGCTTTTCATTGATGAAAGGCTTTTTTTCTAGCTTTACATGACATGAGTCCTGCCTCTAGGAGCCTGTTACGAACTGTTCTTGCCATGCACTTCACCTCGGCTGCCATTTGCCATTCCTTTTGTAGGTCACTTGATGTCATCCTGCGGTTGCTGAGTGATATTCAAATAAGATGACGGTCATCTCAGTCAGTGGAGAGTCATTTTCGCCCTCTGCCGGTCTGTAGCTTTGTTATTCCCAATCTCTGCTGCTTGACTTCGTTGTAATGGACTACCGTCTTAGGAATGTTAAGGATGGAGGACACATGACGCTCACTGTGTCCCTCTGCTAGTAAAGCCAGAATTGAGCCCTTCCTTTCCTCACTGAAAACTTTTCTACTCCTTTGGCATGGTTAAAAGTTATTTTTTAATTCCTATTACTTTTGGGATATTACTAGCACTTGTTTTGCTATCCAGCTTGTCCTATTGAAAGAGGATTGTGAACACCACAGCAGTGTTTTTTATACTTTCCTTCCTTAAAGGGACACTGTCACCTGAATTTGGAGGGAACAATCTTCAGCCATGGAGGCGGGGTTTTTGATTCACCCTTTCCTTACCCGCTGGCTGCATGCTGGCTGCAATATTGGATTGAAGTTCATTCTCTGTCCTCCATAGTACACACCTGCGCTGTGCAAGATTGCCTTGCGCAGGCATGTACTACGGAGGACAGAGAATGAACTTCAATCCAATATTGCAGCCAGCATGCAGCCAGCGAGTAAGGAAAGGGTGAATCAAAAACCCCAAAACTCCGCCTCCATGGCTAAAGATTGTTCCCTCCAAATTCAGGTGACAGTGTCCCATTAAATAAGATTTGGTTCAGGTGATCACCTAATCAGAAGTACATTAAGTAGAATTAGGTGTACTCTGGAATATTGAATGGCTGTCAGACATGTAGAGAAGCTGATTTTTATAAAACTGTGCAGTGGTCTCTTAATTTTTGCCAGAGCTGTAGAACCCCAAGGGTATGTTTCCACGTTCATGAAACGCTGCGTGTTTGACGCTGCGTAGAGCCGCAGCGTCAAACACAAAGCATGACCAATGACCGACTCATTTAAACCCTTAATGACTGGGCCAAATTCTTGAAATCTGACCAGTCACTTTATGTAGCAATAACTCTGGACTGCGTCAACAGATCCCGTTGATTTTGAGATTTTTTTTCTCGTGACATTATACTTTACGATAGGCGTTTCACAGGAATTTTAGAAATGTTTAAAAAAAAAAAAAAAAATGAACATTTAACTTTTTTTCACAAAAAATTTACTTTAGCTCCAATTAGTTTTTTTTTTTTTACCAAGAGTAACAGGAGAAATTGGACCCCAAAGATTGTTGTACAATTTTTTTCTGAGTATGCAGATACCCCATATGTGGGGGGACTGGGAACCACTGTTTGAGCGCATGGCAGAGCTCAGAAGGGAAGGAGCGCCGTTTGACTTTTCAATGCAAAAGTGACTGGAATTGAGATTGGACGCCATGTCGTGTTTGGAGAGCCCCTGATGTGCCTAAACATTGAAACCCCCCACAAGTGACACCATTTTGGAAACTAGACCCCCAAGGAACTTATCTAGATGTGTTGTGAGGACTTTGAACCCCCAAGTGTTTTACTACAGTTTATAACGCAGAGCCGTGAAAATATAAAAAAAATTTTTTTTCCACAAAAATAATTTTTTTGCCCCCAGTTTTGTATTTTTCCCCAAGAGTAACAGGAGAAACTGGACCCCAAAAGTTGTTGTCCAATTTGTCCTGAGTACGCTGATACCCCATATGTGGGGGGGAACCACCGTTTGGGCACATGGCAGAGCTCGGAAGTGAAGGAGCTCCATTTGGAATGCAGACTTAGGCCAGTCTCACACGTCCAGATAATTCCCTATGGTAGGTGGAGCCGCATATTCATCACTGTAATGGGCGGCACCATGTGACCGCTCATACAGGAGAAGCTGCGGCGAGGAGAAGCAGCGAGGGAGCCGGGTAAGTATTTTATTAACAGCGAGGGGGGGCGCACAGGGGGTGGGAGGGGGTTGGGGACAGGGATCATTTTTTTTTTTTTAAACCAAAAAAAAAAAGATTTTTCATATCTTCTCTCCAGCGAACGCTGCTGGAGAGAAGAAATGAATGGCGGCTTCAGCACCACGCTGGGGGGACAGCGCTTACTGTAGCGGTCTCCTGCACGGCACACAGACAGCATCCGTGTGCAGTACGTGTTTTACACGGACCCATTGACTTTAATGGGTCAGTGTAATACGTGCGCTCCCACGAACAGACATGTCTCCGTGTTTTTCAAATGGGCACACGGTCCATGAAAACACGCTGACATGTGCAGAGACACATTGATTTTAATGTGTCTACGTGAGTCAGTGTCTCCGGTACGTGAGGAAACTCACCTCACGTACCGGAGCCACTGACGTGTGAAACCGGCCTTAGATGGATTGGTCTGCAGGCGTCACATTGCGTTTTCAGAGCCCCTGATGTACCTAAACAGTAGAAACCCCCCACAAGTGACCCCATATTGGAAAACTAGACCCCTCACGGAACTCATCTAGATGTGCTGTGAGAACTTTGAACCCCCAAGTGTTTCACTACAGTTTATTACAAAGAGCCATGAAAATAAAAAATCTTTTTTTTTTGTTTACACACAAATTATTTTTTAGCCCCCGGTTTTGTATTTTCCCAAGGGTAACAGGAGAAATTGGACCCCAAAAGTTGTTGTCCAATTTGTCCTGAGTAGACTGATACCCCATATGTTGGGGTAAACCCATGTTTGGGCGCACGGGAGAGCTCGGAAGGGAAGGAGCACTGTTTTATTTTTTCAACGCAGAATTGGCTGGAATTGAGATCGGACGCCATGTCGCGTTTGAAGAGCCCTGATGTGCCGAAACAGTGGAAACCCCCCAATTATAACTGAAACCCTAATCCAAACACGCCCCTAACCCTAGTCCCAACCGTACATGTAATCCAAACCCTAACTTTAGCCCCAACCCTAACGGCAAATGGAAATGAATACATTTTTAAAATGTTATTTTTCCCTAACTAAGGAGGTGATGAAGGGGGGTTTGATTTACTTTTATAGCGGGTTTTTTAGTGGATTTTTATGATTGGCAGCCGTCACAGACTAAAAGACGCTCCACATTTTGAGCTATAATTTTTCCATATCTTGGTCCACAGAGTCATGTGAGGTCTTGTTTTTTGCGGGACGAGTTGGCGTTTTTATTGGTACCATTTTCGGGCACGTGACATTTTTTGATCGCTTTTTATTCTGATTTTTGTGAGGTAGAATGAACAAAAACCAGCTATTCATGAATTTAACTTTTTTATTTTTTCGTTGATGACGCTGTATGGCAGCTCATTTTTTGCGGGACAAGATGACGTTTTCAGTGGTACCATGGTTATTTATATCCGTCTTTTTGATCGCGTGTTATTCCACTTTTTGTTTGGCGGTATGATAATAAAGCGTCATTTTTGCCCTTTTTTTTTTTAGTGTTCACTGAAGGGGTTAACTAGTGGGACAGTTGTAGGCCGGAATCACACTACAGCGAGATACGGCCAGTCTCGCTGGTTAAAAACCAGCTCTGGCACCGGCACTCCGGAGCGGAGCGTGTGGCTCCATGTATTGCTGTGCGGCCGCACGCTCCTCTCCGGAGTGCCGGTGCCAGAGCTTGGTTTTAACCTGCGAGACTCGGCCGTATCTCGCTGTAGTGTGACTCCGGCCTTATAGGTCAGGTTGTTAAGGACGCGGCAATACTAAATAAATATAATCAGATCGCTGATCTGACACTTTGCAGTGCACTGTGTCAGATCAGCGAGCACAAGGGCACTGCAGGGAGGCTTCCCGACGACTGCTCTGAGAAGGCGCTTAAAAGCCACCTCCCTGCAGGACCCGGAAGGCCCCCTGCGGCCGTTTTGGATCCAGGCCTGCAGGGAGGAGGAGGTAGGAGACCGCGATCACATTGCATTGCACCGAGGGTCTCAGGGAAGCACGCAGGGAGCCCCCCTCCCTGCGTCGCTATGACTGCTCCTGGCATATAGTGCTGGATGCCAGCTGCGATAGTCAGCTGACACCCAGCCGTGAGCGCGGCTGATCGTGCTGGACGTACTATTCCGTCCATGGGAAGTAGGGCCCACCCGACATGGACGGAATAGTACATCCAATGGCAGAAAGGGGTTAAAAATATAGCAGCAATTTTTCAAGGAAATTTACATAGTTACATAGTTATTAAGGTTGAAGGAAGACCATATGTCCATCTAGTTCAACCCATAGCCTAACCTAACATGCCCTAACATGTTGATCCAGAGGAAGGCAAAAAAAAAAACCATGTGGCAAAGAGTAAGCTCCACATTGGGGAAAAAATTCCTTCCCGACTCCACATACGGCAATCAGACTAGTTCCCTGGATCAACGCCCTATCAAGGAATCTAGTGTATATACCCTGTAACATACTTTTCCAGAAAAGTATCCAGTCCCCTCTTAAATTTAAGTAATGAATCACTCATTACAACATCATACGGCAGAGAGTTCCATAGTCTCACTGCTCTTACAGTAAAGAATCCGCGTCTGTTATTATGCTTAAACCTTTTTTCCTCCAACCGCAGAGGATGCCCCCTTGTCCCTGTTTCAGGTCTATGATTAAAAAGATCATCAGAAAGGTCTTTGTACTGTCCCCTCATATATTTATACATTAAAATAAGATCACCCCTTAGTCTTCGTTTTTCCAAACTAAATAGCCCCAAGTGTAATAACCTATCTTGATATTGCAGACCCCCCAGTCCTCTAATAACCTTGGTCGCTCTTCTCTGCACCCGCTCCAGTTCAGCTATGTCTTTCTTAAACACCGGAGACCAGAACTGTGCACAGTATTCTAAGTGTGGTCGAACTAGTGACTTGTATAGAGGTAAAATTATGTTCTCCTCATGAGCATCTATGCCTCTTTTAATGCATCCCATTATTTTATTTGCCTTTGTAGCAGCTGCCTGACACTGGCCACTAAATATGAGTTTGTCATCCACCCATACACCCAGGTCTTTTTCATTGACGGTTTTGCCCAGAGTTTTAGAATTAAGCACATAATTATACATCTTATTACTTCTACCCAAGTGCATGACCTTACATTTATCCCCATTAAAGCTCATTTGCCATTTATCAGCCCAAGCTTCTAGTTTACATAAATCATCCTGTAATATAAAATTGTCCTCCTCTGTATTGATTACCCTGCAGAGTTTAGTGTCATCTGCAAATATTGAAATTCTACTCTGAATGCCCCCTACAAGGTCATTAATAAATATGTTAAAAAGTAGAGGGCCCAATACTGACCCCTGTGGTACCCCACTGCTAACCGCTACCCAGTCCGAGTGTGCTCCATTAATTACCACCCTTTGTTTCCTATCCCTGAGCCAGCTCTCAACCCACTTGCACATATTTTCCCCTATCCCCATTATTCTCATTTTATGTATCAACCTTTTGTGTGGCACCGTATCAAAAGCTTTTGAAAACTCCATATACACTACATCCACTGGGTTCCCTTGGTCCAATCCGGAACTTACCTCTTCATAGAAACTGATCAAATTAGTCTGACATGAACGGTCCCTAGTAAACCCGTGCTGATACTGGGTCATGAGGTTATTCCTCTTCAGATACTCCAGTATATCATCCCTTAGAATGCCCTCCAGGATTTTACCCACAGTAGAGGTTAAGCTTACTGGCCTATAATTTCCGAGTTCAGTTTTTGTTCCCTTTTTGAATATTGGCACCACATTTGCTATACGCCAGTCCTGCGGCACAGACCCTGTTATTATGGAGTCTCTAAAGATTAAAAATAATGGTCTATCAATGACTGTACTTAATTCCTGCAGTACTCGAGGGTGTATCCCATCCGGGCCCGGAGATTTGTCAATTTTAGTGATTTTTAGACGCCGCCGCACTTCCTGCTGGGTTAAGCAGGTGACATTTAATTGGGAATTTTTATCACTAGACATTTTGTCTGCCATGGGATTTTCTTGTGTAAATACTGATGAAAAAAAGTCATTTAGCATATTGGCTTTTTCCTCATCCTCATCCACCATCTCACCCAGACTATTTTTAAGGGGGCCAACACTATCATTTTTTAGTTTCTTACTATTTATGTAGTTAAAGAATATTTTAGGATTATTTCTCTCTCTGGCAATGAGTCTCTCTGTCTCAATCTTTGCTGCCTTGATTTGCTTTTTACAGAATTTATTTAATTTTTTGTATTTATTTAATGCCTCCTCACTACCTACTTCCTTTAATTCTCTAAATGCTTTCTTTTTGTCACTTATTGCGCCCCTTACAGCTCTTTTTAGCCATATTGGTTTCCTCCTATTTCTAGTATGTTTATTCCCATACGGTATATACTGTGCACAGGTCCTATCCAGGATGCTAATAAATGTCTCCCATTTTCTTTGTGTATTTTTGTGTCTCAGGATATCGTCCCAGTTAATTGCACCAAGATCACCTCTCATTCGTTGGAAATTTTCCCTCCTGAAGTTTAGTGTCCTTGTAACCCCTCTACTACACATCTTTTTAAAGGATACATGAAAACTTATTATTTTGTGATCGCTATTTCCCAAGTGACCCCCAACCCTTATATTTGATATGCGGTCTGGCCTGTTGGTTAATATTAGGTCTAGCAGTGCCCCCCCTTCTTGTTGGGTCCTGAACCAGCTGTGAAAGGTAATTGTCTCTCATAATTGTCAAAAACCGATTACCTTTGCTGGAACTGCAGGTTTCTGGTCCCCAATCTATTTCAGGGTAGTTGAAGTCCCCCATAATAATGACTTCTCCTTGAGTCGCAGCTTCATCTATTTGCTTTACGAGGATATTCTCCATTGCTTCCATTATTTTTGGAGATTTATAACAAACCCCTATCAGTAATTTATTATTTTTCCCCCTCCCCTTATCTCCACCCACAGGGATTCTACATTTTCATTAAATTCACCTATATTATCGTGCAGGATGGGTTTTAAGGATGATTTTACATATAGACACACCCCACCCCCTCGCTTATCTGTATGGTCATTTCTGAACAGGCTATAGCCCTGCAAGTTAACAGCCCAGTCATGGCTCTCATCCAGCCACGTTTCGGATATCCCCACCATGTCATAATTATGCTCCAACAACATTAGTTCTAATTCGTCCATTTTGTTGGCGAGGCTTCTGGCATTAGTATACATGCACTTTATGTTCCTCTCTGTACTTCTATTTCTTAAATTATTAACTGTTCTGACCCCACCCCCCCATGCCACCGCCACCCCCAACTTCCTTATTTGTGCCCAGGTCTCTGTCTGCACTATCTTCCCCTCCTATAAAATGAATACCCTCCCCCCCCCCAATTCCTAGTTTAAACTATCCTCCAACCTTCTAGCCATTCTCTCCCCCAGCACAGCTGCACCCTCCCCATTGAGGTGCAGCCCGTCCCTAGCGTAGAGCCTGTAGCCAACTGAGAAGTCGGCCCAGTTATGCAGGAACCCAAACCCCTCTTTCCTACACCAATTCTTGAGCCAATTATTAACCTCCCTAATCTCCCGTTGCCTCTCTGGCGTGGCACGTGGTACCGGCAGTATTTCGGAAAACACCACGTTTGAGGTCCTTGCTTTCAGCTTGCAGCCTAATTCCCTGAAATCATCTTTAAGGACCTTCCACCTACCTCTAACTTTGTCATTAGTGCCAATGTGCACCATGACCGCTGGGTCCTCACCAGCCCCTCCCAATAATCTGTCCACCCGATCAGCGACGTGTCGGACTCGAGCGCCAGGTAGGCAGCACACCGTTCGACGATCCCTGTCTTTGTGACAGATTGCCCTATCTGTTCCCCTAATAATTGAGTCGCCCACTACCAGCACCTGTCTGGCCTGCCCTGCTCTCCTATTTCCCTCCTTACTGGAGCAGTCACTCCTCCGGCTTTCAGAGGACATGCCTGGCTGCAGCAGTGCTACCCCTGTACTGGCACCCCCCTCATCTGCCAACTTAGCAAACTTATTGGGGTGTTCCAGATCAGGACTAGCCTCCCTGGCACTCTTCCCTCTACCCCGCTTCCTAACTGTCACCCAGCTTGCTACTCCACTGTCCTGCAGCTCCATCCCACCATCCCCCCCCTCATCTGTCCCATTGAGCGTCTGCTCCGTGAGTAGAAGACTCCTCTCCATATTGTCTATGGATCTCAGTGTTGCCAGCTGCACATTTAGAGTCAGAATCTGGGTTTCCAAATGCACAACGTGCTCACATCTCGCACAGCAGTATGCACCCTCGATCGGCTGCTCAAGGACTGCATACATGTGGCAAGATGTGCACTGGATGGCATTAACAATCGTGGAGCACATTTCCTAATGGGGATTGCACCAGACAGAACAGTTCAATAAAAAAAATAAAAATAAATACAAAGTATTAATAAAAATCAGACAGCAATTCAGTAATTCCTCCCTTGGAAACTCCCTGACTCCAAAGTCACTGAATCACAAGTCACACTTACCGCCGTCCACACTTACGCTCAGGCCACACTCAGCTCGCTCACACTCGCTCTGCTGAAGATTTATAGATTTTTTTTTTCTCTAGTTCCCCTCAACAGCAATCAACCTTGCTGTTCAAATGCACTTCCAAAAAAAAAAAAAAAAAAGAAAAAGCTTATTTTCTTAGGGACTAATTCAGTTTTGAAGTGACTGAGGGTCCTATATATTGAGATCCCTCAAAAGTGATGCAGTTTTGAAAATTGTACCCCTCAACATATTCAAAATTGCTTTCAGGTAGTTTATTAACTCTTGAGGTGATTTTCAGGAATTAATCCAAAGTGACATGATCGTAAAGAAAACTTAATTTTTACCACCTGACTTGTCATTGACAACATCAGGACCACGAGACAAATCAAGAGCTCAGGGTGCCGATGAAGTTTAAGAGGAAGCTCCCACACTCTGTTAACCCAGATCTAGAAACTGTAGTCCCTAATTATAGCCGTATTTAAAAGGCTAAGCGGCCATTGTCGGTGCAATCGCTGATCGTGGCTGATGCAGCAAGTTGTTAGCTGTAGTGAACAGCTGAGAGCTGTTGTATTGTCACTCGGAGGAAGCTATTCTCTTGGATCATAGGTCAGTTTTAAGTCGTACTGGTGGTCATTAAGGGGTTAAGGTTATTTGCAAAGTTTGGAAACTATAATACATTTTCATCAAATACGGTAGATTGTTCCACAAAACATATCGATTTAAACTGAGATTTTCGTGGAATACCTCTAAGACTGGGTTCACATTACGTCCAAGCAGTCCGTTAACACTGCCATTAATCTCTATTTCGGGTGTGCGCTAGCGATGTGCCGTCATTGAGTGACGGGCCCTGGGACGCGGGCTACAGCGTTTCCGAGTCTGCCACCGCTAGCGCAGATAGAGCTAGCAGATGCTCTACCTGCGCTAGCATGTCGGCACTTGCGTTAATGCAGCCCGTTTAACGCTTGTGTTGAACGGGCTGCTGTTAACGCAATGTGAACCTAGCCTAATCCCTTGAAGCGATGCTTGCGCTACGACTAGCAGGACGTATTCTTAGGGCTATAGTTTGTACCAGAACAAAACTACCGTATATACTCGAGTATAAGCCGAGATTTTCAGCCCAAATTTTTGGGCTGAAAGTGCCCCTCTCGGCTTATACTCGATTCACGGTCGGCGGGTGAGGGGGAGAGAGGTCTGAGGCATACTTACCTGCTTCCGGGGGCTCCTGGCGCTCCCCCTGCCTGTTCCACGGTCTTCGGGTGCTGCAGCTCTTCCCCTGTACAGCGGTCACGTGGGACCGCTCATTAAAGTTATGAATATGGACTCCACTCCCATAGGGGTGGAGCCACATATTCATTTCTCTAATGAGCGGTGCCAGTGACCGCTGATAGAGGAAGAGGCTGCGGCACCCGAAGACCAGCTGTCCGGGGGAAGGAGCCAGGGAAGCCGGGAGCAGGTAAGTATGTCATATTTACCTGTCCACGTTCCACCCGCCGGGCGCCGCTCTGTCTTCGCGTCCTCTTGCAGTGACTGTGCAGGTCAGAGGGCGCGATGACGTACTAGTGTGCGCGCCGCCCTCTGCCTGAACAGTCAGTGCGGAGAGACGCCGAGACGGGACGCTGAGGAGCTGCAAGCAAGAGAGGAGAGTATGTCGTTTGTTTTTTTTTATTGCAGCTGCAGCATCATATATGGCACAGTTTTATATGGCACATCTATGGGGCAATAATCAACGGTGCAGAGCATTCTATATGGCAGAGCACTATATGGCACAGCTTTCTATGGCACATCTATGGGGCAATAATGAACGGTGCAGAGCACTATATGGCACAGCTTTATATGGAGCATCTATGGGGCCATAATGAACGGTGCAGAGCACTATATGGCACAGCTTTATATGGAGCATCTATGGGGCAATAATGAACGGTATGGAGCATCTATTTTTGAAATTCACCGGTAGCTGCTGCATTTCCTACCCTAGGCTTATACTGGAGTCAATAAGTTTTCCCAGTTTTTTGTGGCAAAATTAGGGGGGGGTTCGGCTTATACTCAAGTATATACGGTATATAAAATTTGCCTTTTGCTTTCATATTTTTGTATAATGTGTAATAGCATTTTTCTGAATATATATATATATATATATATATATATATATATATATATATATATTTTTTTTTTTTTTTTTTTTCTTTTTTTTCTTTATACATTAGACAAATATCAAGAAAAAAAAAGCAACCAAGCAAGGGGGAGTTGATGGCGACATATGCTCTTACAGACAAGCTGATATGACCACACCAATATTGCTAATCATGTTCCATAGTTATCTAAAGCTTTATGCCCTACATAATCCTCTGCTTAATAACCCTTTAAAGAGGAGAAAAAAAAAAAAAAAACCATATACAAGATTTTATTAGCCTATGTAAAATACCTACTGTCTTCTGAAGCAACAGAATCGCAATCAAATTTTCCATTTAGTAATTATGACATTGCATCCTCGATCATAAAACTATACAATGCATCAGTCCTCACTTACAGTTGGGAAAAACAGATACAATATGTTGAAAAATACAATATTATTAAATACACACATAGCATACGTACAAAAAAAAAAAAAAAAGGGGGAGAAACTGGTCTAAGTCAATTTCAGGTTTGGTTCAACTTAGAAGTCTAGAACCAAGTGCGCTCTTTGCCTCATGAACAGGATCTCTTCACTTATAGATGGTCAGCTTCTTATTTGATAAATGGCATCAAGCACACAAACCAATCTAAAGCATACTGTGCTTGTGACACTAGGGGTGGTACGTGACCATTAAGAGAAGACTTGTATGAGACATGTCCATGACGCTTCCCGTGGTCATAGAATGGTAGCGATGGAAGGGACCTCCTGAGTGATCTGGTCCAACCCCCTGCTGACCCCTGGTCTTACGCTGTGTGCCCATTATGACTTTTTGATGCTTTGTATTTTTGTTGCGTTGAAAACGCAGCATCTTACAGTTCCAACAAAGTGAGTCCGGGATCACACATACGCGAGATACGGCCGAGTCTCGCAGGTGAAAACCGAGCTCTGGTGACTGCACTCCAGAGCGGAGCGTGCAGCTCCATGTGTTGCTGTGCGGCTGCATGCTCCGCTCCGGAGTGCCGGCGCCAGAGCTTGGTTTTCACCTGCGAGACTCAGCCGTACCTCGCGTATGTGTGATCCCGGCCTAAATGGGATTTAGAGTAATCTCATGCCCACTGAAACTCACCGGCAGGTTTCGAATGAACAATGTCAATTTCTTGAGTATGCCAAGTTTTACTTGCGGATTTTTCCCCACAGACCTACATTAGATGCAGAAAATTAATCTACAAGTAAAAAATGTACATGAGGTTCAGTGGCAAATACCAAAGAAATAAGAAAAAAAAACAAAAAAAGAAAAAGTTAACGTAAAGCTTATGCAGAGCCATATTGGTCTTTGTTTTACCTGAAAATTCCTGTAAGTTGAGCACGCACAGACACAATAGTACAGATGGACCTCAAAGGAAAAAAGAACAAACAAAGCAGTGTCCATAAAATAAAGTCTCTAACAGTGCGAAATTGCAAATTGATTTTTATTCAGCAGCATACACTTTCTTACACCTCTCCATTAGTGCAGTTGTTTATACCCGTTCAATTTTTTAACATATTGCAACAATGTAGATTTCACATGAGCGGTATCAAAATGTAAAAAGCAACAGATCTGAAAAAGATGTTGTTTTTGTTATAGTCTTGGATTTCGAACCAATACAATTGCTTTTAAAGCATCACGTAAAAATATACAATATTTGTTGGATAGACCTATTTTATGTGGACGTCCAACTAAGGCCACAACCCAGTTTTCACAGAGTCGTTCCAGTCACAAAAACATAAATATATAAATTAAGAGGCTGAGTTTCCTGCACCGAGATAGCAGCTACCAGTAGTTATCAGTAGAGAAACTTTAAAAACAAGGTTTCACAATACTGGTTGAGTACAGTCATTTACTTTTATAGCATTGCACCGCTTTATGCTGCTCAGATAATCGATGCTCACATTGTGCTTCATTTTTTGACACAAGAATGCTCTGCCAACTTGTAGGACAATAAAAGGGTTAGGCTAACCTCAGCCTTTCCGCTCTCACATAGTGGGACAGCCAGCCGGTTTCCCTTTGGGCATGATCCCTCTAGTCAGATCCTCCTCATTACAATGTAGCGGGAACACAATCTGCCTCACTAGATTCCGCAATGGATGTACCCATAAAGGACATATCCCTGGTCATCCAGACCGTTGTCCCTCAGACATATGTGGTGAACAGGGATGAGGCTACCTACCCCCAGAACATGACCTCAAACCAATAGAAAGCTGAAATGCCCCATCACAAGGCCACTGCCGACTCAGTAGAACGCAAGAATCAAACAAAAATCAAGTGGAAAAGTGTAGAACGTATACAACAATAGGGCTCCATCACTGCCGGCATGTCACAATAGTAGACCATTTATTACATTTTTTGCCTCCATCCTGGTAAGATCATTGTATAAAAAGACGACACTAAAAACCATAAAAACAGCGAAGTAGCACATAACTGACTAGTGTGAATGTACACAGCTCTTTGGATGATGTATTGCATTTGGCGGCTCTGCGGAGCTTCAGGGATCCACCTATAGAGTGTAGGAAATGATCCACGGATCATTACCTGCTCAAGGAAGTGATGAGAAGGAAAAAGGCAAATCCCTTCTGCAAAAAGCTAAAACAAGGCCAGTGACTAACTTACAAGATATGGAAAGGCACAAATACTTTACTGTATCGTTTTTTGATCTTTTTTTTTTAAATGTGCCCTTAAGAGATATTTTCCTATACATGCTGCGTAAAATTGGCCCCTGGCAACAGATGAATAACAGATTATAGGATAAAAGCGGATAGCAAAACCCTACCACACAGGCCTAGTCTGACTGGACGAGTGTGCGGGTTATTGCGGAAAGCTAGCCATCACCTTGGGGTATGTGCACACAACGCCTTTTAGACACTGGCATACCTTGTTCAGTCATTCAAGAATAGGCTTCAGAAAAAAAACAAAAACGCTGGCGGTGGGATTTTTCCTGAAGCGTCTTTTCTGTTATCTTCTATTCTAGAACATTTTGAGTGGCTTCCAAGCAGAAGACGCCTGAAGAATGGTCAGGTTACTTCTTTTAAAGAGCTGCTCCTGCGTTTTTTTTGTTATTACAGCACAGAAGTAGCGCTACTAATCTAAGTCCCCTGTCCCTATTCTTATACACCGACACCGCTGCAGTCGGTCTGCAGCAGATTGTGACCTGCCAGACAGTGTTCGCTGGGCGATCGGGTAAGTCACAAGTCAATGGGAGCCGAAGGAGGCCCTCATATACTGACAGTGAGATGCTGGGAATGTTAACTCCGACTTCCGGTCAGTCTGACGTTGCGGCTGTAAGATTGCGGCTCGAGACTGGAGCAGCGCGAGCAGAGCTGAAGATGGCGGCTGGTAAGCATAAGACTAGGCTTAGGGAATTTAGATTAGTAGCCCCAATCTAGCACAGAAATACAAAAAAAAATAAAAATAACTGGGAGTGGTGATTGAACCACTTTCAATCTTTAGTAGCCTGAAGCGGATAAAAGAAGCTCAATAGACTGATCACAAAAACAGCAGATTGTTTTGACATTGTAATCCATATTCTTTTTTCACATTTATTGAGCGCTTTTTCAGTTAGGTTACCTGCCTGAAAAAGATGTTGTGTGCACAAACCCTTAATAAGCAGTTGACCAAATGCTTGCTCTATGTGCCCTCAATAGGGAAGAGAGAAATAAGCCGCTGCCAGACACTTATCGCAAAGGATCAGGCATGTTAAGTCAGCATGCCCGATTCTTCTTTCTAATAGGATATGCACCTGATTACGCATTAGATGAGAAGCCAGTTCTGCCCAAGTTCACCTGATTTGTAGGGCCAGCTTTAGTAATGTGGAGGAGGAATCAGATAGCTGGCGAAGTATAGGAAATGCCAACTCAATAAAAGGGATACAGCTATGGGTTTGAATTTACCTTTGAACAATACTACGCTGCACTCCTGATTAATTTTTTGAGCCCGGCTTTAAGCTTGCATATACCCTGGAGGTTTTCAGAGATTGAGACAGCTCATTTAGAAAAGAAATGAAGTGGGAGTCTTTCTCAGATTTCTTTGAATCAAAAATGACCACAATGGTAAAATGAGGCTCAGGTCGTGTCAGAAAATACGTACTTTGCACTTTATCATCATAGAAGTGGACAACCTTTTCATAAGAGTTTAGATCTGCACTCTTTTCAGTCATTATCATAATAACATTTGGCCAATGAACCGCAGGTCTCTCAATTGGAAGAGACACCACTGCAGGATATTGGTCAACCCCTTTTGGGGCTTCTCGGTAAGAATCCGGATGATGATACCCATGACCCTGAAAGCTCTCGGATCCTCGGTTATCAAAAATTAAGGACACGTTGACTGCATCGTATTTTCTAATAAAGCTGGATATTTTTCCAAAGTAATCTGGATTTGTTTTAGCTGTGAGGGTCTTCATCTCGGAGGTCTGTCTACTTAGTGCTTCATGGAAGTAAAAGCTGAACTTGGCAAGCAGGAGGTTTTTAAATTTCATGAGCCACGAGAAAAGATGAGGAGGCTGCACCGCTTTCTGAGACTGTCCTCCAAACAGATGTTTTTTGGTCTCCTTCTGTTTCTCAAATATCTGACCCCAACTTTGTAGCTTCGTATGAGCATTGTGCAAATTGACAAGGGACAGGAGGAACTTCCACTCAAATATTAGACTCTGGGCCTTCAAAAGATGCACCAAAACATCAACTTCGAGCTGGAAACCATTTTCCAGAGGCGACAATATAGGATGGTGAAACCTACCAAACCAGAAGAATAGAAAATGCATGGATTACTTCCAGAAGAAAGTAGGCAGCATAAGAAGGGTTAAAGAGGTTTTCACTTTTGTGCTTCACAGTTCTTAAACTACTTCTGTAATGTAGAATAATTCCAGATAGTACTCCTCTTCCTCTGCTGCAGTGATGACGTCACGTCATCAAGTCCCATCACTGCTGCAGCCAATCAGCGGGCTCACTGCACACAGCACAAACCACTGACTGCAGCGGTGATGTGAGCCGTCGACACAACATCACCATTGCAGATAAAAGTTATGAGACTGGACCAATGGCAGGAGAATGATAGTGGAAGGGGATCTGACTCCATTATTTTACATTACTGGAATTGTTTGGGGGTTCACTTTTCTAAAAATGGAAAGTACCTTTTATTACATATTAAAGGAATCTTCTGTCTTACATATTAGAGGAGTGAATAAATGAGACAAATGTTCTGATACGTTACTGTCAGATTATGGGCGAAACTTAAAATATGGCAGGTTTGGGTGAAGAAATACTTTACACATTAACATTGTCAATGACATGGTTGAACCTAGTGTTTGGCACACTCCAGTCCTCACGGCCCCCAACACATCATGTTTTCAGGATTTCTGTAGCACTGCACATGTGAGGGAACCTGTGGCAGTTTCTGATGCCTTGATAATACTTCCATCAACTGTGCAATACTAAGGAGATCCTGAAAACATTGTCTGTTGGGGGCCGTGAGGACTGGAAATTGGGAAACACCGCTGTAACCACCAATTTAGTGGTTGTAGAACAAAGGATCTGGAATAAGAAAATCGTTCCCACCTGGAGTTGTACTTCTTTAGGATGGTGTCTAAGATGTTCACAAGTTCCTCTGTGTTCACAAACTTTTGACTGCTTAGAGTGTACATTTTCTCATAGAAATCTGCAATTTCCATTCGAGCCTGAACAAAAAAGCAGAGTTGTTCTGATAGATGTGAAAGCAGTTCTTCCAAGTGAGGAGCTGTCCCACCAGTGGCATTTCTACCAATTGTGACTACTTTCTTCAGTTCGTTGAACAATGAGGTGTAATTCGTTCTGATAGAATCCTTCCTGCTGAAGAATGACTGACCACCTGTAAGACAAGACCAGACACTGGTGTGAGCAAAGGAGCCCAGGAGGACTCTGAAATATAACCAGTGCCATGCAAACATTCTACACTCAAGGGCGTACAATGGCAAAAGGCAGTTCTGAAGATCTTATCTACCAAACACTAGCACAGAGGAGGATCCAGCCATCCCCATCAAGAGAAAACTGATGACTTGCATACATAGTACACAGAAAATACTGGCCTAAGGCTCAAGAGGCTGATGTGTTCATATAGCAGATGGGTACATAGCAGCTGCCATCATTCACAGCACGTTCTCTGTATTGTTGCACCATTGGCTTGTCCAAGCAACATTATACGAGAACTGCACATTCACATGCAGACATCTGTGAGACTTAGTCCGAGCATGCCTGAAAAACATGACTGTCCATGTGTCCCCCAACCTGAACTCGACAGGGCCATATATGCCTATGAAGATGTCAATCTCAGGTCAGGAGACCCACAGTTTCCCACATGTCTGCATGAGCCCCAAATCTAATTAATGGGACCTGTGCACAATACTTCCTGGGAACTTGATGGTTGCCCTTCAACTGTACCACCCAGTTTGTGGTTGGGCCCCTCCATGCTTAAGAAGGAAACATGCTTCAACAACCCCTTCACCTCCATATTATATGTTGCCCAAAATTGGAATTTCCAACTTTGACATATCCCCAGGATCTAACTATACAGGGAGGCAGCTGCTGCATCCAGACAAGGAATGAATGAAGAGGTGGATGAGAAGATGTGCAGCCATCTCCGTTCCCGTCTATGAGAGAGACTGCATGCATGCCTCTGTGTGAAGTGTTGGGGTGCTGCACATTTTTTATCTGGAAGCATATAGACCCATCGAGTACATCTTATTCTGATTCTCAAAGTAGGACAGGAGCCTCACAGATCCATTTTACTCAATGAGTCAGTGTGCTGTCCAATAAAAGAAATAATCAGGCGGCAGGACAGGTGAATGCAGCCTTAGGATACATTCACACATTTGTGTTACCATCCAAGAGAAACCGAACACTTTTTGTCTGAAGTGGCACCCTAGTTGGGTTTTTTCTCACCTGTATTTTTCCCCACTATGGCAGGTAGGCTGGCGGGACTTTTTTTTTTTTATCCATAAGGTCTTAGGCTGCCGTCACACTAGCAGTATTTGGTCAGTATTTTACCTCAGTATTTGTAGCCAAAACCAGGAGTGGGTGATAAATGCAGAAGTGGTGCAAATGTTTCTATTATACTTTTCCTCTAATTGTTCCACTCCTGGTTTTGGCTACAGATACTGATGAAAAATACTGACCAAATACTGATAGTGTGACGGCAGCCTTAATGTATCAGTTAAAAACAAATGAAACTGTCAGAGTTTCATCCATGTTGTCATCCGCATTCCAGTTTGGTTTTTTTTATACGTCTGAGAGACATCAGTTTTTATACGTCAACATTTTAAAAGTGAATGATCAAATACAGTTTCTGAAGTTAATGATCATAATTTAGCAGTAAAAATCAGATGCCATAGATTATTCCTATGGGATCCAATATATTTCATGCACCCACAGACTTGTACAGACGACTCTCAGCCGATAATTGGAAGAGAATACAACTGCCCGAACTTTACTTGTCGTTACATTACACTCATGTGAACATGTTTTCAGCCTGTAATCAGTTTTATGTGGATCCACATAGACTAAGTGGCAGCTAAGAATCACAGACCAGGGACAAGGACCTGTTTTGTTTTTTTTTGCTTACATGGATGAATTAAACGATGGGTCGGACAGCACACAAACCTGTCACATGGAAATGTGAATGTAACCTTATGGAAACAAGCCAGCGAGTGTCCGGGAACCTCTACATGACAGCCCCAAATTTTAAAAAGGCATCTATGAGAAATGTATGGCATGTACAGCAGAGATGTCATAAGTGTTAAAAAGAGGCATACATGGGCCTTTAATAAACAGCATTTTTTCCTCATCATTTGTGATATGTCTCGATTTCTTCACAACCACTTTAAAGCTGTAATTTGGCTGTAAAGAAACAGTCACATTTCTGAAAGGCAGCATGTAGTATATACTAACGTCTAACTTCATCATCAATCTATACATTTGGATTTTGTACAATGGTCATGTTCTAGTTGTGTTATTTTATGGGTTGCAAACAACTCCATTAAAGCGGTCAGGTCTACTTCTTAACTTGAAAATTGCACCACTACCAGCCTCCGGCCCCTGCTTTGTGAGAGCGGTGCGCTCCTGGACATTGACACTCCAGACCAGCTGCATGTTTGCTCTTTGAGCCTGCTTTACAATGGTGCAAACAAACTGCTAAGTCTGGCAGTGGTGTACGTTATTAAGTAAACAGCCAGAATGAGGTCATAGGGTTGCCTGTACTCCAGGAGGAAGGACTGACAAGGACACAGTGTTACATGGGCTTCTTTTCTGCATTAATAGCTTTTATTAGGGCATAGGTCATGGCATGTCGCAGTGACATCCCATCACCTAGTTACTAAGGGTAGCCATCAATCACCACCCTCCGGGTATAGGTCATGGCATGTCGCAGTGACATCCTATCACCTAGTTACTGAGGGTAGCCATCAATCACCACCCTAAGGGCATAGGTCATGGCATGTCGCGGTGACATCCTATCACCTAGTTACTGAGGGTAGCCATCAATCACCACCCTCAGGATGTCACTGTGACATGCCATGACCTATGCCCTATTACCTAGTTACTGAGGGTAGCCATCACTCACAACCCTCAGGGCGTAGGTCATGGTGTGTCGCGGTGACATCCTATCACTTAGTGAGGGTAGCCATCGCCCACCACCCTCAGGGCGTAGGTCATGGCGTGTCGCGGTGACATCCTATCACTTAGTGAGGGTAGCCATCACTCACCACCCTCAGGGCATAGGTCATGGCGTGTCGCTGTGACAGCCAATCACTTAGTGAGGGTAGCCATCACTCACCACCCTCAGGGTGTAGGTCATGGCGTGTCGCTGTGACTTCCTATCACTTAGTGAGGGTAGCCATCGCCCACCACCCTCAGGGCGTAGGTCATGGTGTGTCGCGGTGACAGTATCACTTAGTGAGGGTAGCCTTCACACACCACCCTCAGGGCGTAGGTCATGACGTGTAGCGGTGACAGCCTATCACTTAGTGAGGGTAGCCATCGCCCACCACCCTCAGGGCGTAGGTCATGGCGTGTAGCGGTGACAGCCTATCACTTAGTGAGGGTAGCCATCACTCACCACCCTCAGGGCGTAGGTCATGGCATGTCGCGGTGACAGCCAATCACTTAATGAGGGTAGCCATCACTCACCACCCTCAGGGCGTAGGTCATAGCGTGTCGCTGTGACAGCCTATCACTTAATGAGGGTAGCCATCACTCACCACCCTCAGGGCATAGGTCATAGCGTGTCGCTGTGACAGCCTATCACTTAGTGAGGGTAGCCATCACTCACCACCCTCAGGGCGTAGGTCATGGTGTGTCGCGGTGACAGCCTATCACTTTGTGAGGGTAGCCATCACTCACCACCCTCAGGGCGTAGGTCATGGCGTGTTGCGGTGACATCCTATCACTTAGTGAGGGTAGCCATCACTCACCACCCTCAGGGCATAGGTCATGGCGTGTCGCTGTGACAGCCAATCACTTAGTGAGGGTAGCCATCACTCACCACCCTCAGGGCATAGGTCATGGCGTGTCGCTGTGACAGCCAATCACTTAGTGAGGGTAGCCATCGCCCACCACCCTCAGGGCGTAGGTCATGGTGTGTCGCTGTGACAGCCTATCACTTAGTGAGGGTAGCCATCACTCACCACCCTCAGGGCGTAGGTCATGACGTGTTGCGGTGACAGCCTATCACTTAGTGAGGGTAGCCATCACACACCACCCTCAGGGTGTAGGTCATGACGTGTTGCGGTGACAGCCTATCACTTAGTGAGGGTAGCCATCACTCACCACCCTCAGGGCATAGGTCATGGCGTCTCGCTGTGACAGTCTATCACTTAGTGAGGGTAGCCATCACTCACCACCCTCAGGGCGTAGGTCATGGCATGTCGCGGTGACAGCCTATCACTTAGTGAGGGTAGCCATCACTCACCACCCTCAGGGCGTAGGTCATAGCGTGTCGCTGTGACAGCCTATCACTTAGTGAGGGTAGCCATCACTCACCACCCTCAGGGCATAGGTCATAGCGTGTCGCTTCAAAAAACCTGATCTGCACATCCAAACATAGACACAGTGTGAACAGGTGCTGAACCCAGAGTCGCCAACTCGTATATAATCAAACAAATAGGGCAGCACACTGCAGCGCCAAAACATGCAAACTTGAAAACACGAAATTTTTTCAAAATAGCGTGTCGCTGTGACAGCCTATCACTTAGTGAGGGTAGCCATCACTCACCACCCTCAGGGTGTAGGTCATGACGTGTTGCGGTGACAGCCTATCACTTAGTGAGGGTAGCCATCACTCACCACCCTCAGGGCATAGGTCATGGCGTCTCGCTGTGACTTCCTATCACTTACTGAGGGTAGCCATCACTCACCACCCTCAGGGTGTAGGTCATGGCGTGTCGCTGTGACTTCCTATCACTTAGTGAGGGTAGCCATCATACACCACCCTCAGGGCGTAGGTCATGTTGTGTCGCTGTGACAGCCAATCACTTAGTGAGGGTAGCCATCACTCACCACCCTCAGGGTGTAGGTCATGGCGTGTTGCGGTGACATCCTATCACTTAGTGAGGGTAGCCATCGCCCACCACCCTCAGTGCTGCAGCCCAGCAGGCTGGGGTCACTAGCTCTCACCCGGCTTCTGGCCCAGGAAGCTCATGCTGTGATATGCCCTCTCCGCGGCCGCCAGGTGAGCCAGGGCAGCCAGCGTGTTGGACCAGGACGCCCCCGCCGCCTTGTTGGCTTCTTTCTCCCGCTCCACATTGTCCTTGGCCTTGTCATAGGAGAAGTGGCCGAGATGGGAGAAGAACGTCTGCAGCACACTCTGCTCGGCGGTGACCGGCGGCGCCTTCTGGGGGATCATCACCGACGTCGTCATCAGCAGCAGCAGCTCGTCGTCATCCTCGTCCCCCTGCTCCGGGCCAGCAGGAGCATCACCCGCTTGCTGGGGCACAACCATACAGCGAAAGAACGGAACACGGCCCCGAGCCCGCGAAAAGATCCAGCGCCGGGAAACTCTCCTGACACCGGACTGTTTACCTAGCCCACGTGACCGCGCAGGAAGAGTGACGTCACGCTGTCGTTCTGAAAAAACTTTATTGCTAACAGACATGGTGGCCACGTGTAGATTGTGCACAAAGCAACCAATCAGATCTCGTGCCCTTCCTCGTGAGGGGCACAGTATCACATGGGAGGGTCCTGGGGAGGGGGAGGCTCAGAATGAATCACTGACTGGCTGCACCACAGCCCCGGTCTAGCTGCAGGCGGCAGGCGGCAGGGCGGCGGGAGGGGGCAGCCGGGAGAGATACAGCGACACCGTGACCAAACTGACCAGCATCTAATATATAATTGCCTAGAATACTACTTCCTGCAATTTGTGCCAACTTCCGTGGCTTTGTCCGGAGCTAATGTCCGGAGATAAGTGACGTCAACAGTGTCCAGTGTCTGATTGGTTGCCGCCTGCTGCGAGCGACCAATCAGAAACGTGCCGTACTGTGACACACTCCGCCCGCCATTTTGGTGTGATTTTTGAATTTTTACCTCACAGCAAGTTTCTACTGCGTGGAGGCGGGCCCAGTGACGTTGCTCTTCAAGCTCCTGCCGAATTTCGTCAAAAAAATGATAATACCATTTACCAAAACTATATATATTTAGTTGTGAAATGGTTCAGTGACATTTTCACACCAATTTTGAACTTTTGTTTGGTGTTTTCTCCATATACTGCCTATTATTTTTGTTCTTTCTTACTATTGTTTATTAATTGTATTATTCTTACATTTGAATAAATAAAGTATATATGGATTCTAGACTCTCGATTCTTTAGAATCGGGCTGCCATCTAGTATATATATATTTATCTACTGTACAAACCAAAGACTACAGCAGCACCGCATACGGAAAGCTGGGAGCAAACACTGTGTATGTGAACTGCTGCATACAATATACATGAAGGTACAATAAATCGCCACCTGTCCGCATTCCAGGATATAGGGTATAATGGGTATGTGTGGCGTCAATGACAAGAATGGCTCCCACACGGGCTGGAGCCTTACACCTTGTGCTGCAATCACCAATATTGTAAACTAAAATGAAATCTTGGCTGAAAATCCGCATCAAATCCGCCCGGAATTTCAACTGCGTTTTGTGCCACGAGAGGCAGAATTTTCCAAAAGTAAATCTGCAACGTGCACACATGGCCTTATAGCACAGACTGATGCGTACCCCTTCAGCCGCCACCTGCTGTCTCTATTATCACCTAAATAGAACTCCTCATTCTCCCCTACTTGTGACGATCGCTGGCAGAGCAGGGGAGAATGATGGGCGCCGTGTTCAGCACCTGGGAACAGCGCTGCTTCCTCCCTGGCGCGGCCATGTGTGTTATGTGTGTGCACCTGTCGTTTTGCAGCTGGCCCGTGCTGACATTAAAAAACGGACAGGTCAGCATGTTTTGCCTACACGACACACGGTCCGTGGAAACACACTGACGTGCACAGACCCATTCACTTGAATAGGCAAATAGCGCTCCCGAGTCCCCTCGCATAGCTAAGCAGCACTGTACAGCCACATATTGGCTACTGTCACATTCAGCAGAAATTGTGGGACAAATTGTGGTGCCATTTTTACCCACTTGAGTGAAAATGTAAAATCTGGGGCTAAAACAAAATTTTGGTGTTAAAAATGTTTTTTTTCCTTCACTGCCCAATGGTATAAAATTCTGTGACACTCGTGGTGTCAATATGATCACTGCACCCCTAGATGAATTCATTGAGAGGTGTAGTTTGTAAAATGGGGTCACTTATGGGGAAGCGGGGTTCTGCTGTTCTGGCACTTCATGGGCTCTCACTCTGGGTCATGGCACCTGCAAACCATAAGGGTATGTGTCCACGTTCAGGATTGCATCAGGATTTGGTCAGTATTTTACATCAGTATTTGTAAGCCAAAACCAGGAATGGAACAATTAGCGGAAAAGTATAATAGAAACATATGCACCACTTCCGCATTTATCACCCACTCCTGGTTTTGGCTTACAAAAACTGATGGAAAATCCTGACCAAATCCTGAACGTGAACACATACCCTAACAGTAAAATCTGGCGCTCCTTCCCTTCTGAGCTTTGCAATGTTCCCGAAAAATATTTCCCGATTACATGTAGGGTATTGGCGCACTCAGGAAAAAATGGACCTCACTTTGTTGTAAAAAAAAAACAAAAAAAAAACTTCCTATTGTCCCTTAGGGCTAAAAAATTTATTTTTGTGGTATAAATGTAATTTATTCTTTCTTCACTGCTCAGTGACATAAAATTCTGTGAGGCACATGTGATGTTAATATGGTCACTGCACCCCAAGGTGAATTCATTGGGGAGTGTAGTTTGTAAATTGAGGTCACATACAGGGAATTTCTGCTGTTCTGGCACCTCAGTGGCTCTGCCAATGTGACATGGCACCCTCAAACCATTCCAGCAAAATCTGAACTCCAATATGGCGCCTCTTCCCTTCTGAGTTTTGCACTGTGCCTCAAAAGTAATAATCACCCACATATGGGGTATCGGTGAACTCAAGAGAAATTGCACAAATTGTATGGGGCAAATTATCTTGTTATGAACATGCAAAATATGGGGCTGAACATTGTGCAGAAAATGATTTTTTTTTTTTTTCATTTTCTTATCTCTACATTATAAAACTTCTCTGAAGCACTTAGGGGTTCAAAGTGCTCACCACACACCTAGATAAATTCCTTGTGATGGTCTACTTTCCAAAATGGTGTCCCGTGTGGGGGGTTTCCACTGTTTAGGCACATCAGAGGCTCTCCAAAAGTGACGTGTCGTTCGATCACAATTCCAGCCAATTATGCATTGAAAACACGGGTATTACATACCTGGTAATGTGTTTTTTCATGAGACATGACGGCACCACAAGAGAGGGGATCCGCCCATCAAGGACAGGAAACCTTCAAGATAAAAGGGGCGGCTCCTCTCTCTGCATCAGTTGTTTTATGAGAGGAACTCCGCCGGTTAGTGTACACATAAATAATACATACTATACGGTTCTATTCACCGACACCCGAGGGAGTGTATAATACAAAAAATGCTAATAATGCACCCAACTAATGACGTGATCAAAAGGGTGGGAATATAAGGGTGCCGTCATGTCTCATGAAAAAACACATTACCAGGTATGTAATGCCCGTGTTTTTCCATCATACATGACGGCACCACGAGAGAGTTACAGAGATTTGTATTCTCTTTAGGGAGGGATCACTGCTTGTAACACTCTTCTCCCAAATGTGAGATCAGAGGTAACAGATAGGTCTAGCCTATAATGTTTAAAAAATGTAGACGGAGAGGACCAAGTGGCCGCCTTACAGATTTGGTCGATGGTAGCATCTGCTCTCTCCGCCCATGATGTCGCCATGGCCCTCGTGGAGTGGGCTTTCAGGCCCTGTGGAACAACCCTGCCTGCACTACTATACACTAGAATAATGGCCTCTCTCACCCATGTAGCGATAGTTTGTTTTGAGGCTTTAAAGGGACACTGTCACCTGAATTTGGAGGGAACAATCTTCAGCCATGGAGGCAGAGTTTTTGATTCACCCTTTCCTTACCCACTGGCTGCAATATTGGATTGAAGTTCATTCTCTGTCCTCCGTAGTACATGCCTGCACAAGGTAATCTTGCCTTGCGCAGGCGTGTACTATGGACAGAGAATGAACTTCAATCCAATATTGCAGCCAGCATGCAGCCAGCGGGTAAGGAAAGGGAGAATCAAAAACCCCAAAACCCCGCCTCCATGGCTGAAGATTGTTCCCTCCAAATTCAGGTGACAGTGTCCCTTTAAAGCCTCAAAACAAACTATCGCTACATGGGTGAGAGAGAACATTATTCTAGTGTATAGTAGTGCAGGCAGGGTTGTTCCACAGGGCCTGAAAGTCCACTCCACGAGGGCCCTGGCGACGTCGTGGGCAGAGAGACAGGGCCGTATTTGCCACTAGGCACGCGAGGGCACGTGCCTAGGGCGGCGGCACCTGAGCAAGGTGTGTTTTTTTTTTTTTTTTTTAATAAGTCCCGGCCCGGGTCAAGAACGCGCCCGACGGCCCCGCCCCCCCCCCTGCCTCCGAGTCCCCCCAGGCCCCCACCTCCGAGTCCCCCCACCTCCAAGTAACCGAGTCCCACCCACCCTCCCTGAAGACGATACTCACCTGCTCCAGCGATGCCTGGTCTCAGCATCTGTAGCGCGTCCTGAGTGAGCGGTCACGTGGCACCGCTAATTAAGGTCATGAATATGCGCATATTCATGACCTTAATTAGCGGTACCACATGACCGCTCACTCAGGACGAAGGCGCTGCGGGACAGAGCCGGAGGGATGTCGGCATGGCGTGTGGGACAGACAGGCATCTGACAGGTGAGTATGACTGAGGGACGGGGGGAGGATGGGAAGCCACCCGCGCCATGCAAGATGGCCCGGGAGAAGGAGCGGGGAGGGGGTGGAGAGATGAGCCATGCATAGGGAGGGGGGGGGGGAATTATGAGCGCCATCAGCCATGCATAGGGAGGGGGGGGAATTATAAGCGCCATCAGCCATGCATAGGGAGGGGGGGGGAATTATGAGCGCCATCAGCCATGCATAGGGAGGGGGGGGAATTATGAGTGCCATCAGCCATGCATAGGGAGGGGGGGGAATTATGAGCGCCATCAGCCATGCATAGGGAGGGGGGGGGGGGAATTATGAGTGCCATCAGCCATGCATAGGGAGGGGGGGGGGGAATTATGAGTGCCATCAGCCATGCATAGGGAGGGGGGGGGAATTATGAGCGCCATCAGCCATGCATTGGGAGGGGGGGGAATTATGAGTGCCATCAGCCATGCATAGGGAGGGGGGGGGAATTATAAGCGCCATCAGCCATGCATAGGGGGGGGGAATTATGAGCGCCATCAGCCATGCATAGGGGGGGGAATTATAAGCGCCATCAGCCATGCATAGGGGGGGGATTATGAGCGCCATCAGCCATGCATAGGGAGGGGAGGGGAATTATGAGCGCCATCAGCCATGCATAGGGAGGGGGGGGAATTATAAGCGCCATCAGCCATGCATAGGGAGGGGGGGAATTATGAGCGCCATCAGCCATGCATAGGGAGGGGGGGGAATTATAAGCGCCATCAGCCATGCATAGGGGGGGGATTATGAGCGCCATCAGCCATGCATACGGGGGGGGGGAATTATGAGCGCCATCAGCCATGCATAGGGGGGGGGAATTATAAGCGCCATCAGCCATGCATAGGGAGGGGGGGGGAATTATGAGCGCCATCAGCCATGCATAGGGAGGGGGGGGGGAATTATGAGCGCCATCAGCCATGCATAGGGAGGGGGAATTATAAGCGCCATCAGCCATGCATAGGGGGAGGGGGGAATTATGAGCGCCATCAGCCATGCATAGGGGGGGGAATTATAAGCGCCATCAGCCATGCATAGGGAGGGGGGGGGGGAATTATAAGCGCCATCAGCCATGCATGGGGGGGGATTATGAGCGCCATCAGCCATGCATAGGGAGGGGGGGGGGAATTATGAGCGCCATCAGCCATGCATAGGGAGGGGGGGAATTATAAGCGCCATCAGCCATGCATAGGGGGGGAAAATTATGAGCGCCATCAGCCATGCATGGGGGGGGGGAATTATAAGCGCCATCAGCCATGCATAGGGAGGGGAAATTATAAGCGCCATCAGCCATGCATAGGGAGGGGGGGAATTATGAGCGCCATCAGCCATGCATAGGGAGGGGGGGGAATTATGAGCGCCATCAGCCATGCATAGGGAGGGGGGGGGGAATTATGAGCGCCATCAGCCATGCATAGGGAGGGGGGGGGGATTATAACCACCATCAGCCATGCATAGGGGGGGGAATTATGAGCGCCATCAGCCATGCATAGGGGGGGGAATTATGAGCGCCATCAGCCATGCATAGGGGGGGGGGAATTATGAGCGCCACCAGCCATGCATAGGGAGGGGGGGGGGAATTATGAGCGCCATCAGCCATGCATAGGGAGGGGGGGGAATTATGAGCGCCATCAGCCATGGATAGGGGGGGGGGAATTATGAGCGCCATCAGCCATGCATAGGGAGGGGGGGGGGAATAATGAGCGCCATCAGCCATGCATAGGGGGGGGGGAATTATGAGCGCCATCAGCCATGCAGGGGGGGGGGGGGAATTATGAGCGCCATCAGCCATGCATAGGGAGGGGGAATTATGAGCGCCATCAGCCATGCATAGGGAGGGGAGGGGGGGTGAATTATGAGCGCCATCAGCCATGCATAGGGAGGGGGGGGAATTATGAGCCATCAGCCATGCATAGGGAGGGAGGGGGGAATTGTGAGCCATCAGCCATGCATAGGGGGGGAGGGGGGAATTGTGAGCCATCACCCATGCATAGGGAGGGAGGAGGGGGAATTATGAGCCATCAGCCATGCATGGGGGGGGGGAATTATGAGCCATGCATACAGGAGGAGGGGAGGGGGATATGAGCCATGGCCATTATACCATATGGAGCATCATGTGGGGTCATTATACAGTATGGAGCATCATGTGCGGCCATTATACAGTATTGAGCATCATGTGGGGCCATTATAAAGTATGGAGCATCATGTGCGGCCATTATACAGTATGGAGCATCATGTGTGGTCATTATACAGTATTGAGCATCATGTGCGGTCATTATACAGTATGGAGCATCATGTGCGGCCATTATACAGTATGGAGCATCATGTGCGGTCATTATACAGTATGGAGCATCATGTGGGGTCATTATACAGTATGGAGCATCATGTGCGGTCATTATACAGTATTGAGCATCATGTGGGGTCATTATACAGTATTGAGCATCATGTGTGGCCATTATACAGTATTGAGCATCATGTGCGGCCATTATACAGTATTGAGCATCATGTGCGGCCATTATACAGTATTGAGCATCATGTGCGGCCATTATACAGTATGGAGCATCATGTGGGGTCATTATACAGTATGGAGCATCATGTGGGGTCATTATACAGTATGGAGCATCATGTGCGGTCATTATACAGTATGGAGCATCATGTAGGGCCATTATACAGTATGTGGAGCACTGCGTAGCCATTATACAGTATGGAGCACTGCGTGGCCATATTTTTTTGGTTTTAATTATTGTGTATGAAACAGTGTGATCAGCAGTGCTGAATGGGTGTGGCTGGGACTTGGATATGGGTGTGATTAGTTGTGAAATGGGTGTGGTCAGAGGCGTGGCCCAAAATGTGCGCCGCAACCTTTACACCTTTTTCCCTTCTTCAAAAGTTGGGGGGTATGGTACCGCATTTCCCAGATCACAGCAAGTACCGCAAATCCCATAGGGAATGAATGAAACCAAACGCAGTGTTGCCGTAAGTGATCCGTTACACGGCAGATGCAGAAAAACTGCCCGATCTGCTGCAAAAGGCGACTTTCACAACAGCGATTCTTGCCAAAGTCACTGCGGATAGTGTCATACTCACCAATGGGGGAGGCAGCGCTAAAAGTGCCTAGGGCAGCAGAAACTCTAAATACGGCCCTGCAGAGAGAGCAGATGCTGAAGACATGGCTGAAGATTGTTCCCTCCAAATTCAGGTGACAGTGTCCCTTTAAGGCCCTTCCTTGACCCCTGGAATGAAACAAATAAAGCCCTCTGTTTCCTCCAGGATCTTGTCATCTCTAAATATTGTAGGATACATCTCCTGCCATCTAGGCAATGGAGTCTCTCCTCTTTCTTGTTACTAGGATTGGGACAGAAAGAGGGTAGGGTTATACAGTTATATGAAAAAGTTTGGGCACCCCTATTAATTTTAAGCTCAATGTTTTATAAAAATTGTTTTTTTTTTTTGCAACAGCTATTTCAGTTTCATATATCTAATAACTGTTGGACACAGTAATGTTTCTGCCTTGAAATGAGGTTTATTGTACTAACAGAAAATATGCAATCTGCATTCAAACAAAATTTGACAGGTGCATAAGTATGGGCACCCTTATCATTTTCTTGTTTTAAATACTCCTACCTACTTTTAACTGACTTACTAAAGCACTTTTTTTTTTGTTTTCTAACCTCATTGAGCTTTGAACTTCATAGCCAGGTGTTTGCAATCATGAGAAAAGCTACTTAAAAAGTGGCCACTTGCAAGTTGTTCTCCGGTTTGAATCTCCTCTGAAGAGTGGCATCATGGGCTCCTCAAAACAACTGTCTAATGATCTGAAAACAAAGATTATTCAACATGGTTGTTCAGGGGAAGGATACAAAAAGCTGTCTCAGAGATTTAACCTGTCAATTTCCACAGTGAGGAACATAGTAAGGAAATGGAAGAACACAGGTACAGTTCTTGTTAAGGCCAGAAGTGGCAGGCCAAGAAAAACATCAGAAAGGCAGAGAAGAAGAATGGTGAGATCAGTCAAGGACAATCCTCAGACCTCCTCCAGAGAGCTGCAGCATCAACTTGCTGCGGATGGTGTCACTGTGCATCGGTCAACTATACAACGCACTTTGCACAAGGAGAAGCTGTATGGGAGAGTGATGCGAAAGAAGCAGTTTCTGCAAGCACGCCACAAACAGAGTCGGCTGAGGTATGCAAAAGCACATTTGGAGAAGCCAATTTCTTTTTGGAAGAAGGTCCTGTGGAGTGATGAAACCAAGATTGAGTTGTTTGGTCATACAAAAAGGCGTTATGCATGGCGGCCAAAAAACACTGCATTCCAAGAAAAACACTTGCTACCCACAGTAAAATTTGGTGGAGGTTCCATCATGCTTTGGGGCTGTGTGGCCAATGCCGGCACTGGGAATCTTGTTAAAGTTGAGGGACGCATGGATTCCTCTCAGTATCAGCAGATTCTTGACAATAATGTTCATGAATCAGTGACAAAGTTGAAGTTACTTAGGGGATGGATCTTTCAGCAAGACAATGATCCAAAACACCGCTCCAAATCTACTCAGGCATTCATGCAGAGGAACAATTACACTGTTCTGGAATGGCCACCCCAGACCTGAATATCATTGAACATCTGTGGGATCATTTGAAGAGGGCTGTCCATGCTCGGCGACCATCAAACTTAACTGAACTGGAATTGTTTTGTAAAGAGGAATGGTCAAAAATACCTTCATCCAGGATCGAGGAACTCATTAAAAGCTACAGGAAGCGACTAGAGGCTGTTATTTTTGCAAAAGGAGGATCTACTAAATATTAATGTCACTTTTCTGGTGGGGTGCCCATACTTATGCACCTGTCAAATTTTGTTTGAATGCAGATTGCACATTTTCTGTTAGTACAATAAATCTCATTTCAAGGCAGAAACATTACTGTGTCCAACAGTTATTAGATATATGAAACTGAAATAGCTGTTGCAAAAAAACAATTTTTATAAAACATTAAGCTTAAGATTAATAGGGGTGCCCAAACTTTTTCATATAACTGTATCCTGAGTCCTATGGAATCTCGATACCACTTTGGGGAGATATGCCGGATCTAATTTTAATACAACCCTATCGTCCATAATTTGTGTGTAAGGGGGGTCAGCTGACAACGCATGTAAATCCCCAACCCTACGGGCCGATGTAAGTGCCACTAACAAAGCGGTCTTTAATGTTAGTACTTTATCTGATGTTGTATTTAACAGCTCAAAGGGGCTTTCTGTCAAAGCTGTCAACACTAAATTTAGATCCCATGGTGGAGGAGTAGGGGATGGAACAGAGTCAGCTCTACTACAGGCTCGGATAAACCTCACCACCCATCTATTGCTTGCCAGGTCACAGTTGAATAAGGCCGCTAAAGCTGAAATGTGTACTTTGAGGGTACTAACAGCTAATCACAGATCTAAGCCCTTTTGCAGGAACTCCAGTATTGCCACTATCGGGACCTCCCCTTCCCGTATTGGCCCTGAGCTGGAGAGGAATTTCCTCCATATTCTCCCATAGATCTTGGTCGTTACTGGTTTTCTGCTACTGAGCAAGGTGGATATTAAACCAGCTGAGAACCCTTCTTTCTCTAACAACGACCGTTCAAATGCCAAGCTGTCAAATGTAGCCTGGAATTCTGTGGGTGGTTGAAGGGACCCTGTGTTAGAAGGTCCTGGTCTTCCGGGAGTACCCACGGGTCTGTCACTGACATCACTCTCAGCCAGTAAAACCATGGTCTTTTCGGCCAGAAGGGAGCTATTACAATCACTCTGGCCTTGTCCTCCCTGATCTTCAGAACTGCTGGAATTATACATATCGGTGGGAAGGCATACATGAGTCCTGACGTCCATTCTATGCTGAAGGCGTCTACTGCCAACGGCCTGTCTGCTGGGTTCAGGGAGCAGGATTTTTGAACTTTTTTGTTGGCTTTTGAGGCAAAGAGGTCTACACTGGGTCTTCCCCACATGTGCACTATCCGTTGAAAAATTACTTTTTTAGGGACCATTCCCCTTGCCTTATGTGGTTCCTGCTTAGAAAGTCTGCCTTTGTTGTCCACACCTCGAATATGCAGGGCCGATAATGAGAGGAAATGCCTCTCGGCTAGAGTCATGGTCTCTTGGTTATGTGCATCCGTGACCGAGAACGGGTGCCCCCCTGGTGGTTCACGTATGCGACCGCTGTTCGGTTGTCTGATAGGACTCTCACATGATGCCCTGTCAAGTGTGGAAGTAACCTCCTTAGCACTCTTTCGATTGCTAGGAGTTCCCACTCGTTTGATAGATTTTTCTCCTCTTGAGCCCAGGGGTTTTGGACCCATAGTGTGTCTGAGTGAGCTCCCCATCCCCATGGACTGGCATCCGTTGTGATTACTTTGGAGGCTGTGTATGTCCAGGGAACTCCTCATTTGTTTGATTTTTTTCCTCTTTTCTCTGGGAGGCGACACTCCTGCGCCACGGAGTCTACAGTTATCCCTAGGAAATTCTGGACCATTGCTGGCTCTAGTTTGGATTTATTGAGGTTCAGTTGCCATCCTAGTGTCTGTAGTGTCCATCACTATTCTGACCTGTTCCTGACAGTGAGAAAAGTTTTTCCTAACTATCAGGAAGTCGTCTAAGTAGGGTATTATCAGAGAATCTTTTTCTCTGAGATGTGCGGTGACCTCTGCAATCAGTTTTGTAAATACCCGTGGGGCTGTTGCTATCCCAAAGAGCAGAGCCCTGTACTGAAAGTGACGCAACTGGGACCCCATCTGAACTGCCACTCTGAGAAACTGATGATCTTGTTGTCTGATTGGGACGTGGTAATAAGCGTCCTTTAGGTCTAGGACCGCCATGTAACACCGAGGATATAGGAGCTTCACTGCTGATTTTATTGTTTCCATCTTGAACGATGGAATTATTAGAAATTTGTTGAGGCCCTTTAGATTTATTATTGTCCTCCAAGAATTGTCCGGTTTTTTTTTTAGAAAAAGGGGGAGTAAAACCCTTTCATCCTTTCTTCTATTGGAACTTCTTCCAAGATGTGCTTATCTAGGAGTGATGTTACTTCCCCTTCCAGACTGTCTTGTTTCTCTTGGGAGGACTGTACTGGGGTCTGCATGTATCTTCTTGGAGGCCGGTGGTGGAATTTTAAAGGGACACTGTCACCTGGATTTGGAGGGAACAATCTTCAGCCATGTAGGCGGGGTTTTTGATTCACCCATTCCTTACCCGCTGGCTGCAATATTGGATTGAAGTTCATTCTCTGTCCTCTGTAGTACACGCCTGCACAAAGCAATCTTGCCTTGCGCAGGCGTGTACTATGGAGGACAGAGATTGAACTTCAATCCAATATTGCAGCCAGCATGCAGCCAGCGGGTAAGGAAAGGGTGAATCAAAAACCCCGCCTCCATGGCTGAAGATTGTTCCCTCCAAATCCAGGTGACAGTGTCCCTTTAATTTTAGGCCTGATCCGATGATCTGTCGGATCCATACGCTGGAGATCCTCTCCCAGGCTGGGAGAGAGCCTCCCTCCCACCTGAGAAGGACCGTCCCTGGGAGACTTACCAAAATAGAAGCCTTTTCCTCCCCTGGATTGCTTGTCCAAGTTGCTCCTGTCTCTGTCTCTAAACTGCTGTCTTTGGAACTTTCGGCCTCTCTGAAAAGAGTGCCGAAAGGGCTGAAATGGCTGCTTAGGAAAATTTTTCTTTTTGTCACCGACTTTTTCCAACATCACGTCTAATGCCGGTCCAAACAGGAAGTTCCCCTCACATGGCAAAGAGCAAACTTTCATCTTTGTGTATCTCCTGGCCAGCACTTAAGCCATACCACACGGCGCCCTGTGATGGCTAAAGCTGCTGACTTTGCTGCCAGTCTAGCCGAGTCTGCTGATGCCTCAGCTAGAAATACTGCAGCTGCTCTCATGGCCGTGCACCCGACACCGGCTGAGGAGCTTGCAGCGCCGGGAATGTCAACGCCGTGGACTCCAGGAGGCAGCGCAGTACTCACTCCCAACGTCCCGATGCCCTCAGTGCTCTGGACACCGCTACATACTGCCCTGTGCAGCCTTCAGGTACCGCCAGGGAGGGGGAAGGGGGGAGACCTGCTTCCAAAGCTCGACAGGGAGGGCCCCAACCTCCAAGACTTACTCAGCCCGGGCACCGATGTGCCTTACGGGCTGCATGGCCACATTTGGTCAACAAGGGGGGGCACCAAGTAGTGACCCCCGAGGACAGCAGGATTTTCAATCAACAGGGGGGAAACGCTATCTGCGGCCCCTGAGGATAATTTTCTACCCGGGCATTGCCTCACGGGTTGTGGCCATGCTTCGCTCAGGGGGGGCATGGAATACATGACCCCCGAGGCGACTACCGGTACCTGGTGCAGCAGACCAGCACCTGCCCAAATCCACCCGACCCAGGCATCCTCTTCAGTCTTCATCAATAGTCTTCATCTTGAGGGTTCCCCGTCAAGGACAGGAAACCAACTGATGTAGAGGAGCCGCCCCTTTTATCTTGAAGGTTTCCTGTCCTTGATGGGCGGATCCCCTCTCTCGTGGTGCCGTCATGTATGATGGAAAAAAGTCAACTGGCGCTCCTTCCCATCTCTGCCATGCGCCCAAACAGTGGTTTACCCCCACATATAGGGTATCAGCGTACACAGGACAAATTGGACAACAACTTTTGGGGTCCAATTTCTCCTGTTACCCTTGGGAAAATAAAATTTAGATCTCAAGTAATTTTTTGTGTGAAAAAAGTTAAAATGTTCATTTTCTTTTCTACATTCCAAAAATTTCTATGAAGTACCTGAAGGGTTAATAAGCTTCTTGAACGTAGTTTTGCGCTTTTAGAATGGTGTCATTGGTATCTTCTATCATATAGACCCCCTCAAAGCGACTTCAAATGTGATGTGGTAACTTAAGTGTTGCGAAAATGTTGTTGAAAATCGCTGTTCAATTTTTACCACTTATAACGTCCTAACAAAAAAAATAATTTTGAGTTCCAATGTTGTGCTGATGTAAAGTAGATATGTGGGAAATGTTACTTAACCCTGCTGTACTGTTTGGTCAAAAATAACCGTTTTTGATTTTTTTTAAACAATTCATTATGCGGTTCTGAAACTTGTGGTTACTTCTATTTTCCTAATTTGAGGGGTTCTTTCTAAGGGTCCTTTTTTTGGTTTAGTTTTTGCGCTTTTTTTTTTTTTTTTTTTTTTTTTTTACACTTGTACTGTTCCCAGTCAAAAATGACCAAATAGCATTTTAGCTCATTTCAGCCATTTTTTGAGTAAAACAAATGAGTTATAATTTCTTTTGAGACTACTTATTGCATCTACTATTGTTTATGAAGTAAACAGTTGCTTTAGGTGCAGATTTACATATGCAAACCATAAAATTAGCTAAAATGCTATTCGGTCATTTTGAATGGGAACAGTACAAGTATAAAAAAAAAAACATATTGGCTTTTAGTACAGTTCTGTGCAAACAAGCCTGAGCTTCCACAAGGTATTCTCAGGAAAAGAGGTGTACATAGTTCCATGCTTTATTTCACTCAAGACAACAGTGGTTTATGTTCCAAAAAAAAAAATAAATAAATAAACAAGTGATACTTATGAGCACAATGATGATGAGCAATCGAGAAGATAGAAAGCCGAACATGATAATGGACTAGGCAGACATGTGTATTAGTGTTGCCCTGAATGTAAACAATAGAATTATGTGAAGATTTTCTGGAAAAAAAAAAAATTTTACTAATTTTTTTTTTTTTTTCAAAATGTTTGCACGCAGTTAAATTTTATACTATAGTTATAGTTGTTATAGTAGTAGTAGTTTTAGGCTTAAATTTGTAATTTATATGCAAAATTCAATAAGCCCTTGTAACCTTTATAAACAAAATAGAGTTTTTTACGTATTTTTTTTGTAATGACCAACCATGCTCACATACAGTATAATGCAACAGGTATTCAAAAAAAATTTTTAAAGTAGCTAAAACAGCATTTTATTAGGTCCGGTCAAAAGTGACCGGAGCAGTACAAGTGTATAGTGGAAACTAACAGAACAGCAGGGTTAAGTATTTTGTGCAACATTTCATTTAAGGACATGAAAATATAAAGTTAGAAAATTGTGAAATTTTCCCTAAATTTCCATTTTTTTCACAAAAACTCAAGTAATATCAAAGAAATGTTACCATTATCATGAAGTACAACATGTCACGAGAAAACAATGTCAGAATCACCAGGATCCATGGAAGTGTTCGAGTTATAACTTCATAAAGGGACAGTGGTCAGAATTGTAAAAATTGGCCCGGTCATTAACATGCAAACCTCCCTCAGAGTGGAAGCAGCAGAAATATCAGAACAGGATTCAGACCTTGATCACAGCGGAGGCAAGGAGACAAAGGTGCTTGTGCTGCTGGAGTTTCAGCAGTGTTTTTTTTGTTCGGACCAGTCTACAAAAGTACACAGGAACAATAGCTCCATGGACTATAACATGGTAAGTTATTTGTGAAAATCTGACATGTGAATTGGTCCCTATGCTGGAAGAGAATTGGTGTGCAACCATACTTTGAGTGCATGGACACATCCACAATGCATTTTTAGGATAACTTGTAAGGTTGCACTAGGGTATACACAGCCAAACCATTTGTTTCAGCACATGCGCTATCCAAGGTCTTCACATAGCTATCTATAAAATATTATATAAGACTTTACATGTGATTTTTTCCTCAGACTAAGAAAATTGGATACATGTCCAAATTTGATAAGTGTCATCTTAAATAGACAATGCAAGTCTATGGGATCATGGAAGAGAAAACACACATCTCTCTCTCTCTCTCTATATATATATATATAATTATACATACACACAAACATCTGACTGGGATTCCCCTTTAGCACAGTAGCAAGTGGACAATGTAGAGAAAAAAATAAAAAAAAAACACAAAAATTGAGCTCAACTTGAGTTGGTACACATGCAGAGGTTAAACGCATGTTCACAAAAGCAAAAGTGCATTTAAATAACTTAGTAATACTGTTTTTTTTATAAAAAAAAAAAAATAGCACAAAAGCCATCCCACCGCATCAAGATAACTCTGATAGGGACAGTCCTACACTGTCTAATATTAAAATCTTATCATGTGTCAATGTTGACCTCAGTGTGAATAAGGGCAGACAAAAGGACTGGGCCCAACCAGTGAAACACCAGACTGAGGAAGCCTTATATATAGTCTCTAGCTTAGAAACAGGGAGGCCACACCCCGGTTTGCACAGAATGCAACAATGCAGAGAAAAAAAGAAAAAAAAGAGCTTAACTTGAGTTGGTACACATGCAGAAGTTAAACGCATGTTTTTTTTGATAAAAAAACAGTATTACTAAAAACTCTGTTATTTAACCCCTTCCCGACCCATGACGCCACGTAGGCGTCATGAAAGTCGGTGCCAATCCGACCCATGACGCCTATGTGGCGTCATGGAAAGATCGCGTCCCTGCAGATCGGGTGAAAGGGTTAACTCCCATTTCACCCGATCTGCAGGGACAGGGGGAGTGGTAGTTTAGCCCAGGGGGGGTGGCTTCACCCCCTCGTGGCTACGATCGCTCTGATTGGCTGTTGAAAGTGAAACTGCCAATCAGAGCGATTTGTAATATTTCACCTATTATAACGGGTGAAATATTACAATCCAGCCATGGCCGATGCTGAAATATCATCGGCCATGGCTGGAAATACTAATGTGCCCCCACCCCACCGATCGCCCCCCCAGCCCCCCGATCTGGCCGGTACACTGCTCTGGCTCCCCTCCGTCCAGTGCTCCGCTCCCCCCCGTGCTCTTGTCTGCTCCCCCCGTGCTCCGTTCCATCCCCCCGTGCTCCGTTCCACGCCCCCCGTGCTCCGTTCCACGCCTGCCGCGTTCCGATTCCCCCCCCCCCCCCATCATACTTACCGATCCTGCGGGGCTCCGTCCGTCTTCTCCCTGGGCGCCTCCATCTTCCAAAATGGCGGGCGCATGCGCAGTGCGCCCGCCGAATCTGCCGGCCGGCAGATTCGTTCCAAAGTACATTTTGATCACCGAGATATAATCTCTCAGTGATCAAAATAAAAAAAATAATAAATGACCCCCCCCCCCCCTTTGTCACCCCCATAGGTAGGGACAATAAAAAAAATATATTTTTTTTTCCACTAATGTTAGAATAGGGTTAGGGGTAGGGTTAGGGCTAGGGTTTCGGTATGTGCACACGTATTCTGGTCCTCTACGGATTTTTCTGCTGCGGATTTGATAAATTCGCAGTGCTAAACCGCTGCGGATTTATGGCGGATTTACCGCGTTTTTTCTGCGCATTTCACTGCGGTTTTACAATTGCGATTTTCTATTGGAGCAGTTGTAAAACCGCTGCGGAATCCGCACAAAGAAGTGACATGCTGCGGAATGTAAACCGCTGCGTTTCCGTGCAGTTTTTCCGCAGCATGGGCACAGCGATTTTTGTTTCCCGTAGGTTTACATTGAACTGTAAACTCATGGGAAACTGCTGCGGATCCGCAGCGTTTTCCGCAGCGAGTGCACATACCTTTAGAATTAGGCTATGTGCACACGGTGCGGATTGGCCGCTGCGGATTCGCAGCAGTGTTCCATCAGGTTTACAGTACCATGTAAACATATGAAAAACCAAATCCGCTGTGCCCATGGTGCGGAAAATACCGCGCGGAAACGCTGCGTTGTATTTTCCGCAGCATGTCAATTCTTTGTGCGGATTCCGCAGCGTTTTACACCTGTTCCTCAATAGGAATCCGCAGGTGAAATCCGCACAAAAAACACTGGAAATCCGCAGAAAATCCGCAGGTAAAACGCAGTGCCTTTTACACACGGATTTTTCAAAAATGATGCTGAAAAATCTCACACGAATCCGCAACGTGGGCACATGGCCTTAGGGTTAGGGTTGTGATTAGGGTTATGGCTACAGTTGGGATTAGGGTTAGGGGTGTGGGGGGGTTAGTGTTGGAGTTAGAATTGAGGGGTTTCCACTGTTTAGGCACATCAGGGGGTCTCCAAACGCAACATGGCGCCACCATTGATTCCAGCCAATCTCGTATTCAAAAAGTCAAATGGTGCTCCCTCAATTCCGAGCCCCGACGTGTGCCCAAACAGTGGTTTACCCCCACATATGGGGTACCAGCATACTCAGGATAAACTGCGCAACAATTACTGGGGTCCAGTAGAAATGCTTGCTAAAACATCATTTTTGAGGAAAGAAAAATGATTTTTTATTTTCACGGCTCTGCGTTGTAAACGTCTGTGAAGCACTTGGGGGTTCAAAGTGCTCACCACATATCTAGATAAGTTCCTTGGGGGGGGGTCTAGTTTCTAAAATGGGGTCACTTGTGGGGGGTTTCTACTGTTTAGGCACATCAGGGGCTCTGCTAACGCAACGTGACGCCCGCAGAGCATTCCATCAAAGTCTGCATTTCAAAACGTCACTACTTCACTTCCGAGCCCCGGCATGTGCCAAAACAGTGGTTTACCCCCACATATGGGGTATCAGCGTACTCAGGAGAAACTGGACAACAACTTTTGGGGTCAAATTTCTCCTGTTACCCTTTGTAAAATAAATTGCAGGCTAAAAGATCATTTTTGAGAAAATAATTTTTTTATTTTTATGGCTCTGCGTTATAAACTTCTGTGAAGCACTTGGGGGTTCAAAGTCCTCACCCCACATCTAGATTAGTTCCTTTGGGGGTCTAGTTTCCAAAATGGGGTCATTTCTGGGGGATCTCCAATGTTTAGGCACACAGGGGCTCTCCAAACGTGACATGGTGTCCGCTAATGATTGGAGCCAATTTTCCATTTAAAAAGCCAAATGGCGTGCGATCCCTTCCGAGCCCTGCCGTGCGCCCAAACAGTGGTTTACCCCCACATATGAGGTATCGGCGTACTCGGGAGAAATTGCCCAACAAATTTTATGATCCATTTTATCCTACTGCCCATGTGAAAATGAAAAAATTGAGGCGAAAAGAATTTTTTTGTGAAAAAAAAGTACTTTTTCATTTTTACAGATCAATTTGTGAAGCACCTGAGGGTTTAAAGTGCTCACTAGGCATCTAAATAAGTTCCTTGGGGGGTCTAGTTTCCAAAATGGGGTCACTTGTGTGGGAGCGCCAATGTTTAGGCACACAGGAGCTCTCCAAACGCGACATGGTGTCCGCTAACGATGGAAATAATTTTTCATTCAAAAAGTCAAATGGCGCTCCTTCCCTTCCGAGCCTTACCATGTGCCCAAACAGTGGTTTACCCCCACATATGAGGTATCGGCGTACTCAGGAGAAATTGCCCAACACATTTTAGGATCCATTTTATCCTGTTGCCCATGTGAAAATGAAAAAATTGAGGCCAAAAGAATTTTTTTGTGAAAAAAAAGTATTTTCATTTTTACGGATCAATTTGTGAAGCACCTAGGGGTTCAAAGTGCTCACTATGCATCTAGATAAGTTCCTTAGGGCGTCTAGTTTCCAAAATGGGGTCACTTGTGGGGGAGCTCTCCAAACGGGACATGGTGTCCGCTAAAGAGTGGAGCCAATTTTTGATTCAAAAAGTCAAATGGCGCTCCTTCCCTTCCAAGCCCTGCCGTGCGCCCAAACAGTGGTTTACCCCCACATATGAGGTATCAGCGTACTCAGGACAAATTGGACAACAACTTTCGTGGTTCAGTTTCTCCTTTTACCATTGGGAAAATAAAAAAATTGTTGCTAAAAGATAATTTTTGTGACTAAAAAGTTAAATGTTCATTTTTTCCTTCCATGTTGCTTCTGCTGCTGTGAAGCACCTGAAGGGTTAATAAACTTCTTGAATGTGGTTTTGAGTACCGTGAGGGGTGCAGTTTTTAGAATGGTGTCACTTTTGGGTATTTTCAGCCATATAGACCCCTCAAACTGACTTCAAATGTGAGGTGGTCCCTAAAAAATACCGGATTACGTACCGGTAATGCTCTTTTATAGAGCCCACGACAGCACCCACTAGAGAGAGAGGGGATCCGCCCCTAGGAACAGGAAACCTACAGAGAGATAAAAGGGGCGGCCCCCCCTCGCTCCTCAGTTGTTTTACAGAGAATAGGAGGAACCGCCGCCAGGTTTTAGTTAACAGGTTCGGGTATATACATATATATACACATATTTACAACCTCATACTATATCTTCTAATATTTACACCTCACCAAAAAAGCACCATGTGCAACTATATACAGAAAAGGGAGGGATGTGAACGGGTGCTGTCGTGGGCTCTATAAAAGAGCATTACCGGTACGTAATCCGGTATTTTCTATTCGCCACGACAGCACCCACTAGAGAGAATTGCAGAGACTATAGACTGGGTGGGTTTACTGAGTCAAGGACCGATACACCAAAAGTTAGATCAGAAGCAGAGGATAGATCTAATCTATAATGCTTATAGAAGGTATTCGGTGAAGACCAAGTTGCAGCCTTACATATAAGGTCTATTGGCACATTTGCCCTTTCTGCCCAGGAAGTCGACAAGGCTCTTGTAGAGTGCGCTCCCACATGCATTGGAGGATCTTTCCCTCCAGCCTTATACGCCAAGATTATTGCCTCTCTGATCCAGCGAGATAATGTGTTCTTTGTGACTCCGGCACCCTTGGTTTTACCCTGAAAAGACACAAAGAGAGCCCTACTCTTCCTCCAGTCCCTAGTTCTCTCTAAATAGGCTAAGACAGTCCTTTTTACGTCTAGGGTGTGAAGTCTTTCTTCTTCTGGAGTTGAGTGGTTCTCATAAAAGGTAGGTAACAGGATCTCCTGGGATCTATGAAAGATAGAAGCCACCTTAGGGAGATAACAAGGATCTGTTTTTAAAAGTATCCTATCTGATGTTACCACAAAAAAGGGAGGATCTATAGATAAAGCATGAAGATCACTTACTCTTCTGGCAGAAACTAATGCCACTAATAATACCGTTTTTAAAGAAATATTTTTTAGTGAGGCTGCATGGAGAGGCTCAAAAGGTGATTGAGTCAATGCATTTAGGACTATCGATAGATCCCACTGAGGGACCCGAGGTATGCTAATTGGTCTCGATCTCTCACAGGCAGATATAAACCGAGATATCCATTTATTACCTGCTACATCAAAATTAAAAAGAGCTCCTAAGGCTGACACCTGTACTTTCAGAGTGCTTACTGAAAGACCTAATTCCAGACCTTTATGTAGAAATTCCAATATTGGAAATATAGGAATATCAGCGGAAAGTTGTGTAGTATGGAATTGAAGGAATTTCCTCCAAATTCTAAAATAAATCCTGGTAGTTGAGGGTTTTCTACTTTTCATCAGAGTATCTATTAACCCACTAGAAAACCCCCTGAGATTTAGTAACTGCCTTTCAAACTCCATGCAGTTAAATTCATGCCCTTTGCCTGAGGATGAAGGAACAGACCCTGAGAGAGCAGGTCCTTGGATTGAGGCAGAATCCACGGGTCCGACACTGACATCGCCCTCAGCCATGAGAACCATGGCCTTTTGGGCCAGAATGGGGCTATTAATAGAATTCTTGCTCCTTCTTCCCTTCTTTTTCTTATTACCAAAGGTAGTAGATTCCATGGAGGAAAAGCATATGCCAGGTCGAAAGTTCAGGGTACTTGGAGGGCATCGAGTATGTCCGGCTTGTCCTCCCTGTTTAGAGAGGCAAACGCCCTGACCTGTCGGTTGGCTCTTGTGGCAAACAAGTCTATTTGAGGAACACCCCATTGCGCTGTTATCATTTTGAAAATTTTTCTGTTTAGCATCCATTCCCCTTGATGGAGGGTGTGACGGCTCAGAAAATCGGCACGAAAGTTGTCTGTGCCCCTGATGTGAACTGCTGATAGTGATAGCAGATGACCTTCGGCTAATTCCATGATGTCTGATGCCAGCTCCCTGAGTCTGTCCGACCGCGTACCTCCTTGATGGTTTAAGTAAGCTACTGCCGTGGTGTTGTCGGAGAACACTCTTGTGTGAGAGCCGCTGAGCTGAGGAAGAAAGTGAAGTAGGGAATAATATATTGCCCTCAACTCTTTGACATTCGAAGAACTATCCAGTTCCGAACTAGACCAAAGATCCTGAACCCACTGATCCTTAAAATGTGCCCCCCAGCCTTTAGGACCAGCATCTGTGGTCACTATACTAGAGGGGGAAATTACCCAGAGAACCCCCCTTGAAAGGTTTTTCTGATTTAACCACCACTTAAGGGAGTGTAATACTTCCGTTGTTAGATAAACTGTTCTATCCAGACAGCCTCTATTCTTGATGTCTTCCTCTAATATAAATTTTTGTAGAAGCCTAGTATGAGCCTGAGCCCACTGGACCGCAGGAATACACGATGTCAGAGAACCTAGTAATGACATGCTCTGTCTGAGTGACATACTACGATTTTCTATTGCTAAGGATACCTTATCAACTATGGAGAATTTCTTATCCTCAGGCAGCTTACAAATCTGGTCAGCTGAATCTAGAAGGAGCCCCAGGAATTTCTGACACTTAACAGGCTGAAGTCTAGATTTTTCCCAATTAACCAGCCACCCCAGGGATTGTAAGGAAATCACTACTTCCCGTAACCTCTGCTCACACTGTAGGGGGTCTTTACCCACAATCAATAGGTCATCTAGATATGGAATGACTAAAGTATCTTTTACTCTTAGGAAAGACATAACTTCCAATAGCAATTTTGTGAAAACCCTTGGGGCCATGGATAATCCGAAGGGCATCGCCTTATATTGTAGATGACGAATTTGTCCCTCTATACAGACTGCTACCCGAAGGAACTGCTGGAATAAATGATGTATAGGAATATGATAGTAAGCATCCTTAAGATCCAATACTACCATGTAACAGTTTGGAAATAGATTCTTTATGGCTGAACGAATGGATTCCATTTTGAATGTTTTAGGCCTTATAAAGGAGTTCAGCTTTCTTAAATTAATTATGGTTCTGAAAGAGCCATCCGGCTTACTAATCAGAAACAAGGGAGAATAAAATCCCCTCCCCATCTGGGAAGATGGGACTTCCACTAGGACTTGTTTGCGTAGGAGGGTTTTAACCTCTGTTTCAAGCGCCTCTTGCTGAGGCCTGGATCTTAAGGTGGTAAGGAGGAAGGAGTCCGGTGGAGTTCTAATAAAGTCTAATGTGAGGCCTGAAGATATTAATTTAATGGCCCAAGTATTTATTGTTATCTCTTCCCATTGTTGCCTAAACTGTTTTAATCTTCCACCCACTGGAGGAATATAATTACTGGAATTTGTCGGCTGGCTTGAATGGACGTTTATTAACCCCTTAATGACCGCCAATACGTCTTTTAACTGACCTTAGATATAAGAGAATAGTATCCCCATACAGATGACAATCCATCATCTGTCGGCTGTACACTATAGCTGACAACTTGCTGCACCAGCCACGATCAGTATTTGCACCTTCTAAATCTGTTTAACCCCTTAGATGCTGCTGTCAATAGTGACTACATCATTATAAATGGTTAACAGAGTGTGGGGGCTTCCTCTTTATCCCAATTGGTGCCCTCAGATCATGATTTTGCGGTCCTGATGTTTGCCATGGCAATTCATGACCAAATAGCGGCCTTAGAGTCTGACGGCTGTAGTAATCTGTTTAGAAGTTAGCAACATTTAGGTGGTAAAAATACACATTTTCATTTCTGTCATACCACTTTGCATTAATTCCTGTAAAGCACCTGAAGGGTTAATAAACTACCTTACAGCAGTTTTCAATATGTTTAGGGGTGCTGTTTTTAAAATGGTATCACGTTTGGGGGTTTCCCAATATATGGGACCCCTAAAGTCACTTCAAACATGGATAAGTCCCTAAAAAAATAAATTTTGTAAATTTCTTTGAAAAAATGAAAAATTGCTGCTACATTTTTAAACCTCCTAAAATGCTAACAAAATAAAATAACATTTTACAAATGGTCCTGATGTAAAGCAGACATGTGGGAAATGTTATTTATTAATGGTTTGCTGTTGTATGACTATCTGGATTAAAGGGATAATCATTCAAATTTAGAAAATTGCTAATTTTTTAACATTTTTCTCAAATTTCTGATTTTTTTTTATAAATAAACACAAAAAATGTTGAACTAAATTTACCATTATCATAAAGTAGAATGTGTCACGAAAAAACAATCTCAAAATCACTGGGATTTGTTGAAGCGTTGCAGAGTTATTACCACATAAAGTGACACTGGTCAGATTTCAAAAATTTGGCTCGGTCACTAAGGGGTTAAACAGGTTTCCTTTTTGTTTAAAATCCTTATTGTTCCATCTGTCTCTGAAGCTTCCCTTCTTTCCGAATGGTGGCTTCCTGAAGGCCCTTCTGTAAGATGGAACAAAGGGATTAGGGAATCCTTTTTTCCTTTCACCTGCCTTCGTGAGTATATCGTCAAGGACTGTTCCAAACAGGTACTCACCCTGACAGGGTATGGCACATAATTTGGATCTAGATTGGGCATCTCCTTTCCAGTTTTTTAGCCATAAAGCCCGCCTAGCCGTATTGGAGATATTAGCTGTTCTGGCCGCCAGTCGTAGGGAGTCAATAGAGGCATCCGATATAAAGGCAGCCGCACCTTTGATCAAAGGGATAGATGCTCGTAACTTCTCCCTGGATACACCATTTTTAATATTTTGCTCCAGCTGATCCAGCCAGACTAACATTGACCTGCCAGTACATGTGGCTGCAATTGCCGGTTTGAATGCCGTGACACAGGCCTCCCACGATTTTTTAAGGAGCGCATCTGATTTTCGGTCCATGGGATCTGATAAGGAACCTGCATCTTCCACGGGCAAGGAGAACCGGCGAGATGTAGATGCAACTGCAGCATCGACCTTTGGTATTTTGGTCCATGTACTCAAATCTTCGTCATCAAAGGGGTAGCGCCTCTTACAGGGTATTGGTACCAACCCTTTTTGACCTTTACCCCATTCCTTCTTAACGACTGAGGAGCGAGGGGGGGGCCGCCCCTTTTATCTCTCTGTAGGTTTCCTGTTCCTAGGGGCGGATCCCCTCTCTCTCTAGTGGGTGCTGTCGTGGCGAATAGAAAAAATGGTTTTGTAAATTTCATTGTAAAAATGAGAAATCGCTGGTCAAATTTTAACCCTTATAACTTCCTAACAAAAAAAAAATTTTGTTTCCAAAATTGTGCTGATGTAAAGTAAACATGTGGGAAATGTTATTTATTAACTATTTTGTGTCACATATCTCTCTGGTTTAACAGAATAAAAATTCAAAATGTGAAAATTGCGAAATTTTCAAAATTTTCGCCAAATTTCCGTTTTTATCACAAATAAACGCAGAATTTATTGACCTAAATTTACCACTAACATGAAGCCCAATATGTCACGAAAAAACAATCTCAGAACCGCTAGGATCCGTTGAAGCGTTCCTGAGTTATTACCTCATAAAGGGACACTGGTCAGAATTGCAAAAAACGGCAAGGTCTTTAAGGTCAAAATAGGCTGGGTCATGAAGGGGTTAAATGTACTTTTGCTTTTTTACTTGTTACATCAGGGTTTTTGCTTACTTTTTTTCTCTTGTAGGTTTTAAAGTGGACAATGTAGTACTGTTTAGTAATTTGTGATGTGGGCTGAACCAAGCGACCACAATGCCCTAGTGATATTTGTCATGCAGGAAGTTCCATGCATTGATGCAAACAAATTAGCCTTGGCGTTATGGTCTATAATTCAGTGCTTTCTTGTTTCTAAAATACAACGGGAGATTTAATCGTTAAAAAAAGAAATGGAAAGTTTACGCTATATAGTGCCACAATTAATAACTGGAGTCTGATTATAATCCAACGATAAGTCACAGCACTATACATAGAAAAAGGGTTTAATGGTCACCAGATGAGCATATTAATGGAAGTTGTAAAACAACCAATGTGCATTTTTAAATGGGCAACCAAAAACTGCATTAATTCTGTCCACGTGAAGCATGTCCAGGAAACAGATTGTGCCATTCTATGAAGCTATACGCACACACTTGCATATTTATCCTCGCAGCAGTATTTGGCCCAATGTCGACTGCGCTCGTCTGTTAGATGTGCAACTCCAGAAATGAGAGCGTGAGTGCGTACACATGCCTATCTATATGGTTTGGTGACTGACGCACTAGTAGTTGTGAAATTAAATGAGCACCAACCAGACTTCAAAAGGTTTGTCAAAGATACTAACAAAAAAATAAAAATAAATAAAAATTAAACTATTGACTGAAAACTGCAAAGACATTTCTAAATAAGTATTTTATTTGACCATAGAACAAGGATTTTGTCTTGCTTAGAAGAAGGTGTTTGGTCTCTTGGTGGTGAAGCGGGGCTTGTGCTGGCGACGCAAAACTCTGTGTGGCAGAGGGAACTTGATCTTGGAGTCCTAAAAAGTTTAGAAAACAAAACGAAGTGTTAAGTTTAAAAAAAAAAAAAAAAAAAGGCAAAAGCAGACTGAAATGCAAGCTTCGCCTTTTGATTGCAGTCTTTAAATCCTAGTAAGTTAGAGGTTTATCTACTCCTCCTAAAGGTCGAGCTGGCCAGCTCCTTCCTGGCTTTACTACTGTCTTAGGTCAAGTCGGTCATCACAAGCTACACTCTTATGACTTCTCACTATCATTTAATACAGAATTCACTTTATTTTCTCACTCATACCTAACCTGCCAGAATACATATTGAAAACATGTCACCATCTTGGATAACAGGTTGATGGTGGTTTAGAGCCTAAATTTTGCTGATGAGGTTCTTTTTAAGAATGCGCAGAACACAATTACTTCTAAGTTTATAATGGTGTAAAGATATCAGCCCAAAGCTGCTAGACTGATTTCATAACATAAATTTAAAAACAACCAAGGGCGCTGCACATTCCTCGGTCCTCCTCCTGCTGCAAGCACGTGGACACAACTACAAAAATGTCCAGTACCAAGTGTAAAAACACAGACTATACATGTATATGTGATCGCGCTGGAGGTGCCGATAAGTCTGATACACAAGGAAAGCTTACTGTTTGGAAAAACATTCACACTATGCTTAATTACCTCATTAGCATTTGGCGTCTGTTTCCCATTTGTTTGCGGTTGCCAGGTTTTCCTCTTAATTATAATGGTCTATCCAGATATATACACAATACTGCTTTTTCATAAATATGCAGGGAAGTGGGTGTTAAACTGTCCCGGCCGGTGACAGTCACCCGTTACCTCACATGCGATGTGTTCCGGATCTTCAACGATGAAGCCGCGCTTCAGTGGACAGATTGCCGGCGAGGTGCAGTCGCGCTGCAGGACCTCGCGTGACGTCACATGCACGTGGTACTCCACGTGATCGGCTGACGGAATGCACCTAGAACCAAAAAGTCTCTCCAACGCGTTTCAAAGTCAGCAGACTTCTTCTTCAGGGATGGTCCGGTGCAGAATGTAGGTGCTTTTATATCTTGCAGTGAGTAGAAGCGCTGGGCCCTTATTCTCAAGTGCAGCGGGGCATGCACTTCACACACCAGCTCTGCTGTACTTTGCTGCCCATCACCAGCCTCTGGTCATTGACTGGCAGGTCACTCTTCCTACAGCGATCTCTCACCCCTGCACATGTGCCATTATTGCATGAGTTGGTTCATCAGAAGAAGCAGTACATGTATAGTGAGCTCCTGATGAGTTTCAAGATATGAAACTCATCAGGAGCTCACTATACATGTACTGCTTCTTCTGATGAACCAACTCATGCAATAATGGCACATGTGCAGGGGTGAGAGATCGCTGTAGGAAGAGTGACCTGCCAGTCAATGACCAGAGGCTGGTGATGGGCAGCAAAGTACAGCAGAGCTGGTGTGTGAAGTGCATGCCCCGCTGCACTTGAGAATAAGGGCCCAGCGCTTCTACTCACTGCAAGATATAAAAGCACCTACATTCTGCACCGGACCATCCCTGAAGAAGAAGTCTGCTGACTTTGAAACGCGTTGGAGAGACTTTTTGGTTCTAGGTGCATTCCGTCAGCCGATCACGTGGAGTACCACGTGCATGTGACGTCACGCGAGGTCCTGCAGCGCGACTGCACCTCGCCGGCAATCTGTCCACTGAAGCGCGGCTTCATCGTTGAAGATCCGGAACACATCGCATGTGAGGTAACGGGTGACTGTCACCGGCCGGGACAGTTTAACACCCACTTCCCTGCATATTTATGAAAAAGCAGTATTGTGTATATATCTGGATAGACCATTATAATTAAGAGGAAAACCTGGCAACCGCAAACAAATGGGAAACAGACGCCAAATGCTAATGAGGTAATTAAGCATAGTGTGAATGTTTTTCCAAACAGTAAGCTTTCCTTGTGTATCAGACTTATCGGCACCTCCAGCGCGATCACATATACATATATGATTTCATAACAGCCATATAATCAGTGACAATGTAGACCCACATCAATAATTAAAGCACAGAAAACACTATTCAACAAGCCACTGTCAATGATGGAGATTATGTGAATCTGTGCAAGTCCGACTCAAGAAAAACTGTACAGGTCAAAAATGTACTTTAGACATTTAATAAAAGACCCATTGCAGATATAAAACTATCAATACCCAACAATGTCAAGCTTCTCAATGGCGATGCCTGCCTGATATGTGCACATATGCCACAATGTTCCAGCAAAGTAAACAAACAGCAGAGGACTTCGCATGCGAGTACATTTTTCATGGATTCATGCAAAATAATAGAAATGCTTAATGGAAAGTGCAATAATAGCATGTTAAATTGCAAATCCTATCAGTTCTGTAATGCAAGATGGCATATTACTTACATGGAACTGCTTGATTGCTGGTCTGCGACACTTGTTGGCAGGAATCACCTCAACTTTCATAATGTGAATGGAGTGGGCACGAGCACGATGGCGTGCACCCATATCACGGTCTAAAGGGTGAAATCAATCGGTCAATAAAATCAAGCTCAATAGAATGAGGGAGAACAAAGTAGACCAACAAGTTTGTTAAACATTAATCCCAAAACTTTAGTTTCTATCCTTAAGGACATTTCCTCTTAATTTAGCACCAAGGACCATCTAAGCTCCCAAGAAAATAGGCTCTTAACTTGAAGGCTCATTTTAATCTAAAAATATATTCCTGCTAAAATATAGAAATGCTTACAACAGAGGGTCACGGCACCAGCTGTGGTCAGGTCTCTGTACTCCCTGTACATGTTGTGTGTTCCACTACGAGAGTCATAGCGTAGCCAGATACCAAAGTTCTTCACCTTCTGAGGGGATTTCTCAAAAACCTGCAAAAACATAGGGGTAAATTAAGTAGTCTTTCATACAACTTTAGGACTAGGTTGAAAATTATTAAGTAAATAAGGCAGCACACTGCAGCGCTAAAACATGCAAACTTGAAAAACACGAAATTTGAACTGCATTACTGCACTAGAAATATGAAAAATGAGAGCTTTTAGCGCATAAAAATGGCCAATTTTATGTGTACCTGGTAGCCTCTTTACGGCATCTCTCTTATACCAGGTCCTACGCTTGCCCTACCTCGCTGAGAATAAACGTCTCCATCTGAATGGGTGCATGTATAACCTCTTCTTAGACTAAAATTCTCTCTCTCTGTGGAGGGGTATTGGACCTGCTGTAATTAACACACCTGAAGCTAGGAGGCGGAGTGCACGATCAGAAGGCTAGAGAATACATTTCAAAAACCTGACCGGCACATCCAAACAGACAGTGTGAACAGGTGCTGAACCCAGAGTCGCCAACTCGCATATAGTTAAGTAAATAAGGCAGCACACTGCAGCGCTAAAACATGCAAACTTGAAAACACATGGCCAATTTTATGTGTACCTGGTAGCCTCTTTACGGCATCTCTCTTAAGGCCCCTTCACATTTAGCGACGCTGCAGCGATACCGACAACGATCCGAATCGCTGCAGCGTCGCTGTTTGGTCGCTGGAGAGCTGTCACACAGACAGCTCTCCAGCGACCAACGATGCCGGTAACCAGGGTAAACGTCGGGTAACTAAGCGCAGGGCCGCGCTTAGTAACCCGATGTTTACCCTGGTTACCATGCTAAAAGTAAAAAAAAACAAACAGTACATACTTACCTACAGCCGTCTGTCCTCCAGCGCTGCGCTCTGCTTCTCTGCTCTCCTCCTGTACTGTCTGGGAGCCGGAAAGCAGAGCGGTGACGTCACCGCTCTGCTTTCCGGCTCACAGCCAGTACAGGAGGAGTGCAGAGCACAGCGCTGGAGGACAGACAGCGTTAGGTAAGTATGTACTGTTTGTTTTTTTTTACTTTTAGCATGGTAACCAGGGTAAACATCGGGTTACTAAGCGCGGCCCTGCGCTTAGTTACCCGATGTTTACCCTGGTTACCAGTGAAGACATCGCTGGATCGGTGTCACACACGCCGATCCAGCGATGTCAGCAGGAGTCCAGCGACGAAATAAAGTTCTGGACTTTGTTCAGCGACCAACGATCTCCCAGCAGGGGCCTGATCGTTGGTCGCTGTCACACATAACGATTTCATTAACGATATCGTTGCTACGTCACAAATAGCAACGATATCGTTAACAATATCGTTATGTGTGAAGGTACCTTTATACCAGGTCCCATTTTTATGCGCTAAAAGCTCTCATTTTTCTAGTGCAGTAATGCAGTTCAAATTTCGTGCTTTCAAGTTTGCATGTTTTAGCGCTGCAGTGTGCTGCCTTATTTACTTAACTATATACGAGTTGGCGACTCTAGGTTCAGCACCTGTTCACACTGGGTCTATGTTTGGATGTGCAGGTCAGGTTTTTGAAATAGAAAAATTATGACTGAAGGAAGTTGTCTATCTTTGGACACACTTATATACTTAAATGCATGAAATTGCAGCAACACATCTCTGCAATCAGGCATCATTAAAAGTGTGGCCTTCTATAAAAAGTGTTGCACCATATTGCTAACTGCTTTAACCAACACACTTGTATGGGTGAAAGTGAGTAGAGTCTGGGTGCCAATCGTAGCACGCTGCCATTGTTCTCACGTTGAATCGGTATGAGAAAATAATCCCAGATCTGAGCTGGCCCAGAGTATAACTGGGCCGAGTACGAAGTGATGTTTTATCGCATCGCACTCAGCCGTGTTATATGGTGGTGTGACTTAGGCCTTAGCGAGTTAGAATGCAAAGGGTATTCTCACAAAGTACAGAAGCTGGAAGCAGCGCACAGGCTAGGTGTTACAATAGATTTATAAGGACCTGTCAGCACAGAATGACTGTTCAAACCAAGTACAGGCCCTCGGTGCTCGACAGCGGGGCCAGTCAGTTATATACACTTCCCTACCTGCTTGTTTTCCATTTATCTCTGCCTCTATAAAGTCAAAGAGGCAGGCAGAGATGACCTGAAAACAACTAGCCTATACATGGTTTGAACAGTCATTCTGTGCTGACAGTCCCTTTAAAGAGGAGATGTAGAAGACAACTCTGGGGTATGAGCCGACAAAGATTTCTGGTAATTTAAACTAGTTTTTGGTAGCAAGTTATAATACATTTATGGCACTATAGTTGGCCATGTCCCATTGGACTTCTGAGTTTTAGTACAGCAGCCAGGTGACTTGCCCAACAGATCATTAATGGTTTAGAGCAGAGGTTCCCCAACCTTTCTGAACTTGAGAGCCACAACCAGCTCCTGCCCCACTCACAGTAGTGGCACCCGTAGCCACCCATTACCAGCATAATGACAGCCTAAGCTTTTCCACTTACATCACACCAAGGCAGTATTCCAAGCTTCCAGGGTTTCCTATGTTACCCCCATCTGCTCTTCTGTGCAGTGCTACACAATAAGTCACCATCTAGAGATCTGCTCTTAATAGCTGTTTGCTACACCTGGTGCTAATGCACCAGACTGGCACACAGCCGGGAGCCACACATTACAGGCCAGCAAGCCACATGTGGCTCTAAGAGCAACAGATTGGGGACCCCTGGCTTAAAGGGAACCTGTCACCTGAATTTGGCGGGACCAGTTTTGGGTCATATGGGCGGAGTTTTCAGGTGTTTGATTCACCCTTTCTTTACCTGCTGGCTGCATGCTGGCCGAAATATTGGATTGAAGTTAATTCTCTGCCCTCCGTAGTACACGCCTGCGCAAGGTAATCTTGCTTTGCGCAGGTGTGTACTACGGAGGACAGAGAATGAACTTCAATCTAGTATTTCGGCCAGCATGCAGCCAGCGGGTAAGGAAAGGGTGAATCAAACACCTGAAAACTCCGCCCATATGACCCAAAACAGGTCCCGCCAAATTCAGGTGACAGGTTCCCTTTAAGGTACCGTCACACTCAGCGACGCTGCAGCGATATAGACAACGATCCGACCTAAACTAGATCGCTGGAGCGTCGCTGTTAGGTCGCTGTAGAGATGTCAAACACTGCAACTGCAGAACGATGCAGGAGCGATCCAGTGACGTAACAGCGACTCACTTATCGTTCTCACTGGTTGTTAGCTCCATGAAAACCCATTGCTGGCATCGTTGCTTTTGCTGTCAAACATGATGAATCACGCCGACCTGACGACCAAATAAAGTTCTGGACTTTCAGCTACGACCAGCGATGTCACAGCAGGATCCTGATCGCTGCTGCGTGTCAAACAACAAGATCGCTATCCAGGACGCTGCAACGTCACGGATCGTTCTCGTTGTAAAGTTGCTCAGTGTGAAGGTACCTTTAGAGTATATGGCCTGGAGGCTGGAGATTGCAGCTGCAGCTATGCACAAGAGGCGATGCAGTACAATTTTATAATGCTGTATTTACACACTGCTAACATAGTGTTTGTTTTTTTCTAAATTTGAAAAAGCCATGGCAAACAATGAGGTTTTGCCATAATCTCTGAAATCTACAGCTGTGGCATATGAATGCAGGTTACTTTGATAAATGGGTCTCAAAAAAAATAATCCTGGGTATCTGATTTTAAGCAAAAGCCCTTTGCTACAGGAGTCTACAGCTGAAAAAGTAACAAGCAGAAAAGGCATTTATAGGACCTTCAATTTCACTTTCATGGGCACATCAGCTCTTGAAAGGCGACAAGGTACAACCTTACTTTGGGCACACAGGACAAGATTACCACATGATAAAATAATAATCTTTGGGTTAAGTGTGCCAAACATACAGAACATGAGAGGTCAGTGCACAGGAAGAAGGAATCTGAGTATATTACAGGTCAATATTGTATAAAAGCACCATCTTTCAGGAAGCTGGATGTGTATGTGACATGACCTCAGTACGTCCCTAGTGTAGAAACCACTTACTTGTCCACAGTATACAATCTCTCCAGAGGCCTTCTTCATTTTCTTGAGTTGAGAAACAAAGTACCAGAATCGAGACTTTGCCACAACATGGTTGGGTGCGAAGATTCTCATACGATAGAGAGGAGGTGCAGGTATCTTAGCTGTAGGCAAACTGCGCCCAATCACCTTGTACTCCCTTAGCTACAATGAGAAAAAAAAATTGTTATACAAAAATAGCACTATATAGATGAAAGAAGTTTGAAATGATCATTCCTGCTGGGTACCCAACCAAATTGATCAAGTTTGGACAATGAGGTTCTTCAAGCCCATCTGACTGTATGCTCCTCTGGACCCGAACTATACCAGTGATCTAGCTGCCAAAGGGCATTTGATCATCTGTTCTCACATCAAACTTCAATGTTAATGGGAAACCAAGCATTACATAGCAATAGGGGCTTGGGGGGGGGGGGGGGGGTGTTAGGGTATGTGTCCACGTTCAGGATTGCATCAGGATTTGGTCAGGACTTTATGTCAGTATTTGTAAGCCAAAACCAGGAGTGGAACAATTAGAGGAAAAGTATAATAGAAACATATGCACCACTTCTGCATTTATCACCCACTCCTGGTTTTGGCTTGCAAATACTGACATAAAATCCTGACCAAATCCTGATGCAATCCTGAACGTGGACACATACCTTAAGTCTCAGCATATTCTAATAGGGAATGTAGGGAAAAGCAAACAAGTCTTTAGCTAGCAATTAGAAGAAAATGAAGTTATCTATATAAAAAAAAAAAGTGGCCACCGCTTGCAAACCCTGTTAAATTGTCCCATTATGGTTAACAAAGGGGGGGGGGGGGGGCGGGGGGTTGGGATTTACAAGTAGTGGAGGGCCCTGTTTAAGAGAAGCTGTCATCCCTGGGATGTATATGACCTATTAATATGGGCATACAGGTGATAGGTCTTGAGAAATGTTATTTTCCTTCGTTATGCTAATGATTTCTTCCAGGCTCCGGGGCGTGTGGTGCTTGGAAGACATCCCTGCATTCTCCTCCCATGCACATCAGTTCTGGCCCTGGAATCCCACGCCCTGCACTCCCTCCACGATCTGTACCTTTTCCTCCCTTCTACGGGCACTGCATTAAGGGATCTTCTGTGCAGGGGCCGGCGACGATAAGGTGCTCTCATTACTTCCTACCTGCTATGTACACATGGTTCCTAGCGATGACTGTGCAGGGAGGAAGTGGGGAGAGCACCTTATTGTCGTGCACGCCGGAGGTCACAGCAGCTCGCCGGCGCAGAAGATCCATGAATACTCAGTCCCCATAGAAGGGAGGAAGCGGTAAGTATTGTGGAGGGATTGCAGGGCACAGGATTCAGACACCAAAACTGACGTGCATGGAAGGGGGACATTCGATGGCCGTTGGCTGATCTCTCTCGCCGGACTAATCCATGTCCAGGAATACTAGGCCGAGCATTCTCATTCTCTATGAGAAGGTTGCTGCTAGACAATTCTAGCAAATTATCTTCAAGCCGAACAAAAGGAACGGGATTATAGCCACCCAATCGCTATGATGCTAAGCCCCGATAAACATAAGATTGTCAGGGGGCGCCAACAAAATTGATAGATTCAGCCAACATTCAAAATACCACTTGAGCTTTTACTATTTCACCAGATAGGCATCAGTAATGTATGTTCTGTGTAAAAATACTTACTGGTCGCCGCTTCTGTTTCCAGTGCAGCTCAGAACCCTCTCCGCCATCTTGTGAAAGCAGCTGACTGGCCTGAACTTACTGCCAACTGTTACTTTCTCTCTTAGGGTGCCGTCAGATGGCCATATAAATCGGAGTGAGACCGGAAAGCCTGGACTGGCCGGCAGCTCTCCCAAATCAAGAGGGACAGCTCCATACAAATACATGAAGCGGTCACACAACAGTCGGAGAGCCGCCAGCCAGTCTGTGCACTGTGTTATAATTCCTATGGCCGTCTGACTGGTAGCCCTTATTGTAAGCCTACAAGTCTTCTTCCGAGTCTCAGACATAAAAAGTGATTTCTGGTCCACCCAACAGACAATGGAGTGGTCTGACCAGTCACAACTGCGGTCACTTGGTGCAGATGAGGACTGGAGCCACAGTGGGAACAGAAGAGGCGACAAGTTTGTACTGCACTACACCCAGGGAGCACACACTACTGATACTATCCAGGCGAGAAATAGAGCCCAATATGCAGGAGTGGTAACATGTGGGTTATTAGTCGGATGCTCATGAAGCCCATACACCTGGCGCAGTAGTATCCAGGACGTCTGTCCGGTAACAGCCGGGAATTCTGCGGACAGACCTATACAGGCGAGGGATGATCGCTACTCCTAACCAAGAGAATGGAAAGTGACCTGCGGCGTGGCACCTCATCTGCAGGGTCACAGGAGACATGGCAGACCACCCAGCGGACACTTGTGCTGCGACCACATACATTGCTAGAGCCCTCGTTTATCAGCAGATGGGACCCTCCATAGCGGTATATACGCCCCCTCTGGTCTAATGGCAATGTGCTCCGGAGCACCAACCCCACCATGTAGGCGGCATGTCGGACCTTCTGTATCACTGCCAGGGGCACAGCAGCCCAAGGTAGGCGACAAGGTCCCGTCCTCTGTGCACAGCAGACAAGACCGCCATGGAGGCAGCAGCAGCGGCCTTTGGGTTTGTGTGCACAGCACATGGGAGCGGCCTCTACACCACAGCCGTCCACACAGTGCATCACGGCGGCCCACGCGAGCCTCCACATGGCGACGCCTCAGCCGCCATGATGTAGGCCGCAAGAAAGCAGAGCGTCTCCAGCCCAAGTGCGCCGTGCCTGACCACAGCTTGCACACACGGCGCCTTCAGCTAAGGCACAGGGCCATGAGAGAGCGCGCCCACCCCCCAAAATGTGCCCCCCATGCCCGGAATCCCAGCAGAGTCTTACAGTGCCGGACGCCTTCATGCTGCCTCGATCCCTGCCGCCGAGCGAAAGGAAGTGCCAGGGCCTGCGCGGCGATACGTCACCCTGCTATAGCCTTCCTATTGGCTGGTCGTGAAAATACCTCGGCTCCTGATTTGATAATCTTCCTGTCAGTCATCCTATGTCTGGAGAGACGTGAAGGCTCGTGATGGCGGCTTTGTTCATGGAGTGCGCCGCGTAGTGGACTGTTTTAGTATTGACCTCAACTTTATAGCATTTACTAATGCTTCCCGAAACCTAAATTAATTATTATAATCATCATATTATAGTACATGACTTTTTTGCAATGAGTCATTATTACTATTATTATCATCACTGATACTCCTACTCAGTGGGTGTCACTAGCGCCTGATGGACCATGGTGTAAAATTTGGACCTGTGCCCCACTTGCATGTTAGATGTATGGGCCCCTGTAGTGTTCAGAATCCTATAAGGACATATGTGTTGCCCCCCCTCTGCCATTATGTAATAATGTCCCCATCCTGGTATACATCCCCCATCCTAGTATATGTTTCTTATCCCAGGCACCATCATGGTATATCCGCTCCTGGTATATATGTCCCCCACCCTGGTATATATATACCCCTTCTGCTATATACGATACGATATGATACACTTTATTGATCCTGTGGGAAATTATGGTATCACAGCAGCACAACTTAAATCATAAAGGAATTACACAGTTGACATGACAGTTTGTTGACAGAAGAACATTATACATTAGAATAGGACATACACAACGAGTGAACTGAAATGTAGAGAAATAAGTAGACATTCACCTTGGTGGTTTAACCCTAATGTTATTGTTGTACATCGCCATGGCAGTTGGCACAAACGATTTCCTATATTTTTCCTTCTTACACCTCAGAAGTATTAGCCGGTTACTGAAGGTGCTCTTCTGTCTCATGAATAGCTCATATAGTGGATGTGCATTATTGTTCATAATCGCCATACACTTTTTCAGAGTTCTTTTCTCCACTACCTCCCCAAAAGAGTCCAGCTTGCAGCCCACAGCAGAACTTGCCTTCTTAATAATCTTATTCAGCTTATTAGCATCAGAGGCCCACACACTACTACCCCAGCACGTGATTGCAAAAAAGATGGCACTTGCCACCACCGACTGGTAGAACATTTCTAACATTTTGCTGCACACATTAAAAGACCTCAGTTTCCTTAGGAAATACAATCTGCTCATCCCCTTCTTGTAGACAAACTCTGAGTGGCATCTCCAGTCCAGTTTGCTATCCAAATGGACCCCCAAATATTTGTAACTCTCCACCTGCTCTACCTCCTGACCAGCAATAGTGATCGGTAAGCATTCCAACTTACTCCTGCTATAGTTGGCCACCAACTCCTTAGTTTTCTTAACATTTAGTTGTAGATAGTTACCATTGCACCAATCCACGAAATTCGACACCACCCTTCTATATTCCTCATCCCCCTGATCTCCCCTAATGCATCCCACAACCACGGAGTCATCCGAAAATTTTTGAAGGTGGCAAAGATCAGATTTATACTGAAAGTCTGAAGTATACAGAGTGAATAGAAAGGGCGCAAGCACCGTTCCCTGGGGGGCACCTACACTGCTCAATAATCTGCTTGACACCACTGCTCCCATCTGTACAAACTGTGGCCGATCTGATAGGTAGTCAGTTATCCAATTTCTCATCCCCTCCTCAACCTTCATATCAGTCATCTTTTTGTGTAGTAAAAGTGGCTGCAGGGAGTTAAATGCACTCGAGAAATCGAAGAACATCGCTCGCACCGTGGTTCCGTCAATCTCCAGAAATGAATGTACCCTATGTAACAGAGAAAGAATAGCATCATCCACCCACAATCTATGTCGGTAAGCAAACTGAAGGGGATCGATAAAAGCATTGAGCCTTGGTCTTAAGTGAGCAAGCACTAATCTTTCCAAGGCCTTCATAGCGTGAGATGTTAAGGCTACAGGACGATAGTCATTTAGGGTTGCAGGAGAAGAAGTCTTGGGTACCGGCACCAGACAGGAAGTTTTCCATAACACAGGTACCCTCTGTGCTTGTATACTTCCATTAAATAGGCGTGTAAAGACAGTACACAGCTGGTCTGCACACACTTTAGGGACACGTGAGCTGAGTCCATCTGGTCCTGCAGCTTTACCAATGTTAAGTGACTTAAACTGCCTCCTCACATCATTTTCGGATACTCTAAAATTAGTCTGCTCATCCTTCAATATCGATGTTGCAGAATTTGCACCCAGTTCCCATCCACTATCAGTTGGCACATGTACTGCTGAACCTGTTGAAATACTCGTTCATCTCATTAGCCTTGTCCATTGTTCCTGGATCATTTTCAGGCCTCACTTTAAGCCCAGTCAGTAATTTCATTCCTGACCAAACCTATCCTATCCTGGTGTGTGTGTGTGTATATATATATATATATATATATATATATAGCTACGTTCACATTTGCGTTGTTGGGCACAGCGTCGGCGACGCAACGCAACCAACAACGCATGTGCACAACGCTGCGTTTTGCGACCCATGCGTTGTCATAAGATCGCACAGAGCAGGAATTTTCGGCGCAGGGAAAACACAAGTAGCGTCCTCTGCGCCCTGTCTGTGCGTCTATATGACGCATGCGTCGTAAACCACAGTACAACACATACCAGCGCATGTCCATGCGCCCCCCATGTTAAAGATAGGGGAGCATGACGCATGCGTCGACGACCATGCGCCCAACAACGCAAATGTGAACGTAGCCTATCCATCCCCCTTCACCCAAACAGTAGCCATGAGTGGAGAAAAAGTTTTGGTGTTATCATTCACATGTTGTGAAAAAAAGGCCAAAAAACAAAAATTCTGCCAGTGCCAGGGTATGTAAACTTTTGAGCACAATTATATGTCCACCATCATGGAGTATATGTACCCCTTCTGCTATACCTTATATGTCCTTTATCCTGGGCTCCACCCTGGCATGTATGTCCTCCATTGTAGTATATGTCCTCCACTCAGGTATATACAGGTGTGTCTCACAAAATTAGAATATCATCAAAAAGGTAATTTATTTCAGTTCTTCAATACAAAAAGTGAAACTCATATATTATATAGAGTCATTACAAACAGAGTGATCTATTTCAAGTGTTTATATCTGTTAATGATGATGATTATGGCTTACAGTCAATGAAAACCCAAAAGTCATTATCTCAGTAAATTTGAATACTTTATAACACCAGCTTGAAACATGATTTTAAAATTCGAAATATTGGCCTACTGAAGTGTATGCTCAGTAAATGCACTCAATACTTGGTCGGGGCTCTTTTTGCATCAATTACTGCATCAATGCGGCGTGGCATGGAGGTGATTATCCTTTGTCACTGCTGAGGTGTTATGGAAGCCCAGGTTGCTTTGATAGCAGCCTTCAGCTCATCTGCATTGTTGGGTCTGGTGTAGTGATGAACGAATATACTCGTTACACGCTCGGGGGTCCTCCAAGTATTTTTTAGTGCTCGGAGATTTAGTTGTCATCGCCGCAGCTGAATGATTTACATCTGTTAGCCAGCACAAGTACATGTGGGGGTTGCCTGATTGCTAGGGAATCCCCACATGTAATCAAGCTGGCTAAGAGATGTAAATCATTCAGCTGAGGTGAGGAAAACTCTCTCTCTCTGAGCACTAAAAAATACTCGGAGGACACCCGAGCATGCTCGGGAAATCTCATGCACCATAGATTCTCTATGGGGTTAAGGTCAGGCGAGTTTGCTGGCCAATCAAGCACAGTGATACTGTTGTTTTTAGACCAGGTATTGGTACTTTTGGCAGTGTGGACAGGTTCCAATTCCTGATGGAGAATTAAATTTCCATCCTAAGCTTGTCGGCAGAGGGAAGCATGAAGTGCTCTAAAATTTCCTGGTAGACAGCTGCGCTGACTTTGGCCTTGATGAACACAGTGGACCAGCAGATGACATGGCTCCCCAAACCATCAATGATTGTGAAAACTTCACACTAGACCTCAGGCAGCTTGAATTCTATGCCTCTCTACTCTTCCTCCAGACTCTGGGACCTTAATTTCCAAATGAAATGCAAAATTTACTTTCATCTGAAAATAACGCCTTGGACCACTGAGCAACAATCCAGTTCTTTTTCTCCTTGGCCCAGGTAAGACGCTTCTGGCGTTATCTATTGGTCATGAGTCGCTTGACACAAGGAATGGGACACTTGTAGCCCATGTCCTGGATGCATCTGTGTGCGGTGGCTCTTGAAGCAATGGCTCCAGCAGCAGTCCACTCCTTGTGAATCGCCCCCAAATATTTGAATGGCCTTTTCTTAAAGGGCCTCTGTCACCCCCTTCAGCAGTTATAAACTAAAAGAGCCACCTTGTGCAGCAGTAATGCTGCAGTCTAACAAGGTGGCTCTTTTAGTTTTTGTTTCTGTTATTGCCCCAATAAATGTATTTATAATTCTGCTGAAATACCTGTCTTTGTCCATGGAGGCGGGACTGAAGCCTCCTCTTAGAAGCGCCCAACTGCCGTCAGTCATCTCTTGTGTAGATTTTCACCGCCCCCTCAGCGCTGTTATTGTGTGAATTCCGGCGCCTGCGCTCTGCTCTTCTGCCTTGCGCAGGCGCATAGAGCATTTGCCGTCCTAGCGCTGGTGCCGGGTTCCTTTCTGCGCCTGTGCGGTCAGTGTGGCCACCCTGTTACTGAATCCCCGCCCCGCACTGTGTTATGCATTATGCACAGTGCGGGGCTGGGATTCCTGGGCATGCGCACTGCGCTTCTCAGACGCTCCCCAGGTCCCCCGCCTTTCAGCGTTGCTGGAATATACAGGTATCCTTGCCGGCGTTTGGAACAGCCGCACAGAACAACGCTGGAAGGCGAGGGACCTGTGGAGCGTCTGACAAGCGCAGTGCGCATGCCCAGGAATCCCAGCCCCGCACTGTGAATACTGCATAACACAGTGCGGGGCGGGGATTCAGTAACAAGCTGGCCACACTGACCACACAGGCGCAGAAAGGAACCCGGCACCAGCGCTCGGACGGATAATGCTCTATGCGCCTGCGCAAGGCAGAAGAGCAGAGCGCAGGCGCCGGATTTCACACAATAATAGCGCTGAGGGGGCGCCGAAAATCAACCCAACAGATGACTGACGGCAGTTGGGCGCTTCTAAGAGGAGGCTTCAGTCCCGCCTCCAGGTACAAAGACAGGTATTTCAGCAGAATTATAAATATATTTATTGTGGCAATAACAGAAACAAAAACTAAAAGAGCCACCTTGTTAGACTGCAGCATTACTGCTGCACAAGGTGGCTCTTTTAGTTTATAACGGCTGGAGGGGGTGACAGTGGCCCTTTAACAATCCTTTCAAGGCTGTGATTACCCAGGTTACTTGTGCACCTTTTTCTATCACACTTTTCCCTTTCACTCAACTCTCCATTAATATGCTTGGATACAGCACTCTGTGAACAGCCATCTTCTTTAGCAATGACCTTTTGTGGCTTACCCTCCTTGTGGAGTGTGTCAGTGACTGCCTTCTGGACATCTGTCAAGTCAGCAGTCTTCCCCATGATTGTGGGGCCTACTGAAACAGACTAAGTGATCTTTTTAAATGCTTAGGAAGCCTTTGCAGATGTTTGTGCTAATTATTCTAATTTACTGAGATAATGAAGTTTTGGTTTTCGTTGGCTGTAAACCATAATCATCAACATTAACAGAAATAAACACTTGAAATAGATCACTCTGTTTGTAATGACTCTATATATGAGATTCACTTTTTGTATTGAATAACTGAAATAAATTAACTTTTTTGATGATACTCTAATTTTGTGAGAAGCACATGTATGTACTCCATCCTGGTATATATGCACCCGTCCTGGTATATATCCCCCATCCAGGTATATATGTCCATTATCCTGCGCCCCATCCTGTTATACAGTATACCAGGATGGGGGACATATATATGTCCAACATCCTGGTCCAAGCATTCTGCCGCTGTTCTTTAATGCATAAAAAATGAAACAATTCTACTCTCCTTCTCCCACTGCACGGCATCTTCTTCTGTAGCTGATGCAGAAGCTGGCTGTTGACAGCGTGAAAATGACAGGCAGCACATAACGTCATTGTCAAGTGTCGCCAGTGACTTCCATGCTGAAATGAGCTACCGGCCTCTGATTGGCCAGCAGTTTGCATTGTTCTGCAGGGACATGGTGGGTATCTGCACAGCAATACATTTCAGCTGAATGTGCGTCCATTGATGTACATCTAGCTGAAATAAGTGCTGGCATCAGCATGCCCCCTCCACCCTGGGCCTGGTCATGGTTGCCCGGTCTGTGATGATGATAGTTACGTCCCTGATCCTACTCATTATTATTTATTAATATTATTTCTACTATCATTAATACTACTACTACTACTTTCATTATTATTATTATTATGAAAATTATTAATTATTACTATTAATCACTATTATTTGTACCATTATTTTTATCACTATTGTTATTGCTACCATTGATATTATCACACATACAGTGGGGCAAAAAAGTATTTAGTCAGTCAGCAATAGTGCAAGTTCCACCACTTAAAAAGACGAGAGGCGTCTGTAATTTACATCATAGGTAGACCTTAACTATGGGAGACAAACTGAGAAAAAAAAATCCAGAAAATCACATTGTCTGTTTTTTTAACAATTTATTTGCATATTATGGTGGAAAATAAGTATTTGGTCAGAAACAAAATTTCATCTCAATACTTTGTAATATATCCTTTGTTGGCAATGACAGAGGTCAAACGTTTTCTGTAAGTCTTCACAAGGTTGCCACACACTGTTGTTGGTATGTTGGCCCATTCCTCCATGCAGATCTCCTCTAGAGCAGTGATGTTTTTGGCTTTTCGCTTGGCAACACGGACTTTCAACTCCCTCCAAAGGTTTTCTATAGGGTTGAGATCTGGAGACTGGCTAGGCCACTCCAGGACCTTGAAATGCTTCTTACGAAGCCACTCCTTCGTTGCCCTGGTGGTGTGCTTTGGATCATTGTCATGTTGAAAGACCCAGCCACGTTTCAGCTTCAATGCCCTTGCTGATGGAAGGAGGTTTGCACTCAAAATCTCACGATACATGGCCCCATTCATTCTTTCATGTACCCGGATCAGTCGTCCTGGCCCCTTTGCAGAGAAACAGCCCCAAAGCATGATGTTTCCACCACCATGCTTTACAGTAGGTATGGTGTTTGATGGATGCAACTCAGTATTCTTTTTCCTCCAAACACGACAAGTTGTGTTTCTACCAAACAGTTCCAGTTTGGTTTCATCAGACCATAGGACATTCTCCCAAAACTCCTCTGGATCTTCCAAATGCTCTCTAGCAAACTTCAGACGGGCCCGGACATGTACTGGCTTAAGCAGTGGGACACGTTTGGCACTGCAGGATCTGAGTCCATGGTGGCGTAGTGTGTTACTTATGGTAGGCCTTGTTACATTGGTCCCAGCTCTCTGCAGTTCATTCACTAGGTCCCCCCGTGTGGTTCTGGGATTTTTGCTCACCGTTCTTGTGATCATTCTGACCCCACGGGGTGGGATTTTGCGTGGAGCCCCAGATCGAGGGAGATTATCAGTGGTCTTGTATGTCTTCCATTTTCTTATTATTGCTCCCAGGGCAGCCACTGGGAATTTCGGGGGCCCATACTGGCAAAATTTTTGGGGCCCCTGGAAACTCCGCCCTGGCTCCACCCTAGCCCCGCCTCTACCCCTCGAACATTCCACAGTCCCACCACCCTCTCTTGGAAAATCTCTACCTCTGCACCACATCCTCACCAATCACACATTAACAGTTTCCATCACCAGGTCACATATATAGCCAGCAGCTTTTGTTTTGGCTAAAAGATTTTTTAATCCGCCACCACGACAAGGTAGACTCTTTTGGCCGGCTCTACTCCACTGTAACTTGTTAAACTTTTTTTTTTTAAATATCCAATACAATTTTAGGTATATTTTTATTTATTTTTCAATTTTTAAAATGACCAATAATGTCACATACGAGGGACAAATACCACTGCACCATGTCCGAATCACATATTACCACCACATGGTGACCAATAATACCACATACAAGGAACAAATACCACCCCCCATGACCAGACCACATTTTCCCACCACATAGTGACCAAATAATGCCACACACAAGGAAAAAATGCCGCCACACCATGACCAGACCACATATTACCCCCAGTGACCGAATAATAGCAAATACAAGGAACAAATACCGCCACACCATGAACAAATCACATATTACCACCACATAGTAACCGAATACTACAATACTGATCATTAATAAAAAAAAACAAACAATACTAATGCCATTATACAGAGGAGATCTGTACTTAGTATACTATGTCCTTGTACAGGTAATTCAGTGATCACCAGTGACATTATACACAGGAGCTCTGTATACAGCATGTAGTGTCAGTGTACAGGTAATACAGGGATCACCAGTGACATTAAACACAGGAGCTCTGTATATAGCATATAGTATCAGTGCACAGGTAATACTGGGATCACCAGTGACATTATACACAGGAGCTCTGTATCTAGTGTCAGTGTACAGGTAATACAGGGATCACCAGTGACATACACAGGAGCTCTGTATATAGCATATAATGTATTGTGTCAGTGTACAGATAATACAGGGATAACAAGTGACATTATACACCCAAATGCTGTATATAGTGTACAGGTAAAACAGTGATCCCCAGTGACATTATACACAGGAGCTCTGTATATAGTGTCAGTGTACAGGTAATACAGTGATCACTAGTGACATTTTACACAGGAGCTCTGTATATAGTGTTAGTGTACAGGTAATACAGTGATCACCGGTGACATTACACACATGAGCTCTGTATACAGTATATAGTGTAAGTGTACAGGTAACACACTGACTCATCGGTGACGTCTGTAGTTGAAGTCCTTCATCTTCGCTTTTCTTCTTCATCCAGTGCAGACCGCCATCACTTTTTCCAGCCAGGTCTCCTCTCTGCAGAAAATAACACAGTTATCTAGTGCACATTCCCCAATTTTTAGCCAACCTCTATACTATGCCAGATGAAGAAAAAAGCGACGGTGTTGCCCTGCACAGTAACAGGACTTCTAATCACCCACACTGAAGACAGTATCCTAAAAAATAATGTCCTTTAATTACCCCCTACAATAATAAAATCCCACATTCTGGACCCCATGTGTCCTCCCATTCTGGACCCCACGTGTCCACCCATTTTGCCTCATGTCTCTCCATATTGCCCCCATAGTCATCCATAATAGTATATTGCATCCCATAGTCATATATAGTCGTATAATGCAGCCCCATAGTAGTACAATGCAGCCGCATAGTGGTATATAAATAAATTAAAAAAATAAAAAATAAAAAATAAAATAAAATAATATAATGCAGCCCCATAGTGGTATATAATGCAGCCCCATAGTGGTATATAATGGAGCCCCATAGTGGTATATAACGCAGCCCCATAGTGGTGTAATGCAGCCCCATAGTAGTATAATTGACCCCCATAGGGGCATAATGCAGCCCCATAGTGAATAATAGGTTGTAAGCTTGTGAGCAGGGCCCTCATTCTTCTTAGTATCTCTTGATCTATGTGGTTACTGTTATGCTGTAATGTCTTTTGTCTGTACAATCCCCTCTAAAATGTAAAGTGCTGCGGAATATGTTGGCGCTATAGAAATATAATTATTATTATTATATGCCCCATACCGTGGCTTTACAAAGTAAATAATGCATCTAAGGCATGGACCTTCGTTCCGGCATATGACAGTGATGTGCCCCCTGATGTCAGCTGCCGGCAGATTCGCTGGTGACTTAACTGTTGCCGTTTGGGAGTAATCTGCCGCACGGAAACAAATTTTAACTGCCTGTGCGTCTGAAGATGCACAGGCAGTTACTGAGCCGACAGAATCCTGCAGCTGGGGCCCGCTGAGGGCCCCCTCTGCTCATCGGGCCCCATCCAGTAAGGGCAGTAATGCCCTGATGGCGGCCCTGCTTAGGTCAGTGGGTTTGGGAAGAAGGATACTTATATTATAAAGTCTTCAGGAATATTATAAATAATTAAGGTATATAAAAGGCCGGGGTCACATGATTGATGATTCTCTCATGTGAGAGAATCGGCTAAATCATGCTACTGACACTTGGCTCAAACTCTCATCCGAGTGTCATCTGATTCTCTTTCATGAGATAATTGAAGCACATTGAGAAGAAAGAGAACTTAATTTCTCCATTGTCTGAGGCCGTGGATGTTGGACTGCACTCAGATGACAGCTGTGTGCAGCCTGATGTTTCACACGCTGCAGATTATTTTTCCACAAACTAATTTGGTCTGTAGAAAAAATCACAGATCTGCACTGCCCTACAGTATAACATTATGCCGAGCGTTATCCGATAAACATCACATAGCATTCGACCGTGTTATACTCCCGTGTGAGCGAGCACTAAGAGCCTTTATTCCCTCTGCATATCTTAACCCACTAGCCTCTCAGGCTGGAGTGCGACCTCAGTTACTTTTTTCTGCAATACTGTGGAAGTTTTGCATATTTCTACATATACTGTACTTGTGATTATATATATATACTAGACGGTGGCCCGATTCTAACGCATCGGGTATTCTAGAATATGCATGTCCACGTAGTATATTGCCCAGCCACGTAGTATATTGCCCAGCCACGTAGTATATCGCCCAGCCACGTACTATACAGCACAGAGCCACGTAGGATATTGCAGAGCGAGGTAGTATATTGCACAGTCACGTAGTATACAGCACAGAGCCACGTAGTATATTGCACAGCGACGTAGTATATTGCCCAGCCACGTAGTATATTGCCTAGCCACATACTATACAGCACAGAGCCACGTAGTATATTGCACAGCCACGTAGTATACAGCAGAGCCACGTAGTATATTGCAGAGCGAGGTAGTATATTGCACAGCCACGTAGTATACAGCACAGAGCCACGTAGTATATTGCACAGCGACGTAGTATATTGCCCAGTGACGTAGTATATTGCCCAGCCACATAGTATATTGCACAGCGACGTAGTATATTGCACAGCGACGTAGTATATTGCCCAGCCACATAGTATATTGCACAGCGACGTAGTATATTGCACAGCGACGTAGTATATTGCCCAGCCACATAGTATATTGCACAGTGACGTAGTATATTGCACAGCAACGTAGTATATTGCACAGCAACGTAGTATATTGCACAGCGACGTAGTATATTGCACAGTGACGTAGTATATTGCACAGCGACGTAGTATACAGCACAGAGCCACGTACTATATTGCACAGCCACGTATGTCACAGGTTAAAAAAATAAACATACTCACCTAACAATCCGTGGGCCCCTTGTAGTTGAACATACTCACCATTCTTGTCGCTGCTCCTCAGCGTCCCGTCTCTCCGCCTCCTGGGATCCTGTGCAGATGGGCGCGCGGCTGCCGCCATCTTGCGTTCCCCAGATGCTTTGCGAAATTACCCATATGACTTAGCGGTCTCGCGAGACCGCTACGTCTTCTGGGTAATTTCGCAAAGCATCGCTGGGAAAGGAAGATGGCGGCAGGTGCGAGCGGCTCAGCGGACAATGGAGGGTGAGTATAGCAGGTTTTTTGTTTATTTACTATTTTTAACCCCTTCCCGACCTTTGACGCCACGTAGGCGTCATGAAAGTCGGTGCCAATCCGACCCATGACGCCTATGCGGCGTCATGGAAAGATCGCGTCCCTGCAGACCGGGTGAAAGGGTTAACTCCCATTTCACCCGATCTGCAGGGACAGGGGGAGTGGTAGTTTAGCCCAGGGGGGGTGGCTTCACCCCCTCGTGGCTACGATCGCTCTGATTGGCTGTTGAAAGTGAAACTGCCAATCAGAGCGATTTGTAATATTTCACCCATTATAACGGGTGAAATATTACAATCCAGCCATGGCCGATGCTGAAATATCATCGGCCATGGCTGGAAATACTAGTGAAATACTCAGAAGTATTAGCCGGTTACTGAAGGTGCTCTTCTGTCTCATGAATAGCTCATATAGTGGATGTGCATTATTGTTCATAATCGCCATACACTTTTTCAGAGTTCTTCTCTCCACTACCTCCCCAAAAGAGTCCAGCTTGCAGCCCACAGCAGAACTTGCCTTCTTAATAATCTTATTCAGCTTATTAGCATCAGAGGCCCACACACTACTACCCCAGCACGTGATTGCAAAAAAGATGGCACTTGCCACCACCGACTGGTAGAACATTTCTAACATTTTGCTGCACACATTAAAAGACCTCAGTTTCCTTAGGAAATACAATCTGCTCATCCCCTTCTTGTAGACAAACTCTGAGTGGCATCTCCAGTCCAGTTTGCTATCCAAATGGACCCCCAAATATTTGTAACTCTCCACCTGCTCTACCTCCTGACCAGCAATAGTGATCGGTAAGCATTCCAACTTACTCCTGCTATAGTTGGCCACCAACTCCTTAGTTTTCTTAACATTTAGTTGTAGATAGTTACCATTGCACCAATCCACGAAATTCGACACCACCCTTCTATATTCCTCATCCCCCTGATCTCCCCTAATGCATCCCACAACCACGGAGTCATCCGAAAATTTTTGAAGGTGGCAAAGATCAGATTTATACTGAAAGTCTGAAGTATACAGAGTGAATAGAAAGGGCGCAAGCACCGTTCCCTGGGGGGCACCTACACTGCTCAATAATCTGCTTGACACCACTGCTCCCATCTGTACAAACTGTGGCCGATCTGATAGGTAGTCAGTTATCCAATTTCTCATCCCCTCCTCAACCTTCATATCAGTCATCTTTTTGTGTAGTAAAAGTGGCTGCAGGGAGTTAAATGCACTCGAGAAATCGAAGAACATCGCTCGCACCGTGGTTCCGTCAATCTCCAGAAATGAATGTACCCTATGTAACAGAGAAAGAATAGCATCATCCACCCACAATCTATGTCGGTAAGCAAACTGAAGGGGATCGATAAAAGCATTGAGCCTTGGTCTTAAGTGAGCAAGCACTAATCTTTCCAAGGCCTTCATAGCGTGAGATGTTAAGGCTACAGGACGATAGTCATTTAGGGTTGCAGGAGAAGAAGTCTTGGGTACCGGCACCAGACAGGAAGTTTTCCATAACACAGGTACCCTCTGTGCTTGTATACTTCCATTAAATAGGCGTGTAAAGACAGTACACAGCTGGTCTGCACACACTTTAGGGACACGTGAGCTGAGTCCATCTGGTCCTGCAGCTTTACCAATGTTAAGTGACTTAAACTGCCTCCTCACATCATTTTCGGATACTCTAAAATTAGTCTGCTCATCCTTCAATATCGATGTTGCAGAATTTGCACCCAGTTCCCATCCACTATCAGTTGGCACATGTACTGCTGAACCTGTTGAAATACTCGTTCATCTCATTAGCCTTGTCCATTGTTCCTGGATCATTTTCAGGCCTCACTTTAAGCCCAGTCAGTAATTTCATTCCTGACCAAACCTATCCTATCCTGGTGTGTGTGTGTGTATATATATATATATATATATATATATATATAGCTACGTTCACATTTGCGTTGTTGGGCACAGCGTCGGCGACGCAACGCAACCAACAACGCATGTGCACAACGCTGCGTTTTGCGACCCATGCGTTGTCATAAGATCGCACAGAGCAGGAATTTTCGGCGCAGGGAAAACACAAGTAGCGTCCTCTGCGCCCTGTCTGTGCGTCTATATGACGCATGCGTCGTAAACCACAGTACAACACATACCAGCGCATGTCCATGCGCCCCCCATGTTAAAGATAGGGGAGCATGACGCATGCGTCGACGACCATGCGCCCAACAACGCAAATGTGAACGTAGCCTATCCATCCCCCTTCACCCAAACAGTAGCCATGAGTGGAGAAAAAGTTTTGGTGTTATCATTCACATGTTGTGAAAAAAAGGCCAAAAAACAAAAATTCTGCCAGTGCCAGGGTATGTAAACTTTTGAGCACAATTATATGTCCACCATCATGGAGTATATGTACCCCTTCTGCTATACCTTATATGTCCTTTATCCTGGGCTCCACCCTGGCATGTATGTCCTCCATTGTAGTATATGTCCTCCACTCAGGTATATACAGGTGTGTCTCACAAAATTAGAATATCATCAAAAAGGTAATTTATTTCAGTTCTTCAATACAAAAAGTGAAACTCATATATTATATAGAGTCATTACAAACAGAGTGATCTATTTCAAGTGTTTATATCTGTTAATGATGATGATTATGGCTTACAGTCAATGAAAACCCAAAAGTCATTATCTCAGTAAATTTGAATACTTTATAACACCAGCTTGAAACATGATTTTAAAATTCGAAATATTGGCCTACTGAAGTGTATGCTCAGTAAATGCACTCAATACTTGGTCGGGGCTCTTTTTGCATCAATTACTGCATCAATGCGGCGTGGCATGGAGGTGATTATCCTTTGTCACTGCTGAGGTGTTATGGAAGCCCAGGTTGCTTTGATAGCAGCCTTCAGCTCATCTGCATTGTTGGGTCTGGTGTAGTGATGAACGAATATACTCGTTACACGCTCGGGGGTCCTCCAAGTATTTTTTAGTGCTCGGAGATTTAGTTGTCATCGCCGCAGCTGAATGATTTACATCTGTTAGCCAGCACAAGTACATGTGGGGGTTGCCTGATTGCTAGGGAATCCCCACATGTAATCAAGCTGGCTAAGAGATGTAAATCATTCAGCTGAGGTGAGGAAAACTCTCTCTCTCTGAGCACTAAAAAATACTCGGAGGACACCCGAGCATGCTCGGGAAATCTCATGCACCATAGATTCTCTATGGGGTTAAGGTCAGGCGAGTTTGCTGGCCAATCAAGCACAGTGATACTGTTGTTTTTAGACCAGGTATTGGTACTTTTGGCAGTGTGGACAGGTTCCAATTCCTGATGGAGAATTAAATTTCCATCCTAAGCTTGTCGGCAGAGGGAAGCATGAAGTGCTCTAAAATTTCCTGGTAGACAGCTGCGCTGACTTTGGCCTTGATGAACACAGTGGACCAGCAGATGACATGGCTCCCCAAACCATCAATGATTGTGAAAACTTCACACTAGACCTCAGGCAGCTTGAATTCTATGCCTCTCTACTCTTCCTCCAGACTCTGGGACCTTAATTTCCAAATGAAATGCAAAATTTACTTTCATCTGAAAATAACGCCTTGGACCACTGAGCAACAATCCAGTTCTTTTTCTCCTTGGCCCAGGTAAGACGCTTCTGGCGTTATCTATTGGTCATGAGTCGCTTGACACAAGGAATGGGACACTTGTAGCCCATGTCCTGGATGCATCTGTGTGCGGTGGCTCTTGAAGCAATGGCTCCAGCAGCAGTCCACTCCTTGTGAATCGCCCCCAAATATTTGAATGGCCTTTTCTTAAAGGGCCTCTGTCACCCCCTTCAGCAGTTATAAACTAAAAGAGCCACCTTGTGCAGCAGTAATGCTGCAGTCTAACAAGGTGGCTCTTTTAGTTTTTGTTTCTGTTATTGCCCCAATAAATGTATTTATAATTCTGCTGAAATACCTGTCTTTGTCCATGGAGGCGGGACTGAAGCCTCCTCTTAGAAGCGCCCAACTGCCGTCAGTCATCTCTTGTGTAGATTTTCACCGCCCCCTCAGCGCTGTTATTGTGTGAATTCCGGCGCCTGCGCTCTGCTCTTCTGCCTTGCGCAGGCGCATAGAGCATTTGCCGTCCTAGCGCTGGTGCCGGGTTCCTTTCTGCGCCTGTGCGGTCAGTGTGGCCACCCTGTTACTGAATCCCCGCCCCGAACTGTGTTATGCATTATGCACAGTGCGGGGCTGGGATTCCTGGGCATGCGCACTGCGCTTCTCAGACGCTCCCCAGGTCCCCCGCCTTTCAGCGTTGCTGGAATATACAGGTATCCTTGCCGGCGTTTGGAACAGCCGCACAGAACAACGCTGGAAGGCGAGGGACCTGTGGAGCGTCTGACAAGCGCAGTGCGCATGCCCAGGAATCCCAGCCCCGCACTGTGAATACTGCATAACACAGTGCGGGGCGGGGATTCAGTAACAAGCTGGCCACACTGACCACACAGGCGCAGAAAGGAACCCGGCACCAGCGCTCGGACGGATAATGCTCTATGCGCCTGCGCAAGGCAGAAGAGCAGAGCGCAGGCGCCGGATTTCACACAATAATAGCGCTGAGGGGGCGCCGAAAATCAACCCAACAGATGACTGACGGCAGTTGGGCGCTTCTAAGAGGAGGCTTCAGTCCCGCCTCCAGGTACAAAGACAGGTATTTCAGCAGAATTATAAATATATTTATTGTGGCAATAACAGAAACAAAAACTAAAAGAGCCACCTTGTTAGACTGCAGCATTACTGCTGCACAAGGTGGCTCTTTTAGTTTATAACGGCTGGAGGGGGTGACAGTGGCCCTTTAACAATCCTTTCAAGGCTGTGATTACCCAGGTTACTTGTGCACCTTTTTCTATCACACTTTTCCCTTTCACTCAACTCTCCATTAATATGCTTGGATACAGCACTCTGTGAACAGCCATCTTCTTTAGCAATGACCTTTTGTGGCTTACCCTCCTTGTGGAGTGTGTCAGTGACTGCCTTCTGGACATCTGTCAAGTCAGCAGTCTTCCCCATGATTGTGGGGCCTACTGAAACAGACTAAGTGATCTTTTTAAATGCTTAGGAAGCCTTTGCAGATGTTTGTGCTAATTATTCTAATTTACTGAGATAATGAAGTTTTGGTTTTCGTTGGCTGTAAACCATAATCATCAACATTAACAGAAATAAACACTTGAAATAGATCACTCTGTTTGTAATGACTCTATATATGAGATTCACTTTTTGTATTGAATAACTGAAATAAATTAACTTTTTTGATGATACTCTAATTTTGTGAGAAGCACATGTATGTACTCCATCCTGGTATATATGCACCCGTCCTGGTATATATCCCCCATCCAGGTATATATGTCCATTATCCTGCGCCCCATCCTGTTATACAGTATACCAGGATGGGGGACATATATATGTCCAACATCCTGGTCCAAGCATTCTGCCGCTGTTCTTTAATGCATAAAAAATGAAACAATTCTACTCTCCTTCTCCCACTGCACGGCATCTTCTTCTGTAGCTGATGCAGAAGCTGGCTGTTGACAGCGTGAAAATGACAGGCAGCACATAACGTCATTGTCAAGTGTCGCCAGTGACTTCCATGCTGAAATGAGCTACCGGCCTCTGATTGGCCAGCAGTTTGCATTGTTCTGCAGGGACATGGTGGGTATCTGCACAGCAATACATTTCAGCTGAATGTGCGTCCATTGATGTACATCTAGCTGAAATAAGTGCTGGCATCAGCATGCCCCCTCCACCCTGGGCCTGGTCATGGTTGCCCGGTCTGTGATGATGATAGTTACGTCCCTGATCCTACTCATTATTATTTATTAATATTATTTCTACTATCATTAATACTACTACTACTACTTTCATTATTATTATTATTATGAAAATTATTAATTATTACTATTAATCACTATTATTTGTACCATTATTTTTATCACTATTGTTATTGCTACCATTGATATTATCACACATACAGTGGGGCAAAAAAGTATTTAGTCAGTCAGCAATAGTGCAAGTTCCACCACTTAAAAAGACGAGAGGCGTCTGTAATTTACATCATAGGTAGACCTTAACTATGGGAGACAAACTGAGAAAAAAAAATCCAGAAAATCACATTGTCTGTTTTTTTAACAATTTATTTGCATATTATGGTGGAAAATAAGTATTTGGTCAGAAACAAAATTTCATCTCAATACTTTGTAATATATCCTTTGTTGGCAATGACAGAGGTCAAACGTTTTCTGTAAGTCTTCACAAGGTTGCCACACACTGTTGTTGGTATGTTGGCCCATTCCTCCATGCAGATCTCCTCTAGAGCAGTGATGTTTTTGGCTTTTCGCTTGGCAACACGGACTTTCAACTCCCTCCAAAGGTTTTCTATAGGGTTGAGATCTGGAGACTGGCTAGGCCACTCCAGGACCTTGAAATGCTTCTTACGAAGCCACTCCTTCGTTGCCCTGGTGGTGTGCTTTGGATCATTGTCATGTTGAAAGACCCAGCCACGTTTCAGCTTCAATGCCCTTGCTGATGGAAGGAGGTTTGCACTCAAAATCTCACGATACATGGCCCCATTCATTCTTTCATGTACCCGGATCAGTCGTCCTGGCCCCTTTGCAGAGAAACAGCCCCAAAGCATGATGTTTCCACCACCATGCTTTACAGTAGGTATGGTGTTTGATGGATGCAACTCAGTATTCTTTTTCCTCCAAACACGACAAGTTGTGTTTCTACCAAACAGTTCCAGTTTGGTTTCATCAGACCATAGGACATTCTCCCAAAACTCCTCTGGATCTTCCAAATGCTCTCTAGCAAACTTCAGACGGGCCCGGACATGTACTGGCTTAAGCAGTGGGACACGTTTGGCACTGCAGGATCTGAGTCCATGGTGGCGTAGTGTGTTACTTATGGTAGGCCTTGTTACATTGGTCCCAGCTCTCTGCAGTTCATTCACTAGGTCCCCCCGTGTGGTTCTGGGATTTTTGCTCACCGTTCTTGTGATCATTCTGACCCCACGGGGTGGGATTTTGCGTGGAGCCCCAGATCGAGGGAGATTATCAGTGGTCTTGTATGTCTTCCATTTTCTTATTATTGCTCCCAGGGCAGCCACTGGGAATTTCGGGGGCCCATACTGGCAAAATTTTTGGGGCCCCTGGAAACTCCGCCCTGGCTCCACCCTAGCCCCGCCTCTACCCCTCGAACATTCCACAGTCCCACCACCCTCTCTTGGAAAATCTCTACCTCTGCACCACATCCTCACCAATCACACATTAACAGTTTCCATCACCAGGTCACATATATAGCCAGCAGCTTTTGTTTTGGCTAAAAGATTTTTTAATCCGCCACCACGACAAGGTAGACTCTTTTGGCCGGCTCTACTCCACTGTAACTTGTTAAACTTTTTTTTTTTAAATATCCAATACAATTTTAGGTATATTTTTATTTATTTTTCAATTTTTAAAATGACCAATAATGTCACATACGAGGGACAAATACCACTGCACCATGTCCGAATCACATATTACCACCACATGGTGACCAATAATACCACATACAAGGAACAAATACCACCCCCCATGACCAGACCACATTTTCCCACCACATAGTGACCAAATAATGCCACACACAAGGAAAAAATGCCGCCACACCATGACCAGACCACATATTACCCCCAGTGACCGAATAATAGCAAATACAAGGAACAAATACCGCCACACCATGAACAAATCACATATTACCACCACATAGTAACCGAATACTACAATACTGATCATTAATAAAAAAAAACAAACAATACTAATGCCATTATACAGAGGAGATCTGTACTTAGTATACTATGTCCTTGTACAGGTAATTCAGTGATCACCAGTGACATTATACACAGGAGCTCTGTATACAGCATGTAGTGTCAGTGTACAGGTAATACAGGGATCACCAGTGACATTAAACACAGGAGCTCTGTATATAGCATATAGTATCAGTGCACAGGTAATACTGGGATCACCAGTGACATTATACACAGGAGCTCTGTATCTAGTGTCAGTGTACAGGTAATACAGGGATCACCAGTGACATACACAGGAGCTCTGTATATAGCATATAATGTATTGTGTCAGTGTACAGATAATACAGGGATAACAAGTGACATTATACACCCAAATGCTGTATATAGTGTACAGGTAAAACAGTGATCCCCAGTGACATTATACACAGGAGCTCTGTATATAGTGTCAGTGTACAGGTAATACAGTGATCACTAGTGACATTTTACACAGGAGCTCTGTATATAGTGTTAGTGTACAGGTAATACAGTGATCACCGGTGACATTACACACATGAGCTCTGTATACAGTATATAGTGTAAGTGTACAGGTAACACACTGACTCATCGGTGACGTCTGTAGTTGAAGTCCTTCATCTTCGCTTTTCTTCTTCATCCAGTGCAGACCGCCATCACTTTTTCCAGCCAGGTCTCCTCTCTGCAGAAAATAACACAGTTATCTAGTGCACATTCCCCAATTTTTAGCCAACCTCTATACTATGCCAGATGAAGAAAAAAGCGACGGTGTTGCCCTGCACAGTAACAGGACTTCTAATCACCCACACTGAAGACAGTATCCTAAAAAATAATGTCCTTTAATTACCCCCTACAATAATAAAATCCCACATTCTGGACCCCATGTGTCCTCCCATTCTGGACCCCACGTGTCCACCCATTTTGCCTCATGTCTCTCCATATTGCCCCCATAGTCATCCATAATAGTATATTGCATCCCATAGTCATATATAGTCGTATAATGCAGCCCCATAGTAGTACAATGCAGCCGCATAGTGGTATATAAATAAATTAAAAAAATAAAAAATAAAAAATAAAATAAAATAATATAATGCAGCCCCATAGTGGTATATAATGCAGCCCCATAGTGGTATATAATGGAGCCCCATAGTGGTATATAACGCAGCCCCATAGTGGTGTAATGCAGCCCCATAGTAGTATAATTGACCCCCATAGGGGCATAATGCAGCCCCATAGTGAATAATAGGTTGTAAGCTTGTGAGCAGGGCCCTCATTCTTCTTAGTATCTCTTGATCTATGTGGTTACTGTTATGCTGTAATGTCTTTTGTCTGTACAATCCCCTCTAAAATGTAAAGTGCTGCGGAATATGTTGGCGCTATAGAAATATAATTATTATTATTATATGCCCCATACCGTGGCTTTACAAAGTAAATAATGCATCTAAGGCATGGACCTTCGTTCCGGCATATGACAGTGATGTGCCCCCTGATGTCAGCTGCCGGCAGATTCGCTGGTGACTTAACTGTTGCCGTTTGGGAGTAATCTGCCGCACGGAAACAAATTTTAACTGCCTGTGCGTCTGAAGATGCACAGGCAGTTACTGAGCCGACAGAATCCTGCAGCTGGGGCCCGCTGAGGGCCCCCTCTGCTCATCGGGCCCCATCCAGTAAGGGCAGTAATGCCCTGATGGCGGCCCTGCTTAGGTCAGTGGGTTTGGGAAGAAGGATACTTATATTATAAAGTCTTCAGGAATATTATAAATAATTAAGGTATATAAAAGGCCGGGGTCACATGATTGATGATTCTCTCATGTGAGAGAATCGGCTAAATCATGCTACTGACACTTGGCTCAAACTCTCATCCGAGTGTCATCTGATTCTCTTTCATGAGATAATTGAAGCACATTGAGAAGAAAGAGAACTTAATTTCTCCATTGTCTGAGGCCGTGGATGTTGGACTGCACTCAGATGACAGCTGTGTGCAGCCTGATGTTTCACACGCTGCAGATTATTTTTCCACAAACTAATTTGGTCTGTAGAAAAAATCACAGATCTGCACTGCCCTACAGTATAACATTATGCCGAGCGTTATCCGATAAACATCACATAGCATTCGACCGTGTTATACTCCCGTGTGAGCGAGCACTAAGAGCCTTTATTCCCTCTGCATATCTTAACCCACTAGCCTCTCAGGCTGGAGTGCGACCTCAGTTACTTTTTTCTGCAATACTGTGGAAGTTTTGCATATTTCTACATATACTGTACTTGTGATTATATATATATACTAGACGGTGGCCCGATTCTAACGCATCGGGTATTCTAGAATATGCATGTCCACGTAGTATATTGCCCAGCCACGTAGTATATTGCCCAGCCACGTAGTATATCGCCCAGCCACGTACTATACAGCACAGAGCCACGTAGGATATTGCAGAGCGAGGTAGTATATTGCACAGTCACGTAGTATACAGCACAGAGCCACGTAGTATATTGCACAGCGACGTAGTATATTGCCCAGCCACGTAGTATATTGCCTAGCCACATACTATACAGCACAGAGCCACGTAGTATATTGCACAGCCACGTAGTATACAGCAGAGCCACGTAGTATATTGCAGAGCGAGGTAGTATATTGCACAGCCACGTAGTATACAGCACAGAGCCACGTAGTATATTGCACAGCGACGTAGTATATTGCCCAGTGACGTAGTATATTGCCCAGCCACATAGTATATTGCACAGCGACGTAGTATATTGCACAGCGACGTAGTATATTGCCCAGCCACATAGTATATTGCACAGCGACGTAGTATATTGCACAGCGACGTAGTATATTGCCCAGCCACATAGTATATTGCACAGTGACGTAGTATATTGCACAGCAACGTAGTATATTGCACAGCAACGTAGTATATTGCACAGCGACGTAGTATATTGCACAGTGACGTAGTATATTGCACAGCGACGTAGTATACAGCACAGAGCCACGTACTATATTGCACAGCCACGTATGTCACAGGTTAAAAAAATAAACATACTCACCTAACAATCCGTGGGCCCCTTGTAGTTGAACATACTCACCATTCTTGTCGCTGCTCCTCAGCGTCCCGTCTCTCCGCCTCCTGGGATCCTGTGCAGATGGGCGCGCGGCTGCCGCCATCTTGCGTTCCCCAGATGCTTTGCGAAATTACCCATATGACTTAGCGGTCTCGCGAGACCGCTACGTCTTCTGGGTAATTTCGCAAAGCATCGCTGGGAAAGGAAGATGGCGGCAGGTGCGAGCGGCTCAGCGGACAATGGAGGGTGAGTATAGCAGGTTTTTTGTTTATTTACTATTTTTAACCCCTTCCCGACCTTTGACGCCACGTAGGCGTCATGAAAGTCGGTGCCAATCCGACCCATGACGCCTATGCGGCGTCATGGAAAGATCGCGTCCCTGCAGACCGGGTGAAAGGGTTAACTCCCATTTCACCCGATCTGCAGGGACAGGGGGAGTGGTAGTTTAGCCCAGGGGGGGTGGCTTCACCCCCTCGTGGCTACGATCGCTCTGATTGGCTGTTGAAAGTGAAACTGCCAATCAGAGCGATTTGTAATATTTCACCCATTATAACGGGTGAAATATTACAATCCAGCCATGGCCGATGCTGAAATATCATCGGCCATGGCTGGAAATACTAGTGTGCCCCCACCCCACCCCTCCGATCGCCCCCCCACCCCCCCGATCTGGCCGGTACACTGCTCCGGCTCCCCTCCGTCCAGTGCTCCGCTCCCCCCCGTGCTCGTGTCCGCTCCCCCCGTGCTCCAATCACCCCCCCGTGCTCCAATCACCCCCCCTGCACTCCGATCCACCCCCCCGTGCTCCGTTCCACCCCCCCGTGCTCCCTTCCAGCCCCCCCGTGCTCCGTTCCACGCCCCCTGCACTCCGATCCACCCCCCCGTGCTCCGTTCCACCCCCCCGTGCTCCCTTCCAGCCCCCCCGTGCTCCGTTCCACCCCTCCCGCGCTCCGATTCCCCCCCCCCCGTGGTCCCCCCCCACCCTATCATACTTACCGATCCAGCCGTGGTCCCGTCCGTCTTCTCCCGGGCGCCGCCATCTTCCAAAATGGCGGGCGCATGCGCAGTGCGCCCGCCGAATCTGCCGGCTGGCAGATTCGTTCCAAAGTGCATTTTGATCACTGAGATATAATCTATCTCAGTGATCAAAATAAAAAAAATAATAAATGACCCCCCCCCCCTTTGTCACCCCCATAGGTAGGGACAATAAAAAAATAAAGAAATTTTTTTTTTCCACTAATGTTAGAATAGGGTTAGGGTTAGGGGTAGGGTTAGGGGTAGGGTTAGGGGTAGGGCTAGGGTTAGGGTTAGGGGTAGGGTTAGGGGTAGGGTTAGGGATAGGGTTAGGGTTAGGGGTAGGGTTAGGGGTAGGGTTAGGGCTAGGGGTAGGGTTAGGGGTAGGGTTAGGGCTAGGGTTAGGGCTAGGGTTAGGGTTAGGGTTAGGGTTAGGGTTAGGAATGTGCACACGTATTCTGGTCCTCTGCGGATTTTTCCGCTGCGGATTTGATAAATCCGCAGTGCTAAACCGCTGCGGATTTATGGCGGATTTACCGCGTTTTTTTCTGCGCATTTCACTGCGGTTTTACAATTGCGATTTTCTATTGGAGCAGTTGTAAAACCGCTGCGGAATCCGCACAAAGAAGTGACATGCTGCGGAATGTAAACCGCTGCGTTTCCGTGCAGTTTTTCCGCAGCATGTGTACAGCGATTTTTGTTTCCCATAGGTTTACATTGAACTGTACACTCATGGGAAACTGCTGCGGATCCGCAGCGTGTGCACATACCTTTAGAATTAGGCTATGTGCACACGGTGCGGATTTGGCTGCGGATTCGCAGCAGTGTTCCATCAGGTTTACAGTACCATGTAAACATATGAAAAACCAAATCCGCTGTGCCCATGGTGCGGAAAATACCGCGCGGGAACGCTGCGTTGTATTTTCCGCAGCATGTCAATTCTTTGTGCGGATTCCGCAGCGTTTTACACCTGTTCCTCAATAGGAATCCGCAGGTGAAATCCGCACAAAAAACACTGGAAATCCGCGGAAAATCCGCAGGTAAAACACAGTGCCTTTTACCCGCGGATTTTTCAAAAATGGTGCGGAAATATCTCACACGAATCCGCAACGTGGGCACATAGCCTTAGGGTTAGGGTTGGAATTAGGGTTGTGGTTAGGGTTAGGGGTGTGTTGGGGTTAGTGTTGTGGTTAGGGGTGTGTTGGGGTTAGGGTTGTGATTAGGATTATGGCTACAGTTGGGATTAGGGTTAGGGGTGTGTTGGGGTTAGTGTTGGAGTTAGAATTGAGGGGTTACCACTGTTTAGGCACATCAGGGGTCTCCAAACGCAACATGGCGCCACCATTGATTCCAGCCAATCTCGTATTCAAAAAGTCAAATGGTGCTCCCTCACTTCCGAGCCCTGACGTGTGCCCAAACAGTGGTTTACCCCCACATATGGGGTACCAGCATACTCAGGACAAACTGCGCAACAATTACTGGGGTCCAATTTCTCCTGTTACCCTTGTGAATCTAAAAAAATGCTTGCTAAAACATAATTTTTGAGGAAAGAAAAATGATTTTTTATTTTCACGGCTCTGCGTTGTAAACGTCTGTGAAGCACTTGGGGGTTCAAAGTGCTCACCACATATCTAGATAAGTTCCTTGGGGGGTCTAGTTTCTAAAATGGGGTCACTTGTGGGGGGTTTCTACTGTTTAGGCACACCAGGGGCTCTGCAAACGCAACGTGACACCCGCAGACCATTCCATCAAAGTCTGCATTTCAAAAGTCACTACTTCCCTTCTGAGCCCCGACGTGTGCCCAAACAGTGGTTTACCCCCACTCATGGGGTATCAGCGTACTCAGGAGAAACTGGACAACAACTTTTGGGGTCCAGTTTCTCCTGTAACCCTTGGGAAAATAAAAAATTCTGGGCTAAATAATTATTTTTGAGGAAAGAAAACGTATTTATTATTTTCACGGCTCTGCATTATAAACTTCTATGAAGCACTTGGGGGTTCAAAGTGCTCACCACACATCTAGATAAGTTCCTTTCAGGGTCTAGTTTCCAAAATGGGGTCACTTGTGGGGGGTTTCTACTGTTTAGGCACATCAGGGGCTCTGCAAACGCAACGTGACGCCCGCAGAGCATTCCATCAAAGTCTGCATTTCAAAACGTCACTACTTCAATTCCAAGCCCCGGCATGTGCCCAAACAGTGGTTTACCCCCACATATGGGGTATCACCGTACTCAGGAGAAACTGGACAACAAATATTGGGGTCAAATTTCTCCTGTTACCCTTGGGAAAATTAAAAAATTCTGGGCTAAATAATTATTTTTGAGGAAAGAAAACGTATTTATTATTTTCACGGCTCTGCATTATAAACTTCTATGAAGCACTTGGGGGTTCAAAGTGCTCACCACACATCTAGATAAGTTCCTTTGGGGGTCTAGTTTCCAAAATGGGGTCACTTGTGGGGGGTTTCTACTGTTAAGCCACATCAGGGGCTCTGCAAACGCAACGTGACGCCCACAGAGCATTCCATCAAAGTCTGCATTTCAAAACGTCACTACTTCACTTCCGAGCCCCGGCATGTGCCCAAACAGTGATTTACCCCCACATATGGGGTATCAGCGTACTCAGGAGAAACTGGACAACAACTTTTGGGGTCAAATTTCTCCTGCTACCCTTGGGAAAATAAAAAATTGCAGGCTAAAAGATCATTTTTGAGAAAATAATTTTTTTTTTTATTTTCATGGCTCTGCGTTATAAACTTCTGTGAAGCACTTGGGGGTTCAAAGTCCTCACCACACATCTAGATTAGTTCCTTTGGGGGTCTAGTTTCTAAAATGGTGTCATTTCTGGGGGATCTCCAATGTTTAGGCACACAGGGGCTCTCCAAACGTGACATGGTGTCCGCTAATGATTGGAGCTAATTTTCCATTTAAAAAGCCAAATGGCGTGCCATCCCTTCCGAGCCCTGCCGTGCGCCCAAACAGTGGTTTACCCCCACATATGGGGTATCAGCGTACTCAGGACAAACTGGACAACAATATTTGGGGTCCAATTTCTCCTATTATCCTTGGCAAAATAGGAAATTCCAGGCTAAAAAATCATTTTTGAGGAAAGAAAAATTATTTTTTATTTTCATGGCTCTGCGTTATAAACTTCTGTGAAGCACCTGGGGGTTTAAAGTGCTCAATATGCATCTAGATAAGTTCCTTGGGGGGTCTAGTTTCCAAAATGGGGTCACTTGTGCGGGAGCTCCAATGTTTAGGCACACAGGGGCTCTCCAAACGCGACATGGTGTCCGCTAACAATTGGAGCTAATTTTCCATTCAAAAAGTCAAATGGCGCGCCTTCTCTTCCGAGCCCTGCCGAGTGCCCAAACAGTGGTTTACCCCCACATATGAGGTATCGGCGTACTCGGGAGAAATTGCCCAACAAATTTTATGATCCATTTTATCCTACTGCCCATGTGAAAATGAAAAAATTGAGGCGAAAAGAATTTTTTTGTGAAAAAAAATTACTTTTTCATTTTTACAGATCAATTTGTGAAGCACCTGAGGGTTTAAAGTGCTCACTAGGCATCTAAATTAGTTCCTTGGGGGGTCTAGTTTCCAAAATGGGGTCACTTGTGGGGGAGCGCCAATGTTTAGGCACACAGGAGCTATCCAAACGCGACATGGTGTCCGCTAACGATGGAAATAATTTTTCATTCAAAAAGTCAAATGGCGCTCCTTCCCTTCCGAGCCTTACCATGTGCCCAAACAGTGGTTTACCTCCACATGTGAGGTATTGGTGTACTCAGGAGAAATTGCCCAACACATTTTAGGATCCATTTTATCCTGTTGCCCATGTGAAAATGAAAAAATTGAGGCTAAAAGAATTTTTTTGTGAAAAAAAAGTACTTTTTCATTTTTACGGATCAATTTGTGAAGCACCTGGGGGTTCAAAGTGCTCACTATGCATCTAGATAAGTTCCTTGGGGCGTCTAGTTTCCAAAATGGGGTCACTTGTGGGGGAGCTCCAATTTTTAGGCACACGGGGGCTCTCCAAACGTGACATGGTGTCCGCTAAAGAGTGGAGCCAATTTTTGATTCAAAAAGTCAAATGGCGCTCCTTCCCTTCCAAGCCCTGCCGTGCGCCAAAACAGTGGTTTACCCCCACATATGAGGTATCATCGTACTCAGGACAAATTGGACAACAACTTTCGTGGTTCAGTTTCTCCTTTTACCATTGGGAAAATAAAAAAATTGTTGCTAAAAGATAATTTTTGTGACTAAAAAGTTAAATGTTCATTTTTTCCTTCCATGTTGCTTCTGCTGCTGTGAAGCACCTGAAGGGTTAATAAACTTCTTGAATGTGGTTTTGAGTACCTTGAGGGGTGCAGTTTTTAGAATGGTGTCACTTTTGGGTATTTTCAGCCATATAGACCCCTCAAACTGACTTCAAATGTGAGGTGGTCCCTAAAAAAAATGGTTTTGTAAATTTCGTTGTAAAAATGACAAATCGCTGGTCGAATTTTAACCCTTATAACTTCCTAACAAAAAAAAATTTTGTTTCCAAAATTGTGCTGATGTAAAGTAAACATGTGGGAAATGTTATTTATTAACTATTTTGTGTCACATATCTCTCTGGTTTAACAGAATAAAAATTCAAAATGTGAAAATTGCGAAATTTTCAAAATTTTCGCCAAATTTCCGTGTTTATCACAAATAAATGCAGAATTTATTGACCTAAATTTACCACTAACATGAAGCCCAATATGTCACGAAAAAACAATCTCAGAACCGCTAGGATCCGTTGAAGCGTTCCTGAGTTATTACCTCATAAAGGGACACTGGTCAGAATTGCAAAAAACGGCAAGGTCTTTAAGGTCAAAATAGGCTGGGTCTTGAAGGGGTTAACATTACTTTCTTTTACTATTGATGCCGCATAGGCAGCATCAATAGTAAAAGGTTGGGGACACACAGGGTTAATAGCGGCGGTAACGGAATGCGTTACCCACGGCATAACGCGGTCTGTTACCGCCGGCATTAACCCTGTGTTAGCGGTGACCGGAGGGGAGTATGCGGGCGCCGGGGACACTGACTGCGGGGAGTAAGCAGCGGAGCGCCGGGGACACTGACTGCGGGGAGTGGAGCGCCGGGGACACTGACTGTGGGGAGCGGAGCGCCGGGGACACTGACTGGGGGAGCGGAGCGCCAGGGACACTGACTGCGGGGAGCGGAGCGCCGGGGACACTGACTGCGGGGAGCGGAGCGCCGGGGACACTGACTATGGGGAGTGGAGCGCCGGGGACACTGACTGTGGGGAGCGGAGAGCCGGGGACACTGACTGCGGGGAGTAAGCAGCGGAGCGCCGGGGACACTGACTGCGGGGAGTGGAGCGCCGGGGACACTGACTGTGGGGAGCGGAGCGCCGGGGACACTGACTGCGGGGAGTAAGCAGCGGAGCGCCGGGGACACTGACTGCGGGGAGTGGAGCGCCGGGGACACTGACTGTGGGGAGCAGAGCGCCGGGACACTGACTGTGGGGAGTAAGCAGCGGAGCGTCGGGGACACTGACTGCGGGGAGCGGAGCGCCGGGGACACTGACAGCGGGAAGTAAGTAGCGGAGCGCCGGGGACACTGACTGCGGGGAGCGGAGCGCCGGGGACACTGACTGCGGGGAGCGGAGCGCCAGGGACACTGACTGCGGGGAGCGGAGCGCCGGGGACACTGACTGCGGGGAGCGGAGCCCCGGGGACACTGACTGCGGGGAGCGGAGCGCCGTGGACACTGACTGCGGGGAGCGGAGCGCCGGGGACACTGACTGCGGGGAGCGGAGCGCCGGGGACACTGACTGCGGGGAGCGGAGCGCCGGGGACACTGACTGTGGGGAGTAAGCAGCGGAGCACCGGGGACACTGACTGCGGGGAGCAGAGCGCCGGGACACTGACTGCGGGGAGCGGAGCGCCGGGGACACTGACTGTGGGGAGTAAGCAGCGGAGCGCCGGGGACACTGACTGCGGGGAGCGGAGCGCCGGGGACACTGACTGCGGGGAGCGGAGCGCCGGGGACACTGACAGCGGGGAGTAAGCAGCGGAGCGCCGGGGACACTGACTATGGGGAGCGGAGCGCCGGGGACACTGACTGCGGGGAGCGGAGCACCGGGGACAGTGACTGCGGGGAGCGGAGCGCCGGGGACACTAACTGCGGGGAGCGGAGCGCCGGGGACAGTGACTGCGGGGAGCGGAGCGCCGGGGACAGAGACTGCGGGGAGCGGAGCGCCGGGGACAGTGACTGCGGGGAGCACAGGACCTCAATTCAGAAGACTGAAGTTTCTCAGAGCAGTTTGGCGGTGTAAATGTCACCTGTGGGAACCTTGAGAAGGGGCTGCTGTGTCCTGTGAGGAGGTAGATTTAGCTCAGCAGCCTTTGCTTCTCTGCAGGAGGTGAGGGGTGACCAGCACAGACCGCTGTGTGCCTTTATCAGATCTACAGTATAGCTGCTGTGATGATAGGCTGATCGTGTCAGAGGCTGCCTCTGCTGCATCATGTGTGGACTGCAGCATGTGTCAAGACACCGTCCTTAGGGTACCGTCACACAGTGCAATTTTGATCGCTACGACGGCACGATTCGTGACGTTCGAGCGATATAGTTACGAGATCGCAGTGTCTGACACGCTCCTGCGATCAGGGACCCCGCTGAGAATCGTACGTCGTAGCAGATCGTTTGAAACTTTCTTTCGTCGTCTAGTGTCCCGCTGTGGCGGCATGATTGCATGGTGTAACATATATCGTATACGATGTGCGCATAGTAACCAACGGCTTCTACATCGCACATACGTCATGAAATTATCGCTCCAGCGTCGTAGATTGCAAAGTGTGACAGCAGTCTACGACGCTGGAGCGATATTGTTACGACGCTGGAGCGTCACGGATCGTACCGTCGTAGCGATGAAAATTGCACTGTGTGACAGTACCCTTACACTTCACCAGCACAGGCAGTCAGGCTCAGACACTCACCCGATGATGGCTGCAATGCTCCTGCTGCTCACTCACTGTAACTGCCTGGTGGATACTGAACTGAGCCCGCGCTCAGCGGGGATTGGATGGTGGAAACTAGTCCCGCCCTCCTGTGGCTCTGCACTGGCTGCCTCTCCCAGTCAGTCAGTCTGTGATAATGACGCTCCTCCTTCTGCATCCACACACCGCTCCGGTTCTTTATGTAAATAAGCTCTGACCCCGGGCCCCTCCAGCTCACGGACCCGGGACCCCACTTGCACCCTGAATGAAATGTTAGGGGGGCCCGAGCGGAGCGCGGACCGGGCTGCCAGCGTGCTCGGGCCCCCCTTTTTGCTCCTCATCACCGGGCCCCATACTGCAGTAATGCCTGTAATGCCCTGATGGCGGCCCTGATTGCTCCCACTGTTAAATTCTTCACTCCAAGCTGGTTGGCTATTGCAGATTCAGTCTTCCCAGCCTGGTGCAGGGCTACAATTTTGTTTCTGGTGTCCTTTGACAGCTCTTTGGTCTTCACCATAGTGGAGTTTGGAGTCAGACTGTTTGAGGGGGTGCACAGGTGTCTTTTTATACTGATAACAAGTTTAAACAGGTGCCATTACTACAGGTAATGAGTGGAGGAAAGAGGAGACTCTTAAAGAAGAAGTTACAGGTCTGTGAGAGCCAGAAATCTTGATTGTTTGTTTCTGACCAAATACATATTTTCCACCATAATATGCAAATAAAATGTTAACCCCTTCATGACCCAGCCTATTTTGACCTTAATGACCTGGCCGATTTTTGCAATTCTGACCAGTGTCCCTTTATTAGGTAATAACTCAGGAACGCTTCAACGGATCCTAGCGGTTCTGAGATTGTTTTTTCGTGACATATTGGGCTTCATGTTAGTGGTAAATTTAGGTCAATAAATTCTGCGTTTATTTGTGATAAAAACGGAAATTTGGCGAAAATTTTGAAAATTTCGCAATTTTCACATTTTGAATTTTTATTCTGTTAAACCAGAGAGATATGTGACACAAAATAGTTAATAAATAACATTTCCCACATGTTTACTTTACATCAGCACAATTTTGGAAACAAAATTTTTTTTTGTTAGGAAGTTATAAGGGTTAAAATTTGACCAGCGATTTGTCATTTTTACAGCGAAATTTACAAAACCATTTTTTTTAGGGACCACCTCACATTTGAAGTCAGTTTGAGGGGTCTATATGGCTGAAAATACCCAAAAGTGACACCATTCTAAAAACTGCACCCCTCAAGGTACTCAAAACCACATTCAAGAAGTTTATTAACCCTTCAGGTGCTTCACAGCAGCAGAAGCAACATGGAAGGAAAAAATGAACATTTAACTTTTTAGTCACAAAAATTATCTAGATGCATAGTGAGCACTTTGAACCCCCAGGTGCTTCACAAATTGATCCGTAAAAATGAAAAAGTACTTTTTTTTCACAAAAAAATTCTTTTAGCCTCAATTTTTTCATTTTCACATGGGCAACAGGATAAAATGGATCCTAAAATGTGTTGGGCAATTTCTCCTGAGTACACCAATACCTCATATGTGGGGGTAAACCACTGTTTGGGCACTCGGCAGGGCTCGGAAGGGAAGGCGCGCCATTTGACTTTTTGAATGGAAAATTAGCTCCAATTGTTAGCGGACACCATGTCGCATTTGGAGAGCCCCTGTGTGCCTAAACATTGGCGCTCCCCCACAAGTGACCCCAATTTGGAAACTAGACCCCCCAAGGAACTTATCTAGATGCATATTGAGCACTTTAAACCCCCAGGTGCTTCACAGAAGTTTATAACGCAGAGCCATGAAAATAAAAAATAATTTTTCTTTCCTCAAAAATGATTTTTTTAGCCTGGAATTTCCTATTTTGCCAGGGATAATAGGAGAAATTGGACCCCAAATATTGTTGTCCAGTTTGTCCTAAGTACGCTGATACCCCATATGTGGGGGTAAACCACTGTTTGGGCGCACGGCAGGGCTCGGAAGGGATGGCACGCCATTTGGCTTTTTAAATGGAAAATTAGCTCCAATCATTAGCGGACACCATGTCACGTTTGGAGAGCCCCTGTGTGCCTAAACATTGGAGATCCCCCAGAAATGACCCCATTTTGGAAACTAGACCCCCAAAGGAACTAATCTAGATGTGTGGTGAAGACTTTGAATCCCCAAGTGCTTCACAGAAGTTTATAACGCAGAGCCATGAAAATAAAATAAAAAAATTATTTTCTCAAAAATGATCTTTTAGCCTGCAATTTTTTATTTTCCCAAGGGTATCAGGAGAAATTTGACCCCAAATGTTGTTGTCCAGTTTCTCCTGAGTACGCTGATACCCCATATGTGGGGGTAAATCACTGTTTGGGCACATGCCGGGGCTCGGAAGTGAAGTAGTGACGTTTTGAAATGCAGACTTTGATGGGATGCTCTGTGGGCGTCACGTTGCGTTTGCAGAGCCCCTGATGTGGCTTAACAGTAGAAACCCCCCACAAGTGACCCCATTTTGGAAACTAGACCCCCAAAGGAACTTATCTAGATGTGTGGTGAGCACTTTGAACCCCCAAGTGCTTCATAGAAGTTTATAATGCAGAGCCGTGAAAATAATAAATACGTTTTCTTTCCTCAAAAATAATTATTTAGCCCAGAATTTTTTATTTTCCCAAGGGTTACAGGAGAAATTGGACCCCAATAGTTGTTGTCCAGTTTCTCCTGAGTACGCTGATACCCCATATGTGGGGGTAAACCACTGTTTGGGCACATGCCGAGGCTTGGAAGTGAAGTAGTGACGTTTTGAAATGCAGACTTTGATGGAATGCTCTGTGGGCGTCACGTTGCGTTTGCAGAGCCCCTGATGTGGCTTAACAGTAGAAACCCCCCACAAGTGACCCCATTGTGGAAACTAGACCCCGAAAGGAACTTATCTAGATGTGTGGTGAGCACTTTGAACCCCCTAGTGCTTCATAGAAGTTTATAATGCAGAGCCGTGAAAATAATAAATACGTTTTCTTTCCTCAAAAATAATTATTTAGCCCAGAATTTTTTAATTTTCCCAAGGGTAACAGGAGAAATTTGACCCCAATATTTGTTGTCCAGTTTCTCCGGAGTACGGTGATACCCCATATGTGGGGGTAAACCACTGTTTGGGCACACGTTGGGGCTCGGAAGTGAAGTAGTGACGTTTTGAAATGCAGACTTTGATGGAATGCTCTGCGGGCGTCACGTTGCGTTTGCAGAGCCCCTGATGTGCCTAAACAGTAGAAACCCCCCACAAGTGACCCCATTTTGGAAACTAGACCCCGAAAGGAACTTATCTAGATGTGTGGTGAGCACTTTGAACCCCCAAGTGCTTCATAGAAGTTTATAATGCAGAGCCGTGAAAATAATAAATACGTTTTCTTTCCTCAAAAATAATTATTTAGCCCAGAATTTTTTATTTTCCCAAGGGTAACAGGAGAAATTGGACCCCAATAGTTGTTGTCCAGTTTCTCCTGAGTACGCTGATACCCCATGTGTGGGGGTAAACCACTGTTTGGGCACACGTCGGGGCTCAGAAGGGAAGTAGTGACTTTTGAAATGCAGACTTTGATGGAATGGTCTGCGGGCGTCACGTTGCGTTTGCAGAGCCCCTGGTGTGCCTAAACAGTAGAAACCCCCCGCAAGTGACCACATTTTAGAAACTAGACCCCCCAAGGAACATATCTAGATATGTGGTGAGCACTTTGAACCCCCAAGTGCTTCACAGACGTTTACAACGCAGAACCGTGAAAATAAAAAATCATTTTTCTTTCCTCAAAAATGATGTTTTAGCAAGCATTTTTTTAGATTCACAAGGGTAACAGGAGAAATTGGACCCCAGTAATAGTTGCGCAGTTTATCCTGAGTACACTGATACCCCATATGTGGGGGTAAACCACTGTTTGGGCACACGTCGGGGCTCGGAAGTGAGGGAGCACCATTTGACTTTTTGAATACGAGATTGGCTGGAATCAATGGTGGCGCCATGTTGCGTTTGGAGACCCCTGATGTGCCTAAACAGTGGTAACCCCTCAATTCTACCTCCAACACTAACCCCAACACACCCCTAACCCTAATCCCAACTGTAGCCATAACCCTAATCACAACCCTAACCACAACCCTAATTCCAACCCTAACCCTAAGGCTATGTGCCCACGTTGCGGATTCGTGTGAGATATTTCCACACCATTTTTGAAAAATTCGCGGGTAAAAGGCACTGCGTTTTACCTGCGGATTTTCCGCGGATTTCCAGTGTTTTTTGTGCGGATTTCACCTGCGGATTCCTATTGAGGAACAGGTGTAAAATGCCGCGGAATCCGCACAAAGAATTGACATGCTGCGGAAAATACAACACAGCGTTTCCGCGCGGTATTTTCTGCACCATGGGCACAGCGGATTTGGTTTTTCATATGTTTACATGGTACTGTAAACCTGATGGAACACTGCTGCAGATCCGCAGCCAAATCCGCACCGTGTGCACATGGCCTAATTCTAAAGGTATGTGCACACTGCGGAAAACGCTGCAGATCCACAGCAGTTTCCCATGAGCTTACAGTTCAATGTAGACCTATGGGAAACAAAAATCGCTGTACACATGCTGCGGAAAAACTGCACGGAAACGCAGCGGTTTACATTCCGCAGCATGTCACTTCTTTGTGCGGATTCCGCAGCGGTTTTACAACTGCTCAAATAGAAAATCGCAATTGTAAAACCGCAGTGAAATGCGCAGAAAAAAACGCGGTAAATCCGCCATAAATCCGCAGCGGTTTAGCACTGCGGATTTATCAAATCCGCAGCGGAAAAATCCGCAGAGGACCAGAATACGTGTGCACATACCGAAACCCTAACCCTAGCCCTAACCCTAGCCCTGACCCTACCCCTAGCCCTAACCCTAGCCCTAACCCTACCCCTACCCCTAACCCTACCCCTAACCCTAGCCCTAACCCTAGCCCTAACTCTACCCCTAACCCTATTCTAACATTAGTGGGAAAAAAAAAATTTCTTTATTTTTTTATTGTCCCTACCTATGGGGGTGACAAAGGGGGTGGGTCATTTATTATTTTTTTTATTTTGATCACTGAGATATAATCTATCTCAGTGATCAAAATGCACTTTGGAACGAATCTGCCGGCCGGCAGATTCGGCGGGCGCACTGCGCATGCGCCCGCCATTTTGGAAGATGGCGGCGCCCAGGGAGAAGACGGACGGGACCCCGGCAGGATCGGTAAGTATGATGGGGTGGGGGGGGGCCACGGGGGGGGGGGATCGGAGCACGGGGGAAGGGGAATCGGAGCGCGGCAGGCGTGGAACGGAGCACGGGGGGCTGGAACAGAGCATGGGGGGGTGGAGCGGAGCACGGGGGGGTGGATCGGAGTGCAGGGGGGGGTGATTGGAGCACGGGGGGATAATTGAAGCACGGGGGGAGCGGACAAGAGCACGGGGGGGAGCGGAGCACTGGATGGAGGGGAGCCGGAGCAGTGTACCGGCCAGATCGGGGGGATGGGGGGGCGATCGGTGGGGTGGGGTGGGGGCACATTAGTATTTCCAGCCATGGCCGATGATATTGCAGCATCGGCCATGGCTGGATTGTAATATTTCACCCGTTATAATAGGTGAAATATTACAAATCGCTCTGATTGGCAGTTTCAATTTCAACAGCCAATCAGAGCGATCGTAGCCACGAGGGGGTGAAGCCACCCCCCCTGGGCTAAACTACCACTCCCCCTGTCCCTGCAGATCGGGTGAAATGGGAGTTAACCCTTTCACCAGATCTGCAGGGACGCGATCTGTTGTGAATTCTGTGGCAGAGCTCCCTCCTGTGGTCACAAGTGGTACTTCGGCTGATTCTCTCTGGGAGCTTCCGTTTGTGGAGGAAAGTGGTACTGCTGCTTCTGAGTTTCCTCCCTCAGCTGATCTTGTGAGCTCGTTAGGTGCTTCTCTACTTAACTCCACCTAATGCTTTGATCCATGCTTTCTGTCAATGTTCCAGTGTTGGACTTGTTTTTCCCTGGATCATTCCTGTGGCCAGCTGCTCTGCAAAGCTAAGTTTTGCTTATGTTATTTTGTTGCTATATTTTAGTCCAGCTTGCTTTTTTGGTTTTTCTCGCCTGCTGTAAGCTCTGAGACGCAGAGGGACCACCTCCGTACCGTTAGTCGGTGCGGAGGGTCTTTTTGTCCCCTCTGCGTGGTTATTTATAGGTTTTTGTGCTGACCGCAAAGTTATCTTCCCTATCCTCGTTCTATTCAGCTAGTCGGGCCTCACTTTGCTAAATCTGTTTCATCTCTATGTTTGTGTTTTCATCTTACTCACAGTCATTATATGTGGGGGGCTGCCTTTTCCTTTGGGGAATTTCTCTGAGGCAAGGTAGGCTTATTTTTCTATCTTCAGGACTAGCTAGTTTCTCAGGCTGTGACGAGGCGCCTAGGTTCTGGTCAGGAGTGCTCCACGGCTACCTTTAGTGTGGTTTGATAGGATTAGGGATTGCGGTCTGCAGAGTTCCCACGTCTCAGAGCTCGTTCTATTATTTTGGGTTATTGTCAGATCACTGTATGTGCTCTGACCTCCATGTCCATTGTGATTCTAAATTGCCTTTCATAACAGCGATCTTTCCATGACGCCACATAGGCGTCATGGGTCGGATTGGCACCGACTTTCATGACGCCTACGTGGCGTCATGGGTCGGGAAGGGGTTAAAAAACCAGACAATGTGATTTTCTGGATTTTTTTTTCTCAGTTTGTCTCCCATAGTTGAGGTCTACCTATGATGTAAATTACAGACGCCTCTTGCACTATTGCTGACTGACTAAATACTTTTTTGCCCCACTGTAACTCCGAAATAGTTCTCACAGAGTTAGGCTGCCGTCACACTAGCAGTATTTGGTCAGTACTTTACATCAGTATTTCTCAGCCAAAACCAGGAGCGGATGATAAATACAGAAGTGGTGCATATGTTTCTGCGGCGCCCCAGGGTCCTGATTGTCGCAGTGGTATTGCTTTCCTCTCGGGGAGAGTGATGCTAGGTTTGGAGGCAAAGAAGGATAACTGCATCCAGGTATCACAAACATGCAACACATTTCACACTCCAGGCCACCAGGGGGAGCTCTTGCTCCTATTTATTAGGTCACTCCCCACACTTAGGTAAAACTGGTTGCCTGTAGGGAGAGTTGGTCAGTTGCTGGCTGAGCTCCACTCAGTTAGTTGGTCCCTGGCCGGGGTGGGATCCTATCAGAGAGCAAAGAAGAAGGACACAGAGCTGTGCATGCCCTCAGAGCTGCAGCTCTTAGAAAGAGACATCAAAGGCAGAATTGTATTGCAGCGAGCGTGCAAAGGCATAGCAAAGGAGTGGATATCAGAAGGGGACCAGCCCTACACAGGCTGCCTCCTTCTGAGGCGCAGAAGCCTGGTAGCCAGAACACCGAGGGAGTAACGACCTTTATGCCTTGCTCCAGAGACCGGCAGGACAGCTAATTTCACGTTACCTGTCCGCCATACACCCAGTAGGCACGGTGGCACCCCTTAGAGGCTGGGGCATGATAGAGTCCCTATAAACTGCCTCAAGCCACCAGTCATACGGGTTTGTCCTATCCTATCCGGGGGACAGAGAGAGAGACATAACATCTACAACAGTTGTGAGGACCTTATGAGAAGCTCAGCAGTAAGGGACTACGACACTGCAGCGCAAAGGAAGGCTACTGATTTCCACCTGGACAAGGGGAATCTGGACTTGCCTCCAAACCAGCCGGACTCTGCCTGCCCTGTGATCTGGTGCTCTGGACTGTGGATGCTGAAGTCTTAAGTAAAGGTAAAGAGACTACAACCTTGTGTCCTTGTACTTCACTGAGCCTCTCATCATTCCATGATCCACCCAAAAGGAAGCCCTGGGGATATACTTCACCTGTGGGAAGGTATACCATCTAGCTGCCATAACATCACCCCAGCGGATCCCTCAAAGCAGCGTCGGTCACCTTGACCGAATACCACAGGTGGCGTCACGAACACAAACCTTATCCCTTTTAAAGACCTTTCCCCTTTTACATGGGCGCCCAGGGCCACAGACCGGGTCGCCGCCACCGTGACATCCCCCTGTGAAGCACCAGACCCGGTACGGAGTACCCCTAGCCCGAGGGGCGACCCATCTTTATTATACTTTTCCTCTATTTGTTCCACTTCTGGTTTTGGCTTACAAATACTTGATGTAAAATACTGACCAAATACTGCTAGTGTGACGGCAGCCTTATATTGTATTTTTGCTTTATGGCAGTGACTATACTTAAATTTGTTGTCTTATTGATATTATCATTATAAATTATTATTACTACTATTATACATTATTACTTCTATTATTTATAAATTATTATAGTAATATTAGAAAGCAAGTCAGGCAGGGAAATCATTATCTGATATCTGTAATGCCTCGGATTACTATAAGAATATAAATCACACCCTCCTTTGCTGATCCTTACTGGTTTGTCTTCCTGGTCCAGTCATTGACATCCATAGATGGCTGGAAAAGTACCTACACAACCAACCATGGGCCGCAGTGTTAGTGACCTGACAGAATGCAGAGACCAGCGGGGGGGGGGGGGGTGCCGGGTAATCAGAGGAACAGCACGGCAGGTGATAGGGGTCAGCCGTCACCAGTGTCTGGTAATGGGGGCCTCTGTGAAGTCGTCACCATGGTTATTGATCACTATCTCAAACCGTTGGTCTGTGATTTGCCATCTTACATCAAAGACACCAACTCTGCTCTACGCAGATTGGATAATGTACATTTAAATGATGGTGCAACCATGGTGACGGCTGATGTAGAGGCCCTCTATACATCTATACGACACCAAGACGGTCTGAGGGCGGTGTCCTGGTATTTAAAAAGTACTAATTTGGATGGTGATCTTGTTGCTCTATTAGTGCAGTTGCTGGAGTATGTACTCACTCACAACATTTTTATTTTTAAGGGTGTTGTTTACAAGCAATGCCAGGGCACCGCGATGGGGGCTAGTTGCGCCCCATCATACGCCAATTTGTTTCTCGACTTATGGGAACGACAGATCTTTGTATGTGATCCTATACCTCATGCCAACCTGATTTCAGGTTGGATGAGGTATATTGATGACATTTGGTTCATCTGGGAAGGGTCAATTGGAGAATTGTCTACCTGTATGGAGGCATTAAATAGCAATGAACTCAACATCAAACTGACCTTCAAGAGTGGCAGAAGTGTTGAATTCTTGGATCTGTCCATTAAAGTTGATGACACGGGCGGCACGGTGGCGCAGTGGTTAGGAGTCCTGGGTTCGAACCCCACCAAGGACAACATACAAACAAATATCCAAAAGCATATCTATGCTAATACTAGGGTTCCTTCACCATGAAGAGAGATCCCAAATAGCGTAAGGGGGTGTGTGCATATACACTAGACCCAAATACCAGGTATAAAGAATACCTTAACACACCACTCACAAGGAGAAGGTAAAGGGATAACAAAATTTTATTAAATTACAAATCTTACAAATACTATAGTTAAAAACACACAAGTATCCGAGGAAAGGTGTATACTCAAGCCAAATGCACAGACAGGACAGAGGGAAAATATTCAGGTTCTAGAGTCATGTGAAAAGCGTATACCTATTGGTAAATACAACAGGTACAGCCAACTATAAATGGCCCAACAGGTGCAGCATGCATAGTGCAAAAGATCCATGCAATACATAGGTCAGATGGTCACTGAACACATACCCATATCGTCGGCCCGTCCTCCGTCACTGAGGCCCCGACGCGCGTTTCGCTGACCGCTTTATCAAGGGGAGAGGTGTGCCTGTCATGTCTCTAAAAGTCCGGGTTTAAATAGGCGTCCAAACTTACACGTTGCCCAGTGACGCGTCGCGCATGGTACCGCACGCCCCGGCTCCAGGTGCATCTGTTTCCGGCGTTCCTAATCAAAGTGCGGGGAGAAAATCCTCCGTGACGTCACATCCGCACTGTTGATCATATGGGCAGCCTTCAACAAAATGCCGGATATCGGGTGCAGTGCGCATGCGCGTCGCCATATTGGGGGAGCCTAATAACGGTGATGAATGAAACCGCATCCAACCAGTTGCATATAGGCAGACGGCATACCGCCGTCGATCAAACCACAAAGACGCCAAAATTTACATCACAAAACAGGTGATAATGTATACAAAATCATATATAATTTTTCATATTCTGGACACTATATAGTTTTGGCATATGATGCATACAGATTACATAGACATATCCAGCCAAATAAGGAGTCCCTTATATATGGTCCAAATCTCCAAACGATGTCAAATAAGGGACTTCTGGATAGACATCACCAATCTTCAAAAATATGGAGTCCTTGCATGATTCTCCCATATTGCCAGTGAGTAGAGAGATGTCATTCGATACAGATGGATAGTACGGATGGCATCATAAACCAGGACAGTTATTGACGATAGTTCTTTCATAGTACTAGAGTAAAGAAATTTAATTGCAGAAGAAACAATTTCAAAATCACAGAAACACGAAAAAACACGACAGAAATAACACAATATAGAAATTAGAAATTAAAAAATAAAGATTAAAAAGCAGAGATCTTATAAAAATGGAACAAAGCTTAACTTTTCATTGAGTCCAGCAGGGGACATGGTACCCAATTCCACAATCCATTTGGTTTCTGATTGTGCCAGTAGTGGTTTTAAAAGAGTTTGTATGTTCTCTCCGTGTTTGCGTGGGTTTCCTCCGGGCACTCCGGTTTCCTCCCACATTCCAAAGACATACTGATAGGGAATTTAGATTGTGAGCCCCATCAGGGACAGTGATGATAATGTGTGCAAACTGTAAAGCGCTGCGGAATATGTTAGCGCTATATAAAAATAAAGATTATTATTAATAAAGATTATTCCGACACAGGATTTCTGTTTACAGAATTATATAGAAAGCCTACATCCACAAATGCTTTTCTCCATGCTACCTCTGCACATCCTCCAGCGACAATTAGAGGGATTCCAACAGGACAGTTTTTACGCGCAAAGAGAATATGTACAAATCCTGAGGACTTTGAATGACAAGCTGCGGATCTCAGAAGGCGTTTCCAAGAACGAGGTTATAGCAAGAAAAATATAAGGAGAGGATATCAAAGAGCAACAAGGACTGATAGGAATGACCTTCTGTACAAACGAAATCCGCCTGAACAGCCTGATAAGTTGAACACGGTACGTTTCATCACCACTTACCACAACAAATGGCATCAATTCAAGGGAATCCTCTATAAACATTGGGAGGTATTACAGACTGACCCTGTTTTTAAAACATTTTTACCTGAAAGACCCATGGTGGTGGCTAAGAGAACAAAAAACTTACGTGATATTCTGGTACATAGCCTATACGACCCAGGGAGAGGTGCAAATCCCATTGGTACCACGGATTGTGGTTTTTACCCTTGTGGTTTGTGTAAGGCCTGCGGAAATCATACGAAAGCTAAAACCTCTAATTTTAATGGCGTAAAAACGTTCACCATCAGGAAAAAAGTCACGTGTGCTTCTCGCGGCATGGTATACCACGCCACGTGCCCTTGTAACAAGGTTTATATAGGGCTTACTACACGTGAATTGAAGATTCGTACGCGAGAACACTGCAGAGATATAATGAGTGCCAAAACAGCTCAGGATGTATCAACATTGAAAACTATACTGAGGCACTTTAGACAGTACCATCAATGCAATCCGCATGGTTTGAGAGTGAAGGGTATAGACCTGGTATCGCTGGGAACTGGGGGGGCAATATGGCCAAAATATTAGCACAGATAGAGAGTCGGTGGATTTACCGCTTGGGTACGATCGCACCACGGGGGCTCAACGAAAGCTTTGGCTTTGTGGCATTCTTGTAGGAATTGTATAGTAGTTGGTTTTTGGTCTCCTATATACGGATATGAAGTTTTTAGGGGTGGGGTTTTTTATGTTTATGTTTCAGTTATGTTTGTTGTCTGTATACTTACAGCATTTTTATCTTCTAGAATTATCTGTATCGTGGTCGTTGTTTGCCCGGCAGCGGTGTTTTTCATCAAGTTGACATAATTATACCCCTAACAGCTCCATGGAGGAAGTGTCGCTCAAAATGAACAAAGGAGAGGAGATAAAATAAGCGATCGGATGGAAATGAAATTCCAATTGTAATAATATGGTGTATTTAGTATACAATTTTCGTCCCGTGCTCTCTATATGTATGGATTCTGTTTTGGGGCGGCACTGAACATGGGGCCTAAATATGGGTGAAGCCTTTTTTACATATATGTGTCCATGGGGTTGCGTCTCATTTATTGTTCTATGTTATGTATTTTAACCCCTTCCCAACCTTTGACGCCACGTAGGCGTCATGAAAGTCGGTGCCAATCCGACCCATGACGCCTATGTGGCGTCATGGAAAGATCGCGTCTCTGCAGGCGGGGTGAAAGGGTTAACTCCCATTTCACCCGATCTGCAGGGACAGGGGGAGTGGTAGTTTAGCCCAGGGGGGGGTGGCTTCACCCCCTCGTGGCTACGATCGCTCTGATTGGCTGTTGAAAGTGAAACTGCCAATCAGAGCGATTTGTAATATTTCACCTATTATAACGGGTGAAATATTACAATCCAGCCATGGCCGATGCTGCAATATCATCGGCCATGGCTGGAAATACTAATGTGCCCCCACCCCACCCCACCGATCGCCCCCCCCATCCCCCTGATCTGTCCGGTACACTGCTCCGGCTCCCCTCTCTCCTGTGCTCCGCTCCCCCCGTGCTCTTGTCCGCTCCCCCCATGCTTCAATCACCCCCCCCGTGCTCCGATCACCCCCCCTGCACTCCGATCCACCCCCCTCCGTGCTCTGTTCCACCCCCCGTGCTCCGTTCCACCCCCCCGTGCTCCGTTCTACCCCCCCGTGCTCCGTTCCACCCCTCCCGCAGATTCGTTCCAAAGTGCATTTTGATCACTGAGATATAATCTATCTCAGTGATCAAAATAAAAAAAATAATAAATGACCCCCCCCCCTTTGTCACCCCCATAGGTAGGGACAATAAAAAAAATAAAGAATTTTTTTTTTCCACTAATGTTAGAATAGGGTTAGGGGTAGGGTTAGGGTTAGGGGTAGGGTTAGGGTTAGGGCTAGGGTTAGGGCTAGGGTTAGGGCTAGGGTTAGGGTTAGGGGTAGGGTTAGGGGTAGGGTTAGGGCTAGGGGTAGGGTTAGGGGTAGGGTTAGGGGTAGGGTTTCGGTATGTGCACACGTATTCTGGTCCTCTGCGGATTTTTCCGCTGCGGATTTGATAAATCCGCAGTGCTAAACCGCTGCGGGTTTATGGCGGATTTACCGCGTTTTTTCTGCGCATTTCACTGCGGTTTTACAACTGCGATTTTCTATTTGAGCAGTTGTAAAACCGCTGCGGAATCCGCACAAAGAAGTGACATGCTGCGGAATGTAAACCGCTGCGTTTCCGTGCAGTTTTTCCGCAGCGTGTGTACAGCGATTTTTGTTTCCCATAGGTTTACATTGAACTGTAAACTCATGGGAAACTGCTGCGGATCCGCAGCGTTTTCCGCAGCGTGTGCACATACCTTTAGAATTAGGCCATGTGCACACGGTGCGGATTTGGCTGCGGATCCGCAGTGGATTGGCCGCTGCGGATTCGCAGCAGTGTTCCATCAGGTGTACAGTACCATGTAAACATATGGAAACCAAATCCGCTGTGCCCATGGTGCGGAAAATACAGCGTGGAAACGCTGCGTTGTATTTTCCGCAGCATGTCAATTCTTTGTGCGGATTCCGCAGCGTTTTACACCTGTTCCTCAATAGGAATCCGCAGGTGAAATCCGCACAAAAAACACTGGAAATCCGCGGAAAATCCGCAGGTAAAACGCAGTGCCTTTTACCCGCGGATTTTTCAAAAATGATGCTGAAAAATCTCACACGAATCCGCAACGTGGGCACATAACCTTAGGGTTAGGGTTGGAATTAGGGTTGTGGTTAGGGGTGTGTTGTGGTTAGGGTTGTGATTAGGGTTATGGCTACAGTTGGGATTAGGGTTAGGGGTGTGTTGGGGTTAGGGTTAGGGTTATGATTAGGGTTATGGCTACAGTTGGGATTAGGGTTAGGGATGTGTTGGGGTTAGGGTTAGGGCTGTGATTACGGTTATGGCTACAGTTTGAATTAGGGTTGTGGTTAGGGTTAGGGGTGTGTTGGGGTTAGGGTTGTGGTTAGGGGTGTGATGAGGTTAGGGTTGTGATTAGGGTTATGGCTACAGTTGGGATTAGGGTTAGGGGTGTGTTGGGGTTAGTGTTGGAGGTAGAATTGAGGGGTTACCACTGTTTAGGCACATCAGGGGTCTCCAAACGCAACATGGCGCCACCATTGATTCCAGCCAATCTCGTATTCAAAAAGTCAAATGGTGCTCCCTCAATTCCGAGCCCTGACGTGTGCCCAAACAGTGGTTTACCCCCACATATGGGGTATCAGTGTACTCAGGACAAACTGCGCAACAATTACTGGGGTCCAACTTCTCCTGATAACCTTGTGAAAATAAAAAAATGCTTGCTAAAACATCATTTTTGAGGAAAGAAAAATGATTTATTATTTTCACGGCTCTACGTTGTAAACGTCTGTGAAGCACTTGGGGGTTCAAAGTGCTCACCACACATCTAGATAAGTTCCTTTCGGGGTCTAGTTTCCAAAATGGGGTCACTTGTGGGGGGTTTCTACTGTTAAGCCACATCAGGGGCTCTGCAAACGCAACGTGACGCCCACAGAGCATTCCATCAAAGTCTGCATTTCAAAACGTCACTACTTCACTTCCGAGCCCCGGCATGTGCCCAAACAGTGGTTTACCCCCACATATGGGGTATCAGCGTACTCAGGAGAAACTGGACAACAACTTTTGGGGTCAAATTTCTCCTGATACCCTTGGGAAAATAAAAAATTGCAGGCTAAAAGATCATTTTTGAGAAAATAATTTTTTTTTTTATTTTCATGGCTCTGCGTTATAAACTTCTGTGAAGTCCTCACCACACATCTAGATTAGTTCCTTTGGTGGACTAGTTTCCAAAATGGGGTCATTTCTGGGGGATCTCCAATGTTTAGGCACACAGGGGCTCTCCAAACGTGACATGGTGTCCGCTAATGATTGGAGCTAATTTTCCATTTAAAAAGCCAAATGGCGTGCCTTCCCTTCCGAGCCCTGCCGTGCGCCCAAACAGTGGTTTACCCCCACATATGGGGTATCAGCGTACTCAGGACAAACTGGACAACAACATTTGGGGTCCAATTTCTCCTATTACCCTTGGCAAAATAGGAAATTCCAGGCTAAAAAATCGTTTTTGAGGAAAGAAAAATTATTTTTTATTTTCATGGCTCTGCGTTATAAACTTCTGTGAAGCACCTGGGGGTTTAAAGTGCTCAATATGCATCTAGATAAGTTCCTTGGGGGGTCTAGTTTCCAAAATGGGGTCACTTGTGGGGGAGCTCCAATGTTTAGGCACACAGGGGCTCTCCAAACGCGACATGGTGTCCGCTAACAATTGGAGCTAATTTTCCATTCAAAAAGTCAAATGGCGCGCCTTCCCTTCCGAGCCCTGCCGAGTGCCCAAACAGTGGTTTACCCCCACATATGAGGTATCGGCGTACTCGGGAGAAATTGCCCAACAAATTTTATGATCCATTTTATCCTATTGCCCATGTGATAATGAAAAAATTGAGGCGAAAAGAATTTTTTTGTGAAAAAAAAGTACTTTTTCATTTTTACAGATCAATTTGTGAAGCACCTGAGGGTTTAAAGTGCTCACTAGGCATCTAAATAAGTTCCTTGGGGGGTCTAGTTTCCAAAATGGGGTCACTTGTGGGGGAGCGCCAATGTTTAGGCACACAGGGGCTCTCCAAACGCGACATGGTGTCCGCTAACAATTGGAGCTAATTTTCCATTCAAAAAGTCAAATGGCGCGCCTTCCCTTCCGAGCCCTGCCGAGTGCCCAAACAGTGGTTTACCCCCACATATGAGGTATCGGCGTACTCGGGAGAAATTGCCCAACAAATTTTATGATCCATTTTATCCTATTGCCCATGTGATAATGAAAAAATTGAGGCGAAAAGAATTTTTTTGTGAAAAAAAAGTACTTTTTCATTTTTACAGATCAATTTGTGAAGCACCTGAGGGTTTAAAGTGCTCACTAGGCATCTAAATAAGTTCCTTGGGGGGTCTAGTTTCCAAAATGGGGTCACTTGTGGGGGAGCGCCAATGTTTAGGCACACAGGAGCTTTCCAAACGCGACATGGTGTCCGCTAACGATGGAGATAATTTTTCATTCAAAAAGTCAAATGGCGCTCCTTCCCTTCCGAGCCTTACCATGTGCCCAAACAGTGGTTTACTCCCACATATGAGGTGTCAGTGTACTCAGGAGAAATTGCCCAACAAATGTTAGGATCCATTTTATCCTGTTGCCTATGTGAAAATGAAAAAATTGAGGCTAAAAGAATTTTTTTGTGAAAAAAAGTACTTTTTCATTTTTACGGATCAATTTGTGAAGCACCTGGGGGTTCAAAGTGCTCACTATGCATCTATATAAGTTCCCTGGGGCGTCTAGTTTCCAAAATGGGGTCACTTGTGGGGGAGCTCCAATTTTTAGGCACACGGGGGCTCTCCAAACGTGACATGGTGTCCGCTAAAGAGTGGAGCCAATTTTTGATTCAAAAAGTCAAATGGCGCTCCTTCCCTTCCAAGCCCTGCCATGCGCCCAAACAGTGGTTTACCCCCACATATGAGGTATCAGCGTACTCAGGACAAATTGGACAACAACTTTCGTGGTTCAGTTTCTCCTTTTACCATTGGGAAAATAAAAAAATTGTTGCTAAAAGATAATTTTTGTGACTAAAAAGTTAAATGTTCATTTTTTCCTTCCATGTTGCTTCTGCTGCTGTGAAGCACCTGAAGGGTTAATAAACTTCTTGAATGTGGTTTTGAGTACCTTGAGGGGTGCAGTTTTTAGAATGGTGTCACTTTTGGGTATTTTCAGCCATATAGACCCCTCAAACTGACTTCAAATGTGAGGTGGTCCCTAAAAAAATGGTTTTGTAAATTTCGTTGTAAAAATGAGAAATCGCTGGTCAAATTTTAACCCTTATAACTTCCTAGCAAAAAAAAATTTTGTTTCCAAAATTGTGCTGATGTAAAGTAAACATGTGGGAAATGTTATTTATTAACTATTTTGTGTCACATAACTCTCTGGTTTAACAGAATAAAAATTCAAAGTGTGAAAATTGCGAAATTTTCAAAATTTTCGCCAAATTTCCGTTTTTATCACAAATAAACGCATAATTTATTGACCTAAATTTACCACTAACATGAAGCCCAATATGTCACGAAAAAACAGTCTCAGAACCACTAGGATCCGTTGAAGCGTTCCTGAGTTATTACCTCATAAAGGGACACTGGTCAGAATTGCAAAAAACGGCAAGGTCTTTAAGGTCAAAATAGGCTGGGTCATGAAGGGGTTAATACATCTTTGCACTTTTGTAATATTTGTATATTTGCACAACTGTTGTTATCAACATTGCAGCCCCTGTATGGGGGTTTGAGTATTATCTAGACTATTGGGGTAAATTTTTCATGTTTTTATGTCTTTTATGTCTTATATGATTGGATTTTTTCCAAAACAGGGTCACAAATTATGCAATACACTTTTTTTTTCCCCTTTGGATCACATATTGTATGTAGTCATATTTATGGGGTTAACCATTACCCACAATTGTGGGTTTATGTGTTTAAACCCGTTATCCTTATGCCTTACATGGCGGTATCTTTTAGACAGTGGTCACCAGTAATGCACTGCAGGTTATTTTCCTTTAGATTGTATTATGTTACGTGCACTACCTTAATTCTTTCACTTACATACGCACAACTGTTAGGTATGTCTGTCGTGACAGGGTGGTGCGCATGCGTTGCTTTGATCACTCCGGAGCGTCCTATTCTGGTCTCTATGGCGACGTCGGACTTCCGCTGGGCGTTCTGCTTTTCGGAACGCCGACGTCGCTATGACCAGAGTTTGGGCGTTCCCTTTGTGGAGATTGACGAAGCGGCGGATGCACCGCTACACCAGCGCCATGTGACTCTCGCCAGAGACGCATCCTTAGTTTTGTCACTACTCTTACCGCTTATTGGTCAACGTCATCGCCTAGCCACTGTTCCACTGTTGCTAATCAAGCTGTGTGCTGATAGGCTACGGGGCATTTAAATAGACCGCCTACCTCCCTAGCTGTACACGCCCCCGGAAGAAGAACAGGCGAAACGCGCGTCGGGACGTGCATCTAGGCAAAGGCATACCACCTGGTAATATACTTATATTTATTTATTCTGCATTACGGAGTTTTGCTCCTGTTAGGCTCTATCTATATCTATAGAAAATGTCCTGCTAAGTGCGCTCTCCATTTAGGTCTCTTTAGTCCAGGTGGCGTATGTGACGCTGTATGTAGGATTCACTGAGCTCTAATGTTATCATATACAGTGCCTACAAGTAGTATTCAACCCCCTGCAGATTTAGCAGGTTTAATAAGATGCAAATAAGTTAGAGCCTTCAAACTTAAAACAAGAGCAGGATTTATTAACAGATGCATAAATCTTACAAACCAAAAAGTTTTGTTGCTCAGTTAAATTTTTATAAATTTTAAACATAAAAGTGTAGGTCAATTATTATTCAACCCCTAGGTTTAATATTTTGTGGAATAACCTTTGTTTGCAATTACAGCTAATAATCGTCTTTTATAAGACCTGATCAGGCCGGCACAGGTCTCTGGAGTTATCTTGGCCCACTCCTCCATGCAGATCTTCTCCAAGTTATCTAGGTTCTTTGGGTGTCTCATGTGGACTTTAATCTTGAGCTCCTTCCACAAGTTTTCAATTGGGTTAAGGTCAGGAGACTGGTTAGGCCACTGCAACACCTTGATTTTTTGCCTCTTGAACCAGCCCTTGGTTTTCTTGGCTGTGTGCTTTGGGTTGTTGTCTTGTTGGAAGATGAAATGACGACCCATCTTAAGATCCTTGATGGAGGAGCGGAGGTTCTTGGCCAAAATCTCCAGGTAGGCGATGCTATCCATCTTCCCATGGATGCGGACCAGATGGCCAGGCCCCTTGGCTGAGAAACAGCCCCACGGCATGATGCTGCCACCACCATGCTGGACTGTAGGGATGGTATTCTTGGGGTCGTATGCAGTGCCATCCAGTCTCCAAACGTCACGTGTGTGGTTGGCACCAAAGATCTCGATCTTGGTCTCATCAGACCAGAGAACCTTGAACCAGTCAGTCTCAGAGTCCTCCAAGTGATCATGAGCAAACTGTAGACGAGCCTTGACATGACGCTTTGAAAGTAAAGGTAACTTATGGGCTCGTCTGGAACGGAGACCATTGCGGTGGAGTACGTTACTTATGGTATTGACTGAAACCAATGTCCCCGCTGCCATGAGATCTTCCCGGAGCTCCTTCCTTGTTGTCCTTGGGTTAGCCTTGACTCTTCGGACAAGCCTGGCCTCGGCACGGGAGGAAACTTTCAAAGGCTGTCCAGGCCGTGGAAGGCTAACAGTAGTTCCATAAGCCTTCCACTTCCGGATGATGCTCCCAACAGTGGAGACAGGTAGGCCCAACTCCTTGGAAAGGGTTTTGTACCCCTTGCCAGCCTTGTGACCCTCCACGATCTTGTCTCTGATGGCCTTGGAATGCTCCTTTGTCTTTCCCATGTTGACCATGTATGAGTGCTGTTCACAAGTTTGGGGAGGGTCTTAAATAGTCAGAAAAGGCTGGAAAAAGAGAATTAATCCAAACATGTGAAGCTCATTGTTCTTTGTGCCTGAACTACTTCTTAATACTTTAGGGGAACCAAACAGAATTCTGGTGGGTTGAGGGGTTGAATAATAAATGACTCTCTGAAAAGACTTTTCACAATTTAAAAAAAAAAATAAACAAAGAAATAACATTCTTTTTTGCTGCAGTGCATTTCACACTTCCAGGCTGATCTACAGTCCAAATGTCACAATGCCAAGTTAATTCCAAATGTGTAAACCAGCTAAATCTGCAGGGGGTTGAATACTACTTGTAGGCACTGTATATGGGCCTAAGGAGTAGGATGCAGTATGTATTAATGTCTTTATTTGACTCTTAAGCCTTAGCCTTGATGTCTTTGTTGCCATATGAGGTACTCTGGTGTCATTTTATGTTCAAATATTTATGAATAAAACTTTGTTATATCTTTACATTCCTTGAGCCACGTTTTATTTTTATGCGTAGCTCTTTGTGGTATATGCAGTAGTACGGAATGTGACCAAGCTCTTTTGAGTTTTAGGTCTTCTTGGATTAATATGTATATACTAAAAAATGCAAGTAACCTAATTTACATAGTAGGTGCAGAAAACCTGCAACATCAAAACCTCAACAAACCCTCATTGTGGGGAAAATTAGGTTACTTGTGTTTTTTCTTTACATGCGTTTATATCACGTTTTTGTCTTTTGTTGCCATGTCATATTTTAAATAAAGCTGCTTTATCTTTGATACTTCCTGGTATTTGGCTTTAGCAAAACTTTATTGATACAGTCATGTGCAGCTCACATTAATTTTGTATGCGTTTCTGCTGTGGAAAAGCACTAAAAATTAATGAGTGTTTTTTACCTGCGGATTTTCCACATCTAATCAAGTCTATGGGGAAAATCCGCACATAAAGCTCAAAAGAAAATTTGAAACGTTGCAGATTTGAATCCCGAACAAAGGCCTCATTCACGCGTCAGTTTTTTCATAAATAAGAAAAACTGACCGAGTTTCATCAGTGATTGGTTTCATAATTATTTTTTCTTATTTGATGCAAAAAAAGATTATCTACGTTCTCCTAACAGTGCAGTAAAAATCAGGTATAAGTGCTATCTGTACTGTACTGACTGCAGGCAGAGGACCCCTCCTAATCACTGCATCCTAGCCTGTACTGTACTGCACCCGCTAGAATACTGACTGCAGGAGGAGGACCCCTCCTAATCACTCAATCCTAGCCTGTACTATACTGCACCTGCTAGAATACTGACTGCAGGCAGAGGACCCCTCCTAATCACTCCATCCTAGCCTGTACTGTACTGCACCCGCTAGAATACTGACTGCAGGAGGAGGACCCCTCCTAATCACTCAATCCTAGCCTGTACTATACTGCACCCGCTAGAATACTGACTGCAGGCAGAGGACCCCTCCTAATCACTCAATCCTAGCCTGTACTGTACTGCACCTGCTAGAATACTGACTGCAGGCAGAGGACCCCTCCTAATCACTGCATCCTAGCCTGTACTGTACTGCACCCGCTAGAATACTGACTGCAGGAGGAGGACCCCTCCTAATCACTCAATCCTAGCCTGTACTGTACAGCACCCGCTAGAATACTGACTGCAGGCAGAGGACCCCTCCTAATCACTCCATCCTAGCCTGTACTGTACTGCACCCGCTAGAATACTGAGTGCAGGAGGAGGACCCCTCCTAATCACTGCATCATAGCCTGTACTGTACTGCACCCGCTAGAATACTGACTGCAGGGGGAGGACCCCTCCTAATCACTCCATCCTAGCCTGTACTGTACTGCACCCGCTAGAATACTGACTGCAGGAGGAGGACCCCCTCCTAATCACTCCATCCTAGCCTGTACTGTACAGCACCCGCTAGAATACTGACTGCAGGCAGAGGACCCCTCCTAATCACTCAATCCTAGCCTGTACTGTGCTGCACCCGCTAGAATACTGACTGCAGGAGGAGGACCCCTCCTAATCACTCCATCCTAGCCTGTACTGTACTGCACCTGCTAGAATACTGACTGCAGGCAGAGGACCCCTCCTAATCACTCCATCCTAGCCTGTACTGTACTGCACCCGCTAGAATACTGACTGCAAGAGGAGGACCCCTCCTAATCACTCCATCCTAGCCTGTACTGTACTGCACCTGCTAGAATACTGACTGCAGGCAGAGGACCCCTCCTAATCACTCCATCCTAGCCTGTACTATACTGCACCTGCTAGAATACTGACTGCAGGCAGAGGACCCCTCCTAATCACTCCATCCTAGCCTGTACTGTACTGCACCCGCTAGAATACTGACTGCAAGAGGAGGACCCCTCCTAATCACTCCATCCTAGCCTGTACTGTACTGCACCTGCTAGAATACTGACTGCAGGCAGAGGACCCCTCCTAATCACTCAATCCTAGCCTGTACTGTACTGCACCCGCTAGAATACTGACTGCAGGAGGAGGACCCCTCCTAATCACTCCATCCTAGCCTGTACTGTACTGCACCTGCTAGAATACTGACTGCAGGCAGAGGACCCCTCCTAATCACTCCATCCTAGCCTGTACTGTACTGCACCCGCTAGAATACTGACTGCAGGAGGAGGACCCCTCCTAATCACTCCATCCTAGCCTGTACTGTACTTCACCTGCTAGAATACTGACTGCAGGCAGAGGACCCCTCCTAATCACTCAATCCTAGCCTGTACTGTACTGCACCCGCTAGAATACTGACTGCAGGAGGAGGACCCCTCCTAATCACTGCATCCTAGCCTGTACTGTACTGCACCTGCTAGAATACTGACTGCAGGCAGAGGACCCCTCCAAATCACTCAATCCTAGCCTGTACTGTACTGCACCCGCTAGAATACTGACTGCAGGCGGAGGACCCCTCCTAATCACTGCATCATAGCCTGTACTGTACTGCACCCGCTAGAATACTGACTGCAGGCGGAGGACCCCTCCTAATCACTGCATCCTAGCCTGTACTGTACTGCACCCGCTAGAATACTGACTGCAGGAAAAGGACCCCTCCTAATCACTCCATCCTAGCCTGTACTGTACTGCACCCGCTAGAATACTGACTGCAGGCGGAGGACCCCTCCTAATCACTCCATCCTAGCCTGTACTGTACTGCACCCGCTAGAATACTGACTGCAGGAGGAGGACCCCTCCTAATCACTCCATCCTAGCCTGTACTGTACTGCACCCGCTAGAATACTGACTGCAGGAGGAGGACCACTCCTAATCACTGCATCCTACCCTGTACTGTACTGCACCCGCTAGAATACTGACTGCAGGTAGAGGACCCTCCTAATCACTCCATCCTAGCCTGTACTGTACTGCACCCGCTAGAATACTGACTGCAGGAGGAGGACCCCTCCTAATCACTCTATCCTAGCCTGTACTCTACTACACCCTCTAGAATACTGACTGCAGGAGGAGGACCCCTCCTAATCACTCCATCCTAGCCTGTACTGTACTGCACCCGCTAGAATACTGACTGCAGGAGGAGGACCCCTCCTAATCACTGCATCCTAGCCTGTACTGTACTGCACCCGCTAGAATACTGACTGCAGGCGGAGAACCCCTCCTAATCACTCCATCCTAGCCTGTACTGTACTGCACCCGCTAGAATACTGACTGTAGGCAGAGGACCCCTCCTAATCACTCCATCCTAGCCTGTACTGTACTGCACCCGCTAGAATACTGACTGCAGGCAGAGGACCCCTCCTAATCACTCCATCCTAGCCTGTACTGTACTGCACCCGCTAGAATACTGACTGCAGGGGGAGGACCCCTCCTAATCACTCCATCCTAGCCTGTACTGTACTGCACCCGCTAGAATACTGACTGCAGGCAAAGGACCCCTCCTAATCACTCCATCCTAGCCTGTACTATACTGCACCCGCTAGAATACTGACTGCAGGAGGAGGACCCCTCCTAATCACTCCATCCTAGCCTGTACTGTACTACACCCGCTAGAATACTGACTGCAGGAGGAGGACCCCTCCTAATCACTCCATCCTAGTCTGTACTGTACTGCACTGTTCTGAATGGCAATTCAGTATCACAATGGACATGGAGGTCAGAGCACATACAGTGATCTGACAATAACCCAAAATAACAGAACGAGCTCTGAGACGTGGGAACTCTGCAGACCGCAATCCCTGATCCTCTCCAAACACAACTAGAGGCAGCCGTGGATTGCGCCTAACGCTCCCTATGCAACTCGGCACAGCCTGAGAAACTAACTAGCCTGAAGATAGAAAAATAAGCCTACCTTGCCTCAGAGAAATACCCCAAAGGAAAAGGCAGCCCCCCACATATAATGACTGTGAGTAAGATGAAAAGACAAACGTAGGGATGAAATAGATTCAGCAAAGCGAGGCCCGATATTCTAGACAAAACGAGGATAGGAAAGATAACTTTGCGGTCTACACAAAACCCTAAAGAAAACCACGCAAAGAGGCAAAAAAGACCCTCCGTACCGAACTAACGGCACGGAGGTACACCCTTTGCGTCCCAGAGCTTCCAGCAAAACAAATAGACAAGCTGGACAGAAAAAATAGCAACAAATAGCAAAGAAGCACTTAGCTATACAGAGCAGCAGGCCACAGGAATGATCCAGAGAAACACAAGTCCAACACTGGAACATTGACAGGAAGCATGAATCAAAGAATTAGGTGGGGTTAAGTAGAGAAGCACCTAACGACCTCACCAGATCACCTGAGGGAGGAAACTCAGAAGCAGCAGTACCAGTTTCCTCCACAAACGGAAGCTCCCAGAGAGAATCAGCCGAAGTACCACTTGTGACCACAGGAGGGAGCTCTGCCACAGAATTCACAACACTGCACCCGCTAGAATACTGACTGCAGGCAGAGGACCCCTCCTAATCACTCCATCCTAGCCTGTACTGTACTATACCCGCTAGAATACTGACTGCAGGCAGAGGACCCCTCCTAATCACTCCATCCTAGCCTGTACTGTATTGCACCTGCTAGAATACTGACTGCAGGCAGAGGACCCCTCCTAATCACTCTATCCTAGCCTGTACTGTACTTCACCTGCTAGAAAACTGACTGCAGGCGGAGGACCCCTCCTAATCACTCCATCCTAGCCTGTACTGTACCTGCTAGAATACTGACTGCAGGCGGAGGACCCCTCCTAATCACTCCATCCTAGCCTGTACTGTACTACACCCGCTAGAATACTGACTGCAGGCGGAGGACCCCTCCTAATCACTCCATGCTAGCCTGTACTGTACTACACCCGCTAGAATACTGACTGCAGGAGGAGGACCCCTCCTAATCACTCCATCCTAGCCTGTACTGTACTACACCCGCTAGAATACTGACTGCAGGCGGAGGACCCCTCCTAATCACTCCATCCTAGCCTGTACTGTACTACACCCGATAGAATACTGACTGCAGGAGGAGGACCCCTCCTAATCACTCTATCCTAGCCTGTACTGTACTGCACCCACTAGAATACTGACTGCAGGCGGAGGACCCCTCCTAATCACTCCATCCTAGCCAGTACTGTACTGCACCCGCTAGAATACTGACTGCAGGCGGAGGACCCCTCCTAATCACTCCATCCTAGCCTGTATTGTACTGCACCCGCTAGAATACTGACTGCAGGCGGAGGACCCCTCCTAATCTCTCCATCCTAGCCTGTACTGTACTGCACCCGCTAGAATACTGACTGCAGGCAGAGGACCCCTCCTAATCACTCCATCCTAGCCTGTACTGTACTGCACCCGCTAGAATACTGACTGCAGGGGGAGGACCCCTCCTAATCACTCTATCCTAGCCTGTACTGTACTGCACCCGCTAGAATACTGACTGCAGGAGGAGGACCCCTCCTAATCACTCCATCCTAGCCTGTACTGTACTGCACCCGCTAGAATACTGACTGCAGGCAGAGGACCCCTCCTAATCACTCCATCCTAGCCTGTACTGTACTACACCCGCTAGAATACTGACTGCAGGAGGAGGACCCCTCCTAATCACTCCATCCTAGCCTGTACTGTACTACACCCGCTAGAATACTGACTGCAGGCGGAGAACCCCTCCTAATCACTCCATCCTAGCCTGTACTGTACTGCACCCGCTAGAATACTGACTGCAGGAGTAGGACCCCTCCTAATCACTCCATCCTAGCCTGTACTGTACTGCACCCGCTAGAATACTGACTGCAGGCGGAGGACCCCTCCTAATCACTCCATCCTAGCCTGTACTGTACTGCACCTGCTAGAATACTGACTGCAGGCGGAGGACCCCTCCTAATCACTCCATCCTAGCCTGTACTGTACTACACCCGCTATAATACTGACTGCAGGCGGAGGACCCCTCCTAATCAGTCCATGCTAGCCTGTACTGTACTACACCCGCTAGAATACTGACTGCAGGAGGAGGACCCCTCCAAATCACTCCATCCTAGCCTGTACTGTACTACACCCGCTAGAATACTGACTGCAGGAGGAGAACCCCTCCTAATCACTCCATGCTAGCCTGTACTGTACTACACCCGCTAGAATACTGACTGCAGGAGGAGGACCCCTCCTAATCACTCTATCCTAGCCTGTACTGTACTGCACCCGCTAGAATACTGACTGCAGGCGGAGGACCCCTCCTAATCACTCCATCCTAGCCTGTACTGTACTGCACCCGCTAGAATACTGACTGCAGGCGGAGGACCCCTCCTAATCACTGTTGTGAATTCTGTGGCAGAGTTCACTCCTGTGGTCACAAGTGGTACTTTGGCTGATTCTCTCTGGGATCTTCCGTTTGTGGAGGAAAGTGGTACTGCAGCTTCTGAGTTTCCTCCCTCAGGTGATCTGGTGAGCTCGTTAGCTTCTTCTCTACTTAACTCCACCTGATGCTTTGATCTATGCTTCCTGTCAATGTTTCAGTGTGGGACTTGTTTTTTCCCTGGATCATTCCTGTGGCCTGCTGCTCTGCAAAGCTAAGTTTTGCTTATGTTATTTTGTTGCTATTTTTCTGTCCAGCTTGCTTTATTGGTTTTTCTCGCCTGCTGGAAGCTCTGAGACGCAGAGGGACCACCTCCGTACCGTTAGTCGGTGCGGAGGGTCTTTTTGTCCCCTCTGCGTGGTTTTTTATAGGTTTTTGTGCTGACCGCAAAGTTATCTTCCCTATCCTCGTTCTGTTCAGCTAGTCGGGCCTCACTTTGCTAAATCTGTTTCATCTCTATGTTTGTGTTTTCATCTTACTCACAGTCATTATATGTGGGGGGCTGCCTTTTCCTTTGGGGAATTTCTCTGAGGCAAGGTAGGCTTATTTTTCTATCTTCAGGATTAGCTAGTTTCTCAGGCTGTGACGAGGCGCCTAGGTTCTGGTCAGGAGCGCTCCACGGCTACTGTTACAGCGGCTGCTCACCGCTCTGTTCCTGGTCCTCAGCGTGCCGCCTCCGCCCCCCTCGCGCGCCCTTCTTTCAGCGCTCGGCGCGTTGTCCTCTCCTCCTCTCGGGCGGCGCCATCTTCTTCCGGCATCGCTCGTTCCTGTGCCCCTACTTCCGGCGCTCCTGCGCAGGTGCACAGGCTTCAGCATTAGATAGAGCCTCACAGCTCCGGATCACCTAGCACCGGGTGTGGTGCATCTGCAGCCAATCACCATGGAGAGCACGGTATTTCAGGCCACCTCCTCTGCTAGGAGGTGCCTGAGTATCTCTAGTGTTTGCTTAGTCTCTGGCCGTTCGCTGTGTCTCTGTACTTGCTCTGCGCTCCGGCGCTACTATTTACTGTGTTTGTTTTCCGTTACTTTGTTTCAGTTCCCTCTCCGTCCCTGGTTCTCCTCTGCCTATTCCTGCCTTCCGTTACCGTGTCTTCTGCCTCTGGATTTTCTGCTGCTGATTCCGGTCCTCAGTTTTGTCTACTCTTCAGCCTTCCCTTTACTTGAGCCGTCCCTTCTGGTATCCGCTACCGTGGTAAGGTAACCTCTGGGCCTGCTCCTAAACAGCCCCTGTATAGGGGTTGGTTAACACCGGGTCTGCTCGCCCACGAGGGGGACTTCTACGGTCCAGAGGGTCCACTCTCGTACCCATCTCTGTAGTCCTAACAGCTACCTTTAGTGTGGTTTGATAGGCTTAGGGATTGCGGTCTGCAGAGTTCCCACGTCTCACAGCTCGTTCTATTATTTTGGGTTATTGTCAGTTCACTGTATGTGCTCTGACCTCCATGTCCATTGTGATTCTGAATTGCCTTTCATAACAGTACAGGAAGCCGCAAGTGCTAATGATTCTCAATAGAGGGAAAAAAGAAGTTCTGAGACCATTTTTTTTTCTTTGCACTGTGTTTTGTCTTTTTTTTCCCCTACACATTTGGGTGGTTCAGGACACAGGTGTAGCAATGGACATTAAAGGTCTGTCTTCATGTGTGGATCAGCTCACGGCAAGAGTTCAAAATATTCAAGATTTTGTGGTCCAGAATTCTTTGCTTGAACCGAGAATTCCTATTCCAGATTTGTTTTTTGGAGATAGAACTAAATTTCTGAGTTTCAAAAATAATTGTAAACTATTTCTGGCTTTGAAACCTCGCTCTTCTGGTGACCCAATTCAACAGGTTAGGATCGTCATTTCTTTTTTGCGCGGCGACCCTCAGGACTGGGCGTTTTCTCTTGCGTCAGGGGTTGGTTAACACCGGGTCTGCTCGCCCACGAGGGGGACTTCTACGGTCCAGAGGGTCCACTCTCGTACCCATCCGCGTTTTCTGCTCAGAAGGAATTGGCGCACATACGCGACAATCAGCAGCGCATCATGTCCTTCTTAAAAAATTTGGAGTCTCGCTTAACCTCTTTGCAAACCGCCGACCCTGCTAATACTAATCAAATTGCAGCCATGCAGCAGGAACTCTCCCAACAACGCGATACGCAGGCGCGTATGCTATCCTATTTGGCTTCCATAGACGACCGTTTATTTAATTTGCAGTCTCTCTCTACGGCTTCCGCCCAGGCTTCGCAAGATTCGGCTCCCTCGCCCCATCCGCTTCCTCGCCTCGGCAAACCTCCCAGGTTTAGCGGGGATCCCAAGCTCTGTAGGGGGTTCCTGAACCAGTGTCGCCTCCACTTTGAGCTCCTTCCCCAACAGTATCCCTCCGACCGGGCCAAAGTGGCTTTTATAGTATCTCATTTAGAGGGGGAGGCTTTGGCCTGGATCAATCCTCTGTGGGAACGGGATGATCCTGTAGTTACCCAACTAGCTTCTTTCTTAGAGACTTTTCACAGGGTTTTTGATGAGCCCGGGCGCTTAGCTTCCACAACTGAGTCGCTTTTCAACCTCCAGCAAGGTTCTCTATCTGTTGGCCAATACGCCATACGTTTTCGTACTTTAGCCTCTGAATTAGGGTGGAACAACGAGGCCCTGGTAGGAGCCTTTTGGCGAGGCCTGTCCAGTCGAATAAAGGATGAGCTGGCTGGACGGGATACCCCAACATCTTTAGATGACCTCATTTCCCTGTCCACGCGCATAGACCTACGCTTTCAGGAGCGAACGCGTGAGACTACTAGAGAAAAGAGGTCTGTTCGTTCTCTACCTCCCATCCGCAGGTCAGGAAGTCCGCGTCCCTTGTCATCTAGCACAACTTCCTTGCCAGAGCCCATGCAAATAGATCGGGTCAAGCTAGCAGAGCAACGCCGTTGGGAGAGACAATCCCAAGGACTCTGCTTTTACTGCGGTAGCGCCTCACATTTACTACGAACATGTCCTGAGAGGCCGGAAAACTCCTCCGCCTAGGACAGGTAAGGGAGGCCTCCCTAGGTGTTTCTGATTCCTCTCAATCCTTGTTTCTGTCCGTTTTGTTAGTGCTAAATCAAAAGCGTTTTTCTGAGGCCGCGTATGTGGATTCGGGCGCGGCGGACAACTTTATCAGTCTTGAGGTGGTTCGGAGGCTTCGCGTTCCAGTTCTCTCGTTGGATTCTCCTCGTCAGATTGCTTCCGTGGATGGGAGACCCTTGCAAGACGCCGTCACTTTGATTACGGAAGAGATAGACCTATGTATCGGGGCTCTTCATCGTGAGAAGATAACTTTCTATGTTTTGCCTAATTTAACCCATACTCTGCTTCTAGGTTTACCTTGGCTCCGTTTGCACGAACCCACCCTGGACTGGCGTTCAGGTGATGTACTCCGTTGGGGATCTACGTGTCAAACACAATGCCTTCTGCCTGTTCGCCCTGTAGTTTCGCTTCCGACTGATTCCGTTCTTCCCGGACTACCTACTCCATATCTGTCCTACATCGATGTTTTTGACAAGAAAGAAGCAGAGAGTCTTCCTCCGCATCGACTCTACGATTGCCCGATCGAACTTCTTCCCGGTTCCACTCCACCTAGAGGGAGGATTTACCCTCTGTCTCCTGCTGAGACTAAAGCTATGTCTGAGTACATCCAAGAGAATCTATCTAGGGGATTCATCCGAAAGTCTTCTTCCCCTGCCGGTGCGGGGTTCTTCTTCGTCAAGAAAAAAGACGGATCTCTTCGACCCTGCATTGATTACAGAGGTTTGAACAACATTGCTATCAAGAACAAGTACCCTCTGCCCCTTATTCCTGAACTCTTCGACCGATTAAGAGGAGCACGAATCTTTACGAAGCTGGATCTTCGAGGTGCTTATAATCTTGTTCGAATCCGGGCCGGCGACGAGTGGAAGACTGCCTTTAACACTCGGGACGGGCATTATGAATACCTAGTCATGCCGTTCGGTCTCTGCAATGCTCCCGCAGTCTTCCAAGAATTCGTCAATGACATTTTCCGAGACCTTCTTTACTCCTGTGTGGTAGTATATCTAGACGACATCCTAATTTTTTCGGCTGACCTATCATCTCACAGAAGAAGCGTCCGTTTGGTTTTGCAATGCCTTAGAGAGAATCGTCTTTATGCTAAGTTTGAGAAGTGTCTCTTCGAACAGACTTCACTGCCTTTTCTCGGATACGTCATTTCGGATTCTGGTCTCAAGATGGACCCTGAGAAGCTGAGAACCATTCTCAGTTGGCCACGTCCCTATGGAACAAAAGCCATCCAGCGCTTTCTAGGGTTCGCCAACTACTACAGGCAGTTCATTTCACATTTCTCCTCGGTAGTTCGGCCTCTTGCTGCTCTCACTCGTAAAGGTGCCAATCCGAAGACTTGGACTCCAGAGGCCGAAAAAGCTTTTGAGCTTCTGAAGCAATCCTTTTCCTCCGCTCCCGTTTTACACCATCCAGAGATCAATAGACCATTCATTCTCAAGGTGGATGCCTCTTCTACCGATGCCGGGGCAGTGCTCTCTCAAAGATCTTCTACTGGTCGCCTGGTTCTTGTGGCTTCTTTTCCAAGACATTCTCAGCATCGGAACGAAATTATACCATTGGGGACCGAGAACTCTTGGCCATAAAGTTGGCTCTTGGGGAGTGGAGGCATCTTCTGGAGGGAGTCGTTCATCCGTTTGTGATTTTTTCTGACCACAAGAATTTGGCCTATCTTCAGACCGCACACAGACTTAATCCACGGCAAGCTCGATGGTCCCTGTTTTTTGCCCGCTTCGACTTTGAGCTTCGTTTTCGTCCTGGCGACAAGAACGTCAAAGCAGATGCCCTGTCCAGACTTTCGCAGCTTGAGGACATCGACGAGGAACCAGCGCATATTGTGGATCCCGGTAAAATCGTTACTGTGGCCCCTTTAAGTATAAGCTGTCCACCCCCGGGTAAGACGTTTGTCACTGAGAAGGACAGAGAGACAGTGCTGCGATGGGGACATTCCTCCAAATTGGCAGGCCACGCCGGGATTAGAAAAACCTCTCTTCTCATCTCTCGCTACTATTGGTGGCCCTCGTTACGTCATGATGTCGAGGAGTTTGTCGTCTCCTGCCCTTCCTGTGCCAAGTGCAAGGTGCCTAGACAATTACCTCGTGGAGGGTTACTTCCTCTTCCTGTGCCTTCGAGTCCTTGGCAACACATCGCCATGGACTTCATTACCGATTTACCGATATCCTCTGGTTGTACAGCCATCCTTACGGTGGTAGATCGGTTCTCTAAGATGGCCCATTTCGTTCCCTTGTCTGGACTTCCCTCAGCTCCAGAATTGGCGAGGATCTTTATTTCTAATATCTTCAAACTCCATGGGTTCCCTTTAAACATCGTGTCTGACCGAGGAGTCCAGTTTACATCACGATTCTGGAGAGCGTTATGCAAGCTTTTGAAGGTATCACTAGATTTTTCATCAGCCTATCACCCTCAGACTAATGGTCAAGCTGAACGAACAAATCAGATTGTGACTGTCTATCTTCGTCATTTCATCAACTCCCACCAAGATGATTGGGTAAACCTTCTGCCTTGGGCCGAATTCGCCTATAACAATCATTCTAGTGAATCCTCAGCCAAGTCTCCTTTTTTTTTCGTATTCGGACAACATCCGAATATGCCTCTTCCAATTTCTTCCACTACTGGAGTTCCGGCAGCAGACTCTTTGACTTTAAATTTTTCTGCAATTTGGGGTGAGGTTAAAGAGGCTCTCAAAAAGACTTCTGTTAAAATGAAGAGACATACCGACAAGAAGCGCTTAGATTCTTTCTCATTTTTACCAGGTGATAAAGTTTGGCTCGCCTCTCGTTACATTAGGCTCAAGATACCATCCTATAAACTTGGTCCTCGTTTCATCGGTCCCTTCGAGATTCTGAGTCGAGTCAACGAAGTTGCCTACAAGCTGAAGTTGCCCGCTTCGCTCCGGATTCCCAATACTTTTCATGTGTCTCTGCTCAAGCCTGTTGTTCTTAATCGCTTCCATCCTTCTTCCTGTACCTCTCCTCAGCCTGTCCATGCTGATAACATCTTTGAGGTGAGGGATATTCTAGCCAAGAAGAGTATTCGCGGGAGAGAGTTTTTCCTAGTGGATTGGAAGGGGTTTGGGCCTGAGGAAAGATCCTGGGAACCTCGAGAGAATATCGATGCACCTCGTCTACTTAACAAATTCCTCTCTAGTTTTAGGAAGGGAGATTTTAAAGAGGGGGGTACTGTTACAGCGGCTGCTCACCGCTCTGTTCCTGGTCCTCAGCGTGCCGCCTCCGCCCCCCTCGCGCGCCCTTCTTTCAGCGCTCGGCGCGTTGTCCTCTCCTCCTCTCGGGCGGCGCCATCTTCTTCCGGCATCGCTCGTTCCTGTGCCCCTACTTCCGGCGCTCCTGCGCAGGTGCACAGGCTTCAGCATTAGATAGAGCCTCACAGCTCCGGATCACCTAGCACCGGGTGTGGTGCATCTGCAGCCAATCACCATGGAGAGCACGGTATTTCAGGCCACCTCCTCTGCTAGGAGGTGCCTGAGTATCTCTAGTGTTTGCTTAGTCTCTGGCCGTTCGCTGTGTCTCTGTACTTGCTCTGCGCTCCGGCGCTACTATTTACTGTGTTTGTTTTCCGTTACTTTGTTTCAGTTCCCTCTCCGTCCCTGGTTCTCCTCTGCCTATTCCTGCCTTCCGTTCCCGTGTCTTCTGCCTCTGGATTTTCCGCTGCTGATTCCGGTCCTCAGTTTTGTCTACTCTTCAGCCTTCCCTTTACTTGAGCCGTCCCTTCTGGTATCCGCTACCGTGGTAAGGTAACCTCTGGGCCTGCTCCTAAACAGCCCCTGTATAGGGGTTGGTTAACACCGGGTCTGCTCACCCACGAGGGGGACTTCTACGGTCCAGAGGGTCCACTCTCGTACCCATCTCTGTAGTCCTAACAGCTACCTTTAGTGTGGTTTGATAGGCTTAGGGATTGCGGTCTGCAGAGTTCCCACGTCTCACAGCTCGTTCTATTATTTTGGGTTATTGTCAGTTCACTGTATGTGCTCTGACCTCCATGTCCATTGTGATTCTGAATTGCCTTTCATAACAGTACAGGAAGCCGCAAGTGCTAATGATTCTCAATAGAGGGAAAAAAGAAGTTCTGAGACCATTTTTTTTTCTTTGCACTGTGTTTTGTCTTTTTTTTCCCCTACACATTTGGGTGGTTCAGGACACAGGTGTAGCAATGGACATTAAAGGTCTGTCTTCATGTGTGGATCAGCTCACGGCAAGAGTTCAAAATATTCAAGATTTTGTGGTCCAGAATTCTTTGCTTGAACCGAGAATTCCTATTCCAGATTTGTTTTTTGGAGATAGAACTAAATTTCTGAGTTTCAAAAATAATTGTAAACTATTTCTGGCTTTGAAACCTCGCTCTTCTGGTGACCCAATTCAACAGGTTAGGATCGTCATTTCTTTTTTGCGCGGCGACCCTCAGGACTGGGCGTTTTCTCTTGCGTCAGGAGATCCTGCATTGACTAATATCGATGCGTTTTTCCTGGCGCTTGGGTTGCTGTACGATGAGCCTAATTCAGTGGATCAGGCAGAAAAAAATTTGCTGGCTCTTTGTCAGGCTCAGGATGAGATAGAGGTATATTGTCAGAAATTTAGAAAGTGGTCAGTGCTCACTCAATGGAATGAATCTGCGCTGGCAGCAATATTCAGAAAGGGGGTCTCTGAAGCCCTTAAGGATGTCATGGTGGGATTTCCTATGCCTGCTGGTTCGAATGAGTCTATGTCTTTGGCCATTCAGATCGGTCGACGCTTGCGTGAGCGTAAACCTGTGCACCATTTGGCGGTATTACCTGAGCTTAAACCTGAGCCTATGCAGTGTGATGGGACCTTGACCAGAGTTGAACGGCAAGAACATAGACGTCTGAATGGTCTGTGTTTCTACTGTGGTGATTCCACTCATGCTATCTCTGATTGTCCTAAGTGCACTAAGCGGTTCGCTAGGTTTGCCACCATTGGTACTGTACAGTCAAAATTTCTTCTGTCCGTTACCTTGATCTGCTCTTTGTCATCATATTCTGTCATGGCATTTGTGGATTCAGGCGCTGCCCTGAATTTGATGGACTTGGAATATGCTAAGCGTTGTGGGTTTTTCTTGGAGCCCTTGCAGTGTCATATTCCATTGAGAGGAATTGATGCTACGCCTTTGGCCAAGAATAAGCCTCAATACTGGACCCAGCTGACCATGTGCATGGCTCCTGCACATCAGGAGGTTATTCGCTTTCTGGTGTTGCATAATCTGCATGATGTGGTCGTGTTGGGGTTGCCATGGCTACAAGCCCATAATCCAGTATTAGATTGGAAATCCATGTCAGTGTCCAGCTGGGGTTGTCAGGGGGTACATGGTGATGTTCCATTTCTGTCAATTTCGTCATCCACTCCTTCTGAGGTCCCAGAATTCTTGTCTGATTACCGGGATGTATTTGATGAGCCCAAGTCCAATACCCTACCTCCGCATAGGGATTGTGATTGTGCTATCAATTTGATTCCTGGTAGTAAATTCCCAAAAGGTCGATTGTTTAATTTGTCCGTGCCTGAGCACACCGCTATGCGCAGTTATGTGAAGGAATCCCTGGAGAAGGGGCATATTCGCCCGTCATCGTCGCCGTTAGGAGCAGGGTTCTTTTTTGTAGCCAAGAAGGATGGTTCGCTGAGACCTTGTATAGATTACCGCCTTCTTAATAAGATCACGGTTAAATTTCAGTACCCCTTGCCATTGTTATCTGATCTGTTTGCTCGGATTAAGGGGGCTAGTTGGTTCACAAAGATAGATCTTCGTAGTGCGTATAATCTGGTGCGAATTAAGCAAGGTGATGAATGGAAAACTGCATTTAATACGCCCGAGGGTCATTTTGAGTATCTCGTGATGCCGTTCGGACTTGCCAATGCTCCATCAGTGTTTCAGTCCTTTATGCATGACATCTTCCGAGAGTACCTGGATAAATTCCTGATTGTGTACTTGGATGACATTTTGATCTTCTCGGATGATTGGGAGTCTCATGTGAAGCAGGTCAGAACGGTTTTTCAGGTCCTGCGTGCTAATTCTTTGTTTGTGAAGGGATCAAAGTGTCTCTTTGGTGTGCAGAAGGTTTCATTTTTGGGGTTCATCTTTTCCCCTTCTACTATCGAGATGGATCCTGTTAAGGTCCAAGCCATCCATGATTGGACTCAGCCGACATCTCTGAAAAGTCTGCAAAAGTTCCTGGGCTTTGCTAATTTTTATCGTCGCTTCATCTGCAATTTTTCTAGTATTGCTAAACCATTGACCGATTTGACCAAGAAGAGTGCTGATGTGGTCAATTGGTCTTCTGCTGCTGTGGAAGCTTTTCAAGAGTTGAAGCGTCGTTTTTCTTCTGCCCCTGTGTTGTGTCAACCAGATGTTTCTCTTCCGTTCCAGGTCGAGGTTGATGCTTCTGAGATTGGAGCAGGGGCTGTTTTGTCGCAGAGAGGTTCTGGTTGCTCAGTGATGAAACCATGCGCTTTCTTTTCCAGGAAGTTTTCGCCTGCTGAGCGTAATTATGATGTGGGCAACCGAGAGTTGCTGGCCATGAAGTGGGCATTCGAGGAGTGGCGTCATTGGCTTGAAGGAGCTAAGCATCGCGTGGTGGTATTGACTGATCATAAGAACTTGACTTATCTCGAGTCTGCCAAGCGCTTGAATCCTAGACAAGCTCGTTGGTCGTTGTTTTTTGCCCGTTTTGACTTTGTGATTTCGTACCTTCCGGGCTCTAAAAATGTGAAGGCGGATGCTCTGTCTAGGAGTTTTCTACCCGACTCTCCGGGTTTATCTGAGCCGGCGGGTATCCTCAAGGAAGGAGTAATTGTGTCTGCCATCTCCCCTGATTTGCGGCGTGTGCTGCAAAAATTTCAGGCTAATAAACCTGATCGTTGCCCAGCGGAGAAACTGTTTGTCCCTGATAGGTGGACGAATAGAGTTATCTCTGAACTTCATTGTTCGGTGTTGGCTGGTCATCCTGGAATCTTTGGTACCAGAGAGTTAGTGGCTAGATCCTTTTGGTGGCCCTCTCTGTCGCGGGATGTGCGTGCTTTTGTGCAGTCCTGTGGGATTTGTGCTCGGGCTAAGCCCTGCTGTTCTCGTGCCAGTGGGTTGCTTTTGCCCTTGCTGGTCCCGAAGAGGCCTTGGAAACATATCTCTATGGATTTTATTTCTGACCTTCCCGTTTCTCAAAAGATGTCAGTCATTTGGGTGGTCTGTGATCGCTTTTCTAAGATGGTCCATCTGGTACCCTTGTCTAAATTGCCTTCCTCCTCTGATTTGGTGCCTTTGTTCTTCCAGCATGTGGTTCGTTTGCATGGCATTCCAGAGAATATTGTTTCTGACAGAGGTTCCCAGTTTGTTTCGAGGTTTTGGCGAGCTTTTTGTGGTAGGATGGGCATTGACTTGTCTTTTTCCTCGGCTTTCCATCCTCAGACTAATGGCCAGACCGAGCGAACCAATCAGACCTTGGAAACATATCTGTGGTGCTTTGTTTCTGCTGATCAGGATGACTGGGTGTCCTTTTTGCCTTTGGCTGAGTTCGCCCTTAATAATCGGGCCAGCTCGGCTACCTTGGTTTCACCGTTTTTCTGCAATTCTGGGTTCCATCCTCGTTTCTCTTCTGGACAGGTTGAGTCTTCGGACTGTCCTGGTGTGGATACTGTGGTGGACAGGTTGCAGCAGATTTGGACTCAGGTAGTGGACAATTTGACCTTGTCCCAGGAGAAGGCTCAACTTTTCGCTAATCGCAGACGCCGTGTGGGTCCCCGACTTCGTGTTGGGGATCTGGTTTGGTTATCTTCTCGTCATATTCCTATGAAGGTTTCCTCTCCTAAGTTTAAACCTCGTTTTATTGTTCCGTATAGGATTTCTGAGGTTCTTAATCCTGTGTCTTTTCGTCTGACCCTTCCAGATTCTTTTTCCATACATAACGTATTCCATAGGTCATTGTTGCGGAGATACGTGGCACCTATGGTTCCATCTGTTGAGCCTCCTGCCCCGGTTTTGGTGGAGGGGGAATTGGAGTATATTGTGGAGAAGATTTGGGATTCTCGTGTTTCAAGACGGAAACTCCAGTATCTGGTTAAATGGAAGGGTTATGCTCAGGAGGATAATTCCTGGGTTTTTGCCTCTGATGTCCATGCTCCCGATCTTGTTCGTGCCTTTCATGTGGCTCATCCTGGTCGGCCTGGGGGCTCTGGTGAGGGTTCGGTGACCCCTCCTCAAGGGGGGGTACTGTTGTGAATTCTGTGGCAGAGTTCACTCCTGTGGTCACAAGTGGTACTTCGGCTGATTCTCTCTGGGATCTTCCGTTTGTGGAGGAAAGTGGTACTGCAGCTTCTGAGTTTCCTCCCTCAGGTGATCTGGTGAGCTCGTTAGCTTCTTCTCTACTTAACTCCACCTGATGCTTTGATCTATGCTTCCTGTCAATGTTTCAGTGTGGGACTTGTTTTTTCCCTGGATCATTCCTGTGGCCTGCTGCTCTGCAAAGCTAAGTTTTGCTTATGTTATTTTGTTGCTATTATTCTGTCCAGCTTGCTTTATTGGTTTTTCTCGCCTGCTGGAAGCTCTGAGACGCAGAGGGACCACCTCCGTACTGTTAGTCGGTGCGGAGGGTCTTTTTGTCCCCTCTGCGTGGTTTTTTATAGGTTTTTGTGCTGACCGCAAAGTTATCTTCCCTATCCTCGTTCTGTTCAGCTAGTCGGGCCTCACTTTGCTAAATCTGTTTCATCTCTATGTTTGTGTTTTCATCTTACTCACAGTCATTATATGTGGGGGGGCTGCCTTTTCCTTTGGGGAATTTCTCTGAGGCAAGGTAGGCTTATTTTTCTATCTTCAGGATTAGCTAGTTTCTCAGGCTGTGACGAGGCGCCTAGGTTCTGGTCAGGAGCGCTCCACGGCTACCTTTAGTATGGTTTGATAGGCTTAGGGATTGCGGTCTGCAGAGTTCCCACGTCTCAGAGCTCGTTCTATTATTTTGGGTTATTGTCAGTTCACTGTATGTGTCCATTGTGATTCTGAATTGCCTTTCATAACAAATCACTCCATCCTAGCCTGTATTGTACTGCACCTGCTAGAATACTGACTGCAGGCGGAGGACCCCTCCTAATCTCTCCATCCTAGCCTGTACTGTACTGCACCCGCTAGAATACTGACTGCAGGGGGAGGACCCCTCCTAATCACTCTATCCTAGCGTGTACTGTACTGCACCCGCTAGAATACTGACTGCAGGAGGAGGACCCCTCCTAATCACTCCATCCTAGCCTGTACTGTACTGCACCCACTAGAATACTGACTGCAGGCAGAGGACCCCTCCTAATCACTCCATCCTAGCCTGTACTGTACTACACCCGCTAGAATACTGACTGCAGGAGGAGGACCCCTCCTAATCACTCCATCCTAGCCTGTACTGTACTGCACCTGCTAGAATACTGACTGCAGGAGGAGGACCCCTCCTAATCACTCCATCCTAGCCTGTACTGTACTGCACCTGCTAGAATACTGACTGCAGGCGGAGGACCCCTCCTAATCACTCCATCCTAGCCTGTACTGTACTACACCCGCTAGAATACTGACTGCAGGAGGAGGACCCCTCCTAATCACTCCATCCTAGCCTGTACTGTACTGCACCCGCTAGAATACTGACTGCAGGCGGAGGACCCCTCCTAATCACTCTATCCTAGCCTGTACTGTACTACACCCACTAGAATACTGACTGCAGGAGGAGGACCCCTCCTAATCACTCCATCCTAGCCTGTACTGTACTGCACCCGCTAGAATACTGACTGCAGGCGGAGGACCCCTCCTAATCACTCCATCCTAGCCTGTACTGTACTGCACCCGCTAGAATACTGACTGCAGGCGGAGGACCCCTCCTAATCACTCCATCCTAGCCTGTACTGTACTGCACCCGCTAGAATACTGACTGCAGGCAGAGGACCCCTCCTAATCACTCTATCCTAGCCTGTACTGTACTGCACCCGCTAGAATACTGACTGCAGGAGGAGGACCCCTCCTAATCACTCCATCCTAGCCTGTACTGTACTGCACCCGCTAGAATACTGACTGCAGGCAGAGGACCCCTCCTAATCACTCCATCCTAGCCTGTACTGTACTGCACCCGCTAGAATACTGACTGCAGGAGGAGGACCCCTCCTAATCACTCCATCCTAGCCTGTACTGTACTGCACCTGCTAGAATACTGACTGCAGGCGGAGGACCCCTCCTAATCACTCCATCCTAGCCTGTACTGTACTGCACCTGCTAGAATACTGACTGCAGGAGGAGGACCCCTCCTAATCACTCTATCCTAGCCTGTACTGTACTACACCCGCTAGAATACTGACTGCAGGAGGAGGACCCCTCCTAATCACTCCATCCTAGCCTGTACGGTACTACACCCGCTAGAATATTGACTGCAGGAGGAGGACCCCTCCTAATCACTCTATCCTAGCCTGTACTGTACTACACCCGCTAGAATACTGACTGCAGGAGGAGGACCCCTCCTAATCACTCCATCCTAGCCTGTACTGTACAGCACCCGCTAGAATACTGACTGCAGGAGGAGGACCCCTCCTAATCACTCCATCCTCGCCTGTACTGTACTACACCCGCTAGAATACTGACTGCAGGCGGAGGACCCCTCCTAATCACTCCATCCTAGCCTGTACTGTACTGCACCCGCTAGAATACTGACTACAGGCGGAGGACCCCTTTGTAATCACTTTTTCCCACTTTACACATTAGGTCTCCCTCACACGAGCAATGATTCTCTCTTCCTAGAGAATTGGATTGATTATGGCAATGACAGTTGCCTCACACTCAGAGCAGTGTTATCTTTCTGTAATCTGATTCTCTCACAAGAGAAAATTGTATCCGAGAACTTAATTTCTCCATTGTCGGAGTCCACATATATATCGGAATGCACTGTGATGACATGCAGTCCGATGTGTCACATGCACCTATAGCCTTGTATGGTGAAATTGATCGGATTTGCAGAGCCACACGTGTGCAATAGTATAGTATATGCCACAGTTTATATGTCAAAGTATAGTGTATGTCAAAGTATAGTGCATGTCATAGTATAGTGTATGTCAAAGTATAGTGTATGTCAAAGTATAGTGCATGTCATAGTATAGTATATGCCACAGTATAGTATATGCCACAGTATAGTATATGCCACAGTTTATATGTCAAAGTATAGTGTATGTCAAAGTATAGTGTATGTCAAAGTATAGTGCATGTCATAGTATAGTATATGCCACAGTATAGTATATGCCACAGTATAGTATATGCCACAGTTTATATGTCAAAGTATAGTGTATGTCATAGTATAGTGCATGTCATAGTATAGTATATGCCACAGTATAGTATATGCCACAGTATAGTAAATGCCACAGTATAGTGTATGCCATAGTATAGTGTATGCCATAGTATAACATTGTGCCAAGTGCTCTCCGGCATATACTCCTCCAGCTGCTGTGAGCGCGCCCTGCGCACGTGCACTGCTGCTTCCTGGTATGAGCAGAGCACGGCATGTGGAGGCTCCGCCCCTTCCCGTGACATCATCGCTCACAGGAGCAGCTCAGCTCCAGTAGTCCAGTCTGAGTCTGCAGAGGCCGTGTGCTGAGCTGGCTGTGTGCACTGTGTAGGGCGGGTTGCAGGATGAGCCGGGGTCTGTATACTATAGCACAGAGGTATCACGTGTCCTCTCTGTGACGCCATGAGCCTGCTGTAGCCGCTGTGTACTATCACAGGAGTCTCTGCCCGTCCTACCTGCTCATCCATGTACTAATCACGCTGCAGGATGCTCCCCACTCCTGTGCACTCACATGTTGGGCGCGGAGAGTTCACTGACGTGTATGACCCGGCTGAGGACACGTTTCTTTTAATTGATGCCTTGGAGAAGGAGGCGGAGGAGCTGAAGTCTGGGTAATTCGAATATTTGTGTAGAACCAGGGCTGCTCCATATATCCACTCAGCGGATTTAGGACCTGTCTGCTGCCCCTAGCACCCAACCCTAGCACCCAACCCTAGCACCCAACCCTAGCACCCAACCCTAGCACCCAACCCTAGCACCCAACCCTAGCACCCAACCCTAGCACAGCTTCCACTTGTCATGAGGTGAATACAGGCTATAGGTAATGTTGAGCGAATTTGCTCGGGTTCCCCCTTATTCGGCTAGCTATAGCGCTTACCATATACTGGAGCGCCCCGATAATCAGCTGGCCAGTATGCGGCCATGTGACAGGCACATGCATGGGGAGCCCAGCACACAGGGATAATACTACTGTATATGCGCTTACCGTATACTGGAGCGCCCCGATAATCAGCTGGCCAGTGCGCGGTGGCCGTGTGACCGGCACATGCATGGGGAGCCCAGCACACAGGGATAATTCTACTGTATATGCGCTTACCGTATACTGGAGCGCCCCGATAATCAGCTGGCCAGTGCGCGGCGGCCGTGTGACCGGCACGTGCATGGAGAGCCCAGTACACAGGGATAATACTACTGTGTATGCGCTTACCGTATACTGGAGCGCCCCGATAATCAGCTGACCAGTGTGCGGCGGCCGTGTGACCGGCACATGCATGGAGAGCCCAGCACACAGGGATAATACTACTGTATATGCGCTTACCGTATACTGGAGCGCCCCGATAATCAGCTGACCAGTGTGCGGCGGCCGTGTGACCGGCACGTGCATGGAGAGCCCAGCACACAGGGGTAATACTACTGTATATGCGCTTATTGAACTTCTATTTCTGATTTTACACTAAATGGATGAAAGAATGGAACTCCATAAGAAAGCGGCCCGTGTGCCTGATAGAGGCGCTGCTCTGGGATAACTGCAGGAAAATATACAGCTCAATGTCTAGTTCCTGAATACTACTAACAAAAGACTGACCGTTCCCTCCATACAGGATTCGGGTGTGAACAGGCGCCATCTCCATATATAACGCACAAATAAAGCTGCACCCTATAGCGCTATAGCATGCAAACGTGACATATGAGAGAGTCGCCTTATCGCAGCTGCCGGGTACACATGAATTGGCCTATTTATGCACTAATTATTCAGGTTTTTTCTATTTTCTAAAGCAGCAATGTAGTTTATATTTCATATATCTCATATTTCATGTTTGCATGCTATAGCGCTGCAGAGTGCGGCTTTATTTGTTAGGTCCTGAATATTCTGAAAATAACAAACGTAACTTATAACCCCATTCTTTCCCGTAACCGATTCCTCTTATTTTACAGAGTGGAGATCTGCCTAGAAATTGGCTGTGGCTCCGGCGTGGTATCCGCATTTGCAGCATCACTTATTGGACCTCGTGCTTGGTATCTGTAAGTGAATTGCTTGTGATAAATGCGGTACAGGGATACTCCTAATGCCATACATGGTGTCTCCCCCTATTGGGCGTATACCACATGGGTGTTATGGGGGGTCCTCTGCAGGCGTTTGGGCCTCTCTTATGTGACTGGCGGCTTGTAATACTGCATTAGTTGGTCCAAGTGCTGACATCTGCTGCCCTCCTGTTTGCCGAAGATCCTGAGATCCGACTTGGAGTGATGTAACGTCATCCGGCCACGCTGTCAGAAAAGCCACACTCTGCAGGCGTCACCGATCTTTGTTCATAGTGACAACATAACTGTAGAGAAATTGGAACGTGTCCTAATCATGGGCAACTATTACTATTGGACTGGCATAGCGTGCGATCAGGCACGTGAAGCTTTTTCTCAGAAAGTTTGTTGCCAATTTACTCCACCTGTCCACCTCTACATTTTTAGACAATACAAATGTAGACGAGTCAGAAAAGGTGTTTAAGTCCTCGTTCAGATGTCTGTGCTGCACGTATGCACTCTATCCATGTGTGTAACAACATGTCCCCATTATAATACACTAGATGGTGGCCCAATTCCAACGCATCGGGTATTCTAGAATATGCATGTCCACGTAGTATATTGCCCAGCCCCACGTAGTATATTGCACAGAGCCACGTATGTAACAGGTGAAAAAATAAACATATACCCACCTTCCGAGGGCCCCTTGTAGTCCTGTCGCTTGTGTGTGGTGCACGCGGCAGCTTCCGGTCCCAGGGTTGGATGAGCGCAGGACCTGTGATGACGTCGCGGTCACATGACCGTGACGTCATGGCAGGTCCTTCTCGCATAGCATCTTAAGGCTATGTGCACACTTTGCAGATTCCACTGCGGATTTTTCCGCAGCGGAATTGCAAAATCCGCAGTGAAAACCCATCGCGGTTTTTACTGCGGATTTATCGCGGTTTTTACTGCGTTTTCTTCTGCGGATTTTCAACTGCAGTTTTCTATTGGAGCAGCTGAAAATCCGCAGAAAAGAAGTGACATGCTGCGGAATGTAATCCGCAGCGTTTCCGCGCGGATTTTTCTGCAGCATGTGCACAGCGTTTTTTGTTTCCCATAGGTTTACATTGAAATGTAAACTCATGGGAAACTGCTGCGGATCCGCAGCGGTCAAATCCGCTGCGGATCCGCAGCAAAATCCGCAAAGTGTGAATATAGCCTTAGAACCGAAACCTGCCGCTTGCACTGCCGAGGACAGCACACGCACGGGTGAGAATAACCTTTTTTTATTATTATTATTATCTTTAACATTAGATCGTTTTACCATTGATGCTGCATACACATCATCAATAGTAAAAAGTTGGTCACACGGTTAATAGCTGCGTAACCAGAATGCGTTACACCGCACTCCGGTAACGCTGGCATTAACCCTGTGTGAGGGATGACTGGAGGGGAGTATGGAGCGGGCACTGACTGCAGGGAGGAAAGAGCGGCCATATTGCCACCGGACTGTGGCCGTCGCTGATTGGTCGTGAGAGTTTTGCCACGACAAATCTGCGACTTGGATTCCATGACAGACAGAGGCCGCGACCAATGAATATCCGTGACAGAAGGACAGACAGAAAGACGGAAGTGACCTTTAGACAATTATATAGTAGATGGTGCTATTCACATTTCTGTATATTTTTTGACAGGCCAGTATCCATGCAAAACTCCAAGACGAGCCTGTTTTTTTTTTTTTTTTTTTCTAGTGACATGGATCAAAAAGGCTAATGCAAGTCTAGGGACCTGTAAAGATCACATACAGCACTGGGAGGGTAGCGGTGTACAGTCCGTGTGCTGTGCGCATTAGCATTGTAAAAGACAGGAGAAGCTTTGTCATTTATCCATCTGTGAAAAAAGTGGATGACACGCGGATAACACACTGATGACACACTAATCCAAAACACTGATGACACACTGATCCAAAACACTGATGACACACTGATCCAAAACACGGATGACACACTGATCCAAAACGCGGATGCCACACTGATCCAAAACACGGATGACACACTGATCCAAAACACGGATGACACACTGATCCAAAACACGGATGACACTGATCCAAAACACGGATGACACACTGATCCAAAACACGGATGACACACTGATCCAAAACACGGATGACACACTGATCCAAAACACGGATGACACACTGATCCAAAACACGGATGACACACTGATCCAAAACACGGATGACACACTGATCCAAAACACGGATGACGCACAGATGACACACTGATCCAAAACACGGATGACGCACGGATGACACACTGATCCAAAACACGGATGACGCACGGATGACACACTGATCCAAAACACGGATGACGCACTGATCCAAAACACGGATGATGCACGGATGACACACTGATCCAAAACATGGATGACGCACTGATCCAAAACACGGATGACGCACGGATGACACACTGATCCAAAACACGGATGCCACCTATGCCATTTTTTGTGCACTACAGCAGCCAATCACTGTGCTCAATAGCTCTGCTGATGCAGACGGCACAAGCCACTATGCCCAGTGATTGGCTGTAGCGCTATTGACATACTGTCTCCACAATGACCCACCTCATGGCAGAGACGCTGCACTGGACCTGCAGAAGGTGAATAACCCTGATTTTGTTATTTTTAGATCTACCACTATGAATTACTTAAAAATAAAGTTGAAAGTGTTAAAATGGAAAACATCTTTGAAGTGCTTATCCTTTTCTATTAGACTTTATGACTATTAGACTTTATGAATGAAGATGTTTTTCATTTTTCTGATTTTTACTATGATTTTGTTTCAGATGTACGGATGTCAATCCTACTGCAGCATTGTGCACAATGGAGACTGCACGTGCCAACACTGTGCACATCGACCCCATTACTACTGATTTGGTAATAATAAATAAACCTGTTGAGTTCTCTGCACATTGCTGGTTGGATTGTGTTCCCTTCTCCTCTGCTCCACCTCCCTCATTAAGACTAGAAATGTGTTAGTCTAAGTTCACATTTGCGTTGTGCGCCGCAGCGTCGTCGCCGCAACGCACAACGCAAACAAAAACGCAGCAAAACGCATGCACATGCGGCCCATGCGGCGCCAATGTTAAAAGATAGGGCCGCACGACGCATGCGTTTTTGAAAAGGTCGGCGCCGCACAAAAAATCCAACATGTTGCGTTTGCCGCGCCCAGACAGGTGCGCCCTAACGCCGCATGCGGCGTAAAACGCAACACAACGCATGCACATGCGGCCCCATGCGGCGCCAATGTTAAAGATAGGGCCGCACGACGCATGCGTTTTGTTGCGGCGGCGACGCTGCGGCGCAAACCGCAAATGTGAACGTACCCTTATTTCTCAATAGCATATGCTCATTCTAGCTAGCTGTAGTGTTTCCTGACAACTCAGCTGTAGACACCAGCTCACACATGCAATTCCTCGTTAGTATAGTGGTAAGTATCCCCGCCTGTCACGCGGGAGACCGGGGTTCGATTCCCCGACGGGGAGGCAATAATTTTGCATCTAGAAATTTTATTAAATGTTATAATTTTTACTTTTAATGAATTTGTAAACGTCGCACAAACATTGTAACACATTATAACATATATTGCAATATAATGCGCTGCATGCGTCTGTGTGATAAGGATTTTGTTTGCACAGTATGGGATCATACTCCAGATGTAACTATACCATTTAGACATAAGGACATCTAGGTTTCCAGAGAAGCTGCAATCAAATGATCAATATGTGCAAAGATCTGTCTGCATGTACATAGTAGGCGTCTGTCTGACTGCCGTGTACAAAGAATACATTACACACGTCATAGACTTCTGGTAAACAGCGCCCCTAGTGGCCAGCTCACAGAATCACCATTTGCAACTTGCTAAAGAGGGATTTCTCCCAATTCTGTAGAATGCTGCCCTCTATTCAGATCTGGAGGAGAGATTAGATTTAGTTTTGTACTTGTACCGACTGATGTAGGATTAGTGCAGCATGTTGATGGCTCATTCTATGTTATTGTTGAATATCCATAGCTGCTATTGAATTGCTATATTTCTGGATGCTTGTTCAGTGTGTTATTTTATTATGAAGCATCCACTTGTCCTCTTCCCTGGCATGTCTCCACCGCATTACATATTTTTAAAGGGATTGTACCAAGTACATAAGTTATTACTTATTGATAGGACAAAATATAATTTGTAGATCACAGGGATCCACCGCTGTGACTGCCTCTAATCCCAAGAACGAACCTTATCTGTATGGAGCACCTCCGCTCAATTAATTCTCTATGGGCCTGCTCATCCCGCTGCATTCATCCTCTATGGGCCTGCTCATCCCGCTGCATTCATCCTCTATGGGCCTGCTCATCCCGCTGCATTCATCCTCTATGGGCCTGCTCATCCCGCTGCATTCATCCTCTATGGGCCTGCACACCTCCACTCCGTTCAATCCCCTATGGGCCTGCACACCTCCGCTCATCCCCCTGTGGGCCTGCACACCTCCGCTCCGTGTTCATCCCCCTATGGGCCTGCACACCTCCGCTCCGCTCATCCCCCTATGGGCCTGCACACCTCCGCTCCGCTCATCCCCCTATGAGCCTGCACACCTCCGCTCCGCGTTCATCCCCCTATGGGCCTGCACACCTCCGCTCCGCGTTCATCCCCCTATGGGCCTGCACACCTCCGCTCCGCTCATCCTCCTATGAGCCTGCACACCTCCGCTCCGCGTTCATCCCCCTGTGTGCCTGCACACCTCCGCTCCGTTCATCCCCCTGTGGGCCTGCACACCTCCGCTCCGCGTTCATCCCCCTGTGTGCCTGCACACCTCCGCTCCGTTCATCCCCCTGTGGGCCTGCACACCTCCGCTCTGTGTTCATCCCCCTGTGGGCCTGCACACCTCCGCTCCATTCATCCCCCTATGGGCCTGCACACCTCTGCTCCCTTCATCCCCCTATGGGCCTGCACACCTCCACTCCGTTCAATCCCCTATGGGCCTGCACACCTCCGCTCATCCCCCTGTGGGCCTGCACACCTCCGCTCCGTGTTCATCCCCCTATGGGCCTGCACACCTCCGCTCCGCTCATCCTCCTATGGGCCTGCACACCTCCGCGTTCATCCCCCTGTGGGCCTGCACACCTCCTCTCCGTGTTCATCCCCCTATGGGCCTGCACACCTCCGCTCCGCTCATCCTCCTATGGGCCTGCACACCTCCGCTCCGCGTTCATCCCCCTATGGGCCTGCACACCTCCGCTCCGCTCATCCTCCTATGGGCCTGCACACCTCCGCGTTCATCCCCCTGTGGGCCTGCACACCTCCTCTCCGTGTTCATCCCCCTATGGGCCTGCACACCTCCGCTCCGCTCATCCTCCTATGGGCCTGCACACCTCCGCTCCGCGTTCATCCCCCTATGGACCTGCACACCTCCGCTCCGCTCATCCTCCTATTGGCCTGCACACCTCCGCTCCGCGTTCATCCCCCTGTGTGCCTGCACACCTCCGCTCCGTGTTCATCCCCCTGTGGGCCTGCACACCTCCGCTCCGTGTTCATCCCCCTGTGGGCCTGCACACCTCCGCTCCGTTCATCCCCCTGTGGGCCTGCACACCTCCGCTCCGTTCATCCCCCTATGGGCCTGCACACCTCCGCTCCGCGTTCATCCCCCTATGGGCCTGCACACCTCCGCTCCGTTCATCCCCCTATGGGCCTGCACACCTCCGCTCCGCGTTCATCCCCCTATGGGCCTGCACACCTCCGCTCCGCGTTCATCCCCCTGTGTGCCTGCACACTTCCGCTCTGTTCATCCCCCTATGGGCCTGCACACCTCCGCTCTGTTCATCCCCCTATGGGCCTGCACACTTCCGCTCCATGTTCATCCCCCTATGGGCCTGCACACCCCCGCTCCGCTCATCCCTCTGTGGGCCTGCACACCTCCACTCCGTTCAATCCCCTATGGGCCTGCACACCTCCGCTCATCCCCCTGTGGGCCTGCACACCTCCGCTCTGTGTTCATCCCCCTATGGGCCTGCACACCTCCGCTCCGCGTTCATCCCCCTGTGTGCCTGCACACCTCCGCTCCGTTCATCCCCCTGTGGGCCTGCACACTTCCGCTCCGTGTTCATCCCCCTGTGGGCCTGCACACCTCCGCTCCGTTCATCCCCCTATGGGCTTGCACACCTCCGCTCCGCGTTCATCCCCCTGTGTGCCTGCACACTTCCGCTCTGTTCATCCCCCTATGGGCCTGCACACCTCCGCTCCATGTTCATCCCCCTATGGGCCTGCACACCCCCGCTCCGCTCATCCCTCTGTGGGCCTGCACACCTCCACTCCGTTCAATCCCCTATGGGCCTGCACACCCCCGCTCCGCTCATCCCTCTGTGGGCCTGCACACCTCCACTCCGCTCATCCCCCTGTGGGCCTGCACACCTCCGCTCCGCGTTCATCCCCCTGTGTGCCTGCACACCTCCGCTCCGTTCATCCCCCTGTGGGCCTGCACACCTCCGCTCCGTGTTCATCCCCCTGTGGGCCTGCACACCTCCGCTCCATTCATCCCCCTATGGGCCTGCACACCTCTGCTCCCTTCATCCCCCTATGGGCCTGCACACCTGCACTCCGTTCAATCCCCTATGGGCCTGCACACCTCCGCTCATCCCCCTGTGGGCCTGCACACCTCCGCTCCGCGTTCATCCCCCTATGGGCCTGCACACCTCCGCTTCGCTCATCCTCCTATGAGCCTGCACACCTCCGCTCCGCGTTCATCCCCCTATGTGCCTGCACACCTCCGCTCCGTGTTCATCCCCCTGTGGGCCTGCACACCTCCGCTCCGTGTTCATCCCCCTGTGGGCCTGCACACCTCCGCTCCGTTCATCCCCCTATGGGCCTGCACACCTCCGCTCCGCGTTCATCCCCCTGTGTGCCTGCACACCCTCGCTCTGTTCATCCCCCTATGGGCCTGCACACCTCCGCTCCATGTTCATCCCCCTATGGGCCTGCACACCCCCGCTCCGCTCATCCCTCTGTGGGCCTGCACACCTCCACTCCGTTCAATCCCCTATGGGCCTGCACACCTCCGCTCCGTGTTCATCCCCCTATGGGCCTGCACACCTCCGCTCCGCTCATCCTCCTATGAGCCTGCACACCTCCGCTCCGCGTTCATCCCCCTATGGGCCTGCACACCTCCGCTCCGCTCATCCTCCTATGGGCCTGCACACCTCTGCATTCATCCCCCTGTGTGCCTGCACACCTCCGCTCCGTTCATCCCCCTGTGGGCCTGCACACCTCCGCTCCGTGTTCATCCCCCTGTGGGCCTGCACACCTCCGCTCCCTTCATCCCCCTATGGGCCTGCACACCTCTGCTCCCTTCATCCCCCTATGAGCCTGCACACCTCCGCTCCGTTCATCCCCCTATGGGCCTGCACACCTCCACACCGTTCATCCCTCTATGGGCCTGCACACCTCCGCTCCCTTCATCCCCCTAGTCCGTAGTGAGTTAGTGCTTCCCCCAATCTCACAGGCGTAATGTCTTTCTTGATAATTTGAGCACTATTGTAGGAATATGTCCACTCTGGAGAGCATGGCACCGGTATACCAATATAATGGGCATCTGCTCTTATTGCAGGTCAGCGGATTACTGCCGCGACTACAAGGACACATTGACCTTCTTCTCTTTAACCCTCCTTATGTTGTGACCCCATCTGAAGAGGTATGTTTTTTCTCAAAGAGATTAGTAGATGGAAATCAAAGATGATTGCTTAGTATGATGATGGCTTAGTATGCCAACTCCATTACACTGAACAGCACGGGCACAGGGAGGCAGGTTTATTATAACTGGTGAAAGTAAAACTCTGGCTGCCTTAGGCAAATAAGAGTGCCGCTTTTATTTCCTTGTAAGCGGATTAGAAAATGAAAGCTGTGTTCTGATTGGTTGATATTAGCATGCTATGATTACTTTGCTTACCGTGCATCCACAATCCCTTACATCATGTTCTGATTTGCTACACAGCTTGTATTGTAAAGTATAAGACTATGTGCACATGGTGGGTATTTGCAGCAGATTTTTCTTCACCAAAACCTAGTGATGGCAGGAAAAATGCTGTCTAAAATGTGTGCGTTTTTGATGCGCTTTTTTTCCCCCTATTCATTTCAATGGGTAAAAACTGCTGAAAGCATTGACATGCTGCAGAATTGAAAAAAACACTTTGATGGTTCAAATCCACAAGAAAAAACACACCGCGTGTTCATGAGGTTTCATAAATCTTATACTTTGCTGGTGTTGTAAAGTGCAGCCTTTTTTACTCTTAAAAAAAAAAACACTCAGAAAAAAATGCATCAATAATGCAGCTTTTGACCCGCGGAAATAATGCAGCTTTTGAACCACTGTTAATATCGCTACATAGGTGACTGGAAAACAAGGTACAATGTTCCTATGATTCCATTCGTAGTGATGACATCCGCCAGGGACATTTGCCGTGGGCTCTTTGCTGCTGGCCCTTCCCAACTCTTCGCTTCGTGACATCTTCATTGACGTCTCTCGCAGCCTCTCATACATATTAGTTGCTGTTTTCTTGTAGGAAAAAAAACTTATTACAGCTCTATTGAAATATTTTTTTTATTCTTCTTGATTTTCTAGGTAGGAAGTAATGGGATAGAGGCGGCCTGGGCTGGAGGCAAAAATGGTCGTGAAGTTATTGACCGCTTTCTTCCCCTGGTTCCTGAGCTCCTGTCTTCGAAAGGCTTGTTGTACTTACTTGTTCTAAAAGAGAACAACGTCGGTGAGAGGTTCCGTTACATTATCCTGTCGGCCTTTATGATTTGGCCTGTATTGGTATAACATATGCCTGAAATGGGCAGTGGGAACGTTGGGTTAATTCAGTACATAGTTCTACACAGCTGGATTAGTAGACCACCTATCTGATAGTTTGGCACTATACTAGGTGGTAGACTTGTATGTTCATCCTGAGATTTTTACCTGGATTTTTCTGTAATTAAAAATATGATCCTGAAATTGAGTAAACCGTGGGGCTTTTTTTTTACTTTTCTACTTTCACTTAATTTCAATGGCAAATTTGACATTAATTGACTGGGTGAAAGCGGCATTCATCTGTTTGCAGACTTCTCACCATAATGTTTCTATTTTCAGATGATGTCTTGGAGAAAATGAATTCCTATAGATTGCAAGGATCCGCAGTGCTGTCTAGACAAGCGGGAAGAGAGCATCTCACTATTCTAAAGTTCTGGAAATCGATAGGTTAACAGTGAGCGCAGTGACATGCTGCCGAGTATCCTCTAAGAGGAATATATAGCATAATCCATGTTCTTCACATTACATAGATATCACGGACAGTGAGCGAGCAGCTTGACGGTCTATGGGGATGTAACTTGTCTATTCGGTGAGAGCTGCTGATCTCGCGTTGTGAGCTGATCAGTGGGACGCTCATGGGGAATCTTACAGATGTTAATGACTGATGTATGGAGATAGGACCGGTCTCCATAATCACAGACAGAACCAGGATTCTACAAAATTTGGATACAAATGTTCTCTCCATATATCTAGAAATATCTGGCCATTTGGGGTCTAGTGGCTGTGCTGCATTGAGGATACTTTCCTGAAACTTCGGGGCTTGTCTGTGTCATAGAGAAATTGAAGCCATGCTGTTTTTTCTTTTAACTAGCCTTTTTGCTTACCTGGTAATGCCCCTGCTGCTCCAGAAGCTTCTTTCCATTGCTCCCTCTGCTCTTTGCTTGTACGGCAGCAGCGGTGATGTTCTGTCTTCGACATGTGATCACTGCTGCCAATCACTATCTACCTCGGCATCAGCCCATTGATTGGCTACAGTGGTCACATGATGTAGAGGCAATGTCTTCTGTGACCTGGTTAGTATGAACAGCATTGTCCTAATTTTATTCTGAAAACATATATCCTACTTTCTGGACAAGCCCTTTTTAAATTAAGTACTTCATCTTGTCAAATAACAGATGCCTATTTCCTTCTTCGGCACCATTCCAGCAATGTCTCCTGGGGTATTGTTATGCCACATCAGCCCTGCAGCCAGTCAGCGCTTGCTATTTGGCTGCTGTGCTCTTACTTCCCTCTGACGAAGGTCAGAAAAGGGAAAGAAGTGAGGGTAGAGCGCGCCAATAGTGGCCAGTAATTGGCTGCAGGGCTCACATGGCAAAAAAATGCCATGCAAATGTTGGAACTCTGCCAGTGCAGGAAGTGACTACATTGAATATATGAGTGACTAATTCAGATACTGCACAACCCCTTTAAAATGGTATTCAGTATGTTGATCTATTATAAGATTGCTTTGATTCAGATCTGCAATGAATTTGTGGCAAAATCCGCAAATTTTACGTGTGGATTTGACTTACATTGTAAGGCCATGTTCCCACGTTGAGTATTTGGTGAGTTTTTTACATCAGTATTTGTAAGCTAAAACCAGGAGTGGGTGATAAATGCAGAAGTGGTGCATATGTTTCTATTATACTTTTCCTCTGATTATTCCTCACCTGGTTTTGGCTTACAAATACTGATGGAAAATACTGACGTGTGAACGTGGCCTAAATGGTGAAATTTGCAGTGAAAATTTGTGGCCTTTCTGAAATATAATGAGCATGGTGGGATTTGGAAACTCGTTAATGTGGAATCTGCAGAAAATTAGTGGCAATTATCCACTCCTGGACCTAGCCAATGTGGTGGTTTCTGTTTTGTTTTTTTATATTGGTTATAATTAGTGATGAGCGAATTTACTCGTTAGTCGAGATTTCCCGAGCACGCTCGGGGGTCCTCCGAAAATTTTTTTTAGTTCTCGGAGATTTCATTTTCATCGCCGCAGCTGAATGATTTACAGCTACTAGCCAGCATAAGTACATGTGGGGGTTGCCTGGTTGCTAGGGAATCCCCACATGTGATCAAGCTGGCTAACAGATGTAAATCATTCAGCTGCGGCGATGAAAACTAAATCTCCGAGCACTAAAAATACTCGGAGGACAACCGAGCGTGCTCGAGTAACGAGTATATTCGCTCATCACTAGTTATAATACATACTGAATTAAAGCATTTTACTTCCCACGTGTCTGTACCTCCTTTTTTTTTCTCTTAAATTGTGCTGTGAGATTCACAGGCATGGGAATGCAACAGCCTTGTGCTCCAGTCCACTGCAGGCATCAGGAGCTGCAGTTCACCTGTGTTACATGAAAATTGTGACTTATTGGTGATAGGACTGGTGGATCACATGCAATTCTGAGTTAAGGCCCATGTACACAAATCTAAAAATCTAGTAGAGCAACTGAAAAGGAAAAAAGTTTTCAAAATTTGGAAAAAGGAAAATAAAAGAAACAAAGCAGCGGATACAGAATACCTTAGTTTTGGATCCACGACTGGGATTGGTACAAAAATATTGTGAATACAAACAAAAACAATTTGAGTTTTGGGTTCCTGCTGATCTGACATTGACAATCTCTCATAAGCCCAGGTGTTGGCTGCAGCACTATGGACACGACGTCTCCTCTGCAACTGGTAAACAATCACCATCCTAGAACAACGACATAAGTGCAGTGCTGGACTCTGGGACGGTGATTGCCATGTTTATATTAATTTTAACATAAACATGTTTATGGAGCTGGTTTGTGCAAAGAGGGGACCCCTTTAAGTTTCCATTAGCTTACTGTGCTTCGACCTACGAGCGGGATTACTGTCCTTAGAAATTGTACATTGGTCTGGTTTCCTCATCTCATACAGAATCCACTATGTTGGTAATATCTGTTCTCTTCCCAAATGTGGGGTTTAACACTGGGGATAGGGGGAGGGGAGTAGGGAATGCTCCAGCACTTGGTACCAGCTCAGAAATCATACTCAGTTGCGCTAATACTTCTCATAAAGCCACGTTCACCCATTCAGTATTTGGTCAGTATTTTTCCTCGGTATTTGTAAGCCACAATCAGGAGTGGGTGAAAAAAACAGAAGAGGTGATGTGTTTCTATTATACTTTTCTCTAATAACCCCCCACGACAGCACACATGAGGAGGATGTCATCTCATCCTAATAGGGACAAGAAACACAAAAGAGGTGAAAGAGCCCCTCCTACCTCTATTCCCCAGTGTGTTTCCTGTCCCTGTAGGGATGAAGAGGTCATCCTCTGTGTCATCTACCTTAACTGGGCAGCAGGAGATCGGTCGGTTTTCTCTCCCTCTCCGTGATGCTGCTCCTGTCTCCTCGGGATTCAGGATGTATTCCCCCCAGTCCGCGCCTTTGGGTAAGGTCTGGGAGTTCTTGGGCGGGAGGCCTCTCTGACTTCTCCGGGCCCATTTCCTCCCCCTGTTCCTACTGGTGGACCGCTTTGATGCAAGGGAGTTTTCTTCCGGCTTCCTTCGCTGTAAGCTGTGCGGTCCTGGTGGTTTTTGCGTTCCAGGGTGGAATGTAGTGGGAGATTTGAACAGAGGACACGGTTGGACTCCACCGGAGGATTCCACCAACCGGGGAGAACTGGGGAGGAGCCCCTTAGAATAGAGGCAGGCGCTGGTCCAGTCACCCTATTTAAGGAGCCCAGGACAGAAGGTAAAATAAGGTGGAGCCCAGCGCTATTCCGATCCCTGTGAGTATGCAGGCATTGGGTCTCCTTCAGGGTGCAAGTATGGATACTGAGATTATTTTCTACCTTCTCCTCTCTTTCAGGGGGGCAAGGATCCTGCACCCAGGAGCAAATCCAAAGTCACTAGCCGCAAATGTGCGTTATGTGCCAAAAGACTCCTCCTCACATGGCAAACCCTTATTTCAGGAGTGTATTGAGAAAGGTTTGAAGAAAGAACAGCCCTCCTTTAAAAAGGACATTAAAGGCATTGTACATCAGGAGATACAGGCTTCCCCGGCATCCTATCGGCTAATATCAGCCCCTAGTGCTCCTCCAGCAGCAAAAAAGAGAAAAATTCAGCAGGAAGAGGATTCGGACTCCCAGGAGTCTATGATGGAGGAATTCCAGGAAGAAGGACAACGGAGTTCTGACTCGGAATCACAAGAAAGGAGTTACTACTTTTCCACAGTGAACATGGAGGAGCTCATCATGGCGGTAAGAAGAACCGTGGAAGTGGAGGACGAAAGACCAGCTCGTATGGTGCAAGAAGAAATTTTCGGGGGCCTTCAATCCAAAGAGAAGCTGTTCTTCCCTATACACAGGAATATGCAGGAGCTGGTGCTGGAAGAGTGGGAGACTCCAGAGAAGAGACTAGGCACTCCTTCAGAGTTAAAAGATAGATTCCCAGTCGATAACAAGACTGCAGGATGCTGGTCCGAGGTACTCAAGGTGGATGTTCAAGTTGCCTGGGTAGCCAAGAAGACGACTTTGCTGTTTGAGGATTCCTCTCAGTTAAAGGATCCCCTGGAGCGCAAAATGAAAGGTCTCAGGAAAACCTGGGAAATATCATTGGCCTTGTTAAACACAAATGTGGTTTCTACATCGGTCGCTAGATCAATGTCTCGCTGGTTGGGGCAGCTGGAGGAACACCTGGCAGCAGGGACCCACAGAGAAGAGATCCTCCCATCACTTCCCCTTCTCCATAATGCTACAGCCTTCCTGGTTGAAGCCTTGGTAGAATCTCTGAGTGCTGGGTAGATCGGCGGCCCTATTTAACTCAGCAAGACGAGCCCTGTGGCTGAGATCTTGGAGCGGGGACGTAGCATCTAAAATCAAACTATGTTCCATCCCCTTTAAAGGGAAATATATGTTCAGGCCGGCATTGAATGAGTTATTGGAGAACGTTTCAGACAAAAAGTCGTCGCTACCAGAGTCAAAGAATGCCAAAAAGAGTACAAAAAAATCCTATCGGCACCCACAGGAGCAGCCTTGTTAATACAGAGCCAAAGGGAACACAGGAAGATGGAGCTACCCCAAAGGAGGCCGGGGCAGAAATCATTTTCTCTTCCATGACCAGCGCATTTCTCACTTCTTTCCAAAATGGAGGGACATATCCACCAACCCATGGGTCCTAAGGTCCATCCAGGAGGGGGTAAGAATAGAATTTACGTCCCACCCTCCACAGAGATTAAGAGTTAGGCAGCTCTCTACACAGACACTCCAGTCCAGACTAGAGTCAGGCCTCAAAAAACTAGCTTCAGGGGCAAGGGGCAAGAGAGAAGAGAGACTAACAGGGGTCACTACTCCAGGCTCTTTTTGATAAAGAAACCAAACAGATCCCACAGAATTATAATAAATCTGAAGCCTCTAAACCAGTATGTCCATTACAGAAGATTCAAGATGGAGTCAGTCAGATTGGCTGTTCCCCTGATAGGGAAGGGCTTCGCCATGGCGACAGTCAATCTACAGGACACACATTTATCATGTTCCAATTCACCCCAACCATCGGAAGTTCCTGAGACTCGCAGTGGCCCAGGGGGAGTGGGTCATTCATTACCAATTCAACGTACTCCCATTTGGACTATCGTCAGCACCCACAAAAAAATGTCAGAAGCCATGACCCATCAGAGATCAGCAGATTTATATCGTCCCATATCTCAACGACTTTCTGCGGGTGGCACAGACAGTGCAGGTGTTACAGGGGCACATATAGATGACTTGTCAGATACTGACATCACTGGGATGGTTGATAAATCAACAAAAATCAGATTTGGCTTCCTCCACAAGGTAAACTTTCCTAGGAGTCCTCTTGGATTCACGGGCACAAACATCCTTCTTGCCCAGAGAAAAACCGATCCAACTGATGGCAAGGATAAACATCCTGCGAAGCAGAAGGTTGGTGTCCATGAGATTTGCTATGTCAGTCCTCGGCTCCATGAAGTCTTGTTGCCTGGGCCCAGGTGCATACCTGAGTCCTGTAGCGTTATATACTAGCAGAATGGGATGGATCCCTCAGATCACTGGACAAAAAGGTGTCAATACCAGCCCTGATATGAGCCTCGTTGTCCTGGTGGGACAATCCAAGGAAACTGAAGAACGGATTGCCTTGGGTCCAGACCCCGCTAGTTACCATAGAGGTGTATGCCAGCAAGAGGGGATGGGGGGCCGTTGTCTCCCAGACATCCTTCCAGTGTCTCTGATCGATCAAAGTCAGCAGAACTTCGAACTTTAGGGAATTGAAGGCGGTGGAAGAGACCCTCAGGGCAGCTATTTCAATTATCTGAGGTACCCATGTGAGAGTCTACTCGGACAATGTAACCATAATTACACACCTCCAACACCAGGGAAGTTCGAAGTACGAGGAGCTAAAAGTCATCTCAACAAAGGTGACCTACTATTTTTCACTAAACCCAGACAAAGATGTCTAGGCATAGAGGCCTTGGCCCACCAATGGCAATTCAGTCTGGCTTACGCCTTTCCTCCGATCCCCCTCTTCCCAAGGACTCTATAGAAAGTAAGAGATGAGCAGACCAGGGTCATTCTAGCAGCACCCCTCTGCCCAAAGAGAAGCTTGTATGGCACCATATCCAGCCTAAGCGTAGACGGTCCTCTAATCCTTCCACCAATCAGGGATCTCCTACACCAGGGAACAGTCTATCACCCGGACATAGAGAACTTGCATCTGGCGGCATGGCTTCTGAGTTCTCGATCCTGAAGGCCAAAGGTTTCTCTGAAAGAGTCAACACGCTTCAGAAAAGTAGAAAGCCAGTGACTAACGCAATATACCAGAAGACCTGGAGAATGTTTGTGTCATGGCGTGCACCAGAACAGCCGGATCCCCGACAGGCCAATATCGCCCGGATCCTAGATTTTCTGGATGGATTAGAAAAGGGACTTAGACCCAGTAACCTTAAGGTACAGGTGGCGACGTTGAGCTCATACTTTGACCAGGCCCTTGCGGAACACCGTGGATGAAACGATTCATGACAGTGGCTACACAACTTCCTAGAGCAATAAGTCTGGTCCCCACTTGGGACCTCAATATCGTCCTGAAAGGATTAACACTTCCACCGTTTGAGCCCTTGCAATAATGCTGGACAGGCTGTCCTGGAAGACAATGTTCCTGATGGCAATCACAACAGCCAGGTGAGTGGAGGAGTTACAGGCTCTCTCAATAGGCGAGCCCTACCTGAGGATATTGGAAGACCAGCTGGTGTCCCGTCTAGATCCCTCGTTTCTACCAAATCTGGTTTCAGATTTCCACAGGAATCAGGACATTAATAATACCTTCTTTTTGCCACAATCCAAAGAACAAGAAAGAGGAAGATTTCCATTCCCTTGACGTAAGGAGCGTGGTCTTACATTATCTCCACATAACCAAGGAGTGGAGGAAAGATAAGAACGTATTTATTCAACCCCATGGTCAGAATAGGGGAAAGAAGGTATCCAAAACTACGGTGGCAAATTGGATCAAGAGAGCAATTATTGACGCTTATCAGATTCAGAATCTCATGCCTCCAGAGAGGTTCACAGCTCCTTCCACCATAGCAGTAGCGGTTTCATGGGCAGAAAAAGACAGCCTCCATCTAGCAGATATGCAGAGCTGCTACCTGGTCATCTGTCCACACCTTTATCAAACATTATACACTTGATTTAACATCCGTCAAAGATCTATCATTTGGGAGAAAGATTCTCCAGGTGGTTGTCCCTCCCTAAAGCATTAATCTTTGGTATTTCTCCTGTGTGCTGTCGTGGGGGGGTTATAAGAGAAAATAGAATTAGACTTCTCGGTAATTCGGTTTCTAATAACCTACCACGACAGCACGGGTAATTCCCACCCCTCTACTCAATTATTGGATCTAGTAGTAATAAATATAGTTAAGCATTCATACTATTGTGGTCCTTTCATAATAACACTGTAGAATGGAGGTAGGAGGAGCTATTTGACCTCTTTTGTGTTTCCTGTCCCTATTAGGATGAGACTTCTGTGTGCTGTCGTGGTAGGTTATTAGAAACCAAATTACAGGTAAGTCTAATTCTTTTTTCCGCAAATTGTTCCTGATTGTGACTTCCAAATACTAATGTGAAATACTGACGAAATGGTGAACTTGGGAAGGTGGCCTTAACCTTAGGCTTTACTCACATATCAGTATTTTATCAGTATTTCTATGTCAAAATCAGGAGTGTCCCCAAAACACAGAACAGATGTCAATCTTTCAATTATTCTTTTCTCTGTAAGTTCTCCTTCTGGTTTGGCTTACAAATACTGATGCAAAAATGCTGATGTGTGAATAAGCCCCCTCTACATGTCTGTGTCTCCGATATGTGTTTCATCCATTTTCATGTACCAGAGACACATACACGCCCACCCATTGTAATCTATGGGGCTGTGCTTATGTCTGTGTTTTCATACAGACCATGTGTCCGTGTTACCCATATGTAGACATGTCCGTTTTTTTCCGGCACCACAGATGACCATACGTACCACACATGCATACACAGATGTGATCTGTGTGCTGTCTGTAACACGTACCAGAATAGAATGCAAAATAGAAATTAAATATTTGTGTTAAAGATGTTCAAAGATATAGATTGTTAGATATGATATCCATGAGACATATTTTTTGCCTTGTATGTGTAACTTACATGTATTAACCCAATAAATAAATAAAAAAATGACATGGGTTCCCCTCTATTTTTGGTAACCAGCAAAGGTAAAGTACACAGCAGTGGGCTGTCCATGGTTATTGGGCCCTTCCCAGCCTAAAAATACCAGCCTGCAGCCACCCCAGAAGTGGAGCATCACATGAAATGCCTTCACTCTTCAAGATTGTATAATTTAAGAAACTACTTGAACACTAGAAATTCAATGAACAAAATATATAGTATATCATATCAAAGTAACAACATTTTATTAGAGACAGCAATAATATGCAATTAAAAACGGGGAGCATGCCACCACATGCAACATAAACATGAATAGAAGATGTATAGTATATATAGAGGAATTGGAGAATGTATGACCGTAATATCAAAAAATAAATAGCATGTTGTTCAAGTAATAAAGTACAGTGCATAAAAAGTTTATATAGTGGTAGTCATCCAAGTGATATTGAATGAATTAAAAAGATAATTCATGTATGGCAGTATCCATTATGTGCACAGTCGCAGTAAAGTGTCTCAGTTAGGGTATAGACCAAGGTGAATCTCTATAGAAATAAGAATAAAGTAGATGAACTAACCAGGATTCATGCTGCATGTTTTGCCACTAGTGCCCCACACTCCAACACGAGTTTCACTTTGTTTCATCAGGGTGTGATAATGAAGGAGCGCTCGATCGAAGTTTATATAAGATGGCTGCAAACATTTGACCAATTAGGATAAGCTTACCAAAGTGCCTGTTATCAGGAGCATTACATGCTGCCGCGGCGGTTGCGTCCCTATCGCGAGTCTCACAGCAACGCCATCAGAGGGACACCATCATGTCACAAGCGAGGCGCACAAGCGGGCACGCGCACACAGCAGAATCATGTCAATCACGCAACATCTGAGCGGTCATTGTATGTAAGGGCAAGAGTGATGGCATATTGATAAATAATTGCCAGTGGAATCAAGACCCCTTTGATACAATTATTCCTATTTTTGCAACTCTGCTTTCTTTATCGCCTCTCATTGGGGGACACAGGAACCATGGGTGTATGCTGCTGCCACTAGGAGGCTGACACTATGCAAATAAAAAAGTTAGCTCCTCCTCTGCAGTGTACACCCCACCGACTGGCATTAAACTCTTCAGTTTAGCTTAGTGTCAGTAGGAGGTGGACACGGGTCTTTCATTAGACCATTATCTACCTCAATGTGCGTCGTTTCTTTTCAGGTTTTTTCCAGAGAGATACAGGGTGAGCAGTCACACCTGTATTCCCACAATGCGGACTATGAGTACGGCGTGTACTGCCACCCCGTATCCTCATAGATCCCTCACCAGGACCAAGATCCTAGCACAGAAGCGTGCTCAGAAGTCCGGTCCTGGCTCCGTCCCCCACCCACTCGCCTACCAGAGCCTGTCGGTTGGAGGAGACGAGGACGTCCATCGCAGCTCCGTGGACGTCTCAATCCCCTCAGGTTAGTAACGGCGTGGGATGTTTAGGTGAGTATTTCCCCTCCATTCCCCCGGGATCTTTTCTCCAGATGTCCCCCGGTCCTCCCTCATGGCGTTTATTTTAGAGGGATCCCAGGGACAGCCACAAGGGCAGTAACTCATTTTCCTCCTAAGCTCTCCTTCATTGGCGGCCGCAGTTCTCTCCCTGTAGCCGCACAGCCACTATGTCTCCCTTACAGAGTCACAGCCTAGCAGGCTGCCGCGCCGCTTCCCCCTGCGGTCTCACTGCTCGGCGGCCACAATGCGTCCTGTGTCTGCACGGTGTCCTTGGCAGGATGCCGTGCCACTTACTTTCTGCGGCGCTCCGGCGCTGCGATTCTCCGGCGCCGCGATTCTCCGGCGGCGCTCCGGCGCCGCGATCCTCCGGCGGCGCCGGCCTCTAATTTAGGTCCCGGCTTCTGCCAGGGCCTACTTCTGGCGCCGCGACCCCGCCACTTCCGCTTTCCCGGGCAGCCTTGGCAGGCTGCCCCTCTACTCAGTCCCTGCGGCGCACTGCTCCGGCGCCGCGGTTCCCTTCTCCGGCGGCGCCGGCCTCTAATTTAGGTCCCGGCTTAGGCCGGGGCCTGCTTCCGGTTTCTCGGCTCCTCACTTCAGGTTCTTACTGTGCCCTGCCTACCTGCGCCCCTGCATCTGGCTCTGCCCCCTTCCTCCTGGGACACTCGTCTGGTGTGAGCACCGCTTTGTACCGGCAGCAGCACCAGCTCTCGCAAGCGCACCCGCACTTCGCACGCATCTTCTGTGGGCACAGCTCTATCTGCACTGAATACAGCTCCTCAGGGCACTCCATCGACAAGTGGGACATCTTCCAGGACTGGGTCCGTGAGTAGCTGCACTGCAGACTGACACCCCCCTCTGCCCACTGTCCCCTAACCCACTGGCATCTTCAGGGTCCCTCAAAATGTCTACCTCTAAAGGGGGCCGCTCTCGTCCCCCTACCTCTTCATCTTCTGCCTTAGTCACGTACTTTGCATGTTCGTCCTGTAACAGCAAACTTCCCTCAGGTCAGTCCTCCCCGCTGTGTCAGTCCTGCAGCAACCCGATTGTTCCCACCGCCCAGGATCCCCCGGCTGTTCCGCCTGAGAGTGATCCCCCATCCCAGGCTGGGCCGCCTCTCTGTCACAATCGGTGGCCGATTTAACACGGGTATCTCAAACCCTAGTGTCCGCGCTGGATCGGTTACCCCTGCAGACCCCTGCAGTGGCCAGCGGGTTGCAGGAACCGCCGCCCGAGCCCTCCTTGATAAGCCACAAAAGGTCCAGACAGGAACGTCGGTCTGAGTCCTCTTCGCGCTCCATCTCGCCGCTCGTCCCTCCCCCGCGGTTGGTGTCCCACCGATCCTCCTCCCCGGAGTCAGGCGAGGCATTATCTGATGCGCCCTCGGAGGATATTTCGGAGCTGGATCCTAACCAAATCGCCACCATGAGTGAGACAGTCAAGAACCTCATTGGGGCAATAAACCAAACCTGTGGCATCAAGGATCCCTCTACGGAACCCACAGATCAGGCGGTTTCGTTTAGACGGGCCAAACCACCTTCTAAATTTTTCGCTCCTCATCCTGAATTCGAGGAAATCTTGTCCAGAGAGAGAGAGAACCCCACTAGGCGTTTTCAGAGGGGAAAACGCCTGGGTGTGCTATATCCTTTTTCTCCAGAACTTACCACCAATTGGACGGTCTCTCCCTCGGTGGATCCACCTGTGTCCAGGCTGTCCACCAACACGGTGCTTCCTCTGTCCGGCGGAGCATCTCTGAAGGATTCTAACGATAGAGTTATAGAATCCTTTGCGAAATCTGCTTTTGAAGCAGCTTCAGCGGCTCTATGTCCAGCTTTTGCGTCCACTTGGGCTTCAAAATCCATCTCAAAATGGGCCAAGGATCTTCGGCGAGGTATCCTGGACGGGGCGCCTCCCGCGCAATTAGCGGAACTTGCCAACCAGATTTCCCACGCTGGTGAATACCTGGTTTCCGCCTCCCTGGATGTCGCGTCTTGTGCGGCTCAAGCTTCCAGCAATGCCGTTGCTATCCGCCGGACCGTTTGGCTCAAGGCCTGGCAGGCGGACTTGTCCTCCAAAAAGTCCCTCACTAGTCTGCCCTTTCAGGGCTCTCGCCTCTTTGGTTCCCAGCTGGACCAAATAATTAAGGACGCCACCGGGGGTACAAGTTCTCTTCTCCCCCAGTCTAAGCCTCGTCGCCCTCCTCCTAGACGACAGTTTCGTTCTTTTCGGGCCTTTTCGTCGCTTTGCTGCGTCAAACTCCTTTTCCCAGCAGCAACAGAGGCCACAGGCACGTCAAGAGAAGAAGGCGGTGTCCTTTAGGCCCACTCCATCCTGGCGTCCTCGCTTCTCCCAGGGTAGATCCTCCAGGCCCAGGACTGGAAGATCCACCTCGGCATGACTCTCGGCAAGACTCCAGCCCAAATCCCAGATTGGGCGGCCGTCTTCTCCTTTTCAGGGACGTCTGGATTTCCGCAGTAGAGGATGCATGGGTCAGGGAAGTTGTATCCTTGGGATACAAAATAGAGTTCGCTTCCCGACCTCGGGATCGTTTCTTCCAATCCCGTCCTCCAAGAGATCCCGCTCTAGTTCCGGGCTTCTTCTCAGCCATCGCTTCTCTGCTCAAATCCGGGGTAATCGTTCCCGTCCCAGAAAAAGAATGCTTCACGGGTTTCTACTCGAATCTTTTTGTGGTACCGAAAAAAGACGGCAAGGTTCGCCCCATTCTGGACCTCAAATTGCTGAACAGGAGATTTCGCCTGAGAAACTTCAGAATGGAATCCCTTCGTTCAGTAATTGCTTCCATGGAGGCTCAGGAGTTTCTATGCTCAATAGATATCCAGGACGCCTACCTCCATGTCCCGATATTTCCCGGACATCACCGTTTCCTGCGCTTCGCAGTGCAACGAGATCATTTTCAGTTCGTCGCCCTGCCGTTCGGTCTCGCAACCGCGCCAAGGGTGTTCACGAAGATCATGGCGGCGCTGATGGCCATCTTGAGAGTCAGAGGCTTGGTCCTATTTCCATATCTCGACGACATCCTCATCAAGGCTCCGTCCTTTGCTCAGGCCCACGAAAGCCTGTCCATTGTTCTCGACACCTTAGCCCGTTTCGGGTGGCTGGTCAACCGGAAGAAGTCCTGCCTTATTCCTTCTCAGCGCATCATCTTTCTGGGCATGCTTTTCGACACTCGTCAGAGCAGAGTCTTCCTTCCCAAAGACAAGAGATTCACTCTTTGTCGGGACATACGCTTGCTCCAGGGTCCTTGGCCTCCCTCCCTCCGTTCGGCCATGAAGGTTCTGGGGAGGATGGTAGCTACATTGGAAGCGATTCCCTTCGCCCAATTCCATTCGCGACCCCTTCAGCAAGCCATTCTGTCTCAGTGGGACAGGTCGGTCTTCTCCCTGGATCGGCCGATCAGACTCTCCTTTCGGGTCAAGCGGTCTCTCAACTGGTGGCTGACGTCACCTCTCATCTCCCAGGGCAGGTCCTTCCTTCCGGTTCACTGGCAGGTGGTGACAACGGACGCCAGCCTGATCGGCTGGGGTGCAGTTTTTCGCCACCTGACGGTTCAGGGCCGTTGGTCGCCGCAGGAGTCATCTCTGCCAATCAACGTCCTTGAAATTTGGGCCATCTTTCTGTCCCTCCGCCACTGGGAAAGGATCCTCAGGGGCCTTCCAGTCTGGATCCAGATGGACAACGCCACGGCTGTGGCATATGTCAACCATCAGGGGGGACTCGGAGCTCCTTGGCCCTTGCCGAGGTATCCAAGATCCTCCTTTGGGCAGAGGCAACGGTTCCGGTGATATCCGCAGTGCATATCCCCGGCGTGGAAAACTGGGCCGCCGACTTCCTCAGCCGCGAGGGCCTCGCGGCAGGGGAATGGTCCTTGCATCCAGAGGTCTTCCATCAGATTTGTCTTCGATGGGGAACTCCGGATGTGGATCTCACGGCGTCTCGAATCAACCGGAAGGTTCCGCAGTTCGTCTCCAGGTCCCGCGATCCTTTCGCAGTGGGCGTCGATGCTCTGGCCATTCCTTGGTCACAGTTCGAGCTGCCCTACCTGTTCCCACCCCTTCCATTACTTCCCAAACTATTGAAGAAGATCAAAGCGGAAGGGGTGCCGGTCATCCTGATCGCCCCGGATTGGCCCAGGAGAGCTTGGTTCGCAGAGCTCGTCAACCTTCTCGCGGACGCTCCCTGGCGCCTTTCAGACAGGCCCGATCTGCTGTCCCAGGGTCCGATGTGCCACCCGAATTCTCGGTCGCTCAGTTTAACGGCATGGCTGTTGAGACCGCGGTTCTAAGAGCGTCCGGCCTTTCGGACCGGGTGATTCACACCATGATTCAGGCTCGGAAGCCTTCGTCTTCCAGGATCTACTACCGCACCTGGAAGGCCTACTTCCGTTGGTGCGAGTCCAACCGCGTTCCGCCTATGGTTTTTTCCCTGCCTTCTCTTTTGGCCTTCCTTCAGGCAGGACTGGATTTGGGCCTGGCTCTTAGTTCCCTGAAGGGTCAGGTCTCTGCGCTTTCCATCCTCTTTCAGAAGATCTTGGCCTCTCGGCCACAGGTTAAGACCTTCTTTCAGGGGGTAGCCCACGCCGTCCCGCCGTACAGGGCCCCTGTGGAGGCATGGGACTTAAACCTGGTACTGGACGTTCTGAAGGTTTGTCCCTTTGAACCTCTTAGGGAGATTCCGCTATCAGTTTTATCGTGGAAGGTGGCCTTTCTTGTGGCCATCACATCCATTCGCCGCGTTTCCGAGCTGGTGGCCCTGTCATGCCGTCCTCCGTTTTTGGTCATTCACCAGGACAAGGTGGTCTTCCGGCCCCCACCTTCTTTTCTTCCTAAGGTGGTTTCCACCTTCCACCTCAACGAGGACATCGTTCTACCTTCCTTTTGTCCAGCTGACTCATCCTCTGGAGCGATCGTTGAACAAGTTGGACCTTGTCAGGGCAGTGAGGATCTATCTGGACAGAACGTCCACTTTCCGGAAGACTGATTCCTTTTTCGTCATTCCTGATGGCACGCGCAGAGGCCAACCGGCTTCTAAAGCGACTATTGCTCACTGGATCAGAATGGCAATTTTGGAGGCTTACCGGGTCAAGAACAGAGTGCCCCCTCCTGGGATTAAGGCTCACTCTACCCGGGCAGTCGGCGCCTCCTGGGCTGTGCACCACAGGGCTTCCGCCCTACAGCTTTGCAAAGCGGCAACTTGGTCTTCCATCCACACGTTCGCCAAATTCTACAAGGTCCATACCTACGCTTCGGCGGACGCCAGCCTAGGCAGAAAGATCTTGCAGGCGGCAGTGGTGAGTCCTCTGACCTGATGGAAGTCTGTTTTTCCCACCCGTGGGACTGCTTTGGGACGTCCCATGGTTCCTGTGTCCCCCAATGAGAGGCGATAAAGAAAACAGGATTTTTGGTTGCTTACCGTAAAATCTGTTTCTTGAAGCCTCCATTGGGGGACACAGCTCCCTCCCAATGTTTTTGTTATATGTTCTCTGACTGTTCTCACTAGGGTTGAGCGACCTTCACTTTTATAGGATCGGGTCGGGTTTCACGAAACCCGACTTTTGGAAAAGTCGGGTCGAGTGAAATCGGCCGATCCTATAAAAAAGTCGGGGTCGGCCGAAACTCGAAACCCAATGCAGTGCATTGGGTTTCCATGGTTCCCAGGGTCTGAAGGAGCGGAAACTCTCCTTCAGGCCCTGGGATCCATATTTAAGTGTAAAATATAGAATTAAAATAAAAAATATCCTTATACTTACCCTCTGACGCGCCCTGGTACTAACCGGGAACCTTCCTTCCTTAGAATCAGCCTTCCAGGACCTTCGGTGACGTCGCGGCTTGTGATTGGCCGCGCGGCCGCCCATGTGACCGCTCGCGCGGCCAATCACAAGCCGCGACGTCACCCGCGACGTCACCGAAGGTCCTGGAAGGGCTGATTCTTAGGAAGGAAGGCTGTCGGAAGGAAGCAGGGCGCTTCCGAGGGTGAGTATATTCCTATTAGGTATATACTCACCCTCGGAAGCGCCCTGCTTCCTTCCGACAGCCTTCCTTCCTAAGAATCAGCCCTTCCAGGACCTTCGGTGACGTCGCGGCTTGTGATTGGCCGCGCGAGCGGTCACATGGGCGGCCGCGCGGCCAATCACAAGCCGCGACGTCACCGCGACGTCACGGCAAGGTCCTAGAAGCGCGGATTCGAAGGAGGAAGGCTGCCGGTTAGTACCAGGGCGCGTCAGAGGGTAAGTATTGCAATATTTTTTATTTTAATTCTATATTTTACACTTTAATCTGAATTCCGATACCAATTCCCGATATCTTAAACATATCGGGAATCGGGATCGGAATTCCGATTCCAGATTCAAAAGATCGCCGACTTCATGGCCGACCCCCCACTGGGGTCGGGTCGGGTTTCATGAAACCCGACCTTGCCAAAAGTCGGCGACTTTTGAACAATTTCGACCCGTTTCGCTCAACCCTAGTTCTCACGTTTACAGTTCTCAAGTTTGTGGTTATGGTTTTTCAACCTTGTTCTTTCTCCTACTGCTTTCTCACTAACTGAAGAGTTTAATGCCAGTCGGTGGGGTGTACACTGCAGAGGAGGAGCTAACTTTTTTATTTGCATAGTGTCAGCCTCCTAGTGGCAGCAGCATACACCCATGGTTCCTGTGTCCCTCAATGGAGGCTTCAAGAAACAGATTTTACGGTAAGCAACCAAAAATCCTGTTTTTCCTTATGGTTTTACAACTTTTTTGTGTTAATTATTTTTTAGCCATATGCTATATATTGGCATTTTGTCTATATAAACTCACTACGATATTTGCAGGGCCGTATTTAGAGTTTCTGCTGCCCTAGGCACTTTTAGTGCTGCCTCCCCCATTGGTGAGTATGACACTATCGGCAGTAACTTTGGCAAAAAAATCGCTGATGTGAAAGTAGCCTTTTGCAGCAGATCCGGCAGTTTTTCCACATCTGCCACATAACAGATCACTTATGGCAACACTGCGTTCGGCCTCATTCATTCCCTATGGGACCTGCGGACATGTGCGGCACTTGTGGTTTTGCAGCTATCCGGTAAATGCGGTACTTGCAGCAATGGAAAAAAAACGCTGCTAGCATTGTTTTTTTTTTTTGTCTCACCGCAAGTGCAAAACCACAAGTGCCGCTCATGTCCGCAAGTAGCCATCACTACCTGTCCCTGCACCTTCCTAGCTCATCCCTAACCATCCCTCTGACCTAAAACTACACTATAAAGCTTTAGAAAAACAACTTATTACCCTACATATTCCTATGACTAGATGGTGGCCCGATTCTAACGCATCGGGTATTCTAGAATATGCATGTCCACGTAGTATATTGCACAGCCCACGTAGTATATTGTCCAGCCACGTAGTATATTGCACAGCCCACGTAGTATATTGCCCAGCCACGTAGTATATTGCCCAACCACGTAGTATATTGTCCAGCCACGTAGTATATTGCCCAGACACGTAGTATATTGCCCAGCCACGTAGTATATTGCCCAGTGACGTAGTATATTGCGCAGCCATGTAGTGTATTGCCCAGTGACGTAGTATATTGCGCAGCCACGTAGTGTATTGCCCAGTGACGTAGTATATTGCGCAGCCACGTAGTATATTGCCCAGTTACGTAGTATATTGCCCAGCGATGTAGTATATTGTGCAGCCACGTATATTGCCCAGCCACTTAGTATATTGCCCAGCCATGTAGTATATTGCCCAATTACGTAGTATATTGCCCAGTTACGTAGTATATTGCCCAGCCACTTAGTATATTGCCCAGCCATGTAGTATATTGCCCAGTTACGTAGTATATTGCCCAACCACATAGTATATTGCGCAGCCACATAGTATATTGCCCAGTTACGTAGTATATTGCCCAGCGATGTAGTATATTGTGCAGCCACGTATATTGCCCAGTTACGTAGTATATTGCCCAGCCACCTAGTATATTGCCCAGTCACGTAGTATATTGCGCAGCCACGTAGTATATTGCCCAGTCACGTAGTATATTGCCCAGCCACGTAGTATATTGCCCAGTCACGTAGTATATTGCCCAGTCACGTAGTATATTGCCCAGTTACGTAGTATATTGCCCAGTGACGTAGTATACAGCACAGAGCCACGTAGTATATTGCACAGCGAAGTAGTATACAGCACAGAGCCACGTAGTATATTGCCCAGCTACGTAGTATATTGCCCAGCCACGTTTGTCACAGGTTAAAAAATAAACATATACTCACCTTTCTGAGGGCCCATTGTAGTGCACGGCAGCTTCCGGTCCCAGGGTTGGTATGAGCACAGGTCTTTCTAGCGCAGGCGCGCAGGGCCTGTGATGATGTCGCGGTCACATGACGTCATGGCAGGTCCTTCTTGCGCAGGCCCTGTGATGACGTCGCGATCACATGACTGTGACGTCATGGCAGGTCCTTCTCCCATACGATCTTTGCCACCGGAAGCTGCAACGGAAGATGGCGGCCGGCGCGAGCGACTACGGAGGGTGAGTATAGCAGGTTTTTTTTAAATTATTTTTAACATTACATTTTTTACTATTGATGCTGCATAGGCAGCGTCAATAGTAAAAAGTTGGGGACACACAGGGTTAATAGCGGCAGTAACGGAGTGCATTACCCGTGGCATAACGTGGTCCGTTACCGCCGGCATTAACCCTGTGTTAGCGGTGACCAGAGGGAAGTACGCGGGCGACAGGCACTGACTGCGGGGAGTAAGGAGCGGCCATTTTCTTCCGGACTGTGCCCGTTGCTGATTGGTCGCGGCAGCCATGACAGGCAGCTGGCGAGACCAATCAGCGAATGAATAAGCGTGACAGAAGGACAGACAGAAAGACGGAAGTGACCCTTAGACAATTATATAGTAGATGAGGGCTCCAGGCTACGGCATAGTCTGGGACAGGCAGTCTCCAGGTCTCCATTATCTCTCCGTGCACACCCTCAGTCACTGCCTGTGCTGCACTGTGCACAGGCATCCCTCCACTGGATCCGTTAATCGCTGATCGCAGTAGTATACCGGCAGAGGTGTATCTAGGGTTTCTGGCACCCGGGGCAAGAATTCATTTTGGTGACCCTCCTCCAGCACACATGCGATTTGCACACTTAGTCATGTACCCACGAGCTCCTCTCCCTAATGCTCTCAATGATCAGTGAAAAACAGAGAAGCAGAAGAGAAGCTCGCTATCACAGGACTATAAATATGAAAATCGCATATGAGTGAAGTGTTCATGTGATGACTACTGGAATCTGCAGAGCTGAATCCTGACCTCGCAGGCTTCTAAATTCACACAACTAATGCACTGCACACTTTTAGGATTCTCCCTTGCTGGTGGACAAGCATGCGATTTGTATACTTCTGACCACATTCCGACTAGACGTGACCGGCCTTACTCTGTTCATTTTCATTGAGTGAGGCCACACACGTCTAGTCAGCACGTGACCGCATGAATGTAAATCGACAGCACGACAGAATCCTGACAGCGTGCAGTGCGCACTGTGAGAATACAGAAGTCTGCAGTCACAAAGAATGACTGCAGACTCATTACAAACCTGGACATTCCCTTTAATGCGCCTAACATAAATAAAAATATGAGCATTAGTCAGTATCACAAATAACATTTACATCCGGGTACCTTATAGATGACGTCGTCTCTAGAGCCGTTCTCCTTCTTTTCTTCATCTTGTCCAGACCCCATGATGAGATTTCTCATCCACAGCTCATCTCTGCAGACTTCCATCTTCTCCGCTCTTTTGCAGAAAATCTCCACATGATGCCCTTAAAGATGCAAGTGTCATTATAATGCTCCTGAATAAAAAATTGCCCCTCACTGTATTGTCTGCGCAAAATATGGCCCCCATACTGTCCCTCTTATGGTACATACTTTTTACACTGACCTCTCCTTTACATACTGGCCCCCTCTTCACACTGTCCTCTGATACTGTGCCCCCCCTTTAGGGCCCAGTATTTATACTGTACTCTCTCATTCAACTCCCCCCTCCTTGGTATACTGTCCCCTCCTGGCTGTGCCCTTACACTGTCCCCCCATGCTACGAACCCACTACTCAGTTTCTATTCTGTGCTCACTAACTTTTCTCCTCCCATACTGTCTCGTCACACTTTTCCCCTCCCTCCTCATACTGTCTCCTCTCACATCCCCCCAGTTCACCATACTGTCTCCTAATATATTTACCCCCTCACTTTCTATACTGCCTGCTCACCTGATTCCCCATACTGTGTCTGCACACATCCCATCATCCTCACTCCCCGTACTCTGTCCACATACATTTCTCACATCGCTACTCATACTGTTTCCACGTACTGTACATTCCCGCGTTTGCTACCCATCCTGTCTGTACCCATCCCCCATACTGTTTACTCATATATGCCCCCCATTCCCCTGTACTGTTTCCCCATTTCCCCCTTTCCTCTTCATTTTGTGTCCTCAAATCTCCCCCGCATTAAATCCCCCCATCCCCACTACAAATCTCCCCACACACAATAAATAACCCCATCTCCACTCCAAATCTCACACCACACATTAAACACCCCCATCCTCACTCCAATTCTCCCCACACATAATAAATCCCCTCATCTCCACTCAAATTGCCCCCCCCCCCATGCACTTAATGTTCGGTGTCTTCTGCTCCACTGGAGCACTTACCACCAGTGTTAGCCTCTGCAGCGTGAGTGAGCGAAATCAGCAGCGAGATCACATGATCTGATCACGCTGTTCATATCGCTCTGACCCAGCAGTCAGAGCCTCAATTGTACTCAGTTCTGTAAGATGCAAGTACAAAGTACAATTGATCCCTAGGCAGAGGTGGACACTGACAGCTTGGGGCCCCTGTGCAAGAACTGTGTCTGGGCCCCCTCCTTTTATGGCAACAACGATATATATATATATATATATATATATATATATATATATATATATATATATATATATATATATATATATATATACTGTATATATATAATATCAAGCTGTGTGTGTGTGTGTATATGTCCGGGATTGGCATCTGCACCGTCGCAGCTACAGCCACAAAATTTTGCACAGTCACACGTCTGGACCCCGAGAGCGTCATAGGCTATGTTGTGAGGCGAAATTTTAACCCCGCGCGTTCCAATTCACCAAACAATTTTGCCCCTATCTACATAATGGGGAAAAAAGTGAAAGGAAAAGTGTTGCAGACGTCGCAGCTACAAACACAAAATTTTGCACAGTCACACGACTGGACCCTGAGAGCGTCATAGGCTATGTTGTGAGGTGAAATTTTAACCCCGTGCTTTCCAATTCACCAAACAATTTTGCCCCTATCTACATAATAGGAAAAAATGAAAGAAAAAGTGTAGGAGGCAAATTGACAGCTGCCAGATGTGAACAAGGGGGACTTAAAGAGTGAGAGCGATGGCGCCAAAGAGTATATACCGTACAGTTGCTAAGGTGGGGCCCCGACATGGGATACTCACCACACACGGGGATATGAACACACACACAAAATGCGCCACACACTACCACGTGCTTGAACACATATTACCCTCAGTAAACCTATAGGGAGGGCAGTCAACATAAATGCTCCGCCATAATTAATATAGTAGAAAACCAAAAAAGATGGACACAAGAGCTAAAACTAACAACTTTATTAAGACAATTCAAAATGTTACAAATAAATACATCAATAAAACCAAGTAAGTAAGATGCAAAAAGAGAAGAGGCAAACCTAGTGCCACACACGAATACAGCTATCAAATGAGGAGCAAATCAGCAATAATAAATATACGGAAAAGCCATATATATGTATGTATGAGAACATATAATGATGTTACAAATGGATAAAAAATGTTAGCCCAACATTCAATCTCATCATAGATAATACCAATACCAGTGGGTGGGCAGCTACACAGAAGAAAAAAGCTCCAAAAAATACTTAGCAAGCAGCAGGGAGGTTCAAAGAGTATATTACCATATAGACAGATGTCAAATGTAAACGTTACGTGATGTCTCACCCCTTATGGCTAAACGCAGATATATGGACAAGTGTCAAATATAAGCGTTAAGCACCTCCTCTTCCACGCACGGCAGCAGCAGGTTGGTGTATTTTGCGTTTATTGTTTTTCATCTCCTCCCCATCTGCTATTTGGCTAGTATTATTTGAGCTCGGTCATTTTTACATGGGACTTCCCGGGATTCTATGTAATATACGTCTGCATTCAGCTATTAGGGGTGAGTCTTAGGGGTGGTTTTATTGATGTATTTATTTGTAACATTTTGAATTGTCTTAATAAAGTTGTTAGTTTTAGCTCTTGTGTCCATCTTTTTTGGTTTTCTACATATTACCCTCAGCACACATTTCACCACAAATACACCAACCTCGCCACATAAAAGTCGAAACACAAAAGTCGCCACTCAAAACTCGCCACATGCAGAACTCGCCACATGCAAAAACTAGGCTCTTGCAAAACTCACCACAAGTGCAAAACTCACCTCATGGAAAACTCGCCACACGCAAAACTTGCACACGCGGAAAAATTGCCACATGCACAAAAGTTGCAACACATGCAAAAGTTGCCTCACACAAAACTTGCACATACTCAAAAGGCATCACACATAAAACTCGCCATGCGCAAAACTCGCCATGCGCAAAACTTGCTGCACACAACTTGCTACACTAACCTGTCACATGCAACTCGACACACAAAAAGTTGCTACACGCATGTTGCCACACAAAACTCATCTCACAAAAGTCGCTACATGCATGTCGCCACACGCAACTCAACACACACAACTTGACAAACGAAACTCGCCCTAAAACACACACAAGTCTGGTATTATCCTTCAAAAATAAAAATCTGATTAATAAGCAGACAAACTACAACAAATGTACCATATAGGAAATACGGCAGCTGTCAGTCACATGACCTGTCTATTATGTGTATGTGTGAGCTAATATATACTGCCAGGGGGAGGGCTTCCTGTTGGCTGGGGATTTATCAGGCTGCCAATTTAGCTTACAAATACTGAGGTAAAAATACTGAGCAAATAACATGTGAACGAGGTCTAATACAGGAGGAGATGACACACAGGTATATACTATATACAGGGGAGATGACACACAGATATATACTATATACAGGAGAGATGACACACAGGTATATACTATATAGAGGAGGAGATGACATACAGGTACATATATATACAGGAGCAGATGACCTACAGGTATATACTATATACAGGAGGAGATGACATACAGGTATATACTATATATAGAAGGAGATGACATTCAGGTATATACTATATATAGGGGAGATGACACACAGCAGGTATATACTATATACAGGGGAGATGACATACAGGTATATACTATATACAGGAGATGACATACAGATGTATACTATATATAAGGGAGATGACAAACGTATATACTGAGGTGATGAGGTGAAAATGAGAGGTGTGAGGTGAAAATTAAAAGGTGTGAGTACAAAATGAGAGGAGTGAGGAAAAATAGTGGAGTGATCAGAAAATGACAGATGTGAGGTTGAAATGACAAGTGTTAGGGGGGAATGAGAGGAGTGAGGGAGAAAATGAGAGGTGTGAGGGAGAAAATGAGAGATGTGAGGGGGAAAATGAAATATGTGATTGGGAAAATGAGAGGCGTGATGGGAAAATAAGAGAAGTGAGGTGCTATAACTAACCACAGATATTTACTATGCCCAGGCAACGCCGGGCTCTTCAGCTAATATATATATATAGTGAAAAAATTGGAACAGCATCAAATTACTACCTTAGAAGGCATGCAGAGCTCTCCCGACCAGCAATCCAATGGTCAAAAAGTAATAAACTCAAAAAAAGGAAAAGCAGCACAAAATAATTGAAAAAAAGTGGACTTTAATGCCTGAACGGCGTGGCAATGTTTCGGATGTGTTATCCTTTGTCAATCCGAAACGTTCCCACGCCGTTAAGGCATTAAAGTCCACTTTTTTTCAATTATTTTGTGCTGCTTTTCCTTTTTTTTGAGTATATATATATATATATATATATATATATATATATATATATATATATATATATATATATATATATATATATATATATATATATATGGTATATATATATACTCCCCCGTCCCATCTTGAATGCATGGCTCCCCCAGTCCCATCTTGTATACATGGCTCCCCTATCCCATCTTGAATGCATGGCTCCCCCAGTCCCATCTTGTATGCATGCCTCCCCCAGTCCCATCTTGTATACATGGCTCCCCCATCCCATCTTGTATGCATGGCTCCCCCATCCAATCTTGTATGCATGGCTCCCCCATCCAATCTTGTATGCATGGCTCCCCCATCCCATCTTGAATGCATGGCTCCCCCATCCCATCTTGTATGCATGGCTCCCCCATCCCATCTTGTATGCATGACTCCCCCATCCCATCTTGTATGCATGGCTCCCCCATCCCATCTTGAATGCATGGCTCCCCCATCCCATCTTGTATGCATGGCTCCCCCATCCCATCTTGAATGCATGGCTCACCATCCCATCTTGAATGCATGGCTCCCCCATCCCATCTTGAATGCATGGCTCCCCCATCCCATCTTGTATACATGGCTCCTCCCTCCATCTTGTATACATGGCTCCCCCCTCCCATCTTGTATACATGGCTCCCCAGACTTAAAAAAGACACCTTGCTCAGGTGCCGCCCTAGGCAGGTGTATAATATATATATGTGTATGTATAATTGAGTGTATGTATGTGTATAATATATACATATGTGTACAAAGAAGAACTACTTAAATGTTTGCGCCAGGAGCAGTGTGAAAGACTGGTGGAAAGCATGCCAAGACGCATCAAAGCTGTGTTTACAAATCATGGTTATTCCACAAAATATTGATTTCTGAACTCTTCCTGAGTTAAAACATTAGTATTGTTGTTTCTAAATGATTATGAACTTGTTTTCTTTGCATTATTTGAGGTCTGAAAGGACTGGATATTTTTTAATTTTTATCACTTCTCCTTTTCAGAAATAAAATGCAAAATTTACTGCTTGGAAATTCAGAGACATGTTGTCAGAAGTTTATAGAATAAAAGAACAATTTACATTTGACTCAAAAATATACCTATGACGAGAAAAATCAGACAAACTGAACATTCTGCAGTGGTCTCTTAATTTTTGCCAGAGCTGTATATGTATGTATATATATACAGTTAGGGCCAGAAATATTTGGACAGTGACACAAGTTTTGTTATTTTAGCTGTTTACAAAAACATGTTCAGAAATACAATTATATATATAATATGGGCTGAAAGTGCACACTCCCAACTGCAATATGATAGTTTCCACATCCAAATCGGAGAAAGGGTTTAGGAATCATAGCTCTGTAATGCATAGCGTCCTCTTTTTCAAGGGACCAAAAGTAATTGGACAATGGACTCTAAGGGCTGCAATTAACTCTGAAGGCGTCTCCCTCGTTAACCTGTAATCAATGAAGTAGTTAAAAGGTCAGGGGTGGATTCCAGGTGTGTGGTTTTGCATTTGGAAGCTGTTGCTGTGAGCAGACAACATGCGGTCAAAGGAACTCTCAATTGAGGTGAAGCAGAACATCCTGAGGCTGAAAAAAAAAGAAAAAATCCATCAGAGAGATAGCAGACATGCTTGGAGTAGCAAAATCAACAGTTGGGTACATTCTGAGAAAAAAGGAATTGACTGGTGAGCTTGGGAACTCAAAAAGGCCTGGGCGTCCACGGATGACAACAGTGGTGGATGATCGCCGCATACTTAATTTGGTGAAGAAGAACCCGTTCACAACATCAACTGAAGTCCAGAACACTCTCAGTGAAGTAGGTGTATCTGTCTCTAAGTCAACAGTAAAGAGAAGACTCCATGACCGTAAATACAAAGGGTTCACATCTAGATGCAAACCATTCATCAATACCAAAAATAGACAGGCCAGAGTTAAATTTGCAGAAAAACACCTCAAGAAGCCAGCTCAGTTCTGGAAAAGTATTCTATGGACAGATGAGACAAAGATCAACCTGTACCAGAATGATGGGAAGAAAAAAGTTTGGAGAAGAAAGGGAACGGCACATGATCCAAGGCACACCACATTCTCTGTAAAACATGGTGGAGGCAACGTGATGGCATGGGCATGCATGGCTTTCAATGGCACTGGGTCACTTGTGTTTATTGATGACATAAGAGCAGACAAGAGTAGCCGGATGAATTCTGAAGTGTACCGGGATATACTTTCAGCCCAGATTCAGCCAAATGCTGCAAAGTTGATTGGACGGCGCTTCATAGTACAGATGGACAATGACCCCAAGCATACAGCCAAAGCTACCCAGGAGTTCATGAGTGCCAAAAAGTGGAACATTCTGCAATGGCCAAGTCAATCTCCAGATCTAAACCCAATTGAGCATGCATTTCACTTGCTCAAATCCAGACTTAAGATGGAAAGACCCACAAACAAGCAAGACCTGAAGGCTGCGGCTGTAAAGGCCTGGCAAAGCATTAAGAAGGAGGAAACCCAGCGTTTGGTGATGTCCATGGGTTCCAGACTTAAGGCAGTGATTGCCTCCAAAGGATTTGCAACAAAATATTGAAAATAAAAATATTTTGTTTGGGTTATGTTTATTTGTCCAATTACTTTTGACCTCCTAAAATGTGGAGTGTTTGTAAAGAAATGTGTACAATTCCTACATTTTCTATCAGATATTTTTGTTCAACCCTTCAAATTAAACGTTAGAATCTGCACTTGAATTCTGTTGTAGAGGTTTCATTTCAAATCCAATGTGGTGGCATGCAGAACCCAACTCGCGAAAATTGTGTCACTGTCCAAATATTTCTGGCCCTAACTGTATAATACAGTCATGGTCAAAAGTATTGACACCCCTGCAATTCTGTCAGATAATACTCAGGTTCTTCCTGAAAATGATTGCAATCACAAATTCTTTGGTACTATTATCTTCATTTAATTTGTCTTAACCCCTTAGTGACAGAGCGAATTTGGTACTTAATGACCAGGCCAATTTTTGCAATTCTGACCACTGTCACTTTATGAGGTTATAACTCTGGAACGCTTCAACGGATCCCGCTGATTCTGAGATTGTTTTTTCGTGACATATTGTACTTCATGTTAGTGGTAACATTTCTTCGATATTACTTGCGATTATTTATGAAAAAAACGGAAATATGGCGCAAATTTTTAAAATTTTGCAATTTTCAAACTTTGTATTTTTATGCCCTTAAATCAGAGAGATATGTCACGAAAAATAGTTAATAAATAACATTTCCCACATGTCTACTTTACATCAGCACAATTTTGGAAACAAAATTTTTTTTTGTTAGGGAGTTATAAGGGTTAAAAGTTGACCAGCAATTTCTCATTTTTACAACACCATTTTCTTTTAGGGACCACATCACATTTGAAGTCATTTTGAGGGGTCTATATGAAAGAAAATAATGAAGTGTGACACCATTCTAAAAACTACACCCCTCAAGGTTCTCAAAACCACATTCAAGAAGTTTATTAACCATTTACGTGCTTCACAGGAACTGAAACAATGTGGAAGGAAAAAATGAACATTTAACTTTTTTTTGCAAACATCTTAATTCAGAACCATTTTTTTTATTTTCACAAGTGTAAAAACAGAAATGTAACCATAAATTTTGTTATGCAATTTCTCCTGAATACGCCAATACCCCATATGTGGGGGTAAACCACTGTTAGGGCGCACCGCAGAACTTAGAAGTGAAGGAGCGCCGTTTGACTTTTTCAATGCAGAATTGGCTGGAATTGAGATCGGACGCCATGTCACGTTTAGAGAGCCCCTGATGTGCCTAAACAGTGGAAACTCCCCACAAGTGACACCATTTTGGAAACTAGACCCCTTGAGGAACTTATCTAGATGTGTGGTGAGCACTTTGAACCCCCAAGTGCTTCACAGAAGTTTATAACGTAGAGCCGTGAAAATAAAAAATCGCTTTTGTTTACACAAAAATGATCTTTTCGCCCACAAATTCTTATTTTCACAAGGGTAACAGGAGAAATTAGACCACAAAAGTTGTTGTGCGATTTCTCCTGAATACGTCGATACCCCATATGTGAGGGTAAACCACTGTTTGGGCGCACCGCAGAGCTTGGAAGTGAAGGAGCGCCGTTTTACTTTTTCAATGTAGAATTAGCTGGAATTGAGATTGGACGCCATGTCTCGTTTGGAGAGCCTCTGATGTGCCTAAACAGTGGAAACCCCCCACAAGTGACCCCATTTTGGAAACTAGACCCCTTAAGGAACATATCTAGATGTGTGGTGAGCACTTTGAACCCCCATGTGCTTCACAGAAGTTTATAATGTAGAGCCGTGAAAAAAAAAAATCGAATTTTTTCTACAAAAATGAATTTTTGCCCACAAATTATTATTTTCACAAGGGTAACAGGAGAAATTAGACCACAAAAGTTGTTGTGCAATTTCTCCTGAGTACGCTGATACCCAATATGTGGGGGTAAACCACTGCTAGGGCGCACCGCAGAGCTTGGAAGAGGAGTGCCGTTTTACTTTTTCAATGTAGAATTGGCTGGAATTGAGATTGGACGCCATGTCGCGTTTGGAGAGCCCCTGATGTGCCTAAACAGTGGAAACCCCCCACAAGTGACACCATTTTGGAAACTAGACCCCTTATGGAACTTATCTAGATGTGTGGCGAGCACTTTGAACCCCCATGTGCTTCACAGAAGTTTATAACGTAGAGCCATGAAAAAAAAAATTGCATTTTTTCTACAAAAGTGATTTTTTGCCCACAAATTTTTATTTTCACAAGGGTAACAGGAGAAATTAGACCACTAAAGTTGTTGTGCAATTTCACCTGAGTACGTCGATACCCAATATGTGGGGGTAAACCACTGTTTGGGCGCACCGCAGAGCTTGGAAGAGAAAGAGTGCCGTTTTACTTTTTCAATGTAGAATTGGCTGGAATTGAGATCGGACGCCATGTCGCGTTTGGAGAGCCCCTGATGTGCCTAAACAGTAGAAATCCCCCACAAGTGACCCCATTTTGGAAACTAGACCCCCCATGGAACTTATCTAGATGTGTGGTGAGAACCTTGAATGCCCAAGTGCTTCACAGAAGTTTATAATGCAGAGCCGTGAAAATAAAAATTATTATTTTTTTCCACAAAAAAGATTTTTTAGCCCCCAAGTTTTTATTTTCACAAGGGTAACAAGAGAAATTGGACCCCAAAAGTTGTTGTCCTATTTGTCCTGAGTATGCTGGTACCCCATATGTGGGGGTAAACCACTGTTTGGGCGCACGGCAGAGCTCGGAAGGGAAGGAGCACCTTTTTGGAATGCAGACTTTGATAGAATGGTCTGTGGGCATTATGTTGCGATTGCAGAGCCCCTGATATACCTAAACTGTAGTAACCCCCCACAAGTGACCCCATTTTGGAAACTAGACCCCCCAAGGAACTTATCTAGATGTGTGGTGAGAACTTTGAATGCCCAAGTGCTTCACAGAAGTTTAGAATGCAGAGTCGTGAAAATAAAAAATATTTTTTTTTTCACAAAAAAGATATTGTAGCCCCCAAGTTTTTATTTTCACAAGGGTAACAAGAGAAATTGGACCCCAGAAGTTGTTGTCCAATTTATCCCGAGTACGCTGATGCCCCATATGTGGGGGTAACCCACTGTTTGGGCGCACGGCAGAGCTCAGAAGGGAGGGAGCACCATTTGACTTTTTGAGCGCAAAATTGGCTGTCGTGTTTGGAGACCCCCTGATGTACCTAAACAGTGGAAACCCCCCAATTCTAGCTCCAACCCTAACCCCAACACACCCCTAACCCTAATCCCAACCTGATCCATAATCCTAATCACTAACCCTAACCATAATCACAACCCTTACCCCAAAACAACCCTAATGTCAACCCTAACCATAACCCTAATCAAAACCCTAAATCCAACACACCCCTAATCCTAATCTCAACCCTAACCTCAAACCTAACCCTAATCCCAATACACCCCTAATCACAACCCTAACCTTAACCCTAATCCCAAACCTAACCCTAATCCCAAGCGTAACCCTAATGCCAACCCTAACCCTAATACCAACCCTAATCCAAACCCTAACCCTAATCCCAGCTCTAACCCTAACTTTAGCCCCAACCCTAGCCCTAACTTTCGCCCCAACCCTAACCCTAGCCCTAAGGCTACTTTCACACTTGCGTCGTTTGGCATTCCGTCGCAATCCGTCGTTTTGGACAAGAAACGGATCCTGCAAATGTGCCCGCAGGATGCGTTTTTTGCCCATAGACTTGTATTGCCGACGGATCGTGACGGATGGCCACACGTCGCGTCCGTCGTGCACTGGATCAGTTGTGTTTTGGCGGAGCGTCGGCACAAAAAAAGTTCAATGAAATGTTTTTTTGTACATCGCATCCGCCATTTCTGACTGCGCATGCGTGGCCGTAACTCCGCCCCCTCCTCCCCAGGACATAGATTGGGCAGCAGATGCGTTGAAAAACTACAGCTGCTGCCCACGTTGTGCACAATTTTCACAACGTGCGTCGGTATGTCGGGCCGACGCATTGCGACGGCCCCGTACCGACGTAAGTGTGAAAGAAGCCTAACCCTAAATTTAGCCCCAACCCTAACCCTAAATTTAGCCCCAACCCTAACCCTAAATTTAGCCCCAACCCTAGCCCTAACCCTACCCCTAACCCTACCCCTACCCCTAACCCTACCCCTAACCCTAACCCTACCCCCAACCCTAACCCTACCCCTACCCCTAACCCTACCCCTACCCCTAACCCTAACCCTACCCCTAACCCTAACCCTACCCCTAACCCTACCCCTAACCCTAACCGCTGTTCTCCTGCCGGCCGGCAGATGGAGACAGATGGCGGGCGCACTGGGCATGCGCCCGCCATTTTCTTCTGCCGGCGGCCAGGAGGAGCAGCAAGAGGATCCAGGGACCTAGGTGAGTATGCTAGGGTCCCCGAATCCCCCTATTTCTCTGTCCTCTGATGTGCGATCACATCAGAGGACAGAGAATTACACTTTACTTTTTTTTTTTTTGCGGTCGCCGGTAAACAGTTAATTACCGGTGATCGCAAAACAGGGGTCGGTAATACCGACCCCGATCATGCTCTTTGGGGTCTCGGCTACCCCCGGCAGCCGAGACCCCAAAGATTCTCCCGGTGCCGGCCGGCGGGCGCACTGCGCATGCGCCCGCCATTTTGAAGATGGCGGCGCCCACCGGGAGACACGAGGAGCATCGGGGGAGCTAGGTGAGTATTGGGGGGCCACCTGGGACCCCCTTTCTCTGTCCTCCGATGTGCGATCACATCGGAGGACAGAGAAATTAAAAAGAGATCACGTTTTTGTTTTTTTTTTTGCGATCGCCGGTAAACGGTTAATTACCAGCTATCACAAATGCGGGGTGGGTTAAAAAAACCCCGAATCATGTTCTCTGGGGTCTCGGCTACCCCCGGCAGCCGAGACCCCGGAGAAAATCGGCCTCAGGGGGGCGCTATTGACTTTTTCCACAGTACCCTTAGCGGCCGCCGTTAAAAGACGTATCGGCGGTCGCTAAGGGGTTAAATGAAAAAACACTAAAGAGAATGAAGCAAAAAGCAAAACATTGATCATTTCACATCAAACTCCAAAAATGGGCCAGACAAAAGTATTGGCACCCTCAGCCTAATATTTTCTTCTTGAAAATGATTGAAAACACAAAGTATTTGGTATTATTATCTTCTTTTTGTGTTTTTTCATTTAAGACAAATTAAATGAATTGTCCTAAAGCCAAATTGGATATAATTCCACACCAAACATAAAAAAAGGCTTTATTTTGGCTAAGGTTCTGAACTGGGAACGTCACAGCAGAGGACCCGTGAGACAGAACCGCACGCAGCGCTGGAACGGGGGACAGGTGAATATACTTACCCTCCTGGCGGTCCCTGACTCTCCGGTGGAGATCGCGGTGTGCGTTCAGTGTTTACGCATACCGCGATCTCCCGGGAGCGTCACTCTGTGAGGCCCAGACTGCGCCAGCGCTTGCGCAGTCTATAAAGGCTTCGGACAGAGTGACGCTCCCAGCGTTATATTATATATATATATATATATATATATATATATATATATATATATATATATATATATATATATATATATATATATATATATATATATATATATTAAAAAAACACAGCAGCACATGTACATGAATCTAGGCCATGTGATAACACAGACATATATTCAATATGAATCATACTTCTCAAAAAAAAATTTTTTCATAAAACTTAAGGTACCTTCACACTCAGCGACGCTGCAGCGATACCGACAACGATGTCGATCGCTGCAGCGTCGCTGTTTGGTCGCTGGAGAGCTGTCACACAGACAGCTCTCCAGCGACCAACGATCCCGAAGTCCCCTGGTAACCAGGGTAAACATCGGGTTACTATTAGCGCAGGGCCGCGCTTAGTAACCCTATGTTTACCCTGGTTACCATCGTAAAAGTAAGAAAAACAAACACTACATACTTACCTTCGCTGTCTGTCCCCGGCGCTCTGCTTTCCTGCACTGACTGTGAGCACAGCGGCCGGAAAGCAGAGCGGTGACGTCACCGCTGTGCTTTCCGGCTGGCCAGCGCTCACAGCCAGTGCAGAGAAGCACAGCGCCGGGGACAGACAGCAGAAGGTAAGTATGTAGTGTTTGTTTTTTTTACGTTTGCGCTGGTAACCAGGGTAAACATCGGGTTACTAAGCGCGGCCCTGCGCTTAGTAACCCGATGTTTACCCTGGTTACCAGTGAAGACATCGCTGAATCGGCGTCACACACGCCGATTCAGCGATGTCTGCAGGAAGTCCAGCGACGAAATAAAGTTCTGGACTTTCTGCAGCGACCAACGACATCACAGCAGGATCCTGATCGCTGCTGCCTGTCAAACTGAACGATATCGCTAGCCAGGACGCTGCAACGTCACGGATCGCTAGCGATATCGTCCAGTGTGAAGGTACCTTTACAGTTATAGATGAAATGACGATTCGTAGCGCATAAATTGGCCAATTCACATTAGGAGTTCTTTATCTATATGATGCAGCTTGCAGCTTGCACGTGTTCACATTAGGAGTGCTGGTTGTTTTTTTTCTCTATTTGATGTATGGATGCGGCTGCATCCCCACTGATCGTGCACTCCTCCCATTGACCTTGCAGGTGGTGGCAATCTACTCTACCTGCCCATAAATTGTAGGTTTAGCCCGAAGTGACATGTTTTGTTCAGAGTTGTAGGCTGGTGGCCCAAAAGTGGCATGTATGGTAGTGTAGGACCCATTCGAGGGAGATCACCTTGCCGTGGTTGATGGGCACACATGAATTGGCCAATTTATGTGCTAAGAATCTTCATTTCATCTATAACTGTAAGTTTTATGAAAAAACATTTTTTGAAATTTTTTTTTATAAAAAGCATTTTTGAGAAGTATAATTCATATTGAATATTTGTCTGTGTTTTCACATGGCCTAGATTCATGTACATGTGCTGCTGTGTTTTTCTTTATCTATATGATGCAGCTTGCACGTGTTCACATTAGGAGTGCTGGTTGTTTTTTTTCTATATATATATATATATATATATAGTTACATAGTTACATAGTTATTAAGGTTGAAGGAAGACTATATGTCCATCTAGTTCAACCCAACAGCTACAGCACGTCACTTCTCTTATTTTCCCTCGCTCCTCTCATTTTGCACTCACACCTTTTCATTTTCACCTCACACCCCTCATTTTCACCTCTCACCTCTCATTTTCCCCTCAGTATATGCATGTTTGTCATCTCCCTTATATATAGTATACACCTGTATGTCATCTCCTGTATATAGTATATACCTGTATGTCATCTCCCCTGTAAATAGTATATACCTGCTGTATGTCATCTCCTCCTGTATATTGTATATACCTGTGTCATCTCCTCCTGTATATAGTATATACCTTTATGTCATCTCCTGTATATAGTATATACCTGTATGTCATCTCCTGTATATAGTATATACCTGTATGTCATCTCCCCTGTATATAGTATATACCTGCTGTGTCATCTCCTCCTCTATATACCTATGTGTTATCTCCTCTTTTATATAGTATATACCTGTATGTCATCTCTCCTGTATATAGTATATACGTGTGTCATCTCCTCCTGTATATAGTATATACCTGTGTGTCATCTCCCCTGTATATAGTATATACCTGTATGTCATCTCCCCTGTCTATAGTATATACCAGTGTGTCATCTCCTCCTGTATATAGTATATACCTGTGTGTCATCTCCCCTGTATATAGTATATACGTGTGTGTCATCTCCTCCTGTATATAGTATATATGTGTGTGTCATCTCCTCCTGTATATAGTATATACCTGTGTCATCTCCCCTGTATATAATATATATGTGTGTGTGTCATCTCCCCTGTATATAGTATATACCTGTGTGTCATCTCTTCCTGTATATAGTATATATCTGTGTGTCATCTCCTCCTGTATTAGACCTCGTTCACACGTTATTTGCTCAGTATTTTTACCTCAGTATTTGTAAGCTAAATTGTCAGCCTGATAAATCCCCAGCCAACAGGAAGCCCTCCCCCCTGGCAGTATATATTAGCTCACACATACACATAATAGACAGGTCATGTGACTGACAGCTGCCGTATTTCCTATATGGTACAGTCATTGCTCTTGTAGTTTGTCTGCTTATTAATCAGATTTTTATTTTTGAAGGATAATACCAGACTTGTGTGGGTTGTAGGGCGAGTTTCATGTGTCAAGTTGTGTGTGTTGAGTTGCGTTTGGCGACATGCGTGTAGCAACTGTTTGTGTTGAGTTGCATGTGACAGGTTAGTGTAGCAAGTTGCGTGCAGCAAGTTTTGCGCATGGCGAGTTTTGTGCGTGGCGAGTTTTGTGTGGTGCGTTTTGAGTATGTGCAAGTTTTGTGTGAGGCAACTTTTGCATGTGTTGCAACTTTTGTGCATGTGGCAATTTTTCCGCATGTGGCGAGTTTTCCATGAGGTGAGTTTTGCACGTGTGGCGAGTTTTGCGTGAGCCTAGTTTTGCACGTGGCGTGTTTTGCGCGAGGCGAGTTTTGAGCAGCGACTTTTGTGTTTCGACTTTTATGTGGCGAGGTTGGTGTATGTGTGGTGAAATGTGTGCTGAGGGTGGTATATGTGTTCAAGCACGTGGTAGTGTGTGGCGCATTTTGTGTGTGTGCGTGTGTTCATATCCCCGTGTGTGGTGAGTATCCCATGTCGGGGGTTAAAATTTTGTCTCACAACATAGCCTCTGACACTCTTGGGGTCCAGACGTGTGACTGTGCAAAATTTTGTGGCTGTAGCTGCGACGGTGCAGATGCCAATCCCGGGGACACACACACACGCACGCACGCACGCATTCAGCTTTATATATTAGATATATGTGTGTGTGTGTGTATATATATATATATATATATATATATATATATATATATATATATATATATATATATATATATATATATATATATATATATATATATATATGTGTGTATATATGTCTATGCGCTTGTGTGTATACACACACACACACACACACACACACACACACACACACACACACACACATATATATATATATCCATCCACCTCCCCTATGCCATGGACTATAGCCCCCACAATGGATCTGCCCCATCCACCTCCCCTATGCCATGGGCTATAGCCCCCACCCTGGATCTGCCCCCATCCACCTTTCCCACAGCTCCTACCCAACATCCCCACAGTTCCTATCCCTATTGCCTTTATACACTTGCTTTGGCAAAACTGATGTGTATTTGGTCCTGCCAATAAAGCTTCTTTGAATCTTGAATCTATATATATATTATATACACACACATACATACATTCATATATAAATATATATACAGTGTATATATATATATATATGTGTGTGTGTGTTTTTGGACATACACTTCCTTCCCCCTATTTTCACGTAACTCCTTACTCACATTCATCTCACATTTCCTCTTACCCACATTCCTCCACTCTCTCACATACAGTGCCTACAAGTAGTATTCAACCCCCTGCAGATTTAGCAGGTTTACACATTTGGAATTAACTTGGCATTGTGACATTTGGACTGTAGATCAGCCTGGAAGTGTGAAATGTACTGCAGCAAAAAAGAATGTTATTTCTTTGTTAATTTTTTTTTTTTTAATTGTGAAAAGTCTTTTCAGAGGGTCATTTATTATTCAACCCCTCAAACCACCAGAATTCTGTTTGGTTCCCCTAAAGTGTTAAGAAGTAGTTCAGGCACAAAGAACAATGAGCTTCACATATTTGGATTAATTATCTCTTTTTCCAGCCTTTTCTGTCTATTTAAGACCCTCCCCAAAGTTGTGAACAGCACTCATACATGGTCAACATGGGAAAGACAAAGGAGCATTCCAAGGCCATCAGAGACAAGATCGTGGAGGGTCACAAGGCTGGCAAGGGGTACAAAACCCTTTCCAAGGAGTTGGGCCTACCTGTCTCCACTGTTGGGAGCATCATCCGGAAGTAGAAGGCTTATGGAACTACTGTTAGCCTTCCACGGCCTGGACAGCCTTTGAAAGTTTCCTCCCGTGCCGAGGCCAGGCTTGTCCGAAGAGTCAAGGCTAACCCAAGGACAACAAGGAAGGAGCTCTGGGAAGATCTCATGGCAGTGGGGACATTGGTTTCAGTCAATACCATAAGTAACGTACTCCACCGCAATGGTCTCCGTTCCAGACGAGCCCGTAAGGTACCTTTACTTTCAAAGCGTCATGTCAAGGCTCGTCTACAGTTTGCTCATGATCACTTGGAGGACTCTGAGACTGACTGGTTCAAGGTTCTCTGGTCTGATGAGACCAAGATCGAGATCTTTGGTGCCAACCACACACGTGACGTTTGGAGACTGGATGGCACTGCATACGACCCCAAGAATACCATCCCTACAGTCAAGCATGGTGGTGGCAGCATCATGCTGTGGGGCTGTTTCTCAGCCAAGGGGCCTGGCCATCTGGTCCGCATCCATGGGAAAATGGATAGCACGGCCTACCTGGAGATTTTGGCCAAGAACCTCCGCTCCTCCATCAAGGATCTTAAGATGGGTCGTCATTTCATCTTCCAACAAGACAACGACCCAAAGCACACAGCCAAGTAAACCAAGGCCTGGTTCAAGAAGCAAAAAATCAAGGTGTTGCAGTGGCCTAGTCAGTCTCCTGACCTTAACCCAATTGAAAACTTGTGGAAGGAGCTCAAGATTAAAGTCCACATGAGACACCCAAAGAACCTAGATAACTTGGAGAAGATCTGCATGGAGGAGTGGGCCAAGATAACTCCAGAGACCTGTGCCGGCCTGATCAGGTCTTATAAAAGACGATTATTAGCTGTAATTGCAAACAAAGGTTATTCCACAAAATATTAAACCTAGGGGTTGAATAATAATTGACCCACACTTTTATGTTTAAAATTTATAAAAATTTAACTGAGCAACAAAACTTTTAGGTTTGTAATATTTATGCATCTGTTAATAAATCCTGCTCTTGTTTGAAGTTTGAAGGCTCTAACTTATTTGCATCTTATTAAACCTGCTAAATCTGCAGGGGGTTGAATACTACTTGCAGGCACTGTATTTACTCCACATACTCCAGTTTATTTTACAAGAACAAATATACCCTTTACTATAAATATCCTACCCACTTTCATCACATTTTCAGTATTAATCCCCCTTTTTTTGCATTCACTTCACCTTTTTCCACACTTCCCAAAATTACCTATTCACCTCATCAACATTATATGTGTAAGATTTAGCTGCTCTATACTCCGGAGTGTCCAAGTGTGGGATCACTTGTCTCTGGGCACTCGGCATGGTGGTAGGAAGGAGGATCAGGGTGAGGATTATGGGGTCTAGAATCAGAGCTACTGAGATTGGATCGTGTGGTCAACAGGGTGGTCCTGGCAAAGTGACCAGAAGCATCTGCTATCCATCCAACAACCTTTTCACACTGGTCTTGTCTTCAAAAATGGTGAGTGTCAATGCTACATAAATTGACATGCGGTCTGGAAAGATGCGCTGCTTGTCCGTCTCTGCGGGTGAGCTGCGGGCATCGGTTCACACGTAGTGGGCATGGGATTTCTTGAAATCCCATCCACTATGCTATAACAGCTGGACGCTGTGGGTTGACCGCTGCAGATGCAGGAGTTAGCCCGCATCCAGGGGTGGAGATCTTCCCAGTCCAGCAGTGAGTCCAACAAAACTCCTTACTATAAACCCCAGCCAGAGCACTTTCCAGTGATGGAAAAGGACAAAGGCTTGGACATATTTCTCTGGGGGTTTGAGAAAGCCTGTAGAGAGTACCAGCTGCCTGAGGACCAATTGGCCCCATATTTAACTCCAGGGCTCAGAGGAAAAGCTCTGGAGGCGTTTGCTTCTCTCCTTTGAGACCAGGATGGAGACTTTGAGACGATCAAAAAGGCCATGATAAAAAAAGTACCAACTGACTCCTGAGTTCTACCATAAAAAGTTCCTGAACCTCCAACGTGGACCACACGACAGCTACAGCAATGTGGTACATGGAATCAGAACCCACTTTGAGCAGTGGGTCCAAAGACTGTCAGTGACCACCTTTAAGCAGCTGCAGGAACTGATGGTAAAAGACCAGTTCCTATATCTTTGTCCGGCTGAGGTGCAACAGTTCGTGATGGACCGGGAGCCAAAAGACGCAGATAAAGCAGCGCAGATCGATGACACCTATGAGGCCAACTGTAAACCAGAGGTGAAGAAGCCGATCACTGCTAGCTGGAAGGGGGGTATGTCATCAACCATCTCTGCCCCTGCCAGTCGACCCTCCAGAGGCCTTGTTCACTTTGCCAGTGCCAGACCAACAGCTGATCCTCGCAAGTGTTATGTCTGCAGTCGGACTGGACACCTCAGAGCCACTTGTCCAGAGAAGCAGAAGAAGAACTCCCCATCCAAGGCCCCAGGGCCTAATGCAGCAGTTCTTTTGGGGGGTGGGGCAGTTGGGAGGACCTGTGAAAATTTGCAGAGAGTCATCGTGGGGGACACTGCCACTATCGGCCTCAAGGACACAGAGGCTGAACTAACCCTCATCCGACCCGAACTGATGACCCCTGAAGAGATTATACCAGCGAAAACACTGACTGTCACTGGGATTGGGGGCGTTCTCTGTCCCCTGCCGATAGCCTGGGTTTTTATAGATTAGGGTGCCGGGAGCGGGGAGAAGGAAGTGGGTGTGTCTGAAAACTTACCCACCAACGTTTTGTTGGGAACTGATTTGGCGAGGATATTTGCGTATTATGTCCCTGACACCCCTCCCCGATCTGATACTGAAGGTAATGTTAATACTAATGATGTGAATGTGCATGCTTTACCTGATAATGATGTATCTGGAGGTACAGGAGGACTCAGCCATGTCACGCTGCAAGGTGATATTGCTGAGGACCCCCTAACAGGAGCAAACGTCAGTGCTAAAGGGAATGAGGAGAGGCATGGGAACCATGAAGAAGGTAATGCCGTATGACTGACCAGTGCCACAAAGGAAGGTGACCTGGCCAATTGTGACTGCCCCATATATAGCACTGCTCCTGAGGTAATGGAGAGGATGGGAAGGTAGTACCTATAGCCGAGCAGGCTGATGGGACTGTGGTATTCCCTGGGGAGACGGCCTATATAGCCTCTGTCACCTGCAGTCAAAGTGCCCAGAATGCAGGTAACGCCCTGTCTTCTGGACCCTCCTGAGTCAGAGGGATGACTGAACCATCAACGGACCCACAGCAGGTCCCAGAGGGTCCCTGTGAGGACAGGACCTTAACGTCACTTCTGGCTGCCTCCAGCCAGGAGTTCCAGGCTGCTCTGCACTCATATGCTAACCAGGAGACCTGAAGAAACCTCGCCGAGAGGCCCACCTCCGAGACTGATAAGGAGGAGGGTATTCGGGGAACAAGGGTGGTTGTAGTGGGATACGGTTCCCTGTAGAAGTTGTTGAGGGAGAGACAGCTGGTCGTACCCTACCAATTTAGGGGTGAGTTGTTACAAATTGCCCATGAGATTACACTCACTGGACACTTGGGGGTTAGCAAAACTAAGGCCCAGCTGTCTCAACACTTCTGTTGGCCCAAAATGGGGACAGATGTAACAAACTACTGCCGCTTCTGCATCACATGTCAGTGTGGGAAAATAGGGCCTGCTGCCAATGCTCCCCTGATCTCTTTGCCAGAGATAGAGGAGTGATATGGAAATTTGGGTTGGATAAATCTACCCGTGTGTGCTGCGGCCGCTCCCAATTATTATTTCTGAGCCCTTAAAGAATGAGTCTGACACGTGGTGACAGCTTGACATTCAATCAAAGACTGGCCATTTATTTCCTGATACATAGTTTTTATAATAGCATATAGAAAGGTGTGGTTGGGGCGGTTAGTTAATTAACATACAATTCAGTTATTGGTTATCTGATATATATGGAATATTGTGATTAATGCGCATATGACTGCTGATTATGCAACTAAAATGTAGCTCTCGGTATGTAGGGCAAAGTTGAGGCATCTGACCAGGACTCAGTACATTTGGCACTTGTTGATCTGCCATTTCAGAAGACTCAGCGGTATCAGTCCCGAACATCTGGTCCAACTTCCCGTTTTTAAGGTGTTTGAGACATAGCGGAAAGTACCGAGCACAATCTGGCCTAGCTCATGTGGTAAAGTTGAGCAATTGATTATAAAGTAGCTGAGTAGATAGATATATATTTGCTTTTGTGTAAGTATATGTGATTTAAAGGAATATATATATGATTTAAAGGCATATACATGCAAGTGAGATCTACATGATATACATATTTCTATCACAAGCCCCCCTTAGATATCACTTGCCCTAAGCCTAGCCTCCTGTCCCAAAGCGCTGCAACTCTTTTGTGCTGCCGGCGATCCGACGCAAACCTAGTGTCTACGCCCTACACCGTACAGTCTTTCGCAATGAGCGATCAGGAGATCTGTCCCTAAACGGGGGTAGAAACATGCATGGTCTCATATTGGCGACTCTGTGCGATCAGTTCCACATATTCGTCGTCATCAGGATTGGAGGAGCCATCAGGTGGGTGAATCTTAATTCGGATAGGTTCATCCAGGAGGAGATGTGGCATCAGGTTTGTTGTGTCCTTTACTGTCTTTTCCATCATCAGGATCATTCTGGCTTAGGCGTATCTTCTGGTACGGGAGCCTTCTTGCAGTGCGATGCGTGGATCCAAGTGGGCCTTCCCTCTAGTTTCACAGAGGTTGGTGTCGTCAGCAGCACTTGGAAGGGACCGTCAAATCTGGGGTCGAGCGATCTCCTCACAAACTTCTTCACCAACACCCAGTCTCCTGGTTTCAGGGAGTGTGAACCGGGTACCGATCCTGGATCTGGTAATGAAGAGAAAACTCGAGAATGGATGTTAGCTAGTTTTTTGGTCAACTGAATTACGTAAGCAGACAAAGTATCATATTGCATTGTCAACTGCTGGGGGAAGAATACCCCTAACCGAGGGCTGGACCCAAACAGAATCTCATGAGGTGACAACTTTTCTGGGCCCCGGGGAATGTGCCTGACACTAAACAGTGCGATGGGGAGTGTTTCATGCCATGGTTTGCGTGTCTCTTGGGCAACTTTTAACATCCTGTTTTTGAGTGCCCCATTCAGTCTTTCTACTTTCCCGCTACTCTGGGGGTGGTAGGGAGTGTGTAGGCCTAAGTCTGACCCTACTGCTGACCAGATCTCCCTTGTGAGGTTTGCTGTGAATGCGGGCCCCTGATCACTCTCTATCACTTCTGGGACCCCGTATCTGCACACGATCTCTGAGAGTAGCTTCTTTGCAGTAGTCTTTGCTGACTGATTCCTCACTGGGAAAGCTTCTGGCCATCCTGAAAATACGTCCACGACCACAAGGGCATATTCGAATCCCCCACTTGGCGGCATCTGGATGTGGTCTATCTGGATCCTCTGGAAGGGGTACAGCGGTCTGGCGAGATGATGTGTGGGAATTTTCTCCATTCTTCCAGGGTTGCATTTGCCGCAGGTAAGACAGCTGCTAGTGAACTTGGCTGTTAGGGTGGAGATCCCTGGAGCGAACCAGTAAGCACCAATCAGATCATTCATCTGTGTCTTTGATCTGTGCGTGGGCCCATGTGCCCACTGGACCACCATAGGGTACATGCTTCGGGGTAAACAGGGTTTGTAGTCCATTGAGTATACTCTTCCTTCTTGATGTGTTGCACCCTTCCGCATCCAATTCTCCTTCTCCTCCTTTGGGGCTTGTTCTTGCAACTTCTTGAATAGATCCCAAGACGTCATCTCATCTGGTGTCTTGTCCACAGTTGCCACGTAGTAGCCGTCCGGCTCTACGACCTCTCCCATTTCTCCATACTGTCTTCCTTTGGCGGGGCTTCTTTGGCTGCCATATCCGCCATGTTGTTGCCCCGTGCCTCTACTGTGTTCAGTTTTCCATGTGCTTTGACCTTCAGTACTGCCACCATTTTTGGGAGTTGGAGTGCGCTCAGTAGGTCTTTAATAGCTCCATCATGCCTTACGGTTGTTCCGCTTGCTGTGATGAAGTCTCTTGCAGCCCAGATGGGTCCAAAGTCATGTGCTATGCCATGCGAATACCTTGAATCGGTGTAAATGTTTGCAGTTTTGCCTTCTGCAATCTGGTTAAAAAATGGTAGACCCAAATAATCAAAACACATAAAGGACTCACAGTACGTCACATTTCAAAAGAAGAAATGCCAATATCACAAATAAATCGAACTGCCTCAGACCTCAATATCCCAAAATCCCTATGAATAAATCTATCATGGGAACATAAAGGTCCGATATCAGCTGGCAGTGCGAAAAAACATCAAATTTCACATCACCTGGTCATTTGGCAGATCAGACCACATATGCTCTTTATATATGCATCTATTATTAGCAATGACCGCTCAAAATGGTGTGTGAAAGGAAAAAAAAGTGAACAGTTTCACCCTATAGCGAATTAATGACCGTTTTTATCTGGTGTAAAGACTGGGGAGATGGCACATCATTATCCATACAAATACCCCATCATAGAATATCACCAGTTTTTATATAGTGACCCCCAATGCAAAGTAACGAAAAGGTATACTTCCCTACGCGTTTCGTTTTTCTCTACTCATCAGGGGAAGATTCCTGTAATTCTCCATTGAGATAGGAGGAGCAAGACGGGGTGCTGTGACGGTCACAGCACCCCGTCTTGCTCCTCCTATCTCAATGGAGAATTACAGGAATCTTCCCCTGATGAGTAGAGAAAAACGAAACGCGTAGGGAAGTATACCTTTTCGTTACTTTGCATTGGGGGTCACTATATAAAAACTGGTGATATTCTATGATGGGGTATTTGTATGGATAATGATGTGCCATCTCCCCAGTCTTTACACCAGATAAAAACGGTCATTAATTCGCTATAGGGTGAAACTGTTCACTTTTTTTTCCTTTCACACACCATTTTGAGCGGTCATTGCTAATAATAGATGCATATATAAAGAGCATATGTGGTCTGATCTGCCAAATGACCAGGTGATGTGAAATTTGATGTTTTTTCGCACTGCCAGCTGATATCGGACCTTTATGTTCCCATGATAGATTTATTCATAGGGATTTTGGGATATTGAGGTCTGAGGCAGTTCGATTTATTTGTGATATTGGCATTTCTTCTTTTGAAATGTGACGTACTGTGAGTCCTTTATGTGTTTTGATTATTTGGGTCTACCATTTTTTAACGAGTTTATTAAAAGTTAATTTTTAATCTAGAATCACACCCTGCTTTTTATACTATATTATTGATTGGTGGTCACAGCTTTTTCAGAGCTTCTGCAATCTGGCAAGCCTTCGTCAGCGCTATCAGTTCTGCTTCTTGGGCTGACAGGCTAGGTGGCAGACTCCTGGACCACAGGATTTCTTGATTGCTGGTCACTGCACATCCCGTGTGAAATCTTCCTTCATCATCTGCAAATCTGGAGCCATCTACATAGAGGATCAACTCTGGGTTGGCCAGTGGCTCTTCTGCCACATTGGGTAGTCCTGCTGTTTCCTGTTGCATGATGCTGAAACAATCATGATCATCTGGTCGGAGCAAATCCAGATCCTTGTGGAAGGTATCATGCAGATTTTGATCTGGAGGGTCCATATCTGTATTCCCCCTTGGGAGTGGGAGTAGAGTGGCTGGATTGAGGACTGTACATCTGGAGATGGTGACGTTGTCAGGCAGTAGCAGTGAGCAATGTAGACGAAGATGTCTTGCGGTGGAGAGATGTTTTGGCTGGGTTTGATTGAGAATTGCTGAGATGTCTTGCGGAGCCAGGATTTCCAGTGGATGTCCGAGAATGATGTCAGCTGTTTTGTCCAGGAGGGCGTGTGCTGCAAATACTGCTCTCATGCAGGAGGGGGCTCCCCTTGCAACTGGATCCAGGCGAGCTGAAAAATAGCCTAGAGGTCTCTGTCTTCCCCCGTGAGTCTGTGTCAGGACTCCAGTAGCATGGCCTTCTTTCTCCATCAGGTAGAGACGGAATGGCTTCTCGTAGTCAGGTAGGCCTAGCGCTGGTGCTGAGACTACTGAGTCTTTTAGCTTCTTGAACGAACTGAAGGCCACATCTGTTAGCAGGAACGGGGTTACGTTAACGCAGTCATACAGAGGTTGCATTAGGACTGAGGCATCAGGGATCCAGGTTCTGCAGTACGATACTAGACCAAGAAAAGCTTGTAGTGCCTTTGGAGATGTTGGGGGAGCCATCCTCTCCACTGTGGTCTTCCGGTCATCTGTCAGGTGTTTAGTCTGGTGAGCAATGCAGTGCCCAAGGAATGTAACTCGCTTCAGACACCACTGGACTTTGTTCTTTGAGACCTTGCAGTGTTGTTTCGCCAGGTAGAGTAGGAGAGACACGGAATGTGCTTTACACGTGTCAAAGTCAACTGCACAAAGGAGTAGATCATCCACGTATTGTAGCAGGGTCACTTCTGCATGTTCTGTGATCCAGTTGGCGAGAACTGTGGACATTGCTTTGGTGAATTGCGAGGGGCTGTTCTGGGCCCCCTGGGGCATCACCGCCCATGTATACTGTGCCCCCTGATGCGTGAAGGCAAACAGGAACTGGTCATCTGGATGGAGGGGAACACTGAAGAAAGCATTTGCCAGGTCGATCACCGTGAACACTGTTGCTGTGGAAGGCACATTTGAAAGCAGGGTGTGTGGATTCGGCACAATTGGAGTTTCAAATACTGTAGCGTCATTCACCGCTCTTAGGTCATGTACCATTCTGAACTTGGCTGGCTCTCCTTTTACAGTCTTTTTCTTGACAGGGAAAAGCGGGGTATTGCAAGGAGAGGTGCAGGGGACAACGACCCCTATTTCCAGGAACACCTTCAATTGGTCTGAGACGGCTTGACTCTGTGAGATGGACAAGGGATACTGGGCCTTACGAGGATATGGAGTACCTGGCTTGAGTGATACCCGCACCGGGGCAACTTGAAGTTTTCCCACATCTTGGGGTCCCTTAGACCATAGACTTTCTGGTACTACGTCCAGTACCTCCTTGGGTAGGCCTTCATGGGTTGTTTGAGGTTCCTGTAAGGCTGCCAGCATGACTGACTCTTCCTGGGTCAGAGGTGAAGAAAGGGTCACGGTCCCATCTTCCTGGAACACTATGGTTGCTTTTAGTTTCTGTAGAAGGTCTGCCCCCAGTAGGTTGAGTGGGCAGGTTCTTGACACCACAAACTGGGATAGGATAGAGTGTCCTGACTGAGTGCACACGCTCAGAGGCTTTGTAAGCTGAGAATTTCTGACTTGACCGTCGATGCCTACACAAGACACAGAGGATTCTGATAGGCAGGTAGGGTCAGGGAGTTCCACATGTCTCATCACACTTCTGGCTGCACCAGTGTCCACAAGAAAAGACCTGACAACGCCATCCACTTTCAGGGTAATTTGAGGGGTTGGTCCTGCTGAAGGGGTTTTGCATGTCAGGAGCGTGGTGTCTTGCGGACCTGGCTTGCCCCTGTCCTATGGATGGGGCGCTTCACTGTCCACCTTGTCTGCTCCTCGGCTTGCTCCTCTGGGCAGGGTCTTGGGTTGTGATGGAGCTCTGCACCGGCTCTGGTAATGACCCAATTTGCCGCAGTTGAAACATCTGACGTTCCTTCTGTCTCGGTATTGCGGTGGCTCTTCAGAGTCTATGGCCGCCATAAGGGGTGTTGTCTTCCGCACTCCTGGTTGGGACTCGATCCCTTTGGCTACGGTGAGCAGGGTGTCCATTGCTATTGACCTGTACTCGGGTCTAGCCACTATCAGGTAAGTAAATAAGGCAGCACACTGCAGCGCTAAAACATGCAAACTTGAAAACACGAAATTTGAACTGCATTACTGCACTAGAAATATGAAAAATGAGAGCTTTTAGCGCATAAAAATGGCCAATTTTATGTGTACCTGGTAGCCCCTTTACGGCATCTCTCTTATACCAGGTCCTACGCTTGCCTTACCTCGCTGAGAATAAACGTCTCCATCTGAATGGGTACATGTGAAACCTCTTCTTAGACTAAAATTCTCTCTCTCTGTGGAGGGGTATTGGACCTGCTGTAATTAAAACACCTGAAGCTAGGAGGCGGAGTGCACGATCAGAAGGCTAGAGAATACATTTCAAAAACCTGACCTGCACATCAAACACCTGTGAACAGGTGCTGAACCTAGAGTCGCCACCTCGTATATAGTTAAGTAAATAAGGCAGCACACTGCAGCGCTAAAACATGCAAACTTGAAAACACGAAATTTGAACTGCATTACTGCACTAGAAATATGAAAAATGAGAGCTTTTAGCGCATAAAAATGGCCAATTTTATGTGTACCTGGTAGCCCCTTTACGGCATCTCTCTTATACCAGGTCCTACGCTTGCCTTACCTCGCTGAGAATAAACGTCTCCATCTGAATGGGTACATGTGAAACCTCTTCTTAGACTAAAATTCTCTCTCTCTGTGGAGGGTTTTTGAAATGTAGCCACTATCAGTGGCTTCTTGATTGGTTCTCTGAGTCCATGCACAAAGGCCTGTGCCAACATCTGCCTGTGTATCTGATCATGAATGGTGAAGCCCAGGTCCTGGAAAACCTGCATTACTCTGCCATGAAACTTCTCCACAGTCTCTGTCTTCTCCTGACTCATGTCATGTAAGCTGAGGGCCTGTCCGGCCAGCCTGCCTTTGGCCCACTCTCTGAGTTGTTCAATCAGCTTCGGCCCTGACTCCCAGGCATGTACGTCTAAGTCTGCTGAAAGCTTGAAGTGTTCTTTCATGATTGGCCAGAAGGCATCACCTGCCTTTATCTCCATCACGGCCCACAGATCATTCCAGGTGGCTGCATATGTGCGCTAGTTCTGCTGCATTCTTCTGTAGAATGGCATGGGGTGCATCTCTGGATCTGGAAGATTGTTGAGGATACTGGTCACCTGACTTGGGGTGAAGTGCACATAGTGTAATGGTGGTGCTTCTATCTGCCCCTGTCTCCTAGGTGCCCGTGGGTTTTTCTTTCTAGTACTGGGTAGCATGTATGAAGTCCCCTCTTCATCCTCATCAGAGGAATAGTTGTGATAGAGTGCACTGGGGTCATGCAGTGGCTGATAAGCGGTCTTGGATATTGGCTTTTTGTGAGAGGATGTGTCCCCACCCTGCCGAGGCTGTGGAGGATTATAGTTCCATTGTGGTGTGAATGTTGGCTGCTCTGACCGGGGATACTGATCACCATCTGATGGTGATGCCTGTCTCTCCCCCCCCCCTGTCCCCGGACCTGAGCTGCCTGCTGCTGGGTTTGCCTGGGGGAAGCCTGCTGCGGCTTGGGGGGTGCCTTCTACTGGGGGATCTCCACCCTCCTCCCCCGATACCATGACTGTCAGAGGCTGGGCTGTATTGGGAACATAGAATGTGCCTTGTGCTGTGAGCACTGGATACAGAGACACCACACTGCCTGGACTCGGCACCTGCCTGACAGGCAGCAGATCAGGAGAAGGAGAGTGTGGCACAGAATGAGATATGAGGTGCGCAGAAAGCGGAGATGAAGGGTGGGAGGGATTAACTGAGTGAGGAAAAGATGGGTGATTTAGAGGAGAGGGAGAGTGCTTCAGAGAGAGAGAGAGAGGAGGAGATGAAAAGTGTGAAGGAGGTGGGTGTGGTGTAGGAGGAGGAGATGAAGAGTGTGATGAAGGAGGTGGGTGTGGTGTAGGAGGAGGAGGTGCGGAATAATGAGAAGGGTGAGGAAGAGAAAGAGGAGGAGAAAGAGGTGGAGAAGAAAGAGGAGGAGGAGAGGGCAGTGCAGAAGACGGAGAGGAAAAAGATGGAGGAGAAAGACAAGAAGAGAATTCCTTCTTCTTTGATGCAGCCCATGCCGGCATTGTCAGAGTAACAGTGCCATCTCCCTGTACCAAGTTTGGGCGGGGCGCACCACATGCTGAGCAAGTCTCCCTGTACAATGGATTCTGCTGGGTGCAGACTGCACACACCCAATATTTTTCATCCCCATATGGGGGAGGTGCTGATGGTTTAACATCTTTCCCTACTTTGTACACATAAAAATCACTTCCTGACTCCTTCACATATCTTTCAGTGCTCCCTAAAAGTTGTAAGTCTGTAGCCACCTTATACCATGCTGTTGCAGTGGGCAGCAAGTTAGTATTAACTAGCTTTCCTTTCTTTCTTTTTAAGACATCATGCCACTCTGCAGCTCTAAGTCTGCCTCCCTGGTGGATTTCACATACTTTTATGAGCTGCCTGTAATTCTTCACATATCTGACACCTTCATGCTCTGCTACTATTTGAGGAGCCGTTTTCTCATCAGGAAGCAAAAGGCTCTCCTGTTGCTTGGCCAAATTATTCCCCATTGCAAAAAGAGAAATAAAAAACAACAATAAAAATCTCAAGTAGGTAAGTATATAAAAACACGAAAAATAGAAGAAAAAGGGAGCTTTCCAAAAATTGATGCAAGATGTTGAAATCAAAACATAAAAGAACCATAAAAAAACTGGGTACACGATCCAAAACTCAGGATCTTCACAGAGAAGGAAGAAAAATAAATAAAAACCCCTTTTAAACAAAAAAATGAAGAGGCAGAAAAGAAAAGAAACTTTGAAAAACTTAAAAGTGTAAAAACTTAAAAAATGCAACAAAACAACAGAAAATAAAATAAAACTAAAAACGGCTTCTCTTCTCCCCCCCTTTTTTTTTTTTTCTTTGTACTCTGCGCTCAAATGCAGTCAGAGACACACTTCCTCTTTTTTACCAGCAGCTGCTGTTATACCAAAAATCACGTATGTCACAGCAAAAATGATAGATATCATTTAGTTTCACCTCTTCAAATAACTGTTATACCATAACCAGATATATGCAAAAATAGAAAACTTAGCAACAAAAAGAAGAGGGAAAAAAAGACAAAAAAAAACGGTTGTGACCGTGTGATTTACAATGCATATATTTCTCCTAACTGCATGGAGGAGGGGAAGTTCTAAATAGAGAACAGACGGGGAGAGAGAAGGAGAAAAAAAAACTTATTTTTCGATTTTACGCAGTTAAGCAACAATACATGACATTAATAGACAAAGAACATTGACATCCAGGAGATTCGACACCCTCTTTATTATTTTGTGACACGTGCAGGAAGCGCTGGGAAAACAGACTACTGCCAATCACACTGAGCACACCTTTGCCCGGGCCACCTGAGTGAGAAACACAACAGGTGGGATTTCTACCACCCCGGTCCAACCTATCTAACTAGATAGTCGGCACTACGGGAATCTGCAGTAGCCCTCTAAGTTATCACTACCCGTGCCTGGAGCCTGGAACCAGCTGCCCCGGGACTAACTGTCCCTCCTATGCACGGGAATCCTGCAATAACTTATCGAGCGATTTGACCTCCTGCGGTCTGTTACCCAGCAACCACAAACAGTCACTGTTCCTTGCTTCTCCCGGATGTTACACAAACACAGAACATATACACGGCACACAGCAGATACCTGGACTTATATCCCAGAGTTTAGGTTCAGGCTCGGACTTTTTACACTACCTGGGAATGCGGTGGTGACCACACCTGACCGGCTAAAGGTACAGACCCGGACTGGGCACAGGGGACATTCAGGTAAGATGATAGAATTTTCTTACCTTACTCTGATGGAGCTGCAGTCTCTGTCCCGTGGGCCAAGGCCGTGGCCCGCACCCCCGTCTGTGCGGTCAGCCGGATCCCCTCCTGTGATATCTTCGCCCCACGTTGGGCGCCACTTGATATGGAAATTTGGGTTGGATAAATCTACCCGTGTGTGCTGCGGCCGCTCCCAATTATTATTTCTGAGCCCTTAAAGAATGAGTCTGACACGTGGTGACAGCTTGACATTCAATCAAAGACTGGCCATTTATTTCCTGATACATAGTTTTTATAATAGCATATAGAAAGGTGTGGTTGGGGCGGTTAGTTAATTAACATACAATTCAGTTATTGGTTATCTGATATATATGGAATATTGTGATTAATGCGCATATGACTGCTGATTATGCAACTAAAATGTAGCTCTCGGTATGTAGGGCAAAGTTGAGGCATCTGACCAGGACTCAGTACATTTGGCACTTGTTGATCTGCCATTTCAGAAGACTCAGCGGTATCAGTCCCGAACATCTGGTCCAACTTCCCGTTTTTAAGGTGTTTGAGACATAGCGGAAAGTACCGAGCACAATCTGGCCTAGCTCATGTGGTAAAGTTGAGCAATTGATTATAAAGTAGCTGAGTAGATAGATATATATTTGCTTTTGTGTAAGTATATGTGATTTAAAGGAATATATATATGATTTAAAGGCGTATACATGCAAGTGAGATCTACATGATATACATATTTCTATCACAGGAGCCTTTCCAGAGGATTACTGTGGACATTGTGCGACCACTGGCCATACCCATTAGCTCTGGAAAGCGTTTCATCCTTACTATGGTAGACTATGCTACCCTGTATCCGGAGGCAGTGGCTCTGTCCTCAACTAGGGCTGATAAGGTGGCAGATACCCTCTTGGCCATCTTTTCCCAAGTAGGATTTCCCAGGGAGATGCTTACTGACCAGGGGACTCAATTCATGTCTCGCCTGATGGAGGCACTCTGTAAGAAAATGCAGGTGAGGCATCTGGTGTAGGGCACGTATCATCCTCAAACCAATGGTTTGTGTGAGCGATTCAACGGTACCCTCAAACAGATGCTAACAATGCTGGTTGAGTCCCAGGGACGCGACTGGGAGTGTTATCACCCACACCTGCTATTTGCTTACTGAGAGGTTCCGCAGGCCTCGCCAGGGTTCTCCCCCCGCCGAGTTCCTGTACGGCAGGCGATTCTGGTGGCCCCTTGGGTTGGTAAGGGAATCCTGGGAAGAAGAGCCAAGCCCTTCAGAAGTGTCCATCATGGAGTATGTCACGTGCTTCTAAGACAAGATAAAGACTTTGACGCAGTTGATGCATGACAACATGGCGCAGGCCCAGGCTGACCAGAGCATTGGTATAATCAGAATGCCAGGGAGTGGACCTACCAGGTGGGTCAGAAGGTGTGGCTGTTGGTCCCTGCACCAAAAGATAAGCTCCAGGTGACATGGGAAGGCCTGTACGTTGTACACCAACAGCTCAACCCAGTCACCTACGTGGCCACTCTTGACCACGCTCGGGGTAGGAGAAAGGCCTTCCATGTCAATATGATGTAAGCCCATCAAGAATGTGGAGCTTGCGTTCTACCGGTCTGCAACCTGCCCGAGGATGGGGAGGAAGACCCTCTCCTGGACATGCTGGCCCAAGCGAAGGATGGCAGGTCCATAGAGGATGTGGAGGTAAGAGCCTTGCTATCTGCCCACCAGCGGTCGCAGCTGCGAGCAACGCTGGAATCCTTCTGCTCTGCCGGCTTTTGAATGTAGGTGAATCTGCATGTGATTACTGAACCGTGCGGAATCACTGAGTCCAATACATAGACATGCTGCGGTCTGGATAGACGCGTTGCATGTCCGTCTCTGCTGGTGGGATCGGGCGTCTCTGGTCACATAGTAGACATGAGATTTCTTGAAATCCCATCCACTATGCTGTAACAGCTGGCCACTGCGGGTTGGACCCTTCACAAGTACACAGCGTCCAACCCGCAGCATTTATTGATCGTCTGCACATACCCTAAGTTTTTTTATGGGAAATTTCAAGCAGATCCTCTTCAAAATCCACATGAAAGAATTCCATGGGAACATACCCTTAGAGTTTTTTCACACGGAATTCTGATGTGGATTTTGGATTCTGTTCCAAAAACTGTTTGAATAACCCCCCTGTTTATTTTAATGAGAAAACATGTGGTTGCTTTTTTATGTGTATAAAGAAGTAACATGTTAAAACTTGAGGCGTTCCTGTTTGAAAAAAAAAATTCTACATTTGACCACTGAATGATTGAAGAAAAACATTACACATACAATAAGAAGTAAAAATCTGCATCAAAAACTTGTTTTTTTTACTAAACGGGGATTTGATATGTTTAAAAAACTAAAGCGCTTGTAAAGCGCTGCGGAATATGTTGGCGCTATATAAATAAAAATTATTATTATTATTATAAATACATGATATATACTAGATATTACCATGGCAATACATGACAATTTTTATGTTTTTCAACACTGAATGAGTAACCAGCAACTATAGTTTAAATCTGTAGTGAATTTAACTATAATTAAAAACTATAATTTTACCTTCTCTCTCTCTTCTGTATAAACCTGTGTCTGACATTGCTCAATGGGCAGCACTTAGTATTATAGACTCAGAAGCCCTCACTACAGAAGAAGCAGAGTGGCGCAGCGGAAGCGTGCTGGGCCCATAACCCAGAGGTCGATGGATCGAAACCATCCTCTGCTAGAATTTTATTTTATTTTTTTTGACTATTGCTATACCCGTTTAATTATTGTTATTCTATAATACAAGTATTGTTACTAGCTACACATGCATGAAAATAACTACATAATTTAGCAGCACAGTTATTATAACTGCTCGAATGCCACACTGTCATCATCATTATTTTTCCGCTTTGCTATAACTACGTTGAGGATTTTTTTAATAATTTTTGTATGATTTATTAACTGTAATCCAAGATGAACTGAGCATCAATCACCACTCGCGGCGATAAGGGGAATGCACACAGTAAGTTACACGGGCAGCACCGATGAAATGTCTGTGGAGTTTTTAGAGCTGTAGTACAGGTCTGCTGCAGACAGATGGTGCTGTTGGCCCTGGCTGCTATTAACGGCTGTGTCTGTAGGGGGCAGTGCGCAGACCGGACTCAGCCCGCACAGTCACAGGAAGGGGCCAGCGGCGTCACCTTCAGATCTGCGGCAGGAATGGCGGCTGCAGGGTGCGAGTGTGTTCTCCCTTATTAGCATAGTACCAGGAAAACCCTGCAATAAACACCCAAAAGTTATTAGGTGTGTACATGTGTAGAAAAGGGTCTATAAGTCTATGCATACATGTAAAAAAAAAAAAACCTCTTCGATCCCGCAGGAAAGCTCTTGTGCAGTCCAATGGGAGATGTGCGGACTGACTGCAGCGAGTTCGTGAGTTTGTGGTGCTAGGACGGAGATGTGACGGTCTGTGATGCGGATTCCTCCTGGCTCCGCTTGGGGTCGTGTATTAATCAAGGCTATGAGCCATGTACAGCAAACAATGCTTCCAATCCACCTGAGATGGGGAAACCGTCAGAAAGCAGGCGGATTCCAGGTGCGGATTTCTCCTGAAGGCGCTCCGTTTCTTTCAGGAGCGCAGCGTCTTATGCCAGTGGCCTGCTGTGGTTTTCAAGAGGAATACGCTTCAGAAAACATCCACTGAGGACTCTCAATTCTAAATATTTTTCAGAAAACATCAGCGTTTATTTCCCTAAAGTGCATTTTTTCGCCTTATTTTGGTTGTTTCCTGAGCGCTTATTAGATGTCCTCCGCCGCTGGCGTTTGTCCAGTAACTTTTGTGAAGTGTTATTTTACCAGCGTCTTCACCCGACCTTGGCATATAATGGTTATAATGTGCAGGTCCTTTATCTACAGCTAATTTAGTCTTCCACATATAGAGACAATTGCTCTAATTAATACAATATTGGACGCACAGCCAAGACCTATAGCGTGCGGAGCTGAAAAAAGTGATGACTCCCCCAGTACTGTCAAAGTTACCAGGACTATGGGGGTGCATTATACTTTATGGATGAGTATGGGGGTGCATTATACTTTATGGATGACTATGGGGGTGCATTATACTTTATGGATGACTATGGGGGTTCATTATACTTTATGGATGAGTATGGGGGTGCATTATACTTTATGGATGAGTATGGGGGTGCACTATACTTTATGGATGAGTATGGGGGTGCATTATACTTTATGGATGACTATGGGGGTTCATTATACTTTATGGATGAGTATGGGGGTGCATTATACTTTATGGATGAGTATGGGGGTGCACTATACTTTATGGATGAGTATGGGGGTGCATTATACTTTATGGATGACTATGGGGGTTCATTATACTTTATGGATGAGTATGGGGGTGCATTATACTTTATGGATGAGACCATATAATGAGAAGAAAAATGATGCAGCACTCACCCTTGCGCTTCTTCCAAGTGTGCTCTTTATTCAGCAAAGCATACTATGCATAGTATGAACCGGCATACGCAGTGATCTGTGAGGGAGCGGGAGTGAGGAGAGATACTATGCATAGTATGAACTGGCATACGCAGTGATCTGTGAGGGAGCGGGAGTGAGGAGAGATACTATGCATAGTATGAACCGGCATACGCAGTGATCTGTGAGGGAGCGGGAGTGAGGAGAGTCCGGTCTCTCCTCACTCCCGCTCCCTCACAGATCACTGCGTATGCCGGTTCATACTATGCATAGTATGTTTTGCTGAATAAAGAGCACACTTGGAAGAAGCGCAAGGGTGAGTGCTGCATCATTTTTCTTCTCATTATATGGTCTTGTACAAAACTCTGACGATTGCATAGCACCACCCGCAGCTCACAGCAAGGGAGACCTCATCTGTCCTTCTGAAACAGATCGTTTGAGCGAATCTCCAATTGCGCTATAGTGAAGCTCTGTGCCGATCATCTTTCTGTTTCTTGGTACTTTATGGATGAGTAAAGGGGTGCATTATACTTTATGGATGACTATGGGGGTGCATTATACTTTATGGATGACTATGGGGGTGCATTATACTTTATGGATGACTATGGGGGTGCATTACACTTTATGGATGAGTATGGGGGTTCATTATACTTTATGGATGACTATGGGGGTTCATTATACTTTATGGATGAGTATGGGGGTGCATTATACTTTATGGATGACTATGGGGGTGCATTATACTTTATGGATGAGTATGGGGGTGCATTATACTTTATGGATGACTATGGGATGCATTATACTTTATAGACAACTATGAGGGTGCATTATACTGAGGCGTTTAGCTCAGGAGGGGACAAAACATCTGAGTGGGCCCCTAGCCAGGTAACAGGTAACCATGATTACAACTATATTGGCACTACCTAATTGTTGGCATAGGGGAACCTATGACCATGGTATTACTGAAAATTAATATCTACAAAAAACAACACTGTTATTATATATGGTGCTACATGCCACTACTGCAAAGCATATAGGAGATTACAGTAGTTATAAATAGTGACTTCCAGGTGATGTTCTTTCTGATGGAATCGTTCACTTTACATGTCTTTTCCATCTGGCCCAGACCGACATGACAACTTCTCCAGCCAGGACTCATCTGTAGAGATTACAACAAAGACACATATGATTTCTCACTTTTCCAGTAATGTTCCCATCTATTCCCTGCCTGCATTACCTCCTCATCCTACTGATAACCCAATACTGAATTGCGCCTGCCATATGTGTCCCTATTAATGCACATGCTCCTCTTACTGCCCCACATAGTAATGCCACCACTGTGCCTCTGTGAAAACAGTGTCCACATTTAGTACCTAGAATGAAATAATGCCACCTTTGACAGTCACAAAACTGAGTGCCCCTATAACAATAATTCTTAAGTGCCCACTTAACATTTAATTTTGTCCCCTGAGTCCCCAAAATGTACAGCTCCCCTATACACAGTATGAGGGACCCACAGCTCCACTATACACAGTATATTTCCCCTACAGCTCCCCTATAGACAGTATGAGGGTCCCACAGCTCCACTATACACAGTATGAGGGTCCCACAGCTTCCATGTACACAGTATAATGAGTCCACAGCTCTCCTATTCATGGTATGATGGGCCCACTGCTCCCTCAGGCACAATATAATGACCCCACAGCAACACCCACACTATATAATGGCCTCCACACTGTCTAATGGCTCCCACAGTATGGCCCCAGTATTGGTGATGCGAGCAGGCGGTCATGTGACCACAGGTATACAACTTGCAGTCATGTGTCGACTAGGGTTGAGCGAAACGGGTCGAACATTTTCAAAAGTCGCCGACTTTTGACAAAGTCGGGTTTCATGAAACCCGATCCGACCCCTGTGCGGGGTCGGCCATGCGGTACGCGACTTTCGCGCCAAAGTCGCGTTTCAATGACGCGAAAAGCGCCATTTCTCAGCCAATGAAGGTAAACGCAGAGTGTGGGCAGCGTGATGACATAGGTCCTGGTCCCCACCATCTTAGAGAAGGGCATTGCAGTGATTGGCTTGCTGTCCGCGGCGTCACAGGGGCTATAAAGGGGCGTTCCCGCCGACCGCCATGTTACTGCTGCTGATCTGAGCTTAGGGAGAGGTTGCTGCCGCTTCGTCAGAAGCAGGGATAGCGTTAGGCAGGGTCCATTAACCACCAAACCGCTTGTGCTGTAGCGATTTCCACTGCCCAACACCACCTTCGGTGTGCAGGGACAGTGGAAGCTACATTTTTTTTTTTCCCCTCAGCGCTGTAGCTCATTGGGCTGCCCTAGAAGGCTCCCTGATAGCTGCATTGCTGTGTGTACGCCGCTGTGCAAACCAACTGCTTTTTTCAAAGCACAAATCCTCTTGTTCCTTCCTTTCTGCACAGCTATCTTGTTTGTTTGTCCACACTTTTTATTTAATTTGTGCATCAGTCCACTCCTTATTGCTGCCTGCCATACCTGGCTGAGATTACTGCAGGGAGATAGTAATTGAAGGACAGTTCCTTTTTTTTTTTTTGTGGGAGATTAAGATTGGCATTTCTGCTAGAGTGCCATCCCTGTCTGTGTCATCTCTCACTCAGTGGGCCATAGAAAGCCTATTTATTTTTTTGCTTGATTTGGGTTCTAAAATCTACCTGAAAAAATCACTACATCAATCAGTGGGAGAAAAATATTGGCCTCAGGGCTTGTGTGCCACTCCTTACTCCTGTGTGTGCCATCTCTCACTCAGTGGGCCATAGAAAGCCTATTTATTTTTTTGCTTGATTTGGGTTCCAAAATCTACCTGAAAAAATCAATAAATCAATCAGTGGGAGATTAATATTGGCCTTTGGGCTTGTGTGCCAGTCCTAAGCGTGCCATCTCTCTCTCTCAGATAGTGGGCCATAGAAAGCCTATTCATTATTTTTTTTATTGGGTTTATAAATTTTCCCTGGAAAAAAAAAAAAAAGTGGGAGATTAATATTGGCCTCTGGGCTTGTGTGCCAGTCCTGAGCGTGCCATCTCTCTCACAAATAGTGGGCCATAGAAAGCCTATTTATTTTTTTGGTTGATTTGGGTTCTAAATTCTACCTGAAAAAATCAATAAATCAATCAGTGGGAGATAAATATTGGCCTCTGGGCTTGTGTGCCACTCCTGACTCCTGTGTGCGTCCTCTCTCACTCAGTGGGCCCTAGAAAGCCTATTTTTTGTATTATTTGTTTTCTAAATTCTCCCTGAAAAAATCATTTTATTTTATTTGGTTTCTAAATTATTCCTGAAAAAAATCATTTTTTTTGTATTTTTTTTTCTAAAGTCTCCCTGAAAAAAAAAAAAAAAATCAAATCAGTGGGAGATTAATATTGCCCTTTCTGCTTGTGTGCCAGTCTTGACTCCTGGGTGTGCCATCTCTCTCTCTCCAATTGTGGGCCATAGAAAGCCTATTAATTTTTTTGCTTGATTTGGGTTTCAAAATCTACCTGAAAAAATCACTAAATCAATCAGTGGGAGATAAATATTGGCCTCTGGGCTTGTGTGCCACTCCTGACTCCTGTGTGCATCCTCTCTCACTCACTGGGCCCTAGAAAGGCTATTTTATGTTTTATTTGTTTTCTAAATTCTCCCTGAAATAATCATTTCATTTTATTTGGTTTATAAATTCTTCCTTAAAAAATCATTTTTATTTTATTTTTTCTAAAGTCTCCTTTTTTTAAAAAAAAAAACACAAATCAGTGGGAGATTAATATTTACATTTGCGCTTCAGTGACAGTCCTGCGTGTGTGGCATCTCTCTCATTTGTTGCCACCAACAACAGAGTGTGTAACATTGTGCCTGATTTTCGTTGTGGTCTCACCCACCTGTAAAGGGGTAGCTAAATCATACTGAAGTTATAGCTCACCGTGTAAGTTGTGTGACTGCAACAAATACCGTTAGTTTGGTAACGTTTTTAAAACAATGAGGAAGTCTGGTGGAAGAGGTCATGGCCGGGGGCGTTCATTGTCAGCTGGTAATGAGGGTAGTGGTAGTGGTGGAGCATCAGGTGGTCGTGGGAAAAAAAATATTGCACCTAAGTCTGGAGCTGTGGAGCCAGGTTCGTCGTCTGGCTACACAAGGCCTCGAACGCTCCCTTTTCTGGGAGTAGGAAAACCGCTTTTAAAGCCGGAGCAGCAAGAGCAAGTTTTGGCTTATCTTGCTGACTCAGCCTCTAGCTCTTTTGCCTCCTCTCGTGAAACTGGTAAAAGTAAAAGCAGCGCGTCGTTAGTGGATGTTAACGGTCAGGGACAAGTCGCTTCCTTGTCCTCTTCAGCAAAAACAACAACAGAGAAGAATGCAGCAGGCGACACAACGGGTTACTCCATGGAGCTCTTTACACATACCGTCCCTGGCTTAGAAAGTGAAGCAGTTAACAGTCCATGCCCATTACAAGTTGAATCTGACATGGAGTGCACTGATGCACAGCCACAGCCAGACTACTATGCTGGTCCTTTGACTCAGACCACAACATTGCCCTCGCAGGGTGCTGATCAAGAATCAGACCCTGATGAGACTATGTTGCCCCATCACGAACGCTATACCACCGACCGACAAGGTGAAACAGACGAAGTTGCACACGAGCTACAAGAAGAGGTAATAGATGACCCAGTTCTTGACCCCGATTGGCAGCCATTGGGGGAACAGGGTGCAGGCGGCAGCAGTTCTGAAGCGGAGGAGGAGGGGCCGCAGCAGGCATCAACATCGCAACAGGTTCCATCTGCCAGGCCCGTATCTTGCCCAAAACGCGTGGCAAAGTCAAAACCTGTTGGAGGACAGCGTGGCCATCCGGTTAAAGCTCAGTCTGCAATGCCTGAAAAGGTATCCGATGCTAGAAAGAGTGCAGTCTGGCATTTTTTTAAACAACATCCAATTGATCAGCGCAAAGTCATCTGTCAAAAATGTTCAACTACCTTAAGCAGAGGGCAGAATCTGAAAAGTCTCAATACAAGTTGCATGCATAGACATTTAACCACCATGCATTTGCAAGCTTGGACTAACTACCAAACGTCCCTTAAGGTTGTAGCACCCTCGGCCAATGAAGCTAGTCATCAACGCAACATCCCTTCCGGCAGTGTAGGGCCACCATTTTCTGCACCACCTGCAGTATCTGTGCAGGTTTCTTTGCCAGGCCAAAGAAGTCAGGGTCAGGGAATCACCAGTTTCGTAGTAGGAAACACTGCATATAGGGCACCGGCGGCAACAATACCATCTCCCACCGTCTCTCAGTCTGCCATGTCCACCGGCACCCCCGCTAGTTCCACGATCTCCAGCTCTCCAGTCCAGCTCACCCTACATGAGACTATGGTTAGAAAAAGGAAGTACTTAGCCTCGCATCCGCGTACACAGGGTTTGAACGCCCACATAGCTAGACTAATCTCGTTAGAGATGATGCCCTACCGGTTAGTTGAAAGCGAAGCTTTCAAAGCCCTGATGGACTACGCTGTACCACGCTACGAGCTACCCAGTCGACACTTTTTTTCCAGAAAAGCCATCCCAGCCCTCCACCAGCATGTTAAAGAGCGCATCGTCCATGCACTCAGGCAATCTGTGAGCACAAAGGTGCACCTGACAACAGATGCATGGACCAGTAGGCATGGCCAGGGACGTTACGTGTCCATCACGGCACACTGGGTAAATGTGGTGGATGCAGGGTCCACAGGGGACAGCAAGTTTGGGACAGTTCTGCCTAGCCCACGGTCTAGGAAACAGTTGGCTGTAGCCATTCGCACCCCCTCCTCCTCCTCCTCGTCCTCCTGCAGAAGCGAGACCTCGTCCACAGACCGCAGTCGCACAACCACTCCATCCGCAGCTGCCACTGTTGCACACCAGGTCTCCCATTATGGGGCAGCTACTGGCAAACGTCAGCAGGCTGTATTGGCTATGAAGTGTTTGGGCGACAACAGACACACCGCTGAAGTTCTGTCCGAGTTCTTGCAGAAAGAAACGCAGTCGTGGCTGGGTACTGTAGATCTTGAGGCAGGCAAGGTAGTGAGTGATAACGGAAGGAATTTCATGGCTGCCATCTCCATTTCCCAACTGAAACACATTCCTTGCCTGGCTCACACCTTAAACCTGGTGGTGCAGTGCTTCCTGAAAAGTTATCCGGGGTTATCCGACCTGCTCCTCAAAGTGCGTGGACTTTGCTCACATATCCGCCGTTCGCCCGTACACTCCAGCCGTATGCAGACCTATCAGCGTTCTTTGAACCTTCCCCAGCATCGCCTAATCATAGACGTTGCAACAAGGTGGAACTCAACACTGCACATGCTTCAGAGACTGTGTGAACAGAGGTGGGCTGTTATGTTTTTGTGGGAGGATACACATACACGGGCAGGCAGTAGGATGGCAGACATGGAGTTGTCAGGTGTGCAGTGGTCGAAGATTCAAGACATGTGTCAAGTCCTTCAGTGTTTTGAGGAATGCACACGGCTGGTTAGTGCAGACAACGCCATAATAAGCATGAGCATCCCCCTAATGCGTCTGCTGATGCAAAGTTTGACGCACATAAAGGATCAGGCGTCTGCAGCTGAGGAAGAGGAAAGCCTTGATGACAGTCAGCCATTGTCTGGCCAGGGCAGTGTACAGGACGAGGTAGCGGGCGAAGAGGAGGAGGATGATGGGGATGATTATATTTTTAATGAGGAAGCTTTTCCGGGGCCAGTGGAAATTGTTGGCGCGGCAAGGCCGGGTTCTGGTTTTTGGAGCGACACAAGTGACGTGGATTTGCCTGAAACTGCCCCTCAACCAAGCACAACCACAGATTTGAGAACTGGAACTTTGGCCCACATGGCGGATTATGCCTTACGTATCCTCAAATGGGACACACGCATAACAAAAATGATGAACGATGACGATTACTGGTTGGCCTGCCTCCTTGATCCTCGCTATAAAGGCAAATTGCAAAATATAATGCCACATGAGAACTTGGAACTAATATTAGCAACCAAACAATCAACTCTTGTTGACCGTTTGCTTCTGGCATTCCCTGCACACAGCGCCCGTGATCGTTCTAACACGAGCTGCAGGGGCCAGCAGACCAGAGGTGTTAGAGGGGCAGAAATCAGAAGTGTCGTTGGCCAGAGGGGTTTTCTGACCAGGTTGTGGAGTGATTTTGCTATGACCGCAGACAGGACAGGTACTGCAGCATCAATTCAAAGTGACAGGAGACAACATTTGTCCAGTATGGTTACTAACTATTTTTCATCCCTTATCGACGTTCTCCCTCAACCGTCATTCCCATTTGATTACTGGGCATCAAAATTAGACACCTGGCCAGAATTGGCAGAATATGCATTGCAGGAGCTTGCTTGCCCGGCAGCTAGTGTCCTATCAGAAAGAGTATTCAGTGCTGCAGGTTCAATACTAACAGAAAAAAGGACTCGTCTGGCTACCCAAAATGTAGATGATCTAACCTTCATTAAAATGAACCACAACTGGATTTCGAAATCTTTTGCCCCACCTTGCCCGGCTGACACCTAGCTTTCCTATGTAAAGGTCTTGCCTGTGGACTATTCTGAACGACTTTTCCAATCTCGTAATTTGCAGCACCTGATTGTCCAGCATCCGACATGTTAACACCTCCCTAAATGGCCAAAGTCCCCACACGGGGCCGTGGTATCGCCACTTGGCGCCAGCACCCGTGAGAGTACTGTTTGTCTGAAGAGGTGGGTGTGCCCGCTTTTGGTCGACGGCACTGCCACTAGGTCCCTCATAGTACAATAAATTGTCTGGCGGTGGTGGTGCGCACCCAACGTCAGACACACCGTTGTAATATGAGGGGCCCTGGGCCTGTACCGCCGGCCACAAGACAGTTTCCCCCCACCCCAGCTCAAACAGTGCTCTACCACTTGCAAAATTTTCTCTCACAGCTCCACCAATGTTTAGTCTATGCGCTGACATCCTTCAATGCCTGGCACTGTCAATACCATTGTATTGACATTTTTCTTATGTTAGGCCTTCGAAGCCTGTCTGCGGTCACTCCTTCCACTAGGCCTCCACTGACCTGTCTACTGCTGCCCGGGTTCCCCTGGAACCAATTTTAAATTGCCTACAGCCAGCCCAATTTATTATGTTAGGGCTTCGAAGCCTGTCTGCGGTCCCTCCTTCCACTAGGCCTCCACTGACCTGTCTACTGCTGCCCGTGTTCCCCTGGAACCAATTTTAAATTGCCTACAGCCAGCCCAATTTATTATGTTAGGGCTTCGAAGCCTGTCTGCGGTCCCTCCTTCCACTAGGCCTCCACTGACCTGTCTACTGCCGCCCGTGTGCCCCTGGAACCAATTTTAAATTGCCTACAGCCAGCCCAATTTATTATGTTAGGGCTTCGAAGCCTGTCTGCGGTACCTCCTTCCACTAGGCCTCCACTGACCTGTCTACTGCTGCCCGTGTACCCCTTGAACCAACATCAGAAAATATAAAAATAAGTATTTTGCTTATAAAAAAGAAAATACTGGAGAGATATCAAATGCAGACATTTTAACATTAAAAACAAACACATACAACAAAAATCTGGTACAGTACTAAAAATGGGCACCAGCTACAATAACTTTCTCCTGCAAGTAGTTAACTGAAAGTTTTTTTCAATTTAAAACACAGATATGGCATCCACCGAGTGTTGTCCTGTCGCGGCTTCTTTATATTATTGCCAAGAAGATGCAAAACAATGAAAATAATAAAATCATTATTTACCAAAAAAATAGAGTAAGTCAAAACAACATTGCAAATAAACATTCATTACAAATAAAGAAGCAGGGCGCGTCCGAGGGTGAGTATATACCTAATAAGAATATAATCACCCTCGGACGCGCCCTGCTTCTTTCCGACAGCCTTCCTTCCTAAGAATCAGCCCTTCCGTGGTGTAGAGAGAGGGCTTGTTACACTCCAAGGTGTTCCCCAGGTTGCCTTTCCTGAGCTTCGATCTTCATGCTCTCGTTTAGTAGTTGTTGGAAACTACGCTGCATTAGGCCTACAAATTGGGTATGGGGTGTAGAGAGATGGTGTGTTCCACTCCAAGGTGTTCCCCAGGTTTCCTCGCCAATGCTTCGATCTTCATGCTCTCGTTTAGTAGTTGTTGGAAACTACGCTGCATTAGGCCTACAAATTGGGTATGGGGTGTAGAGAGATGGTGTGTTCCACTCCAAGGTGTTCTCCAGGTTGCCTTTCCTGAGCTTCGATCTTCCGGCTCTCGTTTAGTAGTTGTTGGAAACTACGCTGCATTAGGCCTACAAATTGGGTATGGGGTGTAGAGAGATGGTGTGTTCCACTCCAAGGTGTTCCCCAGGTTTCCTCGCCAATGCTTCGATCTTCATGCTCTCGTTTAGTGGTTGTTGGAAACTACGCTGCATTAGGCCTACAAATTGGGTATGGGGTGTAGAGAGATGGTGTGTTCCACTCCAAGGTGTTCTCCAGGTTGCCTTTCCTGAGCTTCGATCTTCCGGCTCTCGTTTAGTAGTTGTTGGAAACTACGCTGCATTAGGCCTACAAATTGGGTATGGGGTGTAGAGAGATGGTGTGTTCCACTCCAAGGTGTTCCCCAGGTTTCCTCGCCAATGCTTCGATCTTCATGCTCTCGTTTAGTAGTTGTTGGAAACTACGCTGCATTAGGCCTACAAATTGGGTATGGGGTGTAGAGAGATGGTGTGTTCCACTCCAAGGTGTTCTCCAGGTTGCCTTTCCTGAGCTTCGATCTTCCGGCTCTCGTTTAGTAGTTGTTGGAAACTACGCTGCATTAGGCCTACAAATTGGGTATGGGGTGTAGAGAGATGGTGTGTTCCACTCCAAGGTGTTCCCCAGGTTTCCTCGCCAATGCTTCGATCTTCATGCTCTCGTTTAGTAGTTGTTGGAAACTACGCTGCATTAGGCCTACAAATTGGGTATGGGGTGTAGAGAGATGGTGTGTTCCACTCCAAGGTGTTCTCCAGGTTGCCTTTCCTGAGCTTCGATCTTCCGGCTCCCGTTTAGTAGTTGTTGGAAACTACACTGCATTAGGCCTACAAATTGGGTATGGGGTGTAGAGAGATGGTGTGTTCCACTCCAAGGTGTTCTCCAGGTTGCCTTTCCTGAGCTTCGATCTTCCGGCTCTCGTTTAGTAGTTCTTGGAAACTACACTGCATTAGGCCTACAAATTGGGTATGGGGTGTAGAGAGATGGTGTGTTCCACTCCAAGGTGTTCTCCAGGTTGCCTTTCCTGAGCTTCGATCTTCCGGCTCTCGTTTAGTAGTTGTTGGAAACTACACTGCATTAGGCCTACAAATTGGGTATGGGGTGTAGAGAGATGGTGTGTTCCACTCCAAGGTGTTCTCCAGGTTGCCTTTCCTGAACTTCTATCTTCAGGCTCTCATTAAATTGTGGTTAAACAGAACAACTGCATTTGGCGTACTAGTTGGTTTGGGGCCTACTATCGGTGTCTGCCACTCCTTGCTGTTCTCCTGGTTTCCTGTCCTGAAATTCCGTTTTCAGGCGCTCGTTAAGTAGTTGTTAATGTTAGACTGCATTTGGCCTACTAGTTGGGTTGGGGCCTACTATCGGTGTCTGCCACTCCTTGCTGTTCTCCTCCACTGAACAAAGCTGTGCCGCCTGTTTACTACGGTTGCCAATTTTGAACTGCATTTCGACTACTTACTGATTTGGGCCTACTCTCTGTGTCAGGCTCTCATTCCAGTTGTCCTCCACTGCAATGCCCCCTGGTTATTCCTGTGTTACCAATTTTGAACTGCATTTAGCCCACTTTATTCTTTGGGCCTATATCTGTGTTTCCTCCTCATCCTGCCCATTGCCCAGCCAGTGATAGATGAGTCTGCTGGTACATTGACCCATAACGCAACATTCCCCGTGCACGCTACACAACAACATTGTGACCCTGCTGAAAGTCAGGTTGCTCTTCCCGCATACCATACCACCTTACACGGGGACAAAGAGGAAGGTGCAGATGAAAGTGCAGGTTCCTTCATCAGGTGGGGGGAGGAATACTAGTTGGCGACGTCACTGGCACAGGGCCTCTCATAGTACGCAAAAGTGTTGCTGCTGGTGGGAGGCGCCCCCGCCGTGCAAACACACCGCTGTACTTTGAGGGGCCCTGTGCCAGTGCCAATGCCAACGAGTGGGCCCCCCCTGCTTGCTCAGGTTCACAGCACTTGCAAAGTTGAAATACTTACCTGTCCCTGCTCCACTGCCGTGACGTGGTCCAGATTTCCTGGGCCCACTAATTACTTGAACCAGCCCTACCCACCACAACTTTAGCCAAATGACCCCCAATTTCAAATGCCTTCCAATTATTATAAGGTAAATTACGCTTGACAAGCTTCATTAAGAAGAATGGATGGTTTTGACATTAAAATGGGCACTCTAGGTGTTTTCCTGGCCCCCACTCACTGCCGACTATGCTGCCCCATTGACTTGCATTGGGTTTCGTGTTTCGGTCGATCCCGACTTTACGTCATAATCGGCCGATTTCACTCGACCCGACTTTTGAGATAGTCGGGTTTCGCGAAACCCGGCTCGACTCTAAAAAGGTCAAGGTCGCTCAACTCTAGTGTCGACTACACTCTTTCACCTTCTCTCAATTCTTTTTTTTATTGAAAGACGCCAAACGTATCTAGTCTGCACGTGCAAATAGCAAACATGCACTTGCATGACCAACTGATCGCACTTGATCAGACTCATGGCAGCTGGCAAGCTTCACCTTGTCATGATATGGCAGTCTGCAGTCACATAAATTGACTGCAGACTTTTATCCCAAGCCTGGACTGCCCCTTTAAAGGGATCCTGACAGGTGATTTATTCTGCTCAAACTATGATCAGCGTCTTTCAGCATTGGCTGTAGTATCTTACCAGGTATGCTTGTCTCTGTAAAGCTGCGGCGTTTCAGAGAAAAACATACTGCTGGGTAGTGAGCGGTGCTGTGCACTAGTCCTACAGTCAGGTCCCCGGCGGCTTCTCCCCGCTCACTGACAGTGACTGACAAGTGTCTTCCTATGTGTATGTAGAGCAGGGAATTGTCAGTCACTGTCAGTGGGTGGGGAGAAGCCGCTGGGGACCTGTCTGTAGGACTAGTGCTCAGCACCGCTCGCTCCCCAGCAGCTATTAGAATGTTTTTTCTCTGGAACGCCACAGCTTTAGGGTATGTGCAGACAGACGTTCAGTAATTGGCAGCACATGTCCAAAGCGTTGCCGTCCATTGAACGCAGGTGAATTCGCATGTGTTCATTGAACCGTGCAGATTCACAACGTCCAATACATTGTACGAGAGAAATTTATCTTGCGGAGACACGTGTCTCAGCAAGATAAATTAGGCATGCTCCGTTCTGGAAAGACGCGTTATATGTCCGTCTCTGCGGGTAGCCCACCGGCGTCTGTGGACGCAAAGTGGGCATGGGATTTCTTGAAATCCTATCCACTATGCTGTAACATCTGGCCGCTGTGGGTTGGACGCTGTGTATTTATTCAGCATCCAACCCACAGTGTCAGTAGTTTAGTTACCAGGGGACAGAAGGGGCGGTCGCGCTGGGACCCGTGCTCTGAGGGGGGCCACCCGGAGCTACGCTACTGTAACTATCGGGCCCTGGTACCAGCAGTGGGCCTCCCGCCTGTCATCACAAGGTCAGCTGTAACAGCATTTAGCCGATACAGCTGATCGCATTGATGGGAGCTCTACGCTCCTTCTCCCATCATCCCCCTGTCAGCGTCTGACATCACTAATGCTGACACTGACAGCGGGCGCGATGACGTCACTAACCGGTGCCCGCTGTCAGGAGATGAGTGGGCGCTCAGAGCTGTGGAGGAACCAGGAAGAAGAAAGGTGAGTATTTATTTTTTATGGGGGCTGCCTTATACTACAGGGTCTGCCTATGGGGGGGTGCTGCCTTATACTACAGGGTCTGCCTATGGGGGTGCTGTCTTATACTACAGGGTCTGCCTGTGGGGTGCTGCCTTATACTACCAGGTCTGCCTATAGGGATGCTGCCTTATACTACAGCATCTGCCTATGGGGTGCTGCCTTATATTACAGGGTCTGCCTATGGGGGTGCTGCCTTGTACTACAGGGTCTGCCTATGAGGACGCTACCTTATACTACAGAGTCTGCCTATGGGGGTGCTGTCTTATACTACAGGGTCTGCCTGTGGGGTTCTGCCTTATACTACAAGGTCTACCTATAGGGGTGCTGCCTTATACTACCAGGTCTGCCTATAGGGGTGCTGCCTTATACTACAGCATCTGCCTATGGGGTGCTGCCTTATATTACAGGGTCTGCCTATGGGGGTGCTGCCTTATACTAAAGGGTCTGCCTATGAGGGTGCTACCTTATACTACAGAGTCTGCCTATGGGGGTGCTGTCTTATACTACAGGGTCTGCCTGTGGGGTGCTGCCTTATACTACAGGGTCTACCTATAGGGGTGCTGCCTTATACTACAGGGTCTGCCTGTGGGGTGCTGCCTTATACTACAGAGTCTACCTATGGGGTGCTGCCTTATATTACAGGCTCTGCCTATGGGGGTGCTGTCTTATACAGCAGGCTCTGCCTATGGGGGTGCTGTCTTATACTACAGGGTCTGCCTGTGGGGTGCTGCCTTATACTACAGGCTCTGCCCATGGGGGGTGCTGCCTTATACTACAGGATCTGCCTATGGGGTTGATGCTTTATACTTCAGGGTCTGCCTATGCGTGCTGCCTTGTGCTATAGAGTCTGCCTATGGGGGGTGCATTATACAATATAGAGTAGATCTATGGGGCGTGCATTATACTGGCAAAAATTATGGAATCACCGGACTTGGAGGATGTTCATTCAGTTGTTTAATTTTGTAGAAAAAAAGCAGATCACAGACATGGCACAAAACTAAAGTCATTTTAAATGGCAACTTTCTGGCTTTAAAAAACACTGAAAGAAATCAAGAACAAAAATGTGGAAGTCAGTAATGGTTACTTTCTTTTAACCAAGCATAGGGAAAAAATTATGGAATCACTCAATTCTGAGTGAGGGGGCATTATACTGTGTATAGGGGAGTGTACAGGGGGCAGACTCGGGACATTATTAAAGGTAAAGTGGGCACTTCTTTTTTATAGGGGAACTCAGGTTACTGTGACTATCAAAGGGGCACACAGGGCATTATTACTTTCTAGGAGGCAAAATGTGGGCACTGTTTTCTAGAGCACTTGCACTCGGTATTACTATATTCTAGAGCAGAGGTCCCCAACCTTTTTTGCACCAGGGACCGGCTTTAAGCAAGACCAGTTTTCCATGGCCCGGTGGGGTGGGGGTGGGGCTCTGGTCATATGGGGGTGGGGTTATGGAGGGGTGGAGCTTAGTGCATACTTATCATGTAATTATGACATTTATAATGAGAATGTGATTCACACATTCACACACACACATTCTCACACACACATTCACACACACACATTCACACACACACACATTCACACACACATACACATTCACACACACATTCTCACACACACACATTCTCACACACACACACACACACACACACATTCTCACACACACATTCACACACACACTCACACACACACACATTCACACACACACATTCACACACACATTCTCACACACACACATTCTCACACACACACACACACACACACACACACACATTCTCACACACACACATTCTCACACACACATTCACACACACACTCTCACACACACATTCTCACACACACACACACACATTCACACACACACATTCTCACACACACACATTCACACACACATTCACACACACACATTCTCACACACACACATTCTCACACACACATTCACACACCCCTCTCACCTCTCCTCGCACTCTACCACAGCATCTCATTGCCTTCCTCTGACACAGCCGGCCGCTGAATGATGACGTCATCCAGCGGCGCGTCTGTGTGAGAGGAAGCAGGAAGACAGATCGCTGGGCAACGGAGCTGCGGGGATTTCTCCCTGCCCGTCGCAGCCACCCTGCAGGGGCTCCCCTCCACCTCTGCACACGTTGGGAGCCGGCGCTCTGCAGCTTCTCTGTGCCGGCTGTCAGCTTGACAGTCGGCACAGAGAACAGCTGACTCCCTGACCGGGGGCGGCAAAATGCAGCCGCCGAGGGAGACACTGCGGACCGCCGAATGAGGCGGCCCGACTGCGCCCCTCCCTGCCGGCTGCGCCCGGGGCAAATGCCCCGGCTGCCCCCCCCCTAGATACGCCACTGGGCGTGTCAGTGAGGAGAGCCTGCCGCCCCACCCCATCAGGAACACACCATGCTGCGCAGGAGGGCTGCGTCACTAAGACCCGCCTGACGCCCCGCCCCGTCCTGCATAATGTTCTCTGCCGGGAGCTGCGAGCTGTCACAGAGCGTGCTCTGACCAGGCGCAGGGCCGCGAAGCTAGCTGTCAGCGGCGCCGCGGACCGGCTGAAAAACCTCAACGGCCCGGTCCTGGTCCGCGGACCGGTGGTTGGGGACCTCTGTTCTAGAGGGTTGCTTTAGAATTTAGAAGGCACAGAGAACCACACAGCAGGTGCAGTAATAGGGACACATACGGCAGTAGGAGCTCAGTATTGGGGTATCAGGGGCAGTAATAGGGACACATACGGCAGCAGCGGCTCAGTATTGAGGCATCAGGGGCCGTAATAGGGACACATACGGCAGCAGCGGCTCAGTATTGGGGTATCAGCAGGATAAGGGGTTTGTGCAGGTTGGGAATAGATTATGATGGGGCTGGAATATGAGAAGTGAAACGTGTCTTTGTTGCATTCTCTGCAGCCGAGTCCTGGCTGGAAGAAGTTGTCATGTCGGTCTGGGCCAGATGGAAAAGACGGGAAAAATTAACGATTCCATCAGAAAGAACGTCAGCGGTAAGTAATTATCTGTAACTGTGCTGTGATCTCTTATATATTCTGTAGGACTGGTATTTACCACTGACCATATGGCGGTAATATCCATGTTGGTCTTTATATAGAGATTATCTTCAGTAACATCGCTGTCATCTGCTGAGGTTCTCCTCCACTATTAGGCCGGCGTCACACTCAGCGTATGAAAATACGGTCCGTTATTTACGGCCGTAATGCGCAGAAAAATCCCCAAAATAGTGATCCGTATGTCATCCGTAGGCAGGGTGTGTCAGCGTATTTTGCGCATGGCATCTTCCGTATGTAATCCGTATTGCATCTGTACTGCGAGATTTTCTCGCAGGCTTGCAATACGGACATACAATGGATCCATGGGCTGAAATAATCGTAAAAACATATATACTGTGTGTATATATACAGTGGGGCAAAAAAGTATTTAGTCAGTCAGCAATAGTGCAAGTTCCACCACTTAAAAAGATGAGAGGCGTCTGTAATTTACATCATAGGTAGACCTCAACTATGGGAGACAAACTGAGAAAAAAAAATCCAGAAAATCACATTGTCTGTTTTTTTAACATTTTATTTGCATATTATGGTGGAAAATAAGTATTTGGTCAGAAACAAACAATCAAGATTTCTGGCTCTCACAGACCTGTAACTTCTTCTTTAAGAGTCTCCTCTTTCCTCCACTCATTACCTGTAGTAATGGCACCTGTTTAAACTTGTTATCAGTATAAAAAGACACCGTTGCACACCCTCAAACAGTCTGACTCCAAACTCCACTATGGTGAAGACCAAAGAGCTGTCAAAGGACACCAGAAACAAAATTGTAGCCCTGCACCAGGCTGGGAAGACTGAATCTGCAATAGCCAACCAGCTTGGAGTGAAGAAATCAACAGTGGGAGCAATAATTAGAAAATGGAAGACATAGAAGACCACTGATAATCTCCCTCGATCTGGGGCTCCACGCAAAATCCCACCCCGTGGGGTCAGAATGATCACAAGAACGGTGAGCAAAAATCCCAGAACCACGCGGGGGGACCTAGTGAATGAACTGCAGAGAGCTGGGACCAATGTAACAAGGCCTACCATAAGTAACACACTACGCCACCATGGACTCAGATCCTGCAGTGCCAGACGTGTCCCACTGCTTAAGCCAGTACATGTCCGGGCCCGTCTGAAGTTTGCTAGAGAGCATTTGGATGATCCAGAGGAGTTTTGGGAGAATGTCCTATGGTCTGATGAAACCAAACTGGAACTGTTTGGTAGAAACACAACTTGTCGTGTTTGGAGGAAAAAGAATACTGAGTTGCATCCATCAAACACCATACCTACTGTAAAGCATGGTGGTGGAAACATCATGCTTTGGGGCTGTTTCTCTGCAAAGGCGCCAGGACGACTGATCCGGGTACATGAAAGAATGAATGGGGCCATGTATCGTGAGATTTTGAGTGCAAACCTCCTTCCATCAGCAAGGGCATTGAAGATGAAACGTGGCTTGGTCTTTCAACATGACAATGATCCAAATCACACCGCCAGGGCAACGAAGGAGTGGCTTCGTAAGAAGCATTTCAAGGTCCTGGAGTAGCCTAGCCAGTCTCCAGATCTCAACCCTATAGAAAACCTTTGGAGGGAGTTGAAAGTCCGTGTTGCCAAGCGAAAAGCCAAAAACATCACTGCTCTAGAGGAGATCTGCATGGAGGAATGGGCCAACATACCAACAACAGTGTGTGGCAACCTTGTGAAGACTTACAGAAAACGTTTGACCTCTGTCATTGCCAACAAAGGATATATTACAAAGTATTGAGATGAAATTTTGTTTCTGACCAAATACTTATTTTCCACCATAATATGCAAATAAAATGTTAAAAAAACAGACAATGTGATTTTCTGGATTTTTTTCTCAGTTTGTCTCCCATAGTTGAGGTCTACCTATGATGTAAATTACAGACGCCTCATCTTTTTAAGTGGTGGAACTTGCACTATTGCTGACTGACTAAATACTTTTTTGCCCCACTGTATATATATATATATATATATATATATATATATATATACATATATATATGTATATATATATATATAATATATACACAGTACATATGTCAGTGAGACACACATATATATATATATATATATATATATATATATATATATATATATATATATATATATATATATATATATATATTACAATAAATCATACAGCGCTAGATAGCTTAAAAGCCGGTATTTCAGTTGCCGGCTTTTCCTATCTCCTTCTCAATCCCGACATGATATGAGACATGGTTTACACACAGTAAACCATCTCATATCTTTTTTTTTGCATATTCCACACTACTAATGTTAGTAGTGTGTATGTGCAAAATTTGGGCGCTCTAGCTATTAAATTAAAGGGTTAAATCGCTGAAAAAATTGGCGTGGGCTCCCGCGCAATTTTCTCCGACAGAGTGGTAAAGCCAGTGACTGAGGGCAGATATTAATAGCCTAGAGAGGGTCCATGGTTATTGCCCCCCCCCCCCCTTCCTGGCTAAAAACATCTGCCCCCAGCCACCCCAGAAAAGGCACATCTGGAAGATGCGCCTATTCTGGTACTTGGCCACTCTCTTCCCACTCCCGTGTAGCAGTGGGATATGGGCTAATGAAGGGTTAATGTCACCTTGCTCCAATAGTAGGAAATGGAAAAAAAAAAAAAACCACACACACATTAGGAGAGGCGTCAATTATGACACCTATCCATTATTAATCCAATAGTATGAAATGGTTGAAAAAACACACACACACATTATTACAAAGTATTTTAATGAAATAAATACAGAGGTTGTTGTAATATTTTATTATACTGGTAATCCACCTGAAGACCCTTGTCACCTAAAACAAATGTAAACAAAGCAAACAACAATATTCCATACCTTCCGACGATCAATCTCGTCCCACGCTGTAAATCCATCTGAAAGGGTTAACTAATTTTACAAGCAGAAGCCTGCTAATGCAGCCGCCCCTGTCTGTAAAAACCTGGTGAATGAATGGAATATAGGTGAATGACCTGTAGTTACCTCGAGTTGCAGTGATGTGCCCTCTGCTGGATGTCCTCATACGAACTCGAGCCTGGGAAAATATTCAGAAAAGTTCCCAGGCTCGAGTTCATGACAGGACTAAACAGGCGGCATTGCTTTGCTCAGTGGAGGACAACTGTAATGAGTGACAGACACAGTTAGTAGGCCCAAATAATAAAGTAGGCTAAATGCAGTTCAAAATTGGTAACCGGACTAAACGGGCGGCATTGCTTTGTTCAGTGGAGGACAACTGTAATGAGTGACAGACACAGTTAGTAGGCCCAAATAATAAAGTAGGCTAAATGCAGTTCAAAATTGGTAACAGGACTAAACAGGCGGCATTGCTTTGTTCAGTGGAGGACAACTGTAATGAGTGGCAGATACAGCTAGTAGCCCCAAATAATAAAGTAGGCTAAATGCAGTTCAAAATTGGTAACAGGACTAAACAGGCGGCATTGATTGCTTTGTTCAGTGGAGGACAACTGTAATGAGTGACATACACAGTAGGCCCAAATAGTAAATTAGGCTAAATGCAGTTCGAAATTGGTAACAGGACTAAACAGGCGGCATTGCTTTGTTCAATGGAGGACAACTGTAATGAGTGGCAGACACAGTTAGTAGACCCAAATAATAAAGTAGGCTAAATGCAGTTCAAAATTTGTAACAGGACTAAACAGGCGGCATTGCTTTGTTCAGTGGAGGACAACTGTAATGAGTGACAGACACAGTTAGTAGGCCTAAATAATAAAGTAGGCTAAATGCAGTTCAAAATTTGTTAACAGGACTAAACGGGCGGCATTGCTTTGTTCAGTGGAGGACAACTGTAATGAGTGGCAGACACAGTTAGTAGGCCCAAATAATAAAGTAGGCTAAATGCAGTTCAAAATTGGTAACTGGACTAAACAGGTGGCATAGCTAGGTACAGGGGTGGGCTCCTCTGCTGAGTAGCAGACAGTGGTAGTAGGTGCAAAGTATTAACTGGTCTAAATGGAGGCCAGGGCCCCTGTATATTTTAACTATCATCTATCATTTCAACAAATTTGTATTGGCAGTGCCATTGAAGGATTTAACACACAGACTACACAGTGGTGGGGCAGGGAGAGGTAAGTATTGCAAGTGGTAGAGCACTGTTCGAGCTGGGGGGGAACACTCTCTCGTGGGCGGCGGTACTGGCACAGGACCCCTCATATTACGACGGTGTGTCTGATGTTGGTTGTGCACCACCACCATCAGAGACACTTCATTGTACTATGAGGGACCCTGTGCCAGTGCCGTCGCCCAAGAGTGGGCACACCCACCTGTCCAGGCGAACGGCACTCGCACCGGTGCTTGCGCCAGGTGGTGACCACGGCCCTGTGGGGGGAGTCAGCCCATTTAGGGAGGTATAAAAATGGCCTATGGTGGACATTCAGCAGCTGCAAATGGAGGAATTGGAGAAGTCAGTAAGAGGAGGCCAAAAGCAAGACATTTTTCTGGCAAGCTACATGTCAGCAGGGGAAGGTGGGGCAAAATAATTTGAAATCCAAGATTGGTTAATTTTAATGAAGGACTAGCAGCACTGAAAACTCTTTCTGATAGCACACTAGCAGCAGGGCAAGCGAGCTCCTGTAATGCATATTCTACCAATTCTGGCCAGGTGTCTATTTTAGATGCCCTGTAATCAAAGGGGAATGACCTGTGAGGGAGAACATCGATAAGGGAGGAAAAGTAGTTTGTAACCATACTGGACAAATGCTGTCTCCTGTCACTTTGAATCGATGCAGCAGTACCTGTCGTGTCAGTGGTAATTGCAAAATCACTCAACAAACTGGTCATAAAACCCCCTGTCCAATGCCACTTTGGATTTGTGCACCTCTAACACCTCTGCCATGCTGCACCCTACAGCTCGTGTGAGAACCATCACCGCCGCTGTGTGCTGGGAATGCCTGAACCAAACGGTCTACAAGAGTAGCTTGTTTGGTAGCCAATATTTGCTCAAGGTTCTCATGTGGCATTATATTTTGTAATTTTCCTTTATATCGTGGATCCAGAAGGCAGGCCAACCAGTAATCATCATCGGTCATCATTTTGATAATGCGGGGATCCATTTTTAGGATACGCAAGGCATACTCAGCAATGTGGGCCAATGTTCCAGGTGTCAATTCACTGCTTGTGCTGGGTTGAGGAGCACTTTCTTGCAAATCAACATCAGTTGTGTCCCGCAAAAACCCTGTACCTGACCTTGCAACGCCACCAGTTTGTATTGCCCCTGAGAAGCATCCTCCTCCCATAAATATTCATCCCCATCATCCTCCTCCTCATCCTCTTCGTCCGCCACCTCGTCCAGGAGAGTTCCCTAAGCAGACAATGGCTGACTGTCATCAAGGCTTCCCTCCTCCTCGGCTGCAGACGCCAGCTCCTTAATGTGCGTCAAACTTTGTATCAGCAGACGCATTAGTGGGATGCTCATGATGGCGTCGTCTGCACTTACCAGCCGTGTGCATTCCTCAAAACACTGAAGGACTTACCAGAGGTCTTGTAGCTTTGACCACTGCACACCAGACAACTCCATGTCTGCCATTCAAGTGCCTGCCTGTGTATGTGTATCCTTCCACAAATTAATTACAGCACGCCTCTGTTCGCACAGCCTCTGAACCATGTGCAGTGTGGAGTTCCACCTTGTTGCAACGTCGATTATTAGGTGGTGCTGGGGAAGATTCAGCAATCGCTGATGGTTCAGCATACGGCTGGAGTGTACGGGTGACCGGCAGATGTGCGAGCAAAGTCTTCGCACCTTCAGGAGCAGGGCTGGTAACTCCGGATAATTTTTGAGGAAGCACTGCACCACCAGGTTCAAGGTGTGAGCCAGGCAAGGTATGTGTTTAAGTTCTGAAAGGGCTATGGCAGCCATAAAATTCCATCCGTTATCACTGACTACCTTGCCTGCCTCAAGATGTACACTGCCCAGCCATGACTGAGTTTGTTGCTGCAAGTACTCGGCCCATACTTCCGCGGTGTTTCTGTTGTCACCCAAACACTTAATTTTTAACACAGCCTGCTGAGGCTTACCACTAGCTGTTCGATAATGGGACACCTTGTGTGCAACACTGGCAGCTGCGGATGGAGTGGTCGTGCGACTGCGCTCTGTGGTCGAGCTTTCGCTTCTGGAGGAGGAGGAGGGGTGGCGAACGCCAACAGCCAACTGTTTCCTAGACCGTGGGCTAGGCAGAACTGTCCCACTGTGGCTGTCCCCTGTGGACCCTGCATCCACCACATTAACCCAGTGTGCCGTGATGGACACGTAACGTCCCTGGTCATGCCTACTGGTCCATGCATCTGTTGTGAGGTGCACCTTTCCACTGACTGATTGCCTCAGTGCATGGACAATGCGGTCTTTGACATGCTGGTGGAGGGCTGGGATGGCTTTTCTCGCAAAGAAGTGCTGACTGGGTAGGTCATAGCGTGGTACTGCGTAGGCCATCAGGTGTTTGAAAGCTTCGCTTTCAACCAACCGGTAGGACATCATCTCTAACGAGATTAGTATAGCAATGTAGGCGTTCAAACCCTGTGTACGCGGATGAGAGGATGAGTACTTTCTTTTCCTAACGAGAGTTTCTTGTAAAGTGAGCTGGATTGGAGAGCTGCATATGGTGGAACTAGCGGTGGTGGTGGTGGACATGGTGGATTGAGAGAGGGTTGGTGATGGTATTCTTGATGTTGGCCTACATACAGTGTTTCCTACCAATAACCACTTGATTCCCTGACTGCTTTGGCCTTGTGACGATACCTCCACATTTGCTGCTGGTGGTGTCCTAACTGGTGGCCTTACAGTGTGCCTTTGCTGACGTCGCCCCCTCCTCGGCTCCATCTTTCTTTCCATGATTAAGCTCTTCTCCACAACATGGGCAGAGGTATAGCTGCTCTACCATAGTGTTTGGGCCGGTTTCCAGCTGGATCGAAGCTCTTTTTCCTTAGCTTGTCATTACCGTAATCATCAATCCCTCCAGGAGCCCTCTCCCTGCCTCTACCTCCACGCCCTTTTACCCTCCACACAGTTTAAAAAAAAAAAAGCACAGGACATGAACCAGGATAGTCTTTTACTTTAGTCAAACATTGTTGTGTATAGTCTGTGCATACCACGTACCTCATGGTTGATTGCAGCTGCAGTCCATGTTTCCTGTCCACTATCCAGTGCGTCAGCCGCACCATCTACCACATACCTCATGGTCAATTGCAGCAGCTGTCCACGTTTTATGCCCATTATCCAATGAATCATATGCACCATCTACTGCGTACCAAATGGTTGAACGCAGCAGCAATGTAAGTGCCCTGTCCGCTATCCGATAAGTCACAGCACCATCTTTCTTGTACCATAGAACCGGCTGCAGCAGCGGTCCAAATTCCTTGTACCGTTATCCAGCGAGTCAGATCCACTCTCTATATCGCAACTCACCCTTATTATAGTTGGGCTCCAAGATCCTCATGGCTGACCATAGTGCGAGCCCAAAGGGTCTAGAGTGAGCTCAACACCTCAGCTCTTTGTTTGTTTGTTACTACTTAGATACTTACTTTTTGTTTCTTACAGTGATCGGTTAACACCTTGCTCTTTGCAAGCTACAGTCAAGAATATGAGAGCCTCTTCAGTCCTGAATCCGATTTCCGAACATCAGGTAAACGAGTTCCCCTTTCGACATGTATTGTATTCTTTCTCAGTATTTAGAGTCGTAATTCTGTTTTTTCCCTTCCAGTGATTATATTATGACTCTCAGGTCCAGCGCTGCCTCTCCTGGACAGACCATTTCAACTTACAGTATTCCTGGTACACAGGATCAGCACTCTAGCCCAGCTGGTTGCGTCGATAAATCTGTCTCTGGTCACCTTCACCAGGCATTTCTCCAGGGTCCTTCATCTGAAGGGTTGGACATCGCTGACCATATTGCCATTGTTGGTTCTCCTTACAGCTGGCGACATTCTTGACTCTCATCGTGATTATATGCCATCTTGTGGCTCATGTCAAGGTAAACGGTTCCACATGCAAGGATCCGTGCCCCTTCATTTCCAAGGTGATCTGAGTTGGTCAAGAGCTAATTAACATGACTCAGGTTATTGGTACTTGTTTCCATAGTGGGGTCCAAATCAGTCAGGTGCTACCCAGGATGCCTCAGGTTATTGGTATTTGTTTCCATAGGCTGGACCAGTCCTTATAATACTGACTAGAGTCATCATCAGTATCGTCTTCTTTTGCCATACAGGCATTTTTTTCCAGCTCTCGATTTTGCACTATTGCTACTCAGCACTTGGGTTCTAGGCTCAGATCTCATCATAGACAACTCTCCAGGGAGTTTGTAGCTTTTTTCCCCCCATGTTTGCGTGCCTTTAAGCCAACCACTCAGGATGTTTTCAGTTAAATCACTTCTGGGTGAATGGTAGGGCGATACCTTTTTTCCATTCTGGACCTCAAGCTTAAAGGTCCTTCAGCGCACTCCAAGATGAAGTCCCCATTTCCACGGATATTCCCATGGAATCTATGGCTTTCATCTTCCTTTGGACTGCCTAAGAATTGGTTTAACCTCTTCTCCAGTGTTGACACATATATGGTTTAAAGCCCCACCACTTTTTCTACAAGCTGGGAGATATCTTACACTTTTCTCAGAGCACACTTCCTGTTTGGGTTTGATCTTCATCTCATCAAAATTGTCTCTTACCTTAATCTAGTATCTAGTCTTCAGTTCTTCTGTTGCGATCCACATGAGCAGCCTTCCTCTCCCTGCAGAAAGGTTCTTGACTTTTCTTCTTGGAACTCTCTCGCTCCAACCATCCTTTCCATGTTCTTGGTCTTGGCCAAGTTGCAGTGTCTTACCCTCATTTTTTGCAAAAGACCTTTCCGGATCGAAGGAAGTTCATGATGACGGACGTCCTCTTGTCTCAGTAGGAACTTGATTCTAGGTTGAACAGTTCAAGATCGCATGTAGGCTAGGTAAAACCCTCTCTCTTCTTCATTTGGAGCCCAAAGTGGTAAGATTCTCTTTTCTAGGTGGAACCCTAGAGTTCTCCCTTCCAAGTGTAGAGTTCTCCTTTCCTTTTCCAAGGTGGAACTCTTTTTTTGATCAATCCTGACAGAGGTATCTGGTCATGGACGGAGCAAGGTCTGCTGGTGTTCTCAACAGTTCACTCGTCCACAGTAAGCAACGTTTTTTTATCGATTTCCCAACTTGCAAAAGGCCTCATTTCAGGAGAGGAGTTGTCTCATCATATGGTTCTTGTTCATAGTTGTTTACAGCTACAGCAGAACATACCCAACATCGATCTGAAGTCTTTCAGGGTGCTGTACGGGATCTTTCACTCTGCCTCAAGATTCTGCAACTCTGCGGTTGTTTTCCAACACTTTCTTGGTCTCTTAGACTCACAATCTTTTCCTTTACTTCCGCCTTCTTCTAGCGCGGTGGTAGTCTACATCTAAGAGTCTCTTCATTGGATCATTCGTATATATCTTCTGGTTCCTGCCTCTTCACTATCACGATTTTACTTTGTATTTTCAACTTCACAGCCTTAATTGCGATCTAAGCAAGGAAAACTTCTTAATCACCCTTTCCTCCCTCCTGTTCTCCCTATTTTCTGAGTCAGATTTGTACCTTCCTTTCTAGTTTTCCAGTTTTATCGGTTTGAGTCTTCTTGCGCTATACATTTTCTTATTTGATCAGTAGCGGCCTCATGTGGATCTTCTTGTTCATGGTGGTCTTGCATTCCGTTCCCTCTCTTCATTATGGGAGTTAACCTTTCTACCCCTGTTCCTTCGTTTTCGTCCTCCTATCGGTCTTTAGAATTTTACTATAACCAGTCAGCGTGCTTCTCGTGGCCCAATCGGTCGAGAAGAGATTGCTCAGACATTCTGATTTCTGCTTGTGTCTGGAGAGTCATCAGAATGGTCTTTTAGTCGAGATCCTCTCTGCCATCTTGGCCATTCCTGCTCTTTTAATATCTTTTTAGCTTTCTGTTATTACTTTTTCCAGGTTGTACAGAATGCTCACTCTCTTCCTCCTTACTTGATGGATTCGGGCCTGGACTGAAAGATTTGGCATATTACAGTGGCCGGCGTTTGACCCGAGTTTCTCAACTCTGCTCTTACTTTTGGCTAGTCTTTGTTTTCTTCCCATCTTTGGGGACTGCTTTGAGATATCTCATGGTTTCCTGTGTCTCCCAATGAAGCGATAGAGAAATGAAGATTTTGGGTGCTTACCATAAAATCTCTTTCCTGAGCCGTCGTTGGGGGACACAGCACCCACAGTTTTCTAAATGCCTCCCTATATTTTAGTTTAGATTGCTTCTTCTATTGCTTTCACACTACCTGATTGGCTTGTCTCCGGTTTGTGTGTGTATACTACTGAGGAGGGGCTAACTTTTTTATTGCCTAGTCTCAGCTTCTAAGTGGCAGTATCATACACTCCATGGTTTCCAGTGTCCCCCAATGAAGACTCAGAGAAAGAGACTTTATGTTAAGTACCCCAGATCTTCATATTGCACTCTGTAGTGAATGGACAACCAGTGTATTGACTGACACAAGGCACAGGCATCGGTGTAGTGGCTTAAGAGAAATAAGATCCTGGCTACCACATTCAGGAAGGAATAGAGAGGAAAAAGTTTGGTTAGTGGTAGAACGATCAGTAAAGAGTTGCAGTAGTCCAGATAAGAATATTTTTGCAGTTTCAAACGTGAGAAAAGGTTGGCTTCTGGAGATGTTTTTTAAGATGCAGGTAACATTCTTGAGTGAGCGATTAGATTTAAAGAATAAAGCAATGTTCTGTGTCAAATATTACCCCAAGACAGTGAGCATGGGAGTTATGGTTGAACCACCCAAGACAATTGCTATATCGCGTATAGTTAGGATAGAAGAGGGAGAAAACACAAGAAGTTCAGTATTGGAGAAGTTCAGTTTCAGATAGAGGGAGGACATGATGTTAGAGACAGCAGACAGACAATCCCTTATATTTTGTATTAAGTTGGGGTGATTTGAGGAGATGATGTGTGTAATTGGATGTCATCAGCATAGAAATGATGCTGGAAACTAAATCTGCTGATGGTTTATCCAATAGAGGCAGGGTATAGAGAGAAGATAAGGGGACACAGGACTCAACGTTGAGGAACCTCAATAGTCTAATGTAGTTATAGACCGAGCTTTATTTGCCAATCAAAAAATATCCTGTCTAAAGTGAAATATCATATTGTAAGGAGATGGACATACTGCCCACGTTCCCCCTTGAAGACACACGTATTGTTGTAATGTGTATTATGACATGTGTGATTAGTGATATTATGTTCTGCCCGACAGATGGGACAGTTAGAGCTAATGGTTGGGAGTTGGTAAAGTGTAGGGACAGATTTTCCTGTTCGGAAAACAGATAGGACCCAGCCTGCAGTATAAGCAGACCTAAGGTCTGACTAGACAGCATAGTGCATGATGTGGGTGTCCCTGATGTGAGTGTAGACTGAGACAGCAGATAGCGAGATCCAGAGTAAAGACGAGGAAAAGCTACAGAAAGACAGATTGATGAACTGGAGACAGGTACTGGGACAGGACGCCTAGCAATACATCCCCGAGTACACAAGTTGGAGAAGTAACGGGCCTGGACGTAACAGGGAACGTGAGTTGAAGAGAGTGCCCCAGGCATTAGTTCCAAGGCGTAAGCAAGCAAAGAAGTAATGGCCATAGTGGCAAACTAGCTGCCCTAGAGGGAAAAAGGACATGCAACCGCGGGTGAAGGACAATTACTGGACTGTGCTGGGTTGTGGTGAAGGCACAGGAATTTGGGGACAGAAGCAAGTAAGCCTGGAAGAGATAGAGAGACTGTGTGCGAAGGTGCTCCATGTTAGGAAACATTCAATAAGTTGTGCACCTGCTATCTATTATACATAATTTCCACTAAGCTACTGTTCAGTAAAAAACTGATTATTGTTAAATGGTGGTCTCCCTCATTGAATCCTTCACCATCTTGTCCTGGCCAGCCAAAGTCATTGGCATCATGCTTCCAGCAAGGGTATAACGCCACCATAGATAAAGTCCACAAACCCAACCAGAACCACAATCTTCATGTAGTGTGTCTGGGCATGATAGACGAGTACCTCGCCCACGGCTACTGCCAAGCACCACATTTAAATATAAGTCAAGAGAACATGGATGACAAGCGATTACTGGAGGTGAAAAATATGTATGGCAGCAAAGACTCCTATACTTCTCAGATGGATTTCTGCCATCACATGCTGTGGATTTCTAGTGCAGGGTACAAACTGCAGAGCCTCAGCTAATTACGGCAGCATTACAATTTCACAATGGACATTTTTTTATTTGGAAATCCCTGTAAAATCTCCCAATAAAATGCCACCAATTATTTTGAATGAGAAATATGTTGCAATTAATACAACCACTGAATTTTCCTGGAAAAAGGGTGACATGTCCGTTATGGAAAAGGTTTCTGGCATAGCTGAATGAGGCTAATTTCCTTGCAGACCCACATATTCCACCACAAATACATTTTTCCACAGAACTGTACTGCAGCAAGTAACCACAAGTAGATTAGCCTCATTGATCGGGGCCAATCTGAGTGCAGACGTTCGGCTGTTCAAACTACACATCCACAACTGAAGGTCAAACTTTAATTGCTTCAGCATATTCCACTTCAAATCAAATTAGATTTATCCATAGGAAAAAACAGCTGTGTGAATATATCCACAGGGTGTGCTCATAGTTTCTTGACATGGATTTTTCTATCTGAAAATAAAAGGCAAAAAAAAATAGTTTTTGTAGATTGTGAGCCCTTGCGGGCAGGGTCCTCTCTCCTCCTGTACCAGTTGTGACTTGTATTGTTTAAGATTATTGTACTTATTTTTATTATGTATACCCCTCCTCACATGTGAAGTGCCATGGAATAAATGGCCCTATAATAATAAAACATAATAATAATAATAGTTTTTGTGTGTATTTTTATTTTAACTTTTTTTTTTTATGTATGGAACATATTCTTCTTCTTCAGGTAATTCATAACCCAAAGTTTTTCTAGGAGAAATGACTCAAGAATTCAGATATTGCTTCTTTTTCCATTTGAAAAAAAAAGCACCATGCACACTAAGGGCTCTTTTACACGTCCTGATATTTCTGGTACCTGAAAAAACAGTACAGGAGATATCAATGTACGTGTGTGTCATACTTTTGGCATACGTGTGGCAACCGTGTGCTGCATCAGTATGACACGTACCAGCGCCGGGGAATCAGCGGTACGGTTTGCGCTGTTCCTCGGCGGCGGGTACTGAAGACAGCTCACATCACTGTCCCCTACTCGCGCTGTGATCAGCACTAGCAGGGGAGAATGTTGAGAGTTGTATTCAGCTGATAACACAGAGAGCAGGCAGCGGCTGATAGCAGTGTTCATCAGATGTCACAGCCTGTGAAATAAGTAAATACATTTTAAAAAATAATGACTTGGGGTTCCCCTGTATTTTTGATAACCAGCCAGGCAAAACGGACAGCTGCGGGCTACAAGCCTCAGCTGTCAGCTTTAGCAAGGTTGGTTATTAAGAGTAGAGGGGTCCCCATGCCTTGATTTTTAATCACCAGCCAAGATAAAGCAAACAGCTGGGGGCTGGTATTTTCAGGCTAGTAAGGTGTTATGGATATTGGCCCCCTCACCCTAAAATAGCAGCCTACAGCCACCAAGAAAAGGCACATCTATTTGTCAGTGAAGTTTTCACGGTGATCTGCAGTGAACTCTCTGAGCTGAACTGTGGTGTACGCCTATGAGAAAAAGTCAGTGAACCTCTCCATTACTAACGCGTGAGCTTGATATTGCCAGACAATAGAATGGTGACATCAACCCCAGAATAACATACCCCACTTGCCACCGCCAAAGAGCAAGTGGGAAGAGCCAGGCAAAATGCCAGAATTGGTGTATCTAATAGATGTGACTTTTCTGGGCAGCTGCGGGCTGCTATTTTTAGGCTGGGGGAGCAAATATCCATGGCCCCTTAGCAGTTTCAGAATACCTTCCCCCAGCTGTCTGCTCTAACTTGGCTGGTTGTCAAAAGTCTGGGTGACCCCACGCCATTTAAAAAAAAAAAAAAAATTTATTTAAATAATTTAAAAATATGGAATAAGGACCTCTATATTCTTGATAACCATCCCATCAGCTGCCGCCTGCTCTGGCTGTTATCAGCTGAATACAACTCTCAACATTTTCCCCTGCTAGCGCTAATCACAGCGAGCGCAGGGGACAAGGATGTGAGCTGTCTTCAGCACCTGGCGCCGGGAAATAGCGAGAACAGTACCACTGATTCCCAGGCGACGGTACGTGTCACACTGAAGTTTTGCAGACCGTGCTGCTGTTAAACTGACATGTCAGCGTGTTTTGCCCACGGACACAGGGTCTGTGGAAACACACAGATATACACAGACCCATTCACTTGAATGGATCTACATGTGTAAGTGTCTCCAGTATGTGTGAGAACGGTCACCACACGTACTGGAAACACTGGCTTGTGAAAGAGTACTAAGGGAGTGTTTTCCCATTGGAATTGATAGTAAGCTTATTCATAGAGTATTTGAAGTGTTTTTTTCAAGTGGATTTTTAGTGGAATCAGCTCTAAAATCCATGTTTGAAAACTGTGTGAACATACCCTTAATGATAGGATTATGAAAACCTCATCTCCATTTATAGGAAAAATTCTTTTGTCAAGGATTTAGTTGCATAATTTTTCTTTTCTCAATTGGTCAACTCCTTTAAATAACGCTGTTAACCTGCACATATGAGGGTAATCTGCAGGTTAACAGTGCTATGATGCTGTCTGGCGTCTGCACGCAGCCAAATGCAGCAGGGAGAAAATTGTCTTTTATTCTCCCTGGCATTATTTGGTATTCAGTCCTGGTGGGTGGGGTGGCGCCAGTTCAGTCACGCTCTGACTATAGAGAGTGGCCGCTGTACCTATGAACCCAGCCCAGACTGACACTGGCTCTACATTGAGGCCGGCTGACAGCGAGGGCCGGAGGCACAGTTTCAGCGGCCACTTAGAGTATGACTGAACCGGCGCTGCCACACTCACCATGACTGACTACTGAATACTGCTGGGGGAATGAAGATAATTTTCACCCCGCTGCATTTGGCTACAGCAGTATAATGCTGTTAATCTGCAGGTTAACAGTGTCATTCCTGGTGACAGGTTCCCTTTAACTTAAAGTAACATACATTTTTCATATATGGTCACATTACATGGTGCCTTGTGTTTGCATCCCCTCTGCTTAGATCGCCCAAGACGTAAGTCGTAATGTAAGCAATGAGACTCGCCTCCACAGCATATGAAAAGTAGGTGGGATGAGGTTCAAATTGCCTCCGTGCTCCCTATCTCACTGGAGCAGCCTCATATTTTTATATTGTAAAATGAAAAACCACTTAATCTTTTAAAACCAGGAACATCATTAGATCATGTAACTCTTTTGGGGGGAAGCCCAGGTGTAAATGTATGATCAGAGGTGTAATGACCTTGGTTGCAGAGGTTGCGACAGCGACTGGGCACGTGCGATTGGGGGACCTGCTGACCCCAACGCATACTTGAGCTGGATGTGCATCCTGCGATGCACATTCATCTGAAGTGTATTGTGGCGCAGAGACCCGCCGGGTTTATGCGCTGCAATACACGTTGCCAGCCAATTATGTGATTGGGAGCGCATGGCAGTGACATCATGCCCACTGATCTTGATGAGATAGATACACAGCGACATTTACCTTCATCCATATTGTTGATAGCGGTATGCTGGTCTTGAGTGACATATGCCAGCGTGGTCTCTTTCTTTCAGCTCTGGGCTATTTTTATATAGGTGGAATTGTTTTCTATACATTACCCCTAGAGAATGGATTAAGATATCTATGATGTTATGGGGTACTTATGTTATACCATAGCGGAGCTGTATACTCACCATCTCTGATTAAGTATATTGCCATACTGTCTGGAGCCCCGCCTGTTGAATGTCTTCATGAACATGTTTTTTGTCAGTTATCTTTTAAAAAATCTTTAATAAATATTGATGATTTTAATAATAGGGTTCGCTTCTTCTTGACCACTTAATAGTAGGTCTTTCTTGTGAGCATGTATTGTTGAAGAGCCATTGTAGTAACATATAGGGACTCTTTTGGTTGCCCTGTAGCCAACAGCCTACCACATCCATTTGTTCCCCAGTTGAACCTGCTAACCCACGAAGAGGAAGACACTGAGGTGCTCCTCCCCATCTTAACAGTGCCACATCCTGTCTTGAAATATCCAACCAGGGGATTGGCTGAAATATCCTGTCAGCCGACTGGCCGAGCTTATGGTTATACCCCCACATGCTCCGGACGCCCAGCCAGCAACCATCTGGCCCGCAGATACCCAGGCAGCAGAATGGCAAGGCCCAACTGCAGCCCACCGTGTGTCTAACCCTTATTATCTAAGGCCAATTGGAGCAGATGGGCAAGCAGGACAGCCACAGGACCTGGGACCACCTCCTTCTCCTGAGCTGCACAGCATCTGGTAACACTCCCCCCCACCCCAGAAAAGAAAATAGGGGGGGGGGGGAGTGGGGGTTCAAAACAGGGTTATACTTGCCTATCCTGAATCTCCAGATCCCTTTAACTTCTGCTGGGGGCATACTCGCTATGTCGGGCGGTGGGCAAGAGCTAGTTGGCTTACGGACCTCCGCCCCAGTACCTGCACAGACTGTCAAGGTACCTTAGTCCAGCAACACAGACAATATAGGATACAGACTGAAATTACAGCCTGTAATTTCCATCACTATGTGGGTGAAACAGAGTGCACAATTACTGTTAGGGCTCATACTCGCATGCAAGAAACTCGGGAGGAGTCTCGCACGTCAATACCCGGCACTTCAGGAGTGGAGCGTTCAGCGCATGTATTGCTATGCGGCCGCACACTCCAATCTGAGTGCCGGGTATTGACGTGCGAGACGCGTCTGAGTTTCTCGCATGTGAGTATGAGCCCCTACCCCGAGGATCCACCTGAAAAACTAAAGCAAAATTGTTAGCGCCTAACCAAGTCTAAGAACTTGCCAAGCTTGAAATGTGTCTAGTCCATTCATTCTCCCCCGACTTTCCTACACTATGGACATAGCTCCACTATCTTCTTTTTCCAATCTGGCACAGTTTTTAAACTAATTTGGAATAAAGAAACTTTTACCAGCGAGTTGGCGTCCTGTGAGCTAAATCAAATCCTTTGCTTCAGTACCTATCCCAATACATGTCTGAGACACAGGGCCGGCTCCAGGTTTTTGAGGGCCCCGGGCGAAAGAGTCTCAGTGGGCCCCCCCCCCCCCCTTTAACACATACCACGATTCATGATGCCCAGATACAGCAGAGAAATATAGGTATAGTCCAATGCCATAATTCACTTCTTACATGAGTGATAGCTATTGTAAATTCTGCAGTGTATATATACAGGACAGGAGGAGTGGTACTGTGCGGTGTGTATATATACAGGGGATCAGGGCCGGCGTCAGCACCCGGCGCACCCGGGCAAGTGCCGGGGCCCTGACAAGACAGGCGGGCCCAGTCACGCAGTCATACATCCATCTGGCCGCTTTAACCCTTCCTACCCTTTCAATTTGCCCTGCCTGGCACAAGCATCTTCTCAGTCAGTGCAGGGCCAGGCACATAGGGGTTAAGGACACAGCCAGCGTGACATTGTGGGCGGAGAGTTCTCCTGCTCTGCTCTCCTGGCTGTGTGCAGTGCTGAACTAATCAGGCACAGGCAGATTCCGGACTGGAGGAGCTGCTACCGGCACCTGAGTGAGTGCCATGCTATATCGCTGTATATTCTAACAGTCTGGGTGACCTGGGGGGGCGGCCATGGGCTGGGCGGCTGCAGCTGACATTATATATATATATATATTACTACAGCAGCCGCCCAGCCCAGGCCCCCAGCACAGCCTGTATAGATACAGTGTATATAATATATATACAGGACAGGTGCTGGGGGCCTGGGCTGGGTGGATGTTGAAGTATATACACCGCACAGTACCTCTCCCCTGTATATATACACCGCACAGTACCTCTCCCATGTATATATACACCGCACAGTACCTCTCCCCTGTATATATACACCGCACAGTACCTCTCCCCTGTATATATACACCGCACAGTACCACTCCCCTCTATATATACACCGCACAGTACCACTCCCCTCTATATATACACCGCACAGTACCTCTCCCCTGTATATATACACTGCACAGTACCACTCCCCTCTATACTCCGCACAGTACCTCTCCCCTGTATATATACACCGCACAGTACCACTCCTCCTGTCCTGTATATATACACCGCACAGTACCACTCCTCCTGTCCTGTATATATACACTGCAGAATTTACAATAGCTATCACTCATGTAAGAAGTGAATTATGGCATTGGACTATACCTATATTTCTCTGCTGTATCTGGGCATCATGAATCGTGGTATGTGTTAAGGGGGGGGGGGGGCCCACTGAGACTCTTTCGCCCGGGGCCCTCAAAAACCTGGAGCCGGCCCTGCAGGGGAGAGGTACTGTGCGGAGTATATATAGAGGGGAGTGGTACTGTGCAGTGTATATATACAGGGGAGAGGTACTGTGCGGTGTATATATACAGGGGAGAGGTACTGTGCGGTGTATATATACAGGGGAGTGGTATTGTGCGGTGTATATATACAGGGGAGAGGTACTGTGCAGTGTATATATACAAGGGAGAGGTATTGTGCGGTGTATATATACAGGGGAGAGGTACTGTGCGGTGTATATATACAGGGGAGTGGTACTGTGCAGTGTATATATACAGGGGAGAGGTATTGTGCGGTGTATATATACAGGGGAGAGGTACTGTGCAGTGTATATATACAGGGGAGAGGTACTGTGCGGTGTATATATACAGGGGAGAGGTACTGTGCGGTGTATACAGGTCCTTCTCAAAAAATTAGCATATAGTGTTAAATTTCATTATTTACCATAATGTAATGATTACAATTAAACTTTCATATATTATAGATTCATTATCCACCAACTGAAATTTGTCAGGTCTTTTATTGTTTTAATACTGATGATTTTGGCATACAACTCCTGATAACCCAAAAAACCTGTCTCAATAAATTAGCATATTTCACCCATCCAATCAAATAAATGTGTTTTTTAATAACAAACAAAAAAACCAGCAAATAATAATGTTCAGTTATGCACTCAATACTTGGTCGGGAATCCTTTGGCAGAAATGACTGCTTCAATGCGGCGTGGCATGGAGGCAATCAGCCTGTGACACTGCTGAGATGTTATGGAGGCCCAGGATGCTTCAATAGCGGCCTTAAGCTCATCCAGAGTGTTGGGTCTTGCGTCTCTCAACTTTCTCTTCACAATATCCCACAGATTCTCTATGGGGTTCAGGTCAGGAGAGTTGGCAGGCCAATTGAGCACAGTAATACCATGGTCAGTAAACCATTTACCAGTGGTTTTGGCACTGTGAGCAGGTGCCAGGTCGTGCTGAAAAATGAAATCTTCATCTCCATAAAGCATTTCAGCCGATGGAAGCATGAAGTGCTCCAAAATCTCCTGATAGCTAGCTGCATTGACCCTGCCCTTGATGAAACACAGTGGACCAACACCAGCAGCTGACATGGCACCCCACACCATCACTGACTGTGGGTACTTAACACTGGACTTCAGGCATTTTGGCATTTCCTTCTCCCCAGTCTTCCTCCAGACTCTGGCACCTTGATTTCCGAATGACATGCAAAATTTGCTTTCATCAGAAAAAAGTACTTGGGACCACATAGCAACAGTCCAGTGCTGCTTCTCTGTAGCCCAGGTCAGGCGCCTCTGCCGCTGTTTATGGTTCAAAAGTGGCTTTACCTGGGGAATGCGGCACCTGTAGCCCATTTCCTGCACACGCCTGTGCACGGTGGCTCTGGATGTTTCCACACCAGACTCAGTCCACTGCTTCCTCAGGTTCCCCAAGGTCTGGAATCGGTCCTTCTCCACAATCTTCCTCAGGGTCCGGTCTCCTCTTCTCGTTGTACAGCGTTTTCTGCCACATTGTTTCCTTCCAACAGACTTACCATTGAGGTGCCTTGATACAGCACTCTGGGAACAGCCTATTTGTTGAGAAATTTCTTTCTGGGTCTTACCCTCTTGCTTGAGGGTGTCAATGATGGCCTTCTTGACATCTGTCAGGTCGCTAGTCTTACCCATGATGGGGGTTTTGAGTAATGAACCAGGCAGGGAGTTTATAAAAGCCTCAGGTATCTTTTGCATGTGTTTAGAGTTAATTAGTTGATTCAGAAGATTAGGGTAATAGGTCGTTTAGAGAACCTTTTCTTGATATGCTAATTTATTGAGACAGGTTTTTTGGGTTATCAGGAGTTGTATGCCAAAATCATCAGTATTGAAACAATAAAAGACCTGACAAATTTCAGTTGGTGGATAATGAATCTATAATATATGAAAGTTTAATTGTAATCATTACATTATGGTAAATAATGAAATTTAACACTATATGCTAATTTTTTGAGAAGGACCTGTATATAGAGGGGAGAGGTACTGTGCGGTGTATATATACAGGGGAGAGGTACTGTGCGGTGTATATATACAGGGGAGAGGTACTGTGCGGTGTATATATACAGGGGAGTGGTACTGTGCGGAGTATATATAGAGGGGAGTGGTACTGTGCGGTGTATATATACAGGGGAGAGGTACTGTGCGGAGTATATATAGAGGGGAGTGGTACTGTGCGGTGTATATATAGAGGGGAGTGGTACTGTGCAGTGTATATATACAGGGGAGAGGTACTGTGCAGTGTATATATACAGGGGAGAGGTACTGTGCGGTGTATATATAGAGGGGAGTGGTACTGTGCAGTGTATATATACAGGGGAGAGGTACTGTGCGGAGTATATATAGAGGGGAGTGGTACTGTGCGGTGTATATATAGAGGGGAGTGGTACTGTGCAGTGTATATATACAGGGGAGAGGTACTGTGCAGTGTATATATACAGGGGAGAGGTACTGTGCGGTGTATATATACAGGGGAGAGGTACTGTGCGGTGTATATATACAGGGGAGAGGTACTGTGCGGAGTATATATAGAGGGGAGTGGTACTGTGCGGTGTATATATAGAGGGGAGTGGTACTGTGCAGTGTATATATACAGGGGAGAGGTACTGTGCAGTGTATATATACAGGGGAGAGGTACTGTGCGGTGTATATATACAGGGGAGAGGTACTGTGCGGTGTATATATACAGGGGAGAGGTACTGTGCGGTGTATATACTTCAACATCCACCCAGCCCCGGCCCCCAGCACCTGTCCTGTATATATATTATATACACTGTATCTATACAGGCTGTGCTGGGGGCCTGGGCTGGGCGGTTGCTATATATATATATATACTAGATGGCAGCCCGATTCTAAAGAATCGGGAGTCTAGAATCCATATATACTTGAAATTCGGCAGGAGCTTGAAGAGCAACGTCACTGGGCCCGCCTCCACGCAGTAGAAACTTGCTGTGAGGTAAAAATTCAAAAATCACACTAAAATGGCGGGCGGAGTGTGTCACAGTACGGCACGTTTCTGATTGGTCGCTCGCAGCAGGCGGCAACCAATCAGACACTGGACACTGTTGACGTCACTTATCTCCGGACATTAGCTCCGGACAAAGCCACGGAAGTTGGCACAAAGTGCAGGAAGTAGTATTCTAGGCAATTATATATTAGACTAGATGGCAGCCCGATTCTAAAGAATCGGGAGTCTAGAATCCATATATACTTTATTTATTCAAATGTAAGAATAATACAATTAATAAATAATAGTAAGAAAGAACAAAAATAATAGGCAGTATATGGAGAAAACACCAAACAAAAGTTCAAAATTGGTGTGAAAATGTCACTGAACCACTTCACAACTAAATATATATAGTTTTGGTAAATGGTATTATCATTTTTTTGACGAAATTCGGCAGGAGCTTGAAGAGCAACGTCACTGGGCCCGCCTCCACGCAGTAGAAACTTGCTGTGAGGTAAAAATTCAAAAATCACACCAAAATGGCGGGCGGAGTGTCACAGTACGGCACGTTTCTGATTGGTCGCTCGCAGCAGGCGGCAACCAATCAGACACTGGACACTGTTGACGTCACTTATCTCCGGACATTAGCTCCGGACAGGAAGTTGGCACAAATTGCAGGAAGTAGTATTCTAGGCAATTATATATTAGATATGTCAGCTGCAGCCGCCCAGCCCATGGCCGCCCCCCCAGGTCACCCAGACTGTCAGAATATACAGCGATATAGCATGGCACTCACTCAGGTGCCGGTAGCAGCTCCTCCAGTCCGGAATCTGCCTGTGCCTGATTAGTTCAGCACTGCACACAGCCAGGAGAGCAGAGCAGGAGAACTCTCCGCCCACAATGTCACGCTGGCTGTGTCCTTAACCCCTATGTGCCTGGCCCTGCACTGACTGAGAAGATGCTTGTGCCAGGCAGGGCAAATTGAAAGGGTAGGAAGGGTTAAAGCGGCCAGATGGATGTATGACTGCGTGAGTGGGCCCGCCTGTCTTGTTAGGGCCCCGGCACTTGCCCGGGTGCGCCGGGTGCTGACGCCGGCCCTGCCGAGACACACCTTGCCTCCAACTGACACTACAAAGAACTGAAGAGGCCTGGCGCCAGCAGGTGAGGTATAGTCTGCTGGGGAGGAGCCAATTGTATTTAAATGAAATAATAGTATCAGCCTCCAGGTGGCAGCAGACTTTTTGAATTTATTTGCAAATAAGGCTGAACACCTATGGTACATCTGGAGCTTCTTGTCACTCCAGCTCCATTACTTGCCTAAGCGCTACCACCTCCTGCTGCGTGTCACACAGCATAAGACTGTCGACAAGCAGAAAAAGGTGGCAATAGGCAGGCGAATAGAGCTGGAGTGACAGGCTTCAAATTTTGTAGAGCCACTTTTGCATATTAATTCAAATACTGATTTCTCAGTAACAGAAGAACAGATTGATAAAGTAAAAATATTGCTGCACTTAGCTTTCAAATATATATATATATATAAATAGTTGGGAGGGGTTAAAATCCCCCTGACAGTTTCTCTTTAAAAGATGTGCAGGCCCTATTTTTTTATTGCATACACTGGGGGGCTGTAGCCCCCACCAAGGCTCAGCCTTTATATACACATCCTTACCAGACAAGTATTTGAAGGGAACCCGTCAGCAGGCTTGTGCATAGTAACCTACAGACAGTGTCAAGTTGGCGCCATTATACTGATTAAAATTATACCTCGGCTGATGAAATCAGTCTTGTGGTGGTTGTTTTATCTTTATTTTCAGTTTTTAGTTAATGATGTTTTCGTGCTCCAGAGCGAGACTGGGGGGGGTGGTGTCTTTATGTGGTATTGTTACCTCTTCATACTGAAGAGACTACTGACAGGTCAATGATCCCTCAGTGACCCGTCCCCTAGTTTATCGGATCACCTGTATACACACACCGATAGCTGCTACTGCACAGGCGTGGTGAGCAGCAACTTTAAGTGGATTTTTCTTTCATTTTTAATATCAGGATATCCTAGCCTATAATAATTATATGCACAATATACATGCGTTTATGCTGCAGCGCAGGTGCCACAGCTGGTGCCTGCCTGCAGAAGGGCTTTTTATTTCATTTTAGTATGTATAAATAATATCCATTATGTAAAATAGGTGGCACAATCCTGCTGACAGGTTCCCTTTAACCCCTTCCTGACATGCGCCGTACTAATACTGCGCTGCGGGAACTACGTTCCCGCAAACGGCAGTACTAGTACGGCGCTGCTATTTCCGGTCACCGCACAGTGACCGGGTGAGGATGGCTGCTGTTTCTAACAGCAGGCCATCCTGACACATCACGAGGGGCTAATCCGCCCCAGCGATCACTGTGATTGGCTGGTGAACTCTCACCAGCCAGTCACAGCAAAGCTCACAAAGTTGTTAAAAGAAAAAAAAAAAACCACGTGACAGGTTGTGATTGGTGCTGTGTGACGTCGCACCAATCACAGCCGTCACAGTATGTGGGGTGATCGCTACATCACCTCACCTGATTAATCAGCACCAAAGGGGTTAATTTAAAATACCGATCACCGCCCTGCACGCTTTCTTAGACTTGACGTGCAGAGTGGTTGTCCAAGCCCCTCTGTCTGACCTGAGTGAAGGAATCCATTGGTGGCCAGTGTGATCAACCCGGCGATCTCCTGCCCTTCTGTGCTGTGTGCTGCTCCAGCTCCGTGCTCTGCTCTCTGCTGCCATCTGCCTGCTGTGTGAGGTGAGGCCTGTGATCACAGCAGCAGCACCTCCCCCACCCTTTTCCCATCCCCCCCCATCCCTGTTCCAGTACCCCCCCTCCAATTGATTTTTTTGCACTTTTTTTCCTGTACGCGGCGTCCCGCGCAGAGCATTCGTACTCTTCCTGTGTCCGCAGCGCTTTGATCCGTATCGCTGCTGATCAGAGACTGCGCCACGGGAATTTTTCTTATTTTAGCTACTTAGTGTAGGGGACTTCGCAGTCTAAGCGATGTCCACGTTTTTTTTTAGAAAAAAAATAATCGCAGTTAGTACAGCATAGTTTTAGACATAGCAAGGTAGTGTAGCCGGCGTCACATCGTTAGCGACAACCGATCTTTCAAAGAAAAAAAAAAAATTGTACAGCATAGCTTTAGTGGTAACGTGTTCGTACAGCCGGCGTCACAGCGTTGTGACGACCGATCTTGTTTTAGAAAAAAATAAAGTACAGAGTAGTTTTATAGGTAGGGAGATAGCCTTTTTTTTTCCCTTGCATAAACGATACGATACACTTTATTGATCCCGTGGGAAATTATGGTATCACAGCAGCACAACTTAAATCATAAAAATCATAAAGGAATTACATAGTTGACATGACAGTTTGTTGACAGAAGAACATTATACATTAGAATAGGACATACACAACGAGTGAACTGAAATGTAGAGAAATAAGTAGACATTCACCTTGGTGGTTTAACCCTAATGTTATTGTTGTACATTCCCATGGCAGTTGGCACAAACGATTTCCTATATTTTTCCTTCTTACACCTCAAAAGTATTAGCCGATTGCTGAAGGTGCTCTTCTGTCTCATGAATAGCTCATATAGTGGATGTGCATTATTGTTCATAATCGCCATACACTTTTTCAGAGTTCTTTTCTCCACTACCTCCCCAAAAGAGTCCAGATTGCAGCCCACAGCAGAACTTGCCTTCTTAATAATCTTATTCAGCTTATTAGCATCAGAGGCCCGCACACTACTACCCCAGCACGTGATTGCAAAAAAGATGGCACTTGCCACCACAGATTGGTAGAACATTTCTAACATTTTGAAGTAGTAAAGAGTGCATTAGGGCAGGGGTCCCCAACTCCAGTCCTCAAGGCCCACCAACAGGTCATGTTTTCAGGATTTCCTTAGTCTTGCCCAGGTAATAATTGCATCACCTGTGCAATGCAAAGGAAATCCTGAAAACATGACCTGTTGGTGGGCCTTGAGGACTGGAGTTGGGGACCTCTGCATTAGGGGAGCGTACGTCACATTGTTGGCGACGTCCATTATTCTTTTGTAAAAAAGAATTTTCGTTGGATAAATTTATAGGGAGGGCATTAGTGTAGTAAACGTCTTTTTTATAAATCTGATTTTTCTTTACAGTTTTTCTTTTACATTTTACCTATTTTTTCTCTGTTTTGTTATAATAAAGAGTACCCTATACACAAGCCCCACACATTACACGTGTAAACGCACCACTTACATATACATCCGGGGTTTGGAAAAAAAACAAAAATGGGCCATTCGTCAACAAGGCACTATTCACCAGAGGAGGCTTACGCCATCCTTGCGTCCGACATGGATACAGCCAGTGAGGAAGATCCCACATTCCTCTATTCCTCCTCCTCATCTGGTGAGGAAGGACCCCCAACAAGGCGCCCTAGGACCCAGGCAACTCCTGCAGCAATCGATCCCGTATGGATTGCACCCCCCAAAAATTTTCAGCCCGTCATTCCAGATTTCAGCAGCAGCTCAGGTATCCAGTTTGACACTTTTTCAGTGAGGAAACACCAAGGTTACTTACTGGTAGCCGGTTTTTCCGGAGCCCATGACCACACACCTGAGAGAGGGGATCCGCCCAGTCAGGACAGGAAACCTACTGAAATAAAAGGGCGGTACCTCTCCCTCGCTTCAGTTGGTTTTCAGAGCATGAGAGGCCCCCTTGGTTAGTTCACATGGCAATCTACCACCACATTATAATAACAAAAAAGAGATTTTTGGAGAAAGGAACACCTTAGGGAGGGACCACCGCTTGCAGCACCCTTCTACAAATCGTAAGGTCAGTAGAGGAAGATAAATTCAGTCGGTAGTGTTTAAAGAAGGTAGACGGTGAGGACCAGGTAGCGGCCTTACATATCTGATTGATCAATCGATACCTCTGCTTTTTCAGCCCAGAAGTAGCCACGGCCCTGGTGGAGTGAGCCTTGATGCCTTCAGGGATCGGAATGCCACATGCAGCATAGGATAAGCTAATGGCCTCCCTAATCCATCTGGCAATAGTACCTTTGGACACCCCATGGCCTTTTCTGCTACCCTGGAAAGCTACAAATAGAGACTGATCTTTCCTCCACTGACTGGTTAAAGGGACACTGTCACCTGAATTTGGAGGGAACAATCTTCAGCCATGGAGGCGGGGTTTTGGGGTTTTTGATTCACCCTTTCCTTACCCGCTGGCTGCAATATTGGATTGAAGTTCATTCTCTGTCCTCCGTATTACATGCCTGCACAAAGCAATCTTGCCTTGCGCAGGCGTGTACTATGGAGGACAGAGAATGAACTTCAATCCAATATTGCAGCCAGCATGCAGCCAGCGGGTAAGGAAAGGGTGAATCAAACACCCGAAAACCCCGCCTCCATGGCTGAAGATTGTTCCCTCCAAATTCAGGTGACAGTGTCCCTTTAAGGATATGTACAGTAACATAGACCTCCTTACATCAAGAGTATGAAACCTTTCCTCACCTGGATTTCTAGGATTAACACAAAATGAGGGTAATACAATCTCCTGACTCCTATGAAATTTAAGAACTACCTTAGGTAGATAAGCCGCATCTGGTCTTAGAACCACCCTGACGTCATATATCTGAGTGTATGGAGGACAAACGTACAGGGCTTGCAAGTCACACACTACGTGCGGATGTTAAAGCTACGTACCAATAGCACTGTTTTTAGAGTGAGAAATTTTACAGATAACTCTTGCAAAGGCTCAAAAGGACTTTTAGTTAGAGCATCTAAAACCAGATTTAAATCCCAGGGAGGAATTTTCTGAATTACTACAGGTCTAGACCTACTACATGATTTAATGAAACGAGCTACCCACTTATTGGAGGCTAGATTACAATGATACAAAGCTCCTAACGCTGACACTTGAACCTTAAGCGTATTGGTTGCCAACCCTAGTTGTAAGCCTGCTTGTAGAAACTCTAAAATAGCACCCACAGGAGCCTCATCCGACAAAGGTTGTCCTAAAAACTCTAGAAACCTCTTCCATGTCCTACCATAAATTCTCGATGTAATCTGCTTCCTACTTCTCAACAGGGTGGAGACTAGCCCTGACGAGAATCCCTGTCGGCTTAGTAATGCCCTCTCAAATTCCAGGCTGCCAGATGGAAGCCCTTTACTTGAGTGGCATACTGGTCCTTGGGTAAGCAGGTCCGGAACCTCTGGTAGGATCCATGGATCGATTACCGACATTTGTCTTAGGAGAGAAAACCATGGTCTTTTCGGCCAAAATGGAGCAATCAGAATCACTCTTGCCTGCTCCATTCTGATCTTCCTTACTACTACCGGAATTAATGCTATCGGTGGAAACACGTAAGCAAGGGTGAACTTCCACGGTATTTGAAGGGCATCTACTGCAACTGGGTTCCCCCTCGGGTCTAACGAGCAGAACCTCTTCACCTTCCTGTTGTGAAGCGTGGCAAATAAGTCTATTACCGGTTTGCCCCAGGCCTGCACGATTTGTTGGAATACCCTGGGATTCAGCGACCTTTCTCCCTGTCTTAGCTTTTTGTGACTTAAGTAGTCCGCTTTCATCTTTTCGACCCCATTTATGTGCAGAGCTGTGAGGGACAGTAGGTGAGATTCTGCTAATTGAAGCAGCACAGATGTTGCCTCCATAAGTGAAAAGGGACCTCGTTCCCCCCTGATGATTGATATAGGCTACTACTGCATAATTGCCGGACATAACTCTGGTATGACGACCCTGAAGGATAGGAAGGAAATGTCTTACTGCCCTTTCTACAGCCCATAACTTTTATATTGGATGTCTGATGTGTTTCTGTATGGGACCAGGATCCCTGTATCGAAAGGGTCCCTAGATGTGCACCCCATCCTGTATAACTCGCGTCCGTTGTGATCATGTTTTCTATCGGAGTTAGCCACTGAACCCCTGAGCTCAAGTGATCCCTTACTGACCACCAGACTAGGGAATCTCTGACGCCTACAGAAAGGTGAATTTTGCCCTCCAAACGCCCTTTTAGGCTATGTTCACACATTGCGGTTTTTACCGCGGAATTGCTGCGATTTTGCCGCTGCGGGTCCACAGCAGTTTCCATAGCGTTTACAGTAACATGTAAACCCTATGGAAACCGCAAACCGCTGTGCACATGCTGCGGGAAAAACCGCGCGGGAACGCAGTGGTTTACAACCCGCAGCATGTCAGTTCTTTGTGCAGAATCGCAGCGATTCTGCACCCATAGTAATGCATTGATCCGCTTACTTCCCGCATGGGGCTGTGCCCATCATGCGGGAAGTAAGCGGATAATGTGCGGGTGGTACCCGGGGTGGAGGAGAGGAGACTCTCCTCCAGGCCCCGGGAACCATATTTGAGTAAAAAAAAAAAAATAAAAAAAAATCATGATATACTCACCTCTGAAGTCTCAGCGCTGCACGCGGCCGTCCGGTCTCAGGTTTGCTATGCGACCAGGACCTGCGGTGACGTCGCGGTCACATGACCGTGACGTCACGAAGGTCCTTCTCGCACAGCATCTTTGGAACCGGACCGCCGCCTGCAGCGCCGAGGAGATCAGGACGTCGGGGGGCGAGTATATAACCATTATTTTATTATTTTTAACAGTACTATTGATGCTGCATATTGCTGCATATGCAGCATCAATAGTAGGGGTAAAATCCCGCAGCGGAACCCGCAGGACAAACCGCGATAAATCTGCTGGGATAACCGCAGCGGGTTTGCCCTGCAGATTTATCAAATCCGCTGTGGGAGAACCCGCAGGGACAGGACAGGATGTGAACATAGCCTTAACAATCTTTGTGTTGACAGGACCTCCCACTGTAATTGCCTCAGGTGAAACTGTGCCCATTTTTGCAGCGGGAATACAGGATGTTAGTGACCCTAGCAGGGACATCGCCTTCCTCAGTGTCATTACAGGCTGATGTATCGCCAATTCCACAAGACTTTGTATTTTGGCTACCTTGTTCTCTGGCAGGAGACAGAGTTGGCGCATGGAGTCCAGAACCAACCCCAGGAAGGACTTAACTTTCTCTGGTGTTAATCTCAACTTGGCGACATTTCCCAACCTAACACTGCTAGGGTTGTAGTCACCTTCTATTTGTGCAAGACAGTGATCCACTGATCTGCCTATTACAAGAAAGTCGTCTAGGTACGGAACGATGACTATGTCCCAGGAACGGAGGAAGGACATGACCTCTGACAATTTTGTAAATATTCTTGGCGCCATCGATAGACCAAATGGAAGGGCAGCATACTGATTGTGTTTGAGTTGCCCTTGGACAAACACTGCTACCCTCAGAAATTTTTGATAGTCCCGATGAATTGGGACATGGTAGTAAGCGTCTTTTAAGTCTATAGCTGTCATGAAGCAGCCCGAGAACAGCATCTTTATCGCTCAGTTTTTACCGACTCCATCTTGAAGGAGTAATTTATTATTGACCGATTGAGTTTTCTTAAGTTGATAATAGTCTTTAGCGAGCCATCTGGTTTTCGTATCAAAAAGAGAGGGGAATAAAAACCTCCCTCCTCTTCCCTTGGAACTTCTACTAGGACCCGTTTTAGAACTAGCCCCAATACCTCTGTTTCCAGAGCTAGCTGTTCCTCTGGAAGTTTTCTGTGTGGTGTCAACACAAAAGTCTGTCGAGGTGGATGGATAAATTCTATTTTTAGTCAGTCGCTGACAACACTTAATGCCCAATGGCTGGGGGGAAATACTTAACCAGGCGTGAAGAAAGAGAGCCTTCCCCCTACTTCTGGCTTGGTGTCATTGGGTGGGCTTTTTTGTCGATGTGGAGGGGCCTTTAAACATGTACCCAGATCCTTTTTTATCTCTATAGTCCCAGTTCCTTCTATCTCCCGGAGGGTGACCTATTAAATTTTCCCCTGGGCACCCCTTTAACCACAAGGCACGTCTTGCAGAGTTAGACAATCCCGCTGCCCTAGCTGCTAGTTTTACAGAGTCTGCCGAGGAATCTGCTATGAAAGCTGCGACTCCTTGTGCCATTGCCATATTGGCTAGGACCTCTTCTCTCGGCACTTTAGATTTCAACTGATCCTCTATTTGTTGCAGCCAGATAAGGGAGCGGGCAACATGTTCCAGCTATTGCCGGTTTTAGACCTCCTGCGGCTGCCTCCCAGGTATGTTTTAAAAAAGCATCCGCTTTTTTGTCTAAAGGGTCTCTTAGGACGCCTGAATCCTCTAAGGGTAGGGATGACCTCTTAGATGACCTAGCCACCGCACCATCAATCTTAGAGGCTTTATCCCATACTTCTGAATCCTTTTCCTCAAAAAGATATCATCTCTTAGAAGCTGAGGGAAGACTACCAGACTTCTCAGGCTTCTTCCACTCTTTTTCTATAAGGGCTTTCACTTTAATATTCACAGGGAAGGTACGCTTCCTCTTCTCCTCCAAACCACCAAACATAACGTCCTCTACTGATCTAGACGCTTTCTCATCCTTAAGGCCCATTGTAGCCCTAACTGATTTCACCAGTTTATCTGTATTCTCAGTTAGAAAGCATGGTCGACCCCCAACATCGCTATCTGAAGAGGAGCCAGAGAACACAGAAGAGGATGAACAGGGAAGACAGAGGTCCCTCTTGATATTCCTCGTCAGACTGAGGCACCAGATTCCGAAACACTCTCTAGGGTTTTGCTACCTTTCTTTTTAAGGACTGATTTTAAAGACCCTTTAACCTCTACCTCAGGGCCATGATTAGGGCAAAGTCAGGGGATTCAGCCTGAATAGTCTTTTGGATACAGTCCGCACAGAGGCTTTTCTGCCATTGGACTGCTAGCGGGGCTTTACAGAGGGCACATTCTTTGTTCTTTGACTTGGCACTAGCCTTCCTCGGCGCCTGACAAGTAAGCAGAGAAATGTAGCCCGTTACACACCAATGTGACATTCACAAAGATCACTCACCACCCGCTGACACTCAAGGGTACCAGATTTTGAGGCCGATCTGGAGTACGAATAACGTCCCTCCTAGAAGCTGAGGAGTCCTGCGACTTTCGATCCGGACGACTGCCACTTCTGTTAATATGCTGGTGAGCAGACATAGCACCTCGTAAGATCTCTTGCTGCTGCTGTAGCAATGGCTGTTGTGGGTGCTGCTCCATACAATCCTCCATAGCGGAGCTCTGTAGATGTGAGCACTTCCACCATGGACTCACTCCCTTTTGAAGGGTGATCCACTCTGCTCACCGCCTCATCCGGTTCAGAAATTGCTCCTCCCCCGCCTCTGCGCCCACGAGGAGACCGCCAGAAGAACCCTGTGACCCGGCCAGCGTTAGTCTATGGGAGCCGCCATCTTGGATCCGGCGCACAGCAGTGACGTCACGTGGGCACGCCCATTCCCAGCGTGCCCTGTGCGCAACGCCTGCCGCGCACCCGGAAGCTAGGCCCAGGGCCGAAGGCAGCAGCAGAGGGGGCAGAGAGCGACGTGGCAGCCGCAGAAGAGCCACAGGACTCTGGACTGCGCTGAGCCGACGCCCGCACGTGCGCAAAGGCCCCAGGAACTGCGAATGGCGCTTCCACAGCCTGAAGGCCGGCATACAGGCTCTCTGCCTGTTTTTCCAGTGCCGGGACAGGAGTGGGTGAGTCTTCAGAACCGCCGTGATTCCAGAACTAGGGCTCCTATCAGGACAGGAAACCCAACGGAAGCGAGGGAGATGTACCTTTTATTTCAGTAGGTTTCCTGTCCTGACTGGGCGGATCCCCTCTCTCAGGTGTGCTGTCATGGGAGACGGGAAAATAATAAATCTTATGGTGGCCAGATGAACCTGTATGCCCAGCAATTTTTCACCCAAAATCCCACGTCTTCATACACCAGATGGACCCCCGTAAATGCGGCAGAGATTATGAAATTTTGGGGAATTGTGCTGCATATGGGCATAATCAATAAGCCAAAGCTTCGGCAATACTGGAGTACTGATATTCTCTACAGTACACCGGTATTCCGCATGGCCATGACAAGGACACGATTTGAAGGGATCCAAAGATTTTTGCATTATAGTGATAATGCGCAGTGTCCTCCCCGAGACTATCCTAACTTTGATCGTCTATATAAAATTCGGCCAGTGGTAGAACACTTCAGCAGAAAATTTGCTGAGGCGTACATACCCCAGAGGGACATCGCTATTGATGAATCTCTCGTTCATTTCAAAGGGAGGCTAAAATTCCAACAATACCTGCCCAGTAAGAGGTCCAGGTACAGAATAAAGCTGTACAAACTGTGCGAGAGTACCTCAGGGTACACCCACAGATTTAGGGTCTACGAGGGGAAGGACACCCAAATTAACCCCCGTGAATTCCCCCCCATCCTGGGGGTGAGTGGGAAAATTGTGTGGGAATTGCTGCACCCACTGCTGGATAAGGGTTATCACCTCTACATTGACAACTTTTACACCAGCATCCCACTCAAGGCCCTCTCTGCCAGAGGTACAGCTGCATGTGACACCGTGCGAAAAAATCAGCAAGGCCTTCCAAAGCCACTAATTGGGCAAATGCTGAGAAAAGGGGAAAGCAGAGCAAGTATAAGGACAAAAGGGATGTCTTTATCCTGACCACCATACACCGTGACAACAGCTCCCTTGTCACTGTTCGTGGGACCACAGCACAAGTCCAAAAGCCAGATTGTATCTTGGATTACAATCGGTACATGGGGGGTGTGGATCTTTCAGATCAGGTCCTCCAAACATATAGTGCCATGCGAAAAGCCAAAGTATGGTACAAAAAATTGGCTGTGCACATTGTACAAATGGCAATGTACAATGCTTTTGTGCTGTCCCGATCTGCAGGCAATACAGGGACCTTCCTTCAATTTCAGGAGGAAGTCATCAAGGCCCTAAAGTTTGGCACTCGGGGAGGTGAGGGCCCCAGTACGTCTGAATCGGATAGTGCCCGTATTGTCCCAGGTCAAAATTTCCCAGGACAGGTTCCTCAAACAGCGAGGACAGAACAATCACAAAAACGGCGCAGAGTATGCTCCAAGAGGGAAATCCGAAAGGACACAGTTTAACATTGTGAAACCTGCCCTGAGAAACCTGGCCTTTGCATTAAGGATTGTTTCAAAGAATACCGCACGTCCACAAATTAATAAAATTAATTTATACCCTGTTGACACAACACACTTTTATAAATCTGATGTACCCCGCACATCTTACATATAACACCACATTATAAATTCATACACCAGTAAAACAAAAAAGCATTATAAACAATACTATAAAACTATGCCTCTAGATAAATTCATTCAGGGGTGTAGATTCCAAAATGGGGGTCACTTGTGAGGGGTTTCCACTGTTTAGGCACATCAGGGGCTCTGCAAACACAACATGACGCCTGCAGAGCATTCCATCAAAATCTGCAATCCAAAGTGTCACTCCTTCCATTCTGAGCCCTGCCGTGCGCACAAACAGTGGTTTTCCCCCACATCAGCGTATTCAGGAGAAAATGTGCAACAACTTTAGTGGTTTATTTTTACCCGTTACCTTTGTGAAAATAATAAAATTGGGGCAAAAAGATCATTTTTGTGGAAAAAATGATTTTTTTTCTTCATGGCTCTACGTGATAAACTTCTGTGAAGCACCTGGGAATTCAAAGTGCTCACCACACAGCTACATAAGTTCATTAAAGGGTCTAGTTTCCAGAATGGGGCCACTTGTGGGGGTTTTCCAATGTTTAGGCACATCAGGGGCTCTTCAAACGCAACATGGCATCCACTCTCAATTCCAGCCACTTTTGCGTTCAAAAAGTCAAAAAGGGCTCCTTCCCTTCCGAGCCCTGCTGTGCGTTTAAAGGGACACTGTCACCTGAATTTGGAGGGAACAATCTTCAGCCATGGAGGCGGGGTTTTTTGGTGTTTGATTCACCCTTTCCTTACCCGCTGGCTGCATGCTGGCTGCAATATTGGATTGAAGTTCATTCTCTGTCCTCCGTAGTACATGCCTGCACAAGGCAAGATTGCCTTGTGCAGGCATGTACTACGGAGGACAGAGAATGAACTTCAATCCAATATTGCAGCCAGCGAGTAAGGAAAGGGTGAATCAAACACCCAAAAACCCCGCCTCCATGGCTGAAGATTGTTCCCTCCAAATTCAGGTGACAGTGTCCCTTTAAACAGTCGTTTCCCCCCACATATGGGGTATTGACATATTCAGGAGAAATTGCTCAACAATGTTAGTGGACCATTTTCTCCTTTTACCCTTGTGAAAATAAACAAATTGATGCCGAATGATCATTTTCGTGACTAAAGTTAAATGTTCATTTTTTCCTTCCACATTGCCTCAGTTCCTGTGAAGCACCCGAAGGGTTAATAAACCTCTTGAATGTGGTTCTGAGTACCTTGAGGGGTGCAGTTTTTGGAATGGTGTCACTTTTGGGTATTTTCTGTTATATAGATGCCTCAAAGTAAGTGTGAGGTGGTCCCTAAAAAAAAAAAAAAAAAAAAAAAAAAAAAAAAAAAAAAAAAGGTTTTCTAAATTTTATTTAAAAAATGAAAAATCGCAGGTCATATTTTAACCCTTATAACTTCCTGACCAAAAGATATTTTGGTTCCAAAATTGTGCTGATGTATAGTACACCTGTGGGAAATGTTATTTAGGAAACTAATTTTTGTTATATATCTCTCTGATTTAAGGGCATAAAAATTCAAAGCTCAAAAATTGCTAAATTTTCAAAATTTTCCCCAAATTTTTATTTTTTTCACAAATAAACGCAAAGTCAAATCGAAGAAATTTTACTATCATAAAGCACAATATTTCACGAGAAAATCTCAGAATGACCAGGATCCTTTGAAGCGTTTCAGTGTTATGACCTCAAAGTGACAGTGGTCAGAATTAAAAAAAAAATGGCCTGGTCAGGAAGTTAAAAACAGGCTTCGGGGTGAAGGAGTTAAACTGAGTAGCTAAAGTTTTGCTCCCATTTGACTTCAGAGCTTTAAAATATGAATAGCCAAACACATTGTGAACTGCTTCAAGTGTTTTAGGTCACATCTGATTTAAGGGGTTTAAAGTAGTAAATTTTTTATATCACTTTATTACAACTGCAGTTTGTCAAGAGTCAAAAGTAATGAAGTACTGTTTTAAACACATCCAGGAGAGCAAAAATGATCAGACAAGATTTGACTACATAAAATTTATTGTTTCCTTTTATAAAAAGTTTATAGATTCAGCTCCTATAAATGTTGACATTCCAAGAAGCAATGCATTCAATATTGAGACGCCATCTCTGAAATTAATTATAAATACTGATGTGGATTGCATTTCTGGCTTATTTCCATTGTAAGCGTTTTCATGTCATCCGAATTTAAGACTGCAATGTGCAAACCAATACATTGAAAATTAGGGTATATGTACGCAGTTTGTTTTTGTTTTTTTTTGAGTATTTGTAGCAGAAAATCCCCAAATCTTTCTCAAAATTCCTCAAAGACTAGGAGTTCCTGCTCATGATCCACTCAAAAAAACTCGGCAAATAGACTGTGTGCACATACCCTTCAGATTAAGGGGTTCAGTTTTCTCTCTATATAAAAAATTAAATTGTCATGACTATCCACAAAGTTCACTATTTTTGCTTTATTCCTCCACAATATACATCAGGAGATGAAAACTTAAAAATATTAACGCCTTAGTAATTAAAAAAAAAAAAAAAAAAAAGTACATAGAGATCTCTTGACTTATTTTTATACAGTCCTGGTTTTGGAATTCCAAAATGAAAATATTACATTTAATTTATCAGGCTCAATTCACACTTGCTTTCTTGTTTCATAAAAAAAGAAAAAAACACACAAAATATTAGTGAACGGATTTCAGGGTTGTGAAATCTTAAAGGGAATCTGTGAGCAGGTCATTGCCAACTCATGTGAAAGCAGCCTGATGTAGGCAAAGAGATGCCGAATCCAATGATGTATCACTTACATTACTGGGTGCAGCCAGTCTTACACAAGGTTTTTAGATTTAACATGACAGCAGAGCTGAGAAAGCTAACCCCGCCCACATCATCTCTACACAATGGCTATAGCCAATGAGGTGCTTATAACAGGAAGGGGCGTGTTCCACCAGAGTGCACAAGCTGCTGTTTCCCAGCAATGATAGCTCCTGGTGCTAAAACATCATGGCAAGCAAATAAAACTATGGAGCCTGATAAGAGGCTGAAATTCATGTTTTCACCCCCACAGCGTGCTGTCTTTAGATTGCATAGCAAAATCCTACTGACAAATTCATTTTAATGCAGGAAAGAATGTATCAGTTTTTATCAAAAGAGGTCAGCAGATCCATTACTCTTATGTGCTTAGTTATTCCCATCTTAGATGGATAAAACTCCAACATGATTATATAACAACTTTAAATTCATCTATTAAAATTTGGCCCAGTTCACCTGCTGGCGCTTCTTGTATTTTAATGGTTTACAGCTACTGTAAAGGAGATCAGCTACCGCTGTTTTCTAGCTCGTCCACTTACAGGAATCACAGATCATTCTGGATTCTGGCCAGTCTCAATGCCACGGCTCTTCTAATGCTGTAGAGGTAGAGCTGCCTCATACCACAGCAGTGAAGTGCGCAGAGTCCAGACTAGCAGTGCAACAATGCCACTGGTCCGAACCATCAATCAACAAGGAGCACCCATCAGCCGCTTCCACCATCCCAGGGAGTCAGAAGTCTAAGGGGAGGTCAATATACGAAAAAAGAAAAGAAAATTGATGTTTATTTGATACCAGTTTATAAAAAAAAAAAAAAAATGGATAAAAAAACAAATGCCAACACAAGCATATTTTAAATGGAACAATGTTCCAAAATTAAGGAAAAAAAAAGGCTCCCCACTGGAGCTCGTTTCCACCATGTAAGACGTGGGTAAGAGATATGATGTGTCTGTAGCTCCTATGCTTAAATTAACTTTTATACGATAGGAAGCAGCTTCTGTATAGGACACCAGTTTATAGGCATGTACAAAATTAGCAATCTACATAAATTAATAACTGGAGTTCCTGAGTACGATGTCAGATGCATGAGAATTCCAGTATTTTCCTCAGGGCTTTGCTCTTTGAAAAAAAATCTGGAAAAAAAAAAAAGAAATGAGCCAAAATCAACCACACATTGTAGTCTTCAGACTTATCAAGTATATTAAAAGATAAAACATACCTTTAGATAATTCTTAAATACTTTAGCATCAGGTTGTTGAAGTGCTTGACAAAATTCCTGAGAAAAACAAAGAACAACAAAACAAATGAAATATACATTGAGAAAAATCTTGTACTTAGGAATTTGTACCATCTTCGTGCACGAGTTATTTACCGCTTTCAGATGAAATTGGAAGCAAACTACGGTAGGAATAATGGTCAGTGTGTGGGGGAAGTGTATTATATCTATACAACACTTATGGCAGTGTACATGGGCTCCATCATGAAGAAAGTCAGCAATATGGAAAGAAAAGGAGCATGCATATTGCATACTTGCAGGCACATGACCCCGCTCGCACAGCGGACACCGAGGCAGGCGTTCATAGAAGATTGTGATTTTTGCTATACATATGAGTGCTATGTATAGCACAGACGATAGGAAGATCGCAGCTTCAAGTCTTATTGTGTTTATTGAACACAGTAAAAAGTGAAGGGAATACAAAAAAATAATAATACACATTTGGTATCGCAGCGTTCAGAAATGTCCGATCTATAAAAATATAATTTAAATTAATCTGATCGGTAAAGGATTACATTTTTTTTGTCTCCACAACATTGCAAAATAAGAGGCGATCAAAACATCGTATCTATTCCAAAATGCCATCTGTAGAAATATCAGATCAATTTGCAAAAAAAAGCCATCACCCAAAACCAGATCCCAAAAAAATGGAAAAGCAAGGAGTCTTGAAAAATGGTGACAAACGCAAAAAAACCCTTTATTTAACCCCTCAGAGCTGCGACATGTCAGCTGTTTTCAATAGCTGACATGTGCCCGCAATGGCACATGGGCGGAATCACGATCCGCCCACGCCCGTTAGCAAGTTAAATGCCGCTGTCAAACTAACAGCAGCGTTTAACAAGCGCTGCCGGCCACGCGGCTGGAAGTACGTGCACTGCTGACCCCCGTCAGATGAACGGGGGTCATCTGTGCGTTGCCATCACAACCAGAGGTCTCCTCGAGACCTCTATGGTTGTTGATAGACTGCTATGAACGCCACCCTGTGGTCAGCGCTCATAAGAATGCAGTAATTCTACTGCATAGAGGTGATCTGAGCATCACCTATGTAGCAGAGCCAATCGAGTAGTGGATGCTTCTAGCCTCCCATGGAGGCTATTGAAGCATGCCAAAATAAAAAATAAATAAATAACGTGCTTAAAAATATATATAAAAAATATATATAAAAGTTCAAATCACCCCTCTTTCGCCTCAATCAAAATAATAAAAAAAACCCTATACATATTTGATATCGCCGCGTGATTAGTGATTAACCTGATCACTAAACGGCGTAGCAAGAAAAAAAATCAAAATGCCAAAATTACGTTTTATTTGGTGGCCGCGATATTGCATTAAAATGCAATACCAGGCGATCAAAAGAACGTACCTGCACAAAAGTGGTATAATTAAAAACGTCAGCTCGGCACGCAAAATAAATAAGCCCTCACCCAACCAGAGATCATGAAAAATGGAGATGCTGCCGGTATTGGAAAACTGCGCCATTTTTTTCTTTTTTAGCAAATTTTGGATTTTTTTCCCTCATCACTTAGATAAAAAAATAACTTAGACATGTTTGGTGTCTATGAACTCGTAATGACCTGGAGAATCATAATGGCAGGTCAGTTTTAGCATTTAGTGAACCTAGCAAAAAAAGTCAAACAAAAAACAAGTGTGGGAATGCACTTTTTTTTGCAATTTTATCGCACTTGGAATTTTTTTCCCCATTTTCTAATACACGACATGGAAAAACCAATGGTGTCGTTCAAAAGTAAAACTAGTCCCGCAAAAAAATAAGCCCTCACATGGCTATATTGACGGAAAAATAAAAAAAAGTTATGGCTCTGGAAAGAAGGGGAGAGAAAAATGAAAAAACCTCTGGGGGTTAAGGGGGTGAAAAAAAATTCAGAAATTTTGGACGAAAAAAAAGAACGTACACATATTTGGTATCTGCATACTTTTAATGACTTGGAGAATCATATCGCCAGGTCAGTTTTGCCATATAGTGAACTTCGTAAATAAAAAAAAAAAAAAAAAGATAAAAAAAAATGTTATGGCTGTTGGAAGAAGGGGAGGAAAAAACTAAAATGGGAAAATTGCTTGGGGATGAAGGGGTTAATGGGGCTAAGTGGTTCTCTGGTCACAAGTCAGTGAGGTCTTAGCAGCAGCTGCGCAAGCTTAAACAGCTAGGTACTGCAGAATGCCACCTACTCAATGCAGTATAAAACAATGAGCATTATTGCCGCTAACAAAGTGTGCAGTACCGCTGTGATAGCTGTTCTGCTGTACCTTACAGTGGCTGCTACATAATGAATAGGGTTGCGCAGTGCAGCTCAGCTCAACGCATGTACATGTGACTGCAACCAGAGCTTATAACAGCTGATTGGTGAACACCTCATCTGATATCATTGAGAACCTACTAATACCTAGGAACTGGACAATCCTTTCAAGACACATGGTATTACGAAGGTCCCAACCCTCTCCTTTATCAGATATATAAATATATGTGTCACCAAGTAGAATCATGTACTGATATAAAATGTAAAGTATATTGAAAATGTGTCAACTTCATAAAGGTTGTCCAGGAAAAAAAAAGAAAAAGTTCCCCAGGGGCACTCGCTGAATTAAAACATGTACTGCCAAATATGGTTCAACAGAAAAACTTTAGAATGCACTAATATAAATATGGCATATTCACCACATATAAAATGTTCATTCAAGATTTCTCAGCATCCATAAATTTCCAGCATCTAAAGAGGTGGTAAGATGCTCAAGAAGCTTGAGAAAAGGGTTGTGCCTATAGTAGCTTCTGCGTGATACTACCACTACTTCTGAAAGCGGAGAATAAATGGAATGTATTTCATATTTATTGAATATGCCAGATTTATGATGGTGGAATCTAATGTTTTTGTAATTAAACATTTAGCAGTAAAATGTTTTTTTAAAAAGTTAAACAGTAAAAAATGTGTAGTGTAATTTTTTTTATGACTGCTTGTTAAACGCAAGAATCAGTAGAAGCCATTATTGCACATTACTATATTTCAGTGTCGAATCAAAATACCTTTCCTTATTACTTGCATAGACTTGAGCAGCGAGTCATAAGGATATTGTCTGACATGCTGCTCAAGTCACCCGACTGCTGCAGCCAATCACAGGTTGTGGTGGTCCTGCTGCTGGTGGAATGAGGTCTCCTCTTCCTGTATCAGTGCAGACCGAGTGGCCTCCACTGGTTCCAGGTGGGTGTAAGAAGGCGAGTATCACTAGTTATTTAACATTTTCATTACATGTAAATTGATTTGTAATTGCTTACCTACAAAACTGCTAAATAGAGAAAATAGAACTTACCTGGATAATTTCTGGTGCCACCTGCAAAGAAGGCAGATATTCTTGCTGCAGATATTGAATACATTCAGGTCCCTAAAGCAGAAATATAACAAATTAGAAAATAGGGATTTGTGTACTCACCGTAAAATCCTTTTCTCCAAGTCATTCATTGAGGGACACAGACCGTGGGTGTATGCTGCTGCCACTAGGAGGCTGACATTAACCCCTTTCTATAAACATAAGGATGAATGACCTTGGGGAGATCAAAACATTCAACACCGTGGAGACACCATCACGTGTTTCTCAACGCAGTGTTCCAGAACACTGCTCCCATCCCTTATGGGAAATATGCAAATGCACGTAGAAAAGCCGCGGAGACACCAACACGTGTTTCTCAACGCAAGCAATAAATAGCCAGGTCTTTCACCGGGAAGGAACAACCACGGGAAGGGCAGCATCCAAAAAGGAAAACCACCTATGCCAAAACATGGTTTCCATCCACAGACAGCTGTTTCGGGGTATTTGCCCCTCATCAGTGTGGAGTAGGAAACTGGCTATTAGGAGCTGTGCCTGGTAAAAGGACTATAAACATAAGGATGAATGACCTCGGGGAGATCAAAACATCAAACAATAAATAACCAAGTCTTTCACCGGGAAGGAACAACCACGGGAAGGGCAGCATCCAAAAAGGAAAACCACCTATGCCACTGCGTTGAGAAACACGTGATGGTGTCTCCGCAGTGTTGGATGTTTTGATCTCCCCGAGGTCAAAGGAGGGGAAAAAAAAAAACGTATTTATTTCCATTTTTCCATCAGGGTTTGGGTTAGGGCTACAGTTAGGGTTGGGGCTAAAGTTAGGGTTAGGGTTGGGGCTAACGTTAGGGTTAGGATTACATTTACGGTTGAGAATAGGGTTGGGATTAGGGGTGTGAGGGTTGTGTTTGGATTAGGGTTTCAGTTATAATTGGGGGGTTTCCACTGTTTAGGCACATCAGGGGCTCTCCAAACGCGACATGGCGTCCGATCTCAATTCCAGCCAATTCTGCGTTGAAAAGTAAAACAGTGCTCCTTCCCTTCCGAGCTCTCCCGTGCGCCCAAACAGGGGTTTACCCCAATATATGAGGTATCAGCGTACTCATGACAAATTGGACAACAACTTTTGGGGTCCAATTTCTCCTGTAACCCTTGGGAAAATACAAAACTGGGGGCTAAAAAATTCTTTTTTTTTTCCACAAAAATTATTTTTTATTTTCACGGCTCTGCGTTATAAACTGTAGTGAAACACTTGGGGGTTCAAAGCTCTCACAACACATCTAGATAAGTTCCTTAGAGGGTCTACGTTCCAAAATGGTGTCACTTGTGGGGGGGTTTCAATGTTTAGGCACATCAGCGGCTCTCCAAACGCAACATGGCGTCCCATCTCAATTCCTGTCAATTTTGCATTGAAAAGTCAAATGGCGCTCCTTCGCTTCCGAGCTCTGCCATGCACCCAAACAGTGGTTTACCCCCACATGTGGGGTATCAGCGTACTTCGGACAAATTGTACATCGACTTTTGGGGTCCATTTTCTCCTGTTACCCTTGGTAAAATAAAACAAATTGGAGCTGAAGTAAATTTTTAGTGAAACAAGTAAAATGTTAATTTTTATTTAAACATTCCAAAAATTCCTGTGAAACACCTGAAGGGTTAATAAACTTCTTGAATGTGGTTTTGAGCACCTTGAGGGGTGCAGTTTTTAGAATGGTGTCACACTTGGGTATTTTCTATCATATAGACCCCTCAAAATGACTTCAAATGAGATGTGATCCCTAAAAAAAAAATGGTGTTGTAAAAATGAGAAATTGCTGGTCAACTTTTAACCCTTATGACTCCCTAACAAAAAAAATTTTGGCTCCAAAATTGTGCTGATGTAAAGTAGACATGTGGTAAATGTTACTTAAGTATTTTGTGTGACATATCTCTGTGATTTAAGGGCATAAAAATATAAAGTTGGAAAATTGCGAAATTTTCAAAAATTTTCGCCAAATTTCCGTTTTTTCATAAATAGTGGTAAAATTTCTATGATATTACCTGCATCATGAAGCCCAATATGTCACGAGAAAACAATGCCAGAATCACCGAGATCCGTTGAAGCGTTCCAGAGTTATAACCTCATAAAGGGACAGTGGTCAGAATTGTAAAAATTGGCCCTGTCATTAACGTGCAAACCACCCTTGGGGGTAAAGCGGTTAAGTGATAGAAAAAAAAGTTAACTCATCCCCTGCAGTATACACCCTCCTGCTGGCTCTCAGCTAACCAGTTTGGTGCAAAAGCAGTAGGAGATCAATAATAACATATGAGAGTATAGTATATCAAATTATATAAGAGTATAGCATGTCAAAATTTATATATATTCATGGGAAATGATATATAAGAGAATAGCATGTTCATTATAAAAAAACAAGCACAAACTAATAACAGGGCGGGAGCTGTGTCCCCAAATGAATGGCTTGAGAAAAGGATTTTACGATGAGTACACAAAAATCCCTACTTCTCCTTCGCCTCATTGGGGGACACAGACCGTTGGATGTCCCAAAGCAGTCCCTGGGTGGGAACATCAGATCAGACCATGTGTAAGTGCGCCACCGCAGCCTGCAGAGTCCGCCTGCCCAGACTCACGTCTGCGGAGGTCTGGGAATTATGGTGCTTCAAGGGTGCATTCGGGCTGGATGAACCCGCAAGGGTGACAGACGCACTTTGCTGGCGCCTGGTGTCTAGAACCCAAGGAACCTCGATCGATTGAGTGGAGTGAAAATAGGCTGACGTCTAACACAGAAGATGTGTAAAGAATGCACCAGACTAACATGGCCGAAGACACGGCTAAGCCCTTCCTGAAAAACGCCAGGAAGCCGTCCTCGACACGTACTTATTCAGGGAACTCACATTGTCCAGGGAATATATTACGTTTTGTGGACTGGAGCAGAAAGAGAAGAAAGAAAGAACGATGCCCTCGTAACACTGGAAGTACGATACCCCCTTGGAAACAAGGGACGGGCTGAGGACAACCGTGCCTTGATGGTAATAAGGAAAAAAGATCTGAAGGAACAGAGCGGCCAGCTCCGAAGACTCATCTGAATTGATCTGGACAACGTGGATGTCCAGGATCACTGGGGCCTTCCTGTTTCCTAAAGACCCTTGGAACTAGTGGCAGAGGAGTGATGGAGCTGGTATCACAGGAGAACCAGAGGATGCACTACGATGGCTATTGGGTATCGAAGCCGAATCATGAACTCGAGTACATTGGCATTCAGGCTGGACGCCATCCGGTCTACCTCTGGAGTGCTCCAGTGAAGGCAGATAAGTTGGAAGACTTCCGGATGAATTCTCCACTCACTTGAGGCGAGACCCTGGCGGCTGAGGAGGGACTGCCGCCCAGAGCTGTACTCCTGGAATGAGTACTACCGAGATTACCGGATGATAGATCTCGGCCCATCAGAGAGGATGAGGTACGTAGGTCAAGGTGTCTGACCGCGGGTACCTGCTAGATGAGAGACTTATTGCACAGCCGTGATAATATCCAACTGAATTTGGATGGGAAGACCTGACAGAGGGCATTGGGCCTGCTGTAAGTGCAGAGGTACCGTTGGGATCCCCAGAAAAAAAACTGATCGGGAGACTGAATTCCCGAGATAACCAGAGGCCTTGAGCTGGGACTCTCTGTAGTCAGTAGCAACCATTGAACCGGAAGAAAGGATCTCCCCCGGATGAGAATGACGCTCAGAGGTTACCCTTTGGAAACCTGTTTGACCTGTAGAAATAAACAAGCAGAGCGAAGGGAACTGCCTCCATTGCTATTATTACCCAAGGATACGTATAGCAAATGGATGGAATGAGGGCGGGTAAGGACCGGGGTTGAAATTCAGCCCTGTCTTGAGGACCCGCTTCTTTTCACGACGTAGCAGACGAGTTCGGCCTGTCTGGTCGTGGGCTTTCAGGCATTTGCCAGAATTGCCGGATGGCCATTCCGGCCCGCAATGAGGGGATGAGTGACCAAGTGCGGGGGCTCCCTGTTGAAGGACCATGGCCTTGTTTCAAGGGAGGATTCCAACCCTCTGGAGGTGTCCAGGATCGTCCTTAAAAAGGATATCTGCTGGGCTGGAAAAGAGAAAGACCTGTCTGAGTCTATCCGCCAGCCCAGGTGAGGAAGGGTATCGTAAGGTATGTGTATAGATGGGCTCAGCGTAATCCTAGAAGGACGGCTGGAAGTCGACCAGATAGGAGAGGACGGCCACGCACCCAGAGTGCCAGAGGGGCATGACAGCCGCCATGATAATGGCAAACACTTTGGGAGCAGTAGCAAAGCCAAAGGGCAAGGTCATGACTTGTGAAGGTAAGCATCCCGAATGTCGATGGATGCCAGAAAAAAAAACTCCAGCTTTTCCTATTGAAGTGATGGACGAGTGAGAGAACTTCATCCAAAGGAGGATGACCTTTTCGAAGCTTGTTAGAAGTTAGAGTTCCAGGATCGGTCTTCTCTTTCGGTCCTCTTTTTGGAACCAAGATCCCTCATATCTAGACTGTCCTGGACAACCCTTCCACTGTTGGTTGGATCTATTGGACCTTGCTATCCTCTGTTCCCACGTGGTGAACACTCCCAACTACTCACCGAATAAGCGACCACTCTGTAAGGGAGTGACGACAGAGGTTTTTTTATTTTTAATTTTTTGAACGTAGAGTATGCTTTAGTTCTCTGATCCATAAAGCTGAAAGGGAACCTGTCACCCCCAAAATCGATGGTGAGGTAAGCTCACCGTCATCAGGGGCTTATCTACAGCATTCTGTAATGCTGTAAATAAGCCACCGATGTAACCTGAAAGAGGAGAAAAAGAGGTTATATTATACTCACCCAGAGGCGGTTCCGCTGCGGTCCGGTCAAATGGGTGTCTGGTCCGCTCCGGCGCCTCCTATCTTCATTCCATGACGTCCTCTTCTGGTCTTCACGCCGCGGCTCTGGCGTACTTTGTCTGCCCTGTTGAGGGCAGAGCAAAGTACTGCAGTGCACAGGCGCCGGGCCTCTCTGACTTTTGTGGCGCCTGCGCACTGCAGTACTTTGCTCTGCCCTCAACAGAAGAGGACGTCATGGAATGAAGATGGGAGGCGCTGTTCCGGACCAGAGACACCCATTGGAGCAGGACTGCCCCTGGGTGAGTATAATCTAACCTCTTTTCCTCCTCTTTCAGGTAACATCGGCGGCTTATCTACAGCATAACAGAATGCTGTAGATAAGCCCCTGATGACAGTGAGCTTACCTCACCATCGATTTTGGGGGTGACAGGTTCCCTTGAATGAAATGGGATTCGCTGCAGACAGCGCCGTGCAACTAGCCGCATTCAAAGAGGCGTGCACCAGAAAGCTTCCCGCCCAAGAGATTTGAATGGTCCGCTGTACTGTCTCCGGAGGAGAGATAATTGATCTGAAAGAAACAAATCTAGATCAACACTGGAACCATCAGTAACAAAAAAAAAAAAAAAAACTTCATAGACCAAGCACCCTATGGTGAGGTGTATAGCACATTTTTCATACGACACTCCTATGTGCTGCGGACACTACTCCAATCTTTCTGTAAATGAAAGTAGCTAAGGTGTCCGACCAGTAGAGCATTGGTTTGGTAACCCGTGTGTGCTAAGGAAGGGAAAAGCGCTGAACTCTATGCCGAAAGACGGAACAAGTCATTGTCTGACTGTCCACGGTATCTTTAAAAGATGATCCATTGGGCAGGAATACTGGTAGGTGCCAGGTAGCGAAGTGCGTGGTTGCATCCGCCAGGTGAGGAAAATAAACCATCTCTTGAGTTGCTGCTGTCTTTGAACGTGCGGAGATAAAAGAATGAACTCTCAATCAAACAACCTCTTAACAGGGAGGTGGAGAGAAATCGTCCGCTTCCTCGCATCATCCGTTAAATAGTGGCGATGCAGAGGGGAACTGCTTGGACGTCAAAAAGAAAGGCATCTGTACATCTAGAGGGATCAAGTCCCCTGGGGGACCGGGTTGACATCAGGCCCGGTGGTAGCAGAGCATACACAGAGGGACACTCCATATGCTCATTTGATGATGGCGTTAAAAGATCGGTGTCCTTTGAAGGACCCGTCGCCCAGAGTATACGTGGAGGCGACACTCCATGTGCTCATTTGATGATGGTGTGAGGAGATCGGAATCCTTTGAAGGACCCGTCGCTGCCAGTATACGTGGAGGCGACACTCCATGTGCTCATTTGATGCCGGTGTGAGGAGATCGGTGTCCTTTGAAGGACCCGTCGCCCTTAAAAAAAACAAACAAACAAAAAAAAAAACAGTTAAACCAGGCATGGCATCTCATTTCGCCTGAAGAAGAGCATTTCTAGAGCAAGTCTATTTGGGATTATTCATGGTGTTTACCAGTGCGCTACCATGGTGCTCGCCAGTGAGTTGCTTATCCGGATGCTCGCTGTCCAGGAAAATTACAAATGCACTACTAAGGGTTTCCGTTTTTGAGGGACCCTGTGTGATCTAGAGGAAGGCCTTGTCAATTTACAGAGATTGTGGCCTAAATAGGCGAATTGATCCTGTTCTGAGGCTCTGGCAAGTCCAGATCCAAGGCAACGTCTGATTCATATGCGGAGTCTTATTCAGTTTCTAGAATACATGTGGCCCCTGCTAGCCTAAAGCTCCCATGTAGGGGAGGATCCATGTATATTGGTCTTGCGAGCACTTCAAAATAGAGGGTTCAATCTCTTGTCAGAGAAGCCATGGATTACGCCAGAGGCGAAGCCCCTTGGGGGGAACTAGGTACTCTGGGAAGAACTGGGATCGGTGGTGGCGGAGGGCTCCTGAGCTCATTTGAGCTAAGTACTCTGTTAAAGGTGATCGGCTTCCGGCTGGTCATGACTAAGAGCAGAGAAAGCTGGTCATGTGTCTCTTTAAAACTAGGGAACCTTTAAGACCAGTGGATGCTGGTCATGTGTCTTTAAAGGCCAGGAAAGCTGGACACCTATAAGCCCAGCGACTATTGGACATGCGCCTTTAAGACCAGGGAATGCGGTCATGTACCCTTAAGACAAGGAAAAGCTGGACGAGTAACTTATAGACCAGAGATTGCAGGTCGTAAGCATTAAACAGGGAACGCTAGTCCCTTTATGCTGCCGGGGTGTGTGCGGGGGAGGGGTGCGGAGGGAGGGATTGCCGTCTCCTTACCCGGATTCTGAGTCCCCCTTCTGGAATAGCGCTGTCTTCAGTGCTGAATACCGCCGGTGCGAGCAGCAGCCACTTCCGGATGAGCTCGTGTCCGGAAATGACAGGAGGAAGAAGATGGCCGCCGAGAATAGAGTTCTCGTCCTAAATGAGAGGCGCCTGAATAAGGAGGCGGGGCCTGTAGCACGGCCTAGCATGGATGGAGATCCGGGTTGCGGTTTACACAAACCCGAAGCCGGGGGCTACAATTTGAAGCCAGCCGGCGTCGAACGAGGGAAAAAGCTGCCGGTTGCGCAGAGCCCTCCAGCCGCTCGAGCCCCGGCACTTACCCCAGTATGCAGCTTTGTTCAGCAGGTCAGAAAGTAGAAAAGATCCTGTGCTGTTGCTGCTGTTTGGACGGTGCAGGGATAAGAAAAGTCCTCAATCCATCATCCCTTTGGAGGTGCAGAGGAACCGTCCGCCTCCTTGTACCATCCGCTTTTAATAGTGGTGGTGCAGTGGGGGCTGCTCGGACGCCACGCTGGAAAGTGCCTCTGAACAGCCGAGGGTAAAACCTGGTGGGCAGGGCTGAATGTCCGGCAATAGGCCTGGCTGCAGAAGAGGATACTGGAAGTACCATCCAGTGCTCGTCTGATAGAGAGTGGGAGAGATCGGTGCCCTTGAAGGGGCCCGTCGCCCCTAGAATCAGCTCAGACAGTGGCTTCCCACATCGCAGGAGAGGATACGGAGAGGTAACACTGTTGTTGGTTCGGGGAGATTGGAACCATGAAAGGATTTGTCGCCCCATTCGTCCGTTGTAAAGGTAAAAAGTTTTTGGGGTCTGAATGGCAGACTAGTCAGTGTGCCTCCTACGGACACTAAGCAAGAACTGGTTAACTGAGAGCCAGCAGGAGGGTGTATACTGCAGGGGAGGAGCTAACTTTTTTTGTATCACTTAGGCCTCTTTCACACTTCAGTCTTTTGGCGTCAGTCTGAAACCGCCATTTTCCTCAAATAGTGGATCCGCCATTTTTTTTTTGGCGGATCCGCTATTTTCCCATAGAGATACATTAGTGATGGATTGTGGCGGATGGTCGTCCGTTCCATCCGCCATGTGACGGATCTGTCGAGATTTGGCGGACGTCATTTAGACATTGACGGACATTATAACTTTTTTTTCTACGCCGAAATGGCATTTAACGACTGATCCGTCACGTCCGCCGTAATTTCGGCGGATCCGTCGCCCCAATCCGCTTTTCCAATTGCGCATGCTCCAAAAAGTAGATACTTTTCCCTGACAACCCCCAAGTAACGGATCCGTCAAAAAAACGGATCCGTTAGAACCGTTTTCTCAACAATTGTGACGGATCCGTCATTGAGTCTGTGCGCAACAACATGTATAGACAGTGACAGTATGATTTGTGCAAGCCTACATTCACAGAAAATCCGTTGTTAGTTCTCCAAGATGTTTGGAACAACCTCCCTTTTAAGTTCCTTCAAAAACAGTGCGCAAGTGTATCTAGAAGACTTGATGCTGGAGGACAAAGGGCAGTCACACCACATATTGGTGATTTAGACTCTACTTTTCATTCATTTTAAGTGATAAGAATGAACAATTAACACTGATTCTTAAAGCATTTTTACTTTGCAGCATTTTTTTCAACACTTGATAAACAGTACAATGAAAAAAAGTTTTAGGCAAAACAAAACTCCAGTTCTGTCTATTGATGGAGAATCAGTGGAAAGTTCGCCACTCTCTGTCAACTGTTTCTGCATCAGTGATAGAAGAGGTGGAACGGCTACCTCTCTATTCATTCTAGATGTAATAGTGATGTAAACAGGCAAGAAAAAAGGGATGTCTGAAGTTCATAAACAGGTAAAGTTTTTTTTTTTTTTTAACAGTTTGCAGCACTGGAGAACCTCCAGACAGCTTCAGAGGCAATGGTTCCTCTGCTAGCAGCTCGGGAGAGAGCAGTTTGGTTCAGCAGTGCAACCATGCTACTGGTAGGAACTGACATTGTATAGAAGCGACCTACCACTGAGGATCAGGAGTGGTGCACTCCTGAAGATACAGCTTGAAGGAAAAAAAATCCAAAAAACACCACCATGAAGATATACTCAACAATATCAACAAAACCATATATAAACACCAGCAAAATTAGCACACAAATATGTACCGTATTTTCCGGCGTATAAGATGACTTTTTGAACCCTAAAAATTGTCCCAAAAGTCAGGGGTCGTCTTATACGCCGGGTACGGTGTGTGCAGGGATCGATCCTGGATGTCGGCGTGTGGTTCCCAGGGTGTGGAGGAGAGGAGACTCTCCTTCAGGCCCTGGGATCCATATTCATGTAAAAAATAAAGAATAAAAATAAAAAACATGGATATACTCACCCTCGGACGGCCCCTGGCTCACAGCGCTGCTAGCGTCTCCCTCCATTCCTGAGAATACAGAGAGTGAAGGACCTTCGAAGACGTCGCGGTCACATGAGCGGTCACCTGACCACTCATGTGACCGCAACATCATCGAAGGTCCTTCACTCACTGCATTCTCAGGAACGGAGGGAGACGCTAGCAGCGCTGTGAGCCAGGGGCCGTCCGAGGGTGATTATATCCATGTTTTTTATTTTTATTCTTTATTTTTTACATGAATATGGATCCCAGGGCCTGAAGGAGAGTCTCCTCTCCTCCAGACCCTGGGAACCACACGCCGTATAAGATAACTGGGTGTATAAGATGACCCCCGTCTTATACGGCGGGCATATCCCAAATTCCATATATTATATGGAAAAGTTGGGGGTCGTCTTATAGGCCCAGTCATCTTATACACCAGAAAATACGGTAATTAAAATATGCAACTGGCACAGAAATGAAAAAAGAAAGACCCACATGGGAACAAGGTACAAGACTACCGATTTAAAAAAACAAAAAAAACAATTTAACCCCTTTACCCCTGAAGGTGGTTTGCACGTTAATAACCGGGCCAATTTTTACAATTCTGACCACTGTCCCTTTATAAGATTTCCCGAGCACGCTCAGATGTCCTCCGAGTATTTCTTAGAGCTCGGAGATTTAGTTTTTTTGCCGCAGCTGTATGATTTACAACTACTAGCCAGCTTGATTACATGTGGGGATTCCCTAGCAACAAGGCAACCCCCACATGTACTTATCCAAGTTGTCCAATTTGTCTTGAGTACACCGATACCCCATATGTTGGGGTAAACCACTGTTTGGGCACACGGGAGAGCTCAGAAGGGAAGGAGCACCGTTTTACTTTTTCCAACGCAGAATTACCTGGAATTGAGATCGGACACCAAGTCGGGTTTGGAGAGCCCCTGATGTGCCTAAACAGTAGAAATCCCCCAATTCTAACTCCAACCCTAACCCCAACACCCCCCCAACCCTAACCACACCCGTAACCCTAATCCCGACCCGAACCCCAGCCATAAACGTAATCCAAACCCTAACCCCAACCCTAACTTTAGCCCAAAACCCTAACTGCAAAATGGAAATACATTTTTTTATTTTACCCTTACTAAGGGGTGATAAAGGGGGGGTTTGATTTACTATTTATTGTGGGTTTTTATGTTTGGCAGCTGTCAGACGCTAAAAAACACTTTATTGCAAAATAGTTTTTGCATCACCACATTTTGAGAGCTATAATTTTTCCATATTTTGGTCCACAGTGTCATGTGAGGTCTTGTTTTTTGCAGGACGAGTTGACGTTTTTATTGGTACCATTTTCGGGCACATGACATTTTTTGATCGCTTTTTATTATGATTGGAAAAAAAAACAAACAGCAATTCATGAATTTCTTTTGGGTGGGGAGTTTATACCGTTCCGCGTTTGGTAAAATTGATAAAGCAGTTTTATTCTTCGGGTCAGTACAATTACAGCCATACCTCATTCATATCATTTTTTTTTATATTTTGGCCCTTTTATACAATAAAAACTATTTTATATAAAAAACTGTCTTTGCATCGCTTTATTCTGAGAGCTATAACTTATTTTTTCGATGATGGCGTCTCATTTTTTGCGGGACAAGATAACGTTTTCAGCGGTACCATGTTTATTTATCTCTCTGATTGCGTGTTATTCCACTTTTTGTTCGGCGGTATGATAAAGCATTTTTTTTACAGTGTTCACTGAAGAGGTTAACTAGTGGGACAGGTTTATAGGTCGGGTCGTTACAAACGCAGGGATACCAAATATGTGTACTTTTACTGTTTTTTTTATTTACATAAAGAAATATATTTGAAGAATAATTTTTTTTATTTAGGAATTTTAAATTATTTTTACACATAATATTTTTTATTTTTAACTTTTCTACATTGTCCCAGGGTGGGACATCACTAGATTACACCTGCTTAAAACACAATCGTTACTTGCGGTGGGCCATCATACTGTATGTGAGGAAGAGCGAGGGAAGGGCACTGTGGTGGCCATGATGCTGTACATTTGGGGACACCGCGGTGGCAATCATACTGTACGTGGGGTGACGGGAAAGGAGGGTAGAAGGGGCTGTGTGGCATTGTGGGGGCAAATTGCACGGAATAATTCACTGTTTGGCATCCTTGTGTGTAGGGCGCATATATCATACTATATGAGGGCTATGAAAGGGATGTCAGTGGGTAAGAACACCAAGTGGTTTTGGTAAGGCCACTATTTCTATGTTCTTGCCGCAATACATGTCCCTCTGTATAAAACCTTGGAGGTATGCCCCTCTCAGACTGAGCTTATGTACCATGACATCACTGAATAAAAAATTATTAAATACATTTAATTTTCAGACTGTTTATGTAAAATAGATCTCAAGCTCACCCTTTTCAGATATATGGTTTTCATCGTAACAGCGCACTCTGACAAAGCCTATATAAAAAATAAAAATAAATTAAAAACAAACAGATTATAGATTATATTATATTAACAACTTTGCAGTCTGAGAAAAAAAAAACCTAATAACCTGAACTAAATCGCAATGTTTCCCTAGAGACATGGCCTAGATCTATTACCTTTTTACTTATCTACTAATTGAATGGTATTAAACTCAAGTACACTAAGGGGACAAAAAAAAATTATCTACCATATTAAATCAGTGTCTTCTATGAAACTGAGCTATACAGGAGTACCAAGGTGGCTGCTGCCATGGCCCCCGGGGAGCAGAGGAGTGCAAGCACCTGCAACCATGCCATTTACATGCCCAACAGCAGCAGACGGAGGTCAGATCCAGGCGCAGCTATTAGGGCTCAGTCAGACGTCAGATTTTCTCATGTACGAGAAAAACGGACCAATTAGTTTGATCAGGTTGTGGTTTGAGAGACAATTTTTCTCATATACAGGGAAAAATAAGAGTTTCTTTACCTTTCTGATAGTCCGTGATAATCACACCTCACTTAGATGTCATCTGAGTGCAGTCTGATTTGTTCATGAAACCAAAGACTTGCATTGCCGATTTCAAGCTAACCCTCAGATCAAAATTGGACAAGTCTGTTTTTGTAAATGGACCACTCGGTTTAAATGAAATTGGACATGTGAACAGCCCCATAGACTATAGCACCCGTATGAGGAAAACATATGTCTGAATAAGCCCTTAGATGCTGGCTCCTGAGCACCCTCCAACCAGCTCCATTACGGATATATCCATCGTGGGGCATTAAAAGTGGTTAAGCATATAACTATTTTATAATGCACAATAATAATACATGGGAGGATGGATGGAATAAGACGGAAGTAAAGAATAGATTGTTTTTCAATCCACCAATGAATATAAATTTAAAATTGAAAAAAAACAGATACGCATCAATAATCTTTGGTTATGAGAATTTTTTTAAGTTCTGCAAGGCGTGATTAAAGGAGTTGTCCAGTACGTTATATTGTTGGCCTATCGGTGGAGGTGTGACAGCCAATCAGCTGTTCTCAGTGCTGGCCAACAGTGAACAATTCCAGTGGGGTACTGCAGATGCACACCTATTCCTATGAATATGCAGGGATGGGCAGTACCCAGCCATAGCCACTACACAGTTTGATGGGCTGTCGTTATTCCACTCAAGCTGATCACTTCTGGATGCTGCCAACAGAACAGCTGGGCTGCCGGGTGTCACACCAATCGGATACTGATTATCTGTACCAATGAAACCTTTGGGACTCAAATTAAAGGGGTTTTACACTAACATTTGACCCTGCTTCATATGTTTTCGATGTTCCGAACAATCAGTTTTCTAATTACATATGCTGCTTTTGTGAGCGCATCTGTGTGGGTCATACATTCCTCTGTCATGCAGGCTCTGCCACTTCAGATCTAAGAACAGGATGAATGAGAAGGGCGCGTCATTGGTGGGGATGGGGTTATACCTTTTAGAGTGAACCTGTCAGCAGTTTGGGCCGATATAAGATTCGGCCATCACCTTTCAGGGCTTATACATAGCATTCCTCCTGATGCTTTGAAGCACGGGCTCCTTCTGCTGAAAAGTGTTGTGATATGCTTTTTACTAACAAGCAGCAGTTGTCAGCTGAAGGGTCTGCACTCCAAAGCTCCTGCAGGACCAAGCAGGGAAGAAGAATGTGATCTGAGCATGCATGCTCAGACTGGTGTCACTCATTGCAAGGTAGCCCTGGCCCCATCAATGACGCAGTCTTCTAATTTCATCCGGTTCACAGATCGGACATAGCAGTGCCTGCATGACAACAGAGGAATATATGACCCACACAGATGCGGTCACGGAAACAGCACAGGTAATAAAAGTACCGTATATAAGAAAACTGATTGTTAGGAAGAGAGTTAGGACAAATAAAAAGGCAGTCAAGTAGTAGTGTAAAACCCCTTTAAAATTCTGGATTACAACCACTTTAGGTTGGGCTACCACAAAATGGCTGCCATGTGTCTAAAAACTACATAGATTTGCAAGTCTATCAACTTTTCAGGATATATGATACATTATCAATAGATAATTTGCAACAGACAATGCCAAGGGTTATTAGAAAAGCATCCAGGCATTTTCTAAACGCAAATATAGAAGTCAGACTGGAAACCCAACTGCACGAGGTGGTGAAAGGTAGATCCTATGAGTAAAGAACCTTTTTAAATTAGCTGCCAGAATGGCCTTTACACATACTGAATGTCTCCTGGTCCTTGGTAAGGAATAAATCCTGTGCCAGTCCTTTTTATTGGCCACACATGAATGTTATACATATAAATGAGAATACCAAAGCAGAAAATGTTTAACTTTTCATTATAGGAGAGACCTTCCAAACCATATAATAATCCAATTTCCGCCCAAAACTTAATCCCATATTCTAGATGGTAATACATTTGCATCATAGGATTTTCTCTCTATTTTCACACACCTTAAAATTTTGTTTGCTTTTGCAGCTGGTACTTGATATTGAGTTCTTCAGCTTGGCTTGCAGCCAAAATGGTCCTTCTGTTCTTTAATGCCCTATACATTTACGTTTCTGAAACCTTTGTCCCGCAACTGCAGACTGTCTTAAAAAAATAAACTGTTCTTGACTCACCATTCTTGGGTCCAGCACTGAATTTCCATTGTCTGCTATTGTCACCAGTGCCGACCTCAATGACAGCAATGCAGCCATTAATAGACCCAAAAGCAGCAGCATAGACTCAGCGTGGAACCCAGAATGGGCAAGTCAAAAACAGATTATATGGGACAGGGATTTTCTGAAATAGGGCAACCTGTCCATTTCTATGCAGTCTCACGCTCTGGTCCCGAGTGCCGGCAGCAGCGCCAGGTATTGATGCGCGAGTTTCTCGCATCGCACTCGCAAGTGTGACTCTGCCTAATATGCTGTAATATGCTAACTGTGGCCCAAGTGCATTAAGTTATATTTATCAACATTAATCTTCATATGCCATGTTTTTACCTAGACTTCTTATCTTAGATTGTTCTGTATTATACAGTCAAGCTCCGTTTTAATTCTGCTACAAAGTTGTGTCATCAGCAAAGACTGAAACGTTACAATTAATTGGGCATAGCACTGATCCTTGTGGTATGTACAATTTTAGAACCACTTTTGTCCCATAACCTGTTTTTAACCTATATAGTGTCCCCTAGTCCCCACGTTTGTTCGACACTACTCCAAGTAGTAATATGCAGTGTCATTACTGTGGTATCTTTACTAAACATGGCTGGCCTGCATTAGTCATAACTTACCAATATGGTTTGGGCATCTGCAAGGTCAAAGGTAGGCTTCAATGGAGCAAGGAAGCAAGCAGGGACAATGTGCTTGTAGACAAAATCTGCAAAGCCAACCAGTCCATCTTTGCCACCTACAGAAGACAGAAGTTCTTTGTTGAATACTTCAACAAAATGAAACAAAACTCAACTGTCTCAAGTCCAAGATCTTACCCCAAAGCTCAACCAGCTTGGAAAGGATGATGAAACAGGTCTTTTGAGCAATGGGGTCCGGGTAGTCTACAGCCCCCTGAATTACTGTGAATAAAACACGTTCCACATTCTCAGCACCTGTACACAAAAGAGAAAGGAAATGGTTAAGGAAAAGGGTTTTATCTTCTCATGTAAATAGACCACACCTAACCGTAAAGCCAGATTGTTCAAGCACCTGACACATTAAATATAGCTGATTACCTACAGAAGTAATGTTCACATCTTATCTACACAGAAGGGGAAATAGTGAACTGACCAAGGTAAATAGACGCAAAAACAATAGTATAAAGCATGACTGCCAGATTACTAACGGTGCCCATATACAGGACATTCCTGAATCTGATCCAACTGAAAACCACCCCGACCAACTCCACCATCTACAGAGTGTGAGGACAAATGGTCACGTTTTCAACGCGGAGAGCGGAAAATAGGGATCTTTGTGTTCTCACCGTAAAATCCTTTTCTCCGAGCCAATCATTGGGGGACACAAACCGTGGGTGTATGCTGCTGCCACTAGGCGGCAGACACTAAGGGATACAAAGAAAGTTAGCTCCTCGCCTGCAGTATACACCCTCCTGCTGGCTCTCAGCTAACCAGTTCGGTGCAAAAGCAGTTAGGAGATCAATAACATATAGAGCGTATAGCATGTCAGATTATAAAAAAACAAGCATAAGCTAATAACAGGGTGGGATCTCTGTCCCCCAATGATTGGCTCGGAGAAAAGGATTTTACGGTGAGTACACAAAAATCCCTATTTCTCCTTCGCCTCATTGGGGGACACAGACCGTGGGACGTCCCAAAGCAGTCCCTGGGTGGGGACAACAATAGATCAGGCCCTGTGTAACCGCTACTTACAAGTGCGCCACCACGGCCTGCAGAGTCCGCCTGCCCAGACTCACATCTGTGGATGTGTGGGAATTATAGTGCTTCAAGAATGCATGCGGACTGGACGAATCCGCAAGCTTGCAGGCGTGCCCTGCCGACGCCTGGTGCCTAGAACCCTCGATAGACAGGGAGATAGGCTGACATCTAGCACGGACATCTAGCACGGAAGGACTCCTGGATGGTGAAACGAATTCACCATGTTATCATGGCCGATGAAACGGCTAAACCCTTCCTGAAAATGTCAGGAAGCCTTCCTCTACCATCAGGAAGCCCAAAAAGCGTCCAACCTTCGGAAGGACGCCGTCCTCGAGACGTACCTACTCAGAGCACTCACTTCGTCCAGAATATGGGGAATTCATTCAATTTTGTGGACTGGTGCTAAAAGAGATGAGAGAAGGACTATGCCCTCATAACAGTGATAATACAGTACCACCTTGGTAACAAGGGATGGGGATGGCCTGAGGACAACCTTGCCTCGAAGGTAATAAGGGAAAAAAGTCTGAAAGAGCAGAGCAGTTAGCTCCGAAGACTCGTCAGAGTGAGGATATCGCAGAGGAAAAAGGGGGCGACTTTTCCTGATAGTAAAGTCTGCCCGGATGAAAAGGAGCCTACTGTAAGGCTCCTAGGACTAATAAGGTCCCAATGATCCAACGGTATGCGATAGGGAAGAACTACGTGTGAAAACTCCCTGTGAGAAAGTACCTACTTGCAATTTTGCTGCGACAAGGCGGGAAGATACTAGCTCCGCAAACAAAAAAACGGACGTGGTGAGTGCGGATCTCTGAGGATCACTGGGGCCCCTTTCTGCTTCCGAAAGGCTTTCGGAAGTAGTGGAAGGGGAGTTATGGAAACTGGTACCACGGCAGAAACAGAGCATGGAGTGCGATGGCTCTTGGATCTCGAGGCCGAACCACGAACTCGAGTACATTGGCCTTCAGTCTGGACGTCATCCGACCTAGAACTGGAGAGCTCCAGTGAAGGCAGATCTGGTGGAAGACTTCAGGGTGAAGTTCCCACTGACTTGAGGCGGAACCCTGATGGCTGAATTTGTTTGCCGTCCAGAGTTCTACTTCTGGGATATATACTGCCGATATCACCGAATGATAGATCTCGGCCCACCAGAGAATATGAGGTACCTTGGTCATGGCACCTGACCGTGGGTACCTGCTAGATGATTGACGTATGGCACCGCCGTGGCATTGTCCAATTGAATTCGGATAGGGTGACCTGCCAGAAGGCAGTGGACCTGCTGTAGGACTACCGTTCGGATCTCCAGAACAATGATAGGGAGAAGAAGCCTTGCATTGGTAGTTACTAATAACCATTGAACCGGGAGAAAAAAAAGCCATGGATGAAGAAGGAGCTCAGACTATCGTCTGAAAGTCTGTTTGCCTAGCTGAAAACGAGCGGAGTGAAGGAAACCGCTTCCATTGTCGTCACCATTTTTCCTCAGAACTCTCCTAGCAAATCGAATGAAATGAGGGGGTGAATAATCAAGTTCTCAGAACTCTCCTTGCGCGAGCTCCCTGTTGAAGGGCCATGACCTTGTCTGGAGGGAGAACTACCATCCTTGTGGAAGTGTGCAGGACCATCCTCAAAAAGGATATCTGCTGGGTTGGAAATGAGGAGAACTTGTCTAAGTGTAGCTGCCAGCCCAGGAGAGAGGGTATCGCAAGTGATATAGACAACTCACCGTAGTCCTGGAAGGGCGGCTAGATAGTCGACCAAACAAGGCAGGACGAGCACGCCTCTAGGGTGCAAGAGAAACATGACATCCGCCATGACCCGTGTGAACCCTCTGGGTGCGGAAGCAAGGCCGAAAGACAAGGTTGTGACTTGAAAATGCTGTTCACGAATGGAAAGGCGAAGGAATGTTTGAAGAGGTTAAGCATCCCGAATGTCGATGGATGCCAGAAACTGCACCTTTTTTCTGTTGAAGTAATGGCTAAGCGGAGGAACTCCATCCGAAGAAGGAGGACCTTGTCAAAGGTTGTTAGAAGTTTGAGGTCCAGGGTCGGTCTTACTTTTCGTTCCCCTTTTTTGGAACCAAGATCCCTTAGATTTAGACTGTGCTGGACAATCCTTATACAATCCTTTGTCAGTCTCTCGCTCAAAAGATTTGATTGGCCAGTTGTTACTGGTGTCAAAGTAGTTAAGGTCTCCCGCCAGGAGACCATTGCTCTAGCAATCCATGCGGCGGCTAGGGAGAATAGAGCGCAGAACCGAAGCCGCAAGGCGAAATGAACCAGATTTGTTATCTGACAGTCCGTGGTATTTTTAATTGATGATCCCTCGGGTAGGGATACTGGTAGGCATACCACAGGAGATTCTACCCGGTTAATCTGCCCCGTGGCAGAATGTGCGGCTGCATCCAGCAGGTCATAGTCTCTAGCCATCGCCGCTCTCTTTTGGCGGTGCAGAGATAAAAATTAGGAACCCTCGATCCATCAACCTCTTAACAGGGAAGTGGAGAGGAATTGTCCGCCTTCTTGCATCATCCGCTAAATAGTGGTGATGCAGAGGGGGGTGCTCGTACGCCAAAAAGGGTGCCTCTGTACATCCGCAGAGTTCAGGTCCCCGGGTGTACAGGACAGGTAGTCTGGCATTAGACCTGGATGCAGAAGAGGAAACATGGAGGCGACACTCCGTGTGTTCGTCTGTTCATGGTGTGGGGAGATCGGTGCCCTTTAGAGGACCCGTCACCCTTCAAAATCAGGTCAGGCATGGCATCCCACGTAGAGGCTTCTGTCCAGTGAATCGCATATCCGAACTGAATGGCAAATGCTCTACGAGGGAGTTTAGTCTCCTTATGAGGGACACTGCGTAGTCTAGAGCAGAACCAGAGTCTTCGTCAATGTACCGAGATTGGTTACTCTTCTCTGAAGCTCTGGCAAGTTCAGGCAATATTCAATCCATATTCAGAGCCTTATTGTCATCAAATCATTGGTGAGGGAGCAGGAGACGAAAACTTACGTTTTCTAGATGCCTGTATGTTTCTAGACACCTGTACGTTTCTAGATACTTGCGGCCCCTGCTAGCCGTCGGCTCCCATGTAGGATAGGGACCATGTATATCGGTCCTGCGAGCACTCCGAGCCACAGAGGGTACACGGAGGGATTCAATCTCTTGGTCAGAGAACCATGGATTGCGGTCAGTGACGAAGTCCACTGAGGGGAACTAGAGGATAAGCTGGGGTCGGCGGCGGAGGGCTCCTTGGATTGATCATGCGCCCTTAAGACCAGGGAATACCGGTCATGCGCCTTTAAGACCAGGGAATACCGGTCATACGCCTTTAAGAACAGAGAATACTGGTCATACGCCTTTAAGACCAGGGAATACTGGTCATGCGCCTTTAAGACGAGGCGCCTTTAAGAACAGAGAATACTGGTCATGCGCCTTTAAGACCAGGGAATATTGGTCATTCGCCTTTTTAAGACCAGGGAATACTGGTCATGCGCCCTTAAGACCAGGCGCCTTTAAGAACAGAGAATACTGGTCAGGCGCCTTTAAGACCAGGGAATATTGGTAATTCGCCTTTAAGACCAGGGAATACTGGTCATACGCCTATAAGAACAGAGAATACTGGACATGCGCCTTTAAGACCAGAGAATACTGGACATGCGCTTTAAAAGATCAAGGAATTCTTGTCATATGCCTTTAAGACCAGGGAATACTGGTCGTGTGCCTTTAGGAGCAGGGAATACTGGTCGTGTGCCTTTAAGACCAGGTACTTCCTTACCCAGGTACTGATGTTTAATGCAAAAATACTGTCACCCCAGTGTGAGCTGGCCGGGTGGACCAAGATGGCCACCGGGAGTTGCAGAGTTGATAAAATCTTGCAGAGAGCGATAAGCGCCAATTCGGGGGGCGGAACCACGGACACAATGTTGAATAGGCCCAAGCCGGGGCCTAAATTTCTGTAGCCGGCGGGCGACACCAGCGGGGCGTTCCAGGCAAGAATTCCAGGATGCGGCCTACACATCGGCCGATGCTGGGGGCTAAATTTTTGCAGCCGGCCGGAGCGTTACCTCGCAGAGGTGGGCCACAGGAAAGTGGCTGAGACTGACTGTCTGGATCTCCTCTGAAGATGGATCCACTCACCATTGATGCGCGTCCCGGCATGGAGCCGCCGTGGATGTGGGTTTCAGCGCTGTTCTGTGCAGCGTGGACAGTGCAGGGATAAGCCTCAATCCATCATCCCTTTGTTAGGGAGGTGGAGAGGAACCGTCCGCCTCCTTGTGCCATCCGCTTTCACAGTGGTGGGACAGTGGGGGCTGCTCGGACGCCATAGAGAGGGCCTCAGTACATCCATGGAATTCAGTCCGGGTGGACAGGGCCAGTTGTCCGGCATTAGGCCTGGCTCCAGGAGAGGATACATGGAGGCGACACTCCATGTGGTCGCCTGCTGCTGGTGTGGGGAGATCGGGACCATGAAGGAACCGTCGCCCCTGAAGTGAGCTAAGGCATGGCTTCCCACGTCGCAGGAGAGGGTACGGGGAGGTATACTCGCCGTGCTCGCCTGTTGATGGTTCGGGGGAGATCAGAACCTTGAAAGGAACCGTCGCCCCCTTCACTCCGTTAATTAAAAAATAAAAAATTTACAGAAAAGTAAAAAAAAAATATTAACATTGGGGTTTGAAACAGACCTGTGTGCCTCCTACAGACACTAAGCAAGAACTGGTTAGCTGGGGGCCAGCAGGAGGGTGTATACTGCAGGGGAGGAGCTAACTTTCTTTGTATCACTTAGTGTCAGCCTCCTAGTGGCAGCAGCATACACCCACGATCTGTGTCCCCCAATGAGGCGAAGGAGAAAAGACATTTCCAGACAGCTCTGATGGCAGTAGGAATACTATTCTATATCTATCGAAATATCTAAATAGGAGATATTTTGTTTAATGCCCAGTGTGAACATACTACTAGCGATGAGCGAGTGTGCTCGCTACTAGAGTTTCTCCACGCAAATCATGCAGCTGCTCATTCTTTGTGCAGAATCGCGGCGATTCCATGCACATAGGAATGCACTGATCTGCTTACTTTCCACATGGGGCTATGCCCACTATGCGGGAAATAAGCGGATCATGTGCAGTGGTACCCGGGTCTGGAGGAGAGGAGACTCTCCTCCAGGACCTTGGGAACCATATTTCTGTTAAAAAATATATATATTGATATCCTTACCTTCCGATGGCCTCCGGAGTCCTCCTGCCTCTCAGCGGTGCACGTGGCCGCTTCTGTTCCCAGGGATGCATTGCGTGAAGGACCTGGGATGACGTCGCGATCACGCGACGTCAGAAAGGTCCTTAGCGCAATGCATTACTTGGGAACGGAAGCCGCCAGGAGCGCCGCTGACGAGATCGGGGGCTGTTGGACGGTGAGAACTTTTTTTAAAATTATTTAACATGCTGCATAAGTAGCATCAAAAGTAAAATGTTGGTCACTCTTGTCAAGCACTATGCTTGACAAGTGTGACCATCCTGTCAATCAGTTTTCCAAGCGATGCTACAGATTGCTCGGAAAACGCTAGAATTCTGCAAGCTAATTACGCTTGCAAAATGCTAGTGTTTAGCAGGAAAACGCATGCAAATTCTGCATGCGTTATACCCAAGGCAGGGAGTTAAAGAATATCTGTGTCAAGTCTGCAACGTGTGCACATAGCCTAAATGTTACAGTTTGCACATGACAAATGTCTAAACCGGAGTGTTCAGCTTTGTGACTTTTCTTCTGCATATCAAAAGGAAGAGAAGACTGAACAACTGTCTACACCAAGACCGTAACGGATAATCTAATCAGCCTCAGAGTTTGTGTTAGCAAATGAGGGAAAAATTGTATAAAAACAGGATTTTTGGTTGCTTACCGTAAAATCTGTTTCTCGGAGCCTTCATTGGGGGACACAGGAACCATGGGTGTATGATGCTGACACTATGCAAATAAAAAAGTTAGCTCCTCCTCTGCAGTGTACACCCTACCGACAGGAAGTAGGATATTCAGTTAGTGAGAAAGCAGTAGGAGAAGCAACATGTAAAAGAGAAAGAATAATAATATAATAAACTATCTACATAGCGCCAACAAATTCCACGGCGCTCCATAGATTAACAGTTTCAAACACTCAAAGAGTGTTCAAAGAACTCAAACGTATACAGTAAACAGAGCTGTTCAACTTGGGAGGGTGCTGTGTCCCCCAATGAAGGCTCCGAGAAACAGATTTTACGGTAAGCAACCAAAAATCCTGTTTTCTCTATCGCCTTTCATTGGGGGACACAGGAACCATGGGACGTCCCAAAGCAGTCCCTGGGGTGGGAAAAACAGACTTCCATCAGGTCCGAGGACTCACCACTGCTGCCTGCAGGATCCTTCTGCCCAGGCTGGAGTCCGCCGTAGTTCGGCGAAACGTGTGGATGGAAGACCAGGTTGCCGCTTTGCAAAGCCGTCGGCAAAAGCCCCGTGACGTACCGCACTAGAAGCGCCGACTGCCCGGGTAGAGGGAGCCTTATCTCAGGAGGGGGCACTCTTGTTCTTGACCCGGTAAGCTTCCAAAGTTGCCGTTCTGATAGAGCGAGCAATAGTCGCCTTGGAAACCGGCAGGCCTCTACGCACGCCATCAGGGATGGCGAAAAGAGAATCCATCTTTCGGAAAGCGGCTGTGCTAGCCAGGGAGATCCTCACTGCCCTGACGAGGCCCAGCCTGTTCAACGATCGCTCCAGAGGATGAGTCGGAGCTGGACAAAGGAAAGGTAGAACGATGTCCTCGTTGAGGTGGAAAGATGAAAACCACCTCAAGAAAGGAAGGAAGGCAGGCGGAGGCCTGGGACCACCTTGTCCTGGTGGAAAATCAAGAAAGGAGGTCGGCAAGAAATGGCCGCCAACTCGAAAACGCGGCGGATCGAAGAGATGCACCTGAGAAAAGCCACCTTCCGAGATAGAACTGACAGGGGAAAACTCCCTGAGAGGCTCAAAGGGGGAACCCCTAAGAACAACCAACACAACCTTTAAAACCCATGAATCCACAGAGGCCCTGTACGGAGGGACAGTGTGGGCTACTCCTTGAAGGAAGGTCGTAACCTGTGGCTGAGAAGAAAATGCCTTCTAAAAGGGAAGAAGAGCGCAGGAACCTGGCCCTTTATGGAACTGAGAGCGAAGCCCGAATCCAGTCCTGCCTGAAGGAAAACCAAATGGAAGGCAGGGAAAAAGGACATAGGTGAAAAGCGGTTGGGCTCGCATCAACGAAAGTATGCCCTCCAGGTAGGATAGTAAATCCTGCAAGAAGACGAAGGCTTCCCAGCCTGGATTATAGAGAGGCTCATCTGGGCCGAAAGGCAGGACCGCTCTTAGAACTGTGGAGTCCACAGCCACACCGTTAAACTGAGCGACCGATAATTCGGGTGGCAGATCGGACCCTGAGACAGCAGATCGGGTCCGTTTGGAAGGCACCAGGGGTGTCCGCGAGAAGATTGACGATGTCTGCAGACCAAGACCTCCTGGGCCAATCCAGGACGATCAGAATGACCGGCACCCATCCCGCCTTGATCTTTTTCGACAGCTTGGAAAGCAAGGGAAGGCGTGGGAACCGATAGGGGAGCACGAACTGCGACCAAGGAATGGCCAGAGTGACAACACCACTGTGATGATCACGGGGCCCTGGGCTCACCCGAGGGACCTTCCTGTTCAATCGGGACGCCATGAGGTCCACCTCTGGAGTCCCCCATCGAAGGGCAATCCGATAGGAAAACTCCTGAAGTACCATTCCCCTGCCCCTGGTGGTAGACATATGCCACTGCTGTGTCATTGTCTGTCTGGATTCGAATTAGCAGGCTGCTGAGAATCCTTACCCAGTGAAGGAAAGACAGAAAGATGATTCGGAACTCGAGGACATTGATCGGCCAAGAGGACTCCTGCGCCGACCAACAACCCTGAAAGAACAGGAGACAAAGCCCCGCGCCTCCGCCGAGCGGGCTGGCGTCCATCGTCACCACCTGCCAGGGAACTGGAAGGAAGGATATGCTGTGAAGGATCTACTCTGGGATAAGAGAAGTGACCTCGGCCACCAGTCGAGGAACCGTTTGACCCGGGAGAAAGCCGGATCGGACGATGCAGGAAAAAGACAGATCTGTCCCCTGTGATAGGATAGCCTGCTGAAGAAGTCTTGAATGAAACGGGCGAAGGGAAAATTGCTTCCGATGTTGCAACCAACCTCCTTAGGGCCTTTAAGGCCCGTCGGAAAGGAGGGGAGCCGAAAACCCTGGAGCAAGCGAACTTCCTGACAAAGGAGGGATATCCTGTCTTCGGGAAGGAAGACTCTGGTCCGACAAGTATCGAAGAACATGCCCGGAGATACGAGGTGCTGAACAAGACGGAACTTCTTCCTGTTGACGAGCCACCCGCAACGGCTAGAATGTCGGGAAAGATGGATAGACTTTCGGGAGCCTGAAACCGAAATTCCTGAGCCTCCATGGAAGAGATTACTGAACGAGGGAATATCATCCTGAAGTGTCTCCGACGAAACTTCCTCTTCAGCAGATTGAGATCCGGACTGGGACGAACATTGTTGTCCGCTGTCAGTACAAAAAGATTCGAAGAGAAGCCTGTGAACCGTTGAACCGTTCCAGTTCTGGGACGGGAACGATTACCCCGGATTAAGGAGGGAAAAAATGGCTGTAAAGAAACCCGGGACTAGAGTGGGGTCTCTTGGAGGTTGGGATTCGAAGAAAACGATCCCAGGACCGTGAAATGAAGATTTTGTATCTAGAGGATACAAGTGCCCTGGCCCATGCGTCCTCTACTGAGGAGACCCAGACGTCCCTGAGGAACAGGAGATGGTTGCCCAGCCTGAGAAACGGGCTGGGGTCTAGTCGTGGGTCATGCCTAGGTGGAACTTCCAGTCCTGGATAATCCGCCTTAGGAGTAGCAGGCACGCCAGGAAAGAGTGAGACGAAGAATACCATCTTCTCTTAACGTGCCTGTGGCCTCTGCTGTTGCGAAGAGGAATCTGATGCCCCGAAACTACGAAAAAGGTCGAAAAGACCGAAGTAGCCGCCTAAGGGGAAGTGGGCGAGGTCTGGAGAAGGGGACTGGTGCCGCCAGTGGCGTCCTTAATAATTTGGTCCAGCTTGGAACCGAAAGGACGTGAACTTTGAAAAGGCAGGCTCGTAAGGGGCTTCTTTGATGACTCTTGAGCCAAACAGTGCGACGGCTGGCAACAACATCACTGGGCGCCTGTGCGGCAGAAGACGCGACGTCCAGGGAACAAATTATTCCCCTGCGTGAGTAATCTGGGTGGCAAGTTCCGCCAGCCGGCCTGATGGAGCTCCAGCTTGAATGCCCCAACGGAGTTGTTTAGCCCCTCAGATACAGACTTTGAAACCCAAGTAGAAGCCAAAGCCGGGCATTGGGATGATGCGGCAGTTTCGAAAGCCGACTTCACGAAGGATTCCATGATCCAATCGATGGAATCTTTCAGAGCCGCCCCACCGGACAGCATAAGGACTGTGTTGGTGGCAAGTCTAGCAGCCGACGGATTCACAGGGGGAGAGGTCGTTCTCTAACGCCTCTCAATCCGGTTGGCAATGAGATCTGGAGGAAAGATTATGAGACTCCAAGACGCTTGTCTCTTTGAGAACGTCTGGTCGAATTCGCTCTCTCTCTGGCCAGAAGCTCCTCGAATTCAGGATGAGGAGCCAATACCTTGGGAGGTAGTTTAGACCGTCTAAACGAAACTGCCTGATCTGCGGGTTTCGTAGAGGAATTTTTGATGCCACAGGTCTGATTGGTCGCTCCAATGAGGCTTTGAACCATATCCCTCATGTTAGCGATTTGGTTCGAGTCCGGCCCCAAATTATCCTCCGAAGGCGCATCAGAGAAAGCCTCGCCTGACTCCAGGGGGAAAGACCAGGGGGAAGTCGACCACAGAGAAGGACCGTGGGGCGATGTAAACCAAGAAGAGAACTCAGACCGGCGTTCCTGTCTTGATCTTTCGCGGCCTGTATTAGAAGTCTCGGACGGAGCTTCTTGCGACCCGCTGGCTACTACGGAAGTCTGCAGGGGCAACCGATCTAGCACGGACACAAGGGTCTGGGACACCCGTGTGAGATCCGCTACTGATAGAGACAGAGAGGAAGGGGACTTTGCTCTGAGGCGGAGTGGCAGGGGGGGGGGGGGGAGGGGGGGTCCTGGGCGGTGAGCATAATGTGGATTGCTGCAGGCCTGCCTGAGAAAAGGTAGGAGGCCGGAAGCGACCTCCCGTAAAAATAGACCGAACGGGTCCGAGGAAAAATTCAGAAGGGAAGAGTATCAGTCTGCGGTGCAGAGCTACTCACGGCAGACGCTGCGATGGGCATAAGGCGAACACGCAAAGTGTTAGACTAAGGCAGAAGAGGGAGGACAAAAGCGACTTCCTTTAAGATTAGACATGGCGATGAAGAAGCCAGAAGGTTAGTACTCACGACAGGTGATGGATGGAAAGCTGCACCTCATGATGTGGATGGTCCTTAACGCAGGGGTGCAGGCAGACAGAGCAGACTTCTGGGACACTCTTCTGTCTGGGACCGGCTGCAATGCTGAGCCGCAAGGGATGAGGACGCCAGGCTATGCGCTTTGAGGAGCCAGCGCAAGGCGGTCCTGGTGCCGAAAAACCACTTCAGGGGCGCAGGAGAAAGTGGGCGGGGCTAACCACCAGGATGGCGCTGGTGGGCGGAGCTCACCGACTTGAACCAGTCGGGCGGGAGAAAAGCCCGCCTGATGTGAAGGAGGAAGTGGCGGAGTCGCGGCCGGAAGTAGGCCCCGGGAGAAGCCGGGGCCTAAATTAGAGGCCGGCGTCCACCGGTGCAAGACCGCGGCGCCGGAGCTGTGCGCCGCGGGTAGGAAGCGGCGCGGCAGCCTGGGACAAAGGCATCGCGGCCGCAGAGAGAGGCCGGAGAAGCGCGGCTGCAGGGGCCGAAGCGGCGCGGCGGCCTGCAAATGCCACCGCGCTGGCACAGATGGCAGGGGAGCCGCCGCGCTGGCACAGATGGCGCTAAGGGCGGCCGGAATCATACGGTCGCAGGGGCCAGAAGCGGCGCGGTAGCCTGTAAAGGCCGCTGCGCCGGAACAGGAGGCAGAACGGCCGCAGCTATGGAAGCGGCGCGGCAGACGGAAAAGCACGGCTGCCGCGCGGTAAAGGGATCTCGGCCCGTGCGCGCAGAAAAAAAGGCCCCTGCAACTGCGTGCAGCTGCCCGTGCAACGGGCGATGACCAGTGGGATCCCCCCCTTAGAAGATCTGTATGGGGTGGGATGGAATGGGGAAAATACTCACCTTACTCACCTTAACCCCTTAGTGACCGAGCCAAATTTTTGAAATCTGACCAGTGTCACTTAATGTGGTAATAACTCTGCAACGCTTCAACAAATCCCAGTGATTTTGAGATTGTTTTTTCGTGACACATTATACTTTATGATAATGGTAAATTTAGTTCAACATTTTTTGTGTTTATTTATAAAAAATATTAAAAATTTGAGAAAAATGTTAAAAAATTAGCAATTTTCTAAATTTGAATGATTATCCCTTTAATCCAGATAGTCATACAACAGCAAACTATTAATAAATAACATTTCCCACATGTCTGCTTTACATCAGCATCATTTGTAAAATGTTATTTTATTTTGTTAGCATTTTAGGAGGTTTAAAAATGTAGCAGCAATTTTTCATTTTTTCAAAGAAATTTACCACATTTATTTTTTTAGGGACTTATCCATGTTTGAAGTGACTTTAGGGGTCCCATATATTGGGAAACCCCCAAACGTGATACCATTTTAAAAACAGCACCCCTAAACATATTGAAATCTGCTGTCAGGTAGTTTATTAACCCTTCAGGTGCTTTACAGGAATTAATGCAAAGTGGCATGACAGAAATGAAAATGTGTATATTTACCACCTAAATGTTGCTAACTTCTAAACAGATTACTACAGCAGTCAGACTCTAAGGCCGCTATTTGGTCATGAATTGCCATGGCAAACATCAGGACAACAAAATCATAATCTGAGGGCACCAATTGGGATAAAGAAGAAGCCCCCACACTCTGTTAACCATTTATAATGATGTAGTCACTATTGACAGCAGCATCTAAGGGGTTAAACAGATTTAGAAGGTGCAAATACTGATCGTGGCTGATACAGCAAGTTGTCAGCTATAGTGTACAACCAACAGATGCTGGATTATCATCTGTATGGGGAGGCTATTCTCTTATATCTCAGGTCAGTTAAAAGACGTATTGGCGGTCATTAAGGGGTTAAATATCCCACGTCGTTACTAACCTGAAGAGAAATGAGACGTCCAGGGAGCTGATGGACGTCCTCGTCTCCGCAACCGACAGGCTCTGGTGGGCGAGTGGGTGGGGGACGGAGCCAGGATCGGACTTCTAAGCACGCTTGTGTGCTAGGATCTTGGTCCTGGTGAGGGATCTATGAGGATACGGGGTGGCAGTACACGCCGTACTCATAGTCCGCACTGTGGGACTACAGGTGTGACTGTTCACCCTGTATCCCTCCGGAAAAACCTGAAAAGAAACGACGCACATTGAGGTAGATAAGGGTCTAATGAAAGACCCGTGTCCACCTCCTACTGACACTAAGCTAAACTGAATATCCAACTTCCTGTCGGTAGGGTGTACACTGCAGAGGAGGAGCTAACTTTTTTCTTTGCATAGTGTCAGCCTCCTAGTGGCAGCAGCATACACCCATGGTTCATGTGTCCCCCAATGAAAGACGATAGAGAAAAGGGAAGAACTGCAGATAAATACAAGAATAGGTTTATTGACATGTCAAATTCATGTCACATTACCAGAAGAAAAAAAAATGTTATTAAATGTTATTTAAAAACGGAAATTTGTCATGGAATGAGGCACAAAATTAGCACAAAAATAAGCTGAGGACCGAGTCTTACCCTGATTGGCTATAACTTCATTCATCCCACTACCAGTGACTGTTTGCAGAAAGGCAAAGTAGCTCCTACGTAGCATTTGCTTATCAAGTGCAGCAGACTGGTCGTTCTCTTCAGATGGGCGGACGAGCACCTCAAATATGGCATGAAGTAGGGGCATAAAGACTTGCTGAAGAAAAGGCGACACTTGTGCCTAAAGACAGAAGGTGGAAACATCAAAATAATAAGAATAAGATCTGCAGTATTTTCATATTAAGTGACACCAAGAACTTGATACTTGGCAATCTCAATGACTACTTCTTAACGCCAATGTGAGGTGGTCAGGGAATATTTTCTTGAAAACAGTATTTGATACCATATGTCAACCCTCCTAATATATTTTAGATGAACCTAAACATGCAACTGTTTTCTTCTGAGGATGGTCTGTTCATAGTACTCTACTTCATCAACATTGGATATTTTGATATCAGCAAGTTAGATCTCCTCAATAAGAATTCGCATCAGCGATTGCCAAACTAGATTTACAAATGGGTTGCAATATATACGGACAATGATGGATGTGTATAATGTGCTAAATAAACAATGCAATTTGCAAACTAGATTTGTAAAGAACTAGATGTGAAATGACGGAAGGTAAATTTGTACAAGTCCTTTTCTATAAATTTACCTTGAACTTTGCTGTAATTTGGTTTATTAAAGGAATGAATTCTTGCAGATCCTTTGCTTCACAGTCTTTTAGCATGTGCTCTGAAGCCATAGGGATAAAAGGAAGCACTTCTTCCTCCAAGCAGATGATCATACGGTGCAGGAAGGTGCGAACACCTCCTCTGAGGATTTCCTTTTGGACAGGACAACTCAGAGCAGGCAGAAAACTTTGTAAACAGTCCAAATAGACTCCAGAGCAGCCACACTGCTTTACTGTCTGCTTATTGCTAAAAGCTTTACTGGTACGACTACAGGGAATAGAAGGAAAAACCATCAGAACCAGCACCTCGTTACAAAAACTGCATTGCAAAAATACACTAGAGTGTAAATATTCAACCCTATGGTGACAAGTGTAACAAAGGCAAACACTTGATAGACAAACGTACCTGGCAAATCCTACTGCATGATTAAGGCAGTCTGCCAGAACCGTCTGCCGCTCCTCATCTTGCTCTACGACCAACTTATCCAAAAGGATTTTAAACTTCTCCATTAAAGGATTAAGGAGATTCCTCATGAGAATACTTTTGCGTTCAGCAGGATAATCACTATTTACTATGAGCACACCTGCAGTTTCGTATATAAAGAGCTGATCATCACTGCTCAGCAGCATCTGGAAACCATTTTCCTTTAAAAAATAAAAAAAATGAATACACAAAAAAGTCACCTTCTTCTTGATCACCTTTAATAAATTACTTTCTTAAAGGCCTTATTAAATGGAAGAGAAAGAAAATGACCAATTTATTAAAAGTTTTTTTGTTCCAAAGTTTATTTTTACAATCATTGGGTCTCCAAGCCATGAAAACATTGTCCAGTGGGTTACAAGATATCACAGGACACTTATATAAAAAAACACAAACATCTTAGCGAGTTACATTAGTGACATTCATTCAATATATGTTGACTCATGCGAACATACAAAGAACAACTCACTGGTGGCGAGAGTTGGAGGAGATCTTGAATCCTACTCAGTATATCTTCCACAAAGGCATTCATGTGTTTACTAGAGAACAGAGAAAACAGAAAAATAATGAAACTGCTATTGAGTAAAAATAAATTAATAATTGAACAACGGGTACATTTAAAGAACACTGATGAGTGCCCTAAACAATTCTTGGCTCCATATAGGTAAATGGGATCACAGCTGATTTCACACAGCTACAGCTATGCCAAGATACAATGAAAACTGAAAAATAAAATAGCAAAAAAAAAAAAATGAAATTTTGCAATATTCAGGCAGCAGTGATGCCATCAGTATAGCTTGTAGGGCTGCAGCGAACTTAAGCTAGAATCAAATGGGAAGACCTAGAAAACTACAATGGTAGAATAAAATTATTCATGCTTATTTTTTGTGCATGGAACAAAAAAAAACCCAAAAAATAAAATAAATCAGGCTAGGACCAGAAGACCGCAACATAAAATAAACTATTACCGTATATACTCGAGTATATGCCGACCCGAGTATAAGCCGAGACTCCTAATTTTGCCACAAAAAAACTGGGAAAACTTAATGACTCGAGTATAAGCCTAGGGTGGAAAATGCAGAAGCTACTGGTAAATTTCAAAAATAGATACCGTATATACTCGAGTATAAGCCGAGATTTTCAGCCCATTTTTTTGGGCTGAAAGTCCCCCTCTCGGCTTATACTCGAGTCATATACCCGGGTGTCAGCAGGGGAGGGGGAGCGGGGGCTGTGTAATCATACTTACCTGCTCCCAGCGCGGTCCCTGCAGTCCCTGGCTTCTCCGGCGCTGCAGATTCTTCCTGCACTGAGCGGTCACATAGCACCGCTCATTACAGAAATGAATAGGCAGCTCCACCCCCATAGGGGAGGAGCCGCATATTCATTGCTGTAAATCAGACCTGGGCAAGATGCGGCCCGCGGGCCGCATCCGGCCCGCCTGATGATTTTTAACGGCCCGCCAGCTAGCTGTCAGTTCTGACAGCCGCCGCCGGCACCGCTCGGCCAGCCGCCAGATGCTTATGAGGGCTGGCGGCTGGAGTGAAGGCCCCGAGGTCATCCACACGCTGCGCATTGCAGCGCATACAGTTCCTCCATACGGGAGTCCTCCAGGGTCAGGATGTGATTGACACAGCATCAGGAGCCATTGGCTCCTGGCTGTGTCAATCATTCTTGTTTCCGGAGGCAGCATTATGCCACCGGTCACAAGAGGCTGCGCTCCGCATCGGCCCTGTACGTCACGTGCGTACGTCACCTGCGTACGTCACTCCACGGCCGCGCGGGATGCTGCGGTGAAGAAAGTTGCTGGCTGATGGTCTCCATCCTTCGGGTGAGTATCAGCGGTGGTCTCAGCAGTGGCGTATCCAGGGGGCCCCCGGGCGCAGCCGACAGTGCAGCACTATATGGGGGCCATAACATTTGTGCAGCACTATATGGGGGCCAAACTGTTTGTGCTGCTGTATATGGGGCCATAACATTTGTACTGCTGTATATGGGGCCCATACTGTTTGTGCTGCTGTATATGGGGCCCATACTGTTTGTGCTGCTGTATATGGGGCCCATACTGTTTGTGCTGCTGTATATGGGGCCCATACTGTTTGTGCTGCTGTATATGGGGGCCATACTGTTTGTGCTGCTGTATATGGGGGCCATACTGTTTGTGCTGCTGTATATGGGGGCCATACTGTTTGTGCTGCTGTATACGGGGCCCATACTGTTTGTGCAGCACTATATGGGGCCATACTGTTTGTGCTGCTGTATACGGGGGCCATACTGTTTGTGCTGCTGTATATGGGGCCCATACTGTTTGTGCTGCTGTATATGGGGGCCATACTGTTTGTGCTGCTGTATATGGGGGCCATACTGTTTGTGCTGCTGTATACGGGGCCCATACTGTTTGTGCAGCAGTATATGGGGCCATACTGTTTGTGCTGCTGTATATGAGGCCCATACTGTTTGTGCTGCTGTATATGGGGCCCATACTGTTTGTGCTGCTGTATATGGGGCCCATACTGTTTGTGCTGCACTATATGGGGCCCATACTGTTTGTGCTGCTGTATATGGGGCCATACTGTTTGTGCTGCTGTATATGGGGCCCATACTGTTTGTGCAGCACTATATGGGGCCATACTGTTTGTGCTGCTGTATATGGGGCCAAACTGTTTGTGCTGCTGTATATGGGGCCATAATGTTTGTGCTGCAGTATATGGGGCCATAATGTTTGTGCTGCAGTATATGGGGCCATAATGTTTGTGCTGCAGTATATGGGGCCATAATGTTTGTGCTGCAGTATATGGGGCCCATACTGTTTGTGCTGCAGTATATGGGGCCCATACTGTTTGTGCTGCAGTATATGGGGCCATAATGTTTGTGCTGTAGTATATGGGGCCCATACTGTTTGTGCTGCAGTATATGGGGCCCATAATGTTTGTGCTGCAGTATATGGGGCCATAATGTTTGTGCAGCACTATATGGTGCAAGTGTCTGTATGGGGCATTGCCCATCAAATGTATCATGGAACCCGCCAGCTGTAATGCCCCATGCAGATGGCCTTATTATATATATGTATACTACAGTATTGGGTAAAAATGAGTTAATTATATTAGTCCGGCCCTCTAAAACCATCCAAATTTCTCATGCAGCCCCATGGCAAAATTAATTGCCCACCCCTGCTGTAAATGATCGGTGCCATGTGACCGCTCAATTACAGGAAGAAGCTGCAGCGCCGGAGAAGCCAGGGACTGCAGGGACCGCAGCGCTATAATTACCTGCTCCTCGCTCCGGCTCCGTCTGCAGCGTCCTCTAGCAATGACGCTCAGGTTAGAGGGCGCTGTGACGTAGTCAGTGCGCGCCCTCTGCTGAGCGTCAGTGCTGGAGACGGAGCCGCAGAGGCGCAGGTAATTATTGAAAGCGCCGGCGTCCTGAGAAGAGAGGTGAGTATGTGATTTTTTTTTTTTTATGGCAGCACCAGCAGCATTCTAAGGAGCACCTATGGGGCCATAAAGGTGCAGAGCATATAAGGGGCACAGCATTATAAGGAGCACCTATGGGGCCATAAAGGTGCAGAGCATATATGGGGCACAGCATCATAAGGAGCACCTATGGGGCCATAAAGGTGCAGAGCATATAAGGGGCACAGCATTATAAGGAGCATCTATGGGGCCATAAAGGTGCAGAGCATATATGGGGCACAGCATTCTAAGGAGCACCTATGGGGCCATAAAGGTGCAGAGCATATATGGGGCACAGCATTATAAGGAGCACCTATGGGGCCATAAAAGTGCAGAGCATATAAGGGGCACAGCATTATAAGGAGCACCTATGGGGCCATAATCAAAGGTGCAGAGCATATATGGCACAGCATTATAAGGAGCATCTATGGGGCCATAATCAAAGGTGCAGAGCATATATGGCACAGCATTATAAGGAGCATCTATGGGGCCATAATCAACGGTGCAGAGCATTCTATATAGCACAGTTGTATATGGAGCATCTATGGGGCAATAATGAACGGTATGGAGCATCTATTTTTATTTTTGAAATTCACCGGTAAATGCTGCATTTTCTACCCTAGGCTTATACTCGAGTCAATAAGTTTTCCCAGTTTTTTGTGGCAAAATTAGGGGGGTCGGCTTATACTCGGGTCGGCTTATACTCGAGTATATACGGTACCAATAAAAGTAAAATTAATTGAGACATCAGTAGGTTAAGTGTTTTTGAATATCCATATTGAATCAGGAGCCCCATATAATGCTCCATATAGTTCATTATGGCCCCATAAGATGCGCTATACAAAAATATGCCCCATATAATGCTTCATACAGTTTATAATGGGCCCCATAAGATGCTCCATATTAAAATATGCCCAATATAATGCTGCACAAATGTTGATTATGACCCCAATAAGATGCTCCATACAGACATTTGCCCCATATGCTGTTGCTGCGATTTAAAAAAAAAAAAAAAAAAATGACACTCACCTCTCAGGCCCCCGGCACTTGCTATATTCACCTGCTCCGCGTTCCACCGTCGGCGCCGCTGTGTCTTCCCCGTCCTCTGCACTGACTGTTCAGGCAGAGAGCGGTGCGCACACTAATCGCGTCGCCGCGCCCTCTTACCTGAGCATTACTGCAGAGGAAGGGGAAGACGCAGCGGCGGCCGACGGTGGAACGGTGAGCAGGTAAATATCGCGCACTGTGTTATACTCACCTGCTCCTGGCGTGGTGTCCCTGGTTCTCCGGCGCCAGCAGCTTCTTCCTGTATTGAGCGGTCACATGGTACCGCTCATTACAGTACTGAATATGCAGCTTCACCCCTATGGGAGTGGAGCCGGGTCCATATTCATTACTGTAATGAGCGGTACCATGTGACCGCTCACTACAGGAAGAAGCTGCCAGCGCCGGAGAACCAGGGACACCGCACCAGGAGCAGGTGAGTATGATTACACAGCTGCCGCTCCCCCGTCGCCCTGCCGACCCCTGGGTATGACTCGAGTATAAGCCGAGGGGCAACTTCAGCCTAAAAAAATGGGCTGAAATTCTCGGCTTATACTTGAGTATATACGGTATGTGCTTTTTGCTGCCAAGTCATTTTGGCCTCAAATGGGGAAAAACTACAATAAAGAAAATGAATTGGTGTGCTACATTAAAAAAACATTTAAAAAGTTTAAAAAAAACCCGCAGCATTTAAAACTCATTTTGCTGCTACTCTAGTAGAATGCAGCATTTTTGCCCACACCAAAAGAGCTGCAAATGAAAAAAAAATTGTCACAAACATGCAGACACTCAACGGCAAAGGAATCACAATCAATATACCATAGAACAAAGAGCCAGTAAATACATGGAGAACAGCAATATTGATATAATTATCAGAAATACTTACTGAAGAGACTTCACAAATCTTGAAAAAAGGTAAGCTGTCCTACTACGTACTTTAGGACTAGAATGGCGCAGACCTCGGTGATCCAAAAATGCCATCTGAAATTTATAACCGTATGTTCCAAACGTTAAGAATTCTGACATGCTAAATTATTTTGAGAGATTTATATTAAATTGTCTAGGAAACCACAACAGAATTAAAAATGTTGTCACCTTGTTACATGGACAGAGATCGGTCCTAGAATGTCAATAGGAGAGGTGGCTGTGAGTATGTACAGTAGGAAGCTCCGTTCCCTCCCTTATTGTGTAGGAAAAGGTGCTCCTAGAGGATATTCTGATCTAACACTTGACTTACGGCTGGTCCTAAGGTTAGAAGAGCCCTCTCACACTGCTGTCCACTATGTCCATCTAATCTAATACTGGAGATACTAGTGGTGCTGAGGTTAGAAGAGCCCTCTCACAATGCTGTCCACTGTCTATCTGATCTAATACTGTAGATAATAGTGGTGGTGAGGTTAGAAGAGCCCTCTCACACGGCTGTCCACTATCTATCTGATCTAACACTGGAGATACTAGTGGTGCTGAGGATAGAAGAGCCTCCTCACACGGCTGTCCACTATCTATTTGATCTAACACTGGAGATACTAGTAATGCTGAGGTTAGAAGAGCCCTCTCACACTGCTGTCCACTATGTCTATCTGATCTAATACTGGAGATACTAGTGGTGCTGAGGTTAGAAGAGCCTTCTCACATAGCTGTCCACTATCTATCTGATCTAACACTGGAGATACTAGTAGTGCTGAGGATAGAAGAGCCCTCTCACACCGCTGTCCACTATGTCTATCTGATCTAATACTGGAGATACTAGTTGTGCTGAGGTTAGAAGAGCCCTCTCACACTGCTGTCCACTATGTCCATCTAATCTAATACTGGAGATACTAGTAATGCTGAGGTTAGAAGAGCCCTCTCACACTGCTGTCCACTATGTCTATCTGATCTAATACTGGAGATACTAGTGGTGCTGAGGATAGAAGAGCCTTCTCACACAGCTGTCCACTATCGGATCTAATACTGGAGAAACTAGTGGTGCTGAGGTTAGAAGAGCCTTCTCACACAGCTGTCCACTATCTATCTGATCTAATACTGGAGAAACTAGTGGTGCTGAGGATAGAAGAGCCCTCTCACACCGCTGTCCACTATGTCTATCTGATCTAATACTGGAGATACTAGTGGTGCTGAGGTTAGAAGAGCCCTCTCTCACACCGCTGTCCACTATGTCCATCTAATCTAATACTGGAGATACTAGTAGTGCTGAGGATAGAAGAGCCCTCTCACACCGCTGTCCACTATGTCTATCTGATCTAATACTGGAGAAACTAGTGGTGCTGAGGATAGAAGAGCCCTCTCACACCGCTGTCCACTATGTCTATCTGATCTAATACTGGAGATACTAGTGGTGCTGAGGTTAGAAGAGCCCTCTCACACCGCTGTCCACTATGTCCATCTAATCTAATACTGGAGATACTAGTAGTCCTGAGGATAGAAGAGCCCTCTCACACCGCTGTCCACTATGTCTATCTGATCTAACACTGGAGATACTAGTGGTGCTGAGGTTAGAAGAGCCCTCTCACACCGCTGTCCACTATGTCCATCTAATCTAATACTGGAGATACTAGTAGTCCTGAGGATAGAAGAGCCCTCTCACACCGCTGTCCACTATGTCTATCTGATCTAACACTGGAGATACTAGTGGTGCTGAGGTTAGAAGAGCCCTCTCACACTGCTGTCCACTATGTCCATCTAATCTAATACTGGAGATGCTAGTGGTGCTGAGGTTAGAAGAGCCCTCTCACACTGCTGTCCACTATGTCTATCTGATCTAACACTGGAGATACTAGTGGTGCTGAGGATAGAAGAGCCCTCTCACACTGCTGTCCACTATGTCTATCTGATCTAACACTGGAGATACTAGTGGTGCTGAGGATAGAAGAGCCCTCTCACACTGCTGTCCACTATGTCTATCTGATCTAACAGTGGAGATACCATGGGTGCTGAGGATAAGAAGAAGTCGCTCACACTGCTGTCCACCATCTATTTGGTCCAATATTAACAGTCACCAGGAATACGAAGGTAAAAAAGAGGCAGTCAAACAAGGGCTTTGATAAGGGATTTATTGTGGGCATCCAATTGCTTTACTCTGTCACAGAATAGAGGAAGCAAATGGCACCATACAAGAGTTTTTTTGCCCTGCAAAATAAATTGACAGGGAAGACCCACCATCACCCATTGTCCCCAATAGAAATTGAACCTTTGGCAGTGGAAAATGGAGGATAATGTCAAGTATAGGAGTTTCAATATGGTCAAAAACATTGCCATATAGGCAGAGGATATTCTGCTGTTTTTTGGGACCGATTGATTGAGGGAGACAATATCATAATTAACTCTTGAATTCTCTCTGGACTCCATATTAACTATAATAATCTTCCCTGTTGATGAAGGTCTGTCTGCTAGAACGTAATGGGAGCAAAAATTCCATTAACTTGCAGATAGCTTAATCTGCAGGTAATTGCGTTACTAACCAGCCCAGCGCATATAGCAGCGCAACTTTCATCTTACCAGAGAAGTTTAAAGGGGTACTTAAGTTTGGAAGTTATCCCCCTATCCTTCAAGATCGCTGGGACCCCACTGAACGCTCATGTGAATTGAGCAGTGGCATATCATGTGGACTGCCACTTCATTCATTCTCAAAGGGACCGTAGGAGATAGCCGAGCACTGTGCTAGATTGGTGTTCTGCACTTCAGGAATGAAAGAAGAGGCGGTTCGCATGATCCACCACTGCCGGAAGTGGTGGGCATCCCGGCAGTCACACCGATTAGGTAAGAAATTAAAACTGAGCTCTGACTGGTTCTCATCAGCAAAAAAAGGCAGCTTTTATATTTTAGACAATTTTGATAAATTAAGCCCATTGTATGAGGATGATAAAAAATGACCTAGTGTCCAAATGCTACAAACAATGTATTGGAAAAGAAAGAGGTTTGGTTTCAAGAAAGCCTTATTGTGTGTAAAGCAATGTTTTTAAAGAAATTACTTTTAGATTCACAAGATAGTATCTTACCAGAATATTAGGAACATGGATAGGCTCAACCGTGAAGAACTTTTCATATCTTACAACAGTTTCAAAAAATTCTAAAGTAACAGAAGTGTGATTGTAGGCACTGACGCCAGAGGTCACCAGCTAAAAAAGGAAGAAAACAAAATGCAACTTTATAAATGTATAGTAAATACTATGTCTACAGACTTCTATGGTGTCCTACTCTATCTAATGGTGTCTGAAAAACACCTCTGGTTCTGCTTAAAGGGACACTGTCACCTGGATTTGGAGGGAACAATCTTCAGCCATGGAGGCGGGGTTTTGGGGTTTTTGATTCACCCTTTCCTTACCCGCTGGCTGCATGCTGGCTGCAATATTGGATTGAAGTTCATTCTCTGTCCTCTGTAATACATGCCTGCACAAGGTGCAATCTTGCCTTGCGCAGGCGTGTACTACGGAGGACAGAGAATGAACTTCAATCCAATATTGCAGCCAGCATGCAGCCAGCGGGTAAGGAAAGGGTGAATCAAAAACCCCAAAACCCCGCCTCCATGGCTGAAGATTGTTCCCTCCAAATCCAGGTGACAGTGTCCCTTTAAATATGAGGCAAGGTTGTTGCTCATCTAATATTGTCCTTCAGGAAAGCTGAGCAATCATGCTGACCTCCTGCCACCCAGAAACAGGATGAATGAACTAGAATATGAATGCCATTTTCCCGCTGGGTAAATAAACACTAATGTATAATATTTACCGTCCTCATCATATCTTGTAGAGCACTTGCTTTGGCAACATCACCACAAAAATGAGCACCGTGAGATGCTGGAATAGCTTCGCCCAACATGTACAGCAGTCTTATTGCAACTTCTACTTCCATAAAAGAAGAGCTCTGCCAGTTCCTAAAAAAATAAAGAATTAAAAAAAAAATGTGCTACCACTTTTCAATTTAAAGAAAACCTGTAACATTTATCACCTCTAGAATGGATAAGCAATTTTTAACTGCAATATCACACCAACTTGACTGACATTGGGTTTCAGGATCTGAACGGATATGTGGCTGTTGAGTTTGGGTCTGTAGACCCACGTACAGTGAAACACGGGTGTGATAAGCAGTCATAAGACAAATTGATCTCTGCCTTAAGCTTTTTCAATAAATCAGGAACATAGAAATTTGGGTTTAAAATTTCCTTTCATGCTATTTTACTTTCTCAAGTAGTCAAATGAAGCACCATACTTACTGTAGTGTAGCATCAAAAACTCTTCGGACAGAAGCCAACAATAACTCTGGCGATACTTGAGCAAGACGATCTAGTAACAATTTCAGCTGCTTTCTGTATTCCACAAACATGGCTTCATCTTCACCCTAGTGTGACAGAAAAAGAAAAGGATTGGTTCTGTTTGTCCTATACAGGTAGTATCTAATGTCAATCACATCAATGCGATGGCATACAACTAGGGGCAATCAGCAACGTCTCATAAATGACAGCCCATCAAACTTATATAAGTTTCCCCTGTAAACAGATATTGAAGGTACTACAAGTGAAACTTCAGATACTGTGTTCGCTATACTCTCAGAGTGATGCATTTTAACTCTCATTAATGGTAAATATTCTTTGTGATCAGGGCCTTTAATATTGTCACACACCATTATATAGATCTGCTTTCTGGAGCCATGGCAGGTTTTGCAAACTGCTTTAGAGGTATACAGAGCCATTTGCCGTCTCCAAGGGTCCAGTTATCAGTATGGGAACGCTATATGCGCCTTATATTACTCGGACTCTGCAGGAAAAATCTCATACTGAATATATCCCATTTTAAAAAGAAATTTGCGACTGAAAAAAGTGCATATGGTATATTAAAAATTAAATTTTATCCATCTTTACTTACATCAAGAAAGTCATCATAACTTGCGAAATAAAATTAATCTAAAAACACTCACCTCATTTTCAAAGTTATACTCTTCATCGTACGTTAATTTCCTCATAACCGCCAGCATTACTGCCTACAACAGAATCACATCTGATTACATGAGAAAAAGGAAACAAATAGGTTTAAAACATCTAATGTATACTGCCCAAATAGCTCAGTCTACCTTATATAATGTCGCTGTTTCCCCTCATTCTTAGCTGGATAAATAGATTCCCATTTTTGTGTGTTGATGAAAATAGAATAAGTAGAAGAAAAAAAAAAAAAATCGCAATGCTTAACCCCTTAACCCCCAAGGGTGGTTTGCACGTTAATGACCGGGCCAAGGTTTACAATTCTGACCACTGTCCCTTTATGAGGTTATAATTCTGGAACGCTTCAACGGATCCCAGTGATTCTGACATTGTTTTCTCGTGACATATTGTACTTCATGTTAGAGGTAAAAATTTATTTGATATTACCAGCGTTTATTTGTGAAAAAAACGTTAATTTGGCGAAAATTTTGAAAACTTCACAATTTTTTAACTTTGAATTTTTATGCCCTTAAATCACAGAGATATGTCACACAAAATACTTAAGTAACATTTCCCATATGTCTACTTTACATTAGCACAATTTTGGAACCACATTTTTTTTTGTTAGGGAGTTATAAGGGTTAAAAGTTGACCAGCAATTTCTCATTTTTTACAACATTTTTTTTTAGGGACGACATCACATTTGAAGTCATTTTGAGGGGTCTATATGATAGAAAATAACCAAGTGTGACACCATTCTAAAAACTACACCCCTCAAGGTGCTCAAAACCACATTCAAGAAGTTTATTAACCTTTCAGGTGTTTCACAAGAATTTTTGAAATGTTTAAATAAAAAAAAAAAAAAAAAAATTAACACGAACATTTAACTTTTTTTTCCCCACAAAAAAACATTCCACGTTTGATAAAATTGATGAATAAAACTGCTTTTTCGGGTCAGTACGATTACAGAGATACCTCATTTATATCATTTTTTATGTTTTAGCGCTTTTATACGATAAAATCTATTTTATATAAAAAAATATATTTTTGCATCGCTTTATTCTGAGGACTATAACTTTTATTTTTTTGTTTATGACGCTGTATGATGGCTCGTTTTTTGCAGGACAAGATGACGTTTTCAGCGGTACCATGGTTATTTATATCCGTCATTTTTATCGCGTGTTATTGCACTTTTTGCTTGGCGGTATGATAATAAAGCGTTTGCCTTTTTTTATTTTTTTTTACGGTGATCACTGGAGGGGTTAACTAGTGGGACAGTCTTATAGGTCGGGTCGTTCCGGACGCAGCGATACTAAGGCTACGTTCAGACTAGCGTTGTGCGCCGCTGTGTCGGCGACGCAACGCACGACGCACGCAAAAACGCGGCAAAACGCACGCAAAAACGCTGCGTTTTGCGACGCGTGCGTCGTTTTTTGCCGAAAATCGGACGCAAGAAAAATGCAACTTGTTGCGTTTTCTTGGTCCGACGCTTGCGGCAAAAAAGACGCATGCGTCGCAAAACGCAACAAACAAACGCATGCGTCCCCCATGTTAAACATAGGGGCGCATGACGCGTGCGTCGCCACTGCGTCGCCCGACGCTAACCCGACGCACACTAGCACAACGCTAATCTGAACGTAGCCTAAATGTGTGATTTTATCCCCCCCTTTATTTAGGATTTTTTTTTTTTACGCGTGTAAATATATATATATTTTTTTCACTTTGTAACATTGCCCCAGGTGGGACATCATGTTACAGTGACAGATCGCTGATCTCACACTTTGCAGTGCACTGTGTCAGATCAGAGATCACACAGGCAGTGAAGGAGGCTTGCCGGCTCAGAGCAGGCGCTTGCAAGCCACCTACCTGCAGGACCCGGTACCTGATCGCTCCCGACACATAGTGCCAGATGTCAGCTGTAATAATCAGCCGACACTCGGCGGCGATCGTCCGCGCCCCCCCCCCCATCCCCCCGTGAGCGTGGGCGATCGACTGATGTACTGTTCCGTCCATGGGAAGTAGGGTCCACTCCACATGGACGGAATAGTATGTCTAATGACAGAAAGGGGTTAAAGGACATTCTAGAAAACAGAAAGGAGGTTTAAAGTCTGAGGGCCACTTACCTCAACATTAGTCTTTTGTTGGTCGGAAAGTAAGACCAGCTGAATGGAAAAAGAAAACATGAAAAGAATTAAAAGTGGTACATTACTTTTATATTGATGACCGATCCACTTGTAGCACAACTCTGCTATATTCAGGCTCAGCGGCGACCGGATGTAAAGAGTGTATGGAATGGGACTCAGCTGCTGCAGATCTAGCAATTTCCAGAATTTCGAGAATGTGGAGCTGTATATAACCCTGCCACATCAACGGCAGCTTTATATGTACACTATGCATTAGCGTAAAGCAGCCAGGTGTGGGGGCACGGTTTGACCAGGTGTGGGGGCACGGTTTGACTACCCGGCAGCAGGCAAAGCAGTCCTCTACTAATAATCTACTGCTGATAACCGCGATTTTATAAAAATTACACTAAGCAGCTGAGTAAGTGATACATCGAGGGAATCTGTCTCTGGCCCTACATAATGCCGCTTTCAGATTCGGTCTGGTGACAGTCAAATTAAGAAAACTAGCTTAATACACATCATATACCTGTTTCAGGATGTGCAAATACTCGTAACAAAATCCAATGATATTGGAAGAAATATCATCATCTTCATGGATCAGCAACTGCAACATCAGAGGCACTTTGGATTCAATAGACTGCAGAGTGTCTTGGGCACTCTTCAGATCTCCAGATTTCACCAACTTGGTCCAGCTGATAATCAGCGACTGGCCCATTCCATTGACGAGCTTTGAGAATCTGGCCAGAAAATCCACATCTTCCTCCTAATGTAAATATTTGAACTTTTAACTTATGGTTGTCCAGAAAACAAACCGCACCCAACAATAACCAATATTTTTAACAGTATGAAAACCACCACTTTATTGGCTAAATTCTTTCAATTATTCAACATAGAGAATATTTATTAGGCTGCGGTCACACTGTCAGCATTTGGTGAGTATTTGTAAGCTAAAACCAGGAGTGGGTGATAAATACAGAAGTGGTGATGTGTTTTTTATTATACTTTACCTCTGATTGTTCCTCTCCTGGTTTTAGATTAAAATACTGAGGTAAAATACTGAATGTGTGACCGTAGCTTTAGTCAACAAATATTTAAGGGAACTGAATATGGAGGTGACAAACCTGGTTAATGCTGAAGAATCCAGCAGATTGTAACACTTGACACAAAGACTCCACCAATTTGGTTTTATCAATTGGATCCATTCCCTTATTTACAATTTCATACAAGCAATCACATGCTTCTTCCCGTAAAACTTCAACAGACATGTGACCTAGCAGCATATTAATGAATCTGAAAGATTAGAAAAGGAAGGAAATAAGGAAACCTTCCAATAGTCATATGAAGTACTAGAAAATAAACTCATCTGAAAACTAGCATCTAAATACATGTATACCGTATTTTATGGACTATAAGGGTATGTGTCCACTTTCAGGATGGCCGGCGGTATCGTCGGAGCGGCTTAGCCGCTCTGCGGTAAGCCCCGCCCCCTTTCTGGGACGCGATGATGCCGGATGTGATCACAGCACACATCCGGCATCATCGCTCCCCACCATAGGGCCCTGTGCTATATCTTGCGGCGACGCAGCGTCGCCGCAAGGTATACGGACATGCTGCGATCTGAAAAGACGCGCAGCATGTCCGGAGTCGCAGGGCCGCAGCGTGCGTGTTATCACGCATAGTGGAGACGGGATTTCATTAAATCCCCTCCACTATGCTGTAACATCTGGACGCTGCGTGTCTGACACTGCGGCTCTATGCAGCGTCAGACACACAGTGTTTCCTGCACGTGGAAACATACCCTTAGACGCACATAGGTTTTAGAAGAGGAAATTAGAAAAAACTTGAAGCAAAAAATGTGGTCAATTTTGTACTAATGACCCATACCCTGGTATGCACGGCCCCCCTTCACTCCCCATCCTGGTTTGCACGGCCCACATAAGAAGATTAAAAAAAAAAAAAAAAAAAAACATCCTACTGACCTTCCTGCGCTCCCTTGGAGCATCTTGTTCCGGTGCCAGCAGCTGATCTATGCTTTAAGCAGAGCATGGCGGGGACGTCATGCGCGGTTTACAAAACGAGGAGAGCTAATGGAATACTCACTGCATTCACTCAGTGAATATTCATTGCTCTTTAATAGCGGGCACAGTGTTAGCCACAGCCACTGGGTGTTCACGTGTGCCGGCTACTAAAGGCAATGAATATTCACTGCATTCCACACCTATGGGAGTGGAGAGCAGTGAATATTCATTGCTTTAAGTGGCGGGCAAATGTGAATGCACGGCAGCCGCAGGAAACCATCTGCTGCAGATAACAGCATGTCCACTATTAAAGAGAAATTAATATTCAATACCCTCCACACCCATGGGCGTGGAATGCAGTGATTTATAATTTCTCTTTAGCAGCGGGCACAGGCCATAGACACAGCAGTCGGCTACTGCCTCCTGTGACCAGCTGCCGCTCCCCCACCTCAGCCAGATTAGGGACATCCAGACTAGATGCACCTCTCATTTTCCTCCACATTTTTAAAGAAAAAAAAAAAAGCGTGTCTTATGGTCCGAAAAATACGGTACCTCTCTAAAAAAATCACATCGCATCTAGTTGATGGATACAAGGCAAGTATCAATTTATATCGTAGGCATTTTTAAGGGAGAGGGAGAGGGGGAGAGAGAGAGAGAGAGAGAGTGAGACACACTTTTTTTCTTTTTAAAGTGAAATGAATGAACGAACGAACGACCAACAACCCTGAACAGACCTTTAATATAAATTGATAATTCCTTTATTTCCAATAATTAGAAGCAATAGATAGATATATATATATATTTCACGATCTTGTGACTATTACAGCAGAAGATATCTAGAAGTCTTATCAAAAGGTGTTAGCAAACTTGAAAAGTGATTTTGCCTGGTGCAGAGAGAACAGTGCATTAAAAATACCTCTTGGAAAACCCCTTTAATTGGCTTACATGTACTAAAGCTAGGTGGATCAATGTGAGTTGAAGTAATGTTATGAGCAGGAATTGTTTCTCATGACCTTAAACATTCCTCATGAATGCTCAGAGAGAAAGTGGTCTCTATTAGAATACATTTAGCAAGGAACCTTTTATGCTGCCACCATAATATGCTAAAATATAGGAAAAATGGAGCCAGATTGCACTGCAAGCTCTGTTTACATATGAAAATTCCCCCAATAACTTCTGTAGAAAGCACCTACACTTTTCCTTTGCAATGGTGGTGACACATCTCCACTAGGTCTTAGAAACATGAAAACATACAATAATAAAATAATATAATAGAGGGGCAGTAACAACATCACAAGAAAACCATACCTATCATTAGCAATCAATGTTAGATCGATCCAAGAAACATAGGCTCCAATCACTTCAAGGCACTGGCACGTCAGTTCAGAGTTAGTGTGCTGGTACGTCTGTAAAACTTGGTACCAAGATTCTACCAAGTTAGGGATACACTGTTCTCGCATTGTGTCTTTCAGTAATGTATTCCTGCGTGCTTCCTGTAAGTCAAATTGTAAATTTCCATATAAATAAGCAATGTTATGTGGATTACCCATTTTATTAAAAGTTGGATGATTCAGTAGAAGCATTACAATGTTCTAAAGCAGGGATGGGGAACGTCCGGCCCGTGGGCCATATACGGCACGCATTACAATCTGGTGCGGCCGGCAGCTACTTTGCCATTTTTTTTTTGGTGCGGGCCCTTTAATTCTTCAGAGTTGCACACGGTATTGGGTCCGACGCGCTCTTTCCATCACTGCTCAGTGGGGAGAATCCTGCGGATCGGCTCCAGGTGAGGGACAAGTTGTAATCCAGGTGGGTAGAGGGGTCACAGACACGGTTGGGGGATTATATATGAGCGGTGCTGAAGTTTTGGCAGCAGATTGTGCGGAGGTAGTAGCACTGATGAAGCGTCTCCTGCTACATTGTCAGCGAGCCTGGACCGGGGAGATGCTGGACTCAGTGCACAGAAACCACCCGACTGAAGCCGCTGCTCCCACTCCCATCCACAGGGGGTGTACCTGTCACCCAAGTACACACACAGGTAGCAGAGCCAAGCGTGTTGCGTCCTATTGTGCGGCTGCAGTGTGTGAGCATAGGGTAATCACAGCATGCAGAAAGCAGGAGGGCTACCTGCAGTCCTACGTTTAGTGTAAGGGGGGCAGGAGACAAGCAGAGCTCTGCTGTACCGGGCACAACTGCAGGCACCGATTGGGTGCGAGGACACGGGAGCGTACATACACAACACGGGGCAAATATGAACACACCACACACACTATAAACATGTGCTGTACACATCCATACACATGTATGCTGTATACCTCAGGCACCGTGTACTCCCCACATGCTGTATACCTCAGGCACCGTGTACTCCCCACATGCTGTATACCTCAGGCACCGTGTACTACCCATGGGTTGTATACCTCAAATCCCGTGTACCACCCATGGGCTGTATACCTCAGATTCCGTGTACCAACCATGTGCTGTATACTTCAGATCCCGTGTACCACCCATGGGCTGTATACCTCAAATCCTGTGTACCACCCATGTGCGTGCTGTATACCTCAGATTCTGTGTACCACCCATGTGCTGTATACCTCAGGCCCCGTGTACCACCCATGTGCTGTATACCTCAGATCCCATGTACCACCCATGTGCTGTATACCTCAGATCCAGTGTACCACCCATGTGCTGTATACCTCAGATCCAGTGTACCACCCATGTGCTGTATACCTCAGATCCAGTGTACCACCCATGTGCTGTATACCTCAGGACCCATGTACTCCCCATGTGCTGTATACCTCAGGACCCATGTACTCCCCATGTGCTGTATACCTCAGGACCCATGTACTCCCCATGTGCTGTATACCTCAGACACTAGAAATGGGGTTTATCTGCAGGTTAGTAGCGTTTTTAACCTGCCTGGACCCTGCATACAAAAAGCTTCACTGCTGGGAGAAAATTAACTCTAATCCTCCTGGCAGTGTTCAGTCCTGGCAGTGTAAATCTAGAGCAGCGGCTGTAACTCTGCCCCCTCCCCACGGTTTCCAATGCAGAGCCGCTGTCAGTCAGTGCGGGAGGCTGCGGTTGCACGCTGCTCTCCATACACAGAGCGGTGACTGAACATGCACCGGCGCCACCTCCATGACGGAAACCATAACGCTGCTGGGAGAATTAACGTTCCGGGCAGGATTCAAACACTATTAACCCCTTCATGACCTTGGGATTTTTCGTTTTTCCGTGTTCGTTTTTCACTCCCCTCCTTCCCAGAGCCATAACTTTTTTATTTTTCCATCAATATGGTCATGTGAGGGCTTATTTTTTGCGGGACGAGTTGTACTTTTGAACGACATCATTGGTTTTAGCATGTCGTGTACTAGAAAACGGTAAAAAAATTCCAAGTGCGGTGAAATTGCAAAAAAAGTGCAATCCCACACTTTTTTGTTTGTCTTTTTTGCTAGGTTCACTAAATGCTAAAACTGACCTGCCATTATGATTCTCCAGGTCAGTACGAGTTCATAGACACCAAACATGACTAGGTTATTTTTTACCTAAGTGGTGAAAAAAAAATTCCAAACTTTGCTAAAAAAAAAAAAATAAAAAAAAAAATAAAATATGGCGCCATTTTCCAATACTCGTAGCGTCTCCATTTTTCATGATCTGGGGTCGGTTGCGGGCTTATTTTTTGCGTGCCGAGATGATGTTTTTAATGATAGCATTTTGGTGCAGATACGTTCTTTTGATCGCCCATTATTGCATTTTAATGGAATGTCGCGGCGACCAAAAAAAAGTAATTCTGGCGGTTCAAATTTTTTTCTCGCTATGCCGATTAGTGATCAGGTTAATGCTTTTTTTTTTAATTGATAGATCGGGCGATTCTGAGCACGGCGATACCAAATATGTGTAGATTTGATTTTTTTTTTTTTTTTAATTCATTTATTTTGATTGGGGCGAAAGGGGGGTGATTTAACCCCTTCACCCCAAAGCCTGTTTTCACCTAAGTGACAGGGCCAATTTTTACAATTCTGACCACTGTCACTTTATGAGGTAAATAACTCTGAAACGCTTCAACGGATCCTGGTGATTCTGACACTGTTTTCTCGTGACATATTGTACTTCATGATAGTGGTAAAACTTCTTCGATATGACTTGCATTTATTTGTGAAAAAAACAAAAATTTGTCGGAAATTATGAAAATTTTGCAATTTTCAAACTCTTAGTTTTTATGCCCTTAAATTAGAGAGTTATATCACATAATATAGTTAATAAACAACATTTCCCACATGTCTGCTTTACATCAGCACAATTTTGGAAACAATTTTTATTTGTTAGGACGTTATAAGGGTTAAAAGTTGACCAGCGATTTCTCATTTTTGCAACAAAATTTGCAAAACCATTTTTTTACGGACCACCTCACACTTGAAGTGAGTTTGAGGGGTCTATATGACAGAAAATGCCCAAAAGTGGCACCATTCTAAAAACTGCACCCTTCAAGGTACTCAAAACCACATTCAAAAAGTTTATTAACCCTTCAGGTGCTTCACAGGAATTTTTTGAATGTTTAAAAAAAATTGAACATTTAACTTTTTTTTCACAAAATTTTTACTTCAGGTCCAATTTGTTTAATTTTACCAAGGGTAACAGGAGAAATTGGACCACAAAAGTCGTTGTACAATTTGTCCTGAGTACGCCGATACCCCATATGTGGGGGTAAACCACTGTTTGGGCACATGGCAGAGCTCGGAAGGGAAGGAGCGCCATTTGACTTTTCAATGCAAGATTTGCTGGAATTGAGATCGGAGCCCATGTCACGATTGGAGAGCCCCTGATGTGCCTAAACAGTGGAAACCCCCACAAGTGACACCATTTTGGAAAGTAGACCCCCTAAGGAACTAATCTAGATGTGTGGTGAGCACTTTGAACCTCCAAGTGCTTCACAGAAGTTTATAATGTAGAGCCGTAAAAAAAATTTTTTTAATTAATTTTCACAAAAAATGATCTTTTTGCCCCAAATTTTTTATTTTCCCAAGGGTAAAAGGATAAATTGGACCCCAAAAGTTGTTGTGCAATTTGTCCTGAGTACGTCGATACTTCATATATGGGGATAAACCACTGTTTGAGCGCATGGCAGAGCTCGGAAGGGAAGGAGTGCCATTTGACTTTTCAATGCAAAATTGGCTGGAATTGAGATCGGACGCCATGTCGCATTTGGAGAGCCCCTGACGTGCCTTAACAGTGGAAACCCCCCACAAGTGACCCCATTTTGGAAAGAAGACCCCCTAAGGAACTTATCTAGATGTGTGGTGAGCACTTTTAACCCCCAATTGTTTCACTAAAGTTTAGAATGTAGCATTGTGAAAATTAAAAAATCATTTTTTCTTTCCACAAAATGATGTTTTAGCCCGCAATTTTTTTTCCCCAAGGGTAACAGGAGAAATTGGACCACAAATGTTATTGTCCAATTTGTCCTGAGTACGCTGATACCCCACATGTGGGGGGGAACCACCGTTTGAGTGCATGGCAGAGCTCGGAAGGGAAGGAGCACCGTTTGAAATGCAGACTTAGATGGAATGGACTACCGGTGTCATGTTGCATTTGCAGAGCCCCTGATGTACCTAAACAGTAGAAACCCACCACAAGTGACCCCATATTGGAAACTAGACCCCCCAAGGAACTTATCTAGATGTGTTGTGAGAGCTTTGAACCAACAAGTGTTTCACTGCAGTTTATAACGCAGAGCCGTGAAAATAAAAAATATATTTTTTTCCACGAAAATGATATTTTATCCCCTATGTTTTTATTTTCCCAACGGTAACAGGACAAATTGGACCCCAAAAGTTGTTGTCCAACTTGTCCTGAGAACGTTGATACCCCATATGTTGGGGGGAACCACTGTTTGGGTGCACGGCAGAGCTCGAAAGGGAAGGAGCGCCATTTGAAATGCAGACTTAGATGGATTGGTCTGCAGGCGTCATGTTGCATTTGCAGAGCCCCTGATGTACCTAAACAGTAGAAACCCCCCACAAGTGACCCCATATTGGAAACTAGACCCCCAAAGGAACTTATCTAGATGTGTTGTGAGAGCTTTGAACCAACAAGTGTTTCACTGCAGTTTATAACGCAGAGCCGTGAAAATAAAAAATATTTTTTTTTTCCACGAAAATGATATTTTATCCCCTATGTTTTTATTTTCCCAAGGGTAACAGGACAAATTGGACCCCAAAAGTTGTTGTCCAACTTGTCCTGAGAACGCTGATACCCCATATGTTGGGGGGAACCACTGTTTGGGCACACAGGAGAACTCGGAAGGGAAGGAGCCCTGTTTTACTTTTTCAAAGCAGAATTGGCTGGAATTGAGATCGGACGCCATGTCGCGTTTGGAGAGCCCCTGATGTGCCTAAACAGTGGAAACCCCCAATTATAACTGAAACCCTAACCCCAACCCTAACCCTAGCCCTAACCCTAACCCTAGCCCTAATGGGAAAATGGAAATAAATACATTTTTTTACATTTTATTATTTTTCCCTAACTAAGGGGGTGATGAAGGGGGGTTTGATTTACTTTTATAGCGTTTTTTTGGTGGATTTTTATGATTGGCAGCGGTCACACACTAAAAGACGCTTTTTATTGCAAAAAAAAGTTTTTGCATCACCACATTTTGAGAGCTATAATTTATCCATATTTTGGCCCACAGAGTCATATGAGGTCTTGTTTTTTTGCGGGACGAGTTGACGTTTTTATTGGTAACATTTTCGGGCAGATGACATTTTTTGATCGCTTTTTATTCCGATTTTTGGGAGGCGGAATGAACAAAAACCAGCAATTCCTGAATTTCTTTTAGGGGGGGCGTTTATACCGTTCCACGTGTGGTAAAATGGATAAAGCAGTTTTATTCTTCGGGTCAGTACGATTACAGCGATACCTCATTTATGTAATTTTTTTTTATGTTTTGGCGCTTTTACGCAATAAAAACTATTTTATATAAAAAAATAATTGTTTTTGCATCGCATTATTCTGAGAGCTATAACTTTTTTATTTTTCTGCTGATGATGCTGTATGGCGGCTTTTTTTTTGCGGGACAAGATGACGTTTTCAGCGGTACCATGGTTATTTATATCCGTCGTTTTGATCGCGTGTTATTCCACTTTTTGATCGCCTGTATGATAACAAAGCGTTGTTTGTTTTTTTTTGCGGTGTTCACTGAAGGGGTTAACTAGTGGGATAGTTTTATAGAGCGGGTCGTTACGGACGCGGCGATACCAAATATGTGTACATTTATTGGTTTTTTTTTTTTTTTACATAAATAAATGGATTTATTGGGAAATGTTTTTTTTTTTTTTTATTTGGGGATTTTTTTTTTTTTTTTTTTTACACATTCTATTTTTTTTTTTTTTAACTTTCTAACATTGTCCCAGGGTGGGACTTCTCTGTATTAGATCAGATCGTTGATCTGACACTGTGCATAGCACACTGTGAGATCAACGATCTGACAGGCAGCTTAGCTGGCTTCCAGCGCCTGCTCTCAGCAGGCGCCGGCTACCCAGGTCACTTCATGACCCGGAAGGAGTCCGGCGGCCATCTTGGATCCGGGGACTCCTTCCGGGTCACCGGAGCAACGCGATCTTATTGCGTTGCTCCGGTGGGAGAGCGCAGGGAGCCCCCGTCCCAGCGCGATCCCCCTCTATGCCGCTGTCACTACTGACAGCGGCATCAGAGGGGTTAAATGCCCGTGATCGGCGATAGCGCCGATCGTGGGCATTGCTGCGGGGTGTCAGCTGTCGTATACAGCTGACACCCGCACCCGATCACCGCGGCGCTCAGCGCGAGACCGCGGTGATCGGTGCGCCGTACTAGTACTGCTGCTGGCACTAATGCAGTGCCGGCAGCGCAGTACTAGTACGGCGCATGTCGCGAAGGGGTTAAACTATTATATTTTTTTTCACTTTTGCCATGCTTCAATAGCCTTCATGGGAGGCTAGCAGCAGGTATAGCACGATCGCCGCTGCTATGTAGCAGAATTGCAGGTGTGCTGTGAGCGCCGACCACAGGGTGGCGCTCACAGCTGCCGGGGATCAGTAACCATAGAGGTCTCAAGGACCTCTATGGCTACTATTCTGAAGCATCGCCGACCTCCGATCATGGGGCCGGCGATGCGATCATTTCCGGCCGCCCGGAAGTGGTAGTTAAATGCCGCTGTCTGCGTTTGACAGCGGCATTTAACTAGTTAATAGGTGCGGGCAGATCGCGATTCTGCCAGCGCCTACTACGGGCACATGTCAGCTGTTCAAAACAGCTGACATGTCCCGGCTTTGATGCGGGCTCACCGCGGAGCCCTGCATCAAAGCAGGGGATCTGACCTCGGACGTACTATCCTGTCCGAGGTCAGAAAGGGGTTAACCTGCAGAGTAACTCCATATCTGCAGGTTAATAGTGTTTGCACAGGTGACCGGTTCCCTGGAAATTATTTTGCGGAGTCATTTTTAAAATATGTTTGTTCAGGTAGTGGTGAGACATCATATGAATAGCCACTGCAAAGAAAAGAAAAGTTGATGCAGAGTGTTGAGGTTTTCAAGATAAATGGACAAATGATTATTTTTTTGTTGAAGTCAAATGCAAACCTGTGTGGATGGTTTGTGGTGATGCACTAGCAGTTATGAAAAAAGCCAATCTGGAGCGTCATTACAGCACACAACATGCAAAGCTCATGTACTCATGTAAGGCCAACTGCGTCAGGATAAAATCAATGTTCTTCGACAGTTTGGAATCGCAACAATCCCCTTTTACTAGGTCTCGTTGTGACAGAGGCAACGTTATTCAGACGAGCTATGTAGTGAGTGAGCTAATTGCAAAGAAGCAGAGACCTCATGTAGAGGGAGACTTTGTGAAAGAGCGCTTGGTGGCTGCTGCAGAGTAAGGGCAAGTTCACACTGGGCGGTTTTTTTTAATGCGTTTTTTACGCTCATTTTCAGCTGCTTTTGAGATTTCTGAAATCTCATAGGCTTTGCTGGTACTGTAAGTACCAGCAAAGCCTATGAGATTTCAGAAATCTCATGCACACACTTTTTGCATCATCCGAATTTTGTGCTTTTCTGCTTTTTTTGGACAGAGCATGTAACTTCTGTCAGGGTTTTTGCAGCGTTTTCCACCCATTGGCTTGAATGCGTGTAAAAAAAAAAATGCAGCAAAACGCAGGTATTATTTGCAGTGTTTTTTCTGCAGAAAAGTCATGGACATTAGCATGGACAAAGACACAAAAATCACACCTAAACCTGTGTTTTTGCCGCAGCTTCTTTCCGGACAAAAAAAAAAAAAAAAAAAAACAAAACCAGAAAACAGGTTTTGCTGCAGAAAAAAAACCCAGTAAAAACGCCAAGTGTGAACTTACCCTAAAATGGTTTCAGAATGTTAGTTTGTCTCAGAGAACCGTCTCAGATCGGATTACTGATTTAGCACAAGACATTGGAAAAAAAAAAAAAAACGCTCAAGGATTCAGCAGGAGATTTCTAATTTTTCTCTCTGGCTTGTGATGAGACAACAGACAAATACCGCCCAACTGGCCATTTTCATTTGTGGAATCACTACAGAGTTTGACACACGAGAAGAACTGCTGTCACTGGAAGCTATGCATGGCGGTACGAAAGGTGAAGACTTGTTTGAGAGACGTGTTTCATCAATGAAAAAACTTCAAATATCATTTGAAAAGTTAACTGCCCTTACTAACTGGCTCACAATAAGGGTTAATTGCATTTGTCACATAAGAAATAAATCGCCTTAAGTCTTGATCCAAGTGATTTAATTATATGCCACTGTGCATGCCACAGTAATAGCGGCTCAACAATGTGATGCCAACAGTTGCACAAACTTTATCAAAAGCAGAGCACTGAACAGTGGCCAGCCTAAGGAGTTACTGAATGATCTTGAATCGGAGTGTGGTGATCTTCTTTATCACTGAAGTGCAGTGGTTGAGTTGTGGGAACATGCTTATGAGGTTTTACGAATTGCAGGAAATCCATCAGTGAACTCAATGATAGCAAGTAGCAGTGTGATGTAGCGTTCATGGTAGACATTACCAAGTAGCTCTCAGACCTGGACGTTAAGCTGGAAGGCCAATCAGCTTCTTGGATCTCAGCTTTCAAATGTGAAATCATTTGAAGCTAAACTACGGCTGTGGTAAATGTAACTTGAAAGGAATAACTCAGTTCGTTTCTCCACTCTTGAAAGACAAAAGCCTTCCACGACACTTGAATATGCCGGTGAATGTGCAACTAATTGAAGCATTTGATGAAAGACTCAAAGATCTCAAAAGTAAATAAACGGAGTGAAACATCTTTGCTACACCATTCAATGCGGAACCAGCTGATGTGCCTGATGACCTACAAGACGAAATCATTCCAATGCAAAACAATGACGAGCTGAAAGCTAGGTACAATAACCTCACCATTGCTTGAGTTTTAGAATCGTCATGTGAACAATGAGGATTTTCCCACTGTGAGGAGACATGCATTGAAATACGCATCCGTGTTCGGAACAACTTATTGCTGTGAGCAGTTCTTCTCAAAACTTTCCATCGCAAAGTGTCAACTTCGCTCAAGACTAACTGATGCAAACTTAGAAAACCAGTTGCAAGTAGCAATATCATCAATACCTCCCAACATCGCATGCCTCACCAAAGAGCAATCATTCCGGCCATCATATTAGGTGGGAGTTATTTAAATGTCTGAATAAATATAGGTACTGGCTAATTAAGTTAATAACTTTATATAGCCACCGAACGCTATTATAAAATTCAAAATGGCCCCACCCCTGCTCTAAAGTGATCTTATTTTACAAATAAAATTCAAAAATCAATTCCACTCATTTCAGTTTTACAGCTACTCCATCCTTCACAGGACACGTGTCACGTTCCTTACCTCTGGGGTATGAATTATATCCCGATCAACTACCTCTGCATCGATGGCCATTAGAATTCTAAGGTACAAGTCAACTCCTCGGGGGTTGAGACCAACAACAGACAAAATATCAAAGAAGAACTTGGGCCATTTTGTGAGAAACTCTGTAACAAAGACTAGAGCAAAAACCTGTGCAGCTTTGTTACGGATAAAGGTTTTCTCTGGTTGGGCATTTAGCATCTAAAGACAAAAGGCAGAAATGGAAAGAATTATTACAGAATAGGGTACATGGGAGTGAATGCAGCAGATGTACTAATACTACAAGCTTCACAAAGCAACATACAAGCATGTCACTGTATATACTTGCCAACAGTAGTCTGGCCCTAATCTTGGCTTGCATTAAAGGGGCATTACGATCTCCATGATCCTATCCCAATATGCAGTAGGCGTAATAAATAATATTAGCAAACACCTAAAATTAGAAATGTAGTATAGTTCTTCTGATATGCCATGTGTAGGCATTGAAGGGCCTTAGGTATCCATGGTTACAACCGCTGATCTAGTGACAGATAGATGATAGTGGATGTAACTATGGATACCCAAGGTCCTGCAATGCCTACACATGGCGGATCAGAAGAACTATACTACAATTCTAATTGGAGGTATTAGAGATTACTACTATTATTACACCTACTACATATTGGGATAGGATCTTGGAGATGGGAATAACCCTTTAAGCTTAAGGAGTTTTCCAGCCAACATGTTTAATGTATTTTCGCAGGACACTCCATGTTGATAGGTGGAGTCCCATCTCCACAATAGTTTTTGTAATTTTACTAGTGTGTAATGGACATGAAAATATACACACAAAGCAATATGCACCTGCATTTTCTCACTTCGTGGTCACTAACAAATACTGTATGGCAAGAACGAGGGCACATGTGTTTTTAGGCGTAAAAGCGGTGTACGACCTCCGAAACCCCTGTCAGACTTTACAGCATAACCTGTAGGTTACCAGTTACTATGGAGTACAGGGCAGTACTCCATAGTAACTGCCCAAATAACATGTATACCTGCTTAAAAGTCTTATTTTAATACGTACCTGAGATTGAAGCCATGCAATTAGCGTTTCCCTTATAAGTTGTTGTTGGAGTCCAGTCAATTCCGCATACCTGAAAAATCATAAAAGTTCCTTATGATAATCCCATGCTAGAAGCATTTGGAACATCTAAGTCAATAGAAACAAATTGTAATGGTCAGTGGTGCACACACTACAAAAAGGGAAAGAAAAAAAAGAAAAAATAACTCATTGCATTTGTACCTTCTTTTTGTCTAGTTTTTGGTATACATATAGCATGGATTTAATTTGCACCTTGGGATTAAAATAAAGGCACAGATTTTTTTTTAAAGTGTGTTTGCTTGTATTTTTCTTTTTTGTGTTGATAATTGTGGGCGAGGTTGGGGAATTTCAGATGTTTTGTCAATTGCAACTTTTTCAAAAATCTCAATTTGTTTTGTACTATTGTACTCTGGCACCCTCAGATGAGATTCTCTGTAAAGCTGTACTTTTTATCACAAATGTTCCAACATTTTAGCACCTAATTTAAAGACAAAGATAAAGAGAATTTTTGATCTTACACAAAATCGATGTGTAATGTTTTGAGAAATATTTCTCAAAAATCAAAAGAATACTGGAAAACAAGGGGAAAAAAAGTGACAAAATGCACACAATGAATCAAACTTTAACTTTAGAGGAAAAAAAAAAAACAAAAAAAAAAAAAACAAGTCCTTGCTTCATTCCTTAGGGCAGTCCCACACGTCCAGATAATTCCGGTACTGATCCGTGTCCGTGCGTTTCTGTGGCACATCAGTGTGGCACACGTGCAACACACGTGTGCCCACTAGGTACCACACGCACCGTGCAGGAGACAGCGCTAAAGTTTAGCGCTGTCTCCTGCATCTGGTGCTGAAGCTGCCATTCATATCTTCTCTGCAGCAGCGTTTGCTGTAGAGAAGATATGAATATTCCCTTTTTTTTTTTTTTTTTTTTGTTTCTCGGGTTTAAAATAAAGATCCCTGTCCCCGACCCCCTCCCACCCCCTGTGCGCCCGCCCCTTCTACTGTATGAGTGGTCACGTGGGGCCGCTCATTTACAGTAATGAATATGCGGCTCCACCCCTATGGGAGGTGGAGCCGCATATTCATGAATGTAATCGGCGGCCCCACGTGACCGCTCATACAGTAGAAGGTGCAGCCAGGACAGGAAGCAGCGCCAGCCAGCGAGGGAGCCGGGTGAGTATTTTAAGAACAGCAGGTGCGCGCACAGGGGGTGGGGACATAGATCTTTATTTTAAACACGAGAAACAGAAAAAAAAAAAAGGAATATTCATATCTTCTCTACAGCAAACGCTGCTGCAGAGAAGATATCAATGGCGGCTTCAGCACCAGTGGGAGGGGACAGCGCTTACTGTAGCGCTGTCTCCTGCACGGCACACGGACAACGTCCGTGTGCGGTACGTGTTTTACACGGACCCATTGACTTTAATGGGTCCGTGTAATCTGTGCGCTCCCACGAACACTGACATGTCTCCGTGTTTGGCACACGGAGACACGGTTCGCAAAAAAACCAATGACATCTGCACAGATGCATTGATTTCAATGTGTCTACGTGTGTCAGTGGCTCCGGTACGTGAGGAAACTGTCACCTCACGTACCGGAGCCACTGACGTGTGAAACCGGCCTTAGTCACAGCACAATGGCAAGTCAACTGGTTCTACATTACTGTGGCAGCCAAGTGCTTGTTGCAGCGTTATCACTTTGGGCAAATGTACAGCAAGCTCTATTGTAGGGGTCCACCTGCAGGATGTCATAGATAAAGATACGCTCTGGTTTTTCAGAATTTTTGGTTAAAGGGAACCTGTCAGCAGGATTGTGCACAGTAACCTACAGTGTCAGGTTGGCGCTGTTATACTGATTACAATGATACCTGGGTGATAAAATCTATCTTGTGGTTGTTTTTTTGCCCAGTTTTTAGTTAATGATATGCTCATGCTCCGGGGCGGCCTGTGGGGGTGGGGGTGGGGGGGGGGGGGGTCTTTATGTGGTGCTCTGATTAGGTATTCATCTGTATGGCTTCTGACAGGTCACTGACCTTCCCCTCAGTTTACATAATGAATATTATTCTGCAGTGAGGCGAGGGTAGTGGCACCTGTGCTGCAGCCTCATCGCATCTCAATTGTGCACATAACTATTTTGCTTGATCTTCTCCTTATATTCATTAAAAAAAAAAAAAATCTGTTAGAAAATGGCACCAGCCGTGCCAGCTCAGCAGTCGGTGATCCGATAGCTGCTACTGCGCAGGCGGCGCAATCTTGCTAGAGGAAAAAAACAAAACATCCTACAAGATGGTTCTGTCGACGCAGTAGCAGCAATTGGATCACCGACTGCTGCTGCTTAGCAGGCACGGCTGGCACCATTTTCAAACAGATTTTTTTTTTAATGAATCTAAGGAGAAGATCAAGCAAAATAATTATGTGCACAATAGAGATGCGATCAGGCTGCAGCACAGGTGCCACTACCCTCTCCTCACTGCAGAAGGTTTTTTTTTTTTTCCAAGCTATATATAATATTTAACATGTAAACTAGGGGGCAGGCCACATTATGAATACCAAATCAGAGCACCACATGAAGACCCCCCACAGGCTGCCCCGGGGAAAGAGCATATCATTAACTCAAAACTGAGAATAAAGATTACACAACAACCACAAGACAGATTACATCACACAGGTATCATTGTATTCAGTATAACGGCGCCAACCTGACACTGTAGGTTACTGTGCACAATCCGGAAGACAGGTTCCCTTTAAAATAAATAAAATTTACAAAGCATTTTTTCCTTGGCATTATTCACAAGACTGTCAACACCGCAATCTCCATATGGAGTATTTTAGCAGGCCCAGTTTTTGGGGTTTTTTTTTAAACATTTTTATTGAATTTTTTGTCAACTAACAAATCAACATTTTCAAATAGTTATTATTATTATTAATTTATTTATATAGCACCATTAATTCCATGGTGCTGTACATTAGTTAACCACATTCAGTATGCAGACTGGGTAACAACATTGGTTTCGCTAATATGACAAATATCGGATTAAAGAGCCACAAATATCAAGAATTTTTTTATTAACTTAGGCTGGTTTCACATTTGCGGATGTCTGCTTTGCTGAGGGCTGCATAGTTCCATCGTTAATCCAAGCCCACTGCCACACCTTCCTTCAGCTCAGCCTACATCAGCATGCGTCCTGCGTACCCTACCTTTAATATTGGGTACCAGGGCCGGCGTCAGCACCCGGCGCACCTGGGCAAATGCCGGGGCCCTGGGGAGAGAGGGGGGCCCACTCACACTGTCATAGATACAGCTGGGAGAGCAGAGCAGGAGAACATGCTCTCTCCGCCCACAAAGTCACTGCTGGCTGCGTTCTCTTAACCCCTATGTGCCAGCTCTGACACAAGCATCTTCTCACTCAGTCAGTGCAGCCAGGCAGGCACACATAGGGGTTAAGAGAAGGCAGCCAGTGTGACATTACACAACCTACAAATTTTTTCCAAAATATATTGCTCCTAAAGACAACAGAAAAGCATATCAACCTACAACGGATGTATATAGTCCTAGTTCTCTATTTATTCAAGAAAATATATATTGAGGACTATATAACATAATAGAAGCCAGTAACCAAAGTTTATAAATATAACAAACTTTAAGTATCATAAATACAATCATCATAACAGTAATATATTCGTGAGGTTTTACCAAAAACAGACAAAAAAAAAACAGAAGACAAAAGGTTTTGCCAGGCAGCACAACGCAGGGTGAGAAAACCACACCACCTAAAATCCCTATATATGTGTTAACGGCCCCAGTCTGAGATGCCATGTGTAATGGACTACCATAGCAGTTAGATCAAAATTGGGCTCAAGACAAAAAGAAAGCGATCCACACTAAAGTGAGATATAGGTAAAGTACCATATGTTATTTATCAAATTGAGCCTATGATAAAGCGGGTATTAGTATATAAGTTTATAGTACCTGTGGCCATGGTCAGTCCGAGGGGGGTAGGTAGAACCTGCTGCCGTGCTGCCAGGCGCCTCGACGCGCGTTTCGCCCGATGAGCTTCGTCAGGAGGCGTGTCTAGTGCGGCAGGAGAAGTTCCCTTTATGGAGCGTATAAATGGATTATATGTGCAGCAGGTGTGTGGTGTACCGTGGGTGTAGTGGTGCCGATGATGTCATCAAAGCGGGCGTTTGAACCGGGACATATATCCAGCAGAAAATGCAGCGCTCTATCTATGTTTAATGGTACAAAAAGGACCTTTCATATTTAAACCAATGGTGTTAGTTATAGACAGTCATGTGATGCTGTCACATGGGTAACAAGAACTTTGGTATTGCATAAAAGGACCTTGCATTTTAGCCCAATGAAAAGGGCTTCTATGTGGTCACATGGGGCCCATGATATAGAGCTCCATAGAGTTTTAACAATACACCAATCGGCGCGCTGTCATGTGATGCCGCGCTCACACAGGATCGACGCCGACGCCCCGCAAGCCACCAGTGGGAGGAGCAGCGTCATCCCCATGGTGACCACAGTAACCGGACGCCGTGAAGAGCATGGGACCACGGCAGCGCACATTAACAGCGCGTCTGGGTGAAAGGCATGAAGAGATCATAAAAGTAAATATAAGTATACATGTTTTTCACATAATGTACGTACATCAGATTGAACCTTATACAACCAAAATATCATATCATAAGCATGGATAACAAGGATAAAAATAAATCTATGTGACCAGAAAAAAAAAAAATCGCTGTCCTCAAATTCATTTGTTTAGAAGGACCTTACATTTTAACCCGATGAAAGGGCTTTTGTATGGTAACATGAGGCCCGTGATATAAAGCTCCATAAAGTTTTCACAATATACCAATCGGCGCGCTGTCATGTGATGCCGTGCTCACACAGGATCGGCGTCGACGTCCCGCACCGCAAGCCACCAGTGGGAGGACTAACGTCATCCCCATGGTGACCACAGCAGCCGGACGCCGCGACGAGCATGGGACCATGGCAGCGCACATTAAGGGTATGTGCACACGTCAGGTTTTTTTCCTGACAAAATCCGGAGAATTCTGCCAGAAAATCGCGTTTTTTTCCGCGCGGATTTCTCGCGTTTTTTGCGGATTTTTTGCGTTTTTTTTTTTCCTGAATGCATGAAATCCGCAAAAAATCCGCAAAAAGAATGAGCATGGCCATTCTTTTTGCGGATTGCGTTTTTTTTGCGGAAAAAAACGCATACATCTGCACAAAAAATGCGGAATGCATTCTAAATGATAGGATGCATAATTTGAGCGTTTTTTTATGCGGATTTATAGCGTTTTTATAGCGAAAATCCGCAAAAAAAAACGCGAAAAATCCGGACGTGTGCACATACCCTAACAGCGCGTCTGGGTAGAAAGGCATGGAAAGATCATGAGGGTAAATAATATAATATAGGTATACATGTTTTTTATATAATGTAAGTACATCAAATCGAGCTTTATACAATCGGAATATCATACCATAAGCATGGATAACAAAAATAGAAATAAATCTATATGACCAAAAAGGAACGTGCTGTCCTCATGTTGGATTAGATATAGTCCAAAAAACATTAGAGTCCGATGCATCTCTGTTAATAATGATATCCCAAGTCTTTAAATATGTTATTTCCAACAGAGGGATCTGAAGGTACACGGCAAATATATTACTGTTATGATGATTGTATTTATGATACTTAAATAAAGTTTGTTATATTTATAAACTTTGGTTACTGGCTTCTATTATGTTATATAGTCCTCAATATATATTTTCTTGAATAAATAGAGAACTAGGACTATATACATCCTTTGTAGGTTGATATGCTTTTCTGTTGTCTTTAGGAGCAATATATTTATTTTGGAAGAAATTTGTAGGTTGTGCTGTTTACATTATCTGTTTTTCGCAGATCCTTCCACTTGTTTTATGGATTATAAAAAACGTGATAGAGCCTGGGTCTCAAAACTCGGGACGGTATTCGGTGAGAAATCCATAGCAGACACTGAAGCAGTTGATTTAAAAGACTTGAAGCTTAAGATCAAAGAGACTTTAAAAAGGAGGGCAAAGGTGTGGTGGAACAAGGCTGTATTGGAAAACTATCTTCAAAAAAAATATAATACCTAGAGGCCTTACAATTCAATTATTTCCCACTCTTAATTCAGAGGACATTGGTTTTACCTCCAAATGGGAGGAAACTCTTTCCAAATGCTCCCGAACACTTTTGGAGCTATTAATAGGCAATGATAAAAAAAAAAACTCTAGAGCATCTGGAAAAAGAGATTGAACTGACACGTGAAAAACTAAATAGTAAATTAAGCACTGATGACCTAAAAAACTTTGATACAGTGTTGGAACAAGATCTAGATAAATGGGAAGTTGAATATCAACAGAATAAAATAAAGAAATTTCAAAGAGATCTGGGAGACTATCAGTTGAATAAGGTCTACCGTTGGAAATCTAAAACTACGAAGCAGAGAAATCGTTCAGCATCTATATCGAGCGTTTCAACCACCTCAGAAGGAGAATGTGGAGAACGTTTTTTAGACAAACGCTTGAGACTAGGAGAAGAGGATTCCCATGGAAATCCAACCTCAGGTCTCCATTCAATGACCCCGATAGTCAAGAGACCAAATCGTCCCTACAATTTCAGGGACAAGTCACAGTACCCGAAAAAGAGACACTAAAGTTAATTAACCTCTCTAATCATGTTCTGACTAGGGCACAGCATGGGGTTCTTTCAAAAGGGTTATCCTTTGCTCCCGTTAATAAGTTTGATTACTTTACGGAGGTAAAGGATCTCGAATTATTTGCACGTAAGCTAATCCTAAAAAAATATTTCAGTTTAGATACCTCTGCTATGACCACTGATACTGAAATACAAGCACTTTATGACCTACATGCTCTAGCTAGAGAACATGATGCGGGGGAATCATCTGATAGTCTCCCAGTACCTACACACCTTTTTCGTACCTCCAAATCTTTCCCACCTCTATCTGTCCCCAAGTGGAGATCTTTGTCAAGGTAGTCAAGAGCGAATTTGAACGTATTCAGGCACATATTGACAAGGATAACCTAACAAGGGCTCAAAGAAAAGCCATAAAAGAACTCTCATCTCTCAGGGACATGGTGATCAAAAGGGCGGATAAAGGCGGCAATATAGTCCTATGGCCAGCCACCGCCTATGAAAAGGAAGCCTTTAAAACAGCTCAATTCTCCTAATTGTTATAAACGCCTCAGTTCAAACCCCATACACATTTTTAAAAAAGAACTAGATGATATTTTGGAGGATGGGGTGGAGAAGGGTATTATAACTAATAAACTTAAGGAATCTCTAATGCAAGAATGCCCTGTAACACCTACTTTCTACCTCCTCCCTAAAATTCACAAAGACCCCCAAAACCCACCTGGGAGACCTATAGTTTCCGGGATTGGGGGTCTTTGTGAACCTATATGTAAATACATAGATTATTATCTACAAGGATGTGTTGAGACTTCACCATCATACACGAGAGACACAACTGATATTTTGAAAAAATTGGAGGGGGTACACCTGGAGGAGGACATGATATTGGTAACTTGCGATGTGGAGTCCCTATACACTTCTATAGGCCACGACCACGGGATGAGGGCTACAGCTTTTTTTCTGACCATGACCAATCTAGATAAAGATCTGATTGATTTTGTTTTATCATTATTGTATTTGTACTTACACATAACTTTTTCGTATTCAAGGACCACCCCTTCCTACAGCTCCAGGGAACTGCAATGGGGGCTACGTGTGCGCCCTCATATGCAAATCTTTTCCTGGGGCTGTGGGAGAGGAAGGTGGTCCTTGATACTCCTGGTCATGAAAACCTCATCTCGTGGTCGCGCTTTATAGATGATATATTTTTCATCTGGCAGGGCTCCACATCGCACCTGAATGACTTCCTCCAGTTTCTCAATACGAATGATCGAAATATTAAACTTACATGGAAATCTAGTATGACCAAAATGGAATTTCTTGACATTATGATTTTGAAAAGAACAGATGGCATTATAACAACTGATGTTTTTCGCAAAAGTACAACGACGAATGCATTACTACATGCCGAGTCGTCTCACTTACCACAATTGATCAAATCTATTCCAGTCGGTCAATTCTTAAGAGTACGACGTATATGTTCGGACGATTCAATTTTTCAAAAACAAGCTGACAACCTTACTAATAGATTTAGAGAACGAGGCTACAGAAAAAGGGATATAAAGAAAGACTACCTTAGAGCAGCCAATACGAACAGACAATCCCTTCTAACATATAGGTCAGATCGTCAACAACAACTTAACAATACCAACTGTGAGATGACACCTCGTTTCATCTCTACCTTTAATTCTAACTGGCAACAAATGAAAGAAATCATGTCAAGAAATTGGTCTATTCTCCTTACGGATAAGGACCTGAAATACCATCTTACTCAGACACCCTCTATCACGTGGAGACGTTCTCGTAATCTGGGGGACATCTTAACCAGGAGTCACTATGTCCCTTCAAGAGAAACAATACCTATTTGGGAGCAAGGGCCCACCTTGGGGCTCATATGCCTGTGGGACATGTTCCATCTGTAAATACATCCCCAAAACTAACTCTTTTTCAAATGCTAAAGGGGACAAATCCTTTAAGATTGTACATCACATCTCATGTAATACAGAAGGCGTTATATATCATCTTACATGTCCTTGCAACTTAATTTATATAGGCATGACCACCAGAGCTCTGAAGGTTCGCATACAGGAGCACATACGGGATATTAAAAATGCTAAAAAAGCAAACAGTGAATATGAGAACCTTAAAAATGTCCCTAGACATTTTTCTGAAAATCATAACTGTAACCCTAAGGGCCTGAAAGTCTGTGGCATTGACAGAGTCTATATGGGCAATAGGGGGGGTGACGTTAAACGTAAGCTCCTACAATTGGAAACAAAATGGATGGTTAATTTAAATACTGTCACTCCCTATGGTCTTAATGAGTTCATTAGCTTCAAGTCTTTTTTGTAATATGAACATCATATGGCGCCATTTTAGTAGTTCTCTTTTAAATCACATATTTTTTGTTGTTTTTAACTTTATGTTCTTTTATCTAGTTTTCAGATTTTCATCTATATGTCTTATATTCACTTAAAATAACTTCCTCCATTCAAGTATATCTCTTCATCTTGGAATGATGGACAGAACTATTCTATGCTCTGGAGAGCTACAGGATGTTGGGCATTGCCGTGTACCTTCAGATCCCTCTGTTGGAAATAACATATTTAAAGACTTGGGATATCATTATTAACAGAGATGCATCGGACTCTAATGTTTTTTGGACTATATCTAATCCAACATGAGGACAGCGCGTTCCTTTTTGGTCATATAGATTTATTTCTATTTTTGTTATCCATGCTTATGGTATGATATTCCGATTGTATAAAGCTCGATTTGATGTACTTACATTATATAAAAAAACATGTATACCTATATTATATTATTTACCCTCATGATCTTTCCATGCCTTTCTACCCAGACGCGCTGTTAATGTGCGCTGCCGTGGTCCCATGCTCGTCGCGGCGTCCGGCTGCTGTGGTCACCATGGGGATGACGTTAGTCCTCCCACTGGTGGCTTGCGGTGCGGGACGTCGACGCCGATCCTGTGTGAGCACGGCATCACATCACAGCGCGCCGATTGGTATATTGTTAAAACTCTATGGAGCTCTATATCATGGGCCCCATGTGACCACATAGAAGCCTTTTCATTGGGCTAAAATGCAAGGTCCTTTTATGCAATACCAAAGTTCTTGTTACCCATGTGACAGCATCACATGACTGTCTATAACTAACACCATTGGTTTAAATATGAAAGGTCCTTTTTGTACCATTAAACATAGATAGAGCGCTGCATTTTCTGCTGGATATATGTCCCGGTTCAAACGCCCGCTTTGATGACATCATCGGCACCACTACACCCCCACGGTACACCACACACCTGCTGCACATATAATCCATTTATACGCTCCATAAAGGGAACTTCTCCTGCCGCACTAGCCACGCCTCCTGACGAAGCTCATCGGGCGAAACGCGCGTCGAGGCGCCTGGCAGCACGGCAGCAGGTTCTACCTACCCCCCTCGGACTGACCATGGCCACAGGTACTATAAACTTATATACTAATACCCGCTTTATCATAGGCTCAATTTGATAAATAACATATGGTACTTTACCTATATCTCACTTTAGTGTGGATCGCTTTCTTTTTGTCTTGAGCCCAATTTTGATCTAACTGCTATGGTAGTCCATTACACATGGCATCTCAGACTGGGGCCGTTAACACATATATAGGGATTTTAGGTGGTGTGGTTTTCTCACCCTGCGTTGTGCTGCCTGGCAAAACCTTTTGTCTTCTGTTTTTTTTTGTCTGTTTTTGGTAAAACCTCACGAATATATTACTGTTATGATGATTGTATTTATGATACTTAAATAAAGTTTGTTATATTTATAAACTTTGGTTACTGGCTTCTATTATGTTATATAGTCCTCAATATATATTTTCTTGAATAAATAGAGAACTAGGACTATATACATCCGTTGTAGGTTGATAAGCCAGTGTGACATTGTTTGTGGGCGGAGAGAGCACATTTGCTGGCTGCAGTGCTGAAGTTTATCAGGCAGATTCCGGAGCTCCTACCAGTGACTGAGTGCAAAGGTATCCAGCAGAGCAGTGGTTGCAGATGGACTTGTGGCTCAGTCTGCTGCTGTCTGTCCACTGCCTAAAAATGTGGGTGATGTCTGGAGGAGCAGCTGGTGGGGTGCAGCCTGCAACCTGCAGCCACCCTGCTCTCCCAGAATACATGCATGCTGCACCAAACCTGCACCAGTGGGGTAGGAAGAAGCTTAACCCTTTCCCATCTGTATGAAGGTTATTGCTAAACCTTAAAGATAACAATCCGACCCGCATAAATGGGGTTAACCAGATGCCAGGAGGAAGGGGAGCTGCTGCCGTGGATAAAACTGAGCTGTGGGCTGTACGTTGGGGCCCCGTGGCCCCAGACTGGAGGGACTCTGCCCAGTGCTGGCATGTGGGTGATTTCTGCTCCGGAGTCTCAGCTTCTCTCCTCCACATCACACTGTGTAGTCACAGCAACATTGGTTGTGTCTGTCCAGGTCCCAGCAACTGCCACTGCTCCCACCACGGACATGGCATCACTTAACCCTTCCCCTGCAGCCACCAGCAACAAATCCACATTATTCGTTGATTAAATCAGGTTCCAACCCAATAGAGGAGCAGACATTTCCTGCTGCCATTAGGATCCGGGACGGGGTGACATTGGCTGCCCTGCTACTCTGTAGTGGGGGGGTGACAAGTGTAAATGGGGTAACAATGAAGGAGAAATGCACAGGATAATAGTGAGCGCGACAGAGGGCAGTGTATGGTATGGAGCAGTCAGGGGGTGGGCTGCAGGATCCCCCCATACTGTACATGACTACTCAGGACAGGGAGGTGTTTAATAATAATAATAATCTTTATTTTTATATAGCGCTAACATATTCCGCAGCGCTTTACAGTTTGCACACATTATCATCGCTGTCCCCGCTGGGGCTCACAATCTAAATTCCCTATCAGTATGTCTTTGGAATGTGGGTGGAAACCGGAATACCCAGAGGAAACCCACGCAAACACGGAGAGAACATACAAACTCTTTGCAGATGTTGTCATGAGGTTCTAATGATGGGGCACTAATTGGGTCATTAGGGTTTGTGGAAAGGATTCAGCATCAGGTCCCTCATTAATGCCCGAGCCACCTGTTACTTTGTAGCACAGATCTGTTGGGGCCGCAACACCAAACAAAGTTGTTTATGTAGAAAAGTCTTTGTTTCATAGAAAAACTCAAAACAGAAAAGATTTTCTGATACAACAACGCCCTGCTCATGACACTGCACAACACCTCTCCCCCTGTATATATACACTGCACCTCTCCCCCTGTATATATACACTGCACAGCACCGCTCCCCCTGTATATGTACACTGCACAGCACCTCTCCCCCGTATATATACACTGCACAGCACCTCTCCCCCTGTATATATACACTGCACAGTACCTTTCCTCCTGTATATATACACTGCACAGCACCTTTCCTCCTGTATATATACACTGCACAGTACCACTCCTCCTGTCCTGTATATATACACTGCAGAATTTACAATAGCTGTCACTCATGTAAGAAGTGAAATCTGGCATTGTACTATACATTTCTCTGCCGTATCTGTGCATCATAAATCGGGGTATGTGTTAAAGGGGGGGGCCCACTGAGACTCTTTCGCCCGGGGCCCTCGAAAACCTGGAGCCGGCCCTGTTGGGTACGCAGGCCATGCGGATGTATGCAGATGCCTCCACATGCGTCTTTTTCACGCTGCGCCGAACGTAACAAGTTGCATTTTGTTGCGTTCAGCGCAGCGTGAAAAAGACATATGCGGAGGCATCTGCATGGCCCGCGTACCCAATATTAAAGGTAGGGTACGCAGGCGGAGCTGAAGGAAAAGGTGTGGCAGTGGGCGGGGCTTAACGGAGAAACTGCGCAGCCCTCGTCCGCAGAAGTGAAACTAGCCTTCTGTATGGAAAGGAAAATGTAAAATTAAAATAACATGACAACACATAAAAAAGCTATCACAGAAAAGGTGTTAGGAAATTTCCCATCAAAGCATTAGATCTATTCCCTTTAGTGATTAATATTTGCAAAGCTGGCCTAGGTTTTTTTTTTTTTTTTTTTAAAGGTCCACGCAGTATTGAGGAAAGGTTCTACCACATTTCTTAATTCCTCAAAAGTAGTAAACTTTATAGCTGCTTCCAGTTTGGAAGAAATTTGCCTGCTTGTGACTCTTTGTTGATAGCCACATATCGCCACATAACTGAAACACTAAGTTATTAAATCCTGTAAAGAGGGGATGATTGGTTCTAACCAATATGTATTAAGTAGTTTTTTGTTAAGATTATGTAAAAGATCCAGTAATGTAACAGAGTTAACTGTGGAGATAAATAGCCATCATAACACCAAGGGAATTCAAGGCATCTGAAACCCCTTTCCAGAAGGATTAGGTCAGATTTGGGGAGATGGCATTTAGAGTATGGGTTAGTCTTTCAGAGAAGGTCCTGCATAGCCCTGTGCATGATCCATCTTAAATGGTGTTCATTATGTTTTTCTTGGAAAAGACCACACCCAATCTAATTTAGGAGAAAGATATTAACCATGCAAATGCTTCCTCTAAAAGGCTTAATTTTAAACAAAAACTGCAATCGTGACCTATGAATTTTATGGTTGCACTTTAAAAAACACACCACAGTAGACAGACATTGAATCAGGTACATACTTGAATTTGAGTTGGTGTTCTAGAACTTGAAAACAGAAGAATTTGACGTGATCATCACTGAAACAAAAACAGATTGTTATTTATCAAGTGATCAGAAAAATCAAGATCAACCCCATATTCTTTTTATTTCAGAACTGGCTTACAATGTTACAAAATAACAAGCCCCTATTGGACAAACCATCAGTAGCTTTGGTTTTCGGCACCATCTACCGTATATTTTGGATTATAAGATGCACATCACCCCCTTCAAATTTGGAGGGAAAATGGGTGTGCGTCTTAAAATGCGAATATACTTTACCGGCTGTGGTGGAGACCAAGGGTCGCTGCTGGAGAAGGCCAGAGTCTAGCGTTGCTGCAGGCCACAGGCTGGGATGAGGGAGTGATCGGATGTGCGGCGCGCTGCTGCGGGTGTTCGGTGCTATGGGGGCTCTACAGACATTTTGTGAAAGCCCAGAGCCCCCGCACTTACATGGTTTACTATGCGGTGGACTCCGGGAAAATGGCTGCTGGGGGCGGCGCATGCGCAGATGAAGATCTTGGCACCAAGGTTTCAGGAGACGAGATCTCAGCTCTGAGATCTCATCACCCGAGATCTTGGTGCAGAGATTGAGTCGTCGGAGGTTTGGCTTACCGACTCCAAAGCCATGCCCAAAACCCAATATTGACATTTCTTTGTGCGTCTACCATAACTTGCCTGGTGATTGTACGCTATTCACTCCCTACACCCAATCACTCGCTCATGTCACCTACGCCTCAAAAACATCGCTAGAATTTTCTTACCTTAGACTCCGCATAAAACTCTTACTATTCCTCGTGGGAAATGGGAAGAGAGTGGCCAAGTGCCAGAATAGGCGCATCGTCCAGATGTGCCGTGTCTGGGGCAGATGTTTTTAGCCAGTGGGGGGGGGGGGAGGCAATAACCATGGACCCTCTCCAGGCTATTAATATCTGCCCTCAGTCACTGGCTTTACCATTCTGGCGGAGAAAATTGCGCGGGAGACCACGCCAATTTTTTCCGCAATTTAATAGCTAGAGCGCCCAAATTTAGCACATACACACTAACAGTAGTGTGGAATATGCAAAAAAAAAAAAAAAAAAAAAAGGGATATGAGATGGTTTACTGTATGTAAACCATGTCTCATATCATGTAGGGTTTGGAAAGGAGATGGGAAAAGCCGGCAATTGAATTACCGGCTGTTAAGCTATCTAGAAATATTAATTTCGTTATACCAAGAAACAGAAAGATGATCGGCACAGAGCTTCACTATAGCGCAATTGGAGATTCGCTTAAACGATCTGTTTCAGAAGGACAGATGAGGTCTCCCTTGCTGTGAGCTGCGGGTGGTGCTATGCAATCGTCAGAGTTTTGTACAAGACCATATAATGAGAAGAAAAATGATGCAGCACTCACCCTTGCGCTTCTTCCAAGTGTGCTCTTTATTCAGCAAAACATACTATGCATAGTATGAACCGGCATACGCAGTGATCTGTGAGGGAGCGGGAGTGAGGAGAGACCGGACTCTCCTCACTCCCTCACAGATCACTGCGTATGCCGGTTCATACTATGCATAGTATGTTTTGCTGAATAAAGAGCACACTTGGAAGAAGCGCAAGGGTGAGTGCTGCATCATTTTTCTTCTCATTATATGGTCTAGAAATATTAATATATATACATATATGTGAGTATACACACCGTATTTTCCGGCGTATAAGACGACTGGGCGTATAAGACGACCCCCAACTTTTCAAGTTAAAATATAAAATCTTCTCAAAAGTCGGGGGTTGTCTTATATGCCGGGTGTCTTATATGGTGGGTGCGGCGCAATCTGCGGTCGAAGTATATAGTGGGGGGAGTGGTCCCGATGACGAGGTGAGGGAGCGCCTCACCAGGAAGGTGTAAGTGAAGCAAACTGTCAGCGTCTGGGATGCCAGGGTTGTGCCTAGAAAAACACTCCTCTTTCACTCATCTGGCTCACCCTTGTATCCTATTATCTCCTTCTCTGCCTCTGCTTCACTTACCTTCCCAGTGAGGTGCCCCCTTTCCTTGTCATTGGGGGTCGCTCCCCCCACAATATGCGGCGACTGCAGATTACTCCGCACCTGCCCTATAAGACGACACCTGGCGTATAAGACGATACCCGACTCTTGAGAAGATTTTCAAGGGTTAAAAAGTAGTCTTATATGCCAGAAAATACAGTATACCCCTATACTACGAGTAGACATTTATTTTAGCTATTCTATTCTAACCTGTCAGTGTGATTTTACTGTACATCGCACTGAATTGCCGACTTTTCGCTAGAACACCACTACGTATTTGTCGCAAGTCACACTGCTGGTCAATGTGTAATCTGTATTTTTCTGGCCCCCATAGACTTTCATTGGCGTATTTTTTGCGCAATACCGTGACAAACGCAGCATGCTGCGTTTTTCTACGGCCGTAGAACACTGTATAATACGGATCGGTAAAATACGGCAGATAGGAGCTGGGGCATAGAGAAGCATTGTACCGTATGCAATCCGTATTTTCAGCACCTCTCTTACGTCCGTAAAACACGTTAGTGTGAGGCCGGCCTTAATGTATCATTTGCAATAGGTTACAAAATCTGCACAGATTCTCCTTTCATAATTATTTTCCAGCAGTCAATAGATACAAAGCAGCTTTGAATGTCCTACAAAAGTAGTGCGAGTCTGCTGGTGGGTTGGGGGAATGAGGTGGGGGACGGCATCAATGGCTCAGTCAGTAACCGCACTTGTGCCATTGCTTCATGAAGAACTGCATTGTCACACGTACCACCGCTCTGTAGAAGACATTACACAGAACTACTGTACATGACAACTTTTACTGGAAAAAAAAAAAAAATTAAAAATCTCAACAAAACCGAAAACTTCATAACATATGTGGCAATTTATACATTTTACTGCCAGGTTTTCGAGAGGAAATGGCTTCCGACCTATTTACCTTCAACATGTATTCCCAAACCAGAAACTGGAGGCAACGCTATATGCCATCACTTTCAGACTGGATAGAGTCCAACTGCAAACACTGGGAAAGCCCTCCGTACCTTTACTTCTTATGCACAGCCACAGGCCTGCAATCTTGGTGGATAGCTGTGGTAATGGTTTAGCTACTGGCAAGGTAATCTTCACCCTTTTATTCCGCCACTATAAGCCTTAATGGGAACCTGTCACCCCCAAAATCGAAGGTGAGCTAAGCCTACCGGCATAAGGGGCTTAGCTACAGCATTCTGTAATGCTGTAGATAAGCCCCCGATGTATCTTGAAAGAGGAGAAAAAGAGGTTAGATTATACTCACCCAGGGGCGGTCCCGCTGCGGTCCGCTCCGATGGGCGTCGCAGTCGGGTCCAGCGCCTCCCACCTTCTTAGGAGGACGTCCTCTTGTCTTCACGCTGCGGCTCCAGCGTACTTTGTCTGCCCTGTTGAGGGCAGAGCAAAGTACTACAGTATGCAGACGCCGGGAAAGGTCAGAGAGGCCCGGTGCCTGTGCACTGCAGTACTTTGCTCTGCCCTCAACAGGGCAGACAAAGTAAGCCTGCGCCGGAGCCGCAGCGTGAAGACAAGAAGAGGACGTCATCTGCTAAAGATGGGAGGTCCCAGACTGGGACCGCCCCTGGCTGAGTATAATCTAACCTCTTTTTCTCATCTTTCAGGATACATCGGGGGCTTATCTTTGCAGAAATGACAGCATTGCAGACCTTTGGCATTCTATCAGTTAAAGGGAATCTGTCACTTTTTCGTATACAAGCTGTGACCACCGCAATTAGGGTTATCTACAGCATTCTGTAATGCTGTAGATAAGCCCCCCCATGTAACCTGAAAGATAATAAAAACAAGTTAAATTATACTCACATGGGTGAGGCGGTGCGATCCGATAGGCGTCCTCTTCCTTGCATCCTGTCACGGCTCCTGCGCAGGCGTAGTTCTCTGTCCTGTTGAGGGCAGAGCAAAGTACTGCGGTGCGCAGGCGCCGGGAAAGGTCAGAGAGGCCAGGTCAGATAAAGTACGCCTGCGGAGGAGCTGCGTCAGGAAGCAAGGAAGAGGACATCATAGCATGAAGATGGGAGGCGTCGGCGAGGAGCCCCTGGGTGAGTATGATCTAACTTGTTTGTCTTTTCTTTCAGGTTACATCGGGGGAGGGGGGGGGAGGGTTGGTGCTTATCTACAGTTACAGAATGCTGTAGATAAACCCCTAATGGCGGTGGCCGCAGCTTATATACAGAGAAGTAGGTGACAGATTCTCTTTTATTTGCTGAGGTAATCTGGAGAAATTTCACCCCATGCTTCCGGAAGCCCCTCCCCACAAGTTGGTTTGGCTTGATGGGCACTTTTTGCGTACTATACGGTCAAGCTGCTCCCACAACAGCTCAATGGGGTTGAGATATGGTGACTGCGCTGGCCACTCCATTACAGATAGAATACCAGCTGCCAGCTTCTTCCCTAAATAGTTCTTGCATAATTTGGAGGTGTGCTTTGGGTCATTGTCCTGTTGTAGGATGAAATTGGCTCCAATCAAGCGCTGTCCACAGGGTATGGCACAGTGTTGCAAAATGGAGTGATAGCCTTCCTTATTCAAAATCCCTTTTACCTTGTACAAGTCTCCCACTTTACCAGCACCAAACAACCCCAGACCATCACATTACCTCCACCATGCTTGACAGATGGCATCAGGCACTCTTCCAGCATCTTTCCAGTTCTGCGTCTCACAAATGTTCTTCTGTGTGATCCAAACACCTCAAACTGTGCTTTTCTTTTAAAAATAAGGACATTTCTAAGTGACCCTAAACTTGTGCGTGCGTGCGTGTGTTTTTGTGTATAATCTAATATATAGCACCTTACATCTCATTTCGCCCAGTCACATTTCTCATCTCCCCCCCCCTCACACCTGTCATTTTCCCCTCAGTATATACCTGTGTGTCATCTCCCCCTGTATACAGTATATACCTGTGTGTCATCTACCCCTGTACACAGTATACACCTGTGTGTCATCTCCCCCTGTACACAGTATACACATGTCATCTCCCCCTGTATACAGACTAAAACCAAAGCAATACGACACGAACCAAAACCCAGAAAATATATGAGCATGGGAATATAAAAAATATGCCTTTATTAATGGAAGTGGCAATGATTACATAAATTAAAAATTATACAAAATTGCGCAACAGGATTATAAAATATCTAAAAAATTCCCAGCAGAACCCCCACCACAATACCAGGATTTTTAGTTTAAGCCGTACGTGTCAAAATGTGCAGAGCAATATGAAAAAATCTATGTATAAAACTAATTATACGAATAAAAATATATTAAAAATTTTGTGCAAAAATATGACAATATCACAAATAAACTGACCAAGTGCAATACACCAGATAATATCTGATTTAGGTGTATAAAAAAAACAAAAAAAAACAAAATCAAACCGTGCGTGAACACATGCTAGAAACACATAGAGAAGTGTAAGACAGTACAGCAAAATACGTCTCAAATACCTGGGGGGTAAGCTGAATCCCGTGCCTGCGCACACCCGACGCGCGTTTCGGAAACAATTATCCTTCGTCAGGGACCCCCTGCGCGTCGGGTGTGCGCAGGCACGGGATTCAGCTTACCCCCCAGGTATTTGAGACGTATTTTGCTGTACTGTCTTACACTTCTCTTTATGTTTCTAGCATGTGTTCACGCACTGTCTACACCTCTTGGTAGGTCCTTGCACCTTGGCACTTTGATTTTTTTATACACCTAAATCAGATATTATCTGGTGTATTGCACTTGGTCAGTTTATTTGTGATATTGTCATATTTTTGCACAAAATTTTTTATATATTTTTTATTCGTATAATTAGTTTTATACATAGATTTTTTCATCCTGGTATTGTGGTGGGGGCTCTGCTGGGAATTTTTTATATATTTTATAATCCTGTTGCGCAATTTTGTATAATTATTTTTAATTTATGTAATCATTGCCACTTCCATTAATAAAGGCATATTTTTTATATTCCCATGCTCATATATTGTCTGGGTTTTAGTTCTTGTGTCGTATTGCTTTGGTTTTAGTTTCTCTTCTGCAGTGGTTTCCACTGCTGGCTTTCACAGCGCTCCCTGGTGGTCTATTTTATATTATTTTTTTTATATTGGTATGTGATATAGTGGATCTGTGATTAATTGTGGGTGTACTGTGATACACATTTAATTTCTCCTGTATATAGTATATACCTGTATGTCATCTCCTCCTGTATATAGTATATACCTGTATGTCATCTCTTCCTGTATATAGTATATACCAGTGTGTCATCTCCTCCTGTATATAGTATATACCTGTGTGTCATCTCCTCCTGTGTATAGTATGTACCTGTGCCATCTCCTCCTGTATATAGTATATACCTGTGTGTCATCTCCTCCTGTATTAGACCCCGTTCACACATTATATGGTCAGAATTTTAACCTCAGTATTTGTAAGCTGAAACTTGGAGTAAAACAATCAGAGGAAAAGTAGAATAGAAACATGTCCCCACTTCTGTATTTTTCTCCCACTCCTGGTTTTGGCTTATAAATACTGAGGTAAAATACTGACCAAATACTGAACGTGTGAATGTGGCCTTATACACAGCCTCCACCTGCAGCTCCTCACTCCTCTATACACAGCCTCATACTGCAGCAGCTCCTCAATACTCATTTTCCCCCTCACATCTCTATCCATGAGGCTCCTCCCTTTCCTTTGACATCATGCCTCACAGGAGCAACTCTTGACATGACGGAGCTAGATGTGGCCTGTTATGCGGAGTGGGCGGAGATATGTGGAGTGGGCATGGCTTGACACATTTTACTTTACAGTAGTTTGTGTTAGGCGATGTTTCCACTTTACATTTTTGCTGCGTTTTTCTCCCGAATGCAAAACCTGCTCTCTTGGCAGTAAAGAAGTTGCTTACAAAAGCAGGTTTTGCTGCGTTTTTGTTGTCTCTTGTGCATAAAGATAAAAGTTTAGTGGACCAAAAAAGCATGATTTAAACTTCCTAAGTTTTTTGAGCCACAATGCGGCAAAATCTACAAAACTGCAAAAACAGTCTACTTAAGATCAAATAAAACACAACACACGTGTCTTGTAGCAGTGAGTGTTGGGACATACTTGCTCTCGGAAGCTAGCATATTTGCACTTACCCAAAGTTTCCCCTTGGGCGAAAAACCTGCTGCAAAGAGAATGAGAAAAAATACTGATAGAAGTGAAATGCAGCAGTTTTCCAAATCAGCAAGGAAATAAACCAAAGTGTGCACATGAGATTTATGAAATCTCAGACTTGGCTGGAAATTTACAACGCAGCTTAAAAGCTGAATAATTAAAAAAACAAAAACGCAGCAAAAACGCAACGTGTGAACTTAGCCTTAGAGTGGTTAATCAGCAGGAACAAGCCAAGATGCAGCATCTCACCTATGTAAGTAATGTAGAAAAGTGGCCAGAATGGAGCAATAAAGCATTTTCTCACTTCCAAAACGTACAGATGTCTTATTTTTAAAAAGATGATAAATCAGCAATAGCGTGTCAGGAGAGAAATTTCCAGAACCCCATATATACTACTAGATAAACATGAGAGCAGGATACATTTACACAAACATAAAATAAGAACATCCTCCTCACCTATATATACGTTGGGCTAATGCTTCAGCACAGACCTGCCATGCGTCTTGTGAGACTTTTAACTGTTCAAAATAAGCCAATGCCTGAAATGAAACAAAACATTGTCAGCTGTCAATTTACACTGCAAGACAAAAATTAGATTATTAAATAACCCCCATCCCCAACCTTGCTCACCCCCCGAAAAAAGGTCTTCTGCAGATTGACATTCTAATCTCAAAGATAAATACTGGAGTGAAATAAGAATTTGTGGTCACCAAGTCATAGGATTCAGAAGATAAATTGTCAGTGTTGGAAGTCAACGTTTCACATTCGACTGATCAGCAAATAAAACATAACACATTTGTGTCTTTTAGCAGTGAGTGTTGGGACGTACTCGCTCTCGGAAGTCAGCATTGGCATTTGGGTTTAGTCCAAGCAGTGCTTGTTCATCCATGTCGGCTGCTATACTTCAAGCTCCCTATTACGCACAATAGGTTTGCCCCTTTCTGGCACAGCAGAGACAACCAACATCTGCCAAAGAATGAAAAAAGCAAAGTTAGGAGAAACACGGCACAAACACAATAGTGTCCCTAGTCTCAGCAAAACAAGGCTGATTACAACATCCTGTAACATGGGAATCACAGCAGGCGTGCAAAGCTTACACAGATACATTAGAGATGCACGCAGAAGGGCACAAGACACAAAACATGGGGGACTCGATTCTTAAATATTTAATAGTTTTCTGGAAGATCAGGATGTGAGCGAGGACACAACAGGTCAGCTTATTTACAAAGCTATTTCCTCCTCCAAAAATACTTAGAGGTAGCTTACAATTCCATATTGATGTGTTTATCTGCGAAATTATTTCTGCTCTTTAGGCTATGTGTACGCGTTGCGGATTGTATGCGTTTTTTTACGTGAAAACGCATACACAACACAACCCATTGAATTAGATGGGATTCCGCAATGCTGTGCTAATGTTGCGTATTTTTCCGTGGTGGAATCGCATTGCGGAAAAATACGCAGCATGCTCATTCCTTGCGCGGAATAACAGCGATTCCGCATACATGGGAATGCACTGATCCGCTTACTATCCGCATGGGGCTATGCCCACCATGCGGGAAGCAAGCGGATCATGTACAGATGGTACCCGGGTGTGGAGGAGAGGAGACTCTCCTCCAGGCCCTGGGAATAAAAAATAGTTATAACTCTTACCTTCTGGCGGCCCCCGGATCCAGCCCAGGCCTTAGCGATGCTCCCGGCAGCTCCTGTTCCCAGTGATGCCTTGCGACAATGAGCTGTGATGACGTAGCGGTCTCACGTGATGCTACGCCACCTGGGGTCATTGTCGGATGGCATCGCGAGGATCGAGAAGGCTGCGGGGGCCACCGGAAGGTGAGAATATCACGATTATTTTTTATTATTTTTAACATTCTACCTTTTACTATTGATGCTGCATAGGCACTATATTTGACAAGTGTGGCCAACTTGTCAGTTTCCAAGCGAAGCTACAAATCAATTGGAAAACGCTAGCATTCTGCAAGCTAATTACGCTTGCAAAACGCTAGTGTTTAGCGGGAATACGCATGCGTATTTCCCGCGGTAGAGAGTTGCGGAATTGCAGCGGAAATTTCCGTGGCAATTCCGAACGTGTGCACATAACCTTAAGAGACACAGTCACTTTAATTTTTCGGATTGAATCAATAGTGTATGTGAAAATAAGAAACTTTGTAATACATCATATCAGAGAAATCTGCTTCTTTCTCCTTCTGGAGATAATTAATTACCAAAAGTAATCATCAGTCAACATAGATTTTCCCAAAAGTGAGACAGATGCAGTTGATGCTCATACTGCTCTTTACAGAACTGTCATTATAAGTGTCAGCAGAATGTCTGTATCAATCTGTGGCTGCTCCCTTGTCCCCCTTACCTCCATAGAACTTCCGCAGCACCAACTGTCATCTCCTCTCAGTATTTTACATTTTCTACTTATGAACGGAGAGTGAAACATCAAATCTAGGAGGCGAAAAAATGCCATATTTCTCCGATTGTAATATATCCTAAGTTTATCATTTTTATGTGCACCAGAGCACCTATTAATATTTTTTCCAGGCAGGATAATCCACCCACCTCTATTAGGAGGTGGTTTCATATTGCAGTTTAATCCATGTTCATGGGTCTCATTGGGGCTTGTGTGTGAACCCCCACACAAAACGGGATAAAACGGGATTCGGGCATACGCACTGACAGGGCCACTTGCTATCATGGTACCAACAGCGAACGTGTGCCCTGACACGCATCATGTTCGAATGTATATGCTTACTGGAGGTGGACACTCAGATGTCATAGACTGCTACTGAGCGTTAGCCTCAAGGAGGCATAGTCAGATTGTAAGGCTATGTGCACACAAATTATAGGTCCACTGTGGATGTTTCTGCAGCGGTTTTGGAAAACCGCTGTGGATTTACCGTGGTTTTCACTATAGTTTTACAACTGCGGTTTTCCATAGGGGAAGTTGTAAAACCGCTGCGGAAAACGCAGAAAAAGTGGCATGCTGCGGAATGTAAACCGCCGCGTTTCCGCGCGTTTTTTTCCGCAGCATGTGCACAGCAGTTTTGGTTTCCCATAGGTTTACAATGAACTGTAAACTCATGGGAAACTGCTGTGGAAACGCTGCGGATCCGCAGCAAAATCCGCATCGTGTGCACATACCTAAAACACACAGCCCGAATAAAGTCTTTTATTTGAAATAAAAATACACATTGTTTTAGTTTATTTAAAAATAAACAAAAAAGTTACAATAAGGCCCCTTTCACACATCAGTTTTTTGCTATCAGTCACAATCATTTGAATTTAAAAAAAAAAAAAAAAAAAAAAAGGATCTGGCGACTGATGCAGCCGGATTAGTTGTTTCTCAGACTTGTATTAGCGACGGATTGCGACAGATGGCCTCACGTTTCACCGTCGTTACGCTGGATCCATCGAAAAATAGAATTATTCTTACCGTTAATTCGGTTTCTAGGAGCCTTCCACGACAGCCCAGGAGGTTGTCTCCATACCCTAATGGGGGACAGGAAGCACAAGAGGTTAAAAACCCCTCCCACCTCCCATTAACCAGTGACTTACAACTGAACCCATAGCACCGGTTACCTTTTAGGTTCTCAGAAAAAATATCCAAGAACATCGGGAGGGAATTAATGCTGTCGTGGAAGTCTCCTAGAAACCGAATTAACGGTAAGAATAATTCTATTTTCTCTAGTGGCCTTCCACGACAGCCCAGGAGGAATGCCAACCAATTCTGTATTTAGGGAGGGACCACAGCCTGAAGAACCTTTCGGCCAAAGGCAAGATCCCGGTTGGACCAGAAGTCCAATCTATAATGCTTAGTAAAAGTGTGCAGAGAAGACCATGGTGCAGCCCTGCAAATCTGCTCCGTGGAAGCACCAGCCCTTTCAGCCCAAGAGACGGAAGTAGATCTGGTGGAATGAGCCTTTAGGCCCGCAGGAATTGCAATTTTCTGAGCTAGGTATGCTTCAGTAATGGCCTTTTTTATCCAGTTGGCAATGGTACTCTTCGCTACCTTTTTGCCCTTGTTTCGGCCAGATAGATGAACGAAGAGATTTTTGTCAATTCTGAAGGATTTAGTTTGTTCCAAGTAGTAAAACTCTATACGCCGTACATCCAAGGTATGAAATCTGTGTTCTTCCGGATTTGAAGGATTGTGACAGAACGATGGGAGGACTATATCCTGTGATCGATGAAATTCTGACACTACTTTCAGAAGAAAACATGGATCTGGTCGGAACACAATGGAATAATCTCTTATGGTAAGATAAGGTTCTCTAATTGAAAGGGCTTGTATTTCCCCCACTCGTCTTGCAGTAGAAATTGCAACTTAAGGTACCTTCACACATAACGATATTGTTAACGATATCGTTGCTATTTGTGACGTAGCAACGATATCGTTAATTAAATCGTTATGTGTGACAGCGACCAACGATCAGGCCCCTGCTGGGAGATCGTTGGTCGCTGAATAAAGTCCAGAACTTTATTTCGTCGCTGGACTCCCTGAAGACATCGCTGGATCGGCGTGTGTGACACCGATCCAGCGATGTCTTCACTGGTAACCAGGGTAAACATCGGGTAACTAAGCGCAGGGCCGCGCTTAGTAACCCGATGTTTACCCTGGTTACCATGCTAAAAGTAAAAAAAAAACAAACAGTACATACTTACCTACAGCTGTCTGTCCTCCAGCGCTGCGCTCTGCACTCCTCCTGTACTGGCTGTGAGCCGGAAAGCAGAGCGGTGACGTCACCACTCTGCTTTCCGGCTCCCAGACAGTACAGGAGGAGAGCAGAGAAGCAGAGCGCAGCGCTGGAGGACAGACGGCTGTAGGTAAGTATCTAGTGTTTGTTTTTTTTTACTTTTAGCATGGTAACCAGGGTAAACATCGGGTTACTAAGCGCGGCCCTGCGCTTAGTTACCCGATGTTTACCCTGGTTACCGGCATCGTTGGTCGCTGGAGAGCGGTCTGTGTGACAGCTCTCCAGCGACCAAACAGCGACGCTGCAGCGATTCGGATCGTTGTCGGTATCGCTGCAGCGTCGCTAAATGTGAAGGGGCCTTAAGGGTACCGTCACACTATAACATTTCGATCGCTACGACGGTACGATTCGTGACGTTCCAGCGATATCGTTACGATATCGCTGTGTCTGACACGCAGCAGCGATCAGGGATCCTGCTGAGAATCGTACGTCGTAGCAGATCGTATGGAACTTTATTTCATCGCTGGATCTCCCGCTGTCATCGCTAGATCGGTGTGTGTGACACCGATCTAGCGATCTAGCGATGCGATCCAGCGATGCGTTCGCTTGTAACCAGGGTAAACATCGGGTAACTAAGCGCAGGACCGCGCTTAGTTACCCGATGTTTACCCTGGTTACAAGCGTTAAACTAAAAAAAACCAAACAGCACATACTTACATTCTGGTGTCCGTCAGGTCCCTTGCCGTCTCTGCTTCCCGCACTGTGACTGCTGGCCGTAAAGTGAAAGCAGAGCACAGCGGCTGTGCTTTCACTTTCACTTTACGGCCGGCAGTCACAGTGCGGGAAGCAGACTGCAAGGGACCTGACGGACACCAGAATGTAAGTATGTGCTGTTTGTTTTTTTTTAGTTTAACGCTTGTAACCAGGGTAAACATCGGGTAACTAAGCGCGGTCCTGCGCTTAGTTACCCGATGTTTACCCTGGTTACCCAGGGACCTCGGCATCGTTGGTCGCTGGAGAGCTGTCTGTGTGACAGCTCCCCAGCGACCACACTACGATTTACCTACGATCACGGCCAGGTCATATCGCTGGTCGTGATCGTAGGTAAATCGTATAGTGTGACGGTACCTTAAGAAGGCAGTCTTGCAGGACAGAAGCTGTGAGGAACAAGATGATAACGGCTCAAATGGAAGAGCCATAAGGCCCTTTAGAACTATGTTTAAGTCCCATGATGGTACAAAGATTTGTTTTCTTGGACAATGCCTTGATGCTGAGACCATAAACCTTTTTATCCAACGATGACCTGCAAGGTCTTGGTCGAAGACAGAACTCAAAGCTGACACTTGAACCTTTAAGGTACTTGGCTTCAGCCCCAACTCCAATCCTATTTGTAGAAAATCTAATATTTGTGAGATATTGGGATGGAAAGGGTCAGGATTATGAGGAAGACACCACGAGGAGAATCTCTTCCTAATTTTGCTATATATAGCATTGGTGACAGGTTTTCTAGATTTCTGTAAAGTAGAGATTACTGACTCTGAAAGACCTTTAGCTCTTAGTACCTGGGCTTCAATAGCTGGGCTGCCAGCTTGAACTTTTGCGGTTCTGGATGATAAAAGGGGCCCTGGCAGAGTAGATCTTCTGATGTTTGAAGGAAGATTGGACCATCCACTTTCAATTCTCTGATGAGGTGATACCAGCTCCTCTTTGGCCATGCCGGAGCTACTAGGATAGTCGGGACCTGATCCGTCTCGGAACTTCCGGAGGGTCTTTGCAAGCAAAGGTATTGGAGGAAACACGTATGCTAGATGGAACCTCCATGTACGAGCAAAGGCGTCTACTCCTTGAGACCTGTCTTTGGGGTCTAGAGAGAAGTAGTTCTGGACCTGTGCATTCTGGCTTGACGCTAGAAGATCTATGTTGGGGAGTCCCCATCTGTCCGTCAACATTCTGAAAACATCCGTCTTCAGGCTCCATTCTCCTGGATGTAAATCGTGATGACTTAGGAGATCCGCATGAATGTTTACTGACCCTTTGAGGTGTATTGCTGATAGTGAGAGGAGATGTTTCTCTGCCCAGCAAAAAATTCTGTTTGATATTGCTCTCAATTGGTTGAACTTCGGACTCCTCTGTGTGTTTTAGATGCGCTACAGTCGTCATATTGTCTGAGTAGACTGACATGTTGACCTATACTCAGACTGCTGGCGGCCAGAAGGGCCTTCTCCACTGCCATCAATTCTCTGAAGTTGGAGGAATTGGAGCTTTCTTTCAGATTCCAGTGACCTTGGAATGGGATTTGCGAGACAACTGCGCCCCAGCCTTTTTGACTGGCATCCGTTGTCACTGTCACCAGCGGATCTTGTATCCAGTCCACTCCTTTTTGCAAGTTTGTTTGGATCGCCCACCAGGTTAACAAGGCTTTTACCTTCCCTGGAGTGTACACTCTTAAGTTCAGGAAATTTGGATTTCCGTTCCAGTTTCCTAGGATGTGTGCCTGCAGAACTCTGGAGTGGCTTTGAGCCCACTGGACTGATTGTATACAGGCAGTCATCGACCCCAGAAGAGACATTGCAGTCCGCAGAGACGGAGACCGTTGTTTCTTGAAGTCTAGGACTTTGGATATTAGGTTCCTCTGGTGTTCCTCTGGTAGGAAAGCTTTTTGACTTCCTGAGTCCAAAAGGACTCCGAGGAATTTTATCACCTTTGATGGTAATAGATGAGACTTCTTCAGATTGGGTATCCAACCCAAAAGCTGTAAGATGTTCAGAGTTTTGGAAATTCTCTGATTGAGAATTTCGGCGGAAGGACCAATTATTAAAAGGTCGTCCAAGTACGGCACTATAGCGACGTCTTGGTTCCTGATATGAGATACAGCTTCCGCCATGACTCTGGAGAAAACCCTTGGGGCTGAGGAGATCCCGAAGGGGGAAGGCTTTTTTTACCATAAAGATACGGGAATAATGCCCTTTCCCTTGCTCGTTTACCAGAACCATGGAAATAGCTCTTGAGTTTAGTAAATCCTGTATTCCTTACATCATCAGTTTTTGAGTCTCCCGAGATGACGGGGAGGTGACTTAAGACCCTGGGAGGAGGCGCATCGAACTCTATCAGAAGACCCTGTTGGATAACACTCACTACCCAAGGGCTGTTGGAGATATTCTGCCAACTGTGAACGAAGTTCGAAAGCCTCCCCCCCACCGGATCGGAGTCATTGTTTTTCTTGTTGTGTTTGTTGGGGAATAAGGATATTTTTAGGTTTCCCCTTGGCACAACTCCACCTCCCGGTTTTTCCTTTTCCCTTAGCCTGGGAGGGCTGGGACTGGGAGGCTCGAAAAAAACGCTTCCTGGGAGGTCTTTGTTCGGGAAGCGTTTTCTTTCTGTCCGTGGCTTTTTCCAGGATGTCATCTAATGAGGGCCCAAACACATAGTCACCCTTAAAGGAAATGGAACAGAGTTTTATCTTTGAAGTGACGTCCCCGCTCCACATTTTTAGCCAGAGAGCTCTTCTGGCTGAATTTGTCTGGACTAGAGATCTGGCGGCCACACGGATGGATTCCAGTGAGGCGTCCGCAAGAAAGCCAGTTGCTCTATGTAAAATAGGCAAAAAGTCCAACACTTCCTCTCTCGGAGTACCCTGAGAGATGTGGTTTTCTAGCTCCTCTATCCAGTGGAAGAGAGAGCGGGCCACGCAGGTGGATGCAATATTGAATCCGAGGGCCGAGATAGAAGTTTCCCAGGACTTTTTGGGAAGGCTCTCAATCTTCCTATCTAAGGGGTCCTTTAACTGGGAGAAATCCTCGAACGGCAGAGCCGTCTTTTTAGCCACTCTAGCCACCTGAACATCTATTTTTGGGATGTTTCATTTAATTGAATCCTCATCTACCGATGTTTAAAGTCTGAAGGGGTAGTTAGCCGTTTCTCAGGCAGTTCCCACTCATTATTGATCATGTCTATTATACTTTTATGTACGGGAAACCCAGGTTGTTTCAGTATGTATGCCGAATAATTCATCTTGTATAGACTGAGGAACTGGTTCCTCCTTTAGCCCCATAGTATTCCTCACTGCAGACACCAATTCCTCAATGTATTCAGAGGAAAAAAGATATTTTCTGATTTCCGCAGATTTATGGGGTAACATCTTCCCATTTGACTGAAGATGACGTATAAGACCTTTCAGCCTCTGACCCAGAATATTCCTGGATTTTTCTCTTTTTGGGAAGTGATGGACCAGGTGAGGATGGTGGTGGTGGTGGAGGGGGGGCGAGTGTGGCCAAAGAGGTCTGGACCTTTGTCTAACCAGGGAACGAATTTCTTCAATTAGTGAAGGGTGTTCCGCCCGGATTACTTTATCCGTACAAGGTTGGCACAACTTTTTCTCCCAGTTTAAGGGCATTTTTACATTACAGGTAGCACACTTGCGTTTGGCAACGGTTTTATGGCCAGGCTTGTCTCCCTGAAACGAGAGAGGAAGCGGTATAAGAAGGTATATTTAATCTACCTTTAAATGGGACCCATCCCTGCCACACTTACTGGGGCCTGAGAAGCGCTGGGCTCTGCAGCTGCAGGGCAAGACGAATCCATGCTTAAGCAGGCTTACCTGAGACGTCTTCGCAGCTTATATAGAAAAATAAGACTGCACCAGCGCGTGGCAATTAGCCGCCCATCCTCCTCCGCGGTCCCAGGCAGGCGTGCGAGGATGCAGCGTGCCTCACACGCCGTTCGGTAGTCCATAACGCCAGACAGAATATCGCTCCTATGCAGGAGCGCCGACCCGGAAGTGAAGGCACCACGTGACTTCCGGGTCGTCGAACAGCGCGCACAGGAGGGGGAGACGCCGGAGAGCTCAGGGAGGCCTCCGGGATGGGATCACCGGCCCGCTTTACCCCCGCAAGGGGACGCAGGAGGACCGGGAATGCGGTCCCAGAATCCAGAGGAGACGGGAGCATAACGGAGGAGGAAGCCCTGGGTGACCGACCACCAGTGCCCGGCTAAGAAATATAAAGGTACACTGCCAGAGCCGGCCGCGCAGCGCACCAGAAACCTCTCCATGCCCCATGGGGGACAGGAAAGACACTGGTTAATGGGAGGTGGGAGGGGTTTTTAACCTCTTGTGCTTCCTGTCCCCCATTAGGGTATGGAGACAACCTCCTGGGCTGTCGTGGAAGGCTACTAGAGAAAGTAACGTTTTTTGTCTATGTCAAAAAAATGGACAGCGACGAATCCGTCGCTTGCTAGAATGGAAGCCTATGGGTGCAGGATCCATCAAATGACAGAATCCGGCAACAGATTCCATTTTTTTTTAACTGAGCATGCTCTGATTTATTTAGGATCCTTTAGCCAGCCCTCCTAGTCGGATCCGTAAAAAAAAAAAAAAAAAAAAAAAAAAACGGATCCGTTGCATCAGTTTTTCCACAATCATGATCCGTCGAGCCAACGGATTGTGACTGACGGCAAAAAACTGATGTGTGAAAAAAGGGCCTTGCCTAACACCCATTCCATTAAAGCCTCGGTCTCCAGTACAAAACAAAAAAAAAAATAAAAAATAAGAATAATTTAAAAAAACAAAACAAAAAAAACAAAAAAACAACCTGATCCCTCACCTGTCCAACAATATTGTCCCACGCTGTAATCCATGTCTGGGATAAGTCTTTCAACCTGGACGGTGCCAAGATAAGACAGTCCAGGCTGAAAACCACAGGAGAATGAGCTGCTGCAAGCACAGGGTCACTGACTAGCGGTGGCGTGATCGAGGTTACCCCAGGTCACCGATACTCAATCCCAGCTCACTTTGGTGCGAGTCAGGCCACTGAACTGCGGTGACCTCAGTGAGATCATCGCTAGCACCATGAGAAAAAGTCTCACTGTGCAGCTCTGAACTCCGCGAGTTCACCTAATTAATTTCTCACAGTGAGCTCACCGAGCTCAGCGCTGAAGTTTGAGACTTTTGCTCATGGTGATGGGTGTAAAGAGAGTATAACATTGTTTTTTATTTTTAAATAAAGTAAAACTATTTTTATTTGAAATAAGACTTTATTTTGAGTGTTTTTTTACTGACAATATGGCTATGGGGTTAGTAATGGAGAGGCGTCTTTTTATATTAACCCCACTTGCCACAGGCAAGTGGAGAGAGCAGACCAAAGTGTCAGAATTGGCATATCTAATAGATGTGCCTCTTCTGGGGCAGCTGAGGGCTGCTATACTTAGGCTGGGGGGGGGGGGGGGGGGACACAAATAGCCATGAAGGGGAGGTCAGGCCCGTAAGTACTCCTATCAGCCAACACCTTTGACCGAAGGTAAACTTTTTACAGCTGATCACAGCTGCTGCCTCACGCTGTCAACTGAAGCATGGGAGCCACAGTGCACCAGTGGTAATAATTAGCGAACTAACAATCTCCGAGCACTCACAAATACTCCGAGAACACCCAAGCAAGAGTGTACTCGCTCATCACTAGTAATAATCTTAACGCCAATCAGACCCACTGTTTCTCGCACCGTCATGCAGATGACCGCGTAAGAAACCCACAATGTTTGGGGTGCCCAAACCGAACACAGACTTCCTGGAGAAGTTCATGTTCTGTGCCCGAACAATAGATGTTCAGTACGGACCCCGAACTTTGCTCTTCGGGTTCGCTCATCTCCACTGTTTGTTTAAAAAAAAAATAAAAAAATTATTTCAGTGAAAAAAACTGACATTCTACCAAGTTTGAACAAGGTCTACTAGTTCTTGGGAAGGCTCTTCTGCAGTTTGGAAATAGTAAATAAATAAATAAACACTTTATAAATGTCTGCCCTCACGAGAGATTTTGGAGAGGGCGCTGAATGGCACTTTTTTGCCACAGCCCATGGCCAAGCTGTATGTGATGATTTAAGAGGCACTTGGCTGTAGCCTCCAGGACCATAGATCAAATGCAACTTTTTTAGAGTGAGAAAAATATTCCTAACATCCAGTTCATCCACTGTACAAACTAGACCTATGAAGAAGAGGAGAGTTTGTTAAAACATCGGTTTCTGGAAGCAGAACCCATCAAAGGGACTCCGCAGTACCATAGTTCATTCCATGTAGTGAAACCGAAATAAAAACAAGGATTTTTTAATTCAGCAGCGATAGTGATGTCCATGAAGCGATTGAAGATGGCACAAGATTGGCAATGGATGACATAACTGGTTATGTGACGTGTGCATATGATCGGTACTGCTGGCTAATGTACTCTCCAAACAATATGATAATGTAGAAGTGACTTTTCTGCACCTTCCGGTCCATGATCGTCATTTGTGTATCCAAGAAAACCAGACATTTTAACGCCTTTCTGCTACCGGACGGAATAGTACGTCCGATGGCAGAAGCCCCACTAATGTGGGCTCCGGCGGTTTTGAACAGCTGACATGTGCCCGCAATAGGCGCGGGCGAAATCGCAATCCACCCGCACCTATTAACTAGCTAAATGCCGCTGTCAAACTGACAGCAGCATTTAACAAGCGCATCCGACCGGAAATGCGCGTGCGTGTTTGTGTGTGTATGTATGATAGAGATATATATATATATATATGTATGATAGAGATATATATATATATATATATAGATATATAGATATATATATATATATATTTATTTATTTTTTTTTCAAATCACCCCCCTTTCGTTCTATTCAAAATAAAACAAACAAAAGTTCGGAATTGCCTGATCAATAACAAAAAAAAAAAAAAAAAAAAAAGGGATTAACGTGATCGCTAAACGGTGTAGCGATAAAAAAAAAGTTAAAACTGCCAGAATTATGCTTTTTTTGGTCGTCGCGACATTGCATTAAAATGCAATAACGGGCGATCAACAGAATGTATCTGCACCAAAATGGTATCATTAACCCCTTAATGACAGCCAATACGTCTTTTAACCCCTTCGCGCCATGCGCCATACTAGTACTGCGCTGCCGGCACTGCATTTGTGCCAGCAGCAGTACTAGTACGGCGCACCGATCACCGCGGTCTCGCGCTGAACGCCGCGGTGATCGGGTGCGGGTGTCAGCTGTATATGACAGCTGACACCCCGCAGCAATGCCCACGATCGGCGCTATCGCCGATCGCGGGCATTTAACCCCTCTGATGCCGCTGTCAGTAGTGACAGCGGCATAGAGGGGGATCGCGCAGGGACGGGGGCTCCCTGCGCTCTTCCACCGGAGAAACGCGATGAGATCGCGTTGCTCCGGTGACCCGGAAGGAGTCCCCGGATCCAAGATGGCCGCCGGACTCCTTCCGGGTCATGAAATGACCTGGCTAGCCGGCGCCTGCTGAGAGCAGGCGCTGGAAAGCCAGCTAAACTGCCTGTCAGATCGTTGATCTGACACTGTGCTATGCACAGTGTCAGATCAACGATCTGATCTAATACAGTGATGTCCCACCCTGGGACAATGTTAGAAAGTAAACAAAATAAAAATAGAATGTGTAAAAAAAAAAAAAAAAAATCCCCAAATAAAAAAAAAAAAACATTTCCCAATAAATCTATTTATGTATGTAAATAAAAAAAAAAAAACAATAAATGTACACATATTTGGTATCGCCGCGTCCGTAACGACCCGCTCTATAAAACTATCCCACTAGTTAACCCCTTCAGTGAACACCGCAAAAAAAAAAAAATAAAAAACAAGGCAAAAAACATTGCTTTATTATCATACAGGCGAACAAAAAGTGGAATAACACGCGATCAAAACGACGGATATAAATAACCATGGTACCGCTGAAAACGTCATCTTGTCCCGCAAAAAAAAAGCCGCCATACAGCATCATCAGCAGAAAAATAAAAAAGTTATAGCTCTCAGAATAATGCGATGCAAAAACAATTATTTTTTTATATAAAATAGTTTTTATTGTGTAAAAGCGCCAAAACATAAAAAAAATTACATAAATGAGGTATCGCTGTAATCGTACTGACCTGAAGAATAAAACTGCTTTATCCATTTTACCACACGTGGAACGGTATAAACGCCCCCCCTAAAAGAAATTCAGGAATTGCTGGTTTTTGTTCATTCCGCCTCCCAAAAATCGGAATAAAAAGCGATCAAAAAATGTCATCTGCCCGAAAATGTTACCAATAAAAACGTCAACTCGTCCCGCAAAAAACAAGATCTCACATGACTCTGTGGGCCAAAATATGGATAAATTATAGCTCTCAAAATGTGGTGATGCAAAAACTATTTTTTGCAATAAAAAGCGTCTTTTAGTGTGTGACGGCTGCCAATCATAAAAATCCGCCAAAAAAACGCTATAAAAGTAAATCAAACCCCCCTTCATCACCCCCTTACTTACGGAATAATAGAATGTAAAAAAATGTATTTATTTCCATTTTCCCATTAGGGCTAGGGTTAGGGCTAGGGTTGGGGTTGGGGTTAGGGGTGTGTTTGGATTAGGGTTTCAGTTATAATTGGGGGTTTCCACTGTTTAGGCACATAAGGGGCTCTCCAAACGTGACATGGCGTCCGATCTCAATTCCAGCCAATTCTGCTTTGAAAAAGTAAAACAGTGCTACTTCCCTTCCGAGTTCTCCTGTGCGCCCAAACAATGGTTCCCCCCAACATATGGGGTATCAGCGTTCTCAGGACAAGTTGGACAACAACTTTTGGGGTCCAATTTGTCCTGTTACCCTTGGGAAAATAAAAACAGGGGATAAAATATCATTTTCGTGGAAAAAAAAAATATTTTTTATTTTCACGGCTCTGCGTTATAAACTGTAGTGAAACACTTGTTGGTTCAAAGCTCTCACAACACATCTAGATAAGTTCCTTGGGGGGTCTAGTTTCCAATATGGGGTCACTTGTGGGGGGTTTCTACTGTTTAGGTACATCAGGGGCTCTGCAAATGCAACATGACACCTGCAGTCCATTCCATCTAAGTCTGCATTTCAAACGGTGCTCCTTCCCTTCCGAGCTCTGCCATGCACTCAAACGGTGGTTCCCCCCCCACATGTGGGGTATCAGCGTACTCAGGACAAATTGGACAATAACATTTGTGGTCCAATTTCTCCTGTTACCCTTGGGAAAAAAAAATTGCGGGCTAAAACATCATTTTGTGGAAAGAAAAAATTATTTTTTAATTTTCACAATGCTACATTCTAAACTTTAGTGAAACAATTGGGGGTTAAAAGTGCTCACCACACATCTAGATAAGTTCCTTAGGGGGTCTTCTTTCCAAAATGGGGTCACTTGTGGGGGGTTTCCACTGTTTAGGCACGTCAGGGGCTCTCCAAATGCGACATGGCGTCCGATCTCAATTCCAGCCAATTTTGCATTGAAAAGTCAAATGGCACTCCTTCCCTTCCGAGCTCTGCCATGCGCTCAAACAGTGGTTTATCTCCATATATGAAGTATCGGCGTACTCAGGACAAATTGCACAACAACTTTTGGGGTCCAATTTATCCTGTTACCCTTGGGAAAATAAAAAATTTGGGGCAAAAAGATCATTTTTTGTGAAAATTAATATAACATTTTTTTTACGGCTCTACATTATAAACTTCTGTGAAGCACTTGGAGGTTTAAAGTGCTCACCACACATCTAGATTAGTTCCTTAGGGGGTCTACTTTCCAAAAAGGTGTCACTTGTGGGGGTTTCCACTGTTTAGGCACATCAGGGGCTCTTTAAACGTGACATGGGCTCCGATCTCAATTCCAGCAAATCTTGCATTGAAAAGTCAAATGGCGCTCCTTCCCTTCCGAGCTCTGCCATGTGCCTAAACAGTGGTTTACCCCCACATATGGGGTATCGGCGTACTCAGGACAAATTGTACAACGACTTTTGTGGTCCAATTTCTCCTGTTACCCTTGGTAAAATGAAACAAAATGGACCTGAAGTAAAAATTTTGTGAAAAAAAAAGTTAAATGTTCAATTTTTTTAAACATTCAAAAAATTCCTGTGAAGCACCTGAAGGGTTAATAAACTTTTTGAATGTGGTTTTGAGTACCTTGAGGGGTGCAGTTTTTAGAATGGTGTCACTTTTGGGTATTTTCTGTCATATAGACCCCTCAAAGTCACTTCAAGTGTGAGGTGGTCCGTAAAAAAATGGTTTTGCAAATTTTGTTGCAAAAATGAGAAATCGCTGGTCAACTTTTAACCCTTATAACGTCCTAACAAAAAAAAATTATGTTTCCAAAATTGTGCTGATGTAAAGCAGACATGTGGGAAATGTTGTTTATTAACTATATTATGTGATATAACTCTCTAATTTAAGGGCATAAAAACTAAGAGTTTGAAAATTGCTAAATTTTCATAATTTCCGACAAATTTTTGTTTTTTTCACAAATAAATGCAAGTCATATCGAAGAAGTTTTACCACTATCATGAAGTACAATATGTCACGAGAAAATGTCAGAATCACCATGATCCGTTGAAGCGTTTCAGAGTTATGACCTCAAAGTGACAGTGGTCAGAATTGTAAAAATTGGCCCTGTCACTTAGGTGAAAACAGGCTTTGGGGTGAAGGGGTTAACTGACCTGAGATATAAGAGGATAGCCTCCCCATACAGGTGACAATCCAGCAGCTGTCGGCTGTACACTATTGCTGACAACTTGCTGCATCAACAACAATCAGTGTTTGCACCGTCCTACTCTGTTTAACCCCTTAGATGCTGTTGTCAATAGTGATTACATCATTATAAATGGTTAAAAGAGTGTGAGGGCTTCCTCTTTATCCAAATTGGTGCCCTCAGATCATAATTTTGTGGTCCAGATGTTTGCCATTGCAATTCATGACCAAATAGTGGCCTTAGAGTCTGACTGCTGTAGTAATCTGTTCAGAAGTTAGAGACATTTAGGTGGTAAAAATACACATTTTAATTTCTGTCATGTCACTTTGCATTAATTCCTGTAAAGCACCTGAAGGGTTAATAAACTACCTGACAGCAGTTTTCAATATGTCAGGGGGTGCAGTTTTTAAAATGGTATCACGTTTGGGGGTTTTCCAATATATAGGACCCCTAAAGTCACTTCAAACATGGATAAGTCCTTAAAAAAGAAATTTTGTAAATTTCCTTGAAAATATGAAAAATTGATGCTACATTTTTAAACCTCGTAAAATGCTAACAAAATAAAATAACACTTTACAAATGGTGCCGATATAAAGCCGACATGTGGGAAATGTTATTTATTAATGGTTTGCTGTGGTATGACCATCTGGATTAAAGAGATAATCATTCAAATTTAGAAAAGTGCAAATTTTTTAACATTTTTCTAAAATTTTTGATACTTTTTATAAATAAACAAAACATTGACCTAAATTTACCATTATCATAAAGTATAATGTGTCATGAAAAAACAATCTCAAAATGACTGGGATTTGTTGAAGCGTTGCAGACTTATTACCACATAAAGTGAGTGACACTGGTCAGATTTAAAAAATTTGGTTCCGTCACTAAGGGGTTAAAACGGTCAACTCGGCACACAAAAATAAGCCCTCACCCAACCCTAGATCACGAAAAATGGAGACGCTACAGGTATCGGAAAATTGTGCTTTTTTTTGTAGCACAGTTTGGAATTTTTTTTTAACAACTTAGATAAAAAAGAACCTAGACATGTTTGGTGTCTATGAACTCGTGGTGAACAAGCGGTGGATGCCGCGTCTGAGAGCACTGCAGCTCCAGGAATCTTCCTATTTGCTCATAGCAGGTTTGCCTACAACAACCACGCTGAACTAATTTTGATATATGATCGTGCAGTGATTATAATTCCCGTTACCGGCTTTCATTTAATAACCTCCTGTAACTGATGAAGGTCACAATTGACCGAAACGTTTTCCTGTATTTACTACAATAAATTTTTTCTGCTGCATCTTACCTAAAGTTGAGTGCTAGGTCTCTTACTATTAACCTATATGGTTTGGGAACCTGTCCTTAGCACCCCTTCTCTAGTAGTTCTCACGGTTAAATTTTCCTCCTATGAACTCGTAATGACCTGGAGAATCATAATGGCAGGTCAGTTTTAGCATTTAGTGAACCTAGCAAAAAAGCCAACCAAAAAACAAGTGTGAGACTGCACTTTTTTTGCAATTGCTCCGCACTTGGAATTTTTTTCCCGTTTTCTAGTACATGACATGGTAAAACCAATGATGCCGTTCAAAATTACAACTCGTCCCGCCAAACATAAGCCCTCACAAAGCCATATTGATGGGAAAAAAAAAAAGTTATGGCTCTGGGAAGGAGGGGAGAGAAAAACAAATGCAAAAACGAAGATACCCTGGGTCATGAAGGGGGTTAAAACTAAACAAAAAATCAGATATTAAATTCAGGTGGCCCCAAACACCATAACGACTGACACAAGGAAACGTGTGAACATATATTCCCTTAAAAAAACTAATCTTTATTTAGAATAATGATTAAAAAAAAAAAACACATACCCAGTGTGACCAATTGGTTAGATACCAATATATCAACATAGACCAAAAAACACCTATAGAACCCTATAATAATCCTACATTTAAACCTGCCTGACACCCTAAAAGTTCGATGTTTCGGCGCCCCCATTCAAACGAGGACTATCCTCACTCCCCTACATAGCCCTATTAGCACAGGTGGGAAAACATATACCGTATATACTCGAGTATAAGCCGAGATTTTCAGCCCATTTTTTGGGGCTGAAAGTCCCCCTCTCGGCTTATACTTGAGTCATTCTCACGGGTCGGCAGGGGAGGGGGAGCGGGGGCTGTCTAATTATACTCACCTACTGCTGGCATAGTCCCTGCAGGTCCCTGGCACCCCAGCTTCTTCCTGTACTGAGCGGTCACATGGTACCGCTCATTACAGTAATGAATATGCGGTTCCACCTCCCATAGGGGTGGAGCCGCATATTAATTACTGTAATGAGCGGTAACGGTGACTGCTCAGTACAGAAAGAAGCTGCAGCGCCGGGGAAGCAGGTGAGTATACGGGGAGGGGAGTGCTGCGCGATATTCACCTGCTCCTCGTTTCGGCGCCGCTCCATCTTCAGCATCTTCTGCAGTGACGCTCAGATCAGAGGGCGCGATGATGTGGTTAGTGCGCATCCTCTGCCTTAACGTCAGTGCAGAAGACGCTGAAGATGGAGCGGCGCCGGAACGAAGTCAGGTGAATATTGTAAGTGCGAGGGCCTGAGCGACGAGAGGAGAGTATGTGATTTTTTTTTTAATCGCAGCAACAGCAAATGGGGAAAGTGTCTGTATGGAGCATCTATGGGGCCATAATCAACGTTTGTGCAGGATTAAATGGGGCAAGTGTCTGTATGGAGCATCTTATGGGGCCATAATGTTTGTGCAGCACTATATGGGACAAGTGTCTGTATGGGGCCATAATCAAGGTTTGTGCAGCATTATATGGGGCAAATATCTTTATAGAGCATCTTATGGGGCCATAATCAACATTCGTGCAGCATTATATTGGGCAAATGTGTCTATGGAGCATCTTATGGGGCCATTATTAACCTTTATGAAGGATTATATGGGGCATATTTTAATATGGAGCATCTTATAGAGCCCATCATAAACTGTATGGAGCATTATATGGGGCTCCTGATTCAATATGGATAGTCAAAAACACAACCTACTGATGTCTCAATTAATTTTACTTTTATTGGTATCTATTTTTACTTTTGACATTTACCAGTAGCTGCTGCATTTTCCACCCTAGGCTTATACTCGAATCATTAAGTTTTCCCAGTTTTTTGTGGCAAAATTAGGGGGGGTCGGCTTATACTCGGGTCGGCTTATACTCGAGTATATACGGTAGATAAAAGAAAAATGAAAAACTGTTTCCCACAGAGGCAGATCAGCAGAAATTGTAGGAATCCTATAGCTCACACAAATATATTACTGATAAATACTAAGAAAAATACCCAGCCTTATGACAGCCTATCATGAAAAGGAATGACAAATCAAGACTCTGTTCCTGCGACAATGATAAACCCAAGAATCAACTTTACAATGTAGCCTCTATTCAGAAATAATATCAATAAAGAGCAAATCTGTTACGGGCCAGATACGCCACTATGACAGCCCTTTCCAGAGAGACAAGTAAATCCCAGGAATCAAGATCGCCATATATACTTAAAGGGACTCTGTCACCTGAATTTGGCGGGACTGGTTTTGGGTCATATGGGCGGAGTTTTCGGGTGTTTGATTCACCCTTTCTTTACCCGCTGGCTGCATGCTGGCTGCAATATTGGATTGAAGTTCATTCTCTGTCCTCCATAGTACACGCCTGCACAAGGCAAGATTGCTTTGCGCAGGCATGTACTATGGAGGAGAGAGAATGAACTTCAATCCAATATTGCAGCAACCATGCAGCCAGCGGGTAAGGAAAGGGTGAATCAAAAACCCAAAAACCCCGCCTCCATGGCTGAAGATTGTTCCCTCCAAATTCAGGTGACAGTGTCCCTTTAATTCTCTCCCGAGATATGCTAACAAATGTAAAGTCTAAAGGTACCGTCACACTAAGCGAGGTACCGTCACACTAAGCGACGCTGCAGCGTCGCTGTTTGGTTGCTGGAGAGCTGTCACACAGACAGCTCTCCAGCGACCAACGATGCTGAAGTCCCCGGCTAACCAGGGTAAACATCGGGTTACTAAGCGCAGGGCCGCGCTTAGTAACCCAATGTTTACCCTGGTTACCAGTGTAAATGTAAAAAAACAAAAAAAAAAAAACAACAAACACTACATACTTACATTCCCGGTGTCTGGTCAGGTCCCTCGCCTTCAGCTTCCCGCACTGACTGAGCGCCGGCCGTAAAGTACAGATGTGACGTCACCGCTGTGCTGTGCTTTACGGCTGGCCGGCGCTCACCAGTCAGTGCGGGAAGCTGACGGCGGGGGACCTGACTAGACAGCGGTAGGTAAGTATGTAGTGTTTGTTTTTTTAAATTTACAACGGTAACCAGGGTAAACATCGGGTTACTAAGCGCGGCCCTGCGCTTAGTAACCCGATATTTACCCTGGTTACCAGTGAAGACCTCGCTGGATCGGCGTCACACATGCCGATTCAGCGATGTCAGCGGGAGATCCAGCGACAAAAAGTGCTGGACTTTCCCCAGCGACCAACGATCTCCCAGCCTGATCGTTGGTCGCTGTCAAACAACAATTTCGTTAACGATATCGTTGCTACGTCACAAAAAGCAACAATATCGTTAACGATATCGTTATGTGTGATGGTACCTATACAAGAACAAAAATCAGATTAACTAATAAAGATAAAAATTCAAAACTTGCACTTCAAAAAAAAAAAAAATCAAAGAAAATATTTTAAGATATCAGTTAAAAAAAAAAAAAAAAAATAATAATAAAAACAAAAAAAAAGAGGTATTAAGCTTACCGTTAATTATGTTTCCAGGAGTCCATACTGACAGCACCCTGGAGGACGTCCTCCTCCCCCTTTGCTGGGACAGGAAACACACGAAAGTTCAAAAGGGCATGTCCCACCCCCAATCCTCAGTGTTGTAACAAGAACCACCTCATGGACATGCAGAAAAAAATACTTTTTTAATAGAAACAATATATATATATATATATATATATATATATATATATATATATATATATATATATATATATACACACACACATATTAGATTAGTCATAAACATATTTACTCATATGTTAAAATAACATGCATACATTTTATACCAGAACATAATACATCTTATGTCAGGCATCATACATAGAGGATCTCAGTACTACAGGGAGGGAACTACCAGTGCTGTCAGTATGGACTCCTGGAAACATAATCAACGGTAAGCTTAATACCTATTTTCCAGGACGTCCCTCCTGACAGCACCCTGGAGAGTACCAAAGCACCTCCTTAGGGTGGGATTACTGCCTGGAGAACCCTTCTCCCAAATGCCGTATGTTGACCAGACAGAACATCAAGTTTATAGTGTCTACAAAATGTATTAGCACTAGCCCAAGTGGCTGCCTTACAGATCTGCTCAAGAGATGCACCTGCTCTCTCAGCCCACGAAGTAGCTATCCCTCTAGTAGAATGAGCGTGAAGACCCCTTGGAGAAGGAAGCCCTTCAGACTGATAAGCCTCGGAGATCACTGAAGTGATCCAACGAGCAATAGAAGCTTTAGAAGCCTTCTTACCCTTATTCTTCCCTCCAAACAAAATAAACAAATTCGGGTCGATACGCCATGAGTTGGTGGCTGCTAAGTAGTCTAGAACCGCCTGTCTGACATCGAGGGAATGAAGGGCTCGTTCTCATTAGCCGGATTATTACAGAAGGATGGTAGCACGATCTCCTGATTTCTGTTTTTTACTGACCCCACTTTTGGAATAAAGGAGGGATCCAATCTAAGAACTAGACTATCTTCTCTAATCTGAAGGTAAGGGTCCCTAATACATAGGGCCTGGATTTCCCCCACTCTTTTAGCCGTAGTAATTGCCACTAGGAATGCTGTTTTACGAGTGAGTACAGAAATGGGCATATTTTCGGCCGGGGCGAAAACATCTTTACAGAGGAATCTGAGGACCAGATTTAGGTCCCAGGATGGCGAGATCTGTCTAATAGTAGGGCGCAACCTCTGGGTGGCTCTGATAAACCTGACTATCCACGGGTGAGATGCTAGGGGGTAGTCAAGAAAAGAACTAAGTGCCGAAATCTGCACTTTCAGAGAGCTAGGTTTGAGACCTTTATCAAACCCGGCCTGCAGGAAGTCTAAAATTCTAGGTAAGTCGGGAGCACCTCCCGTAACCTCAGACCTGCCACCCTCCAGACAGAAACGTCTCCAGATCTTCAGGTAAATTGCCGATGTGACTGGCTTTCTGCTGGATTTTATAGTAGAGATCACCTGATCCGATAGCCCTCTAGCCTTCAGGATGCTCCTTTCAGGATCCATGCAAAGAGATGGAGATTTTCTGGGCTTGGGTGATACACCGGACCCTGATGGATTACATCTGCTCTGAGAGGAAGCTCTACTGGGTTCTCTACTGCCAGATCCAGCAAGAGAGAGAACCAGCTCCTTCTCGGCCAAAATGGTACAATCAATATGACCCGAGCCTGATCCTCCTTGATCTTCTTGAGCACGGCTGGAATCAGTGCTAGAGGCGGAAATGCATAAGAGAGAGGTTCTGTCCACTCCTGGCTCAGAGCGTCTATCCCTTCTGGGAGATCTTGAGGGTTCAGCGAGAAGAATCTTGAGACCTTTGAGTTTCTCCTGTTTGCAAATAGGTCTATACTGGGAGTTCCCCAGTGAAGACAAAGATCCTGGAAGACCTCCTGATTGAGTTCCCACTCTGTTGCAAACACTCGTCTCCTGCTCAGATAGTCCGCTATGGTGTTTTGCGAGCCTTCTAAGTGGACTGCAGAGATGGATAGAACCGAATCTTCTGCCCAGCGGAATATTCTTCCCGCCAGCTCCTGAAGCGGATAGTGTCTTGAGCCTCCCTGATGTTTCAGGAACGACACCGCTGTAACGTTGTCGGATAGTATCCTGACATGACAATTTCTGAGGGTGTGTTGGTTCCTTCTTAACGCCTCCCAAACGGCATACAATTCTTTGAAGTTGGAGGAGTTGTGAATGATGTCTGCTGGCCATCTCCCTTGTAGGATCCTGCCCTTCAGGTGGGCACCCCAGCCCCAGGCACTGGCGTCTGTAGTTATCACTACATAGGGACTGGTAGACCATAACACCCCGATTCTTAGCTTCTCTGGTTGACTCCACCAGAGTAGAGATCTTCGTACTGGATACGTCAGCTTTAAAGAACTGTCCAGAGAAGACTGACGACGGTCCCACGTGGAAAGGATTAACCTCTGCAGAGGTCTTGAATGGAACTGAGCCCATCTTACACACGGTATGCAGGCCGTCATCAGACCTAGTACCTTCATGGCCGTTCTTATCGATGCTCTGCGTTCTAATAGAAGCCTGATCTGGATCGCCTCCAACTTGTTCTCGGGTAGCCGGGATATCCTGTTTCTTGAATCCAGACATACTCCCAGGAAGATCTTTTCGCGCTCTGGATTCAGGTCGGATTTCTGCCAATTTATGATCCATCCTAATTGTTCCATCAGTCTCACCGTTCGGGTCCTGTGATCTGACAGAATCTCTGGTGTACTTGCGATCAGGAGAAAATCGTCTAGATGTGGAACTATCTTGATCCCTTGGTTTCTCAGGAAAGCGACAATTTCTGACACCAGCTTTGTAAATACCCGAGGTGCCGAGGCAAGTCCGAACGGAAGACACTGGAACTGGTAGTGACAGGTCCCGGACGGCAGCGCCACCGCAAACCTCAGAAGTTTCTGAGATGATGGGTGAACAGGGACCTGATAATAGGCACTCTTGAGGTCGAGAGTGCACATCACAGCGTCCCGATCTATTAAGAGGATTGCAGAGCGAATGGACTCCATGCGAAACCTCTTGTACCTGACCCAGGCATTTAGAGGTTTCAAGTTTATTATTGTGCGTGAGTCGCCGGAGGGTTTCATTATAGAAAATAGGGAAGAATAGTGACCCCGACCTACATCTAGAGATGGTACTGGGATTATGACCCCTGAGGAAAGCATGTCCTCTAGGTCTAACATCATGGGAGAGCCCTGCAAGACTATCGTAGGACCGATGTATCTGTCCGGAGGAGGAGAGGAAAGCTCTATGCTGTAACCTTCTGACACAGTCCGAAGAACCCATTGATTCTGGGTGATTCGGGCCCAATTCTCCACAAAGTGGCGGAGCCTTCCACCTATAAATGTGGCGTCATTGTGTCTTAGGCTTTGAAGATGGGCCAAAGAAGAAATTCCTGCTTCTATTGCCCTGGTAGCGGGAACCTCTACTGAATCCTCTGTTGGATCTTCCTCCCCTGTAATCAGATTGTCTCCTGAAGGGGAAACCTCTCCGAAAGGACTGACCCTTTTTTGGTTTGTCCTCTGGAAAACCTTTCTTTTTATCCGAGGCTGACTCTAGGATGGTATCTAGAGAAGGTCCGAAAACCCTAGCCCCCGAGAAAGGAATAGAACATAATTTGGTTTTTGAGGCATTATCCCCTGATCAGGATCTTAGCCATACTGCCCTTCTAGCCGCATTGGATAGGGAACCATTCCTAGCTGAAAATCTGACCGATTCAGCCGACATGTCGGATAGGAAGGCCGTAGCAGATTTCATTATAGGAAGGGAGCTTAATATATCGGCCCTGGGGGTCTTATTGGAAAGGTGTTCCTCCAATTGACCCATCCACAGATACATAGACCGGGCTACCGAGGTAGCTGCTATGTTGGTCTTAATTAGGGCTGCAGAGGATTCCCAAGCCATTTTAAGCAGTATATCAGCCTTCCGATCCATAGGATCCCGCAAATTTGAAGAGTCCTCAAATGGAATGGCTGTCTTTTTGGCAACCTTTGCCACCGGAACATCAATCTTGGGAATCTCTTCCCAAAGCTTGACTTCTTCTAGCTCGAAAGGTAAGCGAGCTTTGAAGTCCTTAGTCAAAACCAGGCGACTTTCTGCCTCCTTCCACTCCTCCAGTATCATGGCCTTGATATGCTCGCTCACTGGGAAGACAGTCTGTTTACGTGACATGAGTCCACCAAACATCAGATCCTGCCTGGATTGAGGCTTTGAGGTCTCCTCGATCTGCATCGTGGATCGCACCGCCTGCACAAGTTCACTCGTATCCTCAGCCTGGAAGAGGTATTTTCTCTGGTGGTCCTGACTTCCCGAGGGAAGTTCCCCTTCCTCTTCTGAGGAGAAGTTATCGGAGGCAGACAGGTCCTCCGAGCTATATTCTGGCTCCTTATTGTTTCGTTCCCTTCTGGCTCTCTTACGGCTGGGAACTGGGCTGGACCTTTCCACGATACTGGATAAAGAAGCCTGGACTTCTTCCCGTATTAGGGACCTCATTTCTGATAGAAGTGTCGGCTGTTCGTCTTTCATAACCTTGGAAGTGCAATCTGCACACAAGGTCTTTGTATGGGTGTCCGGGAGCTTTACGTTGCATATAGGACATCTATATGACTTCGCAGCTGATTTGCCGGATTTCTTAGCTTGCGGAGGGGGGGCAGCGGGGGTTCCTTTATCCTTAAATGATATAAGATAGGGAGAAGTAATGGGAAGCCTGAATAGTATGTGTGAGTGAATAGGGGGGACAGCGCACTGCGCACTCACCCCATCCTCTGCTGTTGTACTTTCCATGATGATTCAGCAGGTCCCCGCAGCGTCCACGCTGGATTAGGAGCGATTCGGCTGCTTGTGCGTCCCACGCTGGAGCGCACACACTCTCCCCGCACTTCTACCTCGTCACCGGAAGTGACGGGATCAGATGCCGCGAAACCGGAAGTGACGCGGTTCCCTTGAACTTCCGTTGAAAGACGCTCTGCCAGACGCCGCAGCGCTCTGGATGCTACCCGCATGGAACCGCGTCGCGGCCGAGAGCCTCCCCCCGGGAGGAGCGGCCGCAACAGGAACTTGGCCTTCCTGTTCTTTGGAGCAGAGGGACACCCCCCCCGGAGGGTTTCTGCCCTGAGCCTCTTGACAGAGGGAAGGGTATTGGACGAGCCGCACGATCCCCCTGAGCTCCGGTAAGCCAGTACAGCTTCTCTCGTGCGTCCCTAGCAGGGACAGGAAAAACACTGAGGATTGGGGGTGGGACATGCCCTTTTGAACTCTCGTGTGTTTCCTATCCCAGCAAAGGGGGAGGAGGACGTCCTCCAGGGTGCTGTCAGGAGGGACGTCCTGGAAAAATAAATTTATATATAAACAGGTCCTTCTCAAAAAATTAGCATATAGTGTTAAATTTCATTATTTACCATAATGTAATGATTACAATTAAACTTTCATATATTATAGATTCATTATCCACCAACTGAAATTTGTCAGGTCTTTTATTGTTTTAATACTGATGATTTTGGCATACAACTCCTGATAACCCAAAAAACCTGTCTCAATAAATTAGCATATTTCACCCATCCAATCAAATAAAAGTGTTTTTTAATAACAAACAAAAAAACCATCAAATAATAATGTTCAGTTATGCACTCAATACTTGGTCGGGAATCCTTTGGCAGAAATGACTGCTTCAATGCGGCGTGGCATGGAGGCAATCAGCCTGTGACACTGCTGAGATGTTATGGAGGCCCAGGATGCTTCAATAGCGGCCTTAAGCTCATCCAGAGTGTTGGGTCTTGCGTCTCTCAACTTTCTCTTCACAATATCCCACAGATTCTCTATGGGGTTCAGGTCAGGAGAGTTGGCAGGCCAATTGAGCACAGTAATACCATGGTCAGTAAACCATTTACCAGTGGTTTTGGCACTGTGAGCAGGTGCCAGGTCGTGCTGAAAAATGAAATTTTCATCTCCATAAAGCATTTCAGCCGATGGAAGCATGAAGTGCTCCAAAATCTCCTGATAGCTAGCTGCATTGACCCTGCCCTTGATGAAACACAGTGGACCAACACCAGCAGCTGACATGGCACCCCACACCATCACTGACTGTGGGTACTTGACACTGGACTTCAGGCATTTTGGCATTTCCTTCTCCCCAGTCTTCCTCCAGACTCTGGCACCTTGATTTCCGAATGACATGCAAAATTTGCTTTCATCAGAAAAAAGTACTTGGGACCACTTAGCAACAGTCCAGTGCTGCTTCTCTGTAGCCCAGGTCAGGCGCCTCTGCCGCTGTTTATGGTTCAAAAGTGTCTTTACCTGGGGAATGCGGCACCTGTAGCCCATTTCCTGCACACGCCTGTGCACGGTGGCTCTGGATGTCTTCCTCAGGTTCCCCAAGGTCTGGAATCGGTCCTTCTCCACAATCTTCCTCAGGGTCCGGTCTCCTCTTCTCGTTGTACAGCGTTTTCTGCCACATTGTTTCCTTCCAACAGACTTACCATTGAGGTGCCTTGATACAGCACTCTGGGAACAGCCTATTTGTTGAGAAATTTCTTTCTGGGTCTTACCCTCTTGCTTGAGGGTGTCAATGATGGCCTTCTTGACATCTGTCAGGTCGCTAGTCTTACCCATGATGGGGGTTTTGAGTAAGGGTACCGTCACACTATAACATTTCGATCGCTACGACGGTACGATTCGTGACGTTCCAGCGATATCGTTACGATATCGCTGTGTCTGACACGCAGCAGCGATCAGGGATCCTGCTGAGAATCGTACATCGTAGCAGATCGTTTAGAACTTTCTTTCATCGCTGGATCTCCTGCTGTCATCGCTAGATCGGTGTGTGTGACACCGATCTAGCGATCCAGCGATGCGTTCGCTTGTAACCAGGGTAAACATCGGGTAACTAAGCGCAGGACCGTGCTTAGTTACCCGATGTTTACCCTGGTTACAAGCGTTAAACTAAAAAAAAACAAACAGCACATACTTACATTCTGGTGTCCGTCAGGTCCCTTGCAGTCTGCTTCCCGCACTGTGACTGCCGGCCGTAAAGTGAAAGCAGAGCACAGCGGCTGTGCTTTCACTTTCACTTTACGGCCGGCAATCACTGAGTGCGGGAACCAGACTGCAAGGGACCTGACGGACACCAGAATAATAATAATAATAATTTTATTTATATAGCGCCAACATATTCCGCAGCGCTTTACAAATTATAGAGGGGACTTGTACAGACAATAGACATTACAGCATAACAGAAATACAGTTCAAAACAGATACCAGGAGGAGTGAGGGCCCTGCTCGCAAGCTTACAAACTATGGGGAAAAGGGGAGACACGAGAGGTGGATGGTAACCAGAATGTAAGTATGTGCTGTTTGTTTTTTTTTAGTTTAACGCTTGTAACCAGGGTAAACATCGGGTAACTAAGCGCGGTCCTGCGCTTAGTTACCCGATGTTTACCCTGGTTACCCAGGGACCTCGGGATCGTTGGTCGCTGGAGAGCTGTCTGTGTGACAGCTCCCCAGCGACCACACTACGATTTACCTACGATCAAGGCCAGGTCATATCGCTGGTCGTGATCGTAGGTAAATCGTATAGTGTGACGGTACCCTAATGAACCAGGCAGGGAGTTTATAAAAGCCTCAGGTATCTTTTGCATGTGTTTAGAGTTAATTAGTTGATTCAGAAGATTAGGGTAATAGGTCGTTTAGAGAACCTTTTCTTGATATGCTAATTTATTGAGACAGGTTTTTTGGGTTATCAGGAGTTGTATGCCAAAATCATCAGTATTAAAACAATAAAAGACCTGACAAATTTCAGTTGGTGGATAATGAATATATAATATATGAAAGTTTAATTGTAATCATTACATTATGGTAAATAGTGAAATTTAACACTATATGCTAATTTTTTGAGAAGGACCTGTATATATATATTCAGATTTGGATCACTTGACATGGAATCACCTAAATTGTAATGTCATGTATTTAAGTTTCTCACCCTCTGATGTTAACGTTCTAATGATAAACAGAGTGAAAGCATAAAGGCCCCTTATTGAGAGGATCCCTCACCAGCCTATGACAGTGGGCACTGGGCACACAGGTGGTGTGTGTGAGTATTGTTATGTGCAGCACATGATGCAATCGGCTGTAAGTGACCGCTCATGTTAGTCATCCAGCACAGCAGAGTAAGCAGCCAAAGATAGAATATTAGCACAGAGAAAGTATGCAGCACTATCAACACACAGTATAAAGAACTACACAACAAAGACATCGTATACAGGCACAGTTACCATAGAGTACAGGACCGACAGTAGACATTGACTTGTACATAAGGACTATTGAGCACAGCACGAACAGAGGACCATCCCACACAGGCGTACAGAGAACTATGCCACACAGAGGACTATCCCACACAGGAGCCCCGCACACAGGAGTATGGCCCACCACAGACAGTGCGTATGTCTACCACACAGGAGTACCGCACACCACAGACAGTACGTATGTCTACCACACAGGAGTATGGCAAACCACAGACAGTACGTATGTCTACCACACAGCAGTACCGCACACAGCAGTATGGGACACCACAGACAGTACGGAGGTCTACCACACAGCAGTATGGGACACCACAGACAGTACGGAGGTCTACCACACAGCAGTATGGCACACCACAGACAGTACGTATGTCTACCACACAGCAGTACCGCACACAGGAGTATGGCACACCACAGACAGTACGTATGTCTACCACACAGCAGTACCGCACACAGGAGTATGGCACACCACAGACAGTACGTATGTCTACCACACAGCACTACCGCACACAGCAGTACCGCACACCACAGACAGTACGTATGTCTACCACACAGCAGTACCGCACACAGGAGTATGGCACACCACAGACAGTACGTATGTCTACCACACAGCAGTACCGCACACAGCAGTATGGGACACCACAGACAGTACGGAGGTCTACCACACAGCAGTATGGGACACCACAGACAGTACGGAGGTCTACCACACAGCAGTATGGCACACCACAGACAGTACGTATGTCTACCACACAGCAGTACCGCACACAGGAGTATGGCACACCACAGACAGTACGTATGTCTACCACACAGCACTACCGCACACAGCAGTACCGCACACCACAGACAGTACGTATGTCTACCACACAGCACTACCGCACACAGCAGTACCGCACACCACAGACAGTACGTATGTCTACCACACAGCAGTACCGCACACAGGAGTATGGCACACCACAGACAGTACGTATGTCTACCACACAGCAGTACCGCACACAGCAGTACCGCACACCACAGACAGTACGTATGTCTACCACACAGCAGTACCGCACACAGCAGTATGGCACATCACAGACAGTACGTATGTCTACCACACAGCAGTACCTCACACAGCAGTACCGCACACCACAGACAGTACGTATGTCTACCACACAGCAGTACCTCACACAGCAGTACCGCACACCACAGACAGTACGTATGTCTACCACACAGCAGTACCGCACACAGCAGTATGGCACATCACAGACAGTACGTATGTCTACCACACAGCAGTACCGCACACCACAGACAGTACGTATGTCTACCACACAGCAGTACCGCACACAGGAGTATGGCACACCACAGACAGTACGTATGTCTACCACACAGCAGTACCGCACACAGGAGTATGGCACACCACAGACAGTACGTATGTCTACCACACAGCAGTACCGCACACAGGAGTATGGCACATCACAGACAGTACGTATGTCTACCACACAGCAGTACCGCACACCACAGACAGTACGTATGTCTACCACACAGCAGTACCGCACACAGGAGTATGGCACATCACAGACAGTACGTATGTCTACCACACAGCACACAGGAATATGGCACACCAGACAGTATGTATGTCTACCACACAGCAGTACCGTACACCACAGACAGTACCTATGTCTACCACACAGCAGTACGGGACACCACAGACAGTACGTATGTCTACCACACAGCAGTACCGCACAAAGCAGTACCGCACACCACAGACAGTACGTATGTCTACCACACAGCAGTACCGCACACAGCAGTATGGCACATCACAGACGGTACGTATGTCTACCACACAGCAGTACCGCACACAGCAGTACGTATGTCTACCACACAGCAGTACCGCACACAGGAGTATGGCACATCACAGACAGTACGTATGTCTACCACACAGCAGTACCGCACACCACAGACAGTACGTATGTCTACCACACAGCAGTACCGCACACAGCAGTATGGCACATCACAGACAGTACGTATGTCTACCACACAGCAGTACCGCACACCACAGACAGTACGTATGTCTACCACACAGCAGTACCGCACACCACAGACAGTACCTATGTCTACCACACAGCAGTACCACACACAGCAGTATGGGACACCACAGACAGTACCTATGTCTACCACACAGCAGTACCGCACACAGCAGTATGGGACACCACAGACCGTACGTATGTCTACCACACAGCAGTACCGCACACCACAGACAGTACCTATGTCTACCACACAGCAGTACCACACACAGCAGTATGGGACACCACAGACAGTACCTATGTCTACCACACAGCAGTACCGCACACAGCAGTATGGGACACCACAGACCGTACGTATGTCTACCACACAGCAGTACCGCACACAGCAGTATGGCACATCACAGACAGTACGTATGTCTACCACACAGCAGTACCTCACACAGCAGTACCGCACACCACAGACAGTACGTATGTCTACCACACAGCAGTACCGCACACAGGAGTATGGCACATCACAGACAGTACGTATGTCTACCACACAGCAGTACCACACACAGGAGTATGGCACATCACAGACAGTACGTATGTCTACCACACAGCAGTACCGCACACAGCAGTACCGCACACCACAGACAGTACGTATGTCTACCACACAGCAGTACCGCACACAGCAGTATGGCACATCACAGACAGTACGTATGTCTACCACACAGCAGTACCGCACACAGGAGTATGGCACACCACAGACAGTACCTATGTCTACCACACAGCAGTACCGCACACCACAGACAGTACCTATGTCTACCACACAGGAGTATGGCACACCACAGACAGTACCTATGTCTACCACACAGCAGTATGGGACACCACAGACAGTACCTATGTCTACCACACAGCAGTACCGCACACCACAGACAGTATCTATGTCTACCACACAGGAGTATGGCACACCACAGACAGTACCTATGTCTACCACACAGCAGTATGGGACACCACAGACAGTACCTATGTCTACCACACAGCAGTACCGCACACAGCAGTACCGCACACCACAGACAGTACGTATGTCTACCACACAGCAGTACCGCACACAGGAGTATGGCACATCACAGACAGTACGTATGTCTACCACACAGCAGTACCGCACACAGCAGTACCGCACACCACAGACAGTACGTATGTCTACCACACAGCAGTACCGCACAGAGCAGTATGGCACATCACAGACAGTACGTATGTCTACCACACAGCAGTACCGCACACAGCAGTACCGCACACCACAGACAGTACGTATGTCTACCACACAGCAGTACCGCACACAGCAGTATGGCACATCACAGACAGTACGTATGTCTACCACACAGCAGTACCGCACACCACAGACAGTACGTATGTCTACCACACAGCAGTACCACACACCACAGACAGTACCTATGTCTACCACACAGGAGTATGGCACACCACAGACAGTACCTATGTCTACCACACAGCAGTACCGCACACCACAGACAGTACCTATGTCTACCACACAGGAGTATGGCACACCACAGACAGTACCTATGTCTACCACACAGCAGTACCGCACACCACAGACAGTACCTATGTCTACCACACAGGAATATGGCACACCACAGACAGTACCTATGTCTACCACACAGCAGTATGGGACACCACAGACAGTACCTATGTCTACCACACAGCAGTACCGCACACCACAGACAGTACCTATGTCTACCACACAGGAGTATGGCACACCACAGACAGTACCTATGTCTACCACACAGCAGTATGGGACACCACAGACAGTACCTATGTCTACCACACAGCAGTACCGCACACAGCAGTACCGCACACAGCAGTACCGCACACAGCAGTACCGCACACCACAGACAGTACGTATGTCTACCACACAGCAGTACCGCACACAGGAGTATGGCACATCACAGACAGTACGTATGTCTACCACACAGCAGTACCGCACACAGCAGTACCGCACACTACAGACAGTACGTATGTCTACCACACAGCAGTACCGCACACAGCAGTATGGCACATCACAGACAGTACGTATGTCTACCACACAGCAGTACCGCACACCACAGACAGTACGTATGTCTACCACACAGCAGTACCGCACACCACAGACAGTACCTATGTCTACCACACAGGAGTATGACACACCACAGACAGTACCTATGTCTACCACACAGCAGTACCGCACACCACAGACAGTACCTATGTCTACCACACAGCAGTATGGGACACCACAGACAGTACCTATGTCTACCACACAGCAGTACCGCACACCACAGACAGTACGGAGGTCTACCACACAGCAGTACCGCACACCACAGACAGTATCTATGTCTACCACACAGGAGTATGGCACACCACAGATAGTACCTATGTCTACCACACAGCAGTATGCGACACCACAGACAGTACCTATGTCTACCACACAGCAGTACCGCACACCACAGACAGTACGTATGTCTACCACACAGCAGTACCGCACACAGGAGTATGGCACATCACACACAGTACGTATGTCTACCACACAGCAGTACCGCACACAGCAGTACCGCACACCACAGACAGTACGTATGTCTACCACACAGCAGTACCGCACACAGCAGTATGGCACATCACAGACAGTACGTATGTCTACCACACAGCAGTACCGCACACCACAGACAGTACGTATGTCTACCACACAGCAGTACCGCACACCACAGACAGTACCTATGTCTACCACACAGGAGTATGACACACCACAGACAGTACCTATGTCTACCACACAGCAGTACCGCACACCACAGACAGTACCTATGTCTACCACACAGCAGTATGGGACACCACAGACAGTACCTATGTCTACCACACAGCAGTACCGCACACCACAGACAGTACGGAGGTCTACCACACAGCAGTACCGCACACCACAGACAGTATCTATGTCTACCACACAGGAGTATGGCACACCACAGACAGTACCTATGTCTACCACACAGCAGTATGCGACACCACAGACAGTACCTATGTCTACCACACAGCAGTACCGCACACCACAGACAGTACGTATGTCTACCACACAGCAGTACCGCACACAGGAGTATGGCACATCACAGACAGTACGTATGTCTACCACACAGCAGTACCGCACACAGCAGTACCGCACACCACAGACAGTACGTATGTCTACCACACAGCAGTACCGCACACAGCAGTATGGCACATCACAGACAGTACGTATGTCTACCACACAGCAGTACCGCACACCACAGACAGTACGTATGTCTACCACACAGCAGTACCGCACACCACAGACAGTACCTATGTCTACCACACAGGAGTATGGCACACCACAGACAGTACCTATGTCTACCACACAGCAGTACCGCACACCACAGACAGTACCTATGTCTACCACACAGCAGTATGGGACACCACAGACAGTACCTATGTCTACCACACAGCAGTACCGCACACCACAGACAGTATCTATGTCTACCACACAGGAGTATGGCACACCACAGACAGTACCTATGTCTACCACACAGCAGTATGGGACACCACAGACAGTACCTATGTCTACCACACAGCAGTACTGCACATCACAGACAGTACCTATGTCTACCACACAGCAGTACCGCACACCACAGACAGTACCTATGTCTACCACACAGCAGTACCGCACAACACAGACAGTACGTATGTCTACCACACAGCAGTACCGCACACAGGAGTATGGCACATCACAGACAGTACGTATGTCTACCACACAGCAGTACCGCACACAGGAGTATGGCACATCACAGACAGTACGTATGTCTACCACACAGCAGTACCGCACACAGGAGTATGGCACATCACAGACAGTACGTATGTCTACCACACAGCAGTACCGCACACAGGAGTATGGCACACCACAGACAGTACGTATGTCTACCACACAGCAGTACCGCACACAGCAGTACCGCACACCACAGACAGTACCTATGTCTACCACACAGCAGTACCGCACACCACAGACAGTAGATATGTCTACCACACAGCAGTACCGCACACCACAGACAGTACCTATGTCTACCACACAGCAGTACCGCACACCAGACAGTAGATATGTCTACCACACAGCAGTACCGCACACAGGAGTATGGCACATCAAAGACAGTACGTATGTCTACCACACGGCAGTACCGCACACAGCAGTACCGCACACCACAGACAGTACGTATGTCTACCACACAGCAGTATGGGACACCACAGACAGTACGTATGTCTACCACACAGCAGTACCGCACACAGCAGTATGGCACATCACAGACAGTACGTATGTCTACCACACAGCAGTACCGCACACCACAGACAGTACGTATGTTTACCACACAGCAGTACCGCACACCACAGACAGTACCTATGTCTACCACACAGGAGTATGACACACCACAGACAGTACCTATGTCTACCACACAGCAGTACCGCACACCACAGACAGTACCTATGTCTACCACACAGCAGTATGGGACACCACAGACAGTACCTATGTCTACCACACAGCAGTACCGCACACCACAGACAGTACGGAGGTCTACCACACAGCAGTACCGCACACCACAGACAGTATCTATGTCTACCACACAGGAGTATGGCACACCACAGACAGTACCTATGTCTACCACACAGCAGTATGCGACACCACAGACAGTACCTATGTCTACCACACAGCAGTACCGCACACCACAGACAGTACGTATGTCTACCACACAGCAGTACCGCACACAGGAGTATGGCACATCACAGACAGTACGTATGTCTACCACACAGCAGTACCGCACACAGCAGTACCGCACACCACAGACAGTACGTATGTCTACCACACAGCAGTACCGCACACAGCAGTATGGCACATCACAGACAGTACGTATGTCTACCACACAGGAGTATGGCACACCACAGACAGTACCTATGTCTACCACACAGCAGTACCGCACACCACAGACAGTACCTATGTCTACCACACAGCAGTATGGGACACCACAGACAGTACCTATGTCTACCACACAGCAGTACCGCACACCACAGACAGTATCTATGTCTACCACACAGGAGTATGGCACACCACAGACAGTACCTATGTCTACCACACAGCAGTATGGGACACCACAGACAGTACCTATGTCTACCACACAGCAGTACTGCACATCACAGACAGTACCTATGTCTACCACACAGCAGTACCGCACACCACAGACAGTACCTATGTCTACCACACAGCAGTACCGCACACCACAGACAGTACGTATGTCTACCACACAGCAGTACCGCACACAGGAGTATGGCACATCACAGACAGTACGTATGTCTACCACACAGCAGTACCGCACACAGGAGTATGGCACATCACAGACAGTACGTATGTCTACCACACAGCAGTACCGCACACAGGAGTATGGCACACCACAGACAGTACGTATGTCTACCACACAGCAGTACCGCACACAGCAGTACCGCACACCACAGACAGTACCTATGTCTACCACACAGCAGTACCGCACACCACAGACAGTACGTATGTCTACCACACAGCAGTACCGCACACCACAGACAGTACCTATGTCTACCACACAGCAGTACCGCACACCAGACAGTAGATATGTCTACCACACAGCAGTACCGCACACCACAGACAGTACGTATGTCTACCACACGGCAGTACCGCACACAGCAGTACCGCACACCACAGACAGTACGTATGTCTACCACACAGCAGTATGGGACACCACAGACAGTACGTATGTCTACCACACAGCAGTACCGCACACAGCAGTATGGGACACCACAGACAGTACCTATGTCTACCACACAGCAGTATGGCACACCACAGACAGTAGATATGTCTACCACACAGCAGTATGGGACACCACAGACAGTAGATATGTCTACCACACAGCAGTATGGGACACCACAGACAGTAGATATGTCTACCACACAGCAGTATGGCACACCACAGACAGTAGATATGTCTACCACACAGCAGTACCGCACACCACAGACAGTACGTATGTCTACCACACGGCAGTACCGCACACAGCAGTACCGCACACCACAGACAGTACGTATGTCTACCACACAGCAGTATGGGACACCACAGACAGTACGTATGTCTACCACACAGCAGTACCGCACACAGCAGTATGGGACACCACAGACAGTACCTATGTCTACCACACAGCAGTATGGCACACCACAGACAGTAGATATGTCTACCACACAGCAGTATGGGACACCACAGACAGTAGATATGTCTACCACACAGCAGTATGGGACACCACAGACAGTAGATATGTCTACCACACAGCAGTATGGGACACCACAGACAGTAGATATGTCTACCACACAGCAGTACCGCACACCACAGACAGTACGTATGTCTACCACACAGCAGTACCGCACACAGCAGTATGGGACACCACAGACAGTAGATATGTCTACCACACAGCAGTATGGGACACCACAGACAGTACCTATGTCTACCACACAGCAGTATGGCGCAGCAGGTCTGCAGTAAAGTGCGGCCCATGCAGGACACGTGTGTGGACATGACAGACACATGCTGGCGCTCTGTGCACTGACACGTTGCTGGCGCCCCATGTGACACGTCGCCCCTTCACGAGTGGAGATTACAACCCGACAGAACGGAGGCCATAGCCCGGTGCCGTCTCCGGTCTGCAGCCGCCTTTCATAGACGATAGAAACCACATGGCGTAAAGATGCTGAACCTGTTGAGCCCTCTCCTACTGCCCAGCCCCTCACTCCTCACCTTCCCCGCCGATTACTGCTCCATACGGCCGCTACAGCTCCCAGCCGCCGCCGTTCTGCCAAACCGGCGTATCGTACGTAATCTCCGATTCACCAAGTATGACGTCAGAGCGTCGGTAGATCAGCACGCCGGGCCAGAGGAAACGCGCTCGCGAACTCCAATAAAACGTTCAGCAGGTCGGCGGCGCGTTCCAGGGGCGTGGCGTCATGACGTAAGACGCCCGCGACGCCTTCTGTGCTCTGTGGTTACAGCAGGTTAGGACGAGGCGTGTCACAGTGACATCTATCGGCGACGAGCAGATAGTGCAGGCGAGGCGCTTTTGCGGTCGGCACTGCAGTGACGTGCGTGTGCGGTACAGCCTGTGATGAACAGCCTAACCCACAGGCGATTCACGGAATTGGCTGTGTGCACACGTTGCGGTTTTTCCCATTAAAACGCTATAAAACCACATACACTAAGCATCCCATCATTTAGAAGAATTCCACGTGTTTTGTGCACATGATGCGTTTTTTCCAGTAAAAACCGCAGCATGTTCATTAATTTTGCGTTTTTTTGCGGATTTCCCACTACAAAATGCATTGGGAAGTGTCCGGAAAAAAACGTGGCAAAAACGCATGCAGTTTTCTTACGGATTTCTTGCAGAAAATCTCCGGTTTTTCTCAGGAATTTTCTGCGAGAAATCCTGAACGTGTGCACATAGCCTAAAACATTGGGCTGTGGGAAAAAAAAAAAAAAAAATTTCCACCAAAATGTTGTTTGAGCCCCACATTTTTAATTTTCAAAAGGGATAACAAAAGAAAATGGAGACCGTAAATTGTTATAAAATTTCTCCCGAGTTTGCCAATACCTCATATGTGATCATAAACTGGGCGCATAACAGTGTCTGGAAGGAAGAGAGACATTTGGGGAGTAAATTTGGTTGGAACAGATTGCAATTGCATTTGCAGAGCCCCTGAAGTGCCAGAGCCCTCCCAACAAATGACCTCATATTGCAAACTGCAATATCTAAGGGTCACTTCCATCTGTCTGTCCTTCTGTCACGGTTATTCATTCGCTGATTGGTCTCGTCAGCTGCCTGTCATGGCTGCCACAACCAATCAGCGACGGGCACAGTCCGATTAGTCCCTCCCCTACTCCCGCTCCATAATCCCCTCCACCCACACAGGGTCAATGGCAGCGGTAACGACCCGCGGTGTAACGCACTCCGTTACCGCTGCTATTAACCCTGTGTGTCCCCAACTATTTACTATTGATGCTGCCTATGCAGCATCAATAGTAAAAATGTCATGCAAAAAATAATAAAAAAAACAAAAAACCTGCTATACTCACCCTCCGCCACCTTTCCGGCTCCTCGCCATGCTCCCGGGACTGTTCCATTGCAAGCGGCAGCTTCCGGTGCCAGGGCTGGTGTGCGACAAGGACCTGCCGTGACGTCGCGGTCATGTGACCGCGACGTCGTCATAGGTCCTGCTAACAACAGCCCTGGCACCGCAAGCTGCCACTTGCAATGGAGCGGTCCCGGGAGCATGGCGAGGAGCCGGAAAGGCTGTGGATGGTGAGTATAGCAGGACTTCAACAGGCCTTCGGAAGGTGAGTATATGTTTATTTTTTTTTAAGTCTCTATACTGCGTGGCTCTGTGCTGGGCAATATACAGTCATGGCCAGAAGTTTTGAGAATGACACCAAAATTATATTTTCACATGATCTGCTGCCCTCTGGTTTTTATTAGTGTTTGTCTGATGTTTATATCACATACAGAAATATAATTGCAATTATTATGAGTACCAATAGGTTATATTGGCAGTTAGAATGAGTTAATGCAGCAAGTCAATATTTGCAGTGTTGACCCTTCTTCTTCAAGACCTCTGCAATTCTCCCTGGCATGCTCTCAATCAACTTCTGGACCAAATCCTGACTGATAGCAGTCCATTCTTGCATAATCAATGCTTGCATTTTGCCAGAATTTGTTGGTTTTTGTTTGTCCACCCGTCTCTTGATGATTGACCACAAGTTCTCAATGGGATTAAGATCTGGGGAGTTTCCAGGCCATGGACCCAAAATCTCTATGTTTTGTTCCATGAGCCATTTAGTTATCACCTTTGCTTTATGGCAAGGTGCTCCATCATGCTGGAAAAGGCATTGTTGGGCGCCAAACTGCTCTTGGACGGTTGGGAGAAGTTGCTCTTGGAGGACATTCTGGTACCATTCTTTATTCATGGCTGTGTTTTTAGGCAAGACTGTGAGTGAGCCGATTCCCTTGGCTGAGAAGCAACCCCAGACAAGAATGGTTTCAGGATGCTTTACAGTTGGCATGAGACAAGACTGGTGGTAGCGCTCACCTCTTCTTCTCTGAATAAGCTGTTTTCCAGATGTCCTAAACAATCGAAAAGGGGATTCATCAGAGAAAATGACTTTGCCCCAGTCCTCAGCAGTCCACTCCCTGTACCTTTTGCAGAATATCAGTCGGTCCCTGATGTTTTTTCTGGAGAGAAGTGGCTTCTTTGCTGCCCTCCTTGAAACCAGGCCTTGCTCAAAGAGTCTCCGCCTCACAGTGCGTGCAGAAGCACTCACACCAGCCTGCTGCCATTCCTGAGCAAGCTCGGCCCGGCTGGTAGTCTGATCCCGCAGCTGAAACAGTTTTAAAGGGAACCTGTCACCTGAATTTGGCGGGACTGGTTTTGGGTCATATGGGCGGAGTTTTTGGGTGTTTGATTCACCATTTCCTTACCCGCTGGCTGCAATATTGGATTGAAGTTCATTCTCTTTCCTCCATAGTACACGCCTGCACAAGGCAAGATTGCTTTGCGCAGGCGTGTACTATGGAGGACAGAGAATGAACTTCAATCCAATATTGCAGCCAGCATGCAGCCAGTGGGTAAGGAAAGTGTGAATCAAACACCCGAAAACTCCGCCCATATGACCCAAAACCAGTCCCGCCAAATTCAGGTGACAGAGTCCCTTTAAGATACGGTCCTGGCGCTTGCTGGTCTTTCTTGGGCGCCCTGGAGCCTTTTTGACAACAATGGAAGCTCTCTCCTTGAAGTTCTTGATGATGCGATAGATTGTTGACTGAGGTGCAATCTTTGTAGCTGTGATACTCTTCCCTGTTAGGCCATTTTTGTGCAGTGCAATGATGGCTGCACATGTTTCTTTAGAGATAACCATGGTTAACTGAAGAGAAACAATGATACCAAGCACCAGCCTCCTTTTAAAGTGTCCAGTGATGTCATTCTTACTTAATCATGACTGATTGATCGCCAGCCCTGTCCTCATCAACACCCACACTTGTGTTAATGGATCAATCACTAAAACGATGTTAGCTGCTCCTTTTAAGGCAGGACTGGAATGATGTTGAAATGTGTTTTGGGGGTTAAAGTTCATTTTCTGGGCAAATATTGACTTTGCAAGTACAGTAATTGCTGTTAAGCTGATCACTTTGAAATTCAGGAGTATATGCAAATTGCCATTAGAAAAAATGAAGCAGTGGACTTTGGAAAAATTAATATTTGTCTCATTCTCAAAACTTTTGGCCATGACTGTACTACGTGACTGGGCAATATACAGGTCCTTCTCAAAAAATTAGCATATAGTGTTAAATTTCATTATTTACCATAATGTAATGATTACAATTAAACTTTCATATATTATAGATTCATTATCCACCAACTGAAATTTGTCAGGTCTTTTATTGTTTTAATACTGATGATTTTGGCATACAACTCCTGATAACCCAAAAAACCTGTCTCAATAAATTAGCATATTTCACCCATCCAATCAAATAAAAGTGTTTTTTAATAACAAACAAAAAAACCATCAAATAATAATGTTCAGTTATGCACTCAATACTTGGTCGGGAATCCTTTGGCAGAAATGACTGCTTCAATGCGGCGTGGCATGGAGGCAATCAGCCTGTGACACTGCTGAGATGTTATGGAGGCCCAGGATGCTTCAATAGCGGCCTTAAGCTCATCCAGAGTGTTGGGTCTTGCGTCTCTCAACTTTCTCTTCACAATATCCCACAGATTCTCTATGGGGTTCAGGTCAGGAGAGTTGGCAGGCCAATTGAGCACAGTAATACCATGGTCAGTAAACCATTTACCAGTGGTTTTGGCACTGTGAGCAGGTGCCAGGTCGTGCTGAAAAATGAAATCTTCATCTCCATAAAGCATTTCAGCCGATGGAAGCATGAAGTGCTCCAAAATCTCCTGATAGCTAGCTGCATTGACCCTGCCCTTGATGAAACACAGTGGACCAACACCAGCAGCTGACATGGCACCCCACACCATCACTGACTGTGGGTACTTGACACTGGACTTCAGGCATTTTGGCATTTCCTTCTCCCCAGTCTTCCTCCAGACTCTGGCACCTTGATTTCCGAATGACATGCAAAATTTGCTTTCATCAGAAAAAAGTACTTGGGACCACTTAGCAACAGTCCAGTGCTGCTTCTCTGTAGCCCAGGTCAGGCGCCTCTGCCGCTGTTTATGGTTCAAAAGTGGCTTTACCTGGGGAATGTGGCACCTGTAGCCCATTTCCTGCACACGCCTGTGCACGGTGGCTCTGGATGTTTCCACACCAGACTCAGTCCACTGCTTCCTCAGGTTCCCCAAGGTCTGGAATCGGTCCTTCTCCACAATCTTCCTCAGGGTCCGGTCTCCTCTTCTCGTTGTACAGCGTTTTCTGCCACATTGTTTCCTTCCAACAGACTTACCATTGAGGTGCCTTGATACAGCACTCTGGGAACAGCCTATTTGTTGAGAAATTTCTTTCTGGGTCTTACCCTCTTGCTTGAGGGTGTCAATGATGGCCTTCTTGACATCTGTCAGGTCGCTAGTCTTACCCATGATGGGGGTTTTGAGTAATGAACCAGGCAGGGAGTTTATAAAAGCCTCAGGTATCTTTTGCATGTGTTTAGAGTTAATTAGTTGATTCAGAAGATTAGGGTAACAGGTCGTTTAGAGAACCTTTTCTTGATATGCTAATTTATTGAGACAGGTTTTTTGGGTTATCAGGAGTTGTATGCCAAAATCATCAGTATTAAAACAATAAAAGACCTGACAAATTTCAGTTGGTGGATAATGAATATATAATATATGAAAGTTTAATTGTAATCATTACATTATGGTAAATAATGAAATTTAACACTATATGCTAATTTTTTGAGAAGGACCTGTACTACGTGGCTCTGCTATATACTATGTGGCTGGGCAATATACTACGTGACTGGGCAATATACCGTACTACGTGGCTCTGCTATATACTACGTGGCTGGCCAATATACTACGTGACTGGGCAATATACTACGTGGCTCTGTGCTGTATATTACGTGACTGGGCAATATACTACGTGACTGGGCAATATACTACGTGACTGGGCAATATACTACGTCGCTGGGCAATATACTACGTGGCTGGGCAATATACTACGTGGGCTGTGCAATGTACTACGTGGCTGGGCAATATACTATGTGGACATGCATATTCTAGAATACCCGATGCGTTAGAATCGGGCCACCATCTAGTCTCATAATAATGGGTTACGTAAATAAAAAATTTTTTTTTTACTCCTAGTCCGAAATGTCTCTTTTTCGCAAGAGTAACAAAAGAAATTGCATAGTAAATTGTGTGGTCCTATTTTCTGAGATTATGACTACGTGTTGTATTGGCAAACTACTGTTTGGCTGCACAGCATGGTTTGAAAGGCAATGAGCATGGCTTTCAGGGTGCAAATATGACTAGGAAAGATTGCAGATGCCATGTTCCATTTGCAGAGGCCTCAAGGTGCCAAAAAACCAGAGACCCCTCAGAAGTGAGGATCATTTTGGAAACTGCACCCCTCATTGAATTCATCTATGGTTGTGATCAACATCTTGGACCCAGAGGTGCTGCACAAAATTTAATAACATTGGGGATGCAAAAATTAAATTTTACATTTTTTCCCCATGAAAATGTTGCTTAGCCCCCAAATTTTCATAATCATAAAGGTATCAGGTAAAAATGAACTGTACAATTTGTTGTGCAATTTTTCCCATGCAAACAAATACCCCACATATGGTTAGAAACTAGTTTGGGTAAACTGCAGGGCTTGGAGACGAAGTGTCATTTGACTTTTGGAGGGCAATTTTTGCTAGAAATAACTTGAGATTTCCATGTCACAGTAAGATGCCAAACAGCAGAACAAGTGACCCCATTTTGGAAACCAATTTTTGAGCAACTCAACTAGGGGTGTAATAAGAATTTTAAACCAACAGATGATTCACTGAATTATATACACTATGTGCAGAATTATTAGGCAAGTTGTATTTTAGAGGATTAATTGTATTATTGATTATTGATCTATGTTCTCAATCAACCCAAAAGACTCAAATATCAAAGCTTAATATTTTTGGAAGTTGGAGTGTTTTTTTTTCAGATTTGGCCATCTTAGGAGGATATCTGTTTGTGCAGGTAACACTTACTGTGCAGAATTATTAGGCAACTTAATAAAAACCAAATATATTCCCATCTTACTTGATTATTTTCACCAGGTAAACCAATATATCTGCACAAAATATAGAAATAAACATTTCTGACATGCAAAAACAAAACCCCCCAAAATTAGAGACCAATATAGCCACCTTTCTTTATGATGACACTCAGCAGCCTTCCATCCATAGATTGTCAGTTGCTTGATCTGTTTACGATCAACATTGCGTGCAGCAGCCACCACAGCCTCCAAGACACTGTTCCGAGAGGTGGACTGTTTTCCCTCCCTGTAGATCTCACATTTTATGAGGGACCACAGGTTCTCTATGGGGTTCAGATCAGGTGAACAAGGGGGCCATGTCATTATTTTTTCTTCTTTGAGACTTTTACTGGCCAGCCACGCTGTGGAGTAGTTGGAGGCATGTGATGGAGCATTGTCCTGCATGAAAATCATGTTTTTCTTGAACGATACAGACTTCTTCCTGTACCACTGCTTGAAGAAGTTGTCTTCCAGAAACTGGCAGTAGGTCTGGGAGTTGAGCTTTACTCCATCTTCAACACGAAAAGGTCCCACAAAGTTCATATTTGATACCAGCCCATACCAGTACCCCACCTCCACCTTACTGGTGTCTGAGTCAGAGTGTAGCTCTCTGCCCTTTACTGATCCAGCCTCTGGCCCATCCATCTGGCCCATCAAGAGTCACTCATTTCATCAGTCCATAAAACCTTTGAAAAGTCAGTCTGAAGATATTTCTTTGCCCAGTCCTGACGTTTTATGTTTCTTGTACAAAGGTGGTCGTTTTTCAGCCATCCTTTCCTTGGCCATGTCCCTGAGTATCGCACACCTTGTGCTTTTTGTTACTCCAGTAACGTTGCAGCTCTGAAATATGGCAAAACTGGTGGCAAATGGCATCTTGGCAGTTTCACGCTTTTCCTCAATTCATGGGCAGTTATTTTGCACCTTTTTTGCCCAACACGCTTCTTGCAACCCTGTTGGCTATTTGCCATGAAACGCTTGATTGTTCCGTGACCACGCTTCAAAAGTTTGGCAATTTCAAGACTGCTGCATCCTTCTGCAAGACCTCTCACAATTTTGGACTTTTCAGAGCCCGTCAAATCTCTCTTCTGACCCATTTTGCCAAAGGAAAGGAAGTTGCCTAATAATTAAGCACACCTTATATAGGGTTTTGATGTCATTAGACAACACCCCTATGTATAAAAAGTATCATGTGATCAAAATACAACTTGCCTAATAATTCTGCACACACTGTACTATTGGGCAGTGAAGAAAAAATAAATACATTTTTAACACTAAAATGAAGTTTTAGCCTCAGGTTTTCCATTTTCACAAGGGCAAATAGGTAAAAATTGCTCCAAAATTTGTTGCACAATTTCTCTTGGCAATACTCCATTTGTGACTGTGCAGTACTGTTTGGCCAGAAGGCAAACCTGGGTATGGAGCTCAGATTTTCCTAGAATAGATTGCAGACTTCATTTGCAGATCTCGCAAGTATCAGAACAGTAGAAACCCCCGATGCTATAGGCAGTGGGGCATTTAGGTTTAAGAGCGCAGAATTTGCTGGATTTCTTTCGTGGGTAAGCCATCATGTTTTTTCTGAGCTTTTAGGGTATGTGCACAAGTTGCGGATTCCATTGCAGATTTTTCTGGGCGGATTTTGCAGAATCGGCAGGTAAAATGACCTGCGTTTTACCTGTGGCTTCCCTGCAGGTTTTCTGCGGATTTTGCTTGCGTTTTTATACCTGCAGATTCCTATAATTAAACAGGTGTAAAAACGCTGCGGTTTCCGCACAAAGAATTGACATGCTGCGGAAAATTAACCGCTGCGTTTCTGTGAGGAATTTTCTGCAGCATGTGCATAGCGGATTTGGTTTTCCATAGGTTTACATGGTACTGTACACCGCATGGAAAACTGCTATGGATCCGCAGGACCAAATGTGCTGCGGATCCGCAGCTAAATCCGCAACGTGTGCACATACCCTTATACGATCAATAATGTGGACACTGCCTATATTTTTGTTAAAGGGTACCTGTCACCCCCCCCCCCCAGGCGTTTGTAACTAAAAGAGCCACCTTGTGCTGCACTAATGCTGCATTCTGACAAGGTGGTTCTTTTAGTTTGGGTCCCTGTCACAGCTGCAATTATCGCTTTTGAAATTTGTCCCTCATACCGTGAAATCGCCAGAGGAGCAGGTCTTTCCCCCCTAATCCAGACGCCTCCCAGCCGTCACTTCATTAGCGTCCCCGGCGCCTGCGCTGTAAGTTCGAAGGGCAGCGCAACTGCGCATGCCCGACGAAAAAAAAAAAAAAATAACAGTGCAGGTGCCGGGGACGCTAATCAAGGAAGAGGAGGCAACGCCCGACAGGCAGAGGCCATGAGTGACAGCTGTGAGGCGTCTGGATTAGGGGGAAAGACCTGCCCCCCTGGGAATTTCGAGGTATGAGGGACAAATTTCAAAAGCAATTATTGCAACAGTGCCAGGGACCCGAACTAAAAGAGCCACCTTGTCAGAATGCAGCATTAGTGCAGCACAAGGTGGCTCTTTTAGCTACAAACGCTTGGGGGGGAGTGACAGGTTCCCTTTAAGAGATGACAGGCTTGAGTTGAAGCTTTTAGCATTAACATTTTGCATCACTTTTATGGCTCTGTTCACATTTATCCTGTGCTCTCCACTGAGCACTTACATCCTGGTTCCCATCTAAACGCATCAGGGATTTTGTCTTTTTCAGAGGTTTACTTGGAAACCTCAATGTAAGTGCTCTGCATACAGCTCATAATACATGTGAACCGAGCCTTACTGTGACATTTGGAAGACAGAATGAACAAATCAACAACAGTTCAAGAATTGCTTTTATTTTTTACATTCACCGTGCAATGTAGGTGATCAGAAGGCTTCTTCGGATCATTCTGATTACAGCAATACCAAATGTAGAAAACTTACTTTTTGTTAAAAAATTTTTTTTTGCATCACCATATTTTTGAGAGCTGTTATTTTTTCTGCCAACAGTTGTGTGGGGGCTGGTGTTTTGCAGGATTGAAGTTTTTCTTGGTACTATTTTGGCGTACATAATTTTGGTCATGCGATTTAGGATTTTTTTATGCGTTTTACGCCTTTACGCCGTTCATCATGTGGTAAACAGGATAAGACTGCTTTAATCACTGGGTCAATAAGATTACATCAATACCACATGCATATAGTTTTTCTATGTTTTGCTGCTTTTACACAATAATTTTAATCAGAAAAAATTGTTTTTGCATGGCCCTATTCTAAGATGTGGACGTGTCAATACCAAATATGTGTTCTTTGATTATTTTTAGATATACGTATTAGCATAATTTTTTCTGTTCTAGTTTTATCATACTTAATACTTAACTCAGGAATACATCACAGGAATAAAAAATAAACTATGACAGAATCACCTCAGCGGGATTTACACCAAGTAAAAACATTGCCTGTTTCTGACAGGAGCCAGGTCCTCTTTTAAGTATATGTTATAAGTATTTGTTCTAGACGTAAGTGTCCAGGAGTACATTTTTTCCATTTCCGACATATACAAAGCAATGTATTCTTGGTCTTTAGAATGTCATTTATGGACTTTTATCTCCTGGATTTTAAAGATCATAAAAGCCTAGCTTTTGTTTTGTTTTTTATTCATAGGAGGATTTGTATGTTGAATGTTAATCACTGCTTTAAATTTTGTTTACATTTGTAAATCTCATTTCTTTGCTAATTAATAGAATATGCCTCGGAAAAAAAATCAGTCCCATTCACCTTCATGAACAGCACCAGACTTTTCCATAGGATTATAGTTCAGATCCACTTAAGTGAATGGTGGCTCAGCTGCCATGTCACAATGAAACTGCTGCAGACTGACCCTGCGATGCTTTGGAGCGCTGGTTCCTTCAATTGACAAGCATTATCATTCAAAAGGAAATTGTAGAAGTTATAAATTGCGCTCCACAGCATCATCAGAGGACATAATTCACTGTCTTCTGCACAGACCCTGCCCTTATTATGAAGCGTAAGCCTCTTTACCTGACATGATCTACAACGTGATTTCTAATGACCATAACACCACTTGTCAATTGAAGGGACCGGCTGCTCCAAAGCATCAGCAGGATCAATATAGAGAACAAGCATTTTACATAAACTCCTCCCTCATCAGGCGCAGAGTGACATGCTCCTCTCACTGTCAAAATCCGGTATCCAGATAAGTGATGGATCTGACTCCTGCAGAAAGTAGTGCCTAAATGTCAAAGGTTCATGTGACCCACGAAATTAGCTCTTCAAAAAGGGCAGCTAATGAAAGGAAATTAGAAAAGCTGTAGTCCAAGTATATATAGAAAACAGCGTGAATAATTAAAAGTTAATTTCCAGCAACACTGATTATTAAAAACGTTGTAAAGATGGTTAAAAATTAAGAAAAAATGCTGCTGTGTTCCTGAGCTGTCACAGGAGGAGATGTCATCTAAAGCTCATTACTCACTGCTGGTGTTCAATGCACAGGTTTCCTGCCTTAAAGGGAACTAGTCACCCCCAAAATCGAAGGTGAGCTAAGCCCACCAGCATCAGGGGCTTATCTACAGCATTCTGGAATGCTGTAGATAAGCCCACGATGTATCCTGAAAGATGGGAAAAAGAGGTTAGATTATACTCACCCAGGGGCGGTCCGGTCCGATAGGCGTTGCAGTCCGGTCCGGGGCCTCCCATCTTCTTACAATGACGTCCTCTTGTATTCACGCTGCGGCTCCGGCGCAGGCATACTTTGTCTGCCCTGTTGGGTGCAGAGTAAAGTACTGCAGTGCGCTGGGCCTCTCTGACCTTTCCTGGCGCCTGCGCACTGCAGTACTTAGCTCTGCCCTCAACAGGGCAGGCAAAGTACGCCCGCGCCGGAGCCGCAGCGTGAATACAAGAAAACGTCATCGTAAGATGGGAGGCCCTGGATCGGACCGCGACGCCCATCGTACCGGACCACCCCTGGGTGAGTATAATCTAACCTCTTTTTCTCATCTTTCAGGATACATCGTGGGCTTATCTACAGCATTACAGAATGCTGTAGATAAGCCCCTGATGCTAGTGGGCTTCGCTCACCTTCAATTTTGGGGGTGACAGGTTCCCTTTAACAGAAGATAGCCCATGTGTAAAGCACAGCCCTCCATGCAGGGGGCAGGACTTGGGATTCTCCGCAAGATGTCAGTGACTGGGGATGTGGTACAGAGAGGATACAATGAAGGCATAGAGGCAGTACAGGTGCCACAGCACAAGTAATTTAAAGAACAAATGGTCAGAAGGAATGGTGCTGGGCATTCCAGAGCCCTAGATTAGAATACATTATAGTACTCACTGCTCGCCTATGAGCTTGTGTGGAGTCAGTGTTAACACATGTAATATTACTGACTGCAGGACACATTCTAGGTGAAGTGGGAGGAATGTTATGAAGAAAAAAACGGCACAATGACTTATCCACCTTGAGGAGTAGTGTACTACTGCCAGGAAAATGGAGCCATGGGAGGATAGCTGCTGAACGCTATGAATAGCCAATATCACACTGCATGTGAACAGAAAACTGCCCATGGCGAAAGCAGAACAACTACCTGGTGAAGAAGAAACCACATTTTGAAGACAACCATGTTGGGGCATTAGGAGAGAAAAGCCATGCTGGTGATTAGACCAGTTCAACCATTTGTAAGGAATTCTCAGAAGTCATAGGTAAAAGAACAGTGTTGTATACTACCTGGATATCTGAATTTACATGATATCTGACCAGGTACTTGTTTTTTTCTGGTTATTCATGTATTGTATAGGATTGCATCAAATACTTAATCCGGAATTTTTAATACATTTTCTTTAAGAGGACTCCCCTATAAATGAGCATACTTTTTGAATGGAGATGTTGCGCAAAATACTGGGAAAAATAACACTCCATAGATGCCATAACACCAGAATAATGAGATTTACTTCTTGTTAAGAGCCTGTAGCAGACGAAGAAGATGTAAGAAGAGATTAATTATATCAAGGTAGAGGTTGATAGCAGCTAGGATATGCTCCTCCGGGGATAGTTTGTGCATTAGCACATGTGTATCATAGATGATGAACCCACAGAAGAGTAATGCTCCGCCTGCAGCCATGACTAGTTCTATAGTCTCGCTATAAAAGAAAAGCTGTGAAGACAGAATTCAGAGATAGTTAACATTCTTCCGAAAGGATCTTTGTAACATATATCTATGTTCCCATCACAAACAGGGTGGGAGAAGCTGCTGGCTTGGTTCTTAGTGGCTATGAAGGCATGTTTTTCTCTGAAACGCGGCAGCATTTCAGAGTCACACATCTAGCTGAGACTGAGTATAAAAATAGTGACTGATACATGCTGCCTGATCTATAGTTCAGGTTCCTTTAACTTTGCCCTTGGGGCAGTCACTTTAAAACTGAATCTGCCAGAAGCATTTCACCGTCCCCAAAACTATTAAAAAGTGCACGTAGCTCTTTCAAAGACAACTCCAGGAATACCTGTACATGGTCAATCTGATCCTCCATTCCTGAGAAATCAGCATTTGAATTGTCACTTCCACTCTACTTCCCAGCTAGTGACCCCTCCTGCTTGACTGAAAGCCACTAAGCGGTGTGACTTCAGACAAAGGAGCCCTTCATTTCTCAGTAACTGAAGAATGGACTGGTCATGTAAAGGTGTTGCTGGAATTGTCTCAGAGAGCTATAGATTCAAATAATTTTGGGGGTGAAATTCTGGTGATAGATTCCCTTTAAGCGGTCCCTGTAAAGATGGAGGTTAATGTCGATTTTCTTCAATTAAACAAAATGACTACATCTCTGTAAAGTAGAAAATGAAAAAGACTTTAATCATTGAACCTTAAAAGGGGTTGTGCCACCATAAATGATACATTTAATTAAGCAGAAAGTCTAAACAAATGTTCCTCCACCTTCCATAGTGTGTGCAACGTACGCAAAAAGCTCTCTGCGCTCCCAGAATGCTGAGAAGTGTGTGCAGTGATAGACACTTCCCGCACTCACACACACAGGTCTGAGAGCGAACATAGGACGCAGAATGCTGGGAAGCAAGTGCAGTGATAGCAGACTCTTCCCGCACTCACATAGGTCTGACAGCGAACATAGGATGCAGAATGCTGGGAAGCGAGTGCAGTGATAGCAGACACTTCCCGCACTCACATAGGTCTGACAGCGAATATAGGATGCAGAATGCTGGGAAGCGAGTGCAGTGATAGCAGACTCTTCCCGCACTCACATAGGTCTGACAGCGAACATAGGATGCAGAATGCTGAGAAGTGTGTGCAGTGATAGCAGACACTTCCCGCACTCACACAGGTCTGACAGCGAACATAGGATGCAGAATGCTGGGAAGCGAGTGCAGTGATAGCAGACACTTCCCGCACTCACATAGGTCTGACAGCGAACATAGGATGCAGAATGCTGGGAAGCGAGTGCAGTGATAGCAGACACTTCCCGCACTCACATAGGTCTGACAGCGAACATAGGATGCAGAATGCTGGGAAGCGAGTGCAGTGATAGCAGACACTTCCCGCACTCACATAGGTCTGACAGCGAACATAGGATGCAGAATGCTGAGAAGTGTGTGCAGTGATAGCAGACACTTCCCGCACTCACACAGGTCTGACAGCGAACATAGGATGCAGAATGCTGGGAAGCGAGTGCAGTGATAGCAGACACTTCCCGCACTCACATAGGTCTGACAGCGAACATAGGATGCAGAATGCTGGGAAGTGTGTGCAGTGATAGACACTTCCCGCACTCACACAGGTCTGACAGCGAACATAGGATGCAGAATGCTGGGAAGTGTGTGCAGTGATAGCAGACACTTCCCGCACTCACATAGGTCTGAGAGCGAACATAGGATGCAGAATGCTGGGAAGCGAGTGCAGTGATAGCAGACACTTCCCGCACTCACATAGGTCTGACAGCGAACATAGGATGCAGAATGCTGAGAAGTGTGTGCAGTGATAGCAGACACTTCCCGCACTCACATAGGTCTGACAGCGAACATAGGATGCAGAATGCTGAGAAGCGAGTGCAGTGATAGCAGACACTTCCCGCACTCACACAGGTCTGAGAGCGAACATAGGATGCAGAATGCTGGGAAGCGAGTGCAGTGATAGCAGACACTTCCCGCACTCACACAGGTCTGAGAGCGAACATAGGATGCAGAATGCTGGGAAGTGTGTGCAGTGATAGCAGACACTTCCCACACTCACACAGGTCTGACAGTTCGGTGAGACCGTTCTGCTTCACCTGTGCTCTCTGTCAGAGCTGTGTGAGTGTGATTGCAGACAGATGCTCCCCATGCTGACACAGGTCTGACAGCGAACATAGGATGCAGAATGCTAGGAAGCGAGTGCAGAAATAGCAGACACTTCCCGCACTCACCCAGGTCTGACAGCGAACATAGGATGCAGAATGCTGGGAAGTGTGTGCAGTGATAACAGACATTTCCTGCACTCACACAGGTCTGACATAGCTCGCAGGTGGAGCAGACTGATTTCACTTAGCTGACAGAGTTGTGAGTGCACGAGCGCCTGTCAACAATCACAGCACACACCTCAGCATTCTGCATCCTATGTTCGCTGTCAGACCTGTGTCAGCTTGGGGAGCATCTGTCTGCAATCACGCTCACACAGCCCTGAAAGCGCGCACAGGTGAAGCGGAACGGTGTCACCCAGCTGTCAGACCTGTGTGAGTGCGGGAAGTGTCTGCTATCACTGCACTCGCTTCCCAGCATTCTGGAAGCTTCTCACATACTTTGCACACACTGGAGGTGGAGGAATTTTTTTTTTTTTTTTTATGTTGACAGGAACTGCACATGCGCGGCCACCTGCTCAGACTCACGGATGGACGGATAAAGCTCGCAGACGAAATAACGCCATGGGGCCCATTGCAGAAGATGAAAGGTTGTTATTTTTTGAACGGAGCATAACATTTTTAAATAACTAAACTACAAAAACCATTTGTTTACACATTTTTCTGCTTAACTAAAAGTATTCTTTGTGGTGGCACTACCCCTTAAATACTTTTTTTGTTAACAGATTTAAAAAAAAAAAAAAAAAAAAATGTAAAAATGAAAATATATACCGTATATCTTTCCCCATGTTACAAGAAGGAACCGTTCTCCAGTGTAAAATACGTCACAAAACAACTCTCTGCTTTCTTTCAACAGTGCCAGACTAGTCTAAGGCTATGTGCGCACGATGCGGAATTAGTGTGGATCCGCAGTGGATTTTCCGCGCAGAAATGCTGCAGTTCCGCAACGGGGTTTAAAGTACAATGTAAATCAATTGGAAAAATAAAAAGGTGTGCTAATGGTGCGGAAAAATCCGCATAAAAACCGCTGCGGATCAAAAGAAGTAGCATGCTACTTCTTTTGTGCGTTACTGCAGCGTTTCTGACCCCTTCCATTATAGAAATCTGCAGGGGTAAAAAAACGCAGAAAATCCGCACAAAATCCACATAAATTCCGCAACAAAAACACACAAAATCTGCATAAAATCCGCACTTGCGTTTTCTGGCAGGAGATGCGGATTTTGTGCGGAAAATTCTGCACCCCAAACCGCAACGTGTGCACATAGCCTAAAGGTTGTTTTTAGTAGTACAACTAAACTCCATTGAAGTGAATAGGAATGAATTGTGAACGAAGTGCACAGATACATTTTACATGGCGATTTTTATTTCAGAGACCCCTTTACTCACCCTTAAAAATCCAGCTATGACCAAAATCCACAGACCAGCAAAGAGCCTGCAACAATAAATTGAATCTATTTATTTTGGATGGCTGGTTACTCTTTTTCTAAAGTATCTTTTCATAGAAAATTATTAACATTTGACAAAATACAAATAATACAATCTCCAAACAAAAAAAATCCTAATCCTAAACTATGTAATTGTTTAGTTTCTAATTATACTTCTAAAGAGTATATAAGTATAACATTGCCACAAAGGTGGCAGAAAACATTCTGCGTCACAACAATCCCTCCAAGAGTGGGAACCATTTATTAACCATTTCAAAGCACCTTCTTTATCAGAGGTCCCCAACGGTGGCTCAGGAGTCACATGTAGACCCGTGATGTGCAGCTCATGGCTGTCTGCTAATTTGCTGCATTAGCGCCATCACCATCAAACAGCTATGAAGAGCATAGCCATAGCTCATCCAATTCAAGACGAGCTTTAGCATTCTCTATGCTAGAAAGCACTCTCCAGTAGCTGACTGGATTAAGATTTCAGGTGTAGTGCAAGGAGGCGCACACCACTTAGACACTCCAGATTTATGTGTTTTTTTTTTTTTTTTTTCATTCTTTTTAGGGACCACACATTTCAAGTGACTTTGGAGGGGTGGGGGGCGGCTATGTGACAGAAAATACCCAAAAGTGACACCATTCTAAAAATTACACCCTTCAAAAAACACATTCAAGAAGTTTATTAACCCTTCAGGTGCTTCACAGGAATTAAAGGAATGCGGAAGGAAAAAATGAACACCAAAATTTGTTTTAAAATTTCTCCTGAGCATGCCGATACCCCATATGTGGGGGAAAACTATTATTTGGGCGCACAACAGGGCTCGGAAGGGAAGGAGCACTGTTTTACTTATTGAACGGAAAAATGGCTGTAATCGAGAACAGACACCATGTTGAATTTGGAGAGCCTCTGATGTACCTAAACAGTGGACCACCCCACAAGTTACCCCATTTCAAAAAACCACCCTTCAAGGATTTTTATCCAGGGGTATAGTAAGGATTTCAAACCCAAAAGCTACTACACAGAATTTGATAACATTAAGTCATCATTAGTGTTGAGTGCAAGTACCCTCTACTTGAGTTTACATCGGAGTGCTCTGATATGCACTAAGTATCGAAGTACACATATATACATACAGTATATACATACAAACATATATACATATATAGTGAGGCAGTGACCGGTGTTATATGCAAGGGTCGCTATGTGTCCCCCAGGATGCGCACAGAAGCATATGGAGACCGTAGGAGTGCATTGCAGTCACAGGCATAGCAATGCAGAAGTAAGTGTTGATCTTGGACAAGCTATTTATGCAAGGTAGATTTAAGAAAACCTGCTCTGGGCTTTTATCTTTTAAATGGACTACAGGATGGTAGTGGGGCAGTCAGATTCATCCCCGGCCCCGGGTTTTCCATGTGGCCAGTGGGTTCTTTTTGTAAAAATCCCTGCAGCAGAGGGTTGGGTGTGTCAGTTTTGGTCTTGCAAGCAGCCAGAGCAGAAGGCTCTGCAGAGCTCTACCTGTGTGAGGCAACACAGGGCCAAGCGAAGTCAAAAGGCCTGGCACCCTCAGCGTACACGGCGGTACAGTCGACCACGGCAACAGGTCACGGACTGTCTTTGCTTTCCCGGCTGCGATCCGGAGGATACCGCGTGATGTGCACTGTGCGAGTTGGGACATTATACACGTTTTGCTGTGAACTTTCCTGTGGTCACTGCCTGCACAGAGGAGGGGTTGCAAAACCTCACAGGCACATACCAGTCCTTGTATGTACAGAGACAGCAAAAAAATAAATAATGCTGCAATAACGCTGCGTGTGAACATGCCCAAGTTTAATTACATGTGTAGAACTAGAACCAGTTTACCCTGCCTTCGTATGACTCCTTTGATCACACAGACACCAATGTTTATAATCGCATACATTATTTTCGTAGGTATGTATTTCAGTAATGCAGGAATAGAAACGTACCCAGCTCCAAGCTTGCTAAAGTCCCTCTTTGACTGGAATGTAAATGCCGTGAGACCAAAGAAAACAGCGGTTGTCAATATAAAAGCCTGAAGAACCACTGCCACATCATAGAAGGTTACTAAAGATGGGAAAAAAATAGGATTAAATTATTGAAGACATAAGAAAAACAAAATAATGGTCACTGACAATGACTAAGAGATATCAATGTGTTACCTGCAATGCCAACTGTTATGGCTTCTAAAAGGGTCTGAAAAATAAAAGGACAAAGCAGTTTATTAAATCCCGTGTGCAAAATCAATTACACAGCAAATTTACAATATGTACTAGTTATTACACTCTTAGTGATATACAGTTCTCATAAATAGAGTAGTCAGATAAAAACACTTATTCACCAGATAGTTGATAACCATTGATCAGAGGAGGACCAACTGCTGTCACCCACACCAATTAGAGGAACGGGAAGCTTTTATCCCCATTAGAATGGATTGGTAGTGCGCATACCTGCCAGCCGCTCCATTCTCTATGTGGCTGCCGAGCTCGGCTTTTTCTGGCAGCTCCTTAAAGAATAAATGTTGAATTAGCCCAAAATTTAGCATTTGGGGCTAAATCAAAATTTTATAACGCTGCGTGATGAAATAAAAGATACGCCTTTCCCACACAATGTTGGTTTTGCCCCAAAAATACTCTATATGTGGTCAAAAACTTCTTTTGAAGGCACATACTACAGTCCACATTTTGCTGGAATGTTTGAGGGTGCCATGTTACATCGGCAAAGCCCCATAGGTGCCAAAACAGCAGAACATCCATAAGTGACCCCATTTTACAAACTAAACTCTCAATGAATTCATCTAAGCGTGTGGTGATCATATTGACGTGTGTGTCGTAGAAATTTATAATATTTTGGATCACATTTATCATGCACTCTACGCTGAGCACTTCCTTTGGGGTTTCCACTGAAATATCCAAATGACGTGATTCAGATGAAACCCCCAAGGGATCAATTTACTATAAATGAGGCAGCAGACTTACTCTGGACTGCACCTGACCTCTGTTCAGCGGCATCATTTACAAAAGTGCACAAAACTGGTCAACAGCACTTTTATGCGCGCTTAAAAAGACTGACAGCGCCAGATTATAAGCCAGATGGCGTCCAGTGTCTCCATCTGCCTCATTTATAGGGAATCTTTTGCTGGGGGTTCCAACTTGAATCACGCAATTCAGAGAATAACGTGGAAACCCTGGTGTGTGCTCAGTGTAGAGCACAGGATAAATGTGAGCATAGTCTTACTGCGATCTTTGGGAGGCAGAATGAACAAATCAACAGCAGGTTAAGATTTATTTTTCTACGCTGCTCCATGTGAAGTATAAGTGATCAGACAACTTTATTCCGCGGGGCGGGGCGATTAGAGCGATACCAGATTTATATATTTTTTTTTATGTTTGGATGCTGTCACACACACTAATGCTATGTGCACACGATGCAGATTTGCTGCGGACCCGCAGTGGATTTTTCCGCGCAGAAACGCTGCAGATTCGCACTGTGATGTACAGTACAATGCTATTCAATGGAAATAATAATAATCTTTATTTATATAGCGCCAACATATTCCGCAGCGCTTTACAGTTAAACAGTTTCAAACAACAGTCATAAGTAACAACGTTAACAATACAATAATTAAAGCGAAACAAGACGACCCTGCTCGTGAGAGCTTACAATCTACAATGAGGTGGGGGAGATACAAAGTACAAGTGTGTATTTACAATGTTGTATTTACAATGATGGTCCAGCCATCTTCAGGGGGTGGGGGATAGATTGAGATAGTGAATGGGCCACACACACACACAAACATAACATGACTGATTACTGAATGTGATAGGCCGCTCTGAACAAATGTGTTTTGAGCGAGCGCCTAAAACTATGCAAATTGTGGATGGTCCTAATATCTTGGGGTAGAGCATTCCAGAGGATTGGCGCAGCACGGGAGAAGTCTTGGAGTCGGGAGTGGGAGGTACGGATTAGTGCAGAGGTTAGTCGAAAGTCAGTTGCAGAGCGCAGAGGTCGGTTAGGCCGATAGACAGAAATGAGGGAGGGGATGTATGGGGGTGCCGCACTGTGGAGAGCTTTGTGAGTGAGAACAAGTACTTTGAATTGTATCCTGTAATGAATGGGCAGCCAGTGTAACGAAAAAAAAAAAAGCTGTGCAGATGGAAATCAGTGCGGAATTGCTGCGGATTTCAAAGTAGTGCATGTCACTTCTTTTGTGCGGATCTGCAGCGTTTCTGCACCCCTCCATGTTAAAAATTCGCAGTGGCAAAATCCGCAGAAATTCCGCATAAAAACCGCACAAAATCCACGGCAAATCCGCAGCTGCGGATTCTGCCAGGAGATGCAGATTTTGTGCAGAAAATTCTGCACCTCTTTTCCTACATATGCACATAGCCTTAAAGACAATTTTTTTGCATCACCATATTTTGAGAGCCATAATTTTGTATATTTCTGCCAACAGAGTCAAGTAAGGGCTTTGTTTTTGCGGGACGAGTTGCCGTTTTTATTGGTACCACTTTCGGGCACATGCCATTTTTTGATCATTCTCTATTCTGATTTTTGGCAGGCAGAATGAACAAAAGACAGAAATTCAGACTTTTCTTTTTATGCTGTTCACCACATGGTGAAAGTGAGAAGACAGCTTTATTTTTCTGGTTGGTACGATTACGATGATATCACATTAAGAGAATTTTTTTTATATTTTGCTGCTTTTACAAAAAAACTTTTATAGAAAAATAGGGATTTTTGTGTTACTCACCGTAAAATCCTTTTCTCCGAGACGCTCATTGGGGGACACAGGACTGTGGGTGTATGCTTCTGCCGCCAGGAGGCTGACACTAAGAAAACGTGAAAAAAAAAGTTAGCTCCTCCTCCATCGTATACACCCTGACACTGGCTACCAGAGACTCCAGTTTGGTGCAAAAAGCAGTAGGAGAACAAAACACAAAAAATGATATAACAGCATAAATATGGAAAACTTATGTCTAGAAAAGATCCTACTGACTAACAAAAACAGATACAGCCAAAGCAGCCAACAGGCTACCAGGGAGGGAGCTGTGTCCCCCAATGAGCGTCTCGGAGAAAAGGATTTTACGGTGAGTAACACAAAAATCCCTATTTCTCCTTCGCCTCATTGGGGGACACAGGACGGTGGGATGTCCTAAAGCAGTCCCAGGGAGGGAAATTAACTCACCAGTAGTAATTATTCGGATAATTATTCTCTAAAAGTGCGCCACCGCCGCTTGAAGAATCCTTCTACCCAAACTTGCATCCGCAGAGATCTGGGAGTGGACATTATAATGTTTGACAAACGTATGCAGACTAGACCAGGTTGCAGCCCTACAAACCTGATCTGCTGAGGCCTGGTGCCGAATCGCCCAGCAAGCCCCCACTGCTCTAGTGGAATGAGCCTTGATTCCAGCCGGAACCATCATGCCCTTGGTACGATAGGCCTCCTGAATGGTTGCCCGTATCCACCTGGCCAGGGTGGATTTTGAGGCCGCACAACCCTTCCTGCGACCTTCCGGAAGGACAAACAGAGCATCTGTCTGGCGAAAAGGAGCCGTTCGGGAAACCTACCTCCTCAGTGCCCTCACCAGATCCAACGTATGGAGAGCTTTTTCTACACGGTGCGTAGGCGCAGGACAAAAAGAGGGCAGAACAATATCCTCATTGATGTGGAATGAGGAAACAACCTTCGGCAAAAAAGACGGTGCTGGTCTGAGCACTACCTTGTCCTGATGAAAATGAAGAAAGGGAGAACGACAGGTGAGGGCTGCCAGCTCTGATACCCGCCTTATGGAGGTTATGGCCACTAAAAATACAACTTTCCAGGAAAGGAGAGTCAAGGAAATATCCTGAAGAGGCTCAAAAGGAGCGACCAAATTAAGGTCCCAAGCATCCAAAGGAGTCTTATAAGGAGGGACCTTATGAGCGACACCCTGGAAAAAAGTTTTGACCTGAAGATTAGTAGCAATCCTGCGCTGAAAGAAGACAGATAAGGCCGAGATCTGCCGTTTAAGAGTACTTGGCGCAAGCCCGGAATCCAGGCCTGTTTGAAGAAAGGCTAGAATGTTTGGGACGGAAAAACGCAGAGGGTGCAGCACGTGCTTTCTACACCAAGCAAGGAAAACTTTCCAAGTGTGATGGTAGATTCTGGCCGAAACAGTCTTACGTGCACTGATCATAGTATCTGCTACCTCTTGGGAGAACCCTGCCTGAGTTAAAACCCAAGATTCAACGGCCAGGCCGTCAAACGTAGGACCCCTGAGTTCTGGTGGTAGATCGGCCCTTGCGAAAGAAGATCTGGCCGATCGGGGAGCCGCCATGAAACCCCGGCGAGAAGCTGCACCAGGTCTGCATTCCAGGTCCGACGAGGCCAATCCGGAGCGATCAGAATAGCCAGTACTCTCTGCCTTGATTTTCTTGATTACTCTCGGGAGCAGAGCCAGAGGCGGGAACAGATAAGGGAAGAGAAATTGGTTCCAAGACAGTACTAGCGCATCTACCGCGATAGCCCGAGGATCTCGGTACCGAGAGACAAATCTGGGTACCTTGGCATTGCCCTTGGACGCCATTAGATCCACGTCTGGCGTCCCCCAACGATGGCATATCTGCAGAAAAACCTCGGGATGGAGAGACCATTCCCCGGAAGCTAGACCCTGACGGCTTAGGAAATCTGCCGCCCAGTTCTCTTCGCCCGGAATGTGGACTGCCGAAATCAGAGTGATTTCTCTCTGCCCGGAACAGAATCTGTTTTACTTCCTGCATGGCTGCCTCGCTGCGAGTGCCCCCCTGGTGATTTATATAGGCCACAGCTGTGGCATTGTCCGATTGAATTCGGACAGGGCGACCCGCCAGAAGATGGTGGAAATGTCGCAAGGCTAGCCGAACTGCTTGGATCTCTAAGAGATTGATGGGGAGGGCTGATTCCTGAGGGGACCAGAGCCCCTGAGCTGTGTGATGGAAGAACACTGCTCCCCAACCCAGGAGACTGGCATCTGTTGTGACCACTAGCCAATTGGTTGGGGGAAAGGGCTTCCCCGAGGAGTGATGAGCTGTTTAGCCACCAAGAGAGGGACTGCCTGACCTGGAGAGACAACCGGAATCTGCGGTTGAGGGAGAAAGGATTTCTGTTCCACACTGCCAGCATAGCTTGCGAAGGGCGAAGATGAAGCTGCGCAAAAGGAACTGCCTCTATAGTTGCAACCATCTTTCCTAACACCCTCATGCAAGACCGGATCGTATGAGAGTACGGTTGTTGAAGCTTCCATACTTCCTGCCGAAGGGCGAGGACCTTGTCCTGGGGGAGAATTGAAAGGGCTTGAGAGGTGTCGAAGATCATGCCTAAAAAAGAGATTCTCCGAGATGGTTGAAGGGATGACTTCCTTAAATTTATTAGCCAACCTAGACGAGAAAGGGTGTCCAGAGTGATGCTGACATTTTCCCTGCAAGATTGAAAAGTCGCCCCTTTGATCAGTAGATCGTCTAGATAAGGCAGGACAACTATGCCCCGGGAGTGCAGAATGGATACTACAGTTGCCATGACTTTTGTGAACACCCTGGGGGCGGAGGCCAGCCCGAAGGGTAAAGCCGTGAATTGGAAGTGCTGATCGTTTAAGGCAAACCGGAGAAATCTTTGATGAGGTGGAAAGATGGGAATATGTAGATAGGCGTCTTGAATGTCTATTGAGGCCAAAAACTCTCCCTTTTCTAGCGAAGCGATGACAGACCTGAGGGATTCCATCCGAAAGTGATGAACGCGGACAAACCTGTTAAAAAGTTTTAGATCTAGAATAGGCCTGACTGTTCCATCATTTTTGGGGACTACAAAAAGATTGGAATAAAAGCCCCAAAACCTTTCCTCCCTTGGAACAGGAGAAATTACTCTGCGGAGACGAAGGGTCTCTATGGAGTTGTACAGGTCTTGACGGAGAGACTCGGACTTGGGAAGACGGGATGGGAAGAACCGGGGAGGAGGTAGACGGACCAGCTCTATCTTGTAACCTGAAGATACAAGCTCCCCCACCCACCGGTCGTGGATTACCTGAAGCCAGACCTGGTGAAACAAAAGAAGACGTCCGCCTACTCTGTTGGAGGAACCCCGAGGAGGCCTCCAGTCACTTAGCCGAAAACCTTTGAGTCCTAGATCCTCTGGATCTAGTTGACTGGGAACGCATTCTTCCCCCCTGGTTGGCCGAATAGGGGAACCGAACGTCTCGGTCCTGATTGGGTCGACCCTGCGCAGCAGAACTCGATGCTGGAGCCCATCTAGCATTGCGAAAGGGTCTGAAACGAGCCTGAAATTGGCGGCGAAAAGGCGGTCTAATCCTCAGCTGAGGAAGAAACTTACTCTTCCCTCCTGTGGAATCCGAAATCAGCTGATCCAGTTTTTCACCGAACAAGCGACCACCCTGATACGGTAGAGTAGTAAGCGATTTTTTAGAAGTAGAGTCAGCCCGCCATGATCTTAGCCAGAGAGCCCTTCTAATAGCAATAGCATTAGCCGCCGCTGCAGAGGCACAATCTGCAGCATCCAAAGATGCATTAATCAGATAACTGCCAGCCAGAGCTATCTGAGATGACATCTCCGCCAATTCTGCTGACAAATCACTCTCTTGAAGAGCCTTTGTTAACGACTCTGACCAAGACATCATAGCCTTAGTAACCCAGGTAGCCGCGAAGGAAGGGAAAAGCGCTGAACTAGAAGCCTCGAAAACGGAGCGAGCCAAGCTCTCAATAAGACGATCCGTAGGATCCTTAATTGCCGAGCCATTAGGGAGAGATAGCAATGTATTAGAGGCTAAATGGGACACCGGAGGATCCACAGCAGGATTTTCTGCCCAATTACTACAAAGTTCAGTAGCAAAGGGATACCTAGCTTTCAGAGCCCTAGGCCCTGAAAAGCGTTTGTCCGGGTGTTCTCGGTTACGGCGAATCAGGTCCTCAAATTCCGGATGAGAGGAGAATACCCTGTGGGCCCGTTTTGCCCGCTTAAACGAGACCTTATGATCCGAGGATGAGGCAAGCTCTTCCTCTATTCCCAGGGACTGATTGACAACCTCAATGAGGCTATCTACCGACTCCTGAAAACAAGGATTCTCAAAATTAAGGGACCCTTCAGACTCAGTCTGTCTCAACTTCCCCGCTCTCTGCAGGGGAAGGAGAACGAGATACAGAGCTCCAGGATGCGGAAGCACCTGAGGGCCTGGGAGACGCAGTGCGAATCCGCTTTCCACGCGTCTGTCTAGTGCGAGCGCGGCCCCTGCAAGCCGGAGGCTCCTGAGACCCCGAGGCCCTCTCCGAGACAGATGGACTGCTGGCCCAAACTGCCGGGGTCTGAAGGGATTTGATTGCTTCAGTAAGGGACGCCATCGTTTGCGACAAAGACGTGACCCATTCTGGCGGAGCTGCCTCAGAATCCTGAGGGGCAGAAGCCGGAGGGATTGCTGGGGAGCTGGCAGGGGGGCTCCTGGGCGCGTTCAGAGTCACAGGCCTCGCAGCGGCGATTACTCTGGGCGTGCGGGAATGGGGCACGACAATTTACACAACCGGTAAATAGAACCGTGTGAGACTTAACTCTTCTAGACATAACGATCCGTAAATGCTATACCCGGGGCCAGAGACTGGGACAAAAAATACTGCTTCAGCCAGCTGGAAGGAGAAGCACTTACCCCAGTCCTGTGTCCCCAAGAAAGTAGCGACAGATCCAGACGCACTCTGCGGAACAAAAGGATGCTGCTTTTATCTTCTTCAGAGCCCTTTGAGCCGATGTCAGGGGGAGGGACCGCCAAACAGCGCTGCGGCCTGTAGTAGGCCTAAAGCCGGGACCTCAATTTCTCCCCCCCCCCGAGTGAGGAAGGGCGGAACCGGAAGTGGATGCGCCGGAAGGGGAGGAGCCTAACGGCGCGGTCTGCTGGGCGGAAGCCCGGGCCCTGTGCTGCCCGAAGATGTCCCCGAGCATTCTGGAGACCTGGCCCACCTGGTCACCTGGAGGTGATAGTGCGGCACCAGCCGCACGTAGCGCCGCCGCACCATAGCGCCGGCCGCAACACAGCATCGGCGGCACCGCAGCGCCGGGTACCGAGACCCCACCACAGCGCCGCAGAAACGGCCGCCGAAAGAAAGGGGTCGGCAGCAAAGGAGCGCTGCAGAGCCGCAGCACAATCCGAACACGGCGCAGGCAACGGATCCCCCCCCAGCACTGGAGAGCCCCCGCCGTCGCAAGATGCCAGGGGCGTAAGGTAAAACCTAAAGCGCACAGTCAGGAGCCCCCCCATTGTTAGATGCCAGCAGGGCGAGGGGGGAAGCAAAAAAGACGGTGCAGGAGCCCTATCTCCATTATCTAGGATAAGGAGAGGGACCGTCCACCACCCCATCTATCACCGCAGCAGAGCAGGGGTGTAGAAATCCGGGGGGAAACACGGACGTCTAGGGGCACCTGTACAGCCCAGGGTCTAAATACCTTAGGGTGGTCAGGGCCAAGTCCGGTGCAGAATCCCACGTAGCGGGAAAGGGTACGTGGATATGGAATCACACGTGCTTGCCCGTTGATGGTTTTGGGGAGATCGGACCCTCAAAAGGATCCGTCGCCCCTTCAATTCATAGTGTTGAAAAAAAAAGGAGTCCAAAGGAACAGGACTCAGAGGTGTGCCTCCTTGAGACACTAAGCATAAACTGGAGTCTCTGGTAGCCAGTGTCAGGGTGTATACGATGGAGGAGGAGCTAACTTTTTTTTCACGTTTTCTTAGTGTCAGCCTCCTGGCGGCAGAAGCATACACCCACAGTCCTGTGTCCCCCAATGAGGCGAAGGAGAAAAATAATTATTTCTGCATTGCTATATTCTAAGAGCTATAGCATTTTCATTTCTCTGCTGATGAAGCAAAATGGTGGCTTGTTTTTTCTGGAACAAGGTGACGTTTTTAGATATACCTTTTTTTACATTTGACTTTGATTGCATTTTATTCCACTTTATTTGGCATTATGATGAAAAAGCATAGTGTTTTTTTTTTTTTTTTTTACAGAATTCACTGAAGTGGTTAATTAACGTGACAGTTTTAGAAGTGGTGTTGTTCCGGACCTATCGATACCAAATATGTGGTTTGTTTTTTAGCATACAATTATCTATTTATTGGTTTATTTTTTCATTTATTTTTACTTAGTCCCTCTATGGAACTTAAAACTTTGATTACTCTGATGATCACTGCTATAATGCACTGCATTAGCACAGCAATGCGTTATACCGGTCTGTGCTGCACTGACAAATAGCCTTTGCGTACCAATGCGTTCCAATAGACAGTAATGCGGCGGTTTTTTTATGAACTCGATCTGCAATCATCCGCATGCGCATGACTGCGCATAATTGACGCCGCAAAAAATGCAACATGTTGCGTTCGCCGCACACAGCGAAACGACGCATGCATACGTATCCGCACGAGGACGCATGTATGTCCCTGCATAAACCATGTTAAAGATATGTGCGCATGCGGATCAAACGCTGCGCACAGATACGCATATGTGAACAAGGCCTTAGACCATGCTCCAGCAGCTGAAAGATTAAGTCATGAAGACTACAGGTTACCATGGCAACGATGAGGCCCTCCGATGATGTTGCAGGGGTGCCGATCATATGGGAGTGTGGGCACCGCTCCTGACAGTGATTACGCGGACATAGCTCCTGTGCCTACACGATAGCCATGAAGTTACGTCATTTTGCTGAACCCCTTCCTGACCATGACAAACTTACGGTAAGTCATATGTTATGAAGAGGTTAAAAAAAGAAAAAGGGGTTGTGCAGCACCTTCCTCTTCCACCTGGGTGTAGAGAGGGGTTTTTGCATGCAAGACAGTTGCCTTATGTCCACAAATCAGGCCTGTCGAGTCGGTAAGCCAAATCACCAACTGACATTTTCCTGACCCCGACTCCACAGCACTGCCTCAGTACTGAGCATGTACATACCCCGACCCCACAGCACTGCCTCAGTACTGAGCATGTACATACCCGACCCCACAGCACTGCCTCAGTACTGAGCATGTACATACCCGACCCCACAGCACTGCCTCACTACTGAGCATGTACATACCCTGACCCCACAGCACTGCCTCACTACTGAGCATGTACATACCCGGACTCCACAGCACTGCCTCACTACTGAACATGTACATACCCTGACCCCACAGCACTGCCTCACTACTGAGCATGTACATACCCTGACCCCACAGCACTACCTCACTACTGAACATGTACATACCCCGACCCCACAGCACGGCCTCACTACTGAGCATGTACCTACCCCGACCCCAGAGCACTGCCTCACTACTGAGCATGTACATACCCCGACCCCACAGCACTGCCTCACTACTGAGCATGTACATACCCCGACCCCACAGCACTGCCTCACTACTGAGTATGTACATACCCCAACCCCACAGCACTGCCTCACTACTGAGCATGTACATACCCCAACCCCACAGCACTGCCTCACTACTGAGCATATACATACCCCAACCCCACAGCTCTGCCTCACTACTGCGCATGACCCCACAGCACTGCCTCACCCCTGAGCATGTACATACCCCAACCCCACAGCTCTGCCTCACTACTGCGCATGACCCCACAGCACTGCCTCACTACTGCGCATATACATATCCCGACCCCACAGCACTGCCTCACTACTGAGTATGTACATACCCAGACCCCACAGCACTGCCTCACTACTGAGTATGTACATACCCAGACCCCACAGCACTGCCTCACTACTGAGTATGTACATACCCAGACCCCACAGCACTGCCTCACTACTGAGTATGTACATACCCAGACCCCACAGCACTGCCTCACTACTGAGTATGTACATACCCAGACCCCACAGCACTGCCTCACTACTGAGTATGTACATACCCAGACCCCACAGCACTGCCTCACTACTGAGTATGTACATACCCAGATCCCACAGCACTGCCTCACTACTGAGCATGTGCGTAAAGTGCAGCACAGATTAATCTCCACTATAAGCCGAGATTCTTAGATCAAGAACAGAACAGACATTTATAGGACATTACATAAGTTCCTCAAATTATTAATACATTTACAGCACATCCTGCACTACTACTGAACAAAATTTATTATATATTTCAGGAGTCGGTCCATTTCATATCGGCTCCACAGCCCTGCCAGGAATCATTCTGCACATATCCCATTATTTGACAGCGCAGTAAACCTCATTTTCAAGATCTATGTTCTCAGGGGATGGAGACTATAGTTTAGCTCTAAAGGCTGGAAACCTGTCCTGACCCAACATGGATCACAGCTGAGAGTTTGGTGCAATGTGTCAGAAAAGGCTATCCTCTGTGAACAAAACACATCAGCATTTTCCATTAACAAATAAAAGGCAAAGTAAATGGCAGTGAGATCAAACAAAAGGTTAATCTGCAAGTTACAATGGTTTTCCCATGAACAAAGTGCATTTTAATCAGATCTGGAAATAATAAATTTCCGCAATTGGATGTGTTTAAATAAAATGTTCCTGTGCTGAGATAATCTTAGAAATGTGCCCCTGCTGTGTACTGTGTAATGGCTGTCTGACCGTACAGGGACATGGTCTGATCAAACCACAGCTCTTGGGAAGGGGATGGAGCAAAATAGTATACAGATAGGATCGCAGCTGATGCTGTGCGGTCCTTTCTGTGAGGTAAAAAAATGCCATAAATCAGCTGAGAAAAGCTCAGAAAAAAAAAAAGTTACACACTTTCCTGTGAGTGTCAGAGGGAGCTCACTGATGGATTCTCATATAAAGAGGTCAGCCACTTGTCTTGTTGGTCAGTTTGTGAGGAAAACTGCACCAGCGCTTCAGCCCATAAAATGGCTGCTGGTGGAGGGAAGTGTGACCAGGCTTATCCATTATTCTCCTGAAAACATATTTCCATTGTGAGGCGTTTTACAACTGGAGGAGGCCGATAGACTGGTCTGGTTACATGTTCCTCCACTAGCAGCTATTTTATAGACAGAAATGCTGTTCAGTTTGGGAGAAAATTGTACTGACAAGAGAAAATGGCCGACCTCTTTACCTGAAAATCCATCAGTGAGCTCGTTCTGTCAGTTGAACAGGAAAGTGTGCAACTCTTATCTGGGTTTGTAAAAACAACTCTTATCTGTGTTTTACAAAGCTTCTCTCAATTAATTTATGGCTACAGACTACATTAACCCCTTCATGACCCAACCTATTTTGACCTTAATGACCTGGCCGTTTTTTGCAATTCTGACCAGTGTCCCTTTATGAGGTAATAACTCAGGAACGCTTCAACGGATCCTAGCGGTTCTGAGACTGTTTTTTCGTGACATATTGGGCTTCATGTTAGTAGTAAATTTAGGTCAATAAATTATGCGTTTATTTGTGATAAAAACGGAAATTTGGTGAAAATTTTGAAAATTTCGCAATTTTCACAATTTGAATTTTTATTCTGTTAAACCAGAGAGTTATGTGACACAAAATAGTTAATAAATAACATTTCCCACATGTATACTTTACATCAGCACAATTTTGGAAACAAAATTTTTTTTTTTGCTAGGAAGTTATAAGGGTTAAAATTTGACCAGCGATTTCTCATTTTTACAACGAAATTTACAAAACCATTTTTTTTAGGGACCACCTCACATTTGAAGTCAGTTTACGGGGTCTATATGGCTGAAAATACCCAAAAGTGACACCATTCTAAAAACTGCACCCCTCAAGGTGCACAAAACCACATTCAAGAAGTTTATTAACCCTTCAGGTGCTTCACAGCAGCAGAAGCAACATGGAAGGAAAAAATGAACATTTAACTTTTTAGTCACAAAAATGATCTTTTAGCAACAATTTTTTTGATTTCACAATGGTAATAGGAGAAACTGAACCACGAAAGTTGTTGTCCAATTTGTCCTGAGTACGCTGATACCTCATATGTGGAGGTAAACCCCTGTTTGGGCGCACGGCAGGGCTTGGAAGGGAAGGAGCGCCATTTGACTTTTTGAATGAAAAATTGGCTCCACTCTTTAGCGGACACCATGTCACGGTTGGAGAGCCCCCGTGTGCCTAAAAATTGGAGCTCCCCCACAAGTGACCCCATTTTGGAAACTAGACCCTCCAAGGAACTTATCTAGATGCCTAGTGAGCACTTTAAACCCTCAGGTGCTTCACAAATTGATCTGTAAAAATGAAAAAGTACTTTTTTTTCACAAAAAATATCTTTTCGCCTCAATTTTTTCATTTTCACATGGGCAATAGGATAAAATGGATCCTAAAATTTGTTGGGCAATTTCTCCACAGTACGCCGATACCTCATATGTGGGGGTAAACCACTGTTTGGGCACACGGCAGGGCTCGGAAGGGAAGGCGCGCCATTTGACTTTTTGAATGAAAAATTATCTCCATCGTTAGCGGACACCATGTCGCGTTTGGAGAGCCCCTGTGTGCCTAAACATTGGAGCTCCCCCACAAGTGACCCCATTTTGGAAACTAGACCCCCCAAGGAACTTATCTAGATGCATATTGAGCACTTTAAACCCCCAGCTGCTTCACAGAAGATTATAACGCAGAGCCATGAAAATAAAAAATAACTTTTCTTTCCTCAAAAATGATTTTTTAGCCTGGAAATTCCTATTTTGCCAAGGGTATTAGGAGAAATTGGACCCCAAATGTTAAGAGGGGAAACACACAAGCGCTAATCCTAAACCCAAGGTCCCTAGCAGCTGGAGTCAGAGCAGGTAAGTGCCAATCCTGCTATAAAGGTACTACAAATAAAAGTTACAGCTGAACCGCGCGTAAAGGGACCAGAAACACATGTAAAAATAAGCAAACACTCGTACAACCAATAGAAATGGTACCTAGGGGGCTTATAGAGGCTGGACAGAACCAACCAAGAAGCGGACAGAACCGCGAGGATCCACCCGGGGCCACTGTACAGGAGCGACTCAATTACCTGCACTAGTACTGTGGTGGGCCCCCTACCAGATCTAAAGTATCAGATGAAAAATACTATTCTACAAGGGGACAAAATTATAGGGGAACATTTACCGGCTGTCCCAAAATTTGTGTTTAGGAAGGCCAACTCTCTAGGCAGCCTAATAGCTCCCACTATTAAACGACTATTAAACCATCTGCTGAGCAGAAGCTGCAAATGGGTACCCATAGAGGTAGTAGGCCGGGATTCACACCCTGTGGCAGGTGCTACGGTTGTAAAAATACCGCTTTTAGTAAAACGTGCCAGTACACATTCACGGACTCGGACTCTCTGCATGAATTTACCATCAAGGAGAGCATTTCTTGCTTGTCCACAAAAGTAATTTATCTTATTGAGTGTTCGTGCAGGAAGTTGTATGTGGGCCGCACCAAGAGACCACTCATGGTGCGGATCAAGGAGCATTTGGTTAATATCCAAAAAGGTTTTGTGGGCCACCCCCTCTCACGACATTTTAGCGAGAAACACGACAGATCCATAAAACACATGCGTTTTCTCGGGATCCATAAAATACAACAAAATATGAGAGGGGGTAATAATACAATCTATGTCCAGGATTGAATCGAAATGGATATTTTCCCTCAACTGCCTTGCACCCAAGGGCCTTAATCATGGGCTGGAACTATTTGCTTTCTGACTATTGTGGGGGTCACACACCATTTTTTTCCACCCAACCATTCATTATCCTGAGCGCACCCACTTTACTCTTCCCCTGGTGATTCTGGGGGAGTATTTCAGGTGGGGCCATTGTATGGGGACTCCTTCCTCGAATTTCCTGTACGGGTGCATTTTATTAACGAGCAAGGGACATTGTTCTTATTTTTACTTTGATACATGCACTTTGCATCTTTTATTATTATATATTTATTTCCTAATATTTTCATTCTATTTTATATTACACTATTTTGAATTTTAAAGCTTATTTATTAAAAGATGTTTTTATTTCATTTTATCATATTTATTTATTCACCTGTTTATGAATATTGTTTTCCTCTCTGCCCTTCTAGTAAACAAGATTCATCTAGTACACCCACACGCTGCTACGATCATTTGCATTATTTGCATTATTCATTTATTTATTTATCGATTACCCTCTTTTTCGTTATCTCTAGGTGGGTGGCTCGGTCTCATAGGGTTAAACAGGGTTAAGTGGGGGCTGTTTGGCACTATACCTTTACATTCTGCCACCACTCTCATATATGGGCAGTCCAGATTACTGGGGATAGGGGCGGTTCGTTTTTTTGGGGGGTTGATCCACAGGGCTCCTACATAAATCATCTGAGCACCCAGGGACCGGTAACCCTGACGAAGGAGGACGTAGTTCCTCTGAAACGCGTTGGTTAATTCTGGTCCCAGTACCGCTCCGTAGCTATGACGTCACACGCTGAGTCTTCTGTCGGCCATCTTCCCCCCGCTCGTATCCAGGGACTCCACCGGCCGGGGCTTTCCCTGGCTCTACGTAGCTACTGCACAGCGATCCTGTGCCTGCTCCCCTGTAGGTTCGCCTGTGCGTCCAGTCCTTTCCTGTATCGGGGCTTCCCTGCGCATCACCCACGTGCATTTATCCATTGTCACACCCACCTCTCGGTGCAGCGCAGCGTCGCAGCCCCTCCAGGTTTGCTGGCCTGCACGGTGTTCCATCCACCTAGTTCCGGGCTCTTTACCACAGAACTACATGTGCGCTCATCTTGCTGACGCCGCTGCATCTATGTTCTGGTAAGTCCGCTATCTTCACACATTTGTGTTTTTATTTGTATTTATCATCTGATACTTTAGATCTGGTAGGGGGCCCACCACAGTACTAGTGCAGGTAATTGAGTCGCTCCTGTACAGTGGCCCCGGGTGGATCCTCGCGGTTCTGTCCAGCCTCTATAAGCCCCCTAGGTGCCATTTCTATTGGTTGTACGAGTGTTTGCTTATTTTTACATGTGTTTCTGGTCCCTTTACGCGCGGTTCAGCTGTAACTTTTATTTGTAGTACCTTTATAGCAGGATTGGCACTTACCTGCTCTGACTCCAGCTGCTAGGGACCTTGGGTTTAGGATTAGCGCTTGTGTGTTTCCCCTCTTTTTGTTTCTTATTTGTCGGTGCCCACACACTACAGCAGCTTTTCCATGGCCATCCACGCCTTATGGATGGATAGGTACCACAGAATGTCTTTTATCAAAGACAAATTTTCCTTTAATGGTCCATCTCCCTCTGAATCTATTAAAACCAGGGATCTATTGAAATCCCTAGAAAAATTGCTTCATATAGAAATGAGGGACATGTGGGAAGTCGCTTCACTTGAGAAGTACGCCCAAGCCCACATTGTCCCAAAAGGTTTAATTATATACAAAACTCTAGCAGGGGACTTTGGAGACCCCACTATACAACAAGAGTGGGACAGTTTGTTCAAATCCTTCTCATTTAGAACATTACAATTTATTATAGATAAACGAGTAGCAAATATTGACAAAACAAGTCGTTTAATCGAACAAACTTTTGAACAACTCCATAATTGTAACCTCTCTAAGAGCACACAGGACCTGGCTGATAGTATTCTATATAGACTTAAAGAAAAGGAAATTCTAAATAAAAAAAATCAGGAAATTCCAAAGAGATAACGTACCGGAGGAAATATATTTGAATTATGCCACCACAACTAGGTCTGGTGACACATCCTCAATAAATACCCTGCAGAAATCTGAAGAACTTATAGTGCTGGATGAGTATAACGTAACACCTACACCGGAGGAAATAGACCTTTCTTCAGTATTTTCCACATATGCTGAGTCTAATTCTACACAGTATACTCCGGTACTCACACGGAACAAGACCCACCTGGGGTCAGCAGCTACCTCTAACCAAAATAGAGATCAAGATAATATCTTGGAGATCTCAATATATCCTAGTACACCCCTTCATGGAGACTTAAGTACACATGAGGATAATACCCTGAGCCCTACAGTCCCTACGGATACCACCAATAGATTTTTTCCATTGTCTTTGGGTGGAGACGGTACCGTACCTACTACTACACAAGTGGCTCAAGAACCACATAGTGACCTAGAGTATGTATCCCCTCAAGTCAGATCTATGGATAAAGTGAGAAGGGGAACCCATAGAACACAAACTGGTAGGAATATTAATGAAGTCCTAGTTCCTGGATCTCATAAGAATACATTACTCAAAAATAGATCCAAAACCACCAGGCCTGATAGAAGTAAAGGGATGGGTACTATACCTAAAAATATGACAGCACCTAAAACCCGTCCACCACCGAATCAGGATTTTTTTCGGGCAAAACCTACAAAACAAAAAGAGGTAGGAGGGGGAGGAAACTCACCAAAGCGAAAGTGAACCCAACACTTGTCAACCCACAAAAAATATTTAATTTGAGCTCACATGAACTTACAACCAATGAAATTTCACTTCTCCAGAAAGGGCTCAAATTTGCCCCTACAGTCAAAAGTAAATCTTTTGACTTGTATATATGTATGAAGAAGTATCTGAGGAACTTATCTATAAAAAAGTATTTCTTCAAGAAGGAAAATATCACCACAAGCCCTACGAATCAGGACCCCGGTAAATATATCCATACATCTCTGGCTAACCCCTCCTCATTTAATCCTATCCAGGAACAGTCAGAGGCCTTTCTTACCTTTGATAAACTAGTCACTAATGACATTAGAAAATTACAAAAGAAGAAGTCCAGGACTATACCCCAAAATTTGAACCATCAAGAAAAGAAAGCCATTAAAGATCTACTAGAGAATAATGACATCATTATTTGTCCAGCGGATAAGGGAGGGGGTATTGTCATTTTCGATCGCAGCACATACCACCAGGAATCTGTCAGACTTCTTAATGATAAGGCTACTTATAGAAAACTGAAAAGTGACCCTACAGTATACTATATTAAAAAAATAGGTATTAAGCTTACCGTTAATTATGTTTCCAGGAGTCCATACTGACAACACCCTGGAGGAGGTCCTCCTCCCCCTTTGCTGGGACAGGAAACACACGAGAGTTCAAAAGGGCATGTCCCACCCCCAATCCTCAGTGTTGTAACAAGAACCACCTCATAGACATGCAGAAAAAAATACTTTTTTAATAGATATAGATATATAGAGATATAGAGATATAGAGATTATATATATATATATACACATACACACACACATTAGATTAGTCATAAACATATTTACTCATATGTTAAAATAACATGCATACATTTTATACCAGAACATAATACATCTTATGTCAGGCATCATACATAGAGGATCTCAGTACTACAGGGAGGGAACTACCAGTGCTGTCAGTATGGACTCCTGGAAACATAATTAACGGTAAGCTTAATACCTATTTTCCAGGACGTCCCTCCTGACAGCACCCTGGAGAGTACCAAAGCACCTCCTTAGGGTGGGATTACTGCCTGGAGAACCCTTCTCCCAAATGCCGTATGTTGACCAGACAGAACATCAAGTTTATAGTGTCTACAAAATGTATTAGCACTAGCCCAAGTGGCTGCCTTACAGATCTGCTCAAGAGATGCACCTGCTCTCTCAGCCCACGAAGTAGCTATCCCTCTAGTAGAATGAGCGTGAAGACCCCTTGGAGAAGGAAGCCCTTCAGACTGATAAGCCTCGGAGATCACCGAAGTGATCCAACGAGCAATAGAAGCTTTAGAAGCCTTCTTACCCTTATTCTTCCCTCCAAACAAAATAAACAAATTCGGGTCGATACGCCATGAGTTGGTGGCTGCTAAGTAGTCTAGAACCGCCTGTCTGACATCGAGGGAATGAAGGGCTCGTTCTTTCTCATTAGCCGGATTATTACAGAAGGATGGTAGCACGATCTCCTGATTTCTGTTTTTTACTGACCCCACTTTTGGAATAAAGGAGGGATCCAATCTAAGAACTAGACTATCTTCTCTAATCTGAAGGTAAGGGTCCCTAATACATAGGGCCTGGATTTCCCCCACTCTTTTAGCCGTAGTAATTGCCACTAGGAATGCTGTTTTACGAGTGAGTACAGAAATGGGCATATTTTCGGCCGGGGCGAAAACATCTTTACAGAGGAATCTGAGGACCAGATTTAGGTCCCAGGATGGCGAGATCTGTCTAATAGTAGGGCGCAACCTCTGGGTGGCTCTGATAAACCTGACTATCCACGGGTGAGATGCTAGGGGGTAGTCAAGAAAAGAACTAAGTGCCAAAATCTGCACTTTCAGAGAGCTAGGTTTGAGACCTTTATCAAACCCGGCCTGCAGGAAGTCTAAAATTCTAGGTAAGTCGGGAGCACCTCCCGTAACCTCAGACCTGCCACCCTCCAGACAGAAACGTCTCCAGATCTTCAGGTAAATTGCCGATGTGACTGGCTTTCTGCTGGATTTTATAGTAGAGATCACCTGATCCGATAGCCCTCTAGCCTTCAGGATGCTCCTTTCAGGATCCATGCAAAGAGATGGAGATTTTCTGGGCTTGGGTGATACACCGGACCCTGATGGATTACATCTGCTCTGAGAGGAAGCTCTACTGGGTTCTCTACTGCCAGATCCAGCAAGAGAGAGAACCAGCTCCTTCTCGGCCAAAATGGTACAATCAATATGACCCGAGCCTGATCCTCCTTGATCTTCTTGAGCACGGCTGGAATCAGTGCTAGAGGCGGAAATGCATAAGAGAGAGGTTCTGTCCACTCCTGGCTCAGAGCGTCTATCCCTTCTGGGAGATCTTGAGGGTTCAGCGAGAAGAATCTTGAGACCTTTGAGTTTCTCCTGTTTGCAAATAGGTCTATACTGGGAGTTCCCCAGTGAAGACAAAGATCCTGGAAGACCTCCAGATCGAGTTCCCACTCTGTTGCAAACACTCGTCTCCTGCTCAGATAGTCCGCTATGGTGTTTTGCGAGCCTTCTAAGTGGACTGCAGAGATGGATAGAACCGAATCTTCTGCCCAGCGGAATATTCTTCCCGCCAGCTCCTGAAGCGGATAGTGTCTTGAGCCTCCCTGATGTTTCAGGAACGACACCGCTGTAACGTTGTCGGATAGTATCCTGACATGACAATTTCTGAGGGTGTGTTGGTTCCTTCTTAACGCCTCCCAAACGGCATACAATTCTTTGAAGTTGGAGGAGTTGTGAATGATGTCTGCTGGCCATCTCCCTTGTAGGATCCTGCCCTTCAGGTGGGCACCCCAGCCTCAGGCACTGGCGTCTGTAGTTATCACTACATAGGGACTGGTAGACCATAACACCCCGATTCTTAGCTTCTCTGGTTGACTCCACCAGAGTAGAGATCTTCGTACTGGATACGTCAGCTTTAAAGAACTGTCCAGAGAAGACTGACGACGGTCCCACGTGGAAAGGATTAACCTCTGCAGAGGTCTTGAATGGAACTGAGCCCATCTTACACACGGTATGCAGGCCGTCATCAGACCTAGTACCTTCATGGCCGTTCTTATCGATGCTCTGCGTTCTAATAGAAGCCTGATCTGGATCTGGATCGCCTCCAACTTGTTCTCGGGTAGCCGGGATATCCTGTTTCTTGAATCCAGACATACTCCCAGGAAGATCTTTTCGCACTCTGGATTCAGGTCGGATTTCTGCCAATTTATGATCCATCCTAATCGTTCCATCAGTGTCACCGTTCGGGTCCTGTGATCTGACAGAATCTCTGGTGTACTTGCGATCAGGAGAAAATCGTCTAGATGTGGAACTATCTTGATCCCTTGGTTTCTCAGGAAAGCGACAATTTCTGACACCAGCTTTGTAAATACCCGAGGTGCCGAGGCAAGTCCGAACGGAAGACACTGGAACTGGTAGTGACAGGTCCCGGACGGCAGCGCCACCGCAAACCTCAGAAGTTTCTGAGATGATGGGTGAACAGGGACCTGATAATAGGCACTCTTGAGGTCGAGAGTGCACATCACAGCGTCCCGATCTATTAAGAGGATTGCAGAGCGAATGGACTCCATGCGAAACCTCTTGTACCTGACCCAGGCATTTAGAGGTTTCAAGTTTATTATTGTGCGTGAGTCGCCGGAGGGTTTCATTATAGAAAATAGGGAAGAATAGTGACCCCGACCTACATCTAGAGATGGTACTGGGATTATGACCCCTGAGGAAAGCATGTCCTCTAGGTCTAACATCATGGGAGAGCCCTGCAAGACTATCGTAGGACCGATGTATCTGTCCGGAGGAGGAGAGGAAAGCTCTATGCTGTAACCTTCTGACACAGTCCGAAGAACCCATTGATTCTGGGTGATTCGGGCCCAATTCTCCACAAAGTGGCGGAGCCTTCCACCTATAAATGTGGCGTCATTGTGTCTTAGGCTTTGAAGATGGGCTAAAGAAGAAATTCCTGCTTCTATTGCCCTGGTAGCGGGAACCTCTACTGAATCCTCTGTTGGATCTTCCTCCCCTGTAATCAGATTGTCTCCTGAAGGGGAAACCTCTCCGAAAGGACTGACCCTTTTTTGGTTTGTCCTCTGGAAAACCTTTCTTTTTATCCGAGGCTGACTCTAGGATGGTATCTAGAGAAGGTCCGAAAACCCTAGCCCCCGAGAAAGGAATAGAACATAATTTGGTTTTTGAGGCATTATCCCCTGACCAGGATCTTAGCCATACTGCCCTTCTAGCCGCACTGGATAGGGAACCATTCCTAGCTGAAAATCTGACCGATTCAGCCGACATGTCGGATAGGAAGGCCGTAGCAGATTTCATTATAGGAAGGGAGCTTAATATATCGGCCCTGGGGGTCTTATTGGAAAGGTGTTCCTCCAATTGACTCATCCACAGATACATAGACCGGGCTACCGAGGTAGCTGCTATGTTGGTCTTAATTAGGGCTGCAGAGGATTCCCAAGCCCTTTTAAGCAGTATATCAGCCTTCCGATCCATAGGATCCCGCAAATTTGAAGAGTCCTCAAATGGAATGGCTGTCTTTTTGGCAACCTTTGCCACCGGAACATCAACCTTGGGAATCTCTTCCCAAAGCTTGACTTCTTCTAGCTCGAAAGGTAAGCGAGCTTTGAAGTCCTTAGTCAAAACCAGGCGACGTTCTGCCTCCTTCCACTCCTCCAGTATCATGGCCTTGATATGCTCGCTCACTGGGAAGACAGTCTGTTTACGTGACATGAGTCCACCAAACATCAGATCCTGCCTGGATTGAGGCTTTGAGGTCTCCTCGATCTGCATCGTGGATCGCACCGCCTGCACAAGTTCACTCGTATCCTCAGCCTGGAAGAGGTATTTTCTCTGGTGGTCCTGACTCCCCGAGGGAAGTTCCCCTTCCTCTTCTGAGGAGAAGTTATCGGAGGCAGACAGGTCCTCCGAGCTATATTCTGGCTCCTTATTGTTTCGTTCCCTTCTGGCTCTCTTACGGCTGGGAACTGGGCTGGACCTTTCCACAATACTGGATAAAGAAGCCTGGACCTCTTCCCGTATTAGGGACCTCATTTCTGATAGAAGTGTCGGCTGTTCGTCTTTCATAACCTTGGAAGTGCAATCTGCACACAAGGTCTTTGTATGGGTGTCCGGGAGCTTTACGTTGCATATAGGACATCTATATGACTTCGCAGCTGATTTGCCGGATTTCTTAGCTTGAGGAGGGGGGGCAGCGGGGGTTCCCTTATCCTTAAACGATATAAGATAGGGAGAAGTAATGGGAAGCCTGAATAGTATGTGTGAGTGAATAGGGGGGACAGCGCACTGCGCACTCACCCCATCCTCTGCTGTTGTACTTTCCATGATGATTCAGCAGGTCCCCGCAGCGTCCACGCTGGATTAGGAGCGATTCGGCTGCTTGTGCGTCCCACGCTGGAGCGCACACACTCTCCCCGCACCTCTACCTCGTCACCGGAAGTGACGGGATCAGATGCCGCGAAACCGGAAGTGACGCGGTTCCCTTGAACTTCCGTTGAAAGACGCTCTGCCAGACGCCGCAGCGCTCTGGATGCTGCCCGCGTGGAACCGCGTCGCGGCCGAGAGCCTCCCCCCGGGAGGAGCGGCCGCAACAGGAACTTGGCCTTCCTGTTCTTTGGAGCAGAGGGACCCCCCTCCGGAGGGTTTCTGCCCTGAGCCTCTTGACAGGGGGAAGGGTATTGGACGAGCCGCACGATCCCCCTGAGCTCCGGTAAGCCAGTACAGCTTCTCTCGTGCGTCCCTAGCAGGGACAGGAAAAACACTGAGGATTGGGGGTGGGACATGCCCTTTTGAACTCTCGTGTGTTTCCTGTCCCAGCAAAGGGGGAGGAGGACGTCCTCCAGGGTGCTGTCAGGAGGGACGTCCTGGAAATTACAAATCTTATGCCTGAAGGGTCAGTCTCTTGGTATTTTAAACAAAAAAGAATTCCAATTTGTGTTCAACAAGGATCCTAGTGTAGCCATTTTTTACCACATCCCTAAGATCCACAAGAGTCTCACATGCCCCCCAGGTAGACCCATCATCTCAGGTATTAATAGCCTTACATCTAACCTGTCACGATATGTTGACACGCATTTGCAGAAATGCATGCATCTTATACCGGCATATCTTAAGGATACTGGCCATATCCTGCGAATCCTTAAGAAGGTCAAGTGGAAGCCTAACTATATCCTAGGCACCTTAGACATAAAATCACTATATACAGTCATTGACCAAAAGATGGGCTGCCTTATTGCAGGCCAGTTTCTTCAGCTATTGGGGACATACCCAGAAACACAGGTGTCATTCATTGAGGAATGTATTGACTTCATCCTTCAACACAATTACTTCCTATATGAAGGGGACTTCTTTCTACTAGTTTGTGGCACGGCTATGGGCACACGTTTTGCGCCCAGCTATGCCAACCTGTTCGTAGCCAAGTGGGAGGAGTCTCATATCTACACTAGCGGAAACTTACGTCCAGGGCTAATCCTCTGGCATCGATTCATTGTTCATTGATGACGTGCTTTTCGTCTGGGATGGCTGGCCCCAAGAATGATTTGGACCTATTTATTTCCGGCCTGGACAATAATAACTTCGGATTGGAATTCACACCAACAATCAGTACTACAGATATTTATTTTTTGGACCTATATATATATATATATATATATATATATATATATATATATATATATATATATATATATATATATATATATATATATATATATATATATATACAGGACTCACAATTGCTGACGAAATGCTATCGGAAAAATGTGGATTCCAACAGCTTCATTAACATCTCGAGCTGTCACCTACCTGTGTGGCTCACAAACATTCCCAAAGGCCAATATACCAGGATCAGACGGAATTGTACTACCCTGGAGGACTTCAATAAGGAATCGGAAGTCCTGACCCAACAATTCCTGGATAAGGGCTATCCATGCCCGTTATTGGAACAAGCAAAGCAGGAAGTGAGAGCTACCTCAAGAAATTCCTTGCTACATGGAGAGAGACCTATGAATTAAGTTAATCCCAGCATTGGGAACCAAATCCAAAAATTGCCATTCATCACGCAATTTCATGCTGACCATACGGTGTTTAGGTCCATCATCCGGAAGCACTGGTCTATTCTACAAGGGGACAAAATTATAGGGGAACATTTACCGGCTGTCCCAAAATTTGTGTTTAGGAAGGCCAACTCTCTAGGCAGCCTAATAGCTCCCACTATTAAACCATCTGCTGAGCAGAAGCTGCAAATGGGTACCCATAGAGGTAGTAGGCCGGGATTCACACCCTGTGGCAGGTGCTACGGTTGTAAAAATACCGCTTTTAGTAAAACGTGCCAGTACACATTCACGGACTCGGACTCTCTGCATGAATTTACCATCAAGGAGAGCATTTCTTGCTTGTCCACAAAAGTCATTTATCTTACTTAGTGTCCGTGCAGGAAGTTGTATGTGGGCCGCACCAAGAGACCACTCATGGTGCGGATCAAGGAGCATTTGGTTAATATCCAAAAAGGTTTTGTGGGCCACCCCCTCTCACGACATTTTAGCGAGAAACACGACAGATCCATAAAACACGTGCGTTTTCTCGGGATCCATAAAATACAACAAAATATGAGAGGGGGTAATTTAATACAATCTATGTCCAGGATTGAATCGAAATGGATATTTTCCCTCAACTGCCTTGCACCCAAGGGCCGTAACCCCTTAGCGACCGCCGATACGCCTTTTAAGGGCGGCCGCTAAGGGTACTTAAACCACAGCGCCGTTAATTAACAGCGCTGTGGAAAAAGTCAATAGCGCCCCCAGAGGCCGATTTTCTCCGGGGTCTCGACTGCCGGGGGTAGCCGAGACCCCAGAGAACATGATTCGGGGGTTTTTTAACCCTCCCCGCATTTGCGATCGCCGGTAATTAACCGTTTACCGGCGATCGCAAAAAAAAAACAAACAAAAAAAAAAACGCGATCTCTTTTTAATTTCTCTATCCTCCGATGTGATCGCACATCGGAGGACAGAGAAAAGGGGTCCCAGGTGGCCCCCCAATACTCACCTAGCTCCCCCGATGCTCCTCGTGTCTCCCGGTGGGCGCCGCCATCTTCAAAATGGCGGGCGCATGCGCAGTGCGCCTGCCGGCCGGCACTGGGAGAATCTTTGGGGTCTCGGCTGCCGGGGGTAGCCGAGACCCCAAAGAGCATGATCGGGGGTCGGTATTACCGACCCCTGTTTTGCGATCGCCGCAAAAAAAAAAAAAAAAAAGTAAAGTGTAATTCTCTGTCCTCTGATGTGATCGCACATCAGAGGACAGAGAAATAGGGGGATTCGGGGACCCTAGCATACTCACCTAGGTCCCTGGATCCTTTTGCTGCTCCTCCTGGCCGTCGGCCGAAGAAAATGGCGGGCGCATGCCCAGTGCGCCCGCCATCTGTCTCCATCTGCCGGCCGGCAGGAGAACAGCAGTTGGGGCTAAAATTAGGGTTAGGGGTAGGGTTAGGGTTAGGGGTAGGGCTAGGGTTAGGGCTAGGGTTAGGGCTAAATTTAGGGTTAGGGTTGGGGCTAAATTTAGGGTTAGGCTTCTTTCACACTTACGTCGGTACGGGGCCGTCGCAATGCGTCGGCCCGACATACCGACGCACGTTGTGAAAATTGTGCACAACGTGGGCAGCAGCTGAAGTTTTTCAAAGCATCCGCTGCCCAATCTATGTCCTGGGTAGGAGCGGGCGGAGTTACGGCCACGCATGCGCGGTCAGAAATGGCGGATGCGACGTACAAAAAAACGTTTCATTGAACGTTTTTTTGTGCCGACGCTCCGCCAAAACACAACTGATCCAGTGCACGACGGACGCGACGTGTGGCCATCCGTCACGATCCGTCGGCAATACAAGTCTATGGGCAAAAAACGCATCCTGCGGGCACATTTGCAGGATCCGTTTCTTGTCCAAAACGACGGATTGTGACGGAATGCCAAACGACGCAAGTGTGAAAATAGCCTTAGGGCTAGGGTTAGGGTTGGGGCTAAAGTTAAGGCTAGGGTTGGGGCTAAAGTTAGGGTTAGAGCTGGGATTAGGGTTAGGGTTTGGATTAGGGTTGGTATTAGGGTTAGGGTTGGCATTAGGGTTACGCTTGGGATTAGGGTTAGGTTTGGGATTAGGGTTAAGGTTAGGGTTGTGATTAGGGGTGTATTGGGATTAGGGTTAGGTTTGAGGTTGGGGTTGAGATTAGGATTAGGGGTGTGTTGGATTTAGGGTTTTGATTAGGGTTATGGTTAGGGTTGACATTAGGGTTGTTTTGGGGTAAGGGTTGTGATTATGGTTAGGGTTAGTGATTAGGATTATGGATCAGGTTGGGATTAGGGTTAGGGGTGTGTTGGGGTTAGGGTTGGAGCTAGAATTGGGGGGTTTCCACTGTTTAGGTACATCAGGGGGTCTCCAAACACGACAGCCAATTTTGCGCTCAAAAAGTCAAATGGTGCTCCCTCCCTTCTGAGCTCTGCCGTGCGCCCAAACAGTGGGTTACCCCCACATATGGGGCATCAGCGTACTCGGGATAAATTGGACAACAACTTCTGGGGTCCAATTTCTCTTGTTACCCTTGTGAAAATAAAAACTTGGGGGCTACAATATCTTTTTTGTGGAAAAAAAAAATATTTTTTATTTTCACGACTCTGCATTCTAAACTTCTGTGAAGCACTTGGGCATTCAAAGTTCTCACTACACATCTAGATAAGTTCCTTGGGGGGTCTAGTTTCCAAAATGGGGTCACTTGTGGGGGGTTACTACAGTTTAGGTACATCAGGGGCTCTGCAATCGCAACATAATGCCCACAGACTATTCTATCAAAGTCTGCATTCCAAAAAGGCGCTCCTTCCCTTCCGAGCTCTGCCGTGCGCCCAAACAGTGGTTTACCCCCACATATGGCGCATCAGCGTACTCGGGATAAATTGGACAACAACTATTGCAGTCCAATTTCTCCTGTTACCCTTGTGAAAATAAAAACTTGGGGGCTACAATATCTTTTTTGTTGAATGCCCAAGTGCTTCACAGAAGTTTATAATGCAGAGTCGTGAAAATAAAAAATATTTTTTTTTTTCCACAAAAAAGATATGGTAGCCCTTAAGTTTATATTTTCACAAGGGTAACAGGAGAAATTGGACTGCAATAGTTGTTGTCCAGTTTGTCCTGAATACGCTGATACCCCATATGTGGGGGTAAACCACTGTTTGGGCGCACGGCAGGGCTCGGAAGGGAAGGCATGCCATTTGGCTTTTTAAATGGAAAATTAGCTCCAATCATTAGCGGACACCATGTCACGTTTGGAGAGCCCTTGTGTGCCTAAACATTGGAGATCCCCCACAAATTACCCCATTTTGGAAACTAGACCCCCAAAGGAACTAATCTAGATGTGTGGTGAGGACTTTGAACCCCCAAGTGCTTCACAGAAGTTTATAACGCAGAGCCGTGAAAATAATAAATACGTTTTCTTTCCTCAAAAATAATTATTTAGCCCAGAATTTTTGATTTTCCCAAGGGTTACAGGAGAAATTGGACCCCAAAAGTTGTTGTCCAGTTTCTCCTGAGTACGCTGATACCCCATATGTGGGGGTAAACTACTGTTTGGGCACACGTCGGGGCTCAGAAGTGAAGTAGTGACTTTTGAAATGCAGACTTTGATGGAATGGTCTGCGGGTGTCACGTTGCGTTTGCAGAGCCCCTGGTGTGCCTAAACAGTAGAAACCCCCCACAAGTGACCCCATTTTAGAAACTAGACCCCCCAAGGAACTTATCTAGATATCTGGTGAGCACTTTGAACCCCCAAGTGCTTCACAGACGTTTACAACGCAGAGCTGTGAAAATAAAAAATCATTTTTCTTTCCTCAAAAATGATGTTTTAGCAAGCATTTTTTTATTTTCACAAGGTTAACAGGAGAAATTGGACCCCAGTAATTGTTGCGCAGTTTGTCCTGAGTATGCTGGTACCCCATATGTGGGGGTAAACCACTGTTTGGGCACACGTCGGGGCTCGGAAGTGAGGGAGCACCATTTGACTTTTTGAATACAAGATTGGCTGGAATCAATGGGGGGGCCATGTTGCGTTTGGAGACCCCTGATGTGCCTAAACAGTGGTAACCCCTCAATTCTAAGTCCAACACTAACCCCAACACACCCCTAACCCTAATCCCAACTGTAGCCATAACCCTAATCACAACACACCCCTAACCACAACCCTAACCCCAACACACCCCTAACCCTAACCACAACCCTAATTCCAACCCTAACCCTATGTGCCCACGTTGCGGATTCGTGTGAGATTTTTCAGCATCATTTTTGAAAAATCCACGGGTAAAAGGCACTGCGTTTTACCTGCGGATTTACCGTGGATTTCCAGTGTTTTTTGTGCGGATTTCACCTGCGGATTCCTATTGAGGAACAGGTGTAAAACGCCGCGGAATCCGCACAAAGAATTGACATGCTGCGGAAAATACAACGCAGCGTTTCCGCGTGGTATTTTCCGCACCATGGGCACAGCGGATTTGGTTTTCCATAGGTATACTTGGTACTGTAAACCTGATGGAACACTGCTGCGGATCCGCAGCCAAATCCGCACCGTGTGCACATAGCCTAATTCTAAAGGTATGTGCACACGCTGCGGAAAACGCTGCGGATCCGCAGCAGTTTCCCATGAGTTTACAGTTCAATGTAAACCTATGGAAAACAAAAATCGCTGTACACATGCTGCAGAAAAACTGCACGGAAACGCAGCGGTTTACATTCCGCAGCATGTCGCTTCTTTCTGCGGATTCCACAGCGGTTTTACAACTGCTCCAATAGAAAATCGCAGTTGTAAAACTGCAGTGAAATGCGCAGAAAAACCGCGGTAAATCTGCCATAAATCCGCAGCGGTTTAGCACTGCGGATTTATCAAATCCGCAGCGGAAAAATCCGCAGAGGACCAGAATACGTGTGCACATACCGAAACCCTAACCCTACCCCTAACCCTAGTTCTTACCCCAACCTTAGTGGAAGAAAAAAAAAAAATCTTTATTTTATTATTGTCCCTACCTATGGGGGTGACAAAGGGGGGGCGTCATTCAGTATTTTTTTTATTTTGATCACTGCGATAGGTTTTATCGCAGTGATGAAAATGCACTTGAAACGAATCTGCCGGCTGATTCGGCGGGCGCACTGCGCATGCGCTCGCCATTTTGGAAGATGGCGGCGCCCAGGAAAGAAGACGGACGGACCACGGGAGGCTCGGTAAGTATGATGGGGTGGGGGGAGCACGGGGGGGTGGATCGGAGCATGGGGGGGGTAAATCGGAGCATGGGGGGGGTGGATCGGAGCACGGGGGGGTGCATTGGAGCATCGGGGGGCGGTTGGAGCACGGGGGGGGTGGTTGGAGCACGGGGGTGAGCGGACAAGAGCACGGGGGGGGAGCAGACAGGAGGATGGAGGGGAGCGGAGCAGTGTAAAGGACAGATCAGAGGGCTGGGGGGGCAATCGGTGGGGTGGGGGCACATCAATGTTTCCAGCCATGGCCGATGATATTGCAGCATCGGCCATGGCTGGATTGTAGTATTTCACCAGTTATAATAGGTGAAATATTACAAATCGCTCTGATTGGCAGTTTCACTTTCAACAGCCAATCAGAGCGATCGTAGCCACGGGGGGGGGGGGGAAGGGGGGGTGAAGCCACCCCCCCCTGGGCTAAACTACCACTCCCCCTGTCCCTGCAGGTCGGGTGAAATGGGAGTTAACCCTTTCACCGGATCTGCAGGTACGCGATCATTCTGTGACACAGCATATGCGTCACAGGTCGGATTGGCACCGACTTTCATGACGCATACGCTGTGTCACAGGTCGGGAAGGGGTTAAAGTCAGGGAGTGCTGCCCATAGCAGCAGACCATGTGGCCATTATGGGTTCTGTGAGTTGAGGGAGCTCTGTGCCGTTTCACAGTATCTGCATCCTTAACAAGGTTTCAACCATTGTATCTGTGTCTCAGTGCAGGTGGTGCAATGAAGTCACTACATTACGCCTGCTGCATAGTGCACAGACTGAAGCGATGCATCAGAGGAACAGGGGTGAAGCATCCTACTGTGTGTGGGAGCAATCACACTATATAGGGAGCATCCTACTGTGTGTGGGAGCAATCACACTATATAGGGATCATCCTACTGTGTGTGGGAGCAATCACACTATATAGGGATCATCCTACTGTGTGTGGGAGCAATCACACTATATAGGGATCATCCTACTGTGTGTGGGAGCAATCACACTATATAGGGATCATCCTACTGTGTGTGGGAGCAATCACACTATATAGGGATCATCCTACTGTGTGTGGGAGCAATCACACTATATAGGGATCATCCTACTGTGTGTGGGAGCAATCACACTATATAGGGATCATCCTACTGTGTGTGGGAGCAATCACACTATATAGGGATCATCCTACTGTGTGTGGGAGCAATCACACTATATAGGGATCATCCTACTGTGTGAGGGAGCAATCACACTATATAGGGATCATCCTACTGTGTGTGGGAGCAATCACACTATATAGGGATCATCCTACTGTGTGTGGGAGCAATCACACTATATAGGGATCATCCTACTGTGTGTGGGAGCAATCACACTATATAGGGATCATCCTACTGTGTGTGGGAGCAATCACACTATATAGGGATCATCCTACTGTGTGTGGGAGCAATCACACTATATAGGGATCATCCTACTGTGTGTGGGAGCAATCACACTATATAGGGATCATCCTACTGTGTGTGGGAGCAATCACACTATATAGGGAGCATCCTACTGTGTGTGGGAGCAATCACACTATATAGGGATCATCCTACTGTGTGTGGGAGCAATCACACTATATAGGGATCATCCTACTGTGTGTGGGAGCAATCACACTATATAGGGATCATCCTACTGTGTGTGGGAGCAATCACACTATATAGGGATCATCCTACTGTGTGTGGGAGCAATCACACTATATAGGGATCATCCTACTGTGTGTGGGAGCAATCACACTATATAGGGATCATCCTACTGTGTGTGGGAGCAATCACACTATATAGGGATCATCCTACTGTGTGTGGGAGCAATCACACTATATAGGGATCATCCTACTGTGTGTGGGAGCAATCACACTATATAGGGATCATCCTACTGTGTGTGGGAGCAATCACACTATATAGGGATCATCCTACTGTGTGTGGGAGCAATCACACTATATAGGGATCATCCTACTGTGTGTGGGAGCAATCACACTATATAGGGATCATCCTACTGTGTGTGGGAGCAATCACACTATATAGGGATCATCCTACTGTGTGTGGGAGCAATCACACTATATAGGGATCATCCTACTGTGTGTGGGAGCAATCACACTATATAGGGATCATCCTACTGTGTGTGGGAGCAATCACACTATATAGGGATCATCCTACTGTGTGTGGGAGCAATCACACTATATAGGGATCATCCTACTGTGTGTGGGAGCAATCACACTATATAGGGATCATCCTACTGTGTGTGGGAGCAATCACACTATATAGGGATCATCCTACTGTGTGTGGGAGCAATCACACTATATAGGGATCATCCTACTGTGTGTGGGAGCAATCACACTATATAGGGATCATCCTACTGTGTGTGGGAGCAATCACACTATATAGGGATCATCCTACTGTGTGTGGGAGCAATCACACTATATAGGGATCATCCTACTGTGTGTGGGAGCAATCACACTATATAGGGATCATCCTACTGTGTGTGGGAGCAATCACACTATATAGGGAGCATCCTACTGTGTGTGGGAGCAATCACACTATATAGGGAGCATCCTACTGTGTGTGGGAGCAATCACACTATATAGGGAGCATCCTACTGTGTGTGGGAGCAATCACACTATATAGGGATCATCCTACTGTGTGTGGGAGCAATCACACTATATAGGGATCATCCTACTGTGTGTGGGAGCAATCACACTATATAGGGATCATCCTACTGTGTGTGGGAGCAATCACACTATATAGGGATCATCCTACTGTGTGTGGGAGCAATCACACTATATAGGGATCATCCTACTGTGTGTGGGAGCAATCACACTATATAGGGATCATCCTACTGTGTGTGGGAGCAATCACACTATATAGGGATCATCCTACTGTGTGTGGGAGCAATCACACTATATAGGGATCATCCTACTGTGTGTGGGAGCAATCACACTATATAGGGATCATCCTACTGTGTGTGGGAGCAATCACACTATATAGGGATCATCCTACTGTGTGTGGGAGCAATCACACTATATAGGGATCATCCTACTGTGTGTGGGAGCAATCACACTATATAGGGATCATCCTACTGTGTGTGGGAGCAATCACACTATATAGGGATCATCCTACTGTGTGTGGGAGCAATCACACTATATAGGGATCATCCTACTGTGTGTGGGAGCAATCACACTATATAGGGATCATCCTACTGTGTGTGGGAGCAATCACACTATATAGGGATCATCCTACTGTGTGTGGGAGCAATCACACTATATAGGGATCATCCTACTGTGTGTGGGAGCAATCACACTATATAGGGATCATCCTACTGTGTGTGGGAGCAATCACACTATATAGGGATCATCCTACTGTGTGTGGGAGCAATCACACTATATAGGGATCATCCTACTGTGTGTGGGAGCAATCACACTATATAGGGATCATCCTACTGTGTGTGGGAGCAATCACACTATATAGGGATCATCCTACTGTGTGTGGGAGCAATCACACTATATAGGGATCATCCTACTGTGTGTGGGAGCAATCACACTATATAGGGATCATCCTACTGTGTGAGGGAGCAATCACACTATATAGGGATCATCCTACTGTGTGTGGGAGCAATCACACTATATAGGGATCATCCTACTGTGTGTGGGAGCAATCACACTATATAGGGATCATCCTACTGTGTGTGGGAGCAATCACACTATATAGGGATCATCCTACTGTGTGTGGGAGCAATCACACTATATAGGGATCATCCTACTGTGTGTGGGAGCAATCACACTATATAGGGATCATCCTACTGTGTGTGGGAGCAATCACACTATATAGGGATCATCCTACTGTGTGTGGGAGCAATCACACTATATAGGGAGCATCCTACTGTGTGTGGGAGCAATCACACTATATAGGGATCATCCTACTGTGTGTGGGAGCAATCACACTATATAGGGATCATCCTACTGTGTGTGGGAGCAATCACACTATATAGGGAACATCCTACTGTGTGTGGGAGCAATCATACTATATAGGGATCATCCTACTGTGTGTGGGAGCAATCATACTATATAGGGATCATCCTACTGTGTGTGGGAGCAATCATACTATATAGGGATCATCCTACTGTGTGTGGGAGCAATCATACTATATAGGGAGCATCCTACTGTGTGTGGGAGCAATCATACTATATAGGGATCATCCTACTGTGTGTGGGAGCAATCATACTATATAGGGATCATCCTACTGTGTGTGGGAGCAATCACACTATATAGGGAGCATCCTACTGTGTGTGGGAGCAATCACACTGTATAGGGAGCATCCTACTGTGTGTGGGAGCCATCATACTGTACAGAGGGTTGTGGGAACATCATACTGTGTAGGAGCCAAACTGTATAGGGAGTTGTGGCAACATCATGCTGTGTGGGTGCCATCATATTGTATTGGGAGTTGTGGGAACATCATAATGTGTAGGAGCCATCATACTATACAGAGATTTGTGGAAACATCATACTGTGTAGGAGCCATCGTACTATACAGAGAGTTATGGCAATATCATACTGTGTAGGAGCCATCATACTGTGTAGGAGCCATCATGCTGTATAGGGAGCTGTAGGAATATCATGCTGTATAGGGGGGGGGTCACTGGGACCTCATAATATAGGTGGTGGCATAACTCTGAAAAGTGGAAGTCACAGTGGGGATCTCATACTCTATGTGAGGGAACTGTGAAGACATCACACTGTGTTGGGGGCATCATTTTTTGCTAGGGCCTTTGTGGGGTCATCATACTGTGAAATTTGGAGGTACTGTGGGGGAATTCATTTTGGAGGTATCAAGCAGTTTGTTGGATGCATTCTCCATCGGGGACATAAGAGGACTGATGAGAACAGTAAGGTTCTTCGATTTAGACAAAAGTACTATGTAAATGTCAATACATGGGAGGCATGCCCTTCTGTGACTGCAGCTATGTGCTGTGACTACACCTACTCTTTTTGTAGGAGGGAGGAGAGCCTAATTAGGACTTTTGCTATGGGGCCCAATGATTTCTCTGTATGCCTCTGATTAAAGTTGAATGTACAGGGAAACAAAGCGCCTGCAAAAGCCAAAACAGATGCAAGTGTACATCCCCTCTACTAAGGATTTGCGACATAAGAGTTACAAATGTATGCATATGTGTGTAATTTTTTTTTGTCACTGGTTGCAAGTAGCATGCAACTCACTTGCCATAGATTTCATTGAAAGTGTCATGCAGCTGCAATTTGCATGCGTCTTGTCTGCAACTTGGCTGTTGCCCCCACCACCAAAGCAAGATTTCAGCTGGGGGAATGCAAAACCGAGGCTCACAAGAGAAGCGTGAGCACAGACTAAGCTGTCAAATGTCATTTCAAGCCTAAAACTTCATACTTTTTGTGTTTACAGTTAACTCCTTGGTGCAAATGGGCGTACCAGTAGAAGGGGAGAAAAAAAAACAAAGCAAAAATACAATAGTTTGGTCCTTAAGGGGTTGATAACAGTTATTATTAATGTTTAAGAATGTATCCTGAAACAAAGAATAAGTGTCATATTTCACGTCCTTACATTGGACCGTGCAGAAGTAGACAAACATTAGCAGGTTTTCGATTGACTTGACATTTAAGTTCCTGTTTGTGTAACAGAACAGTTTGTGGCTCAGTGTCGTCTACCGGGCATTAGCAATGGCAATGCCACGTGGCGCGATTTCTAAAAGAGAGCTCCTGCTGAAACTACTTGCACCTTTACCATTCTGCATGTAAAACTGCAGCAGAAATCAGAGCTTCTCTCCAGACAGCTTTGTCATGGAAGCCAAATGAAAATACCCCCCGCTAATATACTAAATCTACACCCACGCCGTGTGCTTCAATCGACAAGGAATAAACGCTACACACATGATTTACTGTATCTAAGAATCGGATAGAATAAAAAAACCATGCTCACAAATCCAAACAGCAGGTACAGGTTCACAGGGTGCTGATGTCTGTAAATTGTCAGAGCGATGATTGTACCCAAGGATCCAAGGGCGGAGATCAAAAGCAAACCCGGGCTGCAAAACAAGAGAAAATAAAGAGGTTGTGTGACAGTGCCACCTATGTATGGCAGGCAATCAATGCAGAATGCTCACTTACCTACACTTAAAGGGAACTTGTCAGCAGGATCAAACTCCCTATGCCAGTGTGAGACAAGTAACTCAGGAGATTAAATATCAGTCAAACAATATCTCACACTGGTAACGCCCCCTTCATTTAATGTAAGCTCTGGAGGCAGATTCTCAGGGAGATCTATGGCCATCCCAAAGATCTTAACTCATTTACAGATTAAGAAGAATGTGGTTTTCCTTGAAATAAGACATCAGATCGCGTTAATCAAGATGTCATTTCATTCCACTTTGCATGGTGCTGCCCCCAGCCATCCCTCAACCCTCTGCGTCCAGTAAGGGTGCCTTCACACTGCATCCATCACACGTCCGGTGGCCCCAAGTGGGCCCACATCCGAAACCCCCTGCAAAACGCGATTCAGACGTATTTTCTGGGGAATCAGCCGTATGCCCCGACAAGGCCATCGAGTGTGTACTAGACAATGGGAAAGGACCCTAACTCTCAAACTATGATAGCCGCGCTCACTATATGGTCATCTTGACTATTTCTAAAATGAGGGGGGGCAGAGGACTGTCTACAATAGTGCAAGTTCCAGAAATGGAGCCACCACATATTAGATTATGGCACTTATAGTAAATTTGATATGTATATACCATGGATCAGACCCCTTCAAATTCTATGCAGCCCTTGGGAGCGGAACAATCTCAAAATTTAACACTCGGACCAAAAAAGGTTGTGCATGTCTGGTCTAATGTATATGGGGGGAGCTCTGTAAACGATAATTGAATAAACAACAATAATTTCATTCAATACACATGGCATATAAATTTAGCACCCCCACAAATTTTATAGAAAGACATTAGCCTTATGAAGAAAAAAAAAGGAATTTCCCCCTCCCCCACCATACATTAAGCTGGTATAGTTTTATTTCAACTATACTAAAGAATGTCATCAGCTAAAATGGAAGAAATTTTGTCTACTCCCCTCCCCAAATGCAGGATGTCCAGAGCACACAAACTAAACTCACCTTTCATGAACAAACGACCGGACAGCTTCAAAATACAGGAATATTCCCGCTGAGACGGTGGTCAGAAGAACTTGTACTGTCAGTATAGTATAGACCTTCCGGAGGAAATCTGTGCCATAGGACCAAGACAGAAGGCGAGGAGACAGGAGAGAAAGGGCAAGTCAGTCACAAAGGAGCTGGTACACAAGCGGCCGGCACCAGAGATGCTTAGCTTCTCACAGAAGGGCAAAATACATGGCATTATTTCCATCAAACAGTAGCAACCCCAAAATCCCAAGCTCAGGGCTTCATAGCGATCCAGAGCAGTGCCATGTCGCTGCCAATATCAGACTATTGGGGGGCACATGGTGACAATGTGACGGCAGCAACAACGAGGGGAGACTGCGTGACAACAGCAACGACGGGAGGGGGGGGGGGGGAGAGTGCATGACGGCAGCATCGACAGAGGGGGGAGACTGCGTGTCGGCAGCAACGACGGGGGGGGGGGGGGGGGTGGAGGGGGAGACTGCGTGACAGCCATACATCAGTAGCTAGGTCAACCTTTATCCTCGCTTGCCTTCTCTGGCGCCATGGGGGTGACTCAGTAATGCTCCAGGTACAGCTTGCATTTAATGTGGTTTTGCTTTTAATTCATTTAGGAGGCCTTTATGGCACAGCGAATATAAAAAACGTAGTGTAGGACTGCCCCAATATGAGAATGCCGTGAAGAGGCGGAGTGGCTCAAAGAATTGATCAATTGTTTGCTAAATGTCTCATTTTGAAAATACAGTTAGAAATTAATATGTGCATTTGCACTTTATGTATTGCGTCTTAACCCTAGGCTGCGCTGGCTTCTCCCCTCTTTTGCTCTATTATTTTATTTGCCTTTGTAGCAGCCCACTGACACTGGCCACTGAACATGAGTTTGTCATCCACCCAGGTCTTGTTCATTGACGGTTTTGCCCAGAGTTTTAGAATTAAGCACATAGTTATACATCTTATTACTTTTACCCAAGTGCATGACCTTACATTTATCCCCATTAACCCCTCTGTGACCTTAGACGTACTATCCCGTCGAGGTGCCCTGGGCTTATCTGACCCTGGACGGGATAGTACGTCATAGCCGATCGGCCGCGCTCACGGGGGGAGCGCGGCCGATCGCGGCCGGGTGTCAGCTGCTTATCGCAGCTGACATCCGGCACTATGTGCCAGGAGCGGTCACGGACCGCCCCCGGCACATTAACCCCTGGCACACCGCGATCAAAGATGATCGCGATGTGCCGGCGGTGCAGGGAAGCACCGCGCAGGGTGGGGGCTCCCTGCGGGCTTCCCTGAGCCCCCCGCAGCAACGCGATGTGATCGCGTTGCTGCGAGGGTCTCCTCACCTCCCTCCCTGCTCGAGCCCCGGATCCAAGATGGCCGCGGATCCGGGTCCTGCAGGGAGGGAGGTGGCTTCACAGAGCCTGCTCAGAGCAGGCACTGTGAAGCAGCCTGCACTCCTATCAGATCAGTGATCTGACAGAGTGCTGTGCAAACTGTCAGATCACTGATCTGTGATGTCCCCCCCTGGGACAAAGTAAAAAAGTAAAAAAAAAATTTTCCAAATGTGTAAAAAAAATAAAAAAAAATATTCCAAAATAATGAAAAAAAAAAAAAAATATTATTCCCATAAATACATTTCTTCATCTAAATAAAAAAAAAAAACCAATAAAAGTACACATATTTAGTATCGCCGCGTCCGTAACGACCCGACCTATAAAACTGTCCCACTAGTTAACCCCTTCAGTAAACACCGTAAGAAAAAAAAAAAAAAAAACGAGGCAAAAAACAACGCTTTATCATACCGCCGAACAAAAAGTGGAATAACACGCGATCAAAAGGACAGATATAAATAACCATGGTACCGCTGAAAGCGTCATATTGTCCCGCAAAAAAAGAGCCGCCATACAGCATCATCAGCAAAAAAATAAAAAAGTTATAGTCCTGAGAATAAAGCGATGCAAAAATAATTATTTTTTCTGTAAAATAGTTTTTATCGTATAAAAGCACCAAACCATAAAAAAATGATATAAATGAGGTATCGCTGTAATCGTACTGACCCGAAGAATAAAACTGCTTTATCAATTTTACCAAACGCGGAACGGTATAAACGCCTCCCCCAATAGAAATTCATGAATAGCTGGCTTTTGGTCATTCTTCCTCACAAAAATCGGAATAAAAAGCGATAAAAAAATGTCACGTGCCCAAAAATGTTTTCAATAAAAACGTCAACTCGTCCCGCAAAAAACAAGACCTCACATGACTCTGTGGACCAAAATATGGAAAAATTATAGCTCTCAAAATGTGGTATTGCAAAAAATATTTTTTGCAATAAAAAGGGTCTTTCAGTGTGTGACGGCTGCCAATCATAAAAATCCGCTAAAAAACTCGCTATAAAAGTAAATCAAACCCCCCTTCATCACCCCCTTAGTTAGGGAAAAATAAAAAAAAATGTATTGATTTCCATTTTCCCATTAGGGCTAGGGTTAGGGCTAGGGTTAGGGCTAGGGTTAGGGCTAGGGCTAGGGTTAGGGCTAGGGTTAGGGTTAGGGCTAGGGTTAGGGCTAGGGCTAGGGTTAGGGCTAGGGTTAGGGTTAGGGCTAGGGTTAGGGTTACAGTTAGGGTTGGGGCTAAAGTTAGGGTTAGGGTTTAGATTACATTTACAGTTGGGAATAGGGTTGGGATTAGGGTTAGGGGTGTGTCAGGGTTAGAGGTGTGGTTAGGGTTACCGTTGGAATTAGGGTTAGGGGTGTGTTTAGATTAGGGTTTCAGTTATAATTGGGGGGTTTCCACTGTTTCGGCACATCAGGGGCTCTCCAAACACGACATGGCGTCCGATCTCAATTCCAGCCAATTCTGCGTTGAAAAAGTAAAACAGTGCTCCTTCCCTTCCGAGCTCTCCTGTGTGCCCAAACAGGGGTTTACCCCAACATATGGGGTATCAGCGTACTCAGGACAAATTGGACAACAACTTTTGTGGACCAATTTCTCCTGTTACCCTTGGGAAAATACAAAACTGGGGGCTAAAAAATAATTTTTGTGGGAAAACAAAAAGATTTTTTATTTTCACGGCTCTGCGTTATAAACTGTAGTGAAACACTTGGGGGTTCAAAGTTCTCACAACACATCTAGATAAGTTCATTGAGGGGTCTAGTTTCCAATATGGGGTCACTTGTGGGGGGTTTCTACTGTTTAGGTACATTAGGGGCTCTGCAAACGCAATGTGACGCCTGCAGACCAATCCATCTAAGTCTGCATTCCAAATGATGCTCCTTCCCTTCCGAGCCCTCCCATGCGCCCAAACGGTGGTTCCCCCCCACATATCGGGTATCAGCGTACTCAGGACAAATTGGACAACAACATTTAGGGTCCAATTTCTCCTGCTAACCTTGGAAAAATACAAAACTGGGGGCTAAAATATAATTTTTGTGGAAAAAAAAATATTTTTTATTTGCATGGCTCTGCGTTATAAACTGTAGTGAAATACTTGGGGGTTCAAAGCTCTCACAACACATCAAGATGAGTTCCTTAGGGGGTCTACTTTCCAAAATGGTGTCACTTGTGGGGGGTTTCTACTGTTTAGGTACATTAGGGGCTCTGCAAACGCAATGTGACGCCTGCAGACCATTCCATCTAAGTCTGCATTCCAAATGGCGCTCCTTCCCTTCCGAACCCTCCCATGCGCCCAAACGGTGGTTCCCCCCCACATATGGGGTATCAGCGTACTCAGGACAAATTGGACAACAACTTTTGGGGTCCAATTTCTCCTGTTACCCTAGGGAAAATACAAAACTGGGGGCTAAAAAATAATTTTTGTGGGAAAAAAATTTTGTTTTATTTTTATGGCTCTGCATTATAAACTTCTGTGAAGCCCTTGGTGGGTCAAAGTGCTCACCACACATCCAGATAAGTTCCTTAGGGGGTCTACTTTCCAAAATGGTGTCACTTGTGGGGGGTTTCAATGTTTAGGCACATCAGTGGCTCTCCAAACGCAACATGGCGTCCCATCTCAATTCCTGTCAATTTTGCATTGAAAAGTCAAACGGCGCTCCTTCCCTTCCGAGCTCTCCCATGCGCCCAAACAGTGGTTTACTGCCACATATGGGGTATCAGCGTACTCGGGACAAATTGGACAACAACTTTTGAGGTCCAATTTCTTCTCTTACCCTTGGAAAAATAAAAAATTGGGGGCAAAAATATAATTTTTGTGAAAAAATATGATTTTTTATTTTTACGGTTCTGCATTATAAACTTCTGTGAAGCACTTGGTGGGTCAAAGTGCTCACCACACATCCAGATAAGTTCCTTAGGGGGTCTACTTTCCAAAATGGTGTCACTTGTGGGGGGTTTCAATGTTTAGGCACATCAGTGGCTCTCCAAACGCAACATGGCGTCCCATCTCAATTCCTGTCAATTTTGCATTGAAAAGTCAAATAGCGCTCCTTCCCTTCCGAGCTCTCCCATGCGCCCAAACAGTGGTTTACTGCCACATATGGGGTATCAGCGTACTCAGGACAAATTGGACAACAACTTTTTGGGTCCAATTTCTCCTGTTACCCTTGGTAAAATAAAACAAATTGGAGCTGAAGTAAATTTTTTGTGTAAAAAAGTTAAATGTTCATTTTTATTTAAACATTCCAAAAATTCCTATTAAACACCTGAAGGGTTAATAAACTTCTTGAATGTGGTTTTGAGCACCTTGAGGGGTGCAGTTTTTAGAATGGTGTCACACTTGGGCATTTTCTATCATATAGACCCCTCAAAATGACTTCAAATGAGACGTGGTCCCTAAAAAAAAATGGTGTTGTAAAAATGAGAAATTGCTGGTCAACTTTTAACCCTTATAACTCCCTAACAAAAAAAAAAATTGGTTCCAAAATTATGCTGATGTAAAGGAGACATGTGGGAAATGTTACTTATTAAGTATTTTGTGTGACATATCTCTGTGATTTAATTGCATAAATATTCAAAGTTTGAAAATTGCGAAATTTTCAAAATTTGCGCCAAATTTCCGTTTTTTTCACAAATAAACGCAGGTACTATCAAAGAAATTTTACCACTATCGTGAAGTACAATATGTCACGAGAAAACAATGTCAGAATCACCAGGATCCGTTGAAGCGTTTCGGAGTTATAACCTCATAAAGGGACAGTGGTCAGAATTGTAAAAATTGGCCTGGTCATTAACGTGCAAACCACCCTTGGGGGTAAAGGGGTTAAAGCTCATTTGCCATTTATCAGCCCAAGCTTCTAGTTTACATAAATCATCCTGTAATATAAAATTGTCCTCCTCTGTATTGATTACCCTGCAGAGTTTAGTGTCATCTGCAAATATTGAAATTCTGCTCTGAATGCCCCCTACAAGGTCATTAATATGTTAAAAAGAAGAGGGCCCAATACTGACTCCTGTGGTACCCCACTGCACTGCTAACCGCGACCCAGTCCGAGTGTGTTCCATTAATAACCACCCTTTGTTTCCTATCCCTGAGCCAGCTCTCAACCCACTTACACATATTTTCCCCTATCCCCATTATTCTCATTTTATGAATCAACCTTTTGTGTGGCACCGTATCAAAAGCTTTTGAAAAGTCCATATACACTACGTCCACTGGGTTCCCTTGGTCCAGTCCGGAACTTACCTCTTCATAGCAGCTGATCAGATTAGTCTGACATGAACGGTCCCTAGTAAACCCGTGCTGATACTGGGTCATGAGGTTATTCCTCTTCAGATACTCCAGTTTAGCATCCCTTAGAATGCCCTCCAGGATTTTACCCACAGTAGAGGTTAAAGGGACACTGTCACCTGAATTTGGAGGGAACAATCTTCAGCCATAGAGGCGGGGTTTTCGGGTGTTTGATTCACCCTTTCCTTACCCGCTGGCTGCATGCTGACTGCAATATTGGATTGAAGTTCATTCTCTGTCCTCCATAGTACATGCCTGTGCAAGGCAAGATTGCCTTGTGCAGGCATGTACTACGGAGGACACAGCATGAACTTCAATCCAATATTGCAGCCAGCAGGTAAGGAAAGGGTGAATCAAACACCCGAAAACCCCGCCTCTATGGCTGAAAATTGTTCCCTCCAAATTCAGGTGACAGAGTCCCTTTAAGCTTACTGGCCTATAATTTCCGAGTTCAGTTTTTGTCCCCTTTTTGAACATTGGCACCTTATTTGCTATACGTCAGTCCTGTGGTACAGACCCTGTTATTATGGAGTCTTTAAAGATTAAAAATAATGGTCTATCGATGACTGTACTTAATTCCTGCAGTACTCGAGGGTGTATCCCATCCGGGCCCGGAGATTTGTCAATTTTAGTGATTTTTAGATGCGGATGTACTTCCTGCTGGGTTAAGCAGGTGACATTTAATGGATAATTTTTGTTATCACTGATCATATTGTCTGCCATGGGATTTTCTTGTGTAAATACTGATGAAAAAAAGTCATTTAGCATATTGGCTTTTTCCTCATCCACCATTTCACCCAGACTATTTTTAAGGGGGCCAACACTATCATTTTTTAGTTTCTTACTATTTACGTAGTTAAAGAATATTTTGGGATTATTTTTACTCTCTCTGGCAATGAGTCTCTCTGTCTCAATCTTTGCTGCCTTGATTTGCTTTTTACAGAATTTATTTAATTTTCTGTATTTATTTAATGCCTCCTCACTACGTACTTCCTTCAATTCTCTAAATGCTTTCTTTTTATCACTTATTGCGCTCCTTACAGCTCTATTTAGCCATATTGGTTTCCTCCTAATTCTAGTATGTTTATTCCCATACGGTATATACTGGGCACAGGTCCTATCCAGGATGCTAATAAACGTCTCCCATTTTCTTTGTGTATTTTTGTGTCTCAGGATATCGTCCCAGTTAATTGCACCAAGATCCTCTCTCATCCGTTGGAAATTTGCCCTCCTGAAGTTTAATGTCCTTGTAACCCCTCTATTACACATCTTTTTAAAGGATACATGAAAACTTATTATTTTGTGATCGCTATTCCCCAAGTGACCCCCAACCCTTATATTTGATATGCGGTCTGGCCTGTTGGTTAATATTAGGTCTAGCAGTGCCTCCCTCCTTGTTGGGTCCTGAACCAATTGTGAAAGGTAATTGTCTCTCATAGTTGTCAAAATCCGATTACCTTTGCTGGAACTGCAGATTTCCGTTCCCCAATCTATTTCAGGGTAGTTGAAGTCCCCCATAATAATGACTTCCCCTTGAGTCACAGCTTCATCTATTTGCTTTACGAGGATATTCTCCATTGCTTCCATTATTTTTGGAGATTTATAACAAACCCCTATCAGTAATTTATTATTTTTTCCCCCTCCCCTTATCTCCACCCACAGGGATTCTACATTTTCATTAAATTCACCTATATTATCACGCAGGATGGGTTTTAAGGACGATTTTACATATAGACACACCCCACCCCCTCGCTTATCTGTACGGTCATTTCTGAACAGGCTATAGCTCTGCAAGTTAACAGCCCAGTCATGGCTCTCATCCAGCCATGTTTCAGATATCCCCACCATGTCATAATTATGCTCCAACAACATTAGTTCTAATTCGTCCATTTTGTTGGCAAGGCTTCTTGCATTAGTATACATGCACTTGATGTTCCTCTCTGTACCTCTACTCTTTCTTAAATTATTAACTGTTCTAACCCCACCCCCCATGCCACCGCCACCCCCATCTTCCTTATTTGTGCCCAGGTCTCTATCTGCACTATCTTCCCCTCCTATAAAATGAATACCCTCCCCCCCCCATTCCCTAGTTTAAACACTCCTCCAACCTTCTAGCCATTTTCTCCCCCAGCACAGCTGCACCTTCCCCATTGAGGTGCAGCCCGTCCCTAGCGTAGAGCCTGCAGCCAACTGAGAAGTCGGCCCAGTTCTGCAGGAACCCAAACTCCTCCTTCCTACACCAATTCTTGAGCCACTTATTAACCTCCCGTTGCCTCTCTGGCGTGGCATGTGGTACAGGCAGTATTTTGGAAAATACCACGTTGGAGGTCCTTGCTTTCAGCTTGCAGCCTAATTCCCTGAAATCATCTTTAAGGACCTTCCACCTACCTCTAACTTTGTCATTTGTGCCAAATGTGCACCATGACCGCTGGGTCCTCACCAGCCCCTCCCAGTAATCTGTCCACCCGATCAGCGATGTGTCGGACTCGAGCGTCAGGTAGGCAGCACACCGTTCGACGATCCCCGTCTTTGTGACAGATTGCCCTATCTGTTCCCCTAATAATTGAGTCCCCCACTACCAGCACCTGTCTGGCCTGCCCCTGGTCTCCTATTTCCCTCCTTAATGGAGCAGTCATTCCTCCGGCTTTCAGAGGACATGCCTGGTTGCAGCAGTGCTACCCCTATACTGGCACCCTCCTCATCTGCCAACTTAGCAAACTTATTGGGGTGTGCCAGATCAGGACTAGCCTCTCTGGCACTCTTCCCTCTACCCTGCTTTCTGTCACCCAGCTTGCTGCTTCACTGTCCTGCAGTTCCATCCTACCATCCCCGCCTCATCTATCCCATGGAGCGTCTGCTCAGTGAGCCGCAAACTCCTTTCCATATTGTCAATGGATCTCAGTGTTGCCAGCTGCACATTTAGATTCAGAATCTGGGCTTCCAAATGCACAACTTGCTCACATCTCGCACAGCAGTATGCACCCTCGACCGGCTGATCAAGGACTGCATACATGTGGCAAGATGTGCACTGGATGGCATTAACAAGAGTGGAGCACATTTCCTAATGGGGATTACACCAGACAGAACCGTTAAAGGGAACCTGTCACCCCGTTTTTTCAGATTGAGATATAAATACTGTTAAATAGGGCATGCGCTGTGCGTTACAATAGTGTATGTAGTGTACCCCGATTCCCCACCTATGCTGAGAAATACATTACCAAAGTCGCCGTTTTCGCCTGTCAATCAGGCTGGTCAGGTCGGGTGGGCGTGGTGACATCGCTCTTTTCTTCCCCAGCTTTACGTTGGTGGCGTAGTGGTGTGCGCATGTCGTAGTGACGAATCCACTGCGCACACGTGAAGAAGCAGCGCGCGATCTGCGCTATTACCCCGTCATCGGTGGGGGCGGCCATCTTCCTGGGGCCGCGCGTGCGCAGATGGAGTGCTCTGCTGCACGGGGCTTCAGGAAAATGGCCGCGGGATGCCGCGCGTGCGCAGAAGAGATCGCGGCGGCCATTCTCCCAAAGCCGAGATGCAAACAAAAAGTTTTCTGTTGTTGTATAACGAAGGGGGGGGGGGGGGGGAGACTGCGCGTCAGCCATAACGAGGGGGGGGAGGAGACTGCGCGACAGCCATAACGAGGGGGGGGGGGGGGAGACTGCGCGACAGCCCTAACGAGGGGGGGGGGGGAGACTGCGCGACAGCCTTAACGAGGGGGGGGGGAGACTGCGCGACAGCCATAACGGGGGGGGGGGGGACTGCGCGACAGCCATAACGAGGGGGGAGACTGCGCGACAGCCATAACGAGGGGGGGAAGACTGCGCGACAGCCATAACGAGGGGGGGGGGGGGGGGAGAGACTGCGCGACAACCATAACGAGGGGGGGGGGGAGAGACTGCGCGACAGCCATAACGAGGGGGGGTAGACTGCGTGACAACCATAACGAGGGGGGGGGGGGAGACTGCGCGACAACCATAACGGGGGGGGGGGAGACTGCGCGACAGCCATAACGAGGGGGGGGGGGGGAGACTGCGCGACAGCCATAACGAGGGGGGGGGGGGGAGACTGCACGACAGCCATAACGAGGGGGGGAAGACTGCGCGACAGCCATAATGACGGGGGAAGACTGCGCGACAGCCATAACGAGGGGGGGGAGATTGTGAAATACGGATACTTTCTCACCCATACGGATCTGGAGACTGGCAGAAGCCACGTTGGTCCCATAATTAAAGTCATCCTCGATAGAGGACCGGGGGTAGCGATCTGCAGCCGCCATTATCACCAGAGCGTTTACTGTAGCCTCACATCCGCGACACTTCCTCCTCTGTGCTGACTGCTGAGGGCTCAGACTACGCACTGCCCGTCCTCCTCTGTGCTCCGCCCGCTCCAAGTCTGTAGCAGCGTCGGTAAGATGACGTCACGGACCCGCTGAGAAGCGTGCACGAGCGGCAGGTTTACATGGTACACGTGCACGCGCATCAGGTGTGCGGGTCAAGACGTCATTGGTCGGTGCCTGCAGTGCCGGACGTTCCCATATGGCATTCACGAGTCACGTGATGTCTTGTGAAGTGAACTCTATTATGTGCAGTTGATGTGAACTGAGTTTCATGGGTAGACTTCGGGAAAATGGCGGCGGGTCCACTCTGAAGACATCGTGTTGTTCTCAGTTTTACCTCTAGTGCCGATTGAGAGCGCACCTTTCCCTAGTGTGGAGCGTATCCGGGGCAGTCCACTCTGCAGCGTGGGACCAGCGTGTCGTGTGAGGCCGTGGAGGAGTGCGCTGTGCTGGTATGTCACACGTATTATTAGGGGGGATTTCTGTGGGTAATGCCGGGGAGGTTGTTGTTGCTTCTAAGGTCGCCAGTGGTTTCATGGAGACATGTGGTCGGATTATTTTCCAAATGCCTTATTTTATCTACAAAATCTATACAGAAAACTTGTCAGAGGACTCAAATCCCACGAGGTCTGTCTATGCCGTCCACGGGTAGATCACGCGCTGCTTATAGTTATGGCGATGGTCATGTCTGGGCTTTCTTGCTGCTTGATATCTTCAAAAAGGAAAAAAAAGTCTGATGTGAATTGCAGATCAAACTCACCCATTCAAATATGTTGGGGGGGGGGGGGGGGGGGAGACGTATAGCTCACAGATTGCACCCTCTTCCCCCATACGGCCCCGCACTGGCTGGGCACCTTCCCCCGTATGGCCCCGGACGGACTGGGCAGCCTCTTCCCCCGTACGGCCTTGCATCGGCTGAGTACCTTCTTTTCCCCCCTCTACAGCCCAGCACCGGCTGGGCACCCTCTTCCCCTGCATTGGCTGGGCACCCTCTTCCCCTGCATTGGCTGGGCACCCTCTTCCCCTGCATTGGCTGGGCACCCTCTTCCCCTGCATTGGCTGGGCACCCTCTTCCCCTGCATTGGCTGGGCACCCTCTTTCCCCGTACAGACTAAGGCCGGCCTCACACTAGTGAGTTTTACGGACGGAGAGGTGCAGAAAATACGGATTGCATACGGTACAATGCTTCTCTATGGTCCAGCTCCTATCTGCCGTATTCTACTGATCCATATTATACGGTCTTCTACGGCCGTAGAAAATCGTAGCATGCTGCGTTTGTCACCGTATTGCGCAAAAAATACACCAATGAAGGTCTATGGGGGCAAGAAAAATACGGATTACACACGGACCATGCGTGTGACTTGCGAGAAATACGCAGCGGTGTTCTATAGAAAAGCCGGCAATTCAGTGCGGTGTACAGTAAAATCACACTGACAGGTTAGAATAGAATAGCTAAAATAAATGTCTACACATAGTATAGGGGTATATATATTCAATATACTACGTGGCATATTTGTATGTATATATATATATATATATATATATATATATATATATATATATATATATATATATACACATACACACACACACACACACGGCCCGATTCTAACACGTCGGGTATTCTGGAATATGCATGTCCACGTAGTATATTGGCCAGCACAAAGCCACATAGTATAGAGACTTAAAAAAAAACAAAACATATACTCACCTATAGCCCGTTGAAGTCCTGCTACACTTGCCATCCGCCGCCTTTCTCGCTCCTTGCCACGATCCCGGGATCGCTCCATTGCAAGCGGAAGCTTCCGGTCCCAGGGCTGGTGTGAGCAGGACCTATGATGACGTCGCGGTCACATGACCGTGACGTCACGGCAGGTCCTTGTCGCACACCAGCCCTGGGACGGGACCTCACCGGAAGCTGCCGCTTGCAATGGAACGGTCCCGGGATCGTGGAGAGGAGCGAGAAAGGCGGCGGAGGGTGAGTATAGCAGGTTTTTTGTTTTTTTTATATAATTTTGAACATGACCTATTTTTACTATTGATGCTGCATGGGCAGCATCAATAGTAAATAGTTGGGGACACACAGGGTTAATAGCAGCGGTAACTGAGTCCGTTACACCGCGGGCCGTTACCGCTGCCATTAACCCTGTGTGAGCGGTGAGTGGAGGGGATTACGGAGCGGGCGCCGGGCAGTGAGTGCAGGGGAGGGACTAATCGGACTGTGGCCGTCGCTGATTGGTCGCGGCAGCCATGACAGGCAGCTGCCGAGACCAATCAGCAAACGAATAACCGTGACAGAAGGACAGACAGATTTACCCCTTAGACAATTATGTATATAGATATTATATAGACAGTATATATGTTTTAACGAATATTTGAGCCCATGGATCCATTGTATGTCCATTTTGCAAGCCTGCGAGAAAATCTCGCAGTACAGATGCCATACGGATTACATACCGAAGATGCCATGCGCAAAATACGCTGCCACACCCTGCCTACGGATGACATACGGATCACTATTTTGGGGACATTTCTGCATATTACGGCCGTAAAAAACAGACCGCATTTTCATACGCTGAGTGTGAGGCCGGCCTAAAGGTTTTCTTCCTCCACCACTTAAAAAATGAGACCATTCATAAGAAGTTATGGCCTTATAGGTGGCAGAGCGATTACTGTTAAAAAACTGTGGGGGAATGTGAGAGAAAACTTTCTATATAGCTATGTCATACATAAAGGATTGGGAATCCCTTAATGGATCTGTATGGCTGCATACACATGTGTTGTCATATTTCCTCTTAGTAGTTTGCTGCAGTTCCACAGTGAAATCTGTATGTTTTAGGGATGTCGCCACCTATGGACTGTAGGTAGGAGCACAGCATAACCGCTATATAGGAACTTGCACTTTCGGATTGATCCTGTGGCTCCAGCCTGTTGATGGCAGACAATGTACCTCAGTGCGCAGGCGCCGGGAAAAGGTCAGAGGGGCCCGGCGCCTGCGCACTGCAGTACTTTGCTCTGCTCTCAACAGGGCAAACAAAGTACGCTGGAGCCGCAGCGTGAATACAAGAAGAGGACGTCATAGTAAGAAGATGGGAGGCCCCGGAACGGACCGTGACGCCCATCGTACCGGGACCGCCCCTGGGTGAGTATAATCTAATCTCTTTTTCTCATCTTTCAGGTTACATTGGGGGTTTATCTACAGCATTACAGAATGCTTTAGGTAAGCCCCTGATGCTGGTAGGCTTAGCTTACCTTCAATTTTGGGGGTGACAGGTTCCCTTTAAAATGATAATGTTCAATATAGTAACAATGCATTTTCTATTCTTGCCAGCAGAGGAAAAATGGCTAAAAGTTTAAGAAGCAAATGGAAGAGGAAGATGCGGGCTGAGAAGAGAAAGAAAAATGCCCCAAAAGAACTTGCTCGCTTAAAAAATGTGTTAGCAAAAGCAAATGTAGACGTGTTAATGGAGGATGTGAAAGACATAACAACTGTAGTGACAGCTGAGAAAGTGAAGGAGAAAGCTGCTGTGGAAGCTGCAGAAGGTGAGGGTTCTCCTTTACGTTTCTTCCTTTTTGCTACATGAATTGGTACATTGCATGAAATGTGTGTGTTTTAACCGTGCAAACCATGACTAGAACATCTACGTAAAAGACAGACGTCTGACTGAGGCCTACAGTGATTGTTTCAGCCTCTTGTTAAATGATTGGCTACGACTCATATTGATAATGTATTATTAGTCTAGGACATCAGATCGTTTGGAGTCCTACACCCTAATAATCGTCTGTTAGCTTAAAATCCCGGACTTCCCCTTTAAGACACTCTGCATATGAAGCATGCTTTCATGATCTCAAGAGTATGACCTAGAATAAAAGCATGAGGGTAGGTGCCCACAATCCGTAAACGCTGCAGGTTGGACGCTGCGTACTTGTGCAGCATCCAGCTGTTACAGCATAGTGGATGGGAGTTCAAGAAATCCCATACCCACTATGCGTGCACCGACACCCGCGGCTTCCCTCGGAGACAGACATATTCTAGATTATTCTTCTGAGATCATGAAAGCATTTTCCAAATGCATAGAACCTTAAAGGGGAAGTCCAGGATTTTCAGCTGTCATCTGATTATTAAGGTGTTGGACTCCAAACCAGCTGATTTCCTAGCCAGAGGATCTGTCTGAACCACATATTTCAGAGATTTACACAGAAACCCCGGTGCAAGCGCTTAGCGCAGGATAAATGTGCGCCAAACCTTACTGCGATCTTTGGGAGGCAGAATGAAGAAATAAACAGCATGTGAAGAATTGGTTTTATTTATTTTTTACGCCGTTCCTCGTGCGGTATAAGTGATTTTGCGACTTTATTCTTCGGGTTGGTGTGATTACAGTGATACCAGATTTAGGCCTCTTTCACACATCCATGTCTCCGATACGTGTGGCAACAGTTTTCACACATACCGGAGACACGTACACACTTAGACTCATTCAAGTGAAAGGGTCTGTGCACATGTCAGTGTAATCGCCAAAGAAAATCCAGCTCACCACCTGCAATTTCACACTTCTGGAGCACGGATAGCACCTGGCAGGGTGCATTATCTAATGAAGAAAGCAGAAAAATCCAGCTCACAGATGAAGTCCAAAAAGCGCGCTTTATTTTCCAAGGTACATGAAGCAAAGATTAAAATTTTGTGTTCACAAAAAAGTGTACAGGCATCCTTTGATGCGTTTCGAGCAACATGCGCTCTTTGTCAATGCGTCAAAGGATGCCTGTACTCTCTTTTGTTAACACACAATTTTAATCTTTGCTTCATGTACCTTGGAAAATAAAAAACACTTTTTGGACTTCATCTGTGAGCTGGAATTTTCTGCTTTCTTCACATGTCAGTGTGTTTCCACAGAACGTGTATCCGTAGGCAAAACATGCTGACATGTCTGTTTTTTTAATGTCAGCACGGGCCGCAAAACGTCCCACACACGTGCACATGGATAACACACATCAGCTGATCCTCGGCATCAGGTGCTGAACATGGCTCTGCCGGCGATCGGTGCGAGCAGGGGAGAATGATGAGTCATATTTAAGTGTTAAAAGAGATAGCAGGAGCGGCTGGTGGGGGTATTCGTCAGCTGCCGCCTGGGCTATAAATAAATAATTGAAGAAAACGGCATGGGTTCCGCTGTATTTTCTATAACCAGCCAGGCAAAACTCACAGCTGGGGGCTGCAACCCTCAACTGTCAGCTTCAGCAAGGTTGGAAATCAAGAATAGATGGGTCATCATGCTGTTTTTTTTTAATTATTATTATTTAAATAAATAATTTAAAAAAAAATGGCATGGGGTCCCCCCCATTTTTGACAACCACCCTTGCTAAAACTGGGGGCTGGTATTCACAGGCTGGTAAGGGCCCATGGATATTGACCCCCCCCCCCCCCCCCCCCAGACTAAAAATAGCAACACACAGCTTAGTAAGGCCAGTTTCCCTCGTCCAGATAATTCCGGTACCGGAGTTATCCGTGTCCGTGTGCTCACGTGGCACAATAGTGTGGCACAAGTGCGGCAGCCGTGTGCCTCCTGAGGACCACATGGACCATGCAGGAGAGAAAGCGCTACAGTAAGCGCTGTCCTGAGTGTGTGGTGCTGAAGGTGGCATTCATCTCTTCTCCCCTACAGGAGAGAAGAGATGAAAAATCAATTTTTTATTTTTTTAGTTAAAAATTAAAGTTTGGGGTCACCTCCCACCCCCCTTGCGCCCACCCACTTGCAGAGAAATACTCACCCAGCTCCCGCGATGCCTCCTCTCAGAGCGGGCAGCTCGTCCTGTGTGAGCGGTCACGTGGTACCGCTCATTACGGTGATGAATATGCAGCTCCACATTAAAAAATATATATATATATATATATATATATATATATATATATATATATATATATATATATATATATATATATATATATATATATATATATATATATATATATATATATATATATATATATATTGCAATTTATTTATTTTAATTTTTTCTTCTAGCTTTTTTACTGTCTCAATATGGGACAATGATTTTTTTTTTTTTTGCAGGCTGATCGCTTCTATAGCATATAGATGAAGCAGCATCGCCATGCCACAGAAACTGTCAGCTCTGCACTGATGAGAGTTTCCTAGCTCTGGTGACCCGGATGTTGTCATGACAACATCGGGTCACCATGGCAACGATCGGGATCCCACGTCATGGGGTCTCCAATCCAAAGGCAGAGGGACTGTCAGCCCTCTGTTGGCTTCCAGAATGCTGCAATCATGTTCAATCGCAGCATTTTGGGGGTTAAAGTGTCGGGAGCGGTCTGTGACTGCTCCTGGCACCTAGTGCCAGCTGTCAGAATCAGCTGACACCTGACTGCGATCGCCTGCGTACCCTTGTTTCAAATTACAGACTTTATACATGCTGTGTCTTTATTTACGATATACTGTTACTATAGGATTAGTAATTGTTAGGTGCATACTGCTGTTTTTAGGCTGGGGGGACAATATCCATGGTCCCTTACTGGCCTGAGAATACCAGCTCCCAGCTGTCTGCTGTAGCAAGGCTGGTTGTCAAAAATGTGGGGAATCCCATGCCGTTTTGTTAAATTACGGTATTTATTTGAATAATTAAACACGGCAGGGAGGGCCCCTCTATCCTTGATAGCCAGTCCTGCTGAAGCTGACAGGTGAGGGTTGCAGCCCCCAGCTGTGAGTTTTGCCTGGCTCGTTATCAAAAATACGGGGGAACACATGCAGGTTTTTTTTTTAATTATTTACAGTGCAGGAGTCGGCTGATGAACACTCCCAGCAGCTGCTCCTGCTCTTACTATTATTAGCGGCAGCTGATGGGAGCAGTAGTCCCATTCGCTGACAGCAGTGACTGAAGTAAACTTTATACCGTCAATCACAGCTGCTGGCTCACACTGTCTTTTGACAGCGTGGGAATCGACGCTGTCTGACCGACGGGGATGATTTTACCGCTATTCAGGAGCCGTGCACATGACAGCGTGGTAAACACTTTATGTTCAGATCCCTGGTTCAATCTCTTCTGGTTGACAAGCTGTATGGTCGCATCATGCAATCATGCAGCCTGCCATCTAGATGTAGCAGAGCTGACTGTAAAGTCACATCCTGCTGTCCTTGACTTTTTTGCAGCAAATACGCTGCAAAAGAAAGTCAACCTGCATTTTTTTCACCATCCATTCAAGTCAATGGGTGAAAACCGCTGCAAAAACCCTGAAAAAAGTGACGTGCTCTATGTAAAAAAACAAAAATGCAGCAAAACACAAAACCCTGATGACAAAAAGTGTGTACGATTATAGTCTTTGTACAATTTCTTTTTCTCCTGATTTTAATTTATATAATTTTGTATGGTGGCTCAGTGGATAGCACAGCAGCCTTGCAGCGCTGGAGTCCTGGGTTCAAATCCCAAGGACAACTTCTGCAAGGAGTTTTTATGTTCTCCCCGTGTTTGCGGGGATTTCCTCCGGGTACTCCGGTTTCCTCCCACATTCCAAAGACCTACTGATAGGGAAGTTAGATTGTGAGCCCTATCGGTGACAGCAATGATAATGTGTGCAAACTGTTAAGCGCTGCGGAATATGTTAGCGCTATATAAAAATAAAGATTTATTTATTCAATAAAGATTTAATTTTTTTACACTTTGAATTTTGGGTAGTTGAATTTATGAATGGAGAAGAGGTTGAGCATTGGCACCTCTTTGACGACTGAGCTCTGCAGAGCACCGTTCTTGAGATCTTTTTCTTAGGATAACAAGGTCGAGCCCCCAGAGATCAGTAAGTTATCCCATGAATCAGGGATAAATTTAAAGGGAATCTGTTGTCCTGTTTTTCTACCCCAGCTCATAGCAGCATGATGTAGGGATAGAGACCCAGCTTCCAGTGATGTCAGTTAGGCTAGTTTTACACTAGCGTTTTGCTGAGCTGCGGAGGGCTGCAGACTTCCTCTGTGAAGCCCCGCCCTCAGCCGCACCTCAGCCGCTCAGCTCCGCCTACGTCCGCATGCGGCCTGCATACCTGTCTTTAACATTAGGTACGCAGGTCGTGTGGATGTATGTGGATGCCTCCGCATGTGTCGTTTTGAGGATGCAGAGAGAAAAAAAAATTCCAACCAGCTGCGTCTGACGTGGGTTGCCACATCCGCACGACCTACGTGCCTAATGTTAAAGATGCGGCCTGCGTACCTATGCGGATGTAGGCGGAGCTGAGCGGCGGCCGTGGGCGGGACTTCACGGAGGAAGTCAGCAGCTCAGCAAAACACTAGTGTGAAACTAGCCTTACTGTTCTGCTTGATGCTGTTTTGATATTTTTTTTTTTTTTTGTCTGCTGAAGTTGCAGCAGTTTCTGAATGCGGAGCTCTGTATAACCCCATGTTTGCCAGTGATTTCTAGCTTTCTGCGTGCACTCTGTATAGGAAGAATCCAATACTGCCAGTCAGTGGTGGAGTGTGATTGGACTATGTGACAGCAGACCAAGTAGTTCTCTAGTGATAAAATTGCTGTTTTATCAGCAGGAGATTATCAAAACTACAGCATGCAGACCAATAAGTGTTAAATTTTGCTGCTCTCAGGTGGCAAAAACCTTGTGAAATTCCCAGGCAGGTGCTTTTGGACTTCACTGGGATGGAGCTGTACTGTGCTGAAGAAATGTGTAGAACAGTCATCCACAAGATGACAAAAACATCAGAAATCGAGCTAGAAGACTTGAAAAGATAGTTGGCTGTTAAAATCAGCATCCAAATAAAAATCTATAAAAATGTTTTTTTTCTTATGTTATCTCTCATGATGGATCCTCTTGAAGTCGAGTACCTGTAATTTAGTATCCAAGTGTCTGAAATGTGTAGAGTGGGTTAAAGAATGAAAGCAATGATGTGAATATTGGCACAGTTGTAAAAACATTTTAATGGTCTGGGTCAGCTGGTGTGATCAGACTGTAAAGGTATGGCACCAGATCTTTTCAGCAAGGAATCTTTTGTTTTTGAACTGGATCCATATGATTGTGTACAGACGGGAGGCCGTGGGGGATCCTGGCACACACTCCATTGTGTCTACTAGAAGACTTTTGTTTTTATGGTATCAGTTTTCATCTCCACCGAAGACAGATTTATTTTCCTGTGTGGGTCCCAGGCATGCTGTGCGTGCATTGATTCTCCTGCCCCTCTGGAGAATTTCATCTGACATTTTCTGGGCATTGTACTTGGGTTGTAAATTGCAAAACTAACACTGCATCATCTTTGGTCATGTCTTTTCTAGTTAGGGAAGTACCACAAAGCATGTTATAATGTGGAGTACCAATTAGCTTTTATGGGGCTTTAACAAAAGAAGTCAAAAGAAAAACTGATTTTGCTTCTAACCACAAAAGGCAAGATGTTTTGATTACAATGTAAGGCTACGTTCCCATCTCCTTCAAAGGCAGATTCTGTCCTATCTGGCGGGAAAAATAACACTGCATGAACCACATTTCTTTTCATCAAAACTACTAAGCTCGGCCTCTTTTCTCCTAATTAATGCATCATGAATGGTGACCTGTTACAAAGACATGATGCCCTCAACACCACTACCACCAGTGTGTTGCTTTTGATCTATAAGGATGTCTTTCATTCCCCACAAAAAGTGATCTAAACTTGGATATTCAAGACATTGCTATAAGATAATTCTGTTTATATAATAAGTCACAAAATCACACCTCTATTCAAGGAACCAGTATTATCGCCATACCTTTACTGAACATAATGCAGTATGCCTGGACCGCTATGGCCAATGAAAACTTCTATAGAAGGTATGCACATAATACCACCACATGGCGACCAAATACCACCATATTCATCATTAACAAAAACCAATGTATTAAGACCAGTGTTAAATGAATACTGTTCTATAAGGAGCCAATACTGCCATACCGTGACCACGTATTCCCATCATATAGAGTGGTGACTGAATAATACCATCATACAGTGACTATAGTGGTAGATATAAGTTCTCCATAGGGCATATACGGTATGTGTATACAGCATTAATAAAACCAGTGACTTACTGGTGCTGTTTTCTCTGACAATAGTTAGCATTCCAGTGCTCGGTGTGTGCACTGTGATGTTTCACTAGTCTGCAGTTACATAGTGACAAGCCTTTTAATATTTATTTTTGGTTTAAGTAGGAAAGTCCTAATTTATAAGCAGGAGGTTGTTATAAAGAAAACAATATTTTAACTTTGAGAATGATTTTAAATATTTTGTAGGTTGTGAATTTAAGCCATTTTTTTTCTTACCCATGCTATCCACTCTTTATGGCACTCATTCAGGTGAATCTTCGAAGATGGAAACAGATGGAAAACGAAACAAGAAAACTCTCCGAGATGAGCACGGGCAGTACCCTGTATGGATGCACCCGAGACAAAGAAAGAAGCTGAAGACTCAACGTGGAAAAAAAGGAAAATCTAAAGCCCCAAAAGGACTAGCGTGGTAACATACGATGTATTCTGCCACAAAGTGTTTGTATATAATATCCCATGAGAATACATCTGAAACAGTGGAACCGGAGGCAAAACATGTGTAAATTCTTTTAAGGATTTTATTTTTATTTTTCCTTTTTACTGCAAAAACGTTCCCATTCTACAAAGCGTATTTTCTTTTTAGCTTTCCATTTTATCAATGATGTCTGTCTGAACATGGACTGGTTGTCTGAAACCACAAAATAAAACGGATCAAAGTTGCTTTGTATTTACTCTTTGATGTTTCATAAAGAAAATGTAGTTTATTTCTGATCCGGCAAAGCGGTAGGTTTCTAGATTTTATTCCTGAGAACAGAAATGACAAATTTCGGCAAGTCTCACATTCCTCATGTCTTTATTCCAGTAAGTTACATGGTTGTACATTTGCTCGCAATTGTGGAACTTTAGGTAACAAGGATTTTGCCGCCTTCCCCCCCCCCCCCCCCCCCCCCTTATTCATACGAATGGGAGAAAAACACTGAAAGAATTGACATGTTACAAATTTGAAAAACCGCTTTCAAGGTTCAAATCCGCAAATAAATAACATGTGCATCAGACTTCAGAAATTTCATTCACTTTGCTGGCACTGTAAAATGCTGTGTACATGTCATTTCTCACGAATAAGGTTCTGCAACAAAAACAAATGCAAGTTGGGCCAACTTCTCATATACAGTACCTAATTTTCATTTTATCTGCAAAAATGTACTTTTGTTTTTGGCTATCACATATCCCGTTGTACACAGGCACTGCTCACATTTTCATGTATGTCCCTTTTAGGAAGTATCTTTTATCAGCTACAGATTGACAGACCTATAATGCATTTTAATGCTAAGTTCACACTGGGCATTTTTTTTTTCTGCAGCAAAACTTGAGTGCTTGGCAGGAAAGAAGCTGCGGCAAAAACTTAGGTTTTGGTTAGTTTTTTTCCCCTTCAATTTAATGGGTGAAAAACACTGAAAGAAGTGACATGCTCTATGTTCAAAAAAAATATGCAAAGCACAAAATGGTGATGACAAATTTTTCACTTTGTACACTTTGTTTCATTGCAGCCATTTGGTAAATTCAAAAAAGTTCATTTTTCCATTCGCCACGACAGCACCCACGAGAGAGGGGATCCGCCCCTAGGAACAGGAAACCTACAGAGAGATAAAAGGGGCGGCCCCCCCTCGCTCCTCAGTTGGTTTCCTGTTCCTAGATGGAAACCCTCAGAGAGAATCTCTGCATGTTATGAGAAGAGGAAAGCTCGTCTGGACTGCCGCCTGTACGTCTCTGCTGAGCGGCAGGGGCTCCAGAGCGAGTATCGGAGACGGGGGAATGTTCCTGCTGGCTCCCCCCTCTCCTGATCACGTCAGAATGGATGTCCGGAACAACAGTCTCCCTGCTGGGAGAAGGTTGTAGCGCTCCTCCGCAGAATGGCCGGTGAGTACCTGTGTTGCGGTCCCCTCCCCGAGGCTCCGGTGTGCGGTATGGCGATGTCTGCAGGACGCCTTTCTCCTCCATGGAGGTGGATTCAGCCGCATGGGAAGCTTCTTTTCGCACATGTGCGGTATGGTCGGCGTCCCGGAAGTAGTTCGGTGAACTTCCGGGGGCGCGGGGTCAGACTGGCGTTTCCTGTATGGACGCCATTGGAAAAAAAAGAGAAAGCTGCAATGGACGCTATGTCTGAGGCCCTTAATGCAAAGGTAAAAAAAAGGCAGGAAAGTGTGTGTGTGTGTGTGTGTGTGTCCTCCGGCGCTATAAATTACAGCGCAGCTGTGCAGGGGGTGCGTCAGAATGTCTTCCCACGAGGAGGTTTGTGAGCGCCCTGTGGAGGAAGTAGTTGCACCTAGTGTCACTATTAGGAAAAAAGGCAGTGGATTATCCAAAGTGAGCGACTCCACTGACATGTCAGGAAGGAGGTCGTCTCATGGCACACCCCAGGCCGAACAATGGAGCCGAAACCGGGTATACAAGTATACTTCAGGGTGAGTGGTTGTTTAGCTTCATGGAAGCTTATGTGGGTCTCCAATCATGTTTTAATAGGCGAAGAGGACTGAGAAGACCAAGCACAAGCAATGTGCAATATGTACTGAGCCCTTACCTGACTCTTATACTAAAAAGCTGTGTCAGGCTTGTATAGAGAACACCCTGCGGCAGGAGGAGTCCGTTAGAATGAATGACATACGACTTATGATTCGGGAGGAGCTTCAGAGTTTGAAGGGAAGCAGTCCATCCATAAATATTGAAAGGAGAATTAGCAGAGCATCCTCGCCTAAAGCCGACACGTCGGCAGAAAGCGGGAAGGTCGAGTCAGATATGTCTCAATTATCGGGGTCATCAGATGAGGAGGACTATGTCTGCTTTCCTACGGATGGCATAAATAACCTGGTTAAGTACGTAAGGAGTACCATGGGGGTTTCAGAATCAAAAGAACACCAGACCCAGCAGGAGGTGATGTTCGCGGGTCTTTCTCAAAGGAAAGGCCATGTGTTTCCAGTAAACCAGGTTATAAAAGACCTGGTCAAGAAAGAATGGAGTAAAGGTCAGAAGGGGTTTGTGCCAGTGTCCTGTAAAAGACGCTACCCCTTTGACAATGAGGACTTGGCCACCTGGGCTAAAGTACCGAAAGTTGATGCAGCTGTAGCATCTACCGCTTGCCGCTCCTCTTTGCCAGTAGAGGATACGGGTTCTTTGTCCGACCCAATGGACAGAAAATCTGATGCGCTTCTAAAAAGATCATTGGAAGCCTGTGTTACTGCATTTAAGCCAGCAATTTCAGCTACATGTACTAGTAGATCCATGTTGGTCTGGCTGGAACAACTGGATCAGAATATCAGGAGTGGCGTCTCCAGAGAGAAGTTAGGGCCTCCATTCCATTGATTAAGGGGGCTGCGGCATTTATATCCGATGCCTCAATAGACTCACTCCGCCTGGCGGCTAGATCAGCTAGCCTCTCTAATACGGCTCGTCGGGCATTATGGCTAAAGAACTGGAAGGGAGATGCCCAGTCCAGGTCTGAGTTGTGTGCCATACCCTGCCAGGGTGAGTACCTCTTTGGATCTGTCCTGAATGACATACTCACTAAAGCGGGCGAAAGGAAAAAGGGGTTTCCTAATCCCTTTATTCCTTCCTACAGAAGGGCGTTCAGGAAGCCACCATTTGGAAGGAATGGAGGCTTTAAGGACCGCTGGAGTAACAGGGAGTTCAGGCAGAAGGGCAATTTGTTCAACAAGCGCCCCTTCAGACCAGCGGATATGTTCCGAGAGCCCTATTCCACCGGTGGGCGGTAGACTACTACAATTTCTTGAGCAGTGGAAAGAGATAACGGCCAATACATGGGCCTTAAATTTAATTTCGTCAGGTCTCACCTTAGACCTCATCTGGAGGCCTCCGGATTCTTTTCTTCTCACCTCCCTAAAATCCAGGCTACAGCAAGAGGCACTGGAAACTGAAATCAAGTCTCTTTTGTCCAAACGAGTACTAATAAAAGTTCCATCATCTGAAATAGGAAAGGGCTTTTACTCTCCCTTATTTCTAATAACTAAGCCTGATGGGTCCTTTAGGACTATATTAAATTTGAGGAAATTGAACACCTTCATAAGACCTAAAGCCTTTAAAATGGAGTCCATTCGGTCAGCCATTAAAAATGTATTTCCCAACTGTTACATGGTGGTGCTAGATCTTAAGGATGCTTACTACCATCTGCCTATACACCAGTTACACCAGCAGTTTCTTAGGGTAGCAGTTGTAATAGATGGTCAGGTGTGTCATCTGCAATACAGGGCAATGCCTTTGGCCTATCCATGGCTCCGAGGGTCTTTACTAAATTATTGTTGGAAGTAATGTCATTTTTGCGGTTAAGAGACACATTAGTCATCCCGTATCTAGATGATCTACTAATAGTGGGAAGAGACTCCCTACAGTGTGAACAGAGATTAGAGGAGGTAGTTTTTTCCTTACAATCTCTTGGTTGGATTATTAATTGGGAGAAATCCAGACTCCGGCCTGTTAGATGTCAGAAGTTCCTTGGTCTCCTTTTGGATTCGGTTGATCAAGTATGTTGGCTGCCAGATAGTAAAAAGATCTCCATTATTGATGAAGTAAACTTAGCAATAAATAGGCGTAGTATGACCTTGAGAAGCCATGTCATTGTTGGGGTCTTTAACTTCTTGTATTCCTGCAGTTGAGTGGGCACAATTTCATTCCAGGCAGCTACAGAAATTTGTATTACAAGAGAGTATTAAAGATCAGGGACGTTTAGATCAGATAGTTTTTCTTCCGTCAGAAGTGGTACACTCCCTTACATGGTGGTTAGATTGGGGAAATCTGTCAAAAGGAGTCCTATGGGTAATCTCTCCTTCAAATATAGTCACCACGGATGCTAGTCCTGAAGGTTGGGGAGCACATTTTCGAGATCTGTGGGTTCAGGGTCTCTGGTCCAGATCAGAATATAGTGATTCTTCTAATGTTAAAGAATTAAGAGCTATATATTATTCCCTGCTCCACTTTCTTCCTCAGCTGCGAGGCTCTCACACAAGGGTCCTCTCCGACAACACCTCTGCGGTGGCCTATCTAAACCGTCAAGGAGGTACACGGTCAGACACTCTTATGAAGGTGGCGTCAGACATCATAATGTTAGCCGAAGGTCATCTGTTGTCCTTGTCAGCGGTACACATAAGAGGGATAGACAACTGTCAGGCCGATTTCCTCAGTCGTCATACTCTTCATCAAGGAGAATGGATGCTCAACAGGAAGATTTTCAAAATAACAACTCGTTGGGGCATGCCTCAGATAGACTTGTTCTCAACAAGATCCAATCGTCAGGTCAGAATGTTTGCCTCCCTATGCAGGCTAGACAATCCAGACATACTAGATGCCCTTCAGGTACCATGGACATTCGACCTGGCATACGCATTTCCCCCATGGAATCTATTGCCCATGGTGATAAGGAAGATAAGAGAGGAAGGGGCAAGGGTTCTGTTAATAGCCCCCTTTTGGCCCAAGAGGCCATGGTTTTCATGGCTCAGAGCCATGTCAATTACAGACCCGTGGATTCTGCCTCTGACCGACAACATGCTGTCTCAAGGTCCGTTTTTTCCATCCTCAGGTGAAGGGCATGAATTTAACTGCCTGCAATTTGAGAGGCAATTACTAAGCAGGAGAGAGTTTTCTAGTGGGTTGATAGATACCCTTATGAAGAGTAGAAAGCCTTCTACCACTAAAATTTATGTTAAGGTCTGGAAAAAATTTCTTCAGTTTCACACTACACAAATTTCTTCAGAGGTACCTATATTTTCAATACTGGAGTTTTTGCAAAAAGGTCTAGAATTGGGACTTTCAGTTAATACTTTGAAAGTTCAGGTTTCAGCGTTGGGAGCCCTTTTCAGTTATGATATCGCAGGTGATAGATGGATATCCCGTTGTATATCAGCATGTCAACGGTCGAAACCAATAAATATACCACAGGTGCCCCAGTGGGATCTATCTTTGGTCCTGGATGCATTGACACAAAGCCCGTTTGGGCCTATTCATGCAGCCTCATTAAAGAACATCTCGTTAAAAGCGATATTGTTAGTAGCATTGGTATCAGCCAGAAGAGAGCGATCTGCAGGCATTGTCAATCGATCCTCCATACCTATCTATAACAACTGATAGAATAGTTTTGAAAACAGACCCATGTTACCTACCTAAGGTGGCCACTAGTTTTCATAGATCCCAGGAGATCTTATTACCTACCTTTTTATAAAGACCACTCATCTCCAGAGGAAGTAAGACTTCATACCCTAGACGTAAAAATGACTATTCTGGCCTATTTAGAGAGAACTAGGGACTGGAGGAAGAGTAGGGCCCTGTTTGTGTCTTTTCAGGGTAAAACCAAAGGATCCAGAGTCACGAAGGGGACGTTATCTCGTTGGATCAGAGAAGCCATAGTCTTGGCTTATAGAGCCAAAGGAAGAGATCCTCCAATGCATGTGGGGGCGCATTCTACAAGGGCCTTGTCGACTTCTTGGGCAGAAAGGGCAAACGTGCCAATAGAGCTTATATGTAAGGCCGCAACTTGGGCTTCACCGGGCACCTTTTATAGGCACTATAGATTAGACCGATCAGCTGCTTCTGATCTAACCTTTGGGGTTTCGGTTCTTGACGCAGATAACCCACCCAATCTATAGTCTCTGAAAATCTCTCGTGGGTGCTGTCGTGGCGAATGGAAAATACCGGATTACTCACCGGTAATGCTCTTTTATAGAGCCCACGACAGCACCCATTTACATCCCTCCCTTTTCTTTGTATAGTTGCACGTGGTGCTTTTTGGTGAGGTGTAAATATTAGATATAGTATAAGGTTGCAAATATGTATATATGCCTAAAGCCTGTTAACTAAAACCTGGCGGCGGTTCCTCCTATTCTCTGTAAAACAACTGAGGAGCGAGGGGGGGCCGCCCCTTTTATCTCTCTGTAGGTTTCCTGTTCCTAGGGACGGATCCCCTCTCTCGTGGGTGCTGTCGTGGGCTCTATAAAAGAGCATTACCGGTGAGTAATCCGGTATTTTTTTCTCATTAAAGGGAACCTGTCACCTGAATTTGGCGGGACAGGTTTGCGGTCATATGGGCGGGGTTTTCGGGTGTTTGATTTACCCTTTCCTTACCCACTGGCTGCATGCTGGCCGCAATATTGTGTTGAAGTTCATGCTGTGTCCTCCGTAGTACACGCCTGCGCAAGGCAATCTTGCCTTGCACAGGCGTGTACTACGGAGGACAGAGAATGAACTTCAATCCAATATTGCGGCCAGCATGCAGCCAGTGGGTAAGGAAAGGGTGAATCAAACACCCGAAAACCCCGCCCATATGACTGCAATCCTGTCCCGCCAAATTCAGGTGACAGGTTCCCTTTAATGTACACTCTGCACCCCATCTTGACTGAAAAAAAAAAACAAACAAAACAAATGTGGAAATCTTTTGCAAATTTACTAAAAAAAGAAAAACTGAAAAATCACAAGGTCATAAGTATTCAGACCCTTTGCTCAGTATTGAGTAGAAGCACCCTTTTGAGCTAGTAAAGCCACGAGTCTTCTTGGGAATGATGCAACAAGTTTTTCACACCTGGGTTTGGGGATCCTCTGCCATTCTTCCTTGCAGATCCTCTCCAGTTCCGTCAGGTTGGATGGTGAACGATTAATAGCATTGTTACCCAATGGGTTCCATTTAAGAAGAGTACAGACTCTTGGTGCATCACGGCAGGGCCCAAACCTTTCTATGCACCTGCTTAGTTTCCATCTATCTCCGCCCTTCTCTGACCCTATGAAGCCTGAGCTGTCAATCAGAGATCGGGGGGCGGAGATAGAGGGGAAACAAGCAGGTGGGAAGGTGTATTTAAAAAAACAAAAACTGGACCTGTCGTGAAGCACCAAGCGGTGGAACTTAGATTGAACAGTTATTCTTTGTTGATAAGAGTACCCTTAATGAATCAGGTGCACCTGAAAAGTGGCGTGCTCCTCATATCTTACTCCAATTATGACTGTAGTGATGTATGTTCATCTTTATACTATCAGGATGAATTATGTCTAATTTACAACATCTTAAAAGCAAGTCTACACAGCAGGAGGAGTTTATCAATTATTCACAACAATATACAATAAGAGGGTTTTTTTTTACCACTTTCAGGCTGCCGTCACACTATCAGTATTTGGTCAGTATTTTACATCAGTATTTCTCAGCCAAAACCAGGAGTGGGTGATAAATACAGAAGTGGTGCATATGTTTCTATTCTACTTTTCCTCTATTTGTTCCACTCCTGGTTTTGGCTTACAGATACTGATGTAAAATACTGACCAAATACTGCTAGTGTGACGGCAGCCTTAGACAGAGTGGAGGCGTTAGATATTTTTCAAGGTCTTGTGGAAAGAGATTTACCTATTTTGTATCATGAGGTCCAACATCAAACCTTAAAAAATACAACCTTACTAAACCACAGGTCATTCTATCTGAACTACAGTAAAAGAAAATAACAGGATTACTATAGCACTGATAAAGGGAGAATGATTCCTCTACATGGCACTATCAATAAATCACTTTATTAAATATGTGCACGTACGAAAACAAAGACAGGTACTACGGAGAAGACACACGGTGAGGATACCTGACAAAGATGGAAGGGTCAAAGAATTACTACTACACTCCCTGAAATTAATTAAAATATCATGTTTGTATAGAGGTTTAGATAAGTATCTGAAAAATCATGTGAATGTACAGATGCACTGCTAACGTAGCTCGTGTGAAGACATACACACGTAAGTACTTTCCAGATAGCAAGTAGTGGAAATACGCAACAGTGTCTCCCACTAGTGGGATGGTTAGATATGTGAAATATTATAGCTTTCCAATGGAGGAAGCAAGGAATATTACCCATCTGAGAAAGTCACCAAGCGAAATTCGGGTTGGAGGGTTCATCCGTTGCGGACTATATGGTGGTAATATTTGATACTTTTCAGCATTGTCCTTTCCATGTGAAATCTGGATTGCTATATTGGTAATGTTTAACCTTTATATTGTATAGCTTTGTCTCTGTTCCTTATAACAGTCTGGTTATATTGAGCAATCTTCCACCATTGGAAATCTACAGTATATTTTATATCCTATATCTAACATCCCCACTAGGGGGAGACACTGTCGTGTATTTCCACTACTCATTACATGGAACATTGGTTGGTCAGCTATCCACACTGGATATTTTCTTTGTTGTACCAGCTTTATTTTTTGTTTTTATATGTGCATATAGGATACTGATATGTAGAGTAGTCATTTTTTCCTTTTTTGGCTATTTCTTCTTATGTGACTCCTATTAATATACAGCTCTGGCAAAAATTAAGAGCACTGCAAAATTTTCAAAATTTTCAGTTTGTCTGATTCTTCTCTTTATTGGTATATTTTTTAGTAAAATGTAAATTGTTCATTTATTCTATAAACTTCTGACATGTCTCCGAAGTTCCAAGCAATACATTTTGTATTTTTTTTCTGAAAAGGAGAAATGGTCAAAATTTTAAAAAATAACCCAGTGCTTTCAGACCTCAAATAATGCAAAGAAAACAAGTTCATAATCATTTAGAAATAACAATGCTAATGTTTTAACTCGGAAAGAGTTCAGAAATCAATATTTTGTGGAATAACCATGATTTTTTAATCACAGCCGCGTCTTGGCATGCTTTCCACCAGTCATTCGCACTGCTTCTGGCGCAAACATTTAAGCAGTTCTTCTTTGTTTGATGGCTAGTGACTATCCATCATCTTCTTGATTACATTCCAGAGGTTTTCAATGAGGTTCAGGTCTGGAGATTGGGCTGCCACTACTGACAGGGTTTTTGTTCCAGTGGTCTTTTATTCTTTGCCAGAGCTGTATATGACCGTATAAATGTATTACTACAGGACCAGCTGATAAAGGTGGAACCGTTGTAATTTTTCATGTGGGTTTATATGGAAAACTTAACAGAAACGTCCCTCAATACAACATAATGTTGTCTAGTAATCCAGTCCAGACTTTTCAAAATAAAATTTTAAAACTGGTACAAAAGGGGGTCGAAACTAGAATTTTAGCAAAAAAAATCATTATGAATTTATGGTGACAATTTTCACTCTCTTGTTTTCAATTCATTCCGCAAAGTGCACAAACTAGTCTTGCGTCCCATAATTGCAGTGATTGGTTCCTTCATTGAAAATTTGAGTGGATGGGTTGACCGCTTGTTACAACCTTTGATAAAGTAAATTCCTGATTTAATGAAAGATACTAAATATATAGTACAGGGTGGAGCGCGGTAATTTGCTGATTTGGGAATGAAATAAAAAAATTATGATCATTAGAAAAATTTATTTTATATTTTAATTATACTGAACAGTAATGGAATTTTTAAATTACATGGTTTTAAATAGTGTATCTGGCAAATGTCGACCTTCGCTATCCACACACTGCTGCATACGTTTTCTGAAGTTTTCATGAACTCTAACAAGCATGTCCACATGTTCACAGCTATGGCACGACCATTATCCTGAAAAAAGTAAGGACCAATGATGCCTACTCGTGATATGGCGCACCACACAGTGACGCGGTCCGAATGCAGAGGTCTCTCGTGAACTTCTCTGGGGTTTGTTTCACTCCAGTAACGCATATTTTGTTTGTTTACACACCCACTGAGGTGAAAATGTGCCTCATCAGAAAAAAACACAATTGCGTCACGGGGTATCGTTGCTAACATGTCTTCACAAGAGGTCCGCCGTGTCAAATAGTCCCATGCTGACAAATGTTGGACCACACACATTTTATACGGGTGAAAATTCAGTTCATCATGAAGAATCCGGTGGAGAGAACGTCTTGAAATGCCAAGAGCAAATGATTGCTTCCGAGCAGAGCGTTTCGGAGATTGCAGTACTGCTGCTCTAACTCTCTCGATGTTGTGTGGTGTTGTAATCCTTCTCTCAGGTCCCCTTCGTACACATGACACATTCCCTGCTGTTCTGAATGCATTCACCCAATTTACAATTGATTGCCGTCCAGGAACACGTCCGCGTGGAGGAACAGCGAATTGTAAACGAAAAGCACGCTGCACTGCAATGTTCGAGTGGGCATTTGAAAAATACGCTTCAACACAAAATGACCTCTCCTCACGTGTCCACTGCATGATGGCAACTGAAAGGCAGAGGAATACAAATCTCCCATCAGCCACTGTAAGCCACACCCACTCTCCCCTCTCTTCGACCGACAGTGCCGCCACAGCATGCAGTGCAAAAAAGCAAATTACCGCGCTCCACCCTGTATAACTGCTATCAGATTAAAGAGACAGTCCACTGCATTCTATAATGCCCTCACCGATTTAAACCTTGTAAAGAAGTATTTTTGTAAATACCCCCTGTTGCCATCTGAACCTGAGAGTGGCACTATCGTCAAGTTCCAGAATCCATTGCATCACCCAGGCCTGACCCACTCATGTGCTCCCCTCCTGATTGTATGGCTTGTGAGCGGAGTTTCACCGCACGTTGCAGCCCAGTATCCAGCACTCTTGCGGCTAATGAAAGCAGAGGAGAGAGGTAAAGCGCACTTTGGATACTGGGCTGTGACGTGCGGTAAAACTCCGCTCACAGGCCAGCTTGTCCTTTTGAAGGAAAAAAAAACATTAACGGCACACAGTATAAAAGAAAATCTGTGATCAATTCTAATTCAGCATACATAGTCTATTAGATTACGTGCGTTAACTGCAACATTCAATATATATGATGTACAATATATCATTGAGGCAATATTCCAACGATGAGCTTTTGGTGAGTCATTAATGTTGCAGAATTTCCGTAAATTGTGTAAATTACTTGCAGACAGCTGTGGGTTGATATTAATAGCCTGGGAAGGAGCCAGAACCCTCCCTCTTCAAAGCTACCAACATCATACCTCAGTGGCCCCAGAAAAGGCACATCCATAAGATGCACGAAATGTGGCGCTTAGTCTCGCTCTTCCCACTTACCCTGCTGCAGTGGTAAGTGGGGTAATAGGGTTGGGGTTGATGTGTGCTTTGTATTGATATAAGACACCCCCATTACTCACCCCATAGTCATATGGTAAAAATACACAGCCAGGATAAAGTCTTTTAATTGCAATAAATACACCCACCCTCATGTTCCCATTTATTCCTGTAAATATGAAAATAATTTAAAAAAACAAACATTATCCTCGCCTGTCCGAAGACAATCCATTTGTCTGAAAAAGAAGTCCAGTTCTGCTATATCTGGATAACATGTCTGAGCAGTGGCATGACACAACCGCTCAACCATGAATCGAGCAGACACTGAGCTGAGCTTGGGATGCAGCTTCAGTGACAAGCGGTAACGTCAAAGAGGTTACCACAGATTAAAGCCAGCTGTTCCCATGCTCAGTACAGTGTGAGCCGGCCAGTGAACTGCAGTAACCTTCATGACCTCGCCGCTAGCAAATTCTCACATACTCGCAACAATCTAAGGCCGGTTTCACATTTGCAGTTGTGTCCGCAGTGTTTCTTCCGCAATTATCCGCATGCGTTGTGTATTCCTATATTTAACATTAGAGACGCATGTGTCTGCGATTGGTTGCGTTTTGCTGCGTTTGACAACGCATGCGTCGTTTCGTCGTCTGTGGTTTGGTGCGGTAAACGCTACATGTAGTAATTTTAGAGGCGTCAATTTGCCGCCTAGAAACGTATGCGGTTGTTAGTGGAAGGAATGCGGCAAAAAAACGCATTGCTGTCTATGTGAACGCATGCGGCCGCAAGCACATGCGTTTGCTTGCGTTTGTGAACACATGCGTTGCACCACAGGAAAACATGTCTAGACACTGATTAGCCACCCCCCCCACATACTAACTGATAAAAGGGAGGGAGTGGACATTTGCAGGCCACTACTCATCAGACAGAGAAGCAGAGCAGACACAGGAAGGAATCTACACTCTGAACAATGTGAGTATATCCAGGCCAATGTCTTTATTTTCTTTTTTCTGTCTCTATATGTCCTAATTTCTGCCATTTCTTTCTTTCTGAATGCATCAGAATGTCATTACTGAGAAGGAGCAATGTCCTGGGTCGGCACAAGCCGAACGTGTCAGTGAAGTGAGTACTCACCCCCTCAGATTGGTAAGTATTCACTGTCACATCTACACATGTGACAATTTTTTTTTCCTTTTTTTAGAGCACTTCTTCCACTGCGGCAGAGGCTGAGCAGGAGCAGCGGGTTCACTGTCGGGTGGCAAGGCGGCAGGGTGTAAGTATACCTGGCTGGCTGACTGTCTATTGTATCCTCACTTTACTATTCTTGAATCTTCCTTTCTTTACTTTCCTCTTTCTTTCCATTTCTCTTCTGGACTCCTTTTTTTTCTTGACTTTCAATATTCATGCCAGTTTACTGCCTCTGTTTTCTTTCTTTTCCTTATGTTAATGTCTCCAACCTTAATGTCTTTATTTATTTTTTTAGGTTCCAGAAAGGGATGAGGACCTCATTGAAAATGACCTCCTTATCTCCCTGGTCCATGAGCGAGTTCCGTTGTGGGAGACCCGGGTTCTGCAGCACTCGGACAACGTGACAATCCGGCGGCTATGGAATGAGGTGGCCAAAGCGATGTGGGATGGCTGGAACAACGCCCCGACTCGAATCCGAAATGCATTTTGTAAGTATTGCAATGCGGTGTGCTGCTGTAGTGACCTTGGCCGGGATCACACAACTGTGTGTGATGAGAGAAACACTCAGGAGTTTCTCTCATCATACACAGTTGTGTGATCACGGTCAAAAGTGCATTGTCTAACCATTAGTTTTTGTTTTTTCAACAGTGCTCAAAGTCAAAACACGCTTCAACAAGGACCTTCGTCAAAAGAGCCGTGTTCCTAGTGGTTCTGGAGCAAGGATCCGAAAATATAAATACCACCGCATTCTGGCATTTTTGAGACCGGTCCTTGCCCAGAGAACGTAACTATTTTTTTTGGTGTTTTAGGTTGTGTTGTATTGCCATAATCTGTATGTTTCTATTCCACAGGACTTGCGTTTTGTATCTTTTTTTTTTTCTTTTTTCACAGCACATGGAGTAGCCTGTTGTGAATTCTGTGGCTGAGTTCACTTCTGTGGTCACAAGTGGTATTGCAGTCTCTGGGCTTCCTCCCTCAGGTGTTTTGGTGAGCTCGTTGGCTGCCTTGCTATTTAGCTCCACCTGAGTCTGTCTTCCTTGCTCCTTGTCAATGTTCCAGTGTTGGATCTGAGCTACTGCATCTTTCCTTGGGCCTGCTGCTCTGCTAGATAAGTGCTTCTAGTTTGTTTTCTGTTTTTTCTGTCCAGCTTGCTATTTACTTTTGCTGGAAGCTCTGAGAAGCAAAGGGGTGCACCGCCGTGCTGTTAGTTCGGCACGGTGGGTCTTTTTGCCCCTTTGCGTGGTTTTCGTTTTAGGGTTTTTTGTAGACTGCATAGTTCTCTTTGCTATCCTCGCTCTGTCTAGAATATCGGGCCTCACTTTGCTGAATCTATTTCATTCCTACGTTTGTCTTTTCATCTTGCTAACAGTCATTATATGTGGGGGGCTGCCTATTCCTTTGGGGTATTTCTCTGAGGTAAGTCAGGCTTGTATTTCTATCTTCAGGCTAGTCAGCTCCTCAGGCAGTGCCGAGTTGCATAGGTAGTGATAGGCGCAATCCACTGCTGCTTATAGTTGTGTGAGGATAGATCAGGTACTGCAGTCTACAGAGATTCCACGTCTCAGAGCTCGTCCTATTGTTTTTGGTTATTGCCAGATCTCTGTATGTGCGCTGATTACTGCACGCTGTGTTGCCTGATTGCCAGCCATAACAGTACAAGGAGCCACACCAATGATTCCCAATAGAGGGAAAAAAGAAATCCTGACATCATTTTTTTTTCTTAGCTCTGTCTTCAGTCTTTTTTTTCCCCTAGACATTAGAGTGCTTCAGGACACAGCTGTGGACATGGATATTCAGGCTCTGTGCTCCTCAATGGATAATCTCGTTGTAAATGTACAAAAGATTCAAGATACTATTGATCAGAAATCGATGCTAGAACCAAGAATTCCGATTCCTGATTTGTTTTTTGGTGATAGAACTAAGTTCCTGAGCTTCAGAAATAATTGTAAGCTATTTTTGGCCTTGAAACCTCATTCTTCTGGTAATCCTATTCAACAGGTTTTGATTATTATTTCTTTTTTGCGCGGCGACCCACAGGACTGGGCGTTTTCTCTTGCACCAGGAGATTCTGCATTGAGTAATGTTGATGCATTTTTCCAGGCGCTGGGATTGCTTTACGATGAGCCTAATTCAGTGGATCAGGCTGAGAAAAATCTGCTGGCTTTATGCCAGGGTCAGGATGATGTAGAAGTATATTGTCAGAAATTTAGGAAGTGGTCAGTACTCACTCTGTGGAATGAATCTGCACTAGCGGCTTTGTTCAGAAAGGGTCTCTCTGAAGCTCTTAAGGATGTAATGGTGGGATTTCCTATGCCTGCTGGTTTGAATGAGTCTATGTCCTTGGCCATTCAGATCGGTCGTCGCTTGCGCGAGCGTAAATCTGTGCACCATCTGGCGGTATTGTCTGAGAATAAACCTGAGCCTATGCAGTGCGACAGGACTATGACTAAAGTAGAACGGCAAGAACACAGACGTCTGAACAGACTGTGTTTTTATTGTGGTGATTCTACTCATGCTATTTCTAATTGTCCTAAACGCACTAGGCGGTTCGATAGCTCTGCCGTTATTGGTACTGTACAGTCCAAATTCCTTTTGTCCATTACCTTAATGTGCTCTTTGTCATCGTATTCTGTCATGGCGTTTGTGGATTCAGGCGCTGCCCTGAATCTGATGGATTTGGATTATGCTAAACGTTGTGGATTTTTCTTGGAGCCTTTGCGGTGTCCTATTCCGTTGAGAGGAATTGATGCTACACCTTTGGCCAAGAATAAGCCTCAGTACTGGGCCCAGCTGACCATGTGCATGGCTCCTGCACATCAGGAAGTTATTCGCTTTCTGGTACTGCATAATTTGCATGATGTGGTCGTGTTGGGGTTGCCATGGCTACAAACCCATAATCCAGTATTGGATTGGAACTCTATGTCGGTAACCAGCTGGGGTTGTCAGGGAGTGCATGGTGATGTTCCATTTTTGTCTATTTCGTCATCCATTCCTTCTGACATCCCAGAGTTCTTGTCGGACTTACAGGATGTATTTGAAGAGTCCAAGTCTGATGCCCTACCTCCGCATAGGAATTGTGATTGTGCTATCGATTTGATTCCTGGTAGTAAATTCCCTAAGGGTCGTTTATTTAATTTGTCCGTACCTGAACACACCGCTATGCGCAGTTATGTGAAGGAGTCCCTGGAGAAGGGACATATTCGCCCATCGTCGTCACCATTGGGAGCAGGGTTCTTTTTTGTAGCCAAGAAGGATGGTTCGCTAAGACCGTGTATTGATTACCGCCTTCTTAATAAGATCACTGTTAAGTTTCAGTATCCCTTGCCATTGATTTCTGACTTGTTTGCTCGGATTAAGGGGGCTAGTTGGTTTACTAAGATTGATCTTCGTGGTGCGTATAATCTGGTGAGAATCAGGCAGGGAGATGAATGGAAAACGGCATTTAATACGCCCGAGGGTCATTTTGAGTATCTGGTGATGCCGTTCGGACTTGCCAATGCTCCATCTGTTTTTCAGTCTTTTATGCATGACATTTTCCGTGAGTATCTGGATAAATTCTTGATTGTTTACTTGGATGACATTTTGATCTTCTCAGATGATTGGGAGTCTCATGTGAAGCAAGTCAGAATGGTTTTCCAGGTACTGCGTGCTAATTCCTTGTTCGTGAAGGGATCAAAGTGTCTCTTCGGTGTGCAGAAAGTTTCATTTTTGGGGTTCATCTTTTCCCCTTCTACTATCGAGATGGATCCGGTTAAGGTTCAGGCCATCCAGGATTGGACTCAGCCGACATCTCTAAAAAGTCTGCAGCAATTCCTGGGCTTTGCTAATTTTTATCGTCGCTTCATCTGTAATTTTTCTAGCATTGCCAGACCATTGACCGATTTGACCAAGAAGGGTGCTGATTTGGTTAATTGGTCTTCTGCTGCCGTGGAAGCTTTTCAGGAGTTGAAGCGTCGTTTTTGCTGTGCCCCTGTGTTGTGTCAACCTGATGTTTCTCTTCCGTTCCAGGTCGAGGTTGATGCTTCTGAGATTGGTGCAGGGGCGGTTTTGTCACAGAGAGGTTCTGGTTGCTCAGTGTTCAAACCATGTGCTTTCTTTTCCAGGAAATTTTCTGCTGCTGAGCGTAATTATGATGTGGGCAACCGAGAGTTGCTGGCCATGAAGTGGGCATTCGAGGAGTGGCGTCATTGGCTTGAGGGTGCTAAGCATCGCGTGGTGGTTTTGACTGATCATAAGAACCTTACTTATCTTGAGTCTGCCAAGCGCTTGAATCCTAGACAGGCCCGTTGGTCGTTATTTTTTGCTCGTTTTGATTTTGTGATTTCATACCTTCCGGGCTCTAAAAATGTGAAGGCGGATGCTCTGTCTAGGAGTTTTGTGCCCGACTCTCCGGGGTTATCTGAGCCGGCGAGTATCCTCAAGGAAGGAGTCATTGTGTCTGCCATCTCCCCTGATTTGCGGAGAGTGTTGCAGAAATTTCAGGCTAATAAACCTGATCGTTGTCCGGCCGAGAAACTGTTCGTCCCTGATAGGTGGACTAGTAAAGTTATCTCTGAACTTCATTGTTCGGTGCTGGCCGGTCATCCAGGAATCTTTGGTACCAGGGAGTTGGTTGCTAGATCCTTCTGGTGGCCGTCTCTGTCACGGGATGTGCGTGCTTTTGTGCAGTCCTGTGGAATTTGTGCTAGGGCTAAGCCCTGCTGTTCACGTGCCAGTGGGTTGCTTTTGCCCTTGCCGGTCCCGAAGAGGCCTTGGACACATATTTCGATGGATTTCATTTCTGACCTTCCCGTTTCTCAAAAAATGTCGGTCATTTGGGTGGTCTGTGATCGCTTTTCTAAAATGGTCCATCTGGTGCCCTTGGTTAAATTGCCTTCCTCCTCTGATTTGGTGCCTTTGTTCTTCCAGCATGTGGTTCGTTTACATGGCATTCCTGAGAATATTGTTTCTGACATAGGTTCCCAGTTTGTCTCGAGGTTCTGGCGAGCCTTTTGTGGTAGGATGGGCATTGACCTATCTTTCTCCTCGGCCTTCCATCCTCAGACTAATGGCCAGACCGAACGAACCAATCAGACCTTGGAAACATATCTGAGATGTTTTGTTTCCGCTGACCAGGATGATTGGGTGTCATTTTTGCCGTTGGCTGAGTTCGCCCTTAATAATCGGGCCAGCTCGGCTACCTTGGTCTCTCCATTTTTCTGCAATTCTGGGTTCCATCCTCGTTTCTCTTCAGGACAGGTTGAGTCTTCGGACTGTCCTGGTGTGGATTCTGTGGTGGACAGGTTGCAGCAGATCTGGACTCAGGTAGTGGACAATTTGACCTTGTCCCAGGAGAAGGCTCAGCTTTTCGCTAATCGCAGACGCCGTGTGGGACCCCGACTTCGTGTTGGGGATCTGGTTTGGTTATCTTCTCGTCATATTCCTATGAAGGTTTCCTCTCCTAAATTTAAACCTCGTTTTATTGGTCCGTATAGGATTTCTGAGATTCTCAATCCGGTGTCTTTTCGTCTGACCCTCCCAGACTCCTTTTCCATACATAATGTATTCCATAGGTCGTTGTTGAGGAGATACGTGGCACCTATGGTTCCATCTGTGGAGCCTCCTGCCCCTGTTTTGGTGGAGGGGGAATTGGAGTATATTGTGGAGAAGATTTTGGATTCTCGTGTCTCTAGACGGAAACTCCAGTATCTGGTCAAATGGAAGGGTTATGCTCAGGAAGATAATTCCTGGGTTTTTGCCTCTGATGTCCATGCCCCAGATCTTGTTCGTGCTTTTCATGTGGCTCATCCTGGTCGGCCTGGGGGTTCTGGTGAGGGTTCGGTGACCCCTCCTCAAGGGGGGGGTACTGTTGTGAATTCTGTGGCTGAGTTCACTTCTGTGGTCACAAGTGGTATTGCAGTCTCTGGGCTTCCTCCCTCAGGTGTTTTGGTGAGCTCGTTGGCTGCCTTGCTATTTAGCTCCACCTGAGTCTGTCTTCCTTGCTCCTTGTCAATGTTCCAGTGTTGGATCTGAGCTACTGCATCTTTCCTTGGGCCTGCTGCTCTGCTAGATAAGTGCTTCTAGTTTGTTTTCTGTTTTTTCTGTCCAGCTTGCTATTTACTTTTGCTGGAAGCTCTGAGAAGCAAAGGGGTGCACCGCCGTGCTGTTAGTTCGGCACGGTGGGTCTTTTTGCCCCTTTGCGTGGTTTTCGTTTTAGGGTTTTTTGTAGACTGCATAGTTCTCTTTGCTATCCTCGCTCTGTCTAGAATATCGGGCCTCACTTTGCTGAATCTATTTCATTCCTACGTTTGTCTTTTCATCTTGCTAACAGTCATTATATGTGGGGGGCTGCCTATTCCTTTGGGGTATTTCTCTGAGGTAAGTCAGGCTTGTATTTCTATCTTCAGGCTAGTCAGCTCCTCAGGCAGTGCCGAGTTGCATAGGTAGTGATAGGCGCAATCCACTGCTGCTTATAGTTGTGTGAGGATAGATCAGGTACTGCAGTCTACAGAGATTCCACGTCTCAGAGCTCGTCCTATTGTTTTTGGTTATTGCCAGATCTCTGTATGTGCGCTGATTACTGCACGCTGTGTTGCCTGATTGCCAGCCATAACAGTAGCCCTCTTGACCTTGGTTCTGGAGCGGTCCTTCATCAGACAGCCCCGGACCCGTCCCAGCCATTCAGCAGTGCTGCAGCAAGTGGGCCTGGCACACTAACTGGAGACTAGGAAGCTGGTCCATCAGGTGTTCCCCTTTTCCAGTCCTCTGCCCCCTTTTCTTTGGGCTCTTCGCGGCAGCGGCAGAGGGCCTCGGACAGGTCACTCATGCACCTGAGTTCGGTTTTTCACGATGGACTCAAGGCGATGGGTGACCGCCTGGATACTGCCATTAGCCATATGAATACACGTATCCAGGAGGTCATCAAAAGCCTTGACCAAGTAAAAGCCGACCTCCAGAGGCCAGCACATCGTTTTTTTAATCAATTTGAACAGGGCATGTCGGAACACCTTACTCCTGATTTCCAGCTTAGTGTCATGCAGGCCTGCAATGCTGCTAACGTGCAGGCTATGCAGCAGAGTCGGTATTTTCAAGCAGACAGTGGAGGCATATCCACCTGTGCCTACACTGTCACGCTTGACATCAGTGCCGACCTCTGCTGCATACCACTGCACAGCCACCTCAATTCCAAGCACTGCCGGATACCACTACAGCACCACCACCATGCTGAGTGCTGTTGGACAGCCCACCGCCACCACCATGACAACTGCTGCTCCTGCTTGGACCTCCTCCACTGACACCACCATGCAGCAGCAGGACCCTGGCATGGCCTTCCGCTCCGCCACCACGATGCAGCAGCACACAGGCATGGCCTTCCGCTCCACCATGCAGCAGCAGGACCCAGGTATGGCCTTCCGCTCCACCATGCAGCAGCAGCAGGACCCAGGCATGGCCTTCTGTGCCACAATGCAGCAGCAGGACCCTGGCATGGCCTTCCAACCGCAACCATGCAGCAGCGGGATAAAGACCCTGACACTTCAGCCACTATGACCAGGCCGCAAGAAATGAGCCCACGGAGGCTCCCCAGACCGCAGCGCCGATCCCAAAAAGGGAAAAAGAAACAGCGGACTATTTCTATTCCTCCCCCCTCACCTCCCAATGTGTCTGTTATGTCAGGTTTGTCTCACCCTACCAGTGTGTCTCAGCCCTCTCATGCGTCGAGCCCCATCCCCGATCTGCCAGACCCCAGTAATTTAATTGCCCCTGCGTCATCCACAGTGAGTCAATGCGGAACCCAGGTGTCCCACAACGGGACTCTCTCATGGACCAGGGAGATAAGGAGGTCATTTTCAATGAGGTCCTCATTCCGTTCTGGAACCTAAAAAATAAATAAAGACATTAATATTGGAGACATTAACATAAGGAAAAGAAAGAAAACAAACGAGACAGAAAGTCTGCATTCTGCATGGCCAACGAGAATGTCTTTGCAACTTGGACTCAAAAACAAAGTTTCGTTGATCTAACTAACGTTCTCCTGCCACCACTCCATATTAAGCTTGCACTGATGAAGCAGTTTGTGAAAGCTGTACAAAAAGGATAGACTTTTTAATTACCTGTGTACCAAGTATCAGGGACTGTCCAAAGCAAAACTGAAGGAAGACATTTTTGTGGGTCCAGTTAGTCGGAAACTCAAGAAGGAGGATGTGTTTGAAACAAAAATGAAAGCTGTTGAGAAAAGGGCTTGGGATACTTTTAAAGAAGTCATGAAAAAATTTCTAGGTAACAACAAAGATCCAAAATTTAAGTCCATCATTTAGAACATGCTGAAACGTATGAAAGCCTTGGGTTGTCTGATGAATTGGAAGTTACATTTTTTACATTTCCATTTGGATTACTTTCCTGAAAATCCTGGTGCTGTTAAGGTACCTTCACACTGAACGATATCGCTAGCGATCCGTGACGTTGCAGCATCCTGGCTAGCAATATTGTTGAGTTTGACAGGCAGCAGCGATCAGGATCCTGCTGTGCCATCGTTGGTCGGAGCAGAAAGTCCAGAACTTTATTTCGTCGCTGGACTCCTGCAGACATCGCTGAATCGGCATGTGTGACGCCGATTCAGCGATGTCTTCACTTGTAACCAGGGTAAACATCAGGTTACTAAGCGCAGGGCCGCGCTTAGTAACCCGATGTTTACCCTGGTTACCAGCGTAAACTTAAAAAAAAAAACACTACATACTTACATTCCAGTGTCTGTCCCCTGGCGCTGTGCTTCTCTGAACTTTGTAAGCGCTGGCTGGAAAGCAGAGCACAGCGGTGATGTCACCGCTGTGCTTTCCGGCTGGCGCTCACAGTCAGTGCAGAGAAGCACAGCGCCGGGGGACAGACACCGGAATGTAAGTATGTAGTGTTTTTTTTTTTTTACGTTTACGCTGGTAACCAGGGTAAACATTGGGTTACTAAGCGCGGCCCTGCGCTTAGTAACCCGATGTTTACCCTGGTTACCAGGGGACTTCGCATAGTTGGTCGCTGGAGAGCTGTCTGTGTGACAGCTCTACAGCGACACTGCAGCGATCGGCATCGTCTAGATCGCTGCAGCGTCGCTAAATGTGACGGTAACTTTAGCGAAGAGCAAGGGGAAAGATTTCATTGGGTTATCAGGGAGATGGAAAGACAATACCAACACAGATGGAATGTGAACACCATGGGGGACTACTACTGGATACTTCACAAAGAAGAACCATAGGCTTTCTATAAGAGCCTGCTGCTCTCTTTGTATACACCCCCGTGCCGTGAAGTTATGAAATAAATACCTGTTTGAAAACCGGTGAGTGCCGCCAAGTTTCTTCTTCGCTGCTATAATTTCACACTCGTTTTGTGCAAAATCCATATGTGATGGTTAAAAATAGAATTTTTTTTAAATCAGGGCTTAAGAAAACAAAAGAATCAGTCATTGGATTTGAAAAAAATTTCATAAACAAAAATTTTGCATACCTGTGAAATTGTGAGATGCAGAGCCCTAACTGTAGGTTTAATAATTGCAGCAGATCAATGTGCTGCAAAAACCAGGGTGTTGGTAGGAAAAACACTTTTGTGCATGCGAACACATTGAAAGAATTGACATGCTGCAGATTAGGAAAAAAATGCTTTGAATGTTTTTAATCTACAAGGGAAAAAAAACATGCGTCAGATTTAAGAAATCTCATTCCCTTTGCTAGCACTGCAATTCTGCAGTTTATTTGCAATAAAAATGTGTGGGAAGAAAAACACAACGCAACTTGTGAGCAGGCATTTGGACTACTTTAATGCATTTTTAGCACATTTTTTCCTCAGCCTTTTTCGTATCTATTTGGTATGTCATTCTTTACATAAAATTAATTTGTTCTGGACACTTCATATTGTTTGGGAGCCAGCAATTACCCTAGTGACAGGGATAATAAATATATCTCCAATCAAGTAGAGTATACAGCAAGGGGAAGCTAAATGTTAAAACCTAACTTCTATGTAATAGGTTAAAAATTGGAACAAAGCCCAGCAGTAAAATGTAATACTAAACACACAAATAATCACTTCAATTAAATATAGGGTGCTAAATAAAAACCGTGCAGGTAAATAGATGGTTCGATCTCACCCCTTAGGTGTTGGAGAAGTCTGTCCGGAAATGAATCAGGACAGGAGGATTAGTACATAGGTACTGATCCTCTCCCTGTTGTACCCCATGTGTTATCTCCCGCCCTGACAAGGACAATGCCCAAGTGTGGTCCTCTCCCACTGAGAATGACCCTAATTTTCTTCCCACTGTCTTTCATGCCGGTACCAGAGGGCTCTTTAGGGGAGTGTACTTGAGAAATGAGGGATTACATAGGGACCTGCAGTGACAGGATGCCCTAAAATATCCTGCAGAGTGCTGCGTGGCCAATATGTCAACATGAGTGTCTGGGCCATATATATTAGTGGACCATGTTTTTTCCTATTACCCAGCGTCTGATGTCACTACCGGGGATTCCCTGGTGATCAGCTATGCTGAGAATAGTTTCCATAGTGACATGTCAGGAGCAAGAGCTTTGATTGGGCCGCGTATCAGTATTTAATAGTTTCCCCAGAGATGCAGCCTAAAGACACATTGTAGTTGTGTTCCCCATGGACCACGTGTATCTGCGTCATCACTGCCACTCCCTTTGGACGGTTCATCATGATTCGCATAGTAACAAGGAATGTCGAAGGCTCTAGTTCCTGACGATGGCACCCCTCTCCCCCGAATGCCTGTCAGGTGTCACTAGTGAAACCCACCTTTGGGGGCATGACAGAGGTAGCACAAGGCAGCGAGCAGGCATGTCCAAGGTGAATATTGTCAAAGCAACACAAATAACATCCAAACAAGGTCATCTGGAACAAACAACATTGTTTAATTGGCCAGTATACTTGTTGGTGGTGTGACAAGATGCTTGTGAGACAAGATGCCTATGTCTATACAATATGATATTAGAATAAACAGGAGGAAGTTCAAGCCATGGAAAGGAGGAGGGAGACGGGACGTAGTTGAATCAGATAAAACAGCTAAAATTAACTTGTTCATTAAGACCCTGTTGAGTGGCAGGCCAAAGACAAAATATCTATTAAGCTTCTCTCAGTAATAGATATTTCTCTAAATTGCCTCCACCCCTTATTGGTTTTAATAATTCAATGCCCATAAACCTAACAGACCTCACGTTACCGCCATTTTCAATATTTATGTGACTAACAATGGATGTGTCCCAGTTACTGCAAATAATACTCAAATTTACAAATAATGAAATTCCTAATGATGAATTGCTCTTCTGTTGTATGGCCAAGGAAAGTTTGACCAATTTCCAAGTGTGGACATATCATACAACCTCCACAAATAGCAATCCCCGGTCTATTGGGTAGCCATGTTCTCAGTTTCGGTGGAGGGACAAAATGGCTATGGACAATACATTCACTGATCAAACAGTTCTTCCAAAATGTGATCGACGGTGAGTTTCCTACCTGACCACTAATGTCCTTAACCATCCTTAGAACGTCCCAATGTTTTTGAAGAATTTTTTTGACTTGGAATACTCCATTTTTCATAGGTGATGAATATGACCAAACGGATGGTTTCATCATGTTTATTGGAAACTTTATGTATGAGGAGTTCCCTTTCCTTTATCTCAGGAAATAATGGTAAGCCTCCCTCAATACAAAGTCCGGATAGCCTATATTGATAAATCTTTTTCGTAGGTCATGGGTTTGTCAAGTGAACCCTTTTATGTTGGAACAATTATGTCTAAGGAGTAAAAATTGTGCTTTTTGAATCGCCTATTTTCAGGGAGTAGAGGTGATGGCTGTCCCATCTTGGAAGAAAATCCATTGACTATATATGCTGGTTTGGAGTGATTCACTATTTGTTTTACTGATCATCACTTCAAAAAATGGTATCTGTCTGCATCAATCTCGCAGATGAAATATAAGTCAATTGGGTTTATTGCTAAAGTTTCTACAAAGAGTTAAAAACTTTCCCATGAGCCCCTCCATAATATAATACATATTTAACCCCTTCCCGACCCATGACGCCACGTAGGCGTCATGAAAGTCGGTGCCAATCCGACCCATGACGCCTATGCGGCGTCATGGAAAGATCGCGTCCCTGCAGGCCGGGTGAAAGGGTTAACTCCCATTTCACCCGATCTGCAGGGACAGGGGGAGTGGTAGTTTAGCCCAGGGGGGGTGGCTTCACCCCCTCGTGGCTACGATCGCTCTGATTGGCTGTTGAAAGTGAAACTGCCAATCAGAGCGATTTGTAATATTTCACCTATTATAACTGGTGAAATATTACAATCCAGCCATGGCCGATGCTGAAATATCATCGGCCATGGCTGGAAATACTAATGTGCCCCCACTCCACCCCACCGATCGCCCCCGCAGCCCCCCGATCTGGCCGGTACACTGCTCCGGCTCCCCTCCGTCCAGTGCTCCGCTCCCCCCCGTGCTCTTGTCTGCTCCCCCCGTGCTCCAATCACCCCCCCGTGCTCCAATCACCCCCCCTGCACTCCGATCCACCCCCCCGTGCTCCGTTCCACCCCCCCGTGCTCCATTCCAGCCCCCCCGTGCTCCATTCCAGCCCCCCCGTGCTCCGTTCCACCCCTCCCGCGCTCCGATTCCCCCCCCGTGCTCCGATCCCCCCCCCCCCGTGCTCCGATCCCCCCCCCGTGGTCCCCCCCCCACCCCATCATACTTACTGATCCAGCCGGGGTCCGTCCGTCTTCTCCCTGGGCGCCGCCATCTTCCAAAATGGCGGGCGCATGTGCAGTGCGCCCGCCGAATCTGCCGGCCGGCAGATTCGTTCCAAAGTGCATTTTGATCACTGAGATAGATTATATCTCAGTGATCAAAATAAAAAAAATTATAAATGACCCCCCCCCCCTTTGTCACCCCCATAGGTAGGGACAATAAAAAAATAAAGAAATTTTTTTTTTCCACTAATGTTAGAATAGGGGTAGGGCTAGGGGTAGGGTTAGGGTTAGGGTTTCGGTATGTGCACACGTATTCTGGTCCTCTGCGGATTTTTCCGCTGCGGATTTGATAAATCCGCAGTGCTAAACCGCTGCGGATTTACCGCGTTTTTTTCTGCGCATTTCACTGCGGTTTTACAACTGCGATTTTCTATTGGAGCAGTTGTAAAACCGCTGCGGAATCCGCACAAAGAAGTGACATGCTGCGGAATGTAAACCGCTGCGTTTCCGTGCAGTTTTTCTGCAGCATGTGTACAGCGATTTTTGTTTTCCATAGGTTTACATTGAACTGTAAACTCATGGGAAACTGCTGCGGATCCGCAGCGTTTTCCGCAGCGTGTGCACATACCTTTAGAATTAGGCTATGTGCACATGGTGCGGATTTGGCTGCGGATTCGCAGCAGTGTTCCATCAGGTTTACAGTACCAAGTATTCCTATGGAAAACCAAATCCGCTGTGCCCATGGTGCGGAAAATACCACGCGGAAACGCTGCGTTGTATTTTCCGCAGCATGTCAATTCTTTGTGCGGATTCCGCAGCGTTTTACACCTGTTCCTCAATAGGAATCCGCAGGTGAAATCCGCACAAAAAACACTGGAAATCCGCGGAAAATCCGCAGGTAAAACGCAGTGCCTTTTACCCGCGGATTTTTCAAAAATGGTGCGGAAATATCTCACACGCATCCGCAACGTGGGCACATAGCCTTAGGGTTAGGGTTGGAATTAGGGTTGTGGTTAGGGTTAGGGGTGTGTTGGGGTTAGGGTTGGGGTTACGGGTGTGTTGCGGTTAGGGTTGTGATAAGGGTTATGGCTACAGTTGGGATTAGGGTAGGGGTGTGTTGGGGTTAGGGTTGTGATTAGGGTTATGGCTACAGTTGGGATTAGAGTTAGGGGTGTGTTGGGGTTAGTGTTGGAGGTAGAATTGAGGGGTTACCACTGTTTAGGCACATCAGGGGTCTCCAAACGCAACATGGCGCCACCATTGATTCCAGCCAATCTCGTATTCAAAAAGTCAAATGGTGCTCCCTCACTTCCGAGCCCCGACGTGCGCCCAAACAGTGGTTTACCCCCACATATGGGGTACCAGCATACTCAGGACAAACTGCGCAACAATTACTGGGGTCCAATTTCTCCTGTTACCCTTGTGAATCTAAAAAAATGCTTGCTAAAACATAATTTTTGAGGAAAGAAAAATGATTTTTTATTTTCACGGCTCTGCGTTGTAAACGTCTGTGAAGCACTTGGGGGTTCAAAGTGCTCACCACATATCTAGATAAGTTCCTTGGGGGGTCTAGTTTCTAAAATGGGGTCACTTGTGGGGGGTTTCTACTGTTTAGGCACACCAGGGGCTCTGCAAACGCAACGTGACACCCGTAGACCATTCCATCAAAGTCTGCATTTCAAAAGTCACTACTTCCCTTCTGAGCCCCGACGTGTGCCCAAACAGTGGTTTACCCCCACTCATGGGGTATCAGCGTATTCAGGAGAAACTGGACAACAACTTTTGGGGTCCAATTTCTCCTGTAACCCTTGGGAAAATAAAAAATTCTGGGCTAAATAATTATTTTTGAGGAAAGAAAACGTATTTATTATTTTCACGGCTCTGCATTATAAACTTCTATGAAGCGCTTGGGGGTTCAAAGTGCTCACCACACATCTAGATAAGTTCCTTTCGGGGTCTAGTTTCCAAAATGGGGTCACTTGTGGGGGGTTTCTGCTGTTAAGCCACATCAGGGGCTCTGCAAACGCAACGTGACGCCCACAGAGCATTCCATCAAAGTCTGCATTTCAAAACGTCACTACTTCACTTCCGAGCCTCGGCATGTGCCCAAACAGTGGTTTACCCCCTCATATGGGGTATCAGCGTACTCAGGAGAAACTGGACAACAAATATTGGGGTCCAATTTCTTCTGTAACCCTTGGGAAAATAAAAAATTCTGGGCTAAATAATTATTTTTGAGGAAAGAAAACGTATTTATTATTTTCACGGCTCTGCATTATAAACTTCTATGAAGCACTTGGGGGTTCAAAGTGCTCACCACACATCTAGATAAGTTCCTTTGGGGGTCTAGTTTCCAAAATGGGGTCACTTGTGGGGGGTTTCTACTGTTAAGCCACATCAGGGGCTCTGCAAACGCAACGTGACGCCCGCAGAGCATTCCATCAAAGTCTGCATTTCAAAACGTCACTACTTCACTTCCGAGCCCCGGCATGTGCCCAAACAGTGATTTACCCCCACATATGGGGTATCAGCGTACTCAGGAGAAACTGGACAACAACTTTTGGGGTCAAATTTCTCCTGTTACCCTTGGGAAAATAAAAAATTGCAGGCTAAAAGATCATTTTTGAGAAAATAATTTTTTTTTTTTATTTTCATGGCTCTGCGTTATAAACTTCTGTGAAGCACTTGGGGATTCAAAGTCCTCACCACACATCTAGATTAGTTCCTTTGGGGGTCTAGTTTCCAAAATGGTGTCATTTCTGGGGGATCTCCAATGTTTAGGCACACAGGGGCTCTCCAAACGTGACATGGTGTCCGCTAATGATTGGAGCTAATTTTCCATTTAAAAAGCCAAATGGCGTGCAATCCCTTCCGAGCCCTGCCGTGCGCCCAAACAGTGGTTTACCCCCACATATGGGGTATCAGCATACTCAGGACAAACTGGACAACAATATTTGGGGTCCAATTTCTCCTATTATCCTTGGCAAAATAGGAAATTCCAGGCTAAAAAATCATTTTTGAGGAAAGAAAAATTATTTTTTATTTTCATGGCTCTGCGTTATAAACTTCTGTGAAGCACCTGGGGGTTTAAAGTGCTCAATATGCATCTAGATAAGTTCCTTGGGGGGTCTAGTTTCCAAAATGGGGTCACTTGTGGGGGAGCTCCAATGTTTAGGCACACAGGGGCTCTCCAAACGCGACATGGTGTCCGCTAACAATTGGAGCTAATTTTCCATTCAAAAAGTCAAATGGCGTGCCTTCCCTTCCGAGCCCTGCCGAGTGCCCAAACAGTGGTTTACCCCCACATATGAGGTATCGGCGTACTCGGGAGAAATTGCCCAACAAATTTTATGATCCATTTTATCCTACTGCCCATGTGAAAATGAAAAAATTGAGGCGAAAATAATTTTTTTGTGAAAAAAAAAGTACTTTTTCATTTTTACAGATCAATTTGTGAAGCACCTGAGGGTTTAAAGTGCTCACTAGGCATCTAAATAAGTTCCTTGGGGGGTCTAGTTTCCAAAATGGGGTCACTTGTGGGGGAGCGCCAATGTTTAGGCACACAGGAGCTATCCAAACGCGACATGGTGTCCGCTAACGATGGAAATAATTTTTCATTCAAAAAGTCAAATGGCGCTCCTTCCCTTCCGAGCCTTACCATGTGCCCAAACAGTGGTTTACCCCCACATGTGAGGTATTGGTGTACTCAGGAGAAATTGCCCAACACATTTTAGGATCCATTTTATCCTGTTGCCCATGTGAAAATGAAAAAATTGAGGCTAAAAGAATTTTTTTGTGAAAAAAAAGTACTTTTTCATTTTTACGGATCAATTTGTGAAGCACCTGGGGGTTCAAAGTGCTCACTATGCATCTAGATAAGTTCCTTGGGATGTCTAGTTTCCAAAATGGGGTCACTTGTGGGGGAGCTCCAATTTTTAGGCACACGGGGGCTTTCCAAACGTGACATGGTGTCCGCTAAAGAGTGGAGCCAATTTTTGATTCAAAAAGTCAAATGGCGCTCCTTCCCTTCCAAGCCCTGCCGTGCGCCCAAACAGTGGTTTACCCCCACATATGAGGTGTCAGCGTACTCAGGACAAATTGGACAACAACTTTCGTGGTTCAGTTTCTCCTTTTACCATTGGGAAAATAAAAAAATTGTTGCTAAAAGATAATTTTTGTGACTAAAAAGTTAAATGTTCATTTTTTCCTTCCATGTTGCTTCTGCTGCTGTGAAGCACCTGAAGGGTTAATAAACTTCTTGAATGTGGTTTTGAGTACCTTGAGGGGTGCAGTTTTTAGAATGGTGTCACTTTTGGGTATTTTCAGCCATATAGACCCCTCAAACTGACTTCAAATGTGAGGTGGTCCCTAAAAAAAAATGGTTTTGTAAATTTCGTTGTAAAAATGACAAATCGCTGGTCAAATTTTAACCCTTATAACTTCCTAACAAAAAAAAATTTTGTTTCCAAAATTGTGCTGATGTAAAGTAAACATGTGGGAAATGTTATTTATTAACTATTTTGTGTCACATATCTCTCTGGTTTAACAGAATAAAAATTCAAAATGTGAAAATTGCAAAATTTTCAAAATTTTCACCAAATTTCCGTTTTTATCACAAATAAACGCAGAATTTATTGACCTAAATTTACCACTAACATGAAGCCCAATATGTCACGAAAAAACAATCTCAGAACCGCTAGGATCCGTTGAAGCGTTCCTGAGTTATTACCTCATAAAGGGACACTGGTCAGAATTGCAAAAAACGGCAAGGTCTTCAAGGTCAAAATAGGCTGGGTCATGAAGGGGTTAATGTACCTAGCCCATAATTCTATCGATCTCATCATGTTGAGGATACCCTCAGGAAAAATAGGTGTATCCTCCCACCAGCACAGGAACAAATTTGCATAACTGGGGGCACATGAGCACCTGTGCCCCTGATCTGATTTTAGCTCTTGCCATCAAAGGTAAAGAAATTATTATTGAGAGTGAAACTAAGAAGTTCAAGGAGAAATTCTTTACAGGCCTGATGTTATACCCCTCAAGTTTAGAGGTTTAGAGATAGTATTTGACTGCCTCTACCCCTTTTATATGGGGGATTGAGGAGTAAAATGCTTCAACATCAGTACTTGCAAGCCATACCTCTTGATCTCCATGGATAGCTTCCAAACGGTTAAGCAGGTCTATGGTTTCTCTGGTATATGAAGGTAATGCTGTTATAAAAGGCCTCAAAATTATGTCCAAGTAGATCCCTGCCTTGTGGCCAATGCAATCGGTCTGCCCTCGAATTGAGACAGGCCCTTAGGTATCTCCGGAAGGGCACAGAAGGTGGCCACAATGGGATGCTTAGGGAATATGTAATCAAGCTCTTCCACATCAATGAGGTTATCTCCTCTTGCTGCAGTGAGGAGGTAGGAAACCTCACCATGAAAATTGACAATTTAATTATTTTATGGGTTGTCTGATCATTAATGTAAGGCAAGGCACATGTTGCGATACTGGTCTGTATCCATGATGACAATTTTTCCTCCTATATTCGATGGTTTAACTACAATCAATGTGTCTATTTCCAAGGCACCTAAAGCTGATATTTGTATTTTAGATAAATTGTACTTGTTAGAAGTGGCATTAATTAGTGATGAGCAAGTGTACTCGTTGCTCGGGTTTTCCCGAGCACGCTCAGATGGTCTCTGAGTATTTGTAACTGCTCGGAAATTTAGTTTTTGTTGTCGTAGCTGCATGATTTCCAGCTGATTCCCTAGCAACCAGGCAACCCGCACATATACTCAGGCTGGTTAGCAGCCATAAATAATGCAGTTGCGTCCACAAAAACTAAATCTCCGATCAGTTACAAATACTCGGAGACTACCCGAGCGTACACTCGCTCATTACTAGTATTAATTTGTAATATTTCTTTGGTGACTATTTTAAGAAACACATCAATGTGAGAGACCTCAGCTGTATTGGGAGGCATCTTAGTGCCAGAGTTTTTTAAGGATGTGAAAAGTACAGTTTTACACTTGGGGTGATAGGGTTAACAAGATTGGCTAGTAGTCTCACATCGGAAAGAAGAATGTTTCCACCATTTTAGTTTCCTGACAAAAAGATTAAGGTCTTTAATCCGTTCAAAGGTGACAAAATTGCTAGTATTTTTAAAGGAGAGTCCCTTGCTCAATACAGACATTGAAAGGTCTACTGGACAGGTTTGCTGTTTGAACCAATGTCTGACTGGTCTCTTGTTTGTAGGTTGCGTGTCCAGCGGTAGTAGTTCTAGTCTGAAAAAAATGTTAACTTTTTTGACTCTACCAGTTCCTCTAGGTTTGCTCCTCTGTGGTCTACTTTGTGTGTTGGAGTCCAGATAATCAGCTGATTGAAGTGATTATTTGTTTAGTATTTTATCAAGCTTGGGCTTTGTTTCAAATTTGAATGGGAATTTGTGTCAAGATTGTGCACAGTAAAGGTACCGTCACACTCAGCGACACTGCAGTGATATAGACAACGAGCCGATCGCTGCAGCGTCGCTGTTTAGGTCGCTGTAGAGACGTCAAACACAGCAACACCAGAACGATGCAGGAGCAATCCAGTGACGTAACGGCGACTCACTTATCGTTCTCGCTGGTTGTTAGCTCCATGTAAAACATTGCTGGCATCGTTGCTTTTGCTGTCAAACATGACGATACACGCCGGCCTGACGACGAAATAAAGTTCTGGACTTCTAGCTCCGACCAGTGATGGCACAGCGGGATCCTGATCGCTGCTGCGTGTCAAACACAACGAGATCGCTATCCAGGACGCTGCAACGTCACGGATCGTTGTCGTTCTCGTTGTAAAGTTGCTGAGTGTGAACGTACCTTAACCTACAGACAGTGTCAGGTTGGCACCGCTATACTGATTAAAATACCTGGGTGATGAAATCCATCTTGTGGTTGTTTAATCTTTACTTTCAGTTTTGAGTTAATGATATGCCCGTGCCCCAGGGCGGCCTGTGTGTGTGTGGTGGTGGGGTGGTCTTCATGTGGTGCTCTGATTAGGTATTCATCTCTATGGCTTCTGACAGGTCATTGATACCTCAGTGACCACCTACCCCCTAGTTTACATAATGAATATTATATATATATTTTTAAATCCCCTTCTGCAGGCAGTCGGCGCCTGTGCTGCACCATGGCACCATGATCACATCCATAATGGGCATTTAATTATTCTTTTTGATGGTATCCATAAATTCATTAAAACAATCAGTTTCAAAATGTTACTGACTGTGCCTGCGCACTAGCAGCTATCCGCTATCTGATAGAAGCTACTGCAAAGGCACCGGCGGTAACATCTTGCTAGAGAAAAAAAAGCCTCCAACATGGCGCCGCTTGCGCCGTAGCCTCTATCGGATCACTGATGCTACTGCGCAGGCGCCGGCGGTGCCATCTTGCTGGAGACAAAAAAATTGTCTCCACTAAGATGGCGCCAGCCATGCCGGCGCAGTAGCCTCTATCAGCGATAATAAATTGCAAATTTACTGCAAGAGAAATTGACATGCTGCGGATTTTGAAAAATGCACCACAGGTCAATTTCTACAGTATAAAAAGACAGGACAGGGGGCATATGATTTCCATAAATCCCATGCACTTTACTGGAACTGTAATAGGCTGTGTTTTGTACACACACGAACACGCAGCAGAAAAAAATAGACCAGATCCACATTGTGGTTATTTAACCGATGGGAACCTTTATATGTGTGACATATGGCTTCTATATCACAGAGGAAATGGTTTACTTGGGTAATATCGGTACAGCACTCTGTAATTAGGCTATTTATTTGACATTGTAATCTGCACATCTCATGTCACAAAAAAATACTGAAATGCTGTTTACTGTATATGCGCCCTTATCTCACGGGAATTCTGTTTAAGCATTTTTACAAGATACAGTGGGGCAAAAAAGTATTTAGTCAGTCAGCAATAGTGCAAGTTCCACCACTTAAAAAGATGAGAGGCGTCTGTAATTTACATCATAGGTAGACCTCAACTATGGGAGACAAACTGAGAAAAAAAAATCCAGAAAATCACATTGTCTGTTTTTTTAACAATTTATTTGCATATTATGGTGGAAAATAAGTATTTGGTCAGAAACAAAATTTAATCTCAATACTTTGTAATATATCCTTTGTTGGCATTGACAGAGGTCAAACGTTTTCTGTAAGTCTTCACAAGGTTGCCACACACTGTTGTTGGTATGTTGGCCCATTCCTCCATGCAGATCTCCTCTAGAGCAGTGATGTTTTTGGCTTTTCGCTTGGCAACACAGACTTTCAACTCCCTCCAAAGGTTTTCTATAGGGTTGAGATCTGGAGACTGGCTAGGCCACTCCAGGACCTTGAAATGCCTCTTACGAAGCCACTCCTTCGTTGCCCTGGCGGTGTGCTTTGGATCATTGTCATGTTGAAAGACCCAGCCACGTTTCATCTGCAATGCCCTTGCTGATGGAAGGAGGTTTGCACTCAAAATCTCACGATACATGGCCCCATTCATTCTTTAATGTACCCGGATCAGTCGTCCTGGCCCCTTTGCAGAGAAACAGCCCCAAAGCATGATGTTTCCACCACCATGCTTTACAGTAGGTATGGTGTTTGATGGATGCAACTCAGTATTCTTTTTCCTCCAAACACGACAAGTTGTGTTTCTACCAAACAGTTCCAGTTTGGTTTCATCAGACCATAGGACATTCTCCCAAAACTCCTCTGGATCATCCAAATGCTCTCTAGCAAACTTCAGACGGGCCCGGACATGTACTGGCTTAAGCAGTGGGACACGTCTGGCACTGCAGGATCTGAGTCCATGGTGGCGTAGTGTGTTACTTATGGTAGGCCTTGTTACATTGGTCCCAGCTCTCTGCAGTTCATTCACTAGGTCCCCCCGCGTGGTTCTGGGATTTTTGCTCACCGTTCTTGTGATCATTCTGACCCCACGGGGTGGGATTTTGCGTGGAGCCCCAGATCGAGGGAGATTATCAGTGGTCTTGTATGTCTTCCATTTTCTAATTATTGCTCCCACTGTTGATTTCTTCACTCCAAGCTGGTTGGCTATTGCAGATTCAGTCTTCCCAGCCTGGTGCAGGGCTACAATTTTGTTTCTGGTGTCCTTTGACAGCTCTTTGGTCTTCACCATAGTGGAGTTTGGAGTCAGACTGTTTGAGGGTGTGCACAGGTGTCTGTTTATACTGATAACAAGTTTAAACAGGTGCCATTACTACAGGTAATGAGTGGAGGAAAGAGGAGACTCTTAAAGAAGAAGTTACAGGTCTGTGAGAGCCAGAAATCTTGATTGTTTGTTTCTGACCCAATACTTATTTTCCACCATAACATGCAAATAAATTGTTAAAAAAACAGACAATGTGATTTTCTGGATTTTTTTTTCTCAGTTTGCCTCCCATAGTTGAGGTCTACCTATGATGTAAATTACAGACGCCTCTCATCTTTTTAAGTGGTGGAACTTGCACTATTGCTGACTGACTAAATACTTTTTTGCCCCACTGTATTTGATAAAATACAATGGTGCAAGTGCTCTGTAAATAAATAATGGGTTTTGTTTTGCCTCTTTATATTTAGTGCTGGCCTCCTACTTGTAACACTTCCACACTTATGGTCTGTATCTTCCATTTGACTTTTTTATTTGCTGCCTCAGTTACAGGAGAGGTCTGCAGTTTGTTGCTTACCAAGTTAGGACTTTCATCCTTGGAAATGGCATCCACATGTTAGCAGCACCTGAAACCTTTTATGCTTTGTTTGAACCATATGAGATCTTTCATCTGTATAGACCACAGCATCGGAGCTGGTATCACCGGGACTCATCCAGTCTACTAATGTGAATTAATTGCTAGAGTAGACGAGAAACTTCAGTGTTGTTTAATGCAAAAACATAACTGACTTATACTTCAATATTGATTTTTTTTTTTTTTGCAAGAAACCAGTTTAATGCTATGTGCACACGTTGCGGTTTAGCCTTAGGAATTTCTGGTGCAGATTTTGCCTCTCCTGGCAGAAAACGCACCTGCAGATTTGTCGCGTTTTTTGTGCGGATCCGCAGCATTTTTTGTGCGGTTTTGCTGCGGTTTTTGTGTGGATTTACTGCGGTTTTTACCCCTGCGGATTTCTATAATGGAATGGGTACAAAAACGCTGCAGATCCGCAAAAAAGAAGTGACATGCTACTTCTTTTAATCCGCAGCGATTCCGCACCGGATTTTCTGCAACGTGTGCACAGTATTTTTATTTTCTCATTGATTTACATTGTTACATTGGATTAGAGTCGGTGACATAGGCGGGTTCTAATGTGTTTGGGGGCTTGTCAAATTATGTTGGGTGAAAAAAGGCTTGAGTAGTTGGAAGTCAATCACCAAATCCTCTTGTTTAGTGGGGAGATAAGTCACTGCCGTATAATTCTGGCAGCAGCTCTCTCATACAGAACACAAGTACTCTCAGCCGAGCCCTCCTATGTTAGGCCGGTTTCACACATCAGTGGCTCCGGTACGTGAGGTGACAGTTTCCTCACGTACCGGAGACACTGACTCACGTAGACACATTGAAATCAATGTGTCTCTGCACATGTCAGCGTGTTTTCACGGACCGTGTGTCCGTGTGCAAAACACGGAGACATGTCAGTGTTCGTGGGAGCGCACGGATTACACGGACCCATTACACGCCAATTACAGTCATGAATATGCGGCTCCACCTCCCATAGGGGTGGAGCCGCATATTCATAACTGTAATGGGCGGCCCCACGTGACCGCTCATACTGGAGAAGGTGCAGCGAGGACAGGACTGCGAGGGAGCCGGGTGAGTATTTTATTAACAGCGGGCGGGCGCACAGGGGGTGGGAGGGGGATGGGGACAGGGATCTTTATTTTAAACACGAGAAGAAAAAAAAAAGGATTATTCATATCTTCTCCAGCGAACGCTGCTGGAGAAAAGATATGAATGGCGGCTTCAGCACCAGATGCAGGGGACAGCGCTTATCTCTAGTGCTGTCTCCTGCACGCTCCGTGTGGTACCCAGTCGGCACACGGGCGGCACACGTGTGCCGCACGTGTGCCACACTGATGTGCCACATAAACGCACGGGCACACAGACACGGATAATTCCGGTACCGATTTTTCCGGTACCGGATCTATCTGGACGTGTGAGACTGCCCTTAGGGATATTTCAGCTGACCGCTATATAATGGGTTTTGCAAAGTACCGATTTATATTATGGATTTTCCAATGTTAGCACTATATAAATGAAATGTTATGTAACTTTGTAGTTCAGAACCTGACCATTTTTAGGATTAGTTTGCTGTGAGTGAATGAGGACGTAGGGCAAGATTCTCCAATACTGCTGTTAAATTAGTTTAGAATTAGCTTCTACTGCCTGCTATTGGCTACATACTTATGGATATTTTCTAAACCATTTAGGGGGCAATTTATAGGCTCTGTCACTAAGGGGTGTTTAACCCTCTTAGTGACAGAGCCAATTTGGTACTTAATGACCAAGCCAATTTTTACAATTCTGACCACCGTCACTTTATGAAGTTATAGCCTTGGAACACTTTACCCCTTAGCGACCGCCGATACGCCTTTTAACGGCGGCCGCTAAGGGTACTTAAACCACAGTGCCGTTAATTAACGGCGCTGTGGAAAAAGTGAATTGCGCCCCCCAGAGTCGGATTTTCTCCGGGGTCTCGGCTGCCGGGGGTAGCCGAGACCCCAGAGAACATGATTCGGGGGGGTTTTAACCGACCCCGCTTTTGCAATCGCCGGTAATTAACCGTTTACCGGCGATCGCAAAAAAAAAAGTGATCTCTTTTTAATTTCTCTGTCCTCCAATGTGATCGCACATCGGAGGACAGAGAAAAGAGGTCCCAGGTAGCCCCCCAATACTCACCTATCTCCCCCGATGCTCCTCGTGTCTCCCGGTGGGCGCCGCCATCTTCAAAATGGCGGGCGCATGCGCAGTGCGCCCGCCGGCCGGCACCGGGAGAATCTTTGAGGTCTCGGCTGCCGGGGGTAGCCGAGACCTCAAAGAACATGATCGGGGTCGGTTTTACCGACCCCTGTTTTGCGATCGCCGGTAATTAACTGTTTACCGGCGACCGCAAAAAAAAAAAAAAAAAAGTGAAGTGTAATTCTCTGTCCTCTGATGTGATCGCACATCAGAGGACAGAGAAATAGGGGGATTCGGGGACCCTAGCATACTCACCTGTGTCCCTGGGTTCTCCTGCTGCTCCTCCTGGCTGCCGGGGAAAAGAAAATGGCGGGCGCATGCGCAGTGCGCCCGCCATCTGTCTCCATCTGCTGGCCGGCAGGAGAACAGCAGTTGGGGCTAAAATTAGGGGTAGGGTTAGGGCTAGGGTTAGGACTAGGGGTAGGGGTAGGGCTAAGGGTAGGGTTAGGGCTAGGATTAGGGCTAAGGTTAGGGCTAGGGCTAAATTTAGGGTTAGGGTTGGGGCTAAATTTAGGGTTAGGCTTCTTTCACACTTACGTCGGAACGGGGCCGTCGCAATGCGTCGGCCCGACATACCGACGCACGTTGTGAAAATTGTGCACAACGTGGGCTGCGGATGTAGTTTTTCAACGCAGCCGCTGCCCAATCTATGTCCTAGGGAGGAGGGGGCGGAGTTACGGCGACGCATGCGCGGTCAGAAATGGCGGATGCGACGTACAAAAAAACGTTTCATTGGACTTTTTTGTGCCGACGGTCCGCCAAAACACAACTGATCCAGTGCACGACGGACGCGACTTGTGGCCATCCGTCACAATCCGTCGGCAATACAAGTCTATGGGCAAAAAACGCATCCTGCGGGCACATTTGCAGGATCCGTTTCTTGTCCAAAACTATGGATTGCGACGGATGCCAAACAACGCAAGTGTGAAAGTAGCCTTAGGGCTAGGGTTAGGGTTGGGGCTAAAGTTAGGGCTAGGGTTGGGACTAAAGTTAGGGTTAGAGCTGGGATTAGGGTTAGGGTTTGGATTAGGGTTGGTATTAGGGTTAGGGTTGGCATTAGGGTTACGCTTGGGATTAGGGTTAGGTTTGGGATTAGGGTTAAGGTTAGGGTTGTGATTAGGGGTGTATTGGGATTAGGGTTAGGTTTGAGGTTAGGGTTGAGATTAGGATTAGGGGTGTGTTGGATTTAGGGTTTTGATTAGGGTTATGGTTAGGGTTGACATTAGGGTTGTTTTGGGGTAAGGGTTGTGATTATCGTTAGGGTTAGTGATTAGGATTATGGATCAGGTTGGGATTAGGGTTAGGGGTGTGTTGGAGTTGGGTTGGAGCTAGAATTGGGGGGTTTCCACTGTTTAGGTACATCAGGGGGTCTCCAAGCACGACAGCCAATTTTGCGCTCAAAAAGTCAAATGGTGCTCCCTCCCTTCTGAGCTCTGCCGTGCGCCCAAACAGTGGGTTACCCCCACATATGGGGCAACAGCGTACTCGGGATGAATTGGACAACAACTTCTGGGGTCCAATTTCTCTTGTTACCCTTGTGAAAATAAAAACTTTGGGGCTACAAAATCTTTTTTGTGGAAATATATATATATATATTTTTATTACTCTGCATTATAAACTTCTGTGAAGCACTTGGGCATTCAAAGTTCTCACCACACATCTATATAAGTTCCTTGGGGGGGTCTAGTTTCCAAAACGGGGTCACTTGTGGGGGGTTACTACTGTTTAGGTACATCAGAGGCTCTGCAAACCCAACATAACGCCCACAGACCATTCTATCAAAGTCTGCATTCCAAAACGGCGCTCCTTCCCTTCCGAGCTCTGCCGTGCGCCCAAACAGTGGTTCACCCCCACATATGGCGCATCAGCGTACTCGGGATAAATTGGACAACAACTATTGCAGTCCAATTTCTCCTGTTACCTTTGTGAAAATAAAAACTTGGGGGCTACAATATCTTTTTTGTGAAAAAAAAAATATTTTTTATTTCCAGGACGTCATCCTGACAGCACTCTGGAGGACGTCCTTCCTCCCTTGCTGGGACAGGAAACACACGAGAGTTTAAAAGGTCCGGTCCCACCCCCAAACCTCAGTGTTTTTCCTGTCCCTGCAAGGGACGCACGAGAGCAACTTACCGGAGCTCAGGGGGATCGTGCGGCTCGTCCAATACCCTTCCCCCTGTCAAGAGGCTCAGGGCAGATACCCTCCAGAGGGGGGTCCCTCTGCTCCAAAGACCGGGAGTAGACAAGGCTCCTGGAGGCAGCCGCTCCTCCCGGTGGGAGGCTCTCGGCTGCGGACGCGGTTCCTGGAGGCCGGCGGTGCCCGGCTCGGCGTCTTTGAGCGGAAGTTCCCAGGGGCCGCGTCACTTCCGGTTTCGCGGCACCCGTTACCGTCACTTCTGGTAACGCTGATGTATGGGGGAGGTGTGCGTTCCAGCGTGGTTCAGTCGGCGGCTGTAGCGCTTCTGTTTGGAGTTCTGAGGACCTCTGCAAACATGGAAGGAAGCATGCCACCTGAGGAGGGGGTAAGTGCGCATAGCGCAAACTTTCCCACCGGCTCGCACAGACAGGTGCTCCTTACCTATTCCCTATCTTATATCGGATAAGGGTACCCCCGCTGTCCCGCCTGGTCCAGTTAAGAAATCCGGCAAGGCCTCTGGGAAGTCCAGTAGATGCCCCATATGTAGCGTAAAGCTGCCAGACTCGCATGGGAAAACCTTATGTGCAGATTGCACATCCAAGGTTATGAGAGATGAGCAGCCCTCACTGCTATCGGAGATGAGGTCCCTTATACGAGAGGAAGTCCAATCCTCTCTGTCTAGTATGATGGAAAGATCTAGCCCTATTCCTGTCCGCAAGAAGGCCAGGAAGGAACGGGACTTTAAAGAACCAGAATTTTCCTCTGAAGATAGGTCTGACTCTGAAGACTTTGTCTCTGAAGAGGAAGGGGAGCTTCCTTCGGGAAGCCAGGACCACCAGAGGAAGTACCTCTTCCAGGCTGAGGATACGAATGATCTGGTGCAAGCGGTGCGGAGCACAATGCAAATAGAAGAAACTGCTAAACCGCAATCCAGGCAGGACCTGATGTTTGGGGGACTTATGTCGCGTCGCCAGACAGTCTTCCCAGTTAGCGAGCATATCAAAGCCATGGTACTCGAAGAGTGGAAGGAGGCAGAACGTCGGCTGGTATTGTCCAAGGACTTTAAGGCTCGTCTGCCGTTTGACTCAGAGGAAGTAAAACTTTGGGATGAGATCCCCAAAGTGGACGTTCCTGTGGCAAAGGTTGCCAAAAGGACTGCTATTCCTTTCGAGGACTCATCAAACTTACGCGATCCCATGGATCGGAAAGCCGATGTACTGTTAAAAAGGACCTGGGAATCCTCTGCGGCGCTAATTAAGACCAACATTGCAGCTACCTCAGTAGCCCGGTCTATGTACCTTTGGTTGGGTCAATTAGAAGAGCATCTCTCTAATAAGACCCCGAGATCCTAAAATCTCTCCCTATAATGAGATCTGCCACGGCTTTTCTGTCCGACATGACGGCTGAATCCGTCAGATTTTCGGCCAGAAATAGTTCATCATCTAATGCGGCTAGGAGGGCGGTCTGGTTAAGATCTTGGTCTGGAGATAATGCCTCTAAGACCAAGCTATGCTCAATTCCCTTTTCAGGTACAAGGGTATTTGGTCCATCTCTAGATACTATTCTAGAGTCAGCCTCTGACAAGAAAAAAGGGTTTCCGGAGGACAAGCCTAAGAGGTCGCAGTCCTTTCGGAGAGGGTTGTCCTTCAGGAGACAGTCAGACTTCAGAGGCGGTAGATCTAACAGGGGATTCAACAGGGGTTCACGTACCCAGGGTAATAGGAACAGAAATGTTTTCTTCAGTCCCTCCTCGAAATCTAAGTCTCAATGACGCCACCCTTATAGGGGGGAGGCTTCGTCACTTTTCAGACAGCTGGGCTCAAATCACCAAGAATCAGTGGGTTCTTCGGACTGTGGCAGAGGGCTACAGGATCGAGCTTTATTCCCCTCCACCAGACAGATACATTGTTCCTATGATGGTTCCTCGGGACTCGCCCATGATGATAGACTTAATGGGGATGCTTTCCTTTCAAGTCATAATTCCAGTACCACCATTAGAAGTAGGCCAGGGTCACTACTCTTCCCTATTTTCAATAACGAAACCCTCCGGCGACTCTCGCACAATAGTGAACCTGAAACCCCTGAATCATTGGGTCAGGTACAAGAGGTTCCGTATGGAGTCAGTTCGTTCGGCAATCCTCCTCATAGATCAGAACGATGTAATGTGCACTTTCGACCTAAAAAGTGCCTATTATCAGGTTCCCATTCACCCTCTTTCTCAGAGGCTTCTGAGGTTTGCGGTAGTTCTGCCATCTGGGACCTGTCACTTCCAGTTTCAGAGCCTTCCGTTCGGCCTTGCATCGGCTCCTCGGATTTTTACAAAGTTGGTGTCGGAGATTGTTGCTTTCCTAAGGAACCAAGGAATCAGAATAATTCCTTATCTCGACGACTTCCTCCTGGTGGCAAGTACTCCGGAGATTCTAGTAGATCACAGGAACCGAACCTTATCTGTGATGGAACAGTTAGGTTGGGTCATAAATTGGCAGAAATCCGACTTAACTCCGGAACACAAGAAGATCTTCCTGGGAGTATGTTTGGATTCAGTAAACAGAATATCGCTTCTACCAGAGTCCAAGCTGGAGGCAATACGGATCCAGGTCAGACTCTTACTAGAACACAGAGTCTCAGTAAGGATGGCCATGAGAATGCTAGGCCTAATGACGGCATGCATACCATGTGTAAGATGGGCACAGTTCCATTCAAGACCTCTGCAGAGATTAATCCTCTCCAAATGGGACCGGCGTCAGTCTTCTCTGGACAATATTTTAAAGCTGACGTATCAGGTACGAAGGTCTCTCCTTTGGTGGACAAACCCAGAGAAGTTAAGGAACGGGGTGCTATGGTCCACGATCCCTATGTGGTAATCACAACAGACGCCAGCGCCTGGGGCTGGGGTGCTCATTTAAAAGGCAGGATTCTACAGGGCAGATGGCCTTCAGACGTCGTTCACAGTTCCTCCAACTTCAAAGAACTGTATGCCGTTTGGGAGGCCTTGAAAAGGAACCATCAGATTCTGGAGAATCGACATGTCAGGATTCTATCCGACAATGTGACTACGGTTTCCTTTCTGAAGCATCAAGGAGGTCCTAGGCACTATCGACTTCAGGAACTGGCAGGGAGAATATTTCGCTGGGCAGAAAGATCGGTCCTTTCCATCTCTGCGGTTCACCTAGAAGGCTCCCAGAACGTCATTGCAGACTTCCTGAGCAGGAGAAGAGTGTTTGCAACAGAGTGGGAACTCAACCAGGATATCTTCCGGGATTTGTGTCTTCGCTGGGGAACTCCCAGTATAGACCTTTTTGCAAACAGGAGAAATTCGAAGGTCTCAAAATTCTTCTCTCTGAACCCGCGGGATCTTCCGGAAGGGATAGACGGTCTGAGCCAGGATTGGACAGAACCTCTCTCTTATGCCTTCCCTCCTTTGGCATTAATCCCTGCCGTTCTCAAGAAGATCAAGGAAGACCGGGCTCGAGTTATTCTGGTTGTGCCATACTGGCCGAAAAGAAGTTGGTTCTCCCCTCTGGTAGACTTAGCAGTCGAGAACCCAGTAGAGCTGCCTCTCAGGACAGATGTAATCCACCAGGGTCCTGTGTATCACCCAAATCCAGAGAAGCTCCATCTCTCGGCCTGGATCCTGAAGGGATGATCTTGAAGGCCAGAGGGCTATCAAGTCAAGTAATTGCCACAATCAAGGCCAGTAGGAAGCCTGTCACGTCGGCAATTTATTTGAAGATCTGGAGACGATTCTGTCTGGGGGGTGGCAGGTCCGAGATTGCGGCAGGCACTCCCGACTTACCTAGAATTCTAGATTTCCTGCAGGCTGGGTTTGACAAAGGTCTCAAACCAAGCACCCTGAAAGTGCAGATCTCCGCTCTTAGCTCCTTTTTTGACTATCCCCTAGCATCTCACCCTTGGATAGTCAGGTTTATCAGAGCCACCCAGAGGTTACGCCCCACCATTAGGCAACTGTCGCCTTCCTGGGACCTTAATTTGGTCCTCAGATTTCTCTGTAAAGATACTTACGCCTCAGCTGATAATATGCCCATTTCGGTTCTAACACGAAAGACAGCGTTCTTAGTAGCTATTACCACAGCTAAGAGAGTGGGGGAGATTCAGGCTCTGAGTACTAGGGATCCGTACCTTCAGATTAGAGATGAAAGTTTAATCCTCAAACTTGATCCCTCGTTTATTCCAAAAGTAGCAACTCTTAAAAATAGGAACCAGGAAATCGTGTTACCATCCTTCTGCAATAATCCGGCTAATGCTAAGGAGAGAGCTTTGCATTCTCTAGATGTCAGACAGGCTGTCCTTGACTATCTGGCGGCCACCAACTCTTGGCGTATTGATCCAAATTTGTTTATTTTGTTTGGTGGGAGAAATAAGGGAAAAAAGGCTTCTAAGGCCTCTATCGCTCGTTGGATCACTTCGGTGATCTCTGAGGCCTACCGATCAGAGGGGATTCCTCCTCCGGGGGGTCTTCATGCACACTCTACTCGAGGGATAGCTACATCTTGGGCAGAGAGGGCTGGTGCCTCTCTAGATCAGATCTGTAGGGCGGCAACATGGGCCAGTGCTAATACCTTTTGTAAACATTATAAACTCGATGTTTTGTCTGGTTATCATACTGCTTTCGGGAGAAAGGTTCTCCAAGCGGTAATCCCACCCTGAGGAGGTGCTTTGGTACTCTCCAGAGTGCTGTCAGGATGACGTCCTGGAAAATAGGTATTAAGCTTACCGTTAATTATGTTTCCAGGAGTCCATCCTGACAGCACGGGTAGTCCCCCCCCTGGTAATATGGATTGGCATAATATAATATAACTCTGGCAGAGTTGTAGTGTGTTCATAGCATATGATGTAATATGTGTCTGATTTTTAATGTATTATGTTCAATTGACCATTAAAATGTCTTTTCTGCATTTCCTTGAGGCGGTTCTTGTTACAACACTGAGGTTTGGGGGTGGGACCGGACCTTTTAAACTCTCGTGTGTTTCCTGTCCCAGCAAGGGAGGAAGGACGTCCTCCAGAGTGCTGTCAGGATGGACTCCTGGAAACATAATTAACGGTAAGCTTAATACCTATTTTTCACGACTCTGCATTCTAAACTTCTGTGAAGCACTTGGGCATTCAAAGTTCTCACCACACATCTAGATAAGTTCCTTGGGGGGTCTAGTTTCCAAAATGGGGTCACTTTTGGGGGGTTACTACTGTTTAGGTACATCATGGGCTCTGCAATCGCAACATAATGCCCACAGACCATTCTATCAAAGTCTGCATTCCAAAACGGCGCTCCTTCCCTTCTGAGCTCTGCCGTGTGCCCAAACAGTGGTTTACCCCCACATATGGCGCATCAGCGTACTCGGGATAAATTGGACAACAACTATTGCAGTCCAATTTCTCCTGTTACCCTTGTGAAAATAAAAACTTGGGGGCTACAATATCTTTTTTGTGAAAAAAAAAATATTTTTTATTTTCACGACTCTGCATTCTAAACTTCTGTGAAGCACTTGGGCATTCAAAGTTCTCACCACACATCTAGATAAGTTCCTTGGGGGGTCTAGTTTCCAAAATGGGGTCACTTGTGGAGGGTTTCTACTGGTTAGGTACATCAGGGGCTCTGCAATCGCAACATAATGCTCGCAGACCATTCTATCAAAGTCTGCATTCCAAAACGGCGCTCCTTCCTTCCGAGCTCTGCCGTGCGCCTAAACAGTGGTTTACCCCCACATATGGGGTGCCAGCATACTCAGGACAAATTGGACAACAACTTTTGGGGTCCAATTTTTCTTGTTACCCTTGTGAAAATAAAAACTTGGGGGCTAAAAAAATATTTTTTGTGGAAAAAAAAATATTTTTTATTTTCACGACTCTGCATTATAAACTTCTGTGAAGCACTTGGGCATTCAAAGTTCTCACCACACATCTACATAAGTTCCATGGGGGGTCTAGTTTCCAAAATGGGGTCACTTGTGGGGGATTTCTACTGTTTAGGCACATCAGGGGCTCTCCAAACGCGACATGGCGTCCGATCTTAATTCCAGCCAATTCTACAATGAAAAAGTAAAACGGCACTCTTTCTCTTCCAAGCTCTGCGCCCAAACAGTGGTTTACCCCCACATATTGGGTATCGACGTACTCAGGAGAAATTGCACAACAACTATAGTGGTCTAATTTCTCCTGTTACCCTTGTGAAAATAAAAATTTGTGGGCAAAAAGATCATATTTGTAGAAAAAATGCGATTTTTTTTTTTTTCATGGCTCTACGTTATAAACTTCTGTGAAGCACATGGGGGTTCAAAGTGCTCACCACACATCTAGATAAGTTCCTTAAGGGGTCTAGTTTCCAAAATGGTGTCACTTGTGGGGGGTTTCCACTGTTTAGGCACATCAGGGGCTCTCCAAACACGACATGGCGTCCAATCTCAATTCCAGCCAATTCCACATTGAAAAAGTAAAACGGCGCTCCTTCACTTCCAAGCTCTGCGGTGCACCCAAACAGTGGTTTACCCTCACATATGGGGTATCGACGTATTCAGGAGAAATCGCACAACAACTATTTTGTGGTCAAATTTCTCCTGTTACCCTTGTGAAAATAAGAATTTGTGGGCGAAAAGATCATTTTTGTGTAAACAAAAGCGATTTTTTATTTTCATGGCTCTACTTTATAAACTTCTGTGAAGCACTTGGGGGTTCAAAGTGCTCACCACACATCTAGATAAGTTCCTTAAGGGGTCTAGTTTCCAAAATGGTGTCACTTGAGGGGTTTCCACTGTTTAGGCACATCAGGGGCTCTCTAAACGTGACATGGCGTCCCATCTCAATTCCAGCCAATTCTGCATTGAAAAAGTCAAACGGCGCTCCTTCACTTCTAAGTTCTGCGGTGCGTCCAAAAAGTGGTTTACCCCCACATATGGGGTATTGGCGTATTCAGGAGAAATTGCATAACAAAATTTATGGTTACATTTCTGTTTTTACACATGTGAAAATAAAAAAAATGGTTCTGAATTAAGATGTTTGCAAAAAAAAGTTAAATGTTCATTTTTTCCTTCCACATTGTTTCAGTTCCTGTGAAGCACATAAAGGGTTAATAAACTTCTTGAATGTGGTTTTGAGAACCTTGAGTGGTGTAGTTTTTAGAATGGTGTCACACTTGGGTATTTTCTATCATATAGACCCCTCAAAATGACTTCAAATGTGATGTGGTCCCTAAAAAAAAATGGTGTTGTAAAAATGAGAAATTGCTGGTCAACTTTTAACCCTTATAACTCCCTAACAAAAAAAAATTTTGTTTAAAAAATTGTGCTGATGTAAAGTAGACATGTGGGAAATATTATTTATTAACTATTTTTCGAAACATATCTCTCTGATTTAAGGGCATAAAAATACAAAGTTTGAAAATTGCAAAATTTTAAAAATTTTCGCCATATTTCTGTTTTTTTCATAAATAATCGCAAGTAATATCGAAGAAATGTTACCACTATCATGAAGTACAATATGTCACGAAAAAACAGTCTCATTATCAGCGGAATCCGTTGAAGCGTTCCAGAGTTATAACCTCATAAAGTGACAGTGGTCAGAATTGCAAAAATTGGCTCGGTCATTAAGTACCAAATTGGCTCTGTCACTAAGGGGTTAAACGTACCCCACTGATTCTGAGATTGTTTTTCATGACATATTATACTTCATGTTATTATACTTCATGTTAATGGTAAAATTTCTTCGATATACAGTACAGGCCAAAAGTTTGGACACACCTTCTCATTTAAAGATTTTTCTGTATTTTCATGACTATGAAAGTTGTACATTCACACTGAAGGCATCAAAACTATGAATTAACACATGTGGAATTATATACTTAACAAAAAAGTGTGAAACAACTGAAAATATGTCTTAAATTCTAGGTTCTTCAAAGTAGCCACCGTTTGCTTTGATGACTGCTTTGCACACTCTTGGCATTCTCTTGAAGCGCTTCAAGAGGTGGTCACCGGGAATGGTTTTCACTTCACAGGTGTGCCATGTCAGGTTTAATAAGTGGGATTTCTTGCCTTATAAATGGGGTTGGGACCATCAGTTGTGTTGTGCAGAAGTCTGGTGGATACACAGCTGATAGTCCTACTGAATAGACTGTTAGAATTTGTATTATGGCAAGACAAAAGCAGCTAAGTAAAGAAAAACGAGTGGCCATCATTACTTTAAGAAATGAAGGTCAGTCAGTTGAAAAATTGGGCAAACTTTGAAAGTGTCCCCAAGTGCAGTGGCTCACATGAGGACCGCCCCAGGAAAGGAAGACCAAGAGTCACCTCTGCTTCTGAGGATAAGTTTATCCAGCCTCAGAATTTGCAGGTTAACAGCAGCTCAGATTAGAGACCAGGTCAATGCCACACAGAGTTCTGGCAGCAGACACATCTCTACAACAACTGTTAAGAAGAGACTTTGTGCAGCAGGCCTTCATGGTAAAATAGCTGCTAGGAACCACTAATAAGGACAGGCAACAAGCAGAAGAGACTTGTTTGGGCTAAAGAACACAAGGAATGGACATTAGACCAGTGGAAATCTGTGCTTTGGTCTGATGAGTCCAAATTTGAGATCTTTGGTTCCAACCACCGTGTCTTTGTGCGACGCAGAAAAGGCGAACGGATGGACTCTACATGCCTGGTTCCCACCATGAAGCATGGAGGAGATGTGATGGTGTGGGGGTGCTTTGTGTTATGATCTGGTGGCCTAGGAGCAGCATGAGACGGACTCTGGAGAAGGTGGTCCCTGTACTGACCGCAAACCCTGAACCTAGCAGCGCAACTAGAAGTAGCCGTGGGGGGTACCTAACACTCCCTAGACCCCTCGACACAGCCTAAGAACTAACTACCCCTAAAGACAGAAACAGGAAACCTATCTTGCCTCAGAGAAAATCACCAAAGGATAGATAGCCCCCCACAAATATTGACTGTGAAAGGAGAGGGAAATAACATACGCAGATATGAAATCAGATTTTAGCATAGGAGGCCATACTAGCTAAAAAGAAAGAATAGAACAGAGTACTATGCGGTCAGTATAAAAACACTAGAAAATATCCACCGCAGAAAATACGAATCACCACATCTGACTAAAGACATGGGGGGTATATCTGCATCTCCAGAGAAATAGCTAGGTGGCAAAAAATCCTTCATAGACTAAGCTGGACAAGACAAAAACATGAAAAAGCACAGAACTATAAGGTCCACAGCAGCTGGACAGCAAAAACAAAGCCAGGACTTATCTTTGTAGAAAAACACAGCAAACTGGAGAGACCAGCAGGGAAGTGATTCCTTCAAGAACAATGGACAACTGGCACTGACTAAAGGATCCTGCAAAGCTATATACCCCAGTCAGTTTTGCAATTAGTAGATACACCTGTCCACTCCTGCAGTCCAGGCACAACTGCATTACCCTTTGCAACCACCGGAGGGAGCCCAAAAGCTGAATTCACAACAGTACCCCGCATTGAGGAGGGGTCAACGAACCCTCACCAGAGCCCCCAGGCCGATCAGGATGAGCCCGATGAAAGGCACGGACCAAATCAACGGCATGGACATCAGATGCAGAAACCCAAGAATTATCCTCCTGGCCATAACCCTTCCACTTGACAAGGTACTGAAGCTTCCGTCTCGAAAAACGGGAATCCAAAATCTTCTCAACAACATATTACAACTCCCCATCGACCAATACAGGGGCCGGAGGATCAACAGAGGGAACAGCGGGCTCCACATATTTGCGCAACAAAGATCTATGGAAGACATTATGAATAGCAAAAGAGGCCGGAAGCGCCAGGCGAAAGGACACCAGATTAATAATCTCAGAAATCCTATAAGGACCAATAAATCGAGGCTTAAACTTAGGGGAAGAAACCTTCATAGGAACATGACGGGAAGATAACCAAACCAGATCACCAACCCGAAGCCGGGAACCAACACACCGACGACAGTTAGCAAAACGCTGAGCTTCCTCCTGAGACAGCACCAAATTGTCCACCACATAAGCCCAAATCTGCTGCAACCTGTCGACCACAGAATCCACACCAGGAAGGTCAGAAGGCTCAACCTGCCCAGAAGAAAAACGAGGATGAAAATCAAAATCTACTATATAAAGCTGAATGTGTGTGTGTATGTGTGTGTGTGTGTGTATGTATGTATGTCCGGGATTGGCATCTGCACCGTCGCAGCTACAGCCACAAAATTTTGCACAGTCACACGTCTGGACCCCGAGAGCGTCATAGGCTATATTGTGAGGCGAAATTTTAACCCCACGCTTTCCAATTCACCAAACAATTTTGCCCCTATCTACATAATGGGGAAAAAGTGAAAGGAAAAGTGTTGGAGGCGTCGCAGCTACAGCCACAAAATTTTGCACAGTCACACGTCTTGACCCTGAGAGCGTCATAGGCTATGTTGTGAGGTGAAATTTTAACTCCGCGCTTTCCAATTCACCAAACTATTTTTCCCCTATCTACATAAAGGGGAAAAGTGAAAGGAAAAGTGTTGGTGGCAAATTGACAGCTGCCAGATGTGAACAAGGGGGACTTAAAGAATGAGAGCGATGGTGCAAAAGAGTATATACCGTACAGTTGCTAAGGTGGGGCCCCGACATGAGATACTCACCACACACGGGGATATGAACACACACACAAAATGCGCCACACACTACCACGTGCTTGAACACATATACCACCCTCAGCACACATTTCACCACACATACACCAACCTCGCCACATAAAAGTCGAAACACAAAAGTCGCCGCTCAAAACTCGCCACGCGCAAAACTCGTCACATGCAAAAACTAGGCTCACGCAAAACTCGCCACAAGTGCAAAACTCACCTCATGGAAAACTCGCCACACGCAAAACTTGCACACGCGGAAAAATTGCCACATGCACAAAATTTGCAACACATGCAAAAGTTGCCTTACACAAAACTTGCACATACTCAAAAGGCACCACACATAAAACTCGTCACGCGCAAAACTCGCCATGCGCAAAACTTGCTGCACACAACTTGCTACACTAACCTGTCACATGCAACTCGACACACAAAAAGTTGCTACACGCATGTTGCCACACAAAACTCATCTCACAAAAGTCGCTACATGCATGTCGCCACACACAACTCAACACACACAACTTGACAAACGAAACTCGCCCTAAAACACACACAAGTCTGGTATTATCCTTCAAAAATAAAAATCTGATTAATAAGCAGACAAACTACAAGAGCAACAAATGTACCATATAGGAAATATGGCAGCTGTCAGTCACATGACCTGTCTATTATGTGTATGTGTGAGCTAATATATACTGCCAGGGGGAGGGCTTCCTGTTGGCTGGGGATTTATCAGGCTGCCAATTTATCTTTCAAATACTGAGGTAAAAATACTGAGCAAATAACGTGTGAACGAGGTCTAATACAAGAGATCACACACGTATATACTATATACAGGGGAGATGACACACAGATATATACTATATACAGGAGAGATGACACACAGGTATATACTATATAGAGGAGGAGATGACATACAGGTACATACTATATACAGGAGGAGATGACATACAGGTATATACTATATACAGGAGGAGATGACACACAGGTATATACTATATACAGGAGCAGATTACCTACAGGTATATACTATATACAGGAGGAGATGACATACAGGTATATGCTATATATAGAAGATGACATACAGGTATATACTATATACAGGAGGAGATGACACACAGATATATACTATATACAGGGGAGATGACACACAGGTATATACTATATACAGGAGGAGATGACACAGGTATATACTATATATAGGAGATGACATACAGGTATATACTATATATAGGAGGAGATGACATACAGGTATATACTATATACAGGGGAGATGACACACAGCAGGTATATACTATATACAGGGGAGATGACATACAGGTATATACTATATACAGGAGATGACATACAGGTGTATACTATATATAAGGGATGACAAACATGTATATACTGAGGTGAAAATGAGAGGTGTGAGGTGAAAATGAAAAGGTGTGAGTGCAAAATGAGAGGAGTGAGGGAAAATAGTGGAGTGATCGGAAAATGACAGATGTGAGGTCGAAATGACAAGTGTTAGGGGGGAATGAGAGGAGTGAGGGAGAAAATGAGAGATGTGAGGGGGAAAATTAGTATGTTGCCCAGCTCACGTTATATATTGCCCAGTGAGGTAGTATATTGCTCAGTCACGTAGTATATTGCCCAGTCACATAGTATATTGCCCAGTCACATAGTATATTGCCCAGTCACGTAGTATATTGCCCAGCCACATAGTATATTGCCCAGCCACGTAGTATATTGCACAACGACGTAGTATACAGCACAGAGCCACGTAGTATACAGCACAGACACGTAGTATACTACCCAGTCACGTAGTATATTGCCCAGCCACATAGTATATTGCCCAGCCACGTAGTATATTGCCCAGTCACGTAGTATATTGCCCAGCCCATGTAGGATATTGCCCAGCCACGTAGTATATTGCCCAGTCACGTAGTATATTGCCCAGTCAGTGACGCTGCTACCATGAGGCGATTTGAGCTCTTTGGCTCAGGTGGCAGAAGAGAGGGGGCGGCAGATTCTGTAGTATTATGCTCACCTACTCCCGGCGCGGTCCCTGGACGTCCCTGCTTCTTCCAGCGCTGCAGATTCTTCCTGCACATGGTACTGCTCATTACAGAAATTAATATGCGGCTCCACCACCCATAGGGGTGGAGCCGCATATTCATTTCTGTAATGAGCGGTAACTGTGACCGCTCAATACAGGAAGAAGATGCAGCAGTGGAAGAAGCAGGGACGCAGCGCCAGCAGTAGGTGAGTATATGGGGAGGGGAGCGCAGCACTGCGTGATATTTACCTCTCCTCGCTCCAGTGCGGCTCCGTCTTCAGCGTCCTCTGGCAGTGACGCTCAGTAATTAAAACAATAAAAGACCTGACAAATTTCAGTTGGTGGATAATGAATCTATAATATATGAAAGTTTAATTGTAATCATTACATTATGGTAAATAATGAAATTTAACACTATATGCTAATTTTTTGAGAAGGCCCTGTATATGGGGCATATTTTAATATGGAGCATCTAATGGGGCCCATCAAACTTTATGGAGCATTTTATGAGGCTCCTTATTCAATATGGATATTCAAAAACACTTAACCTACTGATGTCTCAATTGAAATTTACCGGTAGCTGCTGCATTTTCCACCCTAGGCTTATACTCGAGTCATTAAGTTTTCCCAGTTTTGTGTGGCAAAATTAGGGGGGTCGGCTTATACTACTCGTGTCGGCTTATACTCAAGTATATACGGTAACTGGATTTGCGCTGCTAGGTTTTTTGTTTTTTTTTATAAAACTCCGGGGTCAAGTGCCCGCCCCCCTCCTCCCTTCCTGCCCCCCCTCCAGCAGGGACTGTGTGTGTGTGTGTGTGTGGGGGGGGGGCGCCATTTTTCCGTTCGCCTCAGGCAGTTGAGAGGCTAGGTTCACCCCTGTGCCCAGTCATGTACTATATTGCCCAGTCACGTAGTATATTGCCCAGTCACGTAGTATATTGCCCAGTGACGTAGTATATCGCCCAGTGATGTAGTATATTGCCCAGTCACGTAGTATATTGCCCAGCCACGTAGTATATTGCACAGCCACGTAGTATATTGCCCAGCCACGTAGTATATTTCACAGCGACGTAGTATACAGCACAGAGCCACGCAGTATCTAACACAGCCCACGTAGTATACAGCAGTGTGGGCACCATATCCCTGTTAAAAAAATATTTAAAATAAAAAATAGTTATATACTCACTCCTGGGATCCAGCGGAGCTCCGGCGATACGCGCGCGGCTGTCGCCATCTTCCGTTTCCAGGATGCATTGCGAAATTACCCAGATGACTTAGCATTCTCACCAGACTGCTAAGTGTTCTGGGTAATTTCGCAATGCATCGCCGGGAACGGAAGATGGCGGCAGGTGCGAGCGGCTCAGCCGACTACGGAGGGTTTTTGTTTTTTATTGTTTTTAACATTACATTTTTTTACTATTGATGCCGCATAGGCAGCATCAATAGTAAAAAGCTGGTCACACAGGGTTAATAGCAGCGGTTACAGAGTGCGTTACCCGCGGCATAACGCGGTCCGTTACCGCCAGCATTAACCCTGTGTGAGTGGTGACTGGAGGGGAGTATGCGGGTGCCGGGCACTGACTGCGGGGAGTAAGGAGCGGCCATTTTCTTCCAGACCGTGCCCGTCGCTGATTGGTCGTGGCTGTTTTGCCACTTGGATTTCCATGACAGACAGAGGCCGCGACCAATGAATATCCGTGACAGACAGACAGAAGGACAGAAAGATGGAAGTGACCCTAAGACAATTATATAGTAGATAATTTCAGTTGTTTCACACTTTCTTGTTAAGTATATAATGCCACATTTATTAATTCATAGTTTTGATGCCTTTAGCGTGAATGTACAATTTTCATAGTCATGAAAATACAGAAAAATCTTTAAATGAGAAGGTGTGTCCAAACTTTTGGTCTGTACTGTATCTTGCATTTATTTATGAAAAAAATGGAAATTTGGCTAAAATTTTGAACATTTTTCAATTTTCAAACTTTCAATTTTTGTACACTTAACCCCTAAAGTGACAGAGCCAATTTGGTACTTAATGACCGAGCCAATTTTTACAATTCTGACCACTGTCACTTTATGAGGTTATAACTCTGGAACGCTTCAACGGATCCTGCTGATTCTGAGATTGTTTTTTCATGACATATTGTACTTCATGTTAGTGGTAACATTTCTTCGATATTACTTGCGATTATTTCTAAAAAAAAATGGAAATATGGCAAAAAATCTTAAAATTTTGCAATTTTCAAAAATTTTATTTTTATGCCCTTAAATCAGAGAGATATGTCACAAAAAATAGCTAATAAATAACATTTCCCACGTGTCTACTTTACATCAGCACAATTTTGGAAACAAAATTTTTTTTGTTAGGGAGTTATAAGGGTTAAAAGTTGACCAGCAATTTCTCATTTTTACAACACCATTTTTTTTTAGGGACCACATCACATTTGAAGTCATTTTGAGGGGTCTATATGATAGAAAATAATCAAGTGTGACACCATTCTAAAAACAGCACCCCTCAAGGTGCTCAAAACCTAATTCAAGAAGTTTATTAACCCTTTACGTGCTTCACAGGAACTGAAACAATGTGGAAGGAAAAAATGAACATTTAACTTTTTTTTGCAAACATTTTAAATCAGAACAATTTTTTTAAATTTTCACATGTGTAAAAACAGAAATGTAACCATAAATTTTGTTGTGCAATTTCTCCTGAACACGCCAATACCCCATATGTGGGGGTAAACCACTGTTTGGGCGCACCGCAGAGCTTGGAAGTGAAGGAGCGCCGTTTGACTTTTTCAATGCAGAATTGGCTGGAATTGAGATTGGATGCCATGTCACGTTTAGAGAGCCCCTGATGTGCCTAAACAGTGGAAACCCCCCACAAGTTATACCATTTTGGAAACTAGACCCCTTAAGGAACTTATCTAGATGTGTGGTGAGCACTTTGAACCCCCAAGTGCTTCACAGAAGTTTATAACGTAAAGCCGTGAAAATAAAAAATCGCATTTGTTTACACAAAAATGATCTTTTCGCCCACAAATTCTTATTTTCACAAGGGTAACAGGAGAAATTAGACCACAAAAGTTGTTTTGCAATTTCTCCTGAGTACGTCGATACCCCATATGTGGGGGTAAACCACTGTTTGGGCGCACCGCAGAGCTTGGAAGTGAAGTAGTGCCGTTTTACTTTTTCAATGTAGAATTGGCTGGAATTGAGATTGGACGCCATGTCGCGTTTGGAGAGCCCCTGATGTGCCTAAACAGTGGAAACCCCCCACAAGTGACCCCATTTTGGAAACTAGACCCCCCAAGGAACTTATCTAGATATGTGGTGAGAACTTTGAATGCCCAAGTGCTTCACAGAAGTTTATAATGCAAAGCCGTAAAAATAAAAAATCATATTTTTTCACAAAAATTATCTTTTCGCCTCCAATTTTTTATTTTTCCAAGGGTAAGAGAAGTAATTGGACCCCAAAAGTTGTTGTACAATTTGTCCTGAGTACGCTGATACCCCATATGTGGGGGTAAACCACTGTTCGCATGGGAGAGCTCGGAAGGTAAGGAGCGCCGTTTGACTTTTCAATGCAAAATTGACTGGAATTGAGATGGGACGTCATGTTGCGTTTAGAGAGCCACTGATGTGCCTAAACATTAAAAACGCCCACAAGTGACATGATTTTGGAAAGTAGACCCCTTAAGGAACTCATCTAGATGTGTTGTGAGAGCTTTGAACCCCCAAGTGTTTCACTACAGTTTATAATGCAGAGCCGTGAAAATAAAAAATATTTTTTTTCCACAAAAAAGATTTTTTAGCCCCCAAGTTTTTATTTTCACAAGGGTAACAGGAGAAATTGGACCCCAGAAGTTGTTGTCCAATTTATCCCGAGTACGCTGATGCCCCATATGTGGGGGTAAACCACTGTTTGGGCGCACGGCAGAGCTCAGAAGGGAGGGAGCACCATTTGACTTTTTGAGCGCAAAATTGGCTGTCGTGTTTGGAGACCCCCTGATGTACCTAAACAGTGGAAACCCCCCAATTCTAACTCCAACCCTAACCCCAACACACCCCTAACCATAATCCCTACCCGATCCATATTCCTAATCACAACCCTAACGATAATCACAACTGTAACCCCAATACAACCCTAATCTCAACCCTAACCATAACCCTAATCAAGACCCTAAATCCAACACACCCCTAATCCTAATCTGAACCCTAACCTCATACCTATCCCTAATCCCAATACACCCCTAACCCTAATCCCAACCCTAACCTTAACCCTAATCCCAAACCTAACCCTAATCCCAAATGTAACCCTAACCCTAACTTTAACCCCAACCTTAACCCTAGCCCTAACCCTAACTTTAGCCCCAACCCTAACCCTAGCTCTAACCCTAAATTTAGCCCCAACCCTAACCCTAGCCCTAACCCTAATTTTAGTCCCAACCCTAGCCCTAACCCTAACTTTAGCCCTAACCCTAAACTTAGCCCCAACCCTAACCCTAAATTTAACCCTAGCCCTAACTTTAGCCCCAACCCTAGCCCTAAGGCTACTTTCACACTTGCATCGTGTGGCATCCATCGCAATCCGTCGTTTTGGACAAAAAACGGATCCTGCAAATGTGCCCTCAAGATGCCTTTTTTGCCCATAGACTTATATTGCCGACGGATGGCCACACATCGCCTCCGTCATGCACTGGATCTGTTGTGTTTGGCGGACCGTCATAACAAAGAAAACGTTCAATGTAATCTTTTTTTTGTACGTCTCGTCCGCCATTTCCGCGCATGCGTGGCCGTAACTCTGCCCCCTCCTCCCCAGGACATAGACTGGGCAGCGGATGCGTTGAAAAACTGCATCCGCTGCCCACGTTGTGCACAATTTTCACAACGTGTGTCGGTACGTTGAGCCGACGCATTGCGACGGCCCCATATCGACGCAAGTGTGAAAGAAGCCTAGCTCTAACCCTAACCCTAAATTTAGCCCCAACCCTAACCCTAAATTTAGCCCCAACCCTAATTTTAGCCCCAACTCCTCTCTCCTGCCGCCCAGCAGATGGCGGCAGATGGCGGGTGCACTGCGCATGCGCCGCCATTTTTGTTCCCGATGAAGAAGCCGGCAGGCAGGAGAGGATGCAGGAGGACCCAGGGACACCGGTAAGTATAATAGGGTCCCCGAATCCCCCTATTTCTCTGTCCTCTGATGTGTAGTCACATCAGAGGATAGAGAATGACAGATCGCTTTTTATTTTTTTTATTTTTTTTGCGACTGCCGGTAAACAGTTAATTACCAGCGATCGCGAAACAGGGGTTGGTAAAAACCGACCCCGATCATGTTCTTTGGGGTCTCGGCTACCCCCGGCAGCCGAGACCCCAAAGATCCTGGAAAAAGATGGCGGCGTTTTGCGATCGCCGGTAAATAGTTAATTACCGGCGATCGCAACTCGGGGGTCGGTAACCCCTCCCCCCGTATCATGTTCTCTGGGGTCTCGGCTACCCTCGGCAACCGAGACCCCAGAGAAAATCCGACTCTGGGGGGCGCTATTCACTTTTTCCACAGCGCCGTTAATTATCGGTTTAAATACCCTTAACTGCCACCGTTAAAAGGCGTATCGGCGGTCGTTAAGGGGTTAAATCATAGAGTGGTGTCACACAAAATAGTTAATAAATAACATTTCCCACATGTCTACTTTACATCAACATAATTTTGGAAACATAATTTTTTTTTGTTAGGACATTATAAGGCTTAGGCTCGGTTCACACTTGCGTTGTGCAGTCCGTTCAACACATCCGTTAAACGGACTGCACAGCGCTAGCGCAGATGGAGCATCTGCTAGCTCCATCTGCGCTAGCAGTGACGGACCCGGAAACGCTGCAGCCCGCGTCTCGGGTCCGTCACTCAATGACTGCACATCGCTAGCGCACGCTAAAGGTTGACCAGCGATTTCTCATTTCTCCAACAAAATGTACAAAACCATTTATTTTAGGGACCACCTCACATTTGAAGAGAGTTTGGGGAGTCAATATAACAGAAAATACCGAGAACTCACACCATTCTAAAAACTGCACCCCTCAAGGTGCGCAAAAGCACATTCAAGAAGTTTATTAACCCTTCAGGTGCTTTACGAGAACTAAAGCAATGTGGAAGGAAAAAATGAACATTTTACTTTTTTAACAAAAAAATTAATTTGGAACCAATTTTTTTTATTTTTACAAGGGTATCAGGAGAAAATGGACCACTCAATTTGTTGTGCAATTTCTCCTGAGTGCGCCGATACCCAGTATGTAGAGAAAAGCCACTGTCAGGGCTCAGAAGGGAGGGAGCACCTTTTGACTTTTTGAATGCAAAATTGGCTGGAATCAATGGTGGCGCCATGTCACGTTTAGAGACCCCATGATGTACCTAAACAGTAGAATCCCACCAATTCTAACTCCAACCCTAACCCCAACACACCCCTAACCCTAATCCCAACCATAACCATAACCCTAATCACAAACCTAACCCTAACACACCCCTAACCCTAATCACAACCCTAACCATAATCCCAAGCATAATCACAACCCTAACCCTAGCTTTTTTTTTGCAGTCGCCATTATAACGTTAATAACGGCGATTGCAACACTGGGGTTGGTAAGAGCCAACCCTAATCATGTTCTCTGGGGTCTCTGAGACCCCAGAGAAATTCTGACACTGGGGGGTACTATACACTTATTTCTCAGCGCCGTTAAAAAGTGGCGCTGAGGCATAAGTACCCTTAACTGCCACCGTTAAAAGGTGTATCAGCGGTCGTTAAGGGGTTCAGCTAGAAGTCTGGCATAAAACACCGTAATAAATTGCAATTTTTTTTGCATCTCAGAAATTGTGCAAATACATTGTGATGTTTACATTCTAGTCTGGGCCAACTGCTTCAATAAGGGCATGGCATATACAGGACATGCGTTGGTTGTGGCTACAAATGCAAAATTCTTGATAGATTCCGTAAAGTAACTTACTCCAGAAATGTACACCAGTCCAGAAAAAAAGTACATTTCTATTGACCACACCAGCTGGTTAACAGATGTGCCTAATTCATTAAGATGAGTGCAAGCGTCATCAATTAGGTGCACTCTATTCCAGTGAACCCCTTCATGCATCATAACTTAGATTTTGTTAAAACTATTACCTTTAGGCTATGTGAACACTTTTGAGTAAATGCATGTGGAAATTTCTGCATCTCTTCACAGGAAAAACGCACCTGCAAAAACTCGCGTTCTTGATGCGTCATTATTGTCCTGCATTTTTTCCCTGCATTTTTTACTGATTTGATTGAGGTTGATGGTGAAAAACAGTGGCAAAAACACACAGAGAACTGACACGCCGCAGATTACTTTCTACAAGTCAAAAATACTCAATGTGTGCATGACACTTCAGATTTCGCATTCACTTTGCTGACATCAGGTTTTGCTAGCAAATCTGCATGACAAAAACGGACCAAATCTGTAACATGTGCACAAGCTCTTAAAGTGTACCTGCCATTTCATAAGGCACTCTAACAGTTTTTCCCATTTATCGGTCCAATTTCTGTCAGTTTTCACTGACCTTAGCTCCATAGTGCACAGATACAAGTTGCTATTATAACTCCAATACATTGAGCAAAAATTGTTTGCCAAAAGCAGTTTATGAGATTGCAACACTGCACATTGGCAATTAAAGGTGTGAGATCGAAGAAATTTTCAACTAAATCCCTAGGTACTTGATGCCGTAATCTAAACTATTTTATAATATGCTTGCATTAAACATTCCCTACCATTCCCTAACTACACTATCTAAGGCTACTTTCACATTTCCGTCGGCCCGACGTACCGGCGGACGTTGTACAAAATAGTGCACAACGTGGGCAGCAGGTGTAGTTTTCAGATGCATCCGCTGCCCATTATGAGTTCCGGGGAGGAGGGGGCGTAGTTTTGGCCGCGCATGCGCTGTCGAAAATGGCGGACGCGTCGCTCAAAAAAAGTTACATTGAACTTTTTTTGTGACGACAATCCGCCAATTACCGACGCATCCAGTGCACGAAATATGGAATGTGTGTCCATACGTCGCAATGTGTCGGTAATACAAGTCTATGTGCAAAAAACGCATCCTGCGGGCAACTTTGCAAGATGCGTTTTTTGCACAGAACGACGCATTGCAACGTGTTTATAAAGACGGAAGTGTGAAAGTAGCCTAACTACTATTGTACTTTTTTCCCTACTTCCTGTGTGATGATGATTCGTTTGAAAATGCCAGTGCATACTGGGATACTCAATTGAAGCATCATCAGAGCAGGGGACAGAGGCTGTGGTCACTGTCACAGCATCTGCCATTTCCGTGAAATGAAGCGTCATCAGTGACACTTGTTTCAGTGCCCGCAGTCACTTGCAGGGGTGGTGCTGCTCTATGAATGCCAATGTACATTGACATCGCGCTCTGACAGTGTGCTCTCCTATGTGTTGCTGGCTTGTTACCGGTCATCTGAGCCAGCAACACAGAGGAAGCTGTAATTGTGCACATCACACAATGACATCGCACATGGACACAACATGGACTAGCCCCACCCTTGAAACCAGTGTTACTGATGATGCTTCGTTTCAGGGAGGGGGCAAGGGCTATGACAGTGATTGCAGCCTCTAGCCCCTGCTCTGATGACGCTTGGTTTGAGTATCCCAGCATGCACTGGGAAATAAGTAAAAAAAAGTACAATAGCAGTTAGTGCAGGTAGGGATTTTTTAATGGAAGCATATTAGAAATTAGTTTACATTACAGCATCAAATAGGTAAGGATTTAGATTAAAATTTATTTGACCTCCGGACCACTCCTTTAAAGGGACACTGTCACCTGGATTTGGAGGGAACAATCTTCAGCCATGGAGGCGGGGTTTTGGGGTTTTTGATTCACCCTTTCCTTACCCGCTAGCTGCATGCTGGCTGCAATATTGGATTGAAGTTCATTTTCTGTCCTCCATAGTACACGCCTGCGCAAGGCAAGATTGCCATGTGCAGGCATGTACTACGGAGGACAGAGAGTGAACTTCAATCCAATATTGCAGCCAGCATGCAGCCAGCGGGTAAGGAAAGGGTGAATCAAAAACCCCAAAACCCCGCCTCCATGGCTGAAGATTGTTCCCTCCAAATTCAGGTGACAGTGTCCCTTTAAAGTTTTTTTTATCTTGAGGCATATCAGGCTTAAGAACTGCAGTTTATTATACAATTTATTTGTAGGACTCCTGGGATGTAACCTGTTGAGGCTTGTTGTGTAGCACCCTGTTTAATGGAGAAACCGCCCCTACATGGGTTTCTGTGATGCCGAGATGTATGTTTCCACATAAGAATACACCCTGTACTCTTTCTCTATGAAACATACTCCAAAGCGCCAGTATAATGCAACAGTACTGAGCAGTATAACTGTAAATCCAGCTCTGGGGTCAAAATATTAGGGAGGAGTTGCTTGCTCCTCCTTGTTTAATAGACTTGCATTGGAAGAGAAGTGGGTGAAAAGAGAAAAAAGAGACATTCCTGTCTAAGTGAAAGTTTTTTGTCTTCACATATACAATTGATTTTTGGAAGACACTATAAATAGATACTCTTTAAAGAGGTTGTCCTCTTTTAGAACATTTTTTTCCTGCTGGCTCAGTGCATTGTAAAAGAAAACAAGCCACACTTTACATAGCCTCCACGAGTACAGAGTTGTTGTTTCAGGGTTACCCCATTCTCTGTTTGGTAGTAGCAGTGATGACATGTGAGCAGCACTGCTGTCAATCACCGGACACAGAGGTTTGTGCTGTCTGTATCGGTAGAGCTGGGCGTTTAGATCAGGCAGCCCTGTCAATAACCACAAGGGTAAGGGCATAGGAAGCTATTTGGGGGGCTGGACGGTGCATTGAGCTCTTAGCCATGCCACAGGTGCACTAAAGTCCCCTCATTTACATATCTTATAAAAAACTGTTTTATATCTAACTAAAATTACTAAAGTACACAGTACTATCATCGGGAGTTAAGTCCCCTATGTGAATGTCTAAATAGTTCAATTTCATAGATTGACTGTCATGGGTTTACCGCGAGAGGAGCCAGAAAACCACAGCGTCTCATTTCTCCTCTCTGTCGTGGTAAACCCGTGACATTAACATCTTTGAGCACAGTAGAGGGATATAAATTCTTCTGCACACACTGACACTGTGTGTGCACTCGGCCACTGCATTTAGATTAGGCAAGCACCATAAGGGGAATAGCAGAAGATGGTAATTGAGGGGTGGCCTTGAATGGCCAATTCATGCCAATGTAAGCAAGGGTACACTGACATAGCTAAAAAAAAACTATTTTTATATCAAATAAAATTACAAAAATCTACTATATCAGTGTGATTTTTACAGGGGGCTATGAAAGTTTAAATTGTTACATTTCAGTTTTGGATGTGACAGACTCCTTTTAAGATGTGGGTTCCCTAATAATAGTTGCTTTTGTAATTTATGATTTTATTATGTCCCCCAAAAAATGTTACAAGGCCAGGTTGGTGATTTACTTTATGGCTAGCCAATGCCTACAATTCTTATGGCTGAGCATGTGAATAATAAAACAAAGAAAACAATTTAGCATCTCCCTAATCTTTCACCTTTAGAAAATTCCTGCTCAAAGACGGAGAGGAATAATACTTCTGTGCCTTATAAAAAAAAAATCATGCAAAAACACAAACCCTGACCTGTGCAGACAGGAATGTAATGCTTTACTGGTCTACATTACTAGTCGGGCATTTAATGAAACACACAAAACACGAGTTTTGGAAGAAACAGATTCTTTCTTAAATGGTCATTTGTATTGAAGTAGAACAAATGAGAAAATATGTTAATGCACTTCAGATGGTTTGATTTCACCGTCTTGAAATTTCATTACTTTTCTCAGCATGGTTATGACATTTTATTGATCTGTTCTAGAGATAGTGTGTTACTGTTAATGTTTATTTGCTGGGGTTCCAGATGCTTTGCATTTGAATTCAATTCATGCAGGATGCTTTCAATCAAGATCCTTTTCTTTGGTAGCTCTCCATAGAATGGACTCCTTGAAGTCCCCCGGCCAATTAGACCTTTTCTATAAGGTTGTGAAATGCAAAGTTTTGCTGAGAACATAAATACAAGTCTCATACTTTTCAACGTAATATGAATTCTAGGGGGACAGAACTTTTAAAAACAATGATGGTGATGAAATAAGTTCTTTGAACATATGTAACCGTCTTTCTGCTCGGTGCTATGAACTTTACTCAAATTTTACCTCGAGCAACACAAAATATTCAACATAAGGGTTTAAATACATACTATCAAATCCATATTGTTTTCAATTCTATAGTTTATGTATTTTGTTAGTATATTTTCATTGTATTCCTAGATAATAATAGACTAAATACACCAGCTGTCCATATAGGAAAACAAATAGATTTTGGTTTAGTGACATTTTGGAAGTATGATATATGCGCGCAGGTGAAGAAAAAGCACGTGATCTGCGCTATTACCCTTGTCATCGGTGGGGGCGGCCATCTTCCTGAGGCCGCGCGTGCGCAGATGGAGTGCTCTGCTGCACGGGGCTTCAGGAAAATGGCTGCGGGATGCCGCGCGTGCGCAGATGGAGATCGCGGCGGCCATTTTCCCAAAGCTGAGTTTGCATCTCGGCTTCAGGAAAATGGCCGCCGCGATCTCCATCTGCGACCGCGCGGCATCCCGCGGCCATTTTCCTGCAGCCCCGTGCAGCAGAGCACTCCATCTGCGCACGCGCGGCCTCAGGAAGATGGCCGCCCCCACCGATGACAAGGGTAATAGCGCAGATCGCGCGCTTTTTCTTCACCTGCGCGCAGTGGATTCGGCACTTGGACATGCGCACACCACTACGCCACCAACGGAAAGCTGGGGAAGAAACAGCGATGTCACCACGCCTACCTGACCTGACCAGCCTGATTGACAGGCGAAAACGGCGACTTTGGTAATGTATTTCGCAGCATAGGTGGGGAATCAGGGTACACTACATACACTATTGTAACGCACAGCGCAGGCCCTATTTAACAGTATTTTTATCTCAATCTGAAAAAACGGGGTGACAGGTTCCCTTTAATATCTAACTTACTTCTTTCATCGGTGTTTGGTCAGCGTTTCAGTTTTTGTCATAATTATTTTATAATTTATTTTGAGAGTTGGAAATATAAATAAATTGTAAAACTTCTCCTATTCGTTGCAGTGTTAATCTTAAATTATTTTCACATACCCATACACTTATATAGGTAATTTTTATCTGTGTCATTGATTAAAAAAATTTCATATTTTTGTTATATTTTGTGAGATCTTTATTCTACCTGGCAACATTCGGTATTTAGTCATAGGGGCGGTTCGTCGCCGCTTCAGTCACCGCGCCCTTGGCCCTGTCTGACATTGGCTCTACATTGCGACCGGCTGTCAGTCAGGGCTGGAGGCACGGTTACAGCGGCTGCTCTGTATTCTCAGAGCATTGACTAAACCAGCGTCATTTCCGCTGCTATGAATTAATGCCGAATGCTGGCTGGGAGAATAAAGATCATTTTCTCACCGCTGCATTTGGATGTGTGCAGGCGTCGGACAGCATCATGACGTTTTTTTTTTTTGTGAGACGAGTTGATGTTTTTATTGGTGCCATTTTCGGGCAGATTACTTTTTTATGCTGTTCCGCATGTGGTAATATTGATGGAGTGCCCCCAGTAGGGCAGTGGGGTACTCGGAGCCGGGCCCTTCGGTTCTCAAGGGGGATGTCACAGTGGCTGACCCTGTCCGTGGCCCTAGGGGCGTCCGTTGTAAATGGGGGAAAGATCTTTAAAGGGATAATTTTCGTGACACCACCTGTGGTATTCGGTCAGGGTGATCGCCACTGCTTAGGGGTCCGCTGGGGTGATGTTATGGCAGCTAGGTGGTATACCCTCCCACAGGTGAAGTATGTCCCCAGGGCTTCTCAGAGTGTAGATGATGATGGTGTGAGGCGCAGTGAAGAACGAGGACACAAGGTTGCAGTCTATTTACCTTTTTACTGAAGGCTTCAGCATCCACAGTCCAGAGCACCAGATCACAGGGCAGGCAGAGTCCGGCCGGTCTGAAGGCAAATCCAGAGTCCCCTTATCCAGGTGGAAATCAGTAGCCTTCCTCTAGCGCCTGGATGTTGTAGTACCTTACTGCTAAGCTTCTCATAAGGTCCTCACAACTGATGTTGGTGTTCCAGATGTTGTGTCTTTCTCTCTGTCCCCCAGATGGATAGGAACAACCCGTATGACTGGTGGCTTGAGGCTTTTTACAGGAGCTCTAGGATAGCCTGAACTCCCATTGTTGCCACCGTGCCTCCTGGGTAAAAGTCGGGCAACACTAATATGGAATTAGCTGTCCTGCCGGTCAGGAACTCCCTCGGTGTTATGGCTACCGGATCCTGCACCTCAGAAAGGAGGCAGCCTTTTACAGGGCAGATCTCCTTCTGGTTTCCTCTCCTTTTGCTATGACTTCGTTTCTCACTCTCTGCAACACAATTCTCCTCCAATGTCCTTTTCTTAGGATGCTGCTGCACGCCGGGCCAACGGTCCGGTTGTTTGGACGCAGTGATACTTAACTTGTACTTTTAATGTTTGGGGTGTTTTTTCATAAAAAAACACCCCAAACCCCCCAAAAACTTTCTTCTCACTCCCCCAATGGGGGTGGTCTTTGTTGTCCTTTCTCATTTTCGGGTCCTCTACTAGAGGCCTGGGAGTTTGAGGGTTCTACACAGGATCTTAGTTGTTCCCAGCATTGCGCTTTTCTGGACAGAGAGCTCAGATGGATTGGAGAAACATATACAAGGATGGGGAGCATATACAAGGATGTGGGGCATATATAAGGATGGGGGGCATATACAATGATGGATGGAGCATATACAAGGATGGGGGGAGCATATACCACAAGGATGGGGGAAGCAAGTACCATGTGGTTGGGGAGACATATACAAGGATGGAGGATATATACCAGGATGGGGATGCATATACCAGGATGGGGTGCATTTACCAGCATGTGAGGGCATATATCAGGATGGGTAGCATATACCAGGATGGGGGGAGCATATACTAGGATGTAGAATCATATACCAAGATAGGGAGCATATTCCTTTATATCTGCAGTCTGGAACCTCTGCTCCTGTCTGTGCCTGCTCCCTGTTGACCCCGCCTGCTCTCTGCTGCCCCGCTTGCTCTCTGTACAAGTTGTTTTTCTAAACTAAAACCTCGGTATTCAGGTTAAATTGTCAAGTTGACACTTTGCCATAAATAAGTGATTTTTGGGTTGCAGTTTAGGTACTCGATCTCTAAAAGGTTTGCCATCACTGGCCTAAAGTAACTCTAGTACACTCAGCTCAGGGGTAGGGAAAGCATTGGACATAGTGACTTTAGTGACTCTAGATATAGGTTAGGGTTTAGGGTCCAGGGCAGTGACCAATGCAGCAAGATAGGCAGTGGTGGGCCTTAATAGTGTATCAGTGATAGGAACAGTGTATAATATAGTTAAATGTTTGGGAGCAGCCCAGGATGGAGAGGGAAGTCGAATAAAAAGGGTAACTGCTTCCTGGTTTCATGAGATGCAGTGTGAGGTTTGTGTCAAGATGAAATTCAAGCTGTAATGGGCTGGAGGCATATCATTCTGGCAGCATGAGGTCGTACGAAATTTCCTGCGGACCTTCCTGTAATGTCTGTGGCTTGCAGCCAGAACTACACACTGAGGAGTGTGCATTAATCCCTTCCATACAGAAGAAGGCGGATGGAGAACCATGAGAGGGAGATGTTATGTGGCTGACATGAAGATCAAACGTAAGGATAATTTGAGCTGAACATAAATAAAGGCTTGAAATGTACTTTATTGATGGAACTGGAGGGTGCCCAATACTATTTGTTAAAGACTGATGTACTTGAACTGTCCAGTGAAGTTTAACTTGTTAAAGCGAACCGAGTGTCCCTTGATGTGTACGCGGCTCATACACGAGCCAAGGACTTGGTTGCAGCGGAGGTGTCATGACTTTATAGGGTGTCTCTGAACCAGGGGCCCCTTCGATGTCCCTAACACTAAGGGCGCTCTAGCTTGCCCTGTTACCTGGGTTACTTCTGATGCTGAAGATGCCAAAACACTTACCTTGTCTTAGCTCCTGAATCTGCCCTCAGTCTGTACACTTCTCCCACCCAGGGAAGAGGGGAGTAGTACTGTACCATAATACACCAACCAAACTAACAAGGTAATACAAACAGAGGTAATTAAAAATACCAAACATACAATTATACACACATGTATAACAGAGGTATGCACCAGGAAGCAGAAGATGGGGTTAAACCAAAGTAGGAGAAGAAAGGAAATTATCACATACTCAAAACCTAGCTGCAGTCACAGATAAATCTAACAACCACCTACTCAAATAACCATTCAAATATAATGCCCCCACATAACCATCCAAATATTATAAAGGCTACCACATAGCCCTCCAAATATTATAATACTCCCATATAGTATAATGAGCCCCATAGTCCTCCATATTGTATACTGCATCCCATAATATCCTCAATATAGTATAATAATTGTCTAAGGGTCACTTCCGTCTGTCTGTCTGTCCTTCTGTCACGGTTATTCATTCGCTGATTGGTCTCGCCAGCTGCCTGTCATGGCTGCCGCGACCAATCAGCGACGGGCACAGTCCGGAAGAAAATGGCCGCTCCTTACTCCCCGCAGTCAGTGCCTGTCGCCCGCATACTCCCCTCCGGTCACCACTAACACAGGGTTAATGCCGGCGGTAACGGACCGCGTTATGCCGCGGGTAACGCAGTCCGTTACCGCTGCTATTAACCCTGTGTGTCCCCAACTTTTTACTATTGACGCTGCCTATGCAGGATCAATATTAAAAAATGTAATGTTAAAAATAATAATTGAAAAAAAACCTGCTATACTCACCCTCCGTTGCAGCTCGCGCCGGCCGCCATCTTCTGTTGCAGGTTCCGGTGGCAGAAGGACCTGCCATGACGTCACGGTCATGTGACCGCGACGTCATCACAGGCCCTGCGCGCCTGCGCGACAAGGACCTGCCATGACGTCACGGTCATGTGACCGCGACGTCATCACAGGCCCTGCGCTAATACCAACCCTGGGATCGGAAGCTGCCGTGGACTACAAGGGCTCCCTCGGAAAGGTGAGTATATTTTTATTTTTTCACCTGTGACAAACCTGGCTGGGCAATATACTGCGTAGCTGGGCAATATACTAGGTGACTGGCCAATATACTACGTGGCTCTGTGCTGTATACTACTTCGCTGTGCAATATACTACGTGGCTCTGTGCTGTATACTACGTCACTGGGCAATATACTACGTGGCTGCGCAATATACTACGTAACTGGACAATATACTATGTGGCTGGGCAATATACTACGTGGCTGGGCAATATACTACGTGACTGGCCAATATACTACATGGCTCTGTGCTGTATACTACTTTGCTGTGCAATATACTACGTGGCTGGGCAATATACTACGTCACTGGGCAATATACTACGTGGCTCTGTGCTGTATACTACGTCACTGGGCAGTATACTACGTCACTGGGCAATATACTACGTAACTGGGCAATATACTATGTGGCTGCACAATATACTACATCACTAGGCAATATAATACGTGGCTGGGCAATATACTACGTCACTGGGCAATATACTACGTGGCTGGGCAATATACTACGTAACTGGGCAATATAATACGTGGCTGGGCAATATACTACGTCACTGGGCAATATACTACGTGGCTGGGCAATATACTACGTAACTGGGCAATATAATACGTGGCTGGGCAATATACTACGTCACTGGGCAATATACTACGTGGCTCTGTGCTGTATACTACGTCACTGGGCAGTATACTACGTCACTGGGCAATATACTACGTAACTGGGCAATATACTATGTGGCTGCACAATATACTACATCACTAGGCAATATAATACGTGGCTGGGCAATATACTACGTAACTGGGCAATATAATACGTGGCTGGGCAATATACTACGTCACTGGGCAATATACTACGTGGCTGGGCAATATACTACGTAACTGGGCAATATAATACGTGGCTGGGCAATATACTACGTCACTGGGCAATATACTACGTGGCTGGGCAATATACTACGTCGCTGGGCAATATACTACGTGGGCTGTGCAATATACTACGTGAACATGCATATTCTAGAATACCCGATGAGTTAGAATCGGGCCACCATCTAGTATAGTATAATGCATGACATAATCCTCCATATAGTATAGTGCACTCCTCATAGTCCGCCAGCACTCCACATAGCACTTCATATAGTATAATTCCTTCATATAGTATAATACAGTCACCCGGGGCCAAACTGGGACAAAAAAGCAGCTCTGCCACACAAACCCCACCAGCCCCATACTAAAACACTTCCCACCCCCCCGATCAGTGAATTTTGCTATACTTTGTCGTGCCCCTCAACAATCCTCTTAAAGGAGTTATTTGAAGAGCCCCATGTGAATGGCACCACAATGCACATGATCAACCACAGGTCCATTTACATGTTGCTCTTTAGAGCGCCGCTTCTCAGGATCATGGGGGTTGGACCCCAGCGATTGGAAAGTTCTTGGGAAAGGGGAAAGGGGATTACTTGAGATAATGCACTTAGATGGGTTTTCCAATTTTTTTTTATTTTCCCATAGGAATACTGAAAATAATAAACCAGTATTGACCTTCCCAAAGTCCAATGTCACCTCTCCGAGAACAGTGTCTCCGAGTGGTACTGTGTAGTGCATATATACAGGACAGGAGGAGTGGTACTGTGCATTGTATACGGTATATACAGGACAGGAGGAATGGTACTGTGCAGTGTGTATATGTGTATATATACATTACCGGAGGAGTGGTACTGTGTAGTGTACAGTACAGACCAAAAGTTTGAATACACCTTCTCATTTAAAGGTTTTTCTGTATTTTCATGACTATGAAAATTGTAAATTCACACTGAAGGCATCAAAACTATGAATTAACATATGTGGAATTATATACTTAACAAAAATTGTGAACCAATTGAAAATATATTGTATATTCTAGGTTCTTCAAAGTAGCCACCTTTTGCTTTGATGACTGCTTTGCACACTCTTGGCATTCTCTTGATGAGCTTCAAGAGGTAGTCACCGGAAATGGTCTTCCAACAATCTTGAAGGAGTTCCCAGAGATGCTTAGCACTTGTTGGCCATTTTGCTTTCACTATGCGGTACAGGTCATCCCAAAACATCTCGATTGGGTTCAGGTCTGGTGACGGTGGAGGTCAGGTCATCTGGCGCAGCACCCCATCACTCTACTTCTTGGTCAAATAGCTCTTACACAGCCTGGAGGTGTGTTTGGAGTCATTGTCCTGTTGAAAAATAAATGATGGTCCAACTAAATGCAAACTGGATGGAATAGCATGCCACTGCAAGATGCTGTGGTAGCCATGCTGGTTCACAGTATGCCTTCAATTTTGAATAAATCCCCAACAGTATCACCAGCAAAGCATCCCCACACCATCACACTTCCTCCTCCATGCTTCACGGTGGGAACCAGTCATGTAGAGTCCATCCGTTCACCTTTTCTGCGTCGCACAAAGACACGGTGGTTGGAGCCAAAGATTTCAAATTTGGATTCATCAGACCAAAGCACAGATATCCACTGGTCTAATGTCCATTCCTTGTGTTCTTTAGCCCAAACAAGTCTCTTCTGCTTGGTGCCTGTCCTTAGCAGTGGTTTCCTAGCAGCTATTTTACCATGAAGGCCTGCTGCACAAAGTCTCCTCTTAACAGTTGTAGAGATGTGTCTGCTGCTAGAACTCTGTGTGGCATTGACTTGATCTCTAATCTGAGCTGCTGTTAACCTGCGATTTCTGAGGCTTGTGACTCGGATAAACTTATCCTCAGAAGCAGAGTTGACTCTTGGTCTTCCTTTCCTGGGGCAGTCCTCATGTGAGCCAGTTTCTTTGTAGCGCTTGATGGTTTTTGCCACTGCACTTGGGGACACTTTCAAAGGTTTTCCAATTTTTCAGACTGACTAACCTTCATTTCTTAAAGTAATGATGGCCACTCGTTTTTCTTTACTTTACTGCTTTTTTCTTGCCGTAATACAAATTCTAACAGTCTATTCAGTAAGACTATCAGCTGTGTATCCACCAGACTTCTGCTCAACACAACTGATGGTCCCAACCCCATTTATAAGGCAAGAAATCCCATTTATTAAACCTGACAGGGCACACCTGTGAAGTGAAAACCATTTCCGGTGACTACCTCTTGAAGCTCATCAAGAGAATGCCAGTAGTGTGCAAAGCAGTCATAAAAGCAAAAGCTGGCTACTTTGAAAAACCTAGAATATAAGACATATTTTCAGTTGTTTCCCACTTTTTTGTTAAGTATATAATTCCACATATATTAATTCATAGTTTTGATGCCTTCAGTGTGAATTTACAATTTTCATAGTAATGAAAATACAGAAAAATCTTTAAATGAGAAGGTGTGTCCAAACTTTTGGTCTGTACTGTATATATACAGGACAGGAGGAGTGGTACTGTGCAGTGTATATACAGTACAGACCGAAAGTTTGGACACACCATCTCATTTAAAGATTTTTCTGTATTTTCATGACTATGAAAATTGTAAATTCACACTGAAGACATCAAAACTATGAATTAGCATATGTGGAATTATATACTTAACAAAAAAGTGTGAAACAACTGAAATTATGTCTTATATTCTAGGTTCTTCAAAGTAGCCACCTTTTGCTTTGATGACTTCTTTGCACACTCTTGGCATTTTCTTGATGAGCTTCAAGAGGTAGTCACCGGAAATGGTTTTCACTTCATAGGTATGTCCTGTCAGGTTTAATAAGTGGGAGTTCTTGCCTTATAAATGGTGTTGGGACCATCAGTTGTGTTGTGCAGAAGTCTGGTGGATACACAGCTGATAGTCCTACTGAATCGACTGTTAGAATTTGTATTATGGCAAGAAAAAAGCAGCTAAGGAAAGAAAAACTAGTGGCCACTAGTTTTTACTTTAAGAAATGAAGGACAGTCAGTCCGAAAAATTGGGAAAACTTTGAAAGTGTCCCCAAGTGCAGTGGCAAAAACCATCAAGCGTTACAAAGAAACTGGCTCACATGAGGACCGCCCCAGGAAAGGAAGACCAAGAGTCGCCTCTCCTTCTGAGGATAAGTTTATCCGAGTCACAAGCCTCAGAAATCACAGGTTAGCAGGAGCTCAGATTAGAGACCAGGTCAATGCCACACAGAGTTCTAGCAGCAGACACATCTCTACAACCACTGTTAAGAGGAGACTTTGTGCAGCAGGCCTTCATGGTAAAATAGCTGCTTGGAAACCACTGCTAAGGACAGGCAACAAGCAGAATAGACTTATTTGGGCTAAAGAACACAAGGAATGGGCATTAGACCAGTGGAAATCTGTGCTTTGGTCTCATGAGTCCAAATTTAAGATCTTTGGTTCCAACCACCGTGTTTTTGTGCGACCCAGAAAAGATGAACGGATGGACTCTACATGCCTGGTTCCCACCGTGAAGCATGGAGGAGGAGGTGTGATAGTGTGGGGGTGATTTGCTGGTGACACTGCTGGGGATTTATTCAAAATTGAAGGCATACTGAACCAGCATGGCTACCACAGCATCTTGCAGCGGCATGCTATTCCATCCGGTTTGCGTTTAGTTGGACCATCATTTATTTTTCACCAGGACAATGACCCCAAACACACCTCCAGGGTGTCTAAGTGCTATTTGACCAAGAAGGAGAGTGATGGAGTGCTAAGCCAGATGACCTGGCCTCCACAGTCACCAGACCTGAACCCAATCGAGATTATTTGGGATGAGCTGGACCGCAGAGTGAAGGCAAAAGGGCCAATAAGTGCTAAGCATCTCTGGGAACTCCTTCAACATTGGAAGACCATTCCTGGTGACTACATCTTGAAGCTCATCAAGAGAATGCCAATAGTGTGCAAAGCAGTCATAAAAGCAAAAGCTGGCTACTTTGAAAAACCTAGAAGATAAGACATATTTTCAGTTGTTTCCCACTTTTTTGTTAAGTATATAATTCCACATGTGTTAATTCATAGTTTTGATCCCTTCAGTGTGAATTTACAATTTTCATAGTCATGAAAATACAGAAAAATCTTTAAATGAGAAGGTGTGTCCAAACTTTTGGTCTGTACTGTATGTGTATATATACATTACCAGAGGATTGGTACTGTGTAGTGTATATATACAGGACAGGAGGAGTGGTAATGTGCAGTGTATATATACAGGACAGGAGAAGTGGTACTGTGCAGCATATATATACAGAATAGGGCCACACTGACATGTTCAGTATTTGGTCAGTATTTCACATCAGTCTTTATAAGCCAAAACCAGGAGTGGGTGATAAATACAGAAGTGGTGCACATGTTTCTATTATACTTTTGCTCTATTTGTTCCACTCCTGTTTTTGGCTTACAAATACTGATTAAAATACTGACCAAATACTGACCGTGTAAATGTGGGCTTAATACAGGTATGCAGAATTTAAGTGGAATCACACTAGCATATGGCATCTGGTGTGAGAGCATCGGATGCGATATGTTAATGACACTCGGCTCCAGCTCTGCTATAAGCATGATCCGAGATTCAGTGCTCTGTGCTCCGATCCTCTCGCAACAGAGAATTGCAGCGCAAGTGCGGAGGAGACTAAGAAATTAATTTCTCCATCTCCTCAATGGTCTGACTCACAGTGTATCGGACTGCAACAACTGCTGAGAAAAAAACGACCGCACACGGACAGCAAGTGAGAAGAAAATCGTACCACTTTTCTGGATGAAAATGGAACCGACTTTTCCATTCTCTTTGTTAGTCCACATGACAATATTTCACTTCCATACCAGAGAAATGTTCTGTTATGAATCCGAAACGTTGCCACATTGGCCAATAAATAGTCCAGCACTTTTTTCACAATTAATGGGGGTGATTGTTGATTACTAATTGCAGTCATTTGGGAAGTGTAAAAAAAACCTGAAATGTAGTAATTTTGGCAAATTTATTAAAAAATAAAAACTGAAATATCACATGGTCAGAAGTATTCAGACCCTTTGCTCAGTATTGAGTAGAAGCACCATTTTGAGCTAGTACAGCCATGAGTCTTCGTGGGAATGATGCAACAAGTTTTTCACACCTGGATTTGGGGATTCTCTGCCATTTCTCCTTGCAGATCCTCTCCAGTTCCATCAGGTTGGACGGTGAACGTTGGTGGACAGCCATTTTCAGGTCTCTCCAGAGATGCTCAATTGGGTTTAGGTCAGGGCTCTTGCTGGGCCAGTCAACAATGGTCACAGAGCTGTTCTGAAGCCACTCCTTTGTTATTTTAGCTGTGTACTTAGGGTTATTGTCTTATTGGAAGGTGAACCTTCGGCCAAGTCTGAGGTCCAGAACTTATGGAAGAGGTTTTCATCCAGGATATCTCTGTACTTGGCCGCATTCATGTTTCCTTCAATGACAACCAGTCATCCTGTCCCTGCAGCTGAAAAACACCCCCATAGCATGATGCTGCCACCAACATGTTTCACTGTTGGGATTGTATTGGGCAGGTGATGAGCAGTGCCTGGTTTTCTCCACACATACCACTTGAAATTATCACCAAAAAGTTCTATCTTCGTCTCATCAGACCAGAGAATCTTATTTCTCGTAGTCTGGGAGTCCTTCTTTTTTTTTTTTTTTAAGCAAACTCTTTGTGGGTTTTCATATGTCTTGAACTGAGGAGAGGCTTCCGTCGGGCCACTCTGTCATAAATGCCTGACTGGTGGAGGGCTGCAGTGATAGTTGACTTTGTGGAACTTTCTCTCATCTCCCTACTGCATCTCTGGAGCTCAGCCACAGTGATCTTGGGGTGCTGATTTACCTCTCTCACCAAGGCCCTTCTAACACGATTGCTCAGTTTGGCTGGACGGCCAGGTCTAGCAAAACTTCTCGTGGTCCCAAACTTCTTCCATTTAAGGGTATGTGCACACGTCCGGATTTTTAGCGTTTTTTTTGCGGAATTTCCCTATAAAAACGCTATAAATCCGGGAAAAAAACGCTAACATTATGCATCCTATCTGTTAGAATGCATTCCGCATTTTTTGTGCATATGTTAGCGTTTTTTTCCGCAAAAAAAACGCATTCCGCAAAAAGAACGGACATGCTCATTCTTTTTGCGGATTTTTTGCGGATTCCATGTCAAAAAGGACATTCCGGAAAAAAAAAAAAATCCGCAAAAAATCCGCGCAAAAAACGCGCAAATTCCGCGAGAAATCCGCGCGAAAAAAGACGCGGATTTCTGGCAGAATTCTCAGGATTTTGTCAGGAAAAAAACCTGACGTGTGCACATACCCTAAGGATTATGGAGGCCACTGTGCTCTTAGGAACCTTTAGTACTGCAGAAATTCTGTTGTAATTTTGGCCAGATCTGTGTCTTGCCACAATTCTGTCTCTGAGCTCCTTGGCCAGTTTCTTTAACCTCATGATTCTCATTTGGTATGACATGCACTGTGAGCTGTGAAGACTAAGGCTATGTGCACACGTTGCGGATTAGGCTTAGGAATTTCTGGTGCGGATTCTGCCTCTCCTGGCAGAAAACGCACCTGCGGATTTGTCGCGTTTTTTATGCGGTTTTCTTGCGGATTTGCTGCGTTTTTTACCCCTGCGGTTTTCTATAATGCAATGGGTACAAAAACGCTGCAGATCCACAAAAAAGAAGTGACATGCTACTTCTTTAAAACCGCAGCGTTTCCGCAGCGGATTTTCCGCAAATTGTGCATAGCATTTTTTTTCTCATTGATTTACATTGTACTGTAAATCAATTGCGGATCTGCAATGTTTCTGCCTTGCAAAAAACACTGCGGATCCGCAGAGAATCCGCATCGTGTGCACATGCCTTATATAGACAGGCGTGTGCCTTTCCAAATCAAGTCCTATCAGTTTAATTAAACACAGCTGGCCTCCAATGAAGGAGTAGAACTATCTCAAGGAGGATCACAAGGAAATGGACAGCATGTGACTTAAATATGAGTGTCTGAGCAAAGGGTCTGAATGTTGGCATATGCAACAGATTAGGACTTATTATAAGTGAAAGGAGGACTTTATACTAACCAGACAGCAGATGGCGATAGTGTGTAAAGTCATATACTTGCTGTAATGTGGGGAGGGAAGCTCTAAGTGGTTGGTTGTTTTCTTACTTTCGGTTTTGCTTTTCTTCATGAATGTGTTGTGTTCAGTGCACGGACTGTGTGACACTGAATTGTATCTCATGTTTATCCAGTATGAAGTAAATACTGTTTACTCAAGATATCTTGCTGATTGAAGCTTTCCTAAGTACAGCGGTGACTGCAAGAAGACGCACTCTGCAACAGGTTATGGGCCCAGGCATCCCAGACATCCCAGGCACCCCAGATAACCCCAGGCACTCCAGGCAATCCAGGCACCCCAGACACTACAGGTCTGCACTACAAGCTCAGGCAGAAGGATCCTGGTTTATAGCCCAGATAACGGAGCACACAGATAAGCTCTGTAAACAGAAGGAACTAAATCCAGATACAGAGTGACAGAGGAATTCAGCATCCCAGGAGCTGGATATAATTGCAGAGAATTCACAGGACATACAGGAGAATATCTTCAGTACAACTCTCTAAACAAGTAAGGGTACCGTCACACTATACGATTTACCTACGATCACGACCAGCGATATGACCTGGCCGTGATCGTAGGTAAATCGTAGTGTGGTCGCTGGGGAGCTGTCACACAGACAGCTCTCCAGCGACCAACGATGCCGAGGTCCCCGGGTAACCAGGGTAAACATCGGGTTACTAAGCGCAGGACCGCGCTTAGTAACCCAATGTTTACCCTGGTTACCAGCGTAAAAAAAAAAAAACAGCACATACTTACATTCTGGTGTCCGTCAGGTCCCTTGCCGTCTCTGCTTCCCGCACTCACTGACTGCCGGCCGTAAAGTGAAAGTGAAAGCACACGTCACCGCTGTGCTCTGCTTTCACTTTACGGCCGGCAGTCACAGTGCGGGAAGCAGAGACGGCAAGGGACCTGACGGACACCAGAATGTAAGTATGTGCTGTTTGTTTTTTTTTAGTTTTACGCTTGTAACCAGGGTAAACATCGGGTTACTAAGCGCGGCCCTGCGCTTAGTAACCCGATGTTTACCCTGGTTACAAGCGAACGCATCGCTAGATCGCATCGCTAGATCGGTGTCACACACACCGATCTAGCGATGACAGCGGGAGATCCAGCGACGAAAGAAAGTTCTAAACGATCTGCTGCGACGTACGATTCTCAGCAGGATCCCTGATCGCTGCTGCGTGTCAGACACAGCGATATCGTAACGATATCGCTGGAACGTCACGAATCGTACCGTCGTAGCGATCGAAATGGCAGTGTGTGACGGTACCCTAAGACTATATAAAGATGATGAGTAACACAGAACTGAAATTTACAGTAGCTAAACTGAATAGTGAAAATTATCAGTTATGGAAATTCAAAGTAGAGATGTTGTTATCTAAGGATGATCTATGGGAAGTAATTGTTACAGCAAGACCAGATCAAGATAATCAGACATGGGATAAGAAGGATATAAAAGCTAGAGCCACCATTAGCTTATTAGTGGATGATGCTCAATTAATACATATAAGAAATGAAGAAACAGCTAAGGGAATGTGGGAAGCATTAAGAAAACTGTATGAAAGACCTAGCTTGAATCACAAGTTGTTTTTATTAAGAAAGCTGTACAGTATGAGATTGAGTGCAAATGACGATATGCAGAAGCACATATTCTCAATGATGGAAGTGATATCACAGCTAAGATCTATTGGTGAAGATATTAAAGAAAGTCATGTAGCAGCTATATTGTTGTGCAGTTTACCAGATTCGTATACAGCCTTGATAAATGCCCTTGAGACGAGACCAGAAACTGACATTACATTAGATTTTGTGAAAACAAGACTAATAGATGAATATCAGAGAAGAAAAGAACAAAGAAATGATTCTTCTACTGAAAAGGACAGTGAAAACGCTCTTAAAGCTACAGAATTCAAAAAACCCTATAATAAAGAGACAAGAGAATGCTTCAGATGTAAGAAAAAAGGTCATTTAAAGAAAGACTACCATATGGAAAGCAGAACAACAAAAATTACAACATAAGCATACAGAGAAAGTAAAAAACACAATTTCCGATTCATGTGAGAATAATTGGAATGGCACATTTAACCCCTTTCTGCCATTGGACGTAATATTCCGTCCATGTGGGGTGGGCCTTAATTCCCAAGGACGGAATATTACGTCCAGCGCGATCGGCCGCGCTCACGGGGGGAGCGCCGCCGATCGCGGCCGGGTGTCAGCTGCTTATCGCAGCTGACATCCGGCACTATGTGCCAGGAGCGGTCACGGACCGCCCCCGGCACATTAACCCCCGGCACACCGCGATCAAAGATGATCGCGATGTGCCGGCGGTGCAGGGAAGCATCGCGCAGGGAGGGGGCTCCCTGCGGGCTTCCCTGAGACCCCCGCAGCAACGCGATGTGATCGCGTTGCTCCGGGGGTCTCCTACCTCCCTCCCTGCAGTAAGTCCCGGATCCAAAATGGCCGCGGATCCGGGTCCTGCAGGGAGGGAGGTGGCTTACCAAGTGCCTGCTCAGAGCAGGCACTTGGTAACGCTGCACTGCTCTCAGACAGATCGGTGATCTGTCAGAGTGCTGTGCAAACTGGCAGATCACCGATCTGTATTGTCCCCCCCTGGGGCAAAGTAAAAAAGTTAAAAAAAAAATTTCCAAGTGTGTAAAAAAAAAAAAAAAAAAAAATCCTAAATAATGAAAAAAATATATATATATTATTCCCATAAATACATTTCTTTATCTAAATAAAAAAAACAAAACAATAAAAGTACACATATTTAGTATCTCCGCGTCCGTAACGACCCGACCTATAAAACTGGCCCACTAGTTAACCCCTTCAGTAAACACCGTAAGGAAAAAAAAAAAAAAACGAGGCAAAAAACAACGCTTTATTATCATACCGCCAAACATAAAGTGGAATAACACGCGATCAAAAAGACGGATATAAATAACCATGGTACCGCTGAAAGCGTCATCTTGTCCCGCAAAAAACGAGCCACCATACAGCGACAACAGCAAAAAAATAAAAAAGTTATAGTCCTCAGAATAAAGCGATGCAAAAATAATTATTTTTTTCTATAAAATAGTTTTTATCGTATAAAAGCGCCAAAACATAAAAAAATGATATAAATGAGGTGTCGCTGTAATCGTACTGACCCGAAGAATAAAACTGCTTTATCAATTTTACCAAACGCGGAACGGTATAAACGCCTCCCCCAAAAGAAATTCATGAATAGCTGGTTTTTGGTCATTCTGCCTCACAAAAATCGGAATAAAAAGCGATCAAAAAATGTCACGTGCCCGAAAATGTTACCAATAAAAACGTCAACTCGTCCCGCAAAAAACAAGACCTCACATGACTCTGTGGACTCAAATATGGAAAAATTATAGCTCTCAAAATGTGGTAACGCAAAAAATATTTTTTGCAATAAAAAGCGTCTTTCAATGTGTGACGGCTGCCAATCATAAAAATCCGCTAAAAAACCCGCTATAAAAGTAAATGAAAAAAATGTATTTATTTCCATTTTCCCATTAGGGTTAGGGCTAGGGTTAGGGTTAGGGCTAGGGCTAGGGTTAGGGCTAGGGCTAGGGTTAGGGCTAGGGTTAGGGCTAGGGTTAGGGCTAGGGTTAGGGTTAGGGCTAGGGCTAGGGTTAGGGCTAGGATTAGGGTTAGGGCTAGGGTTAGGGTTAGGGCTAGGGCTAGGGTTAGGGCTAGGGCTAGGGTTAGGGCTAGGGTTAGGGCTAGGGTTAGGGTTGGGACTAGGGTTAAGGTTAGGGTTAGGGCTAGGGTTAGGGTTAGGGTTAGGGTTGGGGCTAGGGTTAGGGCTAGGGTAAGGGCTAGGGTTAGGGTTAAGGCTACAGTTAGGGTTGGGGCTAAAGTTAGGGTTAGGGTTTGGATTACATTTGCGATTGGGATTAGGATTAGGGGTGTGTCTGGGTTAGAGGTGTGGTTAGGGTTACCGTTGGGATTAGGGTTAGGGGTGTGTTTGGATTAGGGTTTCAGTTATAATTGGGGGGTTTCCACTATTTAGGCACATCAGGGGGATCTCCAAACGCGACATGGCGACCGATCTCAATTCCATCCAATTCTGCATTGAAAAAGTAAAACAGTGCTCCTTCCCTTCCGAGCTCTCCCGTGTGCCCAAACAGGAGTTTACCCCAACATATGGGGTATCAGCGTACTCAGGACAAATTGGACAACAACTTTTGGGGTCCAATTTCTCCTGGTACCCTTGGGAAAATACAAAACTGGGGGCTAAAAAATAATTTTTGTGGGAAAAAAAGAGATTTTTTATTTTCACGGCTCTGCGTTATAAACTGTAGTGAAACACTTGGGGGCTCAAAGTTCTCACAACACATCTAGATAAGTTCGTGGGGGGGTCTAGTTTCCAACATGGGGTCACTTGTGGGGGTTTCTACTGTTTAGGTATATTAGGGGCTCTGCAAACGCAATGTGACGCCTGCAGACCATTCCATTTAAGTCTGCATTCCAAATGGCGCTCCTTCCCTTCCGAGCCCTCCCATGCGCCCAAACGCTGGTTCACCCCACATATGGGGTATCAACGCACTCAGGACAAATTGGACAACAACTTTTGGGGTCCAATTTCTCCTTTTACCCTCGAGAAAATACAAAACTGGGGGCTAAAAAATAATTTTGAGGTGAAATTTTTTATTTTATTTTCACGGCTCTGCGTTATAAACTGTAGTGAAATACTTGGGGGCTCAAAGTTCTCACAACACATCTAAATAAGTTCCTTGGGGGGTCTAGTTTCCAATATGGGGTCACTTGTGGGGGGTTTCTACTGTTTAGGTACATTAGGGGCTCTGCAAACACAATGTGACGCCTGCAGACCATTCCATCTAAGTCTGTATTCCAAATGGCTCTCCTTCCCTTCCGAGCCCTCCCATGCGCCCAAACGCTGGTTCTCCCCCACATATAGGGTATCAGCGCACTCAGGACAAATTGCACAACAACTTTTGGGGTCCAATTTCTCCTGTTACCCTCAGGAAAATACAAAACTGGGGGCTAAAAAATTATTTTTGTGGGAAAAAAATTTTGTTTTATTTTTACGGCTCTGCATTATAAACTTCTGTGAAGCTCTTATTGGGTCAAAGTGCTCACCACACATCTAGATAAGTTCCTTAGGGGGTCTACTTTTCAAAATGGTGTCACTTGTGGGGGGTTTCAATGTTTAGGTACATCAGTGGCTCTCCAAACGCAACATGGCGTCCAATCTCAATTCCTGTCAATTTTGCATTGAAAGGTCAAACGGCGCTCCTTCCCTTCCGAGCTCTCCCATGCGCCCAAACAATGGTTTACCCCCACATATGGGGTATCAGAGTACTCAGGACAAATTGTGCCACAACTTTTGTGGTCCAATTTCTTCTCTTACCATTGGGAAAATAAAAAATTGGGGGCGAAAAGATAATTTTTGTGAAAAAAAAATGATTTTTTATTTTTACGGTTCTGCATTATAAACTTCTGTGAAGCACTTGGTGGGTCAAAGTGCTCACCACACCTCTAGATAAGTTCCTTAGGGGGTCTACTTTCCAAAATGGTGTCACTTGTGGGGGGTTTCAATGTTTAGGCACATCAGTGGCTCTCCAAACGCAACATGGCGTCTCATCTCAATTCCTGTCAATTTTGCATTGAAAGGTCAAACGGCGCTCCTTCCCTTCCGAGCTCTCCCATGCGCCCAAACAATGGTTTACCCCCACATATGGGGTATCAGAGTACTCAGGACAAATTGTGCCACAACTTTTGTGGTCCAATTTCTTCTCTTACCATTGGGAAAATAAAAAATTTGGGGCGAAAAGATAATGTTTGTGAAAAAAAATGATTTTTTATTTTTACGGTTCTGCATTATTAACTTCTGTGAAGCACTTGGTGGGTCAAAGTGCTCACCACACCTCTAGATAAGTTCCTTAGGGGGTCTACTTTCCAAAATGGTGTCACTTGTGGGGGGTTTCAATGTTTAGGCACATCAGTGGCTCTCCAAACGCAACATGGCGTCCCATCTCAATTCCAGTCAACTTTGCATTGAAAAGTCAAATGGCGCTCCTTCCCTTCCGAGCTCTGCCATGCGCACAAACTGTGGTTAACCCCCACATATGGGGTATCAGCGTACTCAGGACAAATTGTACAACAACTTTTGGGGTCCATTTTCTCCTGTTACCCTTGGCAAAATAAAACAAATTGGAGCTGAAGTAAATTTTTTGTGAAAAAAAGTTAAATGTTAATTTTTATTTAAACATTCCAAAAATTCCTGTGATGCACCTGAAGGGTTAATAAACTTCTTGAATGTGGTTTTGAGAACCTTGAGGGGTGCAGTTTTTAGAATGGTGTCACACTTGGGTATTTTCTATCATATAGACCCCTCAAAATGACTTCAAATGAGATGTGGTCCCTAAAATAAAATGGTGTTGTAAAAATGAGAAATTGCTGGTCAACTTTTAACCCTTATAACTCCCTAACAAAAAAAAATTTTTGGTTCCAAAATTGTGCTGATGTAAAGTAGACATGTGGGAAATGTTACTTATTAAGTATTTTGTGTGACATATCTCTGTGATTTAATTGCATAAAAATTCAAAGTTGGAAAATTGCGAAATTTTCAAAATTTTTGCCAAATTTCCGTTTTTTTCACAAATAAACGCAGGTAATATCAAAGAAATTTTACCACTATCATGAAGTACAATATGTCACGAGAAAACAATGTCAGAATCACCGGGATCCGTTGAAGCGTTCCAGAGTTATAACCTCATAAAGGGACAGTGGTCAGAATTGTAAAAATTGACCCGGTCCATAACGTGCAAACCACCCTTGGGGGTAAAGGGGTTAAAGTAACAGACAAGAAATCATCACTTGGTTGGTTTATTGATTCAGGAGCAACGAGTCATATGACAAGTGACAAGAATTTCTTTACTGATCTTGATTTAGATAAGAAAAAAGCCATTTATCTCGCAGATGGAAGCAAAATAACCACAGAAGGTATCGGACAAGGTATGCTAAATTGTTCAAACAAGTTCGGGCAAGATTCAAAGATACTTGTACAAGATGTGTTGTATGTTCCAAAATTGGAAGGCGGATTATTATCTGTGAAACGTTTAACAGCTAAAGGACTTACAGTGAAATTCAAAGACAATGAGTGTGCAATTATTGCAGGAAACAAGGTGATAACCAAAGTCAAGGCAGATGAACAATTATATCATTTTGACACACCAAAGGAACAGATGAAGGTATGTACACATGATCACAAAAACTGTATTCACATGTGGCATAGACGTCTAGGACATAGACACCCTGACAGTATAAGGGAACTACAGAGAAAAGAATTGACAAAAGATTTAAAGATATCAGATTGCTCAATTACCATAAGATGTGATTGTTGTATAAAATCCAAAGCCACAATGATATCTATTCCAAAAGAAAGTGAGATGAAAAGCGAAAGACCACTTGATTTGGTGCATACTGACGTATGTGGACCCATGAAAGTGACTACATCAGGAGGCAATAGATACATGTTGACTTTTATAGACGATTACTCAAGATACACAGTCACATACTTAATTAAAAACAAAAGTGAAGTTTTTGATAAACTTATAGACTATGTAACAAGATCAAGTAACAAATTTCAAAGGAAGCCAATTGTCATCAGAAGTGATAATGGAGGTGAATTTACAAGTCACAGAATAGAAGACTACTTAAGACAAAATGGAATAGAACACCAAAAAACGGTTCCATACACACCTGAACAAAATGGAGTAGCAGAAAGGAAAAACAGAACTCTAAGGGTATGTGTCCACGTGCAGGAAACGCTGCGTGTCTGACGCTGCATAGAGCCGCAGCGTCAGACACGCAGCGTCCAGATGTTACAGCATAGTGGAGGGGATTTAATGAAATCCCATCTCCACTATGCATGGTAACACGCACGCGGCGGCCCTGCGACTCCGGACATGCTGCGCGTCTTTTCAGATCGCAGCATGTCCGTATATCTTGCGGCGACGCTGCGTCGCCGCAAGATATAGCACAGGGCCCTTTGGTGGGGAGCGATGATGCCGGATGTGTGCGGTGAACACATCCGGCATCATCGCGTCCCAGAAAGGGGGCGGGGCTTACCGCAGAGCGGCTAAGCCGCTCCGGCGATACCGCCGGCCATCCTGAAAGTGGACACATACCCTTACAGAGATGATAAGATGTATGCTGACGGATTCCAAACTACCAGAGAAATATTGGGGTGAGGCAGCAATGACAGCTACTTATCTACAGAACAGACTTTTTTCCAGAAAACTGACGAAAACTCCATATGAACTGTGGCAAGGTATGAAACCAAGTGTCAATCATTTAAAAGTTTTTGGATGTAAAGTTTTCATATTCATTCCAACAGAAAAACGTTCCAAACTTCAAAACAGATCCATGGAAGGAATATTTGTTGGATATAGTGAAAATTGCAAAGGATACAGAATCCTAGATCCCAAAACAGACAGAGTTACAGTGAGTAACAGTGTGACATTCATTGAAGATTTGAATGAAGACATTATGATTTCAGTTGAAACAAAAAATGAGAAAACCAATAATGACACAACTGAAGAAATATCTGATGAGAAAGAAGCAGAAATTAATGAAGAACAAAATACTGAAAGTGAAGAATCACAACTACAAACAGACACAGAACCAAGACGTTCAATGAGAGAGAACAAAGGAAAACCACCAAAACGTCTCTCATACAAGACAAGCACAAGAAAAATCTATGAGCCTACTTCTTGGGAAGAAATATCTAAACTTCCAGTAGAAGAAGCTAATAAATGGATAGAAGCAACAGAAACAGTCAATTGTGACAGAATATGTTGCCGCAGCACACGCGAGTCAAGAAGTACTGTGGTTAAGACAATTGTTGACAGAATTAGGACAACCACAGTTGGCACCAACAAAGCTAAAAGAGGATAATCAAGGATGTCTTGTTCTTGCTCAGATGGAAAGAGTCAATCCAAGAACCAAACATATTGATGTGAAATATCATTTCTTGAGAGATCATCAGGAACAAGGAGTCTTGAAGTTAGAGTACTGTCCTACTGAAGAAATGACAGCAGACATTTTCACGAAGGCGTTGAATGCTGATAAACATCAGAGACTAATAAAAAAGTTGGGTTTGATTGAATAAGTCCTTACTGTTGAGAAAGGGTGTTGGCATATGCAACAGATTAGGACTTATTATAAGTGAAAGGAGGACTTTATACTAACCAGACAGCAGATGGCGATAGTGTGTAAAGTCATATACTTGCTGTAATGTGGGGAGGGAAGCTCTCAGTGGTTGGTTGTTTTCTTACTTTCGGTTTTGCTTTTCTTCATGAATGTGTTGTGTTCAGTGCACGGACTGTGTGACACTGAATTGTATCTCATGTATATCCAGTATGAAGTAAATACTGTTTACTCAAGATATCTTTCTGATTGAAGCTTTCCTAAGTACAGCGGTGACTGCAAGAAGACGCACTCTGCAACACTGAATACTTATGACCATGTGATATTTCAGCTTTTCTTTTTTATTAAATTTGCAAAAATTTCTACATTTCTGTTTTTTTTCAGTCAAGATGGGGTGCAGAGTGTACATAAATGGGAAAAAAAATTACAGTGCACCTCCCTCCAGCCCCACTCCGCCCACCCACAGTACAAGACGTATTAAAAACAATTAAAAACATAATCAAAACTGGTGAGTACAAACACAAGCGCTAATCTACACGAATATAACATGTTCTGATATTATGCGGCACCGCATACAAGCCGAATCTGTTATCTTAATCTTATTACTCAGTGCAAACCAAAGCCCACTTAGACCTGCTAGGCTATTGCCGCTCCCCATTTACATCACAGCAATTGGATGGACATTGAACCTAAAGGTACCTTCACACTCAGCGACGCTGCAGCGATACCGACAACGATGTTGATCGCTGCAGCGTCGCTGTTTGGTCGCTGGAGAGCTGTCACACAGACAGCTCTCCAGCGACCAACGATCCCGAGGTCCCCGGGTAACCAGGGTAAACATCGGGTTACTAAGCGCAGGGCCGCGCTTAGTAACCCGATGTTTACCCTGGTTACCAGCGTAGAAGTAAAAAAAACAAACACTACATACTTACCTACCGCTGTCTGTCCCCGGCGCTCTGCTTCTCTGCACTCCTCTGCACTGACTGTGAGCACAGCGGGCGGAAAGCAGAGCGGTGACGTCACCGCTCTGCTTTCCGGCTGACCGACGCTCACAGCCAGTGCAGGAGTGCGGAGAAGCACAACGCCGGGGACAGACAGCGGTAGGTAAGTATGTAGTGTTTTTTTTTTTTACTTTTATGCTGGTAACCAGGGTAAACATCGGGTTACTAAGCGCGGCCCTGCGCTTAGTAACCCGATGTTTACCCTGGTTACCAGTGAAGACATCACTGGATCGGTGTCACACACGCCGATCCAGCGATGTCTGCAGGGAGTCCAGCAACGAAATAAAGATCTGGACTTTCCTCAGCGACCAACGATCTCCCAGCAGGGGCCTGATCGTTGGTCACTGTCACACAGAACGATTTCCTTAACAATATCGTTGCTACGTCACAAAAAGCAACGATATCGTTAACGATATCGTTATGTGTGAAGGTACCTTTATTATAATTTCCCTAAGCTCATTACAACTATACTCCCACACAATATTCTATTGCCACTAGCGTGCATAGTGTGAATAATAGTCAATACATCGTCGAGACTATACTCGTGCAACTCATAAAAATATAGACATCAATTTTGTCGTTAAGACCTGCGGGGCCTGTTATGAAAGGTAATTCAGTGCCACAATGGACATAGAGGTCAGCGCACATACAGTGACCTGGCAATAACCCAAAAAACAAGAACGAGCTCTGAGACGTGGGAACTCTGTTGACCGCAATCCCTAATCCTCTCCAACCACACTAAAGGCAGCCGTGGATTGCGCCTAACGCTCCCTATGCAACTCGGCACGGCCTGAGAAACTAGCTAGCCTGAAGATAGAAAACAAGCCTACCTTGCCTCAGAGAAATACCACAAAGGAAAAGGCAGCCCCCACATATAATGACTGTGAGTTAAGATGAAAAGACAAACGTAGAGATGAAATAGATTTAGCAAAGTGAGGCCCAACTTTCTGAACAGAGCGAGGATAGGAAAGGTAACTTTGTGGTCAACACAAAACCCTACAAAAACCACGCAAAGGGGGCAAAAAGACCCTCCGTACCGAACTAACGGCACGGAGGTACACCCTCTGCGTCCCAGAGCTTCCAGCAAGCAGAAAAAAACAAATTGACAAGCTGGACAGAAAAAAAACAGCAAACAAATAGCAAAGAGGAACTTAGCTATGCAGAGCAGCAGGCCACAGGAACGATCCAGGAGGAAACAGGTCCAATACTAGAACATTGACTGGAGGCCAGGATCAAAGCACTAGGTGGAGTTAAATAGAGCAGCACCTAACGACTTCACCACATCACCTGAGGAAGGAAACTCAGAAGCCGCAGTACCACTTTCCTCCACCAACGGAAGCTCACAGAGAGAACCAGCCGAAGTACCACTTGTGACCACAGGAGGGAGCTCTGCCACAGAATTCACAACAGTACCCCCCCCTTGAGGAGGGGTCACCGAACCCTCACCAGAGCTCCCAGGACGACCAGGATGAGCCATATGAAAGGCACGAACAAGATCGGGAGCATGGACATCAGAGGCAAAGACCCAGGAATTATCTTCCTGAGCATAACCCTTCCACTTAACCAGATACTGGAGTTTCCGCCTTGAAACACGAGAATCCAAAACCTTCTCCACAATATACTCCAACTCCCCCTCCACCAAAACCGGGGCAGGAGGATCAACAGATGGAACCATAGGTGCCACGTATCTCCGCAACAATGACCTATGGAATACGTTATGTATGGAAAAAGAATCTGGAAGGGTCAGACGAAAAGACACAGGATTAAGAACCTCAGAAATCCTATACGGACAAATGAAACGAGGTTTAAACTTAGGAGAGGAAACCTTCATAGGAATATGACGAGAAGATAACCAAACCAAGTCCCCAACCCGAAGTCGGGGACCCACACAGCGTCTGCGATTAGCGAAACGTTGAGCCTTCTCCTGGGACAAAGTCAAATTGTCCACTACATGAGTCCAAATCTGCTGCAACCTGTTCACCACAGTATCCACACCAGGACAGTCCGAAGACTCAACCTGCCCTGAAGAGAAACGAGGATGGAACCCAGAGTTGCAGAAAAACAGTGAAACCAAGGTAGCCGAGCTGGCCCGATTATTAAGGGCGAACTCAGCCAAAGGCAAAAAGGACACCCAGTCATCCTGATCAGCAGAAACAAAGCATCTCAGATATGTTTCCAAGGTCTGATTGGTTCGTTCGGTCTGGCCATTAGTCTGAGGATGGAAAGCCGAGGAAAAAGACAAGTCAATGCCCATCCTACCACAAAAGGCTCGCCAAAACCTCGAAACAAACTGGGAACCTCTGTCAGAAACGATATTCTCTGGAATGCCATGTAAACGAACCACATGCTGGAAAAACAATGGCACCAAATCAGAGGAGGAAGGCAATTTAGACAAGGGTACCAAATGGACCATCTTAGAGAAGCGATCACAGACCACCCAAATGACTGACATCTTTTGAGAGACGGGAAGATCTGAAATAAAATCCATAGAGATATGTGTCCAAGGCCTCTTCGGGACCGGCAAGGGCAAAAGCAACCCACTGGCACGAGAACAGCAGGGCTTAGCCCGAGCACAAATCCCACAGGACTGTACAAAAGTACGCACATCCCGCGACAGAGATGGCCACCAAAAGGATCTAGCCACTAACTCTCTGGTACCAAAGATTCCAGGATGACCAGCCAACACCGAACAATGAACCTCAGAGATAACTTTATTCGTCCACCTATCAGGGACAAACAGTTTCTCCGCTGGGCAACGATCAGGTTTATTAGCCGAAATTTTTGCAGCACCCGCCGCAAATCAGGGGAGATGGCAGACACAATTACTCCCTCTTTGAGGATACCCGCCGGCTCAGATACACCCGGAGAGTCGGGCACAAAACTCCTAGACAGAGCATCCGCCTTCACATTTTTAGAGCCCGGAAGGTATGAAATCACAAAGTCAAAACGGGCAAAAAACAACGACCAACGAGCTTGTCTAGGATTCAACCGCTTGGCGGACTCGAGATAAGTCAAGTTCTTATGATCAGTCAAGACCACCACGCGATGCTTAGCTCCTTCAAGCCAATGACGCCACTCCTCGAATGCCCACTTCATGGCCAGCAACTCTCGATTGCCCACATCATAATTTCGCTCAGCAGGCGAAAACTTCCTGGAAAAGAAGGCGCATGGTTTCATCACCGAGCAATCAGAACTTCTCTGCGACAAAACAGCCCCTGCTCCAATCTCAGAAGCATCAACCTCGACCTGGAACGGAAGCGAAACATCTGGTTGACACAACACAGGGGCAGAAGAAAAACGACGCTTCAACTCTTGAAAAGCTTTCACCGCAGCAGAAGACCAATTGACCAAATCAGCACCTTTCTTGGTCAAATCGGTCAATGGTTTAGCAATACTAGAAAAATTGCAGATGAAGCGACGATAAAAATTAGCAAAGCCCAGGAACTTTTGCAGACTTTTCAGAGATGTCGGCTGAGTCCAATTATGGATGGCTTGGACCTTAACAGGGTCCATCTCGATAGTAGAAGGGGAAAAGATGAACCCCAAAAATGAAACCTTCTGAACACCAAAGAGACACTTTGATCCCTTGACAAACAAAGAATTAGCACGCAGGACCTGAAACACCGTTCTGACCTGCTTCACATGAGACTCCCAATCATCCGAGAAGATCAAAATGTCATCTAAGTACACAATCAGGAATTTATCCAGGTACTCTCGGAAGATGTCATGCATAAAGGACTGAAACACTGATGGAGCATTGGCAAGTCCGAATGGCATTACTAGATACTCAAAATGGCCCTCGGGCGTATTAAATGCAGTTTTCCACTCATCGCCTCGCTTAATACGCACAAGATTATACGCACCACGAAGATCTATCTTGGTGAACCAACTAGCCCCCTTAATCCGAGCAAACAAATCAGATAACAATGGCAAGGGGTACTGAAATTTAACCGTGATCTTATTTAGAAGGCGGTAATCTATACAAGGTCTCAGTGAACCATCCTTCTTGGCTACAAAAAAGAACCCTGTTCCTAATGGCGACGATGACGGGCGAATATGCCCCTTCTCCAAAGACTCCTTCACATAACTCCGCATAGCGGCGTGCTCAGGCACAGATAAATTAAACAGTCGACCTTTTGGGAATTTACTACCAGGAATCAAATCGATAGCACAATCACAATCCCTATGCGGAGGTAGGGTATCGGACTTGGGCTCATCAAATAAATCCCGGTAATCAGACAAGAACTCAGGAACCTCAGAAGGGGTGGATGACGAAATAGTCAGAAATGGGACATCACCATGTACCCCCTGACAACCCCAGCTGGACACAGACATGGATTTCCAATCTAATACTGGATTATGGACTTGTAGCCATGGCAACCCCAACACGACCACATCATGCAGATTATGCAACACCAGAAAGCGAATAACCTCCTGATGCGCAGGAGCCATGCACATGGTCAGCTGGGTCCAGTACTGAGGCTTATTCTTGGCCAAAGGCGTAGCATCAATTCCTCTCAATGGAATAGGACACTGCAAGGGCTCCAATAAAAACCCACAACGCCTAGCATACTCCAAGTCCATCAAATTCAGAGCAGCGCCTGAGTCCACAAATGCCATGACAGAATACGATGACAAAGAGCAGATCAAGGTAACAGACAGAAGAAATTTTGACTGTACCGTACCAATGGTGGCAGACCTAGCGAACCACTTAGTGCGCTTAGGACAATCAGAGATAGCATGAGTGGAATCACCACAGTAGAAACACAGCCCATTCAGACGTCTGTGTTCTTGCCGTTCAACTCTGGTCAAAGTCCTATCGCACTGCATAGGCTCAGGTTTAAGCTCAGGTAATACCGCCAAATGGTGCACAGATTTACGCTCGCGCAAGCGTCGACCGATCTGAATGGCCAAAGACATAGACTCATTCAGACCAGCAGGCATAGGAAATCCCACCATGACATCCTTAAGGGCTTCAGAGAGACCTTTTCTGAAAATAGCTGCGAGCGCACCTTCATTCCACTGAGTGAGTACGGACCACTTTCTAAATTTCTGACAATATACCTCTATTTCATCCTGACCCTGACACAGAGCCAGCAAATTCTTCTCTGCCTGATCCACAGAATTAGGCTCATCGTACAGCAATCCGAGCGCCAGGAAAAATGCATCGATATTACTTAATGCAGGATCTCCTGACGCAAGAGAAAATGCCCAGTCCTGAGGGTCGCCACGCAAAAAAGAAATAACGATCCTAACTTGTTGAACTGGGTCACCAGAGGAGCGAGGTTTCAAAGCCAGAAATAGTTTACAATTATTTTTGAAACTCAGAAATTTAGTTCTATCTCCAAAAAACAAATCAGGAATAGGAATTCTCAGTTCTAACATAGAATTCTGAACCACAAAGTCTTGAATACTTTGTACTCTTGCCGTGAGCTGATCCACACATGAAGACAGACCTTTAATGTCCATTGCTACACCTGTGTCCTGAACCACCCAAATGTCTAGGGGAAAAAAAAGGCAAAACACAGTGCAAAGAAAAAAAATGGTCTCAGAACTTCTTTTTTCCCTCTATTGGGAATCATTAGTACTTTGGGCCTCCAGTACTGTTATGAAAGGTAATTCAGTACCACAATGGACATAGAGGTCAGCGCACATACAGTGACCTGGCAATAACCCAAAAAACAAGAACGAGCTCTGAGACATGGGAACTCTGTTGACCGCAATCCCTAATCCTCTCCAACCACACTAAAGGCAGCCGTTGATTGCGCCTAACGCTCCCTATGCGACTAGGCACGGCCTGAGAAACTAGCTAGCCTGAAGATAGAAAACAAGCCTACCTTGCCTCAGAGAAATACCCCAAAGGAAAAGGCAGCCCCCACATATAATGACTGTGAGTTAAGATGAAAAGACAAACGTAGAGATGAAATAGATTTAGCAAAGTGAGGCCCAACTTTCTGAACAGAGCGAGGATAGGAAAGGTAACTTTGCGGTCAACACAAAACCCTACAAAAACCCCGCAAAGGGGGCAAAAAGACCCTCCGTACCGAACTAACGGCACGGAGGTACACCCTCTGCGTCCCAGAGCTTCCAGCAAGCAGAAAAAAACAAATTGACAAGCTGGACAGAAAAAAAACAGCAAACAAATAGCAAAGAGGAACTTAGCTATGCAGAGCAGCAGGCCACAGGAACGATCCAGGAGGAAACAGGTCCAATACTAGAACATTGACTGGAGGCCAGGATCAAAGCACTAGGTGGAGTTAAATAGAGCAGCACCTAACGACTTCACCACATCACCTGAGGAAGGAAACTCAGAAGCCGCAGTACCACTTTCCTCCACCAACGGAAGCTCACAGAGAGAACCAGCCGAAGTACCACTTGTGACCACAGGAGGGAGCTCTGCCACAGAATTCACAACAGGGGCCCATGGCTCCTGTCCGCATGATCCACGTTGCTTCTCGTCTTAATAATTCGTTATGATGGTCACCCCCTCTTTTTGGCAACTTAACCTGTTCTATGCCAGCGAACGTCATTACCCCAGCGTTCCCACCGTGTACTTCTCGTATGTGACAGATAAGTCTGGGCACTCCCTTACCTGTTACTACGGATCTGCAATGTTCTCTGAAGCGTGTGTATACACACCTGATGGTTTTACCTATTTAGTACTGCCCGCACGGGCACCATACCACACAGACCACATATTTGGTTTGACACGTTATGAACTGCATCACTTTATGTTCAACTGGTCCGATATGTAAAATTCTGTCTATAATATGATGGCTGCAATACTTGCAGTGTCCGCACCGAAAGTTCCCTATAGGGGTATTACGTTCCAGCCAACTATTAGACTTATGGTCCGTAATGCAATTTTGTACCAATATGTCTCTAATCCTAGTATTCCTTCTATTTGAAATTAAGGGACCATTATCCACCACTTCAGCTAGCTCCCTATCCCTATCCAGAAGATGCCAGTTGTTCCTGATTGCGGTCCTAATCTGTTGATCCATCGGGCCATACTGGAAACAGAATGTAAATCACGGAGGAGGCACATTCTGCCCCAGTACACCATACAGCATCCATAACACCATTTGTAGGGGGGTGACATCTAGGTATATGCCCCCAGTGTCCCCCGGGAACGTTATAGACCTATTTGAAACACAAGTCATCAGAGATGTGGAAGCCCTGGTTTACCCCAAAGCACCTGCGAACCTTACTGTAGAAGAGAATAGAGCCCTACAAGAGAGAGTAGGATGGAAGGACACTATAGTCCGACCTGCCGATAAGGGGGGCAAAACAGTGTTGATCCCAAGTGAAACCTATATTAAGGAAGCACATAGACAGTTGGCGGATGAAAACACTTATATGAGGTTGCCAGGGGATCCCACCAACAAATATAAAAGTGAATTGAGGACACTACTGAGGAAAGCGGTTGAGACCAAGGTTCTTTCCCTTCATAAAGCGGAAAAGTTGCTGCCGGAGTTCCCCATAAAGCCACATTGGTACCATGTTCCTAAAATTCATAAGGCCATCACGGACCCACCAGGCCAACCGATAGTGTTGGGGGTGGGGTCCCTTACGGAACCACTCTCTAAGTATATGGACTGGCTGTTACGCCCACTACTGACACATATTCCGTCGTACACTGAAGATATTAGTGCATTTTTGAAACATATTCGTCAATTTACATGGCAACCTAGCTTCAGGCTAGCGTCGGTAGATGTGATAAATTTATATACGCGGATTCCACAAGAGCAGGGAGTAGAATCTATACGCCAGATCCTAGAAACTACATCTAAAGAGAGTAACTGCATAGATTTCATCTGTGATGGCCTTAAATTTATCTTGACACATAACGCTTTCACGTTTATGGACCTCTGGTACCTACAGACAGTTGGCACTGCTATGGGGACTCCGGCAGCTTGTACATTCGCATATCTGTATTTAGGCCACTTTGAGGAGGCGTATGTGTATTCAAGTAAAAATGTCTATTTGAAACATATCAGGATGTATCTATGGTACGTCGACGATATGTTTTTCGTGTGGGACGGGCCAGAAGATAGCTTTGAACACTTTGTCACCTACTTGAATGACAATGCCATGGGCATGTCATTTACGTCAGCCTTTGGGGAATCACATTTAGACTTCTTGGACGTGTCAGTCAACATAGTAGATGGAGAGATACATACTTCATTGTTCCGGAAACCAGTATCCACTAACGCACTTATGCACTTTAACAGCTACCATCCAAGCCACACTAAGCGGTCGCTACCTTATGGGCAGCTAGTTAGAACCAGTAGGGCGAATAACACACAAGAAAGGTTTAACGTACAAGCAGACGAGTTTGAAAAGAGATTAAAATATAGAGGATACCCTGACCATGTTTGGCAGGAAGCTCGAAGGAAAATGAATAGTAGAACCAGCAGAGTCAATAATGAACATATCCCTGTAGGTAAAAGATTTACATTCTGTTTCCAGTATGGCCCCATGGATCAACAGATTAGATCCGCAATCAGGAACAACTGGCATCTTCTGGATAGGGATAGGGAGCTAGCTGAAGTGGTGGTTAATGGTCCCTTAATTTCGAATAGAAGGAGTACTAGGATTAGAGACATATTGGTACAAAATTGCATTACGGACCATAAGTCTAATAGTTGGCTGGAACGTAATACTCCTATAGGGAACTATCGGTGCGGACACTGCAAGTATTGCAGCCATCATATTATAGACAGACTTTTACATATCGGACCAGTTGAACATAAAGTGATGCAGTTCATAACGTGTCAAACCAAATGCGGGCGGTACTACATAGGTAAAACCATCAGGTGTGTATACACACGCTTCAGAGAACATTGCAGATCCGTAGTAACAGGTAAGGGAGTGCCCAGACTTATCTGTCACATACGAGAAGTACACGGTGGGAACGCTGGGGTAATGACGTTCGCTGGCATAGAACAGGTTAAGTTGCCAAAAAGAGGGGGTGACCATCATAACGAATTATTAAGACAAGAAGCAACGTGGATCATGCGGACAGGAGCCATGGGCCCCGCGGGTCTTAACGACAAAATTGATATGTCAATATTCTTATGAGTTGCACGAGTATAGTCTCGACGATGTATTGACTATTATCCACACTATGCATGCTAGTGGCAATAGAATATTGTGTGGGAGTATAGTTGTAATGAGCTTAGGGAAATTATAGTAAGGTTCAATGTCCATCCAATCGCTGTGATGTAAATGGGGAGCGGCAATAGCCTAGCAGGTCTAAAGGCCCCTTCACATTAAGCGACGCTGCAGCGATACCGACAACGATCCGGATCGCTGCAGCGTCGCTGTTTGGTCGCTGGAGAGCTGTCACACAGACCGCTCTCCAGCGACCAACTATGCCGGTAACCAGGGTAAACATCGGGTAACTAAGCGCAGGGCCGCGCTTAGTAACCCGATGTTTACCCTGGTTACCATCCTAAAAGTAAAAAAACAAACAGTACATACTTACCTAACGCTGTCTGTCCTCCAGCGCTGTGCTCTGCACTCCTCCTGGGGTTGCTTTGCTGCCTCTGGCACTGGACTGCTTGACCGTGTGCATGGCATTATGAAGTCTGAAGACTACCAACAAATTTTGCAGCATAATGTAGGGCCCAGTGTGAGAAAGCTGGGTCTCCCTCAGAGGTCATGGGTCTTCCAGCAGGACAATGACCCAAAACACACTTCAAAAAGCACTAGAAAATGGTTTGAGAGAAAGCACTGGAGATTTCTAAGGTTGCCAGCAATGAGCCCATACCTGAATCCCATAGAACACCTGTGGAGAGATCTAAAAATGGCAGTTTGGAGAAGGCACCCTTCAAATATCAGTGACCTGGAGCAGTTTGCCAAAGAAGAATGGTCTAAAATTCCAGCAGAGCATTGTAAGAAACTCATTGATGGTAACCAGAGGCGGTTGGTCGCAGTTATTTTGGCTAAAGGTTGGGCAACCAAGTATTAGGCTGAGGGTGCCAATACTTTTGTCTGGCCCATTTTTGGAGTTTTGTGTGAAATGATCAATGTTTTGCTTTTTGCTTCATTCTCTTTTGTGTTTTTTTCATTTAAGACAAATTAAATGAAGATAATAATACCAAAGAATTTGTGTTTGCAATCATTTTCAGGAAGAAACTGAGTATTATCTGACAGAATTGCAGGGGTGTTAATACTTTTGGCCATGGCTGTACATCACATAGGAGACGCACATATTTCACATAGTAGACACTGAGGCTGATGTACATAGGATAACATAGGAGGCACCACGGCTGCTTAATATATATATCACATTGAAACTTCTGTATATACAATCTATAGTTGATACTGCAACTGCTGTTTATAGTTGTATTATCACCTTTATATGTATGTGATACTGCGACTGTAGTATACATATTATGTAGGTGAAACTTATATATATATATATATATATATATATATACACGGTATATATATATATATATATATATATATAGACTACTGTACATATGTTATATAGGTGATACTGCTCTGTATAGTCACAGTATATATATATATATATATATACTGAGACTATACAGAGCTGTATCACCATATAACGTATATACAGTATGCTATACATTATACAGTTGATACTGCAAATACACATGATATAGGTGTTACTGCTGTGTTTGTTGGGTGAAGCAATTTATTGTCAAACTACTGCGTTTTCTCTTTTTAAATTATAATGATAACCCAAAATATCCAAACGACCCTGATGAAAAGTTTACATACCCTGGTGATTTTGGCCTGATAACATGCACAGAAGTTGACACAAATGGGTTTGAATGGCTACTAAAGGTAACATCCTCACCTGTGACAACTGCCAGGAAAATTGTTCGGGTTTCAAAGAAAAACCCCAAAATAACACCAGCTGAAATATTGGACTCACTAAAAACTAGCGGTGTGGCTGTTTAAAGATACACAATAAGGAGGCACTTAAAGAAAAATAGGCTGCATGGTCGAGTTGCCAGAAAAAAGCCATTACTGTACAAATGCCGCAAAGTATCTCGCCTACAATATGCAAAATAGCATAGAGACAAGCCTCAAAACTTCTGGAGCAAGGTAATTTGGAGTGATGAGACCAAAATTGAATTTTTTGGCCACAACCATAAATGCTACATTTGGAGAGAGGTCAACAAGGCCTATGATGAAAAGAACACCATTCCTACGGTAAAGCACAGAGGTGGATTGCTGATGTTTTGTGGATGTGTGAGCTACAAAGACACGGGAAACTTGGTGAAAGTTGAAGGAAAGATTAATGCAGCATGTTATTAGCAAATCCTGGAGGCAAATTTGCAATCATCATCCCTGAAGCTGCTCATGGGACGTACCTTGGATGTTCCCACATGACAACGATGCAAAACACAAGACCAAGTCGACCTCTCATTGGCTACAGCAGAGCAAAGTGAAGGCTCTTGAGTGGCCATCTCAGTCTCCTGACCTCAATATCATTGAGCCACTCTGGGGAGAACTCAAGTGCGCAGCTCATGCTAGACAGCCCAGGAATTTGCAGGAACTTGAGGCTTTTTGCCAAGAAGAGTGGGTAGCTTTACCATCTGAGAAAATAAAGATCCTCGTCCACAACTACCACAAAATACTTCAAGCTGTCATTGATGTTAGAGGGGGCAATACACAGTATTAAGAAATGGGATATGTGAACTTTTGATCAGGGTCATTTGGCTTTCTTCTGGCGACTCGACCATGCAGCCTATATTTCTTCAAGTACCTCCTTATTGTGCATCCTGAAAGAGCTGCACCGCTAATTTTCAGAGAGTCCAGTATTTCAGCTGATCTTGTTTGTGGGTTTTTCTTTGCATCCCAATCAATTTTCCTGGCAGTTGTCACAGGTCACAGGTGAGGATGTTACCTTTAGCAGCCATTCAAACCCATTTGTGTCAACTTCTGCGCATGTTATCAGGCCCAAATCACCAGGGTATATAAACTTATTTTTATGTTTTGGTTGTCATGATTTAAAAAGAGAAAACACAGTAGTCCCAAGTTAGAAAGGAGTCCGCACTTGAAGCAGGGGGAAAATCTGGGTTGTCAAAAAAGGGCGTTAATCGACACAACCTACAAGTAATTGATGATGAGATTGAGACTTGCTGTCATGTTTGCAAAAAGTGTTAAGTGAGTATAGGTAATTGTTTATTTTGTACATGTATTTTCTTTATCCAAGGTAAAGATGTGAGCTTCCAGGTAAAGAGGTCCCTTTCCAGTTTCACCCATTGCTTATGTTATACAGACCTGAACCAGTAAATAAGTAATAAGAATTGTAGACTGATGGTATTTTTTTTAGATCATTCAGGCTTGTACCCCCTTTATTTATGGGATGACACAATATTTTAAAATGTATCCTAGCCCTTGACGTTCTCCATGCAAATGGGATCAGTTGAGATGCAAAAGTGGTCGGACAAGATCGTACAGTCCGCTTACCCCCATTTTCTTAAATCCTGAATTTCCGCCGGGTTGTATGAAGGACACATTCCTCTGTTTGAATAGTAGTGATGACATTCACATTAGTCATATTTTGAAGAGACTTGATGTTCCTCCCTTCTCAGAACTTCAAAATAATTTTTCTACTGACAAACTCTCTTGGCTAGAATACGAACAGTTGAAATCGTTTGTAAATCTTTGGAAGAAGAGGGGACGGCACTCCTTACCAGTGTCATCAACACCATTTGAGAACCTATTCCTTCAGAGCTCAATTCTCTCCCATTTGATTTCCCTTGTATGTCGACTATTAAGCCATTCACTCTGTTCAGTGGATCCCGGATTTGTGCATGCATGGGAAACCGAACTGGGTACTACCTTTTCGGAGGAGGATATACAGAAAGCATTTTTGTTTACGCACAAGATGTAGGGGCCGGATACAGTCAGGAGAGGAAATACAAGATCTTGACAAGATGGTATCGGGTCCCAACAAAGCTACATGTGATCTTCTCTTCAGTGCCGGATGTGTGCTGGCGTTGTGGAACAGAGAAGGGCACGATGTTGCACATTTGGTGGGGTTGTGACCAAATCAGACCTTTTTGGCATGGGGCATTTAATGCATAGTGTAAGATCTCAGGGGAAAGAATCACTCCCTCCCCCAGATATCCCTCTTATCTATGCTCATAGGCCCTATAGGTACACAGAAACATAGTCTTTTGAGATTCTGCTTGTCGGCAACACGTACAATAATACCCAGACACTGGCGGACATCAGTCAATCCATCTATGACAAAATGGCAAAAGGAAATTTCGTATATTTGTCATATGGAAGATCTATCAGCAGAAACCACAGGAGACAACATAAAGTTTGTTCGGTTGTGGCAACCCTGGATTCGCTTTAGGAACTCACCCAAATTCTTTTCCTTATTTTCCTGAGAGAAGAGACTTCACAATACTGGGAATTATTTCATTTGGTCACCCCTCCTAGGCACTTGTTTGATCCCCACTATTTATTCTTCCGAATAGGGAAAATATGGACTAAAAATTTCCACCACCCCCCTTACTCCTCTCCACCCTGTCCTCCCTATGTTTGCCTTATCCCTTGTATGATGATCTTCTTCTCCTCCCTCTTCCTACTTATATATCTAATAGAATTTATATATCCTTCTTAGGTAGCGATATTTATCAATGTTGTGTTATGTTTCTGAAGCGCCCCCTAAGACCTTGGGGTACTCGGGCCGGGTCCGGTGGTCATTAAAAGGGTAGTCACGGTGGCAGTGACCTGGTCCGTGGCCCTCGGCGTCCAAGTTAAAGGTAAAGTCTTTAAAGGGGTTGTTTTGAATAAAGTATGTTCGTGATGCCACCTGTGGTATTCGGTCAGGGATGACCGACGCTGCTTAAAGGGGTCCACTAGGGATGATGGTACTGCAGCAGGGATGGTATGGCTTCCCACAGATAAAGCTTGATCTCCAGGCCTCCGATGTAGTGGGTAAAAGCAGTGCCCCAGAGTCCTGGTCATTGCAGTAATGTTATTCTTCAACCATTGGGAGTGATGTTACATCTGAAGGCAATGAAGGAGATCTTCTGTCCAGGTATCACAACCACAATACACACTTCACACTCCAGGCCGCCAGGGGGAGCCATGCTTCTATCTATTAGGGCACTCCTCACAATTAGGTAAAACTGGTAGTCTAGAGAGAAAGTTAGAAGGAGGAGAGGAGAGCAGATGGAAGGTCAGTGGGAAAACGAGGGTTCACGGAGCTGCGTTTACCCCACGTGCGGCAGCATCCAAAGAAGGAGACATTGAAAGGAATTGTGTTGCAGTGAGTGAGACACGAAGTCATAGCAAAAGGAGAGGAACATCAGGGGGAGACCAGCTAGAAGCAGGCTGCCTCCTTCTGAAGCGCAATACCGGTAGCCAGAACACCGATGGAGTAAGGATCTCCATGCTTTACTTCAGAGACTGGCAGGACAGTTGATTCCTCATTGGCTGCCCGACCATATACCCAGGAGGCACAGTGGCAACTTGTGGGGGCCGGGGCGCTCTAGGGTCCCTATAAAAAGCCTCAGGACATCAGTAATATGAGTTTGTCCTATCCGTCAGGGGGACAGAGAGAAAGAGACTTAACACCTACGATAGTTGTGAGGACCTCACCGAGGAGCTCAGCAGGGAGGTACTACAACACTCAGGCGCTAGAGGAAGGCTATTGAATTCCACCTGGACAAGGGAACTCTGGATTTGCCTTCAGGCCAGCTGGACTCTGCCCACCCTGTGGTCCCTGCCCTAGACTGTGGATGCTGAAGCCTTCAGTAAGGGTAAAGAGACTGCAATCTTGTGTCCTCGTTATTCACTGCGCCTTACATCATCCACCATCTACACTCTGGGAAGCCCTGGGGACATACTTCACCTGTGGGAAGGTATACCATCTAGCTGCCATAACATCACCCCAGCGGACCCCTAAGCAGCATCGGTCACCCTAACCGAATACCACAGGTGGCATCACGAACATTATCCCTTTAAAGACCTTTCCCCAATTTATCAACGGACGTTCCCCTAGGGCCACGGACCGGGTCAGCCACCGTGACATCCCCATTGAGAACAGAAGGGCCCGGATCCGAGTACCCCCTAGCCCTTGGGGGCGATCCATAAAGATGACAGACGGTGTAGTGCCTGAAAGAATTGGAGGACACAAGGTTGCAGTCTCTTTACCTTTTACTGGTGGTATACAGCCACAGTCCAAGGTACGGATCCCAGGTGATGGAGAGGTTTGGAGCCCCTTTAACCAGGTGGGGTTGGAAGTCTTCTCTACTGTGCTGTAGTGTGTGTCTTTTGCTGCCTGAGGCTTCTCACAAGGTCCTCTCCCTCTCTGTCCTAGGACAGTACCCGCATGGCAGTCAATGCAAGTCTTTTTAAAGGTGTCTCTAGTTGCGGCGACTCCAAGCTCTATATGCTGCTGTGCCTTCGGGTGTAGTTGTGGACAGGCAACTTTAAATCTCCTGCCCTCCGTTTTCTACTGTGGGGCATACAGTCCCACACAGCTTCGGACTCCCGGTGTCCAGTTTCTGCGCTTCAGCATGGAGGCAGCTCAGTCGCAGCTCCTCTCCAGCTCCTCACTTCTCCTGTGCTCCTTCTCCCTCACACTCTCAAGACTAACTCATCCTCCAAGCCAGCACATATATAGGGAAGTTCCCTTGAAACCGGGTCTAGAGCTCCCCCTTCTGGCCTGGAGTCAGAAAGTGTTGAATGTACAGGTTACCTGTTAAAGGGATCCTCCTCGCTTCCAGGCATGGCATCACCCTCCCTGAGAGGAAGGCAATACCACTGTGGTATCCGAACTCCTGGGATGCCACATTTCTCGTTTGTTTGTCTTTTTTTTTCTACTTGATATATCTTTAACATGATACAGAAAAAAAGAGTATAGTGTATAAATTATCTTAAATGCATCTGTGATCAACTTGGATATACAAGAGCGATATTATAATTCTCTGGTTATTGTATGCAATGAGGCCCTGTGTGGCCCAAATGAAAATTATTTTTTTATGTTATGTTTTATGTATAACAAATAAAATCTGATTAAACTGAAAGTTATGTTCATGGCTTCTGTTTAGAGTCGTTGACTATAAAATTGCTTACATGGCCGCATTCTTTGAATTCCTTTATTATAGAGGGACAGGGTCGGACTGGGGTGTCTGGGGCCCACAGGGGGAATGGACTCTAGGGACTCACCCAACAGTTATATCCAAAATATTGTCAGTCGTTATGCCCATTATAGTGTAGCATTGACTGTAAAACACCGGCGGCTCCTGCACATCTACTGTGTACCCCCATAACTGGGATGTATAATTACGGTAGTTTATGTTAATGGGGTTCTTTGGTTAAAACAAGTTATCATCACCGATCCATGGGCTCTATAGGATAGGTGATCACCTAGGTCCAACCATTAGGAGCTATACTGATCGGAAGAATGAGGAGGTTTTATCGTTGATAGGACTTATCCCCATTTTAAAATGGAGCGGGAGGTGGGATATCTGACCGCGGCTCCATTCATTCTCTTTGGGGCTTCCAGAAAACAAAACAAGTGCAGCCACTGAGGGAATAAATGGATCAATGGTCAAGTCAGACATGCCACTCCAGTCTAATGGGGATAAAAAGTTCCCCATTTTGCTGAATGGGTCCAAGCAGTCAGACCCCCAGCAATCAATACGTTATCACTTATCCTCTATGGGGAAGTTGGGTCAATAATTAGGGCATCAAATCAAAATATACCATATACAATATGTAAGAAATAATGATAAATTGCCAAACAGAAATGCACATACATAGGGAAAAAAGTATTTAGTCAGCTACCAATTGTGCAAGTTCTCCCACTTAAAAAGATGAGAGGGGCCCCATTGTAAGGTCCGGAAAGGAGGGGGCGGAGTTCCGGCCACGCATGCGTGGTCGGAAAAAGCGGAACCGACGGACAAAAAAACGTTGCATGCAACTTTTTTTGTCCCGACAGACTGCAAAAACACGACGGATGCAATGTGTGGCAATCCGTCGCAATGCGTCGCTAATGAAAGTCTATGGAGAAAAAACGCATCCTGCGGGCAACTTTGCAGGATGCGTTTTTTCTCCAAAACGACGCATTGCGACGGAGGCCAAACGACGCTAGTGTGAAAGTAGCCTTATGTGTTCAAATATCCACTGCAGCAGATCCACGGGTCAGCTGTTGACCATGCAATAGATCAATGAAAGGGTTAATGTGGATATTGTCCGCGCTACAGATAGATGATAAATCCAAAGATGTTTCATAAAAGAAATGGTGGTTTATTCAACACGTTTCAAAGTCTTAGTGACTTCTTCATCAGAAAATACCACACAAGTATCTTTATCCCTTTATCCTGAAGGGATGTGAAGGACTGCAAGGGAAAAAAATCAAGATGGTACAAAGGTTACCTCTGGTGGGTGCCAGTGCCTGCCCCTACGCACGTTTCGGCTATCGCCTTCTTCTGGGCAAACTTCTTCTTCAAAGTTTTTTCACTAGGAGTTTTTGGCTCTTTCATGGATGCATTATCCTGTGAAGTGTGCTAGCTTAAAAATCTCCATGTACAACCTCTTTATAACATGTGGTAGGTTCCTGGGGTCAATTTTTTGGTTTCCCACTTTTTAATAGCCTGGCCTGTCTTTTTGGTTCTTTTTTGCCAATAAATGTTTGTATTTTTTATTATGATTGGCTTCTGTGTACATTTTTTCTTTTTCTGATGTTATCACTTATTCTGTAGAGAGGTGATTACTTTTTTTCACTGGAGAACCCTTGTAAGTGCATCTCTGCTGCTATGTCTCAAGTATCTAATCTCTAATGGAAATAAAGAATCTTCTTCTTAATATGAGAGAGAACAAATGACATCAATACACAACACAATCCACTATACCGAGACCAATAATACCACATTTAGGGAAGAAATACCGTCACACCATGACCAGACCACATATTACCACCACATAGTGACTGAATAATATGACATATTACCATCATATAGGGACCAAATAATACCATATACAAGGAGAAATAATGCCACACCTTGACCAGGCCACAAATTATCACCACATAGTGACCGAATACTACAAAACTGATCATGAATACAAACCACAATACTAACAACACTGTTATTGCCACCAGTGACATTATACAGAGGAGCTCTGTATACAGTGTCATTGTACAGGCAATACAGTGATCACCAATGACATTATACACAGGAGCTCTGTATATAGTATATAGTGTACAGGTAATAAAGGGATCACCAGTGACAATACCCAGGAGCTCTGTATATAGTGTCAGTGTACAGGTAATACAGTGATCACCAGTGACATTATACAGAGGAGCTCTGTATATAGTGTACAGGTAATACAGTGATCACCAATGACATTATACACAGGAGCTCTGTATATAGTGTCAGTGTACAGGTAATACAGTGATCATTGGTGACATTATACACAGGAGCTCTGTATATAGTGTCAGTGTACAGATAATACAATGATCCCCAGTGACATTATACACAAGAGCTCTGTATATAGTGTACAGGTAATACAGTGATCACCAGTGACATTATACACAGGAACTCTGTATATATTGTCAGGGTACAGGTAATACAGTGATCACCAATGACATTATATACAGGATCTCTCCCCACTCAATAAATCCATCCTGGCCCACCATATATATGCGTCCTGGCTCTGCCATATATATGCATCCTGGCTTCCCATATCTCGATCCTGGTCTCTTGTCCTGGATCCCCCATATATGAAATTCCGGCCCACCATATATATGCATCCTGGTCTCTTATCCTGCCCCCCCATAAATCCATCCTGGCCCCCATATATATGCATCCTGGCTCTACCATATATATGCATCTTGGGTCCCACATATATCTGCAACCTGGCTCCGATATATATATATATATATATATATATATATATATGCATCGTATACCCCCATATATCCATCTTGGCCCCCTTATATCCATCCTGGTCCCTTATCCTGCCACCCCCATATATCCATCCTGGCCCCCCATGTGTATCCATCCTTGCCCCTTGTCCTGGCTTCATGCACACAGAGAGAGAGAGAGGAGAAAAAAATATTCCTCTTACCTTCCTGCGCTCCCAGAGCTGGGCGGCATCCTCCTTCTCTGCAGGTCCGGTGCACTCAGTGAAATGGCCACCGACATAGCAGAGGCCGGTGGTGAATGTGTGCACCTGTCACATGCGGCGCATGACACTGACGTCATACGCCAGTGACAACCGGCTCACACTCTTCAGTATCAATCATGACGTGCGCCCCAGCGGTTCAGGTAATGAATGCTGCGTGTGGAGCGCCCCAGACACAGGGCCGCGGGTTACTCGGTACCGGTCCTCTCTGTCTCAGTTCTAGGGTTGTCACGGTGGCTGGACCCAGTCCGTGACCCTGCTAAGGGGTGTCCAATGAAAGGTGATACAAGTCTGTCAAGGTTTAGTGACGCCACCTGTGGTATTCGGTCAGGGTGACCGACGCTGCTAAGGGGTCCACTGGGGTGATGTAATGGCAGCTAGATGGAATACCTTCCCACAGGTGAAGTATATCCCCAGGGCTTCCCAGTAGTGTAGGTGGCGATGATGTGAGGTGCAGTTAATAACGAGGACACAGGGTTGCAGTCTCTTTACCTTTTTACTGAAGACTTCGGGATCCGCAATCCAGAGCACTGCTAACAGGGCTGGCTGAGTCCGGCCTGTCCGAAGGCACATCCAGAGTTCCCTTTGCAGGTGGACATCAGTGCCTACCATCTAGCACCTGTGTGTTGTAGTTCTTCCCTGCTGAGCATTCGGGATAGTCACAACTCACAACTTTCATATTCGTTCTTTCTCTCTCTCCGTCCCCCAAGTAACTATCTGTCCTTTCTGCTAGGTCCCTGCCAGGATCCCACCCCTGGCAGGTCCTCCCTTGAACTCTCCCAGGCTGCTTTCTGTTCTAACTTCCTATCGAACCCCCAGTTTTACCAGTGTGAGGAGTGGCCTAATACATAGTGCCTTTTGCTCCCCCTGGTGGCCAGAGTGTGAAGTGTAATGTGTGACTGGTCAGGTGAACTCCTTTAGTGCAATCAGACATAACATCACTCCCCTTGGTGGCAGAGCGACATTACTGCAACGACCAGGACTCTGGGGCACTGCACAACACCCTCCCCCCCCCCCCCCCCCGGTTAAATCCAGTACTCCCGGACTGGGAAAAGAAGAACAACAATACATATTAGTAACATAGTAACATAGTAACATAGTTAGTAAGGCCGAAAAAAGACATTTGTCCATCCAGTTCAGCCTATATTCCATCATAATAAATACCCAGATCTACGTCCTTCTACAGAACCTAATAATTGTATGATACAATATTGTTCTGCTCCAGGAAGACATCCAGGCCTCTCTTGAACCCCTCGACTGAGTTCGCCATCACCACCTCCTCAGGCAAGCAATTCCAGATTCTCACTGCCCTAACAGTAAAGAATCATCTTCTATGTTGGTGGAAAAACCTTCTCTCCTCCAGACGCAAAGAATGCCCCCTTGTGCCCGTCACCTTCCTTGGTATAAACAGATCCTCAGCGAGATATTTGTATTGTCCCCTTATATACTTAAACATGGTTATTAGATCGCCCCTCAGTCGTCTTTTTTCTAGACTAAATAATCCTAATTTCGCTAATCTATCTGGGTATTCTAGTTCTCCCATCCCCTTTATTAATTTTGTTGCCCTCCTTTGTACTCTCTCTAGTTCCATTATATCCTTCCTGAGCACCGGTGCCCAAAACTGGACACAGTACTCCATGTGCGGTCTAACTAGGGATTTGTACAGAGGCAGTATAATGCTCTCATCATGTGTATCCAGACCTCTTTTAATGCACCCCATGATCCTGTTTGCCTTGGCAGCTGCTGCCTGGCACTGGCTGCTCCAGGTAAGTTTATCATTAACTAGGATCCCCAAGTCCTTCTCCCTGTCAGATTTACCCAGTGGTTTCCCGTTCAGTGTGTAATGGTGATATTGATTCCCTCTTCCCATGTGTATAACCTTACATTTATCATTGTTAAACCTCATCTGCCACCTTTCAGCCCAAGTTTCCAACTTATCCAGATCCATCTGTAGCAGAATACTATCTTCTCTTGTATTAACTGCTTTACATAGTTTTGTATCATCTGCAAATATCGATATTTTACTGTGTAAACCTTCTACCAGATCATTAATGAATATGTTGAAGAGAACAGGTCCCAATACTGACCCCTGCGGTACCCCACTGGTCACAGCGACCCAGTTAGAGACTATACCATTTATAACCACCCTCTGCTTTCTATCACTAAGCCAGTTACTAACCCATTTACACACATTTTCCCCCAGACCAAGCATTCTCATTTTGTGTACCAACCTCTTGTGCGGCACGGTATCAAACGCTTTGGAAAAATCGAGATATACCACGTCCAATGACTCACCTTGGTCCAGTCTATAGCTTACCTCTTCATAAAAACTGATTAGATTGGTTTGACAGGAGCGATTTCTCATAAACCCATGCTGATATGAAGTTAAACAGTTATTCTCATTGAGATAATCCAGAATAACATCCCTCAGAAACCCTTCAAATATTTTACCAACAATAGAGGTTAGACTTACTGGCCTATAATTTCCAGGTTCACTTTTAGAGCCCTTTTTGAATATTGGCACCACATTTGCTATGCGCCAGTCCTGTGGAACAGACCCTGTCGCTATAGAGTCACTAAAAATAAGAAATAATGGTTTATCTATTACATTACTTAGTTCTCTTAGTACTCGTGGGTGTATGCCATACAAAAAGACATACAAAAAAACGAGAATCCAAAATTTTCTCAACCTCATATTCCAACTCTCCCTCAACCAACACCGGGGCAGGAGGATCAACTGAGGGAACAACGGGCACCACATATCTCGGCAACAAAGATCTATGGAAAACATTATGAATGGCAAAAGAGGTTGGAAGAGCCAAACGAAAAGACACCGGATTATTAATTTCAGAAATTTTATAAGGACCAATAAACCGAGGCTTAAACTTAGGGGAAGAAACCTTCATAGGAACATGACGAGAATACAACCAAACCAAATCCCCCACACGAAGCCGGGGACCAACACACCGACGGCGGTTAGCAAAACGTTGAGCCCTTTTCTGAGACAACGTCAAATTGTCCACCACATGAGTCCAAATCTGCCGCAGCCTGTCCACCACAGAATCCACACCAGGACAATCAGAAGGCTCAACCTGCCCAGAAGAAAAACGAGGATGAAAACCAAAATTACAAAAGAAAGGTGAAACCAAAGTAGCCGAACTAGCCCGATTATTAAGGGCAAACTCGGCCAACGGCAAGAAAGCCACCCAATCATCCTGATCAGCAGACACAAAGCATCTCAAATAGGTCTCCAAGGTCTGATTAGTTCGCTCAGTTTGGCCATTAGTCTGAGGATGAAACGCCGAAGAAAAAGACAAATCAATGCCCATCCTAGCACAAAAGGCCCGCCAAAACCTAGAGACAAACTGAGAACCTCTGTCAGACACAATATTCTCCGGAATGCCATGCAAACGAACCACATGCTGAAAAAACAATGGAACCAAATCTGAGGAGGAAGGCAACTTAGGCAAAGGTACCAGATGGACCATTTTAGAGAACCGGTCACAAACAACCCAGATAACAGATAACAGACATCTTCTGGGAAACAGGAAGATCCGAAATAAAATCCATGGAAATATGCATCAGGGCCTCTCAGGGACCGGCAAAGGCAAAAGCTACCAACTAGCGCGGGAACAGCAAGGCTTGGCTCGGGCGCAAGTCCCACAGGACTGCACAAAAGCACGCACATCGCGCGACAAGGAAGGCCACCAAAAGGACCTAGCAACCAAATCTCTGGTACCAAAAATCCCAGGATGACCAGCCAACACTGAACAATGAACCTCAGAAATCACCTTACTTGTCCATCCATCAGGAACAAACAGCTTCCCCACTGGACAGCGGTCAGGCCTATCAGCCTGAAATTCCCGAAGCACCCGCCGCAAATCAGGGGAGATGGCAGAAAGAATCACCCCTTCCTTAAGAATGCCAACCGGCTCAAGGACTCCAGGAGAATCAGGTGAAAAACTCCTAGAGAGGGCATCAGCCTTAACATTCTTAGATCCCAGAAGATACGAGACCACAAAATCAAAACGGGAGAAAAACAGGGACCATCGAGCCTGTCTAGGATTCAGCCGCTTGGCCGACTCGAGGTAAATCAGATTCTTATGATCAGTCAAGACCACAATGCGGTGCTTAGCTCCCTCAAGCCAATGTCGCCACTCCTCAAACGCCCACTTCATAGCCAACAACTCCCGATTGCCGACATCATAATTGCGTTCCGCAGGCGAAAACTTTCTGGAAAAAAAAGCACACGGTTTCATCAAAGAACCATCAGAATCCCTCTGAGAAAAACGGCCCCTGCCCCAATCTCAGAAGCGTCAACCTCAACCTGAAAAGGAAGAGAAACATCCGGCTGATGCAACACAGGGGCAGAAGTAAATCGGCGTTTAAGCTCCCGAAAGGCCTCAACAGCCGCAGAGGACCAATTCGTCACATAAGCGCCTTTCTTCGTCAAATCAGTAAGGGGCTTAACCACACTGGAAAAGTTGGCAATGAAATCGCGATAGAAATTAGCAAAGCCCAAAAATTTTTGAAGGCTCTTCACAGATGTGGGTTGAATCCAGTCATGAATAGCTTGGACCTTAACAGGATCCATTTCCATAGACGAGGGAGAAAAAATAAAACCCAAAAAAGAGACCTTCTGAACTCCGAATAGGCACTTAGACCCCTTCACAAATAAAGCATTATCACAAAGGATCTGGAACACCATCCTGACCTGCTTCACATGAGACTCCCAATCATCGGAAAAAATCAAAATATCATCCAAATATACAACCATGAATTTATCAAGATAATTGCGAAAAATATCATGCATGAAGGATTGGAACACAGATGGAGCATTAGAGAGCCCGAATGGCATCACAAGGTATTCAAAGTGGCCTTCGGGCGTATTAAATGCAGTTTTCCATTCATCACCCTGTTTAATACGAACAAGATTATATGCCCCTCGGAGGTCAATCTTAGTAAACCAACTAGCCCCCTTAATCTGAGCAAACAAATCAGAAAGCAAAGGCAAGGGGTATTGGAATTTGACCGTGATCTTATTAAGAAGACGATAATCTATACAGGGTCTCAAGGAGCCATCCTTCTTAGCAACAAAAAATAAACCCGCTCCCAATGGTGACAAAGACGGCCGAATATGCCCTTTCTCCAAAGATTCCTTAACATAGCTCCGCATGGCGGCATGCTCTGGCACAGACAGATTGAAAAGTCGGCCCTTAGGGAACTTACAACCAGGAATCAAGTTAATAGCACAATCACAGTCCCTATGTGGAGGAAGGGAACTGGACTTGGGCTCATCAAATACATCCTGGAAATCCTACAAAAACTCAGGGACCTCAGAAGAGGGGGAAGAGGAAATTGACATCAAAGGAACGTCACTATGTACCCTTTGACAACCCCAACTAGTCACAGACATAGTTTTCCAATCCAGCACCGGATTATGTTCCTGTAACCATGGAAAACCCAGTACAACAACATCATGCAGGTTATGCAACACCAGAAAACGGCAATTTTCCTGATGTGCAGGAGCCATGTACATGGTCATCTGCGTCCAGTACTGAGGTTTATCCTTGGCCAATGGAGTAGCATCAATGCCCCTCAAAGGAATAGGGCTCTGCAAAGGCTGCAAGGAAAAACCACAGCGCCTGGCGAATTCTAAGTCCATTAAGTTCAGGGCAGCGCCTGAATCCACAAATGCCATGACAGAAAAGGACGACAATGAGCAAATCAGGGTCACAGATAAAAGAAATTTAGGATGTACAGTACTAATGGTAACAGAGCTAGCGACCCTCCTAGTACGTTTAGGGCAATCAGAAATAACATGAGCAGAATCACCACAGTAAAAACACAGCCTATTCTGACGTCTGAATTCCTGCTGTTCTGTTCTAGTCAAAATCCTATCACATTGCATAGGTTCAGGACTCTGCTCAGAGGACACTGCCATATGGTGCATAGCTTTGCGCTCGTGCAAACGCCGATCAATCTGAATGGCTAGAGACATAGATTCGCTCAAACCAGTAGGCGTAGGGAAGCCCACCATAACATCTTTAAGGGCTTCAGAAAGACCTTTTCTGAAAATAGCAGCCAGAGCATCCTCATTCCATTTAGTGAGCACAGACCATTTCCTAAATTTCTGGCAGTATAATTCTGCCGCTTCCTGACCTTGGCACAGGGCCAACAGGGTTTTTCCTGCATGATCCTCAGAATTAGGTTCGTCATACAATAATCCGAGCGCTTGAAAAAATGCGTCTACATTCAGCAATGCCGGATCCCCTGATTCAAGGGAGAATGCCCAGTCCTGAGGGTCACCATGCAGCAAGGATATGATGATTTTAACTTGCTGAATGGGATCACCAGAAGAACGGGGTTTCAAAGCAAAAAACAATTTGCAGTTATTTTTAAAGTTCAAAAACTTGGATCTGTCTCCAAAAAACAAATCAGGAGTAGGAATTCTAGGCTCCAAAGCCGGAGTCTGGACAACATAATCTTGGATACTCTGTACTCTTGCAGCAAGTTGATCCACACGAGAAAACAAACCCTGAACATCCATGCCAGAGCATAAATCCTGAACCACCCAGAGATCAAGAGGGAAAAAAGTCAAAAGAGAGCACAGAAAAAAAAATGGCTCAGAATTTTTTCCTTCTTTTGAGATGCATTTAATTCATTTTTGGCCACTTGTACTGTTAATGATCTGGTGGTTTAGGAGCAACATGGGACGAGCTCTGAAGGAAGTGGTACCTGTACTGACCGCAGTCCCTAAGCTCAACACAACACTAGAAGTAGCCGTGGGATGCTCCTAACACTCCCTAGGCACCTCGTCACAGCCTGAGAACTAACTACCCCTAAAGATAGAAACAGGAAAACTATGTTGCCTCAGAGAAAATCCCCAAAGGATAGATAGCCCCCCACAAGTAATGACTGTGAGTGGAGAGGGAAAAGACATACACAGAATGAAACCAGGATGAGCACAGGAGGCCAGTCTAGCTAGATAGATAGGACAGGATGGAATACTGTGCGGTCAGTATAAAACACTACAAAAAATCCACACAGAGTTTACAAAAATCTCCACACCTGACTAAAGGTGTGGAGGGTAAATCTGCTTCCCAGAGCTTCCAGCATCACTGAATTAATTCATACTGACAAGCTGGACAAACATAGAAAGCACAGAACGGATAAGTCCACAACCTGTGGACAGAAAAGAGCAAGCAAGGACTTAGCTTTGCTGAACTGGTCAGGATAACAGGAAAATCCAAAGAGATGTGAATCCAACCAGGAACCATTGACAAGTGGCACAAGCTGAAGGAAAGAGCCAGGCTAAATAGCCGAGCAGAATAGACAATCAGTGGAAGCAGCTGCTGACAGCTAAATCCAAGGAGCAGCCATTCCACTTAAAACCACCGGAGGGAGCCCAAGAGCAGAACTCACAAAAGTGCCACTTACAACCACCGGAGGGAGCCCAAGAGCGGAATTCACAACAGCTCACATCTAATGGTTCACCCATAGATGTCGGTAGCGGGGGGCAATATCCCCTTCATGGCGTAAAGGGCTGCCACCACAATCTCGGCAGCGGAAGACCGGTCATAGATGGGATGGGGAGCGGTCACTGGAGCTGGATCGGTCGGTGGGGCAGGGTCATTTTTGGTACCTGCGTTTGATGTGGTTACACCGATGTCGATCGGCTCTGCTGATGAGGACACTGGAGTCTGCTGCAACTCTGACCACGGCTCTCCCTGTGCGATCTTCTTGCACAGCTCCGACTTCCATTTCTTCGCCGTTGCCGACCCCACGTCTGGAGTCGGGAGGTCTGACGCCTCCAGAAGCGGCAGGCTCTGGTTCGCCTCCGATGGGCATGGACGACCCCGGGTCACTCCGCCGTCGTCCTGGCACCCGCTGGTCACCGCCTCTGCTCCTCGATCTGCGGCGACACACACACGCGGCTCCTCCATTTTCTAGGATTTGAGCTCCTGCATTCCTGAGCTCGTCATCCTGCAGCCGTAGTCGGAGAGGGCGGTCGCTACTTTTGGCGCCGCTTTCGTGATCTCCTCCCATGGCCCGCCCTCTTTCTTCTCCAGCGCTTCTCGTGGCCCGGCAATGGCAGCGGTTTTGGCGGGAATCTTCGCGGCAGTTAGCAACACACAGTCTTTGCAATAAATCACAGTTCAAGCACGATTCAATCACAGTTCCAAGGCACACATGACCTGATTCTTCAGGCTTAAGTACATCCTGTTCGTGACGCCAAGTTGGAATGCCCCAGACACAGGGCCACGTGTTACTCGGTACCGGTCCTCTCTGTCTCGGTTCTAGGGTTGTCATGGTGGCTGGACCTGGTCCGTGACCCTGCTAAGGGGCGTCCAATGAAAGGTGATACAAGTCTGTCAAGGTTTAGTGACGCCACCTGTGGTATTCGGTCAGGTTGACCGACGCTGCTAAGGGGTCCACTGGGGTGATGTAATGGCAGCTAGATGGAATACCTTCCCACAGGTGAAGTATATCCCCAGGGCTTCCCAGTAGTGTAGGTGGCGATGATGTGAGGTGCAGTTAATAACGAGGACACAGGGTTGCAGTCTCTTTACCTTTTTACTGAAGACTTTGGGATCCGCAATCCAGAGCACTGCTAACAGGGCTGGTTGAGTCCAGCTGGTCCGAAGGCACATTCAGAGTTCCCTTTGCAGGTGGAAATTAGTGCCTACCAACTAGCGCCTGTGTGTTGTAGTTCTTCCCTGCTGAGCATTCGGGAAAGTCCTCACAACTTTCGTATTCGTTCTTTCTCTCTCTCCGTCCCCCAAGTATATCTGGCTAGGACGCACCCGTTTGACCGGAAGGCTCGGAGCTATTCTGGGACCCTAGAGACGCCCCTCTCCATGTTTGCCCCCTATGTCTGCTTAGGTGATATAAGGTAGACAGCCAACCTATAATCAACTGTCCTGCCGCTGTTTGAAGTAATACTTGGAGTCAGTTACTTCCTCGGCGTTCCGGCCACCGGCTACGCACCTCAGTAGGATGTTGCCAATCTCGGGGCACGACTCCTACTGGCTCCCCTTTGTGCTGTGATCTCGTTTTTCACTTCTCCACAATATCCTTTGCTTCGTGTCCTTCCTTAGGACGCCGCCGCAAGGTAGTGCAGGCGCAGCTCCTTAACGATCTGTCCTTTCTGCTAGGTCCCTGCCAGGATCCCACCCCTGGCAGGTCCTCCCTGGATCTCTCCCAGGCTGCTTTCTGTTCTAACTTTCTATCCAACCCCCAGTTTTACCAGTGTGAGGAGTGGCCTAATACATAGTGCCTTTTGCTCCCCCTGGTGGCCGGAGTGTGAAGTGTAATGTGTGACTGTGATACCTGGTCAGGTGAACTCCTTTAGTGCAATCAGACATGACATCACTCCCCTTGGTGGCAGAGCGACATTACTGCAATGACCAAGACTCTGGGGCGCTGCACGTGCACGCGCCCCTGCACGTACTCTGCTTGCGCTTCTAAAGGGCCTGCGCCCCTAAAAAACACAGACTTTTTTTTCCTTCTTCTCTTCCTCTCCTTTTTCCCACAGTCAAGGGCCCACCGGGGATTTCCCGGATACCTCGCCAGGACAGTCCAACTCCGTAGAGGGAGATTAGATAATTGGGTTTGAAACATAGAGCAACAAGTCATCTGCGTATAGAGCTAGTTTATGGTGGTGTGAGCCTATGGGTACCGTCACACTAAAACGACGCTGCAGCGATACGACAGCGATGTCGATCGCTGCAGCGTCGCTGTGTGGTCGCTGGAGAGCTGTCACACAGACAGCTCTCCAGCGACCAACGATCCCGAAGTCCCCGGTAACCAGGGTAAACATCGGGTTACTAAGCGCAGGGCCGCGCTTAGTAACCCGATGTTTACCCTGGTTACCAGCGTAAACGTAAAGTTAAAAAAAAAACACTACATACTTACATTCCCGTCGCGTCCCTCGGCGCTGTGCTTCTCTGCACTGACAGTGAGCGCCGGACAGCCGGAAAGCAGAGCGGTGACGTCACCGCTGTACTTTACGGCTGGCCGGCGCTCACAGTCAGTGTGGGAAGCTGAAGGCGAGGGACATGACCAGACACCGGGAATGTAAGTATGTAGTGTTTTTTTTTTTTTTACATTTACACTGGTAACCAGGGTAAATATCGGGTTACTAAGCGTGGCCCTGCGCTTAGTAACCCGATGTTTACCCTGGTTACCAGTGAAGACATCGCTGAATCGGCGTCACACACGCCGATTCAGCGATGTCAGCGGGAGATCCAGCGACGAAAGAAAGTTTCAAACGATCTGCTACGACGTACGATTCTCAGCGGGGTCCCTGATCACAGTAGCGTGTCAGACACAGCGAGATCGTAAGGATATCGCTGGAACGTCACGGATCGTGCTGTCCTAGCGATCAAAGTGCCACTGTGTGATGGTACCCTAACTCAACTAACATCTGGAATTTCACACAATGCTGCTGCTAAATGTTCCATCACCAATATGTATAGTAGATGAGATAAGGGACACTCTTGCCTGGACCCATTTTGAATTGAAAATGTATCAGATAGAAGGCCAATTACCCTAACTCTGGCTTTAGGATGATTGTATAAGGATAGAATTTTAGAGAAAAAGAAAGGGCCCAACCCAATTTGTCGTAAGGTGCTCTTGAAGAAAGTCCTATGCATTCTGTTGAACGCTTTTTCAGCAACAACAGAAGCAAGGCAAATTGTGATTCCCTGTTTTTTTGGATGTGAAATTAACAACGTTTTATTTGTATTATCACAAGCTTCTCTACCCTTAACAAAGCCAGCTTGATCGTTGCTAAAAATTGAGGGTAGGTAGGGGGAGAGCCGTGTTGCAATTATTTTTGAGAATATGTCTTGACATATACATTAATGATATTGCACGAATATTAAGGCAGGCATTTTATCATTTTCAGGCTTTGATAAAACCGTTATGTGAGCCTCAAGTGATTGGGAAGCAATGGGGGAGACTTCTGAGATATTATTGAACACTTTTTCTACAAATGGTTATGAATGGTGCTTTAATGGAATGGAGAAAAAATGCAAACATTATGATGTATATTTAGCATGTCCAGTAGGTGGCAGCATTGGCTTGATATACATATACATTTATTAGCAAACATATATCCAGACCTTACACTGATTTAGTATTTTAAGTTGCATAAAAACAGAAATTTACTAGTCATGTAACTTTATATTTCAAACATTTTATTGTTTTAAGTGAAACAAGATAATTCTATGTGACTTGCGAATATCTCCGATAAATGTATAATAAATTATTATAAAATATCATAAATAATTATAAATATCTGCGCTATCTAGGGTACAATCTGAAATCTAGTAGTACACAGTTTTAATACACATCTTCGCACTGCAGTAAGCGCTATCATTCATATAGTACATTATATTTAATGTATACATTTATGGCTGATGTAATGAGATATATATTGAGATTAGCCATTTAAAAAAAAAAAACACATGAAAAGTTCAATTGTAAAAATAAAAAAATATATAACAGAGATGGACTAAACAAAACCAACAAGTGAAAGATCCCACAAAAAGTAATTGTGAGTTTCTTGAGGTTGCAGCCAGAGCAGAGACAGGAAGCCAGTGGGCGCGATTACTATGGTATTATGGCTTTGTAGAAACAAAATTCTGACATTTTAATATCCAAATAATGATAAACTAGCCTGTCTGGTTTCTGTTGTTTTCAGTTGTCTGCTGATCCTTCTCCTTGAGAGTGGAAGAAAAAAAGCAATGCACTTCTGTGGTTGTCAAAGGCGAAACGCACAAAGACAATTACGCATTAATGTATCTGAGAAATGTGGGAAAGAGCCCATGGGAGAAGAGCTGGGGCAGACCACCCAACTCTATTCACATGTTTAATTACAGTTGTTAGCTCACTTCATTTGTGATCAAAGCTGAATTGGAACATATGTCTCCATTGGTGAAACGTCAGTTACGAGATCAGTACATATGGCACATTTAAAAGGCGCTGAAAAATTGTTTTAGGGAGCTGAAACAATAGGTGATCATTAGGGTGAAGGAAGGAGGCTGCTTCGATGGAGTTCATGCTGAGGACAGCGCCTATTCACAATGTGCAGACACTACTTGTAAACAGACACTGATGTTCTCATCAGGAAATGTGGAATAGACAAAGTAGAGAAAGTGCCTGGACATATCAGAAGTGAGCACATGACCAGTGCCATTCTCAACATGAAAGAGGAAATTCTTCTTATCAGATCCATGTCCTCATCCATGGGGCGCAGAGAAGATGTTACATAACAGCAATGATTGAAAGCTTGAAGGTTCACAACTTAAACTAAGCTCTGCCCAAGGTAACTGTAAGGTTAGGCTCCCACCATGATTTTTTCAAGCTGCGTATTTTTTTATGTGCAAAAATTATGGGATCTATAGAAATCTCCTGCCCTCTGTGCTTCTATTTTTTTACTCTGACCTGCTGTGTTTTTTTGAAATCTGCAATATGTCAGCTTCTCTTGCGGTAAATATGAGTTTTATTTGCGATTTTTCCACATAAACTTGAACGCATTCATACTGCAGATGCTTTTATCAAAGCTAAGGGCTCGCTCACACCATGTTATATTGGATAGCACTCGGCCTAATGTTATACTATGGGGCACTGCAAATCTGCACTTTTTTTTCTCATGACAATTTGGCAAGAGAAAGATATCTCATCGTGCTGCGAGTGGCTCCGCAAATGGGATAGCACGCACCGATTCAAGTCTATCGGTGTGTGAAAAACATCAAACGGCACTGCAAGTCTGATTTCCGCACAGAATGGAGAAGATGGAGAAAGTATGTTCTCAATCTCCTCCTGATAGTGTGCTACGTTTGTCTCACCTAAAGGTACCTTCACACTAAACAACTTCACAACGATATCGCTAGCGATCCGTGATGTTGCAGCGTCCTGGCTACCGATATCGTTGTGTTTGACACGCAGCAGCGATCTGAATCCTGCTGTGATGTCGTTGGTCGGAGCAGAAAGTCCAGAACTTTATTTAGTCGCTGGACTCCCTGCAGACATCGCTGAATCGGCGTGTGTGACGCCGATTCAGCGATGTCTTCACTGGTAACCAGGGTAAACATCGGGTTACTAAGCGCAGGGCCGCGCTTAGTAACCCGATGTTTACCCTGGTTACCATCGTAAAAGTAAAAAAAACAAACACTACATACTTACCTTCAGCTGTCTGTCCCCGGCGCTCTGCTTTCCTGCACTGGCTGTGAGCGCCGGCCAGCCGGAAAGCAGAGCGGTGACGTCACCGCTGTGCTTTCCGGCCGCTGTGCTCACAGTCAGTGCAGGAAAGCAGAGCGCCGGGGACAGACAGCGGAAGGTAAGTATGTAGTGTTTGTTTTTCTTACTTTTACGATGGTAACCATGGTAAACATCTGGTTACTAAGCGCGGCCCTGCGCTTAGTAACCCGATGTTTACCCTGGTTACCGGGGACCTCGGGATCGTTGGTCGCTGGAGAGCTGTCTGTGTGACAGCTCTCCAGCGACCAAACAGCGACGCTGCAGCGATCGACATCGTTGTCGGTATCGCTGCAGCATCGCTTAGTGTGAAGGTACCTTTAGCGGATCGGACCAAACTAAGCTGACGCTCTGACCAAACTAGATCAGCGTTTGATCGGAACATCATTAACATAATGGATCCGATTCTCTCGGGAGACCATAGCCTCTGTAACAGGGTGAAGCCAAAAGAAAGCAGCTTTATTTAAAGGACAACATGCTAAAAAAAGAGAGTCGAAAATGTGAGAAAAATGGATGTAGAATTTTGGATAACAAGAAAGGGCCCAACCCAACTTGTCGTAAGGTGCTCTTCAGGAAAGTCCAGTGCATTCTGCTAAATGCTGCTCAGTGTCGACAGAAGCAAGGCACATTGGGATTGTCTGTTTTTTTGTATGTTAAATTGACATCAAAGTTTTATTTGTGTTTTCATAAGCTTCTATACCCTTAATGAAGCCAACCTGGTTGTGGCTAAGGCTGCCGTCACACTATCAGTATTTGGTCAGTATTTTACATCAGTATCTGTAAGCCAAAACCAGGAGTGGAACAAATAGAGGAAAAGTATAATAGAAACATATGCACCACTTCTGTATTTATCACCCGCTCCTGGTTTTGGCTTACAAATACTGAGGTAAAATACTGATCAAATACTGATAGTGTGACGGCAGCCTTAAAGTTGAAGGTAGGTAGTGGGAGAGCCGGGTTGCAGTTCTTTTAGAGAATACTTTGACACTGTACATTAATTAATATTATTTTATGAAAATTATGGCAGGCCTTTGGTTCTGATTGTAAAATCTTCAATCCATCCTGAGGGGCTGCATACACAATAGATAGCTGCCAGGAGACTGTTCGGACGACATTCATCTTGCCTGACTCTCATTCACAGGAGCACGCGCTCTGCCAAGCGTGGAACAGTGGTAATTTGCAATGTTGAGAATTACACTTGAGGTTCTTTAATTAGCATATGTATATAATAATAATAATAATAATCTTTATTTTTATATAGCGCTAACATATTCCACAGCGCTTTACAGTTTGCACACATTATCATCACTGTCCCCGATTGGGCTCACAATCTAGAATTCCTATCAGTATGTCTTTGGAATGTGGGAGGAAACTGGAGTACCCGGAGGAAACCCACGCAAACACGGAGAGAACATACAAACTCTTTGCAGATGTTGTCCTGGGTGGGATTAGAACCCAGGACCCCAGCGCTGCAAGGCTGTAGTGCTAACCACTGCGCCACCGTGCTGCCCCTGTATACAATAATTCAAGAATTAATATTAAAGAACAGTTGTTTATAACCAAACAGTAAAACAGGAAAACACCACTGATTTCTATGAGAAAGACGCATCGTTTCCGAAAAGTCAACATTTGCAGGTAACATCTGTAGGCTACTTTGTCTTTTATGTTTTTTATATGCTTTACTGGATGATAAACTGTGATTTCTGTAAGGTTTGGGAGTGCTGTTTGGAGCCAAATAAATGCAGTGTTTCCCAGATTACGTGTTTCAAATATTTGTATTTGCTCCATAATAAGATGGATTATTTTATATTACTAAATTTAAATTGCACATGTGTTTGCCAATGATTTATTTTTACTCTTCTTGTGAGGCAAAAGAGTTCTTTATTAGAAGAAACTGGTGAAGTAAACTAAAACTAGCTATTATTTGTACAAAAGAACTAAGGAATTTGCTTTGTCTGAAGAACTGATTTGGGCTGATCTTGTCTGTTTATCACTCAGTTTATCTATGCGTAGTCTTAAGTATATTGTTATGGGGAGGTATGAGTTTAGACAATATTAAGTCTTCTACAATGAAAAGTTTGACAATTTTTCAGAATATGTTATGTATCAAATCCTCCTGGTCTTCAATCTTTATTGGTCCCTTTGAAGATTAAAGGGAACCTGTCAACAGGTTTTTCCCAATATAATCTAAATCCACCACCCTTAAAGAGGTTGTCCACTATTTTAACATTGATGGCCTATCCTAAAAATTGTAGACCATCAATGTCATAGTAACGGACAACCTCTTTTACTGCTCTGTTACTCTACGTTCACATTAGCGTCGCGTCGCCGTTGCGTCGGCGACGCAGCGGCGACGCAGCGGCGACGCGCCCCTATGTTTAACATAGGGGACGCGTGCGTTGTTTTGGTGGCGTTTTTCGCCACGTGCGTCGTTTCCGACGCTAGCGTCGGACGCAAGAAAACGCTACATGTAGCATTTTCTGTGCGTCCGATTTTCGTCAAAAACGACGCACGCGTCGCAAAACGCGGGCGTTTTTGCGCGCGTTTGCGCGCGTTTTTCCGTGCGTCGCCGCTGCGTCGCCGACGCAACGGCGACGCGACGCTAATGTGAACGTAGCCTTGACGCAGTTCATTGACCTGTATCTAAGCCCCCAACTACCCCTGCATGTGCCAAAAAATCAGTTCGATGAGCATGTTTTCTTTTCTTGGCTCCTCTTCAAACCCTGTAGCTGCTGTTCTCCTGGCTAGATTAATGGGGATGACGCTTCCTACTTGATCCACAGATCGCCGTGAATCTTGTACCTGCGCAGGTCTGTGTAGACGCTCTATGCTCTTCGCTTCTTAGGACAGAACCAAGTACTATACAGTGCATGCGCCAGTCACTTTCGGGGGTTAAAAGGCATTGAGTCATTTTAGGACTTTGCTCTTCCCTTAGTAGGGCAGATGTACAAGGTTTGAAGCGAACTGTGAATTACGTGAAACGTGCTATCCACATCAATCAATTCAGGAGAATGGCAGCTACAGGAATTGAGGAGGCGCTGAGAAAAGAAAATAAGACGCCCAATGAACCAGACCGCGCCATGTGCCAGAAGTATAAATAGTAATTTTTGTCACATGCAAAGGGGGAAGGGGGGGTTGGGGGCTTCAGGGGCGAACATACCACTAGTGCAACTGCACCAGGGCCCGGAGGTGGAGGGGGCCCTTACAGCCATGCAACTGTGTTGGGGCCACTCAGTCAAAATTACAGGCTGGAGTGATAGGGGCTTGGTGTCCATCATGTGGATGCCCAGAGCTGGGGAGAGAGCGCTGCGCAGAGTGCAGGAATTGAAAAAGGGGGCATGTCATATAGGGAGAGAGACGCTGGCCAATGAATGCTTTCCCCACCAAACTAATGGAAGCGCTCACTAACTGCTCTCTCTCTCCTCCTGCATGGCGTGTCCCAATGGTCAGGGCTCACCTTTAGAATTAGGGGACCCGGGAGGCACTGAAAACTGGGGACAACAGTGGAGGAAGAGCAGGACTTACAGGGGGTCTTCTACTCCCTGCATTGTTCCATTCCCAAAAGCATCCCATCACAGGTTAGAGGTGGGGGATGAGAGCTCACTGCATGGGACAGCACGGCAGCTGCAGGGGGATCATATCAGTCCTCTCTGCTGTGTTCCGATCCCCCACATTGGTTTCTGAAGCTCTCTCCAGCTGATCTCTGAACTTTGTTGTCGACCTCCTTCAAGGCTCATCTGAAAACCTAATATCATTGGTTAGTACATGTGCGTTTGTATATGTATATGTGTGTGTGTTTATGTATGTGTGTCTATCTATGTGTGTGTGTATATGTGTGATTGCATATGTGTGTGCATATGTGTGTATGTATATGTGTGTGTGTATGTATGCGTTTATGTACAGTGAGGAAAAAAAGGATTTAGTCAGCCACAAATTGTGCATGTTCTCCCATTGAGAGGCCTGTAATTGATATCATAGGTAGACCACAACTATGAGAGTCAAAATGAGAAAACAAATCCAGAAAATCACCTTGTCTGATTTGGCAAGATATATTTTGCAAATTATGGCAGAAAATAAATATTTGGTCATTAGCAAAAGTTCATCTCAATATTTTGTTATATATCCTTTGTTGGCAATGACAGTGGTCAAACGGTTTCTGTAAAGGCCCCGTCACACATAGCGAGATCGCTGCTGAGTCACAAGTTTTGTGACGCAACAGCGATCTCAGTAGCGATCTCGCTATGTGTGACACGTACCAGCGATCAGGCCCCTGCTGTGAGATCGCTGGTCGTGTCGGAATGGCCTGGGCCATTTTTTGATCGTTGAGGTCCCGCTGACATCGCTGAATCGGCGTGTGTGACGCCGATTCAGTGATGTCTTCGCTGGTAACCAGGGTAAACATCGGGTAACTAAGCGCAGGGCCGCGCTTAGTAACCCGATGTTTACCCTGGTTACCATCGTTAAAGTAAAAAAAAACAAACGCCACATACTTACCTACCGCTGTCTGTCCCCGGCGCTCTGCTTCTCTGGTCTGGCTGTGAGCGCCGGGCAGCCGGAAAGCAGAGAGGTGACGTATATATATATGGGTATATGTGTATGTATGTATAGAATGTATGTGTATCTGTGTGCATGTACGTACGGTATATGTATGATATATATGTGTGTATCTCTGTGTGTATGTATGTAAAGTATGTGTTTGTATGTATGATATATGTGTATGTATGTATATATATGTATGTATGTATATATGGTATGTGTGTGTATATATGTATATATGTATATTGTAGTGTGGCTAAAGGTTGTATAGTTGACGGGAGGTATGTGTCACATAGGCGGCTTGTCGCTGTGATGTAACCCGGAGTGTTTTCTTTGATGCACATAAAGCAATGGGAGGGTCTGACTACCCATATACCTCACTCCTGGGTAAGGGGCATAACCATACCTATCTATATGTGTTTTAGGACCTGTGGTGATGTCATAAGCACATGTCTAATCATGTGATGGGTTCCTGGGTGTGGTTAGATCTCTAAAATAAAGGCTAATGCTTAACACAGGAGGTGTGTGTGTGGAGGTAAAAGCCTCCAGATTGTGTTAAGGCTCCAGGACTGAGCCTGAAGGACTGGACACTTGTATTTTTTGTATCTTTTCCTGAGATAAAGGCTATTTGTTTTCTGTTTTTGCTATGTGGTTTATGGAGCAATAAACCCTGTGAACGTTTAATGGAACGTGCCTCCTGAGTGTCAGCCGTGGCACCTGAGCGAGTACAACCCCTACAATATGTATATATATGTATGGTTCTGTGTGTATATGTGTGTATGTATGGTACAGTATATGTGTATGTATATGTCTGTGTGTATGTATGTACGGTAATGTGTATGCATATGTGTATGGATGTACATTACATGTATGTTTATATGTGTGTATGTACGGTATATGTGTATGTATGTGTGTGTATGTATGTATAGTATATGTGTATATTTGTGTGTGTGTTTGTGTGTATGTGTGAACATATTCGTTTTCAAGTTCATATATGATACTGTAATTATAAAGAATTGGATCAACCTGGCTCTTTAAAGGTCACTTGAGATTCGACCACTGGGCCCCCCAGAGGTTCTGAGAACAGCAGCCTGCAGTGTCATCCTGAATGGAGCAGAGTTGTACATGCTCTGCCTCTGAGTGTTATAGCAATGAATAGAGCAGATACCATATGATACAGATACCAGACATATAATGTAATATAATAAATACATGGTTGGGCTCTGCCAACTCCAGTAGTTAACACGCAACCACAATTATGTGCTTTGTACACTTGCTGCCATGTGCCAATTAGAGTGTCAGCCATGTCTTCCAGTGTTCTATTTACTGACATAGCTGACACGCTAGTTGTCATTTGACTACAAGTATGTCGGATTTATTTATATATAAATAGTCTATGTCAGTGAGGTGAAGTGAGAAAAATATTGGCATAGATTAAATTTATGGGATCAAATAACTAAAAATTGCCCCTTTTGCTATGAAGACCCTAAAACTTTGTGGTGCAAGCAATTACCTTCAAAAGTCACATTCTTAGTGGAAAGAATTCCAACTGTGCCACATGGTCTGTCAGTATATTCACACCTTTTCTGAAAGGCCACAGCAGCTGCAACACCATTAAGCAAGAGGCACCACTAACCAAACACCATGAAGACTAAGGAGATCTCCAAACAAGTCAGAGACAAAGTTGTTGAGAAGTACAAGTCAGAGTTCAGTTATAAAAAAAATCCCAATCTTTGATGATCCCCTGGAACACCATCAAATCCATTATAATCAAGTGGAAAGAACATGGTGCCACAACATACCTGTCAAGAGAAGGCCGCCCACTAAAACTCTCATCCCGGGCAAGGACATTAATCAGAGAGGCAGCACAGAGACCAAATGTAACCCTGAGGGAGCTGCTGAGTTCCCAAGCAGAGACTGGAGTATCTGTCCATACGACCACAATAAGCATTACATTTCGTGGAAGTGGCCTTTATGAAAGAGTGGGCAGAAAAAAAGCATTTACTTGCACACAAAAATTGTAATTGTAAGACTCATTTTGTGTTTGCCAAAAGACATGTGGAAGACAATCCAAATATATGGAGGAAGGTGGTCAGGTGAGACCAATATTGAGCAATTTGGCCACCAAGGTAAACATTATGTCTGGCGTCAAACCAACACAGCTCATCACCCCAAGAACACCGTCCTGACAGTGAAACATGGTGGTGGCAGCATTATGTTGTGGAGATGTTTTTCGACAGGAGGGTCAGGGAAAATAGTCCGAGTCGAGGGGAAGATGGATGGTGTGAAATATCCCTATATTCTTGAGCAAGACCTGTCAGTGAATTGAAACTGGGACGGAGGTTCACATACCATCAAAGCAATGACAAGAAAAAATTTGCTAAAGCAACACTCGAGTGTATTAAAAATAACAAAAAAAAAACAACAATATCCCTCACCTGTCCGTTGTTCTGTCTCATGCCATAATCCATGTCTGGGGATAAATAGTTTTCAACCTGGACGGCGCCAAGATGCAACCGTCCAGGCTGAGAACCACTGGGAGAATAAGCTGCTGCCAGCACAGCAACAGTGAGCAGGGGTGACCTCATCAAGTGGTTACCACATGAATAGGACAGAGTTCTAGCTGCTGGAACAATGAAGGTTCCTATTGAATGATTGTGTACTGGAAAATTGTCCATCTTTTCATGAAACAATATGAAATTGAACTGAAATTGAATATGAAATTGGTACTGATTCATGATTTTTGGTTTTTAATTAAGTTTAATTTTTTGTTGTGCTGTTCATTGCCTTTTTTTGCATCAATTACTTAAAAATGATGCACGTGGTTCACAAATTGTGCACAAAGTTAAACTTAATCTTGGTTTTCTGTCTTTAGCCAGCAGAGATCGTCAAATGACAGAATATGCCCCATACAAAATAACAACTAAAGTCCCAGATAAGATCCTTTAAGGCCACGGTCACACGGTCAGTATTTGGTCAGTATTTTACCTCAGTATTTGTAAGCCAAAACCAGGAGTGGGTGATAAATGCAGAAGTGGTGACATGTCTCTACTACACTTTTCCTCTGATTGTTCCACTCCTGGTTTTAGCTTACAGATACTGTACTGAGGTAAAATCCTGACTAAATACTGAATGTGTAAGGCTAAGTTCACATTTGCGTTGTGTGGTGCTGCGTCGGCAACGCAATGCACAACGCATGCGAAAACGCATGCAAAACGCAAATTTTTGTGACGCATGTGTTCATTTTTGCATGATTTTTGGCGCAGAAAAAAATGCATCATGCAGCGTCCTCTGCGCCCTGACGCTTGCGCCACAGTAACGCCTGCGTCACAACACGCAAGAGCAACGCTTGTCCATGCGCCCCCAAGTTAAATATTGGGGCGCATGACGCATGGGTCGCCGCGGCTGCACCCGATGCAACGCTAATGTGAACGTAGCCAAAGCGTGGCCTAACAGCAAGGGGAGGACTTCATGCAATGCTATTCTTGTCTTGCAATCTAATAAAATTGCGCCTGTATGAACTGAGCCCAAGAACAATTCTGCTGCTGTGAGTATTAGGAGTACTCTGTAATAGATTAGCACTTTTACCATCATTGATATTACACAGTACAGATTTAACTGTATCTCCATTATTTTACACTATAAACAATCTCAACCATCCCCCCTTCCTCCTACAAAAAAAGCCTCACACACAAAAACAAAGCCAGATACTATCAATGGAAATTCTGCACAGTGATTCCAGAATATTTTCATTCCTTTTTCTATTGCACTTGTAGCGCAGACACAGGAAACGTCATGTGTCACTTGTCATTACATTTCCCTTTCCCTGTTCCCCAGTCTTAACCCCTACTCTTCCTGTCGGCTTGTTAAGTTTCTGACTTTTGACATGAATGTAGCACAGAATATCTGATGGTTCTCTCTGTTTAACAATGTCTATAAATACAACATACCATTACACATATAAGGTGATGAGAGAAGGTTTCAGGAAAGTTTCTGTTTGTCCTAATTTCACCTCGGATGTTATCTCCTTTTTTGATTTTCTTCAAGACTTATATGAGATGGTTTTGACATTGATCAGATGACTATTTTCTTGAAATGCAAAGAATTCCTTTGTTTAATAACTGTTTTGCTCATTACTCTGTTTGGAAAATTATTTTTTCTAGATGTAACTTTTTTGGAAGTTTACATAAGTTAGTTTGTTAATGAGGCCCCCCCCCCAAAAAAAAAAAAAAAAAATTCACAACAATCCCAAAAAATGCAAATCTCTCCTTAGCTGTAGATGTGTACTAGATGAAGCACCTCCAGAAATAGTGTTGTGTCTAAGGCTAAATTCACTAGTGTTCTGGGAAAGCTCTTGGAATATTTGCCAAATGTGTCCGCAGAGGTACCTAACACTGTCCATAAGAGTGTCTCTTTAGATTCTGTTGGCCTGGTAGAAGAGATGGTGTGAGTTTATTCTCACATCCCATTTTATCGGCCATGACAGGTCCATAGCTACTGGATGATGGAGTACAACCTCATACCTGGCTGTGTCGGCAGCACTTCTTTTGATTAACTGACCTGGCGCGACATCCTAGCATTGGGGATGCTGTCCCAGGCTAACTAATCAAAAGAAGAGCCGCGGACACCAGCAGGAAGAGGGCTGTACTCCTTTTCCCATCTGGTGGCCCATGAAAGGAGATCTGTGAATAAATTTACACCAACTCTTGCTGGTATACATTGACATACCTTTTATTTGAACTTTATGGAATGCTAAGTAGAACGTTTTCTTTCCTGTACACAGTGCAGCATAGGGTTTTTTAATCTTGGATGGCTACAGTGCATTGTTTGCCACTGAATATCCATATGTACATCTGACAAAAGATTCGGACATTACGCAAACTCATTACAGGTCTCTTTCTTCCATTCTTTTGCAACTGCTTAATAAAAAAAGCTGCCACCCACCCTCAAAGCATGTAGGCTTAGTAGATATCTACACAAGAATGGAAAATCCATTGCTAATCCAAATGCAAATTGCACTTGAAATCTGGTGTGAATCAGCTGCAAAATCCGCAGGTGTAATATGCGACATTTATGCCTCTACTTTAAAATGGCTTATACTTCATCACATAGGGGTTACATTCACTATAGATTATAAAATCCACACTACAGGCCTACTGTATGTCCCATAGATAGACTTGATGAAGATGGTAGGATGCTGTGAGATTTTCAGATATTTACAACATTTTTAAAGAAGCCCTCCCACTAACCTTTTTATGTACGTGCACGTAATGTTGTGTCAGTGCGTTAATACACTCAGCTACTGCCGTTCTTCTTCGCTTCTCAGCAACGTCACCCCAATTCCGACTAGATGGCTCGTTTTATGCGCTCTGCAAGACCTGGAAGTCTTTTTTACAGTGAAAGTCTATGAAGCCTCATTTTGAAGCTCCATAGACTTGAATTGTAAAAGAGACTTCTGGATCACTCAGAGCACAGTGTGACCTGGAGAGTCTGCAGAGGGGTGACGTTACAGAGAGGAACAATGCTGAACACTGGAGAAAGCGGTAGGCGAATATGTTAACACTCCCACACTACACTCCCTGAAGTTATGTCGCTTATCCATGTTATGTAAATAAAAGCTTATAACCTGATGTTAAATTCATCCATTGGTTGTATAAATTATTCTTTTGAAAAGCTGAAACCCTCCGAAATGTGGTTTAGGTTAAGAAAATAAATTGGCATCAATGCAGAAATATTGATCAGTTAATGGACACAGAATGGTCAGATTTTGGCAAGACAAAAGTTTTGTCACCTGGTCATATAATGCACCCAATCCTAGTTTACATCCTCACCTGTGCTCAGTAAATGACCATGTTAATTAGTATGTATGTATAAAAAGAAACCCAGCACCCCAGACCTTCACTTGAACTGTAACTTGAGCTCTGACAACATGCCAAAAATCCACCCTGCAACCAAAGCCTGGATTATCAAGAGACTGAAGACCAGATCCACTGCAGAGTTGGCTGGCACCTTTAATGTTTCTCAGCGTCAAGTACAAAAAATTAAAAAAAGATTTGAAGAGACTGGAGATATGTTTGACAAACAACAAGTCCGGCAGACCCCGCAAGACAACTGCTCAGGAGGAACGTTTGTTGGTTAGAAAATCCAAAGTAAACCCCTCTTCCACTGCAGCAGAGCTCCAACAGGCCTTGTCACCTAAAGTCCCTGTGTCAACTAGAACAGTTTGCAGGATTCTGTCTCGCAATGGCCTCCATGGTCGAATCAGTGCCCAGAAGCCAGCACTAAACAAAAGGCAAATAAAAAACCGTGTGGAATTTGCAAAGTCCCACAGCCTGCTAAACAGATGGATGCTGGAAAAGTGGCAGAAGGTGGATTTCTCTGATGAATCTTCAGTAGAATTACACCACAGCCACCGCATAGTGCAGGAGACCTACTGGAGCCCGTATGGATCCAAAATACCCCCAGAAAACAGTTACATTTAGTGGTGGAAAGATCATGGTCTGGGGTTACATTAAGTATGGGGGTGTGCGAAACATTTGCAAGGTGGAAGGCAATATCAATAGCCTAAAATATCAAGAAGTATTAGCTACCTCTTATATTCAAAATCATAAAAGGGGTCAAATTCTGCAGCAGGATGGTGCTCCATCTCATACATCCATCTATACAACAAAGTTCTTCCAGGCAAAAAATATCAAGGTGCTCAAGGACTGGCCAGCCCAGTCACCAGACATGAACATCATTGAGCATGTTTGGGGTAGGATGAAAGAGGAAGCTTGGAAGACAAAGCCAAAGAATCTAGATGAACTCTGGGAGGCATGTTAGACTGCATTCTTTGCTATTCCTGATGACTTCAATAATAAATTGCATGAATCATTGTTGAACCGCATGGATGCAGTCCTTCAAGCTCATGGAAGTCACACAAAATATTAAATATGACTCTAGTAGAACCACAACTTCATTCACCAATGTTATGCAACATATATTTGTATTGTAAGTTAATTATTTGTTTTAATATCACATTACTTTCTGTGGGCAGCAAAACTTTTGTCTTGCCAAAACCTGACCATTCTGTGTCCATTAACTGATCAATATTTCTGCATTGATGCCAATTTATTTTCTTAACGTAAACCACATTTCGGAGAGTTTCAGCTTTCAAAAGAAATGCCTCTCAATCAGCCAAACCAGATCTCCACTTTGCACTGACGAGGGGCAGTACCCCTAAACACAGTGTCTGCAAATTGAGATTCTGGTTTGGCTATTATCCTAAGTCATGTGACAAGGCTCGATAAAGGGTTGACATTGACTGTTAGGATTGCTACTTCCAATAGGTGGCACTAGAGTTCTAGTCCTCTTCCTCTCTGAAGAGACAATTTGCATATTTCCCAGAGGAGCATTGTGGCTTAAGTCTCCTCACCTCGACATGCTTATCATGTCACTCTCCGCAAGGAGAAACGATACTTCTTGGATCCCAGCTTTCAAAAGAATAATTTATACAACCAATGGATGAATTTAACGTCAGGTTATAAGCTTTTATTTACATAACATGGATAAGCGACATAAGTTCTGTCAGGGAGTGTACATTACATGCACAGATTTAGTGAAAAACAAACTGCATGGGAGGACTGTGTAAAGAAGCACTCCCACTAACTTTTCTATCGATTAAATGCATGTATGTGCATGGATTGCAGTGAGAGCGCAATAATATACTCACCAACCACTGGTATCTCAAGAGTCCTGCGCCATTCTTCTGCTATTTCGAATGATGTCACTGCTCTGCTATTATCCACGTGACTGAGAAGTGACTTTTACAATGTAAGCAAATGGAGAGTAAGAGCAAGGCTTCCATTGAAAAAGAGACTTCTGGGTCATGCAGAGCACAGAGTGACCTGGAGAGTCTCAAGAGGGGCAACGTCACTGAGAAGAGAAGAAGACCAGCGCTGGATCCCGGAGAGAACAGAGGTAGGTGAGTATATTAAAACACTCAAACTAAGCTACTTGCTTCCACACACTGAATGAAAATTTAGTGGGACTGCTTCTTTAATTCAAAGTGTAGAGACATTTTAGAAGATTTGATTTGTTGGGGTCTAAATCCTCACTGCTCCACTGGTCACTAAACAATGGAGCAGAAGCACACCTGCAACACTTAAAATGGACTCCATAGATTTTCTATTGGGCCCATCATCTGTCTCAGAGGAGAGCAGCCTTAGGGTAGGGATTTCAGTTCCTTCTTTTTAGCAATCAGTAAGGTGTCGGCACCTAGACGCTACTAATCCAAACTTTTGGTATACCTCTATGATATGTCAACTTCTGAATTAAATTATAATAAGCTGTGCCGTCTTCTGCAACCCCCCCCCCCAAAAAAAAACATTAGTGACTTCATCACAACGGAGGATCTGTGAGGGATGGTCTGGGTACTACCACATGCCAAACCACTGGTCCATTTTCCATTTTGTAGATGTCTGGTACCATTCTGCTTCCTAAAATAGCTGTAAGGAAGCTGCTCTGATGAGTTTCCCAAAAAGCTAAGCAGAGAACATAGACACAGCCATAAGACAGCATGGGGCTACTATTGATAAATAAATGGAATATTTATTCACGGAAATTCTGAATAGCAGTAATTCCAAAATTACTATTGAACTTGGCTGTTTGAGGGAACCTTAAAGAACATTGCTGAAGGAGTTTATCCACCACAAGCAGTAAATTGCAATCACCCACTTGAAATATTATATTCTTTAGAATTGGTTTCCAGGGAAAGAACTTTTGTTTGTGTTTGTGATCAGTAGCTATGTGGTAGAAATAGAATAATGTGGGCATGTAGGGTCAGAAAATACACTCAAAACGTTGGCTGATATACTGAAAATATTTTCTATCTCCTTTTGAAGTCAATAATAAAGGATTAGTATAGGTTAATACACAATTTATTGAAATGACTACTTTTACTTATACACTCTTGTACTTAAAGGGATTGCCACTATGGAAAGAGATGACATCAGAGGCCCCCCACCACCTTAACTGCAATGCTATGCATTCTAAGATACCCCTTAAAAGGTAGTACTTTAAAGAGAAAATCAAATCAAATATTACTTATATTAGGCATGTATCATGGGCAACACAATAGCTCAGTGGCTAGTATTAATGCCTTGCAGCCTTTGTGTATTTGGCTGACTTCGGATAAATTAGATTGTGAGTCCCATTGGAAAATGGACTGATATGCATGCCGACAATCTGCCATAGGGAAAATAAGGATTTAATTCACTGCTAATTTTGCAAGTTTTTCCACCTACAAAAAATGGAGAGGTCTGTAATATTTATCGTATTTACACTTCAACTGTGAGATACAGAATCTAAAAATAAAAACCAGAAAATCACATTGTATGATTTTTACATAATTAAGGCCGGTTTCACACTTGCTTTGGGCAGAGCTGCGGAGGGCTGCGTAGTTCCTCCGTTAAGCCCCACCAATTGCCGCACCTCTTCCATTCAGCTCCGCCTACGTCTGCATGCGTCCCTATCTTTAACATTGGGTACACAGGCCATGCTAATGTATGCAGATGCATCCGCATGCGTCGTTTTGACGCTTCGCCGAACGCAACATGTTGCATTTTGCTACGGTCAGCACAGCGTCAAAGCGAAGCATGCGGAGGCATCTGCATACATTCGCATGGCCTACGTACCCAATGTTAAAGATAGGGACGCAGGATGCATGCCGGCGTAGGCAGAGCTAAATGGAAGAGGTGCAGCAGCAGGTGGGGCTTAATCAAGGAACTACGCAGCCCTCCGCAGCTCTGCCCTAAGCAAGTGTGAAGCCAGCCTAATTTGCAGGAAATAAGTATTTGATACAATAGAAAAGCAGAACTTAACCCCGTAGTGACTGGGCCAAATTTTTAAAACCTGACCAGTTTCAATTTATGTGGTAATATCTCTGGAATTCTTCAACAAATCCCAGTGATTTTGAGATTTTTTTTTCGTGGCACATTATAATTTATGATAATGGTAAATTTAGGTCAATATGTTTTGTGTTTATTTATAAACACAAAACAAAATTTGACAAAAAGGTAAAAAAAGGTGCAATTTTCAAACTTTGAATGATTATCCCTTTAATCCAGATAGTCATACCACAGAAAAACATTAATAAATAACATTTCCCTCATGTCTGCTTTACACCAGCACCATGTGTAAAATGTTATGTTATTTTGTTTGCATTTTGAGAGGTTTAACCCCTTAGTGACAGAGCCAATTTGGTACTTAATGACCGAGCCAATTTTTACAATTCTGACCACTGTCACTTTATGAGGTTATAACTCTGGAACGCTTTAACGGATCCCACTGATTCTAAGATTGCTTTTTGTGACATATTGTACTTCATGTTAGTGGTAACATTTCTTCGATATTACTTGCGATTATTTATGAAAAAAATGGAAATATGGCGAAAATTTTTAAAATTTTGCAATTTTCAAACTTTGTATTTGTATGCCATTAAATCAGAGAGATTTGTCACAAAAAAAGTTAATAAATAACTTTTCCCACATGTCTATTTTACATCAGCACAATTTTGGAAACAACATTTTTTGGAGTTATAAGGGTTAACAGTTGACCAGCAATTTCTCATTTTTACAACACCATTTTTTTTAAGGACCACATCACATTTGAAGTCATTTTGAGGGGTCTATATGATAGAAAATAACCAAGTGTGACACCATTCTAAAAACTGCACCCCACAAGGTGCTCAAAACCACATTCAAGAACTTTATTAACCATTTACGTGCTTCACAGGAATTGAAACAATGTGGAAGGAAAAAATGAACATTTAACTATTTTTTGCAAACATTTTACTTCAGAACCATTTTCTTTTTATTTTCACAAGTGTAAAAACAGAAATTTAACCATAAAATTTGTTGTGCAATTTCTCCTGAATACGCCGATACCCCATATGTGGAGGTAAACCACTGTTTGGGCGCACTGCAGAGCTTGGAAGCGAAGGAGCGCCGTTTGACTTTTTCAATGCAGAATTGGCTGGAATTGAGATTGGATGCCATGTCACGTTTAGAGAGCCCCTGATGTGCCTAAACAGTGGAAACCCCCAACAAGTGACATCATTTTGGAAACTAGACCCCTTATGGAACTTATCTAGATGTGTGGTGAGCACTTTGAACCCCCAAGTGCTTCACAGAAGTTTATAACGTAGAGCCGTGAAAATAAAAAAATCACATTTTTTCTACAAAAATGATATTTTTGCTCCCAAATTTTTATTTTCACAAGGGTAACAGGAGAAATTAGACCACAAAAGTTGTTGTGCAATTTCTCCTGAGTACGTCGATACCCCATATGTGGGGGTAAAGCACTGTTTGGGCGCACCGCAGAGCTTGGAAGAGAAGGAGTGCCGTTTTACTTTTTCAATGTAGAATTGGCTGGAATTGAGATCGGACGCCATGTCGCGTTTGGAGAGCCCCTGATGTGCCTAAACAGTAGAAACCCCGACAAGTGACCCCATTTTGGAAACTAGACCCCCCATGGAACTTATCTAGATGTGTGGTGAGAACTTTGAATGCCCAAGTGCTTCACAGAAGTTTATAATGCAGAGTCGTGAAAATAAAAAATATTTTTTTTTCCACAAAAAAGATTTTTTAGCCCCCATGTTTTTATTTTCACAAGGGTAACAAGAGAAATCGGACCCCAAAAGTTGTTGTCCAATTTGTCCTGAGTACGCTGGTACCCCATATGTGGGGGTAAACCACTGTTTGGGCGCACGGCAGAGCTCGGAAGGGAAGGAGCACCGTTTTGGAATGCAGACTTTGATACAATGGTCTGCGGGCGTTATGTTGCGTTTGCAGAGCCCCTGATGTACCTAAACAGTAGAAACCCCCCACAAGTGACCCCATTTTGGAAACTAGACCCCCAATGAACTTATCTAGATGTGTGGTGAGAACTTTGAATGCCCAAGTGCTTCACAGAAGTTTATAATGCAGAGTCGTGAAAATAAAAATATATTTTTTTCCACATGAAAGATTTTTTAGCCCCCAAGTTTTTATTTTCACAAGGGTAACAGGAGAAATTGGACCCCAAAAGTTGTTGTCCAATTTATCCCGAGTATGCTGATGCCCCAAATGTGGGGGTAAACCACTGTTTGGGCGCACGGCAGAGCTCAGAAGGGAGGGAGCAAAATTTGACTTTTTGAGCGCAAAATTGGCTGTTGTGTTTGGAGACGCCCTGATGTACCTAAACAGTGGAAACCCCCCAATTCTAACTCTAACCCTAACCCCAACACACCCCTAACCCTAATCCCAACCCGATCCATAATCCTAATCACAACCCTAACGATAATCACAACCCTAACCCCAAAACAACCCTAACCATAACCCTAATCAAAACCCTAAATCCAACACACCCCTTAATCCTAATCTCAACCCTAACCTCAAACCTAACCCTAATCCCAATACACCCTTAACCCTAATCCCAACCCTAACCTTGACCCTAATCTCAAACCTAAACCTAATCCCAAACGTAACCCTAATGCCAACCCTAACCCTAATACCAACCCTAATCCAAACCCTAACCCTAATCCCAACTCTAGCCCTAAATTTAGCCGCAACCCTAGCCCTAACTTTAGCCCCAACCCTAGCCCTAACTTTAGCCCCAACCCTAACCTTAACCCTAATTTTAGCCCCATCCCTAGCCCTAACCCTAACTTTAGCCCCAACCCTAACCCTAGCCCTAAGGCTACTTTCACACTTGCATCGTGTGGCATCCGTCGCAATCCGTCGTTTTGGGCAAAAAACGGATCCTGCAAATGTGCCCGCAGGATGCCTTTTTTGCCCATAGACTTGTATTGCCGACGGATGGCCATACGTCGCATCCGTCGTGCACTGGATCCGTTGTGTTTTGGCGGACCGTCGTCAGAAAAAAATGTCCAATGTAACCTTTTTTTGTACGTTGCGTCCGCCATTTCCGCGCATGCGTGGCCGTAACTCTGCCCCCTCCTCTCCAGGACTTAGACTGGGCAGCGGATGCATTGAAAAACTGCATCCGCTGCCTACATTGTGCACAATTCTCACAACGTGCATCGAGCCGACGCATTGCGACGGCCCCGTACCGACGCAAGTGTGAAAGAAGCCTAACCCTAGCCCTAACCCTAGCCCTAACCATAACCCTAAATTTAGCCCCAATCCTAACCCTAACCCTAAATTTAGCCCCAACCCTAACCCTAACCCTAAATTTAGCCCCAACTCCTCTCTCCTGCCGGCCGGCAGATGGCGGCAGATGGCGGGTGCACTGCGTATGCGCCCACTATTTTCTTTCCCGATGAAGAAGCCGGCGGGCAGGAGGGGACGCAGGAGGACCCAGGGACACCTGTAAGTATGATAGGGTCCCCGAATCCCCCTATTTCTCTGTCCTCTGATGTGCGATCACATCAGAGGACAGAGAATGATAGATCGCTTTTTTTTTTGCGACCGCAAAGTAAACAGTTAATTACTGGCGATCGCAAAACAGGGGTCGGTAAAAACCAACCCCGATCATGTTCTTTGGGGTCTCGGCTACCCCCAGCACCCGAGACCCCAAAGATCCTCCATGTGCCGGCCGGCGGGCGCACTGTGCATGCGCCCGCCATTTTTTTGCCGGAAAAAGATGGCGGCGCCCATCGGGAGCCATGAGGAGCACCGGGGGAGACAGGTGAGTATCGGGGGGCTATCGGGGACCCCATTTCTCTGTCCTCTGATGTGCGATCACATCGGAGGACAAAGAAATTAAAAGGCAAATCGCGGATTGTTTGTTTTTGCGATCGCCGGTAAACGGTTAATTACTGGCAATCGCAACTCGGGGTCGGTAAAAAAACCCCGAATCATGTTCTCTGGGGTCTCGGCTACCCCCCGGCAATCGAGACCCCAGAGAAAATCCGACTCTGGGGGGCGCTATTCACTTTTTCCACAGCGCCGTTAATTAACGTCGCTGTGGTTTAAGTACCCTTAACTGCCGCCGTTAAAAGGCGTATCGGCGGTCGTTAAGGGGTTAAAAATGTAGCAGCAATTTTTAATTTTTTCAAGGAAATGTACAACATTCATTTTTTTAGGGACCTATCCAAGTTTGAAGTGACTTTGAGGGTCCTATATATTGTAAGACCCCCAAAAGTGATACCATTTTAAATACAGCACCACTCGACTTATTGGAAAATTCTGTCAGGCAGTTTATTAACCCTTGAGCTGATATTAGGAATTAGTGTAAAGTGACATGACAGAAGTGAAAAATTGTATTTTTACCACATAAATGTCGTTAACTTCTGGACAGGCTGCTGTAGCCGGCAGATTCCAAGTACGCTATTTGGCCATGAATTGCCATGGCAAAAATCAGGACAGCACAATCATGATCTCTGGTTGCCGATGGGGTTATATAGAATGCACCCACACTCTGTTAACCATTTATATGATGTAATCACTTTTGACAGCAGCATCTAAGGAGTTAAAAACATATGGACGTGACGGCACTGGTCTTGGCTGATACAACAAGTTGTCAGCTATAGTGTAAAGCTCACAGCTGCTGGATTGTCACCTGTATGGGGAGGCTATTCTCTTATATCTCAGGTCAGTAAAAAGATGTATTGGCGCTCCTTAAGGGGTTAATATTTGGTACAGAAACCTTTGTTTGCAATTACAAAGATCAGACTTTTCCTGTAGTTCTTGACCAAGTTTGCACACACAGCAGCAGGGATTTTGGCCATGTCCTCCATAAAGATCTTCTCCAGATCTTTCAGGTTCCTGTGTGTTTTGGGTCATTGTCATGCTGGAAAACCCAGTCACAACCCATGTTCAATGATCTTACTGAGGAAAGGAGATTGTTGGCCAAAATCTGGTGGTATATCTCCCTATCCATCCTTCCTTCAACAAAGTCATCCTGTCCCCTTTGCAGAAAAACACACCCAAAGAAGTACGATGTTTCCCCACCATGCTTCACAGTTGGGACAGTGTTCTTGGGGTTGCACTTGCACTCAGTCACATGCGTACATTGTCCCAGCGGTAGCGTGCCTTTTTGTCTGCTTTCCTGTCCCTCTGGGTTCTCTCTGATTTGTTGGAGGTTTCTTTCTTGAGAATCCATATAAAGAGAGACAGAGTCAAGTTCCAACTTAAAACAAATGATTTTACTTAGCTCTTTTCTCAGCTCGTCCAGTTCACATTTAGGTACAGCACAAGATACTTCACAAGACATATAATTTTCTGTCCCTGTGCTCTTCTTTAGGAATACCACCAGGTTTCACCGTTGTCCCCTGTACCGCAGCACTTGATCTGACCAGTCTGACTAACTGTAGGAGTTCCCGGTCTGTTTTGCCCCAGACACGCAAGCGTCTTCCTAAGTAGCTGCCATCATGACAAAGCTGCCCTGTGTTCCTCTGCTTCTTGGCAATCGTTACTCCTAGGCCCTGGACGAGGTGGGCTCCTTTACTTGAAGAACGTTACATGGTTCAACTGACCTGCACGGGCTCTGAGGCCCTTCTTACTAAACGCAGGAAGCTCTCTACACCTTACACAGTTGGCCCCTCCTATAGTAACCAATCTCTATCTTACTCTTACTGCTATTCCTACAATGCCCCCTCTAGTGGGCTAAATCAACCACTATATATATATGCACAGCTCTGGCAAAAATTGAGAGACCACTGCAAAATGTTCAGTTTGTCTGATTTTTAGGTATATTTTTGAGTAAAATGTAAATTGTTCATTCATTCTTTAAGCTTCTGACAACATGTCTCTGAATTTCCAAGCAATACATTTTGTATTTTTTTTCTGAAAAGGAGAAAAGGAGAAATGGTCAAAATTACAAAAAAACTGTGCTTTCTGAGCTCAAATAATGCAAAGAAAGCAAGTTCATAATCTTTTAGAAACAACAATACTAATGTTTTAACTCATGAAGAGTTCAGAAATCAATATTTTATGGAATAATCATGATTTTTAATCACAGCTTTCATGCGTCTCGGCGTGCTTTCCACCAGTGATTCACACTGCTTCTGGCGCAAAAATTTAAGCAGTTCTTCTTTGATTGATGTCCGTATATAAGAAGAAAGAGAGGAACGCACTCACCAAACTTGTAAAATCCAGTCCTTTAATTAGCACATGGACAGACTTAGCAGTGAGGGGTGTGGAGGATGACGGACGACGGCCGTTTCGCGCTGCCGAGCGCTTCTACGGATCATGTGTTGTGAATTCTGTGGCAGAGTTCACTCCTGTGGTCACAAGTGGTACTTCGGCTGATTCTCTCTGGGATCTTCCGTTTGTGGAGGAAAGTGGTACTGCAGCTTCTGAGTTTCCTCCCTCAGGTGATCTGGTGAGCTCGTTAGCTTCTTCTCTACTTAACTCCACCTGATGCTTTGATCTATGCTTCCTGTCAATGTTTCAGTGTGGGACTTGTTTTTTCCCTGGATCATTCCTGTGGCCTGTTGCTCTGCAAAGCTAAGTTTTGCTTATGTTATTTTGTTGCTATTTTTCTGTCCAGCTTGCTTTATTGGTTTTTCTCGCCTGCTGGAAGCTCTGAGACGCAGAGGGACCACCTCCGTACCGTTAGTCGGTGCGGAGGGTCTTTTTGTCCCCTCTGCGTGGTTTTTTATAGGTTTTTGTGCTGACCGCAAAGTTATCTTCCCTATCCTCGTTCTGTTCAGCTAGTCGGGCCTCACTTTGCTAAATCTGTTTCATCTCTATGTTTGTGTTTTCATCTTACTCACAGTCATTATATGTGGGGGGCTGCCTTTTCCTTTGGGGAATTTCTCTGAGGCAAGGTAGGCTTATTTTTCTATCTTCAGGATTAGCTAGTTTCTCAGGCTGTGACGAGGCGCCTAGGTTCTGGTCAGGAGCGCTCCACGGCTACCTTTAGTGTGGTTTGATAGGCTTAGGGATTGCGGTCTGCAGAGTTCCCACGTCTCAGAGCTCGTTCTATTATTTTGGGTTATTGTCAGTTCACTGTATGTGCTCTGACCTCCATGTCCATTGTGATTCTGAATTGCCTTTCATAACAGTACAGGAAGCCAGAAGTGCTAATGATTCTCAATAGAGGGAAAAAAGAAGTTCTGAGACCATTTTTTTTTCTTTGCACTGTGTTTTGTCTTTTTTTTCCCCTAGACATTTGGGTGGTTCAGGACACAGGTGTAGCAATGGACATTAAAGGTCTGTCTTCATGTGTGGATCAGCTCACGGCAAGAGTTCAAAATATTCAAGATTTTGTGGTCCAGAATTCTTTGCTTGAACCGAGAATTCCTATTCCAGATTTGTTTTTTGGAGATAAAACTAAATTTCTGAGTTTCAAAAATAATTGTAAAGTATTTCTGGCTTTGAAACCTCGCTCTTCTGGTGACCCAATTCAACAGGTTAGGATCGTCATTTCTTTTTTGTGCGGCGACCCTCAGGACTGGGCGTTTTCTCTTGCGTCAGGAGATCCTGCATTGAGTAATGTCGATGCGTTTTTCCTGGCGCTTGGGTTGCTGTACGATGAGCCTAATTCAGTGGATCAGGCAGAAAAAAATTTGCTGGCTCTTTGTCAGGCTCAGGATGAGATAGAGGTATATTGTCAGAAATTTAGAAAGTGGTCAGTGCTCACTCAATGGAATGAATCTGCACTGGCAGCAATATTCAGAAAGGGTCTCTCTGAAGCCCTTAAGGATGTCATGGTGGGATTTCCTATGCCTGCTGGTTTGAATGAGTCTATGTCTTTGGCCATTCAGATCGGTCAACGCTTGCGTGAGCGTAAACCTGTGCACCATTTGGCGGTATTACCTGAGCTTAAACCTGAGCCTATGCAGTGTGATAGGACCTTGACCAGAGTTGAACGGCAAGAACATAGACGTCTGAATGGTCTGTGTTTCTACTGTGGTGATTCCAATCATGCTATCTCTGATTGTCCTAAGCGCACTAAGCGGTTCGCTAGGTCTGCCACCATTGGTACTGTACAGTCAAAATTTCTTCTGTCCGTTACCTTGATCTGCTCTTTGTCATCATATTCTGTCATGGCATTTGTGGATTCAGGCGCTGCCCTGAATTTGATGGACTTGGAATATGCTAAGCGTTGTGGGTTTTTCTTGGAGCCCTTGCAGTGTCCTATTCCATTGAGAAGAATTGATGCTACGCCTTTGGCCAAGAATAAGCCTCAATACTGGACCCAGCTGACCATGTGCATGGCTCCTGCACATCAGGAGGTTATTCGCTTTCTGGTGTTGCATAATCTGCATGATGTGGTCGTGTTGGGGTTGCCATGGCTACAAGCCCATAATCCAGTATTAGATTGGAAATCCATGTCGGTGTCCAGCTGGGGTTGTCAGGGGGTACATGGTGATGTTCCCTTTCTGTCAATTTCGTCATCCACTCCTTCTGAGGTCCCAGAGTTCTTGTCTGATTACCGGGATGTATTTGATGAGCCCAAGTCCAATACCCTACCTCCGCATAGGGATTGTGATTGTGCTATCAATTTGATTCCTGGTAGTAAATTCCCAAAAGGTCGATTGTTTAATTTGTCCGTGCCTGAGCACACCGCTATGCGCAGTTATGTGAAGGAATCCCTGGAGAAGGGGCATATTCGCCCGTCATCGTCGCCATTAGGAGCAGGGTTCTTTTTTGTAGCCAAGAAGGATGGTTCGCTGAGACCTTGTATAGATTACCGCCTTCTTAATAAGATCACGGTTAAATTTCATTACCCCTTGCCATTGTTATCTGATCTGTTTGCTCGGATTAAGGGGGCTAGTTGGTTCACAAAGATAGATCTTCGTGGTGCGTATAATCTGGTGCGAATTAAGCAAGGTGATGAATGGAAAACTGCATTTAATACGCCCGAGGGTCATTTTGAGTAACTCGTGATGCCGTTCGGACTTGCCAATGCTCCATCAGTGTTTCAGTCCTTTATGCATGACATCTTCCGAGAGTACCTGGATAAATTCCTGATTGTGTACTTGGATGACATTTTGATCTTCTCGGATGATTGGGAGTCTCATGTGAAGCAGGTCAGAACGGTTTTTCAGGTCCTGCGTGCTAATTCTTTGTTTGTGAAGGGATCAAAGTGTCTCTTTGGTGTGCAGAAGGTTTCATTTTTGGGGTTCATCTTTTCCCCTTCTACTATCGAGATGGATCCTGTTAAGGTCCAAGCCATCCATGATTGGACTCAGCCGACATCTCTGAAAAGTCTGCAAAAGTTCCTGAGCTTTGCTAATTTTTATCGTCGCTTCATCTGCAATTTTTCTAGTATTGCTAAACCATTGACCGATTTGACCAAGAAGGGTGCTGATGTGGTCAATTGGTCTTCTGCTGCTGTGGAAGCTTTTCAAGAGTTGAAGCATCGTTTTTCTTCTGCCCCTGTGTTGTGTCATCCAGATGTTTCTCTTCCGTTCCAGGTCGAGGTTGATGCTTCTGAGATTGGAGCAGGGGCTGTTTTGTCGCAGAGAGGTTCTGGTTGCTCAGTGATGAAACCATGCGCTTTCTTTTCCAGGAAGTTTTCGCCTGCTGAGCGTAATTATGATGTGGGCAATCGAGAGTTGCTGGCCATGAAGTGGGCATTCGAGGAGTGGCGTCATTGGCTTGAAGAAGCTAAGCATCGCGTGGTGGTATTGACTGATCATAAGAACTTGACTTATCTCGAGTCTGCCAAGCGCTTGAATCCTAGACAAGCTCGTTGGTCGTTGTTTTTTGCCCGTTTTGACTTTGTGATTTCGTACCTTCCGGGCTCTAAGAATGTGAAGGCGGATGCTCTGTCTAGGAGTTTTGTACCCGACTCTCCGGGTTTATCTGAGCCGGCGGGTATCCTCAAGGAAGGAGTAATTGTGTCTGCCATCTCCCCTGATTTGCGGCGGGTGCTGCAAAAATTTCAGGCTAATAAACCTGATCGTTGCCCAGCGGAGAAACTGTTTGTCCCTGATAGGTGGACGAATAGAGTTATCTCTGAACTTCATTGTTCGGTGTTGGCTGGTCATCCTGGAATCTTTGGTACCAGAGAGTTAGTGGCTAGATCCTTTTGGTGGCCCTCTCTGTCGCGGGATGTGCGTGCTTTTGTGCAGTCCTGTGGGATTTGTGCTCGGGCTAAGCCCTGCTGTTCTCGTGCCAGTGGGTTGCTTTTGCCCTTGCCGGTCCCGAAGAGGCCTTGGACACATATCTCTATGGATTTTATTTCTGACCTTCCCGTTTCTCAAAAGATGTCAGTCATTTGGGTGGTCTGTGATCGCTTTTCTAAGATGGTCCATCTGGTACCCTTGTCTAAATTGCCTTCCTCCTCTGATTTGGTGCCTTTGTTCTTCCAGCATGTGGTTCGTTTGCATGGCATTCCAGAGAATATTGTTTCTGACAGAGGTTCCCAGTTTGTTTCGAGGTTTTGGCGAGCCTTTTGTGGTAGGATGGGCATTGACTTGTCTTTTTCCTCGGCTTTCCATCCTCAGACTAATGGCCAGACCGAGCGAACCAATCAGACCTTGGAAACATATCTGAGGTGCTTTGTTTCTGCTGATCAGGATGACTGGGTGTCCTTTTTGCCTTTGGCTGAGTTCGCCCTTAATAATCGGGCCAGCTCGGCTACCTTGGTTTCACCGTTTTTCTGCAATTCTGGGTTCCATCCTCGTTTCTCTTCTGGACAGGTTGAGTCTTCGGACTGTCCTGGTGTGGATACTGTGGTGGACAGGTTGCAGCAGATTTGGACTCAGGTAGTGGACAATTTGACCTTGTCCCAGGAGAAGGCTCAACTTTTCGCTAATCGCAGACGCCGTGTGGGTCCCCGACTTCGTGTTGGGGATTTGGTTTGATTATCTTCTCGTCATATTCCTATGAAGGTTTCCTCTCCTAAGTTTAAACCTCGTTTTATTGGTCCGTATAGGATTTCTGAGGTTCTTAATCCTGTGTCTTTTCGTCTGACCCTTCCAGATTCTTTTTCCATACATAACGTATTCCATAGGTCATTGTTGCGGAGATACGTGGCACCTATGGTTCCATCTGTTGAGCCTCCTGCCCCGGTTTTGGTGGAGGGGGAATTGGAGTATATTGTGGAGAAGATTTTGGATTCTCGTGTTTCAAGACGGAAACTCCAGTATCTGGTTAAATGGAAGGGTTATGCTCAGGAGGATAATTCCTGGGTTTTTGCCTCTGATGTCCATACTCCCGATCTTGTTCGTGCCTTTCATGTGGCTCATCCTGGTCGTCCTGGGGGCTCTGGTGAGGGTTCGGTGACCCCTCCTCAAGGGGGGGGTACTGTTGTGAATTCTGTGGCAGAGTTCACTCCTGTGGTCACAAGTGGTACTTCGGCTGATTCTCTCTGGGATCTTCCGTTTGTGGAGGAAAGTGGTACTGCAGCTTCTGAGTTTCCTCCCTCAGGTGATCTGGTGAGCTCGTTAGCTTCTTCTCTACTTAACTCCACCTGATGCTTTGATCTATGCTTCCTGTCAATGTTTCAGTGTGGGACTTGTTTTTTCCCTGGATCATTCCTGTAGCCTGCTGCTCTGCAAAGGTAAGTTTTGCTTATGTTATTTTGTTGCTATTTTTCTGTCCAGCTTGCTTTATTGGTTTTTCTCGCCTGCTGGAAGCTCTGAGACGCAGAGCGACCACCTCCGTACCGTTAGTCGGTGCGGAGGGTCTTTTTGTCCCCTCTGCGTGGTTTTTTATAGGTTTTTGTGCTGACCGCAAAGTTATCTTCCCTATCCTCGTTCTGTTCAGCTAGTCGGGCCTCACTTTGCTAAATCTGTTTCATCTCTATGTTTGTGTTTTCATCTTACTCACAGTCATTATATGTGGGGGGCTGCCTTTTCCTTTGGGGAATATCTCTGAGGCAAGGTAGGCTTATTTTTCTATCTTCAGGATTAGCTAGTTTCTCAGGCTGTGACGAGGTGACTAAGTTCTGGTCAGGAGCGCTCCACGGCTACCTTTAGTGTGGTTTGATAGGCTTAGGGATTGCGGTCTGCAGAGTTCCCACGTCTCAGAGCTCGTTCTATTATTTTGGGTTATTGTCAGTTCACTGTATGTGCTCTGACCTCCATGTCCATTGTGATTCTGAATTGCCTTTCATAACAATCATGGTAATGGCAGGAAGTGGGGAGGTCTCTTTTCACCTGTCCAGGTTCAAGGTAAACTCCCACACAACCTGCGTCTTGGCAAAAAGCTCCGCCTTTAGGAATAGTGTACATGTGATTTAAAATAAATATTAAAAACAATAATACAAAAGACAAACCCCGGAAGCATAACAAAACTGTCTATAAGGACATTTCACAAAAATACTGCCATGTCGACCTTGTCATTGAGTCCCACGGGTCCAGTGGCATTTGTGCGTAGTATCCATTTAGCTTCTCTTCTCAAGAGAAGCCGATGCCAGTCTCCTCCATGGCGCGGTGTGTCCACACGTTCTAGACCAGCGAAACGTAACATATTTGTGTCCCCTGCATGTGCCTGCTTGACATGAGAGATCAAGTGAGGAACCCCCTTACCAGTGCGTATAGAGTTTAAATGCTCTCTGATTCTAATAAATGAGGGGCGTATTGTTTTCCCAATGTAGAAGAACCCACATGGGCAAAAGATTATATATACTACATGTGTGTTCCGGCATGAGATAAAATCTCGGCCTGATGACAAATGGGACCTACTCGTATCTTGTCCCCTATGAGATATAATGGACAAAAACTACACTGACCGCATTTAAAATTACCTTTAGGGACACTAGTTTCCAACCAACTATCCCTTTGAGTTTCAAAATTATTCCGTACCAACAAATCTCCAATATTTTTGCCACGTCTACAGGAGAAGAGGGGACCTTTTTCCACCATTTCTTTTAAATCCGCATCCCCCCCCCCAGAATGTGCCAATTTTTCCTTATCGCCGATCTAATATGGGCATCCATAGGGCTGTACCTGAAGCTGAACACAAATTTCTTGTCATCTTTTTTTGTCATTTGCTTATTGCCTGCTTGATACCTCAGGGAATCTCCGGTATTAGTTTTAGCTTTACCTAGTGCCTTATCCAGGACTGTACGGGGATAACCCCGTTGGACAAATCTAGCATATAATTCCTGTGATTGGCGCACAAAACCCTCTTCACTACTGTTAACCCTCTTAACCCTTAAGAATTGGCTATAAGGGAGAGCATGCCTAGTGTACACTGGATGGGCACTATCATAGTGTAACAGGGAATTGGATGCAGTGGGTTTGCGATATATTTCTGTGCACATGTTACACGAATCCACCCTCAATTTAACATCCAGGAAACCCAATTCATTTCCCCCAAAATTAGAAGTGAATCTCATATTCATGGTGTTGGATGTGCCCAGGTGGAGGACGAAAGCTTCAAACTCCTCCCGGGTGCCATCCCACACCATGAAAATATCGTCCACATATCTTAAATGCAGTTTGATGTGTTTAAGAAACGGGTTATGGATGGAGTAGACATATTGGTCCTCAAAAACGGCTAGAAACAGATTGGCCAGCGTGCATGCGACCGGCGTGCCCATGGCCGTACCCTCTGTTTGTGTGTACCATGTCCTGTCGAATTTGAATGCATTGTGGCTCAGAATGAAGGTCAAACCCTCACAAATAAATTTTACCGTGTTTTGATCAGTGGGTGTATTTACCAGAATTTTTCTAACCGCCTCAACTCCCAGCGTTTGTCTGTCCATGTGCTAATTAAAGGACTGGATTTTACAAGTTTGGTGAGTGCATTCCTCTCTTTTTTTTTATATACGGACATTTATTGTTATCTTACCGGATACTGCACCACCTACGAGTCAGCAGGAACCGGCAGCATGATTAAGGCTTCATGATTTGGCACTGTGAGCTAGCGCAGCTGTGCGGACGTGCTTTTTTATTTACTTTTTGTGTGGCTTCTTTGTTTGATGGCTTGTGACTATCCATCATCCTCTTGATTACATTCCAGAGGTTTTCAATGGGGTTCAGGTCTGGAGATTGGGCTGCCCATGACAGGGTTTTGATGTAGTGGTCTCTTAATTTTTGCCAGAGCTGTATATCAGAATATACCAAACATAAAGGATGTACCAGCACTTCAGGGACATAGAAGCAGGTGCAGGGTATAAACTGTCCCCTGTAACCCCTTACATACTCATCTTTCTTCATCCTCCAAACACGGCGAGTGGAGTTGATACCAAAAAGTTCTATTTTGGACTCATCTGACCACATGACCTTCTCCCATGCCTCCTCTGGATCATCAATATGGTCATTGGTGAATTTCAAATGAATTTGGATGTGTGCTGGCGTGAGCAGGGGAACCTTATGTGCCCTGCAGGATTTTAACCCATGACAGTGTAGTGTGTTACTAATGATAATGTTTGAGACTGTGGTCCCAAGTCTCTTCAGGTCATTGACCAGGTCCTCCCGTGTAGCTCTGGTCTGATTCCTGACCTTTCTCAGAATCATCCTTACCCCACAAGGAGAGATCTTGCATGGAGCCCCAGACCGAGGAAAATTGACAGTCATCTTGTGTTTCTTCCATTTTCTAATTGTCTCTTCAGAGAGGAAGATGACTTGAACTCTAGTCGACATGCTTAACATGTCACTCTCCGCAAGGAGAAACAATACTTCTTTGATTCCATTTTCTAATAATTGCACCAACAGTTGTTGCCTTCTCGCCAAGCTGCTTGTCTATTGTCATGTAGCCCATCCCAGCCTTGTGCAGGTCTACAATTTTATCACTGGTGTCCTTAGAGAGCTCTTGGAGAGGTTGATTGATTGATTGAGTGTGCGGACAGGTGTCTTTTATAAATATAATATGAGTTCAAACAGGTGCGAAAAATACAGGTAATGAGTGCAGAGTAGGACGGCTTCTTAAAGAAAAACTAACAGGTCTGTGAGGGCCGGAAATCTTGCTCATTGGTAGGGGATAAAATACTTATTTCATGTAACAAAATGCAATTTAATTATTTAAAAATCATACAATGTGATCTTCTGGTTTACATTTTTGAAGTGCACCTACGATAAAAATCACACACCTCTCCATTCTTTGTAGGTGGGAAAAGTTGCAAAATTGTCAGTGTACCAAATACTTATTTTCCCCCGCGCTGCACAAAACCCTCCCAAAATAACTCTAAGCACAAATGATTTGATCTGTTTGTTCTCAGGGAAGTGAAGACACCTCTGGCAGTGACATTCTCTGCTCACCTCAATGAAACTCATAGAGATGCTACTACTCATGATTGTAAATGCAAGTCTTAAAATGTTAACTGCACTTTTAGAAATCTTTGATTTGCCACCAATTTCTAAAATGAAGGGGGGTAGAAGTGCTCAATGCTGAGTTTTTTGTATAGAGTTTTGAAGATAGACTCACAGACCATCTATTGAGCTTGTCTTCAGTTTTAGATGCTTGTCCTTTTTGCCTCTTCCTTATAGTGATGGGTTGGTATCTCAGCACATGACCACCACAATCAAAACATTTGCCACGTGAAGCTTTGTGAAGATGCAGTTACAGTATACGTAGACGATTCCAACAGTTCTTGGTTATCACAGTTTTGGTCTTCTCAGTAAGTTTTGCTTGCAATATGGTATCTTCAACAAAAACATGATAAGTCCACTCTAAGTCAATGAAAAATAGATCAAATTATATTTCAATTATAAATGGAAATCATGAGGTTAGTTGTGAACAGAACTTTAGATCACTCCCAGAGAATATTAACTACGATGGGGAATTTTGCCATTACTCAATGCAAAATTTTGTTTTACTTACTACCGTAGTTTTCTTTTTCTTTGTAATCTTGTTTATACTTGCATATAGATACAGAAGCAAGGAAAATTAATAAATTATTTATCATTATTTAAAAAATCAAATGCCTGATAAAAAAAAATCGCTTGAAAGACTCTTCCTATTTGTTTCTATTGTAAAACCTCCTTGCTGGTCATAAATTCTGTCTTTTGAGCATTTTTGTCAGTGTCAAGGTTTAAATTCACTCCATATTAGGCAATAATCAGAGGCTGCAATAAATGCTTCAGTAAAAAAGGTTCAAAAACCCCTTCAGAAAATGAGCATCTCCTCCAAAACTCACAGAAGGAATATTTCATTAATAAGTTCTCTCTTGAAAACTTGACCGATTCCACAAAACTCTGTGTGCACATACGCGAATTGTATACAGGAGTTGGAAATGTAGTGTGAACAAAAAATTACACATATTAGCAATTTGCTGATAGGTTATCTTGGTGCAAGTTCATTTTTTTCAGCCCTGACCTGCTCATCCAGAGGTCCCAAGAGTAATAAAAGAGAAGCCACAGACATTTCCACAATAAGGGAGTACACCAATAACTTTGTTACATGTCACTATTTATTCATCCAAGCAAAATCTCCCACAATCCCACCCACATAATGTAAAACAGCTTTAGCCACTGCTTGCTGGGTGATCTACTCATACCCAAGTATATTCCTATGCCAGTGAGACATTTTGTACATTTTCCTTTAATTTCTGTCTCCATGTCTATGAAAGGTATTTCCATGCCTAAATGCAGAAACATATTGGCTAAAACATATTGGCTGAGATGTCTTCTACAGTTATTAATCAGTAGCATGGTTTGATGATCTTATAAGGTTTGGTTAGTGCAGTGGATAAAGATCTGTGTATTTAATGTGAAAATGTCATTTTTTCACAATATTATATTTGTCCATTCTTGTTACATTTTGGGAATATTCCCAAGCACTCTAAAAAAAGATGTAATACAGTTCAAAATCAACCTTAACTGGCATCTGAAATCTGTTAGGGAGGAGCTGAGATAACGCCTTAGGGTGTTCAGACTGGCATAATGCACACTGGAAACTAAAAAAATTATGTTTTATTTTAAGCAGATTCACTGAACAATGCATCTGCACCTTGACATGAGGTCATGTTGACGAAGACGAGGTGTCAGAGCATGTTGATGAAGATGAGGTATTAGCGCATGTTGGTGAAGACGAGGTGTCAGCGCATGTTAGTGAAGATGAGGTGTCAGCGCATGTTGGTGAAGATGAGGTATCAGCGCATGTTGGTGAAGACGAGGTATCAGCGCATGTTGGTGAAGATGAGGTATCAGCGCATGCTGGTGAAGACGAGGTATCAGCGCATGTTGGTGACGATGAGGTATCAGCGCATGTTGGTGAAGATGAGGTGTCAGCGCATGTTGACGAAGACAAGGTGTCAGCACATGTTGACGAAGACGAGGTGTCAGCAGATGTTGACGAAGACGAGGTATTAGCGCATGTTGACGAAGACGAGGTGTCAGTGCATGTTGAGATATAATAGCATTATTTAATGTTCTGGAACCTGGGGATAGCAACTGCAAACACCAAGTTTTTGCAGGTTAAAGGTTATTATATGATGTTGTACCCAAAGCACAACATCGAAAGGTGAACAATATTTATTGTGAATCATTTGAGTCCCAAGGTAAGATACCAGGAAAGACATTTTTAACTAACTAAATGCATCAGCACACTGAAAGTAACAAATACATAAATTCTACTAAAGCTGCACACATAGAAAGGTGAGTTACCTGGGTAACATCGCAGTTTTTAATCAGAAAAATGCATAACGCATCCAAAAATGTATATGTGACCTCATGTTTGGACCCTGCTAAAATGGGAAAGACAAGGGTGCATCACTAATCAGGCCTTAAAAATAGTAAAGGGTGCTACATCATGTGGAAAAATATGACGAAGTGTGCAAGAGAAAGACACCAAATATTGATAAGCACACCTTAATCTGAATAAAATGTACAAAAGTTTATTTAGGTAACATGAACAACAAGTAAAACCATTAAAAAACAACATATATAGCTCTGAAACACAACACCATAGGCAGGGCCAGTTTTAGACAAATTGGGGTCCTAGGCAAAATTCAAAGTGGGTCCCCCATGTCCATATAAAACACGTACATATTTCACCGATATCGGTGTCACCAGTGTTTTCAATCAGTGTGCCATCCATGTGCCATCCGCGTTTTTCCGGTATGGATAATGGAAATAAAATTACAAAGCTTCTCATGTACTTTCCATGTTAAGCACGGACGGCATGTCTCCCAACCTACTCTGCTAAATCCCCTCTGGCTTGGTGGCCGATGGTTCGGGGTCCCTGATAGTTATTATTCACTTTGCAGCTATAATATAAGGTGCTGCCACAAGACCCCTGCAGCCTAGTGCTGAGACTGGCGGAGACACCCAGAGCATCAGTACTGATGACAGCAACAGATTTATTAAAAAAAAAAAAAAAAGTGTCTTCTGGCCGCTGTCCATGTCTGGCCGCTGGCCGACAGAGCGCACCAGGAGCAATAAAGAAAGTGTGAACAGGCCCTAATATAAGACACAGGCATTAGACATACCATATTTTTCGGATTATAAGACGCACTTTTTTCCCCAAAATTATGCAGATATACCTTACCAGCCATGGTGTAGCAGGGTCCAGGGTCTCTGCAGGCCGCAGGCTGGGATGAAGGGGTGATTGCATGTGCAGTGCACCACTGCGGGTGTTCGGTGCTGCAGATGTACGGTGCTGCAGGGGCTCTGCTGACAGTTTGTGAAAGACCAGAGCCCCCGCAGTTGCATGGTTTTCTATGGGGTGGACTCTGGGAAAATGGCTGCCAGGGGCGGTGCATGAGCAGATGGAGATCTCGGCACCAAGATCTCGGGAGATGAGATTTCAGAGCTGAGATCTCATCTCCCGAGATCTTGGTGCCAAGATCTCCATCTGCATAGAAAACCATACCATGCAACTGGAGCCACGGTGGCTCAGTGGTTAACACTGCAGCCTTGCAGCGCTGGGGTCCTGGGTTCAAATTCCACCAAGGAAAACATCTGCAAGGAGTTTGTATGTTCTCCCCGAGTTTGCATGGGTTTTCTCCGGGTACTCCAGTTTTCTCCTACATTTCAAAGATAGGGAATTTAGATTGTGAGCTACTTTGGGGACAGTGCCTCTAATGTCTGTAAAGCATTGTGGAATTAATAGCGCTATATAAATGAGTAAAAATAAATAAATAAACTGCAGGGGTTCTGGCCTTTCACAAAATATGTTGGCAGAGCCCACGCTGCACCGAACACCCGCAGCTGCACATCCGAACACCCGCAGCACCGAACACCAGCAGCGGCGCGCTGCACATCCAAGCACCCCCTCATCCCAGCCTGAGGCCTGCAGTATCGCCCCACTTTTGCCTCCTCCAGCAGCGACCCTGCTTCACCGCAGCCACCACCACTCCGGTAAGCAATAAGCAATAAGACGCAAGGATTATAAGAAGCACCACCATTTTATTAAAAAAGTTTTTTCCTATTTTTCTCTTCACAATTTGGGGGGTGTCTTATAATCCGGAGCGTTTTATAATCCGCAGAATGTGGTAAACTACTGATTCCTATTATAGCGACACTACAATTACAGAACTATATATGCAGCACATATACACAGATACACACTTTACATGTACACACATCATATATACTTTATATAGCAACACACACTATATAAAGTATATACACACACACAGAAACGTTCAGTTTATATACAGTATATACAGTATGCTCACATACTTATACAGTTTATGTATTTACACAATATACTGCACACATGCAGTATACAAATATTGTATACATACACATACTATATACTGTATGTACATGTGTGTTTGTGTGTGTATATATATATATATAGTATAGATGCACTCCCATGCACTACAGATATACAAATTCATACTATATACTGTATATATGCAGACACATACCATATACAGTACACATATACAAACACACACTGTATACTGCACATATACACACACAGATGCACCTATACATGTATACTTACCAGGTTCTGCGGCTTCAGTTGTACAGTTCCATTCCCAGGACAGTGATAGGAGCAGCCATGATGAGGGGAGAGGCATCTTCCTCCTGGCCCGGCTCTGACCTCTGTCTGCTATGTGGAATCGGGCCCCTCCTTCTCACTTGCAACTTCTAACCTGACTGCAGGCAGGGAGAAAGAGAGAGAGGGGGGCTGGAGGGGTTATTGGGAGAGACGCTCCAGGACTGCTTATTCACTGCTGTACACCCTCTGGGCACTTCATAAAGGGACTGCAGAGGCAGGGGCCCCCTTTGTGAGTGGGGGCCCCAGGCATCTGCCTGGTCTGCCTGCCCCAAACGGCCCGGCCCTGTCCATAGGGCAACAATATGCCAAATGTGCAAACTACAGTATATAGTAAATGATGCAAAAAGACATGCATCAAAAAGGAAGAGATGCAGGTCTATATAATACGGGACAAAAGAGTAGGGAAATTAGTGCCAAAATATTGTGCATAAAGTAAGCATGTGATTTGCTTAGATCAAGAACGGGTGAAGAAAATTAAACACCATATCAAGGCCAAATGCAATAGAGGTAGGTAAGTCAATAAATTGGGTGAATATCCTATATTATAACATTAGAACCTCTGGCCTAATCGTAGATAATGGTGCAAATTTACATGAATATGAGCAGACAGATTGTAAACCACAGAAAATTCCCAAGTCAATAGTAAGTATAGACCATATAATGCCTTGATGTACAGTATATACAGGGTGGGCCGTGTATATGGATATACACCTAAAACTTTCAGTTTGTGGCACATTAGTATATGGGGGGGGGGGAACTTTTCAAGATGGGTGGTGACCATGGTGGCCAATTTGAAGTCGGCCATTTTGGATCCAACTTTATTTTTTCCAATGAGAAGAGGGTCATGTGACACTTCAAACTTATTGAAAATTTCACAAGAAAAACAATGGCGTGTTTTGGTTTTAACATAACTTTATTCTTTCATGAGTTACTTACAAGTTTCTCTTTGTTTACGGACATTGACATGTCGCAGAGGTTAACAGGTGAGGAGCAGATAGAAATTGTGTTGATGTCTGGTGAACGCAGTACCCGAGTCACCGCAGCAGATTTCAATGCAAGACACCCTACGCAAAAAAACGGTCACTATTCCCATGTCATTTAGGTGTATCCATATAAATGGCCCACCCAAAAAAGTTTGCCTCATCACTGAACATAATGTTCTGTGTAAACTGAGGGTCCTGTTCCAATTTTTGTTTTGCCCATTCTGCAAATTCAGCACGCCGATCTGGGTCATCCTTGTTGAGATGCTTCAGCAGCTGGATTTTGTAAGGGTACCATTTGTAAGTAGCTGATATCCGCTGAAGTGATGTTGGACTGATGCCAGATTGGTGCGCTGAATTTGACAGTTGCATTTAGTTTTCCCCCTCCCATATACTAATGTGCCACAAACAGGAAGTTGATATCACCAACCATTCCCATTTTATTTAGGTTTATCCATATAGGTGTATCCATATACATGGCCCACCTTGTAGACAGACCTAAATCCATATGTCCTGCCTTTTGCACACAACTGCTAGTAAATGAATATAGAGAGTAGTAATAATAACCTTATAGAGCCCTAACCTTAGAGTCCTAAGAATAAATAAGGGAGTGCGATACAGATACAGGCGAACTATCCACTCAGTAAATATAGGAGAGAGTGGCCAGGATACACAAAAATGAAATGAAGGGGGATAACGGCCTATAATGGAAATTTCGTACTACGGAATAAAAAAACCTTCAGTTTGACTTAAGTTGAGTGCCGGGTTCTTTATATCTATAATGGAAAATCTGTCTGATTCAAAGGACTGGGACCAAGTCTCTGCCTGAGATAGATAGAGATCCGTCCGGACAAACAGTACCTGTCATGAAAGGGAGATAATACTATACCAACTGGAACCTAATAGAGGACATGTGGGCAGATACTGTGGAAGCTGGGGAGAAAGCGTAGGAGGAAACCACACGTGTATTACTGTGACGTGCTCAGCTTAGTCAGGGGAAGCCCTAACCCTCGTGACTCACCTCTCTTTGTGCTCAAAGGCCTCATGATCCACGGCCCAGGAGGTGGCCACACACCCTAGTGCACAATGCAAAACAAAAATATGAACGAGACCAGCACAGCTGTAGTGTTAATAAGGGCATGTATGCCATCTATATATATAATTGTCTAAGGGTTTTTCTGTCTGTCTGTCCTGGAAATCCCGCGTCTCTGATTGGTCGAGGCCGCCAGGCCTCAACCAATCAGCGACGGCACAGCATGGCGACGATGATGTCATAAAGGTTGCCTCGACCAATCAGCGACGGGCACAGTCTGCCGCGAATTCGCCTCGACCAATCAGCGACGGGCACAGTATCGACGTAGATGTCATAATGGTTGCCATGGCGACGATGTCATAAAGGTTGCCTCAACCAATCAGCGACGGGCACAGTCTGCCGCGAATTCTGGAATCATCATTGTCCATATACTACAGGGACATGCATATTCTAGAATACCCGATGCGTTAGAATCGGGCCACAATCTAGTGGTCAATAAACATACATATATACTAGGATAACCTATATAAAAAAGCAACCCAACCAACAAAACAGTCAATGAAACATTCAAATGTTAAAGAATGGATACTTTATTGGGGATCAAGATGGTAACTGGTAGATGTGCAAAATTCTAAAAACATCATGTGTTTACAAGGAGACATACTGTACAAAGACATGGGAGATAGATAACTAGGTACAACAGCAACATACTGATAAACACTAAATCATTAACCCCATATGATAATTGGGGATTATCTGGTACTCATATGGAACAACAAACTCAAACAATGAAAAACAAACTTCAGATGTACTAGCACGCCAGCACTATCACATACAAACTATCAAAGATTAGCCAGTAGGTACACAAATATGCCTCAATAATACAGACAACTTGATAGTGCATTTGTACTTATCTGTTAATACAGTATGTGGTGCTGTATAAAGATGGCTGAGGTCACTATGAAATGACTCCTTACATGAAGAAAAGGCTGCCTTATCTTTTGGACAACTCTTCTCTGCCATGTAATTCTGAATCTCTCCTGATGAACCCGTGTGTGGGGTAAATGCGTTGAGAGCTTATTTTCTTCATGTAAGGAGTCATTTCATAGTGACCCTCAGCCGCCTTTATACAGCACCACATATTAACAGATAAGTACAAATGCACTACCAAGTTGTCTGTATTATTGAGGCATATTTTTTACCTATTGGCTAATCTTTGATAGTTGTTATGTGATAGTGCTGGCGTGCTAGTACATCTGAAGTTTGTTTTTCATTGTTTGAGTGTTAGGGCTAGCGGAACGCACTGAGTAAATAGATGAAGTTATTGGTGCGTTTGCTGCCCAGGGTCCACCGTGCAGGAGGAACCTGCTGCTAGCAAATGGCATAATAATGGTATAAGAGAACTCTGTTACTTTACAGAGTCGCCGACAAAAGAAAGCACTGTGCCCTGTTAGAATCACAGGAGTACACAGCTAACTGCTGAGCTGATTGCAGTCAGTGGTCTTGCACACACACAAACTCCTCACCGGAGGTGTTGGTATACTAGGGGCTTATTTCAGCTGGGACCCTGAATACATACACACAAACTCCTCACCGGATGTGCCAGTATTCTAGGGGCTTATTTCAGCCGGGGTCCTAAATACATAAACACAAGACGAGGGGTGTCAAACTGCATTCCTCGAGGGCTGCAAACAGGTCATGTTTTCAGGATTTCCTTGTACTGCACAGGTGATAATTTAATCACATACACAAATAATGAGTTGGTGATTAAATTATCACCTGTGCAGTACAAGGAAATCCTGAAAACATGACCTGTTTGCAGCCCTCGAGGAATGCAGTTTGACACCCCTGCACAAGAGCACATAACATAGATTGATACTAGCGCATGGCCGTGCGGTCATGCAAACCTTTTATAGCTGCAGCAACTTCAGGACCTTCCCAGAAGGACCAATGGGAGGCTGCCCCAGAACTTGAGCAACTTCAGGACCCTCCTAGAGGACCAATGGGAGTTGCTGCAGTACCTCAGCATGTGACCCTTGATCTCCAATGAGAGATCTTACCCTGGGCATGCTCAGAAGGGGAAAAGTAGGACTTAGTCCCAAAGAAGTCTGCTCGCCACTGACGAGTACTGACTTTAATGGCAGAAGCTGGGAAGGCAGCAGTAACCCTTTGAACAGTATCAGACTGAGTGAGACGCTGGGACCAACGCCTCCGCTGAGCAGGCTCCACTGAGGCATGAGAAGAATGGGAGACCGCAGCGGAGATGGCTCGAGATTTCCCCTGTGCAGAGGCGGGAACTAGACCCCTAACATTGAGTTTGCTGTTCCATATGCGTACCAGATAATCCCCAATTATCATATATCGTTAATGATTTAGTGTTTATCAGTATGTTGCTGTAATACCTAGTTATCTATCTCCCATGTCTTTGTATGTTAGATATCATATATTTATATGTATGGGGGATGAATGATACAGACTGTCCCTGCCTCTTTTACATCACATCTTAAGCTGGCTCCATGTAATGTTACAGCATTTTACACCATTACATGATTGTGACAGGCCGCCTGGCCTTCTGTTTCTAACTATTACTTTATAGTATGTAATTAGGAGACTAGGGGCAGCCATTGTACGAGCGGGGGCGTCATGGTAACACAAGCCCCACTTAATGCTAATAAATAAAAACAAAGACACAAGATATAGTTTGGAATAAATAATTTTTTGGGCCGTGGCGTTTATTTTTGAGTAACCAGAATAATAATTTAAATAAATTATAACCAACTAAATCATTATAAAGTTTTCCATGAATTTAAAAATATCAAATACCATGAATTGTCCAAATCCACCCGAAACCGGGCGATTTTCCCACAAAACAAACGACACGGCCATGGGGAATTAACAGTCCAAAGGGGAGGGCGGGTGGGGTCTTCAGATCTTCCTGAGGTCGACTGATGAAACGGTCCACAAACAGCTGTTTATATACAAACAATTCTTCCCGCACAAAATCAGATAACCAATCAAATTGCTTAAAAATTGCGGGAAGCACACAGAAGGAGAACCTGTATAATCCGGTTAAAACCTGCTCGTGCCTTGCACAGCTTACTTAGAAGAAAACCCAAAATTAACCCTTTCATGTTTACCATAAACCACCAATAGATGAACATGTTAAAGGGGGCTGTGTTCTCATGCGACCCCCATGAGATAAACTCAGGGGAGGGCGTTCATTCTCATGTTTCTTAGGGTGCCAACCTCCGCATCTAGGCAGGCATCAAGACAGGTTGTTATCTAGGTTTTAGGGGCAGACCACTCCTACCCGCACATCTATTGAGCGAGAATGTGTCAGCACAACTATGTCACTTATCTAAGGTACTATTAGTCATTATTAGATTTTAGGATGGGCTTAGGTCTATCTGGTTGTTAAATAGGGGTTGTTTTTGGCTAGGTAGATGTCACTCTAGCTTTATCTGGGGAAGTGGTTTCCCTGTAGTCTTTTCTAGCCCAAACTATATAGGCATTTATATTGAGGGGCATTTACGCTATGTTAATATTTAATAAAGATTATACATTTTACGGGGGTCTTTTTTAGTAAATTGTTTTGTTTTCCCTTGTTGGTTATTACAATTTGTAAGACAAGTCACTAATTGTGCATCAGCACACTGCAATTAATGAATATATGAATTGCACATTAAATATAAGTCACTAAGTTAATTATTAATTTAAAAAAATGTGACCTCATTCATGGACCCTAGTACTCCTGACTCACCTCTCTGTGCCCAATAAGTAATAAAAAAAAAAAACTGATCTGCATGTTTCTGGTCTCCTAAATGAATTCATTGTAAGAAAAAGAACAGCAAAACTGGAACACATTGAACTTTTTTGAAGAATAAAATAATATCATTTGTATTGGTACAGGCCATAAAACTAAGGTTCTGTTTAAACAGATATAAAATTATATAATGCATTGATGATAGGTTTCCTCTAAAGCAGAGCAACAGCGTTTCTATCAAGCTGTGCTATTCCGGTATTACAATATAGCACAATCTGCATTTATTGGTATGTGCAGTATGTCAGCCATGAAATCCTCTATACATTTTGGCAGTGAGAAGATTGCTTTTTGTTCTTACTCCTTACAATGTTCACTTTTGGTTGTCCAAGTAAAACATAACTGGAATTTCATTAGAAGCAAAAAAATATTATTGTTCAATGCCCAATCCTACATATTTATTCCCTTTGTGTAAAGCTGTGAGGTTTCATATAGGTAAATTGGTGACAGCAGTATACAAAATCTTCAAAAAAAAAAAGTCCATAACTCGAGGCAGGAAGAGGGGAAACTATTGGGTGGTATGACTTTTCTAGCACAAGCCTCAGCGAGAGGTTTCTTCTGTGGTCTGCTTGAGAGTTGGGCTAAAACCTGGAAATACGCCTTGAACCTGTGGTTAAAGATATCTTTACCATATAAATTTATAAACAAGCTTATTGCTGTGTGGGAAGGCATGGTATTAGGCAATGCTCATATGGCATGCCCAAGCAAACAAAGGCATTTTTTACATATATTAGTAAAAAAAATGCACTTTTTAATTACCAATAGGTCAGAAATGTTTTTTTTAATTTTACATAAATAAATAAATAAATAAGTATTTAGGAAACAGAGGAGTCTTTACATCTTCCAAAATCAGCAGTTATGCTCTGTTCACACTGTTCTCTTTGCTTTTAACAGGATTGGAGCCGAGACATCTATGCTAGATACAGGTGCTTCTCACAAAATTAGAATATCAGCAAAAAGTAAATTTATTTCAGTTCTTCAATACAAAAAGTGAAACTCATATATTATTTAGAGTAATTACGGAGTGATCTATTTATTTTTGTTAATGTTGATGATTATTGCTTTCAACGAACAAACACATATATATATATATACAAAAGTGCCCAAAATAACCAGTGCTCAAAAAATAAAAGAATGGAACGGTCTCACCATTCAGAACGGACACTTGGATCTTTCTCAGCCAGTGGGGCTATGATGAGTAACAGTCCAGGGGAAAAAGCAACGGGCTAGGGCACAAGTCCTGTCTACCCTGTAAACCCTGTGTAGCTCCTGTCCTTACAAGGACAGGCCCCAAGTGGACCCTGCTATGGACAACCACCAGATGAATGGGTGTAGGTAAATGGATTTCCTCTTCTCCCTACGCGTTTCATCACCAGTGTAGGAGACTCATCAGGGGAGTTTGAACAAATATGTGTGCTATAGAGCACAAAAGTCCAAGCAAAAGACAGAAAAAAGAGTCCGTATTTCAATGTGGGTCCCGCAGTGGCTGGGTACCCATCAGCAAGGCTTTGTACTCCTCGATCCCACACGATTGTGGGATTCGGGGTGTGCAACACTTCCTCAGTACAAGGGGGTGCCAGTACAGGGCTCACAATGAACTCATTATCAGCCTTCTTGATTTTGTGTTGCATAACAATTTCTTCTGCTTTGATGGCAAGGTCTTCCACCAGCTCAGGGGCACCGCAATGGGGAGCCCTTGTGCCCCCACGTATGCAAATTTGTTCCTGGGCTGGTGGGAGGACAGTATTGCCTTCTCCGAGAGATACGAAATATACCTGGCCCATGTGGACCTATGGGTCAGGTATATTGATGATATTTTTGTACTCTGGAGGGGCACGAGTGACACTTTTTGCCAGTTTATTGCATCTTTGAATGAAAATGACATTGGTTTAAGGTTTACGTTTGAGACACAGGAGGACAGGTTACCCTTCTTGGACATCCTGATTTCAAAATCAGAGAGGGGGGACTCTTTAGAGACCACAGTCTATCGTAAGCCCACCGCAACCAACTCTCTGTTGCGATGGGATAGTCATCACCCCTACCCTCTCAAAAGGGGTATCCCTAAGGGCCAGTACCTTAGACTGCGCCGTAATTGTTCAAATCAAAGAGACTTCAAGGACAAGGCGGATGATCTCAGATGGAGGTTTCTGGCTAGGGGGTACCCCGATCGGGTGTTAAGGGAGGCTTTCCGATATGCCAACAGACAGAACAGAGGGTCGCTCCTTACCCCCTCGGAAAGGGAGGAGAACATTACCAACGAGATAAGACTCATTTGTACGTTTGATAACGGGGCAACCTCCGTCAGAAAGATCCTGAAAGAGCACTGGGGCATTCTAGGTATGGATGTGGACCTTAAGGACTTTGTGGGTGGTACACCTAGCATCACATACCGTAGATGCAGAACCCTGGGGGATAGACTTGTGCATAGTCACTTCAACCCCCCTAAAAAGGAAACCTGGCTGCCAGTGAGGCCAGCTGGATGCTACAAATGTGGTACTTGTGTGGCTTGTGAGTTTATAAGACCTGGTAAGGAATTTTTTGATGAAAATACTCAACAAGTGTATAAAATCAAGGAATTCATCAATTGTAAAACCACTGGGGTGATCTATAGGGCACTCTGCAGTTGTGGCCAATCATATATTGGTAAAACTATCCAAGAATTTAGGAGACGGGTGGGAGAGCACCTTGGTGACATACGTAATCGGAGAGACATCCCCATTGCGAGACATGTGAATGCTTCTCATGGGGGTAGAACCAAGGGCTTTTCCTTTATGGGTATTGACAAAGTTCGGATGTCACCTAGGGGTGGCGATCTAGATAGAATGCTCCTCCAGAGAGAGGCCAAATGGATATTTTTGCTTGATACGTGTGATCCTAAAGGACTGAATGAACAGCTGAATTTCAGCTGTTTCCTCTGAACATGTCTCTCATGTTGGGTCAATCCAGTGACTTTGTTACTTTATTTCCTCCCTCCAAGCCCCTTCCCCTTCTCTTGTTCCCTTGTTCATGTTAGGCCATGTCTTTTATAGGCCATTGGTTACTGTTTACTATAGGTACTATGTATCGTTCATCTGGGCGCTAGCTATTCAATCAGTCAAAGAAAGCAGAGTTTATAATAGGTCCACCGTGACCCCTAGGGGTTTGACCACTGTCTTTTCCCCTCTATTGGTGACACTCCGCGTCTCTGAACTTAGTGCTTTACCTATTTGGATGTATCGCACTATGAATAAGGGGTGTAACTTCACCATTTTGTGAATCCGACTTTTATTCAATTATGTTGTTTCCTCACTTATTTCTGTGTTTTTATTTATTAGGCAGCCCTACATATTTACATACTTTTTTTGGGTATGCAACTATAGCATCCTCCACTTACTTTGGTGGCATTAGCTATGCATGAATATCAAGTAGTGCCCCCCTATATACAAATAACCACATCCCCCCCATTGTCATACTGTGTGTACCCTGCAAGTCGCTGTGCCATGGTACTCTAACTATGCCCACGGCATGTCATCTGGCGGCTTTTATTACTATGGCCCCGCCGTGTTGTATGATTAGTTACGCTCACAATACAATTATATTGTTCATGCTTTCTATGACTTGGAGCACATTCTTGTTTACATGGTATTACTATTCAGTAACACCAACAATATGGCGATCAGGCCTTCCTTTATAGGTGTGTCCCACGGTGTGGGTCACGCTCTTCTGTCAGGTAATGGTTGCCATGGCATCGCTGCAGCGTTCTTATTGCGACGCCCATATTTATGCGACTTCTGTGCATTCCACCATGTGGGGCGCACTATCTTAGCGCAGTGATACTACGCATGTCATTTTATTTGGCGCCGCTGTAGTGTATTTTCAGCTACGCCCCCAGTGGAACGTTCCTATTGCGACGCCCACAAGACGGCGATGTCTGTGCGTTCCATGATATGGAGCGCACTAGCGACTATGTTGCGTATATCCAGTTGGTGCCGCTGTAGCGTATCTTCAGTGACGCCCACAATATGGCGATTATGCGTTCCAGCTTTGGAACGCACCTCTCCTGCGCATGTGTGGAAGTGACACGCACAACATGGCGGCCGCACATCCGGTTCACACATCGCTGCACGCTGTGTACACATGCTGAGTGAGTATGACATACGTCTATCTGGGTTACATTAGCCTATTACAGGGTACTAACAAATGAGGGGCGGTGACCAGCATTATAATAAAAGGGTGTTCCTGTGGGGGTGCGAGTGAGGACACATTTTGACTGCAAACACAGACAGCCATACCTTGCTGATGGGTACCCAGCCACTGCGGGACCCACATTGAAATACGGACTCTTTTTTTCTGTCTTTTGCTTGGACTTTTGTGCTCTATAGCACACATATTTGTTCAAACTCCCCTGATGAGTCTCCTACACTGGTGATGAAACGCGTAGGGAGAAGAGGAAATCCATTTACCTACACCCATTCATCTGGTGGTTGTCCATAGCAGGGTCCACTTGGGGCCTGTCCTTGTAAGGACAGGAGCTACACAGGGTTTACAGGGTAGACAGGACTTGTGCCCTAGCCCGTTGCTTTTTCCCCTGAACTGTTACTCATCATAGCCCCACTGGCTGAGAAAGATCCAAGTGTCCGTTCTGAATGGTGAGACCGTTCCATTCTTTTATTTTTTGAGCACTGGTTATTTTTGGCACTTTTGTATATATATATATATATATATATATATATATATATATATATATATACATATATATATATGTGTGTTTGTTCGTTGGGTTCTTATATTTTAGGCTATCCTCATTAAAGGTTAAGTTTTAATAATGGTAACTCTCCATTGCTGATGGTATCTGTTTCCCCTGAGGGTGTCGTACAGTGTAGATTAGTCTGCACTATTGCTTTTTGCATAGTCACAAGCCATCAAACAAATAAGAACTGCTTACATTTTTGTGCCAGAAGCAGTGTGAAAGACTGGTGGAAAGCATGCCAAGACGCATGAAAGCTGTGATTAAAAATCATAGTTATTCCACAAAATATTGATTTCTGAAATCTTCCTTATTTAAAACATTAGTATTGTTGTTTCTAAATGATTATGAACTTGTTTTCTTTGCTTTATTTGAGGTCTGAAAGTACTGGGTCATTTTTTTAGTTTTGACCATTTCTTCTTTTCAGAAAAAAATACCAAATTCATTGCTTAGAAATTTGGAGACATGTTGTCAGAAGTTTATAGAATAAAATTTACATTTTATTCAAAAATATACCTATGAAGAGAAAAATCAGACAAACTGAACATTTTACAGTGGTCTCTTAATTTTTGCCAGAACTGTAGGTTACATAGTGCCATTACATTCTACAGAGCTGTGCAAAAATTTTGACCATTTATATTCTGTCTCGAACAGCGCTTACAACCTAATTATCCTATGTCAGACACACAAACACACTATGGCCTATTTCACAGTATGTCAGATATTCTATTAATTTGCTCTAATGAAATGTAATAACCAAGGAAAGAAAAAGATGGTGCAAGGGATAGAATATATCACAAGAATCATTTAAAAAAGTAAAATTTTATTGTATAGAGGATTATTTTTATTATTGATCAACAACTATGTTCTCAATCAACCCAAAAGACTCATAAATATCAAAGCTTAATATTTTTGGAAGTTGGAGTGGGTTTTTTTTAGATTTGGCTATCTTAGGAGGATATCTAATGGTGCAGGTAACTATTACTGTGCAGAATTATTAGGCAACTTAATTAAAACCAAATATATTCCCATCTCACTTGTTTATTTTCACCAGGTAAACCAATATAACTGCACAAAATTTAGAAATAAACATTTCTGGCACGCAAAAACAAACCCCCCCAAAATTAGAGACCAATATAGCCACCTTTCTTTATGATGACACTCAACAGCCTTCCATCCATAGATTCTGTCAGTTGCGTGATCTGTTTACGATCAACATTGCGGGCAGCAGCCACCACAGCCTCCAGACGCTGTTCCGAGAGGTGGACTTTTTTCCCTCCCTGTAGATCTCACATTTTATGAGGGACCACAGGTTCTCTATGAGGTTCAGATCAGGTGAACAAGGGGGCCATGTCATTATTTGTTCTTCTTTGAGACCTTTACTGGCCAGCCACGCTGTAGAGTAGTTGGAGGTATGTGATGGAGCATTGTCCTGCATGAAAATCATGTTTTTCTTGAACGATACCGACTTCTTCCTGTACCACTGCTTGAAGAAGTTGTCTTCCAGAAACTGGCAGTAGGTCTGGGAGTTGAGCTTCACTCCATCCTCAACCCGAAAAGGTCCCACAAGTTCATCTTTGATGATACCAGCCCATACCAGTACCCCACCTCCGCCTTGCTGGCGTCTGAGTCGAAGTGGAGTTCTCTGCCCTTTACTGATCCAGCCTCTGGCCCATCCATCTGGCCCATCAAGAGTCACTCTCTTTTCATCAGTCCATAAAACCTTTGAAAAGTCAGTCTTAAGATATTTCTTGGCCCAGTCTTGACGTTTTATCTTATGTTTCTTGTTCAAAGGTGGTCATTTTTCAGCCTTTCTTACCTTGGCCATGTCCCTGAGCAGGGCTGCCACTAGAAATTTCGGGGCCCCATACTGGCAAAATTTTAGGTGCCCTCTTGAGACTCCGCCCAGGCTCCATCCCAGCCCCGCCTCCACGCTCCACCCCTCGAACTGTCCACAGTCGCACTGCTCTCTCTTGGAAAAACTCCACTTCTCACCTATCACACATTAACAGTTCCCATCACCAGATCACACATATAGCCAGCAGCTTTTGTTTTGGCCAAAAGATTTTGTAAGCCGCCACCATAACATGGTAGACACTTTTGGCCAGGCCCTACTCTACTGTAACCTATTAAATATTTGTTAAAATATGCAATACAATTTAAATATATTTTAATTTATTTTTCAATTTTTAAAATGACCAATAATATCACATTCAAAGAACAAATACCACTACACCATGACCAGACCACATATTACCACCACATAGTGACTGAATACTACAATTCTGATCAGTAATTAAAAAAAAGCACCATACTATCACCATAAGTGCCATTATACAAAGGAGAGCTGTACTTAGTATGCAGTGTCTGTGTACAGATAATACAGTGATCACTAGTGAAATTATACACAGAAGCTCTGTATACAGTATACAGTGTATAGTGTCAGTGTATAGGTAACACACTGACTCACCAGTGACGTCTCTAGATGAAGTCCTTCATCTTTCATCCAGCACAGACCATCATCATTTCATCCAGCCAGGACTTGTCTCTGCAGGAAATAACACAGTTATCTCGAGCTCTGCTTATAGAATACATTACTTACTTTTTCCCAACTTCTACATTACACCACATGAAGAAAAAGAGGCGACATAGTATCACTTTACACAGTAACAGGACCGCCCCCTCATTTAAAACAGTATACTCAAAAAATAAAATAAATACATCACTGCAGTAATAATATTCCTAAATTAGCCCCTATGGTAATAATATTCCCCATCCTGGCCACCGTGTGTCTCATTCCTGGCATCAGCCATATGTTCTCCCATCCTGCCCTCATGAGTATCCATTCTGCCCCATATGATCTCCCGATCCTGCCCCATATGATCGCCCCATGTGATCTCTCCATCCTGCCCCATGATCCTGCACGATCTGTCTCCAATTCTGCCCCCAGTGTCTCCAATCATGCCCCATGTCTCCATTCTGCCCCCTATGTCTCCAATCATGCCCCCATGTCTGCAATCCTGCCACTTGTCTCCAATCATGCCCCCTGTGTCTCCAATCTTCCCCATCTGTCTCCAGTCATGCCCCCATGTCTTTCATCCTGGCCCGTGTCTCCAATCATGCCCCGTATCTCCATTCTTCCCCGTGTCTCATATTCTGCCCCAATGTCCAGCATTCTGCCCGTGTCCAGCATTCTGCCCCTGGGTCTCACAGTCTGCCCCTGTGTCCAGCATACTGCCCCTGTCACTGTGTCCAGCATTCTGCCTCAGTGTGTCCAGCATTCTGCCCCAGTGTGTCCAGCATTCTGCCCCAGTGTGTGTCCAGCATTCTGCCCAATGTGTGTCCAGCATTCTGCCCCAGTGTGTGTCCAGCATTCTGCCCGGCAATGTGTGTCCAGCATTCTGCCCGGCAGTGTGTATCCAGCATTCTGCCCCAGTGTGTGTCCAGCATTCTGCCCCAGTGTGTGTCCACCAGCATTCTGCCCCAGTGTGTGTCCACCAGCATTCTGCCCCAGTGTGTGTCCACCAGCATTCGGCCCCAGTGTGTCCACCAGCATTCTGCCCCAGTGTGTGTCCACCAGCATTCTGCCCCAGTGTGTGTCCACCAGCATTCTGCCCCAGTGTGTGTCCACCAGCATTCTGCCCCAGTGTGTGTCCACCAGCATTCTGCCCCAGTGTGTGTCCACCAGCATTCTGCCCCAGTGTGTGTCCACCAGCATTCTGCCCCAGTGTGTGTCCACCAGCATACTGCCCCCATGTCCTGCATTCTGCCCCGGGCCCCCCTGGATCGCCGCTCTCAAAGAAAAAAAAAACACGAGTTCTTACTTGGCCATGCTCCTGCGCCGAGCGAAGCTCCCTCCAGGCTCCACGCAGGTGAAGACGCACTCGCTGGGCCCGGCGGCTGACAATGACGTCAGACGCCGGCGAGTGAGCACTGTGGCCCAACTCAGTTGCCAGCCTCCGACTGGCTGGCGGCTGTTAACTATTGGCGTGCGGGCGTGGGCCCGCACGTCAATAGCGTGCCGTAGCGCCTGCAGGGGAGGCCCAGTGAGCAGATGAGACGGGGCCCGATGCGGGCCCCCTCTGCCCACCGGCCCCCATATGCCAGTCACGGCTGTAATGCCCTGATGGCGGCCCTGTCCCTGAGTATCGCACACCTTGTGCTTTTTGTTACTTTAGTAACATTGCAGCTCTGAAATATGGCACAACTGTTGGCAAATGGCATCTTGGCAGCTTCACGCTTGATTTTCCTCAATTCATGGGCAGTTATTTTGCGCCTTTTTTGCCCAACACGGTTCTTGCGACCCTGTTGGCCATTTGCCATGAAAAGCTTGATTGTTCGGTGATCACCCTTCAAAAGTTTGGCAATTTCAAGACTGCTGCATCCCTCTGCAAGACATCTCACAATTTTGGACTTTTCAGAGCCTGTCACATCTCTCTTCTGCCAAAGGAAAGGAAGTTGCCTAAAAATTAAGCACACCTTATATAGGGTTTTGATATCATTAGACAACACCCCTCCTCATTATAGAGAGGCACATCACCTGATTTACTTAATCGGTAGTTGGCTCTGAAGCCTGAACAACTTGGAGTAGGACAACATGTATAAAAAGTATCATGTGATCAAAATACAACTTGCCTAATAATTCTGCACGCAGTGTATGCAAAATAATTAAAGCAAACATAAAAATACAAACAGAGACATCTTAAAAACTACATGATACATACAGCGGGTATTGAAAATATTCAGACCCCTTTACATTTTTCACTCTTTGTTTCTTTACAGCCATTTGGTAAATTCAAAATAGTTAGTTTTTGTTCTCATTAATGTACACTCTGCACACCATCTTGACTGAAAAAACAGAAATATAGAAATTTTTGCAAATTTATTAAAAAAAGAAAAACTGAAATATCAAATAGTCATAAGTATTCAGACCCTTTGCTCGGTATTAAGTAGAAGCACCCTTTTGAGCTAGTACAGCCATGAGTCTTCTTGGAAATGATGTAACAAGTTTTTCACACCTGGATTTAGGGATCCTCTGCCATTCTTCCTTGCAGATCCTCTCCCGTCAGGTTGGATGGTGAACGTTGATGGACAGCCATTTTCAGGTCTCTCCAGAGATGCTCAATTGGGTTTAGGTCAGGGCTCTGGCTGGGCCAGTCAAGAATGGTCACAGAGTTGTTTTGAAGCCACTCCTTTGTTATTTTAGCTGTGTGCTTGGGGTAATTGTCTTGTTGGAAGGTGGACCTTCGAACAAGTCAGAGGTCCAGAGCACTCTGGAAGAGGTTTTCATCCAGGATATCTCTATACTTGGCTGCATTCATGTTTCCTTCAAGGGCAACCAGTAGTCCTGTCCCAGCAGCTGAAAAATAGCATGATGCTGCCACCACCATGTTTCACTGTTGGGATTGTATTGGGCAGGTGATGAGCAGTGCCTGGTTTTCTCTACACATACCGCTTAGAATTATCACCAAAAAGGGCTATCTTCATTTCATCAGACCAGAGAATCTTATTTCTCATAGTCTGGGAGTCCTTCATGTGTTTTTTAGCAAACTTTATACGATATTTCACATGTCTTCTGTCATGCCACTCTGCTATACAGGCCCGACTGGTGGAGGGCAGCAGTGATAGTTGACTTTGGGGAACTTTCTCCCATCTCCCCACTGCATCTCTGGAGCTCAGCCACAGTAATCTTGGGGTTCTTCTTTACCTCTCTCACCAAGGCTCTTCTCCCACAATTTCTCAGTTTGTCTGGACGGCCTGGTCTAGGAAGACTTCTGATGGGTGGTCCCAAACGTCTTCCATTTAAGGATTAAGGAGGCCACTGTGCTCTTAGGAACCTTGAGTACTACAGAAATTCTTTTGTAACCTTGGCTAGATCTGTGCCTGGCCACAACTGTGTCTCTGAGCTCCTTGGCCTGTTCCTTTGACCTCATGATTCTCATTTGGTCTGACATGCACTGTGAGCTGTGAGGTCTTATATAGACAGGTGTGTGCCTTTCCAAATCAAGTCCTATCAGTTTAATTAAACACAGCTGTACTCCAATGAAGGAGTAGAACCATCTCAAGGAGGATCACAAGGAAATGGACAGTATGTGACTTAAATATGAGTGTCTGAGCAAAGAGTCTGAATACTTATGACTAGGGTTGAGCGAAACGGGTCGGCCACTTTCAGAAGTCACCGACTTTTGGCAAAGTCGGGTATCATGAAACCCGACCCGACCCCTGTGTGGGGTCGGCCATGAAGTCGGCGATCTTCTGAATGTGGTATCGGAATTCCGATCCCGATTTCCGATATGTTTGCAATATCGGAAATCGGTATCGGAATCCATATTTAATGTAAAATAAAGAATTAAAATAAAAAATATCGCTATACTTACCCTCTGACGCGCCCTGGTACTAATAGGAATATACTCACCCTCGGACGCGCCCTGCTTCTTTCCGGCAGCCTTCCTTCCTAAGAATCAGCGCTTGCAGGACCTTGCGTGACGTCGCGGTGACGTCGCGGCTTGTGATTGGTCGCGCGAGCGGTCACATGGGCGGCCGCGCGACCAATCACAAGCCGCGACGTCACCGCGACGTCACCGCAAGGTCCTGGAAGCGCTGATTCGAAGGAAGGAAGGTTCCCGGTTAGTACCAGGGCGCGTCAGAGGGTAAGTATAGCGATATTTTTTATTTTAATTCTTTATTTTACACTTAAATATGGATCCCAGGGCCTGAAGGAGAGTTTCCGCTCCTTCAGACCCTGGGAACCATTGGAAACCCAATGCACTGCATTGGGTTTCGAGTTTCGGCCGACCCCGACCCCGACTTTTTTATAGGATCGGCCGATTTCACTCGACCCGACTTTTGAAAAAGTCGGGTTTCGTGAAACCCGACCCGATCCTATAAAAGTAAAGGTCGCTCAACCCTACTTATGACCATGTGATAGTTCAGTTTTTCTTTTTTAATAAATTTGCAAACATTTCTACATTTCTGTTTTTTTCAGTCAAGATAGGGTGCAGAGTGTGCATTAATGAGAAAGAAATGAACTTTTTGAATTTACCAAAAGGCTGTAATTAAACAAAGAATGAAAAATTTAAAGAGGTCTGAACACTTTCTGTACCCACTGTACATGCATGTGCATACATATATGTGTGTATGTGGCAGATGAGCTAATCATGGAAATTTCAGCAGTACATGTGTGCAAGGAAAGCACTATCACAGGTGATCAAAAATATGATCCTATAATAGTAAGTAAAATAAGTGCAGGTATGCTTGTACATGAAAAGTTTAATAGATATATTTAGCTGATAAAGTAAAAAGGTACAAATACCCCATTATATAGGTATATAATAATAAATTTTAATATTAGTAAAGTATATACCCAAGGGAAGAAATTTGTATTTCATGACAGTGATCAGCTCACCTACCACAGGACCCAACACGTGTTTCACCACTTCTTCATCAGGTGTCTTATGAAATTTGGGAGGAAACCTCAGTACTCACCGGATGCTAGAGGAAACCAAGGCAAAAATGGGAAGAACAAACAAACTCAATACAGTTAAGATTTGATATCAGGACCCCAGGGAACAGTGGGAACCACTGGGCTATTACATACATTAAAGGGGTTGGACAAAACTCTTTTTTACTTACTAAAATATATGCAATTGGGGTTAAAATGATTTTTGCAATTGGATTTAAATTAAAAATGCTGCGCCATTTGCCTCCTATAGTCATTGTATTACACTGTCAATTGCTGGCTGTAGAATACATTAACGGTGGCAGCCACATTATCTTTATTTTATCAGATGTGTTGGGGACATGATTTTGTGGTACTTACTATTATACAGGAAGGACAGGTTCTCCTCCTCCCCTGATAGTGCGGCTATTCTCACATACAGGTCCTTCTCAAAAAATTAGCATATAGTGTTAAATTTCATTATTTACCATAATGTAATGATTACAATTAAACTTTCATATATTATAGATTCATTATCCACCAACTGAAATTTGTCAGGTCTTTTATTGTTTTAATACTGATGATTTTGGCATACAACTCCTGATAACCCAAAAAACCTGTCTCAATAAATTAGCATATCAAGAAAAGGTTCTCTAAACGACCTATTACCCTAATCTTCTGAATCAACTAATTAACTCTAAACACATGCAAAAGATACCTGAGGCTTTTATAAACTCCCTGCCTGGTTCATTACTCAAAACCCCCATCATGGGTAAGACTAGCGACCTGACAGATGTCAAGAAGGCCATCATTGACACCCTCAAGCAAGAGGGTAAGACCCAGAAAGAAATTTCTCAACAAATAGGCTGTTCCCAGAGTGCTGTATCAAGGCACCTCAATGGTAAGTCTGTTGGAAGGAAACAATGTGGCAGAAAACGCTGTACAACGAGAAGAGGAGACCGGACCCTGAGGAAGATTGTGGAGAAGGACCGATTCCAGACCTTGGGGAACCTGAGGAAGCAGTGGACTGAGTCTGGTGTGGAAACATCCAGAGCCACCGTGCACAGGCGTGTGCAGGAAATGGGCTACAGGTGCCACATTCCCCAGGTAAAGCCACTTTTGAGCTACAGAGAAGCAGCACTGGACTGTTGCTAAGTGGTCCCAAGTACTTTTTTCTGATGAAAGCAAATTTTGCATGTCATTCGGAAATCAAGGTGCCAGAGTCTGGAGGAAGACTGGGGAGAAGGAAATGCCAAAATGCCTGAAGTCCAGTGTCAAGTACCCACAGTCAGTGATGGTGTGGGGTGCCATGTCAGCTGCTGGTGTTGGTCCACTGTGTTTCATCAAGGGCAGGGTCAATGCAGCTAGCTATCAGGAGATTTTGGAGCACTTCATGCTTCCATCGGCTGAAATGCTTTATGCAGATGAAGATTTCATTTTTCAGCACGACCTGGCACCTGCTCACAGTGCCAAAACCACTGGTAAATGGTTTACTGACCATGGTATTACTGTGCTCAATTGGCCTGCCAACTCTCCTGACCTGAACCCCATAGAGAATCTGTGGGATATTGTGAAGAGAAAGTTGAGAGACGCAAGACCCAACACTCTGGATGAGCTTAAGGCCGCTATTGAAGCTTCCTGGGCCTCCATAACATCTCAGCAGTGTCACAGGCTGATTGCCTCCATGCCACGCCGCATTGAAGCAGTCATTTCTGCCAAAGGATTCCCGACCAAGTATTGAGTGCATAACTGAACATTATTATTTGATGGTTTTTTTGTTTGTTATTAAAAAACACTTTTATTTGATTGGATGGGTGAAATATGCTAATTTATTGAGACAGGTTTTTTGGGTTATCAGGAGTTGTATGCCAAAATCATCAGTATTAAAACAATAAAAGACCTGACAAATTTCAGTTGGTGGATAATGAATCTATAATATATGAAAGTTTAATTGTAATCATTACATTATGGTAAATAATGAAATTTAACACTATATGCTAATTTTTTGAGAAGGACCTGTATTGCACAGCTCTCCATTCCATAAAATGGCTGCTGGTGGAGGAGCGTGTGGAGTGGAGACAGCTTGCATATATAATTGAAGATTAGATGTAGTTTTTAATAATTTTATTCATTTCCTCTCTGACCTTACAAACCTAGTTTTTAGTAACTCAGACAAAGTCTTCAATTTAATAAAGACCCACACTGACCTCTGAATATCTCATTTTTTCCCTCTTCCTTAATGTCTGTGCCCATCTGGTTTGCATTTATGATTCTTATGAGTCATTTCATTTTGATACAAGCACCATGCTATAGAAAAACCTCTGCAAACATTTTACCATTTTAAATCAAACACTACACGGAGCATTACCCAAGGCAGCCTGAAATTGCAGTGGGAAACCACCATTATACTTTGTTGTCTAAATTGCTCTGAATCAGTTTTCAAAACTGCTGGGTTATTTAATTTTACTGTTTTATATTTTTTTTATTTTTTTTAGCGGTAAATTTTACAATGCCCTGTCTATGATAATGAGAAAACCAAAGTGGAAATTTGGTATACCAAAATAACACACGTAGTTTTCACATGGCAGCATATAAATATAAATTGCATATATAAGAAAACAAATATTTATCTATTGTTTATATGAATCATATCTAACTGTCCATTACTGAAACCCACACCATATAAAATAAAAACATGGCTCTTAAGACTGACAATAAAGGTTTGGAGCCACTGAGGCAATGCTGTGTGACTGAACCTCGTACAGCTGCATACTGAGTGACTGTAGTGCCATAGGTACTCTGCATACCACCATATGGTGCCATACACAGGTGTATCTAGGTTTTCTGGCACCTGGGAATTCACTTTGGTGTCCCCCCCCAAGCAGGGCCGTCTTGCCATCGGGAAGTTCTGGCAAATGCCAGAAGGGCCGGTGCCAGTAGTGGGCCGCTGCACACTGTGCCGTTGTCAGCGGAGCCAGCGCCAACTCGCCCCCCGCCAGTGCCGCCGCATTCAACTATACCGGCGTCTATGATGGGAGGCTGCATTATATTCTATGGGGGCTACATTATATATTATGGGGAGGTGGGCTGTATTATATTCTATAGGGGGCTGTATTAGATTTTATGAGGGATGATTCCATCATACTCTTTGATGGGGCTGCATTATATTCTATGGGGAGGTGGGCTGTATTATACTCTATTCAGGGCTACATTATATTCTATGGGGGGCTGTATTACATTTATATTCTATGAGGGGTGATTGCATCATACTCTATGAGGGGGCTGCATTAAACTATGAGGGGGCTGCATTATATTCTGTGGGGTGGTTGCATTATACTCTGTGGGGTACTCTGTAGGGTGGTGGCTGCATTATACTGTATCGAGGACTATGGGGAATACGTTATACTATATGAAGAACTATGGGGTGCATTATACTATGCGAAGTGAATTGTACTACATGGATGATTATGGCGGTGCATTATACTATATGGAGCACTATGAGGAGTGTATTATGCTATATGGAGGACTATGAGGAGTGTATTATACTATGTGGAGGACTGAGCAGTGTATTTTAATATATGGAGGACTATAGGGAGTGTATTATACTATATGGAGGACTGTGGTGCACATTATAATATATGGAGGACTATGGGGTGTATTTTACTAAACAAGTAAAATGCTGCATATTCAGATTGTTTTTGCCAGAACAAAAATCATTGCTCTGAGCAGCACATCGCCGGCGTAAACTGTAGTTGTGCTACTGATAACATGAAACTGTATGGTGATCTGTTAGTGATCTATTAGTGATCATTCTGTCCCATCATTATTCCTCAGCTGGTGGAAAGAGGCTGGGAAACAAGTGTTGAACAAGTTCAGTATTGTCGATCAAACTCATTTAGTGGCCTGAGATCAGCGCATGTAAATACAACCGAAATGCTTTTTTGTGATGTGCAATATGTGAGCATTTGGGGCCCCATTATAAACTTTGCCTAGGGCCCCACTTTGCCTAAAACTGACCCTGCCTACAAGTGTACAAAGATATTATACAGTCACCATGTGACAAGTGGGCCTGTGTAACTTCAAATGCCAGGGCTGAATTTTAGTCCCAGTCCGGCCCTGCCCCCAAGCACATATGTGGTTTGCACACTAAGCCATGTGCAGATGACCTGCTCTCTAATTCAATGTTCAGTGAAAAACTGAGAGAAGCAGGAAGAGAAGCGTAAGTATGGAAATCGCATAGTGAAGCGGCCATGTGATGACTGCTGGAACCAGCAAGCAGTTCCTGACAGTGCGGATATTAAATTCTGTTAGGATTGCAGGTTCTGAATTCTCACAGTGCATGCACTGCACACTTTTGTGATTCTCCCTTGCACAAGTCTGTGAATTGGATACTTCTGGCCACATTCCAGCCTCGCTCAATTCATTTTAATTGAGTGAGGCCGGCGCCGCGCATGTCTAGTCGGCACGTGTCATGAACCGGGGGTGTTTGGTTGCCCCCAGTTCTTCATCAGGGATTTTTTTTATATCCCACTTCCCAGTTCTGGTTTGGAACTTGCAGCTCTCTGGCGCCCCACCCAATATGTCATGAACCGTGGGTGTTTGGTTGCCCCCAGTTCTTCATCAGGGTTTTATTTATATCCGACTTCCCAGTTCTGGCTTGGAACTTGCATCTCTCTGGCGCACCACTTACCCTCAGGTCAGTCAGGGAACTGCACCTAGAATATTTTGTCACCAGAAAGACTGCCTGCTCATGTACTGGCACGCTAGCGTGAGGGCGATATAACTATTCCCAGCTGCAGCCAGGCAATACACTTATAAAACCCTTTCCGTCACTGCCAGCTTTGCCCCACAAGCCCAGCACACTCTGCTGCCACCAGCTCCTATTTCTTATGATTAATAGCGGGTCAGGAGCCAACCCAATCAATAGCAATGGCTTAGAATATGACAATTATAGTATGTACTGAATTATTACAAAATAAAAGGGATTAAAGATGAAAATAAACTTACATTTGTCTTATGTCATTCCATGGTAAGCTAATGTGGCAGGGAGGAGGAGACGTATATATCCTAATGCATCAGGCACAGTATCTGCTATGTGACTTCCCAGGCCAAGAGAGACAGAGGGATAGAGAGGGAGCTCTAGTCCCACCTCTGTGTCTTATACCTGTGCTCAAACTTAAGGCACTCCCACTGTGCTGACCTCACTGGGTGGTTGGAGAACTCCGCTTTCTGAACAGTTATGAAAGACTCTATTACTCATATCTCTTAGTGTGAACCTCGTAGAAGAAAGATAAAATTATCACTATGCTCAGCATGACATGGGGGTTCATTTAAGTATAACCAGGAAGTGGATACATGACCTGCTTATGGAGAAATCCATTCCTTGGATTTTGTTGAGTTTGGATCCTAGAGCTTTCACTGGTTATAGATCTATCGGTGGACATTCGTAATATGCAACTTTTATATCTCTATCACTAATTGGGGTCAAGTTATGCCCTATTATTATGTTTTTAAATGAACAAAAGAGCACATGCTTCCACAACTGCCTTCAGCCATCTTAGGGCCATAAATACTCAGTGTGGGGCTGCTAGCACACTAGTATCACGTTGCACAGAGTGTGTAGTGAGAACAAGCTGAGAAGGGGGGTCAAAAAGTCCACAGCATGTGTCTGTAAAGCCATGGAACCTTCTAGAAGTATACTCAGAATATGGCATATTTATATCATTGTGACATCTCCCCCTTTTGGACTGCGCTACAGAGGCAGGACCCCTCGGTACTCCTCTATGCGGACCTTGGCAGGTTTGCCCTGGCGGGACAACCCATCGGCATTGCCATGCTCGCAGCCCTTTTTGTGTTTCTCTGCAGTCATACTGTTGGAGGGCAAGGCTCCAGCATAGCAACCTTCCGTTGGTACCTGACAGTATGCAACCAGCTCAGGAGGTTGTGGTCGGTCACCACAGTGAAGGTGCATCCATACAGGTAGGGCTGCAAATGCTGCAGGGCTCAAACCATGGCCAGGCACTCCTTCTCGGTGGTGGAATAGGCCACTTCCCTCTGCAGATGCTTCCGGCTCAGGTAAAACACAGGGAGCTCTTGGTTCCCTGAGTCCACCTGGCTGAGAACAGCACCGAGGCCAAACTTGCTGGTGTCAGTCTGTACCAGGAACAGCCGACTGCTGTCAATGGCTTTTAGCATCGGAGAACTGCTCAGGGCTGTTTTCAAAGCCTGGAAAGCCACTTCACAGCCGTTTGTCCAGTCGACTGTTTGGGGTAGCTTCTTCCTGGTGAGGTCCGTCAAGGGTTTTGCAAGGCTGCTATAGTTCTGTACAATGTGCCTATAGTACCCTGCAGTGCCCAGGAAGGACATCACCAGCTTCTTGGTCCTGGGGTGGGCCAAGATGTGATTGCATCCGCTTTCCCAGGCTCTGGCCTCATGGAGCCCCTGCCTACACGGTGCCCCAGGTAGTGGACCTCTCTCATGCCCATTTGGCACTTTCCCGGCTTGATGGTCAGGCCTGCTTGGTGAATTCGCATGAGTACCTCCTGGAGATGCTGCAATGTGTTCCTCCCAGGAGAGACTGAAGATGGCAATGTCATCCAGGTAACCCACCTCGTACGTCTCCAGTTCCTGAAGCAGGTGGTTCACATCTACTCGAAAGTGGCAGGGACATTTTTCATGCCGAATGGCATGATTGTGGACTGTTACAGTCTGAAGGGGGTGATAAAGGCGGACTTCTCCTGCCTCAAGGCTCAGGGGAATCTGCCAGTATCCCCGTCTCAGATCCATTATGGACAAATATTTTGCGCCAACTAACCTCTCAAGCAGCTCCTCAATGCGCGACATTGGGTGCGCATCAGAGGCTGTGATGGCATTGAGCCCTTTATAGTCCATGCAGAATCGGGTAGTCCGATCCTTCTTTGGCATGAGGACTTCAGGTGAGGCCCATGCACTTTTGGACCGTTGAATAACCCTCAGCTGTTACAGCTCATCGACCTCCTGGCACATAACCTGTTGCATCACGTCAGAGATCCGATAGGGTGTTCGCCATAGTGGGGCATGATTCCCGGTGTCCACCTTATGGACCACTAACTCAGTCCATCCAGATCTGTTGGTGAACATGGCCCAGAAAGGTTCCAGCCTGGTTCGCAGTTGTGACCGCTGCGGTTCGGTTAGCAAGGCGCTTACCTCCACATCCTCAATGGACCCACTGGCCTTGGTTTTGGCCAGCATGTCCAGGAGGGGGTCTTCCTCCCCATCCTCGGGCAGGTTGCAGACTAGTAGGATGCAGGCTTCACGTTCGTGATGAGCCTTCATCATATTGATGTGAAAAGCCTTGCGCCTACCCCAAGTGTGGTCAAGCATGACTACGTAGGTGACTGGGTTGAGCTGTTGGTGGACGACTTATGGGCCTTCCCAGGCTGCCTGAAGCTTATCCTTTGGTACGGGGACCAGCACCCACACCTTCTGACCCACCTGGTAGGTCTGCTCCTGGGCGTTCTGGTCATACCAGTGTTTCTGATCAGCCTGGGCCTGCACCATGCTTTCATGCACAAACTGCATCAAGATCTGCATTTTGTCATGGAAGCACATGACATACTCCATGATGGACACTTCAGAAGGGCTCGGCTCTTCTTCCCAGGACTACCTTACCAACCCAAAGGGTCCCCGGACTCACCTGCCATACAGGAGCTCAAAGGGGTAAGAGAATAGCAGGTGTAGGAGACATTGCTCCCAGTCGCGTCCTTGGGTCTCAACCAGCATGCGTAGCATCTGTTTGAGGGTACCGTTGAAGCACTCACACATCCCATTGGTATGGGGGTGATACGCACTTGATGCCAGATGCCTCACCTGCGTTTTCTTACAGAGAGCCTCCATTAGTTGAGATATGAATCGGGTCCCTTGGTCAGTAAGCATCTCCTTGGGAAATCCTACCCGTAAAAAGATGGCCAACAGTGCATCCGCCACCTTATCTGCCCTAGTTAAGGACAGAGCCACTGCCTCTGGGTACCAGGTGGTGTAGTCTACAACAGTGAGGATATATTGCTTTCCAAAGCTACTGGGGATGGCCAGCGGGCCCACAATGTCCACTGCAATCCTCTGGAAAGGCTCCTCTATCACTGGCATAGGGATCAGGGGAGCCTTAAGAACAGGCGCCGCCTTCCCCACTTTTTGGCAGGTGATACAGGCGTGGCAGTAGTTTGTTACATCTGTTCCCATCTTGGGCCGATAGAAGTGTTGAGACAGCCGCGCCTTAGTTTTGCTAATCCCCAAGTGTCCAGCAAGCGGGATTTCATGGGCAATCCGCAAAAAAACTCACCCCTGAATTGGTACAGGATGACCAGCAGACTTTCCTCAACCAATCCTTTTGGAATTGACTGGGAACTGTCTCCCAGTAAAACCTCCCTCGTTCCCAGAACAGCCTCTCCTTATCAGTCACGGAGGTGGGCGTCTCGGCGAGGTGTCTCAAGTTCTCCAGGCTCACATCTGAGTGCAAAGAAGCCTGGAACTCCTGGCTGAAGGCAGCCAGAAGTGACATCAGGGTCCCTTCCCCACGGGAACCCTCTGGGACCTGCTTTGGGTCCATCTCTGGTTCAGTCACTCCTGCGACTAACGAGGGTCTGGAAGGCAGAATGTTATCTGCGTTCCAGGCACTCTGACTGCGGGTGACAGTAGCTACGTAGGCTGTCTCCCCAGGGATTTCCACAGACCCATCAGTCGGCGCTGCTATGGGCTCTACCTCCCCGTCCAACCCCATCACCTCAGGAGCAGTGCTACCTATGGAGCAGTTACCTTCCTCTGTGGCACTGGTTAGTTGCACGGCATCACCTTCCTCATGGTTCCTATGCATCTCCCCATTTCCCCTAGTACTGTTGCTTGCTCATGTTAGCGGTTCCTCAGCCATCTCACTCCACAGAGCAATGTGACTGAGCACTCCTGAACCTGTAGACACATCATCATTAGGAGATAACTGGTTAGCAGGTAAAACATGCACATTTTCATCATCATCATTATCAGTATGCGTTAAATCACTCTCATGTAATACATGCAATTTCCCATCGTTATCATTAGCATTAACATTACCCTTAGTATCAGATTGGTAGGGCGGTCAGGGACATAATAGGCAAACATTCTTCCCAAATCAGTCACCAAATTGTCGGTGGGCAAGTTTTCAGACAACCCCACTTCCTTCACCCCACTCCCGGCACCCCAATCTATAAAAACCCCGGCCATAGGCAAGGGACAGCGGATGCCCCCAATCCCGGTGACAGTGAGGGTTTTCACTGGAATAATCTCTTCAGTGGCCGCCAGTTCGGGTCAGATGAGGGTTCATTCAGCCCCGGTATCCTTGAGGACTTTAGCGACATGGCCACGTTGTCATAGTCCCTCCCAACCACCCAACCACCAAAAGAACTGTCACATTAGGCCCTGGGGCCCTTGCTGGGGGATTCTTCTGCTTCTCTGGACAGTTGGTGCTGATATGACCAGTCTTATTGCAGGCAAAACACTTGCGAAGGTCGGTAGTAGGTCGGGTGCTGGCAATGGGGACAGGGCCTCCGGTGAGTCGGTTGGCAGGGCAGTAGGGTTGGTTGACGGCTTACCCCCTCTCCAGCTGGCGGTGACTGGCTTCCGCACTTCCGGTTTATGGTGGGCCTCATAAGCATCGGCAATCTGTGCTGCTTTATCCACATCTTTGGGCTCTCGGTCCATCATGAACTGTCGCACCTCAGCTGGGCAAGGATGTAGAAACTGGTCTTTGATCATCAGGTCTCGCAGCTGCTCAAAGGTGATCGCTGACAGTCCTTGGGTCCACTGGTCAAAGTGGGTCCTGAATAAAAAATCAAAAAGCCGTTACCTGGACTCACAAGACTAGCAGAAATATATAAATATAAAATATATATATACAAATATACTATATATTATAAAAAGCCACAAAACAAAAATGGGTCTAATATAAAATAAGCCTTTATTATAACAATATGGCAACAGCTGCACAACAGTGTATGTACTTGGGAAATATATACGCGGGCGAACAGGATAAAATACGATATAAGCAAAAAAATATAAATGAACAATCCCACAATCTTATTGCAAAAACATATATAATGGTGTGCATAAAAAAGGGTGTTATACAGCTAGTGAGTAGGAAGAGTGCAAATGTTAAATTAAAAATAAATAGAGTCTATATGCGTGTACTCATTAACAATGTGCAAAAAGGTGCCAAGCAATATGTGCAAAACTACACAAAAAAACAATAAGGGAGGAACAACTCCGCAGTGCACAATGTGTCATGCACCACAATATTGCATATGCACACCAATGATTTTTAAAGATATATGGGAATTACACAATTGAAACGTATATATACCTGTCGGTCCTGCGTGCCCAAGTACAGAGCACCCCTACGCGCGTTTCGGTGATTCCTTCATCAGGGAACGCTATAACCTGTCGTGTGGGTCATGTTGGGGGTTCCGGAACTTTTTACTGTAAACCTCAGGAGTGAGCTTGTACTTCTTTATCAGGGCCTGCTTGATGGCCTCATAGTTTCCATCCTGTTCTGACGGGAGAGAAGCAAACGCTTCTAGAGCTTTGCCTTTGAGTCCTGGGGTCAAATATCAGGCCCATTGGTCATCAGGCAGCTGGTACTGTCTGCAGACTTTTTCAAATGCCCACAAGAAGGTGTCCAAGTCCCCGTCCTTTTCCATCACAGGAAAGTGCTCCAGCCAGGGTTTAGGGATCTGAGAGCTAGTGGGCTCACCGCTGGACTGGGATGAACTCAGCCCCTGGAGTCGGGCTAACTCCAGCTGGTACTCCCGCTATGCTTGCCGCTCGGCTCTCTCTGCCTCCCGCTCGGCTCTCTCCGTCTCCCGCTCGGCTCTCTCCGCCTCCCGCTGCTCCGCTTTCTCTGGGTATTGCTGGATCAGCCTCAGATGTCCATCACGGTCGTCGGCGGGGAGTTGTTCCAATGCCACCTGCAGGTTGGGGTACAATCCGCCCTGGTTGAAAGTAGGGCCGGCATTCAGTGGTTGGACCTCTGCTGTAGCACCATTTGCGCTTGGGCTGACTTCTGCGTCCGCTGGGCTCTGAGCGATTTCCAGTTGCACCAGAGCTGCAACCAGTAGGCTTTTGTTTTTGCCCGTGGCATCAATCTGTCTCAACCCACAAAAAGCAATAAGAGTGTCCTTTTTATGCTGCTTTTACCAGCCTTCTCCAAGGATAGCCATCATTGCCAAATAAAAGATAGGATAGAAAAGCAAAGAGAAAGGGAGGGGTAACCACGTATACACACTATTGTTTCAGGACTATTAAACACTGAGTTCGTTCTCCAAAACTTATTGAGCAGGGTCTTCGCAAAAACTGTGCAAGTTTTTAGTGAGAGTAATGATTGTTCAAACCAGATCACTAATGCTCTATTATCCCACCGCAACTACCACCATTCTGCCGCACAGAGTAAATATCCCCCTCCACACACACACATAGTAATTACCCACTCCACACGCATAGTAACTACCTCACCCCACAGAGAGTAAATATCCCCTCACGCACACAGCAAATACACCCCCACGCACTAAATACACCACCCTCAAGTAAACACCCACCCAGTAAATTCCCCCCTCTTATTTTTGTTGTCTTCAGCTCCTCTGATGTGGAGCACTTACCACCCATCTGCACCTCTACAGCTCCAGCGAGTGACATCAGCAGAGTGATCACTTCTGGTGTTGCTCTGACCCGGAGGGCAGAGCTTCAATTATACTCGTGTCAGTTAGACAAGAGTGCTATTGAACAATGAGAGATGGTGCTGCAGTTTCTCATCCGGCTCAGAGGGGGGCTGCAGAATGCAGCTGCCTGGGGAGACACTTCAGACCGCTGCATTAGGTGGCCCGACTGCACCCCCCTCCAGCTGCACCTGGGGTATATGCCCCGGCCGCCCCCCCTAGATACGCCTCTGGTGCCATAGGTAATAATAATAATCTTCAACTATATAGCGCCAATATATTCCGCAGCTCTTTACAGTTTAACAGTTCATACACAAGTCATAAGTAATAATGTTAAAAATAATACAATTTACAATGAGGTGGGGGAGTCACAAAGTACAGGTGCTTATTTACAATGATGGTCTAGCCCTCTTGAGAGAATGGGTGATAGATAAAGGCTGCATGAGCTAGTCACCAGCCAGTATTTGTAGTGCTATTAGGTGTGGTGAAGTTTGATCAAGGGTTATTCTCAGATAGATAGTGAATGGACTACACATACACATAAATACATAAAAGGACTTTGATTTGGGAATATGACAGGCCGCTCTGAATAGAAGTGTTTTGAGGGAGCGCCTAAAACTCTATAAGTTGTGGATAGTCCTAATTTTTTACGTAGACCATTAGCGCAACTTGGGGAAAAGTCTTGAAGCCAGGAGTAGGAGGTACGGATTAGTGTAGAGATTAGTCGAAAGTTGCTTGCAGAGCATAACGAACGGGTAGGCCGATAAACAGAAGTGAGGTAAGAGGTGTAGGGGGGTGCCGCAAAGTGGAGAGCTTTGTGGGTGAGAACAAGCAGTTTAAAGCCGTTGCTGCATTAACTATGAACTGGAGAGGGGAAAGTCAAGTGAGGGGGATGCCAATTATTAGAGGGCAACAGTGTGAGTTTTTGTTGTTTACATGGTTAGAATGGGGCGGATTATAGAGATGTTCTTCATGCGTAAGAGGCAAGAGCGGGAAAGAAATTGTATATGGGAGGTCAAGGAAAGATCGGTGTCAAACATAACACCCAAACAGCGCGCATGCTGTCTAGGTGTTATTATGGTGCCACCCACGGAGCGGGAGATGTCAGATTTACAGCGGTTAGTAGATGGCAGGAGTAGAAAAAGTTCAGTTTTGGAAAGGTTGAGCTTCAGATATAGAGCTGACATGATATTGGAGACTGTTGACAGACAGTCACTGGTGTTCTGTAGTACAGCGGGGGGTAAGGTCAGGGGATGATGTGTATAGTTGTGTGTCATCAGCATAAAGATGGTACTGGAAGCCAAATCTGCTCATGTTCTGTCAAATTGGGGCCATGTAGAGAGAGGAGAGAAGGGGGCCAAGGACTGAGCCCTGAGGGATGTCAACAGTGAGAGGAAAAGGAGATGAAGTAGAGCCAGTGAACGATACACTGAATGAGCAGTCAGAAAGATAGGAATAGAACCAGGAAAGAGCAGTGTCCTTTATGCCTATTGACTGGAGCATAGAGAGTAGGAGATGATGGTCAACAGTGTCGAAAGCTGCAGAGAGGTTGAGGAGAATGAGCAGAGAGTGGTCACTGTTGGTCACTTTGATGAGTGCAGTTTTTGTCGAATGTACAGGGCGGAGGCCAGATTGTGATAGATCTGGAGAAAAAGGGGAAGGATCTCCTCGGCACTCGCATCTTGATTAAAATGGTAACATTTATTGGATTCAACTAAAAAACATTTTTTTTTAGTTGAATCCAATAAATGTTACCATTTTAATCAGGATGAGACCTAGAAGATCCTTCCCCTTTTTCTCTACGTGGCTTTTTTCACCAGCTGGATCGGCATTCTCTGTGATCATCAAACGACACTGCTAATCTTCTTACTACGCTGGCAGCTCCTGAAACATCTCCTCCCTCCTCCTGTGATGAATCTAGGAAAGAGTGAGTGTAAAGGTAATGGGTTTGGAGGGAGTAGACCAGGCACTCCAAAAGTTTAGCGATGAATGGGAGATTGGAGACTTGTCGGTAGTTATTTGTGCAGGATGAATCGAGAGAGTTTTTTTTTAAATAATGGAGTAATGATAGAGTGTTTGAAGGAGGAGGGGAAAATACAAGAGGAGAGGGAGAGATTGAAGATTGTAGTTAGGTGAGTAGTGAATTTAGATACTGGAGGAGATGTAAGGGAATGAGGTCGGTAGTGCATGTAGGCTGACGAGAAGTAGAGAGGAGCCTGGAGACTTCTTCTGTGATGGGATCAAATGTGGAGAGTGAGCCAGAGCAGATGCAGGGGGGAATGGGATTCACAGCACTTCATGGCTGGGAGTGGATGAAGTTTTCTGGTGTGAAAGTTTTCCTCCATAGGTGTTCAGCACTCCTAGAGCATCACTGGAGAAATCCAGTTTGCGATGTGAGCAAGGGCTGTTTTACTCTGTGTTTTGAGGTTCTGAGGGTGAGCTGCACTACTTAGGCCAGGGTGCTTCTGAGAGTGTCATTGTAGTGGTGTACATCCAGATCAGTACAGGAAAAAGAGGAGATTGGGAACAGTGATGAGTGTAGGGAGTCTGTAAGTGAATGAGGGTTAACGGCTTGTACATTTCTGCAAGTGTGGTTGGTAGAAGTGTGCTGGGGTGGGCGAGGATTTGTGAGCATGAAGGAGAGGACATTGTGGTCAGAGTGGGGAAGAGGTGAGTTAGCTAGGTTTGCGATTGAACAGAGTCGGACAAAGACCAGATCAAGGGTGTTACCATCTTTGTGTGTTTTTGAGGTAGAGAGGTGTGAGAGGCCGAAGAGAAGTGGTTAGTTAGCAGCATGGATGCAGAAGGGTTAGTCAGATTGTTAATAGGGATGTTGAAGTCTCCCAGGATAAGGGTTGGTAGGTTTGAGGACATGAAGTGTGGTAGCCAGGCAGAGAAATTGTCAAGGAGGTGGGCGGGTGAGCCTGGGAGATGGTATATGACTGCTACTCTGAGGGAGAGGGGATGGAAGAGCTTGATTGTGTGGACCTCAAAAGAAGGGAATGAGATTGATGGAACTGGGGAATGACTGGGAAATGCATTCTGGGGACAGGAGTATGCCGATTCCACCACCAAGTCTGTTTGCAAGTCTTGGGGTATGGGAAAAGTGTAAGCAGAAATGGGAAATACAGCAGGGGAGACCGTGTTATACCATTTCCGCCACTGCGCATCCTCGCCACTCTGCTGCCAGGTCTGGGCGCGCCAGCTTCTCCCCCTCTGCCGCGATGTCTGTTCCTGCTGCTGCTGCGCATCACCGCCACTCTGCTTCCGGGTCTGGGCACGCCATCTTCTCCTCTCCTGCTGTGGCGCGCTCCCGCCGCTCTGCTTCCAGGTCCGGGGGCGTCCAGGCTCAGTCCTCTCTCTCTATACTTCCGGTATCTCGCTCTCCCAAGGGGGTCTGGTGTCTGCGCAGGTGCTCTGGGCTCTTCAGAGGGTGCAGGCGCACCTTCCCCATTTCTCCATCCTGTGGTCACCAAGGTCAGTGATTCCCATCAGCCAATCCGGGTAAGGCCTCTGCTATAAGAGGCAGTCCATCCTGCATCTAGGTGCCTGATTGTTACATAGCCTTGCTTGTGCGTCTGGCCCTTACGGTTTCCCTGTGCTTCGTGCCTTGTAACTCAGTACTGTCAGAGTCTGTGCCTTGCTAAGTTTAGTCCGTTTGTTCCCTAGTAGTCCTTAGTTCAGTTTTCCCGGCTTCTGTTTATCTTCCTTCCATGTTCTCTAAACTCCTTTTGTTTCCACAGCCTTCCTCCGTTCCAGCTCTCCTGCTCTCTGGTCAGACTTCCGCCTTCCTGGATCCCTGTTTGGTACCTACTACCAGGTCTTTCTGTTCACCCTCCTTCGTCCCTTCTTATCCTCTTCTTCCTTTTCAGAGCCGTCCCTCTTGGTACTTCCACCATGGGTCAGTGACCTCTGGGCCTGCCCATGACGGTCCCTGTATAGGGGTCGGTACATCACTAGGTCCACTCGCCCAGAGGTAGGTCTTTCCACGGTCCAGATGGTCCACTCTTGTTCCTCTTTTCTGACCGTTATAGTACAATCAGGCCATGGACCCCGCTAGTACCCTATTTTCGGCCCAGAAGGAGTTGGCCCATTTGCGTGATAATCAGCAGCGCATAATGGCTTTTATGAAAACAAAAGCCATTACATCGTTACAAGCAGCTGACCCGGTTAATGCCACCCAAGTGGCGAGCCTTCAGCAGGAGCTCTCCCAACAGCGAGATACCCAGGCTTGCATTCTGAGTTATATGGCTTCAATTGATGATCGCTTGTTTAGTTTACAATCTGTCCCTGTTGCTTCCACTCTGGCACCTTCCCAAGATTCCAGTCTGTCATCCACACCCCATCCTCCTCCTCGTCTTGGTAAACCTCCCAGGTTCAGTGGCGATCCCAAACTCTGCAGATGGTTCCTGAATCAATGTCGTCTCCACTTCGAGCTTCTGCCCCAGCAGTACCCCACGGATCAAGCTAAAGTAGCTTTTGTTGTGTCTCATTTGGAGGGGGAGGCTTTGGCCTGGATTAATCCCTTGTGGGAGCGTGATGATCCCGTAGTCTCCCACTTAGAGGATTTTCTCGAGACCTTTCATAGGGTCTCTCTTTAACCTACATCAGGGTTCTCTGTCTGTAGGTCAGTATGCCATCCGCTTTCGTACCCTGGCTTCAGAACTAGGATGGAATAATGAGGCTCTTGTTGGCACTTTCTGGTGGGGTCTGTCGAGCCTGATTAAGGATGAGCTTGCTGGATGAGACATTCCGACTTCTTTAGAGGATCTTATCTCCTTGGCCACCCCTTACGCTTTCAAGAGCGATCTTGTGAGTCTGCTAGAGAGAGGAGACCTAATTCTTCTATGCCTTCCTTATGTCAGTTCTTCTACACCTGAACCCATGCAAGTGGATCGAGTAAAGATGGCGGAGCAGTGTAGTAAAGAGAGATGTACCCTGGGCCTCTGTTTTTATTGCGGAAGTGCCACCCACTTGCTACGTAGCTGTCCCGAAAGGCCGGAAAACTCCTCCACCAAGGACAGGTAAGAGAAGCCTCCCTAAGTGTCCCTGTTTCCTCTCAACCTTTGACTCTCTCAGTCTTATTTGTTTTTAATCAGGGTCGGTTCTCCGAGGTCACGTATGTGGATTTGGGCGCGGCAGGTAATTTTATCAGTCTTGAGGCGGATCGGAGGCTTCGCATTCCAGTTTTCTCTCTGGACACTCCACGTCTTATTGCATCGGTTGATGGGAGACCTTTGCAAGACGCCATTTCTTTAGTTACAGAAGAAGTGAAATTACAAATCGGGGCTCTCAATCATGAGAGGATTGCTTTTTATGTTCTGCCGAATCTTTCTCATGCCTTATTGCTCGGTCTACCGTGGCTCCGAGTCCATGAGCCTACTCTTAATTGGCGTTCTGGTGATGTGCTACGCTGAGGGTCTACTTGTCAAAATCGGTGCCTACGGTCTGTTTGCCCGGTCATTCCTCCTTTATCCACTTCAGTTCCTGCAGGATTACCTTCTCCTTACTGGTCCTATGCAGACATCTTCAACAAACAGGAGGCCGAAAATCTTCCTCCACATCGTTCCGATTGAGCTCCTCCCCAGTTGCACACCACCTAGAGGAAGAATCTACCCTTTGTCGGCTGCGGAGACCCAGTCTATGTCCGAGTATATTCAGGAGAATCAGGCCAAAGGATTCATCCGAAAATCTTCCTCCCCTGCTGGAGTGGGATTTTTCTTAGTTAAAAAGAAGGATGGTTCCCTACGACCCTGTATTGACTACCGAGGGTTGAATAACATCACAGTCAAGAACAGGTATCCCCTGCCTCTCATTCTGGAGCTCTTTGACCGTTTTCGAGGAGCTCATATCTTCACTAAGCTTGACTTGCGGGATGCTTACAACTTAGTCTGTATTCGCTCCGGTGACAAGTGGAAGACCGCCTTTCACACCCGGGACAGCCACTATGAATATTTGGTTATGCCTTTCGACCTCTGCAACGCCCCCGCGGTTTTCCAAGAATTCGTCAATGATGTTTTTCGAGACCTTCTCTACTCCTGTGTAATAGTATACCTGGATGACATCCTTGTTTTTCCATCAGATCTCCCATCCCATCGAAAAAGTGTTCGCATGGTTCTGCAACGTCTGAGAGAGAATCACCTGCATGCTAAGTACGAGAAATGTCTATTTGAGCAGACTTCCTTGCCGTTTCTTGGATACATCATCTCGGATTCTGGTCTTAAGATGGATCCTGAAAAAGTGAATGCCATTGTTAATTGGCCGCGACCCGTGAAAGCCATCCAGCGATTTATAGGATTTGCCAATTATTAAAGGCAATTCATATCACATTTCTCTTCTGTGATCCAACCTCTTTTATCTCTCACCCGTAAAAGTTCCTGCTCAAAGGTGTGGACTCCGGAGGCTGAGAGAGCCTTTGCATTTCTAAAGCAGTCTTTTTAGACCGCTCCGGTCTTGCATCATCCAGAGGTTAACAAACCTTTCATTCTGGAAGTGGACACATCTTCCATGGGTGCTGGAGCATTGCTCTCTCAAAGGACTTTTGAGGGTCAGATGGTTCCCTGTGGCTTCTACTCTAACGCATTTTCGACTTCTGAAAGAAATTATACCATTAGAGATCATGAGTTGTTAGCCATCAAATTGGCTTTAGAGGAGTGGAGATATCTGCTAGAAGGATCCGTACATCCATTTGTAATTTTCTCTGATCATAAGAATCTTGCATATCTTCGAACTGCGCAAAGGCTAAACCCTCAACAAGCCAGATGGTCTCTGTTCTTTGCCCGTTTTGAGTTCGAGCTACACTTCCGGCCGGGCAATAGGAACGTTAAAGCAAACGTGCTGTCTAGGTAATTTCAGATGCTAGATACTGAGGAGGAGCCAGCATACATCATAGATCCCTCCAAAGTCATTATCGTGGCACCTTTGTGAATGATTCGACCACCACCTGGTAAAACCCTTGTCTCGGACAGTGACAAAGAGAGGGTGTTATGTTGGGACCATTCATCTAAATTGGGTGGTCACGCAGGATTCAAGAAGACTATTCTTCTCATCTCTCGTTATTATTGGTGGTCTACGTTACGTCTGGACGTCAAAGAATTTGTCGCCTTTTGTTCTTCCTGTGCCAGGAACAAAGTACCCAGACAGTTACCTTTTGGTAATCTACTACCTCTTCCAGTTCCATCTGCGCCTTGGCAGCATATTGCCATGGATTTCATTACCGACTTACCAAGTTCTTCCAGTTGTACAGTCATCCTTGTGGTTGTGGATCAGTTCTCCAAAATGGCTCATTTTATTTCTTTACCCAGATTACCCTCTGCTCCTGAGTTGGCAAAGGTTTTCATTCAGAACATTTTCAGACTCCATGGCTTTCCTCTGCACATCGTGTCCGACAGAGGAGTTCAATTTACATCCCGTTTTTGGAGGGCTTTGTGCAAACTCCTGAAGGTGTCTCTAGATTTTTCTTCTGCTTATCATCCTCAAACTAATGGTCAAGCTGAGCAAACTAACCAGACTTTAGCTGCCTATCTGCGACACTTCACTATTGCTCATCAAAATGATTGGGTCAGTCTGCTCCCTTGGGCTGAGTTTGCTTACAATAACCACTCCAGTGAAGCTTCCGCGAGAACTCCTTTCTTCATTGTGTTCGGACAGCATCCTTGTTTGCTCCTACCAGTCTCACCAGCCTGTTATGACCTGGTGGTTAGGAGCACCCGGAATGACCTGATAGTTAAAACTCACACAGGACAAGCTCTGGGATGTGGGAGCTCTGCTGACCGCAATCCCTAATCCTATCACACACACTAGAAATAGCCGTGGAGCGCTCCTGACTCTACCTAGGCGCCTCGTCACAGCCTAAGAGCTAGCTAGCCCTAGAGATAGAAAATAAAGCCTACCTTGCCTCAGAGAAATTCCCCAAAGGAAAAGGCAGCCCCCCACATATATTGATTGTGAGTAAAGATGAAAGTCACAAACGCAGAAATGAAACAGGTTTCAGCAAAGGGAGGCCAGACTTACTAAATAGACAGAGGATAGGAAAGGTAGCTTTGCGATCAGCACAAAAAACTACAAAAGACCACGCAGAGTGTGCAAAAAGACCTCCGCACCGACTAATGGTGCGGAGATGCCACTCTGCATCCCAGAGCTTCCAGCTAGCAAGACAAAATCATGATATCCAGCTGGAAAAGAAAACAATGAACGAATTAGATACTATCAGGAACTTAGCTTCTGCTGGAGTAGACAGGTCACCAGAAAGATCCAAGAGCGAACTGAACCAATGCAGAAACATTGACAGCTGGCATGGAGTAACGATCTAAGTGGAGTTAAATAGAGCAGCCAGCCAAAGGATAAACCACGTCACCTGTGTAAGGAACCTCAGAAGCAGCAGCTCCACTCACAGCCACCAGAGGGAGTCCATGAGCAGAACTCACCGAAGTACCATTCACGACCACAGGAGGGAGTTCGACAACAGAATTCACAACACCAGCCTCTGGCATACCAGCAGCCGACTCTCTAGCTTTGAAGTTTTCCACGATCTGGGGCGAGGTTAAAGAAACACTCGATAAAGCATCTTTTAGGATGAAAAAACATGCCGACAAGAGACGTTTAGATTCTCCTCCTTTTATACCTGGTGATAAGGTTTGGCTTTCTTTGAAATTCATCAGACTGAAGATACTGTCTTACAAACTTGGTCCACGCTACATTGGTCCTTTTCAGATTCTGAGTCGGGTCAACGATGTCGCCTACAAGCTGAGATTGCCTGCCTCGCTCCGTATTCCCAATACCTTTCATGCCTCTCTGCTTAAACCCACTATCTTTAACCGCTTCCATCCTTCGAATAGTACCTCTTCTCAACCAATCAGTGCTGACAACATATTTGAGGTGAAGGATATTTTAGCTTTTAAGAAGGTTTGTGGGAGGCATTTTTTCTTGGTTGATTGGAAGGGTTTAGGTCCTGAGGAGAGATCCTGGGAACCTTTGGAGAACATTAATGCTCCTCGTATTCTTAACAAATTTCTTTCCAGTCTGTGTAGGGGGAGTTGTAAGGAAGGGGGTACTGTTACCATTTCCGCCGCTGCGCGTCCTTACCACTCTGCTGCCAGGTCTGGGCGCGCCAACTTCTCCCCCTCTGCTGCGATGTCTGTTCCTGCTGCTGCTGTGCGTCGCCGCCACTCTGCTTCTGGGTCCGGGCATGCCAGCTTCTCCTCTTTTGCCGCGGCGCGCTCCTGCCGCTCTGCTTCCGGGTCCAGACGCGTCCTGGCTCAGTCCTCTCCCTTTATACTTCTGGTGTCTCGCTCTGCCAAGGGGGTCCGGTGTCTGCGCAGGCACTCTGGGCTCTTCAGAGGGTGAAGGCGCACCTTCCCCATTTCTCCTTCCTGTGGTCACCAAGATCAGTGATTCCCATCAGCCAATCTGGGTAAGGCCTCTGCTATAAGAGGCAGTCCATCCTGCATCTAGGTGCCTGATTGTTACATAGCCTTTCTTGTGCGTCTGGCCCTTACGGTTTCCCTGTGCTTCGTGCCTTGTAAGTCAGCACTGTCAGAGTCTGTGCCTTGCTGCATTTAGTCCATTTGTTCCCTAGTAGTCCTTAGTTCTGTTTTCCCGGCTTCTGTTTATCTTCCTTCCATGTTCTCTAAACTCCTCCTTTTGTTTCCACAGCCTTCCTCCGTTCCGGCTCTCCTGCTCTCTGGTCAGACTTCCGCCTTCCTGGATCCCCATTTGGTAGCTACTACCAGGTCTTTCTGTTCACCTTCCTTCGTCCCTTCTTATCCTCTTCTTCATTTTCAGAGCCGTCCCTCTTGGTACTTCCACCGTGGGTCAGTGACCTCTGGGCCTGCCCCTGACGGTCCCTGTATAGGGGTCGGTACATCACTAGGTCCGCTCGCCCAGGGGCAGGTCTTTCCACGGTCCAGATGGTCCACTCTCGTTCCTCTTTTCCGAACGTTATACCGTGTCAGAATCCTGAATCCAGGTTTCAGTGAGAGCCAACAGATTAAGAGAGTTGTTTATAAAGCAGTTGTGCAGGGAAGAAAGCTTATTGCATACAGACTATGGATTCCAGAGTGCACAATTAAAAGAAGGAGATGAAGGAATACAACTAATGTTAATCAGGTTAGTAATCTTCCAATGTGATAGGTATTCTCTGCATACCACCATATGATGCCTTAGGTACTCTGCGTACCACCATATGGTGCCACAGTTACTCTGCATACCACCATATGGTGCCTAGTTTTCTGCCTCCATGTAATCTTTATTTGCTTTGATTTACATTTTTGTCTTTTAGGGCATCATTACAATGTTGATATAATAAAGAAATAAAGGTGTCCTAAAACACTGGCAGTCATCATGTAAAATATGAAAGCTATGTGGTACTCACCCTCTCCAGTGCCAGCTCTCCTCCGCTCCTCCAGTTTCTGTGTTTTTCCTGTAGCAGTGTTATCATGTCGACAGCTCATCACTGCTGTAGCCAATCACAGAGATCAGCAGCTCCTTTTGTATACATTGGCAAAGCACGGAGCTCAGTGATTGGCTTCAGTGGTGATGCACGCTGTCAACATAAGCTCACCCCTGCAAGCAAAACACTGAGATAGAGAGCAGTGGAGTGGGGGTGGATGAATGCCAGATGATTTGGTATTTTATGTGCCTACCAACTTTGGGGGTTAAGGTGATAAAAAAAACCTTAAAGGGAATCTGTCACCCCATTTTTGGCCTATAAGCTAAGGCCACCGGCATCAGGGGCTTATCTACAGCATTCTGTAATGCTGTAGATAAGCCCCCGATGTATCCTGAAAGATAAGAAAAACAAGTTATATTATACTTACCCAGGGGCGGTCCCAGTGTGGTCCAGTCCAAAGGGCGTCGCGGTCCGGACTCGGGGCCTCCCATCTTCATAGGATGACGTCCTCTTCTTTTCTTCCTGCCACAGCTCCTGCGCAGGCGTACTTTGTCTGCCCTGTTGAGGGCAGAGCAAAGTACTGCAGTGCACAGGCATCGGGCCTCTCTGACCTGCATTGTGACGATGGCTTTATGGTGACTGCAAGATGACCGCGGGGTCATTCAGGGTCCTGCAGGAAAGGTGGTCTGTGAGTGCCTCCTAAGAGCAGGAGCTGACACACCTCCTTCCTGAAAGTCAGATGCTGCTCTGATACCCCGCAGTGCAGAATAAGCATTGCATAGTATCATATCAGCGATCTGATGTTATACAGTGATGTTCCATCCTGGGACAATGTAAAAAAGTAAAAAAAGTGTTATTAAAAAGTGTAAAAATAGAAAAAAATCCCAAAATAAAGAACAAAAAATGAAAAAATATGAATCCAATGAATGCATTTATTTATGTAAAAAAAAACCTCTTTTGAGTTTGAGTAAACATATTTGGTATCGCTGCACAGTGGCGTATCCAGGGGGGGAAGCCAGGGCATGTGCCCCGGGCGCAGCCAACAAGGGGGCACCAGCGGGCCGCCTGATGATGCAGGTGTCCAAGAAGGCTCCTCCTCGGCGGTACACACTGAGATAGTCCCGTTCTCTGAGCCCCTCCACCGCAGAGAACCTCACACCACAGCTATGGCTGCCACTGCACTGTGCGCACAGGACCTGTGATGAGGTCACAGGGTCACAGGAGGGGAGGAGTCAGAAGTCACATGATCAAGGGCCTCCGTGTAGTGCAGGACTCTGCTGGTTGTCATGGTGCTAGACGAGGGTAAGCTTTTGTGTGGGGTCAGGAGTGGTTTGTGTGGATGTAGCAGAGCCGTGTGTGTACGAGGTGTATGGAGCGGAAGCCATGTGTGCAAGTTGTATGGAGCGGAGCTGGGTGTGTACGGAGCGGAGCAGTGTGTGTACTAGGTGTACAGAGCGGAACTGGGTGTGTACAAGGTGTATGGAGCGGAGCCGTGTGTGTATGAGGTGTACGGAGCGGAGCCGTGTGTGTACGAGGTGTACAGAGAATAACTGGGTGTGTGCAAGGTGTATGGAGCGGAGCCGTGTGTGTATGAGGTGTACGGAGCAGAGCTGGGTGTGTACGAGGTGTACCGTGTGGAGCCGTGTGTGCAAGGTGTATGGAGCGGAGTCGTGTGTGTCTATGAGGTGTATGAAGCGGAGCCGCATGTGTACAAGGTGTACGGAGCAGAGCCGCGTGTGTACAAGGTGTACGGAGCAGAGCCGCGTGTGTACGAGGTATACGGAGCAGAGACGCCTGTGTACAAGGTGTGTGGAGTGGAGCCACGTGTGCAAGGTGTACGGAGCTCAGCCGCGTGTGTATGAGTAACTAGGTGTGGCCATTATACTGTACGCAATATGTGTGTGTGTTTGTGCGTGCATGCGTAGCGCTGTGGGTGAATGTGCAGAGACGTAAATGGATTTGTGTGTGTGTACGGGGAGGAGAGGTGAGTGCAATGATGGGGCTGACGGGGAGAGGACAATAATTGGGATGAGGGGGAGGAGGAAATGATGGAGGTGGAATGGGCAATTATGGGGTGGGCGGAGGAAATGATGGATGTGGTGGAATGGGCAATGATGGAGGTGGAATGGGCAATGATGGGGTTGGGGGAGGAAATGATGGAGGTGGTGGAATGGGCAATGATGGGGGTGAGGGGAGGCAATGATGGAGGTGGAAATTGGAATGGGCAATGATGGTGGTGGGGGGAGAATGTAATGATGGTGGGGAGGAGGAAATCAAGGAGGTGGTGGAAAGGGCAATAATGAGGGGAGGAAGAAATGATGGAGGTGGTAGAATGGACAAGGATGGTGGTGGTGGAAAGCACACTGATGATATTGGAGGGGGAAAAAATGATGGAGGTGGTGGAATGGGCAAGTATGGTGATGGCGGCGGAAAGAACGATGATGGTGGTGGAAAGATGATGAGGATGGTGGGGGAAGAGAAAATGATGGATATGGTGGAAAAGGCAAAGGAGGAAATGATGGAGGTGGTGGAATGGGAAAATATGGGGTGGTGGGGGAGAAAGCAATGATAGTGGTGGTGGAGAAGGCAAAGATGGAGGTGGTGGAGAGAGCAATGATGGGGTGGGGTAGAGGAAAATAATGGGCATATATGAGGAAACAGTACAGGAGAATGGGGGCATATCTGAGGAAACAGTATGGGGGATGGGTGCAGACAGTATGAGGAGCAAACGAGGAAATGTATGTGGACACAGTATGAGTAGCGATGTGAAAAATGTATGTGGACAGAGTACGGGAGTGAGGGTGATGGGATGTGTGCAGACACAATGGGGAGTCAGGTGAGCAGGCAGTATAGAAAGTGAGGGGGTAAATATATGAGGAGACAGTATGGTGAACTGGAGGGATGTGAGAGGAGACAGTATGAGGAGGGAGGGGAATAGTGTGAGGAGACAGTATGGGGAGAAAAGTGAGTGGGCACAGAATAGAAACTGAGTAGTGGGGGCGTAGCATGGATGGACAGTGTAAGGGCACAGCCAGGAGGGGAGAGTATACCAAGGATGGGGAGTGTGATGAGAGAGTACAGTATACTGGGCCCTATGCGGGGACACAGTGTGAGAGGACAGTGTGAAGAGGGGGCAGGTATGGAAAGGAGAGGTTAGTGTGAAGAGCATGTACCATAAGAGGAACAGTGTGGGGGTCATATTTTGAGCAGACAATATAGTGAGGGGCAATTTTTTATTCAGGAGCATTTTAATGACACTTGTATCTCTAAGGGCATCATGTGGAGATTTTCTGCAAAAGAGCGGAGAAGATGGAAGTCTGCAGAGACAGCTGTGGATGAGAAAACTCATCATGGGGTGTGGACAAGATGAAGAAAAGAAGGAGAACGACTCCAGAGACGATGTCATCTATAAGGTACCTGGATGTAAATGTTATTTGTGATACTGACTAATTCTCATGTTTTTATTTATGTTAGGAGAATTAAAGGGAATGTCCAGGTTTGTAATGAGTCTGCAGTAATGCTTTGTGACTGCAGACTTCTGACTTCTCACAGTGCGCTCTGCACGCTGTCAGGATTCTCTTGTGCTGGCAATTTACATACATGCAGTCACGTGCTGACTAGATATGTGTGGCCAGTCAATGAAAATGAACTGAGAGAGTCTAGTCGGAATGTGGTCAGCAGTATACAAATCGTATGCTTGTGCTGACATGACTGTCCATCAGCAAAGGAGAATCCTAAAAGTGTGCAGGGCATTAGTTGTGAGAATTCAGAATCTGCGATGTCAGGATTCAGCTCTGCAGGTTCCAGTAGTCGTCACATGGACACTTCACTCATATGCGATTTTCATACGTATGGTCCTGTGACAACAAGATTCTCTTTTGCTTCTTTTTCACTGAATATTGAGAGCATTAGGGAGAGCGGCTCGTGGGTACATGACTAAGTGTGCAAATCACATATGTCCTGGGGGGGGGAAACGCCAAAATTAATTCTTGCCCCGGGTGCCAGAAACCCTAGATACACCTCTGTCACTGCGTCCAGAACGACCCAACCTAAAAAATTGTTCCGCTTGTTAATGACTTCAGTGAACAGCGTAAAAAAAAGAGACAAAAACTATGCTTTGTCATCATACCGCCTTACAAAAAGTGCAATAAAACGCGATCAAAAAGGCAAATGTAAATAAGAACGGTACCAGTGAAAATGTTATCTTGTCCTACAAGAAACAAGCTGCCATAAAGCTCCGTCAGCGAAAAAATTAAAAAGATATAGCTCTCAGAATAAGGAGATGCAAAACTAATTATTTTTCCTATCAGATAGTTTTTGTGTAAATTTGTCAAAATATAAAAAAAATAGATAAATGTAGTATCGCTGTAATCGTACTGACCTGAAAAATAAAGCTGCTTTATCAATTTTACCACACACAGAAGGGAATAAAAAAAAACAATGTATTGTATGCGAAAATAATACCAATAAAAACGTCAACTCATCCCGCAAAAAAAAAAGGTGTCACATGACTTTGTCGGCCGAAATATGGAAAAATTATAGCTGTCTAAATATGGCAATGCAAAAACTAATTTTTTCATTAAAAAGCGTCTTTGACTCGAATAATAAAGTTGTCTAATAATCACTTATTCCGCACAAGGAACTGCATAAAAATAAAGTAAACCAGATCTTCACCTGCTGTTGATTTGTTCATTCTACCTCCCAAAGATCACAGTAAGGCTCGGCTCACATTTATCCTGCGCTCTGCGCTGGGCACTTACACCGCTGTTTCCGTGTAAAGCTCTGAATTATGTGAATCAAATGGAACTCCTGTGGAAAATTCCTTATAATGAGGCAGATGGGAGCACTGTGGATGCCATAGGACCTGTGATCTGGTGGTGTCCATCATTTTAGGCGAGTATAAAAGCGTGGTTGACCACAGTTTTGTGCACTTCTGAAAAGAAGGACACCGCTGAACAGAGGCCAGACAGAGTCTAGAGTAACTCTGTTGCTTTATTATAGTGAATGGATCTCTCTGGGGTTTCATCTATCATGCCACTCGAAGATTTAGGCCGGGGACACACACAACGTATAAAAAAACGGTCCGTTTTTGACGGACGAGAATCGCACAAATGTTACCAAAACAGTGATCCGTGTGCAGTGCGAGGATGCGATTTTCTCGCATCAAATGATCCGTGTGACATCCGTGTGACATCCGTATGGCATCCGTATGGCGAGATTTTCTCGCAGGCTTGCAAAATGGACATATAACGGATTTTCCACCTGAAAAAATTTAAATCATCACCAAGAACATTATTTAATGGCCCTAAACACAGGTGCCACACACCAATCTATGCAGTAGAGTCCCTGCTTGTGTTGTTGCACTTCGGATTGATGAGCAACATGTCTGATCTGCTGACTTTTAACACCACAGAGCGTGTGCTTTACAACTGGGTACTTTCCCAGCGTTTTGGCCAGCCATACCCAGTTATTGTAGATCTGAGGAGGCGGAGACGGATGTGGGTACATCCACTTATAAAGCAACGGATCAATAAAGGCCATTTCAGCCGTCTGTATGCTGCTCTGAGGTCAAATCCGGACAAGTTCTTCAACTATTGTCAGATGAGGATTCAAACCTTTGATATTTTGTTGGATATTTTGCAACCAGGGATCACAAAGAAGGACACCAGGATGCACCAATCTATTTCAGCAGAGGAGCGCCTTATCCTTACCTTACGGTATGTATAAATACTCTTTGTCCCAAATTATTTTACACTTTAATGTTGTTCCCCCTTATTCAAATTAGCTAATTAAATGTTTAGGTAACTTCAACATCATTTGGCCTTCTTAGATAATATTTAATTTTGTCAAAGATGAAAGCCATCGCATGTCCTTAATGATTTAATAAGCATGCCATTTTTTATGAAATTTTTGTTGTTTCAAATATAACACTGTATTGTGTTCACTTTATATTTTTAAAGAATACTCTCTTTTCTTTTAGCTTCCTTGCCACTGGCCTATCATATGCGGCACTGCATTTAGAGTTTCTACTGGGCAAATCTACAATTTCTGGTATTGTGCGGGATACATGCACGGAAATCTGGAGAAGACTCCATCAAGAGGTGATGCCTGAACCCAAAATGGCAGACTGGTTAAATATTGCTCAAGGATTTCAGGACACCTGCCAGTTTCCGCACTGTATTGGGGCACTTGACGGAAAGCACATCCGTGTGCGTAAGCCGCCAGGTTCAGGGACCCAATTCTATAATTATAAACAGTTTTTCTCTGTAGTGCTGTTGGCCCTAGTCGACAGCAACTACAGGTTTATAATTGTAGACATTGGGGCTTATGGGAGAACTGGAGACTCTAGAGTCTTCAGTTCTTCCATTATGGGTCGGCGGCTGCACAACAATGATTTGGATCTCCCACCCCCAAGTCACATACCAGGTGCTAATTTGGATGCGGTGCCTTACATGATGGTTGCAGATGAGGCGTTTCAATTATCAAGGAACGTCATGAGGCCCTATCCACGAAGAGGCCTGGACTACCGGCGCAGAATTTTTAATTTGCGTCTTTCCCGTGCCCGCCGTCTGGTTGAGTGTTCATTCGGCATTCTCAGTGCAAAATGGCGGGTACTTCAGTCAGCAATCCAACTGAGTGAAGGCAATGTAAATGGCGTGATAAAAGCATGTGTTGTTCTTCACAACTTTACAAGATACCATGATTGCCCATCATCTGCTGCTGATGAAGTTGATTCTGCAAATACTGTCTTGACAACTACACGTGTTCTTCCTTCACGTCGTCAGCCCTCAGGCCTTAAAGTTCGTGATGTTTTAACAAATTATTTTGTGTCACCAGAGGGATCGACTGTTTGGCAAGACAATGCTGTTTTGCAGTAAAGTTAAGTTCGATTGTAAGTTAATAAATACCATAATTTTCCGGATGCAATTGTGTATTATGTATCTCAACCAGAAATTTGCTAAGTGTGTGAAGTTGACAAATCATGTATGTAGTTTGACCAATACATAACACTCCGATTTTTGAACAAATTTTTACTGCTCATAGTATATATATACATATTCTCAAAACATATTATCAGCATATGTAATTAGAGCCATATGAGCAAGACAGATTTCCATGCCAAGGAAAAATAAAACTTAGGCCATACAACAGCCAAAATGACAGGCCAACAAAATGGAAACAAAATTACAGGTTCTGGTAGGTTGGGGGTGGTGATGGTGATGGCGGGTGTCCAGCATGTGCGGAACTTTGCCTGGATGGTTGACCAACCAGACTGTCAACCCGTGTTAGTGTTGATCTAAATTGAGATTGTTGTGGCAAGTTCTGATCATGTGTATGACTTAACACTTGATGTTGAGGGTAGAAGGGCATCAAGTCCTGGGTACCGGCTTGTCCCATTTGGTCAGACCCCCCAATATGGCCATGTCGAGCAGACACATGTTGGGACCAGCCTCCAAACATGTGTCTGTTCAAGTGGTCATATTGGGTAGTTGCAGGATAATCATAAATTGCCCTGTTTTGGGGTTGTTGGGTGCTTTGGGCATGCTGATGTTGTGGAGCTATAGGTTGCGGGGGTGGTGCTGCGACAGTTTGTGATTGGTCCTGTGGAAGGTCTTGCACAGCCAGAAGGTTGGTAGCTGACATTTGCCACCGTTCCACATAATTAAAAATATCAGTGGGGTTGTTTGGGGGTGTGGCTGCATCTATCAATATTTGGATACAATCTTTGGTCCGCAGCCTGAGCGAGTGTGGAATGGGCCGTAAATAGCGGGCAAGACTGCGGAAGTAAGCTTCCTCCCGATCGTCATGGGAAGCTCTGGACAAATAGTGCAACACCCCTGTATCCACTTGCCTCCTGGTGCCAATGTTCGAAACCACCCTTCTGCGCCGACCACGGTTTGGTCTGGTATTAGGCTGTGGTGAGGTATCCAGAGCCAAGGTTGGACTGCTGCTCTGGGCTCCTTCCTCCACCTCTGGATTTGCCTCCTGTGTGGCAGAAGATGCTGCTGCTGGTTGTGGTGGTGGTGGTTGGTTGCTGCCCAGATGGTCCAGCCATTTCTGACTCTTCACCAACAGGGTCAATCACCAACTCAGATGCAGATGCAGTCTCCCTTTCTGTCAGATTTGACTCTGTTCTGTATTTCACAAAAGATGTTTATTTAGATAAAAAACATACATATTCACGTAATAAGATGTGTCACATTTTATGAGACATGCATGCACTTACGGTCTGAGCTCCATCACCGCTGCCAGAAAATTAAGGCGATCAAAATAAAGGTATTTCCTTTTTTTGGTGGCTGCATCACCACTCCACCCAGAAAGTTGTCGTTCACGCCGGTATTGGTCCCGGCAACTCCGCCAGCGTCTAGTGACATCATTGACTGCAAAGATACATTTGGTATATAAAAATCACGCACATAACTCAAACAGGGTTTGCAATCACACACGGGCCCAGGAGCCGCGGGGGACATAAAATTCCTTGGGGAATATATTAAAGGACAATAGCTATTAAATTTCATCCAAATTTGTGTGTCTTGGTAATGTTTTTGCATCTTCAACCAAGAGCATGGATCATTTACTTCAATCATAAACACACCACATATGATGTGTTCATGCTTATTTTTTATCATGAACCCAATATAAAAACCCATTTTTGCATAAAGGATGGTATTTACAAATTTCTTGCTGAACCTCTTGAGGTCGATCATCAAAATCGGGGAACATGTGGCGACATATTGACCTCCATGCTGCGTCTTTACGTGCACGGTCCGCATAATGTGCATCGCGTTGGTCCCATAATTCGGGTCTATCATGGACCAGAGCAATCAGCATCTCAACATTTATATGCCTGGCCATGCTGCTACACAGTACACTCCGTGGAGGCGTGCTTCCTGGTTTGCAATCCAGCGTGGCCCAGAAATTAGCATGCCAAAGCTTCCTGATAATGGATGATTCAATTTCCTGTCACCTGGAGAAGTCTTCCGTATTTCTCGCAATGCACATGCATGGTCCGTATGTAATCCGATTTTTTCTCGCACCCATAGACTTGCATTGGCGATTCTCGGCCGAGATACGCTGACAATCGCAGCATGCTGCGATTTCACTCGGATCCTGAATACGGCCGAGAAAATATCGAATGATGGGAGCTGCCCCATAGATTAACATTGGGACGAGTGCTATGCGATTTTTTAGCGCATTGCACTCGTCCGTATTACGGTCTAGTGTAACTCCGGCCTTAGATGGGATTCCCAAAGTAAGTGCTCAGTGTAGAGTGCCAGATAAATGTGATCCTAAACGGTATGTAAAATGTTCCTAACAAAAGCTTCAATTCAATCCACAAAAAAGCAAGTCTCCACTCAGCTGTCATAGTAACATAGTAACATAGTTAGTAAGGCCGAAAAAAGACATTTGTCCATCCAGTTCAGCCTATATTCCATCATAATAAATACCCAGATCTACGTCCTTCTACAGAACCTAATAATTGTATGATACAATATTGTTCTGCTCCAGGAAGACATCCAGGCCTCTCTTGAACCCCTCGACTGAGTTCGCCATCACCACCTCCTCAGGCAAGCAATTCCAGATTCTCACTGCCCTAACAGTAAAGAATCCTCTTCTATGTTGGTGGAAAAACCTTCTCTCCTCCAGACGCAAAGAATGCCCCCTTGTGCCCGTCACCTTCCTTGGTATAAACAGATCCTCAGCGAGATATTTGTATTGTCCCCTTATATACTTATACATGGTTATTAGATCGCCCCTCAGTCGTCTTTTTTCTAGACTAAATAATCCTAATTTCGCTAATCTATCTGGGTATTGTAGTTCTCCCATCCCCTTTATTAATTTTGTTGCCCTCCTTTGTACTCTCTCTAGTTCCATTATATCCTTCCTGAGCACCGGTGCCCAAAACTGGACACAGTACTCCATGTGCGGTCTAACTAGGGATTTGTACAGAGGCAGTATAATGCTCTCATCATGTGTATCCAGACCTCTTTTAATGCACCCCATGATCCTGTTTGCCTTGGCAGCTGCTGCCTGGCACTGTCTGTCAGGTCTGTCAATGGAAATATATGGGGCTTCCACGTTAGTGGTAGTAAAAGCGTCATGGCTCCTCGCCCCAACCCCCAATGAAATTCAGCAAATTCTGCGCTCCCAAATCCAAATTCCCCCTTCCTTCTGAGCCTCAGTGTGTCTAAATTACATTTAGTACCAACATCTTTTGCATTTCTGTAGTGACGAGAGCCCACTTAATTTACGGGTGCATGTTTCCAGAAGCATGAGCTGCGCACAATGTACTTGCCACTTCAACATACTGGTCACTACAATGGCAGCTTGCAATTTTCACTCAGCAACATCCACTGCTGCCTGTTTCTAGAAAACACACATGGATCAAAATCGTCACTACACCTGCAGATAAATTCCCAAAAGGGTATAATTTCCACAAACTATTCGAGGAAAATCTGCGCTCCAGGAGGCAAATAGCGCTCTGTCCCCCCTCCCCAAACCCCCCCCGGAGCAATCCATATGGAGTAGCAGTACTGTACAGCAACATATGGGGTATTTCTACAATCAGCAGAAATTGTGAGACAAACTTTGGTGCCATTTATGCCCATTCCCCAGTATAAAAATGTAAAATCTGGGGCTAAAACACAATGTTGGTGGTAAAAATCTAAATTATTTTTTCTTCACTGCCCAATGGTATAAAATTCTGTGACATAGCTGTGGTGTCAATATGATCACTGCTCCCTTAAATTAATTAATTGAGAGGTGTAGTTTGTAAGATGGGGTCACTTATAGGGGATTTGGTATTCTGGCACCTCAGAGGCTCTGCCAATGTAACATGGCAGACTCAAACCAGTGCAGTAAAATCTGCACTGTAACATGGCGCTCATTTCCTTCTGAGCTTTGCACTGTGCTCCAAAAGTAGTTTTTGACCACATATGAGGTATCCATGTACTCTTGAGAAATTGCACAACAGCACCTGGGGTTTCAAGGTTCTCACCACACATCTGGATATGTTTCCTTATGGGTCTAGTTTCCAAAATAATGTCACTTATGGGGGGTTCCACTGTTTAGGTACATCAGGGGCACTCCAAACACGATATGGCGTCTGCTAATTATGCCAGCAAATTTTACATTCAAAAAGACAAATGGCACTCCTTCCCTTCCGAGCCCTGCCATGCACCTATTTTGTTCCCCCACATATGGGGTATTGGTGTACTCAGGAGAAATTGCACACCAAATTGTATGGTCCATTTTCTACTGTTACTCATGTGAAAGTAAAAAAAAAATTGGGTCTAAAGGAACATTTTTGTAAAAAAAAAGTTAAACATGTATTTTTTTTCTTCCACATTCCATTAATTCCTGTGAAGCACCTGAAGGATTAATAAACATCTTGAATGTGGTTTTGAGCACCTTGAGGTGTGCACTTTTTAGAATAGTGTCTCTTTTGGGTATTTTATGTCATATAGGCCCCTCAAAATACCTTAAAATGTGGTCCCTAAAAATTATTTTATAAATTTTGTTGTAAAAATGAGAAATTGCTGATCAATTTTAACCCTTATAACTTCCTAACAAAAAAAATATGTTTCAAAAATTGTGCTGATGTAAAGTAGTAGTGTGGGAAATGTTATTCATTATGGTAATTATTTTGTGTGAATTGACTCTCTGATTTAAAGGCATAAAAATTAAAAGTTTTAAGTTGCAAAATTTTCAACATTTTTGCCAAATTTCCATAAATAAAAAAATAAAGTAAGTCATATCAAAGAAAAATTACCACGATCATGAAGTGCAATATGTCACAAGAAAACAGTCTCAGAATCAGTGGGATCCATTGAAGCGTTCCAGAGTTATGGCCAACTAAAGTGACAATGGTCAGAATTAAAAAAAAAAAATATGGCTTGGTCAGGAAGGTGAAAACAGGCTTTGGGGTGAAGGGGTTAAGTGGTGAAAAATATTTGGAAATTCGAAAAAAAAAGATGCTTGTGTCGTCACTTTCTGAGGACCATAATGCTTTCAATTTAAAGGATATAGTGCTGTGTGATGACTTATTCTTTGCCCCCTGGGCTGACTTTTTATGGATACCAATTTGGGGTAGTTAAAATGTTGCATATATTTCAGAAAGTTTTTACCTGCACGATACCAGCATGGCTGCCAGTAAATATTGTTTTTTGCTGTCAAGTTCCCTTTAAATAAATTACCAATATGGCTGCAGGTAAATACCATTTTTTCTGACTGTTTCATTTTAAAGGGAAGGTACCACGTTTGTAGGTCATTAATACATCACTGTAATGTAGCATAACATGCTGCTATAAGCAAGTTTGAAATGCATGTGAAACAGATTTCATGTGTTATATGAGTTTAAAGAATGCACTGGGGGCTGACATCTTGGTTTTGCAGCAGTAGCAGGGCACTATCAGTGTCAGATTACGGCACCCCATGGACATAGGAGATAATAGACCGGCGCTGACCCTATCTGTAACATTGCAGCAGCATTAGCAGTGAGCTGGGCACGTCTCTGTGGGCTGCACAACTCACTGCTGTAGGTGTGACTAGCTGCCATTTTATTATAGCCCTGTGCTATCTGCCGAGCTCCACTTACTCTCTATCGCAGGACAGAAGAAGCGCTCACTGCTCCTCTGTACTCCAAGCAGGCACATCCTCTGCTCCTCACACGCTGCCCTGTGTGCTTCTCCTGCTGTGTCTCTGCCTCCCCCTCACACACAGTCCCTGTGAGCTCTGGTAAGCTGCACTCACAGCCTGCAGAGAGGGAGGTGACACCTGGAGAGAGAGAGCAGGGCAGCTGACAGGACAGGGATTAAGGTGGGGGAAGGGGGATGGCAAGAATGTTATTCACAAAAAATGCTGCTGAGTCCACTGTGTTCTGCTCCTCTGTAAACAAGCTGTGCCTCTGATGCAGTAACTGCTGGTGATAGCAGGTCACAGGGCAGTCACACACAAAATGGCGCTGCCCTGTGATGCTGCTCTTCATTCTGCCCCAGGGATATTAGACCACCCAAAAGGGGAGGGAAATGGTGATGTCAGCAGTTACTGCCCCAATTTTGCTGCTGGTAAATCTTACTATAGCTGCTTGAGTGTTGTGAATTCTGTGGCAGAGCTCCCTCCTGTGGTCACAAGTGGTACTTCGGCTGATTCTCTCTGTGAGCTTCCGTTGGTGGAGGAAAGTGGTACTGCGGCTTCTGAGTTTCCTTCCTCAGGTGATGTGGTGAAGTCGTTAGGTGCTGCTCTATTTAACTCCACCTAGTGTTTTGATCCTGGCCTTCAGTCAATGTTCTAGTATTGGACCTGTTTCCTCCTGGATCGTTCCTGTGGCCTGCTGCTCTGCATAGCTAAGTTCTGCTTTGCTATTTTGTTTGCTGTTTTTTTCTGTCCAGCTTGTCTATTTGTTTTTTCCTGCTTGCTGGAAGCTCTGGGACGCAGAGGGTGTACCTCAGTGCCGTTAGTTCGGTACGGAGGGTCTTTTTGCCCCCTTTGCGTGGTTTTTGTAGGGTTTTGTGTTGACCGCAAAGTTACCTTTCCTATCCTCGCTCTGTTCAGAAAGTCGGGCCTCCCTTTGCTAAATCTATTTCATCTCTACGTTTGTCTTTTCATCTTAACTCACAGTCATTATATGTGGGGGCTGCCTTTTCCTTTGGGGTATTTCTCTGAGGCAAGGTAGGCTTTTTTTCTATCTTCAGGCTAGCTAGTTTCTCAGGCTGTGCCGAGTTGCATAGGGAGCGTTAGGCGCAATCCACGGCTGCCTCTAGTGTGGTTGGAGAGGATTAGGGATTGCGGTCAGCAGAGTTCCCACGTCTCAGAGCTCGTTCAATGTTTTTGGGTTATTGTCAGGTCACTGTATGTGCTCTGACCTCTATGTCCATTGCGGTACTGAATTACCTTATCATAACAGTACTGGAGGCCCAAAGTACTAATGATTCTCAATAGAGGGAAAAAAGAAGTTCTGAGACCATTTTTTTTTCTCTGCACTGTGTTTTGCCTTTTTTTCCCCCTAGACATTTGGGTGGTTCAGGACACAGGTGTAGCGATGGACATTAAAGGTCTGTCTTCATGTGTGGATCAGCTCACGGCAAGAGTACAAAATATTCAAGACTTTGTGGTTCAGAATTCTATGTTAGAACCGAGAATTCCTATTCCTGATTTGTTTTTTGGAGCTAGAACTAAATTTCTGAGTTTCAAAAATAATTGTAAACTATTTCTAGCTTTGAAACCTCGCTCCTCTGGTGACCCAGTTCAACAAGTTAGGTTCATTATTTCTTTTTTACGTGGCGACCCTCAGGACTGGGCTTTTTCTCTTGCGTCAGGAGATCCTGCATTAAGTAATATCGATGTGTTTTTCCTGGCTCTCGGATTGCTGTACGATGAACCTAATTCAGTGGATCAGGCAGAGAAAAATTTGCTGGCTCTGTGTCAGGGTCAGGATGAGATAGAGGTATATTGTCAGAAATTTAGAAAGTGGTCTGTACTCACTCAATGGAATGAAGGTGCGCTCGCAGCTATTTTCAGAAAGGGTCTCTCTGAAGCCCTTAAACATGTCATGGTGGGATTTCCTTTGCCTGCTGGTCTGAATGAGTCTATGTCTTTGGCCATTCAGATCGGTCGACGCTTGCGTGAGCGCAAATCTGTGCACCATTTGGCGGTATTACCTGAGCTTAAACCTGAGCCTATGCAGTGCGATAGGACGTTGACCAGAGTTGAACGGCAAGAACACAGACGTCTGAATGGGCTGTGTTTCTACTGTGGTGATTCCACTCATGCTATCTCTGATTGTCCTAAGCGCACTAAGCGGTTCGCTAGGTCTGCCACCATTGGTACGGTACAGTCAAAATTTCTTCTGTCCGTTACCTTGATCTGCTCTTTGTCATCATATTCTGTCATGGCATTTGTGGATTCAGGCGCTGCCCTGAATTTGATGGACTTGGAGTATGCTAGGTGTTGTGGGTTTTTCTTGGAGCCCTTGCAGTGTCCTATTCCATTGAGAGGAATTGATGCTACGCCTTTGGCCAAGAATAAGCCTCAGTACTGGACCCAGCTGACCATGTGCATGGCTCCTGCACATCAGGAGGTTATTCGCTTTCTGGTGTTGCATAATCTGCATGATGTGGTCGTGTTGGGGTTGCCATGGCTACAAGTCCATAATCCAGTATTAGATTGGAAATCCATGTCTGTGTCCAGCTGGGGTTGTCAGGGGGTACATGGTGATGTCCCATTTCTGACTATTTCGTCATCCACCCCTTCTGAGGTTCCAGAGTTCTTGTCTGATTACCGGGATGTATTTGATGAGCCCAAGTCCGATACCCTACCTCCGCATAGGGATTGTGATTGTGCTATCGATTTGATTCCTGGTGGTAAATTCCCAAAAGGTCGACTGTTTAATTTATCTGTGCCTGAGCACGCCGCTATGCGGAGTTATGTGAAGGAGTCCTTGGAGAAGGGGCATATTCGCCCGTCATCATCGCCATTAGGAGCAGGGTTCTTTTTTGTAGCCAAGAAGGATGGTTCGCTGAGACCTTGTATAGATTACCGCCTTCTAAATAAGATCACGGTTAAATTTCAGTACCCCTTGCCGTTGTTATCTGATTTGTTTGCTCGGATTAAGGGGGCTAGCTGGTTCACCAAGATAGATCTTCGTGGTGCGTATAATCTTGTGCGTATTAAGCGAGGCGATGAATGGAAAACTGCATTTAATACGCCCGAGGGCCATTTTGAGTATCTAGTAATGCCATTCGGACTTGCCAATGCTCCATCAGTGTTTCAGTCCTTTATGCATGACATCTTCCGAGAGTACCTGGATAAATTCCTGATTGTGTACTTGGATGACATTTTGATCTTCTCGGATGATTGGGAGTCTAATGTGAAGCAGGTCAGAACGGTGTTTCAGGTCCTGCGTGCTAATTCTTTGTTTGTGAAGGGATCAAAGTGTCTCTTTGGTGTTCAGAAGGTTTCATTTTTGGGGTTCATCTTTTCTCCTTCTACTATCGAGATGGACCCTGTTAAGGTCCAAGCCATCCATGATTGGACTCAGCCGACATCTCTGAAAAGTCTGCAAAAGTTCCTGGGCTTTGCTAATTTTTATCGTCGCTTCATCTGCAATTTTTCTAGTATTGCTAAACCATTGACCGATTTGACCAAGAAGGGTGCTGATGTGGTCAATTGGTCTTCTGCTGCTGTGGAAGCTTTTCAAGAGTTGAAGCGTCGTTTTTCTTCTGCCCCTGTGTTGTGTCAACCAGATGTTTCGCTTCCATTCCAGGTCGAGGTTGATGCTTCTGAGATTGGAGCAGGGGCTGTTTTGTCGCAGAGAAGTTCTGATTGCTCGGTGATGAAACCATGCGCCTTCTTTTCCAGGAAGTTTTCGCCTGCTGAGCGAAATTATGATGTGGGCAATCGAGAGTTGCTGGCCATGAAGTGGGCATTCGAGGAGTGGCGTCATTGGCTTGAAGGAGCTAAGCATCGCGTGGTGGTCTTGACTGATCATAAGAACTTGACTTATCTCGAGTCTGCCAAGCGGTTGAATCCTAGACAGGCTCGTTGGTCGCTGTTTTTTGCCCATTTTGACTTTGTGATTTCGTACCTTCCGGGCTCTAAAAATGTGAAGGCGGATGCTCTGTCTAGGAGTTTTGTGCCCGACTCTCTGGGTTTATCTGAGCCGGCGGGTATCCTCAAAGAGGGAGTAATTGTGTCTGCCATCTCCCCTGATTTGCGGCGGGTGCTGCAAAAATTTCAGGCTAATAAACCTGATCGTTGCCCAGCGGAGAAACTGTTTGTCCCTGATAGGTGGACGAATAAAGTTATCTCTGAGGTTCATTGTTCGGTGTTGGCTGGTCATCCTGGAATCTTTGGTACCAGAGAGTTTGTGGCTAGATCCTTTTGGTGGCCATCTCTGTCGCGGGATGTGCGTTCTTTTGTGCAGTCCTGTGGGATTTGTGCTCGGGCTAAGCCCTGCTGTTCTCGTGCCAGTGGGTTACTTTTGCCCTTGCCGGTCCCGAAGAGGCCTTGGACACATATCTCTATAGATTTTATTTCAGATCTTCCCATCTCTCAAAAGATGTCAGTCATTTGGGTGGTCTGTGATCGCTTCTCTAAGATGGTCCATTTGGTACCCTTGTCTAAATTACCTTCCTCCTCTGATTTGGTGCCATTGTTCTTCCAGCATGTGGTTCGTTTACATGGCATTCCAGAGAATATCGTTTCTGACAGAGGTTCCCAGTTTGTTTCGAGGTTTTGGCGAGCCTTTTGTGGTAGGATGGGCATTGACTTGTCTTTTTCCTCGGCTTTCCATCCTCAGACTAATGGCCAGACCGAACGAACCAATCAGACCTTGGAAACATATCTGAGATGCTTTGTTTCTGCTGATCAGGATGACTGGGTGTCCTTTTTGCCTTTGGCTGAATTCGCCCTTAATAATCGGGCCAGCTCGGCTACCTTGGTTTCGCCGTTTTTCTGCAACTCTGGGTTCCATCCTTGTTTCTCTTCAGGGCAGGTTGAGTCTTCGGACTGTCCTGGTGTGGATACTGTGGTGGACAGGTTGCAGCAGATTTGGACTCATGTAGTGGAAAATTTGACCTTGTCCCAGGAGAAGGCTCAACGTTTCGCTAATCGCAGACGCTGTGTGGGTCCCCGACTTCGTGTTGGGGATTTGGTTTGGTTATCTTCTCGTCATATTCCTATGAAGGTTTCCTCTCCTAAGTTTAAACCTCGTTTCATTGGTCCGTATAGGATTTCTGAGGTTCTTAATCCTGTGTCTTTTCGTCTGACCCTTCCAGATTCTTTTTCCATACATAACGTATTCCATAGGTCATTGTTGCGGAGATACGTGGCACCTATGGTTCCATCTGTTGATCCTCCTGCCCCGGTTTTGGTGGAGGGGGAGTTGGAGTATATTGTGGAGAAGATTTTGGATTCTCGTGTTTCAAGACGGAAACTCCAGTATCTGGTTAAGTGGAAGGGTTATGCTCAGGAAGATAATTCCTGGGTCTTTGCCTCTGATGTCCATGCTCCCGATCTTGTTCGTGCCTTTCTTATGGCTCATCCTGGTCGTCCTGGGGGCTCTGGTGAGGGTTCGGTGACCCCTCCTCAAGGGGGGGTACTGTTGTGAATTCTGTGGCAGAGCTCCCTCCTGTGGTCACAAGTGGTACTTCGGCTGATTCTCTCTGTGAGCTTCCGTTGGTGGAGGAAAGTGGTACTGCAGCTTCTGAGTTTCCTTCCTCAGGTGATGTGGTGAAGTCGTTAGGTGCTGCTCTATTTAACTCCACCTAGTGCTTTGATCCTGGCCTCCAGTCAATGTTCTAGTATTGGACCTGTTTCCTCCTGGATCGTTCCTGTGTCCTGCTGCTCTGCATAGCTAAGTTCTGCTTTGCTATTTTGTTTGCTGTTTTTTTCTGTCCAGCTTGTCTATTTGTTTTTTCCTGCTTGCTGGAAGCTCTGGGACGCAGAGGGTGTACCTCCGTGCCGTTAGTTCGGTACGGAGGGTCTTTTTGCCCCCTTTGCGTGGTTTTTGTAGGGTTTTGTGTTGACCGCAAAGTTACCTTTCCTATCCTCGCTCTGTTCAGAAAGTCGGGCCTCCCTTTGCTAAATCTATTTCATCTCTACGTTTGTCTTTTCATCTTAACTCACAGTCATTATATGTGGGGGCTGCCTTTTCCTTTGGGGTATTTCTCTGAGGCAAGGTAGGCTTTTTTTCTATCTTCAGGCTAGCTAGTTTCTCAGGCTGTGCCGAGTTGCATAGGGAGCGTTAGGCGCAATCCACGGCTGCCTCTAGTGTGGTTGGAGAGGATTAGGGATTGCGGTCAGCAGAGTTCCCACGTCTCAGAGCTCGTTCAATGTTTTTGGGTTATTGTCAGGTCACTGTATGTGCTCTGACCTCTATGTCCATTGCGGTACTGAATTACCTTATCATAACACTTGAGGTCTAAAATGGAAAAAGCTCCCCCTAGTGGTAAATATATATATATATTTGTAGAAAAATATATAATATTTTTCATATAGAAATGTTTGCAAACAGTGCAAACATTGCATTAATACATTTTAATTACTATTTTAAGCTTAATTTCACACAAAAAAAAAATACAAGAAAACTGGTGGCACCTTCCCTTTAAGAGCATAGGAAGTTCATAATCTGACTTATTATTTTTTTTTAGAAAATAGTTCCTCTAGAATATCAGCCAGAAGCAATGAACCAATTCAGACATAAGGTTTTTGATGAACATAACAATAATATCAGAGACGTATTGTGATTTATTTCTTCTCATAGTGTCTCCCGATGACTTGCATTATGTTATGACGCTCACATGGAGCAAGGATAAAATGGCATCAGATTAAGTGGTAGATAAGAGCCTGGGCTTCCATATGTGCCCCATTGCTGCCTACATGACTACATGACTAGAGTGGTTAAGTCTTAGTGAGGCTTCTAGGCTAGTCCAGCCAGCGGCAATGTGGTTAATGTCAGCTGCTGCCACATGCTTTCCCAGACTGCATAAAGTCATTTCTAAAGTAGAGGACGGATGAGCGATTCTGTAGGAAATAAGGATACTCTGCACTTCCTTGGATCTGACATTTAACCCAGGCAGAAGTGCTATATTTATTTTTCTGTCAACACTGACTTTATTGCTGCTTATGTTCTTATTCCTGCATGTCCTGGTTATCCAAGGGCTAAAAAGTAATAATGTACTCAGGAACATCTGCAGCCGTCCATACAGAAAAGAAAGAAGGAAATCGCCATTGAATAATATGCTGTAGACGATGTATGCAGCATCATGCCACTGTAGACCAGATCAGGCTTCACACATCCATTTATTATGTATATGTGATAAAAATATTTATAATCTATTAAAAGTGACTGCAATAAAAAACACAATAAGGCAGATTTATTGTTACAGTATTTAAAGGGGTTGCCCACTACTCAGGGAACTCCTTCTCAATCCCTGTTTCTCCCCAGTAAAATAACACCTATACTCGCCTCCGATGCTGTTCCAGTGGTGTTGGTGTTGGCACTGGCTCTCCTAGGGATCACTTCCCTCTCCTGCTGACGTAATTAACATCCTGAGGAGGTGAGAGCCGCTACCCCTCCCTCAATTCTTCAAGATGCCTTGATTTGTTTGAAGGAGGAGAGAGTGAAGCCAGTGCTGATTGGTCGCTGTGTTCAAGTAGCATAATGTCACGCGAGCCCTGGGAGAGCCACTGTTGACACTACTTGGACGCTGCCGACACTGAAGGTGAGGTGAATGTGAGTATAAGGCTGCCGTCACACTATCAGTTTTTGGTCAGTATTTTACATCAGTATTTGTAAGCCAAAACCAGGAGTGGAGCAAATAGAGGAAAAGTGTAATAGAAACATATGCACCACTTCTGTATTTATCACCCACTCCTGGTTTTGGCTTACAAATACTGATGTAAAATACTGACCAAATACTGATAGTGTGACAGCAGTTTAAGTGCTATTATTTTACTTGGGGGAAACATAGTGATTGAGAAGGGGTTTCCAAGTTGTGAACAACCCCCATAACTTACAATCCTTCACGCAAATTAAGACTAGATGCACCAAATTAAACTTGACATGTTATATTCTATACTTTACGTTGTCTAAGATGGTTTGATCCAACCAATATTGTGCACCAACATTTCGCACACCTGTTGGAGCATTTTAAGCCATGCCCATTTTGCTAAGACCCACACCCTTCCCTAGGCACTATCTAGTGAGGCACAAAAAGTTGTCTACTGACAAATTAGGGCCTTTTGGATTAGTATTATCACTCTGTATGCCCACTGCAGGGCATTTTTGTAGGGTAGACAACACCTGAAGAATACTAGGACTTGCCATTTTCTCTTGGATTCTCTGAAAAAAAAAAAACCTGTGTGCCTCAATATTGAGTTGCGGGCCTAAAGAGGTACAATATAACAAGCTATTTTTTTCTGTACATGTACAGAATAGAAGCACAATGGAGCCATATTTACGAGGCCTTCAAATTTTTTACATCAGACCGGGATTAGCAAGTAGAAAAGATATTTCCCTCTGATAGTCTGGTTTTCCTTGCAGGTGCTGGGTTGCCTTATCATCTAGCAATAATGTCAGCATTAGGGATGAGCGAATAGCTTCGGATAACTCATTATCTGAATGGCTATAGCATTTACCAAATAGCTGCATTGGGAACCCGGATACCTGGAGCGCTCCTGATAATCAGCTGTTCGGAGCCGTAGCTGTTGTGAATTCTGTTGTCAAGCTCCCTCCTGTGGTCATGAATGGTACTTCGGCTGGTTCTGTCCATGGGCTTCCTCTGGTGGTTGTGAGTGGGGCTGCGGCTTCTGAGTTTCCTTCCACAGGTGACGAGGTTAATTCGTTAGCTGGCTGCTCTATTTAACTCCACTTAGATCATTGCTCCATGCCACCTGTCAATGTTCCAGTATTGGTCTGTTCGCTCCTGGATCGTTCCTGTGACCTGTCTTCTCCAGCAGAAGCTAAGTTCCTGCTTGTGTTTCTCTTGTTTGCTATTTTTCTGTCCAGCTTGCTATTTTGATTTTTGTCTTGCTTGCTGGAAGCTCCAGGACGCAGAGGGGCGCCTCCGCACCGTGAGTTGGTGCGGAGGGTCTTTTTGCGCCCTCTGCGTGGTTTTTTGTAGTTTTTGTGCTGACCGCAAAGTCACCTTTCCTATCCTCTGTCTGTTCAGTAAGTCGGGCCTCTCTTTGCTATATCTATTTCATCTCAGTGTCTGTGATTTTCATCTTAACTCACAGTCATTATATGTGGGGGGCTGCCTTTTCCTTTGGGGAATTTCTCTGAGGCAAGGTAGGCTTTATTTTTCTATCTTTAGGGCTAGCTAGTTCCTTAGGCTGTGACGAGTTGCATAGGGAGCGTTAGGAGCAATCCACGGCTATTTCTAGTGTGTGTGATAGGATTAGGGATTGCGGTCAGCAGAGTTTCCACGTCCCAGAGCTGGTCCTGTATTTTTGTAACTATCAGGTCTTTCCGTGTGCTCTTAACCACCAGGTCAATTATTGTCCTAACCACCAGGTCATAACAGTACAGGTGGCCCAAAGTATTAATGCATCTCAATAGAGGGATAAGAGAAGTTCTGAGACCATTTTTTTTTCTTTGCACTGTGTTTTGCCTTTCTTTTCCCCTAGACCTCTGGGTGGTTCAGGATACAGGTGTAGATATGGACATTCAAGGTCTGTCCTCTTGGATGGATAATCTCACTGCAAGGGTACAAAACATTCAAGATTTTGTGGTTCAGAATCCGATGTTAGAGCCTAGGATTCCAATTCCTGATTTGTTTTTTTGGAGATAGATCTAAGTTTCTGAATTTCAAAAATAATTGTAAATTGTTTCTTGCTTTGAAACCTCGCTCCTCAGGTGACCCTGTTCAACAAGTGAAAATCATTATTTCTTTGTTACGTGGCGACCCTCAAGACTGGGCATTTTCTCTTGCGCCAGTGTGATAGAAATATTTATATCATGTAGATCTCACTTGCATGTATATTCCTTTAAATCACATATACTTACACAAAAGCAAATATATATCTATCTACTCAGCTACTTTATAATCAATTGCTCAAAATGGCTGACATAAACTAATATAAGCCAGACAGACTGTTCGGTGTTTTCCACCCAAAAAGCAGAAGAACTCCAGATGTATTAAGTGCTGATGAGTTGTCTCAACTGAGTCCTGGTCAGATGCCTCAACTATGCCCTACATACCGAGAGCTACATTTTAGTTGCATAATCAGCAGTCATATGCGCATTAATCCCAATATTCCATATATATCAGATAACCAATAACTGAATTGTATGTTAATTAACTAACCGCCCAAACCACTCCTTGTTATATGCTATTATAAAAACTATGTATCAGGAAATAAATGGCCAGTCTTTGATTGAATGTCAAGCTGTCATCACGTGTCAGACTCATTCTTTCTTGAGGACTCAAAAATACTATTTGGGAGCGGCCGCAGCACACACGGGTAGATTTATCCAACCCAAATTTCCATATCACCAGGAGATCCGGCATTGCGTGATGTTGATGCGTTTTTTCTGGCGCTTGGATTACTTTATGATGAACCTAATTCAGTGGATCAGGCAGAGAAAATCTTGCTGGCTCTGTGTCAGGGTCAGGATGAGGTAGAGATATATTGTCAGAAGTATAGGAAGTGGTCTGTACTCACTCAGTGGAATGTGCCCTGGCAGCAATTTTCAGAAAGGGTCTCTCTGAAGCCCTTAAGGATGTCATGGTGGGATTTCCTATGACTGCTGGTCTGAATGAGTCTATGTCTTTGGCCATTCTGATCGATCGACGCTTGCGTGAGCGTAAAGCTGTGCACCATTTGGCGGTATTATCTGAGCATAGACCTGAGCCTATGCAATGTGATAGGACTTTGACCAGAGCTGAACGGCAAGAACATAGACGTCGGAATGGGCTGTGTTTTTACTGTGGTGATTCCACTCATGCTATCTCCGATTGTCCTAACCGCACTAAGCGGTTCGCTAGGTCTGCCACCAGTGGTACGGTACAGTCGAAATTTCTTTTGTCCGTTACTCTGATTTGCTCTTTGTCATCCTATTCTGTTATGGCATTTGTGGATTCAGGTGCTGCCCTGAATTTGATGGACTTGGAGTTTGCTAGGCGCTGTGGTTTTTTCATGGAGCCCTTGCAGTATCCTATTCCATTGAGAGGAATTGATGCTACGCCTTTGGCCAAGAATAAGCCTGAGTATTGGACCCAATTGACCATGTGCATGGCTCCTCCACATCAGGAGGATATTCGCTTTTTGGTGTTGCATAATCTGCATGATGTGGTCGTTTTGGGGTTGCCATGGCTACAAGTCCATAATCCAGTATTGGATTGGAAATCTATGTCTGTGTCCAGCTGGGGTTGTCAGGGGGTACATGGTGATGTTCCATGTTTGTCTATTTCGTCATCCACCCCTTCTGAAGTCCCGGAGTTTTTGTCGGATTACCGGGATGTATTTGATGAGCCCAAATCCGGTGCCCTACCTCCTCATAGGGATTGTGATTGTGCTATTAATTTGATTCCTGGTAGTAAGTTTCCTAAGGGCCGACTGTTCAATTTATCTGTGCCAGAACATGCCGCTATGCGGAGTTATATAAAGGAATCCTTGGAGAAAGGTCATATTCGCCCGTCGTCATCACCGTTAGGAGCAGGGTTCTTTTTTGTGGCCAAGAAGGATGGTTCTTTGAGACCTTGTATTGATTACCGCCTTCTTAATAAAATTACAGTCAGGTTTCAGTATCCTTTGCCACTGCTGTCTGATTTGTTTGCTCGTATTAAAGGGGCTAGTTGGTTCACCAAGATAGATCTTCGAGGGGCGTATAATCTTGTGCGTATTAAACAGGGCGATGAATGGAAAACAGCATTTAATACGCCCGAGGGCCATTTTGAGTACCTGGTTATGCCATTCGGGCTTTCCAATGCTCCATCAGTATTTCAGTCCTTTATGCATGACATCTTCCGAGAGTACCTGGATAAATTCCTGATTGTATATTTGGATGATATTTTGGTCTTCTCGGATGATTGGGAGTCTCACGTGAAGCAGGTCAGAATGGTGTTCCAGGTCCTTCGTGCGAATTCTTTGTTTGTGAAGGGGTCAAAGTGTCTCTCTGGAGTTCAGAAAGTTTCATTTTTGGGTTTCATTTTTTCCCCTTCTACTATCGAGATGGACCCTGTTAAGGTCCAGGCCATTTATGATTGGACTCAGTCGACATCTGTGAAGAGTCTGCAAAAGTTCCTGGGCTTTGCTAATTTTTATCGTCGCTTCATCAGTAATTTTTCTAGTGTTGCTAAACCGTTGACTGATTTGACCAAGAAGGGTGCTGATGTGGTCAATTGGTCTTCTGCGGCTGTGGAAGCTTTTCAGGAGTTGAAGCGTCGTTTTTCCTCTGCCCCTATGTTGTGCCAGCCAGATGTTTCGCTCCCGTTTCAGGTCGAGGTTGATGCTTCTGAGATTGGAGCAGGGGCTGTTTTGTCGCAAAGAAGTTCTGATGGCTCGGTGATGAAACCATGTGCCTTCTTTTCTAGAAAGTTTTCGCCTGCTGAGCGCAATTATGATGTTGGCAATTGAGAGTTGTTGGCCATGAAGTGGGCATTCGAGGAGTGGCGTCATTGGCTTGAAGGAGCCAAGCATTGCGTGGTGGTCTTGACGGATCACAAGAATTTGACTTATCTCGAGTCTGCCAAATGGTTGAATCCTAGACAGGCTCGTTGGTCGCTATTTTTTTCCCGTTTTGATTTTGTGGTTTCGTACCTTCCGGGCTCTAAGAATGTGAAGGCTGATGCCCGGTCAAGGAGTTTTGTGCCCGACTCTCCGGGTGTTCCTGAGCCGGCGGGTATTCTCAGAGAGGGGGTAATTTTGTCTGCCATCTCCCCTGATTTGCGGCGGGTGCTGCAAAAATTTCAGGCTGATAGACCTGACCGTTGCCCAGCGGAGAAACTGTTTGTCCCTGATAAATGGACTAGTTGAGTTATCTCTGAGGTTCATTGTTCGGTGTTGGCTGGTCATCCTGGAATCTTTGGTACCAGAGATTTGGTGGCTAGATCCTTTTGGTGGCCGTCTTTGTCACGGGATGTGCGTTCTTTTGTGCAATCCTGTGGGACTTGTGCTCGGGCTAAGCCCTGCTGTTCTCGTACCAGTGGGTTGCTTTTGCCCTTGCCGGTCCCGAAGAGGCCCTGGACGCATATTTCTATGGATTTTATTTCGGATCTCCCTGTCTCTCAAAAGATGTCGGTCATTTGGGTGGTTTGTGATCGCTTCTCTAAGATGGTCCATTTGGTACCCTTGTCTAAATTGCCTTCCTCCTCTGATTTGGTGCCATTGTTTTTCCAGCATGTGGTTCGTTTACATGGCATTCCGGAGAACATCGTTTCGGACAGAGGTTCCCAGTTTGTTTCGAGGTTTTGGCGATCCTTTTGTGCTAGGATGGGCATTGATTTGTCTTTTTCCTCGGCTTTCCATCCTCAGACAAATGGCCAAACCGAACGAACTAATCAGACTTTGGAAACATATCTGAGATGCTTTGTTTCTGCTGATCAGGATGATTGGGTGTCCTTTTTGCCTTTGGCTGAGTTCGCCCTTAATAATCGGGCCAGCTCGGCTACTTTGGTTTCGCCGTTTTTCTGCAATTCTGGTTTCCATCCTCGTTTCTCTTCAGGGCAGGTTGAGTCTTCAGACTGTCCTGGTGTAGATACTGTGGTGGATAGGTTACAGCAGATTTGGACTCATGTGGTGGACAATTTGACATTGTCCCAGGAGAATGCTCAACGTTTCGCTAACCGCCGGCGTTGTGTTGGTCCCCGACTTCGTGTTGGGGATTTGGTTTGGTTGTCATCTCGTCACGTTCCTATGAAGGTTTCCTCTTCTAAGTTTAAGCCTCGTTTCATTGGTCCGTATAAGATTTCTGAGGTTCTCAATCCTGTGTCATTTCGTTTGACCCTTCCAGCTTCTTTTGCCATCCATAATGCGTTCCATAGGTCGTTGTTGCGGAGATACGTGGCGCCTATGGTTCCCTCCGTTGATCCTCCTGCCCCGGTGTTGGTCGAGGGGGAGTTGGAGTATGTGGTAGAGAAGATTTTGGATTCTCGTGTTTCGAGATGGAAACTCCAGTACCTGGTCAAGTGGAAGGGTAATGGTCAGGAAGATAATTCCTGGGTTTTTGCCTCTGATGTTCATGCTGCCGATCTTGTTCGTGCCTTTCATTTGGCTCATCCTGATCGGCCTGGGGGCTCTGGTGAGGGTTCGGTGACCCCTCCTCAAGGGGGGGTACTGTTGTGAATTCTGTTGTCAAGCTCCCTCCTGTGGTCATGAATGGTACTTCGGCTGGTTCTGTCCATGGGCTTCCTCTGGTGGTTGTGAGTGGGGCTGCGGCATCTGAGTTTCCTTCCACAGGTGACGAGGTTAATTCGTTAGCTGGCTGCTCTATTTAACTCCACTTAGATCATTGCTCCATGCAGAAGCTAAGTTCCTGCTTGTGTTTCTCTTGTTTGCTATTTTTCTGTCCAGCTTGCTATTTTGATTTTTGTCCTGCTTGCTGGAAGCTCCGGGACGCAGAGGGGCGCCTCCGCACCGTGAGTTGGTGCGGAGGGTCTTTTTGCGCCCTCTGTGTGGTTTTTTGTAGTTTTTGTGCTGACCGCAAAGTCACCTTTCCTATCCTCTGTCTGTTCAGTAAGTCGGGCCTCTCTTTGCTATATCTATTTCATCTCTGTGTCTGTGATTTTCATCTTAACTCACAGTCATTATATGTGGGGGGCTGCCTTTTCCTTTGGGGAATTTCTCTGAGGCAAGGTAGGCTTTATTTTTCTATCTTTAGGGCTAGCTAGTTCCTTAGGCTGTGACGAGTTGCATAGGGAGCGTTAGGAGCAATCCACGGCTATTTCTAGTGTGTGTGATAGGATTAGGGATTGCGGTCAGCAGAGTTTCCACGTCCCAGAGCTGGTCCTGTATTTTTGTAACTATCAGGTCTTTCCGTGTGCTCTTAACCACCAGGTCCATTATTGTCCTAACCACCAGGTCATAACACGTAGCTGCATGTGTCATGGCTGTGTGACATTCACAACACATGCATGGAAAGCACACATGCAGATGCGGCGCCAAACAGCTGATTATCGGGAGTTTCCTAGGTATCTGGGTTTCCGATGCAGCTATTTGGTAAGTGCTATAGCTTTTCGGATAAGGAGTTATCCAATGCTATTCAATCAAACCTAGTCAGCATTGATGACATTTTTCAAGACCATTTATTTAGCAAATAGTAGATGTCTAAGGCGTGTTTGATTGCAGATCTTTCTGTATACAGTCAATTGACCACCTTGGGGTTTTTCCTCTTAAAATAAGATCAGTATCTTTTATTTGGGGTGGAATGTCACATGTGAACTATAGAAGGCTCCATAAAATCAGCTAGAGAACAATCTTATATTTTCTATTTCCTCATACACTGATATATTTTCCCTACCACACCTACGTTACCATTGTAATATTTGGAAAGCCATCTGTTCACCTGAAATGTTACTTATCTGGACTGTATGAAACCAGAACACACTGTAGACATGCCAAATAGGCTGCTATTTGTGACATTTCTATGTAATCATAAAATTTATCAGAAGTTTAGAAGTAGTTTTATACAAAGACCCAAGCAAGATCTGTGCAGGTGCACCTATTGGACAGATGGAGATAACATCAGCAGTCTAGTCGTAAGATAAGGATAATATATCATTATTTATGGATAGAATTATCTTCTACCCTCTCAGGAGATGATAAATGCTTTCTTTGTGAATTTTCATGGTCGTCTTTTTCTGGAGCAACTTACATGTAGCCTTGGATCAGTTGGACATATTTTGCTGATATACCCTGCACTTGCCAAACCACATTTCTTGTATAAGTACAAAACAAATGTAAAAGAAACATGAAATTCCTTTATTACATTTTGAAGGAAAATATGTCTTCAACCTGCCATAATTTCAGATCAGTATTATGTTATGAAAGCACGAACATTGATCAGAATAAATACTAAGGAGAAGGCGATCCACACAGTCTGTTCTCTTATCTAGACTCCCAGATAAAAGCATTTTCAACTTTATTGAAGCACTCCCACAAATATTTTTATAGCCTATAGAAGAAGAAGAAGCTGATGCGAAACGCACGTTGGGAACCCATACCCCTCTCCACTAAAGTTGTCTTTTTTTTCCCTTACTTCATATATGCCTGTGGTTCTTCATTTTTTCATTAGTTATGCCTATTAGTCTTGTCAGCTGCCTGATGTTTGCATGGCTACATTAGACTGCTTATTATTATTATTTTTACATATACCTACATGTGTATAGGAGCAATCTCCATTTTTATGTTCTACTTTAGGAGTTCTCTGTAGCGGCACATGCGAGCATCACTCATCGTGGCATTGTGAAATGATTGTATCTATTCAGGAGTTTCCTAGATTTTCATGTATGGTCTCTAGGAGTAATTTCCTTTTTTGACCAATAAACACCTCCATCACTATCTTAAAGGATAAATATATAATATATAAATGTTTGCCTTTCCAAATATTGTGCATTTGTCTGGAGTGTATTAATAACCTACAAGGATATTCCTCATGGTAATATGACTGCTTTATAGGTTCAATCCTCCTGGGTTTTGTACATTGTAAGGCTGTCGTCAAACTATCAGTATTAGGTCAGTATTTTACATCAGTATTTGTAAGCCAAAACCAGCAGTGGGTGACAAATGCAGAAGTGGTGCATATGTTTCTATTATACTTTTCCTCTATTTGCTCCACTCCCGGTTTTGGCTTACACATACTGATGTAAAATACTGACCAAATACTGCTAGTGTGACGGCAGCCTAATTATTTATACCTTTGGAACATTGACTCACTGATTACCTGTATGTGAGGGGTGTCTTTGTCATTTTACCTTTTTCATAAATTTTTTAAGATTTTTTTTTTTAATATATGTTTTCTGCATTTAATAAAGTATATATTTTTATCTATTGCTGCTGTTGCTTCCTAATTCTTTTTGGATGAAGTTTATTGTAAGTGCGTTAATACACTCACCTTTCACCATCTTTCCTGGTTTCCAGCGCTGCTCCAGTCTTCTTCTGGGTCAAGTGATCACTATTCCGATTTGCGAGATCACACTGGAGTCTATCTATGAGCCAGAAGTCACTTTTAGAGCAAAGTTAGATGGCTGTGTAAATCGGACCGAGATCAGACTGCAATGCTTGGACTGGCAACGCCTCTCCCAACCCAAGCATGTCAGCTGTGTAGAAATATATGAAGCTGTCACGCTCAGGTTGGGAGAGCCACAGGCCAGTCCATGCATTACAGTCTGGTCCAATTTATATCACCGTCTGACAGCACCCTTATAATTTAAGTCTATGTAGCATAAGGGTAAGTTCACACAGGGCGTTTTTGCAGCGTTTTTTTTTGGCTGCTTTTTTTTTCAGAAATCTCATGCACACACATTGTTTTTTGTGTGATCAGTATTTTGTGCTTTGCTGCGTTTTTTAGACATAGAGCATGTGCGGTGCCCCAGGGTCCTGGTTGTCGCAGTGGTATTGCTTTCCTCTCGGGGAGAGTGATATTACGTTTGGAGGCAAAGAAGGATAACTCCATCCAGGTATCACAAACATGCAACATATTTCACACTCCAGGCACCAGGGGGAGCTTCTGCTCCTATTTATTAGGTCACTCCCCACATAGGTAAAACTGGTTGCCTGTAGGGAAAGTGAGTTAGTTGCTGGCTGAGCTCAGCTCAGTTAGTTGGTCCCTGACAGGGGTGGGATCCTGTCAGTGAACAAAGGAGAAATGACACGGAGCTGTGCATGCCCTCAGAGCTGCAGCTCCTAGGAAGAGACATCGAAGGCAGAACTGTATTGCAGCGAGCGTGAAGGAAGTCGTAGCAAAGGAGAGGATACCAGAAGGGGACCAGCCCTACACAGGCTGCCTCCTTCTGAGGCGCAGAAGCCGGTAGCCAGAACACCAAAGGAGTAAGGACCTTTATGCTTTGCTCCAGAAACCGGCAGGACAGCTAATTGCAAGTTACCTGTCGTCCCTACACCCAGGAGGCACAATGGCACCCCTTAGAGGCTGGGGCATGCTAGAGTCCCTATAAACCGCCTCAAGCCACCAGTCATACGGGTTTGTCCTATCCTATATGGGGGACAGAGAAAGACATTACATCTGTGAGGACCTTATGTGAAGCCTTAGGCAGTAAGGAGCTACAACACTGCAGCACAAGGGAAGGCTACAGATTTCCACCTGGACAAGGGGACTCTGGACTTGCCTCCAAACCGGTCGGACCCTGCCTGCCCTGTGATCTGGTGCCCTGGACTGTGGATGCTGAAGTCTTCAGTAAAGGTAAAGAGACTGCAACCTTGTGTCCTCGTTCTTATCTGCACCTCTCACCATACCACCATCTACACAAAGGGAAGCCCCGGGGGCATACTTCACCTGTGGCAAGGTGTACCATCTAGCTGCCATAACATCACCCCAGCGGACCCCTTAAAGCAGCGTCGGTCACCCTGACTGAATACCACAGGTGGCGTCACGAACACAAACTTTATCCCCTTAAAGACCTTTCCCTTTTACACGGACGTCCCTGGGCCACAGACCGGGTCAGCCACCGTGACATCCCCCTGTGAACCGAAGGACCCGGTACCAAATACCCCAAGGCCCCATGGGGTTGATCCAACTTTGGTGTCACGAACAGGATCTACTCAAGCCCACAAATCGGGTCATGTGTGCCTAAAGACTGTGCCAGAACTGTGCCCAACCGTGATTTGTTCTAAAAGACTGTGTGACTAATGAACTGTGATATACCGCCAAAAATTCCAGCCAAAACCTCCGCCATTACAGTGCCACGAGGAGCGCCGGAGAAGGGCTTGCCAATATGGGAGGAGACTACCAACCTCCGACTGCTGCTATGTCATGAGGACGTGCCCATCAGCCAGGGAGGTCTGCCTCCTGATGTGCAACGGCGGGAAGGAGTCCCGCCCCCAGAAAATGGAAGAGCAGCGTGCATGTGCGGCCGCAGACCGAGGAGCAGGGATGGGGACCAGCGGGTACCTGAACGAAGACGAAGTGACCCAGGACCATCCCAGGCGACTGGAGGAGAACCTGGACTCGTCGCTACAGGAGGTTCCGGACTTCTGGGAACCGCAGGTGGAGGAGCTAAGACACCAGATCCTGGACGCAGAGCTGACCGCGGTGAAGAAGTGGAAGTCCTGTGGAGGAAGATCATGCTGGAGTTCAGCAGCTGACTCCAGCATCCTCAACAGTGGAGCGGACCGGCATCGGTGGAACCACATCAGACGCAGGTGCAGAAAACGACCCTGCCCCGGTCACCGATCCTGCTCCAGTGACAGTTCCTCTCCTAGACTGTGACCGGACCCCCACCTTTGCTCCTGCTCTAGGGACTCCCAACACCACCGACGAGACACTAATTCCGCTCCTAGCGTCCATGGGCATGCCGCTAGATGTGAGCTAGATGTGAGCCCTGAAGGGGCGATTTTCCAATGGGACGCTCCGGGAGCCAGGTTGAGCGGGTCCACAGGAGAGGCCCAAAAGGGAGGATCCTATATTGGAGCCCTCACCTGGGAGGAATATAGACGATGCCTGATATTGCAATGGAAAGAGAGAAAGGAGCATGAAGCTCAGCGTAAAATACAGGACAATCCTCCAGTGAGATGGGGTGTAGTAGTGGCCTTCTACCCTAAAAGGGGTTGGGGTTTAATTCAGGAATCTGGACTGTCAACGAAGGTCTATGTCACCAGCTGTGATGTGGAATCTCATCTCTGGGAGGGACATCCTGTGTGAACTTACCCTAAGAAGAAGGCTCTATAGGTTTACATAATAAAGGCGACTTCTGGCTCACATATAAACCTCTGTGTGAACCGGCAAATTGGAATAGAAGTCACATGACTCACAAGAAGAGCAAAGATAGAAACTGGGTAAGATGGCGATCAGTGATTACATTATTGCACTTACACAACACTATGTATTCTGTACATTTAGAAAGGTTTAGAGAATAGTGATTGCCAAACACTCATATACTTAAAATCAGAACATATAAACACTGCAGCCAATCACTGAGCTCAGTGGCTGTGCCGAGAAGCACAAGCGGCTGAGCTTAGTGACTGGCTGTGGCAGAGATGTGCACTATCAATGTGATGTCACCGCTGCAGCCAAAACACTGAGTAGCGTCAAGGAGCTGTCCCTGGACTGGGGGAGGGTGCGTAACTGATGTTTGTTGTCTTATTTATTCCACTCTTGTTACAGTGGAAAACCATTAGTACATAACTATGATGCCTCATGCAAAGGATTACCAAGATTATTTTCTCTTTAATTATCATCCAGCTCCGCATTAATGATGTAGAGCAGAATGTCAGTCAAGGAGTAGGGGGAGTGAATCAGCGCATTCACTGTGTAATGAAAACCTATAGCAGGCCAGTATATACAAAAGGCACTTCAAATATAGGTAAAAACCAAAAGGAAACTGAAGAAACAATAGCCCAAATAATGAAAATATAACAAACTGTATTGAGAGTCATAAATATACATAATAAAAACTATTAAAACTGTGTATATGGGGGAGAATCACAACAAGAAATATCCCCTATATCCAGGATTTATCTGATGACAATGATGTGTAAAAGTCTATAGCCATTAGTCAAATGCAACAGTATATATGAAAATTTTAGGCAAATGTGTGCATGAGTATATAAAAACATTTTTCTCAGCTACCAAGTGTTTATCAGCAGTTTGACATTCTTCCACTAGGCTCAACTCCAGCCAAATGTTTAATTATTCCCTCTACTAATCCTGATTTTCATTCTACCATCAGCATTATTTCCAAGTTTAGTAAACCTTATCTATATGTTGTCCACACCTACCATTTTGTAATCAAGATTGCCAACTGTTCTCTGTACTGTTTACAGCTTAGTATCTGCTATAAATTTAATGCATTGCTGCAAGCAAGTTATCAATTTGCCAAATCAATTCTACCATGTGCGAATCACACCGCTGTAAGCAAGTTACTAGTTTGCCAATACATCACTGCTATCCTGCTGTTAATAATATCCTTGCTACAAGTCCATGATTGCATACATATGTGCTATTTACTATTTCCCTTCTGCAAGTCCTGGACTGCATGCATTTTTCTACTGTTCCTGTGTGTGACTGTCCTCTAGGAGCACCTAGTGTTTCACTTGGCCATCTACTATCCTGTACTGGTGCCTACTGATCGACATGTTGTCCTGTTCTGCTGCATCATCACCTATGGTGCTTGCTGCTCACCCGGATCTATAGCTTGGAGAATCCATTTCACAAAGTGAGCTCATAACACACCTGCATAATTGTAGTTTGTTGTTATTTATTATAGCGCCATTTATTCCATGGTTTTTTACATGTGAGGAGGGGTATACATAATAAAAAACAAGTACAGTAATCTTAACAAAACAAGTTACAAGTGGTACAGAAGGAGAGAGGACCCTGCCCGCGAGGGCTCACAATCTTTGTGAACTTCATGCCAGAAATCCATCTGTGCCTCCATACTATATATCTCAAGAGGCTGAACTGTGCTTGTCCCACAACTCCCCCACTTCCAACATCAGTGCCCACAAACTCCCCCACAAAGTTCCATCCTATAATTATTATACAGTCTAAAGATGAATAAATTACTGCATACATTGATTCCACGTCCTAACATTCCTTTCACTTCATTTAGTGTGTGCTTTCCTGGCAAGGGGTGTTACTTGTATGAGACATGTAAATCAGCAGAGCAGACTGTCAGCCATTACCGCCATTACATACTTCACACTGGTTTTGCCCCCTTTTATTTAAAATAAGCTCTGGAGGCAGTTTCTCAGGGAGATCTCTGTCCAGCCGATAGATTTCCAGCTATCAAGGTATCAGTGTATTCAAATTTTTATGACCTACATGCCCATGTATATGGCTTCGGAGGGTTGATCCTACTGACAGATTCCATTTAAGAGACCTAGGCATAAACAAATGCACACAAACCTCATTGAACTTAAGCAATATTTACAAAGAATGTGAGTGAAAATTCTTCCAGAACAATGTGAGAGACTGATAGTCATGCAGAAAACAAAAAGGTAATGTTATTGTTGTTGAAAGTGGTTCTAGAAGATACTGATTCATGGGGTATACTTCATTTTTCACATATTATTTCCACATCTTGGTCTAGCTTTTCATAAATAAATAATGACATGGTGTAATGTATCATGGGTTGTCCATCTTGTATCTCATTTTAAGACCTTTTAAAGACCATATGGTTTTTTTTTCATTGTATTCTAATATGTAAAACCATAACATTCAAAGAGAGTTGTGATGACACCACATTTATTCTTAACTAGCTGAAGAGCCCGGCGTTGCCTGGGCATAGTAAATATCTGTGGTTAGTTATAGCACGTCACTTCTCTTATTTTCCCAAAACGCCTCTCATTTTCTCCCTCACTCCTCTCATTCCCGCCTAACACTTGTCATTTCGACCTCACATCTGTCATTTTCCGATCACTACACTATTTTTCCTCACTCCTCTCATTTTGCACTCACACCTTTTCATTTTCACCTCACACCTCTCATTTTCACCTCAGTATATACATGTTTGTCATCTCCCTTATACATAGTATACACCTGTATGTCATCTCCTGTATATAGTATATACCTGTATGTCATCTCCCCTGTATATAGTATATACCTGCTGTGTGTCATCTCCCCTGTATATAGTATATACCTGTATGTCATCTCCTATATATAGTATATACCTGTATGTCATCTCCTCCTATATATAGTATATACCTGTGTCATCTCCTCCTATATATAGTATATACCTGTATGTCATCTCCTTCTATATATAGTATATACCTGTGTCATCTCCTCCTGTATATAGTATATACCTGTGTGTCATCTCCCCTGTATATAGTATATATCTGTGTGTCATCTCCTCCTGTATATAGTATATACCTGTATGTCATCTTCTATATACAGCATATACCTGTATGTCATCTCCTCCTGTATATAGTATATACCTGTAGGTAATCTGCTCCTGTATATAGTATATACCTGTGTGTCATCTCCTCCTGTATATAGTATATACCTGTATGTCATCTCCTCCTTTATATAGTATATACCTGTGTGTCATCTCTCCTGTATATAGTATATATCTGTGTGTCATCTCCCCTGTATATAGTATATACCTGTGTGATCTCCTGTATTAGACCTCGTTAACACGTTATTTGCTCAGTATTTTTACCTCAGTATTTGTAAGATAAATTGGCAGCCTGATAAATCCCCAGCCAACAGGAAGCCCTCCCCCTGGCAGTATATATTAGCTCACACATGCACATAATAGACAGGTCATGTGACTGACAGCTGCCGTATTTCCTATATGGTACATTTGTTGCTCTTGTAGTTTGTCTGCTTATTAATCAGATTTTTATTTTTGAAGGCTAATACCAGACTTGTGTGTGTTTTAGGGCGAGTTTCGTTTGTCAAGTTGTGTGTGTTGAGTTGTGTGTGGCGACATGCATGAAGCGACTTTTGTGAGATGAGTTTTGTGTGGCAACATGCGTGTAGCAACTTTTTGTGTGTCGAGTTGCATGTGACAGGTTAGTGTAGCAAGTTGTGTGCAGCAAGTTTTGCGCATGGCGAGTTTTGCGCGTGGTGAGTTTTATGTGTGGTGCCTTTTGAGTATGTGCAAGTTTTGTGTGAGGCAACTTTTGCATGTGTTGCAAATTTTGTGCATGTGGCAATTTTTCCGCATGTGCAAGTTTTGCATGTGGCGAGTTTTCCATGAGGTGAGTTTTGCACTTGTGGCGAGTTTTGCGTGAGCCTATTTTTTGCATGTGGCGAGTTTTGCGCGTGGTGAGTTTTGAGCAGCGACTTTTGTGTTTTGACTTTTATGTGGCGAGGTTGGTGTATGTGTGGTGAAATGTGTGCTGAGGGTGGTATATGTGTTCAAGCACGTGGTAGTGTGTGGCGCATTTTGTGTGTGTGTTCATATCCCCGTATGTGGTGAGTATCCCATGTCGGGGTCCCACCTTAGCAACTGTACGGTATATACTCTTTGGCGCCATCGCTCTCACTCTTTAAGTCCCCCTTGTTCACATCTGGCAGCTGTCAATTTGCCTCCAACACTTTTCCTTTCGCTTTTCCCCATTATGTAGATAGGGGAAAAATAGTTTGGTGAATTGGAACGCGCGGGGTTAAAATTTCGCCTCACAATATAGCCTATGACGCTCTCAGGGTCCAGACGTGTGACTGTGCAAAATTTTGTGGCTGTAGCTGCGATGGTGCAGATGCCAATCCCGGACATACACACACACATACACACACACACACACACACACATACACACATTCAGCTTTATATAGTAGATTATGCCAGATGTATTATTCAGGAGGCCCAGGGCCATGAGTTATTGTTCATATGAGCCGGAACATTGACTATTGTTGTATTCTGAACTGATATTTGTTGATTTATTGAATGGCTGCTGATTACCTACTGTATCAGCCCATACAGCGTATTGTTCTGCTATTCTTTAGGATCAAATGCACAGGTTAATTGAGCAATTGATGTTTGTTAAGTTGTTGAATGTTAGCTGACTACCTATTGTATCAGTCCAAGCAGCTTATTGTTTTGCTATCCTTGAGGGATATATACATAGAGAGATATAGGGATATAGAGGTACATGTTAATTGCACAATCGATATTTGTTAAATTGGGTAATACCTGCTGACTACTTATTGTATCAGTCCCTGCAACTTGTTATTCTGCAAACATTGAAGGACAAAATACATTTGAACAATGAAAGATTACCTCCTCCCACCTCCCCCAATCGCGTGGATAATGCCCTGAGGGACAGCTGTGGGTATAAAAGGGACCTCTCTCCTTCTACTGTGAGACTATAGAGGACAGCACCCAAAGGCACCTAGGCTCCAACTGGAGGAATACAGATTTGACCCACTGTTCATCACTGAACCTATGGAGATGCTTGGAGAATCCAGGTTGGGACAATCAGGTCACCTGGCCACGTACCTCAATGGACTCTGTCAGCATCCTAAGCTTCCCACGCTACTTATCACTGGTTTGGGTATTTAGCCCTAGAAGCCCCGAAGTCACAGATGTTTTAATTCCTGGTGAGCCAACGGATGGGTGAGACTCTGTCATTTGCACTATCTTATGTACTTGCTAGGAATGTTCTTTATGTTTTTGACTGTTGATGATTCAATAAATTATTACCGTATTGTGCTACCCTCAACCTGTGTTGTCTGAGTAGTATTCTGCCCACGGGAAAGGAGTACAATTGTTCAGTGAAATGAGCTCTAGTCCATGTAGTCTTTCTAAAGATAGCCAGGCCAGCTGACGAGATCACCCACTGACCATTGTGTCTCCACAAGAGTGTACTTAGTTTTTCTCATAATTGTATGCTCAAGACCCCAAGTGACTAAAATAAAATGTAAAAAAATAAAAAATGTTAAGAAAAAATATAAAAAAATCACCTTTCTCCCTTTTTTATTACAAAAAAATTAAATAGTTAAAAATCACACAATTCATACTGCCATATTGATAATAACCCCAACTATAAAAATGTCATATTAGTTAACCCAAAAAATGAATTGTATGCAAAAATGGCAGAATGTTTTTCACTCATTTACCTCACAAAAATGGGAATACAAAGTGCTAAAAATTGCATGTACCTCAAATGATCATGTCAAATCATTCTGCAAAAAACCCAGCCTCAGACAGTTCCATTTTGTGCCACTATAAAAAAAATTGCGACACAAAAGAAAATAATTTTTCTTAAAAATAGTTTTTTTTTTGCTCAAAAGTTTGAAAATATAAGAATATTTATTTATAAATTTTGGTAACATGAAAATAGTGGCAGGTATAAAAGTACAAAAACCACCATTTTGAATGGCACCATCCACTTTATCATATGATAGAAAGCAAGAAAAGAATTCCAAGTGAGGTGAAATTGCAAAAAAAAAGCACAAGTCTGCAATAGTTTTTTGAGTTTTGCATATGTAATTACATGGTAAAAATGATCTGACAACCTGGTTCTCCAGGTCAGTATAATTACGGTAATATAAAACATGTATAGTTTTTTTTATTTAAGTGGTGAAAAAAAATGTGTAAATTTGTAAAACAAAATGCTTGTGCCTTTATGTTATGAGACCTGTAATGCTTTAAATTTTTGGTTGATGGAGCTGTGTGATGGCTTACTTTTGCAATCTGTGTTGATGTTTTTAGGGTAGATCTGATGTTTTGGTCTTCTTTTATTTAATTTTTTGCTGTGTACAGTGGCGGTGGTTAGGGACCCATTACAGGAAGAGCCAGATTGTGTTTTATTTTTATGACTGGTAACCCATATAAGTATTGTTACCGGAAGTGGATTTGGATAGAAAATTGTGCTTTGTGCAACTTTCTTGCAATTTTAGCATATGGTTTCATGTTGTAAATACTCATGAACAGGACCGCCATCAGGGCATTACTGAGCTTACTGACATATACAGCACGGTGAGCATAGGGGGGCCCGAACTGATCCCATTCGCTTCTGCTCACCGGGCTCCAGCAACAGGATTGCCATGTGGTAAGGCTTTCCCGCAAGGCTATAGTTAACAGCCACCAGCCAATCACAGGCTGGCAGCTGACATTAGCATGCATGTTGCTGGTGTATGACATCACTGCTGTATGCCAGCACATTGCCGGTCTGCATCTCAGGTGACTCAGAGAGAGGGCGCTGCTGGACCACTGCCAAGTAAGGAGAACCTTTTTTTGTAAAGCCGCACCATGAGGGCAGAGTGGAGAGACATGGGGCAGTATGGAGAGACATGGGTGTAGTATGGAGAAATTTGGGCCAGAAATAGGAGAACGTATGAGGCCAGGAATGGGATAACATATGGAGCCAGGAATGAGACACAAGAGTCCAAGAATGGGACACAAGGGTCCAGAAATGGGACACAAGGGGCAATGAATCAAGGAATGAGACACAAGGCCCAGGAATGAAACATGTGGGAGCAGGAAGGGGACATTATTAATGTAGGGGCTTATTAAGGGATATTATTACTGCTCTGATATATTTTATTTTTGAGGATACTGTTTTCAGTGAGGATGGAGGTTCTGTTACTGTACACTGTCGCTTTTTTTCTTCATCTGGCGTAGTGTAGAAGTTTTGGAAAATTATGGATTGTCCTGCAGATAACTAATAATAATAATAATTTTATTTATATAGCGCCAACATATTCCGCAGCGCTTTACAAATTATAGAGGGTACTTGTACAGACAATAGACATTACAGCATAACAGAAATCACAGTTCAAAATAGATACCAAGAGGAGTGAGGGCCCTGCTCGCAAGCTTACAAACTATGAGGAAAAGGGGAGACACGAGAGGTGGATGGTAACAATTGCTTTAGTTATTCGGACTAGCCATAGTGTATGGCTCGGGTGTTCATGTAAAGCTGCATGAACCAATTAACTGCCTAAGTATGTAACAGTACAGACACAGAGGGCTATTAACTGCATAAAGTGTATGAGAACATGATACGAGGAACCTGATCTGTGTCATTTTTTGCAGAGACAAGTCCTGGCTGGAAGAGTGATGGCAGTCTGTGATGGATGAAGAAGAAAAGCAAAGATGAAGGACTTCAACTAAATGTCATCGTTGAGTCAGTGACACTATATACTGTATACTATATATAGAGCTCCTGTGTTTAATGCCACCAGTGATCACTATATTACCTGTGTCTCTTTTATATGGTATTATTGTTAATTTTACAAAATGTATGTGACACATTTTTTACATAAAACTAAATACAAATATATCTAAAGAGTATTAGATATTTTAGGAAATATTCAATAGGTTACAGTAGAGTAGGGCCCGGCCAAAAGAGTTTACCTTGTCGTGGTGGCAAATGAAAAAATCTTTTGGTCAAAACAAAAGCTGATGACTATGTATGTGAAATGGTGTTCAATGGGAACTGTAAGGCTTCTTTTACACTTATCGGGTTCTTTGCTTCCCGTTATTGCGGGCCTTTCTTGCAGGCCGCATTGCCCCAATTTTCATGGTCTGCTGCAATAACGGACCACAAAAAACTTGCGGATTGCCATTTTTCGGGTTCCCAATACTATAGCAAAGGTATTGGGAAAAAAAACAGCGATCTGCAAAACTGAAAGTCATGATGCACCGCAAAAACAACGGAAGGTTGTTTCTGCGGTGCACCATGACTTCCAGTTTTGCGGATCGCCGTTTTGATTTACAATGAAGGCTGTGTCCGTAAGCTGTGAAAAAGATCGAGCAGGCTCGATCTTTTTTCATGGCCGTAAATATGGCCCTCACGGTCATATGGCGCATGGCGTGCCGTGGATTTATTGCGGCCCGTTTTTGCAGCCCCATATCAATCTATTGGGGCCACAAAACAATGGTATGTGTAAAAGAAGCCTTAATGTATGATTGGTGAGGACGTGGGGCAGAAGTGGAGTTTTTCCAAGAGCCTGGGTGGAGTCTCAAGGGGGCTTGAAAATTTTGCCATTATATGGCCTTGAAATTTCTAGTGGCAGCTCTGCTCATAAGTAATAAATAATCAATACATAATGATCACTAAGAAAATTCTGTTTTTTCATTTTCTTTTTATTAGCTAAGATTCACCAGCTTTATGGCAGAAATGTTTACTTGGAGCTTTTCATAATAAACCCATGTACAATGCACTCTTAATTGTACTGTTTGCTTACTTCTTGAAGAGCTAAGAATACTTTCAGTCAACCTGAAGTGACTTCCTGTAACATCTGTGAACACTTACAAGATTTCAAGGATACTGAATAAATTGACTTAAAATAGCATGATCAGATACAGCACATGGGATAATCCCAGCTGGGAACTTACTTTTAAAGTAAATGTCTATACTATGATCAGAGGAATGTTAAGTACTGATTCGTGTACTTGGTTATGTTACGTTATATACACAATGAACTGAATCCAAATCAGAGCTTTTTTTTAACAAGAATAAATGTACATGGAGCGCCCGCTAGGGCCTAGGGGATACTCGGTACCAGGTCCGGTGGTCGTTAAAGGGGTAGTCACGGTGGCAGCAACCCGGTCTGTGGCCCTGCGTGTCCAAGTTAAAGGGGGTTAAAGTGTAATGGGAATAAAGTCTAAAGAATGTTCGTGACGCCACCTATGGTATTGGGTCAGGGATGACCGACGCTGCTTAAAGGGGTCCACTGGGGACAATGTTATTGCAGCAGGGATGGTATAGCTTCCCACGGGTGAAGCCTAGTCCCCAGGGCTCCCGATGTAGTAGGTAAAGATGGTAGATGGCGAAGTGCAGAAAAGACTGAGAGGACACAAGGTCACAGTCTCTTTGCTTTTTACTGGTGTGATGCAGCCACAGTCCAGGGTACAGATCACAGATACTGGTGAGGTCTGGCCAGCTTGGTATTGGAAGCCTTTCTTTCTGCGTTGTGTTGTAGTCCCTTTCTGCCTCTCTGTCCCTTTAAGTAGGACACTACCCGCATGGCAGGCATCTCAAGCCTTTTTACAGGTGTCTCTAAATATGACTCCGGGCTCTATGTGCTGTTGTGCCTTTGGGTGTTAATGGTGGACAAGAACCTTTCAATCTCCTGCCCTCCGGTTCTGCTGCGGGGCACACAGCCTCGGACTCCCGGTGTCCGGTTCATGCGCTCATGCGTGGAGAGAGCCCAGTCGCAGCCGCCCCCAACTCCTCACTTCTCCTCTGCTCTTTCCTCCTTCACTATCTGCTACAGACTAACTAACTCCACCTCCAAGCCAGAACATATATCTAGGGCAGCTCCCCTGAAACCGGGTTCAGAGCTCCCCCTTCTGGCCTGGAATCTGAACATGTTGCATGTATTATGCTACCTGTTAATGGGATCCTCCTCGTTTCCAGGCATGGCATCACCCTCCCCAAAAGGAAAGCAATACCACTGTGGTACCTGAACTCCTGGGGTGCCACATATGGATCGCTCCCATAGGGCCGTGGGGTACTCTGTACCGGGTCCTGCGGTTCACAGGGAGATGTCACGGTGGCTGACCCAGTCTGTGGCCCTGGGATGTCCGTGTAAAAGGGAAAGGTCTTTAAGGGGAATGTTCGTGACGCCACTTGTGGTATTCGGTCAGGGTGACCAATGCTGCCTTAAGGGGTCCGCTGGGGTGATGTTATGGCTGCTAGATGGTATACCTTCCCACAGGTGAAGTATATCCCCAGGGCTTTCTGGTATATAGATGGTGGTATGGTGAGAGGCGCAGAGAAGAACGAGGACACAAGGTTGCAGTCTCTTTACCTTTACTGAAGACTTCAGCATCCACAGTCCAGGGCACCAGATCACAGGGCAGGCAGAGTCTGCACAGTTTGTAGGCAAGTCCAGAGCCCCCTGTCCAGGTGGAAATCAGTAGCCTTCCCTTGCGCTGTAGTGTTGTAGTTCCTTACTGCCTAAGGCTTCACATAAGGTCCTCCCAGATGTAATGTCTTTCTCTGTCCCCCATATAGGATAGGACAAACCCGTATGACTGTTGGCTTGAGGCGGTTTATAGGGACTCTAGCATGCCCCAGCCTCTAAGGGGTGCCACCGTGCCTCCTGGGTGTAGGGGCGGACAGGTAACTTGCAATTAGCTGTCCTGTCGGTCTCTGGAGCAAAGCATAAAGGTCCTTACTCCCTCGGTGTTCCGGCTACCGGGCTTCTGCGCCTCAGAAGGAGGCAGCCTGTGTAGGGATGGTCCCCTTCTGGTATCCTTTCCTTTGCTATGACTTCCTTCACACTCACTTCAATACAGTTCTGCTTTCTGAATGTCTCTTTCTTGGAGCTGCAACTCTGAGGGCATGCACAGCTCCTTGGACACTCTGTCCTCCTCAGACTCAAGTCTGGAACATTCTAACTTTCCCTACAGACTACCAGTTATATATATATGGGGAGTGACCTAATAAATAGGAGCAGAAGCTCCCCCTAGTGGTCTGGAGTGTGAAATGTGTTGCATGTTTGTGATACCTGGATGCAGTTATCCTTCTTTGCCTTCAACCGTAATATCACTCTCCCTGAGAGGAAAGCAATACCACTGTGATGACCAGGACCCTGGGGCGCCGCACATACATGTATACTAACCAATTTGATTTTACATTGCAAATGATCACTATCTTTCATAGCTCAAAAATCTATCCCTATAATCACATCTTAGTGGCTTTATCCACTGATATGTACAATATTTTCTTTAATTATGTGTCCTAGGGTGCACTGTAACGTCTTGAGTTATTATTTTTTTTTAAATTACATTTTTCTAAAGAGTTTGATAGGTTCAATAAGTTTAGCAATTTTAAGATGAACCTCCAGAAATCGGAATTACGTAATATAACCTTATCTGATCATGAGGTAGATCATCTTAAATCCGATTTTTCTTTTCATTGGAGACAACATACCACTAAATATCTAGGTATCAACATACCTGCAGATCCTCAAAAAATATTTGACCTTAATTTCCCCCCTCTCAAGCGCTCCTTGGAACGGGAGATTGATGCTTGGCGCAGCCTCCCGCTCTCATGGTTTGGAAGAATAAATGCTCTCAAAATGGATATTTTGCCTAAAATATTGCACTTCTTCCAAGACCATTCTGTGAGAAATAGAAAAATCCTTTTTTATCAGTTTACGCAAAATAATGAGAAAATTTGTCTGGCACATTGGCAGCTCACGCATAAGTCATGCCCAATTAATTACATTTCAAAAACCTGACCTGCACATCCAAACATAGACTCAGTGTGAACAGGTGCTGAACCTAGAGTTGCCAACTCGTATATAGTTAAGGAAACAGGAACACATGGGCTACTTGCACAGTGAACAAGTCTGTATGATCATGTTCATACACCACCAAGAAACCTGAAGACACAAAAGAGAATAGTAAAACCAAAAACACTCAGTTTGAAAAAATGTTGCAGTAATCCGCAAGTGCTAGTAAAAGATGTAAAACACAGGGTATTTGGTTGATACGTTTTTTGCAAAAAATGTATACTAAGCTGCTCTACCAATCTTCATGGAAAACCCTTATCAGAGCAGTCCTAGAAGATTGGTAGAGCAGCTTAGTATACATTTTTTGCAAAAAACGTATCAACCAAATACCCTGTTTTTTACATCTTTTACATTTTTTCAAACTGAGTGTTTTTGGTTTTACTATTCTCTTTTGTGTCTTCAGGTTTGTTGGTGGTGTGTGAACATGATCATACAGACTTGTTCACTGTGCAAGTAGCCCATGTGTTCCTGTTTCCATAATTGTTCTCTTGTGTCTACAAGACTGGGGAGTTCCACCACTCCTCTTGGGCTATCTGCACAAAAGCTGTTCTACCCTGTATGCACACATGGATTTTTCCTCTCTGAACCCTGTTCACACAGGTTATATACAGATGATCAGGTTTTTAAATACATCAGATAGGGATTGCATACATTAGTTAGGACACCGTGAAGATTGGTAGAGCAGCTTAGTATACATTTTTTGCAAAAAACGTATCAACCAAATACCCTGTTTTTTACATCTTTTACTAGCACTTGCGGATTACTGCAACATTTTTTCAAACTGAGTGTTTTTGGTTTTACTATTCTCTTTTGTGTCTTCAGGTTTGTTGGTGGTGTGTGAACATGATCATACAGACTTGTTCACTGTGCAAGTAGCCCATGTGTTCCTGTTTCCATAATTGTTCTCTTGTGTCTACAAGACTGGGGAGTTCCACCACTCCTCTTGGGCTATCTGCACAAAAGCTGTTCTACCCTGTATGCACACATGGATTTTTCCTCTCTGAACCCTGTTCACACAGGTTATATACAGATGATCAGGTTTTTAAATACATCAGATAGGGATTGCATACATTAGTTAGGACTGCTCTGATAAGGGTATACCGTGAAGATTGGTAGAGCAGCTTAGTATACATTTTTTGCAAAAAACGTATCAACCAAATACCCTGTTTTTTACATCTTTTACTAGCACTTGCGGATTACTGCAACATTTTTTCAAACTGAGTGTTTTTGGTTTTACTATTCTCTTTTGTGTCTTCAGGTTTCTTGGTGGTGTGTGAACATGATCATACAGACTTGTTCACTGTGCAAGTAGCCCATGTGTTCCTGTTTCCATAATTGTTCTCTTGTGTCTACAAGACTGGGGAGTTCCACCACTCCTCTTGGGCTATCTGCACAAAAGCTGTTCTACCCTGTATGCACACATGGATTTTTCCTCTCTGAACCCTGTTCACACAGGTTATATACAGATGATCAGGTTTTTAAATACATCAGATAGGGATTGCATACATTAGTTAGGACTGCTCTGATAAGGGTATACCGTGAAGATTGGTAGAGCAGCTTAGTATACATTTTTTGCAAAAAACGTATCAACCAAATACCCTGTTTTTTACATCTTTTACTAGCACTTGCGGATTACTGCAACATTTTTTCAAACTGAGTGTTTTTGGTTTTACTATTCTCTTTTGTGTCTTCAGGTTTCTTGGTGGTGTGTGAACATGATCATACAGACTTGTTCACTGTGCAAGTAGCCCATGTGTTCCTGTTTCCATAATTGTTCTCTTGTGTCTACAAGACTGGGGAGTTCCACCACTCCTCTTGGGCTATCTGCACAAAAGCTGTTCTACCCTGTATGCACACATGGATTTTTCCTCTCTGAACCCTGTTCACACAGGTTATATACAGATGATCAGGTTTTTAAATACATCAGATAGGGATTGCATACATTAGTTAGGACTGCTCTGATAAGGGTATACCGTGAAGATTGGTAGAGCAGCTTAGTATACATTTTTTGCAAAAAACGTATCAACCAAATACCCTGTTTTTTACATCTTTTACTAGCACTTGCGGATTACTGCAACATTTTTTCAAACTGAGTGTTTTTGGTTTTACTATTCTCTTTTGTGTCTTCAGGTTTCTTGGTGGTGTGTGAACATGATCATACAGACTTGTTCACTGTGCAAGTAGCCCATGTGTTCCTGTTTCCATAATTGTTCTCTTGTGTCTACAAGACTGGGGAGTTCCACCACTCCTCTTGGGCTATCTGCACAAAAGCTGTTCTACCCTGTATGCACACATGGATTTTTCCTCTCTGAACCCTGTTCACACAGGTTATATACAGATGATCAGGTTTTTAAATACATCAGATAGGGATTGCATACATTAGTTAGGACTGCTCTGATAAGGGTATACCGTGAAGATTGGTAGAGCAGCTTAGTATACATTTTTTGCAAAAAACGTATCAACCAAATACCCTGTTTTTTACATCTTTTACTAGCACTTGCGGATTACTGCAACATTTTTTCAAACTGAGTGTTTTTGGTTTTACTATTCTCTTTTGTGTCTTCAGGTTTCTTGGTGGTGTGTGAACATGATCATACAGACTTGTTCACTGTGCAAGTAGCCCATGTGTTCCTGTTTCCATAATTGTTCTCTTGTGTCTACAAGACTGGGGAGTTCCACCACTCCTCTTGGGCTATCTGCACAAAAGCTGTTCTACCCTGTATGCACACATGGATTTTTCCTCTCTGAACCCTGTTCACACAGGTTATATACAGATGATCAGGTTTTTAAATACATCAGATAGGGATTGCATACATTAGTTAGGACTGCTCTGATAAGGGTATACCGTGAAGATTGGTAGAGCAGCTTAGTATACATTTTTTGCAAAAAACGTATCAACCAAATACCCTGTTTTTTACATCTTTTACTAGCACTTGCGGATTACTGCAACATTTTTTCAAACTGAGTGTTTTTGGTTTTACTATTCTCTTTTGTGTCTTCAGGTTTGTTGGTGGTGTGTGAACATGATCATACAGACTTGTTCACTGTGCAAGTAGCCCATGTGTTCCTGTTTCCATAATTGTTCTCTTGTGTCTACAAGACTGGGGAGTTCCACCACTCCTCTTGGGCTATCTGCACAAAAGCTGTTCTACCCTGTATGCACACATGGATTTTTCCTCTCTGAACCCTGTTCACACAGGTTATATACAGATGATCAGGTTTTTAAATACATCAGATAGGGATTGCATACATTAGTTAGGACTGCTCTGATAAGGGTATACCGTGAAGATTGGTAGAGCAGCTTAGTATACATTTTTTGCAAAAAACGTATCAACCAAATACCCTGTTTTTTACATCTTTTACTAGCACTTGCGGATTACTGCAACATTTTTTCAAACTGAGTGTTTTTGGTTTTACTATTCTCTTTTGTGTCTTCAGGTTTCTTGGTGGTGTGTGAACATGATCATACAGACTTGTTCACTGTGCAAGTAGCCCATGTGTTCCTGTTTCCATAATTGTTCTCTTGTGTCTACAAGACTGGGGAGTTCCACCACTCCTCTTGGGCTATCTGCACAAAAGCTGTTCTACCCTGTATGCACACATGGATTTTTCCTCTCTGAACCCTGTTCACACAGGTTATATACAGATGATCAGGTTTTTAAATACATCAGATAGGGATTGCATACATTAGTTAGGACTGCTCTGATAAGGGTATACCGTGAAGATTGGTAGAGCAGCTTAGTATACATTTTTTGCAAAAAACGTATCAACCAAATACCCTGTTTTTTACATCTTTTACTAGCACTTGCGGATTACTGCAACATTTTTTCAAACTGAGTGTTTTTGGTTTTACTATTCTCTTTTGTGTCTTCAGGTTTCTTGGTGGTGTGTGAACATGATCATACAGACTTGTTCACTGTGCAAGTAGCCCATGTGTTCCTGTTTCCATAATTGTTCTCTTGTGTCTACAAGACTGGGGAGTTCCACCACTCCTCTTGTGCTATCTGCACAAAAGCTGTTCTACCCTGTATGCACACATGGATTTTTCCTCTCTGAACCCTGTTCACACAGGTTATATACAGATGATCAGGTTTTTAAATACATCAGATAGGGATTGCATACATTAGTTAGGACTGCTCTGATAAGGGTATACCGTGAAGATTGGTAGAGCAGCTTAGTATACATTTTTTGCAAAAAACGTATCAACCAAATACCCTGTTTTTTACATCTTTTACTAGCACTTGCGGATTACTGCAACATTTTTTCAAACTGAGTGTTTTTGGTTTTACTATTCTCTTTTGTGTCTTCGTATATAGTTAAGTAAATAAGGCAGCACACTGCAGCGCTAGAACATACTGTACAAACTTGAAAAACGAAATTTGAACTGCATTACTGCACTAGAAATATGAAAAATGAGAGCTTTTAGCGCATAAAAATGGCCAATTATATGTGTACCTGGTAGCCCCTTTACGGCATCTCTCTTATACCAGGTCCTAAAATTGCCTTACCTCGCTGAGAATAAACGTCTCCATCTGAATGGGTACATGTGAAACCTCTTCTTAGACTAAAATTCTCTCTCTCTGTGGAGGGGTATTGGACCTGCTGTAATTAAAACACCTGTAGGCTAGGAGGCGGAGTGCACGATCAGAAGGCTAGAGAATACATTTCAAAAACCTGACCTGCACATCCAAACATAGACTCAGTGTGAACAGGTGCTGAACCTAGAGTCGCCAACTCGTATATAGTTAAGTAAATAAGGCAGCACACTGCAGCGCTAGAACATACAAACTTGAAAAACGAAATTTGAACTGCATTACTGCACTAGAAATATGAAAAATGAGAGCTTTTAGCGCATAAAAATGGCCAATTTTATGTGTACCTGGTAGCCCCTTTATGGCATCTCTCTTATACCAGGTCCTACGCTTGCCTTACCTCGCGATCAGAAGGCTAGAGCAGAGGTCCCCAACCGCCGGTCCGCGGACCAGGACCGGGCCGTTGGGGTTTTTCAGCCGGTCCGCGGCGCCGCTGACAGCTAGCTTCGTGGCCCTGCGCCTGGTCAGAGCACGCTCTGTGACAGCTCGCAGCTCCCGGCAGAGAACATTATGCAGGACGGGGCGGGGCGTCAGGCGGGTCTTAGTAACACAGCCCTCCTGCGCAGCATGGTGTGTTCCTGACGGGGTGGGGCGGCAGGCTCTCCTCACTGACACGCCCAGTGGCGTATCTAGGGGGGCGCAGCCGGGGCGCAGCCGGCAGGGGGCGCAGTCGGGCCGCCTCATTCGGCGGTCCGCAGTGTCTCCCCCGGCGGCTGCATTCTGCCGCCCCCGGTCAGGGAGTCAGCTGTTCTCTGTGCCGACTGTCAAGCTGACAGCCGGCACAGAGAAGCTGCAGAGCGCCGGCTCCCAACAAGTGCAGAGGTGGAGGGGAGCCCCTGCAGGGTGGCTGTGACGGGCAGGGAGAAATCCCTGCAGCTCCACTGCCCAGCGATCTGTCTTCCTGCTTCCTCTCACACAGACGCGCCGCTGGATGACGTCATCATTCAGCGGCCGGCTGTGTCAGAGGAAGGCAATGAGATGCTGTGGGAGAGTGCGAGGAGAGGTGAGAGGGGTGTGTGAATGTGTGTGTGAGAATGTGTGTGTGAGAATGTGTGTGTGAATGTGTGTGTGTGATTGTGTATGTGAGAATGTTGTGTGTGTGAGAATCACATTCTCATTATAAATGTCATAATTATATGATAAGTATGCACTAAGCTCCACCCCTCCATAACTCCACCCCCATATGACCAGAGCTCCGCCCCTGCCCCACCCCCACCCCACCGGGCCATGGAAAACTGGTCTTGCTTAAAGCCGGTCCCTGGTGCAAAAAAGGTTGGGGACCTCTGGGCTAGAGAATACATTTCAAAAACCTGACCGGCACATCCAAACATAGACTAAGTGTGAACAGGTGCTGAACCTAGAGTCGCCAACTCGTGCACTCCGCCTCCTAGCTTCAGGTGTTTTAATTACAGCAGGTCCAATACCCCTCCACAGAGAGAGAGAATTTTAGTCTAAGAAGAGGTTTCACATGTACCCATTCAGATGGAGACGTTTATTCTCAGCGAGGTAAGGCAAGCGTAGGACCTGGTATAAGAGAGATGCCGTAAAGGGGCTACCAGGTACACATAAAATTGGCCATTTTTTTTATGCGCTAAAAGCTCTCATTTTTCATATTTCTAGTGCAGTAATGCAGTTCAAATTTCGTGTTTTCAAGTTTACATGTTTTAGCGCTGCAGTGTGCTGCCTTATTTGCTTAACTATATACGAGTTGGCGACTCTAGGTTCAGCACGTGTTCACACTTAGTCTATGTTTGGATGTGCCGGTCAGGTTTTTGAAATGTATTCTTTAGCCTTCTGATCGTGCACTCCGCCTCCTAGCTTCAGGTGTGTTAATTACAGCAGGTCCAATACCCCTCCACAGAGAGAGAGAATTTTAGTCTAAGAAGAGGTTTCACATGTACCCATTCAGATGGAGACGTTTATTCTCAGCGAGGTAAGGCAAGTTTAGGACTTGGTATAAGAGAGATGCCGTAAAAGGGGCTACCAGGTACACATAAAATTGGCCATTTTTATACGCTAAAAGCTCTCATTTTTCATATTTCTAGTGCAGTAATGCAGTTCAAATTTCGTGTTTTCAAGTTTACATGTTTTAGCGCTGCAGTGTGCTGCCTTATTTACTTAACTATATACGAGTTGGCGACTCTAGGTTCAGCACCTGTTCACACTTAGTCTATGTTTGGATGTGCCGGTCAGGTTTTTGAAATGTATTCTTTAGCCTTCTGATCGTGCACTCCGCCTCCTAGCTTCAGGTGTTTTAATTACAGCAGGTCCAATACCCCTCCACAGAGAGAGAGAATTTAATCTAAGAAGAGGTTTCACATGTACCCATTCAGATGGAGACGTTTATTCTCAGCGAGGTAAGGCAAGTTTAGGACTTGGTATAAGAGAGATGCCGTAAAAGGGGCTACCAGGTACACATAAAATTGGCCATTTTTATGCGCTAAAAGCTCTCATTTTTCATATTTCTAGTGCAGTAATGCAGTTCAAATTTCGTGTTTTCAAGTTTACATGTTTTAGCGCTGCAGTGTGCTGCCTTATTTACTTAACTATATACGAGTTGGCGACTCTAGGTTCAGCACCTGTTCACACTTAGTCTATGTTTGGATGTGCCGGTCAGGTTTTTGAAATGTATTCTTTAGCCTTCTGATCGTGCACTCCGCCTCCTAGCTTCAGGTGTTTTAATTACAGCAGGTCCAATACCCCTCCACAGAGAGAGAGAATTTTAGTCTAAGAAGAGGTTTCACATGTACCCATTCAGATGGAGACGTTTATTCTCAGGGAGGTAAGGCAAGTTTAGGACCTGGTATAAGAGAGATGCCGTAAAGGGGCTACCAGGTACACATAAAATTGGCCATTTTTATGCGCTAAAAGCTCTCATTTTTCATATTTCTAGTGCAGTAATGCAGTTCAAATTTCGTTTTTCAAGTTTGTATGTTCTAGCGCTGCAGTGTGCTGCCTTATTTACTTAATTATGCCCAATTAATTAGACATAAAAATAATTGAGGAGCAGGTCTCCCTGACTTACGAGCATATCATTCGGCAAGTATTTTTTATTGCGTACTAGATCTTTTTCATAGTAAGGCATCTAAACTGTGGGTATATATTGAACACGAATTCTCCCCGAACTTATGTCATGGGGTATTCTGGCTGCCATATAACATTAGCTTGAGGAAATTCAATATCTCTCCTAGATTGTATACTATAGCACTTGCTTGGAGACGTTTTGCAAAGCGTTTCTTATTGGTGAACATACCTGGTCCGTAGACCCCCTTGGTTGATAATCCCCAGCTCCCTACCATGGCACAGGGATCAGTTTCTTTGATACCTCATACTATGCAGGAATCTATACCGCGTATTAAAGATGTGATTAGTCAGACAGGTATCAAATCCATGGAGGATATCCTGGGAGACAGGGTAAGAGATCCGGGGTATTGGCTACAGTATTTCCAGCTTCAGAGTTATATTAGATCCCTGGCTCTGGGAGAGAGGCTGCTCCACGTGTCTACCGCTTTTGAACAGCTATGTTTTTTTCCAAAAGGACCAGCACATGCTATATCCTTGATTTATGGTTTAATAGTCTCTTTTAGGTGACAAGCCACTCGGGTGTACAATCCAGTGGCAGAGAGAACTGAACAGAGAAATCACAGCTAAAATGTGGGCTAAATCATTAGCTCTTACACATAGGTTGTCGGTGCCGTGCAGAATCCAGGAGCTGAATTATAAAATATTGACACAATGGTATAGAACGGCCGTGAAACTACACAGGATCCATCTGACAGTATCAGATATGCGCTGAAGATGTAATAGTACAACTGGGACAATGTTACGTATATGGTGGAATTGCCAATGGATTAGATCTTTATGGAATTAAATATTCTCACTGTATAATCATATTTCTAAAGTCAGGTGGAGGCATCTCCAGTAGGGTTGAGCGAAACAGATCGGCCAATTTCAAAAGTCACCGACTTTTGGCAAAGTCGTGTTTCGTGACAGAGTGGTAAAGCCAGTGACTGAGGGCAGATATTAATAGCCTAGAGAGGGTCCACGGTTTTTGGCCCCCCCTGGCAAAAATATCTCCCCCAGCCACCCCAGAAAAGGCACAGCTATGTGATAAACAGTAATAAAATTCACATATGCAATTCGGACATGAAAATTCTAAAGTAGATCATCGTGTATTTAAAAATATAGATAACTGTGCAAAGAAGAACCTGTATGTACTTGTACATATTTCTAAAATGGTTGATTTGGAAACGTGGTAAAGTTTTGGCATATAAGTTGCTCTTATCCTTTAATAATTGTACAAAAAAAATACACTTTTGTCTTTTAACTATTATACTAAAAAAAACCTGAAAAGAAAATTAGAGCTTAACTTTTAATAAATAAAATCCTAAAACCATACAAACGTTATGGTCCATAAACAACCTCTCAAGTTTGGATATCAGTTAGCAGACCATAGGGAAGAGGATATTTGAAGGCCCCCCTTATGTTTCCTCTCAAACAATTCACCTTTCCTTCTGTTGAATGCTACTAAAAAAAAAACACACTAGGAATTGGCTAAGGGAACAACGAAAGCGCAATAGGGTGTTATCCAGATTACGGTAGTGATAAGAGGCGGTTACGCTCCCTTGGTGGTGTTCTGTGAGATGCAATGCTTAAACAGTATTAAATAGGGTTCCAGCTGCTGGATGTGCACTGGTTGGCAGATCCAATGTGGTAATGCGACTAGATTGGAGATTATGACCTGTTCTGCTGGTTTGTATCCGGATCAAGGAGTCAGAATCTGGCAAAAGTATTGGTGGTGCGGTTTATTCTTTACAAGTTTCTAAGTATTCCAACTTCTTCTTCAAGAGAACCACAGAGCTTTCTGCATAATTTGGAATACTTCAAGACGTATAGAGAGAAAACTGCATTACCAGTACTCTTGATCGAATAGACACCAGCAGTGCAGGTCACCCGCTTTCTTCAAACTATCTGCAAAAAAAACACCCTATACATTTATTCACTCCTAATTCTACTATGGCATCCATATAAAGTCATTGCTCAGCTACAACCACCATCGCACACATCATAAGCAAGACCTACACCATGGTGAACCAGGCATTAGTAGGCCTCATTAGCAGAAATATTCATACTTCGGCATACTCCACATACCGTTACATCCATATATATTTGGACAGAGACAACATTTTTCTAATTTTGGTTATAGACATTACCACAATGAATTTTAAACAAAACAATTCAGATGCAGTTGAAGTTCAGACTTTCAGCTTTCATTTGAGGGTATCCACATTAAAATTGAATTGTTTTGTTTAAAATTCATTGTGATAATGTCTATAACCAAAATTAGAAAAATGTTGTCTCTGTCCAAATATATATGGACTTAACTGTACTAGCTAGATCTCATGGTATCACAGTGAATGACCTGGGATCATCAGTATCACAGAGGCACAAGTATATCTTCACAAGCGTCTCCGCTGCAGATAAGCTGCGGCTTGTAAACCCGCACCGCAGGCAAGTTTACGCAGCGTCAAGTAGAAGCAACAATGGGCATGGGATTTCTAGAATGCTTGTTTAGTAGAATGCAACATTTTGGACTCAGCACAGATCAAAACAGATACCAAGAGGAATAAGGGCCCTGCTCGCAAGCTTACAATCTGAGGAAAAAGGGGAGACACGAGAGGTGGATGGTAACAATTGCTTTCGTTGTTCAGACCAACCATAGTGTAAGAATCAGGTGTTCATGTAATGCTGCATGAACCGGTTATCATGTAATAGTGTATCATGTAATAGTACAGACACAGAGGGCTATTAACTGTATAAAGCATGTGAGAACATGATGCGAGGAACCTGATTATGGTTTAAGTTTTTTGAATGAGCCACACAGGGATAGTTAGGTTAATGAGTTGAGATGGTTGGCCAGTCTGAACAAATGTGTTTTTGGGCACGTTTAAAACTGTGGGGATTAATCGTATTAACATGGGTAGTGCATTCCAAAGCATTGGCGCAGCACGTGAAAAGTCTTGGAGACGGGAGTGGGAGGTTCTGATTATTGAGGATGCTAACCTCAGGTCATTAACAGAACGGAGGGCATGGGTAGGGTGGTAGATTGAGACGAGAAAGGAGATGTAGGGTGGTGCTGAGCTATGGAGCGCTTTGTGGGTGAGGGTAAAACGTTTGTACTGGATTCTGGAGTGGATGGGTAACCAGTGTAATGACTGGCACAAGGAAGAGGCATCAGAATAACGGTTGGTGAGGAATATGATCCTGGCTGCAGAATTCAGGACAGATTGGAGTGGGGAGAGTTTGGTAAGAGGGAGGCCGATTAGTTGAGAGTTACAATAGTCTAGATGAGAATGAATAAGAGAAACAGTAAGAGTTTTTGCAGAGTCGAAAGTAAGAAAAGGTCGAATTCTAGAAAGGTCGGAATCAAGTATGACCCATTCTCTCACCCGACAAAATTGGGCCAATTATGCAGATGACACGCTGATCACACTCTGATCTGAGTTTGATCAGAGTGTGATCCTAGTATGCTCCGATTATTTTGGATAAGAAGATGGAGAAAGAAATGTGTCCATCTTCTCCATTTTTTCAGTGTGAGGAAATCAGACTGTACTCAGATGTTATCTGATGGTTTCCACGAACTCATTGACTTTCATGGCTGAGTGCGGTCCGAATATTGGGTCAAACCCAGGCATGGAGCCATTTTGTTTCTTCGGAATGACTCTTTCCAAGGAAAAAATTGGACATGTGCACTGCCCCATAGAATAACATTGGTCTAAAACATCACATTGCGTGCGAAATGGTAATCCTCTTGTGTGCACAAGCCCAACTTTTGAGTAGTTAATGAGGGGTCAATGAGTAGAGAATCAGGTATTTGCTAGTATTAGACACATATAGAGCTAGTTTTCTATTACAACTTTTACTTAAGCTTTGAGTTTTCTATTACAACTTTTACTTAAACTTTGAGTCTTGTCGTTAATTCTGGATTGTTACAGCCCTACAAGATAACCATTTGTATTTTGACTACAAAGCACATCTCACATGAGCTTAGACACAATCCTCATCTATGGTTCTCCAGTTGGATGTACTACACCAATCTTACAATTGCCTTTCTGGATTTATTCCTTAAGTGAAATATTGTAGCAAAGCCAAGACATTTCTGGGAATCTCATTAAAGGGGAAAAAAATCAATGGTAACTGGACCACCTGATGGTACTTGATAAGAGACACCTTTCTGGACCACTATGTTGCTCCACCAAAAGGCAATAGTAAATGTTGCTAATTCCAACACCAATCTTTCCTTGCTAAATGCGATGAGGCAGTGATTAAATGTTAAGACCACAACATATATAAAAACATTCAATGTACTATATAGTTTGGTCCAATAATAAATACAGTTTTCCTTCCACGATTGTTATTAAAGCACCAGATGTGATGATGCATGGCAAATGTCAAAATGTGACACTTTTATGTATACACTTTCTACTAATCAATCACATAAAAAGCTTTAACAAGGTTTTTTCTGATCTGGTTGATATAATCTGAACCATAAATTTGATATTTGTATGTTCTGCAGAATAGATCACTGACATCTGCAGTATTATTTTACAGCAAGGGAATAAACTATGTTTCCCCTTCAAAATGTGACATAAACTGCATGGCAAACTGAATGATTATAAATCATGTGCTGCTAACATAGCCAGTAAATATACAGGTAGCCTACATTATAATGGGGAGCACATACATTATGGAGGCTATATTAGCAGCAAATTATTTCTAAAAGCCCAATTTCCCATGCAATTTAGGAGCGAATCCATACACCCTTCTAGCGAGTACTATCACAAGAAAGGGGTGAGAAAGTAAAGCACGCTGCTTAAATTGTTTTATTTCTATATTTGCCATATTGGTAGCGTAATGTAAGTCTCCTAGGCCAACGAAGGGGTCATAGCCTCGGCATAATGGCACACAGAGTCTCAATGGATCAGAATTATTCCACCATATTTCCCTGGTAGAAGTGCTTCTGAGATACAGGATCTCTGTAATACAGCATGCAATGGAGCTTGGCATTTATTCTTGGGTATTTCTCATGGAATCTGAGTGGGAAAACCCTCTGTGTATATTCTGGGCCCTTTAGTATGGGTCTGTACCAGGGCTGGCGTCAGCACCTGGCGCACCCGGGCAAGTGCCGGGACCCTGAGCAGGCAGGGGGCCCTCTCGCCGTCGGGGACACTGGTGCGCTACAGTGCCGGCCCCCGCGAGTGGACCCCCGCCTGCTCCAGGCCCCGGCACTTGCGATACTTCCCTCTCCCGGTTCCAGCGCTGCAGTGTCTTCCATCCCCTGACTGTGATGTTCAGGTTCAGAGGGCGCGATGACATCACCAGTGCGCACCCTCTGCCTGATCAGTCGCAGCACAGAGAGCAGGAAGACGCCAACGGTGAGGAGTCCAGATCAGAGCAGCGTCAAGCAACGAGAGGTGAGTATTTCATTTTTTTTTAATATTTGGAGCAATATATGGGGCTAATTCTATATTGAGTATCTTATGGGGCCAATAATATAGAGAGCATCTTATGAAGCCAATTCTATAGGGAGCAGTATATGGGGCCAATTAAATATGGAGCAGTATATGGGGCCAATTACATATGGAGCAGTATATGGGGCCAATAATATATGAAGCATCTTATGGGACTAATTATATATGGAACATTTTATATGGCCAATTATATATGGAGCATTTTATGGGGCCAATTATTTTTGGAGCATTATATGGGACCCATTCTGTAAGGAATATTATATGGGACCCATTCTGTAAGGAGTATAATATGGGCCCATTCTGTATGGAGCAATATATGGGACTCAGTATACTGTATGGAGCCAATCATATACTGTATGGAGCATTATATGAGGCCCATTATATATGGAGCAATAGATGGGGCCCATCATATACTGTATGGAGAATTATATGTGGCTCACTATACTATATGGAGCATTATATGGGGTCAATTCCGTATGGAGCAATATATGCGGCTCATTCTGTATGGAGCACTCTGTGTGCCCATTATACAGTGTGGAGCATTATATGGGGCTCATTATTCTGTATAGAGGACTATGTGGTGCCAATTATACTGTATGGAGCACTATATGGGGCCATTATACTGTATGGGGCAATATATGGGGCTCATTATTCTGTTTGGAGCAATATATGGGGCTCATTATTCTGTATAGAGGACTATACTGTCCGGTTTCTGAGCTAATGTAGAATGTACAATAGATATCACTCATGTAATGTAAGAAGTAAGTGAAATCTTTGGCATTGTACTATACCTATATTTCTCTGCCGTATCCGTGCATTATGAATTGTGGTATGTGTTAAAGGGGCCCACTGGGACTCTTTCGCCCAGGGCCTATGAAAACCTGGAGCCGGCCCTGGTCTGTACCATGCTCATTGTGTGCCCATGTCCTTCCAACAGTACTATTAATTACACAGGGTGAAGTAATTGGTGGAGGCGGGATAAAACTTAAAGTGTTTGATTTTTTATTTATTTATTTTAGGACTCTAAATTACAAAAAGAATTTTGTTAGAATCAGCGATATGAAGCGATTATTACCATAATACAAATTTAATCATATGTTGATTATCCTATCTGTACAAACTGCAACTCATGAGCATGTTTTCCAAGCAAGCAACAAAACTAATTGCAAACTAGTTAATTGAAAAGTATACAGAAGGTACATTTATACGGACAGATATTCCCATAACAAGCACTGATGGCAATATATCATGTCATTTGGCACATGTGAAACTTCCATTTATATACGGCAATATTTATGGATGTGCAAGCAATATGGTCACCGACAGTCATTCGTCTCTATACAGTTTACATTATTATCATCAGCACATCCTATATTTACACAAGGGGATGTGCTGCGGACAAGCAATTTTTATGCATAAATGAAAGATAAAGTTAAAGACAAAGAGCGTTGGCATTTTTACAAGGGACAATGATTCTTTTTCCCTGTGTTGTTTCTCATTATTACAAGTAACTTAATGTATGGACATCTAAGGTTGGGTTTCTTTGTCTGTCTGGATTGGTTGGGTTGTTACGAACATCTGGTGAGAATTTCATATCAATAGCACCTTTATAAATATACTGTATTTTTCAGACTACAATACGCACTTTTTTCCTCCAAACATTTTGAGGAAAATAGGAGGTGCAGCTTATACAGAAGGCAGGGGCAGCTAACACCTGTACCCACTGTTAAAGCAAAATGAGTATTTACTGCTCCCCATGCCATAAACCCTCCCACCTCTATGCACTGAAGCCGGCGCCGAGAAGTGGTAGAGTCTGTGTGTGGAGCAGTGAATATACATCTTTAATAGCAGGTATCAACAAATGTCTATTATGGCACCTTTGCCACCAGACCAGAAGAGATTCTAACAAAAAGTGAAGTTAATTTTTTTTATTTTTATTAATAACCAGTTTAAAATGGTAAGAAAGTATTAAAATTAGACAGAGATGAACTTCCATGAAGCATGAGAGACACTACACGAAATCCAAGCCCATCAATATACATATAGTATAAGACTAGATCAGAAAATATAAATATATATATATATCTATATATATACAGTTAGGGCCAGAAATATTTGGACAGTGACACAAGTTTTGTTATTTTAGCTGTTTACAAAAACATGTTTAGAAATACAATTATATATATAATATGGGCTGAAAGTGCACACTCCCAGCTGCAATATGATAGTTTCCACATCCAAATCGGAGAAAGGGTTTAGGAATCATAGCTCTGTAATGCATAGCGTCCTCTTTTTCAAGGGACCAAAAGTAATTGGACAATGGACTCTAAGGGCTGCAATTAACTCTGAAGGCGTCTCCCTCGTTAACCTGTAGTCAATGAAGTAGTTAAAAGGTCAGGGGTGGATTCCAGGTGTGTGGTTTTGCATTTGGAAGCTGTTGCTGTGAGCAGACAACATGCGGTCAAAGGAACTCTCAATTGAGGTGAAGCAGAACATCCTGAGGCTGAAAAAAAAGAAAAAATCCATCAGAGAGATAGCAGACATGCTTGGAGTAGCAAAATCAACAGTTGGGTACATTCTGAGAAAAAAGGAATTGACTGGTGAGCTTGGGAACTCAAAAAGGCCTGGGCGTCCACGGATCACAACAGTGGTGGATGATCGCCGCATACTTAATTTGGTGAAGAAGAACCCGTTCACAACATCAACTGAAGTCCAGAACACTCTCAGTGAAGTAGGTGTATCTGTCTCTAAGTCAACAGTAAAGAGAAGACTCCATGACAGTAAATACAAAGGGTTCACATCTAGATGCAAACCATTCATCAATACCAAAAATAGACAGGCCAGAGTTAAATTTGCAGAAAAACACCTCAAGAAGCCAGCTCAGTTCTGGAAAAGTATTCTATGGACAGATGAGACAAAGATCAACCTGTACCAGAATGATGGGAAGAAAAAAGTTTGGAGAAGAAAGGGAACGGCACATGATCCAAGGCACACCACATTCTCTGTAAAACATGGTGGAGGCAACGTGATGGCATGGGCATGCATGGCTTTCAATGGCACTGGGTCACTTGTGTTTATTGATGACATAAGAGCAGACAAGAGTAGCCGGATGAATTCTGAAGTGTACCGGGATATACTTTCAGCCCAGATTCAGCCAAATGCTGCAAAGTTGATTGGACGGCGCTTCATAGTACAGATGGACAATGACCCCAAGCATACAGCCAAAGCTACCCAGGAGTTCATGAGTGCCAAAAAGTGGAACATTCTGCAATGGCCAAGTCAATCTCCAGATCTAAACCCAATTGAGCATGCATTTCACTTGCTCAAATCCAGACTTAAGACGGAAAGACCCACAAACAAGCAAGACCTGAAGGCTGCGGCTGTAAAGGCCTGGCAAAGCATTAAGAAGGAGGAAACCCAGCGTTTGGTGATGTCCATGGGTTCCAGACTTAAGGCAGTGATTGCCTCCAAAGGATTTGCAACAAAATATTGAAAATAAAAATATTTTGTTTGGGTTATGTTTATTTGTCCAATTACTTTTGACCTCCTAAAATGTGGAGTGTTTGTAAAGAAATGTGTACAATTCCTACATTTTCTATCAGATATTTTTGTTCAATCCTTCAAATTAAACGTTACAATCTGCACTTGAATTCTGTTGTAGAGGTTTCATTTCAAATCCAATGTGGTGGCATGCAGAGCCCAACTCGCGAAAATTGTGTCACTGTCCAAATATTTCTGGCCCTAACTGTATATATATCTCAATATTAGTTATGAAGAAGCCACTATAAATCAACAATTCAATGATAACATATGTGGTATCATCAATAAAATTCAATTCAATAGACCGCAATGTAATAAATCAAAGTAAAAAAGCTAAAGAATAAAATGTAATCTGTCAAAATAAGAATAGGTCTAATGCCAAAAATAAATATGCAAATGTATTATTCCCTCAGAACATGTTGTTCGAAGTGTCTAACAGCTACCATTTTTTTTTTTACATATAAGTATTATCTTTAATAGCAGGCACACGGTTAGCTGCAGCCGCCAGCTTCATGCAGTGGCTGGGCGATCATGTGTGCCTGCTATTAAAAAGAATCACTATTCAATGCTCTCCATGCCAATGGGAGTGAAGAGCAGTAAATATTAATTCTCTTTAGTAGCTGGCACATGTGATCGCCTAGCCGCTGCAGGAACTGGTGGCTTCGGCTAATAGTGTGCCTGCTATAAAAGAGAAATGAATACTCACTGCTCCACATGCCCATATTCCGGGCATGGGGAGCAGTGAGTATTCTAACAGCTGTCCTCAGCTTGAAAGCAGTGCATGACGACGCAACCACGCGCTGCTTACAAGATCAAATCAGCTACTGACATCAGAACAGGACGCGGCGAGGGAACGCAAGGACGATAAGTAGAATGATTTGTGTTTTTTTATGTTTGTCTGATGGGGGCTATGCATACCAGGATGGGGATGGGGGCCATGCACATCAGGATGGAGATGAGGGGCCATGAATACTTGGATAGGGATGAGGGGGGCATGCATACCATAATGGGGATGAGGGGACCATGTATACCAGAATGGGGATAAAGTGACCATGCATACAGGATGGAGGATGAGGGGACCATGTATACTATAATGGGGATGAGGGGACTATGTTTAGAAGGATAGAGATGAGGGGACCATACCAGGATGGGGATGAGATGATCATGCATACCAGGATGGGGTGAGGTGACCATGTATACCAGAATGGGGATGCTGCCATGTATATCAGGATCGTGATGAGGGGGCCATGTATACCTGGATTGGGGACATATACAGCTCTGGCAAAAATTAAGAGGCTACTGCAAAATGTTCAGTTTGTCTGCTTTTTCTCTTTATAGGTATATTCTTGAGTAAAATGTAAATTGTTCTTTTAGTCTATAAGCTTCTGACAACATGTGTCCGAATTTCTAAGCAATAAATTTTGTAATTTTTTTTCCGAAAATGAGAAATAGTCAAAATTAAAAAAAACAGTGCTTTCAGACCTCAAATAATGCAAAGAAAATAAGTTCATAATCATTTAGAAACAGCAATACTAATGTTTTAACTCAGGAAGAGTTCAGAAGTCAATATTTTGTGGAATAACCAAGATTTTTAATCACAGCTTTCATGCGTCTTGGCATGCTTTCCAATAGTCTTTCACACTGCTCCTGGCGCAAAAATGTAAGCAGTTCTTCTTTGATTGATGGCTTGTGACTATCCATCTTCCTCTTGATTGCAGTCCAGAGGTTTTCAATGGGGTTTAGGTCTGGAGATTGGGCTGCCACTGACAGGGTTTTGATGTGGTGGTCTCTTAATTTTTGCCAGAGCTGTATACATACAGTTACGTCCATATATATATTTGGACAGAGACAGCATTTTTCTAGTTTTGGTTATAGACATTTCCACAATGAATTTTAAACAAAACAATTCAGATGCAGTTGAAATTCAGACTTTCAGCTTTCATTTGAGGGTATCCACATTAAAATTGGATGAAGGGTTTAGGAGGTTCAGCTCCTTAACATGTGCCACCCTGTTTTTAAAGGGACCAAAAGTAATTGGACAGATTAAATAATTTTAAATGATCATTTTTAGTACTTGGTTGAAAACCCTTTGTTGGCAATGACTGCCTGAAGTCTTGAACTCATGGACATCACCAGACACTGTGTTTCCTCCTTTTTGATGCTCTGCCAGGCCTTCACTGTGGTGGTTTTCAGTTGCTGTTTGTTTGTGGGCCTTTCTGTCTGAAGTTTAGTCTTTAACAAGTGAAATGCATGCTCAATTGGGTTGAGATCAGGTGACTGACTTAGCCATTCAAGAATATTCCACTTCTTTGCTTTAATAAACTCCTGGGTTGCTTTGATTTTATGTTTTGGGTCATTGTCCATCTGTATATTGATAAACAGGAGAAGAAGGGAGCATACAATATAGATAGTTTTTATAAACAAGTGTCTTTATTAATACAAAAAGATACTAAAAATAGTAAAACAATTACATATTAGGTGTAACCCAGTCAAGCACAGGAGGAGGACCACCCTCTGCAACCCCCATGTACATACACAGATAATGACCGAGGGGGAAGAACCCCACATACAAATCATATAGAAGACTAAGCCCACATGTACCTAGGTGAATACCATAGCAAACAATCAAGCTAAACTAATGATAGTGTGTGGTACATAATAGAGTAACAGGTACCGTGGCTAAGCTTACCAGCGAGGGGTGCAGGAGGAGAGTCCCACCGGAAAAAAGAACGCCCCGACGCGTGTTTCGCGGCTCTAAAGCGCCGCTTTCTCAAGGGGATAATGATCCACCGGGGCAGGACCTGCTAATAACCCCCCTGACCCCGATCACGTGTGCGATAGCCAATCCGCGCGGCATCAGCGGTGTATGCGCACTGCGGCGGGCGGATCAGGAGTGGGGACAGGGCGTCAGGCCGAGTGCGCAGGCGCCAGGAAAAGACCCGGAGATTGCACACAAGGCACCGAGATGCCCCGCCCACACACCGGAGCCGCCCGTACACAGCGCGATGCGCACAGCCGCATGGATAGGTGAGTGAGGGGAGGAGTGTAACCACTGACTACCAATGGAAACTATATACACATAGGCGGTGTGCACAGGATGACAAAAGAGCGTGCCCACAGCAAAGTGTCACCAACGCACAAGTGGGTAAATAAGAGGGGCAGGTATAACCCACTGCATATGAGCTGAAAGTTTGTATATACGCGCAATATATGTACAGTTGCAAGGTGGTATATAATATATGTGATGGTGTCATCGATGTATACACAAGATAATATTGTTAACTGGCGCCGGTGTGCTGTATGCCCACATATCACTGTCTAAACCATATACCCCCAATATTAACAGTCCCGGCTTACCCGAATAAAGGGGAGGGAGGGAAAAAAGGAAGAACAGCAATACATGACACAAAGATAATATGGACAGTGCCCGTACAAGTACATATGAGCCAGAACAATATATAAATACATAAACAACATAGTATACACATACAACCATTGCATGTACATATACGCCTGTGCACATAGTCCGTGTAACATCCAGTAATAACAGGTGATGAACACCATGCTGTCACACATTGATATTAGCGGATGGCAAGATATATGTAGAATATTCACTCCACACGAGGCCGGGATCAAAGGGGAGCCATATGCAAAAAGCATTACTATAAGTAAAGAAAAGACAAAAAGTTAAAATCAAAAACAGAAAAGAATAATATATTAAAAAGCATAAGAACTGGAGACCACCAATGTCATCTATTATGTGACCTGTCCGTGCCCAAAAATATACGTTGGGCTTACCACCCGTGAACTTAGGGTTCGTGTTCGCGAGCATGTGCGGGACATTGGCGTGGCCAGGACAGCGCCCACATTAGTTGATTTGAAAACAGTCCCATGCCATTTCAGGCAGTACCATAATTGTAATGATAAATTACTTTCTGTCAGGGGGATTGACGTCCTTCACCTTGGCATTAGAGGTGGTGACTATAGGAAACGACTCGCACAGATCGAGTCCAAGTGGATCGTTTTACTCGATACTTTGACGCCCAGGGGTCTCAATGAATCTTTGAGCTTCGCTTCTTACCTCTAGCGTAGTCCGAAATTAGTCTCCGTTGTGTCTCATCATTGTCCCTCCGGATCTCCTGTTCTTATGCTTTTTAATATATTATTCTTTTCTGTTTTTGATTTTAACTTTTTGTCTTTTCTTTACTTATAGTAATGCTTTTTGCATATGGCTCCCCTTTGATCCCGGCCTCGTGTGGAGTGAATATTCTACATATATCTTGCCATCCGCTAATATCAATGTGTGACAGCATAGTGTTCATCACCTGTTATTACTGGACGTTACACGGACTATGTGCACAGGCGTATATGTACATGCAATGGTTGTATGTGTATACTATGTTGTTTATGTATTATATATATTGTTCTGGCTCATATGTACTTGTACGGGCACTGTCCATATTATCTTTGTGTCATGTATTGCTGTTCTTCCTTTTTTCCCCCCCTCCCCTTTATTCGGATAAGCCGGGACTGTTAATATTGGGGGTATATGGTTTAGACAGTGATATGTGGGCATACAGCACGCCGGCGCCAGTTAACAATATTATCTTGTGTATACATTGATGACACCATCACATATATTATATACCACCTTCCAACTGTACATATATTGCACGTATATACAAACTTTCAGCTCATATGCAGTGGGTTATACCTGCCCCTCTTATTTACCCACTTGTGCGTTGGTGACACTTTGCTGTGGGCGCGCTCTTTTGTCATCCTGTGCACACCGCCTATGTGTATATAGTTTCCATTGGTAGTCAGTGGTTACACTCCTCCCCTCACTCACCTATCCATGCGGCTGTGCGCATCGCGCTGTGTACGGGCGGCTCCGGTGTGTGGGCGGGGCGTCTCGGTGCCTTGTGCACAATCTCCGGGTCTTTTCCTGGCGCCTGCGCACTCGGCCTGACGCCCTGTCCCCACTCCTGACCCGCCCGCCGCAGTGCGCATACGCCGCTGATGCCGTGCGGATTGGCTATCGCACACGTGATCGGGGTCAGGGGGGTTATTAGCAGGTCCTGCACCGGTGGATCGTTATCCCCTTGAGAAAGCGGCGCTTTAGAGCCGCGAAACACGCGTCGGGGCGTTCTTTTTTCCGGTGGGACTCTCCTCCTGCACCCCTCGCTGGTAAGCTTAGCCACGGTACCTGTTACTCTATTATGTACCACACACTACCATTAGTTTAGCTTGATTGTTTGCTATGGTATTCACCTAGGTACATGTGGGCTTAGTCTTCTATATGATTTGTATGTGGGGTTCTTCCCCCTCGGTCATTATTTGTGTATGTACATGGGGGTTGCAGGGGGTGGTCCTCCTCCTGTGCTTGACTGGGTTACACCTAATATGTAATTGTTTTACTATTTTTAGTATCTTTTTGTATTAATAACGACACTTGTTTATAAAAACTATCTATATTGTATGCTCCCTTCTTCTCCTGTTTATAAATATGCTTGTTATGGAGCTTTTTTGACTGATCTGGGGGCACTGAACGTTCATGTGCTGCAGCCCAGACCAGCGCTATGACATTGGGATTTTTGTTAACATTCATTGTCCATCTGTAGTATGAAACGACGACCAATCAGTTTTGCTGCATTTGGCTGGATCTGAGCACACAGTATGGCTCTGAATACATCAGAATTCATTCGGCTGCCTCTGTCCTATGTCATATCATCAATAAATACTAATGACCCATTGCCACTGGCAGCCATGCATGCCCAAGCCATCACACTGCCTCCGCCGTGTGTTACAGATGATGTGGTATGCTTTGCATCATGAGCTGTACCATGCCTTCGCCATACTTTTCTCTTTCCATCATTCTGGTAGAGGTTGATCTTGGTTTCATCTGTCCAAAGGATGTTCTTCCAGAACTGTGCTGGCTTTTTTAGATGTTTTTTAGCAAAGTCCAGTCTAGCCTTTTTATTCTTGATGCTTATGATCGGCTTGCACCGTGCAGTGAACCCTCTGTATTTACTTTCATGCAGTCTTCTCTTTATGGTAGATTTGGATATTGATACGCCGACCTCCTGGAGAGTGTTGTTCACTTGGTTGGCTGTTGTGAAGGGGTTTCTCTTCACCATGGAGATTATTCTGTGATCATCCACCACTGTTGTCTTCCGTGGGCGCCCAGGTCTTTTTGCATTGATGAGTTCACCAGTGCTTTCTTTCTTTCTTTCTCAGGATGTACCAAACTGTAGATTTTGCCACTCCTAATATTGCAGCAATTTCTCGGATGGGTTTTTTCTGTTTTCGCAGCTTAAGGATGGCTTGTTTCACCTGCATGGAGAGCTTCTTTGACCGCATGTTTACTTCACAGAAATACCTTCCAAATGCAAGCACCGTACCTCAAATCATCTCCAGGTCTTTTATCTGCTTAACTGAGAATTACATAACGAAGGGATTGCCGACACCTGTCCATGAAATAGCCTTGGAGTCAATTGTCCAATTACTTTTGGTCCCTTTAAAAACAGGGTGGCACATGTTAAAGGGAAGGTGCCACCAGTTTTCTTGTATTTTGTTTTTTTGTGAAATTAAGCTTAAAATAGTAATTAAAATGTATTAATGCAATGTTTGCACTGTTTGCAAACTTTTCTATATGAAAAATATTATATATTTTTCTACAAATATACATATTTATCACTAGGGGGAGCATTTTCCGTTTTAGACCTCAAGCAGCTATAGTAAGATTTAGCAGCTCTGCCCCAGGGATATTAGACCACCCAAAAGGGGAGGGAAATGGTGATGTCAGCAGTTACTGCCCCAATTTTGCTGCTAACAGTAAGAATGAAGAGCAGCATCACAGGGCAGCACCATTTTGTGTGTGACTGCCCTGTGACCTGCTATCACCAGCAGTTACTGCATCAGAGGCACAGCTTGGTTACAGAGGAGCAGAACACAGTGGACTCAGCAGCATTTTTTGTGAATAACATTCTTGCCATCCCCCTTCCCCCACCTTAATCCCTGTCCTGTCAGCTGCCCTGCTCTCTCTCACCAGGTGTCACCTCCCTCTCTGCAGGCTGTGAGTGCAGCTTACCAGAGATCACAGGGACTGTGTGTGAGGGGGAAGGGGAGACACGGCAGGAGAAGCACACAGGGCAGCCTGTGAGAGCAGAGGACGTGCCTGCCTGGAGTACAGAGGAGCAGTGAGGGCTTCTTCTGTCCGGTGATAGAGAGCACAGGGCTATAATAAAATGGCAGCTAGTCACACCTACAGCAGTGAGTTGTGCAGCCCACAGAGGCATGCCCAGTTCACTGCTAATGCTGCTGCAATGTTACAGATAGGGTCAGCGCCGGTCTATTATCTCCTATGTCCATGGGGTGCCGTAATCTGACACTGAGAGTGCCCTGCTACTGCTGCAAAACCAAGATGTCAGCCCCAGTGCATTCTTTAAACTCATATAACACATGAAATCTGTTTCACATTCATTTCAAACTTGTTTATAGCAGCATGTTATGCTACATTATAGTGATTTATTAATGACCTACAAACGCGGTACCTTCCCTTTAAGGAGCTGAAACTCCCAAACCCTTCATCCAATTTTAATGTGGATACCCTCAAAAGAAAGCTGAAAGTCTGAACTTCAACTGCATCTTATTTTGTTTAAAATTCATTGTGGTAATGTCTATAACCAAAATTAGAAAAATGTTGTCTCTGTCCAAATATATATGGACTTAACTGTACCAGGATGGGGGATATTAGCACAGAATTGACCACATTTCTTGCTTACATTTTTTTCTATTTTCCTCCTCTAAAACCTAGGTGCATCTATATGGTCTTGTAGTCCAAAAAATACGCTATTTACTTAAGAAAATTTGTGTTCAATACTTGTTCAGTACTTATTTCACCCACTGTACGTGCAACATGGACTTCTGAATAAGGCCTTACACTGTTAAGGTACCTTCACACTCAGCGACGCTGCAGCGATACCGACAACGATGTCGATCGCTGCAGCGTCGCTGTTTGGTCGCTGGAGAGCTGTCACACAGACAGCTCTCCAGCGACCAACGATCCCGAGGTCCCCGGTAACCAGGGTAAACATCGGGTTACTAAGCACAGGGCCGCGCTTAGTAACCCGATGTTTACCATGGTTACCAGCGTAAACGTTAAAAAAACAAACACTACATACTTACCTTCAGCTGTCTGTCCTCCGGCGCTCTGCTTTCCTCTGCACTGTCAGCGCCGGTCAGCCGGAAAGCAGAGCGGTGACGTCACCGCTGTGCTTTCCAGCTGGCCGGCGCAGACACAGGATTCAGGAGGAGTGCAGAGAAGCACAGCGTCGGGGACAGACAGCTGAAGGTAAGTATGTAGTGTTTGTTTTTTTAGCATTTACGCTGGTAACCATGGTAAACATCGGGTTATTAAGCACGGCCCTGCGCTTATTAACCTGATGTTTACCCTGGTTACCAGTGAAGACATCGCTGAATCGGCGTCACACACGCCGATTCAGCGATGTCAGCGGGAGATCCAGCGACGAAATAAAGTTCTGGACTTTCCTCAGCGACCAACGATCTCCCAGCAGGGGCCTGATCGTTGGTCGCTGTCACACATAACGATTTCCTTAACGATATCGTTGCTACGTCACAAAAAGCAACGATATTGTTAACGATATCGTTATGTGTGAAGGTACCTTTAGTGGAAGAATTGATAACATAGAGGCTTACTGTGGCCATCCACTGAATCCTATTTGATTACGGTGTTTGCACATGCTCTGTCTTCCTGCATGCGACCAGTTGTGGTGCCTAATGGCTAAACACATTTAAAACCAAATTGTGTGGCCACTGAGCTTCGTGAAAGGTAGGGAAGCTATCAACAGAAAATTAGCTATTATTTAAATCTTTTTTATGTAAAATGTAGTTTCCTCTATTACACTGGTCTACAAAAAAAAAATTTCTGGCATGGACTTTTAGAACAGTTTTAGACTAATTTGAGGGTGCTGAATTCAAATCTGATCTTATAATTTCTCTATCACATCACGTTTTTGCGCTACAGGTATATAGCCCATTTTCATGAATTCCATGATAAATATAAGTAGTGTATGAAAAGTGCCAGTTTATACGGTTCACTAAGGTAAATTTAGTTTTCATTTAGTCTCCCAATAAATGTGAGAATATCTTTGTTTTCTTTGAACATGCATAATTCCCATTTGTTATGATAACACCCTTGTTTTCTGTGCTACTGGGACAGTAGAGCTACAGCAGAGCATTGGGTGAAAACTGAATGGCCTCAGCAACAGAGTTTGGCATCTGGCGATAAGAATGTCATCCATGATCCTCTAGTGCAGGGGTCCCCAACCTTTCTTACCTTGAGAGCCACATTCTGCTATGAAAGTTGGTCGAGAGCCACAATGCAGATAAAGGCGGCGCCTGGGGGAATGAGGGGGATGATGGATGGCAGCGAGGCGCTTGAGTCAGGGGGAGAAAACATACCTCCCTGACTCAATACAGGTATGGCACGCAATTATATTTGTATGGGCTGTTTTCCACTTGCGAGATACACGTCCGTGTCTCGCATGTGGAAACGAAGCTCTGGCGCTGGCACTCCAGAGCGGAGCGTGCGGCTCCATGTGTTGCTATGCGGCCGCACGCTCCCCTCTGGAGTGCCGGCGCCAGAGCTTCGTTTCCACATGCGAGACACGGACGTGTATCTCGCAAGTGGAAAACAGCCCTATTTCTGCATTACTTGTGATAAAAAAAAACATAAGAGCCACCTTCAGAGAATGCAGCCTTAGTGCTGCTGAAGGTGGCTCTTTTACCAATAGGTAATGGGGGGTGACAGGTTATCTTTAAAATGCTTGTTAGGACGCTTATATATACTTATGCTAAGTGCTTTACTTGGACTAGCCTGCCCATCTATTCGGATTCCGCAATCAGCGACCGCATTCACTCCTGCGCAGAGGCGCGGCTCACTGTGCTCTATAGAAGCCGCAGTAACCAAAGTCTTGCGAGATTTGTGAAGTCTCGCGAGACTTTGTGCGACTTTAACAGATCACAGTGACCCGCTCCACTGCGCAGGAGTGAATGCGGTCGCTGACGCTGGAGGAGCGGCAAATTACGGGGCACGTATTGCAAGCGGCGGGGCGGCTCCTTTCACACAGAGCAGGAGCAGGTGGCGGGTGGGTATTACAGGCAGGGGGGCGGGTAATACAGCCGGCGGGGCGGCTCCTTTCACACATAGCAGGAGCAGGTGGTGGGCGGGTATTACAGGCAGGGGGGCGGGTAATACAGCCGGCGGGGCGGCTCCTTTCACACATAGCAGGAGCAGGTGGTGGGCGGGTATTACAGGCAGGGGGGCGGGTAATACAGCCGGCGGGGCGGCTCCTTTCACACATAGCAGGAGCAGGTGGTGGGCGGGTATTACAGGCAGGGGGGCGGGTAATACAGCCGGCGGGGCGGCTCCTTTCCCACATAGCAGGAGCATGTGGCGGGCGGGTATTACAGGCAGCGGGGCGAGTAATACAGCCAGCAGGGCAGCAACTTGGGAACTTTTTTCAGTGACCGTCGGCGAGCCACATGCCTGGAGCAGGCGAGCCACATGTGGCTCGCGAGCTACGGGTTGGAGACCCCTGCTCTAGTGGATAGGAAGGACATTGTCTTTCCTCCCTTACACACAAAACTTGGATTGATGAAGCAGTTCGTCGAAGCTCTCAATCACAGTGGAGAATGCTTTAACTATATATGTTCAACTTTTCCTGGTCTTAGTGAAGAGAAGAAAAAGGCTGGAATATTTGATGGACCTCAAATAAGAACACTTATGAGAGACCCAAATTTTATCACATCAATGAATGAGACAGAAGAAAGAGCTTGGAATGCATTTTGTAATGTGGTGCAGAATGTTCTAGGGAATAAGAAAGCAGACAACTATGAAGAGATTGTGGAAGAGCTACTAATGAGTCTGCGAAATCTTGGATGTAGAATGAGTATCAAGATTCACTATTTACACAGCCATTTCGACTTTTTTCCAGAGAACCTTGGGGATGTGAGCGAGGAACAAGGGGAGCGTTTTCATCAGGACATGTAAGGCCTCTTTCACACTTCAGTTGTTTGGCATCAGTCACTACTGACATAGTGACGGATTGACGGATCCGTCACAATTGTTGAGAAAACGGTTCTAACGGATCCGTTTTTTTGACGGATCCGTTACTTGGGGGTTGTCTGGGAAAAGTATCTACTTTTTGGAGCATGCGCAATTGAAAAAACGGATTGGGGCGACGGATCCGCCGAAAAACGGTTGCGGCGGATCCGTCGCCCATAGGCGGCCATTCTATGGAATGGCGGACGCGACGGATCCGTCGCGATCCGCCATTTTGGCGTTGACAAAAAACGTTTCAATGTCCGTCTATTTTCAGAAAACGTCCGCCAAATTTCGACGGATCCGTCGCATGGCGGATGGAACGGACGACCATCCGTCACAATCCGTCGCTAATGCAAGTCTATGGGAAAATAACGGATCCATCAAAAAAAATTGACGGATCCGTTATTTGAGGAAAATGGCGGTTTTAGACTGACGCCAAACAACTGAAGTGTGAAAGAGGCCTAAACAATGGAAGAACGGTATCAAGGCCGGTTATAAACAGGAGAAGAAGGGAGCATACAATATAGATAGTTTTTATAAACAAGTGTCTTTATTAATACAAAAAGATACTAAAAATAGTAAAACAATTACATATTAGGTGTAACCCAGTCAAGCACAGGAGGAGGACCACCCCCTGCAACCCCCATGTACATACACAAATAATGAAATGAAACCTCTACAACAAAATTCAAGTGCAGATTGTAACGTTTAATTTGAAGGGTTGAACAAAAATATCTGATAGAAAATGTAGGAATTGTACACATTTCTTTACAAACACTCCACATTTTAGGAGGTCAAAAGTAATTGGACAAATAAACATAACCCAAACAAAATATTTGTATTTTCAATATTTTGTTGCAAATCCTTTGGAGGCAATCACTGCCTTAAGTCTGGAACCCATGGACATCACCAAACGCTGGGTTTCCTCCTTCTTAATGCTTTGCCAGGCCTTTACAGCCGCAGCCTTCAGGTCTTGCTTGTTTGTGGGTCTTTCCGTCTTAAGTCTGGATTTGAGCAAGTGAAATGCATGCTCAATTGGGTTTAGATCTGGAGATTGACTTGGCCATTGCAGAATGTTCCACTTTTTGGCACTCATGAACTCCTGGGTAGCTTTGGCTGTATGCTTGGGGTCATTGTCCATCTGTACTATGAAGCGCCGTCCAATCAACTTTGCAGCATTTGGCTGAATCTGGGCTGAAAGTATATCCCGGTACACTTCAGAATTCATCCGGCTACTCTTGTCTGCTCTTATGTCATCAATAAACACAAGTGACCCAGTGCCATTGAAAGCCATGCATGCCCATGCCATCACGTTGCCTCCACCATGTTTTACAGAGAATGTGGTGTGCCTTGGATCATGTGCCGTTCCCTTTCTTCTCCAAACTTTTTTCTTCCCATCATTCTGGTACAGGTTGATCTTTGTCTCATCTGTCCATAGAATACTTTTCCAGAACTGAGCTGGCTTCTTGAGGTGTTTTTCTGCAAATTTAACTCTGGCCTGTCTATTTTTGGTATTGATGAATGGTTTGCATCTAGATGTGAACCCTTTGTATTTACTGTCATGGAGTCTTCTCTTTACTGTTGACTTAGAGACAGATACACCTACTTCACTGAGAGTGTTCTGGACTTCAGTTGATGTTGTGAACGGGTTCTTCTTCACCAAATTAAGTATGCGGCGATCATCCACCACTGTTGTGATCCGTGGACGCCCAGGCCTTTTTGAGTTCCCAAGCTCACCAGTCAATTCCTTTTTTCTCAGAATGTACCGAACTGTTGATTTTGCTACTCCAAGCATGTCTGCTATCTCTCTGATGGATTTTTTCTTTTTTTTCAGCCTCAGGATGTTCTGCTTCACCTCAATTGAGAGTTCCTTTGACCGCATGTTGTCTGCTCACAGCAACAGCTTCCAAATGCAAAACCACATACCTGGAATCCACCCCTGACCTTTTAACTACTTCATTGATTACAGGTTAACGAGGGAGACGCCATCAGAGTTAATTGCAGCCCTTAGAGTCCATTGTCCAATTACTTTTGGTCCCTTGAAAAAGAGGACGCTATGCATTACAGAGCTATGATTCCTAAACCCTTTCTCCGATTTGGATGTGGAAACTATCATATTGCAGCTGGGAGTGTGCACTTTCAGCCCATATTATATATATAATTGTATTTCTGAACGTGTTTTTGTAAACAGGTAAAATAACAAAACTTGTGTCACTGTCCAAATATTTCTGGCCCTAACTGTATATGTGTTTTTATATTTTGTAGTTTAATTCTGTAAGTATATGTGATTTGCTGTACATAGACTTTGTAATCTTTGTTACAAATGTAGTATCGAAAATCTTGTGTTTTTATCATAAAACATTAGATAGGTGTAATTTTCATAAAAAATTGAAAATATCTCGAAATCCTGATGTGATAGCCAAAAACGGAGTTCATATTCGTAATCAGCAGCCAAATTTGACTTAAAATATGTTTTAAAACCTTTTGCCAGAAAAATTGCGTTGACCAGAGTTATCGATGCTGTTTTTTTTTACATATTATAATCTGTATTGAAAATTAGAAAACACTATTTTTGCAATTTTCACACTGACCACTGTGGATTTTTTAGACTCTAACTTTCTGCTGTTTCAGGAAACAACATTTGTTTTCATAATAAACTAACTCAGACCTCATCTTATGTACTGAAGCATCTAATGAGCGTGTGCACAGGTCATTGTGAAGGGAGGGGGAGCAGGGTCAGGTATGAAATAATGTGATTGGTGGATCCTGTTTTATCAGCTGTGTGTAGACCTGTTTGTGACGGGGTGTACGGCAGAGCAAGAAGGGACAACAGGCCAAGGGATGATTCCACAGATTTATTATCAAGAACGCTGGAACAACACATGCAGGTAGATCTACAGAGTCCACAATTAGTCCAACGGAACAGGTTCGGGGCACCTCCCGATAATCCTTGTGCCAGCTAACAAAGCAATAGTCCACACGAGTCCAAGGGATCCCAAAACAATCCCACGAACGACGAGATATGTCCTCAGCTCAAGTCTCGCCCCGTTCGCTTCCGCAGTCCCAGATGGGCGTGGGGTCTTGCCTCAGCTAAGAATCCCCACTCCTTCTCCTTCAAGGATCAACTCACATCTCTTCTCAAAATAAGAATGGATTGTCTGAGCTCCTGGGATCCGCCCATGAAGGGGGGTAGGGGTCTCACCTTCTATTCAATGGTTGGGTCCACCAGAAGATTCTAGACTGGTGGGCTCCACTTAGTCTACCTAGTATGCACATATGATTAGCCACCTACTGTGAGGAAGAATGGCTATTCTGCAGTAGTGGTGTTGACAAAGCTTAATTAATTACAGCTTAGGGCTGCAAGTATTGGGGAAAGGAGACATATTGTTACAGGTGAACTCCCAGCACAAGAAAATACATAAATTACAGCTAATAGAAACCAGAGAACAGTTACATACATCAAATGGCATATTATTCAAATACAGGACAGGGCAAAAGTACATATCATGACAATCCCTTCCCCTCCCAATTTGTGTACGTACTAGGGACCTCTACAGGTCGCTGGTTAAGTACACACAGGCAGAGCGTAACTTACATGTGGCTTCATGCAGCCACGAATTGGCATCATAGCTCTCCCACATCATTGCCCAGGAGAACATCTGCAGGCAGACCACCCATCACCCCAACCACACATCGCCTGACCCCAAAACCAAAGTTCAGATCCACAGTGGCTGTGGGAATAGTCCTCCATTGTCCACCAGCCAGTTCAATGACAATCCCAGGTCCTCTATGGATTGCCTCAGGCCGAACCACTTGGGGATCAGCCAGTGTGAGGAAAGCCCCTGAGTCACAAAATCCAATAAGTCTCTGTCCATCCAGCACGACCTCCTGCAAGTTCTTACCTCGATGAGCAGAAGTCGTCATAGCTGCAGGTCGCACACCATAAACTCCTAGTGGTGCAACATGGGTGGGTGAGGCACAAGGCCAGTCCTCATGTAGTGGTGACACGTCGTCCTCCATGGCACTTGGCTGTACATAATTAATAATATGACTGGGTACAGGATTAATCCTCATTTGAACAGCTGGGCAGGAGGCTTGCAGATGCCCCGGCTGTCCACATCGATAGCATCTGTGCTGGGTCTCACTCCATCTAAGGCGTCCTCGTGGGCGAGGGGTTAGGGAACCTGGAGGCCGGCCCCCACCTGAAGGTGCTGTAGGGTTTTGAGGACGACTCCTCCATGGGCTGGCTGGGCATGAAGCCTGCAGATGCCCCGGATGCCCACAACCATAACACCTGCGCTCTGCTACTTCCTCTCCTCGTCGTATTCCAGAAAATGCAGTAGAAGCAACTGGAGGCACATTTACACGGGTGTCAGCATGAGGTGGTGGCTTAGAGGAACGGGGAACAATGGGGACAGAACAACAGGGGGCCATTGGTGTTGTGGAGCTGGTAGGCCTCTCTCCATCCTCCAACAGAACCTTCCACTGAGGCTTGATGGTGAGAGCCTCATCAGCTAGAGCTGCAGCTTCCTCCACAGTGGCTGGTCTCCTCTCACGCACCCATTCCCGGATCTCAGCAGGGCACTTGAAGTAAAACTGCTCTTTTAGGATAACCTGGAGGAAGGTCTCCCAGGTTAAGGCCTCCTCTGCCTCCAGCCAGCGATGACATATTTGTTTGAGTCTGTGGGCATACATTTTGAAAGACACTTCCTCATCACAGGCTAAAGTACGGAACTGAGTCCTGTAAGTGTCTGGGGTAACAGCATAATGTTCTAGAATAGTCCGTTTAATCTCCGCATACTCACAGTTCCCCTGAGGGTCCATAGCTCTATAGGCTGCGGCAGCTCCACCCTCTAAGAGCCCCACCAGATGTCGGACTCGGTCCCTTTCCGGGACTTCCATTAATCGACACTGATGCTCAAAGTCCTGGAAGAAGCCCTCAATGTCGCCTGCAGGCTCATTAAAGGGCTTGAAGTCTTTGCGGGACACTCTGGGGAGTTCCCTCATGGTGGGTGCTAGGGTTAGAGTCTGTCTGGAGCTTCTAGCTGCTTCCAAAGCGATCTGCCTCTCCAGCAATGCCATCTCCTGAGCTCTGTCCTCGGCTCTGTGAATGGCCTCCCTCTCCCGAGCTCGGTGAATGGCCTCTTTCTTATAGTCTATGGTGGCCTCTTCTCCCAGCAATGCCAACTCCTCCTCCTACCACACAACCCACTGACTTTTTTGGGTATTTACCTCCGGCTGCAGTCTTTCCTCCATTTGCTGTGAGGATCCTTCCTCAGCGTCATCTTGCAGGCGAACTCCTTCCAAAGCCTCAATAAGCTGCTCCTTGGAGAGTCCCTTAAAACGGACTCCTACTTCACGGGCCTTTGATTGTAGGCTCCCCAAAGTCCAGTTCTTGTACTCTGCAGTGCTGGTTCCCGATGTTGATGGGCCTTTGTCCTCCATTCCTTCTGCTCTGGTCCCTCTGCTGCCAACCAGTTTGTGACGGGGTGTACGGCAGAGCAAGAAGGGACAACAGGCCGAGGGATGATTCCACAGATTTATTATCAAGAACGCTGGAACAACACATGCAGGTAGATCTACAGAGTTCACAATTAGTCCAACGGAACAGGTTCGGGGCACCTCCCGATAATCCTTGTGCCAGCTAACAAAGCAATAGTCCACACGAGTCCAAGGGATCCCAAAACAATCCCACGAACGACAAGATATGTCCTCAGCTCAAGTCTCGCCCCGTTCGCTTCCGCAGTCCCAGATGGGCGTCGGGTCTTGCCTCAGCTAAGAATCCCCATTCCTTCTCCTTCAAGGATCAACTCACATCTCTTCTCAAAATAAGAATGGATTGTCTGAGCTCCTGGGATCCGCCCATGAAGGGGGGTAGGGGTCTCACCTTCTATTCAATGGTTGGGTCCACCAGAAGATTCTAGACTGGTGGGCTCCACTTAGTCTACCTAGTATGCACATATGATTAGCCACTTGCTGTGAGAAAGAAAGGCTATTCTGCAGTAGTGGTGTTGACAAAGCTTAATTACATTATAGCTTAGGGCTGCAAGTATTGGGGAAAGGAGACATATTGTTACAGGTGAACTCCCAGCACAAGAAAATACATAAATTACAGCTAATAGAAACCAGAGAACAGTTACATACATCAAATGGCATATTATTCAAATACAGGACAGGGCAAAAGTACATATCATGACACTGTTACCTGTCATTATAATCCTGTCTCTGCTGATATGGAGCCTTGCTGAAAACTCTTCCTAAATTGAGAGGAAGTATGAGTATAATATAGCCCCAGTGGCCAGTGGGAAAATTGCAAGATTACCAATTATCTTTTCAAACAAGGATCATGATATGAAAAAAATGTATAAAAACTGCATGTGACATAAAAAACATGATTTAAAAGATAGGTCATTTTCTGAAGACAGCTTCCCTTTAACCCCTTTACCCCCAAGGGTGGTTTGCACATTAATGACCGGGCCAATTTTTACAATTCTGACCACCGTCCCTTTATGAGGTTATAACTCTGGAAAGCATCAACGGATCCCAGTGATTCTGACATTGTTTTCTCGTGACATATTGTACTTCATGATAGTGGTAAAAATTCTTTGATAGTACCTGCGTTTATTTGTGAAAAAAATGGAAATTTGGCGAAAATTATGAAAATTTTGCAATTTTCCAACTTTGAATTTTTATGCAATTAAATCACAGAGATATGTCACAAAAAATACTTAATAAGTAACATTTCTCACATGTCTACTTTAGATCAACACAATTTTGGAAACAAAATTTTTTTTTGTTAGGGAGTTATAAGGGTTAAAAGTTGACCAGCAATTTCTCATTTTTACAACACCATTTTTTTTTAGGGACCACATCTCATTTGAAGTCATTTTGAGGGGTCTATGTGATAGAAAATACCCAAGTGTGACACCATTTTAAAAACTGCACCCCTCATGGTGCTCAAAACCATATTCAAGAAGTTTATTAACCCTTCTGGTGCTTCACAGGAATTTTTGGAATGTTTAAATAAAAATGAACATTTAACTTTTTTTCACAAAAAATTTACTTCAGCTCCAATTTGTTTTATTTTACCAAGGGTAACAGGAGAAAATGGACCACAAAAGTTGTTGTACAATTTGTCCTGAGTACACCGATACCCCATATGTGGGGGTAAACCACTGTTTGGGCGCGTGACAGAGCTCGGAAGCGAAAGAGCGCCATTTGACTTTTCAATGCAAAATTGACTGGAATCGAGATGGGACACCATGTTGCGTTGGGAGAGCCCCTGATGTGCCTAAACATTGAAACCCCCCACAAGTGACACCATTTTGGAAAGTAGACCCCCTAAGGAACTTATCTAGAGGTGTGGTGAGCACTTTGACCCACCAAGTGCTTCACAGAAGTTTATAATGCAGAACCTTAAAAATAAAAAAATCATATTTTTTCACAAAAATTATCTTTTCACCCCCAATTTTTTATTTTCCCATAGGTAAGAGAAGAAATTGGACCCCATAAGTTGTTGTACAATTTGTCCTGAGTATGCTGATACCCCATATGTTGGGGTAAACCACTGTTTGGGCGCATGGGAGAGCTCGGAAGGGAAGGAGTGCCGTTTGACTTTTCAATGCAAAATTGACAGGAATTGAGATGGGACGCCATGTTGCGTTTAGAGAGCCACTGATGTGCCTAAACATTGAAACCCCCCACAAGTGACACCATTTTGGAAAGTAGACCCCCTAAGGAACTTATCTAGAGGTGTGGTGAGCACTTTGACCCACCAAGTGCTTCACAGAAGTTTATAATGCAGAACCTTAAAAATAAAAAATCATATTTTTTCACAAAAATTATATTTTCGCCCCCAATTTTTTATTTTCCCATGGGTAAGAGAAGAAATTGGACCCCAAAGGTTGTTGTACAATTCGTCCTGAGTACGCTGATACCCCATATGTGGGGGTAAACCACTGTTTGGGCGCATGGGAGAGCTCGAAAGGGAAGGAGTGCCGTTTGACTTTTCAATGCAAAATTGACAGGAATTGAGATGGGACGCCATGTTGCGTTTAGAGAGCCACTGATGTGCCTAAACATTGAAACCCCCCACAAGTGACACCATTTTGGAAAGTAGACCCCCTAAGGAACTTATCTAGATGTGTTTTGAGCGCTTTGACCCACCAAGGGCTTCACAGAAGTTTATAATGCAGAGCCGTAAAAATAAAACAAACATTTTTTCCCACAAAACTATTTTTTTAGTCCCCAGTTTTGTATTTTCCCGAGGGTAACAGGAGAAATTGGACCCCAAAATTTGTTGCCCAATTTGTCCTGAGTGCGATTATACACAATAGGTGGGGGGAACCACTGTTTGGGCGCATGGGAGGGCTCGGAAGGGAAGGAGCGCCATTTGGAATGCAGACTTAGATGGAATGGTCTGCAGGTGTCACATTGCGTTTGCAGAGCCCCTAATGTACCTAAACAGTAGAAACCCCCACAAGTGACACCATTTTGGAAAGTAGACCCCGTAAGGAACTTATCTAGATGTGTGGTGAGCGCTTTGACCCACCAAGGGCTTTACAGAAGTTTATAATGCAGAGCCGTAAAAATAAAACAAGAATTTTTTCCCACAAAAATTATTTTTTAGCCCCCAGTTTTGTATTTTCCCGAGGGTAACAGGAGAAATTGGACCCCAATATTTGTTGTCCAATTTGTCCTGAGTGCGCTGATACCCCATAAGTGGGGGGGAACCACTGTTTGGGCGCATGGGAGGGCTCGGAAGGGAAGGAGATCCATTTGGAATGCAGACTTAGATGGAATGGTCTGCAGGTGTCACATAGCGTTTGCAGAGCCCCTAATGTACCTAAACAGTAGAAACCCCCCACAAGTTACACCATTTTGGAAACTAGACACCCTAATGAACTCATCTAGATGTGTTGTTAGAGCTTTGAACCCCCAAGTGTTTCACTACAGTTTGTAACGCAGAGCCGTGAAAATAAAGAAAAAACTTTCCCCCCAAAATTATTTTTTAGCCCCCAGTTTTGTATTTTCCCGAGGGTAAGAGGAAAAATTCGACCCCAAAAGTTGTTGCCCAATTTGTCCTGAGTACGCTGATAACCCATATGTGGGGGGAACCACTGTTTGGGCGCATGGGAGGGCTCGGAAGGGAAGGAGCGCCATTTGGAATGCAGACTTAGATGGAATGGTCTGCAGGTGTCACATTGCGTTTGCAGAGCCCCTAATGTACCTAAACAGTAGAAACCCCCACAAGTGACACCATTTTGGAAAGTAGACCCCGTAAGGAACTTATCTAGATGTGTGGTGAGCGCTTTGACCCACCAAGGGCTTTACAGAAGTTTATAATGCAGAGCCGTAAAAATAAAACAAAATTTTTTTCCCACAAAAATTATATTTTAGCCCCCAGTTTTGTATTTTCCCGAGGGTAACAGGAGAAATTGGACCCCAATATTTGTTGTCCAATTTGTCCTGAGTGCGCTGATACCCCATAAGTGGGGGGGAACCACTGTTTGGGCGCATGGGAGGGCTCGGAAGGGAAGGAGATCCATTTGGAATGCAGACTTAGATTGAATGGTCTGCAGGTGTCACATTGCGTTTGCAGAGCCCCTAATGTACCTAAACAGTAGGAACCCCCCACAAGTGACACCATTTTGGAAACTAGACACCCTAAGGAACTCATCTAGATGTGTTGTTAGAGCTTTGAACCCCCAAGTGTTTCACTACAGTTTGTAACGCAGAGCCGTGAAAATAAAAAAAAAACTTTCCCCCCAAAATTATTTTTTAGCCCCCAGTTTTGTATTTTCCCGAGGGTAAGAGGAAAAATTCGACCCCAATAGTTGTTGTCCAATTTGTCCTGAGTACGCTGATACCCCATATGTGGGGGGAACCACTGTTTGGGCGCATGGGAGGGCTCGGAAGGGAAGGAGTGCCATTTGGAATGCAGACTTAGATGGAATGGTCTGCAGGTGTCACATTGCGTTTGCAGAGCCCCTAATGTACCTAAACAGTAGAAACCCCCACAAGTGACACCATTTTGGAAAGTAGACCCCGTAAGGAACTTATCTAGATGTGTGGTGAGCGCTTTGACCCACCAAGGGCTTTACAGAAGTTTATAATGCAGAGCCGTAAAAATAAAACAAGAATTTTTTCCCACAAAAATTATTTTTTAGCCCCCAGTTTTGTATTTTCCCGAGGGTAACAGGAGAAATTGGACCCCAATATTTGTTGTCCAATTTGTCCTGAGTGCGCTGATACCCCATAAGTGGGGGGGAACCACTGTTTGGGCGCATGGGAGGGCTCGGAAGGGAAGGAGATCCATTTGGAATGCAGACTTAGATGGAATGGTCTGCAGGTGTCACATAGCGTTTGCAGAGCCCCTAATGTACCTAAACAGTAGAAACCCCCCACAAGTTACACCATTTTGGAAACTAGACACCCTAATGAACTCATCTAGATGTGTTGTTAGAGCTTTGAACCCCCAAGTGTTTCACTACAGTTTGTAACGCAGAGCCGTGAAAATAAAGAAAAAACTTTCCCCCCAAAATTATTTTTTAGCCCCCAGTTTTGTATTTTCCCGAGGGTAAGAGGAAAAATTCGACCCCAAAAGTTGTTGCCCAATTTGTCCTGAGTACGCTGATAACCCATATGTGGGGGGAACCACTGTTTGGGCGCATGGGAAGGCTCGGAAGGGAAGGAGCGCCATTTGGAATGCAGACTTAGATGGAATGGTCTGCAGGTGTCACATTGCGTTTGCAGAGCCCCTAATGTACCTAAACAGTAGAAACCCCCACAAGTGACACCATTTTGGAAAGTAGACCCCGTAAGGAACTTATCTAGATGTGTGGTGAGCGCTTTGACCCACCAAGGGCTTTACAGAAGTTTATAATGCAGAGCCGTAAAAATAAAACAAAATTTTTTTCCCACAAAAATTATATTTTAGCCCCCAGTTTTGTATTTTCCCGAGGGTAACAGGAGAAATTGGACCCCAATATTTGTTGTCCAATTTGTCCTGAGTGCGCTGATACCCCATAAGTGGGGGGGAACCACTGTTTGGGCGCATGGGAGGGCTCGGAAGGGAAGGAGATCCATTTGGAATGCAGACTTAGATTGAATGGTCTGCAGGTGTCACATTGCGTTTGCAGAGCCCCTAATGTACCTAAACAGTAGGAACCCCCCACAAGTGACACCATTTTGGAAACTAGACACCCTAAGGAACTCATCTAGATGTGTTGTTAGAGCTTTGAACCCCCAAGTGTTTCACTACAGTTTGTAACGCAGAGCCGTGAAAATAAAAAAAAAACTTTCCCCCCAAAATTATTTTTTAGCCCCCAGTTTTGTATTTTCCCGAGGGTAAGAGGAAAAATTCGACCCCAATAGTTGTTGTCCAATTTGTCCTGAGTGCGCTGATACCCCATAAGTGGGGGGGAACCACTGTTTGGGCGCATGGGAGGGCTCGGAAGGGAAGGAGATCCATTTGGAATGCAGACTTAGATGGAATGGTCTGCAGGTGTCACATAGCGTTTGCAGAGCCCCTAATGTACCTAAACAGTAGAAACCCCCCACAAGTTACACCATTTTGGAAACTAGACACCCTAATGAACTCATCTAGATGTGTTGTTAGAGCTTTGAACCCCCAAGTGTTTCACTACAGTTTGTAACGCAGAGCCGTGAAAATAAAGAAAAAACTTTCCCCCCAAAATTATTTTTTAGCCCCCAGTTTTGTATTTTCCCGAGGGTAAGAGGAAAAATTCGACCCCAAAAGTTGTTGCCCAATTTGTCCTGAGTACGCTGATAACCCATATGTGGGGGGAACCACTGTTTGGGCGCATGGGAAGGCTCGGAAGGGAAGGAGCGCCATTTGGAATGCAGACTTAGATGGAATGGTCTGCAGGTGTCACATTGCGTTTGCAGAGCCCCTAATGTACCTAAACAGTAGAAACCCCCACAAGTGACACCATTTTGGAAAGTAGACCCCGTAAGGAACTTATCTAGATGTGTGGTGAGCGCTTTGACCCACCAAGGGCTTTACAGAAGTTTATAATGCAGAGCCGTAAAAATAAAACAAAATTTTTTTCCCACAAAAATTATATTTTAGCCCCCAGTTTTGTATTTTCCCGAGGGTAACAGGAGAAATTGGACCCCAATATTTGTTGTCCAATTTGTCCTGAGTGCGCTGATACCCCATAAGTGGGGGGGAACCACTGTTTGGGCGCATGGGAGGGCTCGGAAGGGAAGGAGATCCATTTGGAATGCAGACTTAGATTGAATGGTCTGCAGGTGTCACATTGCGTTTGCAGAGCCCCTAATGTACCTAAACAGTAGGAACCCCCCACAAGTGACACCATTTTGGAAACTAGACACCCTAAGGAACTCATCTAGATGTGTTGTTAGAGCTTTGAACCCCCAAGTGTTTCACTACAGTTTGTAACGCAGAGCCGTGAAAATAAAAAAAAAACTTTCCCCCCAAAATTATTTTTTAGCCCCCAGTTTTGTATTTTCCCGAGGGTAAGAGGAAAAATTCGACCCCAATAGTTGTTGTCCAATTTGTCCTGAGTACGCTGATACCCCATATGTGGGGGGAACCACTGTTTGGGCGCATGGGAGGGCTCGGAAGGGAAGGAGTGCCATTTGGAATGCAGACTTAGATGGAATAGTCTGCAGGCGTCACATTGCGTTTGCAGAGCCCCTAATGTACCTAAACAGTAGAAACCCCCCACAAGTGACCCCATATTGGAAACTAGACCCCCCAGGGAACTAATCTAGATGTGTTGTGAGAACTTTGAACCCCCAAGTGTTTCACTACAGTTTATAACGCAGAGCCGTGAAAATAAAAAATCTTTTTGTTTTCCCACAAAAATTATTTTTTAGCCCCCAGTTTTTTATTTTCCCAAGGGTAACAGGAGAAATTGGACCCCAAAAGTTGTTCTCCTATTTGTCCTGAGTACGCTGATACCCCATATGTTGGGGTAAACCCCTGTTTGGGAACACGGGAAAGCTCGGAAGGGAAGGAGCACTGTTTTACTTTTTCAACGCAGAATTGGCTGGAATTGAGATCGGACGCCATGTCATGTTTGGAGAGCCCCTGATGTGCCTAAACAGTGGAAACCCCCCAATTATAACTGAAACCCTAATCCAAACACACCCCTAACCCTAATTCCAACGGTAACCCTAACCACACCTCTAACCCTGACACACCCCTAACCCTAATCCCAACCCTATTCCCAACTGTAAATGTAATCTAAACCCAAACCCTAACTTTAGCCCCAACTCTAACTGTAGCCCCAACCCTAACCCTAGCCCTAACCCTAGCCCTAGCCCTAACCCTAGCCCTAACCCTAACCCTAGCCCTAACCCTAGCCCTAACCCTAATCCTAACCCTAGCCCTAACCCTAGCCCTAATGGGAAAATGGAAATAAATACATTTTTTTAATTTTTCCCTAACTAAGGGAGTGATGAAGGGGGGTTTGACTTACTATTATAGCGAGTTTTTTAGCGGATTTTTATGATTAGCAGCCGTCACACACTGAAAGACGCTTTTTATTGCAAAAAATATTTTTTGCGTTACCACATTTTGAGAGCTATAATTTTTCAATATTTTGGTCCACAGATTCATGTGAGGTCTTGTTTTTTGCGGGATGAGTAGACGTTTTTATTGGTAAAATTTTCGGGCACGTGACATTTTTTGATCGCTTTTTATTCCGATTTTTGTGAGGAAGAATGACTAAAAACCAGCTATTCATGAATTTCTTTTGGGGGAGGCGTTTATACCGTTCCGCATTTGGTAAAATTGATAAAGCAGTTTTATTCTTCGGGTCAGTACGATTACAGCGACACCTCATTTATATAATTTTTTTATGTTTTGGCGCTTTTATACGATAAAAACTATTTTACAGAAAAAATAATTATTTTTGCATCGCTTTATTCTCAGGACTATAACTTTTTTATTTTTTTGCTGATGATGCTGTATTGCGGCTTGTTTTTTGCGTGACAAGATGACGTTTTCAGCGGTACCATGGTTATTTATATCTGTCTTTTTGATTGCGTGTTATTCCACTTTTTGTTCGGCGGTATGATAATAAAGCGTTGTTTTTTGCCTCGTTTTTTTTTTCTTACGGTGTTTACTGAAGGGGTTAAGTAGTGGGCCAGTTTTATAGGTTGGGTCATTACAGGCGCGGCGATACTAAATATGTGCACTTTTATTGTTTTTTTTTTATTTAGATGAAGAAATGTATTTATGGGAATAATATATATTTTTTTTCATTATTTAGGAATATTTTTTTTTATTTTTTTACACATTTGGAAAAATTTTTTTTTACTTTTTTACTTTGTCCCGGGGGGGACATCACAGATCAATGATCTGACAGTTTGCATAGCACTCTGTCAGATCACTGATCTGACTTACAGTGCTGCAGGCTTCACAGTGCCTGCTCTGAGCAGGCTCTGTGAAGCCACCTCCCTCCCTGCAAGACCCGGATCCGTGGCCATCTTGGATCCGGGCCTGGAGCAGGGAGGGAGGTGAGCAGACCCTCGCAGCAACGCAATCACATCGCGTTGCTGCGGGGGGCTCACGGAAGCCCGCAGGGAGCTCCCTCCCTGCGCGATGCTTCCTTGTACCGCCGGCACATCGCGATCATCTTTGATCGCGGTGTGCCGGGGGTTAATGTGCCGGGGGCGGTCCGTGACCGCTCCTGGCACATAGTGCCGGATGTCAGCTGCAATAAGCAGCTGACACCCGGCCGCGATCGGCGGCGCTCCCCCCGTGAGCGCTGCAAATCGCATATGACATACTATCCCGTCGGTGGTCATACGGGCCAACCCCACCTCGACGGGATAATACGTCTAATGTCAGAAAGGGGTTAAGGCCCCCGTCATGGCTATGGGCAATCTGAATTGTATCATTTAGGCTACACTGCTTCAATTGGGTTTACTGCAGCTGGCACTTGATAGATAAATTCAATCAGTAGTGTTCCAAAACGTCAACGTGTAGCCCACGCCTTAAAGGTGTCATAACACAATTACAGCAGTCCCCAAGAACATGGGTCCTGTGTCTCCCATTTGGATGAAGCAGCACTGAAGCATTCCTTACCTGTGGATCTGAGTACAGTGCTATAAACTGTATATTTACAGATTGAAAAAGTATTCACCCCTACCCCAACCCCCCCTTGACATTTTTCATGTTTTGTCACCTCATAACCTGGAATTTCACTGGGTTTTTTACGGTTTGCACCAAATCATGTAAAGAACATGCCTACAACTGTGAACATTTGTTTTACTTTTTATTCTGAAGCAAACAACAAATAGGACAAAATTAGTGAAATTTCAGTGTGCATAACTATTTACCCCCATAAAGTCAGCATTTTTTAGAGCTGCAAGTCACTTTGGAAAAGTCTCTCTGACCTTTCTTCATCTTGCCACTGTTTTTTTTTCCCATTCCTCAAGGCAAAACTGCTCCAGGTCCTTCAAGTTAGATGGTTTCCTCTGGTGAACAGCAATCTTCAAGTCTGACCACAGATTCACAATTTGTTTAAAGTCTGGGCTTTGACTAGGCCACTTCTAAACATATACATATTTCCCCTTAAAACACTGGAGTGTTGCTTTTGCAGTATGCTTTGGGTCATTGTCTTGTTAGAATGCGACCCTTCATCCCAATCTCAAATCGCTGACAGACTGAAACATGTTTTGCTCAAGAATATCCCTGTATTTCGCACCATCCATCTTCCCTTCAACTTGAACCATTTTCCCTGTCACTGCTGCCAAAAAAACATCCACACAGCATAATGTTGCCTCCACAATGTTTCACTGTGGGGATGGTGTTCTAGGGGTGATGAGCTGTGTTGATTTGACGCCAGACATAGTGTTTACTTTTGTAACCAAAATGTTCAATATTGGTCTCATTTCACCACAGCATGTACCTCCATACATTTGAATAGTCTCCCACATGTCTTTTGGCAAACTCAAAACAAGCCTACTATTTTTATGTGTAAGTAAAGGCTTTTTTTCATGCCCAATCTTCCATAAAAAAACCACTTCTATAAATTGTGGGTAGTCAGCCGCACTCACAGAGATTTTGCAAGAAGTGTCTTTTATTGTAAAAAAGGTAGTCGTACACCACAGTGTTCAAAATAGTAGATAATTGGTAGAGCAATATAAAGGTTATGGTTTAACCCAGCCTGGGCCTTTTTCAAACATTGCTAGATCTGGTAGTATAGAGAAAGTAGGGTTGCTGCCTGGTGCACTTATGAAGAGAAGTATGGAATCCAAGGTATGGTCTCCAAGAGGAGGGCGTGTGGAGTGATGTCCCAGGGACTGGGTGTGAAAGCGCAGCATGCGCTATGGCTGTGGTGGCATACCTTGGATTCTATACCTCTCTTCATAAGCACACCAGGCAGCAACCCTACTTTTTCTATATTACCGGATCTAGCATTGTTTGAAAAAGTCCCAGGCTGGGTCGAAAAGTAACCTTTATATCGCTCTACTGATTATCTACAATTTTGAACACTGTGATGTACAGACTACCTTTTGTACAATGAAAGACACTTCTTGCAGAATCTCTGTGAGTGCAGCTGACTGCCCACAATTTGTTTACTTGGATTTGTCCAGCTCATCCAGCACCCCCAATAGTAGCTGAGTGCGCGTCCTTTCTATTTTCTATACTGCTATGAATTGTACAGCTTATTTTGGTCATATGGATGGATACTCCAGTCTCTGCTTGTAAACTCTGCAGCTCCTTCAGGGTTACTTTTGATCTCTGTGCTGCCTCTCTGATTAATGCCCTCCTTGCTCCGGCTAAGCATTTGGTGGGCGGTCCTCTCTTGGCAGCTTTGTTGTGGCACCGTTCTTTCCATTTCATGATAACCCAAATCTGACTTGTACTGCTGAACAACTCTGCCCCTGATTTGTTTGGAGATCTCCTTGGTCTTCATGGTGTTGTTTTGGTTAGTGGTGCCTCTTGCTTAGTGATGTTGCAGCCTCTGTGGCCTTTCAGAAAAGGTGTGTATATACTGGCAGACCAGTGACACTTAGACAGGGTCGGACTGGCCCCTCCCCCCCCCCGGGATATCGGTGAAATGCCCGGTGGGCCCCGACCCAGGGAGGAGGAAAAGGAGGAGAAGGAGGTAGAAGAAAAAAAAAAAGATACGCGCGCCCTTTAAATCTTTGGGCGGCGCCGACCGCCGCCACGACCAGGGGCCCTCCTGGTTCCTGCGGCAGCTGCAGTGTCTTCAGCGCCCTCTGACTCTGCAACATCTCAGGGCAGAGGGTGCGATGATGTCATCACTGCGTGCTCAGCCTCTCTGTCCTGCAGAGTCGGAGAGACGCTGAGTGCAGCGGACCTGCGGTGGGAACGGGAGAGGTGAGGATTTTTTTTTCTTTATGTCTGACTGGGGCCCATAATAATTTATGAAGGAGCAGAGGGAGGGGCATAATACTGTGCGGGGTGGGCATAATACTGTGCAGGGGGAGGGGGGGCATAATACTGTGTGGGGGCATATTACTGTGGGGAGGAGCTGGGGGGGAAATACTGTGCGGGGGCTTGATACTGTGTGGAAGAGCTGGGGGGGAAATACTGTGCGGGGCCCGGGGCATAATACTGTGTGGAGGAGCTGGGGGGGAGAAATACTGTGCGGGGGCATAATACTGTGTGGAGGAGCTGGGGGGGAAAATACTGTGCGGGGCATTATACTGTGTGGAGGAGCTGGGGGGAAATACTGTGCGGGGACATAATACTGTGTTGAGGAGCTGGGGGGGGAATACTGTGCGGGGCCCAGGGCATAATACTGTGTGGAGCTGCTGGGGAGGGAAATACTGTGCAGGGGCATAATACTGTGTGGAGGAGCTGGGGGGGAAATACTGTGGGGGGGGCATAACACTGTGTGGAGGAGCTGGGGGGGGGAACTGTGCAGGGGCATAATACTGTGTGGAGGAGCTGGGGGGGAATACTGTGCGGGGCATAATACTGTGCGGGGCATAATACTGTGTGGAGGAGCTGGGGGGAAAATACTAGGGGGGCAATAATACTGTGCAGTGGGCAATAATACTGTGCGGGGGCATAATACTGTGTGAAGGAGCTGGGGGGGTAAATACTGTGCGGGGCATAATACTGTGCTGGGGGGCATAATACTGTGTGGAGGAGCGGGGAGCCCATAATACTATATGGAGGAGCTGGGACATAATACTGTGTGGAGGAGCTGGGGGGGGGGGCGTAATACTGTGTGGAGGAGCGGGGGTCCCATAATACTGTGTGGAGGAGCTGGGGGCATAATACTGTGTGGAGGAGCTGGGGGGCATAATACTGTGTGGAGAAGCACGGGGCCCACAATACTGTATGTAGGAGCAGGGGGCCCATGATGTACTGTATGGAGAAGCATTACATGGGGCCCATAATACTATATGGAGGAGCATTATATGGGGCCAATAATACTGTATGGAGGAGCATTATATGGGGCCAATAATCCTGTATGGAGGAGCATTATATGGGGCCAATAATACTGTATGGAATAGCATTATATGGGGCCCATAATACTGTATGGAGGACTATGTGGTTGCCCATAATACAGTATGGAGGACTATGAGGTGCCCGTAATACTGTATGGCGCACTGTGTGGTGCCTATATTTTGCACTATATCTGTTTTTTTATCTGTGCATCAGGAATCGTGGCATGCGTTAAAGGGGCCCATGAAAACCTGGAGCCGACCCTGGTGACAACGCACATCAAGATGGATACCAGCTGCAGCTGTGACAGGGCGCTCTGCTCTGTGACAGGTCATGTGTTGAAGTCACATGGCAGTCTTGTTAAATGACTCCTGCAGCCTTTGATAGGCCGGCGGCCTTTCAATGTTACTTATGTGACGTCAGCGCGCGGCCTGTCACAGAGCAGAGCGCCCTGTCACAGCTGCAGTCGGCAGCCATTGTAATGACCACGCCGAATATGAAGCCAAAAGAGGATGCTGGGGAGAGCAAGAAGGTGAGAAGAATCCCCCCCTCTGTAGTTGGGCAAGGTAGTGGCCATAGGGTCGGACATAGGGGCCCAGGGAGGGTACATTAAATAAAGGGGCCGAGGATGAGGACATTATTACTGGAAGGGGCCCAGGATAGGGACCTTATTAAGGTGGACATTGGGGTCCAAGATGGAGACATTAAATAAAGGGACCAAGGATCTGGCACCTTATTAAATAAAGGGGTGACATAATTACTGTATTGAGGTCAGGATGAGGAACATACATTATTGGTTTATGGTGGCAAATGGGGACATAATTGCTGTAGGGGCCAATCTGGGGACATTATTACTGCTGTAATTTACTTTTGATCTTACTGTGTTCCATGGGGAGAACAAAAGGGTCCTGCTACTGAGCAGGGTGACACTATGTCTTTTTTTTCTTCATCTGACATAGTATAGAAGTCAAGATATACAACATGAAAAACAATTCACCCTAGTGAATAATGTCCACCAAACAATGCAAAAACCTATATCAAAGTGAACAAGAGACTAAAGCATCAAAGAGGATTTAAAAGCAAAATTTATTTTAAATAAGATATAAAACCGAAAAACTGACAACAGAACTGTACAATATCATATTACAAAAAATGATAACTGTAGAAAACAGATCCAAATAATATAATAAAAGATACCAGACAAAATATACTCCACAGGAGAAAAAACACATATATAGCTATAATGAGCCCACTATCCAGACTCAATAAAGTGCTTGTGCAAAATATAGTGAATGGTCTTTCAAAACAACAAAGCCACTTGAAAAAGCCACTGAGGTGAAACGTACGTTGGAGTCGGAGTCCCTGTGAGCTACAGATCACCTCTACACTGGAACTAGTATTTCTCTAAAGACTTTAATGAACTTTGTTGTTTTGAAAGACCATTCACTATATTTTGCACAAGCACTTTATTGAGTCTGGATAGTCGGCTCATTATAGCTATATATGTGGTTTTTCTCCTTTGGAGTATATTTTGTCTGGTATCTTTTATTATATTATTTGAATCTGTTTTCTACACTCATCATTTTTTGTAGTATGATATTGTACAGTTCTGTTGTCAGTTTTTCGATTTTATATCTTATTTAAAATACATTTTGCTTTTAAATCCTCTTTGATGCTTTAGTCACTTGTTAATTTTGATATAGGTTTTTTTTATAGTATAGAAGTTGAGGAAAATAGTGGGGAATGTGCTCTGGAAGCGATCAGCTATAGCTAACTGTGTTATTTTCTGCAGAGACGAGTCTTTGCTGGAAGAAGTAATGGCGGTCTGCACTGGATGAAGAAAAAAGACCTCAACTACAGATGTCACCGGTGAGTCAGTGTGTTGCTTGTACACTTACACTATATACTGTGTACAGAGCTCCTTTGTATAATGTCACTGGTGATCACTGTATTATGTGTACACTGACACTATATACAGAGCTCCTGTGTGTAATGTCACTGGTGGTCACTGTATTACCTGTACACTGACACTATATACAGAGCTCCTGTGTATAATGTCACTGGTGATCACTGTATTACCTGTACACTATACAATATATACAGAGCTCCCGTGTATAATGTCACTGGTGATCACTGTATTATGTGTACATTGACACTATATACAGAGCTCCTGTGTGTAATGTCACTGGTGGTCACTGTATTACTTGTACACTGATGCTATATACGGAGCTCCTGTGTATAATCTCACTGGTGATCCCTGTATTACCCGTACACTATACAATATATACAGAGCTCCTGTGTATAATGTCACTGGTGATCACTGTATTACCTGTACACTGACACTATATACAGAGGTACTGTGTACATTGTCACTGGTGGTAATAACAGTGTTGTTAGTATTGTGGTTTGTATTCATAATCAATATTGTAGTATTCGGGCACTATGTTTTGGTAATTTGTGGTCTGGTCATGGCGTGGCAGTATTTCTCCTTGTATGTGGTATCATGTGGTCCCTATATGCTGGTAATATTTATTTTTAGTTATTTTTAGTCATTTATACAGCGCTATTAATTTCACAGCGCTTCACAGACATTATTGCCACTGTCCCCGATGGGGCTTTCAATCTAGATTCCCTAGCAGTATGTCTTTGTAAATGTGGGAGGAAACCAGAGTACCCAGCGGAAACCCACGCAAACACGGGGAGAACATACAAACTCATTGCAGATGTTGTCCTTGGTGGGATTTGAACCCAGGACCCCAGCGCTGCAAGGCTGCAGTGCTAACCTCTGAACCATGCTGCCCTAATATGTCATATTATATGGTCACTGTGTGGTGGTAATATGTGATCTGTTCATGGTGTGGCGATATTTGTCCCTTGTATGTAGTATTATTCGGTCACTATGTGTTCTGGTCATGGTGTAGTGGTATTTGTTCCTGTATGTGGTAATATTGGTCTTGGTATAGCGGATTGTGTTGTGCATGGTGGTTATTTGTTCTCTCTGATATTAATTAGGAGAAGATTCTTTATTTCTATTAGAGTTTTAATGCTTTGTACACAGCGGCAGAGATGCACTTACAGGGGGTTTCCTGTGGGAAAAAGTAATCACCTCTCCACAGGATAAGTGATAACCTATTGATTGGTGGGGGTCTGACTACTTGGACCCTTCCAGCAAAATGTGGAACTTTTTATCCCTATTAGACTGGAGTGGCATGTCCGACTAGATCACTGATCCATTCATTCCCTCAGTGGCTGCACTTGTTTTTTTCTGGAAGCCCCAAAGAGAATGAATGGAGATGTGGTCAGACATCCCACCTGCCGCTGCATTTTAAAATAGTGATAAAAGTGTCCTGTCAGGGATAAAACTTCCCCATTCTTCCGATCGGTGCAATTTCTAATGGTCGGGCCTAAGCGATCACCTATCCTGTGGAGCCCATGGATCGGTGATAACTTGTTTTAACCAAGAACCCCATTAATGTAAACTACCGTAATTATACATCCCAGATATTGGGGCACACGGTAGATGTGCAGCAGCCGCCGGTGTTTTACAGCCGATGCTCCACTATAATGACAGATATTTGCTGTAGGGTGGGCCCCTAAAGTCCATTCCCCTGGTGGGCCCCAGACACCCCAGTCCGACCCTGCATTTAGATAACACACAGGAGGACTTCCTTTCACTAAGCATGTGACTTATGAAGGTAATTGCTTGCACCAGAAATTTTAGGGGCTTCATAGCAAAAGTGGTGAATATATATACACATGACATTTTTTAGATATTTGATTTCGTAAATTAAATTTATACCTATATTTTTCTCATTTCACCAACTTAGACAATTTAGTGCTGATGCATCACACACGGATTACAAAAATATTTAAACACAGGTTGTAATGTAACAAAATAGGTAAAAAGTCAAGGGGGTGAATACTTTTGAGAGGCACTGTAGAGCACCGCAGCATAAAATAGAACTCTGACTTTTGTTATAAAACATTCAGAAAGTACTTGGAACAAATGTTTGCTTACATTCTTAGATTACTAAAATTATATTCATCGGAGGGCAATCACAGTAACTCTAAATTGTGCACAATGGTTTACAGAACTGTGAATAGACTAAAATTTTGCAGCTTGTCCGGTAATCCTACAACACTCCTATAGTTTCACTGTTTGTATTTATCTTAAAAAAAAAAATAGGCTTATCTTCTATCAGTGCAGTGCCGTTTCCAGGCATATATGTTACATTGAAAAATTCGCATGAATAATAACTTGATTTAGCTGGTTTAGGGATATATAATCCTTTTACCAGCTGTGCCCAGCCTGTTTCATGTCCACCCACAATGTCCATGGTTCTCACTCAAGTTTTTTTTCATATCCGAATTCCATTATACTTTGTACACATTCACGAAAAGTATTTGTTAAAACCGTGAAGGACATAGATATAGAAGCACAATGTTTTATCTATAGTATCTAATTATAAAGGGATAAAATGTAAAGTTAAAGTGTCTTCTCGGTGACATGTGAAAGTTTTGATAACAGGATGAGGCTGTGTTGATGTATGTGTCAATGAGACATAGTGAAATAAAACATAACATTTGGAAAATAGCGTAGGGAGTTTTTGTACTTCCTTTCCTTTCTTTAGATCTCACATAAGGATTTATGTATTCCATTACTAATATGAAAGTACCTGGCACACTGTGTCTTAAAACAGAAGCAGACATTGGTATCATTCCTTGGAAGGTCCGCTGTTTGCATACTATTTCATTCAGAAAATGATCCTCGGGCATATGACTCCACTGTGAGTCACGGTAACCTCCAGATCACTTAAATAACTTACAACCGGTGATTCAGCTCCATAATAATCACTACAAAGTAAACATTAGTAACCGGCGTACTACAAAACCCACGCAGTGATACCACTCCCACTTGTTTTGATGTAGGAAGGGAGTGGGGACACCCAGCTGATGAGTAACTTCCAGAGGTACAAAGGGAGGAGTAGGACTGTGGCTAGCGTCCTCATGCAAAAACGACGCCATTCATCCTTTCCACACTCAGGCATACTCCTAGCAACATGAGATTTTTAGAAAGTGACTGTTGTGCACTAAAGGGGTTTAGTTGATCCCATATGTTCATTGCATTCACTGGTTTTAATAAGGGAACATTTGTGAGTGCAGAGTACAGCATTTGAAACCTATTTGGGATGTTTTTATACCCTGTACCGCACAGATCATATAGTTTTCAGTGATAAGTTTTCTGTTTCTGCAGAATTTCAGGCAGAGAGGACTAGCTAGGAGCAGAATGTGTGGATTCAATCATTGACAGTGCACACATAGGAACCTATTTGCACATTTATGGGAAATTCATCTAAATTTAGCACGCAGTGGTTGGAAAAAGCTTCAATTATAGCACAGAGTCTTGTTTCAAATCAACCTTTTTATTTTTTATGTACTTGTACTACCTTCTCCAGTGTTTTAATAAGATTTTCTAATACATGGGTCTCAAACACGCGGCCTGCGGGCCTCAAGCGGTCCCTGAGGCTGCTTCATGCGGCCCGCAGGCTAAATCGGTGCTAGGGGCAGGTGGACCAGGCTGCTGCCTAGGGCTCTCACTCTCACAGGGCCCCCAGCCAGTAGTGTGCGCTAATAGCGGCACACTACATGGCCGCTATGGGGCCCTGTGTTGCGCCGTCCCACCTGCATTCAACTGACACAGATACAGTTCAAAGCAGTGATGGAGGAGAAAGCGTCAGATGACGCTCCCTTCTCCTTCATGTCTCCTCTGCTTTTGACTCAGCGGGTGTGCGATGATGTCACTTCATTGTGCATCACGCTGTGCCAGCAGTGGAGTTGATGAAATGGGCTGCAGAAGGCAGAGCAGAGGAAAAACAGGAAGAAGTAAGCATTGTGTGTGTGTGTCTTCATTAATGTGTGTGTAATAGTGCTGGACTGTGGGGCTGCATTACTGTGTGTAAGCGGGCTGCATTATATTATGTCGTTGTGTGTAGGGGGCTGCATTATACTGTATGTGTGTGGGTGGCTGCATTATACTGTGTGTGTAGAGGGGCTGCATTATACTCTGTGTGTGTGGGGCTGCATTATACTGTGTGTTGAGGGCTGCATTATACTGTGTGTGTGTGTGTGCAGGGGGGCTGCATTATGCTGTGTGGGGGGCTGCATTATACTGTGTGTGTGACGGGGAGCTGCATTATACTGTGTGTGAGGGCTTCATTATACTATGTGTGTGGGGGCTGCATTATACTGTGTGTGTGGGGGGGCTGAATTATTCTGTGTGTGTAGGGAGATGGCATTATACTGTGTGTGGGGGGCTGCATTATACTGTGTGTGGGTTGGGGTGTAAAATTATACTCTATGAGAAGGCACTGCATTATACTCTGTGATGAAGCGCTGAATGATACTCTGAGGGAGCACTGCATTATACTTTGGGGGGGCTGCATTATACTGTGTGTGTGTTGGGGTGTAAAATTATACTGTATGAGGGGGCGCTGCACTATACTTTGAGAGGGGCTGCATTGTAATATGAAGGTGGCTGCATTATATTCTATTGGGGGCCACACTGCACTCTATGAGGTGGTCACATTGTACTCTATAGGAAAGCTGCATTATAGTATGTGTGTATATGCGGCATTATACTGTGTTTGGGGGGCCTGTATTATACTGAGTGTGTGTGTGGGGGCTGCATTATACTGTGTGTGTTTGTGTGGTTGAATTATTCTCTATGAGGGGGCTGTATTATAGTCTATGAGGTAGCATCACTTTATACTCTATGAGGGGGTGTTGGATTATACTCTGATGGGGCATTGCATTATATTCCAGGGGCCGCTGCATTATACTCGCAGGGGGGCTGCATTGTACTCTATGAGGGGAAGTTGCATTGTACTCTGAGTGGGCCATGCATAACAGGATAGAGTTGAAGGGGCCATGTATACCTGGTTTGGGGACATATATATACCAAGATGGGGATATTAGCACACAATTGACCACATTTTTTGCTTCACTTTTTTCTGTTTTCCGCCTCTCAAACCTAGGAACATAACTACAATATGAGGACCTGGACATATGGGGACATGACTACAATATTGTGACCTGGATGGGGACATATCTACAATATGAGTACCTGGATAAGGAGCTAACTACAATATGGGGACCTGGATGGGGACATATCTACAATATGGGGACCTGGATGGTGACATATCTATAATATAGTGACCTGGATGGTGATATAACTATAATATGGGGACACAAATACAATATGAGGACCTGGATGGGGACATAACTACAATATGAGGATATGGATATGGGGACATAACTACAATATGGGGACCTGGATATGGGGACATGGATAAATAACAGGAGAGCATGACCCAAATAATAGTAGTAAATATAGTTACCTGAGGGACCGCGATGCCACCCACCTGTTTGACCTGGATGGGGACATAACTACAATATGGGAACCTGGATATGGGGACATAACTACATACAACATGAGGACATAACTACAATATGGGAACCTGGATATGGTGATATAACTACAATATGGGGACATAACTACAATATGAGGACCTGGATGGGGACATAACTACAATGAGGGGACATAACTACAACATGAGTGCACATGTGTTATCACCACATCCATAACGACCAAAGCTCTAAAAAATTTTAAAAAACACAGCAAAAATGTTCAAAAGGTGTATAGAAAAAAATGGTATCACTAAAAATGTCACTTTGTTCTTCAAAGAATGCGGCCCATCAAATTCAAATTGTTTCTCTGTGTGGCCCATATGCCCAGCTGAGTTGATGCCCCCTGTTCTAATAGAATATAGGGAAAAGGAAAAGTATGGTTCCGGATGTCTCTCCTTGAGATGTTTCTTTCTAAAAAATATTTCACATTTCATTCCGATTATAATTAGAGTTCAATTTAAAATAATTTTTAAATTATAATTATAAGTAATAATGGCTTTATCATCAGTGGACAGTAATTATGTTCTCTGGAGCAGCACCAACAACAAGTTGGATTTGTTCACACAGTATATGAATAAATAGCTTGCTACTCTGGAGTTCTCTCTGCAGTGCAGAGATTTTGAACTTTCTGGATGTTTGTAAGGATATAGACACACTGCCCACATTTCCCTCTGAAGAAACAAGTTTGCTGTTATATGGTGTACTGTAAATGTAGTATATAATGTTATGTGATGAGGTGCAATATGTGTACTTTGATTATAAGGATAGAGTTAATGTTTGGTACTAGCCCAGTGTGGGAGGGCTCAATTACTGGGAAAGTGATGATTTCCTGTCAGAGAGTCAGATAGGGCATGGAGTGCATAGTGAGTAGACAAGTTTTATCTCTTATTTTATTCCCGCTGCTCCCCTGAGTGTACTATTTTTTTGTTTTCATTTCTTGAGATATGGGCCTTTTGATTTAGCGCTAATTTGTTTGATCTTACCAAGGGGGTTTGGTTCACATGATTCCTTGGGAGAGTGTCCTTACTCTGAATTATTGCCCTGTGACTGATACCCCTTTGGTAAAGACCATAAAAATTAATAATAAATAAAAAGGTCCATATTTCAGCATTGCGGATTAAAAAAAACAGGCTACTTTCTTACCTGTGTTGATGAGGGGGTATGGTAGAGTCAGGTGCTCCTGATTCATGAATGGACATCACACCAGAAATATTACTAAGATTTCTAGCATAAAGAACGCCATAACTCATCATGACTCAGATGAGCTGTGGTATCAAGCCTCTGCCATGCCCCTTACTGCCCCAGCTCTGCATATCTTGGTGGACTTGGGAGAAGCTGTCCTGAAAAAGCCAAATGGCTCAAAAAGTTTGCAAATTTAGAAAGCAATTTCAATCATAATTCTGGAGAAATTGCTTTGATAAATCTAGGTCTAATAACCAAACTGGCCACTTTTAACATGGTGATAGGTCTTCTTTAGGTATGATAACTCCAAGTTGGATTTGTGTGGACACTTTCCCTCTATCAGGCGTCAATCACATCAGGACTGTTTATAGTGACTATACATTAATTCAGCAAAGCTCAACACTGTTTTGTGAATATACTCATCTTCTAGATGTTTGTATAGCCACTGACTATGGACAAGAGAGAATATATGTGAGAATACAAGAATGAAATAATGTAAACTTTATAATTTGTAAAGCGCTGCGGAATATGTTGGCGCTATATAAATAAAAATTATTATTATTATTATAACCACTTCTAGTTGTAATGTGAACCAAACCCTACAATGAGGTTACAAGTATGGTGCACTCAACATATGACCTTACACTTCCATATTGCATAAAATGGAGCCAAATCTAAAACCCCGGTAACACTGGATGACGTGTTTTGAGGATTCCCTCTCAAATTCTGGTATCATAGATATTGACATTGCTGCCATTTACCTTATTTAAGATGCAGAAACGTTGAATGAAATGATCTAAGAAGCTTCCATTTATTTGAATATTTTAGCGGATAAAGTTCCATCTACGTCCCAAATCTCTAAATAGCCTAGAAATAATTCTCATAAAACATGTAAATCATAGTAAAATGTTTTCTCAAGTATAAACACGACACTGAGAGCAGCTTTCTCTTCTGTTTTAGCTCACATATCATAGAAAGTACCAAATGGTTCACATATTTTCTTTACTAGTCTGACATTAGGGTTTGGCATCCTGAAGACTGGAGTGAATGAATGAGTCAGAAATCAGGAAGAAGCTTTCTCTCTTTATTTATTCTGAACTTAGGTGTTTAGACAAGGGTATGAAGTGACAACATGTCAGAGGAAGCGCCCTGTGACACAGAAGAAAGGAAGCCACGGTGGAACTATGGAGCCAAGAGCATTAGGAACATTCTAAAATGCTTGGAAAATTACATCGATTCATTTTAAGAAAATAAAAACAACTACTGAAGAATTTTATAAATCTACCGGTTCATGTAAAAATAGCTGAATATTTCTCATCATGATATGCAAAGTATTCCCATTGTAAGTTACCTACCTTCAGTCCATGTTGTTCTGTCTGACATTATCAACCATTTATTTTAAAAAAAAATTCATAAGCTAAAGCTGGATTTTTTTCCACTAGAAAGAAGCACAACATGAAAGGCTAAAAAATGTAATTAATGGGTTATCTAGTCTTTCTCAGCTTAAAAATAATAAGAGTAGATGCCAATGCAAAGGTGCATTTGTGTACTTTCAGATGCAAAGGCACAAAGCAAAACATTCACTTTTCTGTAGTATGTTTAAAAAGCTCCTGTTTTTTTAGAAACAGTGCCATTCTGGTCTATAAGCTATTTCTAGTTTTGTAAGCAAGCCTTATTCTGAACTTTAATACTAAATAGATGCTATGAACTGGAGTGGTGCTCTTTTTGGGATAGCCTCTTTAATTATATCATCCTCTAGAGGTCTAAGAGTTCTTTTCAATAATACATGCTGTCTGATGGTGAAACTTGGCCTGCCGCATGTTTTCTATCCCACTCACATTAAATAATGTTTATTCACAATATTATAACTAACCATAGTTAGTCTGATTAAAATGTAAAATAAAGTTTAAAGTGTAAGGTCCTCTCCCTCTAGAACTATTACTCTGAATGGAAAACTGTAGTTCAATTCATATGCACTACGTCTTCATATTCAATGCTAATACATAGGAAATTTAAAATAGCTACATAGATACATTTTCAGACAAATTAGTATAGAAAAGAAAAGTAACAGGGAAGAGAAATATATGATAACTGGAGCTCAGTTAGCGGGAAAGTGTAGTGTGCAGAGGCAGAGTGAGAGCCCTCCCGCGCTGTACAGTCAGGACAAAGTAGGCTCAAGTCAGAGAGGCCTACGGAGACTTAATGGAGACTGGTGGAAGAGACGTCTCCTAAGATCCCTGACATCCACTCCCACAGTGTCACTGAGCGTGAGTGAGCCCTCCCCACAACCAGACCACAGGGGCACAATTTAAGATTCGACATCCCGGCCATGAACCGAGTGCGGCCGTTGAACATGTACTCTCCCGTCTGTATCAGCGCTGTGCCAACGCTTAAAAAAAAAAAGGACTGTCCTCTCTCCAGCGTGACCCATCGTGGAACCAGGACCAGCGAAAGGACATTCCGGGACCCCCAATGACACGGAACTCAGGACCCATCGCAGACAAGGATGACGCCGGATTCACCAAGCGTTCAGACTGGAACGCCACCGAATCTTCACAGAGACTGATCCTCAACACCGCCGGACTGATAAGTTTGATACCATTGTACTTTCCTCAATCCTTCATTGCCCCTGCTATACCTACGCCCACCAGACACAGTTTTATTATCCTAATCCCCCTCATTTACCCTCTCCTTCCATGGAGTAACGCTGTTTCATTAAACCCCCCTGTCAATCCTTGTTCTGCCTCTGGCCGTTACTGCATCCTGGTACCTGCTCACACAGGCGACAGAAAAAATAATATGTGTTCCACCAGTACACGTCGGTGGAACAAACAAAGGTACCGGCCAGGTCAGACCAGGAAGTGGCATGTGCACTCCAACAGCGATAATCAGTGGAACGCACAGGAATTATAGCACAAAAGAGTAAGTCAGTCAAACAAATGGAAAAATATTAAGATAAGACAATCAGCAAGTATAAGAGTATAAACAAAGATAATAAAGATAACATTATTTAAAAGGTTTTTGGATAAGTATTAGATCTTTGTATTTATCAATATTTCCATCGGTATGCATACCTGTCAATTTATAATCACTCTCTGAGTCCCTTCTCCCTCTTACAGACATAGCCTCCCTTCATGACACAGATGCTGCTGCCACTTTTTACAACACCACAATAACAGCAACACTCGATTTGGCCACCCCGCTCATGCATAGAAAAACTCCTACACTCAACAGGCAGCCCTGGCTGACCAGCCTGACCGAAGAACTAAGACGGGCTTCCTTCAGCCTGGGACAGCTCAATCTCATGGTATGAAGTATCATCTCTACGCTGATGACATGCAGACCTACCTATCCGGACCTGACCTCACCTCCTTACTTACCAAAATCCCACGCTGTTTGTCTGCTATTTCAGCCTTCTTTTCTGCTCGCTTTCTAAAACTGAACACGGACAAAACAGAATTCATCATCTTTCTCCCATCACACTCTACCCCTCCACCAGACCTATCTGTCAATGGCTGCTCACTTCCCCCAGTCCCACACACCCAGTGCCTCGGGGTGATCCTCGACTCTGCCCTCTCTTTCAAGCCACATATCCAAGCCCTTGCCTCTTCCTGCCGTCTCAAACTCAAAAATACTTCCCGGATCCGCGCATTCCTTGATGGCGACACCACAAAAACACTAGTGCATGCCCTTATCATCTCCCGCCTTGACTACTGCAACCTCCTACTCTCTGGCCTCCCCTCTAGTACTCTGGCACCATTCCAATCCATCCTACACTCTGCTGCCCGACTAATCTACCTGTCTCCCTGCTGTTCCCCAGCCTCTCCCCTATGCCAAGCCCTTCACTGGCTTCCTATTGCCCAGAAACTTCAGTTCAAAACCCTTACAATGACATACAAAGCCATCCACAACCTGTCTCCTCCATACATCTGTGACATGGTCTCCTGGTACTTACCTACACGCAACCTCCGATTCTCTCAAGATCTCCTTCTCTACTCCCCTCTCATCTCTTCTTCCCACAACCGCATCCAAGACTTCTCCCTTGCTTCCCCCATACTCTGGAACTCTCTACGCCAACACATCAGACTCTCGCCTACCATAGAAACCTTCAAAAAGAACCTGAAGACTCACCTCTTCTGACAAGCCTGCAGTGATCCTCAACCTACTGAACTGCGGCACAACCAGCTCTACCCTCTCCTAGTGTATCCTCACCCATCCCCTGCAGACTGTGAGCCCTCGCGGGCAGGTTCCTCCCTCCTTATGTACCTGTGTGCCTTGTTTTTTGCTCATGTTTAATTGTATTCAGGCTCAGACTGGCCCATAGGGGAACAGGGGAATCCCCCAGTGGGCCCCTGTGCAGACACGGGCCCCCAACCCCAATATATGGGTAGTACATGGCATAATTCACATGATTTACTCTGTACAGAAAAAAGCAGCATCTCATCATTCATTAACCAAACTGCCCAATTTATTATTATATAGAGATATAGACAAATTTGTGAACAAGGGTAGTATAATATTTGTATGCAGGTGAAAAGTGGGCCCCCAAAGTCATTGTTACTGGTGGGCCCTTGGCATCCCAGTCTGACACTGATTGTATTTGTCTATATTTGCCCCCTTTTCACATGTAAAGAGCCATGGAATAAATGGCACTATAAAAATGTATAATAATAATTATAATGAGTCAGATGCTACAGACTGTCACTCTGCATCTGGCTGCAGAATATCTCTGCATTTGGCATTACAGATATCTCCTTTATCCTTCTGACTCTTGGATCCAGCGTTAACCTCCCTCTGCCTCTAATTGGCACACCTGGATGTGGGGGTTTATAAATTCCCAGTCTGCTGCAGACAGTCACTTGTAAAACTCACATTGTTTTCTTGTGAAGCCTTGGCGCTATAGCAGTCGATTAACTTCCTCTCTGGAGCTGTTTGAAGACGTTAGACATTACCTCTCAGAGTCTGCTCAAGTTAAGTTAATTCCCCTTGTCTGTCTAACTTTTTATCTTTAGTTTACAGTGGGGCCTGACCAGTGCACATCTCACCCCTCCCTATTCAGGGCTTAGCTCTAGGGAGATACAGGGCTTAGGTTTCCTGCTCAGCGATTGGTCAAGAATCAATTTAGGGACGGTAGGGCAGGCAGGGTGTTATTAGAACTGCCTAGGGGTCTCCATTCACCATTTCCCTAGTGTCTGGGCTTCCCCTCATCCCTTCATGTTGCACTTAGTCTTTGCCACACTGTGCGTGACATTATCACCGGCCGTGCATATTTAAGAAAAAAAAACCTGTGGTTTTATTTGTGTATGTTTTTTTTCATCGGGCATGTTTTTTTTAACCTTTTCTTCCTTGGTTATGGATCCGGTTGCAAGGCTGGCAGAGCAGCTACGCCGTTTGTCTCTGGAGGTGACTGACCTCCACCATGAGCTTCTCCAGCAGCAACAGCAGCTTCAGGTCACTAATGTTGGAGTCTCTGAAGGTAGGCCCATCCACATGGAACCCAAGGTTGCCCTCCCGGACAGGTTTTCTGGAGGTAGAGACATGATTTAGTTTTTAATGAAGCTTGCAAACTATTTTAAGCTTTGCCCTCACTCCTCCGGAAATGAGGAGCAGCGAGTTGGCATTGTGATTTCTCTGCTGTAAGGAGATCCTCAATCCTGGGCTTTATTTTTGCCACAGGATTTGCTTTATCTACAGTCTGTGGAAGGATTTTTGGGCTCTAGCCCTTATCTGTGATGATCCTGACTGAGTCGCCTTGGCTTAGTCCAGGTTGCGTCACATTCAGCAAGGGAATCACTCCAAATTCTGCAGTTTGGCAATTGATGCTAAATGGAATGACACATCTCTCAGAAGCCAATTTATTCAGGGCCTTACTGAAAGGTTGAAGGATGCTTTGGCAGCGTATGAAACCCCTGGGTCCTTGGAGGCTGTTATGTTGTTGGCTATTCGCGTTGATAGACGCCTTCGGGATCGGTGGGTAAGATCACATTCTCCGGAGCCTCTTTTTCAGGGTATTGTCCCTTTGCCAGTGGAGCAGTCTAGCGGTGAACAAGTTCTGGGGAAGGTGTAGGAACCTATGCAGTTAGGGGTGCCTGTGCATCGTGCATTTCCCCGGAGATTCACAAAAAGAAGGGAGTGTTTTTTTTTGTGTGGAAAAAGGGACATTTTATTGGGGCCTGTCTTTTGTGGCATAAGCAAAAGGAGACTCGTTTAACCCTCGGTAGTCTGGAGTTGATTAAGCCCCATAGAATGTAAGTCCGCAAGGACAGGGTCCTCTCCCCTCTGTACCAGTCTGTCACTGTAAACTTGTTTACTGTAAATGTTATCTATAACGCTGTATGTAACCCCTTTCTCATGTACAGCACCATGGAATAATGGTGCTATATAAATAAATAATAATAATAAGCAAGGAGTGCATTTATTTTCAAGCTGCAGTTCCCGGTTTGTCCTCCTGACAGCAGGGGTGGTGCTAGAGAGCAAAACCGAGGAGATTTCTGTGTTTGTTAACAGTGGAGCTGGAGTCAGTAAGATTGATGCGGAGTTTGCTAGAACTAATCGGGCTGGCTTGCTGTACTTTAATTAAGCCTATTCCCATCTTCGCTATCAATTCAGCGCTACTTGAACAGAAAGCTCTGACTCAGATTGTACATAATGTAAGACTGAGAGTGGGGTTGATTCATTGTGAGATAATTCCTTGCTATGTCCTGGACGGTCTTCCCACCCCAATTGTATTGACTCTTCCCTGGTTGGTGAAGCATAATTCGTTGGATTGGCAAACCAGGGAGATCATTGAGTGGGGGGATTACTGCCATGAGAACTATTTAAGGATTTAATTGCGGAAAGTCTGGAGAAGGGACATATCCGACCCTCATCTTCGCCCGTGCCGGCAGGGTTCTTCTTTGTGATGAAAAAAAGATGGTGGTCTACGTCCATGTTTAGATTTTCGCAAATTAAATCAGATTACCATCCAAGCTCCATACTCTCTTCCTCTGATTCTGGATCTGTTCAGCCAGGTTGTAGGAGCTAAGATGTTCTCCAAGTTGGGTTTAAGGGGGGCCTACAAACTGGTCAGATTCAAAGAAGGGGATGAATGTAAGACATCGTTCAATACCCCTGAGGGTCATTTCGAGAGTCCGGTCACGCCTTTCGGTCTGACCAATGCACCTGTGGTATTCCAACATTTCATTAATGATATTTTCCCTCATTTGGTGGGCAGGTTCGTAGTGGTCTATCTGGACGATAATTTGGTTTACTCACCTGATTTTGAGACACATTGGGGGAATGTTAAACAGGTGCTGCAAATATTAAGGGATAACAAACTATATGCCAAACTAGAAAAATGTGTTTTCGTCGTCCAGGAGGTGCTGTTTTTGGGATAACTGTTGTCAATTTTCGGTTTTCGGATGGATCCTGAGAAGGTCCGTGTTGCCCTTGATTGGGACCATTCCGAGAACCTGAAGGCTCTGCAACGTTTTCTGGGCTTTACTAATTTTTACCGGAAATGTATCTAAAATGATTCAGTAATTGTGAAACCCCTTACTGACATGACAATGAAGGGATCTGATTTTTCCAAATGGTTGGATGCTGCACTGCAGGCTTTTTCCTCCCTAAAGAGTTGTTTTGCCATTGCCCCTATACTCTGTCAACCCAATGTTTACCAACCCTTTGCTGTGGAGGTTGATGTGTCCAAGGTTGGGGTTGGGGCTGTATTGTCTCAGGGTCAATACCCTGTGTTAGGGCTGGCGGAACGCACCAAATAATTAGAAAGAAGGTATGAGGTGCTTTCGCAGCCCGGGGTCCACCGTGCAGAGATGGAACCTGCTGCTGAGAAACGACGGACTATATGGCGTACAATGTGGATAAACACATGGGTTAACTTCACCCTGTATGAAGGAAGCGAACCCTGTTGCGCCACAGGGCTGCGTACTGCACAAAGAGCGCGAGCAAGGAATTACAGAACTCTATCCCAGGACACAGGATTAGAGTTTGTGTAGACCTCTTGCGCTCAACACCACAATTGGGGTATCAGAGTAATTGAAAAAGTAACTTATATGCACAAGAGTGCATGCTGTGCCACACTGGTGGACACCACTAACCACCCAGACTTGGGTCAGGAAAGCACTTTAATAGCGCACGGTGCCGCACTGGCGGTCACAGCAATTAGACGCAGTTTCGTGTGTTTTTGTGCTGATAGCTCAGCTGGGCGCTAGATAGCAGACATCCACCTTATGCGAGCAGTCATATACAAGGGAGGGGATGATTAAAGAACGACTTGCACTCATCAACACACACACATTTTCAAATGTACACTAGCGCATGCAAACCTTTTATAGCGGCAGTGCTACAAGACCTTCCAGATGGACCAATAGGAGCCGCAACAGGACCTGAGCATGTGACCCCCGACCTCCAATGGGAGGTCGTCCCGTGGGCATACACAGTATGGGAAAAGCAGGACTTAGTCCCAGAAAGACCTGCTCGCTGCTGAACATTGCTGGCTACAAGGACAGAGCCTGGAAGGGTAGTAGTAACCAGTCGTCCAGTATCAGCCTGAGCTAGATGCTTGGACCGATGTCTCCGCTGAGCAGACTCCACTGCAGCTGGAGAAGAATGGGAGACCGCAGTGGAAATGGTTCGAGATTTCCCCTGTGCAGAGGTGGGAACTCGACACCTAACACCCTGGTAAATGGTGTCCATGCGCTTTCTTTTCTAAAAAATTGTCTTTAGCTGAGAGAAGTTATGACGTGGGTAATAGGGAGCTTTTGGCAATTAAATTGGCGACATTAGTTGGAGGGGGCTGTTCATCCTATTACTGTTATCACTGACCATAAGAACCTCTCATATCTTCAATTGGCTAAACATCTCAACCCTAGGCAAGCTAGATGGGGTTGGTTGTCGTGTTTCCGCCTGTGCACAAGGGGAATCTCGAACCATCTCCGCTGCAGTCTCCCATTCTTCTCCTGCCACAGTGGAGCCTATTCAACCGAGATGTCGGTCCCATCGTCTGGCTCAGCCTGATTCGGTGCGGATGATTACTGCTGCTTTTCCAAGCTCAACCATTGTAGCCAGTACTGGTCAGTGGCGAGCAGACGTCTCTGGGACTAAGTCCTGCTTTTCCCTTCTGAGCATACCCAGGGTTAAGGTACCTTCACACTCAGCAACTTTACAACGAGAACGACAACGATCTGTGACATTGCAGCGTCCTGGATAGCGATCTCGTTGTGTTTGACATGCAGCAGCGATCAGGATCCCGCTGTGCCATCGCTGGTCGGAGCTAGAAGTCCAGAACTTTATTTGGTTGTCAGGTCGGCGTGTATCCTCATGTTTCACAGCAATGTTTTTACATGGAGCCAACAACCAGGGAGAACGATAAGTGAGTCGCCGTTACGTCACTGGATCGCTCCTGCATCGTTCTGGTGTTGCTGTGTTTGACGTCTCTACAGCGACCTAAACAGCGACGCTGCAGCGATCAGCTCGTTGTCTATATCGCTGCAGCGTCGCTGAGTGTGACGGTACCTTAAGACCTCTCATTGGAGGTCGAAGGTCACATGCTCAGGTACTGCAGCAGATGCCATTGGTCCTCTAGGAAGGTCCTGAAGTTGCTCAGGTACTATAGCAGCTCCCATTGGTCCTCTAGGAAGGTCCTGAAGTTGCTGCAGCTATAAAAGGTTTGCATGGCTCAGCGCCAGTGTGGTCATGCTTGCATGTGGTCAGGGTTTGTCTGAAATAAGCCCCTAGAACACTGGCACCTCCAGTGAGGAGTTTGTGTATGTGGATTCAGGGTTTGGCTGAAATAAGCCCCTAGAATATCGACACCTTCGGTGAGGAGTTTTGTGTGTGCTATGCTGCCTGCATGACCACTGTCGGCTGTATTAGGTAGCTGTTCCCCTGTGAGGTTAACAGGGCACAGCGTTCTCTTTCTCAAGCGAATCTGTGAAGTAACAGAGTTCGTTTATACCGCCATATAGTACTGTCTTTTACTAGCATCAGGTTCTCTCCTGCACGGTGGACCCCGGGTTGCGAACGCACCTACTACTCAATATATATACACTCGGTGCGTTCCACCATCCGTAACAGATGGTCCCTGTTTTTTAGTAGGTTCAATTTTGTTGTCACTTTCCATCCAGGGGTCAAAAATGTCAAGGCTGATGCTTTGTCCCGGAGCTTCCCTGGTGGTGCTGACCATGAGAACCCTGCCCTGATTTTGCTGAAGGGGGTAGTCATTTTGGCTTTGTACCCTGAGCTGAAGGGTGAGGTGTTGGAGGCCCAGGGGGATGCCATTGCCTCCTACCCTTCAGGAAGGCTATTTGTACCATCCAATCTGTGCCGCAAAGTAATTAAGGAACATCACGACTCTCCTTGCTGGTCATACAGATGGTAAAGCAACAGCAGACTTCATTTCTCATCATTTTTAGTGGCTGGGGTGTTACATCAGAATATGGTTGAACACATATCTGCTTGTAGTATCTGCGCGCATTCTAAAGTATCGCATACCAGTCTGTCTGGTACTCTTCTGTGGTTTTGGTGGTTGTAGATCAGTTCAATAAAATGGTTCACTTCATGGTATTACAAGCACTTCCGAATGCCAAGACTCTTGCTCAGGTGTTTATAAATGAGATAATGAAGCTTCACGGGGTTTCCTCCTATGTGGTGTCAGATCGGGGGACCCAGTTTGTCTCCAAGTTCTGGAGTGTTCTGTTCTCAACTGAGGGTGCAGCTGTCCTTTTGCTCTGCCTTCCATCCCCAGTCGAATGGACAGACCTAGTGATTTAATCAGAATTTGGAGACCTCCCTCCCTTTTGTCTCCAAAAATCAGGGGGATTGTGCATCCCACTTACCGCTGGCAGAAATTGCTATAAATAATCATTGTCAAGAGCCTACTGGCAGGTCACTGTTTTTTGGTGCATACAGTTATCATCCACAGTTTGGTACTTATAGAGGGGGAGGTGCTTTGGGAGTTCCTGAAGAGGAACATTTTGCTTTGTTGCTCTCCTCAGTTTTGCAGGGGGGGGGGGGGGGGTTTCTGAGTAATTTGAAGATCATGGGAGACAGGTACAAACAAATGGTTGACAGAAAGAGCTTGCCAGGTCTGACCTGAATGTGAATGACTTTCTGTGGTTGTCTACCAGGAATATTAAGTTGAAGGTTACCTCCTGGAATTTGGGACCTAGATTTATTGGTCCCTATAAAATAACCGCCATCATTAACCCAGCAGCGCTTCTTCTTGAGCTACCTCAGACCCTTAGGATCCACAATGTCTTTCATGGGTCTCTGCTCAAGAAATATGTGGATACTTTTGAGACCTCACCCCTACCCCACCCCTAATAATGGTTGATGGTAATCTGGAGTTTCAGATTTCAAGGATTGTATATTCTCGTCTCCACCATCATTCCTACAATAATTAGTGCACTGGAAGGGTTATGGTCCAGAGGAAAGGATGTGGGTTTCAGCATAAGAGGTGAATGCTCCCAGGCTGGTTCGTTCACTCCACAACTCTTATCCTGAGAAACCTGGTCCTGAGGCCACTTGCAGAAGGGGGGTACTGTTACGGGTGTGTCAAATGCAACAAAATGTCACTCTGCATCTGGCTGCCAAAGGTCTCTGCGCTTGGCATTACAGACGCCGGCTTAATCCTTGTGACTCTTGGACCCAGCGACAACCTCCCTCCACCTCTAGTTGACACACCTGAACCTGAGTATTTATAAATCCCCAGTCTGCTGCAGAGAGTCGCCGGTGATATTTACATTTTTCCCTTTTGAAGCCTTGGAGAAAAAGCTGTTTGAGGACATTTGGTGTTACCTCTCTGAATTTGCTCAAGCTAAGTTCATTCCCCTTGTCTGTCTACCTTTTTGTCTTTAGTTTACAGTGGGGACTGACCAGTGCACATTTCACTCCCTCCCTATCCAGGGCTTAGCTCTATGGAGATAGAGTGCTAAGGTTTCCTGTTTGGCGATCGGTGAGGAACCAATTTAGGGACGTTCGGGCTAGGAGTCTCCACTCACCCCTTCCCTATTTTCTGGGCTTCCTTCCTCTCATTCCTTCGTGTTGCACTTAGCCTTTCCTACACTGTGCATGACAATACCATAAGGGCAAGATGAGGCAATAACTAATTATTGAAAAATACACAAATAAGGCAATAGATACATATAATAAGGACAAGACAAAAGACATGAAACATACAACATAAAACAAATACACTACGTGCAGACTTATTAAGCAAGTTGTATTTTGATCACATGATACTTTTTATACATGTTGTCCTACTCCAAGCTGTACAGGCTTGAGAGCCAACTACCACTTAAGTAAATCAGGTGATGTGCATCTCTGTAATGAGGAGGGGTGTTGTCTAATGACATCAGAACCCTATATAAGGTGTGCTTAAGTATTAGGCAACTTTCTTTCCTTTGGCAAAATGGGTCAGAAGAGAGATTTGACGGGCTCTGAAAAGTCCAAAATTGTGAGATATCTTGCAGAGGGATGCAGCAGTGTTGAAATTGCCAAACTTTTGAAGCGTGATCACCGAACAATCAAGTGTTTAATGGCATATAGCCAACAGGATCGCAAGAAGCGTGTTGGGCAAAAAAGGCGCAAAATAACAACTGCCCATGAATTGAGGAAATTCAAGCGTGAAGCTGCTAAGATGCCATTTGCCACCAGTTTTGCCATATTTCAGACCTGCAACATTACTGGAGTAACAAATAGCACAAGGTGTACGATACTCAGGGACAAGGCCAAGGTAAGCAAGGCTGAAAAACGACCACCTCTGAACAAGAAACATAAGATAAAACGTCAAGACTGGTGTTATGATCTGGTGATTAAGGAGCGACATGCGTCTAGCTCTGAGCAGGTGGCAACTATACTGACCGCAGTCCCTAAGCTCAACACAACACTAGAAGCAGCCGTGGAATGCTCCTAACTCTACCTAGGCATCTCGTCACAGCCTAAGAGCTAACTACCCCTAAAGATAGAAGCAGGAAAACTATCTTGCCTCAGAGAAAATCCCCAAAGGATAGATTAGCCCCCCACAAATAATGACTGTGAGAGGAGAAGAAAATTACATACGTAGTATGAAACAAGATTTAGCACAGGAGGCCACTTCTAGCTAGATAGAAAATAGTACAGGACAGAACGCTGTGCGGTCAGTAATGAAAACTAGAAAAAGTCCACTGCAGAGAAATGCAAAAATCTCCACACCTGACTAAAGGTGTGGAGGGCAAAGTCTGCTGCCCAGAGCTTCCAGCTTAGCTGAATAGATCCATACTGAAAAGCTGGACAAATGAACAAAAACAAGAAAGTGCTGAACAACAAGTCCACAACAAGAGAACCGCAAAAGCACAAGCAAGGACTTAGCTTTGATGAACTGGTCAGAGAGTCAGGAAAGTCCTAAGAGCAATGACTCCAGGCAGGAACAATTGACAACTGGCATTGAATGAGGGATAAGGCCAGACTAATATAGCTGAGCCAGAAAGACGATCAGTGAAAACAGCTGCTGAAGCTAAATCCAAGAAGCAGCCATACCACTAAAAACCACAGGAGGGAGCCAAAGAGCAGAACTCACAAAAATGCCACTAACAACCACCGGAGGGAGCCCAAGAGCGGAATTCACAACAGTACCCCCCTTTAAGGAGGGGTCACCGAACCCTCACCAGATCCCCCAGGCCGATCAGGATGAGCCAAATGAAAAGCACGAACCAAATCGGCGGCATGAACATCAGAGGCAACAACCCAAGAATTATCCTCCTGGCCATAACCCTTAGGGTATGTGCACACGATGCAGATTTAGTGCAGAACTGCTGCAGATTTTTCTGCAGCAGAAACGCTGCAGAACTGCACTGTGATCACAGTACAATGTAAATCAATGGGAAAAAAAAAAAGCTGTGCACATGGTGCAGAAAAATCTGCGCAGAAACGCTGCAGTTTTCAAAGAAGTGCCTGTCACTTCTTTTGTGCAGTTCTGCAGCGTTTCTGCACCCCTCTATAATAGAAATCTGCAGGTGCGTTTTTGATGCGTTTTTCATGCGTTTTTGATGCGTTTTTGATGCGTTTTTCATGCGTTTTTTGTGCAGATTTGTGCTCAAAAAACGCATCAAAAACGCATCAAAAACGCATAAAAAACGCATAAAAAACGCACCTGCAGATTCTGCCAGGAGATGCAGATTTAGTGCAGAACTGCAGCAGATTTTTCTGCACTAAATCTGCATCGTGTGCACATACCCTTACACTTGACAAGATACTGAAGCTTCCGCCTCGAAAAACGAGAATCCAAAATTTTCTCAACCACATATTCCAACTCCCCCTCAACCAACACCGGGGCAGGAGGATCAACAGATGGAACAACGGGCACCACATATCTCCGCAACAAAGATCTATTGAAAACATTGTGGATGGCAAAAGAGGCTGGAAGGGCCAAACGAAAAGACACAGGATTGATAATCTCAGAAATCTTATAAGGACCAATAAACCGAGGCTTGAACTTAGGGGAAGAGACCTTCATAGGAACATGACGAGAGGACAACCAAACCAAATCCCCCACACGAAGCCGAGGACCAACACACCGACGGCGGTTAGCAAAACGCTGAGCCTTTTCCTGGGACAACGTCAAATTGTCTACCACATGAGTCCAAATCTGCTGTAACCTGTCCATCACAGAATCAACACCAGGACAATCAGAGGTCTCAACCTGCCCTGAAGAAAAACGAGGATGGAAACCAAAATTACAAAAGAAAGGCGAAACCAAAGTAGCCGAACTGGCCCGATTATTAAGGGCAAACTCGGCCAACGGCAAGAAAGTCACCCAATCATCCTGATCAGCAGACACAAAGCATCTCAAATAGGTTTCCAAGGTCTGATTAGTTTGCTCAGTTTGGCCATTGGCCTGAGGATGGAACGCCGAAGAAAAAGACAAATCAATACCCATCCTAGCACAAAAGGCCCGCCAAAACCTGGACACAAACTGGGAACCTCTGTCAGACACAATATTCTCCGGAATGCCATGCAAACTAACCACATGCTGTAAAAACAATGGAACCAAATCAGAGGAGGAAGGCAATTTAGGCAAAGGTACCAAATGGACCATTTTAGAGAACCGGTCACAAACCACCCAGATAACAGACATCCTCTGGGACACAGGAAGATCCGAAATAAAATCCATGGAAATATGCGTCCAAGGCCTCTTCGGGATGGGCAAAGGCAAAAGCAACCCACTAGCGCGGGAACAGCAAGGCTTGGCTCGAGCGCAAGTCCCACAGGACTGCACAAAAGCACGGACATCGCGCGACAAGGAAGGCCACCAAAAGGACCTAGCAACCAAATCTCTGGTACCAAAAATCCCAGGATGACCAGCCAACACTGAACAATGGACCTCAGAAATCACCTTACTCGTCCATCTATCAGGAACAAACAGCTTCCCCACTGGACAGCGGTCAGGCCTATCAACCTGAAATTCCTGAAGCACCTGCCGCAAATCAGGGGAGATAGCAGAAAGAATCACCCCTTCCTTAAGAATGCCAACCGGCTCAAGGACTCCAGGAGAATCCGGCAAAAAACTCCTAGAGAGGGCATCCGCCTTAACCTTCTTAGATCCTGGAAGATACGAGACCACAAAATCAAAACAGGAGAAAAACAGGGACCACTGAGCCTGTCTAGGGTTCAGCCGCTTGGCCGACTCAAGGTAAATCAAATTCTTATGATCGGTCAAGACCATAATGCGGTGCTTGGCTCCCTCAAGCCAATGTCGCCACTCCTCAAATGCCCACTTCATAGCCAACAACTCCCGATTGCCGACATCATAATTGCGTTCCGCAGGCGAAAACTTTCGGGAAAAGAAGGCACATGGCTTCATCAAGGAACCATCAGAATTCCTCTGTGACAAAACGGCCCCTGCCCCAATCTCAGAAGCGTCAACCTCAACCTGAAAAGCAAGAGAAACATCCGGTTGACGCAACACAGGGGCAGAAGTAAATCGGCGTTTAAGCTCCTGAAAGGCCTCAACAGCCTCAGAGGACCAATTAGTCACATCAGCGCCTTTCTTCGTCAAATCGGTCAGGGGTTTAACCACACTAGAGAAGTTGGCAATGAAACGGCGATAAAAATTAGCAAAGCCCAAAAATTTCTGAAGGCTCTTCACAGATGTGGGTTGAATCCAGTCATGAATGGCTTGGACCTTAACAGGATCCATTTCTATAGACGAAGGAGAAAAAATAAACCCCAAAAAAGAGACCTTCTGAACTCCAAATAGGCACTTAGACCCCTTCACAAATAGAGCATTATCACGAAGGATCTGGAATACCATCCTGACCTGCTTCATATGAGACTCCCAATCATCGGAATAAATCAAAATATCATCCAAATACACAATCAAGAATTTGTCAAGATAATTGCGGAAAATATCATGCATGAAAGACTGTAACACAGATGGAGCATTAGAGAGCCCAAATGGCATCACAAGGTATTCAAAATGGCCTTCGGGCGTATTAAATGCAGTCTTCCATTCGTCACCCTGTTTAATACGAACAAGATTATATGCCCCTCGAAGGTCAATCTTGGTAAACCAACTAGCCCTCTTAATCCTAGCAAACAAATCAGAGAGCAAAGGTAAAGGGTATTGGAATTTGACCGTGATCTTATTAAGAAGGCGATAATCAATACAGGGTCTTAAGGAGCCATCCTTCTTGGCAACAAAAAAGAATCCCGCTCCCAATGGTGACGAAGACGGCCGAATATGCCCCTTCTCTAAAGACTCCTTAACATAGCTCCGCATGGCGGCATGCTCTGGCACAGACAGGTTGAAAAGTCGGCCCTTAGGGAACTTACAGCCAGGAATCAATTCAATAGCACAATCCCAGTCAATATGTGGAGGAAGGGAACTGGACTTGGGCTCATCGAATACATCCTGGAAATCTAACAAAAATTCAGGAACATCAGAAGAGGGGGAAGAGGAAATTGACATCAAAGGAACATCACTATGTACTCCTTGACAACCCCAACTAGTCACAGACATTGATTTCCAATCCAGCACTGGATTGTGTACTAGTAACCATGGAAAACCCAGTACAACAACATCATGTAAATTATGCAACACCAGAAAACGGCAATCTTCCTGATGTGCAGGAGCCGTGTACATAGTCATCTGCGTCCAGTACTGAGGTTTATTCTTGGCCAATGGTGTAGCATCAATACCCCTCAAGGGTATGGGACTCTGCAAAGGCTGCAAAGAAAAACCACAGCGCCTAGCGAATTCTAAGTCCATTAAGTTCAGAGCAGCGCCTGAATCCACAAATGCCATGACAGAAAAAGATGACAATGAGCAAATCAGGGTCACAGACAGGAGAAACTTAGGTTGCACAGTACTAATGGTAACAGATCTAGCGACCCTCTTAATACGCTTAGGGCAATCAGAAATAGTATGAGCAGAATCACCACAGTAAAAACACAGCCCATTCTGACGTCTGTATCCCCTCTGTTCCGCTCTAGTCAAAATCCTATCACATTGCATGGGCTCAGGACTTTGCTCAGAGGACACTGCCATATGGTGCACCACTTTGCGTTCGCGCAGGCGCCGATCAATCTGAATGGCCAGAGACATAGATTCGCTCAAACCAACAGGCGTGGGAAACCCCACCATAAAATCTTTAAGGGCTTCAGAAAGACCCTTTCTGAAAATTGCTGCCAGAGCCTCCTCATTCCATTTAGTGAGCACAGACCATTTTCTAAATTTCTGGCAGTATAATTCTGCGGCTTCCTAACCTTGACACAGGGCCAACAGTGTTTTCTCAGCATGCTCTACAGAGTTAGGTTCATCATACAATAATCCGAGCGATTGAAAAAATGCATCTACATTAAACAATGCCGGATTCCCTGGCTCAAGTGAGAATGCCCAGTCCTGAGGGTCGCCACGCAGAAGAGAAATCACTATCTTTACTTGCTGAATGGGGTCACCAGATGAACGGGGTTTCAGAGCAAAGTTCAAAAACTTAGATCTATTCCCGTAAAACAAATCCGGAGTAGGAATTATAGGCTCTAAGGCCGGAGTCTGAACCACATAATCAATTCAAAAAACATTTCGAACCACATAATCTTGAATACTCTGTATTCTTGCAGCAAGCTGATCCACACGAGAAAACAAACCCTGAACATCCATGCCTGCATCCAAATCCCGAATCACCCAGAGATCAAGAGGAAGGAAAAAGACAAAACAAACTAAAGAAAAAAAAATGGCTCAGAACTCTTTTTCTCTTCCTTCTTTTGAGAGGCATTCAGCTCATTTTTGGCCAATTGTGTTGTTATGATCTGGTGATTAAGGAGCGACATGCGTCTAGCTCTGAGCAGGTGGCAACTATACTGACCGCAGTCCCTAAGCTCAACACAACACTAGATGCAGCCGTGGAATGCTCCTAACTCTACCTAGGCATCTCGTCACAGCCTAAGAGCTAACTACCCCTAAAGATAGAAGCAGGAAAACTATCTTACCTCAGAGAAAATCCCCAAATGATAGATTAGCCCCCCACAAATAATGACTGTGAGAGGAGAAGGAAATTACATACGTAGTATGAAACAAGATTTAGCACAGGAGGCCACTTCTAGCTAGATAGAAAATAGTACAGGACAGAACGCTGTGCGGTCAGTAATAAAAACTAGAAAAAGTCCACCGCAGAGAAATGCAAAAATCTCCATACCTGACTAAAGGTGTGGAGGGCAAAATCTGCTACCCAGAGCTTCCAGCTTATCTGAATAGATCCATACTGAAAAGCTGGACAAATGAACAAAAAAAAGAAAGTGCTGAACAACAAGTCCACAACAAGAGAACCGCAAAAGCACAAGCAAGGACTTAGCTTTGATGAACTGGTCAGAGAGTCAGGAAAGTCCTAAGAGCAATGACTCCAGGCAGGAACAATTGACAACTGGCATTGAATGAGGGATAAGGCCAGACTAATATAGCTGAGCCAGAAAGACGATCAGTGAAAACAGCTGCTGAAGCTAAATCCAAGAAGCAGCCATACCACTAAAAACCACAGGAGGGAGCCAAAGAGCAGAACTCACAAAAATGCCACTAACAACCACCGGAGGGAGCCCAAGAGCGGAATTCACAACAGACTGGGCCAAGAAATATCTTAAGGCTACTTTCACACTAGCGTCGGAATCTCCCCGTCGCAATGCGTCGGGGAGAGATTCCGACGCTAGCGTTTAGCGCATTGCACAATGGAGGCAGCGGATGCATTTCTCCGGTGCATCCGCTGCCCCATTGTAAGGTGCGGGGAGGTGGGGGCGGAGTTCCGGCCGCGCATGCGCGGTTGGAAAAAACGGTCCGTCAGGAGCAAAAAACGTTACATGTAGCATTTTTTGCTCCCGACGGTCCGCAGAAGCACGACGCATCCGTCGCTCGACAGATGCGACGTGTGGCAATCCGTCGCAAATGCGTCGTCAATACAAGTCTATGGGGAAAAAACGCATCCTGCAAGCACTTTTGCAGGATGCGTTTTTTCTGCAAAACGACGCATTGTGACGGATTGCAGAAAACGCTAGTGTGAAAGTAGCCTTAGACTGACTTTTCAAAGGTTTTATGGACTGATGAAATGAGAGTGACTCTTGATGGGCCAGATGGATGGGCCAGAGGCTGGATCAGTAAAGGGCAGAGAGCTCACTCCAACTCAGACGCCAGCAAGGTGGAGGTGGGGTACTGGTATGGCCTGGGATCATTAAAGATGAACTTGTGGGACCTTTTCGGGTTGAGGATGGAGTGAAGCTCAACTCCCAGACCTACTGGCAGTTTCTGGAAGACAACTTCTTCAAGCAGTGGTACAGGCAGAATTCGGTATCGTTCAAGAAAAACATGATTTTCATGCAGGACAATGCTCCATCACATGCCTACAACTACTCCACAGCGTGGCTGGCCAGTAGAGGTCTCAAAGAGGAAAAAATAATGACATGGCCCCCTTGTTCACCTGATCTGAGCCCCATAGAGAACCTGTGGTCCCTCATAAAATGTGAGATCTACAGGGAGGGAAAACAGTACACCTCTCGGAACAGTGTCTGGGAGGTTGTGGTGGCTGCTGCACGCAATGTTGGATGTAAACAGATCAAGTAACTGACAGAATCTATGGATGGAAGGCTGCTGAGTGTCATCATAAAGAAAGGTGGCTATATTCGTCACTAATTGTTTTGGTTTTGCATGTCATAAATGTTTATTTCTAAATTTTGTGCAGTTAAAGTGGTTTACCTGGTGAAAATAAACAAGTGAGATGGGATTATATTTGGTTTTTATTAAGTTGCCTAATAATTCTGCACAGCAATAGTCACCTGCACAAACAGATATCCTCCTAAGATAGCCAATTCTAAAAAAACCACTCCAACTTCCAAAAATATTAAGCTTTTGATATTTATGAGTCTTTTGGGTTGATTGAGAACATAGTTGTTGATCAATAATAAAAATAATCCTCTAAAATACAACTTGCCTAATAATTCTGCACGCAGTGTACACATAAAGACACAAACAAAGCAAAGCAGAAAATGAAAATCAGAAAGCCAAAAAACAACAAAGTACTCAGTGCAAAGTGTGCAAATGCAATAATTAATAGACACCAAATAAACAATGCTGTAATTGAGGCTGTTTAGAAGTAGTAAAAGATATTTTCTTATTTTGGCCAGCATATAAAGAGAAAAAAGTTATTTGAAAAAAGTAAATAAGTACAACTGGTTTGTCACATCGTTCAACCCTCCTATAAGAGATGGGACCGGACTAGAGAAGCCTAAATAGCCTTTAGATGTTACAGAGTTCTCCAGTTTGAATATCCATATGGACCCAAGTTTCAAAAGATCATTGGCATAGTCAAAACACTGAAAATTTAATTGACTTTTTTGTAGACCCACTACCTTAAAGCCCTTGGATTTACCTGCAGGTTCATGTAGAAAATGTGATGCCACAGTAGAGAGCGTTTTGCCCTTACTTAAGTCCTAAATACAACTCAAAAGAGGCATTCAAGTATATACCACCACCTAAATGAAAAAAAGCAGATCACAGACATGGCACAAAACTAAAGTAATTTCAAATGGCAACTTTCTGGCTTTAAGAAACACTAAAAGAAATCAAGAACACAAAATGTGGTAGTCAGTTCAGGTTCCTTTTTTTAACCAAGCATAGGGTAAAAATTATGGATTCACTCAATTATGAGGGAAAAAATTATGGAATCATGAAAAACAAACAAACAAAAAACACTCTAAAAGATCACTAGTAGGGTTGAGCGAAACGGGTCGAACATTTTCAAAAGTCGCCGACTTTTGGCGAAGTCGAGTTTCATGAAACCCGATCCGACCCCTGTGCGTGGTCGGCCATGCGGTACGCGACTTTCGCGCCAAAGTCGCGTTTCAATGACGCGAAAAGCGCCATTTCTCAGCCAATGAAGGTAAACGCAGAGTGTGGGCAGCATGATGACATAGGTCCTGGTCCCCACCATCTTAGAGAAGGGCATTGCAGTGATTGGCTTGCTGTCTGCGGCGTCACAGGGGCTATAAAGGGGAGTTCCCGCCGACCGCCATGTTACTGCTGCTGATCTGAGCTTAGGGAGAGGTTGCTGCCGCTTCGTCAGAAGCAGGGATAGCGTTAGGCAGGGTCCATTAACCATAAAACCGCTTGTGCTGTAGCGATTTCCACTGCCCAACACCACCTTCGGTGTGCAGGGACAGTGGAAGCTCCTTTTTTTTTTTTTTTCCTCAGCGCTGTAGCTCATTGGGCTGCCCTAGAAGGCTCCCTGATAGCTGCATTGCTGTGTGTACGCCGCTGTGCAAACCAACTGCTTTTTTCAAAGCACAAATCCTCTTGTTCCTTCCTTTCTGCACAGCTATCTTGTTTGTTTGTCCACACTTTTTATTTAATTTGTGCATCAGTCCACTCCTTATTGCTGCCTGCCATACCTGGCTGAGATTACTGCAGGGAGATAGTAATTGAAGGACAGTTCCTTTTTTTTTTTTTTTTGTGGGAGATTAAGATTGACATTTCTGCTAGAGTGCCATCTCTGTCTGTGTCATCTCTCACTCAGTGGGCCATAGAAAGCCTATTTATTTTTTTGCTTGATTTGGGTTCCAAAATCTACCAGAAAAAATCACAACATCAATCAGTGGGAGAAAAATATTGGCCTCAGGGCTTGTGTGCCACTCCTTACTCCTGTGTGTGCCATCTCTCACTCAGTGGGCCATAGAAAGCCTATTAATTTTTTTGCTTGATTTGGGTTCTAAATTCTACCTGAAAAAATCAATAAATCAATCAGTGGGAGATTAATATTGGCCTTTGGGCTTGTGTGCCAGTCCTAAGCGTGCCATCTCTCTCTCTCAGATAGTGGGCCATAGAAAGCCTATTTTTTTATTATTTTATTGGGTTTATAAATTTTCCCTGGAAAAAAAAAAAAAGTGGGAGATTAATATTGGCCTCTGGGCTTGTGTGCCAGTCCTGAGCGTGCCATCTCTCTCACAAATAGTGGGCCATAGAAAGCCTATTTATTTTTTTGGTTGATTTGGGTTCATAATTCTACCTGAAAAAATCAATCAATCAATCAGTGGGAGATTAATATTGGCCTTTGGGCTTGTGTGCCAGTCCTAAGCGTGCCATCTCTCTCTCTCAGATAGTGGGCCATAGAAAGCCTATTTATTATTTTTTTTTTTATTGGGTTTATAAATTTTCCCTGGAAAAAAAAAAAATGGGAGATTAATATTGGCCTCTGGGCTTGTGTGCCAGTCCTGAGCGTGCCATCTCTCTCACAAATAGTGGGCCATAGAAAGCCTATTAATTTTTTTGCTTGATTTGGGTTCCAAAATCTACCAAAAAAAATCACTAAATCAATCAGTGGGAGATTAATATTGGCCTCTGGGCTTGTGTGCCACTCCTGACTCCTGTGAGCGTCATCTGTCACTCAGTGGGCCCTAGAAAGCCTATTTTTTGTTTTATTTGTTTTCTAAATTCTCCCTGAAAAAATCATTTTATTTTCTTTGGTTTCTAAATTATTCCTGAAAAAAATCATTTTTTTTGTATTTTTTTTTCTCTAAAGTCTCCCTGAAAAAAAAAAAAAAAAATCTGTGGGAGATTCATATTGCCCCTTCTGCTTGTGTGCCAGTCTTGACTCCTGGGTGTGCCATCTCTCTCTCTCTCCCCAATTGTGGGCCATAGAAAGCCTATTAATTTTTTTGCTTGATTTGGGTTCCAAAATCTACCAAAAAAAATAACTAAATCAATCGGTTGGAGATTAATATTGGCCTCTGGGCTTGTGTGCCACTCCTGACTCCTGTGTGCGTCCTCTCTCACTCAGTGGGCCCTACAAAGCCTTTTTTTTTTTTTTTTTTCCTAAATTCTCCCTGAAACAATCATTTCATTTTATTTGTTTTATAAATTCTTCTGTAAAAAATAATTTTTTTTTAATTTTTTTTTTTTCTGAAGTCTCCCTTTTAAAAAAAACAAACACAAATCAGTGGGAGATAAATATTTACATTTGCGCTTCAGTGACAGTCCTGCGTGTGTGCCATCTCATTTGTTGCCAACAACAACAGAGTGTGTAACATTGTGGCTGATTTTCGTTGTGGTCTCACCCACCTGTAAAGGGGTAGCTAAATCATACTGAAGTTATAGCTCACCGTGTAAGTTGTGTGACAGCAACAAATACCGTTCGTTTGGTAACGTTTTTAAAACAATGAGGAAGTCTGGTGGAAGAGGTCGTGGCCGGGGGCGTTCATTGTCAGCTGGTAATGAGGGTAGTGGTAGTGGTAGTGGAGCATCAGGTGGTCGTGGGAAAAAAAATATTGCACCTAAGTCTGGAGCTGTGGAGCCAGGTTCGTCGTCTGGCTACACAAGGCCTCAAACCCTCCCTTTTCTGGGAGTAGGAAAACCGCTTTTAAAGCCGGAGCATCAAGAGCAAGTTTTGGCTTATCTTGCTGACTCAGCCTCTAGCTCTTTTGCCTCCTCTCGTGAAACTGGTAAAAGTAAAAGCAGCGCGTCGTTAGTGGATGTTCACGGTCAGGGACAAGTCGCTTCCTTGTCCTCTTCAGCAAAAACAACAACAGAGAAGAATGCAGCAGGCGACACAACGGGTTACTCCATGGAGCTCTTTACACATACCGTCCCTGGCTTAGAAAGTGAAGCAGTTAACAGTCCATGCCCATTACAAGTTGAATCTGACATGGAGTGCACTGATGCACAGCCACAGCCAGACTACTATGCTGGTCCTTTGACTCAGACCACAACATTGCCCTCGCAGGGTGCTGATCAAGAATCAGACCCTGATGAGACTATGTTGCCCCATCACGAACGCTATACCACCGACCGACACGGTGACACAGACGAAGTTGCACATGAGCTACAAGAAGAGGTAATAGATGACCCAGTTCTTGACCCCGATTGGCAGCCATTGGGGGAACAGGGTGCAGGCGGCAGCAGTTCTGAAGCGGAGGAGGAGGGGCCGCAGCAGGCATCAACATCGCAACAGGTTCCATCTGCCGGGCCCGTATCTTGGCCAAAACGCGTGGCAAAGTCAAAACCTGTTGGAGGACAGCGTGGCCATCCGGTTAAAGTTCAGTCTGCAATGCCTGAAAAGGTATCCGATGCTAGAAAGAGTGCAGTCTGGCATTTTTTTAAACAACATCCAATTGATCAGCACAAAGTAATCTGTCAAAAATGTTCAACTACCTTAAGCAGAGGGCAGAATCTGAAAAGTCTCAATACAAGTTGCATGCATAGACATTTAACCACCATGCATTTGCAAGCTTGGACTAACTACCAAACGTCCCTTAAGGTTGTAGCACCCTCGGCCAATGAAGCTACTCATCAACGCAACATCCCTTCCGGCAGTGTAGGGCCACCATTTTCTGCACCACCTGCAGTATCTGTGCAGGTTTCTTTGCCAGGCCAAAGCAGTCAGGGTCAGGGAATCTCCAGTTTCGTAGTAGGAAACACTGCATCTAGGGCACCGGCGGCAACAATACCATCTCCCACCGTCTCTCAGTCTGCCATGTCCACCGGCACCCCCGCTAGTTCCACGATCTTCAGCTCTCCAGTCCAGCTCACCCTACATGAGACTATGGTTAGAAAAAGGAAGTACTTAGCCTCGCATCCGCGTACACAGGGTTTGAACGCCCACATAGCTAGACTAATCTCGTTAGAGATGATGCCCTACCGGTTAGTTGAAAGCCAAGCTTTCAAAGACCTGATGGACTACGCTGTACCACGCTACGAGCTACCCAGTCGACACTTTTTTTCCAGAAAAGCCATCCCAGCCCTCCACCAGCATGTTAAAGAGCGCATCGTCCATGCACTCAGGTAATCTGTGAGCACAAAGGTGCACCTGACAACAGATGCATGGACCAGTAGGCATGGCCAGGGACGTTACGTGTCCATCACGGCACACTGGGTAAATGTGGTGGATTCAGGGTCCACAGGGGACAGCAAGTTTGGGACAGTTCTGCCTAGCCCACGGTCTAGGAAACAGTTGGCTGTAGCCGTTCGCACCCCCTCCTCCTCCTCCTCCTCCTCGTCCTCCTGCAGAAGCGAGAGCTCGTCCACAGACCGCAGTCGCACAACCACTCCATCCGCAGCTGCCACTGTTGCACACCAGGTCTCCCATTATGGGGCAGCTACTGGCAAAGGTCAGCAGGCTGTATTGGCTATGAAGTGTTTGGGCGACAACAGACACACCGCGGAAGTTCTGTCCGAGTTCTTGCAGCAAGAAACGCAGTCGTGGCTGGGCACTGTAGATCTTGAGGCAGGCAAGGTAGTGAGTGATAACGGAAGGAATTTCATGGCTGCCATCTCCCTTTCCCAACTGAAACACATTCCTTGCCTGGCTCACACCTTAAACCTGGTGGTGCAGTGCTTCCTGAAAAGTTATCCGGGGTTATCCGACCTGCTCCTCAAAGTGCGTGGACTTTGCGCACATATCCGCCGTTCGCCTGTACACTCCAGCCGTATGCAGACCTATCAGCGTTCTTTGAACCTTCCCCAGCATCGCCTAATCATAGACGTTGTTACAAGGTGGAACTCAACACTGCACATGCTTCAGAGACTGTGCGAACAGAGGCGGGCTGTTATGTTTTTGTGGGAGGATACACATACACGGGCAGGCAGTAGGATGGCAGACATGGAGTTGTCAGGTGTGCAGTGGTCGAAGATTCAAGACATGTGTCAAGTCCTTCAGTGTTTTGAGGAATGCACACGGCTGGTTAGTGCAGACAACGCCATAATAAGCATGAGCATCCCCCTAATGTGTCTGCTGATGCAAAGTTTGACGCACATAAAGGATCAGGCGTCTGCACCAGAGGAAGAGGAAAGCCTTGATGACAGTCAGCCATTGTCTGGTCAGGGCAGTGTACAGGACGAGGTAGCGGGCGAAGAGGAGGTGGAGGATGAGGAGGATGATGGGGATGAGTATATTTTTAATGAGGAAGCTTTCCCGGGGTCATTGGAAATTGGTGGCGTGGCAAGGGCGGGTTCTGGTTTTTTGAGGGACACAAGTGACGTAGATTTGCCTGCAACTGCCCCTCAACCAAGCACAACCGCAGATTTGACAACTGGAACTTTGGCCCACATGGCGGATTATGCCTTGCGTATCCTCAAAAGGGACACACGCATTACAAAAATGATGAACGATGACGATTACTGGTTGGCCTGCCTCCTTGATCCTCGCTATAAAGGCAAATTGCAAAATATTATGCCACATGAGAACTTGGAACTAATATTAGCAACAAAACAATCAACTCTTGTTGACCGTTTGCTTCTGGCATTCCCTGCACACAGCGCCCGTGATCGTTCTCACACGAGCTCCAGGGACCAGCAGACCAGAGGAGTTAGAGGGGCAGAAATCAGAAGTGGCGTTGGCCAGAGGGGTTTTCTGACCAGGTTGTGGAGTGATTTTGCTATGACCGCAGACAGGACAGGTACTGCAGCATCAATTCAAAGTGACAGGAGACAACATTTGTCCAGTATGGTTACAAACTATTTTTCATCCCTTATCGACGTTCTCCCTCAACCGTCATTCCCATTTGATTACTGGGCATCCAAATTAGACACCTGGCCAGAATTGGCAGAATATGCATTGCAGGAGCTTGCTTGCCCGGCAGCTAGTGTCCTATCAGAAAGAGTATTCAGTGCTGCAGGTTCAATACTAACTGAAAAAAGGACTCGTCTGGCTACCCAAAATGTAGATGATCTAACCTTCATTAAAATGAACCACAACTGGATTTCGAAATCTTTTGCCCCACCGTGCCCGGCTGACACCTAACTTTCCTATGAAAAGGTCTTGCCTGTGGACTCTTCTGAATGACTTTTCCAATCTCGTAATTTTCTGCACCTGATTGTCCAGCATACGACATGTTTACTCCTAACAAAATGGCCAAACTCCCCACACGGGGCCGTGGTATCGCCACTTTGCGCCAGCACCCGTGAGAGTGCTGTTTGTCTGAAGAGGTGGGTGTGCCCGCTTTTGGTCGACGGCACTGCCACTGGGTCCCTCATAGTACAATAAAGTGTCTCTGGCGGTGGTGGTGCGCACCCAACGTTAGACACACCATTGTAATATGAGGGGCCCTGGGCCTGTACCGCCGGCCACAAGACAGTTCCCCCCCCCAGCTCAAACAGTGCTCTACCACTAGCAAAATTATCTCTCACAGCTTCACCAATGTTTAGTCTATGCGCTGACATCCTTCAATGCCTGGCACTGACAATACCATTGTTTTGACATTTTTGTTATGTTAGGCCTTCGAAGCCTGTCTGCGGTCCGTTCTTTCTACAACTACTACACTGACCAGGCCACTGCTGGCCGTGTTCCCCTGGAACCAATTTAAACTTGCCTACAGCCAGCCCAATTTTGTTATGTTAGGCCTTCTTAGCCTGTCTGCCGTCACTCCTTCCACTAGACTTCCACTGACCAGACCACTGTTGCCCGTGTACCCCTGGAACCAATTTTAAATTGCCAACAGCCAAATGTTATTATGTTAGGCCTTTGATGCCTGTCTGCCGTCACTCCTTCCACTAGACTTCCACTGACCAGACCACTGTTGCCCGTGTACCCCTGGAACCAATTTTAAATTGCCAACAGCCCAATGTTATGATGTTAGGCCTTTGATGCCTGTCTGCCGTCACTCCTTCCACTAGGCCTCCACTGACCTGTCTACTGCTGCCCATGTTCCCATGGAACCAATTGTAAATTGCCTACAGCCAGCCCATTTTATTACGTTAGGCCTTCGAAGCCTGTCTGCGGTCCCTCCTTCCACTAGGCCTCCACTTACCTGTCTACTGCTGCCCGTGTTCCCCTGGAACCAATTTTAAATTGCCTACAGGCAGCCCAATTTATTATGTTAGGCCTTCGAAGCCTGTCTGCGGTCCCTCCTTCCACTAGGCCTCCACTTACCTGTCTACTGCTGCCCGTGTTCCCCTGGAACCAATTTTAAATTGCCTACAGGCAGCCCAATTTATTATGTTAGGGCTTCGAAGCCTGTCTGCGGTCCCTCCTTCCACTAGGCCTCCACTGACCTGTCTACTGCTGCCCGTGTTCCCCTGGAACCAATTTTAAACTGCCTACAGGCAGCCCAATTTATTATGTTAGGGCTTCGAAGCCTGTCTGCGGTCCCTCCTTCCACTAGGCCTACACTGACCTGTCTACTGCTGCCCGTGTACCCCTTGAACCAACATCATAAAATAAAAAAAAAGTATTTTGCTTATAAAAAAGAAAATACTGGTGAGATATCAAATGCAGACATTTTAACATTAAAAACAAACACACAACTAAAATCTGGTACAGTACTAAAAATGGCCACCAGCTATAATTACTTTATCCTGCAAGTATTTAACTGAAAGGTTTTTTAAATTGAAAACACAGATATGGCATCCACCGAGTGTTGTCCTGTCGCGTCTTCTTTATATTATTGCCGAGAAGATGCAAAACAATGAAAATAATAAAATCATTAATTACCAAAATAATAGAGAAAGTCAACACCACATTGCAAATAAACATTCATTCCAAATAAAGAAGCAGGGCGCGTCCGAGGGTGAGTATATACCTAATAAGAATATAATCACCCTCGGACGCGCAATGCTTATTTCCAACAGCCTTCCTTCCTAAGAATCAGCCCTTCCGTGGTGTAGAGAGACGTTGTGTTACACTTCAAGGTGTTCCCCAGGTTGTCTTTCCTGAGCTTCGATCTTCCGGCTCTCGTTTAGTAGTTCTTGGAAACTACACTGCATTAGGCCTTCAAATTGGGTATGGGGTGTAGAGAGAGGGTGTGTTACACTCCAAGGTGTTCCCCAGGTTGCCTTTCCTGAGCTTCGATCTTCCGGCTCTCGTTTAGTAGTTGTTGGAAACTACGCTGCATTAGGCCTTCAAATTGGGTATGGGGTGTAGAGAGAGGGTGTGTTACACTCCAAGGTGTTCCCCAGGTTGCCTTTCCTGAGCTTCGATCTTCCGGCTCTCGTTTAGTAGTTCTTGGAAACTACACTGCATTAGGCCTTCAAATTGGGTATGGGGTGTAGAGAGAGGGTGTGTTACACTCCAAGGTGTTCCCCAGGTTGCCTTTCCTGAGCTTCGATCTTCATGCTCTCGTTTAGTAGTTGTCGGAAACTACGCTGCATTAGGCCTACAAATTGGGTATGGGGTGTAGAGAGAGGGTTTGTTACACTCCAAGGTGTTCCCCAGGTTGCCTTTCCTGAGCTTCGATCTTCCGGCTCTCGTTTAGTAGTTGTTGGAAACTACGCTGCATTAGGCCTTCAAATTGGGTATGGGGTGTAGAGAGAGGGTGTGTTACACTCCAAGGTGTTCCCCAGGTTGCCTTTCCTGAGCTTCGATCTTCCGGCTCTCGTTTAGTAGTTCTTGGAAACTACACTGCATTAGGCCTTCAAATTGGGTATGGGGTGTAGAGAGAGGGTGTGTTACACTCCAAGGTGTTCACCAGGTTGCCTTTCCTGAGCTTCGATATTCCGGCTCTCGTTTAGTAGTTGTTGGAAACTACACTGCATTAGGCCTACAAATTTGGTATGGGGGAAACATTGGCGCATCTGCGGTCCCTCCTTCCTCTAGGCCTCCACTGACCTGTCTACTGCTGCCCGTGTTCCCCTGGAACCAATTTTAAATTGCCTACAGGCAGCCCAATTTATTATGTTAGGGCTTCGAAGCCTGTCTGCGGTCCCTCCTTCCACTAGGCCTCCACTGACCTGTCTACTGCTGCCCGTGTACCCCTTGAACCAACATCATAAAATAAAAAAAAAAGTATTTTGCTTATAAAAAAGAAAATACTGGTGAGATATCAAATGCAGACATTTTAACATTAAAAACAAACACACAACTAAAATCTGGTACAGTACTAAAAATGGCCACCAGCTACAATTACTTTCTCCTGCAAGTAGTTAACTGAAAGGTTTTTTAAATTGAAAACACAGATATGGCATCCACCGAGTGTTGTCCTGTCGCGTCTTCTTTATATTATTGCCGAGAAGATGCAAAACAATGAAAATAATAAAATCATTAATTACCAAAATAATAGAGAAAGTCAACACCACATTGCAAATAAACATTCATTCCAAATAAAGAAGCAGGGCGCGTCCGAGGGTGAGTATATACCTAATAAGAATATAATCACCCTCGGACGCGCAATGCTTATTTCCAACAGCCTTCCTTCCTAAGAATCAGCCCTTCCGTGGTGTAGAGAGACGTTGTGTTACACTCCAAGGTGTTCCCCAGGTTGCCTTTCCTGAGCTTCGATCTTCATGCTCTCGTTTAGTAGTTGTCGGAAACTACGCTGCATTAGGCCTTCAAATTGGGTATGGGGTGTAGAGAGAGGGTGTGTTACACTCCAAGGTGTTCCCCAGGTTGCCTTTCCTGAGCTTCGATCTTCCGGCTCTCGTTTAGTAGTTCTTGGAAACTACACTGCATTAGGCCTTCAAATTGGGTATGGGGTGTAGAGAGAGGGTGTGTTACACTCCAAGGTGTTCCCCAGGTTGCCTTTCCTGAGCTTCGATCTTCCGGCTCTCGTTTAGTAGTTCTTGGAAACTACACTGCATTAGGCCTACAAATTGGGTATGGGGTGGAGAGAGATGGTGTGTTACACTCCAAGGTGTTCCCCAGGTTTCCTTGCCATTGCTTCGGTCTTCCGACTCTCGTTTAGTAGTTGTAGAAAAGTACACTGCATTAGGCCTACAAAATGGGTATGGGGTGGAGAGAGATGGTGTGTTACACTCCAAGGTGTTCCCCAGGTTGCCTTTCCTGAGCTTCTATCTTCAGGCTCTCATTAAATTGTGGTTAAATGGAACAACTGCATTTGGCGTACTAGTTGGTTTGGGGCCTACTATCGGTGTCTGCCACTCCTTGCTGTTCTCCTGGTTTCCTGTCCTGAAATTCCATTTTCAGGCTCTCGTTAAGTAGTTGTTAATGTTAGACTGCATTTGGCCTACTAGTTGGGTTGGGGCCTACTATCGGTGTCTGCCACTCCTTGCTGTTCTCCTCCACTGAACAAAGCTGTGCCGCCTGTTTACTACGGTTGCCAATTTTGAACTGCATTTCGACTACTTACTGATTTGGCCCTACTCTCTGTGTCAGCCTCTCATTCCAGTTGTCCTCCACTGCAATGCCCCCTGGTTATTCCTGTGTTACCAATATTGAACTGCATTTAGCCCACTTTATTCTTTGGGCCTATATCTGTGTTTCCACTTCATCGTGCCCATTGCCCAGCCAGTGATAGATGAGTCTGCTGGTACATTGACCCATAACGCAACATTCCCCGTGCATGCTACACAACAACATTGTGACCCTGCTGAAAGTCAGGTTGCTCTTCCCGCATACCATACCACCTTACACGGGGACAAAGAGGAAGGTGCAGATGAAAGTGCAGGTTCCTTCATCAGGTGGGGGGAGGAATACTAGTTGGCGACGTCACTGGCACAGGGCCTCTCATAGTACGCAAAAGTGTTGCTGCCGGTGGGAGGCGCCCCCGCCGTGCAAACACACCGCTGTACTTTGAGGGGCCCTGTGCCAGTGCCAATGCCAACAAGTGGGCCCCCCCTGCTTGCTCAGGATCACAGCACTTGCAAAGTTGAAATACTTACCTCTCCCTGCTCCACTGCCGTGACGTGGTCCAGATTTCCTGGGCCCACTAATTACTTGAACCAGCCCTACCCCACACAACTTTAGCCAAATGACCCCCAATTTCAAATGCCTTCCAATTATTATAAGGTAAATTACGCTTGACAAGCTTCATTAAGAAGAATGGATGGTTTTGACATTAAAATGGGCACTCTAGGTGTTTTCCTGGCCCCCACTCACTGCCGACTATGCTGCCCCATTGACTTGCATTGGGTTTCGTGTTTCGGTCGATCCCGACTTTTCGCCATAATCGGTCGATTTCACTCGACCCGACTTTTGAGATAGTCGGGTTTCGCGAAACCCGGCTCGACTCTAAAAAGGTCAAGGTCGCTCAACTCTAATCACTAGTATTTTGTTGCACCACCTCTGGCTTTTATAACAGCTTGCAGTCTCTGAGGCATGGACTTAATGAATGTCAAACAATACTCTTCATCAATCTGGCTCCAACTTTCTCTGTTTGCTGTTGCCAGATCAGCTTTGCAGGTTGGAGCATTGTCATGGACCATTTTCTTCAACTTCCACCAAAGATTTTCAATTGGATTGAGATCCGGACTATTTGCAGGCCATGACATTGAGCTTATGTGTCTTTTTTCAACTAAAGTTTTCACAGTTTTTGCTCTATGGCAGGATGCATTATCATTTTGAAAAATGATTTCATCATCACCAAACATCCTTTCAATTGATGGGATAAGAAAAGTGTCGAAAATATCAACATAAACTTGGGCATTTATTGAAGATGTAATGACAGCCATCTCCCCAGTGCCTTTACCTGACATGCATCCTCATATCATGAATGACTATGGAAATTCGCATGTTCTCTTTAGTCATCTTTATAAATCTCATTGGAACGGCACCAAACAAAAGTTCCAGCATCATCACCTTGCCCAATGCAGATTCGTGATTCATCACTGAATATGACTTTCATCCAGTCATCCACAGTCCACGATTGCTTTTCCTTTGCCCATTGTAACCTTGTATTTTTCTGTTTAGGTGTTAATGATGGCTTTCGTTCCTTTAGCTTTTCTGTATGTAAATCCCATTTCCTTTAGGCGGTTTCTTACAGTTCGGACACAGATGTTGACTCCAGGTTCCATCCATTCATTCCTCATTTGTTTTCTTGTGCATTTCCTGTTTTGGAGACATATTGCTTTAAGTTTCCGGTCTTGACGCTTTGATGTCTTCCTTGGTCTACCAGTATGTTTCTCTTTAACAACCTTCCCATGTTGTTTGTAGTTGGTCCAGATTTTAGACACAGTTTACTGTGAACAACTAGCATCTTTTGCAACATTGCATGATGATTTACCCTCTTTTAAGAGTTTGATAATCCTCTCCTTTGTTTCAATTGACATTTCTTGTGTTGGAGCCATGATTCATGTCAGTCCACTTGATACAACAGCTCTCCAAGGCGTGATCACTCCTTTTTAGATGCAGACTAACGATCAGATCTAATTTGATGCAGGTGTTAGTCTTGGGAATGAAAAGTACAGGGTGATTCCATAATTTGTTCCCTCATAATTGAGTGACTCCATAATTTTTACCCTATGCTTGGTTACAAAAAGTAACCAATACTGACTACCACATTTTTTATTCTTGATTTTAGTGTTTCTTAAAGCCAGAAAGTTGCCATTTGAAATGAGTTTAGTTTTGTGCCATGTCTGTGATCTGCTTTTTTTCTACAAAATTAAGCAGCTGAATGAACATCCTCCAAAGCCGGAGATTACATAATTTTTTCCAGGGTTTGTATAATGGAGCTGGCTGTTTGTTGCCATCGATTTCCTATACAATTTGGAGTTGTTTATCTGGGTAATCTCTAGGTACAAAAAACTAACTGAAAAGAAAAAAAAGAGATATTAAATGTGAGATGGATATTTATCCCCTTTACCCCAAAAGCTTGTTTTCACCTTCATAACCAGCTCAAATTTTACAATTCTGACAGGTGTCACTTTATGTGGTAATAACTCTGGAACACTTCAACAGATCTCACTGATTCTGATATTGTTTTTTGTGACATATTGTGATGATAATGGTAAAATGTGTTTGATGTGACTTGTGTTTGTGAAAAAAATCAGAAAATTGGCAAAAAAATTGGAACATTTTGCAATTTTAAAATCCCCCACATGTAACCCCATGTTGGAACTGATCTACTGTTTCCTGATATGTGAATTTTATAATGTAGTGGCATACGTGAGTAGTGTAGCGTGCATCAGATTGGCATACGTGAGTTGTGTAGTGTTTGTCACTAGGGTTGAGCGACTTTTACTTTTTTAGGGTCGAGTCGGGTTTCATGAAACCCGACTATCTGAAAAGTTGAGTCGAGTGAAATCGGCCGATTATCGCGAAAAGTCGGGGATCGACCAAAGCACGAAACCCAATGCAAGTCAATGGGGAAGCATAGTCGGCAGTGAGTGGAGGCCAGGAAAACACCTACAATGCCCATTTTAATGGCAAAAACATCCATTCTTGTTACTGAAGCTTGTCAATCTTAATTTACCTTATAATAATAGTTAGGCATTGGAAATTGGGGTCATTTTGCTAAAGTTGTGGGGGGTAGGGCTGGTTCAAGTATTTAGTGGGCCCAGGAAACGTGGACCACGTCACGGCAGTGGAGCAGGGAGAGGTAAGTATTTCAACTTTGCAAGTGCTGTGATCCTGAGCAAGCAGGGGGGGGCCCACTCGTTCGCATTGGCACTGGCACAGGGCCCCTCAAAGTACGGCGGTGTGTTTGCACGGCGGGGGCGCCTCCCACCGGCAGCAACACTTTTGCGTACTATGATGGGCCCTGTGCCAGTGACATCGCCAACGAGTATTCCCCCCACCTGATGAAGGAACCTGCACTTTCATCTGCACCTTCCTCTTTGTCCCCGTGTAAGGTGGTATATTATGCGGGAAGGGGAACCTGACTTTCAGCTGGGTCACATTCTGGCTGTGTAGCGTGCATGGAGAATGTAGCGGTCTGGGTCAATGTACCAGCAGACTCATCTAGCACTGGCTGGGCAATGGGCAGGATGAGGAGGAAACATAGATATAGGCCCAAATAATAAAGTAGGCTAAACGCAGTTCAAAATTGGTAACAGGACTAACCAGGCGGCATTGCTTTGTTCAGTGGAGGACAACTGTAATGAGAGGCTGACACAGTGAGTAGGCCCAAATCAGTAAGTAGGCTAAATGCAGTTCAAAATTGGTAACAGTAGTAAACAGGCGGCACTGCTTTGTTCAGTGGAGAACAGCAAGGAGACACCGTTAGTAGGGCCAACAAAACAAGTAGGCCAAATGCAGTGTTATATTAAAAACAATTTAACGAGAGCCTGAAGATAGAAGCTCAGTGAAGGCAACCTGGAGAACACCTTGGAGCGGCAGACGCTGTTAGCAGGCCCCAACCAAACTACTAGCCCCACTGCAGTTGTTCGATTAAAAAACTATTTAACAAGAGCCTGAAGATTGAAGCTCAGGAAAGGCAACCAGGAGAACACCTTGGAGCGGCAGACACTGTAAGTAGGCCCCAACCAAACAAGTAGCCCCAATGCAGTTTTAAAATTCCGATGAGCTGAAAACCTGACAATTGCAGCTCAGTTTTTATAAGAGGACAGCTGTATTGAGTGGTGCAGACAGACACTGCTAGTAGGCCTTACACCACAAAGTTGGCTCGATGCAGGCTTAAAAAAGGTTACATGGGTACACGGTCAGCATTGGTGTGGTCAGCAGAGGACTATTGGAAAGAGGGACCGCAGACAGACTTAGTAGGCCTAAAATAAAAAAATAGGCTCAATGCAGTTTCAATTATCTTGCAGGGGTACACAGGCAGCATTGGTGTGGTCAGCGGAGGACAATTGGTAGGAGGGACCGCAGACAGACTTAGTAGGCCTAAAATAAAAAAATTAGGCTCAATGCAGTTTCAATTATCTTGCAGGGGTACACAGGCAGCATTGGTGTGGTCAGCGGAGGACTATGGGAAGGAGGGACCGCAGACAGACTTAGTAGGCCTAAAATAAAAAAATTAGGCTCAATGCAGTTTCAATTATCTTGCAGGGGTACACAGGCAGCATTGGTGTGGTCAGCGGAGGACAATTGGAAGAAGGGACCGCAGACAGACATAGTAGGCCTAAAATACAAAAAATAGGCTCAATGCAGTTTCAATTATCTTGCAGGGGTACACAGGCAGCATTGGTGTGGTCAGCGGAGGACAATTGGAAGGAGGGACCGCAGACAGACTTAGTAGGCCTAAAATAAAAAAATTAGGCTCAATGCAGTTTCAATTATCTTGCAGGGGTACACAGGCAGCATTGGTGTGGTCAGCGGAGGACAATTGGTAGGAGGGACCGCAGACAGACTTAGTAGGCCTAAAAGGAAAAAATTAGGCTCAATGCAGTTTCAATTATCTTGCAGGGGTACACAGGCAGCATTGGTGTGGTCAGCGGAGGACAATTTGAAGGAGTGTCTGACACAGTTAGTACTCCAAAATAATGCATAGATGTTAATGTCTCGCAAAAAAAACAAAACAAAACAAAAAAAGGGTGGCATACTTAGGTACAGGGGTGGGCTCTTCTGCTGACTTTCAGACATTGTTATTTGGCGCAAAGTATTTACTGGTGTAAATGTAGGACAGGGCCCCTGAATATTTTAACTAGCATCATACATGTCAACAAATTGGTATTGTCAGTGCCAGGCATTGAAGGATTTTACCGCATAGACTAAACAGTGGTGGAGCAGTGAGAGATAATTTTGCAAGTGGTAGACAAACGGCACTCTCACGGGTACTTGCGCCAAGTGGCGAGACCACGGCCCCGTGGGGGGAGTCAGCCCATTTAGGGAGGTGTAAACATGTCGTATGCTGGACATACAGCAGCTGCAAATTAAGAGATTGGAACAGTCAGTAAGACCAGTCCAAAAGCAAGACCTTTTTACAGGAAAGCTAGGTGTCAGCCGGGAAAGGTGGGGCAAAATAATTAGAAATCCATGAGTGGTTCATTTTAATGAAGGTTAGATCATCAACATTTTGGGTAGCCAGATGAGTCCTTTTTTCGGTCAGTATTGAACCAGCAGCACTGAATACTCTTACTGATAGCACACTAGCTGCTGGGCAAGCAAGCTCCTGCAATGCATATTCGGCCAATTCAGGCCAGGTGTCTATTTTGGATGCCCAGTAATCAAATTTGAATGATGGTTGAGGGAGGACATCGATAAGGGAGGAAAAATAGTTAGTAACCATACTGGACAAATGTTGTCTCCTGTCACTTTGAATTGATGCTGCAGTACCTGTCCTGTCTGCAGTCATTGCGAAATCACTCTACAACCTGGTCAGAAAACCCCTCTGTCCAACGCCACTTCTGATTTGTGCACCTCTAACACCTCTGCCCTGTTGCCCCCTGCAGCTCGTGTGAGAACCATCACCGGCGCTGTGTGCTGGGAATGCCTGAATCAAACGGTCTACAAGAGTTGCTTGTTTGGTTGCCAATATTTGTTCAAGGTTCTCATGTGGCATGATATTTTGCAGTTTCCCCTTATAGCGTGGATCCAGGAGGCAGGCCAACCAGTAATCATCATCGGTCATCACTTTTATAATGCGGGGGTCCCTTTTTAGGATATGCAAGGCATAATCCGCCATGTGGGCCAATGTTCCAGTTGTCAATTCACTGCTTGTGCTGGGTTGAGGAGCACTTTCGGGCAAATCAACATCACTTGTCTCCCTCAAAAACCCTGAACCTGGCCTTGCAACGCTACCAGTTTCTATTGCCCCCTGAGAAGCTTCCTCATCCAAAAAATACTCATCCCCATCATCCTCCTCGTCCTCCTCCTCTTCGCCCGCCACCTCGTCCAGTAGACTTCCCTGACCAGACAATGGCTGACTGTCATAAAGGCTTCCCTCGTCCTCGGCTGCAGACGCCTGGTCCTTTATGTGCGTCAAACTTTGCATCAGCAGATGCATTAGGGGGATGCTCATGCTTATTATGGCATTGTCTGCACTAACCAGCCGTGTGCATTCCGCAAAACACTGAAGGACTTGACACAAGTCTTGTAGCTTCGACCACTGCACACCTCACAACTCCATGTCTGCCATCCAACTGCCTGCCCGTGTATGTGTATCCTCCCACAAATACAAAACAGCACGCCTCTGTTCGCACAGTCTCTGAAGCATGTGCAGTGTGGAGTTCCACCTTGTTGCAACGTCGATGATTAGACGATGCTGGGGAAGGTTCAAAGATCGCTGATGGTTCTGCATACGGCTGGAGTGTACGGGCGAACGGCGGATGTGCGAGCAAAGTCTGCGCAGCTTCAGAAGCAGGTCGGGTAACCACGGATAACTTTTCAGGAAGCACTGCACCACCAGGTTTAAGGTGTGAGCCAGGCAAGGAATGTGTTTCAGTTGTGAAAGGGCTATGGCAACCATAAAATTCCTTCCGTTATCACTCACTACCTTGCCTGCCTCAAGATGTACACTGCCCAGCCATGACTGAGTTTCTTGCTGCCAGAACTCGGACAGAACTTCCGCAGTGTGTCTGTTGTCGCCCAAACACTTCATTGCCAATACAGCCTGCTGACGCTTGCCACTAGCTGTTCCATAATGGGACACCTCGTGTGCAACAGTGGCAGCTGCGGATGGAGTGGTCATGCGACTGCGGTCTGTGGACGAGCTCTCGCTTCTGCTGGAGGACAAGGAAGAGGGGGGCGAAAGCCTACAGCTAACTGTTTCCTAGTCCGTGGGCTAGGCAGAACTGTCCCAATATTGCTGTCCCCTGTGGACCCTGCATCCACCACATTAACCCAGTGTGCCGTGATGGACACGTAACGCCCCTGGCCATGCCTACTGGTCCATGCATCTGTTGTCAGGTGCACCTTTCTACTGACAGATTGCCTGAGTGCATGGACAATGCGGTCTTTTACATGCTGGTGGAGGGCTGGGATGGCTTTTCTCGAAAAGAAGCGTCGAGTGGGTAGCTCGTAGCGTGGTACAGCATAGTCCATCAGGGCTTTGAAAGCTTCGCTTTCAACTAACCGGTAGGGCATCATCTCTAACGAGATTAGTCTAGCAATGTGGGCGTTCAAACCCTGTGTACGCGGATGAGAGGATGAGTACTTCCTTTTCCTAATGAGAGTCTCTTGTAGGGTGAGCTGGACTGGAGAGCTGCATATGGTGAAACTAGCGGGGGTGCCGGTGGACATGGCAGACTGAGAGAGGGTTGGTGATGGTATTCTTGCTGTTGGCCTACATACAGTGTTTCCTACCACGAAACTGGTGATTCCCTGACCCTGACTGCTTTGGCCTTGCGACGAAACCTCCACAGTTGCTGCAGGTGGTGTGGTAAACGGTGGGCTTACAGTGAGGGAAGGGATGTAGCTTCATTGTGAGAGGGTGCAACAACGTTAAGGGACGTTTGGTAGTCAGTCCAGGCTTGCAAGTGCATGGTGGTTAAATGTCTACGCATGCAACTTGTATTTAGATTTTTAACATTCTGACCTCTGCTGAAGGTCCTTGAGCATTTCTAACAGATGACTTTGCACTGATCATTTGGATCTTGTTTAAAAAAGTCCCAGACTGCACTCTTCCTACTATCGGATACCTTTTCAGGCATTGCACACTGAGCTACTTTAACCAGATGGCCACGCTGTCCTACAACAGTTTTAAGTTTTGACACACGTTTTTGGCCAGATATGGGCCTGCCAGATGGAAGCTGTTGCGATGTTGATGCCTGCTGCGGCTCCTCCTCCTCCGCTTCAGAGCTACTGCCGACTGCACCCTGTTTCCCCAATGGCTGTCAATCGGGGTCAACAACTGGGTCATCTATGACCTCCTCTTCTATGTCCTGTGCACCTTCCTCTGTGTCACCGTGTAAGCCGGTGCTATAGCGTTCGTGACGGGGCTCCATAGTCTCTTCAGGGTCAGATTCTGGAACAGTACACTGCGAGGGCAATGTTGTGATCTGAGTCAAAGGAACAGCTTAATAATCTGGCTGTGGCTGTGCATCTGTGCACTCCATGTCCGATTCATCTTGTAATGGGCATGGCCTGTTAACAATTTCCCTTGCTAACCCAGGCACGGTATGTGTAAAAAGTTCCATGGAGTAACCTGTTGTGTCGTCTGACGCATCCTTCTCTGTTGTTCTGGGTGAAGAACACAAGGAAGCGACTTGTTCCTGACCGGGAACATCCACTGACGACGCGCTGCTTTTACATTTTTCACTTTCCGAAGAGGAGGCGAAAGAGCTAGAGGCAGAGTCAGCAAGGAAAGCCAAAACTTGTTCCTGCTGCTCCGGCTTTAAAAGCGGTTTTCCTACTCCCAGAAAAGGGAGCGTTCGAGGCCTTGTGTAGCCAGACGATGACGGTGGCTGAACAACTTGAGACTTAGGTGCTATAATGCTTTTCCCACGACCACCTGATGCTCCACCACCACTACCATCATTACCAGCTGGCAATGATTGCCCACGGCCACGACCTCTTCCACCAGACTTCCTCATTCTTGGAAAAATGTAACCAAACTAACAAACGGTATTTGGTACTGTAAAACCAGTTAGAAGGTGGATGCAAACTTGTTGTGAATTTAAATCTCCCTTTATAGGTGTGTGAGACTGCAGGGAAAATCAGGCCCACTGTATTACAGTACACAGCTTCAGTGGCAGACAGTAGCTGACAGATATGCCACTAACAGCACTGACGCAGATGCACACACTGGAAATCTCCCCTTTTATTATATGGGAGACTAGTGAAAAAATCAGGCCCACTGTATTACAGTATATTTTCTGTGGCAGAAAATGAATGACAGATACCACAGACAGGACTGGCGCAGATGCACAGATTTGCCAATATTTATCTCCCCTTTTTTATTTTTTAAGGGAGAATAGTAAATGAATGACAGATACCACAGACAGGACTGGCTCAGATGCACAGATTTGCCAATCTTTATCTCCCCTTTTTTATTTTTTATGGAAGACTAGTGAATAAATCTGGCCCACTGTATTACAGTATATTTTCTGTGGCAGAAAATGAATGACAGATACCACAGACAGGACAGGCGCAGATGCACAGATTTGCCAATATTTATCTCCCCTTTTTTATTTTTTATGGGAGACTAGTGAATAAATCTGGCACACTGTATTACAGTATATTTTCTGTGGCAGAAAATGAATGACAGATACCACAGACAGGACTGGCGCAGATGCACAGATTTGCCAATATTTATCTCCCCTTTTTTATTTTTTAAGGGAGAATAGTAAATGAATGACAGATACCACAGACAGGACTGGCTCAGATGCACAGATTTGCCAATCTTTATCTCCCCTTTTTTATTTTTTATGGAAGACTAGTGAATAAATCTGGCCCACTGTATTACAGTATATTTTCTGTGGCAGAAAATGAATGACAGATACCACAGACAGGACTGGCGCAGATGCACAGATTTGCCAATATTTATCTCCCCTTTTTTATTTTTTATGGGAGACTAGTGAATAAATCTGGCACACTGTATTACAGTATATTTTCTGTGGCAGAAAATGAATGACAGATACCACAGACAGGACTGGCGCAGATGCACAGATTTGCCAATCTTTATCTTCCCTTTTTTATTTTTTATGGGAGACTAGTGTTGTGAATTCCGCTCTTGGGCTCCCTCCGGTGGTTGTAAGTGGCACTTTTGTGAGTTCTGCTCTTGGGCCCCCTCCGGTGGTTTTAAGTGGAATGGCTGCTCCTTGGATTTAGCTGTCAGCAGCTGCTTCCACTGATTGTCTATTCTGCTCGGCTTTTTAGCCTGGCTCTTTCCTTCAGCTTTTGCCACTTGTCAATGGTTCCTGGTTGGATTCACATCTCTTTGGATTTCCCTGTTATCCTGACCAGTTCAGCAAAGCTAAGTCCTTGCTTGCTCTTTTCTGTCCACAGGTTGTGGACTTATCCGTTCTGTGCTTTCTAAGTTTGTCCAGCTTGTCAGTATGAATTAATTCTGTGATGCTGGAAGCTCTGGGAAGCAGATTTACCCTCCACACCTTTAGTCAGGTGTGGAGATTTTTGTAAACTCTGTGTGGATTTTTTGTAATGTTTTATACTGACCGCACAGTATTCCATCCTGTCCTATCTATCTATCTAGCTAGACTGGCCTCCTGTGCTCATCCTGGTTTCATTCTGTGTATGTCTTTTCCCTCTCCACTCACAGTCATTACTTGTGGGGGGCTATCTATCCTTTGGGGATTTTCTATGAGGCAAGATAGTTTTCCTGTTTCTATCTTTAGGGGTAGTTAGTTCTCAGGCTGTGACGAGGTGCCTAGGGAGTGTTAGGAGCATCCCACGGCTACTTCTAGTGTTGTGTTGAGCTTAGGGACTGCGGTCAGTACATGTACCACTTCCTTCAGAGCACGTCCCATGTTGCTCCTAAACCACCAGATCATAACAGTACAAGTGGCCAAAAATGAATTAAATGCATCTCAAAAGAAGGAAAAAATTCTGAGCCATTTTTTTTTCTGTGCTCTCTGTTGTCTTTTTTTTTCCTCTTGATTTCTGGGTGGTTCAGGATTTATGCTCTGGCATGGATGTTCAGGGTTTGTTTTCTCGTGTGGATCAACTTGCTGCAAGAGTACAGAGTATCCAAGATTATGTTGTCCAGACTCCGGCTTTGGAGTCTAGAATTCCTACTCCTGATTTGTTTTTTGGAGACAGATGCAAGTTTTTGAACTTTAAAAATAACTGCAAATTGTTTTTTGCTTTGAAACCCCGTTCTTCTGGTGATCCCATTCAGCAAGTTAAAATCATCATATCCTTGCTGCGTGGTGACCCTCAGGACTGGGCATTCTCCCTTGAATCAGGGGATCCGGCATTGCTGAATGTAGACGCATTTTTTCAAGCGCTCGGATTATTGTATGACGAACCTAATTCTGTGGATCATGCAGAAAAAACCCTGTTGGCCTTGTGCCAAGGTCAGGAAGCGGCAGAATAATACTGCCAGAAATTTAGGAAATGGTCTGTGCTCACTAAATGGAATGAGGATGCTCTGGCTGCTATTTTCAGAAAAGGTCTTTCTGAAGCCCTTAAAGATGTTATGGTGGGCTTCTCTACGCCTACTGGTTTGAGCGAATCTATGTCTCTAGCCATTCAGATTGATCGGCGTTTGCGCGAGCGCAAAGCTATGCACCATATGGCAGTGTCCTCTGAGCAGAGTCCTGAACCTATGCAATGTGATAGGATTTTGACTAGAACAGAACGGCAGGAATTCAGACGTCAGAATAGGCTGTGTTTTTACTGTGGTGATTCTGCTCATGTTATTTCTGATTGCCCTAAACGTACTAGGAGGGTCGCTAGGTCTGTTACCATTAGTACTGTACAGCCTAAATTTCTTTTATCTGTGACCCTGATTTGCTCATTGTCGTCCTTTTCTGTCATGGCATTTGTGGATTCAGGCGCTGCCCTGAACTTAATGGACTTAGAATTCGCCAGGCGCTGTGGTTTTTCCTTGCAGCCTTTGCAGAGCCCTATTCCTTTGAGGGGCATTGATGCTACTCCATTGGCCAAGGATAAACCTCAGTACTGGACACAGATGAGCATGTACATGGCTCCTGCACATCAGGAAAATTGCCGTTTTCTGGTGTTGCATAACCTGCATGATGTTGTTGTACTGGGTTTTCCATGGTTACAGGAACATAATCCGCTGCTGGATTGGAAAACTATGTCTGTGACTAGTTGGGGTTGTCAAGGGGTACATAGTGATGTTCCTTTGATGTCAATTTCCTCTTCCCCCTCTTCTGAGGTCCCTGAGTTTTTGTCGGATTTCCAGGATGTATTTGATGAGCCCAAGTCCAGTTCCCTTCCTCCACATTGGGACTGTGATTGTGCTATTAACTTGATTCCTGGTTGTAAGTTCCCTAAGGGACGACTTTTCAATCTGTCTGTGCCAGAGCATGCCACCATGCGGAGCTATGTTAAGGAATCTTTGGAGAAAGGGCATATTCGGCCGTCTTCGTCACCATTGGGAGCGGGTTTCTTTTTTGTTGCTAAGAAGGATGGCTCTTTAAGACCCTGTATAGATTATCGTCTTCTTAATAAGATCACAGTCAAATTCCAATACCCCTTGTCTTTGCTTTCTGATTTGTTTGCTCAGATTAAGGGGGCTAGTTGGTTTACTAAGATTGACCTCCGAGGGGCATATAATCTTGTTCGTATTAAACAGGGTGACGAATGGAAAACTGCATTTAATACGCCCGAAGGCCATTTTGAATACCTTGTGATGCCATTCGGGCTCTCTAATGCTCCATCTGTGTTCCAATCCTTCCTGCATGATATTTTCCGCAATTATCTTGATAAATTCATGGTTGTATATTTGGATGATATTTTGATTTTTTCCGATGATTGGGAGTCTCATGTGAAGCAGGTCAGGATGGTGTTCCAGATCCTTCGTGATAATGCTTTATTTGTGAAGGGGTCTAAGTGCCTATTCGGAGTTCAGAAGGTCTCTTTTTTGGGTTTTATTTTTTCTCCCTCGTCTATGGAAATGGATCCTGTTAAGGTCCAAGCTATTCATGACTGGATTCAACCCACATCTGTGAAGAGCCTTCAAAAATTTTTGGGCTTTGCTAATTTCTATCGCCGTTTCATTGCCAACTTTTCCAGTGTGGTTAAGCCCCTTACTGATTTGACGAAGAAAGGCGCTGATGTGACGAATTGGTCCTCTGTGGCTGTTGAGGCCTTTCGGGAGTTTAAACGCCGATTTACTTCTGCCCCTGTGTTGCGTCAGCTGGATGTTTCGCTTCCTTTTCAGGTTGAGGTTGACGCTTCTGAGATTGGGGCAGGGGCCGTTTTGTCTCAGTGGGATTCTGATGGTTCTTTGATGAAACCGTGTGCTTTTTTTTCCAGAAAGTTTTCACCTGCGGAACGCAATTATGATGTCGGCGATCGGGAGTTGTTGGCTATGAAGTGGGCGTTTGAGGAGTGGCGACATTGGCTTGAGGGAGCTAAGCACAGCGTTGTGGTCTTGACTGATCATAAGAATCTGATTTACCTCGAGTCGGCCAAGCGGCTGAATCCTAGACAGGCTCGATGGTCCCTGTTTTTCTCCCGTTTTGATTTTGTGGTCTCGTATCTTCCGGGATCTAAGAATGTTAAGGCTGATGCCCTCTCTAGCAGTTTTTCGTCTGATTCTCCTGGAGTCCTTGAGCCGGTTGGCATTCTTACGGAAGGGGTGATTCTTTCTGCCATCTCCCCTGATTTGCGGCGGGTGCTTCGGGAATTTCAGGCTGATAGGCCTGACCACTGTCTAGTGGGGAAGCTGTTTGTTCCTGATGGATGGAAAAGTAAGGTGATTTCTGAGGTTCATTGTTCAGTGTTGGCTGGTCATCCTGGGATTTTTGGTACCAGAGATTTGGTTGCTAGGTCCTTTTGGTGGCCTTCCTTGTCGCGCGATGTGCGTGCTTTTGTGCAGTCATGTGGGACTTGCGCCCGAGCCAAGCCTTGCTGTTCCCGCGCTAGTGGGTTGCTTTTGCCTTTGCCGGTCCCTGAGAGGCCCTGATGCATATTTCCATGGATTTTATTTCGGATCTTCCTGTTTCCCAGAAGATATCTGTTATCTGTTATCTGGGTTGTTTGTGACCGGTTCTCTAAAATGGTCCATCTGGTACCTTTGCCTAAGTTGCCTTCCTCCTCAGATTTGGTTCCATTGTTTTTTCAGCATGTGGTTCGTTTGCATGGCATTCCGGAGAATATTGTGTCTGACAGACGTTCTCAGTTTGTCTCTAGGTTTTGGCGGGCCTTTTGTGCTAGGATGGGCATTGATTTGTCTTTTTCTTCAGCGCTTCATCCTCAGACTAATGGCCAAACTGAGCGAACTAATCAGACCTTGGAGACCTATTTGAGATGCTTTGTGTCTGCTGATCAGGATGATTGGGTGGCTTTCTTGCCGTTGGCCGAGTTTGCCCTTAATAATCGGGCTAGTTCGGCTACTTTGGTTTCACCTTTCTTTTGTAATTTTGGCTTTCATCCTCGTTTTTCTTCTGGGCAGGTTGAGCCTTCTGATTGTCCTGGTGTGGATTCTGTGGTGGACAGGCTGCAGCAGATTTGGACTCATGTGGTGGACAATTTGACGTTGTCTCAGGAAAGGGCTCAACGTTTTGCTAACCGCCGTGTTGGTCACCGGCTTCGTGTGGGGGATTTGGTTTGGTTATCTTCTCGTCATGTTCCTATGAAGGTTTCTTCCCTTAAGTTTAAGCCTCGGTTTATTGGTCCTTATAAAATTTCTGAAATTATTAATCCGGTGTCTTTTCGTTTTGCTCTTCCAGCCTCTTTTGCCATTCATAATGTTTTCCATAGATCTTTGTTGCGGAGATATGTGGTGCCCGTTGTTCCCTCAGTTGATCCTCCTGCCCCGGTGTTGGTTGAGGGAGAGTTGAAAAAAAACAGAAAAAAATGACCAAGGTCTATTCAACTAAAAAAAAAACAAAAAATACAAAAAAGACCTAAAAAATATATATTTATTGTAAATAAATAAAAATTCAATATTAAATAAAGAACCACTTATAACCTATAAACAAAAAGTAGGGATCCTAGGGTCAGGATAAGCTCATAAAAAATAATAGAGCAGAAAAAATATATATGATAATAAGGAAAGGACTAGGGATGATAGTGGTGCCTCACCCTAAACTGTACCCTTCCTTGCAGCGGAGGTTGGCACCCTGGGATACCAAATGGCGCCCCCGCTCAACGTCGACTGACCCTGATAACCCTAGTAGGTATCCCTACCACAAGCCACCACCCAAACAAACACCACAAAAAAACAGAAAAAAGTGTATATGTACACTAAAATGCTGGTACTAACTGCTGGTAGTGATGGTGAGCTAATTATAATAGACTCTAGGAAATTACCAAGACTCTTACTAATGTGAACACTAGAAGATAAGGTGATTTACAAAGATAAGGTATATACACTGTTTAATAACACACTTTACTCTTCTCAGAGGTAGATTAGGTGGAGTATAAGAAAAATTCTCAAGTAGTCACCTATTAGCAAACAGAAGAGTCTTAATACATCTTATGGTGTCGATGCCAGACAAAATATATATATAAGGACATGGCTATTGATGATGTTTAGGTCAATCCCTTATGGTGCACAGTGGTATCAGCGCCAGAAAAAAATAAATTCATTCAAACATCTGAACGTAAATGATGGACAATGTTCAGTCCCTTTTTGGTGCACACTGGCATCGGCGCCTAGACAAATAATCAGTTTATTCTATTATATGAATATTTATAAAGGCATCATGTCCCAAAAATAGAGCATAAATGATAAGCTGATCAAAACTTGATGGCATCACCGCCAGAAAAAATAAAACAGAGTCATAGCATATGTGAGGGCATCATCGCCAGAAGGTATCATGATCCAAATATAATATACAGTGATATCAACGCTAGAAAAAAGTCAGTCTATTCAGATATATGTGAGGGCGTCATCGCCAGAGATATAATGATCTGTAGGTATCAACGAATATTGGCATCATCGCCAGAACAGGGCCCTCAGTGAACTGATCCATACATAGCGTCACTGCCAAAAAGATGTTATTAGGATCATCGCATATGCACAAGCATCACCAGAGGCTGTCACAAACCACCTGTGCCAATCGCATCACTGTCAATGCAGGCAAAGCCCCAGAACATTAATATGTATAATCAGGGGGAATGACACAATAATGCTGCATGGTTAATGTAATGCAGCAAAAAAACAGGTGAAAAGATCATAATAGACCGCCAGCACAACAGCATATGTGTACAAAAGCGATACACTTATCTTAAGAGACAATGTCTCATCCCGACACGTTTCACCACGGAGGAAATCCTGCGGGGCTCATCAGGGGATGCCAATGATAGGCGTGGGCAGCGAAAAATACAGACGCTGCACGCGGTCCGGAAATAATGGAGCTGGGAGCGCGCTTGAGGCATAAGTACGATTAGCCCGGAAGAGCACAAACTATTTCCGGTGCACGTCCGGAGCCACCTTCAGATGGAGCAAGTGCGCATGCCCTGGAGACTAGCTTTACTGCGCAGGTGCCAACTGCGGCGGTGCACCGCAAGTTGCGTTCCACTCATAGGGATATAATTATCCAGGAAGTGTAACAGCTCATTACGGTGTCTCCTCCTCAAGGGTCTGATGGATTTAGTGCGCATGATCAGATTGCCCGACATGCAGGGCAGGACTGCGCAGATGCAGAGGCAATAATACCCATACATATACTGTAAGGAAACAACATGCTTAGATGCTGCCATATACCCGAATATATATAACGCGGCCCAAACAAAATGTGCCAAAGAAAGCAGGGACACCTATATATGTCCCTACATTAGTCCCCAAACAAAATAGATATTCTAAAGCAATATTCAAGACGCCCCCAGATTGTGTAGATGTAATAATGTTCACATATGTTTAACATGCACCTTTCCCAGAACCGCGATAACAGATAAAATACACTTAAATGGTCCCAAAAAGAATACTGAAAATAAACAAAGTCACTACACTATCAGTGACTGAGTAGATGAATCACGTCATGGTTTGTCAGGACCAATATAACATCTGCAAGACATAATTCTGTACGGTGTTCACCAGATTCAAATAAAACACCCAAAGTTTAATTGCTCATTAAGACCCCCCGGACTAACAGACTCCATTAGATAGATCCATCTCGTCTCCCTCTGGATGATCTTTCTGTCCCAGTTTCCCTGTCTTTCCGATTTTTGGACAGTCTCAATAGCCCTAAATGAGATAGACCCTACATCCCCCGAATGTACCCCATTCACATGGCGTGCCAGGGGGGTATCACGTTGATGGGTAATGTCCCCAATGTGTTCCCCAATCCTCACTTTGAATTGTCTTTTCGTTTTGCCCACATAATCCAGGGGGCATGTACAGGAGCACAAATATACTACCCCCACTGTTTTACAGTTGGCGAAGGATCTATTGTTGAAAATTCTCCCTGTGACAGCACTGGTAAAGGTTTTACTAGGTGTGATAAATTTGCAAAAAATGCAGGAACCACACCTAAATGTTCCCTGTTCTCGGCGATCAAGCCACGTACCCTTTGGTTTTGGTGGATTAAAGTGGCTGTGTGAAACAAACTCACGGACAGATTTTCCTTTTCTTAAGGTAACCGAGGGATGAGGTGAGATGATACTACCAATGTCTGGGTCCGCTTTAAGTACCCCCCAGAATCTTTTGAGGATCCCCATAACCTTAGTGTTCTGATCATCAAATGTCCCAATAAGTCGTGTCACTTGGTTAGCCTCGTCTCGAACTCTCGGCACTAAGAGCTCCGCTCGGCTGCATTCAGCTGCCTGTCTGCATCCCTGATTTACAACCCATGAAGGATAGCCTCGATCCCTGAATCTTTTTTTCAGATTGTTAGCTTTTGACTCAAAGTCCTTCAAGGACGAGCAATTTCTTCTGAGTCTTAAAAATTGTCCATTAGGGATCCCTTTCCTGAGGTTCAGAGGATGATGGCTCTCCCATCGTAGTAAGCTATTTGATGCTGTAGGCTTGCGAAAGATTGACGTGCCCAAGTATCCATCTGGACCTCTAGTTATAAATATGTCCAGGAATGGGATTCTGTCTCCCCCTATTTCACAGGTGAATCTAAGACCCAGGTCATTGTCATTTAGATGCGAGACAAAGTCTTCAAAAGATGGGCCATCTCCAGACCACAGGACGAGGACGTCATCAATGTAGCGCCCCCAGAATAAAATTCTTGGGCACCACGTGACATCCTCATCCTGGAACACCACGGTATCCTCCCACCAGGGAGGGAGAGTTGGAATATGAGGTTGAGAAAATTTTGGATTCTCGTTTTTCGAGGCTGAGGCTTCAGTATCTTGTCAAGTGGAAGGGTTATGGCCAGGAGGCTAATTCTTGGGTTGTTGCCTCCGATGTCCATGCCACCGATTTGGTTCGTGCTTTTCACTTGGCTCGTCCTGATCGGCCTGGGGGTTCTGGTGAGGGTTCGGTGACCCCTCCTCAAGGGGGGGGGGTACTGTTGTGAATTCCGCTCTTGGGCTCCCTCCGGTGGTTGTAAGTGGCACTTTTGTGAGTTCTGCTCTTGGGCTCCCTCCAGTGGTTTTAAGTGGAATGGCTGCTCCTTGGATTTAGCTGTCAGCAGCTGCTTCCACTGACTGTCTATTCTGCTCGGCTTTTTAGCCTGGCTCTTTCCTTCAGCTTGTGCCACTTGTCAATGGTTCCTGGTTGGATTCACATCTCTTTGGATTTCCCTGTTATCCTGACCAGTTCAGCAAAGATAAGTCCTTGCTTGCTCTTTTCTGTCCACGGGTTGTGGACTTATCCGTTCTGTGCTTTCTATGTTTGTCCAGCTTGTCAGTATGAATTAATCTGTGATGCTGGAAGCTCTGGGAAGCAGATTTACCCTCCACACCTTTAGTCAGGTGTGGAGATTTTTGTAAACTCTGTGTGGATTTTTTGTAGTGTTTTATACTGACAGCACAGTATTCCATCCTGTCCTATCTATCTAGCTAGACTGGCCTCCTGTGCTCATCCTGGTTTCATTCTGTGTATGTCTTTTCCCTCTCCACTCACAGTCATTACTTGTGGGGGGCTATCTATCCTTTGGTGATTTTGTCTGAGGCAAGATAGTTTTCCTGTTTCTATCTTTAGGGGTAGTTAGTTCTCAGGCTGTGACGAGGTGCCTAGGGAGTGTTAGGAGCATCCCACGGCTACTTCTAGTGTTGTGTTGAGCTTAGGGACTGCGGTCTGTACAGGTACCACTTCCTTCAGAGCACGTCCCATGTTGCTCCTAAACCACCAGATCATAACAACTAGTGAATAAATCAGGCCCACTGTATTACAGTATATTTTCTGTGGCAGAAAATGACTGAAAGATACTACAGACAGGACTGGTGCAGATGCACAGATTTGCCAATATTTATCTCCCCTTTTTTATTTTTTAAGGGAGACTAGTGAATAAATCTGGCCCACTGTATTACAGTATATTTTCCGTGGCAGAAAATGAATGACAGATTTGCCAATATTTATCTCCCCTTTTCTTATTTTTTATGGGAGACTAGTGAATAAATCTGGCCCACTGTATTACAGTATATTTTCTGTGGCAGAAAATGACTGAAAGATACCACAGACAGGACTGGCGCAGATGCACAGATTTGCCAATATTTATCTCCCTTTTTTATTTTTTATGGGAGACTAGTGAATAAATCTGGCCCACTGTATTACAGTATATTTTCTGCGGCAGAAAATGAATGACAGATACCACAGACAGGACTGGCGCAGATGCACAGATTTGCCAATATTTATCTCCCCTTTTTTATTTTTTATGGGAGACTAGTGAATAATTCTGGCCCACTGTATTACAGTATATTTTCTGTGGCAGAAAATGAATGACAGATACCACAGACAGGACTGGCGCAGATGCACAGATTTGCCAATCTTTATCTACCCTTTTTTTTATATAGGAGACTAGTGAATAAGTCAGGCCCACTGTATTACAGTATAGTTTCTGTGGCAGAAAGTGGCTTGAAGATATATGAAAAAAAGGGACTGTACTACAATTACTATCTCCCTACAGTAATCTCAGAAAAGTATGGCAGGCAGCAATAAAAAGGACTGCTGCACACAAAAGTGTGGACAAATAAACAAGATAGCTGTGCAGAAAGGAAGGAGCAACAGGATTTGTGCTTTGAATAAAGCAGTTGGTTTGCACAGCGGCGTACAAACAGCAATGCAGCTATCAGGGAGCCTTCTAGGGCAGCCCAATGAGCTACAGAGCTGATGAAGAAAAATCTAGCCTCCAATGTCCCTGCTAAGAAAAGGTGGTGTTGGGCAGTGGAAATCGCTACAGCACAAGCGGTTTGGGGGTTTATATTCCCTGCCTAACGCTATCCCTGCTTCTGACGAAGTGGCAGAAACCTCTCCCTATGCTCACATCGTCAGCAGTAAGATGGCGGTCGGCGTGCACGCCCCTTTATAGCCCCTGTGACGCTGCAGAAAGCAAGCCAATCACTGCCATGCCCTTCTCTAAGATGGTGGGGACCAGGACCTATGTGATCACGCTGCCCACACTCTGCATCCACCTTTATTGGCTGAGAAATGGCGCTGAACGCATCATATGAAACGCGACTTTGGCGCGAAGGTCACCGACCGCGTGGCCGACCCCACACAGGGATCGGGTCAGGTTTCATGAAACCCGACTTTGCCAAAAGTCGGCGACTTATCAAAATGACCTATCCGTTTCGCTCAACCCTATTCGTCACATTGGCAAACATGAGTTGTGTGTCAGAAACTAATTTAGCAGTCCATGGATGTGTGTTACAGTTTAAACATTCTTTTTTTACACAGGTCAGGTTTGTCGGGGCAGGTGTCGCCTTGATAAGTGGGGTCCTTGCGTATTCCCCTTGTGTAACACACTCAGCACCTCTTTTGCAACCTTCCTTTCTTTGTGCTTTGAGGGACCTCCCCGGGGAAATATTGGCCTGGTACGATATAAACATCTTCAGTTCCAGAAGTACTGGGGCACATGCCTTCCTGTTCTCCAAAGATTAGGACCTTGATTAATAACTCCTGGAACTGTAGGTACGACATACCAGCTTGGTCTGCATATTATGATAGCATGTAAGCTTTGTACATTGCAATCTGTGTGATGTGCACGGACAGCTCCTTGTACCACAGCTGGCTTTTCACATGGCACTGTACGGTTGGAGGACTTGATTAGAGAGATCGATTTCCCCCATGTTCTTGTTTTAAGCTAGGTTCACATTGCGTTAGTGGGTGTCCGCTAACGGACTCCGTTACATGGCGCAATTGTCGCAATTAACGCTATGTAATTGATCCGTTAGCGCAGCTATTGACTGCAATGTGCTAACGGATCCCTAACGCATCGCAAACGTATGCCATTTTTGGCATGCGTCTGCGATGTGCCGTTAGTTTCGGACGGACCTCGAACGCTGCTTGCAGCGTTCAGGGTCCGTTCCTCGCTAGCGCAGATCGGGCATCTGCGCTAGCAGGATTGCCGAATGCAATCCCTTTTTGGACATTGTGTTAGCGCAATCCGTTAGCGTATCCGCTAAACGGATTGCACTAACGCAATGTGAACCTAGCCTTACCCCAGTATACAGTGTCGTTTGTGGAGCTGTGTAGAGGTACCTTGTACAGTGGTGGGGTTGCTGCGATAACCATGTATGGTGGTCAAGAAAATGACATCCCTCTTGTTCTTGTACTTGACCAACATCATGTTATTACTACATTAGGCTCTGCTCTCACCCTATCTGAATAGCTGCCCATTTAGTGTCTTAGGGAGGCCTTTCTGATTTCTGCAGACAGTACTGCATGCTGCGGTAGCTCTCGCAAAGATGGACTTGAAGAATGGAATGTTGGGTAAAAGTTATCTACGTAGTGGTGATAACCTTTATCCATCGGTGGGGTCACCAAATCCCACACAATTTTCCATCTCCGTCCCAGGACTGGGGGCCATTCAGAGAGTTCAATCCAAGTGTCCTTCCCTTCATAAACTCTAAACCAGTGGGTGTACCCTGGGTACTCTCACACAGTTTGTAGCGCTTAATTCCGTACCTGGCCCTCTTACTGGGCAGGTATTGCCGGAATTTGAGCCTTCCCTTGAAATGGATTAGGGACTAATCCGCGCAGATGCCCCTTTGGGGAGCGTACATAGTTACATAGTTATTAAGGTTGAAGGAAGACTTTAAGTCCATCTAGTTCAACCCATAGCCTAACCTAACATGCCCTAACATGTTGATCCAGAGGAAGGCAAAAAAAAACGATGTGGCAAAGAGTAAGCTCCACATTGGGGAATAAAATTCCTTCCCGACTCCACATACGGCAATCAGACTAATTCTCTGGATCAACGCCCTATCAAGGAATCTAGTGTATGTATCCTGTAACATTATACTTTTCCAGAAAGGTATCCAGTCCCCTCTTAAATTAAAGTAACGAATCACTCATTACAACATCAGTACGTCTCAGCAATCTTGTTGCTAAAGTGATCAATGACTGGCTGAACTTTGAAAAGACAGTCAAAGTTGGGGTCATCTCAGGGAGGACATTGTGCATTATCACTGTAATGCAAACATTTTTGGATTACCTCAAAAAATGTATGGGTCAAAGCCTTGTGGAACACTGGAGTATTGTATAAAGCATCAATACTCCAATATTGTCAAAGTTCTAGCTTCTTCACTAACCCCATGTGAAGGACTAGACCCAAGAATGTTATCATTTCTACTGCATCTACAGGGGTCCAGTTAGAAAATGATGAAGGGCAGCTTTGTGTCCAAAATTGGTGAGCGTGCAATTTTGTTTGGGCCACCATGAGGTTTACAAAATGCTCAGAGAAAATTACTTTGAAATAGTCTATTTCTGTGAAGCCGGTGGTGTCAAATTTGATTCCTGATTGCGCCACAAAATCAGGAATCAGTAGCTCAATCTTTGGGACATGAGGTCCATACAAAGTCAGTAGTGGTGGGAGCTGATTAATTTTCTGTCCTGGTCACGTTTGTGTGGTGGTTCAGTATCACTTGAGGAAGAGGAGGGCGAGGAAGAAAAATAAAAGAAGGTGGTATCCTCTCCCTCACTATCAGTGTCGGAGGCAAAGAAGGTGTATGCCTCCACCGCTAAATAAAGTGATTGGGACGAGCGGGACATTTTTTCACTTATGCAGTGTTTGTGTGTGTACCAAATCTTATTCAGGTGTGTGTGAGTGCTTGGTGTATACTTTTTATATTTAGAAGAGAAGGCTGTAGGATGGATGTACTGATTTTTATTTTTTTTTCGCACTGACACTAACCTTAACTCACTTCAGTAAAAAAAAAACTGTAGTAGACGACGATTACCAAGATATATTTTTTACTATCCCTAATATAAATTATTTCTTTAATATTTTTTTACAAAACCCCCCAACAATCAGTGATGTGCATCAGTGACCAGCGGTCGACAGCTGTAGGACGCATGCACAGATCTGATTCTTTTTTTCTGCTCTGACGCTAACCCTAACTCAATTCAGTAAACAGTACTGTAGTATGCAATGATTACTAAAGTATATTTTACTGTCATTAATCTAATCCTATCAACTAATCTAAATTATTATTATTATTTTTTTACTCTTTTCTATCTGACACTAACTCAATTACCGCATTTTTCGGACTATAAGATGCACCAGACCATAAGACGCATCTAGGTTTTAGAGGAGGAAATTAGGAAAAAAAATTGAAGCAAAAAATGTGGTCAATTCTGTACTTAATATCCCCTATCCTGGTGTATATATGGTCCCCTCATGCCCATCCTGATACACATGGGCCCCTCTCCCCTATCCTGGTATGCATGGCCCCCTCATCCCTACCCTGGTATGCATGGCTCCCTCATCCCTAAGCCATCATGATTAAGGAAGCTTAGTCTACAGAAACGCGTTGAGATTCACACCCACATGGTTTATGCTGAAGTTTGTACCCTCTGTTACAAGTTTGTGAATAAAGAAATGCTATCTTCACGTATTCAGTGGAGCTGGACATTTTCTTCTTTTTTTCCCCTCATCCCTACCCTTGTATGCATGGCTCCCTCATCCCCATCTTGGTATGCATGGTCCCAATCATCCCTACCCTGGTATGCATGGCTCCCTCATCCCCATCCTGGTATGCATGGTCCCCTCATCCCCATCCTGGTATGCATGGCTCCTCATCCCTATCTTTGTATGCATGGTTCTTTCATCCCCATCCTGGTATGCATGCCCCCCTTATCCCTATCCTGGTAGGAATGGTCCCCCTCATCACTATCCTGGTAGGAATGGTCCCCCTCATCCCTATCCTGGTATGCAGGGTCCCCCATCTTGTCCTAGTATGCATGCCCCATCCCTATCCTGATATGCAGGGCCCCATCCTTAATCTGATATGATTGGCCCCCATCCCGGTCCTGGTATGCATGGTCCCATCCTTACCCTGGTATAATTGGCCACATCTTTATTCTGGTATGATTGGCCCCAAACCCTGCTCCTGGTATGCATGGCCCCAACCTTATGATTGGCCACCATCCAACCCCATGCTGGTATGCGCAGCCCCATCAGAAAACATTAAAAAACAAACCATTATATTTATCTTCCTGGCACTCCCTTGCAGCGTCCTGTTCTGATACCAGCAAATGCTTTATGCTTGTAAGCAGGGCATGGCAGGGACGTCATGCACTGCTTGAAAGCTGAAGGGCAGCTGCTGGAATACTCAATGCTCTGCACACCGGGACTGTGTGCACTCAAAGCAGTGAGTATTCATTGCTCTCTAGTGAGCACAGTGTCAGGCGGAGAGTTCCTGCTGCTGCCGGCGGTCATGTGTGCTGATACTTAAGAGAAATTAATATTCATGGTATGGGGTAAATATTCATTTCTCTTAAGTAGCGGCACACTGTGCTCACTAGAGAGCAATGAATACTCACTGCTTTGCTCACACACAGTCCCGGCGTGCAGAGCATTGAGTATTTTGGCAGCTACCCTTCGGTTTGCAAGCAGCGCATGATGTCCCAACCATGCGCTGCTTACAAGCATAAAGTAGTTGCTGGCATCAGAACAGGACACTGCGAGGGAGCGCCAGGAAGGTAAGTATAATGTTTTTTTTTATGTTTTCTGATGAGGCCATGCATACCAGGATGGGGGTGGGGGCTAATCATAAGGATCGGGCCATGCATACCAGGATGGGGGTGGGGATCAATCATACTAGGATAAAGAAAGTATGGGACCAATCATACCAGGACCGGGATGGGGCCAATCATAACAGGATGCCATTAAAGAGAAATGAATATTCTTTGCTCTCCATGCCCATGGGTGTGGAATGCAGTGAATATTAATTTCTCTTTAGCAGCGGGCACAGGAGTTAGCTGCAGCAGCCGGCTCCTGCCTCTGTGACCCCCTGCTCCGCCGAAACTGCTCACTCAAATCACCACCATAGCCAGAGCCGTTACATCTGGACTATAAGATGCACCCCCCATTTTCCTCCACATTTTTGGAGGAAAAACGGTAAGTAAAAAATACTATAGTAGATGACGATTACTACTTTGTATTTTTCCTGTCCCTAATCTACTTCTATCAACTAATCTAAATTATTTTTACTCTATTCTTTTTTCACACAAAAAAAACCCTAACAACCAGAGGCTGGTCAGTGATGTTCGTCACCAACCAGTGCTCAATGGCTGTTGGATGTACGCACGGATGTGGTGCAAAAAGGTGATTAAAAAATGGACATGAAAAAAATAAGTAATTCCCAAAAGCAAGCTTGGGTGCTAATCAATGGTGTTTGTCTGATCAGCTGCTCAGTGACTGTAGGACACACACACGGAGGTTGCGCAAGGGGGGGAATATTTAGAGGAAAAGAAAGGTATAGAAAACACCAAGCACGAGTGCGGACCAGTGAACGGCTCAGGGAGGGATCAGGAAATCTTCTTTCTTCTTCAGCAGTAGGAACAGCAGAAATGATGGCACAGGCTTGAAAAAGTATATGGCTCACAAGGCCCAGCACCGCACAGAGTGACTAGTTACTGTCCTGTACAAGTCCAGGGCTGTCACTGTGGGGGGCAGATCGTGTCTGTGTGCTCTGATTGATGCAGTCAAAACTGAGAAAAGCTGTGATTGGCTGTACAGAATTGAACAGCCAATCACAGTAATCATAGTTGCTTGGGGGCGTCGTCAGCCCCTGGGGACGATGGCTTCATGTCCCTTGCTTCAAGATCGAGCAGGCACTTGAATGCAATCACCACGACTCCAGTTGCGGTGCCGCATTAAAGATATGACTTATCCATACGTCCAAGGTCGGTAAGTACCTACCGACCTGGACTTATGGATACGTCCAAGGTCGTAAAGGGGTTAAAGAATTGTTGTTCAACTTATCAATAAATTGGAGAGTTTCCTGTTCAGTGCCTGTCCAAATTACAAAAATATCATCTATAAAGCATAGCCACTTAATGACATGGTTATTGAAATCAGCAGATGGGTACACGTACAAGCCCTCCCACCAACCAAGAGTTTGGCAAATAAGGATGCACAACATGCACCCATCGCAGTACCAGAAACTTGTTGGAAAAAAGAATAGTCAAAAACAAAGTAGTTATCCCTTCAAACAAAATTAAAAAGATCAATAATGAAAGAATCATGCATGTGATTACCTCCCCTCTGTTGATCAAAATAATACGTGACCACAGCCAAGCCATCTTGGTGTGCCTTGTTAGTATAAAGTGACTAACCATTTTACTCATTTATTTTTCACAAATTGCAATTATTTTGCCCCAATTACAACGTTGTTTATTTGATGTATTTCACTTATTGTATTTGCACGCTTTGCATTGAGCACTTTGTTCTTTGTTGTCTCTTTTTGTTCTGTTATGTTTGTGATTTTATGTGTACTTGTTTTATGTTGTATGTTTCATGTCTTTTGTCTTGTCCTTATTTTATGTATCGATTGCCCTATTGGTGTATTTTCCGTAATTAGTTATTGCTTTGTCTTGCCCTTAAATCCTTTACCCCCAAGGGTGGTTTGCACGTTAATGACCGGGCCAATTTTTACAATTCTGACCACTGTCCCTTTATGAGGTTATAACTCTGGAACGCTTCAACGGATCCCAGTGATTCTGACAATGTTTTCTCGTGACATATTGTACTTCATGACAATGGTAAAAATTCTTTGATAGTACCTGCGTTTATTTGTGAAAAAAACGGAAATTTGGCGAAAATTATGAAAATTTCGCAATTTTCCAACTTTGAATATTTATGCAATTAAATCACAGAGATATGTCACACAAAATACTTAATAAGTAACATTTCCCACATGTCTACTTTACATCAGCACAATTTTGGAACCAAAATTTTTTTTTGTTAGGGAGTTATAAGGGTTAAAAGTTGACCAGCAATTTCTCATTTCTACAACACCATTTTTTTTTAGGGACCACATCTCATTTGAAGTCATTTTGAGGGGTCTATATGATAGAAAATACCCAAGTGTGACACCATTCTAAAAACTACACCCCTCAAGGTGCTCAAAACCATATTCAAGAAGTTTATTAACCCTTCTGGTGCTTCACAGGAATTTTTTGAATGTTTAAATAAAAATGAACATTTAACTTTTTTTTCACAAAAAATTTAATTCAGCTCCAATTTGTTTTATTTTACCAAGGGTAACAGGAGAAAATGGACCCCAAACATTGTTGTACAATTTGTACTGAGTACGCCAATACCCCACATGTGGGGGTAAACCACTGTTTGGGCGCATGGCAGAGCTCGGAAGCGAAGGAGCGCCATTTGACTTTTCAATGCAAAATTGACTGGAATTGAGATGGGACGCCATGTTTCGTTTGGAGAGCCCCTGATGTGCCTAAACAGTGAAACCCCCCACAAGTGACACCATTTTGGAAAGTAGACCCCCTAAGGAACTTATCTAGAGGTGTGGTGAGCACTTTGACCCACCAAGTGCTTCACAGAAGTTTATAATGTAGAACCGTAAAAATAAAAAATCATATTTTTTCACAAAAATTATCTTTTTGCCACCAATTTTTTATTTTCCCAAGGGTAAGAGAAGAAATTGGACCCCAAAAGTTGTTGTACAATTTGTCCTGAGTACGCTGATACCCCATATGTGGGGGTAAACCACTGTTTGGGCAGATGGGAGAGCTCGGAAGGGAAAGAGCGCCGATTGACTTTTCAATGCAAAATTGACAGGAATTGAGATGGGACGCCATGTTGCGTTTGAAGAGCCACTGATGTGCCTAAACAGTAGAAACCCCCCACAAGTGACCCCATATTGGAAACTAGACCCCCCAGGGAACTAATCTAGATGTGTTGTGAGAACTTTGAACCCCCAAGTGTTTCACTACAGTTTATAACGCAGAGCCGTGAAAATAAAAAAATCCTTTTTTTTCCCACAAAAATTATTTTTTAGCCCCCAGTTTTGTATTTTCCCAAGGATAACAGGAGAAATTGGACCCCAAGAGTTGTTGTCCTATTTGTCCTGAGTATGCTGATACCCCATATGTTGGGGTAAACCCCTGTTTGGGCACACGGGAGAGCTTGGAAGGGAAGAAGCACTGTTTTACTTTTTCAACGCAGAATTGGCTGGATTTGAGATCGGACGCCATGTTGCGTTTGGAGAGCCCCTGATGTGCCTAAACAGTGGCAACCCCCCAATTATAACTGAAACCCTAATCCAAACACACCCCTATCCCTAATCCCAACAGTAACCCTAACCACACCTCTAACCCTGACACACCCCTAACCCTAATCCCAACCCTATTCCCAACTGTAAATGTAATCTAAACCCTAACCCTAACTTTAGCCCCAACCCAAACTGTAGCCCTAACCCTAGCCCTAACCCTAGCCCTAACCCTAGCCCTAGCCCTAACCCTAGCCCTAACCCTAGCCCTAGCCCTAACCCTAACCCTAACCCTAGCCCTAACCCTAGCCCTAGCCCTAGCCCTAACCCTAGCCCTAACCCTAGCCCTAACCCTAGCCCTAATGGGAAAATGGAAATAAATACCTTTTTTTTATTTTTTTTTCTAACTAAGGGGGTGATGAAGGGGGGTTTGATTTACTTTTAGAGCGGGTTTTTTAGCGGATTTTTATGATTGGCAGCCGTCACACACTGAAAGACGCTTTTTATTGCAAAAAATATTTTTTGCGTTACCACATTTTGAGAGCTATAATTTTTCCATATTTTGGTCCACAGAGTCATGTGAGGTCTTGTTTTTTGTGGGACGAGTTGACGTTTTTATTGGTAACATTTTCGGGCACGTGACATTTTTTGATCGCTTTTTATTCCGATTTTTGTGAGGCAGAATGACCAAAAACTAGCTATTCATGAATTTCTTTTGGGGGAGGCGTTTATACCGTTCCGCGTTTGGTAAAATTGATAAAGCAGTTTTATTCTTCGGGTCAGTACGATTACAGCGACACCTCATTTATATCATTTTTTTATGTTTTGGCGCTTTTATACGATAAAAACTATTTTATAGAAAAAATAATTATTTTTGCATCGCTTTATTCTCAGGACTATAACTTTTTTATTTTTTTGCTGATGATGCTGTATGGCAGCTCGTTTTTTGCAGGACAAGATGACGTTTTCAGCGGTACCATGGTTACTTATATCTGACTTTTTGATCGCGTGTTATTCTACTTTTTGTTCGGCGGTATGATAATAAAGCGTTGTTTTTTGCCTCGTTTTTTTTTTTTTCTTACGGTGTTTACTGAAGGGGTTAACTAGTGGGCCAGTTTTATAGGTCGGGCCGTTACGGACGCGGCGATACTAAATATATGTACTTTTATTGTTTTTTTTTTATTATTTAGATAAAGAAATGTATTTATGGGAATAATATTTATATTTTTTCATTATTTTGGAATATTATTTTTTATTTTTTTTTACACATTTGAAACATTTTTTTTTTAACTTTTTTACTTTGTCCCAGGGGGGGACATCACAGATCGGTGATCTGACAGTGTGCACAGCACTCTGTCAGATCACCGATCTGATAGCAGTGCAGGCTGCTTCACAGTGCCTGCTCTGAGCAGGCTTCTGTGAAGCCACCTCCCTCCCTGCAGGACCCGGATCCGCGGCCATCTTGGATCCGGGGCTCGAGCAGGGAGGGAGGTGAGGAGACCCTCGCAGCAACGCGATCACATCGCGTTTCTGCGAGGGGCTCAGGGAAGCCCGCAGGGAGCCCCCTCCCTGCGCGATGCTTCCCTGCACCGCCGGCACATCGCGATCATCTTTGATCGCGGTGTGCCAGGGGTTAATGTGCCGGGGGCGGTCCGTGACCACTCCTGGCACATAGTGCCGGATGTCAGCTGCGATAGGCAGCTGACACCCGGTTGCGATCGGCGGCGCTCCCCCCGTGAGCGCCGCCGATCGCGCTGGACGTACTATCCCGTCCGTGGTCATGGGGGCCCACCCCACCTCGACGGGATAGTACGTCCCATGTCAGAAAGGGGTTAAGGTATGCATATCGATGGAATCATTGGTAAATACAAAGATCTAATATTTACCCCAAAACTTTTGTTACCTTTATTATCTTTTGTCTCAATGTTTTTTTCCATTTGTTTGACCGACCTGACTGACTAACTCTTTTGCGCTGTAATTCCTGTAAGTTCCACTGATTACTGCCGTTGGAGCACACAACACTTTGTGGTCTGACCTGGCCGGTACCTTTGCGCATTCCTTGGCCGTGTACTATTTCCTCTGCAGCATGAATGAGCATGCGCAATGCATGAACTGGGAATAACTTTTGTCAGCTGCTGTCCTTTATATTGATAAGACACACTGTTTCTATATATACTTGGCAGGTTACATCGACAGTGTACCCCTGACGAAGCTGCTGCAAGCAGCGACATGCTTTGGAACGTGTAAGCACAGGCATCTCTAATCTACCCTGGCAAATACCTTGGCAAATATGTTCATCCACTTCGTTTTCGAAGATGACCATGACTTCAGGGTTAGAAGAGAATTAATAGTTATGGGTCCGGAGGTGGCTGATGAGTCCAATCCGGGCCCTGAAGGTTCGCCCACATACTTGACATACAAAAGCAGATGTGGTCAGTACACCAGATTCTACTTGTGCCTTGCGGATAGCACGCTTTCTTTTTGCATCACAGATTTTCCTATCTTCAGCTGCACGTGCTCCTGAGGTGATCCTGCCCCGCCAACCTGGACGATCCAGGGTAAGCTCTTCCCATTCATTGGTGTTGACTTCCAGGTTTTTGAGAGACACCTTAAGGCAGTCTTTATAGCGCTTCTTCTGCCCCCCAACTGCTCGCTTTCTTTGGCACAGTTCTCCATACAGCAGTTGTTTCGGTAGTCGGCTGTCAGGCATTCGGACCACATGTCCAGCCCACCTGGCTCGGACGTTCAGCAGGAGAGTGTAAACGCTGCAGAGCCCAGTTTGTTCCAGAATTGCTGTGTCCGGGACCTTGTCTTCCCACCTGATGTGGAGGAGTCTGCGGAGGCAACTCATGTGGAAATGATTAAGCTGTTTAGCATGCTGGCTGTACACTGTCCAGGTCTCGCTAGCATAGAGAAGTGTGGTGAGGACCACCGCGCAGTAGACCTTCAGCTTGGTGGTAAGGCTGGGTCCCCTTCGTTCCCAAACGTTCTTACGCAGTCTCCCGAAGGCGGCACTGGCTTTGGCGATTCTGTTATTAACCTCAGCGTCTATGGTTACTTCACGGGAAAGTGTGCTGCCTAAGTAGGTGAAGTTATCGACTGCTTTGAGGTTTTGCTCCTTCATCATCGTGATACGTGGCTCCTTGTACAGTTTTCCTGGAACCGGTTGATGCATGACTTCGGTTTTTCTAATGTTGACCTCGAGACCAAAACTGTCGCAGGCTTGCGAAAAACAGTCCATTTCATGCTGCATCTGCTGTTCCGTGCTAGCGTTAAGTGCACAGTCATCAGCAAATAGTAATTCACGGATAACAGTCTCATGCACTTTCGTAACCGCCTTCAGGCGTTTTGGGTTGAATACCTTGCCATCAGTCCTGTACCTAACCTGGATTCCATCTTCACAGTTGTTAAAGGCATCACTTGGTTGTATTGATGTAGTGTATATATCTTTAGCTCTTATGTGCATCAACAGTGATTTGCTTATAATAATTAATCCTTTATATTATACATATTTTCTACTCTTGTCAACCATGTGGACTGTACATATTTTGAACCAGGGTCTTATACTCATTTAGAGTCTGCCTGTTGGAGTGGTGTTTATTGGACTACCCTATCCAAACCTCTCCCATTTTTCATGTATGTACTGCATATTAAAAAAATGATTTTTAGCAGTTTGCTGACTGTTGTTTTTTGCTGTTTATTTTATTGAAAAAAATAATCTTTATATTGGGTGTGCTCATATTTCTCTTCCCTGTTTATTTTCTGTTCTATACTAGTTTGCTTAGCTCTGCAGGACTGATGTAGCACCCCTTATGTGCAATCTGCTGTGCACATTCCTTTTTTCTTGTTACATTTTCAGACAAATTAACAGATAGTTTATAGATAAATTTACGAAGGAAAATTGAAGTGTATATGCTTTTTATAGCAGGCTTTCATTATTGGTTCTTCTCTATGGTATTAAACAGGGGTCAGATGAAGACAATCGATAGTCAGATGTAAATAAGAGAAATACAACAACTACAAGATATAAGTTGAAAAGATTTTGTATGAAATATGATTTTTTTATTATCATTATTATTATTATTATTATTATTATTAATAGATGCAAGGACTTCCAAAGTGATGCTGACAAACAGACCGTTCCTGGTGGCTAATGCTAAATCATATAGCAAGGTATTGACAGATGTATTTAACAAGCACCAACAACTGAAATAGTCTTCATGATGGGATAATTTTGTATTTCACCCAACCAAAATGTCACTCTAAGTATCTTTATGAGACTCATAAAACACTATACTGACATATATGCGTGTAACATGGCACGAACGTAAAACATGTCATATTTTAACTTAGGCCAAGCCATATTATTTTTCTATCAGTCATATATACTATCAACATTTTTTCATAATAAAGTGGAAAACAAGAACATAATTCACTGAAATCTTATTACACAAGTGAAACTTTTGACTTGTTTTTTTTTTTATTTTAACTTGTAATTACGTATGATTATAATGTCTAGACTTTGAAACAGGTTTTTTTTTTCTATAAGATCAGTGAAGTAAAGGTACTCCATGCCCTGGGATAGGGTTATGGCTAAGTTGTTTTGTTAATCTAAAATGGATTTTTGGATATCTCTCAAGTAAGATGTAATATTACTAGTGTCCAGTGCTGAACTCTGAACGTAGACCTCTGGAAGAGAGAGAGGGAAGGAGAGAGAGAGGGAGAGAGAGAGAGGGGGAGATAGCGATAGAGAGGGAGGGAGAGAAAGAGGAGGAGAAAGAGAGAAAGGGATAGGGAGAGAGAAATAGAGAGGAGATAGAGGGATAGAGAGAGAGAGACTTTCTAGCTCCAATGTTTGGGTCCCCATTGATTTCAATAGGGTTAGGGATCAGGTTCAAGTTCGGGTACAGTTCTGGTTCCCAAACCGAACTTTGGAGTAAAGCTCGGTCGTGTACCAGAAGATGAATTTCCACGGGTCTGCTCATTCCTAAATATTACTTGCACTTTTCACATATCTGTGCTTTTTCCTCATATAGCATTACTTTTGTTAAGGGGTTGTTTCAGGTATTGCAGCTCTGTTCCTTTTAAGTAACATGAACAAAGGTGCCCTTTTTATTGGGAAAACTATTGGGAAGCAAAGGTTCATATACTTTTTCCATTCATAAACCAAGGATCATTTTCCTTAATGAAAAATGACAATATAATATTATTTTACTCATTTGCTGGATTTTCTTCTTTTTATTTATTCATGACTTATGTGTGCATGACAATGGCTAATGCTATCTACATCAGCAAGCAGAGGCGTAGCTAGAGCTTTTGCCGCCCGGGGCTGTTCCCGAGTTTGGCGCCCCCCCCCCCCCCCCCCCCCCGGGCTCAATACACACAAAGGTTACCAAAAATGGTTTTCCTGTTTTGTAGAACTTAAACTGGGCCTAATGGTGTCACCCCCACATGCCACCCCTGTGACTTAATACCACCACACCATGACCAGGCCACATAGTGACCAAATAATACTACATACAAGGGACAAATACCACAACACCATTTCCAGACCACATATTACCACCACATAGTGACTGAATACTACAATACTGATCAGTAATAAAAAAAAAAACCACAATACTATCACCATAAGTGCCAGTATTCACAGGAGATCTGTACTTAGTATGCAGTGTCTGTGTAGAGGTAATACAGAGATCACTGGTGACATTATACACAGGACCTCTATATAGTATACAGTGTATAGTGTCAGTGTATAGGTAACACTGACTCACCAGTGACGTCTCTAGGTGAAGTCCTTCATCATTAATCCAGCACAGACCGCCATCATTCCTTCCAGCCAGGACTCGTTTCTGCAGAAAATAACACAGTTATCTCGAGCTCCGCTTGCAGAACACATTACTTGATTTTTCACAACTTCTACATTACATCACATGAAGAAAAAAAGGTGATATAGTGTCACTCTGCACAGTAACAGGACCGCCCCCCCATTTAAAACAGTATACTCAAAAAATAAAATAAATACATCACTGCAGTAATAATATCCCTTAATTATCCCCTATGGTAACACTATTCCCCACCCTGGCCCCGTTTATCTCATTCCTGGCTCCAGCCATATGTTCTCGCATCCTGCCCTCATGAGTATCCATTCTACCCCATATGATCTCCCCATCCTGCCCCACCAGCCTCCATCGTATCCATCCTGCCCCATGATCCAATCCTGCCCCGTGTCTCCAATCATGCCCCGTATCTACATTCTGCCCATGCCTCAAGTCCTGCCCCCAGTGTGTCCAGCATATTACCCCCATGTTGTCCAGCAATCTGCCCCAGTGTGTCCAGCATATTACCCCCATGTTGTCCAGCAATCTGCCCCAGTGTGTCCAGCACTGCCCCCAGTGTGTCCAGCAATCTGCCCCAGTGTCCAGCCTTTCCCCAGTGTGTCCAGCAGTCTGCCCCAGTGTGTCCAGCATATTACCCCCAGTGTCCAGCATTGCCCCAGTATGTCCAGCATATTACCCCCAGTGTGTCCAGCAATCTGCCCCAGTGTCCAGCATTGCCCCAGTATGTCCAGAAGTCTGCCCCAAGGTCTACAGCATTGCCTCAATGTGTCCAGAAATCTGCCCCAAGGTCTCCAGTATTGCCCCAGTGTGTCAAGCAATCTGCCCCATGGTCTCCTGTATTGCCCCAGTGTCCAGCATTCTGCCCCATGGTCTCCAGTATTGCCCCGGTGTGTCCAGCAATCTGCCCCATGGTCTCCTGTATTGCCCCAGTATGTCCAGAAGTCTGCCCCAGGGTCTCCAGCATTGCCTCAATGTGTCCTGAAATCTGCCCCATGGTCTCCAGTATTCAGTGTGTCCAGCAATCTGCCCCATAGTCTCCTGTATTGCCCCAGTGTGTCCAGCATTCTGCCCCATGGTCTCCAGTATTGCCCCAGTGTGTCCAGCATTCTGCCCCATGGTCTCCAGTATTGCCCCAGTGTGTCCAGCAATCTGCCCCATAGTCTCCTGTATTGCCCCAGTGTGTCCAGCAATCTGCCCCATGGTCTCCTGTATTGCCCCAGTGTGTCCAGCATTCTGCCCCATGGTCTCCTGTATTGCCCCAGTGTGTCCAGCATTCTGCCCCATGGTCTCCAGTATTGCCCCAGTGTGTCCAGCAATCTGCCCCATGGTCTCCAGTATTGCCCCAGTATGTCCAGAAGTCTGCCCCAGGGTCTCCAGCATTGCCTCAATGTGTCCTGAAATCTGCCCCATGGTCTCCAGTATTCAGTGTGTCCAGCATTCTGCCCCATGGTCTCCAGTATTGCCCCAGTGTGTCCAGCATTCTGCCCCATGGTCTCCAGTATTGCCCCAGTGTGTCCAGCATTCTGCCCCATGGTCTCCAGTATTGCCCCAGTGTGTCCAGCAATCTGCCCCATGGTCTCCTGTATTGCCCCAGTGTCTCCAGCATTCTGCCCCATGGTCTCCTGTATTGCCCCAGTGTGTCCAGCATTCTGCCCCATGGTCTCCAGTATTGCCCCAGTGTGTCCAGCAATCTGCCCCATGGTCTCCAGTATTGCCCCAGTATGTCCAGAAGTCTGCCCCAGGGTCTCCAGCATTGCCTCAATGTGTCCTGAAATCTGCCCCATGGTCTCCAGTATTCAGTGTGTCCAGCATTCTGCCCCATGGTCTCCAGTATTGCCCCAGTGTGTCCAGCATTCTGCCCCATGGTCTCCTGTATTGCCCCAGTGTGTCCAGCAATCTACCCCATGGTCTCCAGTATTGCCCCAGTATGTCCAGAAGTCTGCCCCAGGGTCTCCAGCATTGCCTCAATGTGTCCTGAAATCTGCCCCATGGTCTCCTGTATTGCCCCAGTGTGTCCAGCATTCTGCCCCATGGTCTCCAGTATTGCCCCAGTGTGTCCAGCATTCTGCCCCATGGTCTCCAGTATTGCCCCAGTGTGTCCAGCAATCTGCCCCATAGTCTCCTGTATTGCCCCAGTGTGTCCAGCAATCTGCCCCATAGTCTCCTGTATTGCCCCAGTGTGTCCAGCAATCTGCCCCATGGTCTCCTGTATTGCCCCAGTGTGTCCAGCATTCTGCCCCATGGTCTCCAGTATTGCCCCAGTGTGTCCAGCATTCAGCCCCATGGTCTCCAGTATTGCCCCAGTGTGTCCAGCAATCTGCCCCATGGTCTCCAGTATTGCCCCAGTGTGTCCAGCATTCTGCCCCATGGTCTCCTGTATTGCCCCAGTGTGTCCAGCATTCTGCCCCATGGTCTCCAGTATTGCCCCAGTGTGTCCAGCATTCTGCCCCAGGGTCTCCAGTATTGCCCCAGTGTGTCCAGCATTCTGCCCCATGGTCTCCAGTATTGCCCCAGTGTGTCCAGCAATCTGCCCCATGCTCTCCATTATTGCCCCAGTGTGTCCAGCATTGCCCCCAGACAGTCAGACATAAAGAAAAAAAAAAGTAAAATCCTCACCTCTCCCGTTCCTACCGCAGGTCCGGTGCGGTGCAGCCAGTCAGCGTCTCTCCGGCTCTGCGACGCTCAGGACAGAGAGGCTGAGCGGCGCGCACAGTAGTGACGTCATCGCGCCCTCTGCTCTGAGACGTCGCAGAGTCAGAGGACGCTGAAGCCGCAGGAACCAGGAGAGGTGAGTATTAGAGCGGGGGGCGGGGGGCGGTGGGGCGGGGGCGGGGGTGGGGGGAGCTGGCCCTGGTCGTGGCGGCGGACGGCGCCGCCCGAAGATTTAAAGGGGCGTCTTTTTTTTTTTTTCTTCTCCTGCAGCGTCGGCCGCCCCCCGCATTGTGCCGCCCGGGGCGGACCGCCCCCCCCCCCCGCATCCCCATTCCTACGCCACTGTCAGCAAGTGAATGCCTTCAGTGGTGATGTAGGCATGACATCACCTCTGCAGCCTAAACACAGAGACTGGATCAGAGGAAGAGCAGCATCAATGGACACGGGGAGGGTGAGTACCTCTTTGTTTCATATTTTATATGTACAGTGGGTACGGAAAGCATTCAGACCCCATTAAATTTTCCACTCTTTGTTTCATTGCAGCCATTTAGTAAATTCAAAAAAGTTCATTTTTTTCTCATTAATTTACACTCTGCACCCCATCTTGACTGAAAAAAATCAGAAATATAGAAATTTTTTCAAATGTATTTAAAAAAGCTAAAATACCACATGGTCATAAATATTCAGACCCTTTGCTCAGTATTGAGTAGAAGCAGCCATGAGTCTTCTTGGGAATGATGCAACAAGTTTTTCACACCTGGATTTGGGGATCATCTGCCATTCTTCCTTGCAGATCCACTCCAGTTCCATCAGGTTGGATGGTGAACGTTGGTGTCATGATCCTATGGTAGGATTTGAGCAGGAACCTCGGGGGTTAATGCTGGTGGTCTCCCTTTTGATAGGGGAGGGCTTTTTATAGCCGCTGGAGGCTTGCATCCTTGTCAGTTATACTTCTGCCCTCGGCTGAGTTAAGTGACCCCTGTAGACTTGTGAATTTGCATCCCGTTTTGACGTGGCCTGTCCCCTATGTCGTACTTGCCTGCCGATTAGGTTCTGTCTGTGGATTATCTGGTTCTCTGACCTCGGCTTGGTTTCTGACTTCCCTTTCAGTTGTTCCCTTGGCTCTGGTTTTACCCATTCAGTTTCCTGTCACCCGCTTGTCCCCGGTTGTTCTTCTGTTTACACGCTTGTCGGCACCCCAGCCAGTCACCCCCTGGTAGTACCCTTGGTGTTCCGCTGATTGCTCTGGGAGCTCTGGCCCCGGCACCTCATTTTGTGATCACGTGCCGCAGGTCCTGCACGCCTGCGACCGTTCTGTTCTGTATCTACAGGTGAGGTCTACCCGTCCTGTTCTCCGCTGTGCGGGACTTGTGTCCACACCTGGACAGGTTGGTCATGGGGTCACTGACATTATAACTGACTGTAACAGTAGCTTTCTGTTGTTAGGGTGCAGTATGGAGCCGATGCGCACCCTGTCTGAGCAAGTGAAGCACCTTTCTCAGGTGCTGCAGAAACTAAACCTAGAGCAACGAGTCCTGGCCCAGTCCCAACAGCAGGTGGTGGACACGGTTCAGGGGTTCTGTCCTCTGGAATTCAGGGGGTGGGGGCTAGAGAAGTTGCTCTGTTCTTCCCCGAACCCCTGGTTAAGTTACCCGATACGTTTTCCGGTAACAAAAAAGAATTTAGCGTCTTTAAGGAGGTCTGCGGGCTCTTCTTCTCTTTAAGACCCTGCTTCTCTGGGGATGAAAGTCAGAGTGTGGGTGCTGTCATGTCTCTGCTTTTGGGGGCTCCACAAGCCTGGGTATTTTCTCTCCCCTCTACAGCCCCTGAGAGAGTGTCGGTGGGTGCATTTTTTGAGGCCCTAGGGCACATTTACAATGAGCCTGATAGAGTGCATCTGGCAGAGGATATGGTGATGAGTGTTTGTCAGGGGTAAGTTCCGGATTGGACCAAGGGAACCCAGTGGATGTAATGTATATGGACTTTTCAAAAGCTTTTGATACGGTGCCACACAAAAGGTTGATGCATAAAATGAGAATAATGGGGATAGGGGAAAATATGTGCAAGTGGGTTGAGAGCTGGCTCAGGGATAGGAAACAAAGGGTGGTTATTAACCCCTTTACTCCCAAGGGTGGTTTGCACGTTAATGACCGGGCCAATTTTTACAATTCTGACCACTGTCCCTTTATGAGGTTATAACTCTGGAACACTTCAACGGATCCCAGTGATTCTGACATTGTTTTCTCGTGACATATTGTACTTCATGACAGTGGTAACATTTCTTTGATATTACCTGCGTTTATTTGTGAAAAAAACGGAAATTTGGCGAAAATTATGAAAATTTCGCAATTTTCCAAATTTGAATTTTTATGCAATTAAATCACAGAGATATGTCACACAAAATACTTAATAAGTAACATTTCTCACATGTCTACTTTACATCAGCACAATTTTGGAACCAAAATTGTTTTTTGTTAGGGAGTTATAAGGGTTAAAAGTTGACCAGCAATTTCTTCTTTTTTCAACACCATTTTTTTTTAGGGACCACATCTCATTTGAAGTCATTTTGAGGGGTCTGTATGATAGAAAATACCCAAGTGTGACACCATTCTAAAAACTGCACCCCTCATGGTGCTCAAAACCATATTCAAGAAGTTTATTAACCCTTCTGGTGCTTCACAGGAATTTTTGGAATGTTTAAATAAAAATGAACATTTAACTTTTTTTCACAAAAAATTTATTTCAGCTCCAATTTGTTTTATTTTACCAAGGGTAACAGGAGAAAATGGACCCCAAAAGTTGTTGTACAATTTGTCCTGAGTACACTGATACCCCATATATGGCGGTAAACCACTGTTTGGGCGCATGACAGAGCTCGGAAGCGAAGGAGCGCGGTTTGACTTTTCAATGCAAAATTGACTGGAATTGAGATGGGACACCATGTTGCGTTTGGAGTGCCCCTGATGTGCCTAAACATTGAAACCCCCCACAAGTGACACCATTTTGGAAAGTAGACCCCCTAAGGAACTTATCTAGAGGTGTGGTGAGCACATTGACCCACCAAGTGCTTCACAGAAGTTTATAATGTAGAACCGTAAAAATAAAAAATCATATTTTTTCACAAAAATTATCTTTTCGCCCCCAATGTTTTATTTTCCCACGGGTAATAGAAGAAATTGGACCCCAAAAGTTGTTGTACAATTTATCCTGAGTACGCTGATACCCCATATGTGGGAGTAAACCACTGTTTGGGCGCATGGGAGAGCTCGGAAGGGAAGGAGCGCCGTTTGACTTTTCAATGCAAAATTGACAGGAATTCAGATGGGACGCCATGTTTGGAGAGCCACTGATGTGCCTAAACATTGAAACCCCCCACAAGTGACACCATTTTGGAAAGTAGACCCCCTAAGGAACTTATCTAGAGGTGTTTTGAGCGCTTTGACCCACCAAGGGCTTCACAGAAGTTTATAATGCAGAGCCGTAAAAATAAAACAAAAATTTTTTCCCACAAAAATTATTTTTTAGCCCCCAGTTTTGTATTTTCCCGAGGGTAACAGGAGAAATTGGACCCCAAAATTTGCTGTCCAATTTGTCCTGAGTGCGCTGATACCCCAGAGGTGGGGGGGAACCACTGTTTGGGTGCATGGGAGGGCTCGGAAGGGAAGGAGCACCATTTGGAATGCAGACTTAGATGGAATGGTCTGCAGGTGTCACATTGCGTTTGCAGAGCCCCTAATGTAAACAGTAGACCTCTAAACAGTAGAAACCCCCCACAAGTGACACCATTTTGGAAAGTAGACCCCATAAGGAACTTATCTAGATGTGTGGTGAGCGCTTTGACCCACCAAGGGCTTCACAGAAGTTTATAATGCAGAGCCGTAAAAATAAAACAAAAATTTTTTCCCACAAAAACTATTTTTTAGCCCCCAGTTTTGTATTTTCCCGAGGGTAATAGGAGAAATTGGACCCCAAAATTTGTTGTCCAATTTGTCCTGAGTGCGCTGATACCCCATAAGTGGGGGGAACCACTGTTTGGGCGCATGGGAGGGCTCGGAAGGGAAGGAGCGCCATTTGGAATGCAGACTTAGATGGAATGGTCTGCAGGTGTCACATTGAATTTGCAGAGCCCCTAATGTACCTAAACAGTAGAAACCCCCCACAAGTGACACCATTTTGGAAAGTAGACCCCATAAGGAACTTATCTAGATGTGTGGTGAGCGCTTTGACCCACCAAGGGCTTCACAGAAGTTTATAATGCAGAGCCATAAAAATAAAACAAAAATTTTTTCCCACAAAAATTATTTTTTAGCCCCCAGTTTTGTATTTTCCCGAGGGTAACAGGAGAAATTGGACCCCAAAATTTGTTGTCCAATTTGTCCTGAGTACGCTGATACCCCATATGTGGGGGGAACCACCGTTTGGGCGCATGGGAGGGCTCGGAAGGGAAGGAGTGCCATTTGGAATGCAGACTTAGATGGAATGGTCTGCAGGCGTCACATTGCGTTTGCAGAGCCCCTAATGTATTTAAACAGTAGAAACCCCCCACAAGTGACCCCATATTGGAAACTAGACCCCCCAGGGAACTCATCTAGATGTGTTGTGAGAACTTTGAACCCCCAAGTATTTCACTACAGTTCATAACACAGAGCAGTGAAAATAAAAAATCTTTTTTTCCCCACAACAATTATTTTTTAGCCCCCAGTTTTGTATTTTCCCAAGGGTAACAGGAAAAATTGGACCCCAAAAGTTGTTGTCCTATTTGTCCTGAGTACGCTGATACCCCATATGTTGGGGTAAACCCCTGTTTGGGCACACGGGAGCGCTCGGAAGGGAAGGAGCACTGTTTTACTTTTTCAACGCAGAATTGGCTGGAATTGAGATCGGACGCCATGTCGTGTTTGGAGAGCCCCTGATGTGCCTAAACAGTGGAAACCCCCCAATTATAACTGAAACCCTAATCCAAACACACCCCTAACCCTAATTCCAACGGTAACCCTAACCACACCTCTAACCCTGACACACCCCTAACCCTAATCCCAACCCTATTCCCAACTGTAAATGTAATCTAAACCCTAACCCTAACTTTAGCCCCAACCCTAACCCTAACCCTAGCCCTAACCCTGGCCCTAACCCTAACCCTAACCCTAGCCCTAACCCTAGCCCTAACCCTAGCCCTAGCCCTAACCCTAACCCTAGCCCTAATGGGAAAATGGAAATAAATACATTTTTTAATTTTTCCCTAACTAAGGGGGTGATGAAGGGGGGTTTGATTCATTTTTATAGCGAGTTTTTTAGCGGATTTTTATGATTGGCAGCCGTCACACACTGAAAGACGCTTTTTATTGCAAAAAATATTTTTTGCGTTACCACATTTTGAGAGCTATAATTTTTCCATATTTTGGTCCACAGAGTCATGTGAGGTCTTGTTTTTTGCGGGACGAGTTGACGTTTTTATTGGTAACATTTTCGGGCACGTGACATTTTTTGATCGCTTTTTATTCCGATTTTTGTGAGGAAGAATGACCAAAAACCAGCTATTCATGAATTTCTTTTGGAGGAGGCGTTTATACCGTTCCGCGTTTGGTAAAATTGATAAAGCAGTTTTATTCTTCGGGTCAGTACGATTACAGCGACACCTCATTTATATAATTTTTTTATGTTTTGGCGCTTTTATACGATAAAAACTATTTTACAGAAAAAATAATTATTTTTGCATCACTTTATTCTCAGGACTATAACTTTTTTATTTTTTTGCTGATGATGCTGTATGGCAGCTCTTTTTTTGCGGGACAAGATGACGCTTTCAGCGGTACCATGGTTATTTATATCTGTCTTTTTGATCGTGTGTTATTTCACTTTTAGTTCGGCGGTATGATAATAAAGCGTTGTTTTTTGCCTCGTTTTTTTTTTTTCTTACGGTGTTTACTGAAGGGGTTAACTAGTGGGCCAGTTTTATAGGTCGGGTCGTTACGGACGCGGCGATACTAAATATGTGTACTTTTATTGTTTTTTTTTTTTTTATTTAGATGAAGAAATGTTATTATGGGAATAATATATATATTTTTTTTCATTATTTTGGAATATTTATTTTTTTTTTTTTACACATTTGGAATTTTTTTTTTTACTTTTTTATTTTGTCCCAGGGGGGGACATCACAGATCAATGATCTGACAGTTTGCATAGCACTCTGTCAGATCACTGATCTGACTTACAGTGCTACAGGCTTCACAGTGCCTGCTCTGAGCAGGCTCTGTGAAGCCACCTCCCTCCCAGGGAGGGAGGTGAGGAGACCCTCGCAGCAACGCGATCACATCGTGTTGCTGCGGGGGGCTCAGGGAAGCCCGCTGGGAGCTTCCTCCCTGCGGGAAGCTTCCCTGTACCGCCGGCACATCGCGATCATCTTTGATCGCGGTGTGCCGGGGGTTAATGTGCCGGGGGCGGTCCGTGACGGCTCCTGGCACATAGTGCCGGATGTCAGCTGCGATAAGCAGCTGACACCCGGCCGCGATCGGCGGCGCTTCCCCCGTGAGCGCTGCCGATCGCATATGACGTTCTATCCCGTCGGTGGTCATAGGGGCCCACCCCACCTCGATGGGATAGTACGTCTGATGTCAGAAAGGGGTTAATGGAGCACACTCGGACTGGGTAGCGGTTAGCAGTGGGGTACCACAGGGGTCAGTATTGGGCCCTTTTCTTTTTAACATATTTATTAATGACCTTGTAGGGGGCATTCAGAGTAGAATTTCAATATTTGCAGATGACACTAAACTCTGCAGGGTAATTAATACAGAGGAGGACAATTTTATATTACAGTATGATTTATGTAAATTAGAAGCTTGGGCTGATAAATGGCAAATGAGCTTTAATGGGGATAAATGTAAGGTCATGCACTTGGGTAGAAGTAATAAGATGTATAATTATGTGCTTAATTCTAAAACTCTGGGCAAAACCGTCAATGAAAAAGACCTGGGTGTATGGGTGGATGACAAACTCATATTCAGTGGCCAGTGTCAGGCAGCTGCTACAAAGGCAAATAAAATAATGGGATGCATTAAAAGAGGCATAGATGCTCATGAGGAGAACATAATTTTACCTCTATACAAGTCACTAGTTCGACCACACTTAGAATACTGTGCACAGTTCTGGTCTCCGGTGTATAAGAAAGGCATAGCTGAACTAGAGCGGGTGCAGAGAAGAGCGACCAAGGTTATTAGAGGACTGGGGGGTCTGCAATACCAAGATAGGTTATTACACTTGGGGCTATTTAGTTTGGGAAAACGAAGACTAAGGGGTGATCTTATGTTAATGTATAAATATATGAGGGGACAGTACAAAGACCTTTCTGATGATCTTTTTAATCATAGACCTGAAACAGGGACAAGGGGGCATCCTCTGCGTTTGGAGGAAAAAAGGTTTAAGCATAATAACAGACGCGGATTCTTTACTGTAAGAGCAGTGAGACTATGGAACTCTCTGCCGTATGATGTTGTAATGAGTGACTCATTACTTAAATTTAAGAGGGGACTGGATACCTTTCTGGAAAAGTATAATGTTACAGGGTATATACACTAGATTCCTTGATAGGGCGTTGATCCAGGGAACTAGTCTGATTGCCGTATGTGGAGTCGGGATGGAATTTTTTTCCCCAATGTGGAGCTTACTCTTTGCCACATGGGGTATTTTTGCCTTCCTCTGGATCAACATGTTAGGGCATGTTAGGTTAGGCTATGGGTTGAACTAGATGGACTTATAGTCTTCCTTCAACCTTAATAACTATGTAACTATGTAACTATGTAACTCAGCCAAGTGGCTTTGCTAGGAATTTAGACGTTGGGCTGCGGAGGTTTTGAGGGATGATGCTGTCCTCCGGGGCTTGTTCCGTAGAGGCCTGTCCAAATGTCTGAAGGATGCCCTGGTGCTTCGTCCTCCAACTGAGTGCCTGGAAGAAGCCATGACCCAAGCGGTTGGTATGGATCACAGATTATGGGCAAGAGATGTTATGCAACTGGAAACATCATTGTTCCCCAGTGGAGATGAAGCCGGGGCCACTTCTAAGGCTATGGAGGTGGGGGCCATTGCTTTGAAAGAGAAAGAGAGAAAACGTCATCGTGAGAAGCAGATGTGCTTCTATTGTGGAGAGTAAGGACACTGGAAGAGGGATTGCCCTTCCTGCCCTTCACCATTCAAGATGGCGGGAAACAAATAGGTCTGGGTGGTGGTCGAGGAAGCCATCCAGGCCCTCAGATACACTTTTTCTCATTTGCTAAAGTTTTGCTACCAGTGGAACTGTTGGTCGACGGTTGTCCTTATTTTTCTACAGCTTTTGTGGACTGCAGTTCATCCGTCAACTTGGTCAGTCCTCATTTGATTTCCCAATGCAAGATAGGGACAGTTAGACTCCAGACTCCGATGAAAGTGGTGGCCATTGACTCTTCTCCCCTCACTAAAGAAGAAATTTGTTACATCTCAGAGGTCTTTTCCTTCAAAGTAGGCTCTGATCATGTTGAAGAGATAAGATGTTTTGTCATGGGGAACTTGCCTGCTGGGATGGTGTTGGGAATGCCCTGGTTGCAACGCCATAACTCTATCTTCAATTGAGTGACAGGGAGATTATTCAATGGGGCTCTAATTGGTGAACCATGGTTGTGAATCTAAATTATTATCTGAACCCGTTAAGTCTGTCTCTGTGTCGTCTGTCTGGAGGGTATTCCGGAGAACCTGAAGGACTTCAAAGATGTGTTTTCCGAAAGCGAGGCTGAGGTTTTACTGCCACATAGACTCTTTGATTCTGCCATTGAGTTAGTTCCAGGGGCTAAGCTACCAAAAGCCAGTGTATTCAATTTGTCCGGTCCTGAGCATTTGGCCATGAAGGAGTATATTGCTGAAAGTCTTCGGAAGGAGCATATATGGCCTTCCGTCTCTCCTGTGGCTGCGGGGTTTTTTTGGTAAAAAAAAAAAAAAAAGATAGCGGTTTGCATCCTTGCCTCGACTTTCGGGAACTCAACAAAATAACGGTGAGAAACACATACCCTCTTCCCATTATCCCAGACTTATGTAACCAATTATCAGGGGACAAATGGTTTTCCAAATTAGAACTCCGCAGGGACTTATAATCTTATAAGGGCTCATGAGGGGGACAAGTGGAAAACTGCACTCCTCATGTCAGAGGGACTTTTTGAAAATCTGGTCATGCCATTTGGACTTACTAATGCTCCTGCTATTTTTCAGAATTTACTTTAATGTGGTATTTGCTGACCTTATAGGACGTTTTGTCAATATTTATTTGGATGATATTTTGGTGTTTTCCCCGGACAGTCAGACTTATTTGCAGCATCTACGTACCATTCTCCAAAGCCTCAGGGAGAATCAGTTGTATGCTAAATTGGAGAAATGTTCATTTTTTGTACAAGAGCTGTCTTTTTTGGGTCTGATTGTGTCCTCTGAGGGATTTCGTATGGATCCCAGGAAGGTGCAGGCGATCACCGATTGGGTTCAACCCAGAGACCTTAAGGAGCTCCAGCGCTTCCTGGGATTCACCAATTATTATCGTAAATTTATTAAGGGTTTTTTTCAGGTGGTAAAACCCCTTACTGATCTTACCCGCAAGGGGGCAGATGTAAAAGATTGGTCAGGGGCTGCCAAGGAGTCATTTTTGGCATTAAAAAAAGTTCCATGTCCGCTCCGATTTTGGAACAACCAAATTCGTCCAAACCTTGTATTGTGGAGGTAGTAGATGCTTCTGAGGTAGGGGTGGAAGCAGTCTTGTCCCAGGAACCTGCCACTTTAATCTCAAACGATGTGTCTTCTTTTCCAAGAAGTTCTCTTCCACCGAGAGAAATTATGATGTGGGCAATAGAGAACTTCTTGCTGTCAAGTTGGCATTCGAAGAATGGAGACACTTTTTGGATGGGGTGGCTCACCCAATTACTGTGATCACTAATCATAAAAGTTTTGGGACATATTTAGTTGGTAAAAAGATTGACCCCTAGACAAGCTCGTTGATCACTTTTTTTCCCGGTTTCAGTTTTCGATTACTTTTCGTCCTGGTTCTAAGAACGTTAAGGCTGATGCCTTGTCTTGAAGTTTTGAGCCTGTGTCTTCCCCGAGCCACCGTTCTCCATTCTTCACCCTGGGGTGGTGGTAGAGGGGATCTCGACTGAATTGGAATGAGAGATTGTGGGGGCTCAGTCTTTGGCCCCTGTTTCCAAGCCAAGAGATAAATTGTTTGTCTCGCAAAAATTTTGGCCTAAGCTCGTTCAGGAATTTCATGAGTCTAGATTGAGTGCCCATCCTGGGATTGCAGCCACGCGAGAGGCGGTGGCAAGGGTTTTTTGGTAGGCCTCACTGGGTTCTGATGTAAAAAATTTTATATCTGCATGTGGAGTTTGTGCACGTTCCAAAAGCTCTCATAGCCGGCCGGCTATGGAACTGGTGCCTTTATCGGTTCCTGAGTAGCCATGGACTCACCTATACATGGACTTCATTACCAATCTCCCTCCATCCAGGGGTAATACTGTGATATGGGTGGTAGTGGACAGGTTTTCTAAGCAAGCCCATTTTGTTTCTTTAGCCTCATTGCCCTTAGTGGAGATTTTGTCCAGATTGTTTGTTCAGTATGTGATCCGTTTGCATGGGGTGTCCCTGAATGTTGTGTCTGAGAGAGGTGTGCAGTTTGTGGCTAAATTTTGCAGGGCGTTCTGTAAGAAATTGGGTATTTCTTTGTCTTTCTCAGAATGCACGAATCAGTCCTTGGAACAGATTCTTAGGTGTTTGACCTCTGTTAGGCAAGATGACTGGTATGACGCTTTACCGTTGGCTGAGTTTGCCTTCAACAATTGTGTATGTCAGTCCATTAGTATGTCCCCATTTCTGGTCAATTATGTCTTTAATCCTCATTTTGGGAATTCTCATGATTAGATTCCGATTGTTCCAGGGTGGAGGGATCTGTTCAGTGGTTAAGGGACCTGTGGGCTGAGGTACGGCGTAATATTTCCAAGGCTCAAGGGAGGTATAAGTTGTTCACTGATAGAAAGATAATTTCGGTCACATGTTTCAGGTTGGGGAGAAGGTTTGGCTTTCCACATGGAATATCAACCTGAAGGTTCCGTGTGCCAAATTAGGCCCTAAGTTCATCGGCCCTACGAGATTGTGGAAATAGTCAATCCTGTAGCCTATAGATTGCGTCTTCTAGCCTCATTTAAATTGTCTAATGTGTTCCATAAATCTCTGTTAAAACCATTAGGTCAGTCAAGGAAGATTCTGGGTCGGAACCTCCTTCGGTGTTGATGGAGGTTACAGGGAATATGAGGTTGGGCACAATGTTGTGTATTCTCAGCCTATGCGCCGCTCTTTGCAGTATCTGGTGCTCTGAAAAGGGTATTGGTTGGAGGATCGCTTGTGGGTTCCTGCTCAGTTGGTGCACATTGACCATCTGGTTCGAGCGTTTCATGCTAAACATCCAGGGAGGCCTGAGGGTCCAGTGGCCCCCCGTTAAAAGGGGGTTACTGTCATGATCCTATGGTAGGACTTGAGCAGGGGTTAATGCTGGTGGTCTCCCTTTGGATAGGGGAGGGCTTTTTATAGCCGCTGGAGGCTTGCATCCTTGTCAGTTATACTTCTGCCCTTGGCTGAGTTAAGTGACCTCTGTATGCTTGTGTATTTGTGCCTTGTGCCTGCCTTGTGAGTTTGCATCCCATTTTGACCCGGCCTGTCCCTCACGTCACACTTGCCTGGCGATTAGGTTCTGTCTGTGGATTATCTGGTTCTCTGACCCCGGCTTGGTTTCTGACTTCCCTTTTGGTTGTTCCCTCGGCTCTGGCTATACCCGTTCGGTATCCTGACACCCCTTTGTACCTGGTTGTTCTTCTGTTTAATCTCTTGTCGGCGCCCCAGCCAGTCACCCCCCAGTAGTACCCTCGGGTGCTCCGCTGATCGTTCCAGGAGCTCCAGTGGCTGGCCCCTCCCCCTGTGATCACATGCCACAGGTCCTGCACACCTGCTACCGTGCTGTTCTGTGTCTACAGGTGCTGTCTACCCATCCCATTCTGTGCTGTGCGAGACTCGTGTCCGGACCTGGCTGGGCCAGTCAAGAGTGGTTACAGATTTGTTCTGAAGCCAATCCTATGTTATTTTAGCTGTGTGCTTAGGGTCATTGTCTTGTCGGAAGGTGAACCTTCCGCCAAGTCTGGGGTCCAGAGCACTCTGGAAGAAGTTTTCATCCAGGATATCTCTGTACTTGGCCGCATTCATGTTTCCTTCAATTGCAACCAGTCATCCTGTCCTGTCCCTGCAGCTGAAAAACACCCACATAGCATGATGCTGTCACCACCATGTTTCACTGTTGAGATTGCCTTGGGCAGATGATGAGCAGTGCCTGGTTTTCTCCACACATACCACTTAGAATTACCACCAAAAAGCTCAATCTTCATCTCATCAGACCAGAGAATCTTATTTCTCATAGTCCTTCATGTGTTTTTTTTTTTTTATCAAACTCTCTACTGTATGTGGGCTTTCATATGTCTTGCACTGAGTAGAGGCTTCTGTCAGGCCACTCTGCTATAAAGGCCCGACCGTTGGAGGGCTGCAGTGATAGTTGACTTCGTGGAACTTTCTCCCATCTCCCAACTGCATTTCTGGAGCTTAGTCACAGTGATCTTGGGGTTCTTCTTTACCTCTCTCACCTAGGCTCTTCTCCCATAATTGCTCAGTTTGGCTGGTTGACCAGGTCTAGGAACACTTCTGGTGGTCTCAAACTTCTTCCATTTAAGGATTATGGAGGCCACTGTGCTCTTAGGAACCTTGAGTGTTGCAGACATTTTTTTGTAACCTTAGCCATATGTGTGCCTTGCCACAATTCTGTCTCTGAGCTCCTTGGCCAGTTCATTTGACCTCATGATTCTCATTTAATCTGACATGCACTGTGAGCTGTGAGGTCTTATATATACAGGTGTGTGCCTTTACAAATCAAGTCCTATCAGTTTAATTAAACACAGCTGGACTCCAATGACAGAGTAGAACCATCTCAAGGAGGATCACAAGGAAATGGACAGCATGTGACTCACATATGAGTGTCTGAGCAAAGGGTCTGAATACTTATGACCATGTGATATTTCAGTTTTTCTTTTTTAACCCCTTTACCCCCAAGGGTGGTTTGCACGTTAATGACCAGGCCAATTTTTACAATTCTGACCACTGTCCCTTTATGAGGTTATAACTCTGGAACGCTTCAACGGATCCCAGTGATTCTGACATTGTTTTCTCGGGACATATTGTACTTCATGATATTGGTAAAAATTATTTGATAGTACCTGCGTTTGTTTGCGAAAAAAACGGAAATTTGGCAAAAATTATGAAAAATTTCGCAATTTTCCAACTTTGAATTTTTGTGCAATTAAATCACAGAGATATGTCACACAAAATACTTAACCCCTTCATGACCCAGCCTATTTTGACCTTAAAGACCTTGCCGTTTTTTGCAATTCTGACCAGTGTCCCTTTATGAGGTAATAACTCAGGAACGCTTCAACGGATCCTAGCGGTCCTGAGATTGTTTTTTCGTGACATATTGGGCTTCATGTTAGTGGTAAATTTAGGTCAATAAATTCTGCGTTTATTTGTGATAAAAACCAGCGATTTCTCATTTTTACAACAAAATTTACAAAACCATTTTTTTTAGGGACCACCTCACATTTGAAGTCCGTTTGAGGGGTCTATATGGCTGAAAATACCCCAAAGTGACACCATTCTAAAAACTGCACCCCTCAACCACATTCAAGAAGTTTATTAACCCTTCAGGTGCTTCACAGCAGCAGAAGCAACATGGAAGGAAAAAATGAACATTTAACTTTTTAGTCACAAAAATTATCTTTTAGCAACAATTTTTTTAATTTTCCCAATGGTAAAAGGAGAAACTGAACCACGAACGTTGTTGTCCAATTTGTCCTGAGTACGCTGATACCTCATATGTGGGGGTAAACCACTGTTTGGGCGCACGGCAGGGCTTGGAAGGGAAGGAGCGCCATTTGACTTTTAGAATGAAAAATTGGCTCCACGCTTTAGCGGACACCATGTCGCGTTTGGAGAGCCCCTGTGTGCCTAAACATTGGAGCTCCCCCACAAGTAACCCCATTTTGGAAACTAGACCCCCAAAGGAACTTATCTAGATGCATATTGAGCACTTTAAACCCTCAGGTGCTTCACAAATTGATCTGTAAAAATGAAAAAGTACTTTTTTTTCACAAAAAAATTCTTTTCGCCTCAATTTTTTCATTTTCACATGGGCAATAGGATAAAATGGATCATAAAATTTGTTGGGCAATTTCTCCCGAGTACGCCGATACCTCATATGTGGGGGTAAACCACTGTTTGGGCACTCGGCAGGGCTCGGAAGGGAAGGCGCGCCATTTGACTTTTTGAATGGAAAATTAGCTCCAATTGTTAGCGGACACCATGTCGCATTTGGAGAGCCCCTGTGTGCCTAAACATTGGAGCTCCCCCACAAGTAACCCCATTTTGGAAACTAGACCCCCAAAGGAACTTATCTAGATGCATATTGAGCACTTTAAACCCCCAGGTGCTTCACAGAAGTTTATAACGCAGAGCCATGAAAATAAAAAATAATTTTTCTTTCCTCAAAAATGATTTTTAGCCTGGAATTTCCTATTTTGCCAAGGGTAATAGGAGAAATTGAACCCCAAATGTTGTTGTCCAGTTTGTCCTGAGTACGCTGATACCCCATATGTGGGGGTAAACCACTGTTTGGGCGCACGGCAGGGCTCGGAAGGGAAGGCACGCCATTTGGCTTTTTAAATGGAAAATTAGCTCCAATCATTAGCGGACACCATGTCACGTTTGGAGAGCCCCTGTGTGCTTAAACTTTGGAGATCCCCCAGAAATGACCCCATTTTGGAAACTAGACCCCCAAAGGAACTAATCTAGATGTGTGGTGAGGACTTTGAACTCCCAAGTGCTTCACAGAAGTTTATAACGCAGAGCTATGAAAATAAAAATAAAAAATTATTTTCTCAAAAATGATCTTTTAGCCTGCAATTTTTTATTTTCCCAAAAGTAACAGGAGAAATTTGACCCCAAAAATTGTTGTCCAGTTTCTCCTGAGTACGCTGATACCCCATATATGGGGGTAAACCACTGTTTGGGCACATGTCGGGGCTCGGAAGTGAAGTAGTGACATTTTGAAATGCAGACTTTGATGGAATGCTCTGTGGGCGTCACGTTGCGTTTGCAGAGCCCCTGATGTGGCTTAACAGTAGAAACCCCCCAGAAGTGACCCCATTTTGGAAACTAGACCCCGAAAGGAACTTATCTAGATGTGTGGTGAGCACTTTGAACCCCCAAGTGCTTCACAGAAGTTTATAATGCAGAGCCGTGAAAATAATAAATACGTTTTCTTTCCTCAAAAATAATTATTTAGCCCAAAATTTTTTAATTTTCCCAAGGGTAACAGGAGAAATTTGACCCCAATATTTATTGTCCAGTTTCTCCTGAGTACGGTGATACCCCATATGTTGGGGTAAACCACTGTTTGGGCACATGTCGGGGCTCGGAATTCAAGTAGTGACGTTTTGAAATGCAGACTTTGATGGAATGCTCTGCGGGAGTCACGTTGCGTTTGCAGAGCCCCTGATGTGGCTAAACAGTAGAAACCCCCCACAAGTGACCCCATTTTGGAAACTAGACCCCGAAAGGAACTTATCTAGATGTGTGGTGAGCACTTTGAACCTCCAAGTGCTTCATAGAAGTTTATAATGCAGAGCCGTGAAAATAATAAATACGTTTTCTTTCCTCAAAAATAATTATTTAGCCCAGAATTTTTTATTTTCCCAAGGGTTACAGGAGAAATTGGACCCCAAAAGTTGTTGTCCAGTTTCTCCTGAGTACGCTGATACCCCATGTGTGGAGGTAAACCACTGTTTGGGCACACGTCGGGGCTCAGAAGGGAAGTATTGACTTTTGAAATGCAGACTTTGATGGAATGGTCTGCGGGCGTCACGTTGCGTTTGCAGAGCCCCTGGTGTGCCTAAACAGTAGAAACCCCCCACAAGTGACCCCATTTTAGAAACTAGACCCCCCAAGGAACTTATCTAGATATGAGGTGAGCACTTTGAACCCCCAAGTGCTTCACAGACGTTTACAACGCAGAGCCGTTAAAATAAAAAATCATTTTTCTTTCCTCAAAAATGATGTTTTAGCAAGCATTTTTTTATTTTCACAAGGGTAACAGGAGAAATTGGACCCCAGTAATTGTTGCGCAGTTTATCCTGAGTATGCTGGTATCCCATATGTGGGGGTAAACCACTGTTTGGGCACACGTCGGGGCTCGGAATTGAGGGAGCACCATTTGACTTTTTGAATACAAGATTGGCTGGAATCAATGGTGGCGCCATGTTGCGTTTGGAGACCCCTGATGTGCCTAAACAGTGGAAACCCCTCAATTCTACCTCCAACACTAACCCCAACACACCCCTAACCCTAATCCCAACTGTAGCCATAACCCTAATCACAACCCTAATTCCAACCCTAAGGCTATGTGCCCACGTTGCGGATTCGTGTGAGATTTTTCAGCATCATTTTTGAAAAATCCGCGGGTAAAAGGCACTGCGTTTTACCTGCGGATTTTCCGCGGATTTCCAGTGTTTTTTGTGTGGATTTCACCTGCGGATTCCTATTGAGGAACAGGTGTAAAACGCTGCGGAATCCGCACAAAGAATTGACATGCTGCGGAAAATACAACGCAGCGTTTCCGCGCGGTATTTTCCGCACCATGGGCACAGCGGATTTGGTTTTCCATAGGTTTACATGGTACTGTAAACCTGATGGAACACTGCTGCGAATCCGCAGCGGCCAATCCGCTGCGGATCCGCAGCCAAATCCGCACCGTGTGCACATAGCCTAATTCTAAAGGTATGTGCACACGCTGCGGAAAACGCTGCGGATCCGCAGCAGTTTCCCATGAGTTTACAGTTCAATGTAAACCTATGGGAAACAAAAATCGCTGTACACATGCTGCGGAAAAACTGCACGGAAACGCAGCGGTTTACATTCCACAGCATGTTACTTCTTTCTGCGGATTCCGCAGCGGTTTTACAACTGCTCAAATAGAAAATCGCAGTTGTGAAATGCGCAGAAAAAACACGGTAAATCCGCCATAAATCCGCGGCGGTTTAGCACTGCGGATTTATCAAATCCGCAGCGGAAAAATCCGCAGAGGACCAGAATACGTGTGCACATACCGAAACCCTAACCCTAGCCCTAACCCTAGCCCTAACCCTAGCCCTAACCCTACCCCTAACCCTAGCCCTAACCCTACCCCTAACCCTAGCCCTAACCCTAACCCTACACCTAACCCTAACCCTACCCCTAACCCTAGCCCTACCCCTAACCCTAACCCTATTCTAACATTAGTGGAAAAAAAAAATTCTTTATTTTTTTATTGTCCCTACCTATGGGGGTGACAAAGGGGGGGGGGGGTCATTTATTATTTTTTTTATTTTGATCACTGAGATATAATCTATCTGAGTGATCAAAATGCACTTTGGAACGAATCTGCCGGCCGGCAGATTCGGCGGGCGCACTGCGCATGCGCCCGCCATTTTGGAAGATGGCGGCGCCCAGGGAGAAGACGGACGGACCCCGGCAGGATCGGTAAGTATGATGGGGTGGGGGTGGAGCACGGGGGGGGGATCGGAGCATGGGGGGGTGGATCGGAGCGCGGGAGGGGTGGAACAGGGCACGGGGGGTGGAACGGAGCACGGGGGGTGGAACGGAGCATAGGGGGTGGAACGGAGCACGGGGGGTGGATCGGAGTGCAGGGGGGGTGATTGGAGCACGGGGAGGGTGATTGGAGCACGGGGGGAGCGGACAAGAGCACGGGGGGAGCAGAGCACAGGACGGAGGGGAGCCGGAGCAGTGTACCGGACAGATCGGTGGCTTGGGGGGGCGATCGGTGGGGTGGGGTGGGGGCACAGTAGTGTTTCCAGCCATGGCCGATGATATTGCAGCATCGGCCATGGCTGGATTGTAATATTTCACCAGTTATAATAGGTGAAATATTACAAATCGCTCTGATTGGCAGTTTCACTTTCAACAGCCAATCAGAGCGATCGTAGCCACGGGGGGGGGGGGGGGGGGGTGAAGCCACCCCCCCTGGGCTAAACTACCACTCCCCCTGTCCCTGCAGATCGGGTGAAATGGGAGTTAACCCTTTCACCCGATCTGCAGGGACGCGATCTTTCCATGACGCCACATAGGCGTCATGGGTCGGATTGGCACCGACTTTCATGACGCCTACGTGGCGTCATGGGTCGGGAAGGGGTTAATAAGTAACATTTCCCACATGTTTACTTTACATCAGCACAATTTTGGAACCAAAATTTTTTTTTTTAGGAAGTTATTAGGGTTAAAAGTTGACCAGCAATTTGTCATTTTTACAACACCATTTTTTTTTAGGGACCACATCTCATTTGAAGTCATTTTGAGGGGTCTATATGATAGAAAATACTCAAGTGTGACACCATTCTAAAAACTGCACCCCTCAAGGTGCTCAAAACTATATTCAAGAAGTTTATTAACCCTTCTGGTGCTTCACAGGAATTTTTTAATGTTTAAATAAAAATGAACATTTAACTTTTTTTCACACAAAATTTATTTCAGCTCCAATTTGTTTTATTTTACCAAGGGTAACAGGAGAAAATGGACCCCAAAAGTTGTTGTACAATTTGTCCTGGGGCTAAACCACTGTTTGGGCGCATGACAGAGCTCGGAAGCGAAGGAGCGCCATTTGACTTTTCGATGCAAAATTGACTGGAATCGAGATGGGACACCATGTTGCGTTTGGAGAGCCACTGATGTGCCTAAACATTGAAACCCCCCACAAGTGACACCATTTTGGAAAGTAGACCCCCTAAGGAACTTATCTAGAGGTGTGGTGAGCACTTTGACCCACCAAGTGCTTCACAGAAGTTTATAATGCAGAACCATAAAAATAAAAAATCATATTTTTTCACAAAAATTATCTTTTCGCCCCAAATTTTTTATTTTCCCAAGGGTAAGAGAAGAAATTGGACCCCAAAAGTTATTGTACAATTTGTCCTGAGTACGTTGATACCCCATATGTGGGGGTAAACCACTGTTTGGGCACATGGGAGAGCTCGGAAGGGAAGGAGGGCCGTTTGACTTTTCAATGCAAAATTGACAGGAATTGAGATGGGACGCCATGTTGCGTTTGGAGAGCCACTGATGTGCCTAAACATTGAAACCCCCCACAAGTGACACCATTTTGGAAAGTAGACCCCCTAAGGAATTTATCTAGATGTGTTTTGAGCGCTTTGACCCACCAAGGGCTTCACAGAAGTTTATAATGTAGAGCCGTAAAAATAAAACAAAATTTTTTTCCCACAAAAATTATTTTTTAGCCCCCAGTTTTGTATTTTCCCAAGGGTAACAGGGGAAACTGGACCCCAAAATTTGTTGTACAATTTGTCCTGAGTGCACTGATACCCCATATGTGGGGGGGAACCACTGTTTGGCCGCACGGGAGGGCTCGGAAGGGAGGAGCGCCATTTGGAATGCAGACTTAGATGGAATGGTCTGCGTTTGCAGAGCCCCTAATGTACCTAAACAGTAGAAACCCCCCACAAGTGACACCATTTTGGAAAGTAGACCCCCTAAGGAACTAATCTAGATGTGTGGTGAGCGCTTTGACCCACCAAGGGCTTCACAGAAGTTTATAATGCAGAGCCGTAAAAATAAAACAAAAATTTTTTCCCACAAAAATTATTTTTTAGCCCCCAGTTTTGTATTTTCCCGAGGATAACAGGAGAAATTGGACCCCAAAATTTGTTGTCCAATTTGTCCTGAGTGCGCTGATACCCCATATGTGGGGGGGGGGGGGAACCACTGTTTGGGCGCATGGGAGGGCTCGGAAGGGAAAGAGCTCCATTTGGAATGCAGACTTAGATGGAATGGTCTGCAGGTGTCACATTGCGTTTGCAGAGCCCCTAATGTACCTAAACAGTAGAAACCCCCCACAAGTGACCCAATTTTGGAAACTAGACCCCCTAAGGAACTCATCTAGATGTGTTGTGAGAGCTTTGAACCCCCAAGTGTTTCACTACAGTTTATAACACAGAGCCGTGAAAATAAAAAATCCTTTTTTTCCCACAAAAATTATTTTTTAGCCCCCAGTTTTGTATTTTCCCATGGGTAACAGGAGAAATTGGACCACAAAAGTTGTTGTTTTATTTGTCCTGAGTACGCTGATACCCCATATGTTGGGGTAAACCCCTGTTTTGGCACATGGGAGAGCTCGGAAGGGAAGGAGCACTGTTTTACTTTTTCAACGCAGAATTGGCTGGAATTGAGATCGGACGCCATGTCGCGTTTGGAGAGCCCCTGATGTGCCTAAACAGTGGAAACCCCCCAATTATAACTGAGACCCTAATCCAAAAACACCCCTAACCCTAATCCCAACAGTAATCCTAACCACACCCCTAACCCTAATCCCAACCCTATTTCCAACTGTAAATGTAATCTAAACCCTAACCGTAACTTTATCCCCAACCCTAACTTTAGCCCCAACTGTTATGACCTGGTGGTCAGGACAATAATGGACCTGGTGGTTAAGAGCACACGGAATGACCTGATAGTTACTGATAATATAGGACGAACTCTGAGACGTGGGAACTCTGCTGACTGCAATCCCTAATCCTATCACACACACTAGAAATAGCCGTGGATTGCTCCTAGCGCTCCCTATGCAACTCGACACAGCCTAAGGAACTAGCTAGCCCTAAAGATAGAAAAATAAAGCCTACCTTGCCTCAGAGAAATTCCCCAAAGGAAAAGGCAGCCCCCCACATATAATGACTGTGAGTAAAGATGAAAATTACAAACACAGAGATGAAATAGATTTAGCAAAGTGAGGCCCGACTTACTGAACAGACAGAGGATAGGAAAGGTAGCTTTGTGGTCAGCACAAAAAACTACAAAAAGACCACGCAGAGGGCGCAAAAAGACCCTCCGCACCGACTCACGGTGCGGAGGCGCTCCCTCTGCGTCCCAGAGCTTCCAGCAAGCAAGACAACAATCAAAATAGCAAGCTGGACAGAAAAATAGCAAACAGAGAAAAACAAGCAGGAACTTAGCTTCTGCTGGGAAGACAGGTCACAAGAACGATCCAGGAGTGAACTAGACCAATACTGGAACATTGACAGGTGGCATGGAGCAATGATCTAGGTGGAGTTAAATAGAGCAGCCAGCTAACGAATTAACCTCGTCACCTGTGGAAGGAACCTCAGAAGCCGCAGCCCCACTCACCACCACCAGAGGAAACCCATGGACAGAACCAGCCGAAGTACCATTCATGACCACAGGAGGGAGCTTGACAACAGAATTCACAACAGTACCCCCCCCTTGAGGAGGGGTCACCGAACCCTCACCAGAGCCCCCAGGCCGACCAGGACGAGCCAAATGAAAGGCACGAACCAGATCGGCAGCATGAACATCGGAGGCAAAGACCCAGGAATTATCTTCCTGACCATAACCCTTCCATTTGACCAGGTACTGGAGTTTCCGTCTCGAAATACGAGAATCCAAAATCTTCTCCACCACATACTCAAACTCCCCCTCAACCAACACCGGGGCAGGAGGATCAACGGATGGAACCACAGGCGCCACGTATCTCCGCAACAATGACCTATGGAATACATTATGGATGGCAAAAGAAGCTGGAAGGGTCAAACGAAACGACACAGGATTGAGAACCTCAGAAATCTTATACGGACCAATGAAACGAGGCTTAAACTTAGGAGAGGAAACCTTCATAGGAACATAATGAGACGACAACCAAACCAAATCCCCAACACGAAGTCGGGGACCCACACTGCGCCGGCGGTTAGCGAAACGTTGAGCCTTCTCCTGGGACAATGTCAAATTGTCCACAACATGAGTCCAAATCTGCTGCAACCTATCCACCACAGTATCTACACCAGGACAGTCCAAAGGCTCAACCTGCCCTGAAGAGAAAGGAGGATGGAAACCAGAATTGCAGAAAAACGGCGAAACCAAAGTAGCCGAGCTGGCCCGATTATTAAGGGCAAAAAGGACACCCAATCATCCTGATCAGCAGAAACAAAGCATCTCAGATATGTTTCCAAAGTCTGATTAGTTCGTTCGGTTTGGCCATTTGTCTGAGTATGGAAAGCCGAGGAAAAAGACAAATCAATGCCCATCCTAGCACAAAAGGCTCGCCAAAACCTCGAAACAAACTAGGAAGCTCTGTCCGAAACGATGTTCTCCGGAATGCCATGTAAACGAACCACATGCTGGAAAAACAATGGCACCAAATCAGAGGAGGAAGGCAATTTAGACAAGGGTACCAAATGGACCATCTTAGAGAAGCGATCACAAACCACCCAAATGACCGACATCTTTTGAGAGACAGGGAGATCCGAAATAAAATCCATAGAGATATGCGTCCAGGGCCTCTTCGGGACCGGCAAGGGCAAAAGCAACCCACTGGCACGAGAACAGCAGGGCTTAGCCCGAGCACAAGTCCCACAGGACTGCACAAAAGAACGCACATCCCGCGACAAAGACGGCCACCAAAAGGATCTAGCCACCAAATCTCTGGTACCAAAGATTCCCGGATGACCAGCCAACACCGAACAATGAACCTCAGAGATAACTCTACTAGTCCATTTATCAAAGACAAACAGTTTCTCTGCTGGGCAACGGTCAGGTCTATCAGCCTGAAATTTTTGCAGCACCCGCCGCAAATCAGGGGAGATGGCAGACAAAATTACCCCCTCTTTGAGAATACCCGCCGGCTCAGGAACACCCGGAGAGTCGGGCACAAAACTCCTTGACAGGGCATCAGCCTTCACATTCTTAGAGCCTGGAAGGTACGAAACCACAAAATCAAAACGGGAGAAAAATAGTGACCAACGAGCCTGTCTAGGATTCAACCGTTTGGCAGACTCGAGATAAGTCAAATTCTTGTGATCCGTCAAGACCACCACGCGATGCTTGGCTCCTTCAAGCCAATGACGCCACTCCTCGAATGCCCACTTCATGGCCAACAACTCTCGATTGCCAACATCATAATTGCGCTCAGCAGGCGAAAACTTTCTAGAAAAGAAGGCACATGGTTTCATCACCGAGCCATCAGAACTTCTTTGCGACAAAACAGCCCCTGCTCCAATCTCAGAAGCATCAACCTCGACCTGGAACGGGAGCGAAACATCTGGCTGGCACAACACAGGGGCAGAAGAAAAACGACGCTTCAACTCCTGAAAAGCTTCCACAGCCGCAGAAGACCAATTGACCACATCAGCACCCTTCTTGGTCAAATCAGTCAACGGTTTAGCAACACTAGAAAAATTACTGATGAAGCGACGATAAAAATTAGCAAAGCCCAGGAACTTTTGCAGACTCTTCACAGATGTCGGCTGAGTCCAATCATAAATGGCCTGAACTTTAACAGGGTCCATCTCGATAGTAGAAGGGGAAAAAATGAAACCCAATAATGAAACCTTCTGAACTCCAAAGAGACACTTTGACCCCTTCACAAACAAAGAATTCGCACGAAGGACCTGGAACACCATTCTGACCTGCTTCACGTGAGACTCCCAATCATCCGAGAAGACCAAAATATCATCCAAATATACAATCAGGAATTTATCCAGGTACTCTCGGAAGATGTCATGCATAAAGGACTGAAATACTGATGGAGCATTGGAAAGCCCGAATGGCATAACCAGGTACTCAAAATGGCCCTCGGGCGTATTAAATGCTGTTTTCCATTCATCGCCCTGTTTAATACGCACAAGATTATACGCACCACGAAGATCTATCTTGGTGAACCAACTAGCCCCCTTAATCCGAGCAAATAAATCAGACAGCAGCGGCAAGGGGTACTGAAATTTGACTGTGATCTTATTAAGAAGGCGGTAATCAATACAAGGTCTCAAAGAACCATCCTTCTTGGCCACAAAAAAGAACCCTGCTCCCAATGGTGACGACGACGGGCGAATATGACCTTTCTCCAAGGATTCCTTTACATAACTCCGCATAGCGGCGTGCTCTGGCACAGATAAATTGAACAGTCGGCCCTTAGGAAACTTACTACCAGGAATCAAATTGATAGCACAATCGCAATCCCTATGCGGAGGTAGGGCACTGGATTTGGGCCCATCAAATACATCTCGGTAATCCGACAAGAACTCCGGGACTTCAGAAGGGGTGGATAACGAAATAGACAAAAATGGAACATCACCATGTACTCCCTGACAACCCCAGCTGGACACAGACATAGATTTCCAATCCAATACTGGATTATGGACCTGTAGCCATGGCAACCCCAAAACGACCACATCATGCAGATTATGCAACACCAAAAAGCGAATATCCTCCTGATGTGCAGGAGCCATGCACATGGTCAATTGGGTCCAGTACTGAGGCTTATTCTTGGCCAAAGGCGTAGCATCAATTCCTCTCAATGGAATAGGATACTGCAAGGGCTCCAAGAAAAAACCACAGCGCCTAGCAAACTCCAAGTCCATCAAATTCAGGGCAGCGCCTGAATCCACAAATGCCATAACAGAATAGGACGACAGAGAGCAAATCAGAGTAACGGACAAAAGAAATTTCGACTGTACAGTACCAATGGTGGCAGACCTAGCGAACCGCTTAGTGTGCTTAGGACAATCGGAGATAGCATGAGTGGAATCACCACAGTAAAAACACAGCCCATTCCGACGTCTGTGTTCTTGCCGTTCAGCTCTGGTCAAAGTCCTATCACATTGCATAGGCTCTGGTCTATGCTCAGATAATACTGCCAAATGGTGCACAGCTTTACGCTCACGTAAGCGTCGATCGATCTGAATGGCCAAAGACATAGACTCATTCAGACCAGCAGGCATGGGAAATCCCACCATGACATCCTTAAGGGCTTCAGAAAGACCCTTTCTGAAAATTGCTGCCAGGGCACATTCATTCCACTGAGTGAGTACAGACCACTTCCTAAACTTCTGACAATATATCTCTACCTCACCCTGACCCTGACACAGAGCCAGCAAGATTTTCTCTGCCTGATCCACTGAATTAGGTTCATCATAAAGCAATCCGAGCGCCAGAAAAAAACGCATCAACATCACGCAATGCCGGATCTCCTGGCGCAAGGGAAAATGCCCAGTCTTGAGGGTCACCACGCAACAAAGAAATAATGATTTTCACTTGTTGAACAGGGTCACCTGAGGAGCGAGGTTTCAAAGCAAGAAACAATTTACAATTATTTTTGAAATTCAGAAACTTAGATCTATCCCCAAAAAACAAATCAGGAATTGGAATCCTAGGCTCTAACATTGGATTCTGAACCACAAAATCTTGAATGTTTTGTACCCTTGCAGTGAGATTATCCATACAAGAGGACAGACCTTGAATGTCCATATCTACACCTGTATCCTGAACCACCCAGAGGTAAAGGGGAAAAGAGAGACAAAACACACTGCAAAGAAAAAAAAATGGTCTCAGAACTTCTCTAATCCCTCTATTGAGATGCATTAGTACTTTGGGCCACCTGTACTGTTATGACCTGGTGGTCAGGACAATAATGGACCTGGTGGTTAAGAGCACACGGAATGACCTGATAGTTACTGATAATATAGGACGAGCTCTGAGACGTGGGAACTCTGCTGACCGCAATCCCTAATCCTATCACACACACTAGAAATAGCCGTGGATTGCTCCTAACGCTCCCTATGCAACTCGACACAGCCTAAGGAACTAGCTAGCCCTAAAGATAGAAAAATAAAGCCTACCTTGCCTCAGAGAAATTCCCCAAAGGAAAAGGCAGCCCCCCACATATAATGACTGTGAGTGAAGATGAAAATTACAAACACAGAGATGAAATAGATTTAGCAAAGTGAGGCCCGACTTACTGAACAGACAGAGGATAGGAAAGGTAGCTTTGCGGTCAGCACAAAAAACTACAAAAAGACCACGCAGAGGGCGCAAAAAGACCCTCCGCACCGACTCACGGTGCGGAGGCGCTCCCTCTGCGTCCCAGAGCTTCCAGCAAGCAAGACAACAATCAAAATAGCAAGCTGGACAGAAAAATAGCAAACAGAGAAAAACAAGCATGAACTTAGCTTCTGCTGGGAAGACAGGTCACAAGAACGATCCAGGAGTGAACTACAGTCATGGCCAAAATTTTTGAGAATGACACCAAAATTATATTTTCACATGATCTGCTGCCCTCTGGTTTTTATTAGTGTTTGTCTGATGTTTATATCACATACAGAAATATAATTGCAATCATATTATGAGTACCAATAGGTTATATTAACAGTTAGAAACAGCAAGAACAGCAAGTCAATATTTGCAGTGTTGACCATTTTTCTTCAAGACCTCTGCAATTCTCCCTGGCATGCTCTCAATCAACTTCTGGACCAAATCCTGACTGATAGCAGTCCATTCTTGCATAATCAATGCTTGCATTTTGCCAGAATATGTTGGTTTTTGTTTGTCCATCTGTCTCTTGATGATTGACCACAAGTTCTCAATGGGATTAAGATCTGGGGAGTTTCCAGGCCATGGACCCAAAATCTCTATGTTTTGTTCCATGAGCCATTTAGTTATCACCTTTGCTTTATGGCAAGGTGCTCCATCATGCTGGAAAAGGCATTGTTGGGCACCAAACTGCTCTTGGACGGTTGGGAGAAGTTGCTCTTGGAGGACATTCTGGTACCATTCTTTATTCATGGCTGTGTTTTTAGGCAAGACTGTGAGTGAGCAGATTCCCTTGGCTGAGAAGCAACCCCACACATGAATGGTTTCAGGATGCTTTACAGTTGGCATGAGACAAGACTGGTGGTAGCGCTCACCTCTTCTCAGAATAAGCTGTTTTCCAGATGTCCCAAACAATCGAAAAGGGGATTCATCACAGAAAATGACTTTGCCCCAGTCTTCAGCAGTCCACCCCCTGTACCTTTTGCAGAATATCAGTCGGTCCCTGATGTTTTTTCTGGAGAGATGTGGCTTCTTTGCTGCCCTCCTTGAAACCAGGCCTTGCTCAAAGAGTCTCCGCCTCACAGTGTGTGCAGAAGCACTCACACCAGCCTGCTGCTATTCCTGAGCAAGCTCGGCACTGCTGGTAGTCCGATCCCGCAGCTGAAACAGTTTTAAGATACGGTCCTGGCGCTTGCTGGTCTTTCTTGGGTGCTCTGGAGCCTTTTTGACAACAATGGAAGCTCTCTCCTTGAAGTTCTTGATGCGATAGATTGTTGACTGGGGTGCAATCTTTGTAGCTGCGATACTCTTCCCTGTTAGGCCATGTTTGTGCAGTGCAATGATGGCTGCACGTGTTTCTTTAGAGATAACCATGGTTAACTGAAGAGAAACAATGATACCAAGCACCAGCCTCCTTTTAAAGTGTCCAGTGATGTCATTCTTACTTAATCATGACTGATTGATCGCCAGCCCCGTCCTCATCAACACCCACACCTGTGTTAATGGATCAATCACTAAAACGATGTTAGCTGCTCCTTTTAAGGCAGGACTGCAATGATGTTGAAATGTGTTTTGGGGGTTAAAGTTCATTTTCTGGGCAAATATTGACTTTGCAAGTACAGTAATTGCTGTTAAGCTGATCACTCTGACATTCAGGAGTATATGCAAATTGCCATTAGAACAAATCAAGCAGTAGACTTTGGAAAAATTAATATTTGTCTCATTCTCAAAATTTTTGTCCATGACTGTAGACCAATACTGGAACATTGACAGGTGGCATGGAGCAATGATCGAGGTGGAGTTAAATAGAGCAGCCAGCTAACGAATTAACCTCGTCACCTGTGGAAGGAACCTCAGAAGCCGCAGCCCCACTCACCACCACCAGAGGAAGCCCATGGACAGAACCAGCCGAAGTACCAGTCATGACCACAGGAGGGAGCTTGACAACAGAATTCACAACACCCAACCCTAACTGTATCCCCAACCCTAACCCTAGCCCTAACCCTAGCCCTAACCCTAACCATAGCCCTAACCCTAACCCTAGCCCTAACCCTAACCCTAGCCCTAGCCCTAACCCTAACGGGAAAATGGAAATAAATACATTTTTTTAATTTTTCCCTAACTAAGGGGGTGATGAAGGGGGGTTTGATTTAGTTTTATAGTGGTTTTTTTAGCGGATTTTTATGATTGGCAGCCGTCACACACTGAAAGACGCTTTTTATTGCAAAAAATACTTTTTGCGTTACCACATTTTGAGAGCTATAATTTTTCCATATTTTGGTCCACAGAGTTATGTGAGGTCTTGTTTTTTTGCGGGACGAGTTGACGTTTTTATTGGTAACATTTTCGGGCACGCGACATTTTTTGATCGCTTTTTATTACGATTTTTGTGAGGCAGAATGACCAAGAACCAGCTATTCATGAATTTCTTTTTTTTTTTTTTTTGGGGGGGGGGGGGGGGGCGTTTATACCGTTCCGCGTTTGGTAAAATTGATAAAGCAGTTTTATTCTTCGGGTCAATACGATTACAGCGATACCTCGTTTATATTTTTTTATGTTTTGGCGCTTTTACACGATATAAACTATTTTATAGAAAAAATAATTGTTTTTGCATCGCTTTATTCTCAGGACTATAACTTTTTAATTTTTTCGCTGATGATGCTGTATGGTGGCTCGTTTTTTGCGGGACAAGATGACGTTTTCAGCGGTATCATGGTTATTTATATCTGTCTTTTTGATCGCGTGTTATTCCACTTTTTGTTCGGCGGTATGATAATAAAGCGTTGTTTTTTGCCTCGTGGTTTTTTTTTTTCTTACGGTGTTTACTGAAGGGGTTAACTAGTGGGCCAGTTTTATAGGAGGGGTCGTTACAGACGCGGCGATACTAAATATGTGTACTTTTATTGTTTTTTTTTATTATTTAGATAAAGAAATGTATTTATGGGAATAATATATATTTTTTCTTTCATTATTTAGGAATATTTTTTTAAACTTTTTTTTACACATTTGGAAATGTCTTTTTTCACTTTTTTACTTTGTCCCGGGGGGGACATCACAGTTTGCACAGCACTCTGTCAGATCGCCGATCTGACATGCAGCACTGCAGGCTTCACAGTGCCTGCTCTGAGCAGGCTCTGTGAAGCCACCTCCCTACCTGCAGGACCCGGATGCCGCGGCCATCTCGTATCCGGGGCCTGCAACGAGGAAGGAGGTAGGAGACCCTCGCAGCAACGCGATCACATCGCGTTGCTGCGGGGGGCTCAGGGAAGCCCGCAGGGAGCCCCCTCCCTGCGCGATGCTTCCCTATTCCGCCGGCACATTGCGATCATGTTTGATCGCGGTGTGCCGGGGGTTAATGTGCTGGGGGCGGTCCGTGACCGCTCCTGGCACATAGTGCTGGATGTCAGCTGCGATAGGCAGCTGACACCCGGCCGCGATCGGCGGCGCTCCCCCCGTGAACGCTGCCGATCGCATATGACGTGCTATCCCGTCGAGGGTCAGATAGGCCCAGGGCACCTCGACGGGATAGTACTTGTCTAAGGTCAGAAAGGGGTTAATGAATTTGCAATAATTTCTTAATTTCAGTTTTTTTCAGTCAAAATGGGGTGCAGAGTGCACATTAAGGAGAAAAAAATTAACTTTTTTGAAAGTACCAAATGGATGCAATGAAACAAAGAGTGAAAAATTTAAAGGGGTCTGAATACTTTCCGTACCCACTGTATAAAAGCATTCATGGACCACTTTTGTTAGTGGAAAATCCCTTTATATACAAAGTAAATAGTAAAATTAACACTAAAAAATATACAAAGAAGTAGGAATATAAATATGTTTTCCCTAAGAGAACATATTTTGTGTTTTTTTTTGTGTATCAATGCATAATGCTATGTTAAGCTCTACCACATTAACCCCAAGTTGTAAGTTTGGTCTTATGTGCAATTGGTTTTCTTAGTGATATTACTCCTCATCCCTGCCAGCTGGAATACAAACCCTGAACCGCAGGACAATCTGCACATTTATGCCAGGTGGAATGCAGAACAAACCACAACAATGATCACATACAGAGCTCATAGAGAAATTCCTTGTTCTACACAGCCATTATTTACAGGAACTATTTTATTCTATTTATTTACTTAAATGTAGTTCAGAGCTCTACTTATCATTCCTACATGCAATGAGTGGTGAAAGGGATTATGGAAATGTTTTTTATTGTCTTCATATGTTTTCTCTAAGGTTCCTATAAGAGCATTACATTGTTCAGTATATGACAATACTCTTTTGTTTAACATCCAACTTTACAATTTATTTTATTACCAGTCAATCAGTTAACCTAGACATTTTTCTGCTATATAATGTATGATTTTGAGGCCAGGTATTGTGCAGAAACAGCCATGTTATGAAATCTATATGAAATTTCCTTTGATGATTTAATAGTCAGTGTGATGCTTATTGGATATATTTGTCCTCTCAAGAAAACTTATTCTAGAAAGTCCAAATGAAAAAAAAGTGACTTGTGAATATCGATCCACATTTTGTTGACATGTTTGATCTTTTGAAAAAATGTTAAAAAAATAAAATCAGCGGCAAATTTTACAAAATAAAGACATTAACTACCTCTTCCCCTGCCAAGCCTGTGCTGATACCTGGTGATCCTAGACAGTCTGAGTTGACACTGGCAGCACATAAAAGCTCTGGCTAATCAATTTCTTCAGCAATCAAATGGTGTCATGGTTGATGGATTTCCTACATATTTCTGTACAACTGCAAGACAACACCACATCCATCCACATCCACCTAACAGATACACCCCTATACCAAAATTAACAACATCAGTGTGCAGTGGTGGACACAGACACAAGGTTCATCACCTGTGCAGTCCACTAGGTCATCAAAATGCTCAATTCCACCAGCTTTGAAGGTGGAAGTGGGCCCCTTACAATTGGGTCCCTGTGCGACTGCACAGATTGCACCAATGGAATGTCCACCCATGCCAATTAAAAATACAGTGAGTTTCCATGAAATTCAAGTTTTGGAAACTCCAGCTTTTCAGCACTAAATCTGCTTAGACATCTACATGAACATTTTAAAATATTGCTTTGAAGGACCCAGTAGCACAATGCAGATTACAGATATGTTCTGTTTTTTCTTCTCACTCATTCAAATTCTCCACAGCCCCTTCCTCTATTACAGGGTTCATCCACATTCAATGCAAACATATGCACATCAAGCAGAACATGGATTAAATGTCCTAATAGAAAAAGTGGAACATCCATGAGGTCCAAGCAGACTTCTATGGCCAGGATTTGTGCTGATCACTCTGTTTTGCAGAGTCTAAGGCGTTCCTTGGTTTTTGTCTTTTAGCACTTATGCAGTGATCGAATCTTAAGTGCAGGGGTCCCTACAAAAAATTTGCAATGTGGCTCCTAACATGTGGAGCGAGCTGAGGTTCAAGGTCAGAAAATCATTAATAGGGTACGTTCACACCAATATATAAAAAATCGTTCAGAATTTCATTCAGAAAATTCAGATGATTTTTTTTGTAATTTGTCATCAATTTTTACTCAGCAGCTATTAATCATTTCCAAGGTCATTTAGTTTTCTGTGTTGCAGAATTGCAATGTATCAATCCAAAAAAAATCGGATGCCAAACCGTGGCTCCATAAGTCATTCTATTTTTTTGCACACACATAGACTTGAATGGGTGAGTCTTATTCGACTTGCGTAAAAAAACTAGTGCACGCAGCAACTTGTTTCATATGCAGATTTGGGCAGTAAAAAAAATCGAATATTCGAAAATTGAATAACATAGTAACATAGTAACATAGTTAGTAAGGCCAAAAAAAGACATTTGTCCATCCAGTTCAGCCTATATTCCATCATAATAAATCCCCAGATCTACGTCCTTCTACAGAACCTAATAATTGTATGATACAATATTGTTCTGCTCCAGGAAGACATCCAGGCCTCTCTTGAACCCCTCGACTGAGTTCGCCATCACCACCTCCTCAGGCAAGCAATTCCAGATTCTCACTGCCCTAACAGTAAAGAATCCTCTTCTATGTTGGTGGAAAAACCTTCTCTCCTCCAGACGCAAAGAATGCCCCCTTGTGCCCGTCACCTTCCTTGGTATAAACAGATCCTCAGCGAGATATTTGTATTGTCCCCTTATATACTTATACATGGTTATTAGATCGCCCCTCAGTCGTCTTTTTTCTAGACTAAATAATCCTAATTTCGCTAATCTATCTGGGTATTGTAGTTCTCCCATCCCCTTTATTAATTTTGTTGCCCTCCTTTGTACTCTCTCTAGTTCCATTATATCCTTCCTGAGCACCGGTGCCCAAAACTGGACACAGTACTCCATGTGCGGTCTAACTAGGGATTTGTACAGAGGCAGTATAATGCTCTCATCATGTGTATCCAGACCTCTTTTAATGCACCCCATGATCCTGTTTGCCTTGGCAGCTGCTGCCTGGCACTGGCTGCTCCAGGTAAGTTTATCATTAACTAGGATCCCCAAGTCCTTCTCCCTGTCAGATTTACCCAGTGGTTTCCCGTTCAGTGTGTAATGGTGATATTGATTCCCTCTTCCCATGTGTATAACCTTACATTTATCATTGTTAAACCTCATCTGCCACCTTTCAGCCCAAGTTTCCAACTTATCCAGATCCATCTGTAGCAGAATACTATCTTCTCTTGTATTAACTGCTTTACATAGTTTTGTATCATCTGCAAATATCGATATTTTACTGTGTAAACCTTCTACCAGATCATTAATGAATATGTTGAAGAGAACAGGTCCCAATACTGACCCCTGCGGTACCCCACTGGTCACAGCGACCCAGTTAGAGACTATACCATTTATAACCACCCTCTGCTTTCTATCACTAAGCCAGTTACTAACCCATTTACACACATTTTCCCCCAGACCAAGCATTCTCATTTTGTGTACCAACCTCTTGTGCGGCACGGTATCAAACGCTTTGGAAAAATCGAGATATACCACGTCCAATGACTCACCGTGGTCCAGCCTGTAGCTTACCTCTTCATAAAAACTGATTAGATTGGTTTGACAGGAGCGATTTCTCATAAACCCATGCTGATATGGAGTTAAACAGTTATTCTCATTGAGATAATCCAGAATAACATCCCTCAGAAACCCTTCAAATATTTTACCAACAATAGAGGTTAGACTTACTGGCCTATAATTTCCAGGTTCACTTTTAGAGCCCTTTTTGAATATTGGCACCACATTTGCTATGCGCCAGTCCTGCGGAACAGACCCTGTCGCTATAGAGTCACTAAAAATAAGAAATAATGGTTTATCTATTACATTACTTAGTTCTCTTAGTACTCGTGGGTGTATGCCATCCGGACCCGGAGATTTATCTATTTTAATCTTATTTAGCCGGTTTCGCACCTCTTCTTGGGTTAGATTGGTGACCCTTAATATAGGGTTTTCATTGTTTCTTGGGATTTCACCTAGCATTTCATTTTCCACCGTGAATACCGTGGAGAAGAAGGTGTTTAATATGTTAGCTTTTTCCTCGTCATCTACAACCATTCTTTCCTCACTATTTTTTAAGGGGCCTACATTTTCAGTTTTTATTCTTTTGCTATTGATATAGTTGAAGAACAGTTTGGGATTAGTTTTACTCTCCTTAGCAATGTGCTTCTCTGTTTCCTTTTTGGCAGCTTTAATTAGTTTTTTAGATAAAGTATTTTTCTCCCTATAGTTTTTTAGAGCTTCAATGGTGCCATCCTGCTTTAGTAGTGCAAATGCTTTCTTTTTACTGTTAATTGCCTGTCTTACTTCTTTGTTTAGCCACATTGGGTTTTTCCTATTTCTAGTCCTTTTATTCCCACAAGGTATAAACCGCTTACACTGCCTATTTAGGATGTTCTTAAACATTTCCCATTTATTATCTGTATTCTCATTTCTGAGGATATTGTCCCAGTCTACCAGATTAAGGGCATCTCTAAGCTGTTCAAACTTTGCCTTCCTAAAGTTCAATGTTTTTGTGACTCCCTGACAAGTCCCCCTAGTGAAAGACAGGTGAAACTGCACAATATTGTGGTCGCTATTTCCTAAATGCCCAACCACCTGCAGATTTGTTATTCTGTCAGGTCTATTAGATAGTATTAGGTCTAAAAGTGCTGCTCCTCTGGTTGGATTCTGCACCAATTGTGAAAGATAATTTTTCTTAGTTATTAGCAGAAACCTGTTGCCTTTATGGGTTTCACAGGTTTCTGTTTCCCAGTTAATATCCGGGTAGTTAAAGTCCCCCATAACCAGGACCTCATTATGGGTTGCAGCTTCATCTATCTGCTTTAGAAGTAGACTTTCCATGCTTTCTGTTATATTTGGGGGTTTGTAACAGACCCCAATGAGAATTTTGTTACCATTTTTCCCTCCATGAATTTCAACCCATATGGACTCGACATCCTCATTCCCTTCGCTAATATCCTCCCTTAAAGTGGACTTTAGACAAGACTTTACATAGAGACAAACCCCTCCTCCTCTCCGATTTTTACGATCCTTTCTAAACAGACTGTAACCCTGTAAGTTAACTGCCCAGTCATAGCTTTCATCTAACCATGTCTCGGTTATTCCCACTATGTCAAAGTTACCTGTAGATATTTCTGCTTCTAGTTCTTCCATCTTGTTTGTCAGGCTTCTGGCGTTTGCGAGCATGCAGTTTAGAGGATTTTGTTTTGTTCCAATCTCCTCACTGTGGATTGTTTTAGAAATGTTCTTACCTCCCTTCTGAGTATGTTTTCCTGGGTCGTCTTTGTTCGAGTCTAATGCTTTTCTTCCCGTCCCCTCTTCTTCTAGTGGACATTGGTCCAAGTGCTGTCCATTCTTTTCCCAGACAGTGCTCAGACCGAAAATATGGCGTGAATGAGCCCACAGGGAGAAAATTGAAACCAAAATCAAAGTCAGGAAGAGGCAGTTCAAAGTCCAAGGTTTTATGGCTGAGAGTAGTAAGATAATTCAAGATGAAACCAGACTGGGCATTGAGAGATTACCATAATTCAGAAGAATAGCTAGGGAGAAAGCCGGTTGACAACACTAGTATAGTCTTGGGGTATGTGCACACAATGTCTTTTTTCAGGTGGATACCATATGGAATCCTGAAAAATCACAGTTAGTCAGTTTTTAGTCAAGTGATGTCATAGGCCTAATGGAAAAGAAAAGAATTAGCTGGGTAGAAGGGCAAAATGAGCAATTGTAAGCACACAGTGCTATATACAGTGGGGAATAAGTATTTAGTCAGCCACTAATTGTGCAAGTTCTCCCACTTAAAAAGATGAGAGGCCTGTAATTGACATCATAGGTAGCTATGAGAGTCAAAATGAGAAAACAAATCCAGAAAATCACCTTGTCTGATTTGACAAGATTTATTTTGCAAATTATGGTGGAAAATAAGTATTTGGTAATTAACAAAAGTTCATCTCAATATTTTGTTATATATCCTTTGTTGGCAATGACAGAGGTCAAATGTTTTCTGCAAGTCTTCACAAGGTTGGCACACACTGTTGGTGGTATGTTGGCCCATTCCTCCATGCAGATCTCCTCTAGAGCAGTGATGTTTTGGGCTTGTCACTGGGCAACATTTACTTTCAACTACCTCTAAAGGTTTTCTATGGGGTTGAGACCTGGAGACTGGCTAGGCCACTCCAGGACCTTCATATACTTCTTACGAAGCCACTCCTTCATTGCCCTGGTGGTGTGCTTGGGATCATTATCATACTGAAAGACCCATCCACGTTTCGTCTTCAATGCCCTTGCTGATGAAAGGAGGTTTGCACTCAAAACCTCACGATACATGACCTCATTTATTCTTTCATGTACATGGATCAGTTGTCCTGGTCCCTTTGCAGAGAAACAGCCCCAAAGCATGATGTTGCCACCCCCATGCTTTACAGTAGGTATGGTGTTCTTTGGATGCAACTCAGAATTCTGTCTCCTCCAAACACAACAAGTTTTGTTTCTACCAAACAGTTCTAATTTGGTTTCATCAGACCATATGACATTCTTCCAATACTCTTCTGGACAATCCAAATGCTCTCTAGCAAACTTCACATGGGCCCGGACATGTACACGTCTGGCACTGCAGGATCTGAGTCCCTGGCGGCATAGTGTATTACTGATGGTAGCCTTTGTTACGATGGTCTCAGCTCTATGCAGGTCATTTAATAGGTCCCACCATGTTGTTCTGGGATGCTCACCATTCTTGTGATCATTTTGACCCCACGGGTGAGATATTGCGTGAAGCCCCAGATCGAGGGAGATTATCAGTGGTCTTTTATGTCTTCCATTTTCTTATTATTGCTCCAACAGTTGATTTCATCACACCAAGCTGTTTTCCTATTGCAGATTCAGTCTTCACAGTCTGTACGGGGCTACAATTTTGTTTCTGGTGTCCTTCGACAGCTCTTTGGTCTTCACCATAGTGGAGTTTGGAGTGTGACTGTTTTAGGTTGTGAATAGGTGTCTTTTATACTGATAACAAGTTTAAACAGGTGCCATTACTACAGGTAATGAGTGGAGGACAGAGGAGCCTCTTAAAGAAGAATTTACAGGTCTTGAAGAGCAAGAAATCTTGCATGTTTTTAGGTGATAAAATACGTATTTTCCACCATAATTTGCTAAATAAATCTTGCCAAATCAGACAAAGTGATTTTCTGGATTTGTTTTCTCATTTTGACTCTCATAGTTTTGGTCTACCTATGATGTCAATTATAGGCATCTCTCATCTTTTTAAGTGGGAGAACTTACACAATTGGTGGCTGACTAAATACTTTTTTCCCCACTGTAATATGATGGCAATATATTAAGAGGATGAAAATTTTGATGGGAAGAGGAGTGTTTCTTTAAACTGCACATGTTCTGTATGTAGTGTACTGCAGCAGTGTCCACACTGTGCAGTGATGAGGCAGTGACCCAGCAAAGTTCAAAGCAAAATGTGTTTTAATGTCCAACTCACAGAAATACACAGCATACGATATCCTCCGGATCGCAGCTGAGAAACAAGACAGTCCACATCCGAGACCTGGTTGCCGTGGGCGACTGCACCGCCATGTACGCTGTGGGTGCCAGGCCTTTTGGCTTCACTTGCCTGTGTTACCTCACACAGGTGGAGCTCTGCAGAGCTTTATGCAAAACAAAACTAGCACACCCAACCCTCTGGTTCAGGGTTTTTTTTTTTTACCAATGAACCTGTGGCCATAGACCACATGGAAAACCTGGCCGGAAAGGAAATGGACTGCCCCACTACCATCCTGTAGCCTGTTTCAAAAACAAAAGCCCAGAGCAGGTTTTCTTAATAGCTTGCCCAAGACCAACATTAAACTTTTATTTTGCATTTCAATCAAAGCTATGCCTTTGACTGTAATGCACTCCCACAGCCACAAGACGCATCCGTCCGCATTCTGGGGGACACATAGAAAACCTCACATGTGACGCCGGTCACTGCCTCACAGTAGACAATAAGAGTTAATCTTTCACCAGTTTAATATACTTTATAGTGAAAAAAATTAATTGAAGATTGTGTACCCAATTATCCCTACCCGTTTTCTCTGCATGAGTACATGCACATATACTGTATACATTCTTTAACATTGAAATTGCGATATCAAAAAGGAAAAGTAATGGAATTATGGAAATCCTAGGATCAATAGACATGTTAGTGTAACAGTGGCAGCCATCTTAGAAAAGAATATTACATCCAATTTTTGTATAAAGTTCTAATGCAATAGATTGAATTTCTGAAAAGATCCATTTTCTGCATGCACTAGCCTTCAGACTATTTTTGAACATTATGTTTCTATCTGAAAGTTTCTACTTGTAGCCTTGCAGGTTGTATGTGTTAGGGGTCACAAAGACTGATACACGCCCCTACCCCTTTAAGTACATCCCGGTTGCTGCACTGTGTGCGAAACAGACGAGGAAACTCCTGAGCATAGTGAGTCTGAACAGGGAGGATGCTGCATTACCGCAAGAGATGGTAGGACCTGGGCACGTACTGAAGACCATAGGAAGAGGTGCAGGGAAAGTGGAGAATAAGGTCTGTATGGAACCCTATGCTGTTGTTGTATCAAATAAGGATGTGCTGTGAAAAGAAACAAGATTTGCATTTTAAGTTTTCAAATGGACTGTGTCTCTGTTTGTGCGCAAACATATGAAGAAGACCTCCCGCAACCTGGAGGAGAACCTGAAGAGATGAAGAACAGCGAGACAGATACACTGATTAAAGGACAGTCTTTTTGTGTGAAGGGGACCAGAGCACGCAAGATCTCATATGTTCAGCCACGACTACGGCGCTGGCGCTCCGTCACTTATGCATTGTCCAGCTCACATAGACAAGGCCTGAGACCCCTCGTGGCAGTATGCCCACATTATGTTAATTAGATGCTTGAAATGCAAGCCTATAACACGTTAGTTAGCAATGAATATTCAACTTGTAGAGGATTGAATTATAACCAATTAGCAGGAAGATGTTACTACAAACCATGCTTACATTTTTGTATCTTACTTCTTTGTTATGCCCCAAAAGATACTGCATAAATATGCACCAATGTCCTCTAATAAACAGGAAATCTTGTGACTCAGAAAACTGCTTTGTAACTTCATTCCCTCTGTCGACGGCACTGATCTGTGACCCAAGACTGATTCGTGCACGGCTGGTCCCCATAGTCGCTGTAATGAAATGTGCATATATAATAATAATAATAATTTTTTTATTTATATAGCGCCAACATATACCGCAGCACTTTACAATTAAGCGGGGACATGTACAAACAATAAATTCGGTACGAGTTAAGACAATTTAAACAGTGACATTAGGAGTGAGATCCCTGCTCGCAAGCTTACAATCTACAAGGAAATGGGGGGACACAATAGGTGAAAAGTGCTTGTTATTTCAGGTCTGGCAATTATAATAAATAGGGATTTTCATACAAAGCTGCATGATCCGGTCATCAGCCCGTGCGTTTAAGTGCAATAGTCAAGTATCAAGTGCAGTTATCATGTGTATGGAGGGTGTGGAGACAGATGAATAGTAGGGTGCAGATTCAGAGTAATATTTGGAAGGAGGGGACAGGGCAAAGTTAGTTTACTGAGTAGTTGATGTGGTAGGCTTGTTTGAAGAGATGGGTTTTCAAAGCGCGCTTGAATAGGTCGGGGCTAGGTATCAGTCTGATCGTCTGGGGAAGTGCATTCCAGAGAGCTGGCGCAGCACGAGAGAAGTCTTGGAGACAGAGGTGTGAGGTTCGGATTACAGGGGATGTTAGTCTTAGGTAATTTGAAGAACGGAGGGCATGTGTAGGGCGATAGACAGAGATGAGAGAGGAGATATAAGGCGGTGCAGAACTGTGGAGAGCTTTGTGGGTGAGAGAGATGAGTTTATACAGGACCCTGTAGCGAATGGGTAGCCAGTGTAATGACTGGCACAAGATGGAGGCATCGGTGAAGCGGCTGGACAGAAATATGACTCTTGCTGCTGCATTCAAGATGGATTGGAGAGGAGAAAGTTTGGTAAGAGGGAGACCGATCAGAAGAGAGTTGCAGTAATCCAGACGGGAATGAATAAGAGCGACAGTAAGAGTCTTAGCAGTTTATGTATGTATATACCAGTGGTTCTCAACCTTTCTAATGCCGTGACCCCGCAATACAGTTCCTCATGTTGCGGTGACCCCCAACCCAAAAAAAATAATTTTGGTGGCTACTTTAAAACTGTAATTTTATTAGTTATGATTCGGAATGTAAATATCTGATATGCATTATGTATAGAGGTAATACAGAGATCACTGGTGACATTATACACAGGACCTCTATATAGTATACAGTGTATAGTGTCAGTGTATAGGTAACACTTACTCACCAGTGACGTCTCTAGGTGAAGTCCTTCATCTTTCATCCAGCACAGACCGCCATCATTCCTTCCAGCCAGGACTCGTTTCTGCAGGAAATAACACAGTTATCTAGAGCTCCGCTTGCAGAACACATTACTTAATTTTTCACAACTTCTACATTACACCACATGAAGATAAAAAGGCGATATAGTGTCACTCTGCACAGTAACAGGACCGCCCCCCCCCATTTAAAACAGTATACTCAAAAAATAAAATAAATACGTCACTGCAGTAATAATATCCCTTAATTATCCCCTATTATGCCTATGGTAACACTATTCCCCACCCTGGCCCTGTTTATCTCATTCCTGGCTCCAGCCATATGTTCTCGCATCCTGCCCTCATGAGTATCCATTCTACTCCATATGATCTCCCCATCCTGCCCCACCAGCCTCCATCGTATCCGTCCTGCCCCATGATCCAATCCTGCCCCGTGTCTCCAATCATGCCCCGTATCTACATTCTGCCCATGCCTCAAGTCCTGCCCCCAGTGTGTCCAGCATATTACCCCCATGTTGTCCAGCAATCTGCCCCAGTGTGTCCAGCATATTACCCCCAGTGTCCAGCATTGCCCCAGTGTGTCCAGCATATTACCCCCAGTGTGTCCAGCAATCTGCCCCAGTGTCCAGCATTGCCCCAGTGTGTCCAGAAGTCTGCCCAGGGTCTCCAGCATTGCCTCAATGTGTCCAGAAATCTGCCAAAGGGTCTCCAGTATTGCCCCAGTGTGTCCAGCAATCTGCCCCATAGTCTCCTGTATTGCACCAGTGTGTCCAGCAATCTGCCCCATGGTCTCCAGTATTGCCCCAGAGTGTCCAGCATTCTGCCCCATGGTCTCCAGTATTGCCCCAGTGTGTCCAGCATTCTGCCCCATGGTCTCCAGTATTGCCCCAGTGTGTCCAGCAATCTGCCCCACAGTAGTCTCCTGTATTGCCCCAGTGTGTCCAGCAATCTGCCCCATAGTCTCCTGTATTGCCCCAGTGTGTCCAGCATTCTGCCCCATGGTCTCCAGTATTGCCCCAGTGTGTCCAGCAATCTGCCCCATAGTCTCCTGTATTGCCCCAGTGTGTCCAGCAATCTGCCCCATAGTCTCCTGTATTGCCCCAGTGTGTCCAGCAATCTGCCCCATGGTCTCCTGTATTGCCCCAGTGTGTCCAGCATTCTGCCACATGGTCTCCTGTATTGCCCCAGTGTGTCCAGCAATCTGCCCCATGGTCTCCAGTATTGCCCCAGTGTGTCCAGCATTCTGCCCCATGGTCTCCAGTATTGCCCCAGTGTGTCCAGCAATCTGCCCCATAGTAGTCTCCTGTATTGCCCCAGTGTGTCCAGCAATCTGCCCCATGGTCTCCTGTATTGCCCCAGTGTGTCCAGCATTCTGCCCCATGGTCTCCTGTATTGCCCCAGAGTGTCCAGCATTCTGCCCCATGGTCTCCAGTATTGCCCCAGTGTGTCCAGCAATCTGCCCAATAGTCTCCAGTATTGCCCCAGTGTGTCCAGCAATCTGCCCCATAGTCTCCTGTATTGCCCCAGTGTGTCCAGCAATCTGCCCCATGGTCTCCTGTATTGCCCCAGTGTGTCCAGCATTCTGCCACATGGTCTCCTGTATTGCCCCAGTGTGTCCAGCAATCTGCCCCATGGTCTCCAGTATTGCCCCAGTGTGTCCAGCATTCTGCCCCATGGTCTCCAGTATTGCCCTAGTGTGTCCAGCAATCTGCCCCATAGTAGTCTCCTGTATTGCCCCAGTGTGTCCAGAAATCTGCCCCATGGTCTCCAGTATTGCCCCAGTGTGTCCAGCATTCTGCCCCATGGTCTCCAGTATTGCCCCAGTGTGTCCAGCATTCTGCCCCATGGTCTCCAGTATTGCCCCAGTGTGTCCAGCAATCTGCCCCATAGTCTCCTGTATTGCCCCAGTGTGTCCAGCAATCTGCCCCATGGTCTCCTGTATTGCCCCAGTGTGTCCAGCATTCTGCCACATGGTCTCCTGTATTGCCCCAGTGTGTCCAGCAATCTGCCCCATGGTCTCCAGTATTGCCCCAGTGTGTCCAGCATTGCCCCCAGACAGTCAGACATAAAGAAAAAAAAAAAACGTAAAATCCTCACCTCTCCCGTTCCTAGCGCAGGTCCGGTGCAGCCAGTCAGCGTCTCTCCGGCTCTGCGACGCTCAGGACAGAGAGGCAGAGCGGCGCGCACAGTAGTGACGTCATCGTGCCCTCTGCTCTGAGACGTCGCAGAGTCAGAGGACGCTGCAGCTGCCAGCGCCGCAGGAACCAATAGAGGTGAGTATTAGAGCGGGGGCGGGGCCCGGGGGTGGGGGGAGCTGGCCCTGGTCGTGGCGGCGGACGGCGCCTCCCGAAGATTTAAAGGGGCGTCTTTTTTTTTTTTTTTTTTCTTCTTCTCCCCCCTTCCTACGCCACTGGTGGTGACCCCTGTGTTTTGGTCGTTCGACCCCCCTTGGGGTCGCGACCCCCAGGTTGAGAACCGCTGGTATTTACAGTATCGTACAAAAGTTTTAGGCAGGTGTGCAAAAATTACTGTTCATTTTAAGCAATTAACAAAAATATGAAGTGAATGAAAGATAGACAAATCTAAGTCCAATCATTTAAGAGTGACCACCATTTGCTTCAAAATAATATAAATTCTTCTTGGTATTCTTGCACAGGGGTGTACCGCTATGGGGCTCGTGAGTTGTGCGGCTCCCTATGTCTTGCCTTACACTTTCAGCAGTATATTCTTCCTAAATGCCGATACAGCTGAAAAATATGATGAAACAAGCAGCATTCAGCTCCCTCTTCCGTCATTCTCCCTGTGCATCTGAGCTCTGACATCTCAGCGCAGCAAGCGCAATGCTGTCACTACTAGGGTTGAGCGACCTTGACTTTTTTAGGGTCGAGCCGGGTTTCGCGAAACCCGACTATCTCAAAAGTCCAGTCGAGTGAAATCGGCCGATTTTGGCGAAAAGTCGAGGATCGACCGAAACACGAAACCCAATGCAAAGGCAATGGGATTTTTTTTTCTCTCTCTCTCTCTCTCTCCCCTATCTCAAAAGTCGAGTCGAGTGAAATTGGCCGATTATGGCGAAAAGTCGAGGATCGACCGAAACACGAAACCCAATGCAAAGGCAATGGCAAAGCGACAACATGGCGATAGGCGTCCACGCCCCTAGGACCTATGTCATCACTCTGCCCACGCCCCTTCAATGGCTGAAAAAAATGGCGCCAAGCGCGTCATACGAAACGCGACTTTGGCGCGAAAGTCGCGTACCGCATGGCCGACCCCACACAGGGATCGGGTCGGGTTTCATGAAACCCGACTTTGCCAAAAGTCGGCGACTTTTGAAAATGAACGATCCGTTTCGCTCAACCCTAGTCACTACAACTACAAGTTGGACAATGTGGAAGCAAATTGCAGCTACTAGGATACTTTGTAAAGTAACCGTGCATGGCTGTCCTGTGAGACCAATCTCTAAAAGGATTCAACACATAATACTATTCAAACTCTAATGTTGTTTCCTTGTCTACATGCACATTGTACAGTGAGGTCACATCCCGAGAGTCTGATATTCATGCTGAACTGTCAGAATAGATATCTTGTTGACACTAGGTGCAGAGAATCGTTTGCTCTTTTCATTTGGAATATTTACAAATGTACTTGAATTTTGCTTATTTTACAGTGACTATTTCTTTTTAAATGTTATATCCCAAAGGAGTATTAGGAAAAATACCAAGGATATTACTATGAATGATGACTTCTGGTTTTATATGGGGGATTATGGTTTTTGGGAACTTGAAGCAAACTTCAGAAAAATGATTTGTTCACACCTTTTCATGTCAAAATACTCAAAACTGATGAGGTGTGAATGATACTGTACAATATTTTATAGAACAAAATACTTTTCAAGACATAATGCTTGGCTTAAAGCATGAAGATGTTCTACAAGGGAGCACTTACTATAGTGATGTTCATGACAGCATTGCTTGAGCATAAGCGTAGTCGAAATTGTCCACTCCCTACAATTGGAAATTATGGGGTGAGGAAGAACACATAGCTCTCCAATGCATTCCATTTCTTTCCAAATGAAGAGGGGAAGAGGAAACCAGACATGAACTTTCCCCAGAGTGCTACAGTCTAAGGGTTTGTACTCAACTCACCCATCTATGATTTATGGGAAAGTTTTTTAGTATGAATATTCTCTTGGTAATGAAGTGGCAGACATATCACAAAAATACTAAACATATGTTTTGTATTTAAAAGTGGAATCAGACTTTTACACCAGGAGCTTCAAGTTACAATCTAAATAAGGTAGATTTGGGGCAAAGGGTTGGTGAATTAGGCAGCTGCCTATGGCACAATGCAAATAGGTGGAACAGGTTTAATGTTGTATATATATATATATATACATATATATATATATTATATATATACTAGCTATTGAACCTGTTCTACGCCCGGGTGGCGAGCATTTATATTGGTATATGTTCTCCATCCTGGTATGTGCTGCTCCATCCTGCGTCCCCATCCTGTCATGTGCTGCTCCATCCTGCGTCCCCATCCTGACATGTGCTGCTCCATCCTGCGTCCCCATCCTGTCATGTGCTGCTCCATCCTGCATCCCCATCCTGTCATGTGCTGCTCCCATCCAGCGCCCCCATTCTGTCATGTGCTGCTCCCATCCTGCGCCCCCGTTCTGTCATATGCTGCTCCCATCCTGCGCCTCCATTCTGTCATTTGCTGCTCCCATCCTGTCATGTGCTGCTCCCATCCTGCGCCCCCGTTCTGTCATGTGCTGCTCCCATCCTGCGCCCGTTCTGTCATGTGCTGCTCCCATCCTGCGCCCCCGTTCTGTCATGTGCTGCTCCCATCCTGCGCCCCCGTTCTGTCACGTGCTGCTCCCATCCTGCTCCCCTGTTCTGTCATGTGTTGCTCCCATCCTGCGCCCGTTCTGTCATGTGCTGCTCCCATCCTGCGCCCGTTCTGTCATGTGCTGCTCCCATCCTGCGCCCGTTCTGTCATGTGTTGCTGTCATCCTGCGCCCGTTCTGTCATGTGCTGCTGCCATCCTGCGCCCCCGTTCTGTCATGTGCTGCTCCCATCCTGCTCCCCTGTTCTGTCATGTGTTGCTCCCATCCTGCGCCCGTTCTGCCATGTGCTGCTCCCATCCTGCGCCCGTTCTGTCATGTGCTGCTCCCATCCTGCGCCCGTTCTGTCATGTGTTGCTGCCATCCTGTGCCCGTTCTGTCATGTGCTGCTGCCATCCTGCGCCCGTTCTGTCATGCGCTGCTCCCATCCTGCTCCCCTGTTCTGTCATGTGATGCTCCCATCCTGCGCCCGTTCTGTCATGTGCTGCTCCCATCCTGCGCCCGTTCTGTCATGTGCTGCTGCCATCCTGCGCCCCCATTCTGTCATGTGCTGCTCCCATCCTGCGCCCGTTCTGTCATGTGCTGCTGCCATCCTGCGCCCGTTCTGTCATGTGCTGCTGCCATCCTGCGCCCGTTCTGTCATGTGCTGCTCCCATCCTGCGCCCGTTCTGTCATGTGCTGCTGCCATCCTGCGCCCGTTCTGTCATGTGCTGCTGCCATCCTGCGCCCGTTCTGTCATGTGCTGCTCCCATCCTGCGCCTGTTCTGTCATGTGCTGCTGCCATCCTGCGCCCGTTCTGTCATGTGCTGCTCCCATCCTGCGCCCGTTCTGTCATGTGCTGCTGCCATCCTGCGCCCGTTCTGTCATGTGCTGCTGCCATCCTGTGCCCGTTCTGTCATGTGCTGCTGCCATCCTGCCCCCGTTCTGTCATGTGCTGCTCCCATCCTGCGCCACCATTGTATTATATGCCCCTCATAAGACGCTCCAGTGTGTATGCCCCCGTATGCTGCTGCCATATATAAAAAAAAAAAAAATACCATACTCACCTATCGTCCGGCTCCACTGCAGGTGTGTCTTCAAGAAAATGGCGCCGGAAAGCGCCGACTGCGCAGGCGCCGATTGCGGCAGCAGGAATCGGCGCCTGCGCAGTCCGCGCTTTCCGGCACCATTTTCTTGAAGACACACCTGCAGTGGAGCCGGAGTGTGTCTTCAAGAAAATGGCGCCGGAAAGCGCGGACTGCGACTGGTAAGTCAGAGGGCGGCGCCGGCGCACATTAAGCGAGCCATCGCGCCCTCTGAACTGTCACAGCAGAGGAGTCGGGAGACGGAGCCGCACGCAGCGCTGGAACGGGGAAAGGTGAATATACTTACCCTGCTGGCGGTCCCTGACTCTCCGGTGGAGATCGCGGTGTGCATTCAGTGTTTACGCATACCGCGATCTACTGGGAGCGTCACTCTGTGGGGGCCAGACTGCGCCGGCGCTTGCGCCTGCGCAGTCTATAAAGGCTTCGGACAGAGTGACGCTCCCAGCGTTATATTATAGAGATATATATATGTATATGTATACATATATATATATATATATATATATATATACACACACACACAACCCGTGGCAAAAATTATGGAATCACCGGCCTTGGAGGATGTTCATTCAGTTGTTTAATTTTGCGCTCCTTCATATGTGAGGGACACGAGTGATTTCATTAAAACTTTGGAGGGTGTGCAGGTTGATGATTCTACATGGTTGTTTTCCTTTGATGTGAGGTCCCTATACACCTCTATTGAACATGCCAGGGGGTTGTCTGCGGTCGGTGTGACGCTCGCGGCTCCGACATGGCTCCGGACTGTGCACGGTTCGCCCTGGCATTGTTGGAGCTCGTCCTGAGGAGGAATTATTTCCTCTTCGAGGATGGATATTACCTGCAGCACTGCGGGACCGCCATGGGGTCCAATGTGGCCCCGATGTATGCTAACATCTACATGGTGTATATAATGGTGATTAGAACACTGTGTACTGTGCTTGAAAAAGGTCTCTGGACCAAAACGTCGCCACAGGAGGCAGAATAAAATTTAAGATTTCATCTTCACTACATTTTGAGGTGCTTTTTTAAAATCTGGATATGGAACACGTTCTGGGATGGACTCCCTGGTTTTAATGTGCGCCTCTTGGTCTTTAAAGACTTGGACATTTAAGGGTGCGGTTTAACAACTTTTTTTGTTTGGATATTTGCAGGCCATGACATTGACCTTATGTGTCTTTTTTCAAAGAATGTTTTCACAGTTTTTGCTCTATGGTAGGATGCATTATCATCTGGAAAAATGAATTCATCATCCCCAAACATCCTTTCAATTGATGGGATCAGAAAAGTGTCTGAAATATCAACATAAACTTGTGCATTTATTGAAGATGCAATGACAGTCATCTCCCCAGTGCCTTTACCTGACATGCAGCCCCATTTCATCAATGACTGTGGAAATTTGCATGTTCTCTTCAGGCAGTCATCTTTATTCATTACATAGTGGAATGTGTTGAGAACAATAAAACATAAAAAGGATAATTGTAACTCAAAATGAATATCCAATAGAGGTCTGGATTTGCAATTATACTCAGAATCAAAGTGGAAATTCAAATTACAGGCTGACCCATCTTCAGTGGAAATGCCTCAAGACAAGGAAATGATGTTCAGTTGTATGTGTATTGGCTCCATGTGCCTGTATGACTGCCATACAACGCCTGGGCATGTTCCTGATGAGGCAGCAGACGGTCTCTTAAGGGATCTCCTCCCAGACCTGGACTAAAGCATCCGCCAACTCCTGGACAGTCTGTGGTGCAACGTGACGTTGGTGGATGGTGCGAGGCATGATGTCCCAGATGTGTTCAATCGGATTCAGTTCTGGGGAACGGGTGGGTCAGTCCATAGCTGTTATGACCTGGTGGTCAGGACAATAATGGACCTGGTGGTTAAGAGCACACGGAATTACCTGATAGTTACTGATAATAAAGGACGAGCTCTGGGACGTGGGAACTCTGCTGACCGCAATCCCTAATCCTATCAAAACACAATAGAAATAGCCGTGGATTGCTCCTAACGCTCCCTATGCAACTCGGCACAGCCTAAGGAACTAGCTAGCCCTGAAGATAGAAAAATAAAGCCTACCTTGCCTCAGAGAAATTCCCCAAAGGAAAAGGCAGCCCCCTACATATAATGACTGTGAGTAAAGATGAAAATACAAACACAGAGATGAAATAGATTTAGCAAAGTGAGGCCCGACTTACTGAACAGACCGAGGATAGGAAAGGTTGCTTTGCGGTCAGCACAAAAACCTACAAAAAGACCACACAGAGGGCGCAAAAAGACCCTCCGCACCGACTCACGGTGCGGAGGCGCTCCCTCTGCGTCCCAGAGCTTCCAGCAAGCAAGACAACAATAAAAATAGCAAGCTGGACAGAAAAATAGCAAACCAAAGAAATACAAGCAGGAACTTAGCTTCTGCTGGGAAGACAGGTCACAAGAACGATCCAGGAGTGAACTAGACCAATACTGGAACATTGACAGGTGGCATGGAGCAAAGATCTATGTGGAGTTAAATAGAGCAGTCAGCTAACGAATTAACCTCGTCACCTGTGGAAGGAAACTCAGAAACACCCACCAGAGGAAGTCCATGGACAGAACCAGCCGAAGTACCATTCATGACCACAGGAGGGAGCCCAACAACAGAATTCACAACAATAGCTTCAATGCCTTCATCTTGCAAGAACTGCTAACACACTCCAGCCACATGATGTCTGGCATTGTCCTGCATTAGAAGTCATCCCAACCCTAACACACCTCTCACTCACAACAGGTGTCTTACCCTCATCCTTCAAATATGCCGAAATCACACCCATCCTCAAAAAGCCCTCCCTCGACCCTTCTTCTGTGTCTAGCTATTGCCCGATATCTCTTCTCCCTTATGCCTCAAAATTACTGAAACAACACGTCCATCTTGAACTGTCCTCCAACCTCTCCTCCTGCTCCCTCTTTGACCGGTTACAATCTGGCTTCCGACCCCATCACTCAACTGAAACTGCCTTAACTAAAGTCACCAATGACCTATTAACTGCCAAGAGCAAGCGACACTACTCTGTCCTCCTTCTCCTGGACCTGTTTTCTGCCTTTGACACTGTGGACCACTCCCTTCTGCTACAGATCCTCTCACCTCTTGGCATCACAGACTTGGCCCTATCCTGGATCTAGTCATATCTGACAGACCGACCAGTGTCTCCCTCCCCACGCCACCTCCTCACTTCACCCCTTGTCTGTCGGTGTTCCTCAAGGCTCTGTTTTAGGACCCCTACTCTTCTCCATCTACACCTTCGGTCTGGGACAGCTCATAGAATCCCACGGTATGCAGTAGCATCTCTATGCTGACGACACACAGATATACCTATCCCGACCTGACCTCACCTCCTTACTTACCAAAATCCCACTCTGTCTGTCTGCTATCTCGGCCTTCTTTTCTGCTCGCTTTCTAAAACTGAACATGGACCAAACAGAATTCATCATCTTTCCCCCATCTCACTCTACTCCTCTACCATACCTATCCTTCAATGTTAATGGCTGCTTTCTTTCCCCAGTCCCACATGCCCGATGCCTCGGGTTGATCCTCGACTCGCCATCTTAAACTCAAAAATATTTCCCGGATCCGCGCATTCTTTGACCGCGACACCACAAAAACACTAGTGCATGCCCTCATCATCTCCCGCCTTGACTACTGCAACTTTCTACTCTCTAGCCTCCCCTCTAGCACTCTGGCACCACTCCAATCCATCCTACACTCTGCTGCCCTACTAATCCTAATCTACATGTCTCCCTGCTATTCCCCAGCCTCTCCCCTATGCCAAGCCCTTCACTGGCTTCCTATCACCCAGAAACTACAATTCAAAACCCTTACAATGACATACAAAGCCATCCACAACCTGTCTCATCAAACATCTGTGATATGGTCTCCCGGTACTTACCCACACGCAACCTCTGATCCTGTCAAGATCTCCTTCTCTACTCCCCCCTCATCTCTTCTTCCCATAACCGCATCCAAGACTTCGCTCGTGCTTCCCCCATACTCTGGAACTCTCTACCCCAACACATCAGACTCACGCCTACCATAGAAACCTTCAAAAAGAACGTGAAGACTAACCTCTTCTGACAAGCCTACTGCCTGCAGTGATCCTGAAACTATGGAACCACCGCACAACCAGCTCTACCCCTCTCTTAGTGTATCCTCACCCATCCCCTGCAGACTGTGAGCACCTGCGGGCAGGTCTTCTCTCCTTATGTACCTTGCGTGCCTTGTTTTTTGCTCATGTCTAAAGTATTTGTATAAAAGTATAAAAATGCATAATAATAATAATTAGGAGGAACCCAGAGTCAACCACAACAGCATATGGTCTCACAAGGGGTCTGAAGATCTCATCTCGGTACCTAATGGCAGTCAGGTTACCTCTGGTGAGCACATGGAGGGCTGTGCGGCCCTCCAAAGAAATGCCACCCTACACCATTACTGACCCACTGCCAAACCGGTCATGCTGAAGGATGTTGCAGGCAGATCGCTCTCCACGGCGTCTCCAGACTCTGTCATGTCTGTCACATGTGCTCAATGTGAACCTGCTTTCATCTGTGAAGAGCACAGGGCGCCAGTGGCGAATTTGCCAATCCTGGTGTTCTGTGCCAAATGCCAATCTTCCTGCACGGTGTTGAGTTGTGAGCACAATCCCCATCTGTGGACGTCGGGCACTCAGTCCATCTTCATGGAGTCAGTTTCTAACAGTTTTGTGCAGACACATGCACATTTGTGGCCTGCTGGAGGTCATTTTGTAGTGATCTGGCAGTGCTCATCCTGTTGTTCCTTGCACAAAGACTGAGGTAGCGGTCCTGATGCTGGGCTGTTGCCCTCCTACGGCCCCCTCCACATCTCCTGGTGTACTGGCCAGTCTCCAGACTGAAGAAGTTTGATTTACCTGGAGTTATATTCTGTTGTTCAAGTGTTCCCTTTATTTTTTTGAGCAGTGTGTATATATATATATATATATATATATATATATATATATACACACACAGTACAGACCAAAAGTTTGGACACATCTTCTCATTTAACCCCTTCATGACCCAGCCTATTTTGACCTTAAAGACCTTGCCGTTTTTTGCAATTCTGACCAGTGTCCCTTTATGAGGTAATAACTCAGGAACGCTTCAACGGATCCTAGCGGTTCTGAGATTGTTTTTTTGTGACATATTGGGCTTCATGTTAGTGGTAAATTTAGGTCAATAAATTCTGCGTTTATTTGTGATAAAAACGGAAATTTGGCGAAAATTTTGAAAATTTCACAATTTTCACATTTTGAATTTTTATTCTGTTAAACCAGAGAGTTATGTGACACAAAATAGTTAATAAATAACATTTCCCACATGTTTACTTTACATCAGCACAATTTTGGAAACAAAATTTTTTTTTCCTAGGAAGTTATAAGGGTTAAAATTTGACCAGCGATTTCTCATTTTTACAACGAAATTTACAAAACCATTTTTTTTAGGGACCACCTCACATTTTAAGTCAGTTTGAGGGGTCTATATGGCTGAAAATACCCAAAAGTGACACCATTCTAAAAACTGCACCCCTCAAGGTACTCAAAACCACATTCAAGAATTTTATTAACCCTTCAGGTGCTTCACAGCAGCAGAAGCAACATAGAAGGAAAAAATGAACATTTAACTTTTTAGTCACAAAAATTATCTTTTAGCAACAATTTTTTTATTTTCCCAATGGTAAAAGGAAAAACTGAACCATGAAAGTTGTTGTCCAATTTGTCCTGAGTACGCTGATACCTCATATGTGGGGGTAAACCACTGTTTGGGCGCACGGCAGGGCTTGGAAGGGAAGGAGCGCCATTTGACTTTTTGAATCAAAAATTGGCTCCACTCTTTAGCGGACAACATGTCACGTTTGGAGAGCCCCCGTGTGCCTAAAAATTGGAGCTCCCCCACAAGTGACCCCATTTTGGAAACTAGACGCCCCAAGGAACTTATCTAGATGCATAGTGAGCACTTTGAACCCCCAGGTGCTTCACAAATTGATCCGTAAAAATGAAAAAGTACTTTTTTTTCACAAAAACATTTTTTAGCCTCAATTTTTTCATTTTCACATGGGCAACAGGATAAAATGGATCCTAAAATTTGTTGGGCAATTTCTCCTGAGTACACCAATACCTCACATGTGGGGGTAAACCACTGTTTGGGCACATGGTAAGGCTCGGAAGGGAAGGAGCGCCATTTGACTTTTTGAATGAAAAATTATCTCCATCGTTAGCGGACACCATGTAGCGTTTGGAGAGCTCCTGTGTGCCTAAACATTGGCGCTCCCCCACAGGTGACCCCATTTTGGAAACTAGACCCCCCAAGGAACTTATTTAGATGCCTAGTGAGCACTTTAAACCCTCAGGTGCTTCACAAATTGATCTGTAAAAATGAAAAAGTACTTTTTTTTCACAAAAAAATTCTTTTCGCCTCAATTTTTTCATTTTCACATGTCGCGTTTGGAGAGCCCCTGTGTGCCTAAACATTGGAGCTCCCCCACAAGTGACCCCATTTTGGAAACTAGACCCCCCAAGGAACTTATCTAGATGCATATTGAGCACTTTAAACCCCCAGGTGCTTCACAGAAGTTTATAACGCAGAGCCATGAAGATAAAAAATAATTTTTCTTTCCTCAAAAATGATATTTTAGCCTGGAATTTCCTATTTTGCCAAGGGTAATAGGAGAAATTGGACCCCAAATGTTGTTGTCCAGTTTGTTCTGAGTACGCTGATACCCCATATGTGGGGGTAAACCACTGTTTGGGCGCACGGCAGGGCTCGGAAGGGAAGGCACGCCATTTGGCTTTTTAAATGGAAAATTAGCTCCAATCATTAGCGGACACCATGTCATGTTTGGAGAGCCCCTGTGTGCCTAAACATTGGAAATCCCCCAGAAATGACCCCATTTTGGAAACTAGTCCACTAAAGGAACTAATCTAGATGTGTGGTGAGGACTTTGAACCCCCAAGTGCTTCACAGAAGTTTATAACGCAGAGCCATGAAAATAAAAAAAAAAAATTATTTTCTCAAAAATGATCTTTTAGCCTGCAATTTTTTATTTTCCCAAGGGTATCACGAGAGATAAAACCCCAAAAGTTGTTGTGCAGTTTCTCCTGAGTACGCTGATACCCCATATGTGGGGGTAAACCACTGTTTGGGCACATGCCGGGGCTCGGAAGTGAAGTAGTGACGTTTTGAAATGCAGACTTTGATGGAATGCTCTGTGGGCGTCACGTTGCGTTTGCAGAGCCCCTGATGTGGCTTAACAGTAGAAACCCCCCACAAGTGACCCCATTTTGGAAACTAGACCCCGAAAGGAACTTATCTAGATGTGTGGTGAGCACTTTGAACCCCCAAGTGCTTCACAGAAGTTTATAATGCAGAGCCGTGAAAATAATAAATACGTTTTCTTTCCTCAAAAATAATTATTCAGCCCAGAATTTTTTATTTTCCCAAGGGTTACAGGAGAAATTGGACCCCAAAAGTTGTTGTTCAGTTTCTCCTGAGTACGCTGATACCCCATGTGTGGAGGTAAACCACTGTTTGGGCACACGTCGGGGCTCAGAAGGGAAGTAGTGACTTTTGAAATGCAGACTTTGATGCAATGGTCTGCGGGCGTCACGTTGCGTTTGCAGAGCCCCTGGTGTGCCTAAACAGTAGAAACCCCCCATAAGTGACCCCATTTTAGAAACTAGACCCCCCAAGGAACTTATCTAGATATGTGGTGAGCACTTTCAACCCCCAAGTGCTTCACAGACGTTTACAACGCAGAGCCGTGAAAATAAAAAATCATTTTTCTTTCCTCAAAAATGATGTTTTAGCAAGCATTTTTTTATTTTCACAAGGGTAACAGGAGAAATTGGACCCCAGTAATTGTTGCGCAGTTTATCCTGAGTATGCTGGTACCCCATATGTGGGGGTAAACCACTGTTTGGGCACACGTCAGGGCTCAGAATTGAGGGAGCACCATTTGACTTTTTGAATACGAGATTGGTTGGAATCAATGGTGGCACCATGTTGCGTTTGGAGACCCCTGATGTGCCTAAACAGTGGTAACCCCTCAATTCTACCTCCAACACTAACCCCAACACACCCCTAACTCTAATCCCAACTGTAGCCATAACCCTAATCACAACCCTAACCCCAACACACCCCTAACCACAACCCTAATTCCAACCCTAACCCTAAGGCTATGTGCCCACGTTGCGGATTCGTGTGAGATTTTTCAGCATCATTTTTGAAAAATCCGCGGGTAAAAGGCACTGCATTTTACCTGCGGATTTTCCGCGGATTTCCAGTGTTTTTTGTGCGGATTTCACCCGCGGATTCCTATTGAGGAACAGGTGTAAAACGCTGCGGAATCCGCACAAAGAATTGACATGCTGCGGAAAATACAACGCAGCGTTTCCGCGCGATATTTTCCGCACCATGGGCACAGCGGATTTGGTTTCCATATGTTTACATGGTACTGTAAACCTGATGGAACACTGCTGCGGATCCGCAGCCAAATCCGCACCGTGTGCACATAGCCTAATTCTAAAGGTATGTGCACACGCTGCGGAAAATGCTGCAGTTTCCCATGAGTTTACAGTTCAATGTAAACATATGGAAAACAAAAATCGCTGTACACATGCTGCGGAAAAACTGCACGGAAACGCAGCGGTTTACATTCCGCAGCATGTCACTTCTTTGTGCGAATTCCGCAGCGGTTTTACAACTGCTCAAATAGAAAATCGCAGTTGTAAAACCGCAGTGAAATGCGCAGAAAAAACGCGGTAAATCCGCCATAAATCCGCAGCGGTTTAGCACTGCGGATTTATCAAATCCGCAGCGGAAAAATCTGCAGAGGACCAGAATACGTGTGCACATACCGAAACCCTAACCCTAGCCCTAACCCTAGCCCTAACCGTAACCCTAGCCCTAACCCTAGCCCTAACCCTAGCCCTACCCCTAACCCTACCCCTAGCCCTAACCCTAGCCCTAACCCTAGCCCTAACCCTATTCTAACATTAGTGGAAAAAAAAATTCTTTATTTTTTTATTGTCCCTACCTATGGGGGTGACAAAGGGGGGGGGGTCATTTATTATTTTTTTATTTTGATCACTGAGATATAATCTATCTGAGTGATCAAAATGCACTTTGGAACGAATCTGCCAGCTGGCAGATTCGGCGGGCGCACTGCGCATGCGCCCGCCATTTTGGAAGATGGCGGCGCCCGGGGAGAAGATGGACGGACCCCGGCAGGATCGGTAAGTATGATGGGGTGGGGGGGAGCACGGGGGGGGGATCGGAGCATGGGGGGGTGAATCAGAGCGCGGGAGGGGTGGAACGGAGCACGGGGGGGTGGAACGGAGCACGGGGGTGGAACGGAGCACGGGGGTGTAACGGAGCACGGAGGGGGGTGGATCGGAGTACAGGGGGGGTGATTGGAGCACGGGGAGGGTGATTGGAGCACGGGGGGAGCGGACAGGAGCACGGGGGGAGCAGAGCACAGGACGGAGGGGAGCCGGAGCAGTGTACCGGACAGATCGGAGGGCTGGGGGGGCGATCGGTGGGGTGGGGGCACATTAGTGTTTCCAGCCATGGCCGATGATATTGCAGCATCGGCCATGGCTGGATTGTAATATTTCACCAGTTATAATAGGTGAAATATTACAAATCGCTCTGATTGGCAGTTTCACTTTCAACAGCCAATCAGAGCGATCGTAGTCACGGGCGGGTGAAGCCACCCCCCCTGGGCTAAACTACCACTCCCCCTGTCCCTGCAGATCGGGTGAAATGGGAGTTAACCCTTTCACCCGATCTGCAGGGACGCGATCTTTCCATGACACCACATAGGCGTCATGGGTCGGATTGGCACCGACTTTCATGACGCCTACGTGGCGTCAAAGGTCGGGAAGGGGTTAAAGATTTTGCTGTATTTTCATGACTATGAAAATTGTAAATTCACATTGAAGGCATCAAAACTATGAATTAACACATGTGGAATTATATACTTAACAAAAAAAGTGTGAAACAACTAAAAATATGTCTTATATTCTAGGTTCTTCAAAGTAGCCACCTTTTGATGACTGCTTTGCACACTCTTGGCATTCTCTTGATGAGCTCCAAGAGGTAGTCACCGGGAATGGTTTTCACTTCACAGATGTTCCCTGTCAGGTTTATTAAGTAGGATTTCTTGCCTTATAAATGGGGTTGGGACCATCAGTTGTGATGAGCAGAAGTCTGGTGGATACACAGCTGATAGTCCTACTGAACAGAATGTTAGAGTTTGCATTATGGCAAGAAAAAAACAGCTAAGTAAAGAAAAACAAGTGGCCATCCTTACTTTAAGAAATGAAGGTCAGTTAGTCCGAAAAATTGGGAAAACTTTGAAAGTGTCCCCAAGTGCAGTTGCAAAAATCATCAAGCGCTACAAAGAAACTGGCTCACATGAGCACCGCCCCAGGAAAGGAAGACCAAGAGTCACCTCTGCTTCTGAGGATAAGTTTATCCGAGTCACCAGCCTCCGAAATCGCAGGTTAACAGCAGCTCAGATTAGAGACCAGGTCAATGCCACACAGAGGTCTAGCAGCAGACACATCTCTAGAACAACTGTTAAGAGGAGACTTTGTGCAGCAGGCCTTCATGGTAAAATAGCTGCTAGGAAACCACTGCTAAGGACAGGCAACAAGCAGAAGAGACTTGTTTTGGCTAAAGAACACAAGGAATGGAAGTTAGACCAGTGGAAATCTGTGCTTTGGTCTGATGAGTCCAAATTTGAGATCTTTGGTTCCAACCACCGTGTCTTTGTGTGACACAGAAAAGGTGAACGGATGGACTCTACATGCCTGGTTCCCACCGTGAAGCATGGAGGAGGTAACATAGTAACATAGTAACATAGTTAGTAAGGCCGAAAAAAGACATTTGTCCATCCAGTTCAGCCTATATTCCATCATAATAAATACCCAGATCTACGTCCTTCTACAGAACCTAATAATTGTATGATACAATATTGTTCTGCTCCAGGAAGACATCCAGGCCTCTCTTGAACCCCTCGACTGAGTTCGCCATCACCACCTCCTCAGGCAAGCAATTCCAGATTCTCACTGCCCTAACAGTAAAGAATCCTCTTCTATGTTGGTGGAAAAACCTTCTCTCCTCCAGACGCAAAGAATGCCCCCTTGTGCCCGTCACCTTCCTTGGTATAAACAGATCCTCAGCGAGATATTTGTATTGTCCCCTTATATACTTATACATGGTTATTAGATCGCCCCTCAGTCGTCTTTTTTCTAGACTAAATAATCCTAATTTCGCTAATCTATCTGGGTATTGTAGTTCTCCCATCCCCTTTATTAATTTTGTTGCCCTCCTTTGTACTCTCTCTAGTTCCATTATATCCTTCCTGAGCACCGGTGCCCAAAACTGGACACAGTACTCCATGTGCGGTCTAACTAGGGATTTGTACAGAGGCAGTATAATGCTCTCATCGTGTGTATCCAGACCTCTTTTAATGCACCCCATGATCCTGTTTGCCTTGGCAGCTGCTGCCTGGCACTGGCTGCTCCAGGTAAGTTTATCATTAACTAGGATCCCCAAGTCCTTCTCCCTGTCAGATTTACCCAGTGGTTTCCCGTTCAGTGTGTAATGGTGATATTGATTCCCTCTTCCCATGTGTATAACCTTACATTTATCATTGTTAAACCTCATCTGCCACCTTTCAGCCCAAGTTTCCAACTTATCCAGATCCATCTGTAGCAGAATACTATCTTCTCTTGTATTAACTGCTTTACATAGTTTTGTATCATCTGCAAATATCGATATTTTACTGTGTAAACCTTCTACCAGATCATTAATGAATATGTTGAAGAGAACAGGTCCCAATACTGACCCCTGCGGTACCCCACTGGTCACAGCAACCCAGTTAGAGACTATACCATTTATAACCACCCTCTGCTTTCTATCACTAAGCCAGTTACTAACCCATTTACACACATTTTCCCCCAGACCAAGCATTCTCATTTTGTGTACCAACCTCTTGTGCGGCACGGTATCAAACGCTTTGGAAAAATCGAGATATACCACGTCCAATGACTCACCGTGGTCCAGTCTATAGCTTACCTCTTCATAAAAACTGATTAGATTGGTTTGACAGGAGCGATTTCTCATAAACCCATGCTGATATGGAGTTAAACAGTTATTCTCATTGAGATAATCCAGAATAACATCCCTCAGAAACCCTTCAAATATTTTACCAACAATAGAGGTTAGACTTACTGGCCTATAATTTCCAGGTTCACTTTTAGAGCCCTTTTTGAATATTGGCACCACATTTGCTATGCGCCAGTCCTGCGGAACAGACCCTGTCGCTATAGAGTCACTAAAAATAAGAAATAATGGTTTATCTATTACATTACTTAGTTCTCTTAGTACTCGTGGGTGTATGCCATCCGGACCCGGAGATTTATCTATTTTAATCTTATTTAGCCGGTTTCGCACCTCTTCTTGGGTTAGATTGGTGACCCTTAATATAGGGTTTTCATTGTTTCTTGGGATTTCACCTAGCATTTCATTTTCCACCGTGAATACCGTGGAGAAGAAGGTGTTTAATATGTTAGCTTTTTCCTCGTCATCTACAACCATTCTTTCCTCACTCTTTTTTAAGGGGCCTACATTTTCAGTTTTTATTCTTTTACTATTGATATAGTTGAAGAACAGTTTGGGATTAGTGTTACTCTCCTTAGCAATGTGCTTCTCTGTTTCCTTTTTGGCAGCTTTAATTAGTTTTTTAGATAAAGTATTTTTCTCCCTATAGTTTTTTAGAGCTTCAATGGTGCCATCCTGCTTTAGTAGTGCAAATGCTTTCTTTTTACTGTTAATTGCCTGTCTTACTTCTTTGTTTAGCCACATTGGGTTTTTCCTATTTCTAGTCCTTTTATTCCCACAAGGTATAAACCGCTTACACTGCCTATTTAGGATGTTCTTAAACATTTCCCATTTATTATCTGTATTCTCATTTCTGAGGATATTGTCCCAGTCTACCAGATTAAGGGCATCTCTAAGCTGTTCAAACTTTGCCTTCCTAAAGTTCAATGTTTTTGTGACTCCCTGACAAGTCCCCCTAGTGAAAGACAGGTGAAACTGCACAATATTGTGGTCGCTATTTCCTAAATGCCCAACCACCTGCAGATTTGTTATTCTGTCAGGTCTATTAGATAGTATTAGGTCTAAAAGTGCTGCTCCTCTGGTTGGATTCTGCACCAATTGTGAAAGATAATTTTTCTTGGTTATTAGCAGAAACCTGTTGCCTTTATGGGTTTCACAGGTTTCTGTTTCCCAGTTAATATCCGGGTAGTTAAAGTCCCCCATAACCAGGACCTCATTATGGGTTGCAGCTTCATCTATCTGCTTTAGAAGTAGACTTTCCATGCTTTCTGTTATATTTGGGGGTTTGTAACAGACCCCAATGAGAATTTTGTTACCATTTTTCCCTCCATGAATTTCAACCCATATGGACTCGACATCCTCATTCCCTTCGCTAATATCCTCCCTTAAAGTGGATTTTAGACAAGACTTTACATAGAGACAAACCCCTCCTCCTCTCCGATTTTTACGATCCTTTCTAAACAGACTGTAACCCTGTAAGTTAACTGCCCAGTCATAGCTTTCATCTAACCATGTCTCGGTTATTCCCACTATGTCAAAGTTACCTGTAGATATTTCTGCTTCTAGTTCTTCCATCTTGTTTGTCAGGCTTCTGGCGTTTGCGAGCATGCAGTTTAGAGGATTTTGTTTTGTTCCAATCTCCTCACTGTGGATTGTTTTAGAAATGTTCTTACCTCCGTTCTGAGTATGTTTTCCTGGGTCGTCTTTGTTCGAGTCTAATGTTTTTCTTCCCGTCCCCTCTTCTTCTAGTTTAACGCCCTCCTGATGAGTGTAGCGAGTCTTCTGGCGAATGTGTGTTTCCCAGGTTTGTTGAGGTGTAGTCCGTCTCTGGCGAGGAGTCCATCATACCAGTAATTCACACCGTGGTCCAGGAATCCAAATCCTTGTTGTCTGCACCATCGTCTTAGCCAGTTGTTTGCATCAAGGATCCTGTTCCATCTCCTGGTGCCATGCCCGTCTACTGGAAGGATAGAAGAAAAAACTACCTGTGCATCCAGTTCCTTTACTTTCTTCCCCAACTCTTCAAAGTCCTTGCAGATTGTCGGTAGGTCCTTCCTTGCCGTGTCATTGGTGCCAACATGTATCAGAAGAAATGGGTGGACGTCCTTGGAGCTGAAGAGCTTTGGTATCCTATCGGTCACATCCTTGATCATCGCACCTGGAAGGCAGCATACTTCTCTTGCAGTTATGTCCGGTCTGCAGATGGCTGCTTCGGTGCCTCTCAGTAGTGAGTCTCCCACCACCACCACTCTTCGTTGCTTCTTGGCTGTACTTTTTGCTGTCACTTGTTGCTGTGTGCCCTGTACTTTTTTGCTTGCTGGTATTGCTTCATTCTTAGGTGTGCTATCTGCATCCTCTACAAAGATTTGATATCGGTTCTTCAGTTGTGTGGTTGGTGATTTCTCCATGGTCTTCTTGCTTCTTTTGGTCACATGCTTCCACTCATCTGCTTTTGGAGGTTCTCTGACACTTTTTGCACCTTCTGTGACCAGTAGAGATGCTTCTGTTCTGTCTAGAAAGTCTTCATTCTCTTTGATGAGTTTCAAAGTTGCTATTCTTTCTTCCAGACCAGAGGTGTGATGGTGTGGGGGTGCTTTGCTGGTGACACTGTTGAGAAAATTGAAGGCATACTGAACCAGCATGGCTACCACAGCATCTTGCAGCGGCATGCTATTTCATCCGGTTTGCGTTTAGTTGGACCATCATTTATTTTTCAATAGGACAATGAACCCAAACACACCTACAGGCTGTGTAAGGGCTATTTGACCAAGAAGGAGAGTGATGAGGTGCTACGCCAGATGACCTGGCCTCCACAGTCACCAGACCTAAACCCAATCGAGATGGTTTGGGGTGAGCTGGACCGAAGAGAGAAGGCAAAAGGGCCAACAAGTGCTAAGCATCTCTGGGAACTCCTTCAAGATTGTTGGAAGGCCATTTCCGGTGACTACCTCTTGAAGCTCATTAAGAGAATACCAAGAATGTGCGAAGCAGTCATCAAAGCAAAAGGTGGCTACTTTGAAGAACCTAGAATATAAGACATATTTTCAGTTCTTTCACACTTTTTTGTTAAGTATATAATTCCACATGTGTTAATTCATAGTTTTGATGCCTTCAGTGTGAATTTACAATTTTCATAGTACTTCACTAGCACTGTATATATACTGCTCAAAAACATTAAGGGAACACTTAATTATATATATATATACATATATATATATATGTATATATATATACATATATATATATATATATATATATACACACACACATATATATATATATCTATATATATATAGCTATATATATATATATATATATATATATATACACAGCTCTGTGAAAAATTAAGAGACCACTGCAAAATGTTCAGTTTCAGTGATTTTTCTCTTTATAGGTACATTTTTGAGTAAAATGTAAATTGTTCATTTATTCTATAAACTTCTGACAACGTCTCCGAATTTCCAAGCAATACATTTTTTATTTTCTTTCTGAAAAGGAGAAATGGTCAAAATTAAAAAAACAAACCCCAGTGCCTTCAGACCTCAAATAATGCAAAAAAGACAAGTTCATAATCATTTAGAAACAACAATACTAATGTTTTAACTCAGGATGAGTTCAGAAATCAATATTTTGTGGAATAACTATGATTTTTAATCACATCTTTCATGCGTCTTAGTATGCTTTCCATCAGTCTTTCACACTGCTTCTGGTGCAAAATTTTAAGCAGTTCTTTGTTTGATGGCTTGTGACTATCAATCATCCTCTTGATTACATTCCAAAGGTCTTCAATGGGGCTCAGGTCTGGAGATTGGGCTGCCCATGACAGGGTTTTGATGTGGTAGTCTCTTAATTTTTGCCAGAGCTGTATATATACAGTGGGGAAAAAATATTTAGTCAGCCACCAATTGTGCAAGTTCTCCCACTTAAAAAGATGAGAGATGCCTGTAATTTACATCATAGGTAGACCACAACTATGAGAGTCAAAATGAGAAAACTAATCCAGAAAATCAACCTTTCTGATTTGGCAAGTTTTATTTTGCAAATTATGGTGGAAAATAAGTATTTTGGTCATTAACAAAAGTTAATCTCAATAATTTGTTATATATCCTTTGTTGGCAATGACAGAGGTCAAACATTTTCTGTAAGTCTTCACAAGGTTGGCACACACTGTTGGTGGTATGTTGGCCCATTCCTTCATGCAAATCTCCTATAGAGCAGTGATGTTTTGGGCCTGTCGCTGGGCAACAAGGACTTTCAGCTCAATCCAAATGCTTTCTATGGGGTTGAGATCTGGAGTCTGGATAAGCCACTCCAGGACCTTCATATGCTTCTTACGAAGCCACTCCTTCATTGCCCTGGCAGTGTGCTTGGGAACATTATCATGCTGAAAGACCCATCCACGTTTCATCTTCAAGCCCTTTCTGATGAAAGGAGGTTTGCACTCAAAATCTCACGATACATGGCCCCATTCATACTTTCATATGCACGGATCAGTTGTCCTGGTCTCTTTGAAGAGAAACAGCCCCAAAGCATGATGTTGCCACCCCCATACTTCACAGTAGGTATGGTGTTCTTTGGATGCAACTCAGCATTCTGTTACTCCAAACACGATGAGTTCTGTTTCTACCAAACAGTTCTACTTTGGTTTCATCAGACCATATGACGTTCTCCCAATACTCTTCTGGATAATCCAAATGCTCTCTAGCTAACTTCAGATGGGTCCGACATGTACTGGCTTAAGCAGGGGGACACGTCTGGCACTGTAGGATCTAAGTCCCTGGCAGCGTAGTGTGTTACTGATGGTAGCCTTTGTTACGGTGGTCCCAGCTCTATACAGGTCATTCACTAGGTCCTCCCGTATTGTTCTGAGATTTTTACTCACCGTTTTTGTGATCATTTTGACCCACGGGGTAAGATCTTGCGTGGAGCCCCACATTGAGGGAGATTATAAGTGGTCTTGTATGTCTTCCATTTTCTTATTATTACTCCCAGTTTATTTCATCGCACCAAGCTGCTTGTCTATTGCAGATTCAGTCTTCACAGCCTGGTGCAGGGCTACACTTTTGTTTCTGGTGCCCTTCGACAGCTCTTTGGTCTACACCCTAGTGGAGTTTGTAGTGTGACTGTTTAAGGTTGTGGACAGGTATCTTTATACTGATAATAAGTTCAAACAGGTGTGATTATTACAAGCAATGAGTGGAGGACAGAGAAGCATCTTAAAGAAGAACTTACAGGTCTGTGAGAGGCAGAAATCTTGCATGTTTTTAGTTGACCAAATACTTATTTTCCATCATAATTTGCAAAATAAATCTTGCCAAATCAGACAAGGTGATTTTCTGGATTAGTTTTCTCATTTTGACTCTCATAGTTGTGGTCTACCTATGTCAAATACAGGCCTCTCTCATCTTTTTAAGTGGGAGAACTTGCACAATTGGTGGCTGACTAAATACTTTTTTCCCCAACTGTATATTTATATGGTTGGTAAACAAAGAATAATAACAATCCTACAGCTAAAATATTGTTTTAGCTCCAATTTTTTTTTTTTGGAAGGTCTAATAGGAAAAATTGACCTCTTATTGTCATGGCCGCTGCTCCTCCTGCTTCTGCCGCTGCTCCCTCTGCTTCTGTCGCTACTTACCTCTCCAGGCGTCGCGCTGTCGTTACTCCGTCTGCTCCGGGGTTCTGTTCTCCCGCTTCCTCCTCGCCGCTCTGGACGCTGAGCTGCCATCTCTGCTGCTGCTGTCCCCGGGGGTTCTGCTCTGTCTCCTTCTGTCCAGCGACGCACGCTTCCTCCGTTCTTCCTTGCCGCCACTAGAGGGCCTCAGCATGGTGCCCGTTCCCATCCTTTCTCTCGACCTGTGTCAGCTCCTTGCAAACCCCTTAGGTCGCAGGCGCGAGCTTTCCTTGCAGTTAACCCCTTCAGTATCTTCCCAGCAGTCCTTGCCTCCCAATCAGCCTTCAGCACAGGATATACCAGGCAGTTCCGCCATTATGGCGGTGCCTGATTATCGTGTGCATTCCATACGTGCTTCTGGCCCATTCCCTGTTCCGTCCTGGTCATTTGGCTGTGTCTGTATTCCTGTTCCTTTCTGACTCAAGCATCGCTGTTTCTCTGTCCTGTGCTTTTTCTCTCTTGAGCTGTCCCTCTTGGTTCCAGCTGTTGCGGCATCTGACTCCTTCGGGCCTGCTCCTCACTGTCCCTGTATAGGGGTTGATCCCAGGCTCGCTCGCCCGTTGGTCACTCAGTGCCGTGACCCAGAGGGTCCACTCTTGTTCACGTCTTCCTGACGTCACAGTATAATCAGGCCATGGACCCCGCTGGTTTCTCAGCCGCGACTCAAAAAGAATTACTTTGCCTACGAGAGAATCAGACCCAGATCATGTCCGTTATGAAATCAATGGATTCCCGGCTGTCTGCTTTGCAATTTTCTGATCCCGGTAATGCGTCTCTCTTGGCCGGACTCCAGCAGGAGCTCGCACAGCAACGGGATACTCAGTCCCACATTCTCGGTTACATGGTGTCCCTTGATGACCGTTTACATGCCTTGCAGACCTCTGTGGCTGCAGCTGTTTCTGCTCCTCTGCGTGATCCTGTGCCTCATCCACCGCCTCATTTGGGTAAACCCCCCAGATTTGCAGGAGATCCCAAACTGTGTCGAGGCTTCCTTAACCAGTGCCGCCTACATTTCGAGCTCTTGCCTCAGCAATACCCTTTGGATAGAGCCAAGGTGGCATTTATTGTATCCCACCTCGAGGGGGAAGCTTTGGCCTGGGTGAATCCTTTGTGAGAGAGGGATGATCCGGTAGTTTCTAACATCCAAAACTTTTTGGACACCTTTCACAGGGTTTTCAATGAACACGGGCGCTGGGCCTCCACCGCCGAGTCCCTTTTCAGTCTCCAACAGGAAACCCTCTCGGTCGGGCAATATGCCATCCGCTTCCGAACTTTATCTTTGGAACTGGGGTGGAATAATGAGGCTCTGGTCGGGGCGTTCTGGAGGGGACTTTCGGGTAAAACTAAGAACGAGCTTGCTGGGCGGGATACTCCTACTGTTCTGGAGGATCTAATATCTCTGGCCACGCAAATTGATTTACGCTTCCAGGAACGCTCTCAAGAAGCGGGTAAGGATAAGAGATCTCCTAGGTTTAATCGTTTATCCGTTCCTAGTCCCACCAGTTCTTCCAGTGGTTCTGTTCCTGAACCCATGCAAGTTGACCGTATAAAGCTTTCGGAGCAGCGTCGCAGGGATAGACTTGCGCAGGGGTTGTGCCTCTACTGTGGAGGAGCTAATCATTTCTTGCGTTCCTGTCCCGAGAGTGGGAAACTCTTCCGCCTAGGCCAGGTAAGGGAGGCTTTCCTAGGTGACGTTAATTCCTCTCTGCCTCTTACTTTTTCAGTTGTTATCTCTTTAGGTCAGGAGCGTAAGTCCTTGGAGGCATATGTGGACTCGGGTGTGGCTGGCAATTTCATTCGACAAGAGGAGGTGGACAAGTTCCGAATACCAATGGTGTCTCTTGAAAATCCACGTGTTATTACTGCTGTGGATGGCAAACCGTTACCAGTTTCTGTTACTACAGTTACCCTCGAATTGGTGATGCAAGTAGGAGCCCTTCATCGGGAAAGGATCGCTTTTAATGTTTTGCCTAACTTGTCTCACGCTTTGCTCCTTTTTTTGCTCCTCACACTTTGCCCTGGCTCAGGACACACGAGCCAGTTCTTGATTGGTGTTTCGGGGAGGTTCTTCGCTGTGGTCATTCCTGTTATGAACATTAGCTCCTGCCTGTTACCCCATCTACTCCTTCTCATGCTTCAATCGATCTTCCCGGTCTTCCCTCGGCATATCATTCTTTTTCTGACGTCTTTGACAAAAAAGAGGCGGAGTCTCTTCCTCCACATCGGGCTTATGATTGGCCCATCAGACTTATTCCAGGAACCACGCCTCCCAGAGGAAGAACTTATCCTTTGTCTCCTACAGAAGCCACGGCTATGTCCGAATAAATCAGAGAGAACTTAGCCAAAGGTTTCATCCGGAAATCATCTTCCCCGGCTGGGGACGGATTTTTCTTCGTTCGGAAAAAATATGGATCCCTTCGGCCGTGCATTGATTACCGGGGCTTGAACAACATTACAGCCAAGAATAGGTATCCTCTTCCACTTATCCCCGAGCTCTTCGATCGCCTGAGAGGGTCCCCAATCTTTTCCAAACTGGATCTGAGAGGATCGTATAATTTGGTCCGAATCCACAATGGAGACGAGTGGAAAACTGCCTTTAATACTCGGGATGGCCATTATGAGTATTTGGCCATGCCCTTTGGTCTCTGTAACGCTCCGGCAGTCTTCCAAGAATTTGTTAATGAGATCTTTCGAGATCTTCTGTACTCCTGTGTGGTGGTATATTTGGGCGACATCTTCATCTTTTCTCCCGCTCTTTCCTCCCACAGAAAGAGTGTCCGTCTGGTCCTGCAACGTCTTCGGGAGAATCGTCTCTATGCTAAAATTAAAAAATATTTATTTGAACAGATCTCTTTGCCTTTCTTGGGCTATATTATTTCTGACTGGCTTGAAGATGGATCCTGAGAAATTGTCTTCCGTGCTTCAGTGGCCGCGTCCACTTGGTACTAAAGCCATTCAATGCTTCCTGGGTTTCGTGAATTATTACAGTTTATACCTTACTTTTCTTCTCTCACTAAGCCACTCACCGTCCTAACCCGGAAAGGAACTAAACCTAATTCTTGGCCGTCAGAGGCTGAAGATGCCTTCATCGCCCTGAAACGGGCCTTCGCCACTGCACCTGTTCTGCACTGGCCTGTGCCCAGTAAACCTTTCATTCTTGAGGTAGATGCCTCCTCAAAAGGAGCCGGAGCGGTCCTTTCTCAGAAGTCTACCTCAGGACGTCTGGTCCCCTGCGGGTTTTTTTCAAAATCCATTTACCCTGCTGAATGCAGTTATACTATTGGGGACCGGGAGCTTCTGGCCATCAAGATGGCTCTGGAGGAGTGGCGATATCTTTTGGAAGGGGCCGTTCATTCTTTTACAATATTCACCGACCACAAGAATATTGCCTATATCCAGTCGGCACAAAGACTTAATTCCAGACAAGCCAGATGGTCTGTTAAGGACTGGCGGAACGCAACAAGTAGAGATGATATGAAACTAGGTGCGTTCGCAGTCCGAGGTCCACCGTGCAGGTAAAAACCCTGCTGCTAGTAAGACAGACTATATGGCGGTACAATAAGTATACACGCACGGGTTAACTTCACCCTGCATGAAGGAAGCGATCCTGTTGTGTCACAGGACCGCGGTACCGCACATAGAGCGCGAGCAAGAAGTCAGCGAACACAACCCCAACACAGGATTGAAGTCCGATTAGACCACTTGCTGGCACAACACCGCAACTGGGTGTGTAAGGAAACTATTAAAATAGTATATAAAGGCACGAGAGTGCATGCAGTGCCGCACTGACGGACACCACTAACCACCCAGGCTTGGGTAAGGAAAGCGCAGAAGAAGCGCACGGCGCCGTACAGGCGGTCACAGCAACTAGACGCTGTTATGTGTGTAACGTGCTGTTGGATAAGTCGGGCGCTAGATAGCAAACATACACCTTCCGCGAACAGTCATCCAATAGGGAGCGTATTTTAAAGAGCGACTTTCACTCACAACACACACACATATTATCAACACAATACTAGCGCATGGCCGTGCGGTCATGCGCAGTTTATATAGTTGCCGCACAGGAAGCTGCTACTGAAGTTTTGCCCTTTCAGGACCTTCCTGGAGGACCAATGGAATGTGCTGCAGTACCTGAGCATGTGACCCTCGATCTCCAACGGGAGATCTTGCCCTGGGCATGCTCAGTGTGTGCAAATAAGGACTTAGTCCCAGAGAAGCCCGCTCGCCGCAGATCAGTGCAGGGTACAACAGGAGAGCCAGAAAAGGCAACAGTAACCCTTTGCACAGAATCAGTCCCAGCAAGACGCTGGGAGCGACGCCTCTGCTGAGCAGGCCCCACTGCGGCCGGTACAGAATGGGAGACCGCAGCAGACAGGGGTCGATATTCCCCCTGTGCAGCAGAGGAAACTCGACTCCTAACATGGTCCTTGTTCTTTTCTCGCTTTGATTTCAAGCTTCATTTTCGACCGGGTTGCAAGAATACTAAATCAGATGCACTTTTTCATTCTCAACAAAGTAAAGAGTCAGAGGAGGTTCCATCGCACATTATTGAGCCAGCAAAATTCATCTCAGTAGCTCCCGTGAGTTTTCTTCCTGTTCCGCCTGGAAAGACCTTCGTCCCGCAAAACAAGAGACTTGAGGTATTACTCTGGGGACACTCTTCTAAGATCGCTGGACATTTCGGAATCAAGAGGACTCTCAACCTTCTCTCCCGCTATTACTGGTGGTCTTCCCTTTGACGGGATGTGTCTGACTTTGTACATTCCTGCGAGACTTGCGCTAGGAATAAAGTACCTAGAAAATTGCCTTTCGGGCTTCTGTATCCCTTGCCTGTTCCAGAGGGTCCTTGGCAACATATCGGCATGGATTTCATCACTGATTTGCCTCGCTCTTCTGGATGCACAACAATCCTGGTCGTGGTGGATCGATTCTCCAAGATGGCCCATTTCGTTCTGCTACCTGGATTGCCTTCAGCTCCTGAACTAGCCAAAATCTTCATTCTTCAGATTGCATGGGCTGACTCAACGTATCGTATCCGATCGGGGGGTTCAATTTACGTCCCATTTCTGGAGGGTACTCTGTACTTCTGGGCATATCTCTGGATTATATATGCTTCTGGGCATATCTCTGGATTACTCCTCCTCCTATCATCCACAAACCAATGGTCAGGTGGAGCGTATTAATCAGGTTCTAACTTCTTATCTATGCAACTTCACTAACGCTCATCAAGATGACTGAGTAGGTCTTCTACCTTGGGCGGAGTTCGCTCATAACAATCATTCCAGCGAATCTACCTCCAAGTCTACATTCTTTGTGGTTTATGGTCGGAATCCTGGTATGCCTCTTCCTTTGACTCCTTCTTCCGGTGTTCCTGCTGCAGATATCCTTTCTCAGGAGTTTTCTCAAGTTTGGAGGGAGACTATAGATGCTCTCATTCAGGCTGCCTCCTGGATGAAAAAGCATGCGGACAAGAGAAGGGATCTGCCTCCATACCATCCTGGCGACAAAGTATAGTTATCTACTAAACATATTCGCTTGAAGATCCCTTCCTACAAACTGGGTCCCCGGTATATCGGTCCATTCGAGGTTCTTGGACGCATAAACAACATAGTCTATAAATTGAGGTTGCCTGCTTTGCTTCGAGTCCCTAACGCCTTCCATGTTTCGCTCCTAAAACCAGTCATCCTTAAGTTTTCTTCCGTTCCTTCTGCTCTTCCTTTGCCGATAGGGGATGACAACAATTTTGAAATTAGAGATATCTTTGCCATGAAGAGGGTCAGAGGTAAACCCTTCTTTCTTGTCGATTGGAAGGGATTTGGTTCGGAGGAGAGGTCCTGGGAGCCCCGCGAGAACATTAATGCTCCACGTATTTTAAGGAAATTTTTGGCCAATCCGGGGAGGGGGAATCTTAGAAGTGGGAGTACTGTCATGGCCACTGCTCCTCCTGCTTCTGCCGCTGCTCCCTCTGCTTCTGTCGCTACTTACCTCTCCAGGCGTCGCACTGTCATTACTCCTGCTCCGGGGTCCGCTCTCCCACTTCCTCCTAGCCGCTCTGGACGCCACGCCACCATCTCTGCCACTGCTGTCCCCGGGGTTTCTGCTCCGTCTCCTTCCGTCCAGCACCGCGTGCTTCCTCCGCTTCTCCTTGCTGCCACTAGGGGGCCTCAGCATGGTGCACGTTCCCATCCTTTCTCTCGACCTGTGTCAGCTCCTTGCAAACCCCTTAGGTCATGGGTGCGTGCTCTTCCTTGCAGTTAACCCCTTCTGTTTCTTCCCAGCAGTCCTTGCCTCCCAATCAGCCTTCAGCACAGGATATATCAGGCAGTTCCGCCATTATGGCGGCGCCTGATTATCGTGTGCATTCCATACGTGCTTCTGGCCCATTCCCTGTTCCGTCCTGGTCATTTGGCTGTGCCTGTATTCCTATTCCTCTCTGACTCAAGCATCGCTGTTTCTCTGTCCTGTGCTTTTTCTCTCTTAAGCCATCCCTCTTGGTTCCAGCTGTTGCGGCATCTGACTCCTTCGGGCCTGCTTCTCACGGTCCCTGTATACGGGTTGTTCCCAGGCTCACTCGCCCGTTGGTCCCTTAGTGCCATGACCCAGAGGGTCCACTCTTGTTCACGTCTTCCTGACGTCACACTTAGTTTGTTGTGCAATGTCTCCTAAGTGCGCCAATACCCTACATGTAATCTGGAACTACTTTTGAGGCACAGTCCAAAGTTCCGAAAGGAACTAGTGCCATATTATTGTGCAGATTCTACTGTTACGGGTGCCATGACCCACTAGAAAAGCCACTGAGGTGCTAGAACAGCAGAAATCCCCACCCCTTAAGTGACCCATTTTACAAGCTCTTAATTCATCTAGAGATGCAGTGACCATACTGACACCATGGGTGTGTCACAGAATTTTATACCAATGGGCAGTGAAGAAAAAATAATTACATTTTTACAACAAAAGTTTAGTTTTAGCTCTAAATGTTACATTTTCACATGGGGAAATGGTCAAAATGTCACCAAAATTTGTCACACAAGTTTGCTGAATGTAGAAGTACCCCATATGTGGCTGAACAGTACTGCTCAGCCACACGGCATGACTCTGGAGTGTCAGTGCGCTGTGTGCCTCCTAGAGAGCAGATTTTCCTATAATAGTTTGAAGATTCCATATACAGAGCCATAAAGAGCTAGAAGATCAGACTACCCCCTCCTTAAAGGGACACCGTCACCTGAATTTGGAGGGAACAATCTTCAGCCATGGAGGCGGGGTTTTTGTGTTTTTGATTCAAGATTGCCTTGCGCAGGCATGTACTACGGAGGACAGAGAATGAACTTCAATCCAATATTGCAGCCAGCATGCAGCCAGCGGTTAAGGAAAGGGTGAATCAAAAACACAAAAACCCCGCCTCCATGGCTGAAGATTGTTCCCTCAAAATTCAGGTGACAGTGTCCCTTTAAGTGTCCCCATTTTGATATACACCTTTGGTAATTAATTTACAGGTATAAAGATGATTTGGTTAGTAACACAATGGATCATAGGTCAACTGCTGGACCCCACAATTTATTGCATGATTTCTCCTGGACTCAGGGATGCCCTATATGTCATCAGAAACTTTTGTTTGGCCACACCTCAGGTTGAGAGGGAAGGAGCACTATGTGGCCTTTGGAGCACAGATTTTGCTAGAAAATTTGCAGGTGACTTTTGCAGATCCCCTAATGTACCAAAACAGCACAAAACTCCCAAAAGTGACCCCATTGTTGAAATTGCACCTCCAAATGAATTAATCTATGGCTACAGAGACTGTTTTGTAACACCCATGTCATGCTTTATTCTGGGGAATTGCAAATATGCCAGTTTAGTACCTGTACATTTTGCCCTCAGTGTAGTGCCTCATGTATGGTAGTGTCCCATACATTGTGTCCAGATACGTTTCTGGAAACATGCACCCTGTAGATTAATTGAGCTTTCCCAGCTACAATGTCAAACATGTGGCCGCTTACTGTGGGTTAGGCACAGTGGGGCTCAAAAGGGGGGGGGGACATTTGGATTTGGGAGCACAGATTCACTAGATTTTTTTTTGAGGGGGTGGGAGCCATGTCGCTGTTCTCCCAGTTTTGTTGGAACCCCTATATTTCCAGTGACATATCTGAGTGGGGGCTTGTTTTGTGTGGGATAAGTAGTTGGGGTTTTTATTGGTAACATTTTAGGGTACATAACATTTTTTGATTGCTTTCAGTATAAGGCTGTATCACATTCTTGTGTTCTATGCTGAGGACTTGCGTCTGGGTTTCAGTGTAAATCCCACAAAAATACGATTCAGATGAAACACCTGATGGAACCACTCACTCTAATGAGGTAGATGGAGACACTTTAGAATTTGTTTGGCGCCTGTTCGGGTAGTATCCATCTTGTTCGGAGTTCAAAGAACTGCGGTCGACCACACTTGCACGCTAAAAAGACAACTAAAATAATGTGATACCACCGGAACAGAGACCAAACAGAGTCCAAAGGGTCTCCATCTGCCTCATAAGGTGAGTGGTTCCACTGGGGGTTTCGTTTGATTTGAATTTTTTAAAATTTATGGAAATCCTGACAAACGCTCAGCGGAGAGCGTAGGATAAATGTGAGCTAAGCCTTATTCTGATTTTTGAGAGGAAGAATGAACATAAATAGACAGCAGTACAAGTATAGTTCTTATTTTTATAAATAAAAATACTGGTATAAGTGATAAGACTGCATTATTCTTCAGATCGGTGCGATTACAGTGATACCAGATTTATATTGCTTTTTTTTTGTTTTGCTACAATCACACAATACAATTGCTTTGTTATAAAAACGTTTTTTCTCACCCATATTCTGGGAGCTGTTACTTTTTTAGACGAAAAGAAAGCGGCAGCACTCACCGGTCTTCTTGCAGGTTATTTATTAGTGAAAAGAATCTTCACGGCACGGGGGTGTGTGGTTACAAGGACATGTGGGGGCTTAACGACGGCCGTTTCGCACCTCCCAGGTGCAAGAAGACCGGTGAGTGCTGCCGCTTTCTTTTCGTCTATATTCCATATGGCATGTTTTCAGGCTATTAGCACCTGAGGTCTGCGATCCAGCGAAGGTGTTCTGACCAGGAAGTGACCACAGTGGGTGGTCGGTGGTGCGGGTTGCTGTTTTCTTTTACGATTTGTTACTTTTTTAGATTTTGCAACGCACCTGAATGATAGCTTTTTTTTTTCGCACAGCTAGTTAGATTTTAAAAAAAATTTTTGTACCATTTTGGATTACATATTTCTTTCTATTCAGATGCAAAATGAAAAAAAAAAAACAGCAACTAAACTTTGGATTTTATAAAAAAATTTTGTACAGTACACCGTGCGATAAAAGTGATAAGACTTATTTGTTTTTCAAGTCAGTATGATTACAGTGATACAAGATTTATATATATATATATATATATATATTTTAATGCTTTTCTACTTTTATACACTAAAAACAATATTTTACTAAAATATATTTGTTTTTATATTGCCACTAGATGGTGGCTCGATTCTAACGCATCGGGTATTCTAGAATATGCATGTCCACGTAGTATATTGCACAGCCCATGTAGTATATTGCCCAGCCACGTAGTATATTACCCAGCCACGTAGTATATTGCACAGTCACGTAGTATATTGCCCAATCACGTAGTATATTGCCCAGCCACGTAGTATATTGCCCAGTGGCGTAGTATATTGCCCAGCAACGTAGTATATTGCCCAGCCACGTAGTATATTGCCCAACCACGTAGTATATTGCCCAGTGACGTAGTATATTGCCTAGTGATGTAGTATATTGCGCAGCCACGTAGTATATTGCCCAGTAACGTAGTATATTGCCCAGTAACATAGTATATTGCCCAGTGACATAGTATAAAGCACAGAGCCACGTAGTATATTGCACAGCGACGTAGTATACAGCACAGAACCACATAGTATATTGGCCAGTCACGTAGTATATTGCCCAGTGATGTAGTATACAGCACAGTGCCACGCAGTATATTGCACAGCGAAGTAGTATACAGCACAGAGCCACGTAGTATATTGGCCAGTCACGTAGTATATTGCCCAGCTACGTAGTATATTGCCCAGCCAGGTTTGTCACAGGTTAAAAAATAAAAATGTACATATACTTACCTTTCTGAGGGCCCCTTGTAGTCCACGGCAGCTTCCGGTCCCAGGGTTGGTATGAGCGCAGGACCTGTGATGACGTCGCGGTCACATGATGTGACGTCATGGCAGGTCTTTCTAGCACAGGGTCTGTGATGACGTCGTGGTCACATGACCGTGACATCATGGCAGGTCCTTCTCGCGCAGGGCCTGTGATGACGTCGCGGTCACATAACCGTGACGTCATGGCAGATCCTTCTCCCATACCATCTTTGCAACCGGAACTTGCAACGGAAGATGGCGGCCGGCGCGAGCGACTACGGAGGTTTTTTTTTAATTATTATTTTTAACATTACATTTTTTACTAATGATGCCGCATAGGCAGCGTCAATAGTAAGAAGTTGGGGACACACAGGGTTAATAGCGGCGGTAACGGAGTGCGTTACCCGCGGCATAACGCGGTCCGTTACCGCCGGCATTAACCCAGTGTTAGCGGTGACCGGAGGGGAGAATGCGGGCGACAGGCACTGACTGCGGGGAGTAAGGAGCGGCCATTTTCTTCCGGACTGTGCCCGTCGCTGATTGGTCGCGGCAGCCATGACAGGCAGCTGGCGAGACCAATCAGCGAATGAATAACCGTGACAGACAGAAGGACAGACGGAAGTGACCCTTAGACAATTATATAGTAGATGTTCTGAGATCTGAAACTTTTTTTTTCCCGAATGAGCTATATTAAGGCTTGTTTTTTGTGGCACGGCTTGGCCTGGGCATACAGTAGTGTTCAAAGTAATAGTAGTTTGTTAAAAAACATTAGTTAATCACAAAATCGTTATACTAGTTTTTATTTCCATGCATTGGGAACATTGCACACTATTTTCTAATTCAAAACATGAAGAGAAATGAATATAATTTTTAACTACTTTACAGAAAGTAACAAAAAATGAACAGTGGGCTGTTAAAAAGAAAATAGCAGTCTCTTCATTTGTCTTTACAAACTCACGATATGTACTATTTTATGACGATTTAGCATTCAAGTGAATCACTAACCTAATAGTTAGTTGTATACCCACAGTAATGTTGCATAGAGTCAACCAACTTCTGGCACCTGTCAACTGTTATTCCAGTGTGACTACATCACACAATTTTTTGACATTTGTTGGCCTTGCCTCAGAAATGGCATTTTTGATGTCCTCCCACAAGTGTTCTATCGGATTAAGGTTCGGGGACTGGGCTGGCTACTCCATAACCTGAATTTTCTTAGACTGGAACCAAGATTCTGCTTTTTTACTGGTGTGTTTAAGGTCATTGTCTTGTTGAAACACCCCTTTCAGCATAATGCAACATGACCTCTTCAAGTATTTTAATATCGAAACTGTTCCATGATCCCTAGTATGCGGTAAATATGTCTGGCACCATAGTAAGAGAAACATGCCCATATCATAATGCTTGTACCACCATGCTTCACTGTCTTCAGAGTGTAATGTGGCTTGAACGCAGAGTTTGGGGGTCGTCTGACGAACTGTCTACGGCCCTTGGACCCAAAATGAACAATTTTACTTTCATCAGTCCACAAAATGTTTCTTTATTACTCTTTAGGCCAGTTCATGTGTTCTTTGGCAAATTTTATCCGATTCAGTACTTTTTTTATTTTAACAGTGGGACTTTGCGGGGACTTTTTGCTAAGAGATTAGCATCACACAGGCATCTTCTGTCACAGTCCTCACAGGTAACTTGAGACTGTTTTTGATCATCCTGGAGCTGATCATTGGCTGAGCCTTTACCATTCTGGCTATTCTTCCATCCATGGTAGTAGTTTTCCCATTTACTTCCACGTCTCTCTGGTTTGGCTTTCCATTTTAAAGCATTGGAGAACATTTTAGCTGAATAGCCTATCATTGTCTGCACTTCTTTCTAAATTTCACCCTCTCTAATCAACTTTTTAATCAAAGTATGCTGTTCTTCTGAATAATGTCTCGAATGATACATATTTCTCAGGCTTTCAAGGATAAATGCTTTTACATGTCCTAGCTTCACCAGTAAATAAGGGCCACCTGATTCACATCTGTTTCTTCACAGAATGATTGACCTCACTAATTGCACTACACACTGCTATTATTTCGAACACACCTACATTTAATTATTCTAACACAGAGACTCAAAAACATGCAGATCATGAATGCGGAGTCTGTTGGTTTTCTTAGAACCAACTGTTAAATTGTTTGACAAATGGTAATATAATTTATACCCAAAACAGTGATTAATCTGGTTAGTCATGTTAGACTGCTATTATTTTGAACACTACTGTATGTCTCCCTATTCCCCAGGTCAGCCCACCCCTGTACAAAACGTAACAGACATAGCTCAACTCAAAAACATCAGCCATGTAAAAACAAAGGCTCTGAATTCATCAAAGTAATTTTGCCAGAATTGTAGCAAAACTTACTTTAAAAAGTTTCAAAAATTTAGAGATTTTTGGTGTTTTCATGCCAGTTTCTCACAGCTCTGCCATAATGGTCGGAGCTGGGTCGAGACAGGTGCGTGATGCCACAGCTCATCTAATTCTTGATGAGTTGTGGCATTCCATTCACAAGAATTCTTACTCCAGTCACAGAATCCAGGCACACATAAAAACAGATGTGTGAGGGGCTTTCTCCTACCTTATGTATGCTGATTAGTACTTTATGCAAAGTATAGCTGCAAGTGTGACCACCTCAAGTCTTTTCTGGCTTCTTCTTGCTGCTCGTTGTACTTCAGTTTCTGCTTCTTACTCCATTCTACAAGTATTCTTGTCCCAGTGATTTCTCTACAGACCCTTCTTTATATGATTATGATCACTAATTTTTGGCTTGTTCTTGTAGCACCACTGGGTAGAACAGAGACTTGCAGTGCTGAAGCATATATGATGAAGAGCACTGAGACTTAAAGGGAACCTGTCACCCCCAAAATCGAAGATGAGCTAAGTCCACCAGCATCAGGGGCTTATCTACAGCATTCTGGAATGCTGTAGATAAGCCCCCAATGTATCCTGAAAGATGAGAAAAAGAGGTTATATTATACTCACCCAGGGGCGGTCCCGCTGCGGTCCGGTCTGATGGACGTCACGGTCCAGGGCCTCCCATCTTCTTACGATGACGTCCTCTTCTTGTCTTCACGCTGCGGCTCCGGAGCAGGCGTGCTTTGTCTGCCCTGTTGAGGGCAGAGCAAAGTATTGCAGTGCACAGGCGCTGGGCCTCTCTGACCTTTCCTGGCGCCTGCGCACTGCAGTACTTTGCTCTGCCCTCAACAGGGCAGACAAAGTACGCCTGCACCGGAGCATGAATACAAGAAGAGTACGTCATCGTAAGAAGATGGGAGGCCCTGGACCGGACCACAACGCCCATCAGACCGGACCGCCCCTGGGTGAGTATAATCTAACCTCTTTTTCGCATCTTTCAGGATACATCGGGGGCTCATCTACAGCATTCCAGAATGCTGTAGATAAGCCCCTGATGCTAGTGGGCTTGGCTCATCTTCGATTTTGGGGGTGACAGGTTCCCTTTAAGGATTTTCAGTACTAATGATCTAGCAACATTATCATGTCCTCTCACAAGTTGCGACACCGCAGCATCAGATTCCATAGCAAACATACATACCATTGGGGTACACAAACCAGGCCTTAAGAGCCATTGGTTTAGACAATACTTTCTGAGGTCAGGTTCAGATTTGCATAGAATATTTCATAAGATTCCATTAGGATAGTGTTCCCCATCTCGAGTCTTGAGGATTTCCTTAGTGTTGCACAGTTGATGGAATTATTGCCTGTGCAGGTACTGCAGTTATCACTTGCAAAATACTAATAACATCCTGAAAACACAATCTGTTGGTGGCTCTTGAGGACTGGAGTGATTAGGAGGTTGCAGCAAAGGTTCATCAATTATACCAGAAAAAAGTGCAGCGTTGTTCTTTTTCTTTAGGTAAACAGACAGGCACTCAACCAGACACCATTATAATTCTGGTATGTTTGGCGTGATTCCTATCCAAATATAGAACAGAGATTTTTTTTGCATTAGTTCTGTTCCTATAATGGAACAGAAAAATGGAGTTCCAAATGCTAGAGTGATCCTAGCTTGAGATAAACAGCTTTGAATCCAGACTAATACATTGTACCAAATTAAAATACCTATACGGCTGCTGATGCATTCAGTTCACAGACTGTTAGGCTGGGGTCACATGAGCGTATAACAAGGCCGAGTGCTATGTGACGTTTTATCGCATAGCACTCGGCCTTGCTATACGCTCATGTGACCCCAGCCTAACAGTCTGTGAACTGAATGCATCAGAATGTCAACACAGTGCAGTATGATATACGTTGAGATAGGCAATGGAGCAGATGGAGAAATTACTTTCTCTGCCTCCTCCACACCTGTGCTGCGATTCTGTCATGCGAGATGATCAGAGCACTGACACTTGGCTCACGCTTCCAGCAGAGAAGGAGCCGAGTGTCATTAGCAAATTGCATCGTAAGCTATACGCTGGTGTGAGTCCAGCCTTAAGGTACCGTCACACTAAGCGACGCTGCAGCGATACCGACAACGATCCGGATCGCTGCAGCGTCGCTGTTTGGTCGCTGGAGAGCTATCAAACAGACAGCTCTCCAGCGACCAACAATGCCAGTAACCAGGGTAAACATCGGGTTACTAAGCGCAGGGCCGCGCTTAGTAACCCGATGTTTACCCTGGTTACCATCGTTAAAGTAAAAAAAACAACCACTACATACTTACCTACCGCTGTCTGTTCCCGGCGCTCTGCTTCTCTGCTCTGGCTGTGAGCGCCGGGCAGCCGGAAAGCAGAGTGGTGACGTCACCGCTCTGCTTTCCGGCCGCTGTGCTCACAGCCAGAGCAGAGAAGCAGAGCGCCGGGAACAGACAGCGGTAGGTAAGTATGTAGTGGTTGTTTTTTTTACTTTAACGATGGTAACCAGGGTAAACATCGGGTTACTAAGCGCGGCCCTGCGCTTAGTAACCCGATGTTTACCCTGGTTACCAGCGAAGACATCGCTGAATCGGCGTCACACACGCCGATTCAGCGATGTCAGCGGGAGATCCAGTGACAAAACAAAGTTCTGGACTTTCTTCCCCGACCAGCGACATCACAGCAGGGGCCTGATCGCTGCTGCCTGTCACACTGGACGATATCGCTAGCCAGGATGCTGCAACGTCACGGATCGCTAGCGATATCGTCTAGTGTGACGGGGCCTTTACCAAGACTAAAAGCAAGTGCACTCACTTATCAGCTGAGAGCAGAACTAAATATGTACAGACAATTTTGCAACATGGCCACGGAATACTTTGCATACATATTTAGTGAATTATTAATTGACCACTTATCAAAAAAATGTCACTGACAACATAGGGATATTGGAAGCTATTATATTTATTGTGCTAATCAGACATTAAAGAAATATGTTCAACAAGCAAGCAATTTAAAGTACAATCACAGACATGAGGTCTATGCTAAGAGCGAGGCAAAGGTTAGAGGACACGTAGAGAACAAGAATAAAAGCAAACATCAGGGAAGCATTATGATACTTTTGCTTCTTTACATCACCAAAATACTGTTGAAGTAAGAATTGAAAAGTAAAATGTCCAGTCTTGTGTACAGGTGACCAAGAACAGCAAAGAACAGTCTTATAAAATTTATCTCCCACAAAAATAAACTATATGTATAAAAATTTATAATGTTCTTTCTGTTTGGATGGCCACCAGCTGCTTTTGTTCAGTCTGAAATATGAGGTATAGTAAGCCCTAAGAGGTAGTAATGTCTTTATCGGATTGTACTAAAAACATAGAAAACACAATGGGCACCACAGAGATAGGAGTTCCTCAGTGCATAATGTCTCAGCGGTCAACTTACAAGGGCCAGGGCCTCATATGTGAAAGATCACTAGAATTTAAAATCAAACTGTCCAATAGTATCTTTGATCTTAGATGATATTTTTCTTTTTCTTTTTTAGTGTATGGAAAGTTTGGTCTTAGAATGTTACATCAACCTAAAAAACAAAGGGCAAATATGTCTCTCCATTTTAAAGATTAGTGGCGAGCATTACATGAAATTAATAAGGAGTCACTTATAACAATCTGTTCTAGCTTTTTTGTGATTTGTGTAAATATATAGACTATAAGGAAGATTTAGAAAAACTGCTCCAATGGAAAATAACCTGCTGACCATCGAAAGCAACAAACACAGTTTTCATTACTTACAATACTCTTGAAAAATGCAAGTTGCTATGGCCAAATAAAACCAATGGTACGGTTATAGTTTTCATTTCAATGTCCCATGTCATATTCATATGAAATGTATATTTCTGAAACAGGACACTGCGGATTCATACCTTTGGCAAGCATGCTATGTTTCATTTAGCTGAAAATATAGTGTCCATTACAAAGGTTCCCATGTCAAGTAAACAGTCTCTTTATCTTAATGGGGTTGTCTCATTACACATTCACGGATATGTGATGAGTAGCTGATACATATGGGTCCCAGAGGTGAGACTTGTACAATACTCACACAAGTTAATGGAAAGAGCCACCTCCACGGTAGTCATAGCAGCAGTTGGAACAGGTGATCAGATGGCCCCAGCGGAGATAGATGTAGGCCGGCCATGAATTTCTGTGATGAGATGACCCCTTTAAGGATCCCTAATGGTGCATAGCCTTCTGTATCAAAATTTCACACAGTGTGCATATGTGCTTTGCCAAGACAAATAATACTAAGTATTAAAAGATTTGGTAAAGAAGAGCCAACTATGCAAACGTAGGCCTTATGTGAATGACATTATGATCTAATCCTATTAGACAGCAGGAAATAGTTTGGGTGATCTGAATATCGTAACATAGCAATTTAATTAGATATGCCTTTCATCTCTACTGAGAATCTTAAAACCAAAACCATTTTCAAACTTGTAATTGGCACACAGAACAATTGAAATGACCAAATGTACTCTTACAGGGAACCTGGCAATTCCAAAATCGCAATTTACCAGCAGATGTTGTGGTAATCTGTAGGTAAATTGCATTGAAATCATGCCTGGAAGGCCTGCTGGAGCAGCTGCTACAGGGAGAAAATGAAAGCAGAGAATGACTGTTCAAACTAACTTCTGCCACTCGGTGCTTCATAGCGGGGCCAGTCATTTATATACACCTTCCCTGCCTTGTTTTCCCTCAATCGTCACCCTCTCTTGTTTGATTGACAGCTCTGGCTTCATAGAGGCAGAGATACAGTAGATAGAAACTAGGCAGGTGGGAAGGTGTATATAAATGATTGGCCCCACCATGAAGCACTGAGTGCCTGTTTTGGGTTTGAACAGTCATTCTGTGCTGATAAGAGTTTTATTTTCCCAGCGGATGAATCATTGGATCAGTGTAGGGAGCTGGTACAGTCTCCACTCACTATTCAGTGAGCACGCTGATATCACTCCCCTTGCCACTGACATTGCTCTGCAACATGTGTATATCTGTTAAGTCGGCTGTCAACCAAAGTGCAGGGGAATGATTACAGCACACTGTGCAGTGACTGGAAGAGTTCCCAGCACCGTCCTGATAACTGGAAACAATCAGCGGCAGTGAGAACACAACTTCTTTTTTTCCTGTAGCTTCTGCTCTAGTAAGCCAGCCACACATTATTTAAATGCTATTACCCCTACAGCCTTAGCTGGAGGTACATAGTGTTTTTGGAGATGATACAGACCGCGGTGACACCCCTGAGGAACTCCCTCTTGCCCAGTTATTAATACAATGTTAAGAACGTGTAAATACTGGCTAAACAAACAGAATAAAAACTCTACTTGAGAATTTATAATACATCTTAATGAAACAATATAAAATCACATTTGTGTAAAATACATGAAAATACATTTCAGTCCACTACATTAAACACATACTTATGATTGCATTATGCAAAACACAGACTTGCATCTTCCCGCCTACAAAGCTTCAAGTTTTTTTTTTTGAAGATTTTAACTAGAAGGCATAGGGATCCATGTGAATTAAAACAGAGTGCTATAACAGGGCGCTGCTTTTAGCTCTCAAGTATTGATGAAGGCAATATCAAACATGGACTGACATATGTGTTTACTTAGTATGATGTTCTACATTATGCTTGGTTAGGGATTAACTGCAGTCCTAAATGTTGTTGAAATTATCTAATAGTAACTTTGTCCTAGTTGGAAATCTGGAGGTACAATTGTTTGTTTTTATCAATCACTCCATTTTCCTTTAACAACACAAATTTGAGGTACACATATGGACAGTAATATATCGAAAAGAGGATAATGTTCCGTATTGTGTATTATCAGAAAGAATATCCTTAAAAACCTAGAAGAATTCAGTACAAAAATATATTCAAGTTAACAGTTCATTATACACTAATCTAAATACAAAGCTGAAATCTAAGTTACAACCTGATGAAACAATATTACTTGCATAACGGTCTTATTGTGTTTAAGTAGATACAAAATGCAATTATGGATATGTAACTGCTCTATTGCAGGTCTCTGCAATATACCGAGTTTAGCAGCATTCAATAATGAGGCTGTAGGGATCTATGAAAATCAGAGGTAGTCATGAGTAGTGAGGAGAATAAAACATCTGCTGGTAAGGGCAAGTTCTGGGGATAGGCACGTAGAATAGAACATATGACCCTGATGTTCATTGATCTATGTCCTGTATAAAAGCAATGTACGAAATAACTGCTCTAGAGGTTTCTATTTCTATTAGCATTGAGTCACCGACAAATCCTGAATATAATATTCTCAGTATAAAGACACATATAATCCCATGGAGCTGTAGATACATGTTCCCTTTCATGGATGAAGATGATAACCTAAAGGCCAACTGGCACTATAACACTGGCCAAACATATATCACGTGGCTTTTATCATGCTTGCTTCCTGCCATTTTTTTTTAAAGAGTTACTTGTTATTTGTGCAGTCAGTTAACTGTAAGTGCTGAGGTGTCACATGTATTTTATGTGATTAAATTGTTGTCTGGCTTAATTATTTTAAATTTGTTCGTTTCCCGTTCATAAAAAGGAAAAAGAAACCACAAAAACTGCGTGGATCTCTGCAGCTGCCTCTCTGTTTACGAGACTGAAGTGTTCATGTCACGTGGCCACTGTAGACTAGCACTGGGCAATGTAGATGGCACCAGTCTGCTGAGCACACGTCCCCTGATGAAGCTGCGACATGCAGCGATACGCATGGGGTCTGTGACTTACTCACATCTAGGCTATGCTTCCATTCAATTAGGTGCTATAATTGTCTCTATTTTTACTGATATTCAGGCTACCTTCTATAGGGCTTTGTTTCTCCAGGCTACACCTTCATTTATTGTTGTATTTTACATTTTGAGATTGTTTATTTGGCTTTCTCTCTCATATCGTGGGCTTATTTGATATCTATTGACTTTATATTGGGTTCAATATTTGGCTATTTCGTCTTTACAGCTGTTACACATGTTTAAATAGATGCAAAGTATTATAACACACCACTCAAAAGAGAGAAGTAAAAAAGTAACAAATTTTATTAAAGTGCAATGATTACAAATTCATAACCCATAAGAGCCTCTTTGGTAATCCCAAACAGAGATGGGGTTATTTCCCATGTGGGAATTGCATGGCATGCAATTTACACAACATTGTGAGGGCTAAGGCCTTTAAAACTACTGATGGGACTCATGAATATACTATTGGCCACTACATTTCTTGTACTACCTCATATGTTGTGTATTTTGCGCAATGTCCTTGCTCTAAGGGTGTACATTGGCCTCACATCTAGAGAGTTACGTATTAGGGTGAGAGAGCATGTGAGGGATATACTTGCGGCTAGAGAGGTGGAGGACCCATCCTTGTTAAAAACATTACCGAGACATTTCCAACTACATCATGACTCTGACCCTCGTGGCCTCAAAGTTAGAGGCATTGACAGAATACATGGGGGCATAAGAGGGGGGAATCTGAAACAACTGTTGGCACAATCTGAAACTAAGTGGATTGTGGAACTTGGCACTATGTCCCCTGTTGGACTTAATGAAAAATTGAGCTTTGCTCCATTTTTATAGTCTTCTGCATTTTAAAATCTTTGTTGTGTCTTCATTATGTGTTTTTATGTTCCTTTTTCTTTATTTATTTACTCCAAAAATAACTATGAAAAAGCTATCCTCAATAGTGTTCCGATCTAAGGCACTTTCTCCTCTATTGATTGGGTTTTTCAGCCTTTCGGCATCCTAAGTGGACCATGCAAAAGATACTATCACAGCCTTCTGCGATCATTAATTTGGAACCTTCTACTGGCCTGATCTGGAGACAAAGAGACTGTATGGAAGGGACTTCTCACATAATAAGCTTTATGTCTGATATATATTAATATATTATATTGCTCTTTTTGTCTTTGTTATTTTTTTTATTTATTTTTTGGTGGCCTGATATGGCAATATGGTCCGGTATATGTCACATTTATGCACGGTTAATGGGCTGTCAATAGGTTCTATTTGTGGTTTAGTGGCATTACCTTTTTTTGTTTGGTCCGCGTTTCTCACTGCTGGGGTTTCTGGCGGCGTGCGTTATTCATATGGGCCGTTAATTATAAATGGTGGCTTCTCTTCTATACTAAAATTCCGGCTCTGAGAATATGGCGACGCGCATGCGCACTGCCCTTGGGACCCACCATTTTGTTGAAGGCCTCTGCTATTATCGGCTGTGCGGATATGACGTCATGGAAGATTTCCTCCCTGCACGCCGATGATGAGTGTCGGAAGCGGATGTACTTGGGACCCGAGTGCGGCGGTGCCATGCACGATGCATTACTGGCTGCCCTGTTACAGTAGTATGGATGCCTTATAAACCGGGACTTTTTTGAGACACGACACGCACAAATCTTCTCCCCCTTGATAAAGCGGTACGCGAAATGCGCGTCGGGGCTTTCTGTGATTGAGGACAGGTGTACTACATGGGTATGTGTTGGTTGTTATGCGGTTATTAACTCTTCATGCATTTGCACTATGCACTTTAGAAAAGCCGATATGGCTATCTTTTCTATGCATGTCACCACGCTGATGTTCTTATACATTAACATAATCCCAGAGCCTGAGCTATTCATCACCTCTATCCTATTTTGGTGCATTATGCATGGGTAAAAATCCTTTCCTCTTTTTTTTGTAATTTGTTACGAATTTGTAATAATTGCACGTTAATAAAATGTGTTACTTTTTTACTTCTCTCTTTTGAGTGGTGTGTTATGATACTTTGTATCTATTTATTGGGTTAGTGTAAGCACACACACCCCTTCCATGCTTCTTCTGGGATTCCCTTTCATGGTGGAGGAACCCTCTTATTAGCATAGATATGTTTTTGGACATTTTTGTGTATGTTACACATGTTTAGTATATTACCTCACTGGTTGGTACATAAGACATTTTTTTGTTCCTTACCTTATTACATGCTTCTTCACAGGTTTTAGCTATGTATTCAATATTACATCTGTTTTCGTAGCCGAACTGGTCAATATATTCTTAATTAGTTCACGTCTTGCTACACATGTCAATTACATCTTTAGCTTACTGCCTATTTCTTCACTGTATACAGTGGATATCGGTATGTGTTTTAATGGTTTTGTACTTGTATTGTCTCTGATACAATTATCATTATTTTAGGTGTGCTCACCACTATTGTATTGCTTTTTCCATGGTAGTGTTCCAGACTGCTGAGGAGTCACAACTGATGACATGATGACCAGACGCAGGAGCAGAGAGCTGGCCCAGGAGCAGCAATAGGTAAGTATGGCTGTCTTTGATCTTTATATGAACAGGAAACAGATAAAAAATGTAAATGGACAACTCCTTATACATTTTTTTTTAGATTGCTATTATACCCCATTTGGTTTATAATAATTCTTTTGGTTTTCCCTCACATAATGAGGGACTAGGCACAACCCATGGACAGGTGTGGTGCAACTTCTAGTGTTTCTAATCATGTACATGAATTACAGTTTGCCATAGGCAATTACACCCTAAATAAAGATTATGGTTATTATTATTTATTCCATAGAGTTGGTGCGGCTACTAACCGCTACTCTCAATAGGACTTTATGCACTCTCCACTAGCTAGCTACTAAAACAACTCCTAGGCCTGGTGAAACATGTTGGGGAGGCCTAAAAGGTTGTTTTAGTAGCTAGCTAGTGGAGTGTGCATAAACTCCTAATGAAAGTAGTGGTAGCAGCCCCACTAACTCTATGGAATAAATAATATTATGTAGGATATTAGAGACAAATCCAGATGATCAGACAATTTACTTATTAATATCCTAGTGGTGGATACTCACTAGCTTAGCAGATTTTAACTTAATTCTTCTTTAATAGTTTGAATTAAAAGTTATATTTTACCTTAATCTTTAGATAGGGTCTAATTGCCTATGGCAAACTGTAATTGATGAGCTTACCCTATGCAGGTTTTTGAACAGCAATTGTTGTGTATCTAATCATGCACAGGCACTTTGATTCTGCAAATTTTTTTTGTACTAACTACATTGCAACTATTAATTTGTTATCCGTCATAACTTCCTGATGTCTTCAATTTTGAATACATACATTTGGTAAACCTGAAAATGCCAAATTCACAGAAAAAAGCAATTTATTCTGTGCAGATGAATCATCATGGCCACATGTGATGGAAATAGAGCCTGTCACTAAAAAGGTGTATGTGTCATTTTACTGAATGAAAAGTACAATCCGTTCAGCAAACAAACAACTATGTGCATGCAGACATCGTAAATCTATACTTTTTTTCTTGAAAAAGTTCTAGACAATGGGGTCATGTATAAAAGCAATACACTAAAGAGAAATGTACACTCTATTGACAAAGTATTGGAACACATCTACAGAACTACATAAATTTGAGCATGGTAAGAGGATGCCAACATTGTGACCAATCAGTTTGTGAAATTTCTTCCCTTTGTAAATGTTACCCTATGGAGCAGATGAAAGTGTTCTAAGTTGGAGTAACAAATCAAACTTCTCTATTGGCAGTCTGATGGATAGACTGGGTTTGGCAAATGCCAGAACATTTCCTGTCTGACTGCATTGTGCAAACTCTAAAATTTGTTGCAGGAACGTTATGCAATACGATTGGTTTTAAAGGGTTGTTTTCATCATACTAAAATGTTTTGGAGAATTGCATGCTTCCAACTTTGTGGGAAGTTTTGGAAAAGCCCTTTTCTATTCCAACATAACTATACCCCAGTGCACATAGGAAGGACACAGAGCCTTGACAGCAAGCCCATGGAACACCTTTGGGATGATCTACAATGGAGATTATAAACCAGTCCCTCTTATTGTATTTTAGTGTATGACCTCTCCAACGTTCTTCAAGATGAATCGACAATGATTCAAACATACATATACTCCAATGTCTTGTGGAAAGTCTTTCCACAACAGTGGAAGCTGTTACAGCTGCAAAGGGGGGGTCTATAGTGCCTATGGATTTGGAATGGGATGCCATAAAAGCTGCTCTAGTTTTAATGTTTAGGTTTTCCAATACTATTATCCATATGCTATGGCCAGGAACATATATTCCACATATCAACCATTTTGACAGTTAATTAAATCCTATTTCTTCTTATACATGACACCAATGCATAGATGCATTTTTGAATTTCCTTTGCGAAAACAGTTCTGCTTCTGAGTAGATATTGAAATGTGCATTTTCACCTTCAAATATCTCCAATGTAATGAAACCAGGGGGAATTCTTTTAGACTGTTTTCCTTTAAGAGAACGGTCTAAAAATACTTTTATCTGCAACTATTTCACACTAGAAACCTTTTATGAAATCTTTAAAAAAAATTTAAATAAATAAATTATATACATGCCATGAATGGCTATGTTGGCACAAAAAATTATGTGTCAAGATTTAACTGCCATTCTGACATTTTACGTGTATTTTTCTGTATACATTAATAAATAGGTTTATAGATCTAATGTGGCTGGTATTCTTTGAAAAATCATGTCACAATGGCTGCAAAATTATATTTAAATATTTGTGCCACGTGAGCCATTCATGGCATAACAATAGGATATGTGGGCCAGGTGGACAGAGATAGAGACTAAACTTTCAAAAAGTATCATACAGCTTTTGCAGCATGGATCTTTAAAGTAAGTACACCAACCTATAAAGTGGGCAGTTGGTGTAATGAATTCTGGAGACAGATTAGTTTTTCTAGCATTCTACACTTGCAAAAAAATGGCAAAAAGCAGGAATATTATTAATTTGGTAATTTTTATGGTACCTAAAAAAAGAGAAAACCTATATAATGCAATATAGTTTTAAAGATCAACAGGTAAAACAGTATTGTCTAGTTTTAATAATTTGGTTTTTATCCCACAATTTTTCATGAAGTATAAAAATATGAATGAATCAGCAGTCACTAGCTGTAAGACAAAGGTAGCAAAAATTTGGGGTATCAAAATTGTCAATCTTTGGTTTCTATGGGATATTTATCAAATGAAAATGTTAGCTGGTTGAAAACTACTTAAGGATATCCACCAAGCTTTCTAGTTCAATGCCCATTTTAACGTACTTTATGTTACAAGTATCTGGATGTTTATGCAGTGCAATGAGTGGCAAAACTAAAATCTGACATAAAAGTGTCTGTCCAACAAAATACTTGATTAGTAGGTTAAGAATAAAACAGCATTTAAAAAAATATCACCATTTCTGTCCCCGTTTTACAGCAGTTTTTTTTCTCAGCATTAAAACTTGGACAGTTAAAGAGTTACAAAGAAAGTAATGAAGCAACATTCTTATAGAGGTTGGGTGACTTTGTTCCTTCCCTTAAACAAGAAGTGGAGAGATGTTGGTGGTACAAATTAAGTGGTCAAGGCAGTATCTTCATTTCTGAGATCCAGATAAACTGAAGGGACTGAATCTGAACCTAAGAAACAACTGCTTTTTGAGGTAGAATTTCATGTCGGTTGCGGTTTAATCGTCTTCAGATTCATGTGAGGAGGCCTCTTCTCTTTTACCCTGTAAGAAAAAGTAAAGTGATTGAAAATAACCAAATTTGTCAATCATGATTCAACATAGAAAACTGAAAGGGATAAAGATAAAAAAAAAAATTGGTGGTGTCAGTTGTTAAAAAATAAGCACCTTTAACAGTGATTACTGCAGTTTACTTTCCTAGGTAAAAGACAAGAACTCACCACAGACCTTAAAACAATATTTTATGGTTCCTACATTGTATTAATGTAGAGACACAAAACATTGGGCCTAATGCTGTGTTTCTATGTCGTATTCCTGTACCATGTTGGAACAATACAGTTTTGATGACACGTCTGCGGTGAGTGCCACGTTCACTTTCCATTACTGAAAATTTTCTACTGTGTAGTTCTTACAGTTGAGCACCACTGTGTGTGAAATCTATAGCATCAAGTGAAGTGGAAAGTGTGAGAGACAGCGATGTGGAGGTTTTTGTTATATATACATATAACAAAAACATAGGATCCTCTTATTTGAAGCATAGACTGCATGAGATTTATGTGGAATTATATTTTCATGAACATACTGGTCTGCCCAGATGTTACCGTTGATCATGTTGTGACAAACTATCCCTTCTATACATACCGTATATAATGGCACAAAATAATATCTATACAGGTAGAGTCTCATTTATTTAATGCAAACTGCAAGATATATGGGACTTAAAAGTAGGGCAAACAGATCAAGAAATGGAAGTCAATAAGCACAAAACCCCAATTTCAATCTTAGCAAGTGAGTAACACTGGTCAGATATACACTGACAGGCCCCTGAGGAAGCCACCGTCAGTGGCGACACGAGTCAGGCATTTCTCTGCCACAACAATGGTAACCATATGTGATGCAGTGACCCATGTTACAGCCAAGGGGCGCTGTATGTGCGCGCCTCAGGATACGCATGGAGGCGTATCTGGCCTGGTGATAATGAAACAGTGTCCGGCATGATTGTAAATGGCTGGTATGTGTCGCAGAAGGAGTCTGCGCTGTAAGCCTGTAGTATTGTTGTTCTAGGACCTGTAGTCTCCCACAAGTATTTGTATAGTTAAAAGGGAGGCTTGCAGGGTTAATTGGAGAGCTGGGCGGGACTGACTAACCACACACACCTCCCACCTATGGGGGTGGTTACAGCTACATAATATGACCAGGGTTTGGTCACATGTTCAGAGTGTATGGACCTGAATGGCCAGAGTGTGAAGTCCTGGATAGCATGTGTGTTGGAATGTCCTGGAGTGGACTGGATTCCTGGAAGCACATGGTGAGGCTACGGACTGAAGGCTGGTGTATTGGAAATGCCTGGGACTGGACTTCCTGAATAACGCACGGAGAGGCTGTATCTGCAGAGTCTGTAATGGCTACTGTGTTGGGGAAGCTACAGAACCTTCTGCGGGTTTGGACTATCAGAAGGGCCCTGGTCACAAGGATGGTGATCCCAGTTAGGCAGCTTCCCTGGAAACCCAGACTGATAGGAGTCAGCGTGTGGAGCAGGAGCTCCTGTAAGGTAACTCCAGATAAAGGGGGTTACGGGCAGAGAAGTATCTGCCATTGGAACAGACTGTCAGTGCTTATGATGTTCCGGTGATGTAAATAATGAACTGATCGTGGTGCGGTTTATGATGTTTAATAAACTGGTTAGACTGTTTTTGTGAGAAACCGTGCCTGAGGGCTTTAATCCCATTGCCAAGCGAGTGTCCCCCAACACACTCAGCGCTATCTCACACATGGACTGAGTCTTGGACTGTGTTGCCAAATGTATGAGCGCTATCTTTTTTCAAGCAGCTTGAGACCTTTTGCCTTGTCACCTACAGTGGCATGTAAAAGTTTGGGCACCCTGGTCAAAATGAATGTTATTGCGAACAGTTAAGCAAGTTGAAGATGAAATGATCTCTAAAAGTTAAGTTAAAGATGACACCTTTTGTATTTTAGGCAAAAAAAATATATATCGTAATTTTTTACATTTTAAAAATTACAAAAAGCAAAATAGGCCAATGAAAAAGTTTTGGCACTCTGCATGGCTAGTATCTAGTAGCACCCCTTTTTAATAGTATCAGAGCTTGTAAATGCTTGTTGTATTCAGCGCAGTGTCAACTCTTGTTTGAAGGATTTTCATCCATTATTCCAGTTCGGTGAGATTCCTGGGTTGTCTTGCATGCACTGCTATTCTGAGGTCTAGCCATAACTTTTCAATGATGTTCAGATCAGGAAACTGTTAGAGTCATTGTAAAACCTTCAGCTTGCGCGTTTTGAGGTAGTCTATTGCTGATTTTGACGTGTGTTCAGGTTCATTACAAAATTTGAAAAAGCCATCCTCTTTTCAACTTCAGCTTTTTATCAGATGGTGTATGTTTGCATCAAGAATTTGTTGAAATTTCATTGAATCCACTCTACCTGTGGAATGTTCACAGCGCCATTGGCTGAAACAACCCCAAAGCATGATTGATCTCCCCCATGCATAATGGTTGGTGAGATGCTCTTTTCCTGATATTCTGTGCCCTTTTTCTCCACACATATCTTTGTGGCCAAAGAGTTCCATTGGAACCTAATCGGTCCACAGGACTTGTTTACAAAATGCATTAGGATTGTTCAGATGTTCTTTTGCATACTTCTGACACTGATTTTTTTCTGGTGAGGACGCAGGAGGGGTTTTCTTCTGAAGGTCATATTTGTGCAGGTGTCTCTGAACAGCAGAAAAATCCGCTACAACTCCAGACTGCTGAAGGTCTTTTGCAGTCAAGCGGGGGTTCTGATTTGCCTCTCTAGCAATCCTATGCACAGCTCTCACTGAAATTTTACTTGGTCTTCCAGACCTTATCTTGACCTCCACTGTTCCTGTTAACTGCCATTTCTTAACTACATTTCAAACTGAGTAAATGGCAACTTGAAAACACTTTGCTATCTTCTTATATATAGCCTTACATTACTTTGTGGGCCTCCACCATTTTCCTTCTCAGAGTGCCAGGCAGCTGCTTTGAAGAATCCATGGCTGCTGTTATTTTGCACAAGGTTGGAGGAGGCTAGGTTTTTACAAAGCTGGGATATTTGCATTACCTGGCCTTTCCTAACTATGATAGTGAATAAGCCGTAACCCTAACCGACTAATTAAGGTCTGAAACCTTGGTGAAGTTATCTGACAACACAAATCTCCACAGGTACCTAAACTTTTGCATCAGCCTATCTTCCTTTTTGTAATGTTTAAAATGCAAAAGATGACTATGTATGTATATATATATATATATATATATATATATATATATATATATACACACAGTTTTTCTCAAAGGTTTACATACCCCGACAGAGAATGTTTGCTTTCTTGGCCATTTTTCAGAGAATATGAATGATTCCACCAAAACTTTTTCTCTACTCATGCTTAGTGGTTGGGTGAAGCCATTTATTGTCAAACTACTGTGTTTTCTCCTTTTAAATCATAATGACAATTCAAAACATCCAAATGACCCTGATCAAAAGTTTACATACCCCATTTCTTAATACTGTGTATTGCTCCCTCTAACATCAATGACAGCTTGAAGTCTTTTGTGGTAGTTGTGGAGGTTCTTTATTTTCTCATGTGGTAAAGCTGCCCACTCTTCTTGGCAAAAAGCTTTCAGTTCCTGTAAATTCCTGGGTTGTCTAGCATGAACTGTGCGATTGAGATCTCCCCAGAGTGGCTCAATGATATTGAGGTCAGGAGACTGAGATGACAACTCCAGAACCTTCACTTTGCTCTGCTGTAGCTAATGACAGGTCGACTTGGCCTTGTGTTTTTGATGGTTGTCATGTTGTAATGTCCAAGTACATCCCATGCGCAGCTTGCGGGCCGATGATTGCAAATTTGCCTCCGGTATTTGCTGATAACGTGCTACATTCTTCAACTTTGACCAAGTTTCCTGTGCCTTTGTAGCGCATACATTCTCAAAACATCAGCGATCCACCTATGTGCTTTACAGTAGGAATGGTGTTCCTTTTATCATAGGCCTTGTTGATCTCTCTCCAAATTTAACGTTTATGGTTGTGGCCAAAAAGTTCAATTTTGAGATACTTTGTGGCATTTGCACAGTAATGGCTTTGTTCTGGCGACTTGACCATGCAACCCATTTTTCTTCAAGTGCCTCCTTATTGTGCAACTTTTAACAGCCACACCGCTAGTTTTCAGAGAGTCCATTATTTCAGCTGAGGTTATTTGTGGGTTTTTCTTTGCATCCCGAACAATTTTCCTTGCAGTTGTGGGCAACATTTTAGTTGGTCTACCTGACTGTGGTTTTGTTTTTACAAAGCCCCTGATTTTCCATTTGTTAATCACAGTTTGAACGCTGCTGACTGGCATTATCAATTCCTTGGATATCTTTTTCTATCCCTTTCCTGTTTTATACAGTTCAACTACGTTTTCTTGGCTCACAATCCAGAAATGTAAGTGGCTGGATGAAAGCTGCAAGAGTCTGTCTGGATCCCAGAAACTCACTCAGCTTTTATGCACAAACACTGATTGCAAGCAAACAGGTCACAGGTGAGGATGTTACCTTTAGTAGCCATTCAAACCCATTTGTGTCAACTTCTGTGCATGTGATCAGGCCAAAATCACCAGGGTATGTAAACCTTTGATCAGGGTCATGTGGATGTTTTGGGTTGTCACTATGATTTAAAAAGAGAAAACACAGTAGTTTGACAATAAATGGCTTCACCCAACAAATAACCACAAGTGGCGAAAAAGTTTTGGTGTTATCATTCATATTCTCTGAAAAAAGGCAAAGAAAGCAAAAATTCTGCCGAGGTATGTAAAGTTTTGAACACAACTGTATACACTGACATTTGAAACGGTAAATGTGCAAATGCTAATAAACATTGTGACCTTTTGTCTCTTTTAGGATGCCAACCTCTGATGCCAGGCAGGTTCATCTGATAGGGCAAGAGATGACAATTACGAGAAAAATACTTTTCCTACTTTGCCCTATCAGATGAACCTCCCTGGCATCAGAGGTTGGCACCTTAAGGCTGTGTGCACACGTTCACGATTTTTTGTGTTTTTTCGTTATAAAAGCGCGATAAAACCGTGAAAAAAAATGCATACATTAAGCATCCTATTATTAGAATGCAATCCTCAATTTTTGTGCACATGCTGCGTCTTTTTCTGCGGCAGAATCGCATTCCGTAAAAAAAAACGCAGCATGTTCATTCTTTGTGTGGAATCGCGGGGATTCCGCACACATAGGAATGCATTGATGCGCTTACTTTCAGCATGGGGCTATGCCCACCATGCGGGAAGTAAGCGGATCATGTGCGGTTGGTACCCAGGGTGGAGGAGAGTCCCCGGCAGTCTTCCCGCTCCTCTCCTCGTGATGCTCCCGTTTCCAATAATGCCTTGCGGCAATGACCTGTGATGACAAAGTGGTCTCGCGAGACCGCTACGTCATCACAGGTCATTCTCTCAATGCATTACTGGGAATGGGAGCATCGGGAACGCTGCGAGGGACGCCGGAAGGTGAGAATATCACAATTTTTTATTATTTTTAACATTATATCTTTTTACTTTTGATGCTGCATAGATGAGATAGATAGATGAGATAGATAAGATGTTCAAATACAGTGACAAAAGACATCCACCCATCTGAACCGCAATTACCCTGTATGAACATGATTTCAATTTAGAAGAGAAATGGCGTGAACTTTGGGTCAGTGCAGTAGACGGTGAGCCTCAAACATTTCCTCACTGTTAGGGCTAGCGGAACGCACCGAGAAAATAGAGATGTTTATTATAAATGGTGCGTTCGCAGCCCGGGGTCCACCGTGCAGGAGGAACCTGCTGCTAGCGAATGGCGGCACTGTTAGGCGGTATAGGCTAGCTCTGTTACTCCACAGAGTAGCCGTGAAAGGGAAGCACTGCGCCCTGTTAGCCTCACAGGAGCACAAGCTTACTGCCAAGCTGATAGCAGTCAGTGGTTATGCAACATGCAATCTCCTCACCGGAGGTGCCGGTATTCTAGGGGCTTATTTCAGCCGGGTCCCTGAACACACTCATACATAACCACACTGGCGCAAAGCACATATATGAATTGATACTAGCGCATGGCCGTGCGGCCATGCGAGCCTTAAATAGTTGCAGCACGTTTAGGACCTTTCAAAGGACCAATGGAGAGCTGTAGTACCTGAGCATGTGACCCCAGATCTCCACTGAGAGATCTTGCCCTGGGCATGCTCAGAGTGCAAAGCAGGATTTAGTCCTAGCACCTACAAGGACCTTAGCTGCAGTATCTGATCATGTGACCCTCGATCTCCACTGAGAGATCTTACTCTGGGCATGCTCAGAATGTGAAAAGCAAGACTTAGCCCCAGAAGCGTCCGCTCGCCGCTGCCCAGCACAGACTTCAATGGCAGAAGCAGGAAATGCAGCAGTAACTCTTAGAACAGAGTCAGACTGAGCGAGACGCTGGGATCGACATCTCCGCTGAGCAGGCTCCACTGAGGCAGGAGAAGAATGGGAGACCGCAGCGGAGATAGCCCGAGATTCCCCCTGTGCAGAGGCAGGAACTCGACCCCTAACATTACCCCCCCTCCTAGGGCCCCCCTCCTTGGGCCTTGCTACGTTCGAAGGCAGCAATGAGCTGCGGAGCCCGAATGTGCTCAGCAGGCTCCCAGGACCTGTCCTCAGGACCATAACCCTTCCAGTCCACCAAATAAATTTTTCTGACACGTAGCACCTTGCACCCCAAAATAGCGTTTACCTCGTAATCGTCCATAGATGAACCCGATGTCCCAGGAGATGACTCGGAAAACTGGGACATATATACGGGTTTCAAGAGGGACACATGAAAGGTGTCGGTGATACCCAGGCGTGGCGGAAGGGCCAAACGATAGACCACAGGATTAACCTGTTCGAGGACCTTGAAGGGGCCCAAGTAGCGAGGAGCAAACTTAGTGGAGTCAACTCGCAGCCTGATGTTATGGGCGGAGAGCCACACCAAGTCGCCAGGAGCAAAGGTCGGAGCGGGGCGCCGATGTGCATCGGCGAAGGACCTCATTCTCTCCTTGGAGGCCCGAATGGCATCCTGAGTGCGGTCCCAATTATCCCGTGCCTCCACAGCCCAGTCTGCCACCCTGAAGTCGGCGGAAGACACGGGCATAGGCACAGGTACCCGCGGATGCTGACCATAGTTGAGGAGGAATGGGGTTTGTCCAGTGGATTCGGCTACGGCGTTGTTCAGTGCAAACTCTGCCCACGATAGCAAGGATGCCCAGTCATCTTGCCTGGCTGAAACAAAATGTCGCAGGTATGTGACCAAGGTCTGGTTGGCCCTCTCTACCAACCCATTCGTCTCGGGATGATATGCGGAAGAGAGATTTAACTCAATACTGAGAAGATGACAAAGCTCTATCCAGAACCGAGACGCAAACTGGGGACCCCGGTCACTGACAATTTTGTCTGTTATACTATGTAGGCGGAAGATGTGTTTTATGAACAACGCTGCCAAGGCCCGTGCAGAAGGTAACCGTGGTAGCGACACCAAATGCACCATTTTTGAGAAATGATCGGTGATGACCCAAATGATGGTACAGCCGCGAGACTTGGGTAAACCCACAACAAAGTCCATCCCGACCATCTCTCAGGGCCTGTCTGCCACCGGCAAGGGATAGAGTAACCCAGCTGGCCTTTGACGAGGAGATTTATTTTTGGCGCAGGAGACAGACGCCTGAATATAATCTCTGACATCCCGGACCATATGTGGCCACCAGTACGCCCTCGCCAGCAGCTCAGAGTGTCCACCCACCCTGGACGAATGAGCCCAAGAGAGAACCTCCGGTCACAAATTAATGGGCACAAAAGTCTTGCCCGGAGGCACAGACTCTAGCGAAACCGGCGCTACAGTTCTCAGACTCTCTGAAGGGACAATAAGCCGAGGCTCCCCCTCAGATGACACAACAGAGTGAGAGAGAGCGTCAGCACGAATGTTCTTCTCCCCAGCGAGATAATGAAGGGTGAAGTGGAACCGGGAGAAGAACAAGGACCATCTGGCCTGGCGAGAATTTAGCTGCTGGGCTGTTTGCAGATATAACAAATTTTTGTGGTCCGTGAAGACTTGAAAGGGAAAACGAGCCCCCTCCAAGAGATGTCTCCATTCCGAGAAAGCCAGCTTCAACGCTAGCAACTCCCTGTCCCCAATGGAATAATTCCTCTCCGCAGGTGTGAAGGTCTTGGAGAAGAAGAAGAAGCACGGATGCTTCCGACCTTGAGCATCCTTTTGGAAGAGGACTGCTCCTGCACCAACGGAAGAGGCATTCACCTCCATTATGAATGGCTTATCAACATCGGGACGATGTAGGATGGGAGCGCTAGCAAAACAGGACTTAATAGAAGAAAAGGCCCTGGAGACCTCTTCAGACCACAATTTGGTATTTGCTCCCTTCTTGGTGAGGTCTACTAAGGGAGCTACCAAAGTTGAGAAGTGGGGAATGAACTGGCGGTAATAATTAATGAACCCCATAAAGCGCTGCACCGCTTTAAGAGAATGGGGTTCTTGCCAGTCCATCACAGCCTGTAGTTTGGCAGGATCCTTAGCCAATCCCTGGGCGGAGATGATATAGCCCAGGAAAGGTAAAGACTCCTGCTCAAACATACACTTCTCCAACTTTGCATAGAGAGAATTTGCCCATAAGAGGTCGAAGACTCTGCCAACATCTCTCCGGTGGGAGTCAATATCTGGAGAAAAGATGAAAATATCATCCAGATAGACTACGACCGAGGTGGAAAGCATATCCCGGAAGATGTCGTTGACAAAGTCTTGGAAAACGGCTGGGGCATTATAGAGCCCGAAGGGCTTCACCAGATACTCATAGTGCCCATCTCTGGTGTTAAACGCCGTCTTCCATTCGTCCCCCTCACGGATGTGAATCAGGTTATAAGCGCCCCGCAGATCTAATTTGGTAAATACCTTAGCTCCCCTTAGCATATTAAAAAGCACAGAAATCAGGGGCAACGGGTACTTATTCTTAATGGTGGTGGCATTAAGACTCCTGTAATCTATGCAAGGATGTAATTCTCCGTTCTTCTTCTGCACGAAGCAGAAACCTGCCCCTGCTGGTGACACTGACTTCCTAATGAACCCTCTTGCCAAATTCTCCTGGATGTATTGGGACATGGCCTCCGTTTCCGGAAGAGAGAGGGGATAGACACATCCCCGAGGAGGTTGTGCTCCAGGCAAGAGATCTATAGGACAGTCATAGGGGCGGTGAGGCGGGAGGGTCTCCGCAGCCTTTTTGGAGAAGACATCTGCATAGGACCAATAGTATTTGGGAAGAGAAGAGAGATCTGCGGGTATCTCAGTGGTGGAAACCTGAACGCACTCTTTCACACATCTGCCCATACAGGATTCACTCCAACCCAATATGCTCCCAGAGGACCACTCAATATGTGGGGAGTGGAAACAGAGCCAGGGTATTCCCAGCAGAATCTCATCCATTCCCTCGGGAAGGACAAGAAGGGAAATTATCTCCTGGTGGGATGGGGACATAGCTAACGTGGAAGGGACAGTCTGGTGTGTGATCTGAGATGGAAGTGTTGACCCGTTCACTACTCTAACAGTCACTGGTTTGGCGAGCATCACCAGAGGTATTGCATGGCGCAGAGCAAAAGCCGAGGACATGAAATTCCCCTCTGCTCCGGAGTCCACACAAAGCTCGACTGTTAGAGAGTAAGAGCCTAATATGATTGTCCCCCTGAAGGACAGCTTGGAGGAAAATGCCGCTGTGTCTAGAGAACCTCCTCCAACGGTTACTAGACGCGATCGTTTACCCAACCGCAGTGGACATTTATTGGCATAATGTCCCTCTTGTTGGCAATTTTTGCAAACCACGGGTACTCGAGCGGTCCGAGACTTGGGTCCCGCTCGAGAAACCTCCATGGCCTCATAGGAGTCGGACGCCTGAACGGAAGATTCTAGAGGTCTGGCAAAGGTGGGAGCCAGCCGAAACCTCTGCCTACACTGGGCCCGCTCCAACCTCCGCTCGTTGAAACGGAGGTCGATGCAGGTAGATATAGAAATAAGCTCGTCCAGTGTGGTGGGAATCTCCCTGGTGGCCAAGGCGTCCTTCACATGGTCTGCCAGTCCTCTCCAGAACACCGGAATAAGGACTTCATCCGGCCACTCCAGCTCCGAGACCAGAGTCCGGAATTGGACGGCGAACTGGCTGACCATGGACAAACCCTAGGTTGTTGCCAACAATTGGGACGCGGTATCGTGGGTGACACGAAGTCCCAAAAAGACCTGTTTCAGAGTGTCCAGGAAGAGAGGAGCACTGTTGTGAGTTCCGTTCTGGAGCTCCCTCCTGTGGTTGCTAATGGTATGTTTGCGAGTTCTGCCCTTGGGCTCCCTCTGGTGGTTTCGAGTGGAACTGCTGCTCCGTTAGGTAGTTGTAGCAGCTGCCTTCACTAATCGCCTTGCCTGGGTTTGTTATTTAAACCTGCTCTGGGCTTTAGTCCATGCCTGCTGTCAATGTTCTTGGTTGGATTTGATTCTTCCCTTGGATTTCTCATATGGCCAGTCCTTGTCTGCAAAAGATAAGTTTTGCTAGTTTGTTTGTCCATTTGTTTGGACTCTATTGCTTTGCATTTTGTCTCTTTGTCCAGCTTGTCACTATGTCTTATTTAGGCTAGCTGGAAGCTCTGGGAAAGCAGATTTGCCCCTCCACACCGTGAGTCGGTGTGGAGTTCATTTTTGTAAACTCTGCGTGGATTTTGTAGTTTTTAATACTGACCGCACAGTTTCCTTTGCTCTCTGTCAATCTAGTTTAGTATTGGCCTCCCCTTTGCTGAATTCTAATTTCATTTCTGTGTTCATCATTTCCCTCTCCTTTCACAGTCAATATTTGTGGGGGGCTGTCTTTCCTTTTGGGGTGTTTCTCTGAGGCAAGATAGCTTTCTATTTCCTTCTTTAGGGGTAGATATATATCTTAGGCTGTGACGAGGTGTCTAGGGAGTGTCAGGAATATCCCACGGCTATTTCTAGTTGTGTTGTTAGGATTAGGGACTGCAGTCAGTAGAGATACCACCTTTTCAGAGCTGTTGCATGTTGCGTTTTAGCCACTAGGTCATTTCAGTGTGGCCTCTTAACCACCAGGTCATAACAGAGCACTCTGCACCACACGATCATTGCGCTCCCATAGCGGCGTTGCCCACTCCAACGCCCTGCCGACAAAAGGGACAAGATAAATCCCACTTTCGCCCGTTCCGTAGGAAAACGTGCAGCCATAAGCTCAAGATGTATGGAGCACTGACTCACTGTCACCAGCAAACTTGTCTGGAAGCGGGAGACAGGATAAAGTCAGAGCAGGGGTGGCAGAGGACAAACTGGCTGCAGCTACACTTGCAGCATGAACAGCGACTGCGGTAACATCCACAGCTGAGGTTGTGTGCTCGAGAGCCGCCAACCTACCCTCCAGCTGCTGGATGTTGAGGGCAGAGCAAAGTACTGCAGTGCGCAGGCGCTGGGCTTCTCTCTGACCTTTCCCGGCGCCTGCACACTACAGTACTTAGCTTTGCCCTCAACAGGGCAGACAAAGTACGCCGGAGCCGGAGCGTGAAGACCAGAAGAGGATGTCATCTGATGAAGATAGGAGGCCCTGGATCGCGACGCCCATCGGACCAGAACCGGCCCGGACCTCCCCTGGGTGAGTATAATCTAACCTCTTTTTCTCATCTTTTAGGATACATCGGGGGCTTATCTACAGCATTCAAGAATGGTGTAGATAAGCCCTTGATGCTGGTGGGCTTAGTTCACCTTCCATTTTGGGGATGACAGGTTCCCTTTAATAGAGCACTGCCACAAACCTAATGCAATTGCTGATCGGTTTGCATGCAGCTGATAATTTGTAACAGCCGCGATCACACTATGTTCACTCAGCATTCATTTTAATAGCATTATTTTACATATCACTCGGAACATGATGTGAAGGAAAGGAATCAGCAGCTGCTCTAAGCTTAGTCTATGATACCTGTTTACACGATGGTCTGAAAATGTTTATGAAACTACAAAACTTTAGCACAACGACAAATGAGAAAATAATTATTATTTACAATTCTCAATGAATTGCTTGATTTAATAATTTCCATGGCAGTCACTTGGTATGAAATGTCCTTCAGAGCAAACATGTAAAACTGGCGGTTTAATGGAGTAAAAAACATTTAACAGAAGAAAAATAAAAAAAATGCATAGAGTGGGCCAGCATCTGATGTCTCAAAGAAAACGAAAGAATAGATAAAACTGAGTGGGTTGTTCTTGCTGGCAATAAAACTATATGGTGATAAGTGTTTTAATCTCCAAAGATCTGTCAGCTATGCAACAATGAATACTTGTTCTAGACACCAAACAGGAAACGAGAGGAAATGTAGCATATGCAAAGCTGGCATAAAAACCTAGACCTAGCGTCAAAACTGAAACAGAGATATCTTATATATCCTTTTCCGATTTCATTGAATTTCTAATAATATACATAGTATACATACATATTTTTTGCACAAGAAACAACATGTTTATATTCTTTTACTTCCTTCCTGCAGCTGGCTTTTCAATAAAACAATATGTGGTATTAGGATAACCATTTTTTTTTATATAAACAGCGTAATACTAATGCCTACCAGACTGAAAGGGAACATTGTCACTTAACCCCTTAGTGACAGAGCCAACGGATCCCGCTGATTCTGACATTCTTTTTTCGTGACATATTGTACTTCATGTTAGTGGTAACATTTCTTTGATATTACTTGCGATTATTTATGAAAAAAACGGAAATATGGCGAAAATTTTTAAAATTTTGCAATTTTCAAACTTTGTATTTTTATGCCCTTAAATCAGAGAGATATGTCACAAAAAATAGTTAATAAATAACATTTCCCACATGTCTACTTTACATCAGCACAATTTTGGAAACAACATTTTTTTTTGTTAGGGAGTTATAAGGGTTAAAAGTTGACCAGCTCATTTTTACAACACCTTTTTTTTTAGGGACCACATCTCATTTGAAGTCATTTTGAGCGGTCTATATGATAGAAAATAACGAAGTGTGACACCATTCTTAAAACGACACCCCTCAAGGTTCTCAAAACCACATTCAAGAAGTTTATTAACCCTTTACATGCTTCACAGGAACTGAAACAATGTGGAAGGAAAAAATGAACATTTAACTTTTTTTTGCAAACATTTTAATTCAGAACCATTTTTTTTATTTTCACAAGTGTAAAAACAGAAATGTAACCATAAATTTTGTTATGCAATTTCTCCTAAATGCGCCAATACCCCATATGTGGGGGTAAACCACTGTTTGGGTGCACCGCAGAACTTGGAAGTGAAGGAGCGCCGTTTGACTTTTTCAATGCAGAATTGGCTGAAATTGAGATCGGACGCCATGTCACATTTAGAGAGCCCCTGATGTGCCTAAACAGTGGAAACCCCCCACAAGTGACATTATTTTGTAAACTAGACCCCTTAAGGAACTTATCTAGATATGTGGTGAGCACTTTGAACCCCCAAGAGCTTCACAGAAGTTTATAACGTAGAGCCGTGAAAATAAAAAAATCGCATTTGTTTACACAAAAATGATCTTTTCGCCCACAAATTCTTATTTTCACAAGGGTAACAGGAGAAATTAGACCACAAAAGTTGTTGTGCGATTTCTCCTGAATACGTCAATACCCCATATGTGAGGGTAAACCACTGTTTGGGCGCACCGCAGAGCTTGGAAGTGAAGGAGCGCCGTTTTACTTTTTCAATGTAGAATTGGCAGGAATTGAGATTGGACGCCATGTCGCGTTTGGAGAGCCCCTGATGTGCCTAAACAGTGGAAACCCCCCACAAGTGACCCCATTTTGGAAACTAGACCTCCCAAGGAACTTATCTAGATGTGTGGTGAGAACTTTGAATGCCCAAGTGCTTCACAGAAGTTTAGAATGCAGAGTCGTGAAAATAAAAAATATTTTTTTTTCCACAAAAAAAGATTTTTTAGCCCCCATGTTTTTATTTTCACAAGGGTAACAAGAGAAATTGGACCCCAAAAGTTGTTGTCCAATTTGTCCTGAGTATGCTGGTACCCCATATGTGGGGGTAAACCACTGTTTGGGCGCACGGCAGAGCTCGGAAGGGAAGGAGCGCTGTTTTGGAATGCAGACTTTGATAGAATGGTCTGTGGGCGTTATGTTGCGTTTGCAGAGCCCATGATGTACCTAAACAGTAGTAACCCCCCACAAGTGATCCCATTTTGGAAACTAGACCCCCCAAGGAACTTATCTAGATGTGTGGTGAGAACTTTGAATGCCCAAGTGCTTCACAGAAGTTTAGAATGCAGAGTAGTGAAAATAAAAAAATATTTTTTTTTCCACAAAAAAGATTTTGTAGCCCCCAAGTTTTTATTTTCACAAGGGTAATAGGAGAAATTGGACCCCAAAAGTTGTTGGCCAATTTATCCCGAGTACGCTGATGCCCCATATGTGGGGGTAACCCACTGTTTGGGCGCACGGCAGAGCTCAGAAGGGAGGGAGCACCATTTGACTTTTTGAGCGCAAAATTGGCTGTCGTGTTTGGAGACCCCCTGATGTAACTAAACAGTGGAAACCCCCCAATTCCAGCTCCAACCCTAACCCCAACACACGCCTAACCCTAATCTCAACCCGATCCATAATCCTAATCACTAACCCTAACGATAATCACAACCCTTACCCCAAAACAACCCTAATGTCAACCCTAACCATAACCCTTATCAAAACCCTAAATCCAACACACCCCTAATCCTAATCTCAACCCTAACCTCAAACCTAACCCTAATCCCAATACACCCCTAATCACAACCCTAACCTTAACCCTAATCCCAAACCTAACCCTAATCCCAAGCGTAACCCTAATGCCAACCCTAACCCTAATACCAACTCTAATCCAAACCCTAACCCCAAATCTAACCCTAACTTTAGCCCCAACCCTAGCCCTAACTTTAGCCCCAACCCTAACCCTAAGGCTACTTTCACACTTGCGTCGTTTGGCATCCGTCGCAATCCGTCGTTTTGGACAAAAAACGGATCCTCCAAATGTGCCCGCAGGATGCATATTTTTGCCCATAGACTTGTATTGCCGACGGATCGTGATGGATGGCCACACGTCGCGTCCGTCGTGCACTGGATCAGTTGTGTTTTGATCAGTTGTGTTTCAATGTAACATTTTTTTGTACGTCGCGTCCGCCATTTCTGAATGCACATGCGTGGCCGTAACTCCGCCCCCTCCTCCCCAGGACATAGATTGGGCAGCGGATGCGTTGAAAAACTACATCCGCTGCCCACGTTGTGCACAATTTTCACAACGTGCGTCGGTATGTCGGGCCGACGCATTGCGACGGCCCCGTACTGACGTAAGTGTGAAAGAACCCTAACCCTGAATTTAACCCCAACCCTAACCCTAGCCCTAACCCTAATTTTAGCCCCAACTGCTCTTCTCCTGCCGGACGGCAGATGGTGACAGATGGCGGGCGCACTGCGCATGCGCCCGCCATTTTCTTTTGCCAAGAAGACCAGGAGGAGCAGCAGGAGGATCCAGGGACACCGGTAAGTATAATAGGGTCCCCGAATCCCCCTATTTCTCTGTCCTCTAATGTGCGATCACATCAGAGGACAGAGAATTACACTTTGACTTTTTTTTTTTGCGGTCGCCGGTAAACAGTTAATTACCGGCGATCGCAAAACACCGATCATGTTCTTTGGGGTCTCGGCTACCCCTGGCGGCCGAGACCCCAAAGATTCTCCCGGTGCCGGCTGGCGGGCGCATTGCGCCCGCCATTTTGAAGATGGCGGCGCCCACCGGGAGCCACGAGGCGCACCGGGGGAAATAGGTGAGTATCGGGGGGCTATCTGGGACCCCTTTTCTCTGTCCTCTGATGTGCTATCACATCGGACAGAGAAATTAAAAAGAAATCGCGGTTTTTTTTGCGATCGCCGGTAAACGGTTAATTACCGGCGATCGCAAATGCGGGGTCGGTAAAACCCCCCCCAAATCATGTTCTCTGGGGTCTCGGCTGCCCCCGGCAGCCGAGACCCCGGAGACAATCCGACTCTGGGGGGCGCTATTTACTTTTTCCGCAGCGCCGTTAATTAACGGCGCTGTGGTTTAAGTACCCTTAGCGGCCGCCGTTAAAAGGCGTATCGGCGGTCGCTAAGGGGTTAAAGAAATGCTATTTACCTGTAGATATAGTGGTAACCTGCAGGTAAAAAAAATTAAATCCTGTGTAGCCAGCTTACTGGAAGAGTGGCTAGAGGGAGAAAATGATGTTTTATTCTCCCTGTAGCTTCTCACTTCCAGTCATTAGAGAAATGCAGGGGCTTTTACAGTCAACGTTCACAACACAGTAAGTGCACTGTAATCATTCTCCAGCACTTTATTTGATAGCCTGCTCTCCAACATATTTATGGAGAGCAGGCTATCAATCAATGTAGCAGTTAGGGATTACAGTAATGCTTTTTGTGTAGTAGCTGTAGTGAGAATAAAACTTCATTTTCACCCAGTAGACACTACTTCAGTATAGACAGTGTTTAAACACTATCTACGTGCAGATTACTCATAAGCTTTTTTCGAGGTGACAGGTTCCCTTTAGGTTAAGTTCCCATGATGAGCTTTTGGCAAGTATTTGTTGTTGCAGATTTTCTGCAGGATTTTTGCACCTTAAGAAATTAGGTTACTTGCTTGTTTTAAACAAAGTTACTTTGTTTTTGATACTCCTTGGTATTTTGCTTTGTCAATACTTTATTGATATAGCCATGTGCGGATCATATGCTTTTTGATATGTTTCCCTGCTACGGAAATACACTAAAAATGAATGTGTGTTTATTACTGTAGGATTTTCAGCATCTGATTCAAGTCTATGGGAAAAATCTGCACATAAAATTCAGCGTACCCACAGAAGAATTTGACAACAACTCACCAAAAGCTCATCATGAGCACACAGCATCAATGTCTGAATGTACATTAATTGATCTACAGCAGACCTGGGCAAAGTGTGGCCCACATCCGGCCCTCTGGCTGTTCCAGTCTGGCCCGTGAACCAAGACAACCGAGCGGCTGAAAACCGTGGCCCACGGGCTGCACCGTGCCCGTCTGCTTGTTGTCTCCGCCTGCCCCCTGCCCGCTGTCTCCGCAGTCACTCTCCATCCACACTGACTGCATTGGTGGAGGAGGGGACTCCGGCCACTTCCTCCACCAATGAGCGTGTGAAGCAGCTGATGCGATGACATCATGTCATCACGTCAGCTGTGTACTGCAGAGAGCCAGCGCACCGGAGACAGAAGCAGAACAGAGCGCCGTTGGAAAGGGAGAAAGGTGAGTGTGTTTTTTTTTTTTAGTTTATTTATGTGTATGGGATGTTTGGCTGCACATGGGGAGGCTGTATGGGTCTTATGGACATAGGGAGGCTAAGTGAATCTTGACATGGGGAGGCTATCGAAGTCTTATCATGGACATGGGGAGGCTATGAGGATCTTGACATGGGGAGGCTATGAGAGCCTTATGGACATGGGGAGGCTATGGTGGTCCTATGGACATGGGGAGGCTATGGTGTTCTTAAGGAAATGGGGAGGCTATGGTGGTCTTATGGACATGGGGAGGCTATGGTGGTCTTATGGACATGTGGAGGCTATGGTGGTCTTATGGACATGGGGAGGCTATGAGGATCTTGACATGGAAATGGGTAGATTAACATGAACATGGGGAGGCTGTGTGGGCCTCAGATGCTAGCCCAGGGGAGGCTGTGTGGACCTCAGATGCTGGCCCTGGGGAGGCTGTGTGGGCCTCAGATGCTGGCCGTGGGGAGGCTGTGTGGGCTTCAGATGCTGGCCCTGGGGAGGCTGTGTGGGCCTCAGATGTTGGCTGAGGAGAGGATGTGTGGGCCTCAGATGCTGGCCCTGGGGAGGTTGTTTGGGCCTCAGATGCTGGCCCTGGGGAGGCTGTGTGGGCCTTATACATTGTATTAAAGGGGCTGTATTCGGGTTCAAATGGTATATATGGGGATGTTAGCATACTTATATGGATCAATACTAAGTGATATAATTAATATTAATATAATAATTAATATGTTGATATTAATATTGAGTAGAATTAATTTCAGCCTATTGGTTCAGCCCTCCATAACAGTCATTGTCTCTCATGTGGTCCCTCTACAGTAGAAACACACACACACACACACACACGGATTAGTGTAACAGATAATGATTTTACATTTAAATTTGCAAAGGTTCTCAGAAGCTATATTAATAGCAATTAATATGGCCATGAACATTTTACCTGATGCCAGCTGAACATGTTCTGTCCGGACCAGCAGACCAGATAATATGTATAGAATGTGCTATGACTTTTCTCAGTCAACAGATATCAGCTAAAACAAAATCATGCTTTTGAATTTCAAACATTTTTGTTTTTAATGGAGATAAACCACTGGCAGCAGCTTGCTCACTTAGACCACGTGCACACGTTCAGTATTTGGTGAGCTTTTTTCCTCAGTATTTGTAAGCCAAAACTAGGAATGGAAAAATGCAGAACTGGTGATGGGTTTCTATTATACTTTGTCTCTGATTGCTCCACTCCTGGTTTTGGCTTACAAAAGGAGTGGGCAATTCATTTTCCCGAGGTATCACATGAGAGACCATGGCTGTTGTGGAGGGCCGAACCATAGGCTGAAATGAATTCTGCTCAATATTAATATTTTCATATTAATTATAATTATTTTATATTCATGATAATTGTATCACTTAATATTGAGCAGAATTAAGCTTGCTAACAACTCCCTATATACCATGAGCCATCACACAGTCTGTTTACAAACACGTGGTCAAAAGCCACGTTTCAGAGGTTCCTGTTCAGTGACATATGTATTGCACTATCCTCCTCTAGAATTAATGCCTCTATGGCAGAGTTGGGCAACCTGCAGGCCACATATGGCCTTCTGGCTACTCCAGTCCAGCCTGCGGACAGAGACAGCCAAAGGGCTGAAACAGTCACCCACGGGCCGCACCATGCCCTAACCCGCCGTCCATTCGTCCACCGCCACCCCTTGTCACCACTATTTGCATCCTCAGGATGAAGATAGCAGTGAACACATTGGGGGAGGAGCCGCCAGCGGCTCCTTCTTCCACTAGTTAAGCCAGCTGACTAGTTAAGTCAGCGTCGCTTCTGCTGTGCGGAGACTCATTGCACCAGAGATCGGAGCTGAGCACCAGGGGAACAAGGGGAGTGTTTTTTTTCCAAAGGTGTAATGGATGTTTGAATAGCAGGCTATTTGGGGACTCATATTGTAAATGGGGGCTATGTAGAGGTTTATACTGTATATAGGGAGCTATGTGGGGGTTCATACTGTATATACAAGGTTATGTGGGGGCTCATACTGTATACAGGAGGCTATTTGGAGCTCATACTAAATATTGAGGGCTATGTGGGGGCTCATACTGTATCTAGAGGGGCTCACATTGTACACGGGAGGCTATATGGGGGCTCATACTGTGTACACACGTGGTCAAAATTGTTGGTACCCCTCGTTTAATGACAGAAAAACCCACAATGGTCACAGTAATAACTTGAATCTGACAAAAGAAATAATAAATAAAAGATCTATGAAAATGAACAAATGAAAGTCAGATATTGTTTTTCAACCATACTTCCATGGAATAAAAAAAAATAAAACTCATGAAATAGGCCTGGACAGAAAATTATGGTACCCCTGAAAATAACGTGACAAAAGGGACATGTTAACCCCTTAGTGACAGAGCAAATTTGCAGCTTAATGACCGGGCCAATTTTTACAATTCTGACCATTGTCACTTTATGAGGTTATTACTCTGGAACGCTTTAACGGGTCCCGCTGATTCTGAGAATTTTTTTTTTACATATTTTCATGTTAGTGGTAACATTTCTTCGATATTACTTGCGTTTTTAATTAGGAAAAAACAGAAATATGGCGAAAATTATTAAAACTTTGCCATTTTCAAACTCTTAATTTTTAAGCCCTTAAATCAGAGAGATACAGTGGGGCAAAAAAGTATTTAGTCAGTCAGCAATAGTGCAAGTTCCACCACTTAAAAAGATGAGAGGCGTCTGTAATTTACATCATAGGTAGACCTCAACTATGGGAGACAAACTGAGAAAAAAAATCCAGAAAATCACATTGTCTGTTATTTTAACATTTTATTTGCATATTATGGTGGAAAATAAGTATTTGGTCAGAAACAAACAATCAAGATTTCTGGCTCTCACAGACCTGTAACTTCTTCTTTAAGAGTCTCCTCTTTCCTCCACTCATTACCTGTAGTAATGGCACCTGTTTAAACTTGTTATCAGTATAAAAAGACACCTGTGCACCCCCTCAAACAGTCTGACTCCAAACTCCACTATGGTGAAGACCAAAGAGCTGTCAAAGGACACCAGAAACAAAATTGTAGCCCTGCACCAGGCTGGGAAGACTGAATCTGCAATAGCCAACCAGCTTGGAGTGAAGAAATCAACAGTGGGAGCAATAATTAGAAAATGGAAGACATACAAGACCACTGATAATCTCCCTCGATCTGGGGCTCCACGCAAAATCCCACCCCGAGGGGACAGAATGATCACAAGAACGGTGAGCAAAAATCCCAGAACCACGCGGGGGGACCTAGTGAATGAACTGCAGAGAGCTGGGACCAATGTAACAAGGCCTACCATAAGTAACACACTATGCCACCATGGACTCAGATCCTGCAGTGCCAGACGTGTCCCACTGCTTAAGCCAGTACATGTCCGGGCCCGTCTGAAGTTTGCTAGAGAGCATTTGGATGATCCAGAGGAGTTTTGGGAGAATGTCCTATGGTCTGATGAAACCAAACTGGAACTGTTTGGTAGAAACACAACTTGTCGTGTTTGGAGGAAAAAGAATACTGAGTTGCATCCATCAAACACCATACCTACTGTAAAGCATGGTGGTGGAAACATCATGCTTTGGGGCTGTTTCTCTGCAAAGGGGCCAGGACGACTGATCCGGGTACATGAAAGAATGAATGGGGCCATGTATCGTGAGATTTTGAGTGCAAACCTCCTTCCATCAGCAAGGGCATTGAAGATGAAACGTGGCTGGGTCTTTCAACATGACAATGATCCAAAGCACAACGCCAAGGGCAACGAAGGAGTGGCTTCGTAAGAAGCATTTCAAGGTCCTGGAGTGGCCTAGCCAGTCTCCAGATCTCAACCCTATAGAAAACCTTTGGAGGGAGTTGAAAGTCCGTGTTGCCAAGCGAAAAGCCAAAAACATCACTGCTCTAGAGGAGATCTGCATGGAGGAATGGGCCAACATACCAACAACAGTGTGTGGCAACCTTGTGAAGACTTACAGAAAACGTTTGACCTCATTGCCAACAAAGGATATATTACAAAGTATTGAGATGAAATTTTGTTTCTGACCAAATACTTATTTTCCACCATAATATGCAAATAAAATGTTAAAAAAAACAGACAATGTGATTTTCTGGATTTTTTTTTCTCAGTTTGTCTCCCATAGTTGAGGTCTACCTATGATGTAAATTACAGACGCCTCTCATCTTTTTAAGTGGTGGAACTTGCACTATTGCTGACTGACTAAATACTTTTTTGCCCCACTGTATGTCACACAAAATAGTTATTAAAATAACATTTCCCACATGTCTTCTTTACATCAGCACAATTCTGGAAACAACATTTTTTTTAGGAAGTTATTAGGGTTAAAATTTGACCAGCGATTTCTAATTTTTACAACAAAATTTACAAAACAATTTTTTTAGGGAACATCTCACATTTAAAGTCACTTTAAGGGGTGTACATGACAGAAAATACCCAAAAGTGACACCATTCTAAAAACTACACCCCTCAATGTGCTCAAAACCACATTCAAGAAGTTTATTAACCCTTTACGTGCTTCACAGGAACTAAAGCAATATGGAAGGAAAAAATTAACATTTTCACATGTGTAAAAAGAGAAAATGAACCACAAAATTTGTTGTGCAATTTCTCCTGAACACGCCGATACACCATATATGGGGGTAAACCACTGTTTGTGCGCACGGCACAGCTTGGAAGAGAAGGAGTGCCGTTTGTCTCTTTCAATGCAGAATTGGCTGTAATTGAGATTGGACCCCATGTCTCGTTTGGAGAGCCCCTGATGTGCCTAAACAGTGGAAACCCCCTACAAGTGACACCATTTTGGAAACTAAACCCCTTAGGAACTTATCTAGATGTGTGGTGAGCACATTGAACCTCCAAGTGCTTCACAGAAACTTATAACGCAGAGCCGTGAAAATAAAAAATCTTATTTTTTCCACAAAAATATTTTTTTAGCTGGCAATTTTTTATTTTCACAAGGGTAAAAGGAGAAATTGGACCCCAAAAGTTGTTGTCCAGGTTGTCCTGAGTACGCTGATACCCCACATGTGAGGGGGGGGGGACCACTGTTTAGGCGCATGGCAGAGCTCGGAAGGGAAGGCGCGCCATTTTGGAATGCAGACTTTGATAGAATGGTGTGCGGGCGTCATGTTGCATTTGCAGAACCCCTGATGTGCCTAAACAGTAGAAACCTCCCACAAGTAACTCCATTTTGGAAACTAGACCCCCCAAGGAGCTTATCCAGATGTGTGGTGATCACTATGAACCCCCAAGTGCTTCACAGAAGTTTATTACGTAGAGCCGTGAAAATAAAGAATCATCTTTGTTTCCACAAAAATCATCTTTTCACACCCAAATTTTTACTTTCACAAGGATAACATGAGAAATTGGACCACCGAAGTTGTTGTGAAATCTGTCGTGAGTACTCGGATATCCCATATGTTGGCGGGGGGGGGGGGGGGGGGGGGCGAGGGAACCACTGTTTGGGCACATGGCAGAGCTCAGAAGGAAAGGAGCGCCGTTTTGGAATGCAGACTTTGATAGAATGGTCTGCGGGCGTCGTGTTTCGTTTGCAGAGCCCCTGATATGCCGTATCAGTAGAAAGCCCCCACAAGTGACCCCATTTTGGAAACTAGACCCCCCAAGGAACTTATCTAGATGTGTTGTGTGAACTTTGAGCCCCCAACTGTTTCACTAAAGTTTATAACGCAGAGCCGCGAAAATAAAAAAATATTTTTTTTTGTTTTTCCACAAAAATGATTTTCTTAGCCCCCAATTTTTTATTTTCCCCAAGGGAAACAGGAGAAATTGGAGCCCAAAAGTTGTCCAATTTGTCCTGAGTACGCTGATGCCCCATATGTGGGGGTAAACCACTGTTTGGGCGCACGGCAGAGCTCAGAAGGGAGGGAGCACCATTTGACTTTTTGAAGGCAAAATTGGCTGGAATCAATAGTGGCGCCATGTCGCGCTTGGAGACCTCCTGATGTACTTTAACAGTAGAAAGACCCAAATTCTAACTCCAACCCTAACCCCTAACCCTAGCCATAACACTAATCACAACCCTATCCCCAACACACCCTTAATCCTAATCCCAACCATAACCCTAATCACAACCCTAACCCCAACCACAACCCTATCCCCAACACACCCCTAACCCTAATCCCAACTTTAACCATAACCCTAAACACAAACCTAACCCTAATCCCAACTCTAACCCTAATCACAACCCTAACCCTAATCTCAACCCTAACCCAAACCCTAATCCCAACCATAACCCAAATCTCAACCCTAACCCTAATCCAAACCCTGACCCTAACACCAACCATAATCCCAAACCTAATCTCAACCCAAACCCTAATCCCAACTCTAACCCTAGTTTTAGCTCCAACCCTAACCCTAATTTTAACCCAAACCTTAACTTTAGCCCATCTCTAACCCTTATGGGAAAATGGAAATAAATACATTTTCTTTATTTTATTATTTTTCCCTAGCTAAGGGAACGATAAGGTGTGGGGGGGTTAGTTACTATTTTTTTTATTTTGATCACTGTGATAGGGTCTATCACAGTGACCAAAATAAGCCAGTAGGAAAAATCTTCCCATTGTTGCTGGGTGCTCGCCGCCAGAACTCAGCGGGCGCACTACGCATGCGTCCGCCATTTTCTTACCGGAAGAAGTATTGGGGTGGATTGGGGACCCTATTTCTCTGTCCTCTGATGTGCGATCACATCAGAGGACAGATAAATTACCGTAAATGGCAAATTGCGCTTTTTTTGTGGTCGCTGTTATACGGTTAATAACGGCAATCACAACGTGGGGGGGTCGGTAAAAACCGACCTGAATCGTGTTCTCTGGGGTCTCGGCTACCCCGACATCGAGACCCTGCAGAAAATATGACTCTGGGGGGCACTATACACTTTTTCCACAGTGCCGTTAATTAATGGGTCTGTGGTTTAAGTACCCTTAACTACCTACGTTAAAAGGCGTATCGGCGGTCTTTAAGAGCAGGGCCGGCTCCAGGTTTTTGAGGGCCCGAGCGAAAGAGTCTCAGTGGGCCCCCCTTTAACACATACCACGATTCATGATGCACAGATACAGCAGAGAAATATAGCACAGCCACGTAGCATATAACACAGCCCACGTAGTATATAACGCAGCCCACGTAGCATACAGCACAGCCACGTAGCATATAACACAGCCCACATAGTATATTACACAGCCCACGTAGCATAGAGCACAACGTAGCATATAACACAGCCATGTAAAATATAACACAGCCGTGTAGTATATTGCACAGCCCACGTAGCATATAGCACAGCCGCGTAGTATGTAACAGCCACATAGTATATAGCACAGCCACGTAGTATATAACACAGCCACGTAGCAAATAGCACAGCCACGTAGTATATAGCACAGCCACGTAGTATATTGCACAGCCACTAGTATATATCACAGCACACATAGTATATATCACAGCACACGCAGTATAACACAGCGCACATAGTATATAACAGCCCACGTAGTTTATAACACAGCCCTCGTAGTATATAATACAGCCCACGTAGTATATAACACAGCCCGCGCAGTATATAACACAGCCCGCGTAGTATATAGCACAGCCCACGCAGTATATAACACAGCCCACGAAGTATATAACACAGCCCACTTAGTACATAGCACAGCCCACGTAGTATATAGCACAGCCACGTAGTATATAACACAGCCACGTAGTATATAACACAGCCACGTAGTATATAGCACAGCCACGTAGTATATAACAGCCACGTAGTATATAGCACAGCCACGTAGTATACAGCACAGCCACGTAGAATATAGCACAGCCCATGCAGTATATAACACAGCCACCCACGTAGTATATATAACACAGACAGCCCACGTAGTATATAGCACAGGCCCGGGCCGTGACGTAGTATATAACACAGCCCACGTACGTAGTATATAACTCAGCCAGCCGTTTAGTATATACAGACAGGCTAGGACTACAAGTCTTAGCATTGCTAACATACCATATTGTTGCACAAGTCCCAGACCGAGACAGTACTGTGTCTTGCAAGTTGCACAGAGCAGAGACCAGGCATGATGATCCACTCCCACAGCCGTCTGTCCTGTACGGTCGTACCTTGTCCGCCGAGTTGGCTCCCAGGCTCACAGCAGGCTGCATCCCCCCGCAATGCGTTGGGACAGGGAACTTGGAAGGAAGACTCACTCTTAACTCACTGCTTCACTCCGCTGTTGCTTCCGTTGTGGACACAGGGACAGGGTGCACCATCCGTGCACCTGACTGCTGCTCCTGCCTCCTGCACGTCTTTCTGCTTGGAGCTGCGCCTGCGCTGCTGCTGGACACCTGGACCTGTACGGTGGACGACAGTATCTCTTCTCTGAGCTCTTAGGATGACGAGCTCTCACCCGACCGGAAGTGACAGGACAGACGACCGCCGGCCCGGAAGTGACTCTTATCCATGGATGATGGCGGTGAGTATTGCAGCTGCGCAGCGCCAGTAAAACTCAGTCCCAGGCCCGGCCCGGAAGTGACTCTTAGTATCCATGGTGACGTGTTATGGCTGGCAATCAGGCAACACAGCGTGCAGTAATCAGCGCACATACAGAGATCTGGCAATAACCAAAAACAATAGGACGAGCTCTGAGACGTGGAATCTCTGTAGACTGCAGTACCTGATCTATCCTCACACAACTATAAGCAGCAGTGGATTGCGCCTAACAACTACCTATGCAACTCGGCACTGCCTGAGGAGCTGACTAGCCTGAAGATAGAAATACAAGACTGACTTACCTCAGAGAAATACCCCAAAGGAATAGGCAGCCCCCCACATATAATGACTGTTAGCAAGATGAAAAGACAAACGTAGGAATGAAATAGATTCAGCAAAGTGAGGCCCGATATTCTAGACAGAGCGAGGATAGCAAAGAGAACTATGCAGTCTACAAAACACCCTAAAACGAAAACCACGCAAAGGGGCAAAAAGACCCACCGTGCCGAACTAACAGCACGGCGGTGCACCCCTCTGCTTCTCAGAGCTTCCAGCAAAAGACAATAGCAAGCTGGACAGAAAAAAACAGAAAACAAACTAGAAGCACTTATCTAGCAGAGCAGCAGGCCCAAGGAAAGATGCAGTAGCTCAGATCCAACACTGGAACATTGACAAGGAGCAAGGAAGACAGACTCAGGTGGAGCTAAATAGCAAGGCAGCCAACGAGCTCACCAAAACACCTGAGGGAGGAAGCCCAGAGACTGCAATACCACTTGTGACCACAGAAGTGAACTCAGCCACAGAATTCACAACAGTACCCCCCCCTTGAGGAGGGGTCACCGAACCCTCACCAGAACCCCCAGGCCGACCAGGATGAGCCACATGAAAGGCACGAACAAGATCTGGGGCATGGACATCAGAGGCAAAAACCCAGGAATTATCTTCCTGAGCATAACCCTTCCATTTGACCAGATACTGGAGTTTCCGTCTAGAGACACGAGAATCCAAAATCTTCTCCACAATATACTCCAATTCCCCCTCCACCAAAACAGGGGCAGGAGGCTCCACAGATGGAACCATAGGTGCCACGTATCTCCTCAACAACGACCTATGGAATACATTATGTATGGAAAAGGAGTCTGGGAGGGTCAGACGAAAAGACACCGGATTGAGAATCTCAGAAATCCTATACGGACCAATAAAACGAGGTTTAAATTTAGGAGAGGAAACCTTCATAGGAATATGACGAGAAGATAACCAAACCAAATCCCCAACACGAAGTCGGGGTCCCACACGGCATCTGCGATTAGCGAAAAGCTGAGCCTTCTCCTGGGACAAGGTCAAATTGTCCACTACCTGAGTCCAGATCTGCTGCAACCTGTCCACCACAGAATCCACACCAGGACAGTCCGAAGACTCAACCTGTCCTGAAGAGAAACGAGGATGGAACCCAGAATTGCAGAAAAATGGAGAGACCAAGGTAGCCGAGCTGGCCCGATTATTAAGGGCGAACTCAGCCAACGGCAAAAATGACACCCAATCATCCTGGTCAGCGGAAACAAAACATCTCAGATATGTTTCCAAGGTCTGATTGGTTCGTTCGGTCTGGCCATTAGTCTGAGGATGGAAGGCCGAGGAGAAAGATAGGTCAATGCCCATCCTACCACAAAAGGCTCGCCAGAACCCTCGAGACAAACTGGGAACCTCTGTCAGAAACAATATTCTCAGGAATGCCATGTAAACGAACCACATGCTGGAAGAACAAAGGCACCAAATCAGAGGAGGAAGGCAATTTAACCAAGGGCACCAGATGGACCATTTTAGAAAAGCGATCACAGACCACCCAAATGACCGACATTTTTTGAGAAACGGGAAGGTCAGAAATGAAATCCATCGAAATATGTGTCCAAGGCCTCTTCGGGACCGGCAAGGGCAAAAGCAACCCACTGGCACGTGAACAGCAGGGCTTAGCCCTAGCACAAATTCCACAGGACTGCACAAAAGCACGCACATCCCGTGACAGAGATGGCCACCAGAAGGATCTAGCAACCAACTCCCTGGTACCAAAGATTCCTGGATGACCGGCCAGCACCGAACAATGAAGTTCAGAGATAACTTTACTAGTCCACCTATCAGGGACGAACAGTTTCTCGGCCGGACAACGATCAGGTTTATTAGCCTGAAATTTCTGCAACACTCTCCGCAAATCAGGGGAGATGGCAGACACAATGACTCCTTCCTTGAGGATACTCGCCGGCTCAGATAACCCCGGAGAGTCGGGCACAAAACTCCTAGACAGAGCATCCGCCTTCACATTTTTAGAGCCCGGAAGGTATGAAATCACAAAATCAAAACGAGCAAAAAATAACGACCAACGGGCCTGTCTAGGATTCAAGCGCTTGGCAGACTCGAGATAAGTCAAGTTCTTATGATCAGTCAATACCACCACGCGATGCCTAGCACCCTCAAGCCAATGACGCCACTCCTCGAATGCCCACTTCATGGCCAGCAACTCTCGGTTGCCCACATCATAATTACGCTCAGCAGCAGAAAATTTCCTGGAAAAGAAAGCACATGGTTTGAACACTGAGCAACCAGAACCTCTCTGTGACAAAACCGCCCCTGCACCAATCTCAGAAGCATCAACCTCGACCTGGAACGGAAGAGAAACATCAGGCTGACACAACACAGGGGCACAGCAAAAACGACGCTTCAACTCCTGAAAAGCTTCCACGGCAGCAGAAGACCAATTAACCAAATCAGCACCCTTCTTGGTCAAATCGGTCAATGGTCTGGCAATGCTAGAAAAATTACAGATGAAGCGACGATAAAAATTAGCAAAGCCCAGGAATTTCTGCAGACTTTTTAGAGATGTCGGCTGAGTCCAATCCTGGATGGCCTGAACCTTAACCGGATCCATCTCGATAGTAGAAGGGGAAAAGATGAACCCCAAAAATGAAACTTTCTGCACACCGAAGAGACACTTTGATCCCTTCACGAACAAGGAATTAGCACGCAGTACCTGGAAAACCATTCTGACTTGCTTCACATGAGACTCCCAATCATCTGAGAAGATCAAAATGTCATCCAAGTAAACAATCAAGAATTTATCCAGATACTCACGGAAAATGTCATGCATAAAAGACTGAAAAACAGATGGAGCATTGGCAAGTCCGAACGGCATCACCAGATACTCAAAATGACCCTCGGGCGTATTAAATGCCGTTTTCCATTCATCTCCCTGCCTGATTCTCACCAGATTATACGCACCACGAAGATCAATCTTAGTAAACCAACAAGCCCCCTTAATCCGAGCAAACAAGTCAGAAATCAATGGCAAGGGATACTGAAACTTAACAGTGATCTTATTAAGAAGGCGGTAATCAATACACGGTCTTAGCGAACCATCCTTCTTGGCTACAAAAAAGAACCCTGCTCCCAATGGTGACGACGATGGGCGAATATGTCCCTTCTCCAGGGACTCCTTCACATAACTGCGCATAGCGGTGTGTTCAGGTACGGACAAATTAAATAAACGACCCTTAGGGAATTTACTACCAGGAATCAAATCGATAGCACAATCACAATTCCTATGCGGAGGTAGGGCATCAGACTTGGACTCTTCAAATACATCCTGAAAGTCCGACAAGAACTCTGGGATGTCAGAAGGAATGGATGACGAAATAGACAAAAATGGAACATCACCATGTACTCCCTGACAACCCCAGCTGGTTACCGACATAGAGTTCCAATCCAATACTGGATTATGGGTTTGTAGCCATGGCAACCCCAACACGACCACATCATGCAAATTATGCAGTACCAGAAAGCGAATAACTTCCTGATGTGCAGGAGCCATGCACATGGTCAGCTGGGCCCAGTACTGAGGCTTATTCTTGGCCAAAGGTGTAGCATCAATTCCTCTCAACGGAATAGGACACCGCAAAGGCTCCAAGAAAAATCCACAACGTTTAGCATAATCCAAATCCATCAGATTCAGGGCAGCGCCTGAATCCACAAACGCCATGACAGAATACGATGACAAAGAGCACATTAAGGTAATGGACAAAAGGAATTTGGACTGTACAGTACCAATAACGGCAGAGCTATCGAACCGCCTAGTGCGTTTAGGACAATTAGAAATAGCATGAGTAGAATCACCACAATAGAAACACAGTCTGTTCAGACGTCTGTGTTCTTGCCGTTCTACTTTAGTCATAGTCCTGTCGCACTGCATAGGCTCAGGTTTACTCTCAGGCAGTACCGCCAGATGGTGCACAGATTTACGCTCGCGCAAGCGACGACCGATCTGAATGGCCAAGGACATAGACTCATTCAAACCAGCAGGCATAGGAAATCCCACCATTACATCCTTAAGAGCTTCAGAGAGACCCTTTCTGAACAAAGCCGCTAGTGCAGATTCATTCCACAGAGTGAGTACTGACCATTTCCTAAATTTCTGGCAATATACTTCTACATCATCCTGACCCTGGCATAAAGCCAGCAGATTTTTCTCAGCCTGATCCACTGAATTAGGCTCATCGTAAAGCAATCCGAGCGCCAGGAAAAATGCATGAACATTACTCAATGCAGAATCTCCTGGTGCAAGAGAAAACGCCCAGTCCTGTGGGTCGCCGCGCAAAAAAGAAATAATAATCAAAACCTGTTGAATAGGATTACCAGAAGAATGAGGTTTCAAGGCCAAAAATAGCTTACAATTATTTCTGAAGCTCAGGAACTTAGTTCTGTCACCAAAAAACAAATCAGGAATCGGAATTCTTGGTTCTAGCATCGATTTCTGATCAATAGTATCTTGAATCTTTTGTACATTTACAACGAGATTATCCATTGAGGAGCACAGAGCCTGAATATCCATGTCCACAGCTGTGTCCTGAAGCACTCTAATGTCTAGGGGAAAAAAAAGACTGAAGACAGAGCTAAGAAAAAAAAATGATGTCAGGATTTCTTTTTTCCCTCTATTGGGAATCATTGGTGTGGCTCCTTGTACTGTTATGGCTGGCAATCAGGCAACACAGCGTGCAGTAATCAGCGCACATACAGAGATCTGGCAATAACCAAAAACAATAGGACGAGCTCTGAGACGTGGAATCTCTGTAGACTGCAGTACCTGATCTATCCTCACACAACTATAAGCAGCAGTGGATTGCGCCTAACAACTACCTATGCAACTCGGCACTGCCTGAGGAGCTGACTAGCCTGAAGATAGAAATACAAGCCTGACTTACCTCAGAGAAATACCCCAAAGGAATAGGCAGCCCCCCACATATAATGACTGTTAGCAAGATGAAAAGACAAACGTAGGAATGAAATAGATTCAGCAAAGTGAGGCCCGATATTCTAGACAGAGCGAGGATAGCAAAGAGAACTATGCAGTCTACAAAACACCCTAAAACGAAAACCACGCAAAGGGGCAAAAAGACCCACCGTGCCGAACTAACAGCACGGCGGTGCACCCCTCTGCTTCTCAGAGCTTCCAGCAAAAGACAATAGCAAGCTGGACAGAAAAAAACAGAAAACAAACTAGAAGCACTTATCTAGCAGAGCAGCAGGCCCAAGGAAAGATGCAGTAGCTCAGATCCAACACTGGAACATTGACAAGGAGCAAGGAAGACAGACTCAGGTGGAGCTAAATAGCAAGGCAGCCAACGAGCTCACCAAAACACCTGAGGGAGGAAGCCCAGAGACTGCAATACCACTTGTGACCACAGAAGTGAACTCAGCCACAGAATTCACAACAGTGACGGTCCCGGAGGTGAGTATTCCTGCAGCTGCGCAGCGGGGCGGGGATGATGGATGTGCTCCGCCTCCGAGTCCTGGCTGGGAGACGAGTTGACTGTCACACAACAGCACAGCAGGGATGTAGTCCAGCTGCGGCGCCCCCTCAGGAGCGCATAAGTGTGTCTGTGTGTGTACAGTACTTGTGTACCGTACTACCATTACTACCGTAAATGGGCCGCCCGTCTAGCTAGGGCTCCGACACTTGCCCGGGTAGGCTGGGTGCTGACGCCGGCTCTGGTTAAGAGGTTAAATCAAGGTGTATCCACTAACTAGCATTACGGGTGTCTACAATCTTGGAATCAGTAAGTCGCCTGTATATAGGGCTATAGATACTCACTGTGCTGTTTGGTGACATGGTGTGTATCACACTCAACATGGACCAGAGGAAACGAAGGAAAGAGTTGTCTCAGGAGATTAGAAAGAAAATTATAGACAAACTTGTTAAAGGTAAAAGTTATAAGACCATCTCCAAGCAGCCTGATGTTCCTGTGACTACAGTTGCACATATTATTCAGAAATTTAAGATCCATGGGACTGTAGCTAACCTCCCTAGACATGGCCGCAGGAGGAAAATTGATGACAAATCAAAGAGACGGGTAATACGAATGGTAACAGAAGAGCCCAGAAAACGTCTAAACAGATTAAAGGTGAACTTCAAGCTCAAGAAAGATCAGTGTCAGATCGCACCAACCTTCGTTGTATGAGCCAAAGTGGACTTCATAGGAGACGACCAAGTAGGACACCATTGTTGAAAAAAAATCATAAAAAAGCCAGACTGGAATTTGCCAAACTACATGTTGATAAGCCACAAAGCTTCTGGGAGAATGTCCTATGGACAGTTGAGACAAAAGTGGAACTTTCTGGCAAGGCACATCAGCTCTATGTTCACATACGGAGAAATTAAGCATTTCAAGAACACTGTCCCTACTGTGAAACATGGAGGAGGCTCTGTTATGTTCTGGGGCTGCTTTGCTGCCTCTTGCACAGGGTGTCTAGAATCTGTACAGGATTTAATGAAATCTCAAGACTATCAAGGGAATCTAGAAAGAAATGTGCTGCCCAGTGTCAGAAAGTTTGGTCTCAGTCACAGGTCATGGGACAACAGTATAATGACCCAAAACACAGCTAAAAACACCCAAGAATGGCTAAGAGGAAAACATTGGACTATTCTGAAGTGGCCTTCTACGAGCCCTGACCTAAATTCTATTGAGCATCTTTGGAAATAGCTGAAACATGCCGTCTGGAAAAGGCAACCTTCAAACACAAGACAACTGGAGCAGTTTGCTCTTGAGGAGTGGGCCAAAATACCTGTCGAGAGGTGCAGAAGTCTCATTGACAGTTACAGGAATCGTTTGCAGTGATTGAATCAAAAGGTTGTGCAACAAAATATTAAGTTAAGGGTACCATCATTTCTGTCCAGGCCTATTTCATGAGTTGTTGTTTTTTAAATTCTGTGGAAGCATGGATGAAAAGCAATGTCTAACTTTCATTTGTTCATTTTCATAGATTTTTTATTTATTATTACTTTTGTCAGATTCAAGTTATTTCTGTGACCATTGTGGGCTTTTCTGTCATTAAATGAGGGGTACCAACAATTTTGACCACGTGTGTACACAGTATGAGCCCCCACATAGCCTCCCGTGTACAATGTGAGCCCCCACAAAGCCCCTCTAGATACAGTATGAGCCCCCATATAGCCCTCAATATTTAGTATGAACTCCAAATAGCCTCCTGTGTACAGTGTGAGCCACACATAACATTGTATATACAGCATGAACCCCCCCACTTACAATATGAGTCCCCAAATAGCCTGCTATGCAAACATCATTCACATTTGAAAAAAAACCCCACTCCCCTTGTTCCCCTGGTGCTCAGCTCCGATCTCTGGTGCAATGAGTATCCGCACAGCTGAAGCGAAGCTGGCTTAACTAGTCAGCTGACTTAACTAGTGGAAGAAGGAGCCACTGGCGGCTCCTCCTCCCCCAATGTGTTCACTGCTATCTTCATCCTGAGGATGCAGAAAGTGGTGACAAGGGGTGGCGGTGGACAAATGGATGGCAGGTGAGGGCATGGTGCGGCCCGTGGGTGACTGTTTCAGTCCTTTGGCTGTCTCTGTCCGCAGACTGGACCGGAGTAGCCAGAAGGCCATATGTGGCCTGCAGGTTGCCCAACTCTGCCAGAGAGGCATTAATTCTAGAGGAGGATAGTGCAATACATATGTCACCGAACAGGAACCTCTGAAACATGTGGCTTGATCCCTAGTGGGCTGTAGTGCTTCGGCAGCTGGCCCTTTAACGTTTATGTTTAGCGTACACACATGAGCAAAATGTTTACTACTGAATGCTGAAGTGGCACACACTTCTGGATTATGGCCAATGCCATTGTCAGGAAGCTCTTTGTGGGTGGAGCTGGTGCACTCTTTGCTCCTGTCCTGCCTCTGAAGCATAAATATCAGTGCTTCCTATGTGATATATACAGCAGAGACTCAGTGTCTCCTGTTATGAACTGGTGATTCAGAACCACAACAGACCAGGTGGTTAAGAGCACACAAAGTGACCTGATAGTTACTAATAACATAGGACAAGCTCTGAGACGTGGGAACTCTGCTGACCGCAATCCCTAATCCTATCACACCACACTAGAGGCAGCCGTGGAGCGCTCCTGACCAGACCTAGGCGCCTCGGGCACAGCCTGAGAAACTAGCTAGCCCTGAAGATAGAAAAATAAGCCTACCTTGCCTCAGAGAAATTCCCCAAAGGAAAAGGCAGCCCCCCACATATAATGACTGTGAGTAAAGATGAAAATACAAACACAGAGATGAAATAGATTTTAGCAAAGTGAGGCCCGACTTACTGAATAGACCGAGGATAGAAAAGATAGCTTTGCGGTCAGCACAAAAGCCTACAAAGAACCACGCAGAGGGCGCAAAAAGACCCTCCGCACCGACTAACGGTACGGAGGTGCCCCCTCTGCGTCCCAGAGCTTCCAGCAAGCAAGGAAAACCAATATAGCAAGCTGGACAGAAAAAATAGCAAACAAAAGTAACACAAGCAGAACTTAGCTTATGCAGTGAAGACAGGCCACAAGAACGATCCAGGAGAGAGCAAGACCAATACTGGAACATTGACTGGAGGCCAGGAACAAAGAACTAGGTGGAGTTAAATAGAGCAGCACCTAACGACTTAACCTCGTCACCTGAGGAAGGAAACTCAGAAGCCGCAGCCCCACTCACATCCACCAAAGGAAACTCATAGACCGAACCAGCCGCAGTACCACTCATGACCACAGGAGGGAGCTTGACCACAGAATTCACAACAGTACCCCCCCCTTGAGGAGGAGTCACCGAACCCTCACCAGAGCCCCCAGGCCGACCAGGATGAGCCAAATGAAAGGCACGAACCAGATCGGCAGCATGAACATCAGAGGCAAAGACCCAGGAATTATCCTCCTGACCATAACCCTTCCACTTAACCAGGTACTGGAGTTTCCGTATCGAAATACGAATCCAAGATCTTCTCCACTATATACTCCAACTCCCCCCTCAACCAAAACCGGGGCAGGAGGATCAACGGATGGAACCACAGGTGCCACGTATCTCCGCAACAATGACCTATGGAATACATTATGGATGGAAAAAGAAGCTGGAAGGGTCAAACGAAAAGACACAGGATTAAGAACCTCAGAAATTCTATACGGACCAATGAAACGAGGCTTAAACTTAGGAGAGGAAACTTTCATAGGAATATAACGAGACGACAACCAAACCAAATCCCCAACACGAAGTCGGGGACCCACACAGCGCCTGCGGTTAGCGAAACGTTGAGCCTTCTCCTGGGACAATGTCAAATTGTCCACTACATGAGTCCAAATCTGCTGCAACCTATCCACCACAGTATCCACACCAGGACAGTCTGAAGACTCAACCTGCCCTGAAGAGAAACGAGGATGGAAACCAGAATTGCAGAAAAACGGCGAAACCAAAGTAGCCGAGCTGGCCCGATTATTAAGGGCGAACTCAGCCAAAGGCAAAAAGGACACACAATCATCCTGATCAGCAGAAACAAAACATCGCAGATATGTTTCCAAGGTCTGATTGGTTCGTTCAGTTTGGCCATTTGTCTGAGGATGGAAAGCCAAGGAAAAAGACAAATCAATGCCCATCCTAGCACAAAAGGCTCGCCAAAACCTCGAAACAAACTGGGAACCTCTGTCAGAAACGATGTTCTCCGGAATGCCATGTAAACGAACCACATGCTGGAAAAACAATGGCACCAAATCAGAGGAGGAAGGCAATTTAGACAAGGGTACCAAATGGACCATCTTAGAGAAGCGATCACAAACTAACCAAATGACCGATATCTTTTGAGAGACGGGGAGATCCGAAATAAAATCCATAGAGATATGTGTCCAGGGCCTCTTCGGGACCGGCAAGGGCAAAAGCAACCCACTGGCACGAGAACAGCAGGGCTTAGCCCGAGCACAAATCCCACAGGACTGCTGTTGTGAATTCTGTGGCTGAGTTCACTTCTGTGGTCACAAGTGGTATTGCAGTCTCTGGGCTTCCTCCCTCAGGTGTTTTGGTGAGCTCGTTGGCTGCCTTGCTATTTAGCTCCACCTGAGTCTGTCTTCCTTGCTCCTTGTCAATGTTCCAGTGTTGGATCTGAGCTACTGCATCTTTCCTTGGGCCTGCTGCTCTGCTAGATAAGTGCTTCTAGTTTGTTTTCTGTTTTTTCTGTCCAGCTTGCTATTAACTTTTGCTGGAAGCTCTGAGAAGCAAAGGGGTGCACCGCCGTGCTGTTAGTTCGGCACGGTGGGTCTTTTTGCCCCTTTGCGTGGTTTTCGTTTTAGGGTTTTTTGTAGACTGCATAGTTCTCTTTGCTATCCTCGCTCTGTCTAGAATATCGGGCCTCACTTTGCTGAATCTATTTCATTCCTACGTTTGTCTTTTCATCTTGCTAACAGTCATTATATGTGGGGGGCTGCCTATTCCTTTGGGGTATTTCTCTGAGGTAAGTCAGGCTTGTATTTCTATCTGCAGGCTAGTCAGCTCCTCAGGCAGTGTCGAGTTGCATAGGTAGTGATAGGCGCAATCCACTGCTGCTTATAGTTGTGTGAGGATAGATCAGGTACTGCAGTCTACAGAGATTCCACGTCTCAGAGCTCGTCCTATTGTTTTTGGTTATTGCCAGATCTCTGTATGTGCGCTGATTACTGCACGCTGTGTGGCCTGATTGCCAGCCATAACAGTACAAGGAGCCACTCCAATGATTTCCAATAGAGGGAAAAAAGAAATCCTGACATCATTTTTTTTTCTTAGCTCTGTCTTCAGTCTTTTTTTTCCCCTAGACATTAGAGTGCTTCAGGACACAGCTGTGGACATGGATATTCAGGCTCTGTGCTCCTCAATGGATAATCTCGTTGTAAATGTACAAAAGATTCAAGATACTATTGATCAGAAATCGATGCTAGAACCAAGAATTCCGATTCCTGATTTGTTTTTTGGTGACAGAACTAAGTTCCTGAGCTTCAGAAATAATTGTAAGCTATTTTTGGCCTTGAAACCTCATTCTTCTGGTAATCCTATTCAACAGGTTTTGATTATTATTTCTTTTTTGCGCGGCGACCCACAGGACTGGGCGTTTTCTCTTGCACCAGGAGATTCTGCATTGAGTAATGTTGATGCATTTTTCCAGGCGCTGGGATTGCTTTACGATGAGCCTAATTCAGTGGATCAAGCTGAGAAAAATCTGCTGGCTTTATGCCAGGGTCAGGATGATGTAGAAGTATATTGTCAGAAATTTAGGAAATGGTCAGTACTCACTCTGTGGAATGAATCTGCACTAGCGGCTTTGTTCAGAAAGGGTCTCTCTGAAGCTCTTAAGGATGTAATGGTGGGATTTCCTATGCCTGCTGGTTTGAATGAGTCTATGTCCTTGGCCATTCAGATCGGTCGTCGCTTGCGCGAGCGTAAATCTGTGCACCATCTGGCGGTATTGTCTGAGAGTAAGCCTGAGCCTATGCAGTGCGACAGGACTATGACTAAAGTAGAACGGCACGAACACAGACGTCTGAACAGACTGTGTTTCTATTGTGGTGATTCTACTCATGCTATTTCTAATTGTCCTAAACGCACTAGGCGGTTCGATAGCTCTGCCGTTATTGGTACTGTACAGTCCAAATTCCTTTTGTCCATTACCTTAATGTGCTCTTTGTCATCATATTCTGTCATGGCGTTTGTGGATTCAGGCGCTGCCCTGAATCTGATGGATTTGGATTATGCTAAACGTTGTGGATTTTTCTTGGAGCCTTTGCGGTGTCCTATTCCGTTGAGAGGAATTGATGCTACACCTTTGGCCAAGAATAAGCCTCAGTACTGGGCCCAGCTGACCATGTGCATGGCTCCTGCACATCAGGAAGTTATTCGCTTTCTGGTACTGCATAATTTGCATGATGTGGTCGTGTTGGGGTTGCCATGGCTACAAACCCATAATCCAGTATTGGATTGGAACTCTATGTCGGTAACCAGCTGGGGTTGTCAGGGAGTACATGGTGATGTTCCATTTTTGTCTATTTCGTCATCCATTCCTTCTGACATCCCAGAGTTCTTGTCGGACTTTCAGGATGTATTTGAAGAGTCCAAGTCTGATGCCCTACCTCCGCATAGGAATTGTGATTGTGCTATCGATTTGATTCCTGGTAGTAAATTCCCTAAGGGTCGTTTATTTAATTTGTCCGTACCTGAACACACCGCTATGCGCAGTTATGTGAAGGAGTCCCTGGAGAAGGGACATATTCGCCCATCGTCGTCACCATTGGGAGCAGGGTTCTTTTTTGTAGCCAAGAAGGATGGTTCGCTAAGACCGTGTATTGATTACCGCCTTCTTAATAAGATCACTGTTAAGTTTCAGTATCCCTTGCCATTGATTTCTGACTTGTTTGCTCGGATTAAGGGGGCTTGTTGGTTTACTAAGATTGATCTTCGTGGTGCGTATAATCTGGTGAGAATCAGGCAGGGAGATGAATGGAAAACGGCATTTAATACGCCCGAGGGTCATTTTGAGTATCTGGTGATGCCGTTCGGACTTGCCAATGCTCCATCTGTTTTTCAGTCTTTTATGCATGACATTTTCCGTGAGTATCTGGATAAATTCTTGATTGTTTACTTGGATGACATTTTGATCTTCTCAGATGATTGGGAGTCTCATGTGAAGCAAGTCAGAATGGTTTTCCAGGTACTGCGTGCTAATTCCTTGTTCGTGAAGGGATCAAAGTGTCTCTTCGGTGTGCAGAAAGTTTCATTTTTGGGGTTCATCTTTTCCCCTTCTACTATCGAGATGGATCCGGTTAAGGTTCAGGCCATCCAGGATTGGACTCAGCCGACATCTCTAAAAAGTCTGCAGAAATTCCTGGGCTTTGCTAATTTTTATCGTCGCTTCATCTGTAATTTTTCTAGCATTGCCAGACCATTGACCGATTTGACCAAGAAGGGTGCTGATTTGGTTAATTGGTCTTCTGCTGCCGTGGAAGCTTTTCAGGAGTTGAAGCGTCGTTTTTGCTGTGCCCCTGTGTTGTGTCAACCTGATGTTTCTCTTCCGTTCCAGGTCGAGGTTGATGCTTCTGAGATTGGTGCAGGGGCGGTTTTGTCACAGAGAGGTTCTGGTTGCTCAGTGTTCAAACCATGTGCTTTCTTTTCCAGGAAATTTTCTGCTGCTGAGCGTAATTATGATGTGGGCAACCGAGAGTTGCTGGCCATGAAGTGGGCATTCGAGGAGTGGCGTCATTGGCTTGAGGGTGCTAAGCATCGCGTGGTGGTTTTGACTGATCATAAGAACCTTACTTATCTTGAGTCTGCCAAGCGCTTGAATCCTAGACAGGCCCGTTGGTCGTTATTTTTTGCTCGTTTTGATTTTGTGATTTCATACCTTCCGGGCTCTAAAAATGTGAAGGCGGATGCTCTGTCTAGGAGTTTTGTGCCCGACTCTCCGGGGTTATCTGAGCCGGCGAGTATCCTCAAGGAAGGAGTCATTGTGTCTGCCATCTCCCCTGATTTGCGGAGAGTGTTGCAGAAATTTCAGGCTAATAAACCTGATCGTTGTCCGGCCGAGAAACTGTTCGTCCCTGATAGGTGAACTAGTAAAGTTATCTCTGAACTTCATTGTTCGGTGCTGGCCGGTCATCCAGGAATCTTTGGTACCAGGGAGTTGGTTGCTAGATCCTTCTGGTGGCCATCTCTGTCACGGGATGTGCGTGCTTTTGTGCAGTCCTGTGGAATTTGTGCTAGGGCTAAGCCCTGCTGTTCACGTGCCAGTGGGTTGCTTTTGCCCTTGCCGGTCCCGAAGAGGCCTTGGACACATATTTCGATGGATTTCATTTCTGACCTTCCCGTTTCTCAAAAAATGTCGGTCATTTGGGTGGTCTGTGATCGCTTTTCTAAAATGGTCCATCTGGTGCCCTTGGTTAAATTGCCTTCCTCCTCTGATTTGGTGCCTTTGTTCTTCCAGCATGTGGTTCGTTTACATGGCATTCCTGAGAATATTGTTTCTGACAGAGGTTCCCAGTTTGTCTCGAGGTTCTGGCGAGCCTTTTGTGGTAGGATGGGCATTGACCTATCTTTTTCCTCGGCCTTCCATCCTCAGACTAATGGCCAGACTGAACGAACCAATCAGACCTTGGAAACATATCTGAGATGTTTTGTTTCCGCTGACCAGGATGATTGGGTGTCATTTTTGCCGTTGGCTGAGTTCGCCCTTAATAATCGGGCCAGCTCGGCTACCTTGGTCTCTCCATTTTTCTGCAATTCTGGGTTCCATCCTCGTTTCTCTTCAGGACAGGTTGAGTCTTCGGACTGTCCTGGTGTGGATTCTGTGGTGGACAGGTTGCAGCAGATCTGGACTCAGGTAGTGGACAATTTGACCTTGTCCCAGGAGAAGGCTCAGCTTTTCGCTAATCGCAGACGCCGTGTGGGACCCCGACTTCGTGTTGGGGATCTGGTTTGGTTATCTTCTCGTCATATTCCTATGAAGGTTTCCTCTCCTAAATTTAAACCTCGTTTTATTGGTCCGTATAGGATTTCTGAGATTCTCAATCCGGTGTCTTTTCGTCTGACCCTCCCAGACTCCTTTTCCATACATAATGTATTCCATAGGTCGTTGTTGAGGAGATACGTGGCACCTATGGTTCCATCTGTGGAGCCTCCTGCCCCTGCTTTGGTGGAGGGGGAATTGGAGTATATTGTGGAGAAGATTTTGGATTCTCGTGTCTCTAGACGGAAACTCCAGTATCTGGTCAAATGGAAGGGTTATGCTCAGGAAGATAATTCCTGGGTTTTTGCCTCTGATGTCCATGCCCCAGATCTTGTTCGTGCCTTTCATGTGGCTCATCCTGGTCGGCCTGGGGGTTCTGGTGAGGGTTCGGTGACCCCTCCTCAAGGGGGGGGTACTGTTGTGAATTCTGTGGCTGAGTTCACTTCTGTGGTCACAAGTGGTATTGCAGTCTCTGGGCTTCCTCCCTCAGGTGTTTTGGTGAGCTCGTTGGCTGCCTTGCTATTTAGCTCCACCTGAGTCTGTCTTCCTTGCTCCTTGTCAATGTTCCAGTGTTGGATCTGAGCTACTGCATCTTTCCTTGGGCCTGCTGCTCTGCTAGATAAGTGCTTCTAGTTTGTTTTCTGTTTTTTCTGTCCAGCTTGCTATTAACTTTTGCTGGAAGCTCTGAGAAGCAAAGGGGTGCACTGCCGTGCTGTTAGTTCGGCACGGTGGGTCTTTTTGCCCCTTTGCGTGGTTTTCGTTTTAGGGTTTTTTGTAGACTGCATAGTTCTCTTTGCTATCCTCGCTCTGTCTAGAATATCGGGCCTCACTTTGCTGAATCTATTTCATTCCTACGTTTGTCTTTTCATCTTGCTAACAGTCATTATATGTGGGGGGCTGCCTATTCCTTTGGGGTATTTCTCTGAGGTAAGTCAGGCTTGTATTTCTATCTGCAGGCTAGTCAGCTCCTCAGGCAGTGTCGAGTTGCATAGGTAGTGATAGGCGCAATCCACTGCTGCTTATAGTTGTGTGAGGATAGATCAGGTACTGCAGTCTACAGAGATTCCACGTCTCAGAGCTCGTCCTATTGTTTTTGGTTATTGCCAGATCTCTGTATGTGCGCTGATTACTGCACGCTGTGTGGCCTGATTGCCAGCCATAACAGACTGCACAAACGAACGCACATCCCGCGACAGAGACGGCCACCAAAAGGATCTAGCCACCAAATCTCTGGTACCAAAGATTCCAGGATGACCAGCCAACACCGAACAATGAACCTCAGAGATAACTCTACTCGTCCATTTATCAGGGACAAACAGTTTCTCCGCTGGGCAACGGTCAGGTCTATTAGCCTGAAATTTTTGCAGCACCCGCCGCAAATCAGGGGAGATGGCAGACAAAATTACCCCCTCTTTGAGAATACCCGCCGGCTCAGGCAAACCCGGAGAGTCGGGCACAAAACTCCTAGACAGGGTATCCGCCTTCACATTTTTAGAGCCCGGAAGGTACGAAACCACAAAGTAAAAACGGGAGAAAAATAGCGACCAACGAGCCTGTCTAGGATGCAACCGTTTGGCAGACTCGAGATACGTCAAGTTCTTGTGATCAGTCAAGACCACCACGCGATGCTTAGCTCCTTCAAGCCAATGACGCCACTCCTCGAATGCCCACTTCATGGCCAGCAACTCTCGATTGCCAACATCATAATTACGCTCAGCAGGCGAAAACTTCCTGGAAAAGAAGGCACATGGTTTCATCACCGAGCCATCAGAACTTCTTTGCGACAAAACAGCCCCTGCTCCAATCTCAGAAGCATCAACCTCGACCTGGAACGGGAGCGAAACATCTGGTTGGCACAACACAGGGGCAGAAGAAAAACGACGCTTCAACTCCTGAAAAGCTTCCACAGCAGCAGAAGACCAATTGACCACATCAGCACCCTTCTTGGTTAAATCAGTCAACGGTTTAGCAATACTAGAAAAATTATTGATGAAGCGACGATAAAAATTAGCAAAGCCCATGAACTTTTGCAGACTCTTCAGAGATGTCGGCTGAGTCCAATCATAAATGGCCTGAACTTTAACAGGGTCCATCTCGATAGTAGAAGGGGAAAAAATGAAACCCAAAAATGAAACCTTCTGAACACCAAAGAGACACTTTGACCCCTTCACAAACAAAGAATTCGCACGCAGGACCTGGAACACCATTCTAACCTGCTTCACGTGAGACTCCCAATCATCCGAGAAGACCAAAATATCATCCAAGTATACAATCAGGAATTTATCCAGGTACTCTCGGAAGATGTCATGCATAAAGGACTGAAATACTGATGGAGCATTAGAAAGCCCGAATGGCATAACCAGGTACTCAAAATGGCCCTCGGGCGTATTAAATGCCATTTTCCATTCATCGCCCTGTTTAATACGCACAAGATTATACGCACCACGAAGATCTATCTTGGTGAACCAACAAGCCCCCTTAATCCGAGCAAACAAATCAGACAGCAGCGGCAAGGGGTACTGAAATTTGACTGTGATTTTATTTAGAAGGCGGTAATCAATACAAGGTCTCAGCGAACCATCCTTCTTGGCCACAAAAAAAGAACCCTGCTCCCAAAGGCGACGACGACGGGCGAATATGACCCTTCTCCAAGGATTCCTTTACGTAACTCCGCATAGCGGCGTGCTCAGGCACGGATAAATTAAACAGTCGACCTTTAGGAAACTTACTACCAGGAATCAAATCGATAGCACAATCGCAATCCCTATGCGGAGGTAGGGCACTGGACTTGGGCTCATCAAATACATCCCGGTAATCCGACAAGAACTCTGGGACCTCAGAAGGGGTGGATGATGAAATAGACAGAAATGGAACATCACCATGTACCCCCTGACAACCCCAGCTGGACACAGACATAGATTTCCAATCCAATACTGGGTTATGGACTTGTAGCCATGGCAACCCCAACACGACCACATCATGCAGATTCTGCAACACCAAAAAGCGAATATCCTCCTGATGCGCAGGAGCCATGCACATGGTCAGTTGGGTCCAGTACTGAGGCTTATTCTTGGCTAAAGGTGTAGCATCAATTCCTCTCAATGGAATAGGATACTGCAAGGGCTCCAAGAAAAACCCACAGCGCCTAGCAAACTCCAAGTCCATCAAATTCAGGGCAGCGCCTGAATCCACAAATGCCATGACAGAATAGGAAGACAAAGAGCAGATCAAAGTAACTGACAAAAGAAATTTCGACTGTACCGTACCAATGGTGGCAGACCTAGCGAACCGCTTAGTGCGCTTAGGACAATCGGAGATAGCATGAGTGGAATCACCACAGTAAAAACACAGCCCATTCCGACGTCTGTGTTCTTGCCGTTCAGCTCTGGTCAAAGTCCTATCACATTGCATAGGCTCAGGTTTATGCTCAGATAATACCGCCAAATGGTGCATAGTTTTACGCTCACGCAAGCGTCGATCGATCCGAATGGCCAAAGACATAGACTCATTCAGACCAGCAGGCATAGGAAATCCCACCATGACATCCTTAAGGGCTTCAGAGAGACCCTTTCTGAAAATTGCTGCCAGCGCACATTCATTCCATTGCGTGAGCACAGACCACTTCCTAAACTTCTGACAATTTATCTCTACCTCATGCTGACCCTGACACAGAGCCAGCAAATTTTTCTCTGCCTGATCCACTGAATTAGGTTCATCATAAAGCAATCCGAGCGCCAGAAAAAACGCATCAATATTACATAATGCAGGATCTCCTGGCGCAAGGGAAAATGCCCAGTCTTGAGGGTCGCCACGTAATAAAGAAAGAATGATCTTAACTTGTTGAACTGGGTCACCAGAGGAGCGGGGTTTCAAAGCCAGAAACAGTTTACAATTATTCTTAAAACTCAGAAACTTAGCTCTATCTCCAGAAAACAAATCAGGAATAGGAATTCTTGGTTCTAACATAGAATTCTGAACCACAAAGTCTTGAATATTTTGTACTCTTGCAGTGAGATGATCCACACAAGAAGACAGACCTTTAATGTCCATCACTACACCTGTGTCCTGAACCACCCAAATGTCTAGGGGAAAAGAAAGACAAAACACAGTGCAGAGAAAAAAAATGGTCTCAGAACTTCTCTTTTCCCTCTATTGAGAAGCATTAGTACTTTGGGCCTCCAGTACTGTTATGAACTGGTGATTCAGAACCACAACAGACCTGGTGGTTAAGAGCACACAAAGTGACCTGATAGTTACTAATAACATAGGACAAGCTCTGAGACGTGGGAACTCTGCTGACCGCAATCCCTAATCCTATCACACCACACTAGAGGTAGCCGTGGAGCGCTCCTGACCAGACCTAGGCGCCTCGGGCACAGCCTGAGAAACTAGCTAGCCCTGAAGATAGAAAAATAAGCCTACCTTGCCTCAGAGAAATTCCCCAAAGGAAAAGGCAGCCCCCCACATATAATGACTGTGAGTAAAGATGAAAATACAAACACAGAGATGAAATAGTTTTTAGCAAAGTGAGCCCCGACTTACTGAATAGACCGAGGATAGGAAAGATAGCTTTGCGGTCAGCACAAAAACCTACAAACAACCACGCAGAGGGCGCAAAAAGACCCTCCGCACCGACTAACGGTACGGAGGTGCCCCCTCTGCGTCCCAGAGCTTCCAGCAAGCAAGGAAAACCAATATAGCAAGCTGGACAGAAAAAATAGCAAACAAAAGTAACACAAGCAGAACTTAGCTTATGCAGTGAAGACAGGCCACAAGAACGATCCAGGAGAGAGCAAGACCAATACTGGAACATTGACTGGAGGCCAGGAACAAAGAACTAGGTGGAGTTAAATAGAGCAGCACCTAACGACTTAACTTCGTCACCTGAGGAAGGAAACTCAGAAGCCGCAGCCCCACTCACATCCACCAAAGGAAGCTCATAGACAGAACCAGCCGCAGTACCACTCATGACCACAGGAGGGAGCTTGGCCACAGAATTCACAACAGTCTCCTATGTGATGTATACATCAGTTTCAGTTTCATCTATGATGTATACAAGTGATGCATGTCCTATGTGATGTGTATACACAAAAGACTTAGTGTCTCCTATGCGACGTACATACAGCACTTTGTGTGTCTCATATGTAATCCATTTACAACAGTCTTGGTGTATCCTGTGTGATGGATTTGCAACAGTCTTAGTGACTCCTATGTGATGTATATACAGCAGTCTAAGTGTATGTTATGCGATGTGTATATACAGCAGTCTCAGTGTCTCTTATGTGATGTGTATATACAGCAGTCTCAGTATATACATACACAGCAGTCTTGGTGTCTCCTATGTGATGCATATACAGCAGCCTTAGTGTATTCTGTGTGATGTATAAATAGATGTCTCTGTGTTTAATATGTGATGTATAGTACAGTCCTTCCAGTGCTTTAGTTATTTAAATATTAAATAATGAGTGATTAACTTTTCACTTTCCACACAGATGCATTGAAGAGTTGACTGAGTTCCGTAAACCTGGAAAAGAAGTTGCAACATCATCAATGCCATCTAACATCACACTCCTCACCAAAAAGAAGCAGTGTCAGCCATCACATTAGGGGTGAGTTAATTAAATGTTTGACCAAATATAGCATTCCAATTTAAGGTGATTTTGTATGGCCCACGTCTGATGTTCCCCACCTTTGCCTTAAAGTTTATGTAGACGATAGCAACTTATTTTTTAGATGAATTGGGAATGTACATGGGTAAACATGCAATAGATGGGAATTAAACACTGCTCAAATAAAAGGAAAATTTAAATAACAGAATGTAACTTGAATTCAATTACACTTCTTAACTGGACCGGTTGGTTTAACAGAAGCAACATTGATTGTAAATCAATTTCTCCTGCTGTTGTGCAAAAGGCCATTAGCAAGACAACACATATGAATGAGGGGTTCTGCAGGTGGTCACCACAGACCATTTCTATGTTCTCAACCTTTTTGGCTGTTGTTTTGGTCACTTTTGCATTTTTGTCATTGCTCTCGCCACTAGAGGTCCAGTATCATGAGGCGGTGCGAGCTGTGGCAAGGAGGATAGCTGTGTCTGTCAGCACAGTGTCCAGAGCATGGAGCAGATACCAGGAGACAGGCCAGCACACCAGGAATCGTGGAGAGGCCATAGAAGGGCATCAACCCAGCAGCAGGACCACTACCTTGTAGCCCAACCTCGTGCATTGGGATTAGCATTTGCAAGTGAACACCAAGATTGGCAGATTCGACATTGGCACCATGTGCTCTTCACGGATGAGGGCATTTTCACACTGAGCACATTTGACAGACGTGACAAGAGTCTGGAGACACCGTGGAGAATGTTCTGCTGCCTGCAACATCCTCCAGCATGACCGATTTGGCAGTGGGTCAGTTGTGGTGCGGGGAGACATTTATTGGAGGCTAGAGGTGTGGGGAGGCATTTCTTTGGAGGCTTTTAAGCCAGAGGTACCCTGACAGCCATTAGATACAGGGATGAGATCCTCAGACTCAAGACCATATGCAGCTGTACTGGGCCATCGGTTCCTTCTGATGCATGACAATGCTAGGCCTCAAGTGGTTCAAGTTTGTCAGCAGTTCCTGCATGATGAAGGCATTGATGCTATGGATTGGCCTGCCTTTCCCCAGACCTGAATCCAATCGAGCACACCATGTCTCATACTACCCACCAGCCAGGAGTTGACTGATGCTTTATTCCAGGTCATGAAGGAGATCCTTCAGGAGAACATCCGCTGCCTCATCAGGAGCATGTCCAGGTTTTGTAGATTGATCACACAGGCACATGGAGGCCACACACACTACTGAGCATAATTTCCTTGTCTTGAGGCATTTCCACTGAAGTTAGGTCAACCTGTAATTTGATTGTCCACTTTAATTTTGAGCATCATTCCAAATTCAGACCTCCATGGGATATAAATTTTGATTTACATTGATCATTGTCATGTTTTATTGTTATCAACGCATTCCACTGTGTAATCAATAAAGATTTGCAAGTGGAATATTTAAATCAGTGATATCTAGGATGTGGTATTTTAGTGTTCCCTTTATTTTTTGAGCAGTGTATAACATGTGAGGGTCACTAATTACCGTACAGTAATTGTACCTTGTCTGCTTGTTCATGCACCAGTAGGATAATAAAGTTTATTTTCTTCTTTCAAAACAGATTCCCTGGCTGCCAGTGAGGTATCTAAAATGTGCATATAAGGTCACAACATCTGACACAGTGTTAGCTACCTGCTCTCATGTACAATGGTAATTACAAAGGTCACAAGTTATATTTCCCCAAAAAGGAGCTATATATACCAAAAGAGAATCTAACCATTTTCTGTCCATCTGAAGTTCAGTCATCTGTCTCTTATATAGACTGCAGAAAATGTTCCAACAAATGTCAGTCATGACTGAGAAGCCTAATTATGCTACATCATTCCTTCATTTAGGACAATACACGTAACAGGAGATGGCTTGAGTGGCAAATCTTAACTAGTTGCAATACATTATGGCCAGAAGAGACCATGTGAAGAGAACCATGGCGGATTATTTATTTCTTTTGCAAATCAATATATAGACAGGAAAAAAATTGAGGAAATCATCTACAGCCACAAAAAGCTTAAACCTCTTAAGAAGAACTAGCTAAACCTGATTATAAAAGTCTTCATACTTCTCTAGATTTAATTTTGCATATGGCTTCCTCTTGTCTGTGTGGCTTACTGACAGAATTTATAACCTTCTTCCTTTCACAGGCAACTACAGTGCACCATGCAGCAACATATGCCTTAAAGTTTGTCTGCGTTGCAGGAGCAACGTTTCATTCATTAGTGTTTGAAACACTTCAGCTGTGAAGGGGCTACTAAACGCTACCACGTGTGACACTGCTGCTGGGGAGCGCCCGGCTCACAGAGAGCCTTTAATCACTGCCTAATGCTTACAGTAAACCTCATGCGGGATGCTTTAAATACATTCACAACACGGTTTGCTGTAAAATCAGAGAATAAACACATGCACACATGAATGGATGACAGCTTCAAGATGCTACAGCAGCATCAAGCTGTGACATTTCACACCACTTCTGTTCAGTCTGTTTAAAGATATGTGGGAAACATGAAAACCATGAATCAGAAAGTAGCCTTTTCCATGAAAAAATTTGCCTGGAAATACACTTTTGCCACATGGAAAATACCACTGTAAATATAAATATTTACATCTGACAATTATTAAGTAGTCGAAAAAACATTTATCTATTCATACTGGAATACTATGCTTGGTCTTGCAAAAAAACAATAATCTGTATGGAAATCTCATAGTTTTCCATAATAGTCTTGAATTGCGTGTCTGGTTTACAAAAGACAGAAAATGAAACAAAATGGTGTATAATGAGAATATGTATGGTGTACAAACCAGATTACCTTGCCATAGGCTGACCCAGAGTATTCTAAGGCCAGAGTCACACTACTGTAGAATACGGCTGAGTGCTATGCATGAAAACATCGCATAGCAGTCAGCCCAGTGTTAATCTATGGGGCAGCTCACATCGGGGGGTTTTTTAAGGCGTATTCGACGTGCGTGCAAAATCACGGCAGGTTGTGCGAGAAAAAAAAAAAAAATCGGACAGCGCTCAGACCATGCGAGTGCCGTCCGATTCAATTCATCTGACGCATACAGTAAAATCACAGAGTGACAGTTTACGATAGAATAGATATATACACATAGAATAGATAGATATATAGATATCAGTGACACACACATATGTACTGTATATATATTAAACATATAGGAGAAAAGCCGGCAATTCAGCAGCCACATACTGTAAAATCACAGCAGAAGCCAACAGTATAGAATAGATGGATTACATACAGTAAATACACACAGAATAGGTAGATATACAAATATCAGTGAGAAATACAATTAGTACAGTGTGTGGCCAGCTTCTTACTGTACATGCATTTAATAAAAGACTATTTTTCCGGAAAAAATGGTGTGGGCTCTCGTGTAATTTTCTTAACCAGCAGAGGGAAAGCCGATAGCTGGGGGACGATGTTTATAGCCTGGGAAGGGGGTAATACCCATGGAGCTTACCAGGCTTTCACTGAGAAAAAAAATCTTAATTTGAAAAAATAAATAAATAAAAATTACACAGATTCCAAGGTAATGCATAATATGGAGGTCCCACAACGATCCCAGCCTTCTTCATCCAGTCTATGGAGCTTCATTCAGAGAATGCAGCTCCATAGACTGGAGCAGCAACCACTGCCGGGTTTGATGCTTTACTATGCAAGACCCGGCTGCTGTGAACTGAGGTGGTGTCAGTAAGGTTATCTCAGTTCACAGCAGCTGGTTCTCACAAGGGCAGCACTTCTGTGAACTGAGGTAACCTTAATGACATCACCTCAGTTGACAGCGTCCAGGTCCCTCGATGGCAGCGCGAGTGCCGGACTAAAGAGTGCTGTGTGCCGGACTCGGTCTTTTGTCCAGCATTCGCCCCATTAATAACCTCTGAGCTTGATGTCAGCAGCCATTACACAGCTGATATCAATCCCAAATATTACCCCACTTGCCAATGCACCAGGGCCAGCGGGAAGAGCAAGACAAAGTGCCAGAACTGGCACATCTAAAGAATGCGCCTTTTCTGGGGTGGCTACGGGCTGCTATTTTTAAGCTGAGACAGACCAAATATCCATAGACCTTTCCAGCCTGAGAATACCAGCCCCCAGCTGTGTGCTTAACATTGGCTGGTTATCCAAAATAGTGAGGACTAGCAAAGATAAACCAGACAGCTGAGGGCTGCAGCCTGCAACTGTCTGTTTTACCTGCGCTTGTCATAAAAAATAGAGGGGACGCCACGTCTTTTTTATTTATTTTTACACATGCACCAGTAAAGTATTGCAATTTGGCATGGCTGTGATGGAGCCGGAAGTGCCCACACCAGAAAAGCTTATTGATTGGCTGCGCTGCAGCCTTTCAACAAGGTTTGTTCGGCCTGCCGAACCTGAACAGTAACACAGACTTCTGTAAGAAGTCCTTGTCCAGAGTCCATGCATGGACAGTAAGTGTCTGGTACGGATCCCAAACTTTAGCTTTGCAGCATGCAAATCCAAGTACCGTATATACTCGAGTATAAGCCGAGATTTTCAGCCCAAAATTTTGGGCTGAAAGTGCCCCTCTCTGCTTATACTCGAGTCAAGGTGGGTGGCAGGGTCGGCGGGTGAGGGGGAGAGGGCGCTGAGGCATACTTACCTAGTCCCAGCGATCCTCGCGCTGTCCCTGCCGTCCCACGGTCTTCTGTGCTGCAGCTTCTTCCCCTCTTCAGCAGTCAGGTGGGACCGCTCATTACAGAAATGAATAAGCGGCTCCACCTCCCATAGGGGTGGAGCCGCCTATTCATTCCTCTAATCAGCGGTGCCGGTGACCGCTGATAGAGAAAGAAGCTGCGGCACCGAAGACCAGGCAGAGGGACAGCGCGAGGATCGCCAGGACTAGGTAAGTATAGCATATTCACCTGTCCTCGTTCCAGCCGCCGAGCGTCGCTCCATCTTCCCGGCCGGCGCCTCCATCTTCCCGGCGTCTGCGCTCTGACTGTTCAGGCAGAGGGCGCGATGACGCATATAGTGTGCGCGGCGCCCTCTGCCTGATCAGTCAGCGCAGAGACGCCGGGAAGATGGAGGCGCCGGAACGAGACGCCGGGAGCTGCAATCAAGGGAGGTGAGTATGTGTATTTTTTTTTTTTATTGCAGCAGCAGCAGCAGCGGCGGCAGAGATTTATGTGGAGCATCTATGGGGCACAATGAACGGTGCAGAGCACCGTATATGGCACAGCTATGGGGCACAATGAACGGTGCAGAGCACCGTATATGGCACATCTATGGGGCACAGTGAACGGTGCAGGGCACCGTATATGGCACATCTATGGGGCACAGTGAACGGTGCAGGGCACCGTATATGGCACAGCTATGGGGCACAGTGAACGGTGCGGAGCACCGTATATGGCACATCTATGGGGCACAATGAACGGTGCAGAGCACCGTATATGGCACATCTATGGGGCACAGTGAACGGTGCAGAGCACCGTATATGGCACATCTATGCGGCACAGTGAACGGTGCAGGGCACTGTATATGGCACATCTATGGGGCACAGTGAACGGTGCAGAGCACCGTATATGGCACATCTATGGGGCACAATGAACGGTGCAGAGCACCGTATATGGCACATCTATGGGGCACAGTGAACGGTGCAGAGCACCGTATATGGCACATCTATGGGGCACAGTGAACGGTGCAGAGCACCGTATATGGCACATCTATGGGGCACAGTGAACGGTGCAGAGCACCGTATATGGCACATCTATGGGGCACAATGAATGGTGCAGAGCACCGTATATGGCACAGCTATGGGGAAATATGAACGGTGCAGAGCACTGTATGGCACAGCTATGGGGAAATAATGATCTATTTTTATTTTTGAAATTCACCGGTAAATGCTGCATTTCCACCCTAGGCTTATACTCGAGTCAATAAGTTTTCCCAGTTTTTTGTGGCAAAATTAGGGGGGTCGGCTTATACTCGGGTCGGCTTATACTCGAGTATATACGGTATATTAGTGAGATGGAAGCCATGGACCATGAAAAATGGCCTAAGTTTCCCCAGGAACTATGCTAGAAGCGGTTATCTGGCTATGACTCACATTTTCAGCAGGTCATAAGAGCCCAAAGTAAATGCTTGTCATGAAGGAATTACGTGATTCTGAGACTGCAGTAGTCAATAAAAGTGACATTTTGTGTTGACTTTGGAGAAAGCACTTGTTATTATATTAGTTGTGTTGAGCTATTTAAATTGTTCTTATTGCATCGGTTTATTGTAAATGGATGAAAGTTTTGCTAACAAATGTAATTTGCAACCGGATTGAATAATTTTGATTGCAACTGTTTGTATACACCGTAAATAAATATAGAACATAAAATAAAGACTCTATGGGCCAGATTCATGATTTGCAATTTATTGAAGTTCCTTAACTTTTTCTGTCTTGTGGTATTTCCTGATGTTTTTAGCTCCAAATTCTACAAAACATGGCACACTTGTTCACGATTTGGTGTTTGCACCTTTCTAGCACCACAAGTTGCAAATCCTTACAAACAAAAAAAGTGTACCAAGATGAAAATACTTCCAGAAACTTTACTCCAGGTACTGGAGTAAGATGTGAGTTTTACCAAATGTAAAATTTTTGGTGCATTTCATGAATCTGGCTAAAACATTTTATTTAGCAAAGTTGTCGAGGAAAAAAAAGACTTAAAAAAGAAAGACAACTCAAAAAATGGAACACATCATTTAGAGAATAAGGCCAGAGTCACACTACCGTACAACACGGTCGAGTGCTATGCGATAAAACATCGCATAGCACTCGGACCAGTGTTATTCTATGGTGCAGTGCCTGTTCTGCGATTCGGTCATGCAGAAGGATCGGAGCACAGTAGCATGACACTCGGCTCACCTTCACAGCAGAGCTGGAGTGGGTTCATTGGCATATCACATCCGAGGCCCTTGCATCGGATGCCATACGCTAGTCTGTTTCCAGCCTTAAGATCATATACAGAAGCCACTAAACTGTAGAAAATTACTCTAGAAAACTGCAGAAACAGCAAGGATTAATCGGGGCCTATGTCTAGTCTATATTTTTCAGAATAATCTAATTGTGAGCATTATTTCAACTTTTATAGCTACATTATGGGCAGTATATAGTCAGCTTGTCACTCTTGCCTAAATAGAACAACAGTCATTAGGGCAGTCAGTACACTGGGATCAAATAAAAAATGTAATGAAAGGAGCCTGACCAGCATAGGATTAGAGACAGAGCCATGCTGGACCTATTGCCACAAAAGTGAAACTCTATGCAGGTAACTATTTCAATAAGATTTAGTGATGTTTATGCTGTGTTTAGCTGACATGGTGTGTGTGAAGTGTGTGTCTGATAAGCACACAGTTTGTATGCAAAGTACCGTATGTGTGTAGTGTTAGGCCAAGCTCACATGTTTGTTTAGGACTTTTATTTGTCTGCTCCATAAAGTGGAATACATGATTAAAATGGAATCCTGTGCATAATTAAAGGGGTTTCCACTACTGGACAACCTAGCTTAATCAATTGAGAACCCTGACTAAAGTAAAAACAGTTTATACATATCTCCCAGAGAATAGCCATTCCAGTAATGTTGGCATTGCTGTACCGAGTAGTGACGTGGTGTCATGTGCTGGCTGCAGCCAATAAGCATCTGCTCGTCAGCTGCATTCTTTACTATTTTGTCTGAGCGTGCACGTCTGCCCTAATGGAATATTGATAAACTGCAGCCAAAAACCAGACAGTATGTGCCGAATATTTGAGTAGTGTGTAAAGTGCAAGCCCAATATGTAAGTGGTGCAATGAATAAAACTATTATCAGCGAATCAGCTCTTAACATTCACTGCTTAGTACTGTTATATATAGCAGCATTAGAGAAGGGAATATTCTAAAGTTCTGAGGCAGGAAATGAATAAAACAAGTGTAGACTTTGAGTGACTCACGGATTAAAAATAAAGTTTATGAAACAATTAGCGTGTTTTTCATACTATAACACGCACCAGACCATAAGATGCACCAAGCTTTTAGAGGAGGAAAATAGGAAATAAAAGAAGCACATTTTTTTGTCATGATGCACTTTTATGTAAGGGGGATCTGCTGCTGACACTGTTATAGGGGTAATGTCCCCCATTTCTGTACTAATATGCCCCATCCTCAGACTTACATATATGTATACATGGCCCCTTAATCCTGGTGTAAATGACCCCCTCATCCCCATCGTGATATACATGGCCCCCTCTCATCACCGTCCTGGTATACATGGCCACCTCATCCCCATCCTGGTATACATGGCCCCCTCAACTCCATCCTGTTATACATGGCCACCTCATCCCCATCCTGGTATACATGGCCCCCTCATCCCCATCCTGTTATACATGGCTCCCATCCCCGTCCTGGTATACATGGCCCCCCATCCCCATCTTGGTATATATGGCCCCCACCAATCTGCACACATAAAAAAAGAAACCATTCTATTTCTCTTCCCTTTGCTGCCTCGCTACATCCTGTTCTGATGCCTGCAGCTGATTTCAGCTTGTGAGCAGCACATGACAGTGACATCATGCACTGCTTACATGCCAATGTCAGCTGCCGGAAAAATCACTGCTCCCCACGCCTGGGATTATGGGTGTGGGGAGCAGTAAATAGTCATTTTTTTAATAATGGGCACACTGTTAGCCGCAGCCGCCGGGTAATCACATGTGCCCGCTATTAAAGTGAATGAATATTCACTGCTTTCCACTACCATGGGCATCGGAGCAGTGAATATTCTTTCATTGTAATAGCGGGCACATGTGACTGCCCAGCCGCTGCAGGAAGCTGACGGTTCCGTCTAACACTGTGCCCGCTATTAAAGATGAATTTTCACTGCTCCCTCACACCTCTTGGTGCCGGCCTCAGTGCAATGAGTTGGGAGGGACTATGGTTTGGGGAGCAGTGAATATTCATTCTCTTTAACAGCGGGCACAGGTGTTAGCTGCAGCAGAAGGCTTCTGCCTCCTGTGACCTGCTCATCTGCCACTTACACTCCCCCCCATCCACAGCCACAGCAGGTACATCCAGACTATAAAATGCACCCCCCCATTTTCCTCCAGATTTTTAGAGGAAAATAGTGTGTCTTATAGTCTGAAAAATACAGCACTTTCTGTTAATGCATTATGTGGAAATCAAAGTTTCTGTCCAAATTCCTCATGCATAACATTAATTTACAAACATAATTTTTTAAAATATTGAATAACTGTAGACACAATGCTATAAAACACATGATTTCTAAATATAACCAAGTTTGAAGACACAAAAGAGAATAGTAAAACCAAAAACACTCAGTTTGAAAAAATGTTGCAGTAATCCGCAAGTGCTAGTAAAAGATGTAAAAAACAGGGTATTTTTTGCAAAAAACGTATCAACCAAATACCCTGTTTTTTACATCTTTTACTAGCACTTGCGGATTACTGCAACATTTTTTCAAACTGAGTGTTTTTGGTTTTACTATTCTCTTTTGTGTCTTCAGGTTTCTTGGTGGTGTGTGAACATGATCATACAGACTTGTTCACTGTGCAAGTAGCCCATGTGTTCCTGTTTCCATAATTGTTCTCTTGTGTCTACAAGACTGGGGAGTTCCACCACTCCTCTTGGGCTATCTGCACAAAAGCTGTTCTACCCTGTATGCACACATGGATTTTTCCTCTCTGAACCCTGTTCACACAGGTTATATACAGATGATCAGGTTTTTAAATACATCAGATAGGGATTGCATACATTAGTTAGGACTGCTCTGATAAGGGTATACCGTGAAGATTGGTAGAGCAGCTTAGTATACATTTTTTGCAAAAAACGTATCAACCAAATACCCTGTTTTTTACATCTTTTACTAGCACTTGCGGATTACTGCAACATTTTTTCAAACTGAGTGTTTTTGGTTTTACTATTCTCTTTTGTGTCTTCAGGTTTCTTGGTGGTGTGTGAACATGATCATACAGACTTGTTCACTGTGCAAGTAGCCCATGTGTTCCTGTTTCCATAATTGTTCTCTTGTGTCTACAAGACTGGGGAGTTCCACCACTCCTCTTGGGCTATCTGCACAAAAGCTGTTCTACCCTGTATGCACACATGGATTTTTCCTCTCTGAACCCTGTTCACACAGGTTATATACAGATGATCAGGTTTTTAAATACATCAGATAGGGATTGCATACATTAGTTAGGACTGCTCTGATAAGGGTATACCGTGAAGATTGGTAGAGCAGCTTAGTATACATTTTTTGCAAAAAACGTATCAACCAAATACCCTGTTTTTTACATCTTTTACTAGCACTTGCGGATTACTGCAACATTTTTTCAAACTGAGTGTTTTTGGTTTTACTATTCTCTTTTGTGTCTTCAGGTTTCTTGGTGGTGTGTGAACATGATCATACAGACTTGTTCACTGTGCAAGTAGCCCATGTGTTCCTGTTTCCATAATTGTTCTCTTGTGTCTACAAGACTGGGGAGTTCCACCACTCCTCTTGGGCTATCTGCACAAAAGCTGTTCTACCCTGTATGCACACATGGATTTTTCCTCTCTGAACCCTGTTCACACAGGTTATATACAGATGATCAGGTTTTTAAATACATCAGATAGGGATTGCATACATTAGTTAGGACTGCTCTGATAAGGGTATACCGTGAAGATTGGTAGAGCAGCTTAGTATACATTTTTTGCAAAAAACGTATCAACCAAATACCCTGTTTTTTTACATCTTTTACTAGCACTTGCGGATTACTGCAACATTTTTTCAAACTGAGTGTTTTTGGTTTTACTATTCTCTTTTGTGTCTTCAGGTTTCTTGGTGGTGTGTGAACATGATCATACAGACTTGTTCACTGTGCAAGTAGCCCATGTGTTCCTGTTTCCATATAACCAAGTTTGTAGTAATATAGTGTAGATTACAGAGTAACCATATGCATGGTTTGATACATATACGGTATGTATAGTCTGATACATTAGTATGGTATACTAGATGGTGGCCCGATTCTAACGCATCGGGTATTCTAGAATATGCATGTCCTTGTAGTATATTGCCCAGCGACGTAGTATATTGCCCAGTCACATAGTATATTGCCCATCCACATACTATAATGCCCAGCCACGTACTATATTGCCCAGCCACGTACTATATTGCCCAACTACGTACTATATTGCCCAAGTAAGTTACAAGTGACTAGCACACTTCAGAAGTGTTGTGGTGCAAAATACAGTAATCACAAACGTTTCGGTCGATACTGGACCTTCATCAGTGCGATAATTGACCAGTATGCTTGGTTAAGTCCCAAAGAGTTAAGTTAGATTGCATCCATAAGATAGGGCTGAATTGTAAGGGCCACAAGGCAGTGGAAACTGTCCGCCCACTGAGACAGGGTACACGCGGTTTTTGCTTTTTGCACTTCTGGAGTGTGCTAGTCACTTGTAACTTACACATCAAGGTTTGGGAACCTATGACCGTGCACCTCCTCCTTTAGGCTGTGCTGAACATTTTCTATACAACAGTAATATATTGCCCAGTCACGTAGTATATTGCCCAGCCACGTAGAATATTGCCCAGCCACGTACTATATTGCCCAGCCACGTACTATATTGCCCAGCCACGTAGTATATTGCCCAGCCATGAAGTATATTGCCCAGCCACGTAGTATATTGCCCAGCCACGTAGGATATTGCCCAGCCACGTAGTATATTGCCCAGTCACGTACTATATTGCCCAGTCACGTAGTATATTGCATAGCCATGTAATATACAGCACAGAGCCACATAGTATATTGCCCAGCCACGTAGTATATTGCACAGCGATGTAGTATATTGCACAGCGACGTAGTATATTACCCAGTCACGTAGTATACAGCACAGACACGTAGTATATTGCCCAGCCAGGTAGTATATTGCCCAGTCACGTATGTAACAGGTTAAAAAATAAAAAAGAAACATACTCACCATCTGAAGAGCCCGTTGTAGTTCCGGCGCTTGTGTGCGGCGTCCGGTCCCAGGATTGGTATGAGCGCAGGACCTTCCATGACGTCGCGGTCACATGACCGTGACGTCGCGGTCACATGACCGTGACGTCATGGAAGGTCCTTCTCCCATAGCATCTTTGGAAGCGGAACCTGCCGCTTGCAGTGCCGAGGAGAGGACGCGACGGCGGAAGGTGAGAATAGTAAAAAGTTAGGGACACACAGGGTTAATTGCGGCGGTAACGGAGTGCGTTACCGGCGGTATAACGCGGTCCGTTACCGCCGGCATTAACCCTGTGTTAGCGGTGACCGGAGGGGAGTATGCGGGTGACCGGCACTGACTGCGGGGAGTAAGGAGCAGCCATTTTCTTCCGGACTGTGCCCGTCGCTGATTGGACGCGGCAGCCATGACAGACAGCTGCCGAGACCAATCAGCGAATGAATAACCGTGAAGGACAGAAGGATAGACAGACGGAAGTGACCCTTAGACAATTATATAGTAGATTATCCTCTTCAGGGTGAGCAAATTTTCTCCCCTTTTTTACAAGACCAATAACTATTTTTAATATTCTAAAGGCTGAATGAGACAATCTGTAGTTTTGAAGGACACCAACCATTATGCCATACAATGTACTAAAAAAAAAATCAATCAAGCTGGATGAAATGGGGGAAATAAAATTTAATACTGCCATTTTCTTTTGTGTTTTCTTTATTAGCAAAAAATAAAAACATTGTTAAATTGTAAATAGTTTTTTTTACAGGTGAGCTAACTAAGTAATACCATTGGAGTCCATATGATAATTGGCGCACTGTTTACTGGATATTTTATTGAGATGTTGTGACCAAAAAACCCCACATTTCTGGCATTTCGAGTTTTTTCTCTTTACAGCGTATACTTAGAGGTTAACGGTTTTTAATTTTATACACTGGACTTACCAAATATGTTTATGTCTTTAATTTTTTGAATTTTTAATGTATGAAAATTATGGAAATTATATATATACTAGCTGAAGAGCCCGGCATTGCCTAGGCATAGTAACTGACTGTGGTTAGCTATAGCACCTCACTTCTCTCATTTCCTCTCTCACTCCTCTCATTTTCCCAACACCTGTCATTTTGACCTCACACCTGTCATTTTCCCCTCAGTATACGGCTGTATGCCATCTCCCCTGTAAATAGTATATACCTGTATGTCATCTCTTCCTGTATATAGTATATACCTGTGTTTCATCTCCCCTGTATATAGTATATACCTGTGTGTCATCTCCTCCTGTATATAGTACATACCTGTATGTCATCTGCTCCTGTATATAGTATATACCTGTATGTCATCTCCTCCTGTATATAGTATATAACTGTATGTCATCTCCTCCTATATATAGAATATACCTGTGTTTCATCTCCCCTGTATATAGTATATACCTGTGTGTCATCTCCTCCTGTATATAGTATATACCTGTGTTTCATCTCCCCTGTATCTACTATATAATTGTCTAAGGGTCATTTCCGTCTGTCTTTCTGTCTGTCACGGATATTCATTGGTCGCAGCCTCTGTCTGTCATGGAATCCAAGTCGCTGATTGGTCATGGCAAAACGCCCACGACCATTGCCACGACCAATCAGCAACGGGCGCAGTCCGGCGGCAACATGGCTGCTCCTTCCTCTCCGCAGTCAGTGCCCGCTCAGTACTCCCCTCCAGTCAGCGCTCACACAGGGTTAATGGCAGCGCTAATGGACCGCAGTGTAACGCACTCCATTAACGCTGCTATTAACCCTGTGTGACCAACTATGCAGCCTCAATAGCAAAAAGATCTAATGTTAAAAATAATAATAAAAAAAAATCATAATATACTCACCTTCCGCCGCCTTTCCCGCTCCTCACGACGCTCCGGTAACCGCTCCATGAAAGCGGCAGGTTCCGGTGGCAAGGATGGTATGCGACAAGGACCTGCCATGATGTCACGGTCATGTGACCGCGACCTCATCACAGGTCCTGCACGAGAAGGACCTGCTATGACGTCACGGTCATGTGACCGTGACAACATCACGGTCATGTGACTGAGACGTCATCACGGGTCCTGCGCTACCAACCCTGGGATCGGAAGCTGCCGAGTACACCGCACACAGGCGACATGACTACAAGAGCTCCCTCGGAAGGTGAGTATATGTTTATTTTTAATTTTTTTAACCTGTGACATACGTGGCTGGGCAATATACTATGTCACTGGGCAATATACTACGTGGCTGGGCAATATACTACGCCACTGAGCAATATACTACGTGACTGGGCAATATACTACGTGACTGGGCAATATACTACGTGGCTGGGCAATATACTACGTGGCTGGGCAATATACTACGTGGTTGGGCAATATACTACGTGGCTGGGCAATATACTACGTGGCTGGGCAATATACTACGTGGCTGGGCAATATACTACGTGGCTGGGCAATATACTACGTGGGCTGGGCAATATACTATGTGGACATGCATATTCTAGAATACCGGATGCGTTAGAATCGGACCACCATCTAGTCTACTATATAATTGTCTAAGGGTCACTTCCGTCTTTCTGTCTGTCACGGATATTCATTGGTCGCAGCCTCTGTCTGTCATGGAAATCCAAGTCGCAACATGGCCGCTCCTTCCTTCCCGCAGTCAGTGCCCGCTCCATAATCCCCTCCAGTCAGCGCTCACACAGGGTTAATGGCAGCATTAACCGACCATGTTATGCCGCGGTGTAACACACTCGGTTAACGCTGCTATTAACCCTGTGTGACCAACGTTTTACTATTGATGCTGCATATGCGGCATTAATGGTAAAAAGATCTAATGTTACAAATAATAAAAAAAATAAAAAATTGTTATATACTCACCGTCCGTCGGCCCCTTGGATCCACAACAGGCCTTTCCCTCTCACGACGCTCCGGTAACCGGTCCATGCTGCGATCTCGCGAGACGATGACGTAGCAGTCTCACGAGACCGCTACGTCATCATCTCGCGAGACCGCAATGCACTCTTGAGACCGGAGCGCGCGAGAAGCGTCGGTAACTGCTTCGCTTGGATCCGGGGGCTCCGGAAGGTGAGTATATAACTTTTTTATTTTAATTCTTTTTTTAACAGGGATATGATGCCCACATTGATATATACTACGTGGGCTGGGCAATATACTATATGGGTTGTGCAATATACTACGTGGGCTGGGCAATATACGTGGCCTGTGCTATATACTACATGGGCTGTGCTATATACTACGTGGGCTGTGCAATATACTACGTGACTGGGCAATATACTATGTGGCTGGGCAATATACTACGTGGCTGGGCAATATACTACGTGACTGGGCAATATACTACGTGGCTGGGCAATATACTACGTCACTGGGCAATATACTACGTGGCTGGGCAATATACTACGTGGACATGCATATTCTAGAATACCCGATGCATTAGAATCTGGCCACCATCTAGTATAGTATATACCTGTATGTCATCTCCTCCTGTATATAGTATATACCTATATGTCATCTCCTCCTGTGTATAGTATATACCTGTGTTTCATCTCCCCTGTATATAGTATATACCTGTGTGTCATCTCTTCCTGTATATAGTATATACCTGTGTTTCATCTCCCCTGTATATAGTATATACCTGTTTGTCATCTCCTCCTGTATATAGTATATACCTGTTTGTCATCTCCTCCTGTATATAGTATATACCTGTATGTCATCTCCCCTTTATATAGTACAAGCTTTGTTATACTGAGAATGTCCTTTGTTGCCTATATTAACCAATCAGAGCTCAGATTAATTAACTGTAGCAAAATAGAAGCTGAGCTGTGATTGGTTGCTATTGGCAGCCTGATAAATCCCCAGCCAACAGGAAGCCCTCCCCCCTGGCAGTATATATTAGCTCACACATACACATAATAAACAGGTCATGTGACTGGTAGCTGCCGTATTTCCTAAATGGTACATTTGTTGCTCTTGTAGTTTGTCTACTTATTAATCAGATTTTTATTTTTGAAGGATAATACCAGACTTGTGTGTGTTTTAGGGCGAGTTTCATGTGTCAAGTTGTGTGTGTTGAGTTGCTACATGCATGTAGCCACTTTTGTGAGATGAGTTTTGTGTGGCGACATGCGTGTAGCAACTTTTTGTGTGTCACGTTACATGTGACAGGTTAGTGTAGCAAGTTGTGTGCAGCAAGCTTTGCGCATGGCAAGTTTTGCGCGTGGCGAGTTTTGCACGTGGCGAGTTTTATTTGTGGTGCGTTTTGAGTATGTGCAAGTTTTGTGTGAGGCAACTTTTGCATGTGTTGCAACTTTTGTGCATGTGGCAATATTTCCGCGTGTGCAGGTTTTGCGTGTGGCGAGTTTTCCATGAGGTGAGTTTTGCACGTGTGGCTAATGTTGCGTGAGCCTAGTTTTGCATGTGGCGAATTTTGCGCGTGGCGAGTTTTGAGTGGCGACTTTTGTGTTTTGACTTTTATGTGGCGACTTTGGTGTATGTGTGATGAAATGTGTGCTGAGGGTGGTATATGTGTTCAAGCACGTGGTAGTGTGTGGCGCATTTTGTGTGTGTGTTCATATCCCCGTGTGTGGTGAGTATCCCATGTCAGGGCCCCACCTTAGCAACTGTATGGTATATACTCTTTGGCGCCATCGCTCTCATTCTTTAAGTCCCCCTTGTTCACATCTGGCAGCTGTCAATTTGCCTCCAACACTTTTCCTTTCACTTTTTCCCCATTATGTCGATAGGTGCAAAATTGTTTGGTGAATTGGAACACGCGGGGTTAAAATTTCACCTCACAACATAGCCTATGACGCTCTCAGGGTCCAGACGTGTGACTGTGCAAAATTTTGCGGCTGTAGCTGCGACAGTGCAGATGCCAATCCCGGACATACTGTACATACACACATACATACACACACACATTCAGCTTTATAATATATATATATATATATATATATATATATATATATATATACACATACATACATACATACATACACACACATACACGCAACTCTGGCAAAAATTAAGAAACCACTGCAAAATTTTCAGTTTGTCTCATTTTTCTCTTTATAGGTATATTTTTGAGTTAAATATAAATTGTTCTTTTATTCTATTCTACTGACAACATGTCTCCGAAGTTCCAGGCAATACATTTTGTATTTATTTTCTGAAAATGAGAAATGTCCAAAATAACAGACATTGAGGCTTGCAGACCTCAAATAATGCAAAATAAAAAAAAAAACAAGTTCATAATCATTTAGAAACAACAATACTAATGTTTTAACTCAGGAAGATACAAGAAAAGGTTGCACTCTATCGTGCCAAAGCATTGTCTAATATGAAATACATGAAATATGAAAAATGGCTTCTGAACATTAGGAAAAATGTTTGAGAGATGCTTTGCACAGGATTTGGCCAAATAGTGTGAGTCCATCAATCATCGTCAATAATTTGAAGTTCAAATCTCAAAGAGACAGAAGAATATGGGAATATAAACTGATGATGACATTTGACAGTCTTAGTGCAGGAACGAATGTGTCGCATGGATTTATGTCTTTTTACATCGACTAAGGAACTAAGGAATTTGCCCTTCAGACCATGCGGAGTCATTACAACAGAACCAGACTCCAATCAGAGGACAATAAAACATTCCCTATCTAAGAACTCATCCAATATTTATGGACATAACAGTTTATCACCCATGGTAATTCTGCTTCATGTCACCTGTCTTATCCATGTTTTTTTTTCTGTGTTGTTTTGTGCATAAATATGTGATTTTCCAGAATTTGTTTTAGTCTATGCCTGATGAAGAGGCCTGAGTAGTCTCGAAAGCTTGCAATTTGTTACCATCTTTTCAGTTAGCCATAAAAAGGTATCAACCACTGAGGACTCTCAATTCTAAATATTTTTCTATCTACTGGCTAACACGGTACAAAGATATTTATCTTTCCTGTACCATCCTTCCTGGACATTTCTGTGCTTAAGGACATTCAGCCATAGGATCCCCCCAATCCTCTTTCAGAGTCCTTTTAAAATCTACCTTTCTTAAATCTATCCTCAAAGTTTGAGTCTTTACAGGTCTTCCTCCTCTAGTTATCCAAAATTCTGTGATAGCATTATTACTGCTTCTTAGGGTCCCAGCCACTCTTACCTCCTCAACCATTTTCTTTGAGTATATAGTGAATATCATGGCTTATTTTGAAGCTCATCCTGAGGATGAACTTCACAGGAGTACCAAGATTGCAGCATAGAGCTCTTCTGCAGATCCCCGGTTGCCATGGTAACCCATCAATGCCTCACAGTCAAATCAATTAAGTGCAGCTGTCAATAATGGACAACCGCATCTACATAGCTAACAGTCATGGTTGGAGCTCAGCTGTTAGGCACAGATGGTGGCTATGTAACAAACACCAGTATCAGACGCATTGTTGAGTGAGCCTCCTCCACATGAAGTCACCTCATCACAGTACAGTTATGTCAATATGTGCAAACAGGTTATAATTATTATTATTACTAACATTATTAATGATCTCGGTGTTAGAACTTTTTGAATAACTAATTGAGCAATTTAGGCTGAAAATCAGTATTGAAGAGATACATATACACCCCTAATTAAGGCATAGCTATGTGGTAAGGCCAAGCTGCAGCTTCCAGGTCAAGCCACTTAGCCATTCGAAAGGGACTTCAGGAAAGCGACATAAAAGAGCCATTCAAAGTGGAAGTGTATAGTGACGTTTTTATGAGTACCAGACATCAGGGCTGCTGAACACTGAACAACTCACACAGTTACTTCTGTAACCACTTCACAAAGAAAATGAACACAGGATTGCACAGAACATTCTTCAGACAGGGAAATTCTTATTAGGGTACCGTCACACTATACGATTTACCTACGATCACGACCAGCGATATGACCTGGCCGTGATCGTAGGTAAATCGTAGTGTGGTCGCTGGGGAGCTGTCACACAGACAGCTCTCCAGCGACCAACGATGCCGAGGTCCCTGGGTAACCAGGGTAAACATCGGGTAACTAAGCGCAGGACCGCGCTTAGTTACCCGATGTTTACCCTGGTTACAAGCGTTAAACTAAAAAAAAACAAACAGCACATACTTACATCTGGTGTCCGTCACGTCCCTTGCCGTCTGCTTCCCGCACTCAGTGACTGCTGGCCGTAAAGTGAAAGTGAAAGCACAGCCGCTGTGCTCTGCTTTCACTTTACGGCCGGCAGTCACAGTGCGGGAAGCAGAGACGGCAAGGGACCTGACGGACACCAGAATGTAAGTATGTGCTGTTTGTTTTTTTTTAGTTTAACGCTTGTAACCAGGGTAAACATCGGGTAACTAAGCGCGGTCCTGCGCTTAGTTACCCGATGTTTACCCTGGTTACAAGCGAACGCATCGCTGGATCGCATCGCTAGATCGCTAGATCGGTGTCACACACACCGATCTAGCGATGACAGCGGGAGATCCAGCGATGAAAGAAAGTTCCATACGATCTGCTACGACGTACGATTCTCAGCAGGATCCCTGATCGCTGCTGCGTGTCAGACACAGCGATATCGTAACGATATCGCTGGAACGTCACGAATCGTACCGTCGTAGCGATCGAAATGTTATAGTGTGACGGTACCCTTAAGGTACCGTCACACATAGCGACGCTGCAGCGATACCGACAACGATCCGGATCGCTGCAGCGTCGCTGTTTGGTCGCTGGAGAGCTGTCACACAGACAGCTCTCCAGCGACCAATGATCCCGAGGTCCCCGGTAACCAGGGTAAACATCGGGTAACTAAGCGCAGGGCCGCGCTTAGTAACCCGATGTTTACCCTGGTTAGCATCCTAAAAAGTAAAAAAACAAACGCTACATACTTACCTACAGCCGTCTGTCCTTGGCGCTCTGCTTCTCTGGTCTGGCTGTGAGCGCCGGGCAGCCAGAAAGCAGAGCGGTGACGTCACCGCTCTGCATTCCGGCTGACCGACGCTCACAGCCAGAGCAGGAGGAGTGCAGAGCACAGCGCTGGAGGACAGACGGCTGTAGGTAAGTATGTAGTGTTTGTTTTTTTACTTTTAGGATGGTAACCAGGGTAAACATCGGGTTACTAAGCGCGGCCCTGCGCTTAGTTACCCGATGTTTACCCTGGTTACCAGCGAAGACATCGCTGAATCGGTGTCACACACGCCGATTCAGCGATGTCTACGGGGAGTCCAGCGACGAAATAAAGTTCTGGACTTTCTTCCCCGACCAGCGATCTCCCAGCAGGGGCCTGATCGCTGCTGCCTGTCACACTGGACGATATCGCTAGCGAGGACGCTGCAACGTCACGGATCGCTAGCGATATCGTCTAGTGTGACAGTACCTTTAGGCTGAGGCAATTAGGGAAAGGTAAAGTTTCAGTTTGAACTCTTTGTATTCTGCTACATACATTATACACACAAGGACACCCACTGAGTAGAGCATTGTTTGGTTAAAAAGAGGTAACAAGGATCTTTTAGACACACTGATAATTGGGAATGAGCATTTGTTTTCCAATTATTGACATGTGTAATTATGTCATCAGTCACAGGATGAATGAGCAAATTCTTGTCCATCAGGTGACTGGATCGTTCATGCAAGCATTAAAATGATCGTTACTGTCAGCACATCGTCCTGTGTTAAGAGGAGATGTGCTGTTGATAACAATGATATTCTGTGCACACAGAATGATCATTGTGTGTGCACACATTTCTGATCGGCCACAATTACCACCAATCTGCACGCTTATAGCCGATTGGCGGTTCTCCAGCAACCACGGTCAGCAAGCATAAAAAAAGCTTTTAATGTAAGGAATGAATAACTTGAAAATGAAGTTGATTATAACTGATCATATCTCAGTCTAAAACAGAAATGCTGTGCAGATGAAGGTGTGTTACTAGAATGACCATCTTATCATTGACAGATGACACTGACTATACAGCTGAGCTATACATTTTAAACAAATATACTAGACAAAATGGGGTGTATTTGTGTATGCTTGCTGTATTTGTTTCTCATGCCTCCTAAGGCTATGTTCACATTAGCGTTTTGCGTGTTTGCGTCGGGCGACGCAGCGGCGACGCATGCGTCATGCGCCCCTATATTTAACATGGGGGACGCATGGACATGCGTTGTGCTGCGTTGTGCGACGCATGCGTTTTTTTTGCCGCAAGCGTCGGGCGCAGAAAACGCAACAAGTTGCATTTTTCTTGCGTCCAAATTTCGGCAAAAAAGGACGCATGCGTCGCAAAATGCAGCGTTTTTGCGTGCGTTTTGGTGCGTTTTTATTTGCGTTGTGCGTTGCGTCGCCGACGCAGCGGCGCACAACGCAAATGTGAACGTAGCCTTACTTTGAAAGCTAGGAAAAAGGGACACATACTGTGCCTTGCTATGCGCACTGCAATTTTTGATTTACACTAAGGGTAAGTTCACACAGGGCGTTTTTGCTGTGTTTTTTAATGCTAATTTTCAGCTGCATTTTACAATACCAGCAAAGCCTATGAGATTTCAGAAATCTCATGCACACACATTAGTTTTTTGTGTGATCAGTATTTTGTGCCTTGCTGCGTTTTTTGGACATAGAGCATGTCACTTCTTTCAGCGTTTTTGCTGCGTTTTTTCACCCATTGACTTCAATGGGTGTTGAAAAAAATGAAGCAAAAACACAGCAAAAACGTAGGTATTATTATCTGCTACGTTTTTGTTGCTGAAAATCCAAGGGCATTAACATGGTCAAAGAGAAAAAAAACCGCACCAAAAAATGCACCTAAACCTGCGTTTTTGATACGGCTTCTTTCCTGCCAAGTAGATCAGGTTTTGCTGCAGAAAAAAAAAGCAGCAAAAACGTCCTGTGTGAACTTACCCTAAGCCATTTCCATAACCTTGCCCTGTCCTTTACATGTGCCCACACAGAAATGTTTCTCGTAGTGAAGCCCCTTAGTGCTCCCACAAAGTATGGTATCCCTTTCATGGCCTCCATAGTGCCTGCCATACACTACAAGGCCCACAGTGTCCCACACACGATTCCCCAATTCCCCCACACATTTGTTGCCCCCAGAGTATGTCATCACATTGCCTCCCAACACAATATAATACTATCACAATGCCCCAATACACAGTGCAAAACCTGTATATTGTCCCACACAGGGAGGGAGCATGATCAGTACAACACTAGAGTATTATGCACACTGCCTACTATAATGTAATCTATAGAACTGCTGTTCTTGACTTGGAAGATCAGATCTATAGAATATGGCTGCCCCATAAAATAAAAATAGTTAAAAAAAAAATCTAATTTGATATATTCAAAGTTTTCCTTGCTGTAAAAAAATCCCCAATCCAGTCTGTAGATCCCCAAAATAGTTTTTACTATTATCATGGGTACTGTCAGGTAGTGTTTGCATATACCAGCAATGTTAAAATTCACTGCTTATTAAAATTTTCAGCTGTTCTTGAAATACATGGCGATTTAACCACTACTTTAAGCCCCAAAATTGTTGAAAATTCTAAAAGATGATGTGTCACACTGAAATTTGGATTGTACAAACCTTTGTTTATGAAAAAAATGGCATTTTGAAACAATTGTTGAAAATGTCCACAGTTCGCATCCAAGCATGCGCCGTTCCATCTTGTTTAATGCATTCCACAGGATATCTGGGGTCATAGCCTAAATTTCTTGCTGCAAGTTCTCCCGTAGCACCTGTAGTGTTCGTGGCTTATTACTGTACGCCCCACGTTTCAAATGGCTCCAAAGGAAGAAATCTGGTGTGTTAAATCAGGTGATCTTAAGGCTTCTTTCACACTCGCGTCGGTACGCGGCCGTCGCTAAGCGTCGGCGCGACGTACCGACGGACATGAAAATTCGGCACAACGTGGGCAGCGGATGCAGTTTTTCAATGCTTCCGCTGCCCATTCTAAAGTCCCGGAGAGGAGGGGGCGGAGCATGCGCGGTAGGAAATGGCGGACGCGACGTACGAAAAAACGTTCCCTTGAACGTTTTTTGTGACGATGGTCCGCCAAAACATGACAGATCCAGTGCCCGACTTATGGCTATACGTCGCGATCCGTCGGCAATACAAGTCTATGGGGAAAAAACGCATCCTGCGGGCCCATTGGCAGGATGAGTTTTTTTTCCCAAAACGACGCATTGCGACGGAGGCCAAGCGACACAAGTGTGAAAGTAGCCTAATGGCCACAGTCCCTTGAACATTACTCTGCCATCAAAGAAAGCTTCAATACATAGTTTGGAGGGCGGATTTCGATCTCCAAACCTCTTTGGAAACTCACTTTGGCACATCTTTGAGGACTCCGTTTTCCAAAATGTTTTTACAATGAAAACAGGCTCCTCGAAACTGTATGTGTACATTGTAAACAAATGAAGAAGGAATTCAGCAGTAGTGAAATGCATATAGCACACAAACTACTGATGCACTGAAAGACGTGCAGGAAGTCTATCTCTTATTGGAGACGACCGTCGGGGTTGGATGGCCACTGGGCCTGAGGATGCTTCTCCTTGCTGTGGTTCAGTGCACTCTCACTTCTCATGAACCAATCTAAATTTCAGTACAGATGACAATCTCTTTTTGAAGTTTTTTTAAAGTAATTTTTCCAGGTAAAGTAGCAAGTGAATCACTCTGTATTTACACTTTTCTTCACAGCCAATTTCTTTGGAGACCGATCACTGCAGCAAGATGGCAGAACAAGTGCAGTACTCACAAGGTGTTTTATACTAAACTTGTAAGCACAGTTTTGAAGCTGGCCAGAATAGCTGAAGCACCCTGTTACCTTTTACTCCCAGGCCAACTTCAGTGCAGTGCTTAATAGTTAGACAGCATTGGTAGTCATTTTTCTAGGCGACTAACTGTAAAGGTACCTTCACATTAAGCGACGCTGCAGCGATACCGACAACGATCCGGATCGCTGCAGCGTCGCTGTTTGGTCGCTGGAGAGCTGTCACACAGACAGCTCTCCAGCGACCAACGATGCCGGTAACCAGGGTAAACATCGGGTAACTAAGCGCAGGGCCGCGCTTAGTAACCCGATGTTTACCCTGGTTACCATCCTAAAAGTAAAAAAAAACAAACACTACATACTTACCTACCGCCGTCTGTCCTCCAGCGCTGTGCTCTGCACTCCTCCTGCACTGACTGTGAGCACAGCGGCCGGAAAGCAGAGCGGTGACGTCACCGCTCTGCTTTCCGGCTGACCGACGCTCACAGCCAGTACAGGAGGAGTGCAGAGCACAGCGCTGGAGGACAGACGGCTGTAGGTAAGTATGTACTGTTTGTTTTTTTTTACTTTTAGGATGGTAACCAGGGTAAACATCGGGTTACTAAGCGCGGCCCTGCGCTTAGTTACCCGATGTTTACCCTGATTACCAGTGAAGACATCGCTGGATCGGTGTCACACACGCCGATCCAGCGATGTCAGCAGGAGTCCAGCGACGAAATAAAGTTCTGGACTTTATTCAGCGACCAACGATCTCCCAGCAGGGGCCTGATCGTTGGTCGCTGTCACACATAACGATATCCTTAACGATATCGTTGCTACGTCACAAAAAGCAACGATATCGTTAACAATATCGTTATGTGTGAAGGTACCTTAAGGCTATGTGCACACATTGAGTATTTGATTGCAGAGATTTCTGCATCTCTAGGAATTTGGCAACACAAACTCAACTGAAAACACACACGATTTTGATGTGGTTTTGCATGCCTTTTTATGCGTTTTTGCACAACAATGAATGCTTTTTGAAGCCAAATAAAGATATTTGAAAAAAAAAAGTTTTGTGATGTAATTTTCTTGTTCAACCACTTCTTTTTCATGCTTATTTGCCCCGTCCCAGGCTAAAAATACCAGCCCTCAAGCTGCCCCAGAAATGGCACTTATCCCAGGCTCTTCGTGATGCCCTAGTGCAGTGGCATTGGGGTAATGGGATTAGAAGTTTAGTAATGAAGAGGTGTCAGCCAGACACTCTCATTACTAAACCATTAAGTAAAGAGTTAAATAAACACACACATGGAATAAAACACTTTATTTGAAATAAAAAAGACACATTCGTTAATAATTTAAATTAACTCAATATACTCACCCCAGGTTCGATGGTAATCCAAGGGCTAAAGCGATGTCCTACATTGTCATCACTCTATATAAGAGCATTTACAATATTAACCTACATAGGCTCTAACCAAACAGAGAGGTTCTGTGCTCACGATCAAGAAGTAGCAGTGTTTTGGATGCAGCGTATTTTTACTGTGTCCAAAACGCTGCGTTCACTCATGAAGTTAAATCAGCATGTGTTCATTGAACCATACGGATTTACCACATCCAATACATTCAATTGTGGAAATTTCTTTTGCAGAAACTATCGTCTCAGCAACAGAAGATAACGTGCTGCGAGTGAGTTTACGTAGCGTCAAATAAAAGCACAGGGGGCACGAGACTTCAATAAATGCCATCCACTGTGCTTGTATCGTAGAGTGCAACAGTTTGGATGCAGCACATGTGAGCTGCGTCCAAACCACTGCTATTCTGGATTGTGGACACATACCCCAACTGGCAGAACTTTGCACGCACTGTGATACCCGGCGGCATGGGGTTATTCCTACTTATATCGGCAGGCTCCCATGCTGACATTTATTTTTTTATTTATTAAAAAAATAAAAAAAAATGGAGTGGGCTCCCGTGTAATTTTCATAACCAGCAGAGGGAAAGCCGACAGCTGATATTAATATTCTAGGAAGGAGCAAATAGCCATAAAAGGGTCCCGGGCTACTAATATCCATTCACAGCTGTTTTTTTTGCTAAGCCTTTACTAGCTAGTTTACAGGGGAACCACAGAAAAAAATTGACGTAGGGTCCTCATATAAATTCTAACCAGCAAAAGGTAAACAGAAAACTGCAGGCAGATATTAATAGTCTAGAAAAGGGCCATGGTTATCGGCCCGCTCCCAGACTAAAAATATCAGCTCTCAGCCGTCCCAGAAATGGTGCATCAATAAGATGCACCAAATCTGATGCATAGCCTTGCTCTTCCCACTTGCCCTGATGCAGTGGCAAGTGGGGTGATAGTTCATGTCAACTTTTGTATTGGCAGCTGATATGAAGCCCAGGGGTTAGTAATGGAGAGGCATCTACAAGACGCTCCTATTACTAACCTCATATTCAAATTGTAAATTAGAAGCACCCAGAATAAAGTCCTTTATTTGAAATAAATTACCACATGATTTTATACATTTATTTCAAAATACAAAACACATTATATTCACCTTAACACCTAATCCCGATGCCCTTGTCCCCTGTAAAAAAACAAACTCACCTGTTTGAAGTGAAGGGATGTGACTGCTCTCAATGACAGCATGCTCACACTCAGAGCAGGCTCACATTGACTCAGGAGGTAATCCCTCCTGTGTCAGTGTTTAGCACTGAGATGTGGTGAGAAAGTCCAATGGAGTTCATCAGCAGATGAACCCCGATGAACTCACTGATGGCACTACTGTGTGAGAACTTTTGAGACAGAGGTAGTGCCGTAAGTAAGATCACCGGGACTCACCAGCTGATGAACTCCAGTGAACTTTCTCACCGCTGCTCAGCACTACACACTGCAGAAGTGATTACACGCTTCTGTCAGTGTGTAGCCAGTGTGTAGTCAGCTGCTGGGTAGAGCAGTCGCAAAAGCTGATGTGACTGCTCTACAAGTGGATTTAAATAATTGAGAGACAGTATGGATTACGGTGGATAGTTGAGGGATATAGAGGTTTATTATTTTTCTCTTTTCTAGGTGACATGGACATCAGGGATTAGGCGTTAAAGTGAATGTTTTTTTGTTGCTTTTTTACAGGAGACATGGGCCTCAGGGATTATGTTTAGGTGAGTATACTGTGTTTTTTATTTTTATTTCAATATTTATTTTAACTTTTTTTTCTTTACTTTGAGACCAAACCCACTGGTGTTTCTCGCGATGTCACACAGATGACAGAGCAGGAAACACCTGATACATGAAGCCCATAAGAACGCAAGCAAAAACTCAGCAAATCCGCAAACATTTTTGCACCTGCGTTTTTGCTGCGTATTTGAGTGACTCAATTGAACTCAATGGGTGAAAAACGCTACAAAAGCCCACAAAGAATTGATATGTTGCGGATTTAAAAGTAGCAGAAATCTTGAAAGGAAAAATACTGGTCATGTCCACAGAACTTCAGGATTCTCATGGACTTTGCTGGCATAAGGATTCCCTAGCGTTTTTTGGGCCAATTCCAAGTAGAAAAAATGCAGAAAAAAGCACTGTATGTACACAGCCTGAACAAAATAAAACAAAGATGTTAAAATATAAAGAATGACTGCAAATTTTAATAAGCAGTAAACTTCAAAAGAAGTATAGCAGTATCCATCTATGAAGTTGAAAATAATCTCAGACATTTCAGCAAGCTGAAACTTCTTATGTGGGATAAGCTGTAATATTTTTCAGGACTTTTTGGTTGTTCATATAAATTAGTGTGTAATTTCCTTTTTTTTGCTAAACAGCTGTAGAAAATTGATTGATTTTTTTTTTTTTGGGGGGTGGGGAGGATTATTGGAAGTCTTCACATATCACACTACATGGATGAATTAATTCTTTAGATTCTTACATTTAAGTCAATTCTTAATACGTGTAGGTTGTTTGCAATATACATTCCTCAACATTAAAATTGTAACATCAACAATTACCAGTTATGGAACTGTAATCCCTAGATGGATAGACATGTTAATGATGTGCAAATTATGAAAAAAATGGAAACAATTTTCAAAACATCTCAATTTATTTAGTATTGAGTACCAGTGGTATGTTTATTTTTCCAAAGTGTACCAGGAGCCATTTTGCAACACGGCAATGCCAGGCCCCATGTTGCACAAATTATTATGAGCAGCCTGTGTGGCCTAAATGTTCTACTATGGCATGCAGAGTCACCGGACTTGCCTCCTCTCAAACATATCTGGTACACCATTGGTCAGTAATAGCAAAAATTTCTGTCAGCAGTGGATTTTGATGATTTGCATGCTGAATAATACACATGTTGGCATATTATCAATGAGGTTAAGTGTATGTATTTCTGCCTGTGGCACCCTTACTTAGTATTGAATAAATTGATATTTTTCATATCATTAGCATGTCAGTTGATCATGTGTTTCCATAATTCCACGACTTTACCTTCTTAGTGTTGTAATTTCAATGCTGTGGAGTGTACAGTAGGTGCAAAAAAAATGTGTTTCATATGCATGCTCAGCTACTGCTCCACTCATTCTCTAAGGGACTTCTGGAGAAAGTCAAGTACATCCCCAAGCAATCCCATAGAGAATGAATGGAGCAAACATGAGCAACTTCTGTTCAAATCTAAGGGTTCGCTCACAAAAGCGTATAATACAGCAGAGTCCTCAGGGATGGTCAATCGTATAGCTTTTGGACCAGTGTTCTTCTTCGCTGCAGCTCAGGTCTGCGATTTTGTCTTATGCCAATTTGGCATGAGAAAACAATTGCAGCATGCTCCAAGTCTCATCTCACATTCACCAATACAAGTCTATGGGTACATGTAAAACATTGGACACAGGCAATAGAGAAGATGGAGAAATTACTTTCTCACTCTCCTCCGCATCTGTGCTGCGATTCTCTCACGCGATAGAATCGGAGCACATTGCACTGACACATATCAAACTCTGACAAAGTTTGATCGCATGAGAGAATTGACGGCCGTACGACCCCGGCCTAACAGGGATAAAAGTGCCTTGTTCTGGCAATTGGCAGAAGTTCCCAAAGGTTGTACACTTTAGTATTCCACACAAAACTTAAAGGGAATCTGTCACCACTCTTTTGGCATATCATGTAAAAATATAATTCAATTCAGTGTCAGCACTGCATTATACAAGTACTTTTTATACCTCTCGACTCCCCACCAATTATACATAAATACCGTTTTTATTCCTCCCGCGGTGTATGTAAATATGCTCAGTCCGGTCCGATGGGCGTGGCTTATTGTCCATCTCCACCCCCTCTTCATCTTGCTGTACATATTCGTTTCTGTGAATATCACAGTTAGTGTACAGTTACCGCGCGTGTGCATTCAAATGGCCTCTCACGTGTGCGTAGTATGCTTTGCCCAACTGTGGGCAAAGCATAAAATCAGTACTGCGCATGCGCCGGCATATGCTATGTATAAGTATACTTCCGACCCATAGAACGCAATCGCGTATGCCAGCGCATGCGCAATACTGATATTCACAGAAACGAATACGTACAGCAAGACGATGAGGTGGGGGTGGAGACGGACAATAAGCAACACCCATCGGACCGGACCGAGCATATTTACATACACCGCAGGAGGAATAACACGGTATTTATGTATCATTGGTGGGGAGTCAATTTTAGTACACTAAATTGAATGATATTTTTACAGGATATGCAAAAAAGTGGTGACAGATTCCCTTTAATAGTAACAACAAGTATGCAGAATGAATAATTACACATAATGTGAATCCATCCTGACATTACAATATTTTTTTTCACTTTTCACTAATTTACTATATTGCAAATTTGAGAGTTCTAAAACATTTTAGGGGAATATCCCTACATGATTCTCTGCAAATTATTTTGACTTTGATTTTTACAAATTGCCATGTATTTAACCGTTTGCATTGCAGAGAGTAAAATCCATTATAAAAAAGGTGACAAATGAATAAATATTCTGTCAATATCCGAACAATTTTTTTCTCGCTGTATTTGGACGACAATTATTAAAATAACAGCACTATTGATCAGATTTTAACAAGGTGCAATTTTCCACCTGCAAATACAGATTCAGTGTATGTGTTGAATGTGAGTGTATGCTAAAATGTCCAGAGAACATTTTGAGTTTTGGATGCAGTTTTTTTTTTCTAGAGAAAATGTAAATGAGTTCACAAGAATAACCAACTGTCTGTAGTCTCCACAACACAGGAAATTGCCACAAAACTTCAAATATAAATTGGGACAAATGATAATTACAAGAAATTATTAGTTAACTAGAAAATGAAAAACTCTAAAGAGAATCCTCAAGTTAACTACAATATATGGCATTTTGTCAACAAAGTTTCTTCCAAAAACCCATTATTAACATATAAGGTCAGTAATCTTGCATTAAATTTTGCATGTATACTGCTTGTTATAAACCACTGAGTGTGAAGTCCCAAGACAGCATTGTTAGAAAAAGGATAAGCTTCAAACTAAATTCTCACTGCCACATGGAAAAGACATCAATGGGGATATTCTCAAGGAAACAGATGGAAAAGGAAAAGATTCCTGTGAATGCTGTTTAAGATTTACATTATCCTCCATGAACTTCCATGTAGTTCCCATGTTTATATAATTTATCACTATTTCCTTGCACCATTCAGATTAGGATGCTGGTATGAGCTAATGTCCTTGTTCTTAAATCTTACCCTGAACTACTGTCCTTTACAGGGAATCTTATATTAACACCAGGAAGAACTATGGAGCAGTCTCACATATTAGATTAACATTGCCTCTGACGTTTTCAATAGGAGTTTGGCATCCTTTCAACAACAAATAAATTATATTCTATACTATCTATAGGGTAGCTTTCTGAAGGAGTTTTCCCCACAAATTACATCTTTCACCTATCCACAGGATAGGTGATAAATGTCTGCTCAATAATGGCTCTGGTGCTGGTATACCAAAAAATCACTAGACTGGGGTCCAAATTTTAGGCTTCGATTTGCTATTGTCAATACCAAAGCATCGACATGGTTGCAAATGCGCACTGCTGCTTTTTTTTTCTGATAAAGAGAAATTGTCAAATTTATTAAAAAAACCCCCAGTGCTTTCAGACCTCAACTAATGGAAGGAAAACAAGTTCATGATCATTTAGAAACAACAATACTAATGTTTTAACTCAGGAAGAGTTCAGAAATCAATATTTTGTGGAATAACCATGATTTTTAATCACAGCTTTCATGTGTCCTGGCATGCTTTCCACCACTCTTTCACACTGCTTCTGGCGCAAAAATGTAAGCAGTTCTTCTTTGTTTGATGGCTTGTGACTATCCATCATCCTCTTGATTACATTCCAGAGGTTTTCAATGGGGTTCAGGTCTGGAGATTGGGCTGCCCATGACAGGGTTCTGATGTGATGGTCTTTTAATTTTTGTCAGAGCTGTATATAATTGTGATTCTGATATAATGTGTAAAAATTACATCATTAACAAATTATGTATAGAAATTGTAAACTATATTCCCCCCCACTTTCACATTTTCCTACATGCACATACTGTATGTATCCCTGATTCCACAGTATGATATTTCAATATTAATCATGTTTATATTTTTTTTAGTATATACAACTTTCTTATGATATTTTGTAAATGTATTTATTACCAATAGGTCTATTCCATGAACTTGCATTCACTCTCTGATTTCATTCAGACTCAGGTACGCATGCGCGGTTGTTCCTCCGACACGGATGCGCTAACAAGTGGCCAGTTCACGCGCTTGAACCTGCGCCATCTCCCCATGACGACCCGGCGCTCGAGGTTGAGGGGCTGCGAGTTGGTGATCATGGTGATCGCAGGTAAACAATGCATACACAGTTCATAGGGCCAGATGTGTTAGTTAGATGACATGATCATCATATGATTGCTCATGTGGTCAGCATGTCCCTAAATGGAGCTATACCTTTGGCTGTGAAATACCATCCACCATTGCCTGAACTTTATGTCAATCGCACACACCTCCAGAGCAGGACAGTGTGATTTGCTGGTTATTTCTTTAAAAATGGCATCTACCCCCTCCCCAAAACACGCCTCCTGATGACGCATTAGACAAAACGTGCGTTGGGGTGGTGGAGACGCTTTAAAAAGTAGAATTATTTTTCTGTAAGTACTTGCTTCCATACTTAACTATTTTATATAAACTGTAGGGGATTTTTTACCCCTAGTACTGCTTTATATGTACAGTAAATTGATAAGCTATGACAAGCATACTACCTTATGTAATTTGTACTCTATAGCATCTCCATTTAGTCTGTTCCAGCAGCTTCTTTGCTTCCTTTTTTAATTAGTGTCAATTTTAACATGTTTAATAAAAATCAATTTTTTTTTAAGAGTATATACTCCATGGTTATTTATTTAACAGCTTCTCGTGTCTAAATATACTATACAAGTTTGGTTACCCTAAGTTACATTTCTAGTGGGTTTTTCTGCTGTTTACTCTACAAGCCAAGTAGCATTTCTTCCCTTCCAAGCCCTCTCGTGTATTCAAAGAGTAGTTTTGTTCAGTACAAATTGATTAACAATTTTTTTCTGCATTTTCTCATTACAGCTTGTGAAAAAGCCAAGACTAAAACAACATTTTTGTTCAAAGAATGTGAATGCTGTTTTGATTACTTTGAGGGCTGCAGTTTTTAAAAAAGATACCACTTTTGGGGGGATTTCTGACAAATGTGCACCATAAAGTCACTTCAAAACTGAATAGATCTGCAGAAAATTTTGAAAATTTTGTTGAAAAAATAAAAAAAAATCTTGAGAAACATTTGACCCTTCTAACAACCTAACAAACTAAAAGGATGTTTCAAAGGTATGAACAAAAAATCCACTATGGAAATCAAAGTAGCACGCTACTTATTACCCACATTAAATGTCAAGTGGGCTAATCCTCATGCGGATCTGCTGTGCAATTTGCAGCCCAGCAACAGCATATATGTAATAATCGAGGATCAGCACAGCAGGACATACATAGTCATCAAGTAACATCTTTGGGGAAAAGGCAAAGCCTTAGCTATTAATAATGTGATTATACATTACAGAAAATATATTGGTTAAAAATATATTTACCTGACCAGACTTTTTTTCCTGCTGTGGCTGCAAAAGAACAAAACAAAAAGGGTTAATTTAATGAAAATAATGGAATTATCTAGTACACTTACGGTACTCATCCATAGATGCACTCACAATTCTTCAGTCGCTTGAGCTAAAATCTGTCTCAAAAACCAGTAAAAGCTAGGGAGCCTAGGATTACCCAAATAGAAAAAATACATATTTAGATATGTTTAAAATTACTAAAATACTGTCAATATGAAATATTAACAAATATCTCACTGTCAAGTGTCGATTCCAGTTTCATTTCTGGCTTAAAGGGCATCTGTCACTGCATTTGACCTATCTAAACTATTAATATGAGTACACAGGTTATAGAATGCTGAAAAGTCCTACCTGTATGCCTCATATCCAGGGGCGCCGCTATCATGGGGCAAGTTGAGCCCTTTGCTTCAGGTGGCAGTCCTCACTGAAAGACAGGGGGCGGCAGAGCGGCGGTCAGAACACCTGGTGCCGACTCTCCATAATCCCTGACATTTGCTGTCACTAGTGCGGTGCGCGTGCCCCTGCTCACAACCCATGGTGTGCAAGATCAGCTGGTCATCCCTGCACCCGCAGAGCAGCACACCACATATTGGCTGCTCTGTGCAAACAGGACCTGTGATGATGTCACAGGAGGGGAAGAGTCAGGGGTCATATGATCGGGACCTCCATGGATTGCAGACTCTGCTGTGCTGGTTGCAATGTGTGTATATGAGGTGTATGGAGCGGAGCAGTGTGTGTATGAGGTGTATGGAGCGGAGCTGTGTGTGTACGAGGTGTATGGAGTGGAGCTGAATGTGTATGAGGTGTATGGAGCGGAGCCGTGTGTGTATGAGGTGTATGGAGCGGCGCTGAATGTGTACGAGGTGTATGGAGCGGAGCCGTGTGTGTGTATGAGGTGTATGGAGCGGAGCTGAATGTGTACGAGCTGTATGGAGCAGAGCCGTGTGTGTATGAGGTGTATGGAGCAGAGCTGAATGTGTACGAGGTGTATGGAGTGGAGCCGTGTGTGTATGAGGTGTATGGAGCGGAGCTGAATGTGTACGAGGTGTATAGACCGGAGCTGTGTGTATGAGGTGTATGGAGCAGAGCTGAATGTGTACGAGGTGTATGGAGCGAAGCCGTGTGTGTACGAGGTGCATGGAGCGGAGCTGAATGTGTATGAGGTGTATAGAGCGGAGCTGTGTGTATGAGGTGTATGGAGCAGAGCTGAATGTGTACGAGGTGTATGGAGCAGAGCCGTGTGTGTACGAGGTGCATGGAGCTGAGTTGAATGTGTACGAGGTGTATAGAGCGGAGCTGTGTGTATGAGGTGTATGGAGCAGAGCTGAATGTGTACGAGGTGTATGGAGCAGAGCCGTGTGTGTACGAGGTGCATGGAGCGGAGCTGAATGTGTACGAGGTGTATGGAGTGGAGCTGAATGTGTACGAGGTGTACGGAGCGGAGCCGTGTGTGTACGAGGTGTATGGAGCGGAACCGTGTGTGTATGAGGTGTATGGAGCGGAGCTGAATGTGTACGAGGTGTATGGAGTGGAGCTGAATGTGTACGAGGTGTACGGAGCGGAGCCGTGTGTGTACGAGGTGTATGGAGCGGAGCCGTGTATGTATGAGGTGTATGGAGCGGAGCCGTGTGTGTATGAGGTGTATGGAGCGGAGCCGTGTGTGTATGAGGTGTATGGAGCGGAGCTGAATGTGTACGAGGTGTATGGAGCGGAGCCGTGTGTACGAGGTGTATGAAGCGGAGCTGTGTGTGTATGAGGTGTATGGAGCGGAGCTGAATGTGTAAGAGGTGTACGGAGCAGAGCCGGGTGTTTATGAGGTGTACAGAGCGGAGCTGCATGTGTATGAGGTGTACGGAGCGGAGCCGGGTGTGTATGAGGTGTATGGAGCGGAGCCAGGTGTTTATGAGGTGTATGGAGCGGAGCCAGGTGTGTGCGAGGTGTATGGAGCGGAGCCGCGTGTGTAGGAGTAACTATGTGTGGCCATTATACAGTATGGAGCATCATGTGGGCCCATTATACAGAATGGAGCATCATGTGTGACCATTATACAGTATGGAGCATTATATGTGGCCACCATACAGTATGGGGCACTGTGTGGCCATTATACAGTATGGAGCACTGTGTGGCCATTATACAGTATGGAGCATCATGTGTGGCCATTATACAGTATGGAGCATCATGTGTGGCCATTATACAGTATGGAGCATCATGTGGGGCTCATTATACTGTACTAGCTATTGAACCCGTTCTATGCCCAGGTGGCGAGCATTTATATTGGTATATGGTCTCCATCCTGGTATGTGTTGCTTTCATCCTGCGCCCTAATCTTAACATGTGCTGCTACCATCTTGCGCCCCCATCCTGCCATTTGCTGCTCCCATCCTGCGCCCCCATCCTGTCATGTGCTGCTCCCATCCTGCGCCCTAGTTCTGTCATGTGCTGCTCCCATCCTGCACCACCGTTCTTTAATTTGCTGCTGCCATCCATATGCCCCATACGCTGCTACCTAAAGGTTGATGGCCCCCATAAGATGCTCCATAGTATATGCCTCATATGCTGCTCCATTATGGTTGATGGCCTTATTTTCCACCATAGTATGCAAATAAAATGTTAAAAAAACAGACAATGTGATTTTCTGGATTTTTTTTTCTCAGTTTGTCTCCCATAGTTGAGGTCTACCTATGATGTAAATTACAGACGCCTCTCATCTTTTTAAGTGGTGGAACTTGCACTATTGCTGACTGACTAAATACATTTTTGCCCCACTGTACTTACCTACCGCTGTCTGTCCCCGGCGCTCTGCTTCTCTGCACTCCTCCTGCACTGGCTGTGAGCACAGCGGCCGGAAAGCAGAGCGGTGACGTCACCGCTCTGCTTTCCGGCTGACCGACGCTCACAGCCAGTGCAGGAGGAGTGCAGAGAAGCACAGCGCCGGGGACAGACAGCGGTAGGTAAGTATGTAGTGTTTGTTTTTTTTACTTTTACGCTGGTAACCAGGGTAAACATCGGGTTACTAAGCGCGGCACTGCGCTTAGTAACCCGATGTTTACCCTGGTTACCAGTGAAGACATCGCTGGATCGGTGTCACACACGCCGATCCAGCGATGTCTGCAGGGAGTCCAGCGACGAAATAAAGTTCTGGACTTTCCTCAGCGACCAACCATCTCCCAGCAGGGGCCTGATCGTTGGTCGCTGTCCCACAGAACGATTTCCTTAACGATATCGTTGCTACGTCACAAAAAGCAACGATATCGTTAACGATATCGTTATGTGTGAAGGTACCTTAAGTCTGTAATAGTGACTGTACATTGAGTGGTTTAAGCTTTGCTTATTGATGTGTGCTTATATGCTAATAGTGCTACTTAATCCCATCACCATTGTTTGCCATATCTTGATGTTGGACTGAAAGACCCTGGGTAATTCTAAAAATAGCTTACATACCTTGGGTATAAATTGACTCAGAGATCACATCCTGGCAGTCTGAAGTAATACAGAGCTACCAGCCGGACATTCTGCAAACTACACTACAGACAGAAAAAAGGACTGCAGCCAATTCATCATGGCACCATCACGAGGGACACTGGTCTAGGATTCTATAGGATACAACCTAGGGGTTTTCGGCTCCGGTTGGAAGGACACAGATCTGATCCAGTGACCATCTCTGCACCATGGATATGTTTGGTGAAAACCAGGGTTGGGTCCCGCTGGTCGCCTGGTTCCATGGAGCTGGTCCGATAAGACAGGTGGTGACTCTCGTGTCAACTGGCTCTGAACCTTGTATGGACTCTATGGACAGTTCTTGGTCATCTCCCTAGGCTTGTCGTTACCCCTTCTCTGTGCGTTCATCCACAGATGGAGTAGCGACCCTGGGACCTCTGACATCGTGTCATACTGGAAACACGTGGAGACGCCGTGATATTTTATATGCGCCCATGTACCCATACAATTCCAGGCATGTTGGGAATGCTCCGTTTGCTATTGTGTGCTATGGCTCAATAAAGTATGGCCGCCCTGTTTTACCTTAACCCTGTATTGTCTGTGTAGTGTATTGCCCACTGGGAGATAGAGCGGGCGTTCAGTGGTATGAGCCGTGGTCCATGCAGTCTTGCTAAAGACAGCTGGGCCACCGGACAAGAGCACCCACTGACCCCGCTTCTCCGTAACAGATGCTCCATAGTATATGCCTCATATGCTGCTCCATTATGGTTGATGGCCCCCATAAGATGCTCCATAGTATATGCCCCGTATGCTGCTCCATTATGGTTGATGCCCCCCATAAGGTGCTCCATAGTATATGCCCCGTATGCTGCTCCATTATGGTTGATGGCCCCCATAAGATGCTCCATAGTATATGCCCCGTATGCTGCTCCATTATGGTTGATGGCCCCCATAAGATGCTTCATAGTATATGCCCCGTATACTGCTCCATAAATGTTGATGGCCCCCATAAGATGCTCCATAGTATTATATGCCCCGTATGCTGCTGCAATATATATATAAAAAAATAACATACTCACCTATCGTCGCTGGGCGCCGAGTGCTGGGGGGCCTGAGCAGGTGGGGACACCGGCGCGCTGTGGGGGTCAGGTGCCGGAGTCGCCGCTAGCTCAGGCCCCCGACACTTGCTATATTCACCTGTCCCGTTCCAGCGCTGCGCGCCGCTCCATCTTCCAGGTCCTCTGCTTGTGACTGTTCAGTCAGAGGGCGGCACGCATTAAGCGCATCATCGCGCCCTCTGAACTGAACGTCACAGGCAGAGGACCCGGAAGATGGAGCGGCGAGCAGCGCTGGAACGAGACAGGTGAATATAGTATACTCACCCTCCGTCCCTGCTTCTCCGTTGGAGATCGCGGTGTGCGTTCAGTGCTTACGCATACCGCAATCTCCTGGGCTGCGTCACTCTGTGGGGTCCAGACTGGGCAGGCGCTTGCACAGTCTATAAAGGCTTCGGACAGAGTGACGCTCCCAGCGTTATATTATAGATGGAGCAATATATGGGGCTTATTATACTGTATGGAGCAATATATGGGGCATGTTATTCTGTATGGGGCACTATGCGGTGCCCACAATACTGTATGGAGCAATATATGGGGCTCATTATACTGTATGGAGCAATATACGGGGCATATTATTCTGTAAGGAGCGCTGTGGTGCCCAGAATACTGTATGGAGGACTATACTGTCTGATTTATGACCTATTGTAGAATGTACAATAGTTATCACTCATGTAATGTATGGGGGGACTGTATATGAGATGGGAGCCCTATAGGGGGGGCGCCGTTTTGAAGTTTGCCTCAGGCAGCAGTGTGGCTAGGTTCACCCCTGCTCATATCAGATGCCTTGTTGCGTTCAAAACCGTATGTGCTTTCTTGTCTCCTAACCATGGCTCATTAAGAGATGAAACATTGACTTACAGGTTAATCAACTTATGGAGAAGCTAAAACCTGCCAACAGTTTTCTAGTATGAATGCATTAAAAATATGTTTAGGCCAAAAGAGATTATATATATATATATATATATACACAGTACAGACCAAAAGTTTGGACACACCTTCTCATTTAAAGATTTTTCTGTATTTTCATGACTATGAAAATTGTAAATTCACACTGAAGGCATCAAAACTATGAATTAACACATGTGGAATTATATACTTAACAAAAAAGTGTGAAACAACTGAAAAGAAGTCTTATATTCTAGGTTCTCCAAAGTAGCCACCTTTTGCTTTGATGACTGCTTTGCACGCTCTTGGCATTCTCTTGATGAGCTTCAAGAGGTAGTCACCGGGAATGGTTATCACTTCACAGGTGTGCCCTGTCAGGTTTAATAAGTGAGATTTCTTGCCTCATAAATGGGGTTGGGAGCATCAGTTGTGTTGTGCAGAAGTCTGATGGATACACAGCTGATAGTCCTGCTGAATAGACTGTTAGAATTTGTATTATGGCAAGAGAAAAGCAGCTAAGTAAAGAAAAAACGAGTGGCCATCATTACTTTAAGAAATTAAGGTCAGTCAGTCCGAAAAATTGGGAAAACATTGAAAGTGTCCCCAAGTGCAGTTGCAAAAACCATCAAGCGCTACAAAGAAACTGGCTCACATGAAGACCGCCCCAGGAAAGGAAGACCAAGAGTCACCTTTGCTTCTGAAGATAAGTTTGTCCGAGTCACCAGCCTCAGAAATCGCAGGTTAACAGCAGCTCAGATTAGAGACCATGTCAATGCCACACAGAGTTCTAGCAGCAGACACATCTCTACAACAACTGTTAAGAGGAGACTTTGTGCAACAGGTCTTCATGGTAAAATAGCTGCTAGGAAACCACTGCTAAGGACAGGCAACAAGCAGAAGAGACTTGTTTGGGCTAAAGAACACAAGGAATGGACATTAGACCAGTGGACATCTGTGCTTTGGTCTGATGAGTCCATATTTGAGATCTTTGGTTCCAACCACCGTGTCTTTGTGCGACGCAGAAAAGGTGATGGACTCTACATGCCTGGTTCTCACCATAAAGCATGGAGGAGGAGGTGTGATGGTGTGGGGGTGCTTTGCTGGCGACACTGTTGGGGATTTATTCAAAATTGAAGGCATTCTGAACCAGCATGGCTACCACTGCATCTTGCAGTGTCATGCTATTCCATCCGGTTTGCGTTTAGTTGGACCATCATTTATTTTTCAACAGGACAATGACCCCAAACACACTTCCAGGCTGTGTAAGGGCTATTTGACCAAGAAGGAGAGTGATGGGGTGCTACGCCAGACCTGAACCCAATCGAGATGGTTTGGGGTGAGCTGGACCGCAGAGTGAAGGCAAAAGGGCCAACAAGTGCTAAGCATCTCTGGGAACTCCTTCAAGATTGTTGGAAGACCATTTCCAGTGACTACCTCTTGAAGCTCATCAAGAGAATGCCAAAAGTGTGCAAAGCAGTCATCAAAGCAAAAGGTGGCTACTTTGAAGAACCTAGAATATAAGACATATTTTCAGTTTCACATTTTTTGCTAAGTATATAATTCCACATGTGTTAATTCATAGTTTTGATGCCTTCAGTGTTAATTTACAATTTTCATAGTCATGAAAATACAGAGAAATCTTTAAATGAGAAGGTGTGTCCAAACTTTTGGTCTGTACTGTATATATATATATATATATATATATATATATATATATATATATATATATATATATATATATATATACGCACACATTATATATATATATATCTATATACATATATATATATATATATGTATATATATATATATATATATATATATATATATACATATATATATATATATATATATATACACACATATATACAGTATAGACCAAAAGTTTGGACACACCTCATTTAAAGATTTTTCTGTATTTTATTTTCATGACTATGAAAATTGTACATTCACACTGAAGGCATCAAAACTATGAATTAACACATGTGGAATTATATACTTAACAAAAAAGTTTGAAACAACTGAAATTATGTCTTATATTCTAGGTTCTTCAAAGTAGCCACCTTTTGCTTTGATTACTGCTTTGCATTCTCCTGATGATCTTCAAGAGGTAGTCACCGGGAATCGTATTCCAACAATCTTGAAGGACTTCCCAGAGATGCTTAGCACTTGTTGGCCCTATTGCCTTCATTCTGCGGTCCAGCTCACCCCAAACCATCTCGATTGGGTTCAGGTCTGGTGGTCATCTGGCGTAGCACCCTATCACTCTCCTTCTTGGTCAAATAGCCCTTATATAGCCTGGAGGTGTGTTTGGGGTCATTGTCCTGTTGAAAAATAAATGATGGTCCAACTAAACGCAAACCGGATGGAATAGCATGCCGCTGCAAGATGCTGTGGTAGCCATGCTGGTTCAGTATGCCTTCAATTTTGATTAAATCCCCAACAGCGGCACCAGCAAAGCACCCCCATGTCATCACACCTCCTCCTCCATGATTCATGGTGGGAACCAGGCATGTAGAGTCCATCCATTCACCTTTTCTGCGTCGCACAAAGACACGGTGGTTGGAAGCAAAGATCTCAAATTTGGACTCATCAGACCAAAGCACAGATTTCCACTGGTCTAATGTCCATTCCTTGTGTTCTTTAGCCCAAACAAGTCTCTTCTGCTTGTTGCCTGTCCTTAGCAGTGGTTTCCTAGCAGCTATTTTACCATGAATCGAATCTGAGTTGCTGTTAACCTGTGGTTTCTGAGGCTGGTGACTCGGATAAACTTATCCTCAGAAGCAGAGGTGACTCTTGGTCTTCCTTTCCTGGGGCGGTCTTCATGTGCGCCAGTTTCTTTGTAGAGCTTGATGGTTTTTGCCACTGCACTTGGGACACTTTCAAAGTTTGCCCAATTTTTCGGACTGACTGACCTTCATTTCTTAAAGTAATGATGGCCACTCGTTTTTCTTTACTTAGATGCTTTTTTTCTTGCCATAATACAAAATTCTAACAGTCTATTCAGTAGGACTATCAGCTTTGTATCCACAACACAACTGGTGGTCCCCACCCCATTTATAAGGCAAGAAATCCCACTTATTAAACCTGACAGGGCACACCTGTGAATTGAAAACCACTCCCGGTGACTACCTTGAACTTCAAGAGCATGACAAGATTTTGCAAAGCAGTCATCAAAGTAAAAGGTGGCTACTCTGAAGAACCTAGAATATAAGACATAATTTCAGTTGTTTCACAATTTTTTGTTAAGTATATAATTCCACATGTGTTAATTCATAGTTTTGATGCCTTCAGTGTGAATGTACAATTTCCATAGTCATGAAAATACAGAAGAATCTTTAAATGAGAGGATGTTTCCAAACTTTTGGTCTGCACTGTATATATATTTATATATATACACACACACACACACACACACATTTTGGGCTTTTTTAAAATACTTGTGACAAAAAATGTTGAGACTGACACAAATTTTCAGTTTCACAAAGTTTGCTGCCTCAGTATTTTAGTTAGATGTTTCTATGGTTACTGAAATATAATTATAAGTATTTCATAATTTTTCAAAACGTTGTTGACTAATACATCAAATGTATGCAAAGATTCAAAATATTTATTTTATTTTTCAGGACTTCTGCAATTTCCCCTGCCATGCTGGATATCAGCTTCTGAGCCAAATTGTGGATGAGGTCAACCCATTCTTGCCTAATCAGTGCTTGCAGTTTATCACAATTTCTGTATTTCTGTTTGTCCACCTGCTTTTTGAGTATACACAAGTTCTCAAAGACATTGAGATCTGGGGAGTTTCTGGGCCACAGATCCAAAAATCCAATGTTTTGCTCACCGAGTTCTTAGTTAACACTTTTGCCTTGTGACACGGGGCTCGATCATGCTGGATCAGCATTTTTCATACCAAAATTGCTCCTGAAATGATGGAAGAAGTTGCTCTTCTTTATCCAAGACAGTGTTCTTAGGCAAAATTGTAAGTGAGCCCACTCCCCTGGATAAAAAGCAACCACACACATTAATGGTATCAGGATTAGATGTCTGAAACAGTCTAAAGGGTCTTCATCAGAGAAAATAACTTGATTTCAAGCACCAGACCTCTTTTTAAGGCAACCAGTCTGCTCTTATAATTCAATCACCATCATAAAGTGATATAAATGACTTTGTCCTTGTTAACATTTTCCACTGAGCCAAAGTGAAGATCACTAAATTGCTGTAAGTATGTAATTTTTTGGCTAGGCTGAAAATAAGTGGAAATTATGTTTTAGGGTACAAGTTAATTTTCATGTCAAGAAACTTTCCCACGGTGCTCACGCTGACGTCAGAAAGGTGAAGTGAGTAATTGGCTATGAACTTATAATAGTAAGTTGGCTAATAGTAATTAGAAACCCTTTCCCTTGTTTATCCCACTCTTTTTTACAAGGTCCTTGACGGCAGAGACAACTGGAAAAACTCGCCTTTTTTTTGACCCAGACCTGAAAACATGATATCCTGTGCAGACTTTACAGCTCTCGTGTCTGGACACCCCATAGTGTTCCTGACGGATCTTACGAAGTTATCTATACTTTCTACAGGAAAACATGCTCCGCCTTCATCTTCAGACGAGCTGGGAGATGATCCTGAAGTATTGGAAGACCGGATGAGGCCCTCTTCGGACTCCGTACTAGAGGCAGGGGAGAGACGCTTAGTTCCACGTTTCTCTAGGGATTTTGATCCGAGAGACTGGATCTCCTGTCGTATCATGGCCCTAATATTCGTGGTTGTTACAGCATCCTCGTCTTGCAAAGTCTGCTTTATACAGTCCTGACATAACCTCTTGGGGTACGTGTCAGGCAGGGGTTGCAAACATAGAGCACATTGTTTGTGCTTAGTTTTATTGGACTTTTTAGCCTAAGGGGAGAGCAGAGAAGGAAGGGATCAGCTTATAGGTAGAGGATCATGAAACACTCACCCAGTGAAGCTAACGCCATACCGGTCTTGGAGGTGGAGACTTTGTGTGGGGAATAAGTAGATCTGAATCTATACTTCTTGTCTTGCTCCTGTGAGTATCAGCTCCTGCCATGGAGCGATCACTCTTCTTTGCAGATTTAGCACTGCTCATGTCAGCGCTCTCATCCACCGCTGGTGGAAGCTCGTTATGTGCCGGGGACAGCATAGTGAGCGATTAGCGCTGTGCCCCGGCCTGTATTTGAAAAGCGCGGTCATTAGAACGCCGCCTGCCGCGAACCTGAAGTGTACCCATCCACTTCCGGTTCAGTGAATCAGCGCGGACTTAGCCGCGTGATGCTGCCGCCGCCGCTCCTATGGACACTCATGCCGCAGCGCCGCTGGAGAGCGGCCGATCCTCCACACTTGCCTCCTCCATAGGCCGGACTTCAGTCGCCCGGAACCTGCTGGATGGTGCCCAGACGAGGGGGGAGGATGCATGCAGAGCTTCCCCCGACGCTGCCGCTGACACCGCAGCCCCTGCTGTTCCCTCGGATACCACACAGGCGGGTGCATGGGTCAGGTAACCTGGAGGTGCTCCAACCACCTCCCTCCATGTAGGTGTTCCAGGATTTCCGATAGGAACAGGAAACCAACTGAGGAGGAGAGGGGGGCCGCACTTTTTGTCTCTGTAGGTTTCCTGTTCCTATGGGCGGGTCCCTCTCTCATAGTGGGTGCTGTCGTGGCAAACGGATCCTGCAAATGTGCCTGCAGGATGCGTTTTTTGCCCATAGACTTGTATTGCCAACGGATCGTGACGGATGGCCACACGTCGCGTCCGTCGTGCACTGGATCAGTTGTGTTTTGGCGGACCGTCGGCACAAAAAACGTTCAGTGTAACGTTTTTTGTACGTGGCGTCCGCCATTTCTGACCGCGCATGCGTGGCCGTAACTCCGTCCCCTCCTCCCCAGGACATAGATTGGGCAGCGGATGTGTTGAAAAACTACATCCGCTGCCCACGTTGTGCACAATTTTCACAACGTGCGTCGGTATGTCGGGCCGACGCATTGCGACGGCCCCGTACCGACGTAAGTGTGAAAGAAGCCTAACCCTAAATTTAGCCCCAACCCTAACCCTAAATTTAGCCCCAACCCTAACCCTAAATTTAGCCCCAACCCTAACCCTAGCCCTAACTCTAATTTTAGCCCCAACTGCTCTTCTCCTGCCGGCCAGCAGATGGCGAGAGATGGTGGGCGCACTGCGCATGCGCCCGCCATTTTTTTTTGCCAAGAAGATGCCAGCGGCCAGGAGGAGCAGCAGGAGGACCCAGGGACACTGGTGAGTATAATAGGGTCCCTGAATCCCCCTATTTCTCTGTCCTCTGATGTGCGATCACATCAGAGGACATAGAATTACACTTTGCTTTTTTTTTTTTTGCGGTCGCCGGTAAACAGTTAATTACCGGCGATCGCAAAACACCGATCATGTTATTTGGGGTCTCGGCTACCCCCGGAAGCCGAGACCCCAAAGATTCTGCCGGTGCCGGCCGGCGGGCGCACTGCGCATGCGCCCGCCATTTTGGAGATGGCGGCGCCCATCGGGAGCCATGAGGAGCACCGGGGGAGACCGGTAAGTATTGGGGGGCTACCTGGGACCCCATTTCTCTGTCCTCTGATGTGCGATCACATCGGAGGACAGAGAAATTAAAAAGAAATCGCGGGGTTTTTTTTGCGATCGCCGGTAAACGGTTAATTACCGGCGATCGCAAATGCGGGGTCAGTAAAACCCCCCCCGAATCATGTTCTCTGGGGTCTCAGCTACCCCCGGCAGCCGAGACCCCGGAGAAAATCTGACTCTGGGGGGTGCTATTTACTTTTTCCACAGCGCCGTTAATTAACGGCGCTGTGGTTTAAGTACCCTTAGCGGCCGCCGTTAAAAGGCGTATCAGCGGTCGTTAAGGGGTTAAAAGACAATGTTTCATCTATCCAACTGCAATATTATTGATAAATATGCTGCACTGTTTACATTGTATTCCAATATGAGTACTCTCATAGAATATCTGGTAATCTATTCACATGACTGTGAAAATAAACTGGAAATAAATCTCAATGAAAATGGAATAAAAATTGAATAAATGCAAAAATCCAGGGTACCGAATAAACACAAAAACTCATACACAATTATTTCCCAGTTAAATATTTTAACTAAATGACTATTGTTAAAATCCCAAAACAACATTCTCTTTTGCATTGTGATATTAATCACACCTGGAATGATGTTAAAACCACATCAAACATAGAAAATCTTTTAGCCTGACTGATTCGTACTCCTCACTAAATCACTGTGCATCGCTTGGCTTGAGGTCAGGAACTCATGTGACTTTGCCACAGTGGAACTCCATGAAAGAGCTGCCAGCTTTACCAAATGTTCCATGAATTACTTTCTGACACTTCAATGAGGGGAAAGACAAAGTCTGAAAATGGGCCAGCTTTGGCAAATTGCCTAGCATGTGTCAGAGTAATTCTGAAACCTGCCCCTCTAGAAAAAAAGAAATTAACTCCATGCTCCTCAGACAACCGTACAAACAGACCCTTGAAAGTTTCAGTGCTTGTCAGGGTTATAACCGTGTGCATGTTTTTCCAGCTTGTGACACCCAGTGGCTCCAGACACTACATGGAGGGCTTTTCTTCATGTGTTTTTAGATTTATGAATGGTAGGCGCTCTTGAACTTCTAGCACATTCACACACTCAGAAAATGAACCTTCGCTTAACTGGAAAGAAAGGCAGCCAACTATTTTATTTGTCTACAATATATAAGGCATGTATTTAATGTGTACTGATTTTCTTTCCATTGAACACTTGTAACATAGGGTCCATGAGTAAGTGCAAAAACATCAATGTTTTTGGAGAAACAAAGGCAAGGTACTGCAGAATGTGAAACCCATATATTTTTGCAATTTTCCCAAGTTTAAACCATAATGTCTTTGTGTCCTCTCAGGAGCATGGATGATAGTATTAGTACAGTTTAATTAGATTAGTAATAGGTTTTAAAGTAAACAATGCCCTAGGAATGTATTACCCTACCCATGTGTAAAAAATTAACAATGCACTATCAACTCAGTGCCCTACCATTGTGTAAAAGTAAACAATGCCCTACCAACTCAATGCCCTACCATTGTGTAAAAGTAAACAATGCCCTACCAACTCAGTGCCCTACCATTGTGTAAAAGTAAACAATGCCCTACCAACTCAGTGCACTACCATTGTGTAAAAGTAAACAATGCCCTACCAACTCAGTGCCCTACCAATGTGTAAAAATAAACAATGCCCTACCAACTCAGTGCACTACCAATGTAAAAAAATAAACAATGCCCTACCAACTCAGTGCACTACCAATGTAAAAAAATAAACAATGCCCTACCAACTCAGTGCACTCCTTCATTTTTCTGCTATCTAAACTGGGCAAGTATTGGACTGTTTGCCTGGGAGGCCTGGAACCTGCCAGAATTTATTGTGCTGTTCCATTATTTCTGATATATATATATATATATATATATATATATATATATATATATATATATATATATATATATATATATATATATATATATATATATATATATATATTCTGTGTAAATTGTTTATTCTATAAACTTCTGACAACGTGTCTCCGAATTTACAAGCAATACATTTTGTATTTTTTTTCTGACAAAGAAAAATGGTCAAAATAAAAAAAACAAAAAAACAGTGCTTTCAGACCTTAAATAGTGCAAAGAAAACACGTTTATAATCATTTAGAAACAACAATACTAATGTTTTTCCTCAGGAAGAGTTCAGAAATCAATATTTTGTGGAATAACCATGATTTTTAATCACAGCTTTCATGCGTCTTGGCATGCTTTCCACCAGTCTTTCACACTGCTTCTGGCGCAAAAATGTAAGCAGTTCTTTGTTTGATAGTTTCTGATTATCAATCATCCTCTTGATTACATTCTATCGGTTTTCAATGGGGCTCAGGCCTGGAGATTGGGCTGGCCATGACAGGGTTTTGATGTAGTGGTCTCTTAAAGGGACACTGTCACCTGAATTTGGAGGGAACAATCTTCAGCCATGGAGGCGGGGTTTTGGGTTTTTTGATTCACCCTTTCCTTACCCGCTGGCTGCATGCTGGCTGCAATATTGGATTGAAGTTCATTCTCTGTCCTCCGTAGTACATGCCTGCACAAGGCAATCTTACCTTGCGCAGGCGTGTACTATGGAGGACAGAGAATGAACTTCAATCCAATATTGCAGCCAGCATGCAGCCAGCAGGTAAGGAAAGGGTGAATCAAAAACCCCAAAACCCCGCCTCCATGGCTGAAGATTGTTCCCTCCAAATTCAGGTGACAGAGTCCCTTTAAGTTTTGAAGGAAATAATTATTTGATCCCTTGCTGATTTTGTAAGTTTGCCCACTGACAAAGACATGAACAGTCTCTAATTTTAAGGGTAGGTTAATTTTAACATTGAGAGATAGAACATCAAAAATAAAGTCACATTGTAAAAATTATATAAATGTATTTGCATTTTGCAGTAAGAAATAAGTATTTGATCCCCTACCAACCATTAAAAGTTCTGGCTTCTACAGACCAGTTAAACGCTCCTAATGAACTCGTTACCTGCATTAAAGACAGCTGTCACCTTTATTATTATTATAGCGCCATTTATTCCATGGCACTTTACATGTGAGGAGGGGTATACATAATAAAAACAAGTACAGCAATCTTAAACGATACAAGTCACGACTGGTACATGAGGAGAGAGGACCCTGCCCGCGAGGACTCACAATCTACAAGAGATGGGTGAGGATACAGTAGGCACGGATAGAGCTGGTTGTGCAGCGGTTTGGTCGATCGGTGGTTACTGCAGGTTGTAGACTTTTCAGAAAAGATAGGTCTTCAGGTTCTTTTTGAAGGTTTCCATGGTTTATAAAAGACTCCTGTCCACAGACTCAATTAATCAGTCAGACTCTAAGTTCTACAACATGGGCAAAACCAAAGAGCTTTATAAGGATGTCAAGGACAAGATCATATTTTTGCAATTTTCCCAAGTTTGCCACGATAGCAGCTACTACTCAGGCTGCATCCACCCCAAGTAGAAGATACCTATCTGACTGCCATTCAAACTATTGGCATTTTCTGCCACTTAATCCTACATATTTGGTATAACCTTCCATTATACCACATCCCTTTGTACATAACTGATGAAGGTCTCCTGTTGGGACCGAAACATTTGATACACATTGGGATTGAATAAAATCACTTTCATCTTATCGCAAAGTTGAGTGCCGGGTTCTGCTTTATATGTGATTACGGTTTGGGAACCTACCCGAGCACCCTTTTGTCGCTGTGCACATGCCTATTTAACAAAATGCATGCAAAAGCATGCTTACGCCTGCACATCATCTTGCGCTTGACGCAAACCAAAATGCTGCGTGTGCATGCGTTTAAATGAGTTTGCAATTTTTATTCGCATGGTCGGGGGCGATGATATCATTTTCTGGACATGCGCAGTCTAAAGTAGGCATGCGTACGCATGTCCTTGCGTACCAATACGTTCCCATAGACAGTAATGCGTTTTTTGGATGCAATTATACGCAAGGGGACGACTGCGAGAAATTTGACGCCCTGCCGCACACCGCTGAACGACGCATTTGTACGCATCCGCAAGCGAATGCATGCAAAAACATGTCACTGCATTAATGTTAAAGATATGTACGCATAACGCATGCGGACCGTATGCTGCGCTAACAGACGCAAATGTGACCCCGGTCTTAGAGATGATCTGCAAAGAGGAGTGGACCAAAATTCCTCCTGACAATTGCACATACCTCATCATCATCTACAAAAAAGTCTGACTGCTGTGCTTGCCAACAATGATTTTGCCACTTAAGGTACCGTCACACTAAACGAAATCGCTAGCGATCCGTGACGTTGCAGCGTCCTGGCTAGCGATATCGTTCAGTTTGACACACAGCAGCGATCAGAATCCTGCTGTGATGTTGTGGGTCGCTGCAGAAAGTCCAGCAGTTTATTTCGTCGCTGGACTTCCTGCTGACATCGCTGAATCGGCGTGTGTGACACCGATTCAGCGATGTCTTCGCTGGTAACCAGGGCAAACATCGGGTTACTAAGCGCAGGGCCGCGCTTAGTAACCCAATGTTTACCCTGGTTACCATCCTAAAAGTAAAAAAAACAAATGCTTCATACTTACCTTCCGCTGTCTGTCCCCGGCGCTGTGCTTTCCTGCACTCACTGTGAGCACAGCGGCCGGAAAGCAGAGCGGTGACGTCACCACTCTGCTTTCCGGCCGCTGTGCTCACAGCCAGTACAGAGAAGCAGAGCGCCGGGGACAGACAGCGGAAGGTAAGTATGAAGCGTTTGTTTTTTTTACTTTTAGGATGGAAACCAGGGTAAACATCGGGTTACTAAGCGCGGCCCTGCGCTTAGTAACCCGATGTTTACCCTGGTTACTGGCATCGTTGGTCGCTGGAGAGCGGTCTGTGTGACAGCTCTCCAGCGACCAAACAGCGACGCTGCAGCGATCCGAATCGTTGTCGGTATCACTGCAGCGTCGCTTAGTGTGACGGTACCTTAAGTATTAAGACTTGTTTGCCAAAGGGATCAAATACTTATCTCTCTCTGCAAAATGCAAACAAATCCATACAATCTATACAATGTGATTTCCTGGATTCTATCTTCGATATGCTATCTCTCAATGTCAAAACCAACCCACCCCCAAAACCACAGACTGCTCATGTCTCTGTCAGTGGGCAAACCCACAAAATAAGCAAGGGATCAAATAATCAAATAACCATTTCCTACACTGTGTTCGGGTGGGTTCACTTCACATTTAGTATGTTCGGCAGGAAAGATTACAACAAACAAGCTAAATGTATTGAAAGGGTCATATTTGTAAGGCGGGTCTAAGAGTGTAATTAATATTCAATTATAGATTAACAAAAATTTATAATAGCATAATAGACTGCGCTATTCGCTACATTAGTATTTAGCAAAAAATGTATACAGGTTTTATATAGTGGGACGGATACCACTATATGGCATCTGTTTATCCTATATATGAAAGCAAATCCAATAGAGGTCATTAGCGTGATGTCAAGAGGATGATAAAGAGATAGTAAAATGTAAATAATCTATAATATTTTTCTACTCATTGCAGTAGCATACATACATTAAACACATACAAACACAGATTTTATGCATAAACATACACTCAGACATATACACAGACTCACACCTGCAAATAACCTATGTTGAATCTTTCACTGCTTACTTGGCAAGTACTGCTTCCCTCCCTCTCCCACCACCCATGGAAGGAGAGCTGAAGAGGGATTGGGAGGATAATGCAACCGATAACCAAATGGGACTGTAAGCAATTGCCTCTTTTGCTCTGCTGTTTATCTCTACTGACTGCTTCCATGATTATTGCTGCCCACCTCCCTTTGTTGACCCGTCATTGGGGGGAAAGCTGGGTTGACTTTTCAGAACTATGGTGGATGTATTGTTTTACACTGTAAGACCAGTTTCACATGGTTTATGTACACCGAAAAACGTCTCCACATCTGGCCTCGCTGCTTCATGTATGTGTATGAAACAGTAGGCACACGTCAGGCCAGGCCTTCTGATCGAGTATAGTCCCTGTACAAAAAACCAGGTGAAACCGGCCATGATAATGATGTGCTACCTTCAATTATTCTTTTTTTTTTCGTTTTAGAAGGAGACCGATCCATTGGCCCAATTATCAATTAGCGTTGCAGATTGCTGAAGCCATAGTTCCAAAATACAAAATAATTGAAAGGGTTGTGTTGGGTCATTCTAATTAATACAGCATGTACGCTTGGACTGGCCAACAGAGCAGGTGAATCCCCCAGTGTGTCATCTCTCTGAAATATGTGATTCAGATGGAACCCCCGGTGGAAGAATTCCTATAATAAGCAGATGGGACACTTTGGACTATGCCTGGCCTATGATCTGGTGGTGTCTGTCTTAACGTATGCTAAAAAGTACGGTCAACCACAATTTTGTGCACATCTTAAACGCCGAATACTGCCAAAGAGAAGCCACACAGAGGCCAGAGTATCTGTAATGCCTTGTGAGTGGATCCCTTGAGGGTTTCATCCGGATCATGTATTTTGTAGATGTAGATAGAAACCCCAATGTAAGTGCTCAGTGTAGAGCACAAGAAAAATGTGAACTGATCTAAAATGTTCTGTATCCCAAAATACCACCAATGCAAGCTTTGCTCAACCCACAAAAAAAAAAAGAGTCCGCACTCAGGTCCATCATCTGTTAAAAGAAATATAGTGAGTGTCTAAATTACTGGAAGTACGAATGTGCCGGAAAAGTTCAAAGAGCCCAGCACCACCTGCGCACTGCAGTACTTTGCTCTGCCCTCAACAGGGCAGAGAAGTACGCCTGCGCAGGAGCGCGATGCCGGGGAGCCTGTGTGGATGATGCAGGGTCACGTCATCCACAAGAAGCAAGTAGGAGGGTGACAATCATAAGATAGGAGGCGCAAAAACAAAATCAGCGACATCCATCGGACCGGATCAGACCGCCCTGCCTGTGAGTATAATTAAACTTATTTCTCAGTACTTCGAGTTCAGGTTGAGGGCTTATCAACAGCATTATAGAATGCTGTATATAAGTCCTGAAAGGTGATGGCTGCAAAAACTGCTGACAGGTTCCCTTTAAGATAAACAATTTAATGGGATTGCTTCTTTAATAAAGCTAGTAAGAACTAAATATGGTTTGGTAGTGAATTGCCACCAATTTAAAGTCTAGGTTTTGACCACCATGTTTTCACATTTGAAACATGAAAATAAATGTGTTTCATCTGTAAGAAACATACAGCTAAAAACCACATTCAAAAATTTGACAACTTGTGATTTTGATGCTTTGACTGCACAGTCTTATGTGAATGTATACCAACATAGCACTGTACAGTCATGGCCAGAAGTTTTGAGAATGACACCAAAATTATATTTTCACATCATCTGCTGCCCTCTGGTTTTTTATTAGTGTTTGTCTGATGTTTATATCACATACAGAAATATAATTGCAATCATATTATGAGTACCAATAGGTTATATTGACAGTTAGAATGAGTTAATGCAGCAAGTCAATATTTGCAGTGTTGACCCTTCTTCTTCAAGACCTCTGCAATTCTCCCTGGCATGCTCTCAACCAACTTCTGGACCAAATCCTGACTGACAGCAGTCCATTCTTGCATAATCAATGCTTGCATTTTGCCAGAATTTGTTGGTTTTTGTTTGTCCAGCCGTCTCTTGATGATTGACCACAAGTTCTCAATGGGATTAAGATCTGGGGAGTTTCTAGGCCATGGACCCAAAATTTCTATGTTTTGTTCCATGAGCCATTTAGTTATCACCTTTGCTTTATGGCAAGGTGCTCCATCATGCTGGAAAAAAGCATTGTTGGGCGCCAAACTGCTCTTGGACGGTTGGGAGAAGTTGCTCTTGGAGGACATTCTGGTACCATTCTTTATTCATGGCTGTGTTTTTAGGCAAGACTGTGAGTGAGACAATTCCCTTGGCTGAGAAGCAACCCTACACATGAATGGTTTCAGGATGCTTTACAGTTGGCATGAGACAAGACTGGTGATATCGCTCACCTCTTCTCCTCCGAATAAGCTGTTTTCCAGATGTCCCAAACAATCGAAAAGGGGATTCATCAGAGAAAATGACTTTGCCCCAGTCCTCAGCAGTCCACTCCCTGTACCTTTTGCAGAAGATCAGTCGGTCCCTGATGTTTTTTCTGGAGAGAAGTGGCTTCTTTGCTGCCCTCCTTGAAACCAGGCCTTGCTCAAAGAGTCTCCGCCTCACAGTGCGTGCAGAAGCACTCACACCAGCCTGCTGCCATTCCTGAGCAAGCTCGGCACTGCTGGTAGTCCAATCCCGCAGCTGAAACAGTTTTAAGATACGGTCCGGGCGCTTGCTGGTCTTTCTTTGGCGCCCTGGAGCCTTTTTGACAACAATGGAAGCTCTCTCCTTGAAGTTCTTGATGATGCGATAGATTGTTGACTGAGGTGCAATCTTTGTAGCTGCGATACTCTTCCCTGTTAGGCCATTTTTGTGCAGTGCAATGATGGCTGCACGTGTTTCTTTAGAGATAACCATGGTTAACTGATGAGAAACAATGATACCAAGCACCAGCCTCCTTTTAAAGTGTCCAGTGATGTCATTCTTACTTAATCATGACTGACTGATCGCCAGCCCTGTCCTCATCAACACCCACACCTGTGTAATTGGATCAATCACTAAAACGATGTTAGCTGCTCGTTTTAAGACAGGACTGCAATGATGTTGAAATGTGTTTTGGGGGTTAAAGTTTATTTTCTGGGCAAATATTGACTTTGCAAGTACAGTAATTGCTGTTAAGCTGATCACTCTGACATTCAGGAGTATATGCAAATTGCCATTAGAAAAAATGAAACAGTAGACTTTGGAAAAATTAATATTTGTCTCATTCTCAAAACTTTTGGCCATGACTGTACAGTAGATGAGAACTTCTAAAACACCAACACCTGTTAGGTGCCACAGGTAAGTTACAGGTGCTGTTAATTACACAAATTAGAGAAGCATCACATGATTTTTCGAACAGTGCCAATACTTTTGTCCACCGCTTTATTATGTTTGGTGTGGAATTATATCCAATTTGGCTTTAGGACAATTCTTTTTGTGTTTTTTCATTTAAGACAAATTAAATGAAGATAATAATACCAAAGAATTTGTGATTGCAATAATTTTTAGGAAGAAACTGAGAATTATCTGACCGAATTGCAGGAATGTCAATACTTTTGGCCACCAATGTATATATATTACCAAAAGCCCAAGGTTTAGTAATGAACAGGTGTCAGCCAGATACCCTTATTAATAAAACTGTACATAAAGCCTTTAATGCTTGGCCTTTACTGGCTAGTTTACAAAACAATTGACATGGGGACCCCTATAAAATCGAACCAGCAAAGGTCAGGCAGACAGCTGCTGGCTGATATTAATAGCCTGGGAAGGAGCCATGGACATTGGCACTCCCCCAGGCTAAAAACATCAGCGCTCAGCCACCCCAGAAATGGCGCATCTTCTAGATGCGCCAATTCTGGCACTTAGCATCGCTCTTCCCTCTTGCCCTGTAGCGGTGGCAAGTGGGGTTCATATTTGTGGGGTTGAGGTCACCTTTGTATTGTCAGGTGACATCAAGTCCACAGGTTAGTAATGGAGAGGCGTCCATAAGACACCTATCCATTACTAAACCCATAGTGATATTGTATAAAACACAGACACCCAAAATAAAGTCCTTTATTTGAAATAATCACACAGACTCCTTTATAGAATCTAAATTTACCATACTTACTGAACGCCTAATCCCCAACGCCTTCGTCTCCTGCAAACAACCAAAAAACAACAAACCAACATATAATACTATCCTGTCCGACGTAGTCCACCCAACACAGAGTGTCCTACGACGATCCCACGTGCAGAACAGTCACATCGGGAGATGTTACTGCTCTACCCGGCCTCTGGCGATACACTGACAGGATTTCATCGCTCCTGCAGTGTATCACTGCACTGCTGTGAGAGTTCACCGGAGTTTATCAGCTCTGGTACTGTCACTTCTACCGCTGGGAGAGAACTTTCCCATGCAGCGGTGCCGTAAGTGAGAGCACCGGAGCTGATCAGCTTATGAACACCGGTGAACTCTCATGGCGGCGATCACCTCCTCTTGCCAGTGCATCACTGGAACTCGACTACGACGGAAAGGTGAGTATATGTTGGATTATTATTATTGATTAGATGGAGGCCCGATTCTAACGCATCGGGTATTCTAGAATATGCAAGTCCACGTAGTATATTACCCAGCCACATAGTATATTGCCCAGCCACGTAGTATATTGCCCAGCCACATAGTATATTGCCCAGCCGCGTACTATATTGCGCAGCCACATAGTATATTGCCCAGCCACATAGTATATTGCCCAGTCACGTAATATATTGCCCAGCCCGCGTAGTATATTGCCCAGCCCGCGTAGTATATTGCCCAGCCCGCGTAGTATATTGCCCAGCCCGCGTAGTATATTGCCCAGCCCGCGTAGTATATTGCCCAGCCCGCGTAGTATATTGCCCAGCCCGCGTAGTATATTGTCCAGCCCGTCCAGCCCGCGTAGTATATTGTCCAGCCCACGTAGTATATTGCCCAGCCCGCGTAGTATATTGCCCAGCCCGCGTAGTATATTGCCCAGCCCGCGTAGTATATTGCCCAGCCCGCGTAGTATATTGCCCAGCCCGCGTAGTATATTGCCCAGCCCACGTAGTATATTGCCCAGCCCGCATAGTATATTGCACAGCCCGCATAGTATATTGCACAGCCCGCATAGTATATTGCACAGCCCGCATAGTATATTGCACAGCCCGCATAGTATATTGCACAGCCCGCATAGTATATTGCACAGCCCGCATAGTATATTGCACAGCCCGCATAGTATATTGCACAGCCCGCGTAGTACATTGCTCAGCCCGCATAGTATATTGCACAGCCCACGTAGTATATAGCAATGTGGGCATCATATCCCTGTTAAAAAAAAGAATTAAAATAAAAAATAGTTATATACTCACCTTCTGTCCTGGATCCAGGAAGCGTTTACCGATGCTCCTCATGCGCTCCGGTCTCAAGAGTGCATTGCGGTCTCGCGAGATAATGACGTAGCAGTCTCGCGAGACCGCTACATCATCATCTCGCGAGATCGCAATGCATCTTTACTTAGCTGCTTTTTTCTTGCCATAATACAAATTCTAACAGTCTGTTCAGTAGGACTATCAGCTGTATATCCACCAGACTTCTACACAACACAACTGATGGTCCCAACCCCATTTATAAAGCAAGAAATCCCACTTATTAAACCTGACAGGGCACAGCTGTGAAGTGAAAACCATTCCTGGTGACTAGGGTTGAGCGAAACGGGTCGGCCATTTTCAAAAGTCGCCGACTTTTGGCAAAGTCGGGTTTCATGAAACCCGACCTGACCCCTGTGTGGGGTCGGCCATGAGGTCGGCGATCTTCTGAATCTGGTATCGGAATTCCGATACCGAGTTCCGATATGTTTGCAATATCGGAAATCAGTATCGGAATCCATATTTAGATAAAGAATTAAAATAAAAAATATTGCTATACTCACCCTCTGACGCGTCCTGGTACTAACCGGCAGCCTTCCTTCCTTAGAATCAGCGCGTGAAGGGCCTTAGATGACGTCGCGGCTTGTCATTGGTCGCGCGACCGCCCATGTGACCGCTCGCGCGACCAATCACAAGCCGCGATGTCACCGAAGTTCCTTCAAGCGCTGATTCTTAGGAAGGAAGGCTGCCGGAAAGAAGCAGGGCGCGTCCGAGGGTGAGTATATACCCTTCCCGGGGCTTCAGGAAAATGGCCGCGTGAAGGCCGCGCGTGCGCAGATGGACATCGCGGCGGCCATTTTCCTGAAGCCGAGTTCGAATCTCGAATCTCATTCGGCAATTGCGCATGCGAGAAGCACTACGCCACCAACGGGAACATAAGCAAGATGTGGGGGAGAAACAGCTCTGTGATCACGCCCATCTGACCTGACCAGCCTGATTGAGAGGCGAAAAAGGACACTTTTGTAAGGTATTTCGGCAGCATAGGTAGGGAATCAGGGGACAAAAAATACCCTATTGTAAAGCACAGCTCAGGCCCTATTTAACGGTATTTTTATCTCCTACTGAAAAAACGGGGTGACAGGTTCCCTTTAATATTCTTAATTAAACCATACTTAGGACCTCGCCCATTTCCCCGATGCCCTAGTCATCTGCAAAAGACGTAAAAAAAAAACAACAAAATTCTTCACCTTTCCGCAGAGATTCTGCCAATCCATTTGTCCCACGACGGGTCCAGCTCTGCTACATATAGATGGCAGGCTGCATGGTATGACAATGCAGCCTGTCATCCAGCAGACACACTGAGCACTGTGTGCTTAGTGTCTCTGTGTGAACTTCTATTACCTATCTGTCGGCACCATGAGTGTGAGAAAGTTCTCCTGCTCGCGATGCCATCTAACAGGTCCTGTGAGTTCACGGCCAATGAACTCACTTCACCCATGTAACAATTTTTTTCTCGCACCCATAGACTTACATTGGCGAGTCTTGGTGACAATTGCAGCATGCTGCAATTTTACATGCATACTAAATACGCCCGAGAAAATAAACGGTGATGTGAGCTGCCCCGTGACCGCCGATACGCCTTTTAATGGCAGTAGTTAAGGGTACTTAAACCCGTTAACGACGCTGTGAAAAAAGTGTATAGCGCCCCCAGAGTCGGATTTTCTCTGTGGTCTCGGCCGCCGAGACCCCAGTGAACATGATTCGGGTCAGTTTTTACCGACCCCCGGGTTCCGATCGCCATTATTAACCATATAACGGCAACCGCAAGAAAACAAAACAAAACATGATTTGCCATTTAATTTTTCTGTCCTCAGATGTAATCGCACATCAGAGGACAGAGAAATAGGGTCGCCGATCCACCCCCCGATACTTTTTTTTTTAATTCAAATAAATTTTTATTAAGAATAACAAGATAAATGACATGTTACATTCTCATTTTCAATACAAAGCTTTTTTCTCCCCCTTCAAACATTCCCCTTCAATCCCACCACCCCCCAACCCCACCCAACAAAGCAGCTCACCTTGCTTAGCACTTCCATCATTAGACCAATATACTATCTAATCCCTCGGCCAATAATATAAGCCACATTTAACATTACCATTAATTAGGAACCTTAATTAACTCTCCCTCTATAATACCCCTATCCCATAGCAATCCACGGAGACCACATTTTATTGAACATTTCGATTTTCCCTCTTTTTTTATAAAACCCCTTTTCTAGTGTCAGGCCCTGCTTCACATACTGGAGGAACTCTCCTCTTGACGGCGGTTCTTCCCTAATCCAATTTCGAGCTATTACCTTCCTAGCCATGTATAACAATCTGGCAATAGCTATCTTTAGGTTGTTATCCACTCCAATCACCCCCCGATACTTATTAGTGTCTCCCGTTGTCCTTGGGTCCTCCTGCTTCCCTCTACAGCTGCTGGGATCTTCTTCCGGCAAGAAAATGGCGGGCGCATGCGCAGTGCGACCGCCAAGATCTCCCGGCCGGCACCCGGCAAAAATAGGAAGATTTTTCCTATTGATTCATTTTGGCCACTGTGATAGACCGTAACACAGTGATCAAAATAAAAAGAATAGTTAATAAACCCCCCCTTTATCACCCCCTTAGTTAGGGAAAAATTATAAAATAAAGAAAGGGTTTGGCTATGTGCACACGTTGCGTTTTTTGTTGTTGCTTTTTTTGCATTTTTAAGCTTAAAAAACGCTTACTAAACGCATTCCATTATTTTTAACGGAATTTCACATTTTTGTGCCCATGTTGTGTTTTTTTCCGCACAAAAACGCATCGTGGAAAAAATCGCAGCATGTTCATTAATTTTGCGGAATTTCAGCGATTTTGCCGCTATATAATTTTATTGGGACGCTCCTGAACAAAACGCGAAAAAAACACGAGCGGATTTCCTGCGAAAGGAGTCCGGTTTTGATCAGGAAAATTCTGCAAACATTCTGCAATGTGGGCACATAGCCTTAGAGTTGGCCTAAGGTTAGTTAAGTTAAAGTTAGGGTTAAAATTAGGGTTAGGGTTGGGGCTAAAGTTTATTGTTAGAGTTGGGATTAGGGTTAGGGTTTGGATTAGGGTTGGGATTAGGGTTAGGTTTGTAGCTAGGGTTATGGTTAGGGTTGGGATTAGGGGTGTGTTGGGGTTAGGGTTGGAGTTAGAATTGGGGGGTTTCCACTCTTTAGGTACATCAGGGGGTCTCCAAACGCGACAGGGCGCCACCATTGATTCCAGCCAATTTTGCGTTCAAAAAGTCAAATGGTGCTCCCTCCCCTCTGAGCTTTGCCGTGCGCCCAAACAGTGGTTTACCCCCACATATGGGGCATCAGCATACTCCGGACAAATTGGACAACAACAAATTGGGGGCTAAAAAATAATTTTTTGTGGAAAAAATGACTTTTTATTTTCATGGCTCTGCATTATAAACTTCTGTAAAGCATTTGGGGGTTCAGAGTGCTCATCACACATCTAGATAAGCTCCATGGGGGGGCTATTTTTCAAAATGGGGTCACTGGTGGGGGGTTTCTACTGTTTGGCACATCAAGGGCTCTGCAAATGCAACATGACGCCCGCAGACCATTCCATCAAAGTCTGCATTCCATCACATCACTACTTCCCTTCTGAGCCCCAAGGTGTGCCCAAACAGTAGTTTTCTCCCACATATGGGGTATCTGCATGCTCTGGACAAATTGGACAACAAATTTGGGGTCCAATTTCTCCTGTCACCCTTGTGAAAGTAAAAGTTTGGGGGTGAAAAGATCATTTTTGTGAAAAAAACATGATTTTTTTCATTTCCACGGCTCTATGTTATAAACTTCATAGTACTCACCCCACATCTAGATAAGCTCGTTGGGGGGTCTATTTTCCAAAATGGGGTCACTTGTGGGGGGTTTCTACTGTTTAGGTACGTCAGGGGCTCTGAAAACGCAACATGACGCCCACAGACCATTCCATCAAAGTCTGCATTTTAAAACCTCACTACTTCCCTTCCGAGCCCTGATGTGTGCCCAAACAGTGGTCTCCCCCCACATATGGGGTATTGGTGCAATCAGGACAAACTGTACAATAAGATTTGGGGTCCAATTTCTCTTGTTACCCTTGTGAAAATAAAAGATTGCGGGCTACAAAAATCATTTTTGAGGAAAAATAAAGAATTTTTATTTTCACGGCTCTGCGTTATAAACTTCTGTGAAGCACTTGGGGGTTAAAAGTGCTCACCACACATCTAGATAAGTTCCTTAAGGGGTCTATTTTCCAAAATGGTGTCACTTGTTGGGGGTTTCCCCAGTTTAGGCACATCAGAGTAGTGTTAAGCCACGCCCCTAGTGTTCGAGTTCGGTTAGTCGAATTGGGGCGTGTTCGAAGAATGTTCGGCGAACATTCGACGAACACTGTCGATCCCCATTGAAACCAATGGCAGACAAACAAAAACACATACAAACACATAGAAAACACCTTAACCCCTTCACCCCAAAGCCTGTTTTCACCTAAGTGACAGGGCCAATTTTTACAATTCTGACCACTGTCACTTTATGAGGTCATAACTCCGAAACGCTTCAACGGATCTTGGTGATTCTGACATTGTTTTCTCGTGACATATTGTACTTCATGAAAGTGGTAAAACTTCTTCGATATGACTTGCATTTATTTGTGAAAAAAACAAAAATTTGTCGGAAATTATGAAATATTAGCAATTTTCAAACTTTAGTTTTTATGCCCTTAAATTAGAGAGTTATATCACACAATATAGTTAATAAACAACATTTCCCACATGTCTGCTGTACATCAGCACAATTTTGGAAACATAATTTTTTTTTGTTAGGGAGTTATAAGGGTTAAAAGTTGACCAGCGATTTCTCATTTTTGCAACAAAATTTGCAAAACCATTTTTTTTTTACGGACCACCTCACACTTGAAGTGACTTTGAGGGGTATATATGACAGAAAATGCCCAAAAGTGACACCATTCTAAAAACTGCACCCCTCAAGGTACTCAAAACCACATTCAAAAAGTTTATTAACCCTTCAGGTGCTTCACAGGAATTTTTTGAATGTTTAAAAAAAATTTAACATTTAATTTTTTTTTCACAAAATTTTTACTTCAGGTCCAATTTGTTTCATTTTACCAAGGGTAACAGGAGAAATTGGACCACAAAAGTCGTTGTACAATTTGTCCTGAGTACGCCGATACCCCATATGTGGGGGTAAACCACTGTTTGGGCACATGGCAGAGCTCGGAAGGGAAGGAGCGCCATTTGACTTTCCAATGCAAGATTTGCTGGAATTGAGATCGGAGCCGATGTCACGATTGGAGAGCCCCTGACGTGCCTAAACAGTGGAAACCCACCCAAGTGACACCATTTTGGAAAGTAGACCCTCTAAGGAACTAATCTAGATGTGTGGTGAGCACTTTGAACCTCCACGTGCTTCACAGAAGTTTATAATGTAGAGCCGTAAAAAAAATTTCTTACTAATTTTCACAAAAAATGATCTTTTTGCCCCCAATTTTTTTTTACCAAGGGTAACAGGATAAATTGGACCCCAAAAGTTGTTGTGCAATTTGTCCTGAGTACGCCGATACTTCATATATGGGGATAAACCACTGTTTGAGCGCATGGCAGAGCTCGGAAGGGAAGGAGCGCCATTTGAATTTTCAATGCAAAATTGGCTGGAATTGAGATCGGAACCCATGTCGCATTTGGAGAGCCCCTGACGTGCCTTAACAGTGGAAACCCCCCACAAGTGACCCCATTTTGCAAAGAAGACCCCCTAAGGAACTTATCTAGATGTGTGGTGAGCACTTTTAACCCCCAATTGTTTCACTAAAGTTTAGAATGTAGCGGTGTGAAAATTAAAAAGTCATTTTTTCTTTCCACAAAATGATGTTTTAGCCCGCAATTTTTTTTTTCGCCAAGGGTAACAGGAGAAATTGGACCACAAAAGTTATTGTCCAATTTGTCCTGAGTACGCTGATACCCCATATGTTGGGGGGAACCACCGTTTGAGTGCATGGCAGAGCTCGGAAGGGAAGGAGCGCCGTTTGAAATGCAGACTTAGATGGATTGGTCTGCAGGTGTCATGTTGCATTTGCAGAGCCCCTGATGTACCTAAACAGTAGAAACCCCCCACAAGTGACCCCATATTGGAAACTAGACCCCCCAAGGAACTTATCTAGATGTGTTGTGAGAGCTTTGAACCAACAAGTGTTTCACTACAGTTTATAACGCAGAGCCGTGAAAATAAAAAATATTTTTTTTCCACGAAAATAATATTTTAGCCCCCACGTTTTTATTTTCCCAAAAGTAACAGGACAAATTAGACCCCAAAAGCTGTTGTCAAACTTGTCCTGAGAACGCTGATACCCCATATGTTGAGGGGAACCACTGTTTGGGCGCACAGGAGAACTCTGAAGGGAAGGAGCAGAGTTTTAGTTTTTCAAAGCAGAATTGGCTGGAATTGAGATCGGACGCCATGTCGCGTTTGGAGAGCCCCTGATGTGCCGAAACAGTGGAAACCCCCGAATTCTAACTGAAACCCTAATCCAAACACACCCCTAACCCTAATCCCAATGGTAACCCTAACCCTAGCCCCAACCCTAGCCCTAACCCTAGTCCTAACCCTAATGGGAAAATGGAAATAAATACATTTTTTCACATTTTATTATTTTTCCCTAACTAAGAGGGTGATGAAGGGGGGTTTGATTTACTTTTATAGCGGTTTTTGGGCGGATTTTTAGGGTTGGCAGCTGTCACACACTAAAAGACGCTTTTTATTGCAAAAAATAGTTTTTGCATCACCACATTTTGAGAGCTATAATTTATCCATATTTTGGCCCACAGAGTCATGTGAGATCTTGTTTTTTGCGGGACGAGATGACGTTTTTATTGGTACAATTTTCGGGCAGATGACATTTTTTGATCGCTTTTTATTCCGATTTTTATGAGGCGGAATGAACAAAAACCAGCAATTCCTGAAATTCTTTTAGGGGGGGGCGTTTATACCGTTCCACGTGTGGTAAAATTGATAAAGCAGCTTTATTCTTCAGGTCAGTACGATTACAGCGATACCTCATTTATATAATTTTTTTATGTTTTGGCGCTTTTACACAATAAAAACTATTTTATATAAAAAAATAATTGTTTTTGCATCGCTTTATTCTGAGAGCTATAACTTTTTTATTTTTCTGCTGATGACACTGTATGGCGGCTTTTTTTTGCGGGACAAGATGACGTTTTTAGCGGTACCATGGTTATTTATATCCGTCGTTTTGATCGCGTGTTATTCCACTTTTTGTTCGCCTGTATGATAACAAAGCAATGTTTTTTGCCTTTTTTTTTTCTTTCTTTGCGGTGTTCACTGAAGGGGTTAACTAGTGGGATAGTTTTATAGAGCGGGTCGTTACGGACTCGGCGATACCAAATATGTGTACTTTTATTGTTTTTTTAATTTACCGTACATAAATAAATGGATTTACTGGGATTTTTTTTTTTTTTTTCTTTATTTGGGGATTTTTTAAATTTTTTTTTATACACTCTATTTTTTTTTTTTTTTTACTTTCTACCATTGTCCCAAGGTGGGACATCACTGTATTAGATCAGATCGTTGATATGATAGTGTGCATAGCACTCTGTCAGATCAACGATCTGACAGGCAAGTTCAGGAGGCTTTCCGGCGCCTGCTCTCAGCAACTCTGAGAGCAGGCGCCGGCTGGCAGGTCATTTCATGACCCGGAAGGAGTCCCGCGGCCATCTTGGATCCGGGGACTCCTTCCGGGTCACCGGAGCAACGCGATCTCATCGCGTTTCTCCGGTGGGAGAGCGCAGGGAGCCCCCGTCCCTGCGCGATCCCCCTCTATGCCGCTGTCACTACTGACAGCGGCATCAGAGGGGTTAAATGCCCGCGATCGGCGCTACCGCCGATCGTGGGCATTGCTGCGGGGTGTCAGCTGTCATATACAGCTGACACCCGCACCCGATCACCGCGGCGCTCAGCGCAAGACCGCGGTGATCGGTGCGCCATACTAGTACTGCTGCTGGCACAAATGCAGTGCCGGCAGCGCAGTACTAGTACGGCGCATGTCACAAAGGGGTTAAAAGGTGTCTAAAAGCTGACAAACTGCTCATAAAACACAACAAACATATGGAAAAGTCACAAGTACATATAGTCATGCGAAAAGAAAAGAGGTGGAGGAGTAAAAGGAGGAGGAGACACAGATATAGGCATGTCATGCCCTTCTAAAATCAAGAAAGGCTGGAGTAAAAATCTAAAATCAGCCTACCAACACCCAGACGTCATGACAAAAAATTTAAAAAAAGAATATCTTTAGGTAGAATGGCAGGTCCATTCAGAACACTTTCCTTAAAAGACGTAGTGGGATCCCCATTGGGAGTCGTGCCAAAAAAGGAACCCAATATATTCAGATTAATCCACCATTTGTCATATCCAAGGGGCAGGTCAGTAAACGACAACATCGACGCGGAACCAAGTACAGTACTATATACTGTACCGCCTTTGATAAGGCAATCAGGTGGGTCAAGAAGTTGGAAGGGGCACCCTAACGGACATTGGGGGGCGTTCCGGTTAGTACCTGTGCCTCCGAATAGTGTTCACCTATTGGGCTGCTTCTGTGAAGGAGCATACTACATAGATTGCTGTTTGCCCATGGGGTGCTCCATATCCTGCTCACTATTTGAGGCGTTTAGTTGCTTCCTCGAATGGCTCGTCATGGACGTTTCTAAGGGGGCACATATTATCCATTACCTCGACGACTTCATATGCCTGGGCCCAAAAGATTCGCCACAGTGTGAATACATGCGGTAGTCCACCTGTGAGGAGAGAACTGGAGGGAGAGTGGACACACCAGAGCCAAGGAGTTAGATTGAGAAAGGAAGAAGGCAGTGTAGCTTGCTTCATGGGTGGGGTACTCTGCTGAGTAGCAGAAACTGCTACTAGGCCTAAAAGGATTTCCTGGGCTAGATGCAGTTAAAAATTAGTAATTAGATCTACAGACGGTATAGCTTGCTTCATAAGTGGGGTACTCTGTTGCGTCGCAGACACTGCTACTAGGCCCAAAGCATTGCCTGGGCTAGATGCAGTTAAAAATTAGTAATTAGATAAACAGGTGGTGTAGCTTGCTTCATGGGTGGGCTACTCTGCTGACTAGCAGAAACTGAAGCTTTGGGACAGACCAGACCAGGCCACAGTATGAGTAAACAGCTCTGCAGGCACAACCATCTGTGTTACTCCAAGCCATAGTGTATGTAGTTTCTAAAGCTTAAAAGGGGGGGGCGGGAGCGACCCCACCCACCTGGAATTGACGATGCCAACATCATGTAAAACACAGCAAGGGGACTACAAAAAGTCTCAATTTTTTCCAAAAATTGGGCCACAGACACCAAATAAGTGGCATTAATTTTGCCAGAGTTTCTTAGCCAGAGTTTCTTAAAATGGTTAGTGAGGTGATTTTCAAAAATCATCAAGCTTTTAGTCTCCCCAGGAAGACACAGGGGTAGAAAAGTCCTTGCGGATCTAGGATTTGTTCATCTTGATGAACTTTAGTCTGTCTACATTCTCACTGGACAGCCGCGTGCGCTCATCTGTCAGCACACCACCAGCACTGCTGAACACACGTTCAGAGAGAACCCTGGCTGCGGGGCACGACAAGATCTCCAAGGCGTGAGTGGCGAGCTCAGGCCATTTTCCAGATTGGAAGCCCAAAATGAGCAAGGGTCCAGTTCCACAGTAATTTCATCGATGTTAACTTGGAGATACTCCTGTACCATCCTCTCTAGGCGTTGGCTGTGCGTCAGACTTCTTTGTCTCCTGTGGCCTTGCAAAGGATGGTCTAAAAATTTTTTGAAAAGATTGGAAAAAATTGCTGCTACCACCAGATACGATGTTACGGCTACGGTTTGAGTGATGACTCGACAGTCCCACGGTTGGCAAGTTAGAACTCAGAGATTCACTACGTGCACCACTGGTGTTTTGTGGAAAAGCAGATGTAAGATTCTGTAAAAGTCTCTGCTGATACTCCTGCATGCGTGAATCCCTTTCTATGGCAGGAATTATTTCGCCAAATTTACTTTTGTACCGGGGATCTAAGAGTGTGGCAACTCAGTAGTCGGCATTACTTCGGATTCTGACAATCCGAGGGTCATGTTGCAGGTAGTGAAGCAAGAAGGCACTCGTGTCTTGCGTATCCAGGAGGACCAAGTCCTTGTTGTCTTGGTGATGGCGAGGTGAGAATCATGCTTCCTTCCTCTGCCCTCTCCCCCCAACCTCGCTCAACAGAAATTTGATCAAGATCTCCCTCATCTGATGAGTCTTCCATGCCCAGCGCCAGTTCGTCCTCCACTTCTTCCTTGGCTCCTGCACCTTTCTCAACAGTTTGGCTGCTACCATGTGCCCTCGGTAATCCCTCTCCCCCACCCTCCAATGCCAGGCGCCTGGGTGCTGCCAACCATCTGGACCTTGGAGATATTATCCCTTCCACATTCGACTCCTCCTGTTCCTCCTCTTGTTTCACCACCTGACTCCGAATACTGTTTAAGCTGTGCTCCAGCATGTAAATGACCGGAATAGTCATGCTGATAATGGCATCGTCAGCACTAAACATCTTCGTCGCTATTTCAAAACTGTGCAGCAGGGTGCATAGGTCCCTGATCTGAGACCACTCCTGCGTGATTTGCCCCACCTCTGAATCTCGCTGGCCCAGGCTATACGTCATAACGTATTGCACCAGGGCTCGTCGGTGCTGCCACAGTCGCTGCAACATGTGCAGAGTTGAATTCCACCATGTGGGCACATCGCATTTCAGCCGGTGAAATGGCAGGACCAACGACTTCTGTAGAGATGTAAGTCGTTTAGCTGCAGGATGAGAACGGCAGAAGTGAGCACACAGCGACCGTGCCCTTTCCAGAAGCCCATCTAGTCCGGGATAGTGGGATAAAAATTGCTGGACAACAGGTTCAAAATGTGAGCCATACAAGGCACGTGTGTGACATTGCCCCAGCAAAGGGCCGCACCCAGGCTTACAGCATTGTCGCACATGGACTTCCCTGGCTGCAGGTCCAGTGGAGAAAACCATTGATAGAACTTGGTTTCCAGAGCTGACCACAACTACTCAGCTGTGTGACTCACATTTCCCAGACATTTCAAGGTAAACACTGCCTGATGCCGTTGAGCCCTGCTGACAGCATAGTGAGGAGGTGTGCAGGATTCTTTTTACGCAGTTACAACGCGGGTGGCATTACCACACAGGCTTTGGGTGCAGGTGGAGGAGGTTGAGGAGGCAGAAGCAGTGGAGGAACTATTAGATAGAGGATCGACGCGCAACTCGTGAGGATAGCATGACTGGGACAGCAGCCCCTTCTCCTGCTGTCACCATAGTTACCCAGTGCCCAGTCACCAACATGTAACACCCCTGCTCATGTCTACTCGTCCAATGTCTGTGGTGAAATGCACCCTGTCACACACAAAGTTTCTGAAGGAAGCGATGATGTTGTGTGCAACATGCTGGTGTAACGCAGGAACAGCTTTCTTTGAGAAGTAGTGGCGACTGGGCGTCTGGTACTGGGGCACTGTGATGGACATAAGGTCTCGAAAATCCTCTGTGTCCACCAGGCGGAAAGGCAGAATTTCTGTAGCCAACAGCTTGCAGATGGTGAAATTCAACCTCTTAGCTTTGTCATGGCTAGGAGGAAATGGTCTTTTACTTGTCCACATCTGAGGGACCGAGGGCAGGCTACCGTGCTTAGACGGGGTTGAGTAGGGTGTCCCCGGCAAACTGCTGGTCTGTGAGGAAGGTGCAGGCGGAGATATTATGTTGTCGTCTCGATGTCGTAGAGCGCTCAACACCAGCAGGTGTTTCCACTTCAAAATGTACTGACGACCTGCCAATCACACTGGCTATTGCGGGTAAAGAGGTGGAAGGTCTGCGTCCAAAACCATGTCCGACTGCTGTCCCCACAGTCACAGAGGATGAAGAGGCCACGGATGGACTTGATGGGGCAGACGGTGGTTGGCCCGGCCCACTAGACCGCATTGTAGCACAGTGAGCTTCCCACTGCAACTTATGCCTCACATCCATGTGACGGTTCATGCACGAAGTACTCAAACTAGTCATTTTTTGGCCTCTGAGATCTTGGTGACAAATCTTACAGACAACATGAGTTGGGTCATCCTTTGCGATCTCAAAAAATGCCCAGGCTATGCAAGGCTTAGAGCCCATGCGACCTGAAGAGCCACCACGACTTGTGCTCAGAGGCACAGTTGTGGTTGAAGATGCAGCTGTTGACGTCCTTCCAGTACTCTGTCTCTGTCCGGGAAAGCGCAACCTAACCTCGTCGTCACTAGCATCCTCCTCCACCATCTCTGCTGACCTCATGGACTGGCGGACTGTGGGTTGACAGTAAGTGGGGTCTCCAACCTAGTCATCATCACCCTGTATGTTCTCACACCCGTCGTCCACAGAGCCAACCTCTTCCTGCCCTGACCGAAAAGTCAAGTTTTCGTTCCAATCAGGTATCTCAGTCTCATCATCTTCCTCATTTTCTCCATCAACAGGAGTTACAGTTTGGGAACGAGGGTCTACACTATACTCAGAACCTTCTTCATCTGGACCTGAATCCGACTCACAAAGATTCTGGGCATCAGTGCAGATCATTTCTTCGTCTGGATTCACAGAAGCTCTGGAGCAGACCTCTGATTCCCAGGCTATAAGATGAGTAAACAGTTCTGCAGACTCAACCATCTGTGTTACCCCATACTCAGACGGGCGGCTGGAGACTTGGGAGCTGTGAGGAAGCAAGTGAGATTGGGGTGACACCTTTGAAGACTGGAGTATTTGTGATGTTGAAGTTGATGTGAAGAAGAGCCCAATTGAAGGAGCACTTCAAACACCCGCTCCATATCCATTTAACCAGCTGCTCTTTTTGTGCCTCATCTGGAAATTGTAGTGATGCTCGTAGCGATGGTCGTAAGAAAGGGATCATATCAGATTGACCACGAAAAGAAGTAGACATCTTACTTTGGCTGTAAGATGGTCTTTCTTCTGCAGATGTTACTGTTGCTTTATCACCTACCCCACGGACACAACCTTTTTTTTTCCTTTCCAACATGCCTATTCCCCTTTCCACCAGCAGCAGGCCTTTTGCCAGCCACTTATTTTGGTGCTTAACTAATTGGCAACTCTGTAGTTGTTGGCACAAAAATCGATGGATGGAAATCGAGCAGACCTGAGTGACCAAACTGTGGTACTAGCCCAAAACGATTTACTGGGTTAGATGCACTAAAAAAATATTAGATACACAGGCGGTGTAGCTAGTTTCACAGGCGGGCTACTCCGCTGACATGCAGACACTGCTACTAAGCCCAAAACGATTTACTGGGTTAGATGCAGTAAAAAAATTGTTAGATACTCAGGCGGTGTAGCTTGCTTCACAGGCGGGCTACTCCGCTGACGTGCAGACACTGTTACTAAGCCCAACACGATTCACTGGGTTAGATGCAGTAAAAATTTAGATACACAGGCGGTGTAGCTAGCTTCACAGGCGGGCTACACCGCTGACGTGCAGACACTGCTACTAAGCCCAAAAGGATTTACTGGGTTAGATGCAGTAAAAAATTATTACACAGGCGATGTAGCCAGCTTCACAGGCGGGCTACTCAGATGACTACCACACAATGCTACTAGCCCAAAAGGATTGGCTGAGCTAGATTACACCAAATGCTGTGACAAACACTTGCACAGCACTGGCACAGACCTGCCTGGCAAAAAGTGCTACGAACTGCTGTAACCTACCCTGAAAAGGGCTGATATTACAACTAGTCCCGACTCCTTAAACCTATCTCTCTCTATCTAACTGCAAATTCGCTCGCAATTCACACTCACAGGCTGGAGTCACACTGCTGTATTTCTCCTGCGATAATCGCATCGCACTGCAGGGACTGGCCAGCACCTCTCCTGACCCGAGCATGACAGCATGATGGATTACTATGCAGCTGTCAAGCTCAGGTCAGGAGAGCCTTCAGCCAGTACAAGTTTTACGATGCGATTCTCGAAGGAGAAATACGGCAGTGTGACTCCAGCCTTATACTGTATAGCGCCCACAGCAGCAGCGGTGCCGTCTAACACTAAGCTGCAGCAGTGAGGAAATGGTGGCGACAGGGCAAATGGCTGGTTCTTATAGGGCAAGGACATGTGACATACGCAGCCAATGACACATGTCCTTGCTTGTGTGCATCACATGCCCATTGCTGTGTGTGTGCACTGCTGATAGGCTGAGAGACTGCACCGCCCCACTGTAAATGCGGGAAAAGAAAAAAAAAATGGAGATCGGCATTATTTCAGCACAGATCTATCCACTGCCCCGCCCCCCCCACCGCACACTATACACTAAAACAGTCAATTAACATTGATAAACAGTTTTAATGTGAAAATCAAGTTAACTGTTTGTTCACCAAAAGCCTATCGAACAGAAACTCGAACAGCCGAATTTTAAGCAAATTGTTCGAGTTTGTCGAACGACTCGAACACCGCCCAAAACAGCTCGAATTTGAAATTGGTGAACAGTTCGACTCGAACACCCCTCATCTTTAATCAGGGTCTCTCCAAACGACACATGGCGCCCGATCTCAATTCCAGCCAATTCTGCATTGAAAAAGTCAAACTGCATTCCTTCTCTTCCAAGCTCTGCCCTAGGCCCAAACAGTGGTTTACCCCCATATGTGGGGTATCTTCATATTCAGGAGAAATTGCACAACAAATTTTGTGGTTCATTTTCTCTTTTTACACTTGTGAAAATAAAAAAATTGGTTCTGAAGTAAAATGTTTGCAAAATAAAGTTAAATGTTAATTTTTTCCTTCTACATTGCTTCAGTTCCTGTGAAGCACGTAAAGGGTTAATAAGCTTCTTGAATGTGGCTTTGAGCACCTTGAGGGGTGCAGGTTTTAGAATGGTGTCACTTTTGGGTATTGTCTGTCATATAGACCCCTCAAAGTGACTTTAAATGTGAGATGTTCCCTAAAAAAATGGTTTTGCACATTTTGTTGTAAAAATGAGAAATCGCTGGTCAACTTTTAACCCTTATAACTTCGTAACAAAAAAAATTTTGTTTCTAAAATTGTGCTGATGTAAAGTAGACATGTGGGAAGTGTTATTTATTAACCGTTTTATGTGACATATCTCTCTGATTTAAAGGGAACCTGTCACCCCGTTTTTTGAGATTGAGCTATAAATACTGTTAAATAGGGCCTGCGCTGTGTGTTCCTATAGTGTATGTAGTGTACCCCGATTCCCCATGTATGCTGAGAAATAACTTACCAAAGTCGCCGTTTTCGCCTGTCAATCAGGCTGGTCAGGTCGGGAGGGCGTGGTGACATCGCTGGTTCTTCCTCAGCTTTACGTTGGTGGCGTAGTGGCGTAGTGGTGAAGACACAGCGCGCGATCTGCGCTGTCATCCCTTTCGTCGGTGGGGGCGGCCATCTTCCTGGGGCCGCGCGTGCGCAGATCGAGTGCTCTGCTGCACGGGGCTTCAGGAAAATGGCCGCGGGATGCCGCGCGTGCGCATTAGAGATCGCGGCGGCCATTTTCCCAAAGCCGAGATGCAAACTCGGCTTTGGGAAAATGGCCGCCGCGATCTCTAATGCGCACGCGCGGCATCCCGCGGCCATTTTCCTGAAGCCCCGTGCAGCAGAGCACTCGATCTGCGCACGCGCGGCCCCAGGAAGATGGCCGCCCCCACCGACGAAAGGGATGACAGCGCAGATCGCGCGCTGTGTCTTCACCACTACGCCACCAACGTAAAGCTGAGGAAGAACCAGCGATGTCACCACGCCCTCCCGACCTGACCAGCCTGATTGACAGGCGAAAACGGCGACTTTGGTAAGTTATTTCTCAGCATACATGGGGAATCGGGGTACACTACATACACTATAGGAACACACAGCGCAGGCCCTATTTAACAGTATTTATAGCTCAATCTCAAAAAACGGGGTGACAGGTTCCCTTTAAGTACAGTGTGTCATGAAAAAAAATCTCAGAATCAGTGGGATATATGGAGGCATTCCAAAGTGATTACCATAAATTGACATCAAAATTTAAAAATGATGCTTTGTCACAAAGACCAAAATGGTCAGTGTCAATAAGGGCTTAAACATTTCTGGAAAAAGCATACAACCTACTGTATCTTAGAAAATATACATCACTATTGGTATATCAGTTATTTTTTGTTCCCTACAAAACACCTAAGACTATAAAAACCTATGTTCATATTAACACCATCTAGTGGACAAAGTAAAAATGACTGGTTTAAAATCAAGCTATCCTTTTGAAAAAAGCAGCACAGGAGAAAATATTTTTGAACATAAAAAAATCATTTACATCTGATAGCACACATTATAAAATATACAAAACAACCTTTTGAGATGTTCTACTACTTAAGGTTAAGGCTACTTTCATACATCAGTTTTTTACTGTCAGGCTAAATCTGGCGAATTTGGAAAAAAACGGATCAGTCGAAAACTGTGAAAAACTGATGATCTGGATCTGTTAATTCGCCGGATCAGACTAGCTGGTCCGGAGAGAGAGAGAGAGAGACCTCAGAATGGAAAAAGCATGCTCAGTTTAAAAATCAGTCATTTGACAGATGGTCGGGCGCCATAGGGTTCCATTATAGCAAACGACGGACGGTGACAGATCTATATCTATTTTGCTGTGTCCGTCGAAAAAATGGACAGCAATGGATCTGGCGAAAAATGGATGAAACGTGAGGCCATCCGTCGATAGTACAAGTCTATGAGAAAAAAATGGATCCGGCGGCAACTTTTGCCAGATCCGTTTTTTTTCAAAATTCGCCGGATTGTGCCTGACGGCAAAAAACTGTTGTGTGAAAGTAGCCTAACCTGTCAACTAACGTTGGAGACTTGGACATTTTTGTTTTTCTTCTTTGCCTTCCGAGAGACATTACTTTTTACATGTTTTCATGGACACAGTCATATGAGGGCATTGTTTTAGGGACAAGTTTTAGTTTTGAATTACATCATTCCTTGTACCATACTGAAAAATGGGAACAAAACTTTTAAGTGCTGTTGACTAAAAAACCCCCACAGCATTTCTGCAGTTATTATTTGTGCTTTATTTTCACGATGATCATTTTGAGTAGCCTTGTTCTAAGGGCCAGTTCTCCTATGGCTGCACAAAATGTCACTACTTAGAAATAAAAACTTGCAAAAAATAAAACTATAAAACTCAAAAATTTGTCTGTATTTTTTAAAAATTTTTATACCTTGAGTTATAGTTTGGGAAAAAGGGGAGTGATTACGGTATTTTTAAAGGCTGTTATTTTTTTTATCTTTTCCATCTTTTTAACTTCTTTTGAATTTATTTTCATCATTTGATCGCCTATGCAAAACACAGCAACAAGTACAGACATGCTATTGGTGCAACCAATAGGTAAGGGTGTGTGCACACGTTGCGGATTTGGCTGCGGATTCACAGCAGTTTTCCATGCATTGTAAAGTACCATGTAAATCTATGGAAAACCAAATCCGCTGTGCCCATGCCGCGGAAAATACCGCTCCATAATTGGAATCCGCAGGTGTGAAAACGCAGGTGTGAAAACGCAGGTGAAATCCGCACAAAAACCACAGTAAATCCGCAGGTAAAACGCCATTTTCAGATTCTGCGTGGAAAAATCCGCACACGAATCGGCAACGTGTGCACATACCATAAGGGAGCAGGTAGAACAGTGCAAACTGCTGAATTATTGGTGTTACGCTGGTAACGTGCACGGCTTCTAAGCGCTGCCCTACCCACCTTGAGTTTTGTTCTGGTTCACTAATAATTGACCTTCACTCGGAGTTGCCTTGTGCTGGTTGTAAGTCATAGCTGCTGAACTCTGCAGGAATTTTAACTAACTCGTCAGGTTGAAATTAGCGTCCCCTGTCTATCACCTGCTAGCAGGTGATAAATCAGGAGACTCCACTCACCATTCCTCGTCCGAACTTTGGTTCCTAGCCCGCTATTACCTGGTTCATGCGTATCTTTGTATTCCGACTTCTGTTATCGACCCGGCTTGTTTACCTGCTTTGTTTGACATCTCCATTCCTGATTCTGGCTTGGAAAAGTGAACCCATGCTGCCTGCCCTGACCCCGGACTACGCTTCTGTCTTGCCATCCTGTACCTTGCACCTTCATTTCTTACCTTGCAGGCAGCTGCTGCAGTCCTGGGGATTGTCCTGGAGTGGTACTTAGCATATACTGGAGGACAAGCATATCCTCACTATCAGAGGCTCTAGTAAAGACTCGGTAGACACTTAGTCATGCCCCTCTGAGGTAAATTCAGCCCTAAATTAGATAAGAAGTGCAGAAATGCTACAGAAAATCTGCATAGTCAAAAACCTATCAAATACTCGTCAATGGAACAAAGCTTAAGAGGTTCAACTGTTCTGATCAGAGCTGGCTATATAACGCAGCCAGCCCCATGCAGTATAAAACGGGCTCATCTACTGTGCACATCTACTGCAAATAAGTAGCGGATTTTCCTAATGAATGAACCCCTTAGTGACAGAGCCAATTTTTACAATTCTGACCAGTGTCACTTTATGAGGTTATAGCTCTGGAACACTTCAATAGATTCCACTGATTCTGAGAATGGTTTTTCATGACATATTGTACATCATGTTAGTGGTAAAATTTCTTTGCTATGACTTGCGATTATGGAGAAAAAAAACAGAAATTTGGCAAACATTTTGAAAATTTAGCAATTTTCAAAGTTTTAATTTTTGTACCCTTAAATCAGAGAGTCGCACCACACAAAATAGTTAATAAATTTCCCACATGTCAACTTTACATCAGCACAATTTTTGAAACATTTTTTTTGTTGGGACATTGTAAAGTTTAAAAGTTGACCAGCGATTTCTCATTTTTATAACAAAAGTTACAAAACCATTTTTGTTTAGGGACCACCCCACATTTGAAGTGACTTTGGGGGTCAATATGACAGACAATACCCAAAAGTGACACCATTCAGAAAAATGCACCCTTCAAGGTGCGCAAAACCACATTCAAGAAGTTTATTAACCCTTCAGGTGCTTCACGAGAATTAAAGAAATGTGGAAGGAAAAAATTAACATTTAACTTTATTCACAGAAAAATTACTTTAAATCCAAACTTTTTTATTTTCACAAGGCTATCAAGGAGAAAATGGACCACAAAGTTTGTTATGCAATTTCTCCTTAGTACGCTGACACCCTGTAAGTTTGGGAAAGCTACTGTTTGTGCGCATGGCAGGGCTCAGAAGGGAGGGAGCACAGTTTGACTTCTTGAACACAAAATTGGGTGGAATCGATGGCGGGCACCATGTCGCGCTTGGAGACCCCTGATGTACCTAAACAGTGGAAATTCACTGAAGTAAAATTCTCCCAGTGAACTCGCCTCTGCACCATGCGATTTTTTCACAGTGCTAGCGGGGATCTCACCGAGGTCACCGGTTCAGCCCGGCTGGGAATGCAGCCTCAGTGACGTCACCTCCACCATTGACGACCAGAGGTATTTTTATAGTGCTTTGTAAAAAGCACTATATTGTTATTCCACCGTAGTCAACTTCTTCTTCTTCTTATTATTCAGTCCGCAATTAATGCGGCCCGAACCGCTGCACGCACAGACTCCAGTGAGGTGTCATTTCGAAGCCAGCGTTCCTGGGAGGTGTGCTAAGTATTTTTCGTGTCGATCGGATTTGTAGTTTTGGCGCAATTGGCGTTTGAAAATTTTGTCTCAATGCATTTCAATGGGGAAATTGTTCCAATAAGGTATAATGGCTGATTTCTGAGGCAATTTCAAAATAACTGCCAACTGCCACCTGGCTGATTAGCTCATTGATATGCGAAGTCAGACCCAGTTACTATGCCAACGCCTACGAACTCTACATGACCCCACCAGGACACAGTTTTGCCAGATAATATCAGCTCTTAAAGTGACCGACCCACCAAATTGTTACCTGAGGTGTCCAGCCCACCAAATTGGAGGCCGAGTGGCCCCGCCCACCAAATCAGACCCCGAGTGGCCCCGCCCACCAAATCGGAGGCCGAGGGGCCCCGCCCACCAAATCGGAGGCCGAGGGGCCCCGCCCACCAAATCGGAGGCCGAGAGCCCCCGCCCACCAAATCGGAGGCCGAGGGCCCCCGCCCACCAAATCGGAGGCCGAGGGACCCCGCCCACCAAATCGGACCCAGAGTGACCCCGCCCACCAAATCGGAGGCCGAGGGCCCCCGCCCACCAAATCGGAGGAAGAGGGTCCCCGCCCACCAAATCGGAGGCCGAGGGTCCCCGCCCACCAAATCGGAGGAAGAGGGTCCCCGCCCACCAAATCGGAGGCCGAGGGTCCCCGCCCACCAAATCGGAGGCCGAGGGCCCCCGCCCACAAAATCGGAGGCCGAGGGTCCCCGCCCACCAAATCGGAGGCCGAGGGTCCCCGCCCACCAAATCGGAGGCCGAGGGTCCCCGCCCACCAAATCGGAGGCCGAGGGTCCCCGCCCACCTAATCGGAGGCCGAGGGCCCCCGCCCACCAAATCGGAGGCCGAGGGGCTCTGCCCACCAAACCGGACCCCGAGTGGCCCCGTCCACCAAACCGGACCCCGAGTGACCCCGCCCACCAAATCGGACCCCGAGTGACCCCGCCCACCAAATCGGACCCCGAGTGACCCCGCCCACCAAATCGGACCCCGAGTGACCCCGCCCATCAAATCGGACCCAGAGTGACCCCGCCCACAAAATCGGACCCAGAGTGACCCCGCCTACCAAATCGGACCCAGAGTGACCCCGCACACCAAATCGGACCCAGAGTGACCCCGCCCACCAAATCGGACCCAGAGTGACCCCGCCCACCAAATCGGACCCAGAGTGACCCCGCCCACCAAATCAGACCCAGAGTGACCCCGCCCACCAAATTTGACCCAGAGTGACCCCGCCCACCAAAGCGGCCCCAGAGTGACCCCGCAAACCAAACCGGCCCCAGAGTGACCCCACAAACCAAACCAGCGCCTGAGGGGCACCCAAATGTGAAAGTCTTGCAGGGGCAGCCCGGACACCATTCCAAAGCACTATCTGTAGTTCCTTCAGGAAATACCCATCTAGTTGATTTTGCATTTTCATTTTTTGCCCCCCTTCTACCTAGAGCCATAACTTTTTCATTTTTTGGTCAAAATGGCCATTTGAGGGCTTGTTTTTTGGTAATTCTGGTGTTTTGACTTTTTTTCCCCCTACACCGTCTAGTGATCATGTTAATCCTTTTTTTTATTGATAGATCGGGCGATTATGAATGCGGCAAAACCAAATATGTTGTATGTTTGATTTTTTTTTGCTTTATTTTGAATGGGGTGTAAGGGAGATGATTTGAACTTTTATTTTTTTTATATTCTTAAAAACATTTTTTTTAACTTTTGGCATGCTTCAATAGTTTCCATGGGAGACTAGAAGCTGCCATAACCTGATCGACTCTGCGACATACAGGCGATGATCAGTTCGCCTGTATTGTAGCTGAATTACTCACTTGCTATGAGTGCTCAAAGCAAGCTGGCAGTGACAACCATAGAGGTCTCCAGGAGACCTCTGGTGGTCATGCCAACCCATCGGTGACCGCAATCACATGACGGGGGTCACTGGTGGGCGGATTTCCGGCACGAATGTCAGAAGCGCATGTTAAATGCTGCTGTCAGCATTTGACAGCGGCATATAACGGGTTAATAGCCGCAGGTGGATCACAATTCCACCTGTGGCTGTTCCGGGCACATGTCAGCTGCTCAAAACAGCTGACATGTGCTGGAAAAGATGTGGGCTAACCGCCGGAGCCCACATCAAAGGGAGGGTGTCCAACATCGGAGAACTATTACACCCGATGTCGGAAAGGGGCTAAATGAGTTGTTCACACTGATTTTTTTTGTAACTAAAAGATTTCAAATCCTTCTTAAATACTCAAAATTTGGTTGTGATGTATTAATGCAATGATTTTGGTTCCTGTGATGTATTCATGTAACTACCCTTTTAAAAATAATGTGCGGCCTTTGAGATTGGTTCAGTAGGACAATGTGGCCCTTGAACAAATAAATGTTGTGCAACTCTGTTCTACATAGAATCTTTTCAGTAGCAACGGTCATCTCTTATCTCATTATTGTAAAAATCTGTCTTCACTGAATACACATTTTGAATTGAGGATTTGGGGAATTAATGATCTGTCCTGGCGGAGAAAGAAGCAGCTTTCTCTGACAATCTGTTACAATGTTTCTTGTTTTTCATGTGTACTATTGATAAAAATTAAAATGACTCTTTAATCATATATGCATGTAAATTAGACATACTGCATTTCATATAACCCACTAGGCTTAATAAATACTTTTAATTATGTAGTGTGCATTGCTTGGCATGTCCACTGTATGAAATTATTCTTCACAAAAGGCTTTGATATTAACAGCCAAAATTTTCAAGCTACAATAAAAACAAAAGGTCACGTGAAATACATATTCTTACAAAGCAATTCCAGTGTCAACATGTAGCCTAATAAACATACATAAAACTAGTAGAAGATACTTTTTTTCCATGTCATCTAAGACAGATTTTAATTGCTAACATGCAGGAATAACTGAGGAAGCTGCTAACCGTGTAATTATAGTGCTGAACTTGGTGGCAGTGCATACTTTATCCTGATATAACATTTGTTATATAAAAGGCAAGCTATTATTTCAGCTTCCTGCCTGGAGGGTGTACTGCACCTTGCAACCTCCTACATTCCACAGGTAATAGATTTTCTTTTGGATAAGACATGTCTTAACTCATTAAGTACATAATAATCCCTGATTACTTCCCTCCAATTGAGAGAAGAAATAGTACGATGTGCTTCACCAAGTATGACTAGAAAACTGAATAAAGTCCAGTAATATGAGACGATGACAGCTTTGAAAATTCAACTAAGAAAAATTAATCACTGTCTTTAGTGCACGGATAGAACATTAACTTTAGGGTCCACAATTATGTACTTTCAAAGAATAAGATGTATTAACACAAAAGAATAAAGATGACATGATGTGAGAAATGCTACATACCATTTGGATTTTCAGACAAATTACTTTTGTAGCATATCTACTGGATATGCCATGAAAGTCAAAATAGATTGGGTTTGACAAATTGGAACCTCACTGGTCGTAAGATTGCTAGTCCCGACCTCCCATCAATGTCCTGCACTTGTTAAGAACAGAAAACCAGAAATAATAACATAGGTGTGTCCCCAGTCTAAAGGAACATTTAGACAAGCCAATTTCAACCCGTTAATGAGCACATATTGACTATATGCAAGTCGTTTATTGTTGATCAATGCTCCTTTTACATGGGCTGACAAAAACTGATGGGAAAATGTAATGTTCTCAGATGAACATGACCCTGTTTAAACAATGATGATGTTTATACCAGTTCAATAAAATCTGATCACTCGATGAACTAGCATTGTGTTAGTTTGTCAGATAATCAACAGCATTTGCAATGTTTTTTCCAATTGTCTTGGGCTTTAAAGAGAACCCGTCATCTGATTCATGCTGTTCAAACCGCAGGCACCATGTATCTGATCCTGGCTGCACAATTGCAGCTAGGTATACATTTCTCTGAAATCTCTGGCTACGGTCCCCAGCCGGACGTTTCAGAGAAATATATACTTGGTTGAGAAAGCGGTGTCGTGTCACTGCGAAACGTGCATCGGGGCTTCACTATCCGGTCCCTGGTCGCCCAACAAACTTATTGGTAAGCTTTGCATATTAATTTTGCCTTCAGTCATGGCATTGACATTTGTATGGCTTTTCTTGGGAGATCCTTTCTCTTAGCTTGCCTTGTGGTTTACAGTTAGGGCCAGAAATATTTGGACAGTGACACAAGTTTTGTTATTTTAGCTGTTTACAAAAACATGTTCAGAAATACAATTATATATATAATATGGGCTGAAAGTGCACACTCCCAGCTGCAATATGATAGTTTCCACATCCAAATCGGAGAAAGGGTTTAGGAATCATAGCTCTGTAATGCATAGCGTCCTCTTTTTCAAGGGACCAAAAGTAATTGGACAATGGACTCTAAGGGCTGCAATTAACTCTGAAGGCGTCTCCCTCGTTAACCTGTAATCAATGAAGTAGTTAAAAGGTCAGGGGTGGATTCCAGGTGTGTGGTTTTACATTTGGAAGCTGTTGCTGTGAGCAGACAACATGCGGTCAAAGGAACTCTCAATTGAGGTGAAGCAGAACATCCTGAGGCTGAAAAAAGAGAAAAAATCCATCAGAGAGATAGCAGACATGCTTGGAGTAGCAAAATCAACAGTTGGGTACATTCTGAGAAAAAAGGAATTGACTGGTGAGCTTGGGAACTCAAAAAGGCCTGGGCGTCCACGGATGACAACAGTGGTGGATGATCGCCGCATACTTAATTTGGTGAAGAAGAACCCGTTCACAACATCAACTGAAGTCCATAACACTCTCAGTGAAGTAGGTGTATCTGTCTCTAAGTCAACAGTAAAGAGAAGACTCCATGACAGTAAATACAAAGGGTTCACATCTAGATGCAAACCATTCATCAATACCAAAAATAGACAGGCCAGAGTTAAATTTGCAGAAAAACACCTCAAGAAGCCAGCTCAGTTCTGGAAAAGTATTCTATGGACAGATGAGACAAAGATCAACCTGTACCAGAATGATGGGAAGAAAAAAGTTTGGAGAAGAAAGGGAACGGCACATGATCCAAGGCACACCACATCCTCTGTAAAACATGGTGGAGGCAACGTGATGGCATGGGCATGCATGGCTTTCAATGGCACTGGGTCACTTGTGTTTATTGATGACATAAGAGCAGACAAGAGTAGCCGGATGAATTCTGAAGTGTACCGGGATATACTTTCAGCCCAGATTTAGCAAAATGCTGCAAAGTTGATTGGACGGCGCTTCATAGTACAGATGGACAATGACCCCAAGCATACAGCCAAAGCTACCCAGGAGTTCATGAGTGCCAAAAAGTGGAACATTCTGCAATGGCCAAGTCAATCTCCAGATCTAAACCCAATTGAGCATGCATTTCACTTGCTCAAATCCAGACTTAAAACGGAAAGACCCACAAACAAGCAAGACCTGAAGGCTGCGGCTGTAAAGGCCTGGCAAAGCATTAAGAAGGAGGAAACCCAGCGTTTGGTGATGTCCATGGGTTCCAGACTTAAGGCAGTGATTGCCTCCAAAGGATTTGCAACAAAATATTGAAAATAAAAATATTTTGTTTGGGTTATGTTTATTTGTCCAATTACTTTTGACCTCCTAAAATGTGGAGTGTTTGTAAAGAAATGTGTACAATTCCTACATTTTCTATCAGATATTTTTGTTCAACCCTTCAAATTAAACGTTACAATCTGCACTTGAATTCTGTTGTAGAGGTTTCATTTCAAATCCAATGTGGTGGCATGCAGAGCCCAACTCGCGAAAATTGTGTCACTGTCCAAATATTTCTGGCCCTAACTGTATATTGTTTCCATACTGATCACTTGACATATTTACACTGGGACTGTTTTACCCTTTGTTGGGGGACCTTATGCTTCTCTGTATTGCCTTGGTGTTACTGAATTATGCTATGTTATTTTTTTTTTTACTTTTATGATCAATAAACTTTATTCTTGATTTTACTCTAATTCACCTACTGCTCCTAGTCCTCCTTTCCGTTTCTTGGTTGCAAATTTGAAGCCAGGATCTGATTCAGTTTCGGCAGAATAAATCAGATGACAGGTTCCTTTGAAGGGAACTTGTCATGTCCCTAACCACGATTAACCTTTAGATATAGGGTTGCTCTGCAGGTTCATAACGTTACAATAATGTCTGGGCCTCCTTAGTGAAAGCGATGCTACAGAGAAAATGTACTTTATTTTTCCAGGCAACCACCAGCTTTCAGTCAGAGACTTGCAGAGTGACTACAGTCATGGCTCAGCACTCAGTGAGTGACGGCTGTAAGCACGCCTTGGCATTTTGACATCTCAGTTTGCAGCTCCTTTGTGCAGAGCAAGCTGTCAAAGTGCCGGGGCATTATTACAGCCATTGCTCACAATGCTACGAACAATGATTGAAGCCACTGCATGCAAGCCTCTGTGAATGAACGTCATTGAATCCCAGGAGGAGTAGTTCATTTTCTCCGAGTAGCCACGCTACAGCAATACTTTTCTAATAATAATGAATTTGCAAGCACTACAAAAAGATTATTATTATGAACATTACTAATTCACTTTTTACATTTATCATTAGGGAATATCCAATTTCACATTTGAATACATTGTATTTAAAAGGGTAGTCCGTGCAAAATTAACATTTTACTGGGGGTTTAGTATATTAAAAAATAACAAACAAAGCAATACTCCCCTACTACCACTTACGGTACTTGGATCCGACACAGACCGCTCTATGGTCTGCTCGTACACAGAAAGAGGAAACATTACAATTCCACCAGCAATAGGACAGTAGCATTCTGTGATATGTTGCTGATCACTGCAGCCAAACTGAATGCTTTTCTGACACCTCAAGTCACCTGACTGTGGCAGCCAATCACAAGCCACAGTGTTCTGATGGTGCTGGAACTGTGAGATCTCCCTTCTGGCACAAAAGCAGACCATAAAGTGGCTTGCAGGTAAGTGTCGGCAGGTAAGTGTCGGTAGGTGAGTATTACTCTCTTTGTTGTCTTTTAATATACCAAGCCACCGGAAAAATATTCATTTTACCCAGACAATTCCTTTAACATATCTTATATATAATGTGCTCTTTCATCTAGATTTATAAGACAAAGAGCCATAGACATAACTTATGCCTGCTTGAGGACTTCAAGATTCAAGATTCAAAGATTCAAAGAAGCTTTATTGGCAGGACCAAATACACATCAGTTTTGCCAAAGCAAGTGTATAGAGGCAATAGGGATAGGGACTGAGGGGATGTTGGGTAGGAGCTGTGGGGGGAGGTGGATGGGGCAGATCCAGGGTGGGGGCTATAGTCCATGGCATAGGGGAGATGGATGGGGCAGATCCAGGGTGGGGGCTATAGTCCCCTTTACATGTTCTGTATTAATTTGTAGACTGTCTTGAGAACTGTGCTTTGAAGTAGTCCACTGAGTTGCTGGGTTGAAAGCAGGTCACATGCTCATCAACTCAAAGTGATAAAGTATTTGGAGGAAGATTAGAAAATAAGCTTGCAGGGGGGAAAAGAACATGGGTAAGGAACCAGTTCCCTATTTTGCAACTGCAGTTTTGTGATTCTTCCAGTAATGTTACACATTTTTTGTACTATGAAAAGATTCCATTAATGCTGTGCCCCATCACATAGCAGACTATGTTCATGAATGGCACCTATCAGAGTCTAGGATAAATCCAGTGATTAGAGAGAATTTGCCAAAGGCCCTTTGTAGCTCAGAAAAATGCCTACTCCAGAATGGAATGCAGTGAATTCCTGGGAGCACAGGTCCTTCTTTGTTGGAAGTCTAGTGGTATTCTGGAGCAAATAAAGGCACAAAAAGCGATCTGAGAGGCAATAAGTATTTGGAAAAATGTTCAAAGGCTTCATTTAAACATTCCTTGCTTTTTTAACTGAATCAATCTGTTTAGAATAATATACAGCCAGTATAACTATCATTTTTTGAGTTACATTATGTGAAATCTAGTTTCAGGTCTTAATCCTCCCAGAGACAAAAAGAAAGAAGGAAAAAAAATAAAAAATAAACAAGACCAATAGTGAATAGATATAAACAAACGTGGATCATCTTAAACAAAACACTGCTTACATATTATTTTATAAAATAGTTGGCGGCTGAAAACCTTTCTAAACTGCGCCTTCAATAGAATAAAGTAACAGAAGAAAAATCTGTTGCCTAAGGGAAAAAATGATGATAAATGAGAAATGTGGTTGAGTATTAGAAATACATTAGTCACGCACAAAACATTTTTCACTCAAAATACTCTATACTGCCCAAAACTAGTAATATTTATTCAAATAGTGCTAATATGTTATGTAACACTTTATAAATGGAGAACTAAAAAACAAAGAATTCAGAAAAATTAATAGTAGGATCAAGGACATAGGTCTCTGGCTGCCAAAAAATACATGTTATATAGAAATGTATTAATTTTATTTTAAGAAATAATAATTGTTTTTTAATTTAGCAGTATCACAACAGTCTTCACTCGATGAAAAGAAAATCTAAAACTGTACGTTTTGAACAAACACAGACATTTTTAGGTTTTAGATTGGTCCAGGCAAAGACCTTACTTGAACTCAATAAAGATGATATGGCAAGACCTAAAATGTACAGCTCATACAGAACAATGCTAATGTGTCCTAATTAAAGCAGTTCTGCAAAGAAGTTTAGGCTAAAATTCCTCAAAGGCGTTATGAAAGGCTTCTCAAATTACAGGAAGCATTTGGTTACAATTATTGCTTCTAAAGATGGTGCAACCAGTTCAACTTAAAATAAAGCTTCACCTTCTGACATGGCTTTTTCCATTTAAATGAATGATGTTATAATTAGCCTGTACATTTAAAAAGGAAAACACACTGACTGAAATACTTGAAGAGCTGAATATCTCCATATTAAAAGCTGAAAGGGCTAGTTGCTAACAAGTGATCTTGAACCCTTCATTGTAGTGGTGGGTGGACAACTGTAGCTAAAGATTTTCACTAATGGTATCTACTGACATGTCTTAAGATTTAAAACCAAGAGTTTAAAACCTACCCTGTCATCATTTGGTACTACTCATGCATCAAACTTTGTACTAATACACAGCAAATGTTACACGTAATATGTTTTCTTAAGGGGCACATTGCGTTAGGGCAGTCCGTTTAGTGCATAGCGCTACGGACTGCGCTAACGCAATGTCCCAAAAGGGATTGCGTTAGCCGATCCCGCTAGTGCAGATCCCCAATCTGCGCTAGCGAGGAACGGACCGTGAACGCTGCAAGCAGTGTTCGCAGTCCGTCACTCAAATGACGGCACATCGCTAGCGCACACCCAACGTGGGCGGGCGCTAGTGATGCGTTCGCCATTACAATCAATGGCGGCGTTAACGGACTACGTTACACCGCGTTATGCCGCGGTGTAACAGTCCATTAAACGGGGTCACATAACGCAATGTGACCCTAGCCTAAGGGGAATGGAGCATGTTTCAAGCAGCTTTGAAGCCTCTTTTTCTGCAACATTTTTGTACTTACTTTAGTTAGGCAGTAAATATTACATCTACTGTAAACCGCTATTTACCTGAAGACACAGGGTTAGTATGCAAGTAAATAGCGTTACAATGCTGCCTAGTTGCTTTAATTATCTTGGCCAAATTATGTGCAAAGCGTCTAATTTTTTTCTAGTATTAAGAAGCTGTATGCTTTAGCACGATAGAGTGCAACTATTTTGTATACTGATCCCTTATTGACTTGCCCCCTAATTTCCATAACGAATATCTGTACATACTTAAAAAAAAAAAAAAAAAAAACTTCTGCAGGCAGGTGTCCCAATAATACAGGTTATTGATGGCGCCGCAGACTGAGCAGTAGTAACTATTGGTGTATATAGCGCTGATCCGATAGCTGCTACTGAGCAAGCGCTGGCGGGGCCATCTTAAAAAAAAATCCTCCTCCAAGATGGTGCATGTTGTGGAGTGGAGGAAGGACCCGTAAAAAGGTGATTTAGCCTTTGGAAGGAAAGCTCTCCAGGCAATGGTCCCTCCCTAGCATTATTCTTTGGTATTGCTCCTGTGGTGCTATAGTGGAGAGGATTGGAGAAAATAGAATTGCACTTGCCAGTAAATCAGTTTCTAAGACCCTTCATGACAGCACAGATAGTTTTCTGACCTCATTTTTGTTCTTTATGATTATGCCCTCGTGTTAATAAATATTTGAAGCATTCATACTGGTGTGGTCTATGGTTTAGAAAAACATTGAGGATAGATGGTGGAAAGAGGCTATTTAACCTCTTTGTGTTTGCTGACCCTAATTAGGAAGGAGAGGCAACCTCATGTTGTGGTGTCATGGAGGACTTTAGAAACCGAATTACCATTAAGTGTAATTCTATTTTTGTTTGGGAGCGGGCAACTTCCTATCGGAACCCGACAAAAAATGAGCATGTCACGAACAGAAAAATACAGTCATGTGAACTATAAAAGATCTGGTACTCAAGGAGAGACTGGGTGAGGAGAAGCTACTAGGGCCTAGCTATTTAGACTTGTCCCTGGTTGGCTTTTAAACGTACATTTTTCTTTGAAATGAAACAAGTAAAACATTCCTGTCTAAAAAAAAATAGGCTATAGTGTCGTATACATGCTGGTCATGGTTTGATCAGCATGTATCGGCTGTCAAGTTCCCTCCAAGCACTAAAACTTTAAATAATAAATAAGGTATTAAAAAAATTCATTCTATTCATTATTTTCTACGTGGGAGTATTACAAGTCCCAACTGGTACTGGTTACTGAAGAAAATACTGCAATCACAGCTTTCAACTTACAACATTGATCTAACCATGTAAATGGTCAATAGGGACAATGATATTTGTGAAAACTGTATTTGCAACAGTTTTAAATTTCAAATCACTTTTGTGACAACTTTGCAGAAATTACAGAATAGAACCTGCGGAAATCTGTGCACATGCTGCAAAACATGAACATGATCAGATCAATTAACAGACATTTAACCCCTTAAGCCCCGAGGGTGGTTTGCACGTTAATGACCGGGCCGATTTTTACAATTCTGACCACTGTCCCTTTATGAGGTTATAACTCTGGAACGCTTCAACGGATCTTGGCGATTCTGACATTGTTTTCTCGTGACATATTGTACTTCATTTTAGTAGTAACATTTATTCGATATAACTTGCGTTTATTTGTGAAAAAAACGGAAATTTGGCGAAAATGTAGAAAATTTCGCAATTTTCCAACTTTAAATTTTTATGCCCTTAAATCACAGAGATATGTCACGCAAAATACTTAATAAGTAACATTTCCCACATGTCTACTTTACATCAGCACAATTTTGGAACCAAAATTTTTTTTTGTTAGGGAGTTATAAGGGTTAAAAGTTGACCAGCAATTTCTCATTTTTACAACACCATTTTTTTTTAGGGACCACATCTCATTTGATGTCATTTTGAGGGGTCTATATGATAGAAAATACCCAAGTGTGACACCATTCTAAAAACTGCACCCCTCAAGGTGCTCAAAACCACATTCAAGAAGTTTATTAACCCTTCAGGGGTTTCACAGGAATTTTTGGAATGTTTAAATAAAAATGAATATTTAACTTTTTTTCACACAAAATTTATTTCAGCTCCAATTTGTTTTATTTTACCAAGGGTAACAGGATAAAATGGATGCCAAACATTGTTGTACAATCTGTACTGAGTACGCTGATACCCCATATGTGGGGGTAAACCACTGTTTGGGCGCATGGCAGAGCTCGGAAGGAAAGGAGCGCCATTTGACTTGCAAAATTGACAGGAATTGAGATGGGACGCCATGTTGCGTTTGGAGAGCCCCTCATGTGCCTAAACATTGAAACCCCCCACAAGTGACACCATTTTGGAAAGTAGACACCCTAAGGAACTTATCTAGATGTGTGGTGACCACTTTGACCCACCAATTGCTTCACAGAAGTTTATAATGCAGAGCCGTAAAAATAAAAAATCATATTTTTTCACAAAAATGATCTTTTCGCCCCCAATTTTTTATTTTCCCAAGGGTAAGAGAAGAAATTAGACCACAAAAGTTGTTGTGCAATTTATCCTGAGTACGATGATACCCCATATGTGGGGGTAAACCACTTTTTGGGTGCATAGCAGAGCTCGGAAGGGAAGGAGCGCCATTTGACTTTTCAATGCAAAATTGACTGGAATTGAGATGGGACGCCATGTTGGTTTGGAGAGCCCCTGATGTGCCTAAACATTAAAACCCCCCACAAGTGACACCATTTTGGAAACTAGACCCCCTAAGGAACATATCTAGATGTGTTTTGAGAGCTTTGAACCCCCAAGTGTTTCACTACAGTTTATAACGCAGAGCCGTTAAAATAATTTTTTTTTTTTTTCGCAAAAATTATTTTTTAGCCCCCAGTTTTGTATTTTCACAAGGGTAACATAATAAATTGGACCACAAAAGTTGTTGTCCAATTTGTCCTGAGTACGCTGATACCCCATATGTGGGGGGGAACCACTGTTTGGGCGCATGGCAGAGCTCGGAAGGGAAGGAGCGCCATTTGGAATGCAGACTTAGATGGATTGGTCTGCAGGCGTCACGTTGCATTTGCAGAGCCCCTGATGTACCCAAACAGTAGAAACCACCCACAAGTGACCTCATATTGGAAACTAGACCTCCCACGGAACTTATCTAGATGTGTTGTGAAAACTTTGAACCCCCAAGTGTTTCACTACAGTTTACAACGCAGAGCCGTGAAAATAAAAAATCCTTTTTTTTCCCACAAAAATGATTTTTAGCCCCCCAAATTTTTATTTTCCCAAGGATAACAAGAGAACTTGGACCCAAAAAGTTGTTGTCCAATTTGTCTCGAGTACGATGATACCCCATATGTTGGGGTAAACCCCTGTTTGGGCGCACGGGAGAGCTCGGAAGTGAAGGAGCACTGTTTTACTTTTTCAATGCAGAATTGGCTGGAATTGAGATCGGACGCCATGTCGCGTTTGGAGAGCCCCTGATGTGTCTAAACAGTGGAAACCCCCCAATTATAAATGAAACCCTAATCCAAACGCACCCCTAACCCTAATCCCAACTGTAACCCTAACCACACACCTAACCCTGACACACCCCTAATTCTAATCCCAACCCTAATCCCAACCGTAAATGTAATCCAAACCCTAACCCTAGCCCTAACCATAATGGGAAAATGGAAATAAATACATTTTTTAATTTTATTATTTTTCCCTAAGGCTAGGTTCACATTGCGTTAGGGAAATCCGTTTAGCACTAGCGGATTGCGCTAACGCAATGTCTTTTTAGGTGTCGTGTTTAGTGGTCGCGTTAACGTCCCCGGTCTGGAAGATCGGGGATCGGACCTCGGGCGCGCCGCAAGCAGCGTCTGAGGCGCGCCACAAAAGAATGGCACCTTGCTAGCGCGAGCCGAAAATGGCACGCTCTAGCGATGCGCTACACCCGAAAATCACATTGCTGTCAATGGTTGTGCTAACGGACCCGTTGCACGGCGTTAATTGTGACATTTTCGCCGTGCAACGCTGTCCGTTAGCGTTAACCCATTAACGCAATGTGAACCTAGCCTAACTAAGGGGGTGATGAAGGGGGGTTTGATTTACTTTTATAGCGTTTTTTATATCGGATTTTTATGATTGGCAGCCGTCACACACTAAAAGACGCTTTTTATAGCAAAAAAGTTTTTGCATCTCCACATTTTGAGACCTATAATTTTTCCATATTTTGGTCCACAGAGTCATGTGAGGTCTTGTTTTTTGCGGGACGAGTTGACGTTTTTATCGGTTACATTTTCGGACATGTGATAGTTTTTGATCGCTTTTTATTCCGATTTTTTGTGAGGCAGAATGACCAAAAACCAGCTATTCATGAATTTCTTTTGGGGGAGGCGTTTATACCGTTCCGCGTTTGGTAAAATTGATGAAGCAATTTTATTCTTCGGGTCAGTATGATTACAGCGATACCTCATTTATATCATTTTTTTTATGTTTTGGCGCTTTTATACGATAAAAGCTATTTTATAGAAAAAATAATTATTTTGGCATCGCTTTATTCTGCGGACTATAACTTTTTTATTTTTTTGGTTATGATGCTATATGGCGGCTCGTTTTTTGCAGGACAAGATGACGTTTTCAGAGGTACCATAGTTATTTATATCCGTCTTTTTGATCGCGTGTTATTCCACTTTTTGTTCAGCGTTATGATAATAAAGCGTTGTTTTTTGGCTCGTTTTTTTTTTTTTTTTCTTACGGTATTCACTGAAGGGGTTAACTAGTGGGCCAGTTTTATAGGTCGGGTCGTTACGGACGCGGCGATACTAAATATGTGTACTTTTATTGTTTTTTTGTTTTTTTTTATGTAAAGAAATGTATTTATGGGAATAATATTTTTTTTTTTCTGCTTTATTTAGGAATTTTTTTTTTTAATTTTTTTTACAAGTGTGGAAATTTTTTTTTTACTTTTTCACTTTGTCCCAGGGGGGACAATACAGATCACCGATCTGACAGTGTGCACAGCACTCTGTTAGATCGGTGATCTGACATACAGCCGGGCAGGATTAGAGCTGCAGCTGCAGCCTGATCCTGACCCGGAAGTGCTCCCTGCAGGACCCGGATGCAGCCCGGCGGCCATTTTGGATCCGGGGACTGCAGGGAGAAGACGCTCGGTACACGGTGAGCACATCACCGTGCACCGATCGTCTCAGGGAAGCCCGCAGGGAGCCCCCTCCCTGCGCGATGCTTCCCTGCACCGCCGGCACACCGCCATCATCTTTGATCGCGGTGTGCCGGGGGTTAATGTGCCGGGAGCGGTCCGTGACCGCTCCTGGCACATAGTGCCGGATGTCAGCTGCGATAGGCAGCTGACACCCGGCCGCGATCGGCCGCGCTCCCCCCGTGAGCACGGCCGATCGCATATGACGTACTATCCCGTCCCTGAGAATTAAGTCCCAGGTCACCTGGACGGGATAGTACGTCATATGGGATTAAGGGGTTAATCCACGAAATTGCATTCACAAATATGCCACTGAATAACTGTATACTGGACTAAAATAGGCAAGAATTGTTTTTCATTATGTAGATGGCATGCATGCAATAGGTTCAAAAAGAAAAGGGAAGAAAACTATAATTAGACTTTTTACACTCTAGAAGGAAGATTACATGGAAGATTACTCTAAAATATTCTGAATACATAGAGAAAGTGAACAGACAACTTCTGCTGTACTTTATTTGTTAAAGTTATTCCAGTGCTAAAAGCAATTAGGAAGCTCAGCTGTAATTTCACCCTTTATTCATACAAGACCTTCTCTCACCTTTAACAGGAAACAGGGGCTGGTTTACTGAAGCTTGAATATAATAGAAGCCTGTGACCATAGTGAAGCATAGTAATCAATATAAATCTGTCACAGACACAGGCAATGAGGGAGAGGTATGCATGTGCTCTACATATCTAAAGTTATTGAGCAACCAACTAAAACGTTTTGCAATTAATCAGACATTGCCTTTATTTTTTTCAATTGTTTTTCACTTCTAAATCAAAAACGTTGTGGCCAGACATTATATTAAAATGCATAGCAGAATACAGCAAACTGTATATACACTGTTTTGAGTGCTTTGTTTCCCACTATAATTAGTTTCTTGGCAAAGGATCAGCAAAAGTTATATACTGTAAGTAGGGTCGGACTGGCCTACCAGAGAAATGGAGGATTCTCCAGTGAGCCCAGGCACGGACATCTGCTGGCATTCAGGGAAGGCAGCTGCCTAGGGCCCAGCTGCCCAGGGGCCCCCCAGCCAGTGGTGTGTGGCTAATAACGGCACACTATGCAGCTGCCAAGAGACCTGTGAGTCAGGGGAGCCCGCCCGGCGCCAGCGGAGCAGCTGCAGGTGACAGGAGGCAGGGGCCGGCTGCTGTGGCTAAAGCCTGTGCCCGCTGCTAAATAGAAATGAATATTCACTGCTCCCCACGCCCATGGGCATGGAGAGGAATGAATATTCATTTTCTTTACAAAAGAGAATGAATATTCACTCCTCTCCACACCCATGGGCATGGGAAGCAGTGAATATTCATTTCTCTTTAGCAGCGGGCAGAGGCTTTAGCCGCAGTAGCTGGTCCTTGCCCCCTGTCACCCGCTGCTCAATCTCTGCTGCCCCCAGAACGTGCCACATTCAACTATATCGGCATCAGAGATGCCAATACAGCTAAAAGCAATAATGGAGGAGCGGGTGTCAGATGACACTCCCTCCTCCATCATTCCCCTCTGTTTTCTCATTTTGACTCTCACAGTTGTGGTCTACCTATGATGTAAATTACAAGCCTGTCTCATCTTTTTAAGTGGGTGAACTAGCACAATTGGTGACTGACTGAAAACCTTCTCCCTCACTATATATATATATATATATATATATATATATATATATATATATATACAGTGGGGCAAAAAAGTATTTAGTCAGTCAACAATAGTGCAAGTTCCACCACTTAAAAAGATGAGAGGCGTCTGTAATTTACATCATAGGTAGACCTCAACTATGGGAGACAAACTGAGAAAAAAAAATCCAGAAAATCACATTGTCTGTTTTTTTAACATTTTATTTGCATATTATGGTGGAAAATAAGTATTTGGTCAGAAACAAAATTTCATCTCAATACTTTGTAATATATCCTTTGTTGGCAATGACAGAGGTCAAAGGTTTTCTGTAAGTCTTCACAAGGTTGCCACACACTGTTGTTGGTATGTTGGCCCATTCCTCCATGCAGATCTCCTCTAGAGCAGTGATGTTTTTGGCTTTTCGCTTGGCAACACGGACTTTCAACTCCCTCCAAAGGTTTTCTATAGGGTTGAGATCTGGAGACTGGCTAGGCCACTCCAGGACCTTGAAATGCTTCTTACGAAGCCACTCCTTCGTTGCCCTGGCAGTGTGCTTTGGATCATTGTCATGTTGAAAGACCCAGCCACGTTTCATCTTCAATGCCCTTGCTGATGGAAGGAGGTTTGCACTCAAAATCTCACGATACATGGCCCCATTCATTCTTTCATGTACCCGGATCAGTCGTCCTGGCCCCTTTGCAGAGAAACAGCCCCAAAGCATGATGTTTCCACCACCATGCTTTACAGTAGGTATGGTGTTTGATGGATGCAACTCAGTATTCTTTTTCCTCCAAACACGACAAGTTGTGTTTCTACCAAACAGTTCCAGTTTGGTTTCATCAGACCATAGGACATTCTCCCAAAACTCCTCTGGATCATCCAAATGCTCTCTAGCAAACTTCAGACGGGCCCGGACATGTACTGGCTTAAGCAGTGGGACACGTCTGGCACTGCAGGATCTGAGTCCATGGTGGCGTAGTGTGTTATTTATGGTAGGCCTTGTTACATTGGTCCCAGCTCTCTGCAGTTCATTCACTAGGTCCCCCCGCGTGGTTCTGGGATTTTTGCTCACCGTTCTTGTGATCATTCTGACCCCACGGGGTGGGATTTTGCGTGGAGCCCCAGATCGAGGGAGATTATCAGTGGTCTTGTATGTCTTCCATTTTCTAATTATTGCTCCCACTGTTGATTTCTTCACTCCAAGCTGGTTGGCTATTGCAGATTCAGTCTTCCCAGCCTGGTGCAGGGCTACAATTTTTTCTGGTGTCCTTTGACAGCTCTTTGGTCTTCACCATAGTGGAGTTTGGAGTCAGACTGTTTGAGGGTGTGCACAGGTGTCATTTTATACTGATAACAAGTTTAAACAGGTGCCATTACTACAGGTAATGAGTGGAGGAAAGAGGAGACTCTTGAAGAAGTTACAGGTCTGTGAGAGCCAGAAATCTTGATTGTTTGTTTCTGACCAAATACTTATTTTCCACCATAATATGCAAATAAAATGTTAAAAAAACAGACAATGTGATTTTCTGGATTTTTTTTTCTCAGTTTGTCTCCCATAGTTGAGGTCTACCTATGATGTAAATTACAGACGCCTCTCATCTTTTTAAGTGGTGGAACTTGCACTATTGCTGACTGACTAAATACTTTTTTGCCCCACTGTATATATATACACACACACACACACAATCTATGCGCTTCTTACAAAATTGGATTATCATCAAAAAGTTAATTTATTTCAGCTCTTCAATACAAAAAGTGAAACTCATATTATATACAGTTATTACAAACCAGGGTGGATAAAAATCAATGTTTTAAAAAAAAAAAAAAATCGGATTTTTTTTTAATTTAAATCGGATTTTTTTCAATAAACTGCTTTTTGAGGAAAATATTTTACCATCCAAAGGTTCTTCCATCATGAGATAAAGCTGAATTGTTTAACTCAGTAGAATAAAGGCTGTATATGTGTAACATTCACACTGCCATGCTCTTCCAGAGGTTTCTGTAGGATTAGTGGGCAGTTTCTCTCCTATATTATCACAGACGCTCGCTTTACTTACGAAGTTCTCAAAACTAAATTTGACTCCGCAGAGGTCCCAGACTCTTCTTCACGGCAAAAATGTTACAACATGAACAGAGTTGAGAAAAAGACCTTAATCCTATTGTTCGACAAACCTATGAATACAGAATCAACCCCTTCAGTGCCAAGTCCAAGAAGTTAAACAATATATTTCTGATTGTTTGGAGTGGAATAGATCTGCAGCACAACACAAGAAGAATGTAAATCTAAGTGTGAGGAGGAGGAAGGGCAAGCAGACAAGAAAATGAAAGTGAAACTTTGAGCAAAATACTGCAGCATAGCCACAGACAGACAAGTCTGGATCTGTTTGTGTGTACGATCTGAGGTTTATTACATTATTTCCTTATAATTGCAGCAGGCCGTAAAAGAGACCCAGTTTGGGAATATTTTAATGAAGCTCCTTCGCCTATCGGTAAGGCAGGCATGCGTGCAAAATGCAAACGATGCAACAAAGAGATGCAAGGCCTGGTGGCGCGAATGAGGCAACATCATGAGAAGTGCGGTGATGAAGATGACCAAAGAAACACTTCTGAACAGGCAGGATCTTCAGGTTGGTAAAATTTTTATTGAATCCTATTTCTAAAGACTGAACTGTCATGTGTGAGAAAAATTATATTTCTTATTATTGCTGCATGTTACTGTCATTTCGTACAGTTATGAAGAAAAACAAATATTCCTTTTGGGGCAGTGATGTGTTGTGTACAATAAGCAGAAATTGTATAAACAATAAAATAACAGCATTGACTTTTTTTGTTTAGGGGAATTCATGGATTCTGGAAACTATCCACCTCCAAAATCACCATCATCCTGTTCTACAGTTTCAGAGTTATCCATCCAGGATAGTGCTTCATTAGCAGCAGCATCATCATCAGACACCCACAGCCACATATCACCATCACCCAAAAGGAAGAAAAAACCTTTACCTCCTGGAACCACCATAGATAGGTTTGTGATAAGAACTAGCAGATTAGAAAAAGAGTTGATTGATGAAAAAATTGCCCAGTTTATTTATGCAACTAACTCTTCTTTCCATCTGACTGAGAACCCACATTTCATTAATATGGTTCAGTCACTGAGACCAGGATACAGTCCACCCAGCAGAGCTGATGTTGCAGGGAAACTGCTGGATCAAGTGTATGACAGAGAAATGGAGCAATGTGCAACAGCTCTGGAGGGTAAAATTGTTAACCTAAGTATTGATGGGTGGAGTAATGTCCACAATGATCCTATTGTATGTGCTTGTATAACAACAGAAGAAGGTAAAGTCTTCCTTGCACAAACAACTGATACGTCAGGAAATGCACACACAGCAGAATACTTACAAGAAGTGGCAGTAAAAGCTATAACGACACGTGAACAAAAATTCAAATGTCTAGTACGCAGTTTGGTCACTGACAATGCTGCAAACGTATCCAAGATGAGAAGAGATTTAGAAGAGCAGGGAGGGAATACAAAGCTGCTAATAACATATGGTTGCAGTGCTCATTTGCTGCACCTCTTAGCCAAAGACTTAAGTGTTCCAGAAATAAAGGCTAATGTTGTTGAAATTGCTAAATACTTCCGTAATAATCATTTTGCTGCAGCAGCTCTGAAAAGGATGGGTGGAACCAAGCTAACGCTCCCACAAGATGTTAGATGGAATTCTGTGGTGGACTGTTTTGAGCAGTATATAAAAAACTGGCCTGTTCTGATGACACTTTGTGAAGAAAATCGAGATAAAATAGATGGCACTGTCACGGCCAAAATCCTCAACATTGGGCTTAAGAGAAATGTTGAACATATGCTGAGCTTCCTGAAACCCATCTCTCAAGCTTTAAACAAAATACAGAAAAATAGCTGTTTTATTGCGGATGCTGTTGAAATTTGGATGGAACTGAGTGAACACTTAAAAACAGAACTACACATGGACAGAATTAAGTTACAAGCAGTAAACAAACGAATGGGACAAGCACGGACTCCAGCTCATTTTTTGGCAAATATTGTCAATATCCAATATCAGGGTCAAAACCTAAGTGCTGAGGAAGAGGAGTTAGCTATGACATGGGTATCCAGCAATCATCCATCTTTAATGCCAACTATAATAAACTTCAGAGCGAAGGGGGAACCATTCAAGAAATATATGTTTGCTGAAGATATTTTAAGGAAGGTCACACCAGTAAACTGGTGGAAGTCACTTAAGCGCTTGGATTTAGAGACTGTTCAAGTAATGATTTAACTTTTAACAGCAGTAGCTTCTTCTGCAGACGTTGAAAGAATATTCTCTTCCTTTGAACTCATTCATTCTAAATTGAGAAATTGGTTGGGACCCAATAAAGCAGGAAAGCTTGTTTTTCTTTTCCAGATTATGAATAGGAACAAAGAAGAAGATGATGATGAAGATGACGACAAGTGAGCTACAGAGGACAGCAGGGACAGTAGTATTTAAGTTTTTCATGTGTCGGCTGGGCTGACAGTCTAAGTTTCTTATAATATATATATATTTTGTTTAGCCAAATTAGTTAACAAACATGGATGTTTGTTTAAGCAAATAACTTATGCTGTAATGTTGTTATTGTTTCAGTTGAATAAATCTATTTAAATTGTTATTAAGGTCAGGATTATTTTTCTCCTTCCTAAGTACAACAGAACAGTGGTGTCCAAATATGAATGATTAACCCATTAAACTGGGGAGAAAAAAGTAATATAAAAAGTGATTCTAAAAATCTTCATCTACTTTCATGTTAAAGTAGCAAGAACTAGTTTAGGTAGAAACTTTGATTTAAATCACTGATTTAAATCAAGCCTTACTGACTAGTGATTTAAATCGTGATTTAAATCGTGATTTAAATCAGTTAGATTTAAATCAAATCCACCCTGTTACAAACAGAGTGATCTATTTAAAGTGTTTATTTCTGTTAATTTTGATAATTATGGCTTACAGCTAGTGATGAGCACGTATACTCGTTGCTCGGGTTTTCCTGAGCATGCTCGGGTTTTGTCCGAGTATTTGTGAGTGCTTGGAGATTTAGTTTTCTTCGACACAGCTGCATGATTTGCGGCTACCAGACAGCTTGATTTCATGTGGGGATTCCCTAGCAACCAGGAAACTCCACATGTACTTATGTGAGAAAAAGCGGCAACACTCACCGGTCCTGTGTGGTCCAAGTTTTTATTATTAAAACACATACATGGTATCTTCACGGCATCGGGAAACAGACGGAAGAGGTGAGCAGGATGTGACGACGGCCGTTTCGCGCCGACGATAGCGCTTCCACGGGTCTAAGGAGCAGGAGCGAGACGCGGGTCTAAGAAGGAAGGTGAGGGGAAAGAGCCCCTCCTCTCCTCCAGATCCCCGCCCCCTGCACCTACAGACAAGGTGATCATACGTGACAGGTGAGTTAAAAAAGAGCCGGGATTGATCCGGATTATTAACACCATAGCTCCCAGTTAAAAACATAAACAAAGAGATACAAGACCCCAGCGGCCAGCACGGGCGTGAGGATCAGATGTGACAATACACATCCCATCCTCTTACAAAATGCAGTAAGTCAATCGCATAATATCAAACACGTTTACAAGCGTTGGGATAATACCAATACTCCAACACGAAAAGGCAAAGCGTCCAACATACACAAATTGCAGCACATAGAAATCCGACATATAGCGGAATTAAACACCTAGAAACATAACACATCACAAAAAAACAGCCATATCAATTTTTTCGTTTAAGCCTGCTGGACCAACCGCACGCGTGCGCAGGATCCATTGTGCCTCCTTCCTCAATAGCAGTTTATGCACATCGCCCCCTTGTGCTGGGACGACCACCTTCTCGATGCCTGCAAAAGTAAGGACATCCGGGTCCCCTCGATGGGTATCCCTGATATGCTCGATTAGCCTCGGTGCCCCTATGCCAGTCCGAATCGACCTGTAATGTTCTCTGAATCTAGTGCATAAATGTCTAATGGTTTTACCAATATAATACCTCTTACAGGGACAAAACACCACATACACTACATAATCGGTCTTACAAGATATAAAATGCTGGACGGTATGTTTTATAGGCCCAATGTCCAAAGACCGTCCAGTTAAGTGCTGTTTGCATGAGAGGCAATGACCACAACGGAAATTTCCTTTAGGAATGCACTGTTCCAACCAATTAGATTTTGGGTTGGAAATACGATTCCGCACCAGTACATCCCTAATTCGTGTGCTTCGTCTATTAGATATAAGCGGCCCTTTTGCCACTTTGTCCGCCAGATCTCTATCACCTGCCAACACATGCCAGTGTCTCCTGATCGAAGCTCGGATCTCACTGTCCATAGGACCAAAGCGAAAACAAAAAGAAAACCGCTGGCCCCCAGGAACTCCACCACTATTCGTCCCAGACCGCCCATGTCCAGCCACCCGCTCCACTGCCCCTTGTAATACACTGTCGGGGTAACCCCTAGCCCGTAATCTCTCACATAACTCGCCAGACTGCCTCTCAAATCTTGACTGTGTGTTATTAATCCTTCTCGTCCGGAGAAGTTGGCTATAAGGCAGTGAGCGTTTTGTGTGTATAGGGTGGAAGCTATCGAAATGTAAGACAGAATTGGTGGCAGTGGGTTTTCGATGGACCGAGGTGCAAATATCCCCATCTTGAATTTTTACTGCTACGTCCAAGAACTCTAGATTCTCTCCCCCAAAAACGGAGGTAAAAGACATCCCCATAGAATTCAAATTCAAATAATCTACAAAGGAATGAAAGCTATCCTCTGTCCCATCCCATACCAGGAATACATCGACCACATAACGAATGAAAACTTTGATGTGTTTAAGAAAAGGGTTGTTCACGGAATACACGTAAGTATCCTCAAAAACTGCCAGAAACAGATTGGCGAAAGTACATGCAGCCGGGGTCCCCATGGCAGTCCCGGTGGTCTGAACATACCAGGTATCTGAGAACGTGAAAGCATTATGGGTTAGAATGAACCTTAACCCATTGCATACAAAGTCGATGAAAGTCGGACTCTTATCAGTGGTGTCCAAAACCCGCCTGATAGTGTCCACTCCCAAGGACTGAGGGATCCTAGTATATAAATTGACCACGTCAATGGACGCCAAGGAGAACCCCGGCTGCCACGTAAAGCCACGAATCTGTTTGAGAAAGGAGTTCGTATCCCTGGTATAGGAAGGGACAGAACGGAGCAAGGGTCTGAGAAGCCAGTCCACATACCGGGACAATGGCTCAGTCAAAGAACCCACCCCGGACACGATGGGCCTGCCCGGGGGCTGGACAATGGACTTGTGTATTTTTGGTAGATAATACCAATGGGGTCTTACCGGGAATTCTGGGAGTAATCTTTCAGCTTTTTTCTGCGTAATGACCCCTGATTCAACCGACCCCCTTAAGAAAGAGCGTAGCTCTTCTTTAAACTTATTAGTGGGATCCCCCGACAACTGTTTATACGTACACAAGTCCGACAATTGACGCCTAGCTTCCGATAAGTACGCCTCCCTGGGTAGTAACACTACCTTACCGCCCTTATCGGCTGGTCTCACGATCACATCACTCCAACCAGCCATTTCTCTCAGGGCCGTCCTTTCTGCGTCGGTTAGATTATTAGGCGCTCGCTTATACACCAAAGCCTCCATATCCCTCAACACCAAAGACTCAAATACATCGACCAAATTACCTGGGGACGTGACGGGCATGAAGGAGGAAGGGGCCCCCCCTGTGAATGGGGTCACCCGATTAGACACTTCTATATTGGTAGCAATATCATCATCTTCAAGGCTCAATAATAGAGCCGCGTCTCCACGCATATTAGTGAGCGTGTCATCAGATGAACCTGCCATGAACCCAAGGGGTCCTACGGTACAGGGTCTTTCCCCCTCCATGCAAATGGTACTAGTGGGGCTGGAAGAAAAAGCTTTGTATAAATGAATTTTTCTTATGGCCTTGAACATATCAATCTGGAAATCAGTAAAATCAAAATCATCAGGAATACAAAAATTAAGACCCTTGGACAATAATGACAGTTGCGCGGGTTCTAAAACACGCTCGGTCAAATTTAGGACACAGTCTTCAGGGGGAAATTCCTCGCTTAGTTCTACCGCCAAGACACATTCTTCCTCTTGTGTCTCCAAGCTGGGACGTGGCGGCCGCTTCCCCCTTCGAGTTCTCTTTCTAAAGGGAGAGGGCCAATACCAGCAACCGATGTCGTAGGTGGATTGTCTCTTGTCTCATTCCCTGTAGAAGCCCCTTCGCTGAGGCTTGAATCGGACTCAGTGGTCAGATAGTCCTTACGGCGATACTGGTTCCGTTTTTTATTTCTCCATTTCCTATTTCGGGAAGATTTTCCCCCAGATACCTGAGAAGAGGTTTTATCTTTATGCATATTCTGCCAGGAAAAAACCTGCCCGGAATCATAATCGCTTTTCTCCCGGATAAATTTATCTCTTTTTCTAGTTTTAATTTCGGCTTGAATAGGGATAAGTTTACTGTCCATTTTTTTGTTCAATGTAGTCCATTGGCTTTCAGTAAGCCTACTTTTCAATTCTGCTTGAATCTTAAGGATGTCGGCGTTGACCAATTCGTAACTCCGTATATTCGACTTCAATACTAATGAGAGTAAGTCCTGAGAGCATTTTAGCATTATGCTCTCCCACTCAGATTTAAACGTGACATCACTGCTGAAATGGGAAATGTCCTTCCACACCCGAAGTCCCCTAGGGACCCGGCCATTGTCTTTATACGACTGCAGGGAATTATTCGTCCAGAACAGTCGGATCTCCCTCTCGGACAAATTCATCAATTTGTATTCTAGAGCCTTGGTACTCAACATATGTACCTCGTCCACCTGCTCACACTCCGTAAAATAATTAATCACATTTTCCCTGCCGGCTTGCAGACCCACACGTACAGAGGAAACGTCGGAATCCATATTACAGTGCAGCTACTCCACATGTACTCAGGCTGGCAGCTGGAAATCATGCAGCTGCGAAAAAAAACTAAATCTCCGAGTAGTCACAAATACTCGGAGACCACCCGAGCGTGTTCAGGAAAACCCGAGCAACGAGTATACTTGCTCATCACTACTTACAGCCAATGAAATATTAAAAGTAATTACCTCAGTAAATTAGAAAAAAAACACACCTGCAAAAGCTTCCTAAGCATTTAAAAAGGCCCCTTAGTCTGTTTCAGTAGGCTCCACAATCATGGGGAAGACTGCTGACTTGACAGATGTCCAGAAAGCAGTCATTGACACACTGCACAAGGAAAGTAAATTTTGCATTTCATTTGGAAATCAAGGTCCCAGAGTCTGGAGGAAGAATAGAGAGGCACATAATCCAAGCTAATTGAGGTCTAGTGTTAAGTTTCCACAATCAGTGATGGTTTGGGGAGTCATGTCATCTGCCAGTGTTGGTCCACTGTGTTTTATCAAGACCAAAGCCAGCGCAGCAGTATATCAGGAAATTTTAGAGCACTTCATGCTTCCCTCTGTCGACAAGCTTTTTGGAGATGGAAATTTCATTCTCCTGCAGGATTTGGCACTTGTCCACACTGCCAAAAGCACCAATATCTGGTTTAAAAACAACAGTATCACTGTGCTTGATTGGCCAGCAAGTTCGCCTGACTTTAACCACACAGCTAATCTATAGGGTATTGTCAAGGGCAAGATGAGAGACACCAGACCCAACAATGCAGTTAAAGGCTGCTATCAAAGCAACCTGGGCTTCCATATCACCTCAGCAGTGCCACAGGCTGATCGCCTCCAAGCCACGCCACATTGAAGCAGTAATTGATACAAAAGGAGCGCCGACCAAGTATTGAGTGCATTTACTGAACATACACTTCAGTAGGCCAACAGTTCGGATGTTAAAATCATTTCTCAAGCAGGTGTTATAAAGTATTCTAATTTACTGAGATAATTACTTTTGGGTTTTCATTTGTTATAAGCCTTAATTATCAACATTAACAGAACTAAACACCTGAAATAGATCACTCTTTGTAATGACTCCATATAACCTATGAGTTTCACTTTTTGTATTCAAGAACTGAAATAAATTTACTTTTTCATGATATTCTAATTTTGTGAGAAGCACATGAAGACCAAGGAACACAACAGGCAGGTCCGTGATACTGTTGTGGAGAAGTTTAAAGTCGGATTTGGATACAAAATGATTTCCAAAACTTTAAACATCCCAAGGAGCACTGTGCATAAGCGATCATATTGAAATGGAAGGAGTATTATACCACTGCAAATCTACCAAGACCCAGCTGTCCCTCTAAACTTTCACCTCAAATAAGGAGAAGACTGATCAGAAATGCAACCAAGAGGCCCATGATCACTCTGAATGAACTGCAGAGATCTACAGTTGAGGTGGGACAGTCTGTCCATAGGACAACAATCAGTCGTACAATGCACAAATCTGGCCTTTATGGAAGAGTGGCAAGAAGAAAGTCATTTCTCAAAGATACCCATAAAAAGTGTTGTTTAAAGTTTGCAACAAGCCACCTGGGAGACACACCAAACATGTGGAAGAAGGTGCTCCGGTCAGATGAAACCAAAATCGAACTTTTTGGCAACAATTGCAAACGATATGTTTGGAATGAAGGCAACATAGCTCATCACCCCGAACACACCATCCCCACTGTCAAACATGGTGCTGGCAGCATCACGGTTTGAGCCTGCTTTTCTTCAGCAGGAACAGGGAAGATGGTTAAAATTGATGGGAAGATGGATGGAGCCAAATACAGGACCATTCTTGAAGAAAATCTTTTGGAGTCTGCAAAAGACCCGAGACTGGGATGGAAATTTGTCTTCCAACAAGACAATGATCCCAAACATAAAGCAAAATCTACAATGGAATGGTTCACAAAAACATATCCAGGTGTTAGAATGGCCAAGTCAAAGTCCAGACCTCAATCTAATCGAGAATCTGTGGAAGGAGCTGAAAACTGTTCACAAACGATCTCCATCAAACCTCACTGAGCTAAAGCTGTTTGCCACGGAAGAATGGGCGAGAATTTCAGTCTCTCGATGTCCAAAACTGATAGAGACATACCCCAAGCGACTTGCAGCTGTAATCGCAGCAAAAGGTGGCGCAACAAAGTATTAAGTTAAAGGGCCGAATAATATTGCACGCCCCACTTTCAGTTTTTGAATTTCCACAAAAATGTAAAAAAAAAAAACAATACATTTTGTTCAACTTCACAATTGTGTCCCACTTGTTGTTGATTCTTCACCACAAATTTACATTTGGTATCTTTATGTTTGAAGCATAATATGTGGGAAAAGGTGGAAAAGTTCCAGGGAGCCGAATACTTTCGCAAGGCACTATATATATATATATATATATATATATATAAATATATATATATATATATATATATGTGTATATATATATATATATATATATATATATATATATATATGTATATATATATATATATGTATATATACACTGCTCAAAAAAATAAAGGGAACACAAACAGAATATACATCCAAGTAAATCACACTTCTGTGAAATCAAACTGTCCACTTAGAAATCAACACTGTTTGACAATCAATTTCACATGCTGTTGTGAAAATGGAATAGACAACAAATGGAAATTATTGGCAATTATCAAGACACACTCACTAAAGGAGTGGTTCTACAGGTGGGGACTACAGGCCACAAAACAGTACCAATGCTTTCTGGCTGATGTTTTGGTCACTTTTGAATGTTGGTTGTGCTTTTACACTCGTGGTACCATGAGACAGACTCTACAACCCACACAAGTGGCTCAGGTAGTGCAGCTTATCCAGGATGGCACATCAAAGCGAGTTGTGGCAAGAAGGTTTTCTGTGTCTGTCAGCGTAGTGTCCAGTGGCTGGAGGCGCTACCAGGAGATGTGGAGGGAGCCTTAGGAGGGCAACAACCCAGTAGCAGGACCTCTACCTCAGCCTTTGTGCAAGGATGAACTGGAGGAGCACTGCCAGAGCCCTGCAAAATGACCTCCAGCAGGCCACAAATGTACATGTGTCTGCACAAAAGGTTAGAAACCGACTCCATGAGGATAGTCTGAGTGCCCGATGTCCACAGATGGGGGTTGTGCTCACAGCCCAACACCACATAGGATGATTGGCATCTGCCACACAACACCAGGATTGGCAAATTCACCACTGGCGCCCTGTGCTGTTCACAGATGAAAGCAGGTTCACACTGAGCACTCGTGACAGAGTCTGGAGACGCCTTGGAGAGCGATCTGCTGCCTGCAACATCCTTCAGCAAGACCGGTTTGGCAGTGGGTCAGTAATGGTGTGCGGTAGCATTTCTTTGTAGGGCCGCACAGCCCTCCATGTGCTCGCCAGAGGTAGCCTGACTACCATTAGGTACCGAGATGAGATCCTCAGACCCCTTGTGAAACCATATGCTGGTGCGGTTCGCCCTGGGTTCCTCCTAATGCAGGACAATGCTAGACCTCATGTGGCTGGAGTGTGTCAGCAGTTCCTACAAGATGAAGGCATTGAAGCTATGGATTGGCCCGCCCATTCTCCAGACCTGAATCTGATTTAACACATCTGGGACATCATGTCTCGCACCATCCACCAACGTCACGTTACACCAGACTGTCCAGGAGTTGGCGGATGCTTTAGTCCAGGTCTGGGAGGAGATCCCTCAGGAGACCATCCGCCGCCTCATCAGGAGCATGCCCAGGCATTGTAGGGAGGTCATACAGGCACATGGAGGCAACACACACAACTCAACATCATTTCCTTGTCTTCAGGCATTTCCACTGAAGTTGGATCAGCCTGTTTTAGGAGTCGAGTTTCCTCTGCTGCACAGGGGGAATCTCGATCCGTGTCTGCTGCGGTCTCCCATTCAGCATCGGCCGCAGTGGGGTCTGCTCAGCGGAGACGTCGCTCCCAGCGTCTCGCTGAGGCTGATTCGGTGCATAGGGTCACTACTGCCTTTTCTGGCTTTCCTATGGTACCCTGCACTGATCTGCGGCGAGCAGGCCTCTCTGGGATTAAGTCCTTATTTACACACACTGAGCATGCCCAGGGCAAGGTCTCCCATTGGAGGTCGAGGGTCACATGTTCGGTCACATGTTCAGGTACTGCAGCGCATCCCATTGGTCCTCCAGGAAGGTCCTGAAAGGGCAAAACTTTGGTAGCAGTTTCCTGTGCTGTAACTATATAAACTGCGCATGACCGCACGGCCATGCGCTAGTATCATCTTTTGTCATATGCTTTGCGCCAATGTGGTCATGCGTTTGTATGTGTTCAGGGACCCGGCTGAAATAAGCCCCTAGAATGCTGGCACCTCCGGTGAGGAGATTGTGTATAACTGTGTTCAGGGACCCGGCTGAAATAAGCCCCTAGAATGCTGGCTCCTCCTGCGAGGAGATTGTGTATGCATGCATGACCACTCACTGCTCACTTCTGGGTAGTTGGCCTGTGCCTCTGTGAAAGTCTAACAGGGCACAGAGCCTGCCTCTCGCGGTTACTCTGTGAAGCTAACAGAGTTGGTATATACCGCCATATAGTGCCGCCATTATTTAGCAGCAGGTACTTTCCTGCACGGTGGATCCCGGGTTGCGAACGCACCAATTCCATTTAATAAACAATATATTTGGTGCGTTCCGCCAACCCTAACAGTATACTAGTGCCAGGATCTGGCTAAGTAATGGCGGATGAACAGCGATTGCAGGGGTACATCCAGCTGCTGGAGGGCCGGTTGGCGTCTCTTGAGCGTGCAACCTCGGCGGTGGATGTTACCGCAATAGCTGTTCAGGCTGCTAGCGTGGATGCAGCAGCTTTACCCACTGCCACCTCTGTTCCGACCCTATCTCACCTTCCTTTGCCTGAGAGATACTCTGGGGACAGTAAGTCCTGTAGGGGTTTCGTGAGCCAATGTGGTATACACCTCGAGCTCCTGGCTGCACGCTTCCCTACTGAGCGGGCAAAGGTGGGATTCATAATCTCCCTCTTGTCGGACAGAGCGTTGGAGTGGGCTACGCCGCTGTGGGAGCGCAACGATCATGTGGTGCGGAGTGTTCCTCGGTTTCTGGACTCTCTAAAACAGGTCTTTTTAGGACCTCAAGTCACCCATGATACAGCGCTCCAACTGCTGCCTTTTACTCAGGGTTCAATCATGGTCAGCCATTTTGCTGTTCTCTTCCGGACATTAGCGTCTGAGTTGGAATGGCCAGATAAGACCCTTATTCCCGTATTTTGGAGGCGGCTGGCTGACCATGTGAAGGACGCTTTGGCCACAAGGGAGATTCCCGCCACACTGGAGGAGCTCATAGCCATATCTACTCGCATAGACCTTCGTTTTCACGAGCGAAGGTTGGAGCGAGCCCAGTGTAGGCAGAGGTTTCGGCTGGCTCCCACCTTCGCCAAACCTTTGGAATCTCCAGTCCAGGCGTCCGAGTCACATGAGGCCTTAGAGGTGACACGAGCGGGATCCAAGTCTCAGTCCGCCCGTGCACATAAGGTCCGTCATGTTTGCCGGCAGTCAAGACATCTTGCCTCCAAGGGTCCTCAGCGGTCGGGGAAACGTCAGCGTTTAGTGGCAGTTGGAGGAGGTACACTAGACACGGCGACGTTTGCCTCAAAGTTGTCCTTCAAGGGGACAATTACCATAGGCCCATCCACTCTTATGGTCGAGCTATGCGTGGATTCTGGGGCAGAGGGTAATTTTATGTCTTCCTCTTTTGCCCAGCATCACGCAATACCCTTGGTGATGCTCGCCAAGCCTGTAACCGTTCGAGTGGTAAATGGGTCAACACTACCCTCACAGATTACCCACCAAACCATTCCTTTCACGCTTTCTGTGTCTCCATCACATCAGGAGATAATCTCCCTATTAGTCATTCCTGAGGGAATTGTTGAGGTCCTGTTGGGGATACCATGGCTTCGCTACCATTCTCCTCATATTGAGTGGTCCTCTGGGAGAATTTTGGGATGGAGTAAATCCTGCGAGGGTAGATGTCAGAGGGAGTGCGTTCAGGTTGCTACTACACAGGTACCCGCAGATCTTTCCTCTCTCCCCAAGCACTATTGGCCCTATGCAGACGTGTTCTCCAAAAGAGCTGCGGAGACCCTTCCGCCTCACCGCCCCTATGACTGTCCTATTGACCTCTTGCCTGGTGCTGAGCCTCCCCGGGGTCGAGTCTATCCGTTATCTCTCCCGGAGACAGAGGCAATGTCTCAGTACATCCAAGAAAATCTGGCAAGAGGATTCATTAGGAAGTCAGTGTCACCGGCAGGGGCTGGGTTCTTCTTCGTACAGAAGAAGACTGGAGACTTACGTCCATGCATAGACTACAGGGGTCTTAACGCCATCACCGTTAAGAACAAGTACCCATTACCCCTGATATCTGAGCTGTTTGATAGGCTACGGGGAGCGAGGGTATTTACGAAGTTAGATCTGCGGGGTGCTTACAACCTGATTCGCATCCGTGAGGGGGATGAATGGAAGACGGCTTTTAACACCAGGGATGGGCACTATGAATATCTGGTGATGCCCTTTGGGCTCTGTAATGCCCCAGCCGTTTTCCAAGACTTTGTGAACGACATCTTCCGGGATATGCTCACTACCTCGGTCGTAGTCTATCTGGATGATATTCTCATCTTCTCTCCAGATATTGACTCCCATCGGAGAGATGTTCGCAAAGTCTTTGACCTCTTACGGGCAAACTCCCTCTACGCCAAGTTGGAGAAGTGTGTGTTTGAGCAGGAGTCCTTGCCTTTCCTTGGTTACATCATCTCTGCCCAGGGTTTGGCTATGGATCCTGCCAAGCTACAGGCTGTAATGGACTGGCAGGAACCCCATTCTCTTAAAGCGGTGCAGCGCTTTATGGGGTTCATTAATTACTATCGCCAGTTCATTCCACACTTCTCAACTTCGGTAGCTCCCTTGGTTGCCCTCACCAAAAAGGGAGCAAATCCCAAGTTGTGGTCAGAGGAGGTCTCCAAAGCCTTTCTCTCGATCAAGTCACACTTCGCTAGCGCTCCCATCCTACATCGCCCCGATGTTGATAGACCATTTATCTTGGAGGTGGATGCCTCATCCGTTGGTGCTGGAGCAGTCCTTTTCCAAAAGGATGCTCAAGGTCGGAAGCATCCTTGCTTCTTCTTCTCCAAGACCTTCACACCAGCGGAGAGCAATTATTCCATCGGGGACAGGGAGTTGCTAGCCATGAAGTTGGCTTTTTCAGAGTGGAGACATCTCTTGGAGGGAGCTCGCTTTCCCTTCCAAGTCTTCACTGACCACAAGAACCTGGTATATCTACAAACGGCCCAGCGGCTGAAATCTCGCCAGGCTAGATGGTCCCTGTTCTTCTCCCGGTTCCATTTTACTCTCCATTTCCTCTCCGGGGAGAAGAACGTTCGTGCTGACGCTCTCTCCCGCTCCGTAGTGTCATCGGAGGAGGAGCCTCGGCTTATTGTCCCTTCTGAGAGCCTGAGAACTGTAGCTCCGGTTTCGCGTGAGTCTGTGCCCCCGGGCAAGACTTTCGTACCAGCTAACTTGCGACCGGAGGTTCTCTCTTGGGCTCACTCCTCCAGAGTGGATGGGCATTTTGGGACCAAGAGGACATCTGAGCTTTTGGCGAGAACATACTGGTGGCCGCATATGGCCCGAGATGTCAGGGACTATATTCAGGCGTGCGTTTCTTGCGCCCAGAATCGGTCTCCTCGGCAACGGCCTGCTGGGTTGCTTTACCCTCTACCGGTGGCAGACAGGCCCTGGGAGATGGTCGGGATGGACTTTGTTGTGGGCCTACCCAAGTCGCGTGGCTGCTCCATTATTTGGGTTGTCACCGACCATTTCTCTAAGATGGTGCATTTGGTGCCGCTTCCTCGGTTACCCTCAGCACGGGCCTTGGCGGTGTTGTTCATTAAGCACGTTTTCCGATTGCATGGTATGCCTGATAATATTGTCAGCGATCGGGGTCCCCAGTTCGTGTCTCGGTTTTGGAGAGAGCTCTGCCGTTTACTCAGCATAGAGTTAAACCTCTCCTCTGCATACCATCCCGAGACGAATGGGTTGGTGGAGAGAACCAACCAGACTCTGGTGACATATTTGCGACATTTCGTCTCTGCTAGGCAGGATGACTGGGCATCTTTGCTACCTTGGGCGGAATTTGCCTTGAACAACGCCGTAGCCGATTCCACTGGTCAAACTCCATTTCTCCTTAATTTTGGCCAGCATCCGCGTGTCCCTGTGCCCATGCCCCTGTCATCCACCGATTCTATGGTGGCAGACTGGGCGGTGGAGGCACGTGACATCTGGGACCGCACACAGGATGCCATCCGGGCCTCCAAGGAGAGAATGAGGGTTTCGGCTGATACACACCGGCGCCCCGCTCCGGTTTTTTGCTCCTGGCGACTTAGTGTGGCTCTCCGCCCGTAACATCAGGCTGCGAGTTGAGTCCACTAAGTTTGCTCCTCGCTACATTGGCCCATTTAAGGTTCTGGAACAGGTCAACCCTGTGGTCTACCGTTTGGCTATTCCTCCACGCCTTGGTATCACCGATACTTTTCATGTTTCCCTCTTAAAGCCCGTTCATTTGTCCCGGTTTTCTGAGTCATCTGCTGGGACATCGGGTTCATCCACGGATGAGTTTGAGGTGAATGCTATTGTGGGGTGCAAGGTGGTACGTGGCAAGAAATTTTATCTGGTGGACTGGAAGGGTCACGGCCCAGAGGATAGAACCTGGGAGCCTGTGGAGCACATTCGGGCTCCGCTGCTTATTGCAGCTTTTGAGCGTAGTGAGGCTCAAGGAGGGGGGGCCCTAGGAGGGGGGTAATGTTAGGAGTCGAGTTTCCTCTGCTGCACAGGGGGAATCTCGATCCGTGTCTGCTGCGGTCTCCCATTCAGCATCGGCCGCAGTGGGGTCTGCTCAGCGGAGACGTCGCTCCCAGCGTCTCGCTGAGGTTGATTCGGTGCATAGGGTCACTACTGCCTTTTCTGGCTTTCCTATCGTACCCTGCACTGATCTGCGGCGAGCAGGCCTCTCTGGGACTAAGTCCTTATTTACACACACTGAGCATGCCCAGGGCAAGGTCTCCCATTGGAGGTCGAGGGTCACATGTTCGGTCACATGTTCAGGTACTGCAGCGCATCCCCATTGGTCCTCCAGGAAGGTCCTGAAAGGGCAAAACTTTGGTAGCAGCTTCCTGTGCTGTAACTATATAAACTGCGCATGACCGCACGGCCATGCGCTAGTATCGTCTTTTGTCATATGCTTTGCGCCAATGTGGTCATGCGTTTGTATGTGTTCAGGGACCCGGCTGAAATAAGCCCCTAGAATGCTGGCACCTCCGGCGAGGAGATTGTGTATAAGTGTGTTCAGGGACCCGGCTGAAACAAGCCCCTAGAATGCTGGCTCCTCCGGCGAGGAGATTGTGTATGCATGCATGACCACTCACTGCTCACTTCTGGGTAGTTGGCTTGTGCCTCTGTGAAAGTCTAACAGGGCACAGAGCCTGCCTCTCGCGGTTACTCTGTGAAGCTAACAGAGTTGGTATATACCGCCATATAGTGCCGCCATTATTTAGCAGCAGGTACTTTCCTGCACGGTGGATCCCAGGTTGCGAACGCACCAATTCCATTTAATAAACAATATATTTGGTGCGTTCCGCCAACCCTAACAGCCTGTAACTTCATTTTCCACTTTGATTTTGAGCATCATTCCAACTCCAGACCTCCGTGGGAAATTAGTTGTGATTTACGTTGATCATTTTTATGTTTTATTGTTCTCAACACATTCCACTATGTAATGAATAAAGATTTGCAACTGAAATATTTCATTCAATGATATCTAAGATGTGGTATTTTAGTGTTCCCTATATTTTTGAGCAGTATATATATATATCAATGAGTATTTTATGGGGTGGCTGCATTATATTCTGTGAGGGTCTACATTATATTCTTTGGGGGGTCAATTGTAGCATTTAGTGAACCTAACAAACAAGCCAATCAAAAAACAAGTGTGGGATTGCACTTGTTTTTGCAATTTCATTGCATTTGGAATTTTTTCCCGTTTTCCAGTACACGACATGCTAAAACCAATGATGTCGTTCAAAAGTTCAACTCGTTCCACAAAAAATAAGCCCTCACATGGCCATACTGATGGAAAAATAAAAAAGTTATGGCTCTGGGAAGAAGGGGACCCAAAAACGAAAAAACGAAAAAAGCTGGGGTCATTAAGGGGTTAAATCAGAGTCATATTACACAATACAGTTAATAAATAACATTTCACACATGTCAACTTTACATCAGCACAATTTTGGAAACATAATTTTTTTGTTAGGATGTTAAAAGGGTTAAAATTTGACCAGCGATTTCTCATTTTCCAACAAAATTTACAAAACCATTTTTTTAGAGACCACCTCACATTTGAAGTGAGTTTGGGGGGTCAATATAACAGACAATACCCAAACGTGACACCATAATAAAAACTGTACTTCTCAATATGCACAAAACCACATTCTAGACGTTTATTGCTTCACAAGAGCTAAAGCAAAGTGGAAGGAAAAAATCAACATTTACATTTTTTTCACCAAAAATTTAATTTGGAACCATTTTTTTTTATTTCCAGAAGGGTATCAGGAGAAAATGGACCACAAAATATGTTGTGATCCATTTTCTCCGGAGTATGCCAATACCCAATATGTGGGGAAAACGACTGTTGCAAGGCAGGGCTCAGAAGGGAGGGAAGACCGTTTGACTTTTTGAACGCAAAATTGGCTGGAATCAATGGAAGTGCCATTTTGCGTTTGGAGAACCCCTGATGCACCTAAACAGTGAAACCCCCCCAATTCTAACTTCAACCCTAGCCCCAAAACCTAACCCTAATTTTAGCCCAACCCTAACCCTAACTTTAGCCCAACCCTAACTTTAGCCCATCTCTAACCCTAATGGAAATAAAAACTTTTTTTAAAAATTTTATTATTTTTTACCTAACTAAGGGGGTGATAAAGGGATGTTTGAGTTACTATTGTTTTTTTATTTTGATCACTGTGATTGGGTCTATCACAGTGATCAAAATGAACCAATAGGAAAAATTTCCTATTGTTGCAGGATGCCGGCTGACAGATTTCAGTGGTTGCACTGTGCATGCGCCCACCATTTGCTCCCAGAACACGACACCGGCGGTCCAGGGATATTTCAGGGGGGAATACAGGGACTATGGAGGTACCGGATGGGGGGGGGGGGATCAGGGGACCCCATTTCTCTCTCCTCTGATGTGCGCTATTCCATTAATCTTGGTGATTGCAAAACTGGGGTCGGTAAAAACCATCCTGAATCATGTTCTCTGGGGACTCAGCTACCTCCGGAAGCAGAGACGCTGGAGAAATTCCGTCTCTGGGGGGCACTATAATTTCTCAGTGGCTTTAAATAAATTAATCGAGTCTTTGGACAGGAGTCTTTTATAAAGGTGACTATGTAAGACAGCTGTTTTTAATGCAAATAACGAGTTGATTAGGAGCACCTAACTGGTCTGTAGGAGCTAGAACTCTTAATGGTTGGTAGGGGATTAAATATTTTTCACTGCAAATAAATTTATATAATTTATACAATATCATTTTCTAAATTTTATTTTTTATATTCTATCTCTCAATGTTAAAATTAACGTACCCTTAAAATTGTAGACTGTTCATTTCTTTGTCAGTGGGCAAACTTACAAAATCAGCAAGGGATCAAATACTTATTTTCTCCACTGTACACCATATTTGACATGTGCTATGAACCATATAATTTATGGCAGACACTTTAGCAAGCTAACTTGTAAAAAAATAAATTAATTAAAATAAAAAAACTGAAGCAAATTTATAAAAAGGTCAGCTTTATTTTTTAAGATCAAAATATAAAATTAAATGTATTCTGTGATTGCTTGATATTGGCAAGAAAGAGCTTTCCTTTTAGTTTCCTAAATCATCCATTGGTCTCAGAATGTTTAATGCAATGTTTCCTACATCCCTGCAACTAAGTGACACTGATTAAGTGGATGACTTATGCAGAGAGAGCGAGAGATCATAAGTGGGCTGTGTTGGGAAAGCTCAAAAGCGAAGTTTAATATTTGCATCAGACATGCCTGTACTATAAAAAGCATGTGATGTCCAAGTGTGACTGTATTGCAGTGCTCTGGCAGAGAAATCCTTTTTGAGCTTTCCTTGTTTCAAAAGTACGAAATGAATCACAATCATGTGGCTCAGATCTCTGCCAAATTCCTTTGTACATTTACCACTATGAGTGTCTCTCTGAGCACTGCCAATAGTATTTGTCTGCTTGCCAACACCATCGTCTAAGTTCCGAAATGGGAGGCAAGATTTTCTTCTCTTCCTTTATTGTTTTTTTATGACGTATATAGGTAATGAGTTAAAATGTTACACTCCAAGCATCCATATAGTAGTCTGCAAGCAATGATACTCTCTACTACACGAAACGCGTCAGTTTTTTTATAACTCCCTTTCTGCGTTTTGTCATTTTTTAATGGATCTTCAATAAAATAACTTTTTATATTACCGACGGATGGCTGTGCGGTGGTTCTGAGGGCAAGGGGACTTGACAGGTTCTCTTTAAGTAATGCCATTAGCCAGCATGAATTATGGGATTGCAGAAAGACAGCTGTGAACGGGCTGACTTCACAGTGTAGCCTACATAAATTCATTGAGGACAAGAATCTCTAAAGTCTGAATGAAAATGTATTTTGGCTCAGATCCTTGAAGATATAACAGGCATGTTTAATTTTACATCAGATTGAAATCAAATTACAAACAAATAGCAGACAGAGAGAGCAAATTACATGTGAGAGCAACTCAGCTGTGTTTAACGTGGCAAAAAAATAACATGGATTTGAAGAAAGAATACAGAAAAAAATACAGTGAAAAGGTATTATAAGGCGCTGGGCAAGTTAATAATGCTATTTAACCTGTAGATTAAGCCCATATCTGCAGATTAATAGTATATTTGCTGGTGAGAGGTTCCCTTAAATGGCAGTGAGACATGATGTAAGTATTAGGAATTTGAGGCTTAGCCTCCTAATCATAGTGAACCTGTCATGTCCCTAATGCTACTAACCTACGGATATAGGGCTTTCCTGAGAAGAATAATTTAATTTTCTCCAGAATGCCATGCTTTCAGTAGCGCCACTTCCGGGATTATGGTGTGGCATACTGTATAGTATGCCAGACTGTTATGATCTGGGGGCCTAGGAGCAGCATGAGACGTACTCTGGAGAAGGTGGTCCCTGTACTGACCGCAGACCCTGAACTTAGCACCGCACTAGAAGTAGCCATGGGATGTACCTAACACTCCCTAGACACCTCGACACAGCCTAAGAACTAACTTCCCCTAAAGATAGAAACGGGAAAACTATCTTGCCTCAGAGAAAATCCCCAAAGGATAGACAGCCCCCACAAATATTGACGGTGAGAGGAGAGGGAAATGACATACGCAGACAGAAATCAGGATTTAGCAAAGGAGGCCATTCTAGCTAAAAAGAAAGAATAGGACAGAGTACTATGCAGTCAGTATTAAAACACTAGAAAATATCCACCACAGAAAATACAAATCTCCACATCTGACTAAAGACATGGAGGGTATATCTGCATCTCCAGAGACACAGCTTGGCTGCAAAAAATCCTTCACAGACAAAAGCTGGACAAGACAAAACATGAAAATGCACTGAACTATAAGGTCCACAGCATGTGGACAGCAAAAACAAAGCCAGAACTTATCTTTGTTGAAATGAACAGCAAAACAGGAGAGACAAGGTATGGATGTGAATCCTCCAAAAACAATGGACAACTGGCACTGACTAAAGGATAAAGCAAGACTAAATAGCCCAGTCCAAATTGCAATAAGTGGACACACCTGATAAATGCTGCGATCCAAAGACAGCAGCACTACCACTCATAACCACCGGAGGGAGCCCAAGAGCAGAATTCACAACACCAGACCCTCTAATCTGCATTTCAGTTACATTTACAGCTTGGATTTCCACAATTTTTTGGTAGAACAAGTGGTACAGATATTTCTCCAAAGTGTATCAAGAGCCATCTTTCAATGTAACAACGCCAAGGCATGTTGCTCTTGTTAGTGAGAGAAGTCTGCCAGGCCCAAACATGCTACTATGGCCTGCAGCGTCTTTGGACTCATCTACCATGGAGCACATCTGGGGCATCATTTTTCGGCAATTGCAGAGGAAACATCTGCTGATCAAATTACATGTAGCCGAACCACAGTCCTTTAGTGGGAAACAAACTCACCCTGATAGTACATTGACACTTTCAGAAAACAGACATTTGAAACCACTAATGTTTGGGCAGCTCAATTTCATATGTGGCAGATTTTAAGGGTGGAAAATCCTTTTGAGGAAAGTCAACAAAATTTAACGAAATCTCATGCACTCCCAATATAAAAACTCAGCTTAAAATCGAAACAGAAAAATGGAGCATTGTCATTGGAAGGCTGGCATATCTTAAAAAAGGGCTTTAATGGAAAAGGTTTGTGTAAGCCACTCAATCTAGAAGACTACCCTTTAACCTCTATACAAGAATCTGAACTTGCGTAGGGCCCCCTGGGTTGTGTCCATGGAGAAGATGCCAGCTGTTGGACAGGGCTGGCAGATAATAGTCAGAATGCTGGGTCAGAACTAGGACGTCAAGGCAAGGAACAAAACGGAGAGGCAGTTGGGTAGTTTAAAACACAAGCCTAAACACAATTTGAAGTAAAGTATGGGAATAAGCAAGCAGAGTCAGAGCAGAGAAGCAGAAGTGACCCAGAGCAAGTAATGCCTCTTTCACACTTCCGTCTTTCAGCTCCCATCACAATTCGTCGATTTTTGAGAATGCAGGATCCTGCACAAAAAATTTGCAGGATCCTGCATTTTCTCATAGACTTGTATTAGCAATGGATTGTGACGGATGACCATCCGTTGTGCACTGGATCCTGTGTAAAAAACCAGCTGTCGGGCAGAGAAAACGTTCAGAGGAACATTTTTTCTGCACGTCCGAAAATCGGTCAGCGACGCATCCTGCGCTGCCCGTCACTGGCTACAATGGAAGCCTATGGGCGCAGGATGCATCGCTGACTGTGAAAAGCAGGAATCCAGCGACGGGTCCCGCCTTTTCAAACTGAGCATGCGTGGAAGAATTTCCCGTCAGGGAAATTCTCTCTTGCTCTCTTTCTACTATTGATGCTGCCTATGCAGCATCAATAGTAACAAGATATAATGTGAAAAATAATTTAAAAAAAATAAAAAATTGCAGCATTCTCACCTACCGGCAGCTAGCGTGCGAGACCGCGACTTCTCGCAAGATTTTGCAATGTATTAATAGGAACGCTAGTTGCCGGGAGCATCGCTGCGCAGGACGCCGGTAGGTGAGAATACTGCAATTTTTTCTTTTTCTTTAACCTGGTTTGTGTTGTGCATGCGTTTCCGCAGCGGAAAACCGCTGCGAAGACTCAGACACAACAGGTGCACATAGCCTCTACAGGTCAGTCAGAAAGACTGGCCCAGTGCACACGTTTTCCACAATCTGCACAGGATCCGTCATTTCAACGTCTTGATGGATACTGTGCAGATTTGGAAGACGGAAGTGTGAAAGAAGCCTAACCTGTAACTACCGTATTTGCAAGAGATTATGTCCCGCCCACGGCTCACAGCAGGGAGCTGATTACAATAATAACCAGCACTCTGCTGCAAAACAAAGATGAAGTGGAAGAATGAACCATTTCTAGCTATTCAGAAGTGAAACACACTACGATTGCCCAGTGGCATCCACAGTATTAGTGTGGCACCGCCTAGCCATAAAGACAAAGGTGGTAGCAGCGTGATCAGACACGAATGTTACAGAAGTAAATCTTCACTTTAAAATTATATTTTGTGACTTTGATACTGATAGCCCCCCAAAATATTCCATCTATGACATATTAGTGGTAGCCCACTGCAGAACACCCTCATAATCAGATGATGGAAGGAGATAAAGCACTCTGCCTAGCATTCACCTGAATGGCACTGGCCAGCAGTGTCTGCAAAACTAAGTTCCGACACCACAGAATATACAAAACTGTGCCAGGTAAAAGAATGTGAAATCTACGAAACGTTATTGCTGCAGCCAATAAATGACCTCCGAAGAACACTGCTCAGACCATTATTTGTCAGAAGTGGTCACATGGCATTTAATACAGATTCATGCCATAGATATCAAGTAGTGTGAAACCTGCCAAATTAGTTCTTTAAAGGGAATCTGTCATCCCAGGGACTTACAGTTAAGTCCATATATATCTGGACAGAGACAACATTTTTCTTATTTTGGTTATAGACATTGGTTTCTCTTCACCATGGAGATTATTCTGCGTTCATCCACCACTGTTGTTTTCCGTGGGTGCCCAGGTCTTTTTGTATTGATGAGTTCACCAGTGCTTTCTTTCTTTCTCAGGATGTACCAAACTGTAGATTTTGCCAGTCCTAATATTGTAGCAATTTCTTGGATGAGATTTTTCTGTTTTCGCAGCTTAAGGATGGCTTGTTTCACCTGCATGGAGAGCTCCTTTGACCGCATGTTTACTTCACAGCAAAACCTTCCAAATGCAAGCACCACACCTCAAATCAACTCCAGGCCTTTTATCTGCTTAATTGAGAATGACATAAAGGGATTGCCCACACCTGTCCATGAAATAGCCTTGGAGTCAATTGTCCAATTACTTTTGATCCCTTTAAAAACAGGCTGAAAAATGTTAAGGAGCTGAAACTCCTAAACCCTTCATCCAATTTTAATGTGGATACCCTCAAATGAAAGCTGAAAGTGTGAACTTCAACTGCATCTGCATTGCTTTGTTTAAAATTCATTGGGGTAATGTCTATAACCAGGGCCCGACTGGCCATCGGGCAGTTCTGGCAAATGCCAGAAGGGCCGGAGGCAGTCGTGGGCCACTCGCCAGTGCCGAATTCCCCCCGAAACTGACTCCCCCCCGCCAGCGCCGCCGCATTCAGCTATACCGGCGTCTATGCTGTACCGTCTATGACGCCGGTACAGTTGAATGCAATGATGGAGGAGAGAGCGTCTGCTGTCGATCCCTCTCCCATCATTCCACGCTCTGCCTCTGACACTGCGGGTGCGTGAGGACGTCATATTATCGCGCACCTGCTGTGTGGCCGGGCAGACTGCAGCCGCTGTGACCGGAGTCGGGAGCAGCGCGGGGCACGAGGAAAGGTGAGGAGTGTTTTTTTTTCATAAATATATCAATGAGTGATAACTGGATTGGGGGGGCTGTATTACATTCTATGGGGGCTGTGCTGTGTTACATTCTATGTGGGGGATTTATTGAATTCTATGGGGGCTGTGCTGCGCTACATTCTATGGGGGCTGTGCTGCATTACATTCTATGGGGGCTGGCTGCATTACATTCTATGGGGGCTGGCTGCATTATTCTATGGGGGGCTGTATTACATTCTATGGGGGCTGTATTATATTCTATGGGGAGGTGGGCTGTATTACATTCTATGGGGGGCTGTATTATATTATATGGGGTGCTGTATTATATTCTATGGAGTCGCTACATTATATTCTATGGGGGGCTGCATTATGCTCTATGAGGGAGCTACCATATATTATATATGCAGGGGCTGCATTATACTATATGAGGGGGCTGCATTATATTCTCTGGGGGGCTACAGTATACTTAGGGGGCTACAATATATTCTGTGGGGTGGCTGCATTATACACTGGGGTGGCATCATTATACTATATGTGGGCTGCATTATATTGTATCGAGGACTATGGGGAATACATTATACTATATGAAGAACTATGGGGTGCATTATACTATGGGAAGTGAATTGTACTACATGGATGACAATGGCGGGGCATTATACTATATGGAGCACTATGAGGAATGTATTATACATATATATGGAGGACTGAGGAGTGTATTATACTATATGGAGGACTGGAGTGTATTATACTATATGGAGGACTGAGGAGTGTATTATACTATATGGAGGACTGAGGAGTGTATCATACTATATGGAGGACTGAGGTGCACATTATAAAATACGGAGGACTATGGGGTGTATTATACTAAACAAGCAAAATGCTGCCTATTCATCGAATGATTGGATTGTTTATGTGGGAACAGAAATCCTTGCTCTCAGCAGCCCATCGCCGGTGTAAACTGTAGATGTGCTGCTGATAACATGATACTGTATGGGGACAGATTGATCTAATTGTGATTGTTCTGTTCCCTTCATTCTTTCTCAGTTTGTGTAAAGAGGCCGGTGAACAAGCGAACGACTTCAGTATTGTAGATCACACTGGTTTAGTGGCCTGAGATCAGCGCATGTAAATACAGCTGAAATGCTTTGCAGAGAGACCAGGCAAGGATGATGACAGTTGTAGTTAGCATCCGGCGCCTGGGAATAGCGCTAACTCTACTGCTTTTCCCAGCCGCCAGAGCATTTAATTCTGGCATGTGTAATTATTTTTAGGGTTGATGTCAGCTGCGTAATGTCAGCTGCTATCAATACCTGGTGTAAGTAATGGAGAGGTGTCTATCAGACACCCCCACTACTAGCCCAGACCTGGTGAGATCCAGCGACTCTGAAGAGCGGTGACTGTAGTAACAATACCGCTCTTCACAGTCGCCGAGCTCAGCCCAAGACCCGGAATATCTGAAGAGCGGTGACATTACTGATGTCACCGCTCTTCAGAGTCACCGGGTCTCGTGCTGCGCAGAGAAACCAAAAGTGGCTGTAGGCAAAGTTTATGGAGCATCAGAATGAGGTTCCACAGCCTTTGGTCATCTCAATCTCTTCATTATCTACGAGATCCAGTTATGTAGGTAAAGTAGCGGCTTTTCTTGGTACTGCAACTAAAAGCAATAAATAGAACTGAGCTGTAATGCTGGATACAGCTGTGATTATATGTTATATAGTCGTGTTACACTCCCCTCACTTCTTGTAACCTACAAGTGAACAAAGATATTATACAGTCACCATGTGACAAGTGGGCCTGTGTAACTTCAAATGCCAGGGCTGAATTTTAGTCCCAGTCCGGCCCTGTCTATAACCAAAATAAGAAAAATGTTGTCTCTGTTCAAATATATATTGACTTAACTGTATATGACCTATTAATATAGGCATACAGGTAATAGAAATGTTAAACTAGTCCTATCAGTATGCCTCATATTAATGGTCTTGTTGCTGAGAAATGTTATATTCTGTCTTCATGTTAATGATTTCTTCCAGGCTCTGCGTTGGGCGGTGCCAGGAAGAAATCTCTGCCTCCTGTCTTCATTGTAATGCTTACCTTTTCCCATGAGCATCAGTTACGGCCCCGGGAATCCGGAGCCTGCGTCCTGCACTCCCTCAGAAATACATATCTCATCCTCCCTTGTGTAGGAACTGCATTAAGGGATCTTCTGTGTGCAGGCATTGGCAAGTCACTGTGACCTTCAATGTGCGTGCCAATAAGATGCTCTCCCCACTTCCTCCCTGCAAAGTCATCTCTAGAAACCATGTGTACATTGCGAAGACTATGCTGGCAGGGAGTAGTGAGAGCAACCTTATGGTCGTGCAAACCGGAGGTCACTGGAGCGGAAGTCGCCAGCGCCTGTGCCGAAGATCCCTGAATGCAGCGCCCACAGAAGGGAGGATGAGATATGTATTTCTGAGGGAGTGCAGGTCGGAGGCGCAGGATTCCAGGGCCAAAACTGATGCTGATGGGAGGGGGGTAGTATTGTAATGAGGAGAGGAGGCAGAGATTTCTTCCAGACACAGGACGCCCTGGAGCCTGGAAGAAATCATTAGCATAAGGAAAGAATATAACATTCCTCCACAACAAGACCATTAATATGAGGCACACAGGAAGGACTAGTTTAACATTTCTATTACCCGTATGCCCATATTAATAGGTCATATACGTCCCCAGGGGGTGACAGATTCCTATTAACCCTTAAAAATCTTTTGTAATTAATTCTGTTATTGTTGCTATACCTCATAATTCTATTTTACATTCTAAAGTCTATCAGTTTTTAGAACTGAATTGTTTTTGTATTATGTGAGTGCCACAAAAAAAATACTGAATAGTCAGTGAGTCTTAATAAATGTCTGTGTCCAACATTTGTGAATGGATTTCAAAATGTAGTGGCACCTCCCATCGTTAGCAGTCTACATATTTGTAACCACTTCCATACTTTTGGTAAACCACTGTAAAATAAACACACATTTCCAAAGCCGAGCAATAACTCATTTAAAAAGGCGTGTGGTATAATAGCAATTTCACGTTGTTGCAACATTGCTCTACCCAATATTTATGCCTATGAAATTTCAATTCAACTGAAAGACAAGAGAATCTGGTATTCATATAGAAAAAAACCCATTATGCTTAACCTCTATTTTTGGAAAATATCTATAAATATATATACATAGATAAATATGATACATAATATATACATTTTATACCCTATTTTATACCCTTCTCAAGGCAACAATTAAACAACACAATGTGACTCCAAGTCAATTACACTTCTGTGAAATCAACCTGTCCAGTTGTGAAGCAACACTGATTGTCAATTAATTTCTCCTGTTGTGCACGTGAAACAGTCAACAGGTAGAAACAATAGGCAATTAGCAAGCCAACCCCTATAAAGGAGGGGTTCTGCAGGTGGTGACCACATACCATTTCTATGTTCTCCTCCTTTTTGGCTGTTGCTTTGGTCAGTTTTGCATTTTGTCATTGCTCTCACCCCTAGAGGTACACAAGCATCTCAATATTTTGTTATATACCCTTTATTGGCAATGACCGAGGTCAAACGTTTTCTGTAAGTCTTCACAAGGTTGGCACACACTGTTGGTGGTATGTTGGCCCATTCCTCCGTGCAGATCTACTCTAGAGCAATGATGATTTGACCCTGTTGCTGGGCAACACAGCCTTTCAACTCCCTCAAAGGTTTTCTATGTGGTTGAGATCTGGAGACTGGCTACGCCACACCAGGACCTTCATATGCTTCTTATGAAGCCACTCCTTCGTTGCCCTGGTGGTGTGCTTGGGATCATTGTTATGCTGAAAGGCCCATCCACGTTTCATCTTCAATGACTTTGCTTATGGAAGGAGGTTTGCACTCAAAATCTTATGATACATGGCCCCTTTCATTCTTTCATGTACACAGATCAGTCGCCCTGGTCCCTTTGCAGAAAAACAGCCCAAAAGCATGATGTTGCCACCCACATGCTTCACAGTAGGTATGGTGTTCTTTGGATACAACTCAGCATTCTGTCTCCTCCAAACACAAGTTTTGTTTCTAACAAACAGTTCTATTTTGGTTACATCAGACCGTATGACGTTCTCCCAATACTCCTCTGGATAATCCAAATGCTCTCTAGCAAACATCAGACGGGCCCGGACATGTACTGGCTTAAGCAGGGGGACACGTCTAGCACTGCAGGATTTGAGTCCCTGGTGGTGTAGTGTGTTACTGATGGTAGCCTTTGTTATGGTGGTCCCAGCTCAATGCAGGTCATTCACTAGGTCTCCTGCGTGATTCTGGGATTTTTGCTCAACATTCTTGTGATCATTTTGACCCCACGAGGTGAGATCTTGCGTGGAGACTCAGATTGAGGGAGATTATCAGTGGTCTTGTTTGTCTTCCATTTTCTTATTGTTGCTCCCACAGTTGGTTTTATCACACCAAGCTGCTGCTTTCCTATTGCAGATTCAGTCTTCCCAGCCAGGTGCAGGGCTACAATTTTGTTTCTGGTGTCCTTCGACAGCTCTTTGGTCTTCACCATAGTGGAATTTGGAGTGTGACTGTTTGAGGTTGTGGACAAGTGTCTTTTATATTGATAAGTTGAAACAGGTGCCATTACTACAGGTAATGAGTGGAGGACAGAGGAGCCTCTTAAGAAGTTGCAGGTCTGTGAGAACCAGAAATCTTGCATGTTTTTAGGAGACCAAATACTTATTTTCCACCATAATATGCTAAATAAATCTTGCCAAATCAGACAAGGTGATTTTCTGGATTTGTTTTTTTCAATTTTGACTCTCATAGTTGTGGTCTACCTATGATGTCAATTACAGGCCGCTCTGATCTTTTTACGTGGTAGAACTTGCACAATTGGTGCCTGACTAAATACCGGTACTTTTTTTTTATCACTAAACCATTGTGGATGATCCAAACTATAGAGTTTAATAAAGCATAATTACTAATTTTAGCAAGACTAATATTCTCAAATAATAGAAATGACTGGAAGACATTAGATACTCTTAATAGGGCGGATCCAGTTTTTTTTCTTACAAGTATAATTTTTTTCCAGTGTGCTGAACACATTTTTGATCTATGTATCAGTTTTTACAATCCTTTTTGCATCCATTTTTCACCCATTAATTTTTAAAAAATGTAATTCATGGTTTGTATTTTTTTCATGGAGATACCAACTTTCATTGGCGAATGTGATGTAACACAGATTAAAGTTGAATATGTCTCTAGTTTCTTTTTGCAATTTAAAATAAAGGAAATGTGAAAAAGGTACATTGATTGTAATGTGTCCATGCTCTATTAGTAAAGATAATGGGTAGAACACATACCAAAAACAAACTGATTTGTGAAAGAGACCCTTAATCTGTTGTAAATTTTTGCCATATATTAAATTTAATTCTTAGAAAAACAGTGAAAATATTGGCATTTGTTATTTTACAGATGTTAATCCCTCCAAATTTTCAATAATTTATTGACTGGAAGACATTTTAATAATCACCTTATTTTGATTCAGGGCTATCTATTATACAACGTAAATTTTTTGACTAGTTCAAAATATTCAGATTGCCGATAAAAGCTTCAAGCTTACATTAACATTGAATGATAATATATGAATTCAAAATTCTCACTGAAAGACATGCTCAAAGGCCCTCTTTAGACAGCTGAGCATAGCATGAGTACCACCTGGGCTTCTGGCAGTTGACGGAGACCCAGTAGTACTACCTCCCAGCTTCTCCAGCAGAGAGCACTGAAACACTGCCTGCTTCTTATACAGAAAAAAAATACGTTTTTCGCAAGCATGGGAATCACCCACCCCCAAAATGATCAGTGTGGCTTAGGATGTGATACTGTAAATGTCAGCTGCCATTACAGCAACAGATGTTATACAAAAGTCATTCTAATATACTGGAATATATACATGTTGGGTGTAAATGGTACCAGGAGACAGATGCAGATAAGCATTATTGTCAAAGTTGTACAAGATACTAGAACAAGGGAAATGCAGAACATATAGAATTCTTAAACAAAATGTGGCTACGTTTTTCTTAAAAAAAAGAAAAAAAACAAATAAATTTTTTTTTGAGATGTTTCTAAAGCAGCAGACTAAATCTACAGGTATAGATTCACCACAGCTTTTAGCATAATTTCTTGTGGCATTTATCCTGATGTACTGATTGAGTTCAAGTAAATTGACTAACAATTCCATTTTATATGCCAGTTTTAACAGGCGGAACATTGGGGAGAAATGTGTTGAACATATAAGTAGGAAAAACTTGGTGCGTTTTTCCCTTACTACGTGCTGGAAAAATAAATGTGTGGGCATTTGCACTATATTATACTACAATTTCTGGAGGAAATAATAGTAAGGCCTGTTTCAAACGTCCTGATATTTCCAGTACCGGAAAGCCCAGTACCGGAGATCTATAATATAAGGCTGGGAGCATCACTCTGTCCAAAGCCTTTATAAACTGCGCAAGCGCCGGCGCAGTCTGGACCCCACAGAGTGACGATCCCAGGAGATCGCGGTATCCGTAAGCACTGAACGCACACCGCGATCTCCAACGGAGAGACAGGGACGTGGCAGGAGGGTGAGTATGCTATATTCACCTGTCTGTCCCGTTCCAGCGCTGCGCGCCGCTCCATCTTCCGGGTCCTCTGCCTGTGACTTTCACAGTTCAGAGGGCGCGATGACGCGCTTAATGCGCGTCGCCCTCTGACTGAACAGTCACAGCCAGAGGACCCGGAACATGGAGCAGCACGCAGCGCTGAAACGGGACAGGTGACTATAGCAAGTGTCGGGCGCCTGAGCTAGCGGCGATATCGGCACCTGACCCCCACAGCGTGCCGGTGTCCCTGACTGCTCAGACCCCCCAGCACTCGGCGCCCAGCCACGATAGGCGAGTATGTTTTTTTTTTTTATATATATCGCAGCAGCATACGGGCATATAATACAATGGAGCATCTTATGGGGCCATCAACATTTATGGAGCAGCATACGGGGCATATAGTATGGAGCATCTTATGGGGGCCATAAACCTTTATGGAGCAGTGTACGGGGCATATAGTATGGAGCATCTTATGGGGGCCATAAACCTTTATGGAGCAGTGTACGGGGCATATACTATGGAGCATCTTATGGGGGCCATCAACCATAATGCAGCAGCATACGGGGCATATACTATGGAGCATCTTATGGAGGCCATCAACCATAATGGAGCAGCATATGAGGCATATACTATGGAGCATCTTTTGGGGCCATCAACCTTTATGGAGCCACGTATGGGGCATATGGATGGGAGCAGCAAATGACAGAATAGGGCAGCACATGACAGAACGGGGGTGCAGGATGGAAGCAGCACATGACAGGATGGGGGCGCAGGATGGGAGCAGCAAATGACAGAATGGAGGCGCAGGATGGGTGCAGCAAATGACAGAATGGAGGCGCAGGATGGGTGCAGCACGTGTCAGAATGGAGGCGCAGGATGGGTGCAGCACATGTGAGAATGGAGGCGCAGGATGGGTGCAGCACATGTGAGAATGGGGGCGCAGGATGGGAGCAGCACATGTCAGAATGGGGGAGCAGGATGGGAGCAGCACATGACAGAATGGGGGAGCAGGATGGGTGCAGCACATGACAGGATGGGGGCGCAGGATGGAGCAGCACATGACAGGATGGGGGCGCAGGATGGAGCAGCACATGACAGGATGGGGGCGCAGGATGGAGCAGCACATGACAGGATGGGGACGCAGGATGGAGCAGCACATACCAGGATGGAGACCATATCTATATATATAATTGTCTAAGGGTTTTTCCGTCTGTCTGTCTTTCTGTCTGTCTTTCTGTCTGTCTTTCTGTCTGTCTTTCTGTCTGTCCTGGAAATCCCGGCTCTCTGATTGGTCGAGGCCGCCAGGCCTCGACCAATCAGAGACCGGCACAGCATCGACGTAGAAATCCCGCGTCTCTGATTGGTCGAGGCCGCCAGGCCTCGACCAATCAGCAACGGGCACAGCGACGATGATGTCATAAAGGACGTAGACATCTCACGTTTCTGATTCAGCGACGGGCACAGTATCGACGTAGATGTCATAATGGTTGCCATGGCGACGATGATGTCATAAAGGTTGCCTCGACCAATCAGCGGCGGGCACAGTCTGCCGCGAATTCTGGAATCATCATTGTCCATATACTACGGGGACATGCATATTCTAGAATACCCGATGCATTAGAATCGGGCCACAGTCTAGTACCAATATAAATGCTCGCCACCCGGGCGTAGAACGGGTTCAATAGCTAGTATATCAGTATTTATGTGTCCGTCATTGTGTGCAATAATTGTGGCATACATGTGCCAACCGTGTGCCGCATCAGCACCACACGAACTTGTGCCTGGGAAGCAGTGGTACAGTTAGCGTTGTTCCTTGGTGCCAGGTGCTGAAGACAGCTCTCATCATTCTCCCCTGCTCTGCCGGCGATCAGCAGGGGAGAATGTTGAGAGTTATATTCTACGGATAACAGCAAGACTAGGAGGCAGCTGATAGGACTATGACTCCTATCAGCCTACACCTGCTGCCGCTAATAATAGTGGGAGCAGACGGTGGCTGATGAGAGTATTCGCAATAAAAAAATAAAAGAACCAGCATGGGTTCCCATATATTTTTGATAAACAGCAAGGCAAAACTGACACCTGCGAACTGCAACCCTCAGCTGTCAGCTTCAGCGAGGCTGCTTATCAAGATTAGATGGGTCCCACGCTGTTTTTTTTTAAATGATTTAAATAATGTAAAAAAAACCAGTGTGGGGCCCCCCATTTTTGACACGCAACCTTGCTAAAGCAGACAGCTGGGGGCTGGTACTCAGGCTGATAAGGGGCCATGGATATTGACCCTCCCAGTCTAAAAATAGCAGCCCGCAGCCGCCCAGAAAAGGCACATCTATTAGATGCGCCAATTCTGGCACTTTGCCCGATTCTTCCCACTTGCCCTGTAGCCGTGGCAAGTAGGGTAATATTTGTGGGGTTGATGTCACCTTTGCATTGTCTGGTGACATCAAGCCCACGGGTTAGTAATGGAGAGATGTCGCAATCAAACTGAAATAAAAAAGACGAATATAAATTAAAATGGTATCTCTAAAAACGTCATCTTGTCCCGCAAAAAAACAGCCATACAGCCCCACCAGTGGAAAAATAAAAAAGTTATAGATCTCAGAACAAAGCAATGCAAAAATAATGATTTTGTCTATAAAATAATTTTTATTGTGTTAAAGCGCTATAGCATAAAAACTATATAAATGTGGTATCCCTGTAATCGTAATGACCCGAAGAATAAAGTTATCAATTTTACCACAAAGCAAAAACGGCATGAAAAAAACAAAAACAATTCCTGAATTGATTTTTTTTTTGTGCATTGTCTCCCAAAAATCGGAATAAAAAGTGATCAAAATATGTCATGTGTCCAAAAATGGTACCAATAAAAATATCAACTTGTCCAGCAAAAAACAAGCCCTCATAGGACTCTGTAGGCCATAATATGGAAAAATTATAGATCTCAAAATATGGCGTTTTACTGTGTTAAAACAGCCAAACATAAATTAAATATAAGCCTGGTATTGTTGTATCCGCACTGACCCAAAGAATAAGGCTGGGTGCACACAGTGCATTTTTGATGCGTTTCTGAATGGGTCAAAAACGCTATGGAATCCACAGCAAGCTAATTTAATGACAATCCTGAAGTGTGGTGCACATGATCAGTAAATTTCCTTTGAGTATTTACAGTGCTTTTTTTTTCTGCAGCATGTCAATTCTTTGTGCGTTTCTGCAGCGTTTTTCACCTTCTGACTTCAATTGAGTCAGTCAAATCTGCAACAAAAACGCAGGTATAAAATTGTTTGTGGGTTTACTGCGGATTTGCTGAAGTTTTGTTTGCGTTTTTACCGACTTTCTATGGTGTTTCCCAAGCTGTTAAATGTGTGACAACGTGGGAAACACTGGCACGATGGTAACGCTACCGCCGGTAAGACCGTCGTTCAGAGCGCTGTGGGGTCATGCGGTCAGATGTTAGCATGACCCAGCAGCTGTGACTGTGACCTGTGGTAACGCTACTGCCGGTAAGACCGTTGGTCAGAGAGCTGCAGGATCATGCTGCTAGATATCAGCGTGACCCCACAGCTGTGACTGTGACTCGCAGCGGCGACCTTCGGTAAATAGCTTACCTTACCACAGGTCAGCAGGCGTGGGCTGATGAGACTACTGCTCCCATCGGGCTACTTCTGCTGTCACTCAGAACAGTGACAGCAGGTGTCGCTGATGGGAAATGTAGTCTGATCTGCCGGCGCCTGTGTGAACAGTTAGAAAAAATGTAAAATAATAAACCACCATATACTCACCTGTCCGCTGTAATCCACGTAATCCCGAGTGTCCCATGGCGATCTCACGTATAGAAAAGTCCCTTCGGGAATTGTGACTGCTCTACTGTGCTGCCGGCGACACATTGACAGGAGGTAATCGCTCCCGCAATGTATAATTGAGCTGCCATTAGAAAGTTCACTGGAGTTTATCAGCTGATTTGCTCCGGCGCTCTCACTTACAGCACTACCGCTGCATGAGAATTTTCCCTGCAGCAGTGGGAGATCACCGGAGCTGATCAGCTGCACTCTGGTGAACTCTCTCAAGGCAGCTCAGTGATACACTGCGGGAGCGATTGTCTCCTGTTAGTGTAAAGCCGGCTGTCTTTGAGAGCAGTCATCAGGATCTTCGTGTGACATTGTCGATTATCTTCTCTGCAGACAGGTGAGAAATATTGTGGTATGTTGTTTTATTTTTGTTACATGAGACACTGGAGTCAGTCGATTAGGCGTTTGGTAAGTATGGTTTCATTAAGATTCATTAAAGGAGTCTGTGTCATTATTTAAAATAAAGGACTTTATTCTGGATGTCTGTTTTTTATACAATATCACTATGGGGTTACTAATGGAAAGGTGTCTTATAAACGCCTCTCCATTACTAAGCCGTAGGCTTAATCTCACCTGACAATACAAAAGGTGACAACAACTCCACAAATATGAACCCCACTTGCCACCACTACAGGGCAAGAGGGAAGAGTAAGGCTAAGTGTATTCAGGGGCGGCTGAGAGCTGATAGTTTTAGTCTGGGATGAGGCCAATATCCATGGCCCCATCCTAGGCTATTAATATCAGCCAACAGCTGTCTGTCTAGCCTTTTCTGCTTAGATTTTATTGGGGAAATCTATGTCAACATTTTTCTGGGGTCCCCCTGTAAACTAATCAGTAAAGGCTATGCAAACAGCTGTGAGCTGATATTAATAACCTGGGAACCTTTATGGCTATTGGCTCCTTCCCAGAGTATTAACATCAGCTCTCAGCCTTCAGCTTTCCCGCTGCTGGTTATTAAAATTATGTGGGAGCCCACGCTTTTCTTTAAAATTCACAGTTGCTGTTTGGTTACAGCCTATGTATATGCCTTCTTTTAATGCTCCTACATAGGATGGTGACAATGTGTGTGTTTGTTTGTGTTTACTTATCAGCTTAGTAATGAGGGTGTCAGGCTGACACCTTTTCATTACACCTCTGAAAAGTAGGACACAGTTGAACAGAAGTCAGACGGAGTCCAGTGTAACTCTGCTGCCTCATAGTAAATGGTTCCCTAGGGGGTTTCATCAGAATCACATCATTCGGAAATGTAGATGGAAACCCCAATGTATGTGCTCAGCGTAGAGCGTCGGATAAATATGATCCCGAACGTTAAGTAAAATGTTCCCAACAAAAGCTTCAACTCAATCCACAAAAAAACCAAGTCCCCTTTAACCCCTTTCCGACCTTTGACGCAGCGTATGCGTCATGAAAACCCGTGCCAATCCAACCTGTGACGCAGCATATGCGTCATGGTCGGATCGCGTCCCTGCAGGCCGGGTGAAAGGGTTAACTGTAATTTCACCCGATCTGCAGGGACAGGGGGAGTGGTACTTCAGCCCAGGGGGGGGGGGGGTTTGCCCCCCCACCTCCCCCGTGGCTACGATCGCTCTGATTGGCTGTTGAAAGTGAAACAGCCAATCAGAGCAATCTGTAATATTTCACCTATGAAAATTGGTGAAATATTACAATCCAGCCATGGCCGATGCTGCAATAGCATCGGCCATGGCTGGAGAACCCGATCTGGCCCCCCCACCGACTGATCACAGCGATCAAAATAAAAAAAGTAAATAACCCCCCCCCCCCCCCCCGTTATCCCCCCCATAGGTAGGGAAAATAATAAAATACAGAAAATATATTTATTTTTGTTTTTCCATTAGGGTTAGGGGTAGGGTTAGGGTTGCACTTAGGGTTAGGGTTGCACTTAGGGCTAGGGTTGCACTTAGGGCTAGGGTTGCACTTAGGGCTAGGGTTGCACTTAGGGCTAGGGTTGCACTTAGGGCTAGGGTTGCAATTAGGGATGCACTTAGGGCTAGGGTTGCACTTAAGGTTGCACTTAGGGTTAGGGTTGCACTTAGGGTTGGGGTTGCACTTAGGGTTGGGGTTGCACTTAGGGTTGGGGTTGCAATTAGGGTTGGGGTTGCAATTAGGGTTGGGGTTGCAATTAGGGTTGGGGTTGCACTTAGGGCTGCACTTAGGGTTAGGGTTGCACTTAGGGTTAGGGTTGCACTTAGGGTTAGGGTTGCACTTAGGGTTGCACTTAGGGTTGGGGTTGCACTTAGGGCTGCACTTAGGGTTAGGGTTGCACTTAGGGTTAGGGTTGCACTAAGGGTTAGGGTTAACCTAAGGGTTAGGGTTGCACTTAGGGATAGGGTTGCACTTAGGGATGCACTTAGGGCTAGGGTTGCACTTAGGGCTAGGGTTACACTTAGGGATATCGTTGCACTTAGGGTTGGGGTTGCACTTAGGGTTGCACTTAGGGTTAGGGTTGCACTTAGGGATATGGTTGCACTTAGGGTTGCACTTAGGGTTAGGGTTGCACTTAGGGCTAGGGTTGCACTTAGGGCTATCGTTGCACTTAGGGTTGCACTTAGGGTTAGGGTTGCACTTAGGGTTGGGGTTGCACTTAGGGCTGGGGTTGCACTTAGGGCTGGGGTTGCACTTAGGGCTGGGGTTGCACTTAGGGCTGGGGTTGCACTTAGGGCTGGGGTTGCACTCAGGGCTGGGGTTGCACTCAGGGCTAGGGTTAGAATTAGGGTTAGCATTAGGGCTAGGGTTGGAATTAGGGTTAGAATTAGGCTATGTGCACACAGTGCGGATTTGGCTGTGAATCCGCAGCGGATTGGTCGCTGCAGATTTGTAGCAGTTATCCATCACGATTACAGTACCACGTAAAACTATGGAAAACCAAATCCGCTGTGCCCATGGTGCGGAAAATACAGCGCGGAAACGCTGCGTTGTATTTTCCGCAGCATGACAATTCTTTGTGCAGATTAAGCAGCGTTTTACACCTGCTCCATAATAGGAATCCGCAGGAGAAATCCACACAAACACCGGAAATCCGCAGGTAAAGCGCAGTGCATTTTACCTGCAGATTTTTCAAAGACGGTGCAGAAAAATCCGCACACAAATCCGCAACGTGGGCACATAGACTTAGGGTTAGGGCTGGAATTAGAGTTAGGGTTGGAATTAGGGTTAAGACTACGGTTAGGGGTGTGTTAGGGTTAGGGTTGTGGTTAGGGTTGGGATTAGGGTTAGGGGTGTGTTGGGGTTAGTGTTGGAGTTAGAATTGAGGGGTTTCCACTGTTCAGGCACATCAGGGGGTCTCCAAACGCGACATGGCACCACCATTGATTCCAGCCAATCTTGCGTTGAAAAAGTCAAATGGAGCTCTCTCCTTTCCGACCCCCGACGTGTGCCGAACAAACAGTGGTTTACCCCCACATATGGGGTATCAGCGTACTCAGGAGAAACTGGACAACTTTTGGGGTCCAATTTCTCCTATTATCCTTGGGAGAATAAAAAATTGCGGGCTAAAAATTATTTTTGAGGAAAGAAAAATGATTTTTTATTTTCACGGCTCTGCGTTATAAACTTCTGTGAAGCACTTGGGGTTCAAAGTGCTCACCACACATCTAGATAAGTTCCTATGGGGGTCTAGTTTCCAAAATGGGGTCACTTGTGGGGGATTTCTACTGTTTAGGCACATCAGGGGCTCTGCAAACGCAACGTGACGCCCGCAGAGCATTCCATCCAAGTCTGCCTTTCAAAACGTCACTACTTCACTTCCGAGTCCCGGCATGTGCCCAAACAGTGGTTTACCCCCACATATGGGGTATCAGCGTACTCAGGAGAAACTGGACAACAACTTTTAGGGTCAAATTTCTCCTGTTACCCTTGGGAAAATAAAAAATTCTGGGCTAAAAAATTATTTTTGAGGAAAGAAAACGTATTTATTATTTTCACGGCTCTGCGTTATAAACTTCTGTGAAGCACTTGGGGGTTCAAAGTGCTCACCACACATCTAGATTAGTTCCTTGCGAGGTCTAGTTTCCAAAATGGGGTCACTTGTGGGGGAGCTCCAATGTTTAGGCACACAGGGGCTCTCCAAACCTAACATGGTGTCCGCTAATGATTGGAGCTAATTTTCCATTCAAAAAGCCAAATGGCATGCCTTCCCTTTCGAGCCCTGCCGTGCGCCCAAACCATGGTTTACCACCACATATGGGGTATCAGCGTACTGAGGACAAACTGGACAACAACATTTGGGGTCCAATTTCTCCTGTTACCCTTGGGAAAATAAAAAATTCTGGGCTAAAAATCATTTTTGAGGAAAAAAAAAATTATTTTTTATTTTCACGGCTCTGTGTTATAAACTTCTGTGAAGCACCTGGGGGTTTAAAGTGCTCACTATGCATCTAGATAAGTTACTTGGGGGGTCTAGTTTCCAAAATGGGGTCACTTGTGGGGGAGCTCCTATGTTTAGGCACATAGGGGCTCTCCAAACGCGACATGGTTTCCGCTAACGATTGGAGCTAATTTTCCATTCAAAAAGTCAAATGGCGCGCCTTCCTTTCCGAGCCTTGCCGTGCGCCCAAACAGTGGTTTACCAACACATATGAGTTATCGGCGTACTCAGGAGAAATTGCCCAACAAATTTTAGGATCCATTTTATCCTGTTGCCCATGTGAAAATGAAAAAATTGAGGCTAAAAGAATTTTTTTGTGAAAAAAAAAGTACTTTTTCATTTTTATGGATCAATTTGTGAAGCACCTGGGGGTTTAAAGTGCTCACTATGCATCTAGATAAGTTCCTTGGGGGGTCTAGTTTCCAAAATGGGGTCACTTGTGGGGGAGCTCCAATGTTTAGGCACACAGGGGCTCTCCAAATGCGACATGGTGTCCGCTAAAGATTGGAGCCAATTTTTCATTAAAAAAGTCAAATGGCGCTCCTTCCCTTCCGAGCCCTGCCGTGCGCCCAAACAGTGGTTTACCCTCACATATGAAGTATCAGCGTACTCAGGACAAATTGGACAACAACTTTCGTATTCCAATTTCTCCTTTTACCCTTGGGAAAATAAAAAAAATTGTTGCTAAAAGATCATTTTTGTGACTAAAAAGTTAAATGTTCATTTTTTCCTTCCATGTTGCTTCTGCTGCTATGAAACACTTGAAGGGTTAATAAACTTCTTGAATGTGGTTTTGACCACCTTGACGAATGCAGTTTTTAGAATGGTGTCACTTTTGGGTATTTTCAGCCATATAGAACCCTAAAACTGACTTCAAATGTGAGGTGGTCCCTAAAAAAAATGGTTTTGTAAATTTTGTTGTAAAAATGAGAAATCACTGGTCAAATTTTAACCCTTATAACTTCCTAGCAATTGTGCTGATGTAAAGTAGACATGTGGGAAATGTTATTTATTAACTATTTTGTGTCACATAACTTTCTGGTTTAACAGAATAAAAATTCAAAATGTGAAAAATGCGAAATTTTCAAAATATTCACCAAATTTCCGTTTTTTTCACAAATAAACGCAGAAATTATCGACCTAAATTTACCACTATCATGAAGCCCAATATGTCACGAAAAAATAATCTCAGAATCGCTAGGATCCGTTGAAGCGTTCCTGAGTTATTACCTCATAAAGGGACACTGGTCAGAATTGCAAAAAATGGCCAGGTCATTAAGGTCAAAATAGGCTGGGTCATGAAGGGGTTAATGTCCGTCAACCGTTAATGGAAATATAAAGGGCTTCCACGTTACTGGTAGCACAAAGGCTCTGGAAAAGTGAAATGGCTTTTCGATTCCCAAAAGAAATCCAGCAAATTCTGCACTCACAAATCAGAATGCCACTCTTCCTTCTGAGTCCCACAATGTGCTTAAACCACATTTAGAATACACGTTTGGTATTTCTGTACCAATAAGAGCCCACCTAATTTATGGGCGCATGTCTCCAGAAGCACGAGCTGGGCATAACATACTGGACACTACAACGTACTAGTCACTACAGAATACTGTTAACTACGCAGAATTGCAATTTTCACTCCGCAACATCCACTGCTACTTGTTTCTGGAAAACATACTGGACATGGAGTCAAAATCATCACTGCACCTTTATATAAATTCCCAAAAGGGTATAATTTCCAAAATAAGGTCATTTGAGGTCGATATTCTCGTCTTATAGCACTTATGTGCTCTGTATATGGTGTCTATTCTAGGAAGATCTGCACTCCAGGAGCAAATAGCCCTCCGTCCCTTCCAAGTCTCGCCGTGTGGCTAAGCAGTACTATACAGCCACATCTATAATATAACGCTGGGAGCGTCACTCTGTCCGAAGCCTTTATAGACTGCGCAGGCGCGACGCTCCTAGCGTTACATTATAGAGTGTCAGGAAAAAAAAATGGCGCCGGAAGGCGCGGACTGCTGGGAGCAGGGGGTCGGGAGCAGGGGGACACCGTGCACATATTTGCGCCCTGATTATGCTGTGGCACTTCATGCCACAGCAATTTGTTACTTACGCCATTCCTTTCCGCCCATTTTCTTCATCCTCCTGCTGCCGGAATCGGTGCCTGCGCAGTTCGCTTTTTCCGGCACCATTTTCTTGAAGACACACAGGTGTGTCTTCAAGAAAATGGCGCCGGAAAGCGCGGACTGCGCAGGCGCCAATTCCGGCAGCAGGAGGACGAAGAAAATGGGCGGAAAGGAATGGCGTAAGTAACAAATTGCTGTGGCATGAAGCTGTGGCACTTCATGCCACAGCAATTTGTTACTTACGCCACCTGATTCCTTTGTCCTGCTGCCGGAATCGGCGCCTGCGCACTGCAGTGTGTCTTCAAGAAAATGGCGCCGGAAAGCACGGACTGCGCAGGCGCCGATTCCGGCAGCAGGAGGACAAAGAAAATGGGCGGAAAGGAATGGCGTAAGTAAAAAATTGCTGAGGCACTTCATGCCACAGCAATTTGTTACTTACGACACCTGATTCCTTTCCGCCGCCATTTTCTTGGTCCTGCTGCCGGAATCGGCGCCTGCGCAGTCCGCTCTTTCTGGCGCCATTTTCTTGAAGATTGCAGTGTGTCTTCAAGAAAATGGCGCCGGAAAGCGCGGACTACGCAGGCGCCGATTCCGCCAGCAGGAGGACCAAGAAAATGGCGGCGGAAAGGAATCAGGTGGCGCAAGTAACAAATTTCTGTGGCATGAGGCTGTGGCACTTCATGTCACAGCTATTTGTTACTTACGCCACCTGATACAGGGCATATACTATGGAGCATCTTATGGAGCAGCGTATGGGGCATATGGATGGGAGCAGCAAATTAAAGAACGGTGGCGCAGGATGGGAGCAGCACATGACAGAACAAGGGCGCAGGATGGGAGAAGCACATGACAGAACGGTGGTGCAGGATGGCAGCAGCACATGACAGAACGGGGGTGCAGGATGGAAGCAGCACATGACAGAACGGGGGCGCAGGATGGAAGCAGCACATGACAGAACGGGGGCGCAGGATGGGAGCAGCACATGACAGGATGGGGGCGCAGGATGGGAGCAGCACATGACAGGATGGGGGCGCAGGATGGGAGCAGCAAATGACAGAATGGAGGCACAGGATGGAAGCAGCACATGACAGAACGGGGGCGCAGGATGGAAGCAGCACATGACAGAACGGGGGCGCAGGATGGGAGCAGCACATGACAGGATGGGGGCGCAGGATGGGAGCAGCACATGACAGGATGGGGGCGCAGGATGGGAGCAGCACATGACAGGATGGGGGCGCAGGATGGGAGCAGCACATGACAGGATGGGGGCGCAGGATGGGAGCAGCAAATGACAGAACGGGGGCGCAGGATGGGAGCAGCACATGACAGGATGGGGGCGCAGGATGGGAGCAGCACATGACAGGATGGGGGCGCAGGATGGGAGCAGCAAATGACAGAATGGAGGCACAGGATGGGAGCAGCACATGACAGAACGGGGGCGCAGGATGGGAGCAGCAAATGACAGAATGGAGGCGCAGGATGGGAGCAGCACATGTCAGAATGGGGGCGCAGTATGGGTGCAGCACATGACAGGATGGGGGTGCAGGATGGAGCAGCACATGACAGGATGGGGACGCAGGATGAAGCAGTACATACCAGGATGGAGACCATATACCAATATAAATGCTCGCCACCCGGGCGTAGAACGGGTTCAATAGCTAGTATGGTATATTTCCACATTCAGCAGAGGTTGTGCGACCAATTTTGCTGCCATTTTTACCCATTTTCCTGAGTGAAAATGTGAAATCTGGGGCTAATAGATTTTTGTGGTAAAAATGTAATTATTTTTTCTTCACTGCCCAATGGTATAAAATTGTGTGACACATCTGTGGTGGCAATATGATCACTGCACCTCTAGATGACTTCACTCAAAAGTGTAGTTTGTAAAATGGGGTCACTTATGGGAGTTTCTGCTGTTCTGGCACTTCAAGGGCTCAGCCAAAGTGACATGGCACCCTCAAACCATTTCAGCAATATGATGCTTCTTCCCTTCTAAGCTTTACACTGTGCATATAAAAAAAATCTTTCCCAAAAATAGGTGTCAACCAAATAATAAACAAGTTAAACTTAAGGAATTCATCGGGAAGGCAATTCTTCACCTTTCATTTTTCTCTGGTCAGACTCGGCTCCATCCGGGTCTTCCCGATGCGCTCATTTGTGTTCGCATGTGATCCCTGCTGCTGAGCAGCGGTAGATCGCTTGTGTTCCACGGGCGCAGGAAAAAGTGCCCCACGTGGTGCGGCCACGTCCACGCATGCACCGTTTACAGACAATACGTAACTAAATGGTAGACACATCTGATTAGTGCATTGTCACTACATATACTAGGTCATGCACGGCTGCTTACCAACCCTCCTGACAAAGAAACGATGAAACGCGAATAGGGGCGGCAGGTTGGTGCCCATTTATCCATCACTATGTAAGCAATAGCCCGGCACATGCACTTTTTAACTTCCCTTTTGCCTCCTTGCACAACAAGCACCTCAGCACGTTTAGTAGCATCTTTGAATAATAGTTTAATCTAACAAAACTCCTTCTCACTCGAATATGGTACCCCCTAGAGGTCACTTGGAGTAAAAACGCTGGATTTTACTAGGATTCCATGTGATATTAATAATAATAATCTTTATTTTTATATAGCGCTAACATATTCCGCAGCGCTTTACAAGTTGCACACATCATCACTGTCCCCGTTGGGGCTCACAATCTAAGTTCCCTATCAGTATGTCTTTAGAATGTGGGAGGAAACCGGAGAACCCGGAGGAAACCCACGCAAACACGGAGAGAACATACAAACTCTTTGCAGATGTTGTCCTTGGTGGGATTTGAACCCAGGACCCCAGCGCTGCAAGGCTACAGTGCTATCCACTGCGTCACCGTGCTGCCCATATCCTTTTATTGCTGCCTTGTTCGTGCACAAACTCTAATGAACAGTGCTTTGATGCATACCAATTAATTTATCTTTGTGCCCTAGCTACCGTATACTTATATTTATATCCCCTTACATTTCCTGCTTTGTTAGATATACTCTGATTTGGAATAATTTTCTTAAAGTATAATGGATTTAATTTTATGGTTTAATATACTCTTTGACCTCTTCTGCTTTAATTATGCTTAGTGGGGTTTGATGTGTTACTGTGCATAAAAAGTAGTTTTCGACCACATATGGAGAAATTGCACAACAAATTGTATGATGGAATTTCTCCAGTTACCCTCATGAAAATAAAAAAAAATTGTGGCTTGAAGAACATTTTTGTGGGGAAAATGGGATTTTTTTTATTTTCACAGCTCATCACCCATCTAGAAGCATTCCTTGAGGGGTTTAATTTTCCTAATGGAGTCACTTTTGGGGGAGGGGGTTCCTTGTTTAGGCATATCAAAAGCTCTCCAAACACAACATGGCATCCGCTAATGATTCCAGCAAACCCTATGATTCCAAAGTCAAACCCTACTGTGTGCCCAAACTGAAGTTTTTGGGGTATTGGTGTGCTCAGGAGAAATTTCACAACAAATTTTGGGGTCCATTTTCTATTTTTATCCTTGTGAAAATAAATAAAATTGGGTCTTAAAGTACATTTAAAAAAAAAAGTTAATTTTTTCCTTACACATTCCATTAATTCCAGGAAGCATCTGAAGGGTTAATAAAGTTCTTGAATGTGGTTTTGAGGACTTTGAGGAGTGCCGTTTTTATAATGGTGTCATTTTGGGGCATTTTCTGTCATATAGACCCATCAAAGTCACTTCAATTGTGATGTAGTGCATAACCCCTTCAAGAGGCTGCCCTTTTTCGTTTTTGCATTTCTGTTTTTGCTCCCCCTATTCCCAGAGCCATAACTTTTTTATTTTTCTGTCAATATGGCCATGTGAGAGCTTGTTTTTTGTGGGACAAGTTGTACTTTTGAAAAACACCATTGGTTTTACCATATAGTGTACTCAAAAATGGTTAAAAAATTCCAAGTGCGGTGAAATTGCAAAAAAAAGTGCAATTCTAAAACTTTTTTGGGATTTATTTTTACCATGTTCACCAAATGTAAAAACTGACCTGCCATTATGATTCTCCAGGTCATTAGGAGTTCATAGACACCAAACATGTCTAGGTTCTTTTTTATGTAAGTGGTGAAATAAAAACCCAAAGTTGTTAAAAAAAAATTGTGACATTTTCTAAGACCTGTAGCGTCTCTATTTTTCATGATCTCGGGTTGGGTGAGGGTTTTTTTTTTTGCGTGCTGAGCTGACATTTTTATTGATACAATTTTGGTGCAGATACGATCTTTTGATGGCATGTTATTGCATTTTAATACAATGTCGCAGCGTTTTGACTTTTTTCTCGCTTCACTGTTTTTTTATTGATAGATTGGGCAATTCTGAAGGCAGCGATACCAAATATGTGTATGTTGTTTTTTTTTAATGGGGTGAAAGGGGGGTGATTTAAACTTTTATATATTTTAAAACTTTTTTTGAAAATTGCTAAATTTTCCACATTTTCACCAAATTTCAGATTTTTCACAGATAAATGCAAGTCACATGGAACAAATTTTAGCAGTACCATAAAGTACAGTATGTCACAAAAAAACAATCTCAGAATCATTAGGATCTGTTGAAGTGTTCCAGAGTTATTTCCACAGAAAGTGACACTGGTCAGAATTGTAAAATTTGGCCTGGTCATGAAGGTGAAAACAGGCTTGAGGGGTTGAAGGGGTTAAGCACTGCATCCTAGCTCTGTTTTTTGGGGATTTTAGATATGCATATGGTGAAATCCTCTGCAAATCCACAACAAAATCTGACATAAAATCTGCAAATTCTGGAGCAAATGGATTATATTTTTCCGCTGCATCATCTAGACTACCGTTTTCAAAACTCCAAGCCTCACTACCACCAACACGTCATGTTTTCAGGATTTCCTTAATGTTGCACAGGTGATAGAATTATTAAGTCATCAGAAACTGCCACAGGTCCACAAACTATTTTACAAAAATTTGTTCTCCTAAAGTTATACAGCACTCCTTCCCTCCCGATTTCCGCCATGTTGCTAAACAGTACTGTACAGACACATATGGGGTACTTTAACATTCAGCAGAAATAGAGTGATACATTTTGGTGCCATTTTTCCTATTTCACCACATGAAAATGTAAAATTTGAGGCTAAAACAAAATTTGTGTGGTAAAAATGTACGGTAGATAGTTTTTATTTGCTGCCCAATGGTATAAAAATATGTGGCATTTGTGGTTTCAATATTATCACTGCATCTTTAGATTAATTCATAGAAAGGTGCAGGTTGTAAAATGGGGTCACTTATGGAGGGAGGGTTCTGCTGTTCTGTAACCTCAGGGGCTTTTCCAGTGGGTCACCTTGTCTGGAATCGATAGCGGACGCTATGCAGTGTTTGCAGAGCCCCTGATGTGCCTAAACAGTGTAAACACCCCAAAGTGACCCCATTTTGAAAACTGCACCCCTCAAGGAATCTAGAGGTGTGGTGAGCACCTTGAACCCACAGATGCTTCATAACATTTTACAACATTGAACTGTGAAAATGAAAAAAATAAATTTTCCTGTAAAAATGTTGGTTTTGCCCTAAATTTTTCATTTTCACAAGGGTAACAATATTTCTTCTGAGTACACATACCCCACATGTGGTTGAAAACTACTGTTTGGCTGCACAGCAGGGTTTGGAAGGGAGAGCCAACTGAATTCTCAATTTTGACTGGAATAGATTGCAGATGCCATATCACATTTGACGAGCCCCTGACACGACAAAAGAGCAAAAAAAGTGACCACATTTTAGAAACTACACCGCACTCAAAAAATTCAACTAGTGGTCTAGTGAGTACTTTTAACCTTCAGGCGAGTCACAGAATTATATAACAATAGCCTGAGTAAATAATAATCTTTATATAGCGCTAACATATTTTGCAGCGCCGATGGGGCTCACAATCTAAATTCCCTATTGGTATGTCTTTGGAATGTGGGAAGAAAACATGGGGAGAACATACAAACTCTATGCAGATGTTGTCCTTGATGGGATTACAACCCAGGACTCCAGCGCTGCAAGGCTGCAGTGCTAACCACTGAGCCACCGTGCTACCCAATGGAAATTACCATTTTTTTCTACTAAAGTGTTGCTTTGGAACCAAGTTTTTAATTTTGAAAAGTGATAATATGAGAAAATGAACTGTACAATTTGTAAAACAATTTCTCCTGAGTACGCCAATACCCCGAATCTGGTCAAAACCTTCTTTTAACCCCTTCGCGCCACGCGCCGTACTAGTACTGCGCTGCCGGCCCTGAATTTGTGCCAGCAGCAGTACTAGTACGGCGCACCGATCACCGCGGTCTCGCGCTGAGCGCCGCGGTGATCGGGTGCTGGTGTCAGCTGTATATGATAGCTGACACCCCGCAGCAATGCCCACGATCGGCGCTATCGCCGATCGCGGGCATTTAACCCCTCTGATGCCGCTGTCAGTAGTGACAGCGGCATAGAGGGGGATCGCGCAGGGACGGGGGCTCCCTGCGCTCTCCCACCGGAGCAACGCAATGAGATCGCGTTGCTCCGGTGATCCGGAAGGAGTCCCCGGATCCAAGATGGCCGCCGGACTCCTTCCGGTTCATGAAATGACCTGGCTAGCCGGCGCCTGCTCTCAGAGTTGCTGAGAGCAGGCGCCGGAAAGCCAGCCAAACTGCCTGTCAGATCGTTGATCTGACAGAGTGCTATGCACAGTGTCAGATCAACGATCTGATCTAATACAGTGATGTCCCACCCTGGGACAATGGTATAAAGTTAAAAAAAAAAAAATAGAATGTATAAAAAAAAAAAAAAAATCCCCAAATAAAAAAAAAAACCCATTTCCCAGTAAATCCATTTATTTATGTAAATTAAAAAAAACAATAAAAGTACACATATTTGGTATCGCCGCGTCCGTAACGACCCGCTCTATAAAACTATCCCACTAGTTAACCCCTTCAGTGAACACCGCAAAAAAAATAAATAAAAAACAAGGCAAAAAACATTGCATTATTATCATACAGGCGAACAAAAAGTGGAATAACACGCGATCAAAACGACGGATATAAATAACCATGGCACCGCTGAAAACGTCATCTTGTCCCGCAAAAAAAAAGCCACCATACAGCATCATCAGCAGAAAAATAAAAAAGTTATAGCTTTCAGAATAAAGCGATGCAAAAACAATTATTTTTTTATAGAAAATAGTTTTTATTGTGTAAAAGCGCCAAAACATAAAAAAAATTACATAAATGAGGTATCGCTGTAATCGTACTGACCTGAAGAATAAAACTGCTTTATCCATTTTACCACACGTGGAACGGTATAAACGCCCCCCCTAAAAGAAATTCAGGAATTGCTGTTTTTTGTTCATTCCGCCTCCCAAAAATCGAAATAAAAAGCGATCAAAAAATGTCATCTGCCCGAAAATGTTACCAATAAAAACGTCAACTTGTCCCGCAAAAAACAAGATCTCACATGACTCTGTGGGCCAAAATATGGATAAATTATAGCTCTCAAAATGTGGTGATGCAAAAACTATTTTTTGCAATAAAAAGCGTCTTTTAGTGTGTGACAGCTGCCAACCCTAAAAATCCGCCAAAAAAACGCTATAAAAGTAAATCAAACCCCCCTTCATCACCCCCTTAGTTAGGGAAAAATAATAAAATGTAAAAAAATGTATTTATTTCCATTTTCCCATTAGGGTTAGGGCTAGGGTTAGGGCTGGGGTTAGGGCTAGGGTTAGGGTTGGGGCTAGGGTTTCAGTTAGAATTGGGGGTTTCCACTGTTTAGGCACATCAGGGGCTCTCCAAACGCGACATGGCGTCCGATCTCAATTCCAGCCAATTCTGCTTTGAAAAAGTAAAACAGTGCTCCTTCCCTTCCGAGTTCTCCTGTGCGCCCAAACAGTGGTTCCCCCCAACATATGGGGTATCAGCGTTCTCAGGACAAGTTGGACAACAACTTTTGGGGTCTAATTTGTCCTGTTACCCTTGGGAAAATAAAAACGTGGGGACTAAAATATCATTTTCGTGGAAAAAAATATTTTTTATTTTCACGGCTCTGCGTTATAAACTGTAGTGAAACACTTGTTGGTTCAAAGCTCTCACAACACATCTAGATAAGTTCCTTGGGGGGTCTAGTTTCCAATATGGGGTCACTTGTGGTGGGTTTCTACTGTTTAGGTACATCAGGGGCTCTGCAAATGCAACATGACACCTGCAGACCATTCCATCTAAGTCTGCATTTCAAACTGTGCTCCTTCCCTTCCGAGCTCTGCCATGCACTCAAACGGTGGTTCCCCCCCACATATGGGGTATCGGCGTACTCAGGACAAATTGGACAATAACATTTATGGTCCAATTTCTCCTGTTACCCTTGGGGAAAAAAAATTGCGGGCTAAAACATCATTTTGTGGAAAGAAAAAATGATTTTTTAATTTTCACAATGCTACATTCTAATCTTTAGTGAAACAATTGGGGGTTAAAAGTGCTCACCACACATCTAGATAAGTTCCTTAGGGGGTCTTCTTTGCAAAATGGGGTCACTTGTGGGGGGTTTCCACTGTTAAGGCACGTCAGGGGCTCTCCAAATGCGACATGGCGTCCGATCTCAATTCCAGCCAATTTTGCATTGAAAAGTCAAATGGCACTCCTTCCCTTCCGAGCTCTGCCATGCGCTCAAACAGTGGTTTATCCCCATATATGAAGTATCAGCGTACTCAGGACAAATTGCACAACAACTTTTGGGGTCCAATTTATCCTGTTACCCTTGGGAAAATAAAAAATTTGAGGCAAAAAGATCATTTTTTGTGAAAATTAACATGAAATTTTTTTTACGGCTCTACATTATAAACTTCTGTGAAGCACTTGGAGGTTCAAAGTGCTCACCACACATCTAGATTAGTTCCTTAGGGGGTCTACTTTCCAAAATAGTGTCACTTGTGGGGGTTTCCACTGTTTAGGCACGTCAGGAGCTCTCCAATCGTGACATGAGCTCCGATCTCAATTCCAGCAAATCTTGCATTGAAAAGTCAAATGGCACTCCTTCCCTTCCGAGCTCTGCCATGTGCCCAAACAGTGGTTTACCCCCACATATGAGGTATCGGCGTACTCAGGACAAATTGTACAACGACTTTCGTGGTCCAATTTCTCCTGTTACCCTTGGTAAAATTAAACAAATTGGACCTGAAGTAAAAATTTTGTGAAAAAAAAGTTAAATGTTCAATTTTTTTAAACATTCAAAAAATTCCTGTGAAGCACCTGAAGGGTTAATAAACTTTTTGAATGTGGTTTTGAGTACCTTGAGGGGTGCAGTTTTTAGAATGGTGTCACTTTTGGGCATTTTCTGTCATATAGACCCCTCAAAGTCACTTCAAGTGTGAGGTGGTCCGTAAAAATATTGGTTTTGCAAATTTTGTTGCAAAAATGAGAAATCGCTGGTCAACTTTTAACCCTTATAACTCCCTAACTAAAAAAAAATATGTTTCCAAAATTGTGCTGATGTACAGCAGACATGTGGGAAATGTTGTTTATTAACTATATTATGTGATATAACTCTCTAATTTAAGGGCATAAAAACTAAGAGTTTGAAAATTGCTAAATTTTCATAATTTCCGACAAATTTTTGTTTTTTTCACAAATAAATGCAAGTCATATCGAAGAAGTTTTACCACTATCATGAAGTACAATATGTCACGAGAAAACAGTATCAGAATCACCAGGATTTCAGAGTTATGACCTCATAAAGTGACAGTGGTCAGAATTGTAAAAATTGGCCCCGTCACTTAGGTGAAAACAGGCTTTGGGGTGAAGGGGTTAAGGCACAGTGCAAAGCTCAGAAGAGAAGTGCCATACTGGAGTTCAGAATTTGCTAGAATGGTTTGAGGGTGCAATGTCACATTGGCAGAGCCCCTGAGGTGCCAGAACAACAGAGACCCTCCATAAGTGAACACATTTTAGAAACTACAACCCCAATTAATTAATCTAGGGGTTCGGTGAGCATGTTGACATTACATGTGCCTCACAGAATTTTACACCATTTATACCATTAGGTGGGTGAAAAAAGAAGAATTACATTTTTACCACTAAAATGTTTTTAGCCCAAGTTTTTAACTTTTATAAGGGCTGATAGGTAAAAAATGGACTTCAGTTTGTTGTGCAATTTCTCCCGCGTGTGCCATTACCCTATATATAACAGGGAACTACTTTTCAGGCATGGTGGTAAGCTTAGATGGGAAGGAGCACCATATTATAGCACAGATTTTGTTGTCATGGCTTGCTGGTGACATGACCAACTGGAAGAGCACCTGAGGTTCCCGAACATCAGAACCCCCATAAGTGACCCTATTTTACAAACTATACCTCTCAATGAATTCATCGAGAGGTGCAGTGATCATATTGACACCACAGGTGGGTTACGGAATTATACACTATTGGGCAATGAAGAAACAAATAATTATATTTTTCCAACCAAAATTTTGTTTTGGCCCGAGATTTTACATTTTCACAAGGCGAAATGGGTAAAAATGGCACCAAACCTTGTCCCACAATTTCTCCTGAATGTAGAAAAACTCCAAATGTGGATGTACAGTAGTGCTTAGCCATACGGCGAGACTTGGGAGGGATGGACTGATATTGGCTGTCGGAGCGCTGTTATACAGGAGGCATCGTGGAGCGCAAAATTTTCTATAATAGTTTGCAGACTCCATATACAGAGCCCCTAAGTGCTAGAAGAGCAGAGTAAGTGGGCACATAGCCTAAATGTGAGCCGAGCCTTAGGCTGCCGTCACACTAGCAGTATTTGGTCAGTATTTTACATCAGTGAGATCCTCTGGATCAACATGTTAGGGCATGTTAGGTTAGGCTATGGGTTGAACTAGATGGACTTATAGTCTTCCTTCAACCTTAATAACTATGTAACAGTATTTGTAAGCGAAAACCAGGAGTGGAACAATTAGAGCAAAAGTAGAATAGAAACATATGCACCACTTCTGCAGTTATCACCCACTCCTGGTTTTGACTTACAAATACTGATGTAAAATACTGATCAAATACTGCTAGTGTGACGGCAGCCTTAGGCCAGTGTCACACTAGAGAGTTTTACGGATGTATGAGGCGCAAAAACGCCTTGCACACGGACCAATGAATCTCTATGGGGCAGCTCCTATTTGGCGCATATTACGCATCCGTATTTTACTGGCATAGAAAATCGCAGCATGCTGCGTTTGTCAGCGTATTGCGCAAAAAATCCGCCAATGAAAATCTATGGGTGCATAAAAAATGCGGATTACACACGGACCAACAGTGTGACTTGCGTAAAATACGCAAGAGTTGAGCAGGTGACAGGAAATGTGCCAAGCCCTCAATCAGGAAGCTTAGACATGCTAATTAGCTGAAAAAGCCAGACAGACGTCCCGGAAGTCTGCCTCACGCCTCCACGGAGTCTCCTGCATCATGGCCAATATTATTAATGTCGAAATGCTGCTGGTCCTGGTGCAAGAGAGGCCAGAAATATGGGATCAGCGAGATGCCCATCATTCCAACCGGGCCAGAAAAGAGGCGGCATAGAGAAGCATATGTGGGATCCTTTTCCCAGAATATGAGGAGCGGCCACGTGAGGTCCAGAGGCAGATGAGTAAGTACACTTGTTTCCTTATGAATAATATTGCAAACTGCATTACCTACATGATTTTGGGCCTTAACATTAATCTCATTTATTTATATAGCACCATTAATTATATGGTGGTGGACATGAGAAAAGGGTTACGTACAGAGTTATAGATGTCTGTTGTGAATTCTGTGGCTGAGTTCACTTCTGTGGTCACAAGTGGTATTGCAGTCTCTGGGCTTCCTCCCTCAGGTGTTTTGGTGAGCTCGTTGGCTGCCTTGCTATTTAGCTCCACCTGAGTCTGTCTTCCTTGCTCCTTGTCAATGTTCCAGTGTTGGATCTGAGCTACTGCATCTTTCCTTGGGCCTGCTGCTCTGCTAGATAAGTGCTTCTAGTTTGTTTTCTGTTTTTTCTGTCCAGCTTGCTATTAACTTTTGCTGGAAGCTCTGAGAAGCAAAGGGGTGCACCGCCGTGCTGTTAGTTCGGCACGGTGGGTCTTTTTGCCCCTTTGCGTGGTTTTCGTTTTAGGGTTTTTTGTAGACTGCATAGTTCTCTTTGCTATCCTCGCTCTGTCTAGAATATCGGGCCTCACTTTGCTGAATCTATTTCATTCCTACGTTTGTCTTTTCATCTTGCTAACAGTCATTATATGTGGGGGGCTGCCTATTCCTTTGGGGTATTTCTCTGAGGTAAGTCAGGCTTGTATTTCTATCTTCAGGCTAGTCAGCTCCTCAGGCAGTGCCGAGTTGCATAGGTAGTGATAGGCGCAATCCACTGCTGCTTATAGTTGTGTGAGGATAGATCAGGTACTGCAGTCTACAGAGATTCCACGTCTCAGAGCTCGTCCTGTTATGGCTGGCAATCAGGCAACACAGCGTGCAGTAATCAGCGCACATACAGAGATCTGGCAATAACCAAAAACAATAGGACGAGCTCTGAGACGTGGAATCTCTGTAGACTGCAGTACCTGATCTATCCTCACACAACTATAAGCAGCAGTGGATTGCGCCTATCACTACCTATGCAACTCGGCACTGCCTGAGGAGCTGACTAGCCTGAAGATAGAAATACAAGCCTGACTTACCTCAGAGAAATACCCCAAAGGAATAGGCAGCCCCCCACATATAATGACTGTTAGCAAGATGAAAAGACAAACGTAGGAATGAAATAGATTCAGCAAAGTGAGGCCCGATATTCTAGACAGAGCGAGGATAGCAAAGAGAACTATGCAGTCTACAAAAAACCCTAAAACGAAAACCACGCAAAGGGGCAAAAAGACCCACCGTGCCGAACTAACAGCACGGCGGTGCACCCCTTTGCTTCTCAGAGCTTCCAGCAAAAGTTAATAGCAAGCTGGACAGAAAAAACAGAAAACAAACTAGAAGCACTTATCTAGCAGAGCAGCAGGCCCAAGGAAAGATGCAGTAGCTCAGATCCAACACTGGAACATTGACAAGGAGCAAGGAAGACAGACTCAGGTGGAGCTAAATAGCAAGGCAGCCAACGAGCTCACCAAAACACCTGAGGGAGGAAGCCCAGAGACTGCAATACCACTTGTGACCACAGAAGTGAACTCAGCCACAGAATTCACAACATCGTCCTATTGTTTTTGGTTATTGCCAGATCTCTGTATGTGCGCTGATTACTGCACACTGTGTTGCTTGATTGCCAGCCATAACAGTACAAGGAGCCCCACTAATGATTCCCAATAGAGGGAAAAAAGAAATCCTGACATCATTTTTTTTTCTTAGCTCTGTCTTCAGTCTTTTTTTTCCCCTAGACATTAGAGTGCTTCAGGACACAGCTGTGGACATGGATATTCAGGCTCTGTGCTCCTCAATGGATAATCTCGTTGTAAATGTACAAAAGATTCAAGATACTATTGATCAGAAATCGATGCTAGAACCAAGAATTCCGATTCCTGATTTGTTTTTTGGTGACAGAACTAAGTTCCTGAGCTTCAGAAATAATTGTAAGCTATTTTTGGCCTTGAAACCTCATTCTTCTGGTAATCCTATTCAACAGGTTTTGATTATTATTTCTTTTTTGCGCGGCGACCCACAGGACTGGGCGTTTTCTCTTGCACCAGGAGATTCTGCATTGAGTAATGTTGATGCATTTTTCCAGGCGCTGGGATTGCTTTACGATGAGCCTAATTCAGTGGATCAGGCTGAGAAAAATCTGCTGGCTTTATGCCAGGGTCAGGATGATGTAGAAGTATATTGTCAGAAATTTAGGAAGTGGTCAGTACTCACTCTGTGGAATGAATCTGCACTAGCGGCTTTGTTCAGAAAGGGTCTCTCTGAAGCTCTTAAGGATGTAATGGTGGGATTTCCTATGCCTGCTGGTTTGAATGAGTCTATGTCCTTGGCCATTCAGATCGGTCGTCGCTTGCGCGAGCGTAAATCTGTGCACCATCTGGCGGTATTGTCTGAGAGTAAACCTGAGCCTATGCAGTGCGACAGGACTATGACTAAAGTAGAACGGCAAGAACACAGACGTCTGAACAGACTGTGTTTCTATTGTGGTGATTCTACTCATGCTATTTCTAATTGTCCTAAACGCACTAGGCGGTTCGATAGCTCTGCCGTTATTGGTACTGTACAGTCCAAATTCCTTTTGTCCATTACCTTAATGTGCTCTTTGTCATCGTATTCTGTCATGGCGTTTGTGGATTCGGGCGCTGCCCTGAATCTGATGGATTTGGATTATGCTAAACGTTGTGGATTTTTCTTGGAGCCTTTGCGGTGTCCTATTCCGTTGAGAGGAATTGATGCTACACCTTTGGCCAAGAATAAGCCTCAGTACTGGGCCCAGCTGACCATGTGCATGGCTCCTGCACATCAGGAAGTTATTCGCTTTCTGGTACTGCATAATTTGCATGATGTGGTCGTGTTGGGGTTGCCATGGCTACAAACCCATAATCCAGTATTGGATTGGAACTCTATGTCGGTAACCAGCTGGGGTTGTCAGGGAGTACATGGTGATGTTCCATTTTTGTCTATTTCGTCATCCATTCCTTCTGACATCCCAGAGTTCTTGTCGGACTTTCAGGATGTATTTGAAGAGTCCAAGTCTGATGCCCTACCTCCGCATAGGAATTGTGATTGTGCTATCGATTTGATTCCTGGTAGTAAATTCCCTAAGGGTCGTTTATTTAATTTGTCCGTACCTGAACACACCGCTATGCGCAGTTATGTGAAGGAGTCCCTGGAGAAGGGACATATTCGCCCATCGTCGTCACCATTGGGAGCAGGGTTCTTTTTTGTAGCCAAGAAGGATGGTTCGCTAAGACCGTGTATTGATTACCGCCTTCTTAATAAGATCACTGTTAAGTTTCAGTATCCCTTGCCATTGATTTCTGACTTGTTTGCTCGGATTAAGGGGGCTAGTTGGTTTACTAAGATTGATCTTCGTGGTGCGTATAATCTGGTGAGAATCAGGCAGGGAGATGAATGGAAAACGGCATTTAATACGCCCGAGGGTCATTTTGAGTATCTGGTGATGCCGTTCGGACTTGCCAATGCTCCATCTGTTTTTCAGTCTTTTATGCATGACATTTTCCGTGAGTATCTGGATAAATTCTTGATTGTTTACTTGGATGACATTTTGATCTTCTCAGATGATTGGGAGTCTCATGTGAAGCAAGTCAGAATGGTTTTCCAGGTACTGCGTGCGAATTCCTTGTTCGTGAAGGGATCAAAGTGTCTCTTCGGTGTGCAGAAAGTTTCATTTTTGGGGTTCATCTTTTCCCCTTCTACTATCGAGATGGATCCGGTTAAGGTTCAGGCCATCCAGGATTGGACTCAGCCGACATCTCTAAAAAGTCTGCAGAAATTCCTGGGCTTTGCTAATTTTTATCGTCGCTTCATCTGTAATTTTTCTAGCATTGCCAGACCATTGACCGATTTGACCAAGAAGGGTGCTGATTTGGTTAATTGGTCTTCTGCTGCCGTGGAAGCTTTTCAGGAGTTGAAGCGTCGTTTTTGCTGTGCCCCTGTGTTGTGTCAACCTGATGTTTCTCATCCGTTCCAGGTCGAGGTTGATGCTTCTGAGATTGGTGCAGGGGCGGTTTTGTCACAGAGAGGTTCTGGTTGCTCAGTGTTCAAACCATGTGCTTTCTTTTCCAGGAAATTTTCTGCTGCTGAGCGTAATTATGATGTGGGCAACCGAGAGTTGCTGGCCATGAAGTGGGCATTCGAGGAGTGGCGTCATTGGCTTGAGGGTGCTAAGCATCGCGTGGTGGTTTTGACTGATCATAAGAACCTTACTTATCTTGAGTCTGCCAAGCGCTTGAATCCTAGACAGGCCCGTTGGTCGTTATTTTTTGCTCGTTTTGATTTTGTGATTTCATACCTTCCGGGCTCTAAAAATGTGAAGGCGGATGCTCTGTCTAGGAGTTTTGTGCCCGACTCTCCGGGGTTATCTGAGCCGGCGAGTATCCTCAAGGAAGGAGTCATTGTGTCTGCCATCTCCCCTGATTTGCGGAGAGTGTTGCAGAAATTTCAGGCTAATAAACCTGATCGTTGTCCGGCCGAGAAACTGTTCGTCCCTGATAGGTGGACTAGTAAAGTTATCTCTGAACTTCATTGTTCGGTGCTGGCCGGTCATCCAGGAATCTTTGGTACCAGGGAGTTGGTTGCTAGATCCTTCTGGTGGCCGTCTCTGTCATGGGATGTGCGTGCTTTTGTGCAGTCCTGTGGAATTTGTGCTAGGGCTAAGCCCTGCTGTTCACGTGCCAGTGGGTTGCTTTTGCCCTTGCCGGTCCCGAAGAGGCCTTGGACACATATTTCGATGGATTTCATTTCTGACCTTCCCGTTTCTCAAAAAATGTCGGTCATTTGGGTGGTCTGTGATCGCTTTTCTAAAATGGTCCATCTGGTGCCCTTGGTTAAATTGCCTTCCTCCTCTGATTTGGTGCCTTTGTTCTTCCAGCATGTGGTTCGTTTACATGGCATTCCTGAGAATATTGTTTCTGACAGAGGTTCCCAGTTTGTCTCGAGGTTCTGGCGAGCCTTTTGTGGTAGGATGGGCATTGACCTATCTTTCTCCTCGGCCTTCCATCCTCAGACTAATGGCCAGACCGAACGAACCAATCAGACCTTGGAAACATATCTGAGATGTTTTGTTTCCGCTGACCAGGATGATTGGGTGTCATTTTTGCCGTTGGCTGAGTTCACCCTTAATAATCGGGCCAGCTCGGCTACCTTGGTCTCTCCATTTTTCTGCAATTCTGGGTTCCATCCTCGTTTCTCTTCAGGACAGGTTGAGTCTTCGGACTGTCCTGGTGTGGATTCTGTGGTGGACAGGTTGCAGCAGATCTGGACTCAGGTAGTGGACAATTTGACCTTGTCCCAGGAGAAGGCTCAGCTTTTCGCTAATCGCAGACGCCGTGTGGGACCCCGACTTCGTGTTGGGGATCTGGTTTGGTTATCTTCTCGTCATATTCCTATGAAGGTTTCCTCTCCTAAATTTAAACCTCGTTTTATTGGTCCGTATAGGATTTCTGAGATTCTCAATCCGGTGTCTTTTCGTCTGACCCTCCCAGACTCCTTTTCCATACATAATGTATTCCATAGGTCGTTGTTGAGGAGATACGTGGCACCTATGGTTCCATCTGTGGAGCCTCCTGCCCCTGTTTTGGTGGAGGGGGAATTGGAGTATATTGTGGAGAAGATTTTGGATTCTCGTGTCTCTAGACGGAAACTCCAGTATCTGGTCAAATGGAAGGGTTATGCTCAGGAAGATAATTCCTGGGTTTTTGCCTCTGATGTCCATGCCCCAGATCTTGTTCGTGCCTTTCATGTGGCTCATCCTGGTCGGCCTGGGGGTTCTGGTGAGGGTTCGGTGACCCCTCCTCAAGGGGGGGGGTACTGTTGTGAATTCTGTGGCTGAGTTCACTTCTGTGGTCACAAGTGGTATTGCAGTCTCTGGGCTTCCTCCCTCAGGTGTTTTGGTGAGCTCGTTGGCTGCCTTGCTATTTAGCTCCACCTGAGTCTGTCTTCCTTGCTCCTTGTCAATGTTCCAGTGTTGGATCTGAGCTACTGCATCTTTCCTTGGGCCTGCTGCTCTGCTAGATAAGTGCTTCTAGTTTGTTTTCTGTTTTTTCTGTCCAGCTTGCTATTAACTTTTGCTGGAAGCTCTGAGAAGCAAAGGGGTGCACCGCCGTGCTGTTAGTTCGGCACGGTGGGTCTTTTTGCCCCTTTGCGTGGTTTTCGTTTTAGGGTTTTTTGTAGACTGCATAGTTCTCTTTGCTATCCTCGCTCTGTCTAGAATATCGGGCCTCACTTTGCTGAATCTATTTCATTCCTACGTTTGTCTTTTCATCTTGCTAACAGTCATTATATGTGGGGGGCTGCCTATTCCTTTGGGGTATTTCTCTGAGGTAAGTCAGGCTTGTATTTCTATCTTCAGGCTAGTCAGCTCCTCAGGCAGTGCCGAGTTGCATAGGTAGTGATAGGCGCAATCCACTGCTGCTTATAGTTGTGTGAGGATAGATCAGGTACTGCAGTCTACAGAGATTCCACGTCTCAGAGCTCGTCCTATTGTTTTTGGTTATTGCCAGATCTCTGTATGTGCGCTGATTACTGCACGCTGTGTTGCTTGATTGCCAGCCATAACAGATGTCGCTTACATTAAACAAATTTACAATGACATACTGCTACAGAGGGGAGAGGACCCTGTCCTTATGGTCTAAAATTCTATGTGTTTTCTATTATATCGTATTGTGCTGTTTGTGTTTACAATCTTTATGTTGATGATATTTTTTAAGAAATGCAGGTTACTAGGCCACATTAAAATCTGTTATATCACTGACACATTGTGGTACAACTGTGCACAATGGCCTTACATATTATTTTTTTTGCTATCTTTGCAGTGGAAGATGTTATGAGACGATGGCGCAGCATACCCGACCAATATTGTCGAGAAAAGCAGCAGCAGGCCAGGAGAGGGGCAGCAGCGCCTTCCAAAAAAAGGAAATATATTTATTATGACCAACTCTCCTTTTTAGAACCCAGTATGGATCTGAGACCGTAAGTAAAAACATAATTCAAAATTACACATATGTCTTATAAAGGTAAAAAGTTAATTTATCATTAATTATTCTCATGAGGGAGACTAGCACGGACTCGGAGGCACTGATAGATCTGGTTGGGGAAGGAGAAGAGGTGGCTGGCCCATCTTCACATCCTTCCATTGACATCCCTCCTGCAACATCTTCAGTTGCACCACAAGATACGGCAACAACTGTCCAAGAAGCTGCACCACCACCCACAGCAGCACCACATCCAGGAAGTCAGGATGATCCAGGAAACAGTAGCAGCCCAACTGTTCCACTGGAGACAGCTCCACAGCCTGCTGTCATTTCCCGCCGTGGCCGCAGAAGGAGAGAGCTGCTAGAAACTCGCAGGAATGAAGACAATGGGGTCCTTAATTATTTGGCCAGGGCTGCACAGGATGATGGTGAGGAGGCCTATTCGAGGAGCCTGGCCTAGTACCTCCGTCCCATACTCTGTAAGGCGAGGTTACGTGTGAGAGGGTGTTTTCAAACACTTATTGATGCATGTACCCCACCAAATGAACCCTATGAATTATTTGAGTTCATTGAGAGGTGGCAGCTGTCAGCACGTAACGTCCTGCGCCTTCCATCATCTCAACAGGTGCATGCTCAACAAGTATTTAAAGCATCCCCTCCATGTGTGCCTACACCTCAAACTGTTCCCACCGAAAACCCACCAAGGCCAGCACATTACCATATGCCATCATACCATCAACCTTCCCAATATAGCCACTTGTCCAGACCCAGTGCTGGAGGCTGGTCCCAACCTGGGTTTGGACGACATGGCCATATTGGGGGGAGGGGGGTTATGATGCAAGGCCTTATTTTCAACCTCATAAGGGCCATACTGAAAACCATTATTATAGCCAATACACAACTGGCCAATATGAGCAAGGTCATCAATATTGAGCAGGCACAGACATCATACAAACAGGATGATGGACAATTGGCACAACAAAGGCCACCTGACCAGGACTCTGAGCTTCCGCCATCACCTCCACCAATTTACAGAAATGTGTAATGAGAATTGTTTTATGATAATTCTTTTTTATTTTTGTTTCTAAACATGTTTTTCTTTGACTCTGCTGTGATAGCACTTTGTTATATTTTTCTAACAAAATGGGTTATGTCCTGGTTTCTGAAAAAAAAAAAAAAACATATGATATTAATATAGTGTTTAAAAAACAAAAAAGGCTTTTGCTATAATAAAAAAAAATATAGTCAAAAGTCAATTTCAGTTTGTTGGACAAATCATTACAACATCATACTCAATTACTCGGTCGCTAAACATCTGTTACATAAGTCAATGAAACACACATAGTTAAGTAATGTAAGTAATTTATGCATTTTTGCCAAATATATATATAGATACAGTGTATATGAAAAATTTACAACAAAGCAAAATACAATTTTCTAAATTAGCTGTTACTATGCTTTACAAAAACCCTAGTAAAACAAAGTAATATGAGGATCAAAAAACGCAGGAGACCAGTGTACCTTACTAAATTTACACTGGATACTAACATTTAACATTGGATACATATTTGTATATGATTTATAAATAATATATTAATATAATTTAAATAAGATGCTATGAAAATCAAAATAGTACAAAAAAACATCATCAACATACAGTATGTGAGGATGGTGAATACATACCGTAAGGTAAGGAGAAGACGCTCCTCTGCAGATATGCATTTCCGCATCCTGGTATCCTGATACGTAATTCCTGGACGTACTGTCTCCAACAAGATATCAAAGGTGGGTATTGTCATGCGACAGTACTGAAAGAATTTGTCCGGATGTGTCCGCAGAGATGAATATAGCCCGTGAAAATGCCCTTTAGCGAGGCGTTGCCGCAAAAGTGGATGCACCCACATGTTATGGCTGGCAATCAGGCAACACAGCGTGCAGTAATCAGCGCACATACAGAGATCTGGCAAAAACCCAAAACAATAGGACGAGCTCTGAGACGTGGAATCTCTGTAGACTGCAGTACCTGAACTGTCCTCACACAACTGGAAGCAGCAGTGGATTGCGCCTATCACTACCTATGCAACTCGGCACTGCCTGAGGAGCTGACTAGCCTGAAGATAGAAATACAAGCCTGACTTACCTCAGAGAAATACCCCAAAGGAATAGGCAGCCCCCCACATATAATGACTGTTAGCAAGATGAAAAGACAAACGTAGGAATGAAATAGATTCAGCAAAGTGAGGCCCGATATTCTAGACAGAGCGAGGATAGCAAAGAGAACTATGCAGTCTACAAAAAACCCTAAAACGAAAACCACGCAAAGGGGCAAAAAAGACCCACCGTGCCGAACTAACAGCACGGCGGTGCACCCCTTTGCTTCTCAGAGCTTCCAGCAAAAAATAATAACAAGCTGGACAGAAAAAACAGAAAACAAACTAGAAGCACTTATCTAGCAGAGCAGCAGGCCCAAGGAAAGATGCAGTAGCTCAGATCCAACACTGGAACATTGACAAGGAGCAAGGAAGACAGACTCAGGTGGAGCTAAATAGCAAGGCAGCCAACGAGCTCACCAAAACACCTGAGGGAGGACGCCCAGAGACTGCAATACCACTTGTGACCACAGAATTCACAACAGTACCCCCCCCTTGAGGAGGGGTCACCGAACCCTCACCAGAACCCCCAGGCCGACCAGGATGAGCCACATGAAAGGCACGAACAAGATCTGGGGCATGGACATCAGAGGCAAAAACCCAGGAATTATCTTCCTGAGCATAACCCTTCCATTTGACCAGATACTGGAGTTTCCGTCTAGAGACACGAGAATCCAAAATCTTCTCCACAATATACTCCAATTCCCCCTCCACCAAAACAGGGGCAGGAGGCTCCACAGATGGAACCATAGGTGCCACGTATCTCCTCAACAACGACCTATGGAATACATTATGTATGGAAAAGGAGTCTGGGAGGGTCAGACGAAAAGACACCGGATTGAGAATCTCAGAAATCCTATACGGACCAATAAAACGAGGTTTAAATTTAGGAGAGGAAACCTTCATAGGTATATGACGAGAAGATAACCAAACCAGATCCCCAACACGAAGTCGGGGTCCCACACGGCGTCTGCGATTAGCGAAAAGCTGAGCCTTCTCCTGGGACAAGGTCAAATTGTCCACTACCTGAGTCCAGATCTGCTGCAACCTGTCCACCACATAATCCACACCAGGACAGTCCGAAGACTCAACCTGTCCTGAAGAGAAACGAGGATGGAACCCAGAATTGCAGAAAAATGGAGAGACCAAGGTAGCCGAGCTGGCCCGATTATTAAGGGCGAACTCAGCCAACGGCAAAAATGACACCCAATCATCCTGGTCAGCGGAAACAAAACATCTCAGATATGTTTCCAAGGTCTGATTGGTTCGTTCGGTCTGGCCATTAGTCTGAGGATGGAAGGCCGAGGAAAAAGATAGGTCAATGCCCATCCTACCACAAAAGGCTCGCCAGAACCTTGAGACAAACTGGGAACCTCTGTCAGAAACAATATTCTCAGGAATGCCATGCAAACGAACCACATGCTGGAAGAACAAAGGCACCAAATCAGAGGAGGAAGGCAATTTAACCAAGGGCACCAGATGGACCATTTTAGAAAAGCGATCACAGACCACCCAAATGACAGACATCTTTTGAGAAACGGGAAGGTCAGAAATGAAATCCATCGAAATATGTGTCCAAGGCCTCTTCGGGACCGGCAAGGGCAAAAGCAACCCACTGGCACGTGAACAGCAGGGCTTAGCCCTAGCACAAATTCCACAGGACTGCACAAAAGCACGCACATCCCGCGACAGAGACGGCCACCAAAAGGATCTAGCAACCAACTCCCTGGTACCAAAGATTCCTGGATGACCGGCCAGCACCGAACAATGAAGTTCAGAGATAACTTTACTAGTCCACCTATCAGGGACGAACAGTTTCTCGGCCGGACAACGATCAGGTTTATTAGCCTGAAATTTCTGCAACACTCTCCGCAAATCAGGGGAGATGGCAGACACAATGACTCCTTCCTTGAGGATACTCGCCGGCTCAGATAACCCCGGAGAGTCGGGCACAAAACTCCTAGACAGAGCATCCGCCTTCACATTTTTAGAGCCCGGAAGGTATGAAATCACAAAATCAAAACGAGCAAAAAATAACGACCAACGGGCCTGTCTAGGATTCAAGCGCTTGGCAGACTCAAGATAAGTAAGGTTCTTATGATCAGTCAAAACCACCACGCGATGCTTAGCACCCTCAAGCCAATGACGCCACTCCTCGAATGCCCACTTCATGGCCAGCAACTCTCGGTTGCCCACATCATAATTACGCTCAGCAGCAGAAAATTTCCTGGAAAAGAAAGCACATGGTTTGAACACTGAGCAACCAGAACCTCTCTGTGACAAAACCGCCCCTGCACCAATCTCAGAAGCATCAACCTCGACCTGGAACGGAAGAGAAACATCAGGTTGACACAACACAGGGGCACAGCAAAAACGACGCTTCAACTCCTGAAAAGCTTCCACGGCAGCAGAAGACCAATTAACCAAATCAGCACCCTTCTTGGTCAAATCGGTCAATGGTCTGGCAATGCTAGAAAAATTACAGATGAAGCGACGATAAAAATTAGCAAAGCCCAGGAATTTCTGCAAACTTTTTAGAGATGTCGGCTGAGTCCAATCCTGGATGGCCTGAACCTTAACCGGATCCATCTCGATAGTAGAAGGGGAAAAGATGAACCCCAAAAATGAAACTTTCTGCACACCGAAGAGACACTTTGATCCCTTCACAAACAAGGAATTAGCACGCAGTACCTGGAAAACCATTCTGACTTGCTTTACATGAGACTCCCAATCATCTGAGAAGATCAAAATGTCATCCAAGTAAACAATCAAGAATTTATCCAGATACTCACGAAAAATGTCATGCATAAAAGACTGAAAAACAGATGGAGCATTGGCAAGTCCGAACGGCATCACCAGATACTCAAAATGACCCTCGGGCGTATTAAATGCCGTTTTCCATTCATCTCCCTGCCTGATTCTCACCAGATTATACGCACCACGAAGATCAATCTTAGTAAACCAACTAGCCCCCTTAATCCGAGCAAACAAGTCAGAAATCAATGGCAAGGGATACTGAAACTTAACAGTGATCTTATTAAGAAGGCGGTAATCAATACACGGTCTTAGCGAACCATCCTTCTTGGCTACAAAAAAGAACCCTGCTCCCAATGGTGACGACGATGGGCGAATATGTCCCTTCTCCAGGGACTCCTTCACATAACTGCGCATAGCGGTGTGTTCAGGTACGGACAAATTAAATAAACGACCCTTAGGGAATTTACTACCAGGAATCAAATCGATAGCACAATCACAATTCCTATGCGGAGGAAGGGCATCAGACTTGGACTCTTCAAATACATCCTGAAAGTCCGACAAGAACTCTGGGATGTCAGAAGGAATGGATGACGAAATAGACAAAAATGGAACATCACCATGTACTCCCTGACAACCCCAGCTGGTTACCGACATAGAGTTCCAATCCAATACTGGATTATGGGTTTGTAGCCATGGCAACCCCAACACGACCACATCATGCAAATTATGCAGTACCAAAAAGCGAATAACTTCCTGATGTGCAGGAGCCATGCACATGGTCAGCTGGGCCCAGTACTGAGGCTTATTCTTGGCCAGAGGTGTAGCATCAATTCCTCTCAACGGAATAGGACACCGCAAAGGCTCCAAGAAAAATCCACAACGTTTAGCATAATCCAAATCCATCAGATTCAGGGCAGCGCCTGAATCCACAAACGCCATGACAGAATATGATGACAAAGAGCACATTAAGGTAATGGACAAAAGGAATTTGGACTGTACAGTACCAATAACGGCAGAGCTATCGAACCGCCTAGTGCGTTTAGGACAATTAGAAATAGCATGAGTAGAATCACCACAATAGAAACACAGTCTGTTCAGACGTCTGTGTTCGTGCCGTTCTACTTTAGTCATAGTCCTGTTGCACTGCATAGGCTCAGGCTTACTCTCAGACAATACCGCCAGATGGTGCACAGATTTACGCTCGCGCAAGCGACGACCGATCTGAATGGCCAAGGACATAGACTCATTCAAACCAGCAGGCATAGGAAATCCCACCATTACATCCTTAAGAGCTTCAGAGAGACCCTTTCTGAACAAAGCCGCTAGTGCAGATTCATTCCACAGAGTGAGTACTGACCATTTTCTAAATTTCTGACAATATAGTTCTACATCATCCTGACCCTGGCATAAAGCCAGCAGATTTTTCTCAGCTTGATCCACTGAATTAGGCTCATCGTAAAGCAATCCCAGCGCCTGGAAAAATGCATCAATATTACTCAATGCAGAATCTCCTGGTGCAAGAGAAAACGCCCAGTCCTGTGGGTCGCCGCGCAAAAAAGAAATAATAATCAAAACCTGTTGAATAGGATTACCAGAAGAATGAGGTTTCAAGGCCAAAAATAGCTTACAATTATTTCTGAAGCTCAGGAACTTAGTTCTGTCACCAAAAAACAAATCAGGAATCGGAATTCTTGGTTCTAGCATCGATTTCTGATCAATAGTATCTTGAATCTTTTGTACATTTACAACGAGATTATCCATTGAGGAGCACAGAGCCTGAATATCCATGTCCACAGCTGTGTCCTGAAGCACTCTAATGTCTAGGGGAAAAAAAAGACTGAAGACAGAGCTAAGAAAAAAAAATGTCAGGATTTCTTTTTTCCCTCTATTGGAAATCATTGAATTGGCTCCTTGTACTGTTATGGCTGGCAATCAGGCAACACAGCGTGCAGTAATCAGCGCACATACAGAGATCTGGCAAAAACCCAAAACAATAGGACGAGCTCTGAGACGTGGAATCTCTGTAGACTGCAGTACCTGAACTGTCCTCACACAACTGGAAGCAGCAGTGGATTGCGCCTATCACTACCTATGCAACTCGGCACTGCCTGAGGAGCTGACTAGCCTGAAGATAGAAATACAAGCCTGACTTACCTCAGAGAAATACCCCAAAGGAATAGGCAGCCCCCCACATATAATGACTGTTAGCAAGATGAAAAGACAAACGTAGGAATGAAATAGATTCAGCAAAGTGAGGCCCGATATTCTAGACAGAGCGAGGATAGCAAAGAGAACTATGCAGTCTACAAAAAACCCTAAAACGAAAACCACGCAAAGGGGCAAAAAAGACCCACCGTGCCGAACTAACAGCACGGCGGTGCACCCCTTTGCTTCTCAGAGCTTCCAGCAAAAAATAATAACAAGCTGGACAGAAAAAACAGAAAACAAACTAGAAGCACTTATCTAGCAGAGCAGCAGGCCCAAGGAAAGATGCAGTAGCTCAGATCCAACACTGGAACATTGACAAGGAGCAAGGAAGACAGACTCAGGTGGAGCTAAATAGCAAGGCAGCCAACGAGCTCACCAAAACACCTGAGGGAGGACGCCCAGAGACTGCAATACCACTTGTGACCACAGAATTCACAACACCCACATTCTTCTTCTCCTCCTTCGTGGATCAACTATCACGGGGTATGGCAGGCCAAAGCGGCATGACAAGACCCAATTAAATAACACCCGCTGAGTTGGTGTGAATAGCAGGAGGTCACACATGTTGCCCAAGTACCACCAAAACACATACACAAGCACAGCAACAAAATGGCCATATGGGAGGGTTCCACCTGTTGTAGAGGCCTTAAATAGGGTTTATGCTGATGATTTAAATCATTTTCAGGCCTCAAAACCGTTAAATGTCCATTTTGCAAGGTTGCGTGAAAAAAAACGCAGTACGGATGCCATACGGATTACATACGGAGGTTAATATGGGTAAAATACACAGACACACCCTGCTTACGCATGACATACGGAACACTGTTTTGGAATCACTTCTGCGTATTACGCCTGTAAAATACAGACCGTATTTCCCTACGTTGAGTGTGACGCCGGCCTTACTGCAATCTATGGGATGCAAAATTAACAAATCAACAGCAGATGAAGAATTGGTTTATTTATTTTTTAAACCGTTCCTAATGCAGCATAAGTGATTAGACAACTTTATTCTTCCGGTCGGTGCGATTACAGAGATACCAGATTCATATCGTGTTTGATGTTTGGCTGCTCACACACACGGTTTTCAAAAACTATTTTTTTGCATCACCATGTTTTGAGAGCTATCATTTTTCCATATTTCTGCTGACAGTCATGTGAGGGCTTGTTTCTTGCGGAACGAGTTGCTGTGTTTATTTCAATTTTTGTGCTACCAGTAATGTGGAAACCCCCTATATTTCTGTTAACAGATAACAGATCAGTGTGGGGACTTGCTTTTTTATGGATTAAGTTGAAGCTTTTATTGGGAACATTTTACATTACAATTTGGATCACATTTATCCAGCACTCTATGCAGAGCACTTGCGGTACATCGGGGTATCCATCTAAATCTCTGAGTGACATGAGTCAGATGATACCCAAGAGGGGGCACGCACTATAATGAGGCAGCAGAGTTACTCTGGACTCCATCTGGCCTTTGTTCAGCGGTGTCCTTTTTTTCAGAGGTGCAGAAAATTGTGGCTGATGACACGTTTATGCACTCCTAATAAAAAGATAGACACCATAGGATCACATGTCATACGGTGTCCACAGTGCCTCCAACTTCCTGATTATACAGAATCTTCCGCCTGGGGTTCCATTTGCATAAAATATTTCAGAGACTCACATAGAAACCCCAGCATAAGCGTTCAGCGTAGAGCGCAGGATAAATGTGAGCCAAGCCTTACTGCGATCTAGGGGATGCAAAATCAACTGCAGGTGAAGAATTGGTTTGTTTACTTTTTACACCATTCCTCATGCAGTATAAGTGATTAGACAACTTTAGGCTATGTGAGAACGTTGCAAATTTGCTTGCGGAAATTTCTGCACAAATTCTGCATCTCTTGGCAGAAAACGCAGTGTACATTCCACATGTTTTTTATGCTGATTTGATGCAGTTTTGTTGCATTTTCATGCAGATTTTCATGCGTTTTTGTAGATCCATAGAGCTAAATAAAGATATATTACTAAAAAAAAGAAAAAAAATTGTGATGTAATTTCCTTGTTCAAACTCTTTAGCCAGATACCTTCATTAATATTAAAGAAAGACACACACACCAGCCTATGTAGGAACATTAAAATAATTAACCTACATATGCTGTAACAAAAAAGCAACTGACAGAAATCTGCGTGAAATGCAATATCTGTTCATTTAAAAAAAAATGTTTTAACAAAAATTGTGTGAGCTCTTGCATAATTTTCATAACCAGCAGAGGGAAAGCAATGGCTGAGGGCAGATGTTAATATTCTGGAAGAAGCCAATAGCCATAGAGGTTCCCAGGCTATTATCATCTAATATCAGCTCACAGCTGTTTGCTTAGCCTTTACTGGCTATTTTACAGGGGAACCCAGAAAAAAAAAACTTGACATAGGGTCCCCCTATAAAAATCGAACCAGCAAAGGCTACGAAGGCAGCTGCGGGCTGATATTAATAGCCTGGGATGGGGCCATGGATATTGATAACCCCAGGCTAAAAACACCAGCTCTCATCCACCCCAGAAAAAGCACAACTTATAGATGCGCCAATTCTGGCACTTAGCCTCGCTCTTCCCACTTGCCCTGTAGCGGTGGCAAGTGGGGTTCATATTTGTGGGGTTGATGTCACCTTTGTATTGTCAGGTGACATCCAGCCCACAGGTTAGTAATGGAGAGGTGTATATAAGACACCTATCCATTACTAACCTCATAGTTACATGGTAAATAAAGACACAGCCAGAATAAAGACCTTTATTTGAAATAATCACACAGACTCTTTTATTGAATCTTAATTTACCATACTTACTGAACACCTAATCCCCGGCGCCCTCATCTCCTGCAACAAAAATGAAATAATAAACCAACATATTATACTCCCTGTCTGACGTAGTCCATTACCAAATGTCCCACGACGATCTCACATGTAGAACAGTCACATAGGGAGTGTGATCGCACCACCTGGCCTCCGGTGATACACTGACAGGTGGTGATCGCTTCTGCAGTGAACATGAACTCCAGTGAACTCTCACGGCGGCGCAGTGATACACTGTAGGAGCGATCACCTCCTGTCAGTGTATCACCGAAGGCTAGGTAGAGCGGTTACATCTCCCTATGTGACTGTTCGACTGTTCTACACATGAGATCGTCACGGGACACTCGGTAATGGACTACGTCGGACAGGGAGAATATGTTGGTTTATTATTTTGTTTTTGCTGCAGGAGACACGGGCATCAGGGATTACGTGTTCGGTGAGTATGTACTGTGAATGTAATTATGTAAATGTTTTGATATTTTTTCTACAATTGAACACAGGAGTCGGATGATGGGACTATGCTCCCATCATCGGCTGATGCTGTCACTGTTATATGTGACAGCAGACATAACCAGATGGGAGTAGTAGTCCCATCAGACGACACCTGGGTACACATGTTGCATGGTTACATAGACACCCACAGACAGAAGCAAACAGCCGAATTCAATCTGATAAAAAAATCGGATTGAATTCGGACCAATGTTAATCTATGATGTGCGTTCATTTGCGTTTTTTTTCCAGCTTGGAACGGATCATGATCGGGATGGGAAAAAAATGCAGTGTGCTGCAAATGTAATCAGAAAACAGATCGAATTCCGCAATAGAAGTACTGCAATTTTTACGCACCGGTGTCCTTTGAAAAGCTGGCACTTCATATGCGGCTAATGTAAAAAACACACTGACAGGATATAATATAAAAGATAGATTACATATATACACATAGAATAGGTGTGTATATATATATATATATATATATAGATATATATATCTATAGATATATATAGATATATATATATCTATAGATATATATATCTATATATATCTATAGATATATATATATATATAGATATATGTGTAGATATATATATATATATATCTTTATATTTCATAGACAGATAGATAAAAGAATAGCCGTTAATTCATTTGCCGGCTTCTGTAAAATCAATAAAATTAATGCAGAAGCCGACAGGCTAAAAGACATGGATTACATACAGTAAATCCATGCAGAATAGTTAGATATATAGATGTCAGTGACCAATATACATTGTATTTTGTGTGCAAATTTGGGGACTTGTATGTATTTAATAAAATAATCTTTTTGGGAAAAGAATTGGCGTGGGCTCCCGCGGAATTTTCTGCGCCAGAGAGGGAAAGCCAGCGACTGGGTGACTGATGCTTATAGCCTAGGAAGTGGTTAATACTCATGGACAGCCACCCCAGAAATGGTGCATCTCTCTCCTCCCACTGCCCTGTAGTGGTGGCATATGGGGTAATAGGGGGTTAATGTCACCTTTGTATTGTAAGGTGACAGTAAGCCGGCTTAGTAATGGAGAGGTGTCAATAAGACACCCATCCATTACTAATCCTACAGTTGTTAATGGGTTAAAAGACACAGCCAGAAAAAAAGCCTTTAATGAAATAAAACGCTAAATACAGCGTTTTTATACACTGCTCAAAAACATAAAAGGAACACTAAAATCCCACATCCTAAATATCACTGAATGAAATATTCCAGTTGTAAATCTTTATTCATTACATAGTGGATTGTGTTGAGAACAGTAAAAACCTTTAGATGATCAAAGTAACTGACAACTAATATCCCACAGAGGTCTGGAGTTAGAATGATGCTCAAAATCAAAGTGGGAAATTAAGTTACAGGTTGCTCCAACTTCAGTGGAAATGCCTCAAGACAAAGAAATGTTGCTCAGTAGTGTGTGACTTCCCTACAATGCCTGGGCATGGTCCTGATGAGGCGGCAGATGGTCTCCTGAGGGATCTCCTCCCAGACCTGGACTAAAGCATCCACCAACTCCTGGACCGTCTGTGGTGCAACGTGACGTTGGTAGATGGTGCGAGACATGATGTCCCAGATGTGTTCAATCGGATTCAGGTCTGGGGAAGGGGCGGGCCAGTCCATAGCTTCAATGCCTTTATCTTGCAGGAACTGCTGACACATTCCAGGCACATGAGGTCTGGCATTGTTCTGCATTAGGAGGAACCCAGGGCCAACCGCACCAGCATATGGTCTCACAAGGGGTCTGAGGATCTCATCTCGGTACCTAATGGCAGCTACCTCTGGCGAGCACATGGAGGGCCGCACAGCCCTCCAAAGAAATGCCACCTCACACCATTACTGACCCACTGCCAAACCGGTCATACTGAAGGATGTTGCAGGCAGATCGCTCTCCACGGCGTCTCCAGACTCTATCATGTCTGTCACATGTGCTCAGTGTGAACCTGCTTTCATCTGTGAAGAGCACAGGGCGCCAGTGGCGAACTTGTCAATCCTGGTGTTCTGTGGCAAATGCCAAGCATCCTGCATGGTGTTGGGCTGTGAGCGCAACCCCCACCTGTGGATGTTGGGCACTCAGACCATCCTCATGGAGTCCGTTTCTAACCATTTATGCAGACACATGCACATTTGTGGCCTGCTGGAGGTCATTTTGCAGCACTCTGTGCAAGGAGGAACAGGAGGAGCACTGCCAAAGGCTGAGGTAGCGGTCCTGCTGCTGGGTTATTGCTCTCCTACGGCCCCCTCCATATCACCTGGTATACTGGCTTGTCTCCTGGCAGTGCCTCCAGACTCTGGACACTACGCTGACAGACACAGCAAACTTTCTTGCCACAGCTCGCATTGACGCGCCATCCTGGATGAACTGCACTACCTGATCCACTTGTGTGGGTTGTAGATTCCGTCTCATCCTACCACGAGTGTGAAAGCACAACCAACATTCAAAAGGGACCATAACATCAGCCAAAAAGCATTGGTACTGAGATGTGGTCTGTGGTAATCACCTGCAGAACCACTCCTTTATTGAGTGTCTGGATAATTGCCAATAATCTCAATCTGTTGTCTATTCCATTTGCACAACAGCGTGTTAAATTGATTGTCAAAGTGTTGCTTCCTAAGTGGATAGTCTGATTTCACAGAAGTTTGATTTACTTGGAGTTATAATCTGTTGTTCAAGTGCTCCCTTTATTTATATACTGTATATACACACACCTATTCTATATGCATATATCCATTCTATTCTAACCTATTCTATACTGTACGCGGCAGATAATTTGCCGGCTTTTAATCTCACTCTCTCTCTCTCTATATATATATATATATATATATATATATATATGTTTTGATGAATATTTTGTTTTAAAATGATGTGTAAATGACTGAAAGAATTTCTCTATGTAAATGTTCATGTCAAAATTGCATTGTAGTTTGATAACAATTGAACTGCATTCGCATGTAAATCGGATGCTAGGTGTGAAAAATCTGATTGTACGCACACAAAAATTGCACGACACTCGCATGACAATTGCATTGCACTCGTCCGACTCTCCTGCATCAAAATCAGACCGATTTTTAAATCGCTAGTGTGTCTCCAGCCTTATATAGTTTTTTTATGTTTTGGCGCTTTTACTCAATAAACACTATTTTATATAAAAATTATTAGGTTTGCATCACTGTATTCTGGAAGCGATAACTTTTTTATTTTTCCACTGATGGTTTCTGCTATACTTTTATTAACATTCGTCTTTTTGATCGCAATTTATTCCACTTTTCTTTCAGCTATATGATGATAAAGCATAGATTTTTGCCTCTTTTTTTTTAAATGGTGATCACTAAAGGGAATAACTAGTAGGACAGTTTTATAGGTAGGTCGTTCCGGACGCAGAAATACCAAAATATGTGTGCTTTTATTGTTTTCTTTTTAATAATAATTCTTTATGGGTACAAATTCTTCCCTCTGCATCCTCTCTAAATACTGCTATCTCACCGATCACAGCATTTAGGAGGTTAAAAGGTCGGTAGTGGTGTGGGCAACTGAAACCTGGCAGCCACCATCTGCGCACAGCCCCTTGTGCGCAGGCCATCTTCAAGACATACATGTATTGTATTGATCTGGAAGTTCTTCCCGATCATGACGTACATGTACTGGAAATGTCAGGAACGGGTTAAAAGCAAAAAAATTGAAAAGCTTAAAATTGCAAAATGTTTTATAATTTCCCCCAAATTCCGGTATTTTCACAAATAAACGCAAGAAATATTGGCCTAAATTTACCACTAACATGAAGTACGTGTCACGAAAAAAAAACATTCTCAGAATTACTAGGATTTTTTTAAGTGTTCCAGACTTATTAACCACACAAATTGGTTAGAATTGTAATATTTGGCTTGGTCAGTAAGGTGAAAAGAGGCTCAGGGTGAAAAATGGATTTATACAAATATGTACATAAATAAAATAGGGAAATAGTACAGAATTGGCCGATTTGTACTCCTAATGTCTATTGAAGAATTTAGTATGGAAAGCTTGGGAAAGTGCAGCCCTGCTGCTCAATGTCAACATTCCACCCCCTCTGCTTTTCCCAAGGTCTCAGGCAGAAAACCCTTTTTTTGTTCTTATCAGTTCAAACAAGAACAATGAATTCCTCTAATGCACAAGAATGTGACAAGGTGCCAACAAAGCCAACTAAGAAGGTGATGTATGGCTTATATGCTAAAGTTTAAATCACAAATCTGCATGGCATGGAAATAACCAATTTTTTTAAAAAAATATTCCAAATCTGCTGATATGACTTGGTAAGACAAATGGATATACAAGATATCAAGTCTTTGCTAGGGTAACTAATAACAATTAAAGAAGCACTCTCATAAAAAAATTATCCTAAAATATTGCAATCATATTATATGCCACCAGGCACCTATAATTGCTAATTTTGCACTTCTGCCCAGCTAAGGCTAGGTTCACAATGTGTTAGTGCAATCCGTTTAGCGCATACGCTAACAGAATGCGCTAACGCAATGTACAAAAAGGGATTGCGTTTAGCGATCCCGCTAGCGCAGATGCCCAATCTGCGCTAGCGAGAAACGGACCTCGAACGCTGCAAGCAGCGTTCGAGGTCCGTCAGAAAATAACGGGACATCGCTAACGCATGCCAAAAATGGCATACGTTAGCGATGTGTTAGATACATTGCGGTCAATGGGTGCGCTAACGGATCCATTACATAGCGTTAATTGCGCCATGTAACGGATTCCATCAGCGGACACCCACTAACCCAGCCTAATTGTTATCTTTTCCATTAGGTCTATGACATTATGTGATTAAAAACTGACTAGCTGAATCCTTCTAAGCTCCATGTAGAAACCAGACAATTTTCTCTGTATGAGTCACTGTAAAGGTACCGTCACATTTAGCGACGCTCCAGCGATATAGACAACGATCCGACCTAAACTAGGTCGCTGGAGCGTCGCTGTTAGGTCGCTGTAGAGACGTCAAACACAGTAACTCCAGAACGATGCAGGAGCGATCCAGTGACGTAACGGCCACTCACTTATCGTTCTCGCTGGTTGTTAGCTCTGTGAAAAAACATTGCAGGCATCGTTGCTTTTGCTGTCAAACATGACGAATCACGCTGACCTGACGACCAAATAAAGTTCTGGACTTTCAGCTACGACCAGCGATGTCACAGCAGGATCTTGATCGCTGCTGCGTGTCAAACACAACGAGATCGCTATCCAGGACACTGCAACGTCACGGATCGTTGTCGTTCTCGTTGTAAAGTTGCTCAGTGTGAAGGTACCTTAAAGTCCCTGGCAAGTGGAGGAGCAGATCTGCATGCTCAGGAGTTGAAGAGGTGATTAATAAATGCAGGGACAAGAGACTTTCTCTTTCTACACAGAGCAGAGAAAAGAGAATAATTAACTGGGTAGAAAGGCAAAATTAGCAAATGTTAGTACACAGTGCTATATAATATGATGACTGCAATATTTTAAGGATACAAACTTTGATGGGACTGCTTCTTTAAGTGAAAATTAACCTTTCAAAAGAGATAAAAAGACAACTTAAAAAGTTTGTGTAGTCTGCAAATGCAAATAAATTAAAGGGCTTGTCAACTATTTTTTATTGGTTTGTAAGCTTGAGGACAAAATGACCAACTACAGCATTACTCACTCTACCTATGTCTAGCAAAACGTTTCCACCACTACTCTGTCTTTCTTGTCTGGTTGAAACTGTGACATTACACTACAGCTCACATGACCACTGTAACCAATCACTGGTCCCAGCGGAGTTTATTAGATAAGCAAACCTCCTTGTATATAGTGATTATTCCAGAGACCAAGAAGAGGTGCGCCTTATCCAATCAGCTGAGACTGATGGCAAGACCCTTGATGTAATAAACTTGATTTTCAAAAAATATGTTATTGTAAAATAATAGCAAAGTTAAATGTGCATGGCATTATAAAGTGTCATAATAACAATCATCCTTAAAAGGAGTCTGATTTATCTGTATTTTATTAAATTATTGGGGAACAATCCAGTGTGTATAACTACAGCCTTTCTTATATACTGCACAACTCTCCTGTTCTGAAAATGGCAGCTGATAGAGGAACATGTGATCACATATTTCCATCAACCTCCTCCAAGAAAAACAATTTCCTTGTGGGAACTCTGTTTTTCAAGTGAAAGAGGCTAAAGCAGCATGTTATATTAACAAATTTTTATGTACGTTAGCGTAAACAAGCTGCCGATCACCCAATGAATAAGCAAAATGGTTGTTCATCGGGTGAAATTATCTTTTGTGCAGTGCAAAAAATCATAGTTCTTGGCGGTGCATCGTTCTGTGTAATCAGGACACTGATGACAACAATGGCAGCCTCTATGCACATTGAAAAATCCATTACAGTTCATTCAGTGTGCATTGTTTACCACCATCTGCCTATGTTACCAGACTGTTAAACGACCGCTGATCAGTAAGCGTTTACAGATGGGCGGTCATTTCGTGTTGCCGGTCGGTTTGTGTAAACAGCTCCAAAATGACAAGTTTGGTCACATACTTCCCTATCAACTAAAATTTTGAAAACAAAAAGAATTGTGACGTCTGTGAGGAAGACTACAATAATAAGTGTTTGAGGAGAACATATAGTTCTATTACATATACAGTTATATGAAAAAGTTTGGGCACCCCTATTAATCTTAAGCTTAATGTTTTATAAAAACTGTTTTTTTGGAAAGAGCTATTCAGTCTCATATATCTAATAACTGTTGGACACAGTAATGTTTCTGCCTTGAAATGAGGTTTATTGTACTAACAGAAAATGTGCAATCTGCATTTAAACAAATTTGACAGGTGCATAAGTATGGGCACCCTTATCATTTTCTTGTTTTAAATACTCCTACCTACTTTTTACTGACTTACTAAACCACTTTTTTTGTTTTCTAACCTCATTGAGCTTTGAACTTCATAGCCAGGTGTATGCAATCATGAGAAAAGCTACTTAAAGTGGCCACTTGCAAGTTGTTCTCCTGTTTGAATCTACTCCGAAGAGTGGCATCATGGGCTCCTCAAAACAACTGTCTAATGATCTGAAAACAAAGATTATTCAACATAGTTGTTCAGGGGAAGGATACAAAAAGCTGTCTCAGAGATTTAACCTGTTAATTTCCACTGTGAGGAACATAGTAAGGAAATGGAAGAACACAGGTACAGTTCTTGTTAAGGCCAGAAGTGGCAGGCCAAGAAAAGCATCAGAAAGGCAGAGAAGAAGAATGGTGAGATCAGTCAAGGACAATCCTCAGACCACCTCCAGAGAGCTGCAGCATCAACTTGCTGCAGATGGTGTCACTGTGCATCGGTCAACTATACCAGGGGTCCGCAACTCCAGTCCTCAAGTGTTATGATAAGGTAATTCAGTACCACAATGGACATCGAGGTCAGAGCACATACAGTGACCTGACAATAACCCAAAAACATAGAACGAGCTCTGAGACGTGGGAACTCTGCTGACCGCAATCCCTAATCCTCTCCAACCACACTAGAGGCAGCCGTGGATTGCACCTAACGCTCCCTATGCAACTCGGCACAGCCTGAGAAACTAGCTAGCCTGAAGATAGAAAATAAGCCTACCTTGCCTCAGAGAAATACCCCAAAGGAAAAGGCAGCCCCCCACATATAATGACTGTGAGTTAAGATGAAAAGACAAACGTAGCAAGCAAGAAAAAACAAATAGACAAGCTGGACAGAAAAAACAGCAAACAAAATAGCAAAGCGGAACTTAGCTATGTAGAGCAGCAGGCCACAGGAACGATCCAGGAGGAAACAGGTCCAATACTAGAACATTGACTGGAGGTCAGGATCAAAGCACTAGGTGGAGTTAAAGGGACTCTGTCACCTGAATTTGGCGGGACTGGTTTTGGGTCATATGGGCGGAGTTTTCGGGTGTTTGATTCACCCTTTCCTTACCCGCTGGCTGCATGCTGGCTGCAATATTGGATTGAAGTTCATTCTCTGTCCTCCATAGTACACGCCTGCACAAAGCAATCTTGCCTTGTGCAGGCGTGTACTATGGAGGACAGAGAATGAAGTTCAATCCAATATTGCAGCCAGCATGCAGCCAGCGGGTAAGGAAAGGGTGAATCAAACACCCAAAAACCCCGCCCATATGACCCAAAACTGGTCCCGCCAAATTCAGGTGACAGGTTCCCTTTAAATAGAGCAGCACCTAACGACTTCACCACATCACCTGAGGAAGGAAACTCAGAAGCCGCAGTACCACTCTCCTCCACCAACGGAAGCTCACAGAGAGAATCAGCCGAAGTACCACTTGTGACCACAGGAGGGAGCTCTGCCACAGAATTCACAACACTCAAGGCCCACCAACAGGTCATGTTTTCAGGATTTCCTTTGCATTGCACAGGTGATGCAATTAGTACCTAGGCAAGACTAAGGAAATCCTGAAAACATGACATGTTGGTGGGCCTTGAGGACTGGAGTTGGGGACCCCTGAACTATACAACGCACTTTGCACAAAGAGAAGCTGTATGGGAGAGTGATGCGAAAGAAGCAGTTTCTGCAAGTACGCCACAAACAGAGTCGGCTGAGGTATGCAAAAGCACCTTTTTAGAAGCCAATTTCTTTTTGGAAGAAGGTCCCATGGACTGATGAAACCAAGATTGAGTTGTTTGGTCATACAAAAAAGGCATTATGCATGGTGGCCAAAAAAAACAGCATTCCAAGAAAAACACTTGCTACCCACAGTAAAATTTGGTGGAGGTTCCATCATGCTTTGGAGCTGTGTGGCCAATGCCGGCACTGGGAATCTTGTTAAAGTTGAGGGACGCATGGATTCCTCTCAGTATCAGCAGATTCTTGACAATAATGTTCATGAATCAGTGACAAAGTTGAAGTTACGCAGGGGATGGATCTTTCAGCAAGACAATGATCCAAAACACTGCTCCAAATCTACTCAGGCATTCATGCAGAGGAACAATTACACTGTTCTGGAATGGCCATCCCAATCCCCAGACCTGAATATCATTGAACATCTGTGGGATCATTTGAAGAGGGCTGTCCATGCTCAGCGACCATCAAACTTAACTGAACTGGAATTGTTTTGTAAAGAGGAATGGTCAAAAATACCTTCATCCAGGATACAGGAACTCATTAAAAGCTACAGGAAGCGACTAGAGCAGGGGTGGGCAATTAATTTTGCCATGGGGCCACATGAGAAATTGGGATGGTTTTAGAGGGCCGGACTAATATAATTAACTCATTTTCACCCATACTGTAGTATACATATGCTATCTTTTCATAAACAAACAGACAGGGATGGCTCTGTTTTTGGAGTAATGCAGCCATGTTTTCCTAATCTTGGACAACCCCTTTAAGACTGTACTAAAACAGCAAATCCACCCACTGTAACATAAAAGCACTATGGATTTTCCAGTTGGGGTCTGATCACTGCTTAAAAAAGGGAAACCTACCCCCAGTGACTGGATGACAAGGTAAAATGCTTAAAGGGGCCCGTCAGCGCGTCTTTACAGCTGGCAGTAGGAATATTGCTGTGGAGGAGCTTTTTGTCCCCAATAACAATACACCTTTTGTATAGCAATCCAACGGACCAATATTGAGAAATCTAGTATAGACGTCACATGCAAATCAGGCTGGACGTGCACTGGGGGCGTGTCACTGCAGCAGTATTGTCTTTTAAGTGCATTGACATTCCACAGTGCACTTTTTGCATGATTTGCATATGGTTTCTATGCAAGATTTCTCAAGATTAGCACATTGGATCATTACAAAAAAAGTCTCATTTTTTATGGGGGGACAAGCACTGACACATTTACACCACTGCTTCCGTATTTAAAAGAAAAAACATCCAGGAAGTTCCCTTTTAAAGGGGTTGGCCCGTGAAGAGCAATTATGACCCCTCTACAGGAAAAGAGCTGTCTGTCTGATCACAGGAGGGATCGTCTGCTCACAAGATCCTGCGCCCAAGTGGTGGAACACATACTGTATGTGCAATGGCTATGGGGCTGACAGGAGCCCCAAGTGCTGAGGTATCTGTAACAGCCTCATAGTGTCCTGGGGGACCACCCAAACACTGAAATGGGGTCTCCGCACCCCCCGAGATCACACGCAGCACTAGATGTACAGAGTTTGTATCTGTTATATAGAACACACAATGCATGATACAAAGCAGGAGCTTTCTATACAGGTGCACAGGCATGGAGCCCTCCTATCCCCCCACACAGAGACAGCAACTGCCCCCCAGTCACCCCTGCTGGCAGGCTGCCCCGAGCCTTGCATCCACCCCTCCTCTCCCACCTGCAGCCCCCATGACCGGCCCAGGACTCCCCTCTTCTGCAGCTCTTACTTGCTCTTGTGTGCAGACTCGACATGTTGACTTCTGGGATGCGGGGGGAGGGCAGAAGATTGAGAAGGAAACAGGAACCTGGCGGCGCTGCTGCTGCATCCTCCTGCACAAGGGAACATGGCTTCTCATCACCCGCAGCTCTGCTCACACAGCACAGGGGAACATGGCTCCTCATCACCCTCAGCTCTGCAAGCGCAGTTCCGACAGCGTGTCGCCTTCACTCCAGCCGCCAGTGGTCTTCAGAAGCGGCTGGCCGAGCGGTGCCGGGGGCGGCTGTCAGAAGTGACAGCTAGCTGGCGGGCCGTTTAAAATCATCAGGCGGGCCGGATGCGGCCCGCGGGCCGCATCTTGCCCAGGTCTGGACTAGAGGCTGTTATTTGTGCAAAAGGAGGATCTACTAAATATGAATGTCACTTTTCTGGTGGGGTGCCCATACTTATGCACCTCTCAAATTTTGTTTGAATGCAGATTGCACATTTTCTGTTAGTACAATAAACCTCATTTCAAGGCAGAAACATTACTGTGTCCAACAGTTATTAGATATATGAAACTGAAATACAGTGGGGCAAAAAAGTATTTAGTCAGTCAGCAATAGTGCAAGTTCCACCACTTAAAAAGATGAGAGGCGTCTGTAATTTACATCATAGGTAGACCTCAACTATGGGAGACAAACTGAGAAAAAAAAATCCAGAAAATCACATTGTCTGTTTTTTTAACATTTTATTTGCATATTATGGTGGAAAATAAGTATTTGGTCAGAAACAAAATTTCATCTCCATACTTTGTAATATATCCTTTGTTGGCAATGACAGAGGTCAAACGTTTTCTGTAAGTCTTCACAAGGTTGCCACACACTGTTGGTGGTATGTTGGCCCATTCCTCCATGCAGATCTCCTCTAGAGCAGTGATGTTTTTGGCTTTTCGCTTGGCAACACGGACTTTCAACTCCCTCCAAAGGTTTTCTATAGGGTTGAGATCTGGAGACTGGCTAGGCCTCTCCAGGACCTTGAAATGCTTCTTACGAAGCCACTCCTTCGTTGTCCTGGCGGTGTGCTTTGGATCATTGTCATGTTGAAAGACCCAGCCACGTTTCATCTTCAATGCCCTTGCTGATGGAAGGAGGTTTGCACTCAAAATCTCACGATACATGGCCCCATTCATTCTTTCATGTACCCGGATCAGTCGTCCTGGCCCCTTTGCAGAGAAACAGCCCCAAAGCATGATGTTTCCACCACCATGCTTTACAGTAGGTATGGTGTTTGATGGATGCAACTCAGTATTCTTTTTCCTCCAAACACGACAAGTTGTGTTTCTACCAAACAGTTCCAGTTTGGTTTCATCAGACCATAGGACATTCTCCCAAAACTCCTCTGGATCATCCAAATGCTCTCTAGCAAACTTCAGACGGGCCCGGACATGTACTGGCTTAAGCAGTGGGACACGTCTGGCAGTGCAGGATCTGAGTCCATGGTGGCGTAGTGTGTTACTTATGGTAGGCCTTGTTACATTGGTCCCAGCTCTCTGCAGTTCATTCACTAGGTCCCCCCGCGTGGTTCTGGGATTTTTGCTCACCGTTCTTGTGATCATTCTGACCCCACGGGGTGGGATTTTGTGTGGAGCCCCAGATCGAGGGAGATTATCAGTGGTGTTGTATGTCTTCCATTTTCTAATTATTGCTCCCACTGTTGATTTCTTCACTCCAAGCTGGTTGGCTATTGCAGATTCAGTCTTCCCAGCCTGGTGCAGGGCTACAATTTTGTTTCTGGTGTCCTTTGACAGCTCTTTGGTCTTCACCATAGTGGAGTTTGGAGTCAGACTGTTTGAGGGTGTGCACAGGTGTCTTTTTATACTGATAACAAGTTTAAACAGGTGCCATTACTACAGGTAATGAGTGGAGGAAAGAGGAGACTCTTAAAGAAGAAGTTATAGGTCTGTGAGAGCCAGAAATCTTGATTGTTTGTTTCTGACCAAATACTTATTTTCCACCATAATATGCAAAAAAAATGATACAAAAACAGACAATGTGATTTTCTGGATTTTTTTTCCTCAGTTTGTCTCCCATAGTTGAGGTCTACCTATGATGTAAATTACAGACGCCTCTCATCTTTTTAAGTGGTGGAACTTGCACTATTGCTGACTGACTAAATACTTTTTTGCCCCACTGTAGCTGTTGCAAAAAAAAACAACAATTTTTATAAAACATTAAGCTCAAGATTAATGGGGGTGCCCAAACTTTTTCATATAACTGTACATAAACACATTTGTCAAAATAAATATTATGTTGCTAAGGACTTTAAAAATTCATTACAGTTTTATCAAATTTACATTAATCTATATCACAAGCAAAGAAAAGGCAAACAAAAGCCTTTATTTTACTTATCACTCTTTTCCCCTTGCTTCATGTACTGATTATGGACTGAAAATTCACTGTTAACATGAATCTTGAGAGAGTTAAAGAGGATACAGATTTTCAGCATAAAATTAATCTGCTGACCATTGTGGTCAAAAGTTAGAAGACTTTGAAGAGGAAGCTCTGCAGAGAGAGTGCCAGGTGCTTCACAAAGAGCAGCTGCAAAGACAGAAGTCCCTTGTTGGAATGGTGAGTGGGGCTTTCCAGTGGCGAATCCCGTTTCACCAGTGATCACTTACATAGTGATAGGATAGTGCAATGCTAGTGAAATCAAATTGTTGTTTCAAATTTCCATGCAAGTATGATGACTGCATTAATTTGACCACTTCCTGAGACAGGACGCAACTATACGTCCAGATAGCAAAGAAAACGCTCAGTCATCATAATAGCATTTATTTCCATATACACAAAGACACCGCGAGTACTGCACAGTCAAATCCAAGTGAAAACATGAACAAAATATACTTTAACTGAAAAATAAATAATACACTGCTTAAACAAATAGCAGTGTCTGTATTTTCATTTATAAACTCGAATATTTACAGTATGAACTGAAATTTCTTTACAGACTTAGCTTTTCTGTTAATCACTGAACTACGGTAATATTTAGATGTATACCCTTTATTTCTGATAACGCCTTTAAATCTGTGTGGCATGGAATCAACTAACATCTGACACCTGCGAACAGATACTCCAGCCCAAGTTGACTGGAATAAATTCCAGAGTTACCCGTATTTTTCGGACTATAAGACGCAACGGACTATAAGGTGCACCCAGGTTTTAGAGGTGGAAAATAGGGAAAAAAAATATTTGAAGCAAAAAAATGTGGTAAAATATTTAATAACATAAATAACATACTATTATATGTGGTGTTATTATATATAATAGTATGTTATTATGTTGGAAGCTGCGGGACCAGTGTGGTGTCTGTACAGTACTATATGAAGATGCTGGAGGGTGAGTATAAGAATGGGGGCACAGGGCTTATATTGAAAGCACCACTCCAGCACTGCAAAATAACACTGGAGTGCTGCTTTAAAATCCCATGGGAGAACTATAACTTCCAGCATGTCCTGCAGATCCTATGACATGCTGGGAGTTATAGTTCACCAAAGGAGTGGCAGAGTGCTTTATTGTGTTTTGTAAAGACTAACCTCTTAAATGTGGCAGCCAGCCACACTGGTGACACACACAGCCTTCCCTCCTTTCCTTTCCACAGCACAGGTTATGAGGAAGCTGCAGATTCTAGTGGAGAGCCTGAAGGACCTGTGATGATGTCAAGAAGAGGGAGGGCTCTGAGCTGCCATGTGATACTCCAGCCCGCCCACTTCTGACATCAAACAGGTCCTGTTTGTGCACAGCACTTGACATCCAGCCCAGGCATGGCAGGCAGGTATGCAGCGATCTCCTCTGGCCCCTGCTGCTGCTGCCTCCTCTCCCCCGGACACACAGACCTCCCCAGCTGCTGCAGGAATCAGCATTGGAGAAGCCATGTGTGTCCCTGCTTAAGTGCAGTATTCATTTGCTGCTCCCAACTCACCACTCAGCTGAATGGTGGGCGGGGAGCCGCTAATGAATATTCACTGCACTTAATCATCGGGACCACATGATTTCCGCAGTGGTGATTCAAGGCAGTGGGGACATCCTGAAGTGGGATAACAGTGCGATCCCACTCACTGCTGCCCCCCTCCCCACATGCTACATCCCTACCATAAGACGCACCCACACTTTCCTCCCAAATTTGGAGGAAAAAAAGTGCGTCTTATGGTCGGAAAAATATGGTATTTTGCGTTCTTAGGATTTGTATCAAAAACAGCATTTTTATGTCACTACACAAATCTCAGTCAGATACAGGTCTGGTGATTGGGCTGGCCACATCATAACATCAATTTTGTTGGTCTGGAACCAGGATGTTGCCCACTTGCTGATGTGTTTGTGGTCATTGTCCCGATGAAACACCAATGTCAAGGGCATTTGTTATTCAGTATAAAGCAGCAATTAAATTAAATTTGCATGCGCATGAGAGAACAGATGACAGAGATCGCGGCAGCAAAAGAGGTGGCGGATCTTACTGTATTAAAAACGCTGCCTAAACATTTCAAGCATTTTCATTCATGTGATCCCTGTGGTCTCGTTATACGTGGGATCGACAAGGTCAATTATGGTATCAGGGAGAGGTAATGTGAAGAGGTCTTAGCTCAACTTGAGTGCCAAAGGATAAGCAGGCTCAATACCACGGCCCCTTCAAAGAAAAATTGAACTGCACATGTTTTCTTTAGGTTGATGTCTGACTCCTTTTTTAATATTCATGTTTTTAATTTATATTCTTTTCTTCTTTCTTTAGTGCTCTATAGCGTAGTGACAAAATGGAAACTATATCAGCCACGGCTTTTTCATATTGTACCCTCCATGGTGTGGTGGCAGTACTGAAGGTGCTCTACTACAAGAAAATATGCCGGGATGTTCTTCTGATTTTTTAACATCTGGACTATGATTTCCCCATAAAGATGATCTTGGGTTAGATTTTTTTATTTTTAACATTTAGGCTATGTGCACACGTTACGTATTAGGCTTAGGAATTTCTGGTGCGGATTCTGCCTCTCCTGGCAGAAAACGCACATGCGGATTTGTCGCTTTTTTGTGCAGTTCCACAGCATTTTTTGTACGTTTTTGCTGCGGTTTTCTTGCGGATTTGCTGTGTTTTTTACCCCTGCGGTTTTCTATAATGGAATGGGTACAAAAATGCTGCAGATTCACAAAAAAGAAGTGACATTCTACTTCTTTAAAACCGCAGTGTTTCCGCCGTGGATTTTCCGCAAAGTGTGCACAGCTTTTTTTTTTCTCATTGATTTACATTGTACTGTAAATCAATTGCGGATCTGCAGCGTTTCTGCACTGCAAAAAACGCTGCGGAACCGCAGAGAATCCGCAACGTGTGCACATAGCCTCAATTGTTTTATTATTTGTCTTGATGTACATAATAAAATTAATCTTTATTTTTACAAAGCGCTAACATATTCCACAGTGCTTTACAGATTTGCACATATTATCATCGCTGTCCCCAATGGGGCTCACAATCTAAATTCCCTATGGAATGTGGGAGGAAACCGGAGTGCAAACACGGAGAGAACATACAAACTCTTTGCAGATGTTGTCCTTGGTGGGATTTGAACCCAGGACTCCAGCGCTGCAAATCCACTGAGCCACCGTGCTGCCAGCTTCTTACAAAATTAGAATATCAACAAGCTCATTTATTTCAGTTCTTCAATACACAAAGTGAAATGCATATATTATATAGAGTCATTACAAACAGAGTGATCTATTTCAAGAGTGTTTAGATCTGTTAATGTTGATGATTATGGCTTACAGTCAATGAAAACCCAAAAGTCATTATCTCCGTAAATTAGAATATTTTATAACACCAGCTTGAAACTACTGAAATGTATGTTCAGTAAATGCACTCAATACTTGGCCGGGGCTCCCTTTGCATCAATTACTGCATCAATGCGGCGTGGCATGGAGGCGATCAGAGTGTGGCAATGCTGAGGTGTTATGGAAGCCAAGGTTGCTTTAATAACAGTCTTCAGCTCGTCTGCATTGTTGAGTCTGGTGTCTCATCTACCTCTTCACAATACCCCACAGATTATTTACGGGGTTAAGGTCAGGCGAGTTTCCTGGCCAATCAAGCACAGTGATACTGTTGTTTTTAGACCAGGTATTGGTACTTTTGGCAGTGTGGACAGGTTCCAATTCCTGATGGAGAATTAAATTTCCATCTCAAGAAAGCTTGTCGGCAGAGGGAAGCATGAAGTGCTCTACAATGTCCGGGTAGATGGCTGTACTGACTTTGGTCTTGATAAAACCCAGTGGACCTACTACAGCAAATGACATGGCTCTCCAAACCATCACTTATTGTGGAAACTTCACACTAGACCTCACGCAGCTTGGATTACGTGCCTTTCCACTCTTCCTTCAGACTCTCGGACCTTGATTTCCAACTGAAATGCAAAATTTACTTTCATCTGAAAATAATACCTTTGGACCACTGAGCAACAGTTCAGTTCGTTTTCTCCTTGGCCCAGGTAAGACGCTTCTGGCGTTGTCTATGGGACACTTGCATTCCATGTCCTGGATACATCTGAGTCTGGTGGCTCTTGAAGCTATGACTCCAGAAGCAGTCCACTCCTTGTGAATCTCCCCCCAATTTTTGTTGGCCTTCTCTTAATCTTTTCAAGGCTACGGTTATCCCAGTTACTTGAGCACCGTTTTGTGACACACCTTTTCCTTCAACTCAATTTTCCATTAATATGCTTGGATACAGCAACATTTAAATATGTTTTTTTTTTACTTTTTTTACTTTGCCCCAGGTGGGACATCACTGTAAAGTGACAGATCGCTGATCTGACACTTTGCTGTGCACTGTGTCAAATCAGAGATCACACAGCACAGCAGGGAGGCTTCCCAGGGCCTGCTCTGAGCAGGCACTTGTAAGCCACCTCCGCAGGACCCGGATGCAGCCCCGCGGCCATTTTGGATCTGAGGCCTGCAGGGAGGAGGCACTCGGTACAAGGTGAGCACATCGCCTTGTACCAAGGGTCTCAGGGAAGCCCGCAGGGAGCCCCCTCCCTGTGCGATCCTTCCCTATGCCCCCGGAACACTGCGATCATGTTTGATCGCAGTGTGTCGGTAGTTAATGTGCCAGGGGCGGTCCGTGACTGCTCCTGGCACATAGTGCCGGATGTCAGCTGCGATGGTCAGCCGACACCTGACCGCGATCGGCCGCGCTCCCCCCGTGAGCGCGGCCGATCGCTATGACGTACTATCCCGTCCCTGGGAATTAAAGGGAACCTGTCACCTAAATTTGCCGGGACCGGTTTTCGGTCATATGGGCGGGGTTTTTTGGTGTTTGATTCACCCTTTCGTTACCCGCTGGCTGCATGCTGGCCGCAATATTGGATTGAAGTTCATTCTCTGTCCTCTGTAGTACACGCCTGCGCAAGGCAATCTTGCCTTGCGCACGCGCAGTATGCTTTGCCCAAATGCGGGCAAAGCTGAAAAGCATTAGTGCGCATGCGCCGGCGCACTATGTTCCGTAACACAGCGAAATCCGAAATCGTTACAGAACCCGACAGAATATGAGACATGGCTTACATACGATAAACCATTGCATATCCGTTAGATTTTTAGATGTCCTTCACTAATAATGTTAGTAGTGTGTGTGTGTGTGTGTGTGTGTGTAAAATTTTGGAGCTGTAGGTGTTAAAGGATTAATTCACAGAAAAAACTGGTGTGGGCTCCCGCACAATTTTCTCCGCCAGAGAGGGAAAGCCAGTGACTGAGGGCAGATATTAATAGCCCAGAGAGGGACCATGGTGATTGGCCCCCTCGGTTAAAAAAGTCTGCCCCCAGCAACCCCAGAAAATGCGCATCTGTAAGATTTGCCTATTCCGGCACTTAGCCTCTCTCTTCCCATTGCCCTGTAGTGGTGGCATATGGGGTAATAAGGGGTTAATGTCACCTTGCTATTGTAAGGTGACATTAAGTCTGGTTAATAATAGAGAGGTGTCAATAAGACACCTATCCATTATTAATCCAATAGTCAGGATGCCTCCTGAGGAAGTCTTGACGAAACGTGCGTTGGGGCGGCGGGGACGGTTACCGGCACATCGTCTTTTCATATTTTAGTAAGTATGTCACATTTTTCCGCTATGTTTGGATTGTGTGTTTTAGCGGTTTATTCTGGACCAGTTACTATGCACTAAGCACTTGTATTCGGTCTAAGATTGCTGCTAATGCATAGGTTAGTACTGATAGATTTGAACTACTCGGTTCGCCAAAATTTTACAGGATTATTACGGTCTGTACTGACCTTTATTGGTGGTAAAAATGTTGCAATAATTCTTTAATAATTACAACCAGAAAAGACAAAAAATGCCCCTAAAATATAACTTATTTAATCAGGTAAAAATGACCTAATAGGGTCAGGAGACATTATTACTTAACCATATAACTTAGCACTAAAAAGGATAGAGGTATATAGGTGAGTGGGTGCTCTCTCCCTAACTCACCCTACCTTACCGCGGAGGTTGGCACCCTAAATTTGACATGGCGCCCCCACTCGACGACGGCTCTCCTTTAAGACCCTAACGGGGACTACCAAAGAAAACACCACCACCGACACCAATAATAATTAAAGTGCTAATGTGCTAAAGTGCTTAAATAACACCTGCAAGGTATATATCGGTTTTCTCATATACCAAATATTTATTTCAGGATTCTTGTTGATGAGAGTCCTGATGCCTAATAACTAGGGTGCAGTTTGTGAGCAGAGATCGATGACGTTATGGTATGTGTCTGATATTAAGATATGGACTGATATATCTTATCTCAGAATAGATATAGGCTAATAGGTCTTATCTCATTAGTTATAAATATTAGCGGGGACTACCAAAGAAAACAACACCACCGACACCAATAATAATTAAAGTGCTAAAGTGCTTAAATAACACCTGCAAGGTATATATCAGTTTTCTCATATACCAAACATTTTATTTCAGGTCCCCTGATGAACCCCGGCCTATATTCCGGGGGGAAACGCGTCGGGATGGGCAACAAATCGATAAGTACTATCTGTACTATTTTTCTATGACCATGATCTAACTATTTATCACCTAAATTCCTGCAGTGTGCTATATAACTGTGTATTTACCATTATCTCTGACTGAGCATTTTTGTGCCGTTATAGCTGTGGCTATATTGTGACTTATGATACCGGGCAGTTTGATTATAGTATGAATTGAATCACTAGCTGGCTACTATATATTCTCATTATGGTATACTAATTTTGTGGTGTATAATAATACTTCATAAGCATCCACGAACGTGACGGTATCTCTACATTGTGTGGATATATCTTTATCTATCTGTCTTTGGGAATATAACATCCAAATGAACCAGCAATAGTGCTACTGCCCTGCATTGGTTATTTCTCTCTTTTTATATTGTCTAATATTTATAACTAATGAGATAAGACCTATTAGCCTATATCTATTCTGAGATAAGATATATCAGTCCATATCTTAATATCAGGCACATACCATAACGTCATCGATCTCTGCTCCCAAACTGCACCCTAGTTATTAGGCATCAGGACTCACATCAACAAGAATCCTGAAATAAAATATTTGGTATATGAGAAAACCCGATATATACCTTGCAAGTGTTATTTAAGCACTTTAGCACATTAGCACTTTAATTATTATTGGTGTCGGTGGTGGTGTTTTCTTTGGTAGTCCCCGTTAGGGTCTTAAGGGAGAGCCGTCGTCGAGTGGCGGCGCCATGTCGAATTTAGGGTGCCAACCTCCGTGGTAAGGTAGGGTGAGTTAGGGAGAGAGCACCCCCTCACCTATATACCTCTATCCTTTTTAGTGTTAAGTTATATGGTTAAGTAATACTGTCTCCTGACCCTATTAGGTCATTTTTACCTGATTAAATAAAAGTTATATTTTAGGGGCATTTGTTGTCTTTTCTGGTTGTAATTAGTTATATGCTCCAGTTCTATTTGGTTTGGTTTATCTCAATAATTATTTAATAGGCTAATTGATGTGCTGGTTGCATACTGTCCCTGGATGAGTGGTGTCCAGTAGTTCTAATTTTAATTATTTTTGATTCTGTACTTTATTAATAAAGATTTGAATTTTAGGATTATACTTTATTTGTGGTCTTTTTGCACCAGGTTCTTTGATATGAATATGATGTTTTGAGTTTTGTGTCCTTCTTACTTTTTGGGATTTTTTTGAGTGTAAATAAGCATTTAAGTACAATTCTAGATTGTTGAAAAAGAAGTGAAAGATATGCTTCAAGTTGCATATTTATCCCTCACATTTAATGCAATTTCAAAGATTGCATATATAGCGTTATTCTTCCAGGAAATAATGTTGCTCAAACAACTGGATTTTAGTTGACCTGACCTTGCTGTAGATCTTACAAAGGGACAACAGGAATGCTTTGAAATTTTAATGATAAAACAGTTTTTTTGTGCAAAGATTTCTATCTAAGGTGCATATTCTATGAAACTTCCTAGTTTGTATCTAAAGTGTGTAAATACTCATAAGAAAAAGATTTAGAACCAAAAGTCTAAATTTAGAGAAAAAAACAGTTACAATATTTTTTTTAATAAAGACCCTGCATAAACAAAAAAACACTAAAAAATGTAAATTTACGTAATACAAGTAGAATATAGACGTGCAATTTTATAACAAAATACGTTTTGATATCAGAGTTTGCATTAGGTCTCGCTCACACTGGGGAATAGCATCCGATGATTCTCTAATTAGAGGGAATCGTATGCTATATGCTAATGACCCTCAGCTCAAATTCTGTTGAGAGTGTGAGCAGAGTGTCATTTTGCTGTGATCTGATTCTCTCGCATCACAATGTGCAGATAAGATCGAGAACTTAAATTCTCCCTCTTTTCTATTCTGTGAATCGGCGTATATAAGGGACTGCAATCGGACGACATCCAACTGAAGACCGATGTCCCATAGACGTGTAAAATAGAAGCACCCGCTGTGTGTGTATATCGTGTATTAAATAATTCAAAAAACGACGTGGGGGTCACCTTTCATTTTCCTAACCAACTGAAAAAAAAAAATTGACAGATGGGGCTGATGTTAATTTTCTGGTAAGGGGCCAATAACCATTCCCAGGCTGTTTGCTTAGCAGGGCTGTGGAGTCGGAGTCATGGAGTCGAAGCCCATTTTGGTGGAGTCGAAGTCTGAGTCGGTGACATGGAAATTGAGGAGTCGAAGATTTGACTTACCTAACCTACCTGTCAGGGCTGTGGAGTCGGAGCCCATTTTGGTGGAGTCGGAGTAAAGGAAATTGAGGAATCAGCAGTTTGGCTTACCAACTCCACAGCCCTGTTTAGCCTTTACTGGTTATTATAGGGGTCCCCCCTTTATTTACTATCCTCATAGACAGTTTTGGGCTGATATTAATAGCCTAGGAAGAGGTCATGGATATTGACCCCCCCATATTAAGAACATCAGCACTCAGCCGCCCCAGAAATGGCGCATCCATTAGAATTCGTCCTGAGTACGCCGATACCCCATATGTGGGAGTAAACCACTGTTTGGGCGCATGGGAGAGCTCGGAAGGGAAGGAGCGCCGTTTGACTTTTCAATGCAAAATTGACATGAATTGAGATGGGACACTATGTTGCGTTTGGAGAGCCACTGATGTGCCTAAGCATTGAAACAACCCACAAGTGACACCATTTTGGAATTTAGACCCCCTAAGGAACTTATCTAGATGTGTGGTGAGCGCTTTGACCCACCAAGGGCTTCACAGAAGTTTATAATGCAGAGCTGTAAAAATAAAACAAAAATGTTTTCCCACAAAAATTATTTTTTATCCCCCAGTTTTGTATTTTCCCAAGGGTAACAGGAGAAATTGGACCCCCAGTTTTGTATTTTTCCGAGGGTAACAGGAGAAATTGGACCCCAAAAGTTGTTGACTAATTTGTCCTGAGTGCGCTGATGCCCCATATGTGGGGGGGGGAACCACCGTTTGGGTGCATGGGAGGGCTCGGAAGGGAAGGAGTGCCATTTGGAATGCAGACTTAGATGGAAGGGTCTGCAGGCGTCACATTGCGTTTGCAGAGCCCCTAATGTACCTAAACAGTAGAAACCCCCCACATGTGACCCCATATTGGAAGCTAGACCCCCCAAGGAACTTATCTAGATGTGTTGTGAGAACTTTGAGCCCCCAAGTGTTTCACTACAGTTTATAATGCAGAGCCGTGAAAATAACAAATCTTTTTTTTCCCACAAAAATTATTTTTTAGCCCCCAGTTTTGTATTTTCCCAAGGGTAACAGGAGAAATTGGACCCCAAAAGTTGTTGTCCAATTTGTCCTGAGTACGCTGATACCCCATATGTTGGGGTAAAATCCTGTTTGGGCACACGGGAGAGCTCGGAAGGGAACGAGCACTGTTTTACTTTTTCAACGCAGAATTGGCTGGAATTGAGATCGGACGCTATGTTGCGTTTGGAGAGCTCCTGATGTGCCTAAACAGTGGAAACCCCCCCAATTATAACTGAAACCCTAATCCAAACACACCCCTAACCCTAATCCCAACGGTAACCCTAACCACACCTCTAACCCAGACACAACCCTAATCCCAACCCTATTCCCAACCGTAAATGTAATCCAAACCCTAACCCTAACTTTAGCCCCAACCCTAACTGTAGCCTTAACCCTAGCCCCAACCCTAACCCTAACCCTAGCCCTAACCCTAGCCCTAACCCTAATGGGAAAATGGAAATAAATACATTTTTTAAATTTTTTCCTAACTAAGGGGGTGATGAAGGGGGGTTTGATTTACTTTTATAGCGGGTTTTTTAGCGGATTTTTATGATTGGCAGCCGTCACACACTGAAAGACGCTTTTTATTGCAAAAAATATATTTTACGTTACCACATTTTGAGAGCTATAATTTTTCCAAATTTGAGTCCACAGAGTCATGTGAGGTCTTGTTTTTTGCGGGACGAGTTGACGTTTTTATTGGTAACATTTTCGGGCACATGATATTTTTTGATCGCTTTTTATTCCGATTTTTGTGAGGCAGAATGACCAAAAACCAGCTATTCATGAATTTCTTTTGGGGGAGGCGTTTATACCGTTCCGCGTTTGGTAAAATGGATAAAGCAGTTTTATTCTTCGGGTCAGTATGATTACAGCGATACCTCATTTTTGCATCGATTTATTCTGAGGACTATAACTTTATTTTTTTGCTGATGATGCTGTATGGCGGCTCGTTTTTTGTGGGACAAGATGACGCTTTCAGCGGTACCATGGTTATTTATATCTGTCTTTTTAATCGCGTGTTATTCCACTTTTTGTTCGGCGGTATGATAATAAAGCGTTGTTTTTTTGCATTGTTTTTTTTTTTTACGGTGTTTACTGAAGGGGTTAACTAGTGGGACAGTTTTATAGGTTGGGTCGTTACGGACGCGACGATACTAAATATGTGTACTTTTATTGTTTTTTTTTATTTAGATAAAGAAATGTATTTATGGGAATAATATTTTTTTTTTTTTTCTTTATTTAGGAATTTTTTTTTTTTCTTCTTTTTTTACACATGTGGAAATTTTTTTTTTTTACTTTTTTACTTTGTCCCAGGGGGGGACATCACAGATCCCTGATCTGACAATTTGCACAGCACTCTGTCAGATCACCGATCTGTCAGAGAACTGCAGGCTTACCAAGCCTAAATGAGAAAAAAAAACAGAATTACATGTTTTGCTCGCCGCTACATTGCAATAAAATGTAATAACGGGCAATTAAAAGATCGTATCTACACCAAAATGGTATCAATAAAAACGTCAGCTCGACAAGCAAAAAATAAGACCTCACCCAGCCCTATATCACAAAAAATGGAGACGCTACAGGTCTCGGAAAATGGAGCCTTTTTTTAAAACAAATTTGTGAATTTTTTTTTTCACCACAGGTTAGTTTTAGCATTTAGTGAACATGGTAAAGACAAAAAAACTGCAAAATTGCACTTTTCTTTGCAATTTCACCACAATTTTTTCTTTTCATTTTCCAGTACACGATATGTTAAAACCAATGGTGACAGTCAAAAGTACAACATGTCCCACAAAAAAAACAAGCCCTCACATGGCCATGTTGACCCAAAAATAAAAAAAAGTTATGGGGAGAAGGGAAGCAACAAGCCAGAAATTCAAAAACTGAAATACACCTGGTCATTAAGGGGTTAAAGGTCTTTACTCTGTGTCTATGTTAAATTTGACTACAAGGTTAGTTAGTCTCATAGACGCCTCTCTATTACTAACCCCTGCGCTTGATGTCAGCAAACATAAAACAGCTGACATCAACCTCACAACTCTTACCCAACTTGCCACCGCACCAGAACAAGTGGGAAGAGCGGAGTCTAAAGGTACCTTCACACTCAGCGACGCTGCAGCGATCCAGACAACGATCCCGATCGCTGCAGCGTCGCTGTTTGGTCGCTGGAGAGCTGTCACACAGACAGCTCTCCAGCGACCAACGATGCCGGTAACCAGGGTAAACATCGGGTTACTAAGCTGCGCTTAGTAACCCGATGTTTACCCTGGTTACCAGCGTAAAAGTAAAAAAAAACAAACACTACATACTTACCTTCCGCTGTCTGTCCCCCGGCGCTGTGCTTTCCTGCACTGTGTAAGCGCAGCGGCCGGAAAGCAGAGCGGTGACGTCAACGCTGTGCTCTGCTTTCCGGCTGGCCGGCGCTCACAATGCAGAGAAGCACAGCGGGGGACAGACAGCGGAATGAAAGTATGTAGTGTTTGTTTTTTTTTACTTTTACGCTGGTAACCAGGGTAAACATCGGGTTACTAAGCGCTGCCCTGCGCTTACTAACCCGATGTTTACCCTGGTTACCAGTGAAGACCGCTGAATCGGCGTCACACATGCCGATTCAGCGATGTCTACGGGAGGTCCAGCGACGAAATAAAGTTCTGGCCTTCTAGCTCCGACCAACGATATCACAGCAGGATCCAAATCGCTGCTGCGTGTCAAACTGAACGATATCGCTAGCCAGGACGCTGCAACGTCACGGATCGCTAGCGATATCGTTCAGTGTGAAGGTACCTTAAGGCCGGAGTCACACTACAGCGAGATACGGCTGAGTCTCGCAGGTTAAAAACAAGCTCTGGCACCAGCACTCCGCAGCGGAGTGTGCGGCTCCAGGTAATGCTGTGCGGCCGCACGCTCCGCTCTGGAGTGCCGATGCCAGAGATTGGTTTTAACCTGCGAGACTCGGCCGTATCTCGCTGTGTGTGATCCCGGGCTAAGTGCTAGAATGGCTCATCTAAAGAAAGCTAATACGTCAAATTGATTAGTGAACAGAGTATAAGAAAACAAAAAAAATACACAACCATAATTGCTGTTTTTCTTGTACATTCCACCTCCAAAAAACTGTAATAAAAAGTAATAAAAGTAATAAAGCAAAATGTACCAGAGATGGTTCCATTGAAAACTACATCTTGTCACACAAAAAATAAATCTTAATAAGATACATTGATGGAAAATTGTAAAAATGTATGCCTCTCAGAATTAAAAAAAAAAATTGCACATTTATGCTTTACTCATTTTTTTAAATAATTACAAACTATAAATTTGTTATCACCTTAATCATGCTCTCCTACAGAATGAAGTTAACACCTTATTTGGGCAACATTTATAGTATTTATTATACTAATTTATATAGTTTCATTAATTCCGCAGAGCTTTATATACATTATTGGCACTGTCCCCGATGGGGCTCACATTCTAAATTCCCTATCAGTATGTCTTTGGAGTGTGGGAGGAAACCGGAGTACCAGGAGGAAACCCACACAAACATACATGCAGGTCCTTCTCAAAAAATTAGCATATAGTGTTAAATTTCATTATTTACCATAATGTAATGATTACAATTAAACTTTCATATATTATAGATTCATTATCCACCAACTGAAATTTGTCAGGTCTTTTATTGTTTTAATACTGATGATTTTGGCATACAACTCCTGATAACCCAAAAAACCTGTCTCAATAAATTAGCATATCAAGAAAAGGTTTTCTAAACGACCTATTACCCTAATCTTCTGAATCAACTAATTAACTCTAAACACATGCAAAAGATACCTGAGGCTTTTATAAACTCCCTGCCTGGTTCATTACTCAAAACCCCCATCATGGGTAAGACTAGCGACCTGACAGATGTCAAGAAGGCCATCATTGACACCCTCAAGCAAGAGGGTAAGACCCAGAAAGAAATTTCTCAACAAATAGGCTGTTCCCAGAGTGCTGTATCAAGGCACCTCAATGGTAAGTCTGTTGGAAGGAAACAATGTGGCAGAAAACGCTGTACAACGAGAAGAGGAGACCGGACCCTGAGGAAGATTGTGGAGAAGGACCGATTCCAGACCTTGGGGAACCTGAGGAAGCAGTGGACTGAGTCTGGTGTGGAAACATCCAGAGCCACCGTGCACAGGCGTGTGCAGGAAATGGGCTACAGGTGCCGCATTCCCCAGGTAAAGCCGCTTTTGAACCATAAACAGCGGCAGAGGCGCCTGACCTGGGCTACAGAGAAGCAGCACTGGACTGTTGCTAAGTGGTCCCAAGTACTTTTTTCTGATAAAAGCAAATTTTGCATGTCATTCGGAAATCAAGGTGCCAGAGTCTGGAGGAAGACTGGGGAGAAGGAAATGCCAAAATGCCTGAAGTCCAGTGTCAAGTACCCACAGTCAGTGATGGTGTGGGGTGCCATGTCAGCTGCTGGTGTTGGTCCACTGTGTTTCATCAAGGGCAGGGTCAATGCAGCTAGCTATCAGGAGATTTTGGAGCACTTCATGCTTCCATCGGCTGAAATGCTTTATGGAGATGAAGATTTCATTTTTCAGCACGACCTGGCACCTGCTCACAGTGCCAAAACCACTGGTAAATGGTTTACTGACCATGGTATTACTGTGCTCAATTGGCCTGCCAACTCTCCTGACCTGAACCCCATAGAGAATCTGTGGGATATTGTGAAGAGAAAGTTGAGAGACGCAAGACCCAACACTCTGGATGAGCTTAAGGCCGCTATTGAAGCATCCTGGGCCTCCATAACATCTCAGCAGTGTCACAGGCTGATTGCCTCCATGCCACGCCGCATTGAAGCAGTCATTTCTGCCAAAGGATTCCCGACCAAGTATTGAGTGCATAACTGAACATTATTATTTGATGGTTTTTTTGTTTGTTATTAAAAAACACTTTTATTTGATTGGATGGGTGAAATATGCTAATTTATTGAGACAGGTTTTTTGGGTTATCAGGAGTTGTATGCCAAAATCATCAGTATTAAAACAATAAAAGACCTGACAAATTTCAGTTGGTGGATAATGAATCTATAATATATGAAAGTTTAATTGTAATCATTACATTATGGTAAATAATGAAATTTAACACTATATGCTAATTTTCTGAGAAGGACCTGTACTCATTGCAGATATTGTCCTTGTTGGGATTTGAACTCAAGACCCCAGCTAACCACTGAGCCACCATGCCGCCCAACATGTGAATGGTTGTAAATTTGAAACATCAAAAATGGACAACAGAACAGCTTTTTTTCCTATTAATATTTATTAGTTAATAAAAGTTAGGTAGTACGCTATACGCACCCCATCATGTTGCCACTGACAAATACAAGGAAAAAAGGAAAAAACAAACCCTGATACAGCTACGTTGCTTAAAAAAATAAAATAAAACTAAAATTTATTTGTCCTTAAGGTCCAAAATGGGCAAAAGTCCTTAATGTGTTTAACCCCTGAGTGACAGAGCCAATTTGGTACTTAATGATCGAGCCAATTTTTACAATTCTGACCACTGTCACTTTATGAGGTTATAACTCTGGAACGCTTTAACGGATCGCGCTGATTCTGATACTGTTTTTCGTGACATATTGTACTTCATGTTAGTGGTAACAGTTCTTTAACCCCTTCATGACCCAGCCTATTTTGACCTTAAAGACCTTGCCGTTTTTTGCAATTCTGACCAGTGTCCCTTTATGAGGTAATAACTCAGGAACGCTTCAATGGATCCTAGCGGTTCTGAGATTGTTTTTTCGTGACATATTGGGCTTCGTGTTAGTGGTAAATTTAGGTCAATAAATTCTGTGTTTATTTGTGATAAAAACGGAAATTTGGCGAAAATTTTGAAAATTTCGCAATTTTCACATTTTGAATTTTTATTCTGTTAAACCAGAGAGTTATGTGACACAAAATAGTTAATAAATAACATTTCCCACACGTCTACTTTACATCAGCACAATTTTGGAAACAAAATTTTTTTTTGCTAGGAAGTTATAAGGGTTAAAATTTGACCAGCGATTTCTCATTTTTACAACGAAATTTACAAAACCATTTTTTTGAGGGACCACCTCACATTTGAAGTCAGTTTGAGGGGTCTATATGGTTGAAAATACCCAAAAGTGACACCATTCTAAAAACTGCACCCCTCAAGGTGCACAAAACCACATTCAAGATGTTTATTAACCCTTCAGGTGCTTCACAGCAGCAGAAGCAACATGGAAGGAAAAAATGAACATTTAACTTTTTAGTCACAAAAATGATTTTTCAGCAACAATTTTTTTATTTTCCCAATGGTAAAAGGAGAAACTGAACAACGAAAGATGTTGTCCAATTTGTCCTGAGTACGCTGATACCGCATATGTGGGGGTAAACCACTGTTTGGGCGCACGGCAGGGCTTGGAAGGGAAGGAGCGCCATTTGACTTTTTGAATGAAAAATTGGCTGCACTCTTTAGCGGACACCATGTCACGTTTGGAGAGACCCTGTGTGCCTAAACATTGGAGCTCCCCCACAAGTGACACCATTTTGGAAACTGGACCCCCCAAGGAACTTATCTAGATGCCTAGTGAGCCCGTTAAACCCCCAGGTGCTTCACAAATTGATCCGTAAAAATGAAAAAGTACTTTTTTTTCACAAAAAATTTCTTTTCGCCTCAATTTTTTCATTTTCACATGGGCAATAGGATAAAATGGATCCTAAAATTTGTTGAGCAATTTCTCCCGAGTACGCCGATACCTCATATGTGGGGGTAAACCACTGTTTGGGCACACGGCAGGGCTCGGAAGGGAAGGCGCGCCTTTTGACTTTTTGAATGGAAAATTAGCTCCAATTGTTAGCGGACACCATGTCGCGTTTGGAGAGCCCCTGTGTGCCTAAACATTGGAGCTCCCCCACAAGTGACCCCATTTTGGACACTAGACCCCCAAGGAACTTATCTAGATGCATACTGAGCACTTTAAACCCCCAGGTGCTTCACAGAAGTTTATAACACAGAGCCGTGAAAATCAAAAATAATTTTTCTTTTCTCAAAAATTATTTTTTAGCCTGGAATTTCCTATTTTGCCAATGGTAAAAGGAGAAATTGGACCACAAATGTTGTTGTCCAGTTTGTCCTGAGTACGCAGATACCCCATATGTGGGGGTAAACCACTGTTTGGGCGCACGGCAGGGCTCAGAAGGGAAGGCACGCCATTTGGCTTTTTAAATGGAAAATTAGCTCCAATCATTAGCGGACACCATGTCGCGTTTGGAGAGCCCCTGTGTGCCTAAACATTGGAGATCCCCCACAAATGACCCCATTTTGGAAACTAGACCCCCAAAGGAACTAATCTAGATGTGTGGTGAGCACTTTGAACCCTCAAGTGCTTCACAGAAGTTTATAACGCAGAGCCATGAAAATAAAAAAAAAAAATTCTTTTCTCAAAAATGATTTTTTAGCCCGCAATTTTTTGTTTTCCCAAGGGTAACAGGAGAAATTTGACCCCAAAAGTTGTTGTCCAGTTTCTCCTGAGTACGCTGATACCCCATATGTGGGGGTAAACCACTGTTTGGGCACACGTCGGGGCTCAGAAGGGAAGTAGTGACTTTTGAAATGCAGACTTTGATGGAATGGTCTGCGGGCGTCACGTTGCGTTTGCAGAGCCCCTGGTGTGCCTAAAGAGTAGAAACCCCCCACAAGTGACCCAATTTTGGAAACTAGACCCCCCAAGGAACTTATCTAGATATGTGGTGAGCACTTTGAACCCCCAAGTGCTTCACAGACGTTTACAACGCAGAGCCGTGAAAATAAAAAATCATTTTTCTTTCCTCAAAAATGATGTTTTAGCAAGCAATTTTTTATTTTCTCAAGGGTAACAGGAGAAATTGGACCCCAATAATTGTTGCGCAGTTCGTCCTGAGTACGCTGGTACCCCATATGTGGGGGTAAACCACTGTTTGGGCGCACGTCGGGGCTCGGAAGTGAGGGAGCACCATTTGACCTTTTGAATACAAGATTGGCTGGAATCAATGGTGGCGCCATGTTGCGTTTGGAGACCCCCTGATGTGCCTAAACAGTGGAAACCCCTCAATTCTACCTCCAACACACCCCTAACCCTTATCCCAACTGTAGCCGTAACCCTAATCACAACCCTAACCCCAACACACCCCTAACCCCTATCCCAACTGTAGCCGTAACCCTAACCACAACCCTAATTCCAACCCTAACCCTAAGGCTATGTGCCAACGTTGCGGATTCGTATGAGATTTTTCAGCACCATTTTTGAAAAATCCGCGGGTAAAGGGCACTGCGTTTTACCTGCGGATTTACCACAGATTGCCAGTGTTTTTTGTGTGGATTTCACCTGCGGATTCCTATTGAGGAACAGGTGTAAAACGCTGCGGAATCCGCACAAAGAAGTGACATGCTGCGGAAAATACAACGCAGCGTTTCCGCGTGGTATTTTCCGCACCATGGGCACAGCGGGTTTGGTTTTCCATATGTTTACAAGGTAGTGTAAACCTGATGGAACACTGCTGCGGATCCGCAGCCAAATCCGCACCGTGTGCACATAGCCTAATTCTAAAGGTATGTGCACACGCTGCGGAAAACGCTGCGGATCCGCAGCAGTTTCCCATGAGTTTACAGTTCAATGTAAACCTATGGGAAACAAAAATCGCTGTATACATGCTGCAGAAAAACTGCACGGAAACGCAGCGGTTTACATTCCGCAGCATGTCACTTCTTTCTGCGGATTCCGCAGCGGTTTTACAACTGCTCCAATAGAAAATCGCAGTTGTAAAACCGCAGTGAAATGCGCAGAAAAACCGCGGTAAATCTGCGATAAATCCACAGCGGTTTAGCACTGCGGATTTATCAAATCCTCTGCGGAAAAATCCGCAGAGAACCAGAATACGTGTGCACATTCCTAACCCTACCCATAACCCTACCCCTAACCCTAGTTCTTACCCCAACATCAGTGGAACAAAAAAAAAAAATTCTTTATTTTTTTTTATTGTCCCTACCTATGGGGGTGACAAAGGGGGGGGGGTCATTTACTATTTTTTTTATTTTGATCACTGAGATATAACCTATCTCAGTGATCAAAACTCACTTTGGAATGAATCTGCCGGCCGGCAGATTCGGCGGGCGCACTGCACATGCGCCCGCCATTTTGGAAGATGGCGGCGCCCAGGAAAGAAGACGGACGGACCCCGGGAGGCTAGGTAAGTATAAGGGGGGGAGATCAGGGCACGGGGGAGGGGGCGTCGGAGCACGGGGGGTGGATCGGAACACGGGGGGGTGGATTGGAGCACGGGGGGGTGGATCGGAACACGGGGTGGGGGATTGGAGCACGCGGTGGGGGATCGGAGTGCGGAGGGGTTTGATTGGAGCACGGGGGGAGCGGACAGGAGGACGGGGGAGCGGAGCACAGGACGGAGGGGAGCGGACCACAGATCGGGGGGCTGGGGGGGCGATCGGTGGGGTGGGGTGGGTGCACATAAGTGTTTCCAGCCATGGCCGATGATATTGCAGCATCGGCCATGGCTGGATTGTAATATTTCACCAGTTTTTTTAGGTGAAATATTACAAATCGCTCTGATTGGCAGTTTCACTTTCAACAGCCAATCAGAGCGATCGTAGCCACGGGGGGGTGAAGCCACCCCCCTGGGCTAAACTACCACTCCCCCTGTCCCTGCAGGCCGGGTGAAATGGGAGTTAACCCTTTCACCCGATCTGCAGGGACGCGATCTTTCTGTGACACAGCATATGCGTCACAGGTCGGATTGGCACCGACTTTCATGACGCATACGCTGTGTCACAGGTCGGGAAGGGGTTAATATTACTTGCGATTATTTATGAAAAAAATGGAAATATGGTGAACATTTTTAAAATTTTGCAATTTTCAAACTTTGAATTTTTATGCCCTTAAATCAGAGAGATATGTCACACAAAATAGTTACTAAATAACATTTCCCACATGTCTACTTTACATCAGCACAATTTTGGAAACAAAATTTATTTTGTTAGGAAGTTATAAGGGTTAAAAGTTGACCAGCGATTTCTTATTTTTACAACAAAATTTACAAAACCATTTTTTTTTAGGGACCATCTCACATTTAAAGGAGTGTAGATGACAGAAAATACCCAAACTTGACACCATTCTAAAAACTACATCCCTCAAGGTGCTCAAAACCATACTCAAGAAGTTTATTAACCCTTTACGTGCTTCACAGGAATTGAAAAAATGTGGAAGGAAAAAATGAACATTTAACTTTTATTGCAAACATTTTACTTCAGAACCAATTTTTTTTTTATTTTCACAAGTGTAAAAAGAGAAAAATAACCACAAAATTTGTTGGGCAATTTCTCCTGAATATGCGGATACCCCATATGTGGGCGTAAACCACTGTTTGGGCGCACGGCAGGGCTTGGAAGAGAAGGAGCAACGTTTGACTTTTTCAATGCAGAATTGGTTGGAATTGAGATCGGACCCCATGTCGCGTTTGGAGAGCCCCTGATGTACCTAAACAGTTAAAACTCCCCACAAGTGAGACCATTTTGAAAACTAGACCCCTTAAGGAACTTATCTAGATGTGTGGTGAGCACTTTGAACCCCCAAGTGATTCACAGAAGTTTATAACGCAGAGCCATAAAATAAAAAAATAACATTTTTTACACAAAAATGATCTTTTCGCCCTCAAATTCTTATTTTCACAAGGATAACAGGAGAAATTAGACCCCAAAAGTTGTTGTGCAATTTGTCCTGAGTACACCGATACCCCATATGTGGTGGTAAACCACAGTTTGGGCGCATGGCAGAGCTTGGAATAAGAGTTCCGTTTGACTTTTTCAATGCAGAATTGGCTGGAATTGAGATCAGACGCCATGTCGCGTTTGGAGAGCCCCTGATGTGCCTAAACAATAGAAACCCCCCAGAAATGAACCCATTTTGGAAACTAGACCCATTAAGGAACTTATCTAGATGTGTGGTGAGCACCTTGAACCTCCAAGTGCTTCACAGAAATGTATAACGTAGAGTAGTGAAAATAAAAAATCCTTTTCTTTTCCCTCAAAAATGATTTTTTAGCTCGCAATTTTTTGTTTTCTCAAGGGTAACAAGAGAAATTGGACCCCAAAATTTGTTGTCCAGTTTATCCTGAGTATGCTATTACCCCATATGTGGGGGGGACCACTGTTTGGGAACACATCGCGTTCGGAAGGGAAGTCGTGACGTTTTAAAATGCAGACTTTGATGGACTGGTCTGCGGGCGTCATATTGCATTTGCAGAGCTCCTGATGTACCTAAACAGTAGAAACCCCCCACAAGTGACCCCATTTTGGAAACTAGATCCCCCAAGGAACTTATCTAGATGTGTGGTGAGCACTATGAACCCACCACTGCTTCACAGAAGTTTATAATGTAGAGCCATAAAAATAAAAAATCATTTTTTCCACAAAAATGATCCTTTCACCCCCAAATTTTTACTTTTAGAAGGGTAACAGGAGAAATTGTACCCCATAATTTATTGTGCAATTTATGCAGAGTACACTGATACCCCATATGTGGGGGGGGGGACCACTGTTTGGGCGCATGGCAGAGCTCGGAAGGGAAAGAGCACCGTTTTGGAATGCAGACTTTGATAGAAGTGTCTGCGGGAGTTTTGTTGCATTTGCAGAGCTCCTGATGTACCTAAACCGTAGAAACCCCCCACAAGTGACCCCATTTTGGAAACTAGACCCCCCAAGGAACTTATCTAGATGTGTGGTGAGCACTTTGAACGCCGAAGTGCTTCACAGAAGTTTATAATGCTGACTCGTGAAAATAAAAATAAAAAAATTTCCACAAAAATGATTTTTTTTAGCCCCCAATTTTTTAATTTTCTCAAGGGGAACAGGAGAAATTTGACCCCCAAATTTGTTGTACAATTTGTCCTGAGTACGCTGACACCCCATATGTGGGGGGGAGCACTGTTTGGGCACACATCAGGGCTCGGAAGGGAAGTAGTGATGTTTTAAAATGCAGACTTTGATTGAATGGTCTGCGGGTGTCAAGTTGCATTTTCAAAGGCCCTGCAGAATTGGCTGGAATTCAGATCAAATGCCATGTCGCGTTTGGAGAGCCCCTGATGTACCTAAACAGTAGAAACCCCGCACATGTGACCATATTTTTGAAACTAGACCCCCAAGGAACTTATCTAGATATGTAGCGAGCATTTTGAACGCCCAAGTGCTTCACAGAAGTTTAACGCAGAGCCGTGAAAATAAAAAATCATTTATTTTTTTTTTTCACAAAAATTATTTTTTAGCCCCAATTTTTTTTTTTTTCGCAAGGGTAACAGGAGAAATTGGACCACAAATGTTGTTGTACAATTAGTCCTGAGTACGCTGATGTCCAATATGTGGGGGTAAACCACTGTTTGAGCGCACAGCAGAGCTCAGAAGGGAGGGAGCACCATTTCACTTTTTGAGCGCAAAATTGGCTGGCGCGTTTGGAGACCCCCTTATTTACCTAAACAGTGGAAACCCCCCAATTCTACCTCCAACCCTAACCCCAACATACCCCTAACCCTAATCCCAAACCGATCCATAATCCTAATCACAACCCTAACCATAACTCTAATCACAACCCTAACCCCAAAACACCCCTAACCCTAATCACAACCCTAACCCTAATCAAAACCCTAAGCCTAACACAACCCTAATAATAATCTCAAACCTAATCCTAATCCCAACCCTAACCTTAAACCTAATCCCAAACCTAACCTTAATCCAAAACGTAACCCTAATGCCAACCCTAACCCTAATGCCAACCCTAATCCCAATTCTAACCCTATCTTTAGCCTCAACCAACCCTATCTTTAGCCCCAACCCTAACCCTAACTTTAGCACCAACCCTAACCATAACCTTAACCTAGCCCTAACCCTAACCTTAGCCGCAACCCTAACTTTAGCCCCAACCCTAACCCTAATTGGAAAAAGGAAATACACACATTTTTTTATTTTATTGTTTTTTCCTAACTAAGGGGGTGATAAAGGGGGGGGGTATTTGTTATTTTTTCTATTTTGATCACTGTGATAGGATCTCACAGTGACCAAAATAAAACAAGAGGAAGAATCTTCTGCGCATGCGCCCGCCATTTTCTTACCGGAGGAAGACACCGGCGGTAACATGTGCGATCACATCTAAGGACAGAGAATGACAGACCATTTTTTTCCCAGAAGAAGATGGCAGTGCCCATCGGGAGCCACAAGGAGCACCAGGGGACACGGGTAAGTTTCGGGGGGCGATCGGGTACCCCATTTCTCTGTCCTCTGATGTGCAATCACATCAGAGGACATAGAAATTAAATGGGAAATCGCGGTATTGGTGTTTTTTTGCGGCCGCCGGTAAACGGTTAATTACTGGCGATCGCAACCTGGGGGTCGGTAAAAACCGACCCGAATCATGTTCTCTGGGGTCTCGGCTACCCCCAGCAACCGAGACCCCAGAGAAAATCCGACTCTGGGGGCGCTATACACTTTTTCCACAGGGCCATTAATTAACGGCGCTGTGGTTTAAGTAGCCTTAACTGCCGTTAAAAGGCGTATCGGCGCTCATTAACCCCTTCACGACATGCCCCGTACTAGTACGGCGCATGTCGTGTCTCCCCCTTTGATGTGGGCTCCGGCGGTGAGCCCACAACAAAGTCACGACATGTCAGCTGTTTTGTACAGCTGACATGTGCGCGCAATAGCGGCGGGCGAAATCGCTATTCACCCGCCGCTATTAACCTGTTAAATGCCGCTGTCAAACGCAGACAGCGGCATTTAACCGGCGCTTCCGGCCGGGCGGCCGGAAATGATGTCATCGCCGAACCCCGTCACATGATCGGGGTCGGCGATGCATCAGGAAGGTAACCATAGAGGTCCTTGAGACCTCTATGGTTACTGATGCAGGCCTGCTGTGAGCGCCCCCCTGTGGTCGGCGCTCACAGCACACCTGCATTTCAGCTACATAGCAGCGATCTGATGATCGCTGCTATGTAGCAGAGCCGATCAGGCTATGCCAGCTTCTAGCCTCCCATGGAGGCTATTGAAGCATGGCACAAGTAAAAAAAAGTTTTTAAAAATATGAAAAAAATATAAAAAATATAAAAGTTTAAATCACCCCCCTTTCGCCCCATCCTAAATAAAACAATTTAAAAAAAAGAACCTGCACGTATTTGGTATCGCCGCGTTCAGAATCGCCCGATCTATCAATAAAAAAAAAGCATTAACCCCTTAGTGACCGCCAATACGCCTTTTAACTGACCTGAGATATAAGAGACTAATATCCCCATACAGGTGACAATCCAGTAGCTGTCAGCTGTCCACTATAGCTGACAACTTGCTGCATCAGCCATGATCAGTGTTTGCACCATCCAAATCTATTTAACCCCTTAAATGCTGCTGTCAATAGTGACTACATCATTATAAACGGTTAACAGACTGTGGGGGCTTCCTCTTTATCCCAACTGGTGGTCTCAGATCATGATTGCATGGTCCTGATGTTTGTCATGGAAATTCATGACCAAATAGTGGCCTTAGAGTCTGTCGGCTGTAGTAACCTGTTCAGAAGTTAGTGACATTTAGGTGATAAAAATGCACATTTTCATTTTTCTCATGCCACTTTGCATTAATTCCTGAAAATAACCCGAAGGGTTAACAAATGGCCTGACTGCAGTTTTCAATATGTCAGGGGGTGCTGTTTTTAAAATGGTATCACTTGTGGGGATTTCCCTATATATAGGACCCCCAAATTCACTTCAAACATGGATAGGTCGCTTAAAAAAATACATTTTGTAAATTTCCTTGAAAAAAATTTAAATTGTTGATACATTTTTAATCCTCCTAAAATGCTAACAAAATAAAATAACATTTTGCAAATGGTGCTGTTGTAAAGCAGACATGTGGGAAATGTTATTTATTAATGTTTTGCTGTGGTATGACTCATCAGGATTAAAGGGATAATCATTAAAAGTTTGAAAATTGCAAATTTTTTAACATTTTTTTAAAATTTCTGATATTTTTAATAAATAAACATAAAGCATATCAACCTAAATTTACCATTATCATAAAGTATAATGTGTCACAAAAAAACAATCTCAAAATCACTGGGATTTGTTGAAGCATTCCAGAGTTATTACCACATAAAGTAACACTGGTCAGATTTCAAAAATTTGGCTCCGTCACTAAGGGGTTAACCTGATCGCTAAACAGCGTAGCAAGAAAAAAATCCGAAACGACAGAATTACGTTTTTTTGGTCGCCGTGACATTGCATTAAAATGCAATAACGGGCGATCAAAAGAACGTATCTGCACCGAAATGGTATAATTAAAAACGTCAGCTCGGCATGCAAAAAATAAGCCCTCACCCGACACCAGATCACGAAAAATGGAGACGCTTCGGGTATCGGAAAATGGCACTTTATTTTTTTTATTTTTTTTTTTAAGCAAAGTTTTGAATTTTTTTTCACCACTTGGATAAAAAAATAACCTAGACATGTTTGGTGTCTATGAACTCGTAATGACCTAGAGAATCACAATGGCAGGTTAGTTTTAGCATTTAATGAACTAGCAAAAAAGCCAAAGAAAAAACAAGTGTGGGATTGCACTTTTTTTGCAATTTCACCGCACTTGGAATTTTTTTCCCGTTTTCTAGTAAAAGACATAGTAAAACCAATGGTGTCGTTCAAAAGTACAACTCGTCCCGCAAAAAATAAGCCCTCACTTGACCATATTGACGGAAAAATAAAAAAGTTATGGCTCTGGGAAGGAGGGAAGTGAAAAATGAAAACGCAAAAACGAAAAAGGGCCGAGACTTGAAGGGGTTAAGGGGTTAATGAGGAGTGTTTTGGTATTAAAAGAAAATAAGCAATTTTTGTATTAAACTTTACTTTTAAATGTTTTTCTTTAGAATAGTGAATTCTGAAGAGCATGTTGACCTACGATTCCCTCATACCTCCACTCTAAAATGGTAGCCACGCCTGTGTTTTCGCTTGTGATGTTACTTTCAGTCCGAAGTCACACTACCATATAATACGGACGAATGCTATGTTATAATTAAAAAAAAAAAAAAAATCGCATAGCACTCGGACCAATGTTAATCTATGAGGCAGCTCCCATCATTCGTTTTTTTTGCCATATTATACGTGCGAGTGAAATCGCAGCATGCTGCGATTTGCACTGTATATCGGCCAAGACTCGCCAACGAAAGTCTATGGGGGTGAGAAAAACTCGCACACCACACGGACCATCAGTGTGACTTGCGAGAAATACGCACCGGTGCCTTTAGAAAAGCCAGCAATTCAGTGCCGTGTAATGTAAAATCAGACCGACAGGTTAAAATGGAATAGATAGAATAAACGTCTACACACATTTTATATATATATATATATATATATATGTATATATATATATATATATATACATACAGTTAGGTCCATATATATTTGGACAGAGACAACATTTTTCTAATTTTGGTTATAGACATTACCACAATGAATTTTAAACAAAACAATTCAGATGCAGTTGAAGTTCAGACATTCAGCTTTCATTTGAGGGTATCCACATTAAAATTGGATGAAGGGTTTAGGAGTTTCAGCTCCTTCACATGTGCCACCCTGTTTTTAAAGAGACCAAAATTAATTGGACAGATTCAATCATTTTAAATAAAATGTTCATTTTTAGTACTTGGTTGAAAACCCTTTGTTGGCAATGACTGCCTGAAGTCTTGAACTCATGGACATCACCAGACGCTGTGTTTCCTCCTTTTTGATGCTCTGCCAGGCCTTCACTGCGGTGGTTTTCAGTTGCTGTTTGTTTGTGGGCCTTTCTGTCTGAAGTTTAGTTTTTAACAAGTGAAATGCATGCTCAATTGGGTTGAGATCAGGTGACTGACTTGGCCATTCAAGAATATTCCACTTCTTTGCTTTAATAAACTCCTGGGTTGCTTTGGCTTTATGTTTTGGGTCATTGTCCATTTGTAGTATGAAACGACAACCAATCAGTTTGGCTGCATTTTGCTGGATCTGAGCACACAGTATGTCTCTGAATACCTCAGAATTCATTCCACTGCTTCTGTCCTGTGTCACATAATTAATAAACACTAGTGACCAAGTGCCACTGGCAGCCATGCATGCCCAAGCCATCACACTGCCTCCACCGTGTTTTACAGATGATGTGGTATGCTTTGGATCATGAGCTGTACCACGCCTTCGCCATACTTTTCTCTTTCCATCATTCTGGCAGAGGTTGATCTTGGTTTCATCTGTCCAAAGAATGTTCTTTCAGAACTGTGCTGGTTTTTTTAGATGTTTTTTAGCAAAGTCCAGTCTAGCCTTTTTATTCTTGATGCTCATGAGTGGCTTGCATCGTGCAGTGATCCCTCTGTATTTACTTTCATGCAGTCTTCTCTTTATGGTTGATTTAGATATTGATATGCCTACCTCCTGGAGAGTGTTGTTCACTTGGTTGGCTGTTGTGAAGGGGTTTCTCTTCACCATGGAGATTATTCTGCGATCATCCACCACTGTTGTCTTCCGTGGGTGCCCAGGTCTTTTTGCATTGATGAGTTCACCAGTGCTATCTTTCTTTCTCAGGATGGACCAAACTGTAGATTTTGACACTCCTAACATTGTAGCAATTTCTCGGATGTTTTTTTTTTTTTGCAGCTTAAGGATGGCTTGTTTCACCTGGATGGAGAGCTCCTTTGACCGCATGTTTACTTCACAGCAAAACCTTCCAAATGCAAGCACTACACCTCAAATCAACTCCAGGCCTTTTATCTGCTTAATTGAGAATGACATAACGAAGGGATTGCCCACACCTGTCCATGAAATAGCCTTGGAGTCAATTGTCCAATTACTTTTGGTCCCTTTAAAAACAGGGTGGCACATGTTAAGGAGCTGAAACTCCTAAACCCTTCATCCAATTTTAATGTGGATACCCTCAAATGAAAGATGAAAGTCTGAACTTCAACTGCTTCTGAATTCTTTTGTTTAAAATTCATTGTGGTAATGTCTATAACCAAAATTAGAAAAAATGTTGTCTCTGTCCAAATATATATGGACCCAACTGTGTATATATATATATATATATATATATATATATATATGATATCTGTCAGATAATACGTTCTTCCTGAAAATGATTGCAAACACAAATTATTTGTTATTATTATCTTCATTTAATTTGTCTCAAATGAAAAAACACAAAAAGAATTGTCCTAAAGCCAAATTGGATATCATTCCACACCAAACATAAAAAGGGGATGGACAAAAGTATTGGCACTGTTCGAAAAATCATGTGATGCTTCTCTAATTTGTGTAATTAACAGCACCTGTAACTTACCTCTGGCACCTAACAGGTGTTGGCAATAACTAAATCACACTTTCAGCCAGTTGACATGGATTAAAGTTGACTCAATTTCTGTCCTGTGTCCTTGTGTGTACCACATTGAGCATGTAGAAAAGAAAGAAGACCAAAGAACTGTCTGAGGACTTGAGAAACCAAATTGTGAGGAAACATGAGCAATCTCAAGGCTAAAAGTTCATCTCCAAAGACCTGAATGTTCCTGTGTCTACCATGCGCAGTATCATCAAGAAGTTTAAAGCCCATGACACTGTGGCTAACCTCCCTAGATGTGGACGAAAAAGAAAAATTGACAAGAGATTTCAACGCAAGATTGTGCTGATGTTGGATAAAGAACCTCGATTAACATCCAAACATCCTGCAGTCCGAAGGTACAACAGTGTCAATCCGTACTATCCGTCGGCGTCTGAATGAAAAGGGAATGTATGGTAGGAGACCCAGGAAGACCCCACTTCTTACCCTGAGACATAAAAAAGCCAGGCTGGAGTTTGCCAAAACTTACCTGAAAAAGCCTAAAACGTTTTGGAAGAATGTTCTCTGGTCATATGAGACAAAAGTAGAGCTTTTTGGGCAAATGCATCAACATAGAGTTTACAGGAGAAAAAAAAAGATGCATTCAAAGAAAAGAACACGGTCCCTACAGTCAAACATGGCGGAGGTTCCCTGATGTTTTGGGGTTGCTTTGCTGCCTCTGGCACTGGACTGCTTGACCATGTGCATGGCATTATGAAGTCTGAAGACTACCAACACATTTTGCAGCATAATGTAGGGCCCAGTGTGAGAAAGCTGGGTCTCCCTCAGAGGTCATGGGTCTTCCAGCAGGACAATGACCCAAAACACACTTCAAAAAGCACTAGAAAATGGTTTGAGAGAAAGCACTGGAGACTACTCAGGTGGCCAGCAATGAGTCCAGACCTGAATCCCATAGAACACCTGTGGAGAGATCAAAAAATGGCAGTTTGGAGAAGGCACCCTTCAAATATCAGGGACCTGGAGCAGTTTGCCAAAGAAGAATGGTCTAAAATTCCAGCAGAGCATTGTAAGAAACTCATTGATGGTTACCGGAAGCGGTTGGTCGCAGTTATTTTGGCTAAAGGTTGTGCAACCAAGTATTTGGCTGAGGGTGCCAATACTTTTGTCTGGCCCATTTTTGGAGTTGTGTGTGAAATGATCAATGTTTTGCTTTTTGCTTCATTCTCTTTTGTGTTTTTTCATTTAAGACAAATTAAATGAAGATAATAATACCAAATAACTTGTGTTTGCAATCATTTTCAGGAAGAAACTGAGTATTATCTGACAGAATTGCAGGGGTGTCAATACTTTTATATATATATATATATATATATATATATATATATATATATATATATATATATATATATATATATATATATATATATATATATATATATTTTGAGAGAGAGAGAAAGAAGGAAAAAATTGGAACAGCACTAAACACAGTACCTCAACAGAGTGCACGCATCCCCAGCCAGCAATCTCAGGAGGCTCCTTACAACAGTAGAAAAAAAGGGGGAAACAGCACAGCAGACTTTTAGAAAAAAGCGATGTTTATTGCCCAAATGGCGTGGCGACGTTTCGGATACAATCCTTTTTCAAGCCCTTGCCCAAATGCAAGTGCCATTTGGCACTGTATCCCATTGCTGGGCCTCTTGTACATTCCAACACATCAGGACAACGGAGCCTTATGTCTGGGGCTTATGTCTATTTAGTTGTAGTTATACACTTGGGTACTGCCCTTGTTAGGCTGGAAATCACTGTGGGGGCACGACAGAGTAAACATTTAATTAAAGGGCCACATGATATGGACTCACTGGTACTCTGCGGAGATGATCCCTGATTATGTCACGCAACCACTACAGGATTGGATGAGATTTATATACAGTCATGGCCAACAATGTTGGAACTTTTGAAGTTGCTCCAGAAAATTACCGTATATACTCGAGTATAAGCCGAGATTTTCAGGCCATTTTTTTGGGCTGAAAGTCCGCCTCTCGGCTTATACTCGAGTCATACCCAGGGGTCGGCAGGGGAGGGGGAGCGGGGGCTGTCTAATTATACTCACCTACTCCTGGTGCGGTCCCTGCTTCCCTGGCGCCGGCAGCTTCTTCCTGTAGTGAGCAGTCACATTGTACCGCTCATTACAGTAATGAATATGCGGCTCCACGTCCCGTTGGGGTGGAGCCGCATATTCATTACTGTAATGAACTCCTACAAACCGCAACGGAAGCATATGCCAATAAAGGATAAAAGGTCTAATTTTATTTATTACACATAGACATATACATAAACACACGGAGAGTCACAATACAAAAATAACTGCCACTACAAAGTCATGTCCTCCAGACACAAGGCTGTCTCACATAGATACACAGATATATGAGACCAATAATATCTATCAGAAGTGTACAATGCACAAAGAGTAATAGATAATAAACTACAAAGTGTATTTGTGAAACTGTATCACACAATAATGAATAGATTAGATAATAGATATATCATAAACCACAGCCTAGTGCTGTATAATCGAAATTTAAAGGGAATAGTGATTAAATCTGCAGATAAAGGAGGGAATGTGGTGGTGTTACCTGTTGGTTTATATGAGAAAGAAGCCTTTAGACAATTGAGAGATCCAGCTCATTATAAAAGATTGACTTTTAATCCAACTTCAAAATTTGTAGGTGACCTACAGGGAATCCTGGAAGACGCCTTTCAGAATGGAATTATTACGAAACAAATCAGAGATAATTTGATACCCACCTACCCAAAGATGCCGTGCATCTATTTTTTGCCAAAAATACACAAAAATTTAAATAATCCACCTGGGCGTCCAATCGTATCAGGAAATGGCAGTCTTTTTGAAACAGTCGGTAAGTACCTTGAATTTCATCTCAAACCTTTGGTCCATACGCTTCCTTCTTATATTAGGGACACTGGAGACTTTTTGTTAAAAGTCGAAGGTATACCAATGGAAGAGGACATGTGGTTCGTAACCTTTGATGTAGAGTCTCTCTACACCTCCATCCAACACAAAGACGGAATTCAAGCAGTCAAAACTTTCTTATCCATGACTGATTACAGTATTGAGACCATTCGTTTTTTGATTACTCTTCTTGAATTTGCTTTGACCCATAATTTTTTTATTTTTAAAGAAACCATCTACTTACAAAGCCAGGGCATAGCTATGGGGGCATCTTTTGCCCCCTCATATGCTAATTTATTTTTAGGTCTATGGGAGAGAACCATCTTTTTCACTAGACCTGTAGACTTTATTGAGAAGGTCCTGTTCTGGGTTCGGTTCATTGATGATATTTTTCTGATTTGGCAGGGCTCAGAGCAGGACCTTCTCTCATTCCTGGATATCCTCAACAACAATGGGATTAATGTGAAGCTGACATGCAAGTACAGTCACAGAAATTTAGAATTTTTGGATGTCATGGTAAAGAAAGGTGCAAATGACTGCATTGAGACTAATGTATTCCGGGAGGACACTGCTGTAAACTCGTTACTGCATGCATCATCAGTACATCCGAAACCTTTGATAAATGGTATACCAACAGGTCAGTGTTGTGAATTCTGTGGCTGAGTTCACTTCTGTGGTCACAAGTGGTATTGCAGTCTCTGGGCTTCCTCCCTCAGGTGTTTTGGTGAGCTCGTTGGCTGCCTTGCTATTTAGCTCCACCTGAGTCTGTCTTCCTTGCTCCTTGTCAATGTTCCAGTGTTGGATCTGAGCTACTGCATCTTTCCTTGGGCCTGCTGCTCTGCTAGATAAGTGCTTCTAGTTTGTTTTCTGTTTTTTCTGTCCAGCTTGCTATTATCTTTTGCTGGAAGCTCTGAGAAGCAAAGGGGTGCACCGCCGTGCTGTTAGTTCGGCACGGTGGGTCTTTTTGCCCCTTTGCGTGGTTTTCGTTTTAGGGTTTTTTGTGGACTGCATAGTTCTCTTTGCTATCCTCGCTCTGTCTAGAATATCGGGCCTCACTTTGCTGAATCTATTTCATTCCTACGTTTGTCTTTTCATCTTGCTAACAGTCATTATATGTGGGGGGCTGCCTATTCCTTTGGGGTATTTCTCTGAGGTAAGTCAGGCTTGTATTTCTATCTTCAGGCTAGTCAGCTCCTCAGGCAGTGCCGAGTTGCATAGGTAGTGATAGGCGCAATCCACTGCTGCTTATAGTTGTGTGAGGATAGATCAGGTACTGCAGTCTACAGAGATTCCACGTCTCAGAGCTCGTCTTATTGTTTTTGGTTATTGCCAGATCTCTGTATGTGCGCTGATTACTGCACGCTGTGTTGCCTGATTGCCAGCCATAACAGTACAAGGAGCCACACCAATGATTCCCAATAGAGGGAAAAAAGAAATCCTGACATCATTTTTTTTTCTTAGCTCTGTCTTCAGTCTTTTTTTTCCCCTAGACATTAGAGTGCTTCAGGACACAGCTGTGGACATGGATATTCAGGCTCTGTGCTCCTCAATGGATAATCTCGTTGTAAATGTACAAAAGATTCAAGATACTATTGATCAGAAATCGATGCTAGAACCAAGAATTCCGATTCCTGATTTGTTTTTTGGTGACAGAACTAAGTTCCTGAGCTTCAGAAATAATTGTAAGCTATTTTTGGCCTTGAAACCTCATTCTTCTGGTAATCCTATTCAACAGGTTTTGATTATTATTTCTTTTTTGCGCGGCGACCCACAGGACTGGGCGTTTTCTCTTGCACCAGGAGATTCTGCATTGAGTAATGTTGATGCATGTTTCCAGGCGCTGGGATTGCTTTACGATGAGCCTAATTCAGTGGATCAGGCTGAGAAAAATCTGCTGGCTTTATGCCAGGGTCAGGATGATGTAGAAGTATATTGTCAGAAATTTAGGAAGTGGTCAGTACTCACTCTGTGGAATGAATCTGCACTAGCGGCTTTGTTCAGAAAGGGTCTCTCTGAAGCTCTTAAGGATGTAATGGTGGGATTTCCTATGCCTGCTGGTTTGAATGAGTCTATGTCCTTGGCCATTCAGATCGGTCGTCGCTTGCGCGAGCGTAAATCTGTGCACCATCTGGCGGTATTGTCTGAGAGTAAACCTGAGCCTATGCAGTGCGACAGGACTATGACTAAAGTAGAACGGCAAGAACACAGACGTCTGAACAGACTGTGTTTCTATTGTGGTGATTCTACTCATGCTATTTCTAATTGTCCTAAACGCACTAGGCGGTTCGATAGCTCTGCCGTTATTGGTACTGTACAGTCCAAATTCCTTTTGTCCATTACCTTAATGTGCTCTTTGTCATCGTATTCTGTCATGGCGTTTGTGGATTCAGGCGCTGCCCTGAATCTGATGGATTTGGATTATGCTAAACGTTGTGGATTTTTCTTGGAGCCTTTGCGGTGTCCTATTCCGTTGAGAGGAATTGATGCTACACCTTTGGCCAAGAATAAGCCTCAGTACTGGGCCCAGCTGACCATGTGCATGGCTCCTGCACATCAGGAAGTTATTCGCTTTCTGGTACTGCATAATTTGCATGATGTGGTCGTGTTGGGGTTGCCATGGCTACAAACCCATAATCCAGTATTGGATTGGAACTCTATGTCGGTAACCAGCTGGGGTTGTTAGGGAGTACATGGTGATGTTCCATTTTTGTCTATTTCGTCATCCATTCCTTCTGACATCCCAGAGTTCTTGTCGGACTTTCAGGATGTATTTGAAGAGTCCAAGTCTGATGCCCTACCTCCGCATAGGAATTGTGATTGTGCTATCGATTTGATTCCTGGTAGTAAATTCCCTAAGGGTCGTTTATTTAATTTGTCCGTACCTGAACACACCGCTATGCGCAGTTATGTGAAGGAGTCCCTGGAGAAGGGACATATTCGCCCATCGTCGTCACCATTGGGAGCAGGGTTCTTTTTTGTAGCCAAGAAGGATGGTTCGCTAAGACCGTGTATTGATTACCGCCTTCTTAATAAGATCACTGTTAAGTTTCAGTATCCCTTGCCATTGATTTCTGACTTGTTTGCTCGGATTAAGGGGGCTAGTTGGTTTACTAAGATTGATCTTCGTGGTGCGTATAATCTGGTGAGAATCAGGCAGGGAGATGAATGGAAAACGGCATTTAATACGCCCGAGGGTCATTTTGAGTATCTGGTGATGCCGTTCGGACTTGCCAATGCTCCATCTGTTTTTCAGTCTTTTATGCATGACATTTTCCGTGAGTATCTGGATAAATTCTTGATTGTTTACTTGGATGACATTTTGATCTTCTCAGATGATTGGGAGTCTCATGTGAAGCAAGTCAGAATGGTTTTCCAGGTACTGCGTGCTAATTCCTTGTTTGTGAAGGGATCAAAGTGTCTCTTCGGTGTGCAGAAAGTTTCATTTTTGGGGTTCATCTTTTCCCCTTCTACTATCGAGATGGATCCGGTTAAGGTTCAGGCCATCCAGGATTGGACTCAGCCGACATCTCTAAAAAGTCTGCAGAAATTCCTGGGCTTTGCTAATTTTTATCGTCGCTTCATCTGTAATTTTTCTAGCATTGCCAGACCATTGACCGATTTGACCAAGAAGGGTGCTGATTTGGTTAATTGGTCTTCTGCTGCCGTGGAAGCTTTTCAGGAGTTGAAGCGTCGTTTTTGCTGTGCCCCTGTGTTGTGTCAACCTGATGTTTCTCTTCCGTTCCAGGTCGAGGTTAATGCTTCTGAGATTGGTGCAGGGGCGGTTTTGTCACAGAGAGGTTCTGGTTGCTCAGTGTTCAAACCATGTGCTTTCTTTTCCAGGAAATTTTCTGCTGCTGAGCGTAATTATGATGTGGGCAACCGAGAGTTGCTGGCCATGAAGTGGGCATTCGAGGAGTGGCGTCATTGGCTTGAGGGTGCTAAGCATCGCGTGGTGGTTTTGACTGATCATAAGAACCTTACTTATCTTGAGTCTGCCAAGCGCTTGAATCCTAGACAGGCCCGTTGGTCGTTATTTTTTGCTCGTTTTGATTTTGTGATTTCGTACCTTCCGGGCTCTAAAAATGTGAAGGCGGATGCTCTGTCTAGGAGTTTTGTGCCCGACTCTCCGGGGTTATCTGAGCCGGCGAGTATCCTTAAGGAAGGAGTCATTGTGTCTGCCATCTCCCCTGATTTGCGGAGAGTGTTGCAGAAATTTCAGGCTAATAAACCTGATCGTTGTCCGGCCGAGAAACTGTTCGTCCCTGATAGGTGGACTAGTAAAGTTATCTCTGAACTTCATTGTTCGGTGCTGGCCGGTCATCCAGGAATCTTTGGTACCAGGGAGTTGGTTGCTAGATCCTTCTGGTGGCCATCTCTGTCACGGGATGTGCGTACTTTTGTGCAGTCCTGTGGAATTTGTGCTAGGGCTAAGCCCTGCTGTTCACGTGCCAGTGGGTTGCTTTTGCCCTTGCCGGTCCCGAAGAGGCCTTGGACACATATTTCGATGGATTTCATTTCTGACCTTCCCGTTTCTCAAAAAATGTCGGTCATTTGGGTGGTCTGTGATCGCTTTTCTAAAATGGTCCATCTGGTGCCCTTGGTTAAATTGCCTTCCTCCTCTGATTTGGTGCCTTTGTTCTTCCAGCATGTGGTTCGTTTACATGGCATTCCTGAGAATATTGTTTCTGACAGAGGTTCCCAGTTTGTCTCGAGGTTCTGGCGAGCCTTTTGTGGTAGGATGGGCATTGACCTATCTTTCTCCTCGGCCTTCCATCCTCAGACTAATGGCCAGACCGAACGAACCAATCAGACCTTGGAAACATATCTGAGATGTTTTGTTTCCGCTGACCAGGATGATTGGGTGTCATTTTTGCCGTTGGCTGAGTTCACCCTTAATAATCGGGCCAGCTCGACTACCTTGGTCTCTCCATTTTTCTGCAATTCTGGGTTCCATCCTCGTTTCTCTTCAGGACAGGTTGAGTCTTCGGACTGTCCTGGTGTGGATTCTGTGGTGGACAGGTTGCAGCAGATCTGGACTCAGGTAGTGGACAATTTGACCTTGTCCCAGGAGAAGGCTCAGCTTTTCGCTAATCGCAGACGCCGTGTGGGACCCCGACTTCGTGTTGGGGATCTGGTTTGGTTATCTTCTCGTCATATTCCTATGAAGGTTTCCTCTCCTAAATTTAAACCTCGTTTTATTGGTCCGTATAGGATTTCTGAGATTCTCAATCCGGTGTCTTTTCGTCTGACCCTCCCAGACTCCTTTTCCATACATAATGTATTCCATAGGTCGTTGTTGAGGAGATACGTGGCACCTATGGTTCCATCTGTGGAGCCTCCTGCCCCTGTTTTGGTGGAGGGGGAATTGGAGTATATTGTGGAGAAGATTTTGGATTCTCGTGTCTCTAGACGGAAACTCCAGTATCTGGTCAAATGGAAGGGTTATGCTCAGGAAGATAATTCCTGGGTTTTTGCCTCTGATGTCCATGCTCCAGATCTTGTTCGTGCCTTTCATGTGGCTCATCCTGGTCGGCCTGGGGGTTCTGGTGAGGGTTCGGTGACCCCTCCTCAAGGGGGGGGTACTGTTGTGAATTCTGTGGCTGAGTTCACTTCTGTGGTCACAAGTGGTATTGCAGTCTCTGGGCTTCCTCCCTCAGGTGTTTTGGTGAGCTCGTTGGCTGCCTTGCTATTTAGCTCCACCTGAGTCTGTCTTCCTTGCTCCTTGTCAATGTTCCAGTGTTGGATCTGAGCTACTGCATCTTTCCTTGGGCCTGCTGCTCTGCTAGATAAGTGCTTCTAGTTTGTTTTCTGTTTTTTCTGTCCAGCTTGCTATTATCTTTTGCTGGAAGCTCTGAGAAGCAAAGGGGTGCACCGCCGTGCTGTTAGTTCGGCACGGTGGGTCTTTTTGCCCCTTTGCGTGGTTTTCGTTTTAGGGTTTTTTGTGGACTGCATAGTTCTCTTTGCTATCCTCGCTCTGTCTAGAATATCAGGCCTCACTTTGCTGAATCTATTTCATTCCTACGTTTGTCTTTTCATCTTGCTAACAGTCATTATATGTGGGGGGCTGCCTATTCCTTTGGGGTATTTCTCTGAGGTAAGTCAGGCTTGTATTTCTATCTTCAGGCTAGTCAGCTCCTCAGGCAGTGCCGAGTTGCATAGGTAGTGATAGGCGCAATCCACTGCTGCTTATAGTTGTGTGAGGATAGATCAGGTACTGCAGTCTACAGAGATTCCACGTCTCAGAGCTCGTCTTATTGTTTTTGGTTATTGCCAGATCTCTGTATGTGCGCTGATTACTGCACGCTGTGTTGCCTGATTGCCAGCCATAACAGGTCAGTTCCTGAGGATCAAAAGGATATGCTCCAGTGAAGAATCATTCAATGAAGAAGCAGATGCCTTGGTTACTAGATTTGAAAATAGAGGCTATTCTAAATGCAGCATCAAGAGGGGAAGGAAGAGAGCCACTCAGGCTAGGAGAGAGGACCTACTACAAATTAATACCAAATCATCATCGGATCAAGTGGTGAGATTTATATCTACATTAAGTGATAAGGGTTTGGCTATGAAACAAGCATTGGACAAGTATTGGCCTATGTTAAAAATGGACAAAACACTTGCTAAATAGCTTAATGATCAACCTTCAATTACATATAGAAGAGCGAAAAATCTGAGAGATTTACTGGTTCACAGTTATCATCCAGGACAAACCCCGGAAAAGGCATTTGGATCAAAAGGCCCCAAATGGGGTTTCTTTCCCTGTAATGATTGCATAGCCTGTCCGAATATGTCTCGAGCTAGTGATTTTGTATCCAGCGATGGCACCCAGACCTATACAATTACCCAACACATCACGTGCAATAGTGTGGGGGTAGGCTAATACGCCACATGTCCATGCAAGAAAATATACGTGGGCTTGACGTCAAGACCCTTAAAAATACGGTAAGAGAACACTACAGAGATATTGTAAACTCGAGGGATGTTGAGGATATATCAACATTGAAACCCGTACCTAGACATTTTAGAATGAAGCATGACTGCAATGCTAAACTTTTAAGGGTCACAGGTATTGATAAGGTTCACATTGGTCTAAGGGGTGGTGATTGGCGCAAAAATCTGGCCCAATTGGAAGCTAGATGGATCTCCAAAATTAATTCTGTACAGCCATATGGGCTTAATGAGATCCTGAGTTTTGCTTCCTTTCTTTAATAGATTACTATATTACCATTTTCCACTTTTAATTGTGTTAGGTGTTTAATTTTAATTGTTTGTCCTTATTTTAATCTGTTTTTATGCTTATTCTAATTATTTTGTGTTATTTTTAGTATCAGTCCATACGTCTTTTTGTTCATCATTTTTGAAGTGGTTTTGAATGAGGAATTACTGATTGGGAAATCTCCATATCAGCAAGAAATCGATCTTGGGAGAAATCTGTGGATATCGCCGTGGGATGGCTCTTTTTAATAATTGCCCCTTTTTTTGCACATTTCTATTGGCACGAGCACTTTATTCACTTTCCACATCTATTTATACTGCTTAGTGTATATTTTTAGGTGGTTAGATCAGGTTGTATATATTTTCATTCATACATTAGTGCAGCACATTCCCTTTCCTGCTGTCATACTAGATTAAATACGGCTTACTCCCTCCCTCCTCTAACTAGCGGTGTGTGCTTCCCCGGTTTGTGGGTCTCCATGTCGACGCGTCCTGTTCGTTGCCTGTACCGCCTCCCTCTCTGACGCGTCGGTGTGGGATGCGGACAGGTGACGTGAGACGCCGGCTCATGTTGACGTCACATCCGGTTTCGGACTACGGAAGCGCCGCACACATGCCGCTGCCACCACTGATTTCTAAGGTATATAAGGACGTTATTTGACATCTTCCACTCCTACTAATTTCCCCCAGAGAAGAAGCTAAACGCGAAACACGCGTCGGGATTCACGCCGCTACACAGGTCATGTATCATTCTCCTCACTGAGCCTTTTTATATGTCTGGCTACATTATGCGTTATCGCTAATGGTGGCTTATATTGCTTTGTCACTTGGCACTTTACTCTTTTCTGCCCTGATTGAGGACAGCTTGGTCTTGGGTATATACCTGCACCTTATACCATAGATATGAGCTATATATAAAAGATTACTATTGTCACTAGACACCTTATTTATGTATTATCTGGGGCCTGTGCTGTCCTTGGTAGGTACAATTTTTTCACCTTGGCGTCCAATGAGTAATGATGTTATCTCGATTATACAGCACTAGGCTGTGGTTTATGATATATCTATTATCTAATCTATTCATTATTGTGTGATACAGTGTCACAAATACACTTTGTAGTTTATTATCTATTACTCTTTGTGCATTGTACACTTCTGATAGATATTATTGGTCCCATATATCTGTGTATCTGTGTGAGACAGCCTTGTGTCTGGAGGACATGACTTTGTAGTGGCAGTTATTTTTGTATTGTGACTCTCCGTGTGTTTATGTATATGTCTATGTGTTATAAATAAAATTAGACCTTTTATCCTTTATTGGCATATGCTTCCGTTGCGGTTTGTAGGAGTACATATATATTGGAAGTGCCTTTTGTCACGCCTATATTTTGGGTTGTCATTACTGTAATGAGCAGTAATGGTGACCGCTCAGTACAGGAAGAAGCTGCCGGAGCTGGGGAAGCAGGGACTGCACTGCGCCAGGAGCAGGTGAGTATAACGAGGAGGGGAGCGCTGCGCGATATTCACCTGCTCCTCATTCCGGCACCGCTCCGTCTTCAGCATCTTCTGCAGTGACACTCAGGTCAGGGGGCGCGATGACGTGGTTAGTGCGCACCCTCTGCCTGAACGTCAGTGCAGAAGATGCTGAAGATGGAGCGGCGCCGGAACGAGGAGCAGGTGAATAATGAAAGTGCCGGGGGCCTGCGTGACGGAGAGGCGAGTATGTGATTTTTTTTTTTTTTTTTTTATCGCAGCAACAGCAAATGGGGCAAGTGTCTGTAAGGAGCATCTTATGGGGCCATAACGTTTGTGTAGCACTATATGGGGAAAGTGTCTTTATGGGGCCATAATCAACGTTTGTGCAGCACTTTATGGGGCAAGTGTCTATATGGAGCCATAATCAACGTTTGTGCAGCACTATATGGGGCAAGTGTCTGTATGGAGCATCTTATGTGGCATAATCAACGTTTGTGCAGCATTATATGGCGCAAATATCTTTATGGAGCATCTTATGGGGCATAATCAACGTTTGTGCAGCACTATATGGCGCAAATATCTTTATGGAGCATCTTATGGGGCCATAATCAACGTTTGTGCAGCACTATATGGCGCAAATATCTTTAGGGAGCATCTTTTAGGAGGTCATTATTAACCTTATGCAGGATTATATGGGGAATATTTTAATATGGAGCATCTTATGGGGCCATCATAAACTGTATGGAGCATTATATGGGGCTCCTGATTCAATATGGATATTCAAAAACACTTAACCTACTGATGTCTCAATTAATTTTACTTTTATTCGTATCTATTTTTTTATTTTTTAAATTTACTGGTAGCTGCTGCATTTCCCACCCTAGGCTTATACTCGAGTCAATAAGTTTTCCCAGTTTTTTTGTGGCAAAATTAGGGGTTTTGGCTTATACTCGAGCATATACGGTGTGTGTATATATTATACATTACATACAAATAATTTTTTATTATTACATTTTATTATTACATTGTGTTCTTTTCTTCTTTTTCACTCTGAACACCTGATTGTGTAAAATACTTGTGGAGGCTATTTAGTTTAACAGTTTCTCTTTTGACATTTAGGCTCTGTGCACACGTTGCTGTTTTTTCGCGTTTTTTTCCAGATAAAAACGCTATAAAACCGCAAAAAAAACGCATACAATAAGCATCCCATCATTTAGAATGAATTCCGCATGTTTTGTGCACATGATGCGTTTTTTTCTATGAAAAAAACGCATCGCGGTAAAAACTTTTAATTTTGCGTTTTTTTGCGGATTTCCCACTACAAAATGCATTGGGAAGTGTCCGGAAAAAAACGCGGCAAAAACGCGTCAAAATGCATGCGGTTTTCTTGCGGATTTCTTGCAGAAAATGTCCGGTTTTTCTCAGGAATTTTCTGCGAGAAATCCTGAACTAGTGCACATAGCATTACCGGTAGCTGCTGCATTTTCCACCCTAGGCTTATACTCGAGTCATTAAGTTTTCCCAGTTTTTTGTGCCAAAATTAGGAGGGTCGGCTTATACTCGGGTCGGCTTATACTCGAGTATATACGGTAGCTATTTATCCCACAAAATTATTGCAATTAGACACATTCTGTTAAACACGTTTATTTATTTTGTGTGTATTGGAACAATCCCAAAAAAAACAGAGAAAAAAGGGTAATTGGACATAATTTCACACAAAACCCCAAAAATTGCTGGCACCGTCAATTTAATATTTATTTATTTATTTTACTTCCTATAACTATCAACAAGCTTCTAACACTTGGAATTTTGGACCACTCTTTTGTAAACTGTACCAGGTCTCTCATATTTGAATGGGGCCTTCTCCCAACAGCAATTTTAAGATCTCTCCAGAGGTGTTCAATAAAATTTAGAGCCGGTCTCTCATTGCTGTCCACTTCAAAACTATCCAGTCATTTGTTTCCATCCATTTCTGGGTGCTTCTTGAAGTATGTTTGGGGTCATTGTCCTGCTGGAAGACCCATGACCTAGGACACAACCCAACTCTCTGACACTGGGCACTACATTGCGACCCAAATTCCTTTGGTAATCTTCAGATTTCATTATGGATGCACATGTCAAGGCACCCAGTGCCAGATGCAGCAAATCAACCCCAAAGCATCTTTGAAATACCAACAAATTTGAATGTAGGGTACTGTGATCTTTTCTTTGTAGGCCTTATTCCACTTTCAGCGAACAGTACAATGATGTGCTCTACCAAAAGGCTGTATCTTGATCTGTCCACAAGACGCTTTCCCAAAAGAATTTTGGCTTACTCATCTACTTACTGCCATAGTGTTTTATTTAATTCAAATGTGGATGGATAGTTCGCGCTGACACCGGTGCTCCCTGAGCCTGCAGGACAATTTCTTTATCACTTCATTATCCAGTGACATGGGTTGTAAACGTCTTGATTATGTTGTGCACCGTGGACAAAGGAACATCAAGATCTCTAGAGATGGACTTGTAACTTTGAGATTGTTAATATTTTTCAACAATTTTGGTTCTCAAGCGCTCAGACAGTTCTCCTCATTGTGTTCTATGTGTTTAGTGAGTCACACACAGACACACAATGCAGAGATTGAGTTACGGTAACTTCTGCTTTTATCTGGTTTCAGGAGTGATTTTCATATTGCCCACGCCGCTTACTTGCTACAGGTGAGTTTGAACGAGCATCACATGTTATGTTATGTTATGTTATGCACAATTTTGGAAAGGTGCCAACAATTTTGTCCATTTTGGGGGTTCTGTGCGAAATATTGTCTAATAATTCTCTATTTTCTGGAACAATTGAAAGGGTGTCAACACTTTCAGTCATTTTTGTAATATATCATACTATGCTTTATTGTGATTGTGGCTATGTATTTATCTGACATTTGTGCTCTCATCAAATTTTAAGGGGTTTTCTTACGCATCTATGGTCCCTGTTGCATCCTGAAATTGCACTGGGGCTCTATACATTATGTTTTTATTTATACATTCATGTTCCCTGTTATAACTTGTCATTACCCTGAGGCTGTATACAGTATGTTATTTATACATCCATGGTCCCTGTTATAACTTGACATATACTGTATACATTATGTGGATCGATAACAATTTTCGTTTGCTTCCTGATTGGTGGGTCTAAGGGTATGTGCACATGTCAGGAATTCTTGCAGAAATTTTCCTGACAAAAACCGAACATTTCTGCCAGAAATCCGCATGCGTTTTTACCGCGGTTTTCACACTTTTTTGTGCGTTTTTTATGTGTTTTTTTCCCAAATGCATAGAATAGCGGGAAAAACGCAGAAAATCCGTAAAATTAATGAACATGCTGCTTTTTTTTACCGCGATGCGTTTTTTTCGCGGAAAAAAACGCATCATGTGCACAAAACATGCAGAATGCATTCTAAATGATAGGATGCATAATGTACGCGTTTTTAATTCGTTTTTATAGCGTTTTTACCGCGAAAAAAACACAAAAAAAACCGAAAAAACCTGAACGTGTGCACATAGCCTCAAACTTATTGTAGACTCAGAGTGGGGAGGACCTATAACACTGCTGGACTCTTTGCCATTGTGTGATTGTTGATACTGTAGTCACCCTCTGTTGTGGGGATTATAGTATTACTATTTATTCCCCATTTTTGATAGATAATGGTGCGTACATTGGGTCTGCTCAATCCTGTGGAATAAGTTATTATTGTGTGGGTATTGTGGAGGTATGCCTCTACACATTTTAATACAATATACTGTATTTTTTCAGATTATAAGACACACCTTTTTTCCTTCAAATTTGGGAGGAAAATGGGGGGGTGTCCTATAATCTGCGTATGCGCCACCTGAGGCGGCCATTTTCACTAACCCCACAGCAGGGAAACCAATGAGAAAAGGGGACTCCGCTCACCGGCTCCGACATCTTCTCAGAGCACAGGCATCGTCCCGCTCCTGCCGCAATCTGCCTCCTGAAGCAGGGACCCTGCCTCCTGTGACCCCGCTCCACCACCGACCTCCACTGCCGCCATCCCTGGGTAAGCTACTGTTAAAATGGACTATAAGACGCACCAGCATTTAATTTAAAAAATATATATTCTCCACCCCAAAATTTGGGATGCGCCTTATGGTCCATTGCATTTTCTAATCTGAAAAAAAAAGCTGGAATTTATTATTTTAAGTCTTAATTATGTCTTTTTGCTGTTTATTTCCTAGAGAGATTATTTTGCCTACCCTAACACTACTAGAGGATTACAGACAGTATTTTGGTAATTGTTTTGCATCAGTTTTTTTCAGCATTTAGGACACAGCACAGAAGAGGTGCAAATCGTTTTACTATACTTTTTCTGTGTTTATGTCCCTGGTTTTGTCTTAAAAATCCTGGAAAACAAAAAAACAAATTACACTGGAGTGAAAAATGTGGCAAATGAAAATTGTGTAAATAGTGAACTGCCTCATGACATTTTAACCCCTTAGTGACAGAGCCAATTTGGTACTTAATGACCGAGCCAATTTTTGCAATTCTGACCACTGTCACTTTATGAGGTTATAACTCTGGAACGCTTCAACGGATCCCGCTGATTCTGAGACTGTTTTTTCGTGACATATTGTACTTCATGTTAGTGGTAACATTTCTTCGATATTACTTGCGATTATTTATGAAAAAATCGGAAATATGGCGAAAATTTTAAAAATTTTGCAATTTTCAAACTTTGTATTTTTATGCCCTTAAATCAGAGAGATATGTCATGAAAAATAGTTAATAAATAACATTTCCCACATGTCTACTTTACATCAGCACAATTTTGGAAACAAAATTTTTTTTTGTTAGGGAGTTATAAGGGTTAAAAGTTGACCAGCAATTTCTCATTTTTACAACACCATTTTTTTTTAGGGACCACATCACATTTGAAGTCATTTTGAGGGGTCTATATGATAGAAAATAATGAAGTGTGACACCATTCTAAAAACTACACCCCTCAAGGTTCTCAAAACCACATTCAAGAAGTTTATTAACCCTTTACGTGCTTCACAGGAACTGAAACAATGTGGAAGGAAAAAATGAACATTTAACTTTTTTTTTGCAAACATCTTAATTCAGAACCATTTTTTTTTATTTTCACAAGTGTAAAAACAGAAATGTAACCATAAATTTTGTTATGCAATTTCTCCTGAATACGCCAATACCCCATATGTGGGGGTAAACCACTTTTTGGGCGCACCGCAGAACTTAGAAGTGAAGGAGCGCCGTTTGACTTTTTCAATGCAGAATTGGCTGGAATTGAGATTGGACGCCATGTCACGTTTAGAGAGCCCCTGATGTGCCTAAACAGTGGAATCCCCCCACAAGTGACACCATTTTGGAAACTAGACCCCTTAAGGAACTTATCTAGATGTGTGGTGAGCACTTTGAACCCCCATGTGCTTCACAGAAGTTTTTAATGTAGAGCCGTGAAAAAAAAACAAAACAAAAAAACGCATTTTTCCTACAAAAATGATCTTTTTGCCCACAAATTTTTATTTTCACAAGGGTAACAGGAGAAATTAGACCACAAAAGTTGTTGTGCAATTTCTCCTGAGTACGTCGATACCCAATATGTGGGGGTAAACCACTGTTAGGGCGCACCGCAGAGCTTGGAAGAGAAGGAGTGCCGTTTTACTTTTTCAATGTAGAATTGGCTGGAATTGAGATTGGACGCCATGTCGCGTTTGGAGAGCCCCTGATGTGCCTAAACAGTAGAAATCCCCCACAATTGACCCCATTTTGGAAACTAGACCCCCCAAGGAACTTATCTAGATGTGTGGTGAGAACTTTGAATGCCCAAGTGCTTCACAGAAGTTTATAATGCAGAGTCGTGAAAATAAAAAATATTTTTTTTTCCACAAAAAAGATTTTTTAGCCCCCAAGTTTTTATTTTCACAAGGGTAACAAGAGAAATTGGACCCCAAAAGTTGTTGTGCAATTTGTCCTGAGTATGCTGGTACCCCATATGTGGGGGTAAACCACTGTTTGGGCGCACGGCAGAGCTCGGAAGGGAAGGAGCGCCTTTTTGGAATTCAGACTTTGATAGAATGGTCTGTGGGCATTATGTTGCGATTGCAGAGCCCCTGATGTACCTAAACTGTAGTAACCCCCCACAAGTGACCCCATTTTGGAAACTAGACCCCCCAAGGAACTTATCTAGATGTGTGGTGAGAACTTTGAATGCCCAAGTGCTTCACAGAAGTTTATAATGCAGAGTCATAAAAAAATATATATATATATTATTCCACAAAAAGGATTTTGTAGCCCCCAAGTTTTTATTTTCACAAGGGTAACAAGAGAAATTGGACCCCAGAAGTTGTTGTCCAATTTATCCCGAGTATGCTGATGCCCCATATGTGGGGGTAACCCACTGTTTGGGCGCACGGCAGAGCTCAGAAGGGAGGGAGCACCATTTGACTTTTTGAGCGCAAAATTGGCTGTCGTGTTTGGAGACCCCCTGATGTACCTAAACAGTGGAAACCCCCCAATTCTAGCTCCAACCCTAACCCCAACACACCCCTAACCCTAATCCCAACCTGATCCATAATCCTAATCACTAACCCTAACCATAATCACAACCCTTACCCCAAAACAACCCTAATGTCAACCCTAACCATAACCCTAATCAAAACCCTAAATCCAACACACCCCTAATCCTAATCTCAACCCTAACCTCCAACCTAACCCTAATCCCAATACACCCCTAATCACAACCCTAACCCTAATCCCAAGCGTAACCCTAATGCCAACCCTAACCCTAATACCAACCCTAATCCAAACCCTAACCCTAACTTTAGCCCCAACCCTAGCCCTAACTTTAGCCCCAACCCTAATCCTAAGGCTACTTTCACACTTGCGTTGTTTGGCATCCGTCGCAATCCGTCGTTTTGGACAAGAAACGGATCCTGCAAATGTGCCCGCAGGATGCGTTTTTTGCCCATAGACTTGTATTGCCGACGGATCGTGACGGATGGCCACACGTCGCGTCCGTCGTGCACTGGATCAGTGTTTTGGCGGACCGTCAGCACAAAAAAACGTTCAATGTAACGTTTTTTTGTACGTCGCATCCGCCATTTCTGACCGCGCATGCGTGGCCGTAACTCCGCCCCCTCCTCCCCAGGACATAGATTGGGCAGCGGAAGCGTTGAAAAACTTCATCCGCTGCCCACGTTGTGCACAATTTTCACAACGTGTGTCGGTATGTCGGGCCGATGCATTGCGACGGCCCCGTACCGACGTAAGTGTGAAAGAAGCCTAAACCTAAATTTAGCGCCAACCCTAACTCTAAATTTAGCCCCAACCCTAATCCTAGCCCTAACCCTACCCCTAACCCTAGCCCTACCCCTAACCCTAGCCCTAACCCTACCCCTAACCCTAACCCCAACCCTAACCCTACCCCTAGCCCTAACCCTACCCCTAATTTTAGCCCCAACTGCTCTTCTCCTGCCGGCCGGCAGATGGAGACAGATGGCGGGCGCACTGCGCATGCGCCCGCCATTTTCTTACCGGAGGAAGAAGCCGGCAGCCAGGAGGAGCAGCAGAAGGACCCAGGGACACAGGTGAGTATGGCAGGGTCCCCGAATCCCCCTATTTCTCTGTCCTCTGATGTGCGATCACATCAGAGGACAGAGAATTACACTTTGACGTTTTGTTTTTTTTTGCGGTCGCCGGTAAACAGTTAATTACCGGCGATCGCAAAACAGGGGTCGCTAAAACCGACCCCAATCATGCTCTTTGGGGTCTCGGCTACCCCCGGCAGCCGAGACCCCAAAGATTCTCGCGGGGCCGGCCGGTGGGCGCACTGCGCATGCGCCCGCCATTTTGAAGATGGCGGCACCCACCGGGAGACACGAGGAGCATCGGGGGAGATAGGTGAGTATTGGGGGGCCACCTGGGACCCCTTTTCTCTGTCCTCCGATGTGCGATCACATCGGAGGACAGAGAAATTAAAAAGATCGCGTTTTTTTTTTTTTTTGCGATCGCCGGTAAACGGTTAATTACCGTCGATCGCAAGTGCGGGGTGGGTTAAAAAAAACCCGAATCATGTTCTCTGGGGTCTCGGCTACCCTCGGCAGCCGAGACCCTGGAGAAAATCTGACTCTGGGGGGTGCAATTTACTTTTTCCACAGCGCCGTTAATTAACGGCGCTGTGGTTTAAGTACCCTTAGCGGCCGCCGTTAAAAGGCGTATCGGCGGTCGCTAAGGGGTTAAAAAAGAGTTACAAACATTAGATACCTGTTGGGTGAATGCTTATTTCAGCAAATTCTCCCAAATTATCTATGACGATGAATGCTTGAACATATACAGTAAATTAGTCAATACTAACCCATTTTCTTGGACGTCCTCTTGGACGCTTTTCACCACTGCCCTCTTCTTTCTTAAATGAAAGAAAATATATAAATATATGAGAAACACTATGGGATACTAAACAGTATATGGAAAAACAAAATTAATGATGATCTATCTCTGTAATAACATTGCTAAAAAGAACTACATTTTTACCTTGAATGCATAGAAACACATTTTTAAGTTGTCTATATACAAACTCTATACATGCTTAAATACAATGCAGTAGTTATTACTTGAATACCTTGGTTTTAATCTACAATGTATATCCAATGTATAAACTAATCTAGTATGCAAGTATTTGTCACTAAATATTAAAGGGAACCTGTCACCCCCAAAATGGAAGTTGAGCCAAGCCCACCGGCATCAGGGGCTTACCTACAGCCCGGGAAAGATCAGAGAGGCCCGGCGACTGCGCACTGCAGTACTTTGCTCTGCCCTCAACAGGGCAGACAAAGTAAGCCTGCGCCGGAGCTGCAGCGTGAAGACAAGAGGACGCCATCTTAAGAAGATGGGAGGTGCTGGACTGGCCCGCGACACCCATCGGACCAGACTGCAGCGGGAATGACCCCTGGGTGAGTATAATCTAACCTCTTTTTCTCATCTTTCAGGATACATCGGGGGGGCTTATCTACAGCATTCCAGAATGCTGTAGATAAGCCCCTGATGCCGGTGGGCTTAGCTCAACTTCCATTTTGAAGGTGACAGGTTCCATTTAAAGGGATTCTGTAACCAGGTTTTTGCTACTTACAAAGTTGCCTTCTGTATCTGCAATAAAATCACTGTAAACTATTCCCTGTTAAAACTTAAGAGATCTGAAATTATGGCAAAAACTTGTAAATAGAGAACATATTTCTGTGCAGTGTGGGAACATATTAGTTGATCAGAATGCTTAATTGTAGAAATAAAATGTGGTGAAAGCAGAAATAAAATGTATAGGTTCTTCCTTTATAAGTCTTTCACCTCAAAAAATTGCAGCAAATCACCTCTTTTTACCTGAATAAAAAATAAAGAAATGGAAAAAACAATGAACATATTTGGCATCACCAAATCTGTAAAATTGTAGTCAGTCAAACTATAACATTAGCTAACCCATACAGTAGATGACAGAGAAAATAAAAAATAAAAAAAACGCTAGAATTGTGCTTTTTCGGTCATACTTCCCTCCAAAAAAAGTGCATCAAAACTTATGAAAACGTATTATGTATCCCATATTGCTATCATTAAAAACGTCAACTTGAGGCGCCAAAAAACAAGCATTTACATAGCTCCTTCGATGGAAAAAAAAACACAGAAAATGTCAACACAAAAGAAGAGTAAAAAAAACAAAAAATGATTATCTATACAAGATTAACCCCTTTACCCCCAAGGGTGGTTTGCACGTTAATGACCGGGCCAATTTTTACAATTCTGACCACTGTCCCTTTATGAGGTTATAACTCTGGAACGCTTCAATGGATCCTGGTGATTCTGACATTGTTTTCTCGTGACATATTGTACTTCATGACAATGGTAAAAATTATTTGATAGTACCTGCGTTTATTTGTGAAAAAAACGGAAATTTGGCGAAAATTATGAAAATTTCGCAATTTTCCAACTTTGAATTTTTATGCAATTAAATCACAGAGATATGTCACACAAAATACTTAATAAGTAACATTTCCCACATGTCTACTTTACATCAGCACAATTTTGGAACCAAAATTTTTTTTTGTTAGGGAGTTATAAGGGTTAAAAGTTGACCAGCAATTTCTCATTTCTACAACACCATTTTATTTTAGGGACCACATCTCATTTGAAGTCATTTTGAGGGGTCTATATGATAGAAAATACCCAAGTGTGACACCATTCTAAAAACTACACCCCTCAAGGTGCTCAAAACCATATTCAAGAAGTTTATTAACCCTTCTGGTGCTTCACAGGAATTTTTTGAATGTTTAAATAAAAATGAACATTTAACTTTTTTTCACAAAAAATGTAATTCAGCTCCAATTTGTTTTATTTTACCAAGGGTAACAGGAGAAAATGGACCCCAAACATTGTTGTACAATTTGTCCTGAGTATGCCAATACCCCACATGTGGGGGTAAACCACTGTTTGGGCGCATGGCAGAGCTCGGAAGCGAAGGAGCGCCATTTGACTTTTCAATGCAAAATTGACTGGAATTGAGATGGGACGCCATGTTTCGTTTGGAGAGCCCCTGATGTGGCTAAACATTGAAACCCCCCACAAGTGACACCATTTTGGAAAGTAGACCCCCTAAGGAACTTATCTAGAGGTGTGGTGAGCACTTTGACCCAACAAGTGCTTCACAGAAGTTTATAATGTAGAACCGTAAAAATAAAAAATCATATTTTTTCACAAAAATTATCTTTTCGCCCCCAATTTTTTATTTTCCCAAGGGTAAGAGAAGAAATTGGACCCCAAAAGTTGTTGTACAATTTGTCCTGAGTACGCTGATAGCCCATATGTGGGGGTAAACCACTGTTTGGGCGGATGGGAGAGCTCGGAAGGGAAGGAGCGCCGTTTGACTTTTCAATGCAAAATTGACAGGAATTAAGATGGGACGTCATGTTGCGTTTGAAGAGCCACTGATGTGCCTAAACATTGAAACCCCCCACAAGTGACACCATTTTGGAAAGTAGACCCCCTAAGGAACTTATCTAGAGGTGTGGTGAGCACTTTGACCCACCAAGTGCTTCACAGAAGTTTATAATGTAGAACCGTAAAAATAAAAAATCATATTTTTTCACAAAAATTATCTTTTTGCCCCCAATTTTTTATTTTCCCAAGGGTAAGAGAAGAAATTGGACCCCAAAAGTTGTTGTACAATTTGTCCTGAGTACGCGGATACCCCATATGTGGGGGTAAACCACTGTTTGGGTGGATGGGAGAGCTCGGAAGGGAAGGAGCGCCGTTTGACTTTTCAAAGCTAAATTGACAGGAATTGAGATGGGACGCCATGTTGCGTTTGAAGAGCCACTGATGTGCCTAAACATTGAAACCCCCCACAAATGACACCATTTTGGAAAGTAGACCCCCTAAGGAACTTATCTAGAGGTGTGGTGAGCACTTTGACCCACCAAGTGCTTCACAGAAGTTTATAATGCAGAGCCGTAAAAATAAAACAAAATTTTTTTCCCACAAAAATTATTTTTTTAGCCCCCAGTTTTGTATTTTCCTGAGGGTAACAGGAGAAATTGGACCCCAAAATTTGTTGCCCAATTTGTCCTGAGTGCGATGATACACCATATGTGGGGGGAACCACTGTTTGGGCACATGGGAGGGCTCAGAAGGGAAGGAGTGCCATTTGAATGCAGACTTAGATGGAATGGTCTGCAGGTGTCACATTGCGTTTGCAGAGCCCCTAATGTACCTAAACAGTAGAAACCCCCCACAAGTGACACCATTTTGGAAAGTAGACCCCCTTAGGAACTTATCTAGATGTGTGCTGAGCGCTTTGACCCACCAAGGGCTTCACAGAAGTTTATAATGGAGAGCCGTAAAAATAAAAAAAAAATTTTTTCCCACAAAAATTATTTTTTAGCCCCCAGTTTTGTATTTTCCCGAGGGTAAAAGGAGAAATTCGACCCCACAATTTGTTGTCCAATTTGTCCTGAGTGCGCTGATACCCCATATGTGGGGGGGAACCACTGTTTGGGCGCATGGGAGGGCTCGGAAGGGAAGGAGCTCCATTTGGAATGAGGACTTAGATGGAATGGTCTGCAGGTGTCACATTGCATTTGCAGAGCCCCTAATGTACCTAAACAGTAGAAACCTCCCACAAGTGACACCATTTTGGAAACTAGACCCCCTAAGGAACTCATCTAGATGTGTTGTGATATCTTTGAACCCCCAAGTGTTTCACTACAGTTTGTAACGCAGAGCCGTGAAAATTAAAAAAAAAAATCTTTCCCCCCAAAATTATTTTTTAGCCCCCAGTTTTGTATTTTCCCGAGGGTAAGAGGAGAAATTCGACCCCAAAAGTTGTTGTCCAATTTGTCCTGAGTACGCTGATACCCCGTATGTTGGGGGAAACCAACGTTTGAGCGCATGGCAGAGCTCGGAAGGGAAGGAGCGCCATTTGGAATGCAGACTTAGATGGAATGGTCTGCAGACGTCACATTGCGTTTGCAGAACCCCTAATGTACCTAAACAGTAGAAACCCCCCACAAGTGACCCCATATTGGAAACTAGACCCCCCAGGGAACTAATCTAGATGTGTTGTGAGAACTTTGAACCCCCAAGTGTTTCACTACAGTTTATAACGCAGAGCCGTGAAAATAAAAAATCTTTTTTTTCCCCACAAAAAATATGTTTTAGCCCCGAGTTTTGTATTTTCCCAAGGGTAGCAGGAGAAATTGGACCCCAAAAGTTGTTGTCCTATTTGTCCTGAGTACGCTGATACCCCATATGTTGGGGTAAACCCCTGTTTGGGCACACGGGAGAGCTCGGAAGGGAAGAAGCACTGTTTTACTTTTTCAACGCAGAATTGGCTGGAATTGAGATCGGACGCCATGTCGCGTTTGGAGAGCCCCTGATGTGCCTAAACAGTGGAAACCCCCCAATTATAACTGAAACCCTAATCCAAACACATCCCTAACCCTAATCCCAACAGTAACCCTAACAACACCTCTAACCCTGACACACCCCTAACCCTAATCCCAACCCTATTCCCAACCGTAAATGTAATCTAAACCCTAACTGTAACTTTAGCCCCAACCCAAACTGTAGCCCTAGCCCTAACCCTAGCCCTAACCCTAATCCTAACCCTAGCCCTAACCCTAGCCCTAACCCTAGCCCTAACCCTAGCCCTAACCCTAGCCCTAACCCTAGCCCTAACCCTAACCCTAGCCCTAGCCCTAACCCTAACCCTAGCCCTAACCCTAGCCCTAACCCTAGCCCTAGCCCTAACCCTAGCCCTAACTCTAACCCTAGCCCTAATGGGAAAATGGAAATAAATACATTTTTTTAATTTTTCCCTAACTAAGGGGGTGATGAAGGGGGGTTTGATTTACTTTTATAGCGGGTTTTTTAGCGGATTTTTATGATTGGCAGCCGTCACACACTGAAAGACGCTTTTTATTGCAAAAAATATTTTTTGCGTTACCACATTTTGAGAGCTATAATTTTTCTATATTCTGGTCCACAGAGTCATGTGAGGTCTTGGTTTTTGCGGGACGAGTTGATGTTTTTATTGGTAACATTTTCGGGCACGTGACATTTTTTGATCGCTTTTTATTCCGATTTTTGTGAGGCAGAATGACCAAAAACCAGCTATTCATGAATTTCTTTTGGGGGAGGCGTTTATACCGTTCCGCGTTTGGTAAAATTGATGAAGCAGTTTTATTCTTCGGGTCAGTACGATTACAGCGACACCTCATTTATATCATTTTTTTATGTTTTGGCGCTTTTATACGATAAAAACTATTTTATAGAAAAAATAATTATTTTTGCATCGCTTTATTCTCAGGGCTATAACTTTTTTATTTTTTTGCTGATGATGCTGTATGGCGGCTCGTTTTTTGCGGGACAAGATGACGTTTTCAGCGGTACCATGGTTAGTTATATCTGTCTTTTTGATCGCGTGTTATTCCACTTTTTGTTCGGCGGTATGATAATAAAGCGTTGTTTTTTGCCTCGTTTTTTTTTTTTTTTTCTTACGGTGTTTACTGAAGGGGTTAACTAGTGGGCCAGTTTTATAGGTCGGGCCGTTACGGACGCGGCGATACTAAATATGTGTACTTTTATTGTTTTTTTTTTTTTATTTAGATAAAGAAATGTATTTATGGGAATAATATTTTTATTTTTTTTTCATTATTTTGGAATATTTTTTTTAATTTTTTTTTACACATTTGAAATTTTTTTTTTTTACTTTTTTACTTTGTCCCAGGGGGGGACATCACAGATCAGTGATCTGACAGTTTGCACAGCACTCTGTCAGATCACTGATCTGATAGCAGTGCAGGCTGCTTCACAGTGCCTGCTCTAAGCAGGCTCTGTGAAGCCACCTCCCTCCCTGCAGGACCCGGATCCGCGGCCATCTTGGATCCGGGGCTGGAGGGAGCAGGGAGGGAGGTGAGACCCTCGCAGCAACGCGATCACATCGCGTTGCTGCGGGGGGCTCAGGGAAGCCCGCAGGGAGCCCCCTCCCTGCGCGGTGCTTCCCTGTACCGCCGGCACATCGCGATCATCTTTGATCGCGGTGTGCCGGGGGTTAATGTGCCGGGGGCGGTCCGTGACCGCTCCTGGCACATAGTGCCGGATGTCAGCTGCGATAAACAGCTGACACCCGGCCGCGATCGGCGGCGCTCCCCCCGTGAGCGCTGCCGATCGCATATGACGTACTATTGCGTCCTTGGGAAGAAAAGCCCACCCCACATGGACGCAATAGTACGTCTAATGGCAGAAAGGGGTTAATATCTCTGTAATTGTACTAATCTGGGTAATCAGGTTTCCAGATCACTTTTACCATATAATGAATGTTGTGAAAACACCCCTCCTCCCCCCAAAAAAGAAAAATTATTGTAGAATTATTTTTCTTCGCACCATTCTATCCCACTTGGGATTTTTTTCCCCTTTTCTGAGTATGCTGTATAGCAAGACGGATATCAATCAAAACTACAACTGGTCGTGCAAAGAAACAAGCCCTCAGATGACTATGTCGATGGCGAAATAATAAAAGTTGTGGCTCTTGGAAGAAAGGTAGGAAAAAATGCAAAGGTAAAATTAAAAATGGACTGTGGAACTAAGGGGTTAAACCCCTGACAAAATCTAAACTTATTCTTATTAAAATCAAGCTTTTGTTAAGCTAAACACAAGAGTAGGTCCAAAAAGAAGCAAACGCACACAGGAAAAATGGATAGTTCTCTCTTTTATATCCACTCCTGCCTTAGGCTAAAAATAAAAAACAAAAATATAAAAAAACTGCTATAAAACGTGCATATGTAATTCTAGCCTCAGGCTAATGTTTACACAATAATTTTGTAAAGTATAGATTTTATAAGCAGTTTATCCATTTTTACTTATGTATACTGATCTACTCCTGTGCTACTGTTCATTTCAAACAAAAATACTAAATGGCAGTATGTTTTGGCATTTGATTTAGTGTAATATACAGTATATATTTTAATAACTGTGATACATATGTACAATGCAGCAACACCATGAGATTAACTCTGTAAGGGCTTGTTTCCACTTGCGAGAAACACGTTCGTGTCTCGCATGTAAAAACCAAGCTCTGGCGCTGGCACTCCAGGGCGGAGCGTTCGGCCGCATAGTAATACATGGAGCCGCACGCTCCGCTCCCAAGTGCCGGCGCCAGAGCTTCGTTTCCACAAGCGAGACACGGATGTGTTTCTCGCAAGTGGAAACAAGCCCTTAGAGGTGGACTATAAATAAAGGTGACATACACAGATCTCTAAACATCTGACCATATATGATATGATTTGCTTCCTGCAAACAGCTGACATTTGAAATGCTTGAAAGACATCACAACATTATATAAAAAGAACTTGCTAAATGCAGACTTGCCATCCTGACAAAAATCTCCAAGAACAACCTATTCACATACTAGTTGAGAAAAAAACTGATTTTTTATTGGCAGCGATAACTTATTCCCATACTAGTTTACAGTCAAGTGGTATTTCTAACAATAGCACTTATGACATATCCACAGGATGGGTAAGAAACGTAATATTCAGTTAAGGGGTAAATATTGGGGCCATCAGAAGGCTCTTATGAGAAAAAAAGCTATGCCTGTTAAGCTTAGATATAATCAATCAATATCAGTGCACTACCAAACTCATTTGCAGGATGGGTTCACATATTGCATCTACAGCGTTTTTATTACCTGCGGTTTTCCGCAATCATGAAAAAAAAACCACTACAATTTTGACTCAATTTTTAAAAACTGTAGCAATAAAAATATGAAAAAAAGCATGGTGGAAGCAAAGTCTGTCTGCATTTCTAGGTCGAGGCAAATTTACATACAGGTATATTAATAATTGCATAGAGTGGTATCAAAAAGTAATCTAGTGGTGATGGATGTTAAGATGCCTTAAAGAGAATCTGTCACCCAGTTTTTGCCACCTAATGTGAGTGACGAATATTGTAATGTAGAGACAGAGACTACGATTTCATAGACGTGTCACTTACTGGGTAGCTCATTGTAGTTTTGATGAAAAATAGATAACTGATAGAACTGCAGCAGATGAGCCAGTGATTTTATTAACCCCTTCCTGACACGAGGGGTACATGTACTGCTGTGCATGAGCTGCGCTCCCGCAAACAGCAGTACATGTAAGGCTACTTTCACACTAGCGTCGGCGTGTCGCAGTGCGTCAGGCTGACGTACCGATGCATCCTGTGACAACGCAGCACAACGGGGGCAGCGGATGCATTATTACAACGCATCCGCTGCCCCATTGTGAGTTGCGGGGAGGAGGGGGCGGAGTTCCGGCCGCGCATGTGCGGTTGGAAATGGCGAACACGACGCACAAAAAAAACGTTGCAAGCAACGTTTTTTTGTTCCGACGGTCCACCACAACACGACGCAACGGTCGCACGACGGTTGCGACGTGTGGCAATGCGTCGCTAATGTTAGTCTATGGGGAAAAAACGCATCCTGCAGACAACTTTGCAGGATGCGTTTTTTCACCAAAATGGCGCATTGCGACGTGCATCGTACGACGCTAGTGTGAAAGTAGCCTAGGGCGGCACGATCTCACTGTCTCAAGCTGAGAGCCACGGCGATCGGGTGAAGGTGTCAGCTCTGTGTGAGAGCTGACACCCCACAGCAACGCCCACGATCGTTGCCAACACCGATCGTGTGCATTTAAGGCTGCTTTCACACATCAGGTTTTTCGCCGGATGCCGGTTCTGGCGTCGCCCCGCATCACCGGATCCGTTTTTTTTAGGAAACCGGATGAGACGGATCCGTTTTTCAGCCGGATCAGGTGTCCGGATCCGGCGAAAAACCGGATTCGTCTCATCCGGATGCCATCCGGTTCGTCCGGTTTTCTTTCCATTTTTTTATGGATCCGGCTTTTAAAAACACCCCCTGAAAGGCTAAAAACGGTGATTGGCCGGCTGAAAACTATATATACAGTGTTCCTAACATCTGTGACGGGTTGGAGAGGAGCAAGATACAGAGCAAGATGGACGGCATTATTGGAAAGATTCTGCAGAACAACGTGGATTTTATCGCAGAGGCAAATCGATTGAAAGCAATTGTTATTGAGAAGGAGCGAGTGAGACAGCGTGTCATGCGTCTGCGACGACGCCGTTTCTGGATCCACCCCATCACGGCACAGAGAATGACCCGGGGAGTCTTTTCCACTTTGTATATGGAGCTACGAGGTGACCCTGACAAGTTTTTCAGCTATGTGCGGATGAAAGCGGAGAACTTTGATATATTGGTGGAGCGGGTTGAACATCTGATAAGAAGGAGTGATGCCTATTGCCGATTCTCCATTACCCCGGCTGAGCGTCTGATGGTCACTCTTCGGTAAGCATTCTTTTTGAATCAACTCTTGTAGGGCACTTTCGTTGATATTTTGAATTTGCAGTAATTTCAGCCTTGCTTTTGTCCACAGATTCCTAGCAACTGGTGAATCCCTGTCTTCACTACATTTTCAGTTCAGACTGGGCATTTCAACCATATCAGGAATAGTGAGGCACACTTGCCGTACACTGTGGGACTCTCTGCATGAAGAATACATTCCACATCCCACAATGCAGACATGGTTGGAAGTAGCTGACAGATTCCTGGAAGTGTGCCAGTTTCCCAATTGCTTGGGTGCGGTGGACGGGAAACACATCCGTATCGTGAAACCGGCTAGTTCTGGATCTCAGTATTTCAACTACAAGTACTTTTCCATAGTGCTGATGGCCATTGCTGATGCGGATTACAAATTTGTAGCGGTGGACATTGGGGCGTATGGCCGTTCTAATGATTCGCAAGTTTTCAAACGGTCTTCTATGGGGCGGCATTTATATGGACAAACCTTTCAATTTTCCCCCCCAAGACCACTGCCTCAAACCTCTGAGCCACCAATGCCATTTGTATGTGTTGGGGATGAAGCTTTTCAGCTTTCCGAGCATCTTTTGAAACCCTACTCCAGCCATGGTTTAACCAATACTAAAAGAATTGTCAACTATAGACTCACACGTGCAAGGAGAATGGTGGAGTGTGCGTTTGGGATCCTAACCGCCAAATGGAGAATTCTCCTGACATCCATTAACTTAAAGACAGACACTGTGGATGAGGTAGTGAAAGCGTGTGTTGTCCTACACAATTATGTTATATCCAAGGAACAGCTTTCCATTGAGGACCACTCTTCCGAAACCACCTTGACGGATTATAGCAACCAGACATACAGAAGTTCTGTCACAGTTTCCAGAATACGGGATCACTTTGCAGAATATTTTATTTCACCCCAAGGAAGAATACACTGGCAGGATGAGAGAGTTTAACCCCTTTTCCCCTCAAAGGTGGTTTGCACGTTATGGACCGGGCCAATTTTTAAAATTCTGACCACTGTCCCTTTATGAGGTTATAACTCTGGAACGCTTCAACGGATCCCGGTGATTCTGACATTGTTTTCTCGTGACATATTGTACTTCATGATAGTGGTAAAATTTCTTTGATATTGCCTGCGTTTATTTGTGAGCAAAATGGAAATTTGGCGAAAATTTTGCAATTTTCCAACTTTGAATTTTTATGCAATTAAATCACAGAGCTATGTCACACAAAATACTTAATAAGTAACATTTCCCACATGTCTACTTTACATCAGCACAATTTTGGAACCAAAATTTTTTTTTGTTAGGGAGTTATAAGGGTTAAAAGTTGACCAGCAATTTCTCATTTTTACAACACCATTTTTTTTTTTAGGGACCACATCTCATTTGAAGTCATTTTGAGGGGTCTATATGATAGAAAATACCCAAGTGTGACACCATTCTAAAAACTGCACCCCTCAAGGTGTTCAAAACCACATTCAAGAAGTTTATTAACCCTTCAGGTGTTTCACAGGAATTTTTGGAATGTTTAAATAAAAATGAACATTTAACTTTTTTTCACAAAAAATTTACTTCAGCTCCAATTTGTTTTATTTTACCAAAGGTAAAAGGAGAAAATGGACACCAAACGTTGTTATACAATTTGTCCTGAGTACGCCGATACCCCACATGTGGGGGTAAACCACTGTTTGGGCGCATGACAGAGCTCGGAAGCGAAGGAGCGCCATTTGACTTTTCAATGCAAAATTGACTGGAAATGAGATGGGACGCCATGTTGCGTTTGGAGAGCCACTGAAGTGCCTAAACATTGAAACCCCCCACAAGTGACACCATTTTGGAAAGTAGACCCCCTAAGGAACTTATCTAGAGGTGTGGTGAGCACTTTGACCCACCAAGTGATTCACAGAAGTTTATAATGCAGAACCATAAAAATAAAAAATCATTTTTTTTCACAAAAATTATCTTTTCGCCCCCAATTTTTTATTTTCCCAAGGGTAAGAGAAGAAATTGGACCCCAAAAGTTGTTGTACAATTTGTCTTGAGTACGCTGATACCCCATATGTGGGGGTAAACCACTGTTTGGGCGCATGGGAGAGCTCGGAAGGGAAGGAGCGCCGTTTGACTTTTCAATGCAAAATTGACAGGAATTGAGATGGGACACCATGTTGCGTTTGGAGAGCCACTGATGTGCCTAAACATTGAAACCCCCCACAAGTGACACCATTTTGGAAAGTGACCCCCTAAGGAACTTATCTAGAGGTGTGGTGAGCACTTTGACCCACCAAGGGCTTCACTACAGTTTATAATGCAGAGCCGTGAAAATAAATTAAAAAATTTCCCCCCAAAATTATTTTTTAGCCCATAGTTTTGTATTTTCCCGAGGGTAACAGGAGAAATTGGACCCCGAAAGTTGTTGTCCAATTTGTCCTGAGTACGCTGATACCACATATGTGGGGGGGAACCGTTTGGGCGCATGGGAGAGCTCGGAAGGGAAGGAGCGCCATTTGGAATGCAGACTTAGATGGAATGGTCTGCAGGCATCACATTGTGTTTGCAGAGCCCCTAATGTACCTAAACAGTAGAAACCCCCCACAAGTGACCCCATATTGGAAACTAGACCCCACAAGGAACTTATCTAGATATGTTGTGAGAACTTTGAACCCCCAGGTGTTTCACTACAGTTTATAATGCAGAGCCGTGAAAATAAAAAATCTTTTTTTTCCCACAAAAATTATTTTTTAGCCCTCAGTTTTGTATTTTCCCAAGGGTAACAGGAGAAATTGGACCCCTAAAAGTTGTTGTCCAATTTGTCCTGAGTACGCTGATACCCCATGTGTTGGGGTAAACCCCTGTTTGGGCACACGGGAGAGCTCAGAAGGGAAGGAGCACTGTTTTACTTTTTCAACGCAAAATTGGCTGGAATTGAGATCAGACACCATGTCGCATTTGGAGAGCCCCTGATGTGCCTAAACAGTGGAAACCCCCCAATTATAACTGAAACCCTAATCCAAACACACCCTTAACCCTAATCCCTACGGTAACCTTAACCACACCTCTAACCCAGACACACCCCTAACCCTAATCCCAACTCTATTCCATACCGTAAATGTAATCCAAACCCTAACTTTAGCCCCAACAATAACTTTAGCCTTAACCCTAACCCTAGCCCCAACCCTAACCCTAATGGGAAAATGGAAATAAATACATTTTTTTAATTTTTTAATTTTTCCCTAACTAAGGGGCTGATGAAGGGGGGTTTGATTTACTTTTATAGCGGGTTTTTAGCGGATTTTTATGATTGGCAGCCATCACACACTAAAAGACGCTTTTTATTGCAAAAAATATTTTTTGCGTTACCACATTTTGAGAGCTATAATTTTTCCATATTTTGGTCCACAGAGTAATGTGAGGCCTTGTTTTTTGCGGGACGAGTTGACGTTTTTATTGGTAACATTTTCGGGCACGTGACATTTTTTGATCGCTTTTTATTCCGATTTTTGTGAGGCAGAATGACCAAAAACCAGCTATTCATGAATTTCTTTTGGGGGAGGCGTTTATACCGTTCCGTGTTTGGTAAAATTGATAAAGCAAATTTATTCTTCGGGTCAGTACGATTACAGCGATACCTCATTTATATCATTTTTTTATGTTTTGGCGCTTTTATACGATAAAAACTATTTTATAGAAAAAATTATTATTTTTGCATCGCTTTATTCTGAGGACTATAACTTTTTTTATTTTTTTGCTGATGATGCTGTATGGCGGCTCGTTTTTTGCGGGACAAGATGACGCTTTCAGCGGTACCATGGTTATTTATATCTTATATCTGTCTTTTTGATCGCATGTTATTCCACTTTTTGTTCAGCGGTATGATAATAAAGCGTTGTTTTTTGCCTCTTTTTTCTTACGGTGTTTACTGAAGGGGTTAACTAGTGGGAGAGTTTTATAGGGTCGTTACGGACACGGCGATACTAGAGGTGGCTGCAGCAGAGGGCTGGGGTACAGGAAACACTATGTCCTCACCAGCAGCTACATGCAATGGAACCGGCCAGGATGCTCCAGCGCTCGTGGATGGGAAAGAGGGATCAGTAGAGTGGGAAGGTGCAGAGTGGGAAGGTGCAGAGTGGGAAGGTGCAGAGGTTTCCTCACTGTCAAAGTGTCCCTCGGTGGCGGCTTCCTGAGGGATCGCCCCAGAAGGGTTCAACTGTGCTGCAGGCTCCCGAGTGCTCCCGACGGTACTGTGGGAAAAAAAGAGAAAAACAAACAATTAATATACTGTCATTGCATGGCCCTGGCTGAAAGAGCAAAAGAGATTTAGACATGTAAAACATTAGTGCATGTGGTGGGTAATATTTACCTTCGGGTGACCATCGTTGACCTGAGGAACGACAGGGCCCTTGCATATTTGTACGTGCTCCTGCGTCCTCCAGATCCACCCGGGGCCCGCATCTCTTTGTTGAACTCCTTCTTAAAGCGATCCCTGATCGACCGCCACCTTTTCACAATCCGCTCACCTGTTAAAAAAGGAGAAAGACAACTTGGTTAGAAACAGCATTTTAGAATGCATCACCAAAACTGAACTGAGGATACTTACGTTCTTGAATCTGGGCCTGAAAATCAAGGTCCTCGCACCTCGGTATCAGTTCGCGGCAGATTTGCTCCCAGAGTCGACGGGTCACTGAGAGATCAGCATGGCGGCGGTCACCCATATTCCACAACGGCTCCCTGTCTCTGACAAGATCGATAAGGAGGTCAATATCAAGGCCGACCTCCTCACCGTCCGAATCTGGAGCACGCTGTGAAACCTGTTTGAAAAGGGGAAAAAAAAATTAACACCAAATTTGAAACATTGCTAACCTCCCCCCAAAAAATAAAAAAAAAACCTACACGACGACGGCCGCCATGAGATTCACGCCGACGACCCTGGGAGCCACTGGAAGGACCTCTTGCTTAGGCACCAGATTCCAAACTCTAGAAAGAAAAATAAAAAAAATTATGTGCTTGTTGGTAGCCATTCTATGTGTTGTGTGCCATGTGATATATATAAGTTTTGTATGTGTTGTGTGAGGTTTGAAAGTATCAGTTTCTATGTGTTGTGTTGTAAGTATCTCGTGTTATGTTTTGTGTGTAGTGTAGGGTGTGTTTCCGCAAAACATGACAGATACATACCAATTGTGAGCCCTCTCCGTGTGTTTCTCCACCCCTTCCCTCTTCTTCGGGGAGCACCTCTTCTACTGGGGAATCAGCTGCATCAGCTTCCTACGATGAAAGATAAAAAAATACATTATAGATACACTCACACACACTCGACAACGATGGAGCAAGAGAACTTATGTTCATATTTACCTCTGTGCGTTGACGACGAGGAGGAGGAGGGCTCCCTGAAGACATGGCTGTAGGCCTCAGGCTCTGTGGCAGACTCTCGGCTCTGTGGCAGGATTCAGGCTCTGTGGCAGGCTCTCGGCTCTCTGGCAGGCTCTCGTGGCAGGCTATCGGCTCTCTGGCAGGATTCAGGATCTGTGGCAGGATTCAGGCTCTGTGGCAGGATTCAGGCTCTGTGGCAGGATTCAGGCTCTGTGGCAGGTTTCTGGCTCCTTCTGTCTTGGCAGGGTGTGGCAGGGTGTTGGCTCTTCTGCTTTTTGGCTGGAAATCGATGAAGGCCTCATGGCCCTGCTTTATATATAGTCCAGGGGACTGCCCATAGGTTTTTGAGCATGCTCAGTGTAAAAAGCCGGATACAGCCGCCATATCCGACTTTTTCCGGATCCGGCGTTTCCAGCTTTTTCGCCGGAGACAAAAAACGTTACAGTAGACGTTTTTTCCAGACGCCGGAATCGAGTCGACGCCGGATCCGGCTTCACACCGGAAGGAACGCTGGGCCATCCGGCGCCAATAATATTCAACGGGGGAAAAGCCGGATCCGGTTTCTCCGGTTTTCAATTCCGTTTTTTGGCGGAAGAGCCGGAATTCGCCTGAAACAAAAAAACCTGATGTGTGAAAGCAGCCTAGCCCCTCTGATGTCTCTGTCAGTAGTGAAAGAGGAACATGGAACCCATTCCCTGCGCGCTTCCATCAGGACATTAAATTTGATTTCGTTGTCCTGATGGTCTCCATGGAGACAATCGGCCGCAAGATGGCCACGGGGTCCTTCAGGGAAGGTGGTTTGTGAGCGCCTACTGAGTGGAGGCGCTGAGATGCCTCCTTCCCTGCCTGTCAGATGATAATGTGATACTCTTCAGTGCAGAAGCATCTGACACTATACAGTGATGTCCCAGGAAGAGACAAAGTAAAAAAGTTGGAAAAAAAATTTAAAACGTGTAAAAATATTTTTCTAAAAAACCCCAACTAAAGAAAAATAAAACTAAATTTTTTTTTCCAATAAATACATTTCTTTATATAAATAAAAAAATAAACAATAAAAGTACATATTTGGTATCGCCGCGTCCGTAACAACCCACTCTATAAAACTGTCCCACTAGTTAACACCGTAAAAAAGTAAAAAAGACCAGCCAAAAAACAATGCTTTATCATCATAGTGCCCAACAAAAAGTGACATAAAATGTGATAAAAAAAGACGAATGTAAATAAAAATGGTACTGCTGAAAACGTCATCTTGTCCCGCAAACAACAAGCCATCAGCCTGAAAAATAAAAAAGTTATAGCTCTCAGAATAAAACAATGCAGAAATTATTTTTCCTAGAAAATAATTTTTATTGTGTAAAAGTGAGAAAAATATAAAAAAAAAATACATAAATTGGGTATCGAATAATAAAGCTGCCTTACCAATTTTACCACACGCAAAACCTTATTAAAAAAAAAAGCAATTCTGTTAATTCTGTCTCCCAAATTCAGAACAGAAAACGATCAAAAAATGTTATGTATTGGTAAAAATAAAATATCAGCTCGTCGTGCAAAAAAACAAGCCTGTCGGCCGAAATATGGAAAAATTATAGCTCTCAAAATATGGTGATGCAAAAACTAGTTTTCACAATAAAAAGCGTCTTTTAGTGTGTGACAAAAGCCAAACATAAAACCCCAATATAAATCTGGTATCGCTGTATTCGCACCGACCCGAAGAATAAAGTCGCATATAAATTATACCACACAAGGAATGGCATAATAAATAAATAAAACCAATTCTTCACATGATGTTGATTTTTTCATTCTGCCTCCCAAAGATTGCAGTAAGGCTCGGCGCACATTTATCCTGCGCTCTGTATGGAGTGCTTACACCGGGGTTTCCATGTAAATCTTTGCAAATTGTCTCTTCAGAGAGGAAGAGGACTAGAACTCTAGTGCCACCTATTGGAAGTAGCAATCCTAACAGTCAATGTCGACCCTTTAACGAGCCTTGTCACATGACTTAAGATAATAGCCCAACGATACTTCTTGGATCCATGTAAATCTCTGAAATATGTGATTCAGACAGAACCCCCGACGGAAGATTCCCTATAATGAGGCAGATGGAGGCAGTGTGGACGCCACAGGACCTGTGATCCGGCGGTGTCCGTCTTTTTAGGATTGCATAGAAGTGCTATCGGCCACACTTCTGTGCACTTCTGAAAAGAAGGACATGGCTGAACAGATGCCAGAGTACCCCTGCAATTATAGTGAATGGATCCATCATGGGTTTCATCTGTCACAACACTTGGAGATTTAGATGGAAACCCCGATGTAAGTGCTCAGTGTCGGATAAATGTGATCATAAATGTTATGTAAAATGTTCCCAATAAAAGCTTCAACTCAATCCACAAAAAAGCAAGCTCTCACTCAGGTCCGTCATCTGTTAACGGAAATATAGGGGCTTCCACATTACTGGTAGCACAAAGGCTATGAAAAAGGTAAAAGGCTCCACGCCCCAAAAAGAAATTCAGCAAATTCTCCGCCCTTAAATCCAAATGCCCACCCCTTCCCTTCTGAGCCCCAGTGTGCCTAAACGACATCTAGAGCCCACATGTTTGGCTCTGCTGTAGTGATGAGAGTCAGCCTAATTTACAGGTGCATGTCTCCATAAGCATTAGCTGGGAATAACGTACTGGTCACTACAAAGGCAATTTGCAATTTTCACTCAGCAATATCCACTGCTGCTTGTTTCTGGAAAACACCCATGTAGTCAAAATCGTCTCTACATCCTGCATCTCCTGCAGCCAGGCGATCATGTGTCCCGAGTGAGTGGAGAGAGGTGAATATTCATTACCTTAATGAGCAGGGTCACATGATCGCTTGGCCGCAGGAGCTGCTGGAAGCCAGAACAGGATGATGCGAGGGAGCACAGGGAAGGTAAATAGGAGTTTTTTTTATGCTTTTCTTATGGGGGCCATGCATTCAAGGATATGGATGAGGAGCACTGCAAACAAGGATGGGGCTAAGAAGCCATGCATACCAGGACAGGGATGAGGAGCCATGCAGACAAGGAAGGGGATAAAGAGCCATGCATACAAGGATAGGGATGAGAAGCCATGCAGAAAAGGACGGGTATAAGGGGCCATGCATACCAGGACAGGGATGAAGAGCCATGCATACAAGGATAGGGATGCGGAGTCATGTAGAAAAGGACGGGGATAAGGGGCCATGCATACCAGGACAGGGATGAAGAGCCATGCATACAAGGATAGGGATGAGGAGCCATGCATACAAAGATAGGGATTAAAGGACAATGCATACCCGGCTTATACTCGAGTCAATACGTTTTCCCAGTTTTTCGTGACAAAATGAGGTGCCTCAGCTTATACTTGGGTCAGCTTATACTCCAGTATATACAGTATTTTCATTCACGTGAAAATGCTAAAAGCCACAACATTTTTATGCAATTTTGGGTTGTGCAAAAATTGTGTCTCTATTTAAAGTGCTTTACGCCATTTGTGTGGTATAAACAAGTTGCAGTATTAGTCCCATAGTTTTTATTTTTAAAAACATTTTAAAAGAACAGGAGAAAACACACTGGTGCTTACTAAGAGCTGATAAAGTGAAGATGCTGGTAGTAACACAGGCTCTGTGTGCTGTCCTGTCAGCAGACAAATAATAGCAGATATAACTGTATATTACCATGCTAACATCTGTGTAATATAGCCCAATAGTTAATAAGTACCTTCTCCGACAGCGCAACGTAGTTTGTGCCCACAATAATATACAATGATCTTAGATGTATTTAATGCCTGTTCTCAGCGAGTATTAACCTCCCCCTCCCTCTCTTTCCCTTTTTCTGATCTCATTTTACCATCCCAGCTGAATGTGAATAACAAAAAATAATAAAAATACAAAAAACATTTTTATTAGAACACATAAAAGTACATTTTGGGTGCGGGTCCACTGTCCGGATACACGGCGCTTTGGACGGAGTGGAAAACCCACTCCGCCCAAAGTGCCGCCCCCTTCTCTACGCGCGGTGATTCTGGATGTGTTCCTTCATGTACACATCCGGAATCGCCACACCCTATACATAGGACCCTAATATTTACCTTGCAGCGATGGAGCGTCGCCACAAGGTAAACAGACATGCTGCATTCTAAAAAGACGCGCCGCATGTCTGGAAACACAGGGCCACTGGATGCGTGTTCGCACGCATAGTGGAGACGGGATTTCATAAAATCCCCCCCACTATGCTGTAACATCTGGACGCTGCGGGTTGAACGCTGTATGACCTCCCTACAATGCCTGGGCATGCTCCTGATGAAGCGGCAGATGGTCTCCTGAGGGATCTCCTCCCAGAACTTGACTAATGCATCCGTCAACTCCTGGACACTCTGTGGTGCAAAGTGACGTTGGTGGATTGTGCAAGACATGATGTCCCAGATGTGTTCAATCGGATTCAGGCCTGGGGAACGGTAAAGCCAGTCCATAGCTTCAATGCCTTCATCTTGCAGGAACTGCTGACACACTCCAGCTACATGAGGTCTGGCATCGTCCTGCATTAGAAGGAACCCAGGGCCAACTGAACCAGCATATGGTCTCACAAGGGGTCTAAGGATCTCATCTCAGTGCCTAATGGCAGTCAGGCTACATCTGGCGAGCACATGGAAAGCTGTGAGGCTGTCAAAAGAAATGCCACCCCACATCATTACTGACCCACTGCCAAACCGGTCATGCTGAAGGATGTTGCAGGCAGCACATCGCTCTCCACGTCGTCTCCAGACTGTGTTACATGTGCTCAGTGTGAACCTGCTTTCATCTGTGAAGAGCACAGGGCGCCATTGATGAATTTGCTAAACCTGGTGTTCTGTGCCAAATGCCAAGCGTCCTGCACGGTGTGAGCACAAGTCCCATCTGTTGACGACGGGCACTCAAACCATTCTCATGGAGTTGGTTTCTAACCGTCTGTAAAGACACATGCACATTTGTGGCCTACGGGAGGTCATTTTGCAGGGCTCTGGCAGTGCTCCTCCTGTTCCTCCTTGCACAAAGGCTGAGGTAGCGGTCCTGCTGCTGGGTTGTTGCCCTCCTACGGCCCCCTCCACGTCTCCTTGTGTACTGGCCTGTCTCCTGGTAGCGCCTCCAGCCTCTGGACACTATGCTGACAGACACAGCAAACCTTCTTGCCACAGCTCGCATTCATGTGCCATCCGGGATGAGCTGCACTACCTGAGCTACTTGTATGGGTTGTAGAGTCCGTCTCATGCTACCACGAGTGTGAAAGCACAACCAACAATCAAAAGTGACCAAAACATCAGCCAGAAAGCATTGGTACTGAGATGTGGTCTGTGGTCCCCACCTGCAGAACCACTCCTTTATTGAGTGTGTCTTGATAATTGCCAATAATTTCCATCTGTTGTCTATTCCATTTGCACAACAGCATGTGAAATTGATTGTCAGTGATGCTTCCTAAGTGGACAGTTTGATTTCACAGAAGTTTCATTTACTTGGAGTTATATTCTGTTGTTTAAGTGTTCCCTTTATATTTTTGAGCAGTGTAAATTCCATGTACCTGGGTTGGGTGCGGTGGACCCTACCCTGAGGAAGAAGGACTGTGCCTGTGCGAGTTTCTCCACCTGTGTGTCTCCATACAAGTTTGTGGCCGCACTGATGTCCTGCAGCTTAGCTTTCAGTGACGTCACTTTGTTCACGGCCCCCGCTAGTGCCACGTCTCAACAGCAGCACTTCCAGCTGGAGAGTGCCATTGTTGCCATCACTCCTGAAAGGCAGAGCAGATGGAAGATACGGATGGAAGCTCCCGCAAAGGACCTACTTTGACAGAGGATCCTGTAATCGGTTACCCCGTGGGTTTGGAACTGGAGGACTGTGAATCAAATTCATGGAAGAGTGAGTGTTTCATTTATCTAAATACTTGAACCAACTGTGCTACACACACCCAGCGCAACATAAAAGCTAGTCTCCCTATGTAAGATCTGGGGACACTCTTTGACTACTGATCCCCTGAATCTAAGTGTCATGACTCTAGTGTCGGGTGTCTAGGGACCAGTGGTTCCTTCCCTGTCCCTAACGCTAGGGGCGTCCTAGCTCGCCCTGTTCCCTGAATAACTTCTGATTGTGAAGACGCTAGGGCTTTGTACCTTGCCTTTTTTCCTGAATCTGCCCTCAGTTTGTACTCTTTCCCCACCCAGGGAAGAGGGGAGTAGCAGTGTACCATAATGCACCAACCAGGCCAACAAGGTAATACGAACAGGGTTAACGAAAAATACCAAAACATACAAATATACACACACAAATAACAGAGGGATGCACAGAGGAGTGGAAGGTGGGGTTAAACCAGTAGGATAAAAAAGTAATTATCACACACTCAAAACCTAGCAACAGTCACAGATAAATCCACCAACCGCCTACTCTAATATCAACATCAACAATAACCTCCAGCCATGCAGCAAAAGCTAGCTCTGACAATGAGAGACAGCCAGGACCCAGTTTATATAGGCTATATAGCTATATTTAGAGTCTAACAGTGCACAGCTGAGAGCCTAAACTCTCCAGGAGCTCTCCACTGAGCAGAATAACCGCTGCACTTTACACAGTTTAAAGGGAATCTATAATCTGCGGCCACCGCCATCAGGGGCTTATCTATGGACCGCCCCTGGGTGAGTATAATCTAACACATATAATCTAACTTGTTTTTATCTTTCAGGTTACATTGGCTTATCTACAGCATTACAGCATTACAGAATGCTGTAGATAAGCCCTTGGCTTCTTTCCGTCGATGAAAACCCATGACACTAAGATCATTGACAATGTATATCATTGTGGGAACAAGCTATGTTGAACTGTTAGGGAAGGTACTTATTAACTATTGGCCTATAACACAGGTGGTTAGAGCGGTAATATACATATATATCTTTAGTTTTTATTTTTTAAGTTCTTCTCTCCCTTGCAGAGAGAGTGTCATGCTTTGTGATTCGATCCAACGGTCCTGTGATCTTCTGTTGGCAACCGTCCACTAAGCCACAGAAGGTTCTGTCTCTGTCTAGGTGCCGATTACCATTTACCTTTGTTCATCCTTTTCAGACAGCAGGCATTTTTGTAATCTAGCCTATGCCATCCCACTGCATGTGATACTATTTAAACCTTCCCCCTGCTGGTCTTCTCAGCTGGTGATAGTCTTTACTGAATACTGCTTGGAGTTCTAGTTCTACACCTGGGAATCGAGGCAAGCCAGATAAAGCTCCTTTCACACATCAGGTTTTTGCCGTCAGGCATAATCCGGCAAATTTTGAAAAAAACGGATCCGGCAAAAGTTGCTGCCGGATCAATTTTTTTTCTCATAGACTTGTATTAGCGCTGGATGGCCTCACGTTTCATCCGTTTTTTGCCGGATCCGTCCAAAATTAGTTTTCCGGCAGCGGGAGAAAACGTACACAGGAACATTTTTTCTGTCCGGCGAAAAACCGCACAGCGACTGATCCGGCGAAAAACGTATGAAACGTGAGGTGAAATTACTGAATCCAGCGACCAAATCCATTTTTTTTTTATACAGAAATCATGCATTTTCCATTCTGGAAAATGTCTTTCTCCCCGGAACAGGAAGCCCAAACTCTATCCCCAGGTTAAAAAAAAAAAACAGTCGGATCCAGCAGAAAAACGGATCCGTTACATCAGTTTTTCACAATTTGCAACGGATCCGTTTTTTTCTAAATTAGCCGGATTGTGCCTGATGGCTAAAATCTGATGTGTGAAACAGGCCTAAGTGCACTGTTGGGGTTTCTTTCTTATGCTGCACTCTCCGATTCCTTAGAAGGTACGTGATACACTTGACGGCCTTTTTAGGGGGCCAGGTTCGAGTTGTCTTCTCTTGTTTTTACCTTCAATGTTTATCCAGGTTGCACTGAAGTTGCTAGGGAATGCATTACTGGATACTGTAGTCTATACAGCAACAGGTAGGGTTTGTACAGTTTTATCATAGTAAGATCCTTTATCCCTGTGTTTACTACCATGTGTGCATAATATTATCACCAGCCTAATCAAATTTTTGTGTGAGCAGAGATGTTTTTAAGGACATTATGGGAGCCTTGGCTATGCACCTACGATCCCTATCCTTGAAGGTGAAGGCCATCAAACAGCAGCTACTGACACTCTCCATTGTTACTGGAGGTTCATTTCTTCCAAAATTTCACGCTGAACCTTAGGTAAAATTGCCAGATTGCTTCCTTGGGGACCAAAGTAAATTTTAAATTGTCCTTCATCATGGAAGCTGTATTTTTGCCTTGGCCTGTTTCCTACGGAGGGTACATATGAATTGGCCAATTTGTAGCATAAGTTACTTCAGCTTTTCAATGTAAGTTACTGGCTGATGACTGGGTTAAAGTAATGTATGATGGTAGAAAGTACAGCGCCTTGTGAAAGTATTCGGCTCCCTGAAACTTTTCAACCTTTTCCCACATATCATGCTTCAAACATAAAGATACCAAATGTAAATTTTTGGTGAAGAATCAACAACAAGTGCAACAATATTGTGAAGGTGAACGAAATTTATTGGTTATTTTAAATTTTTGTGAAAATTCAAAAACTGAAATGTGGGGTGTGCAATATTATTCGGCCCCTTTAACTTAATACTTTGTTGCGCCACCTTTTGCTGCGATTACAGCTGCAAGTCACTTGGGGTATGTCTCTATCAGATTTGTACATCGAGAGACTGAAATTCTTGCCCATTCTTCCTTGGCAAACAGCTCAAGCTAAGTGAGGTTTGATGGAGATCGGTTGTGATCAGCAGTTTTCAGCTCTTCTCACAAATTCTTAATTGGATTGAGGTCTGGACTTTGACTTGGCCATTCTAACACCTAGATATTTATTTGTGAACCAATCCATTGTAGATTTTGCTTTATGTTTGGGATCATTGTCTTGTTGGAAGACAAATCTCTGTCCAAGTCTCAGGTCTTTCTCCAGACTCCCAACAGGTTTTCTTCAAGAATGGTCCTGTTTTGGGCTCCATCCATCTTCCCATCAATTGTAACCATCTTCCCTGTCCCTGCTGAAGAAAAGCAGGCCCAAACCATGATGCTGCCACTATCATGTTTGACAGTGGGGATGGTGTGTTCAGGGTGATGAGCTGTGTTGCCTTTACGCCAAACATCGTTTGGCATTGTTGCCAAAAAGTTCGATTTTGGTTTCATCTGACCGGAGCACCTTCTTCCACATGTTTGGGGTGTCTCCCAGGTGGCTTGTTGCAAACTTTAACCCCTTCACGACATGCGCTGTACTAGTACTGCGTATGTTGTGTCTCCCCCTTTGATGTGGGCTCAGGCGATGAGCCCACATCAAAGTCGCGACATGTCAGCTGTTTTGTTAAAATTTGAAAGAGAAAGGTACATGCAAATAAAGGTTGGAACACAAGAATGTAAACAAAAATTACAAAAGTTTATTTCCACACAAGAATACTACACAGGTAAAAACATCTAAAAACCATTCCACAAAGTGGATAAACTCCAATATACCATAATATAGTGTTCATTCAAGGTATAGATATACACATACATGTTAGGGTGCTTTCACACTTGCGTTTTTGTCTGCAGCGTTTTTTGCAAAAAAAACGCATGCTTTTTTTTCCTATATTTAACATTGAAAACGCATGCGTTTTTTGGTGCACATGTTTGCATGCGTTTTTGAACGCATGCGTTTTTTTACTGCATGCGTTCATTTTCAGAAATGCAACTTGTAGTATTTTTGAGAGGCGTTTTTTGGACCAAAAAAAACGCATGCGTTTTCATGCGGTTTTTTTGGGTCAAAAAATACATTGGAGTCAATGGGGACGCATGCGTTTTTTTGTGCATGCGTTTTTTTGCGTTAAAAACGCATGCGTTTTTCTATTAAAAAACCAGAAAACACACTGATATGCCACCTCCCAACATAAAGGTGATAAAGGGATCCTAACCCTAACCCTACCCCTACCCCTAAGGGATCCTAACCCTAACCCTACCCCTAACCCTACCCCTAAGGGATCCTAACCATAACCCTACCCCTAACCCTAACCCTACCCCTAACCCTAAGGGATCCTAACCCTAACCCTAATCCCTTTAGGGTTAGGGGTAGGGTTAGGATCCCTTAGGGTTAGAGGTAGGGTTAGGGTTAGGGGTAGGGTTAGGATCCCTTAGGGTTAGAGGTAGGGTTAGGGTTAGGGGTAGGGTTAGGATCCCTTAGGGTTAGGGTTAGGATCCCTTAGGGTTAGCGGTAGGGTTAGGATCCCTTTAGGGTTATGATCCCTACCCCTAACCCTACCCCTAACCCTAACTATTTCTGTATATAGTGGGTTTTTTACTTTATTTTGATGATTGGCAGCGGTCACACATTTTTCAGCATGCGTTTAAAAAACGCAAACGCATGAAAAAACGCATGTAAACGCCGCGTTTTTTTCACCACATGCAAAAACGCATGCGTCAAAAAAACGCAGTGTTTGCACACGTTTACATGTGTTTTTTCACCATGCGTTTTTTTGCGTTTTTTACCGCAAAAACGCACCCAAAAACGCAAATGTGAAACCAGCCTAACCTGGCTCAAAAAAATTTTGGCACCAAAACCAGTTAGATAACACAGTTGCTGCATGTATCACTATACAAGAAAAAAAATTTCCATTAAATGGGACCCATAAAGTGGTGGTATTGTGGATACTATGAATAATATACACTGCACATCCACATGTAGAAAACACCTGTAGATAGTGAAATACAAACAGTATGCCAAACTCATAAAAAATGAGCCAGCAAAGTATACAATAAAAGTGCACACGGTATGTAGGTAATGGACAACCTATACTTAGTCTAGAAAGATGCCCATGCCAAAATAAGTGGCATTGTAAATCACTAGTACGTGTGTATGAGCAAAATTTGCAAGTCAAAAGCAAATGCAGGTGCTAAATACTTCACCCTAACCGGTCCACTAAAGTCGCCCACTGGTCCCATAAGCAGCGGTGCAGCCAGGATATAGAGTACTAGATGGCAGCCCGATTCTAAAGAATCGGGAGTCTAGAATCCATATATACTTTATTTATTCAAATGTAAGAATAATACAATTAATAAATAATAGTAAGAAAGAACAAAAATAATAGGCAGTATATGGAGAAAACACCAAACAAAAGTTCAAAATTGGTGTGAAAATGTCACTGAACCACTTCACAACTAAATATATATAGTTTTGGTAAATGGTATTATCATTTTTTTGACGAAATTCGGCAGGAGCTTGAAGAGCAACGTCACTGGGCCCGCCTCCACGCAGTAGAAACTTGCTGTGAGGTAAAAATTCAAAAATCACACCAAAATGGCGGGCGGAGTGTGTCACAGTACGGCACGTTTCTGATTGGTCGCTCACAGCAGGCGGCAACCAATCAGACACTGGACACTGTTGACGTCACTTATCTCCGGACATTAGCTCCGGACATTAGCTCCGGACAGGAAGTTGGCACAAATTGCAGGAAGTAGTATTCTAGGCAATTATATATTAGATAGGACCCACGCGTTCCTACACACATGGTGTCTTTCTCAAGGTGAGTGTATCCAGTGTGAGAAATCCTGTCTATTTAAGGTAGCTGTTTTGTACAACTGAATCGTGATCCACCTGCCACTATTAACTAGTTAAACCCTTTCTGCCATTGGACTTACTATTCCATCCATGTGGGGTGGGCCCTAATTCCCAAGGACGGAACAGTATGTCCAGCGCGATCGGCCGCGCTCACAGGGGGAGCGCAGCCTATCGCGGCCGGGTGTCAGCTGCCTATCGCAGCTGACACCCGGCACTATGTGCCAGGAGCGGTCACGGACCGCCCCCGGCACAATAACCCCTGGCACACGGCGATCAAACATGATCACGGTGTGCCGGCGGTACAGGGAAGCATCGCGCAGGGAGGGGGCTCCCTGCGGGCTTCCCTGAGACCCCCGGAGCAACGAGATGTGATCACGTTGCTGCGAGGGTCTCTTACCTCTCCTCCCTGCAGCAGGCCCGGATCCAAAATGGCCGCGGCATCCGGGTCCTGCAAACTCTCAGATCAGCGATCTGTGATGTCCCCCCCTGGGACAAAGTAAAAAAAAAAATATTTCCACATGTGTTAAAAAAAAAAAAAAAATTCCTAAACAAAAATATATATATATATATATATATATGTTGTTCCCATAAATACATTTCTTTAGCTAAATAAAAAAAACAATAAAAGTACACATATTTAGTATCGCCGCGTCCGTAACGACCCAACCTATAAAACTATCCCACTAGTTAACCCCTTCAGTAAACACCGTAAGGAAAAAAAAAAAACGGGGCAAAAAACAACGCTTTATTATCATACCGCCGAACAAAAAGTGGAATAACACACGATCAAAAAGACAGATATAAATAACCATGGTACCACTGAAAACGTCATCTTGTCCCGCAAAAAACGAGCCACCATACAGCATCATCAGCGAAAAAATTTAAAAGTTATAGTCCTCAGAATAAAGCGATGCAAAAATAATTTTTTCTATAAAAGTTTTTATCGTGTAAAAGCGCCAAAACATAAAAAAATGATATAAATGAGGCATCGCTGTAATCGTACTGACCCGAAGAATAAAACTGCTTTATCAATTTTACCAAATGCGGAACGGTATAAATGCCTCCCCCAAAAGAAATTCATGAATAGCTGGTTTTTGGTCATTCTGCCTCACAAAAATTGGAATAAAAAGCGATCAAAAAATGTCACATGCCCGAAAATGTTACCGATAAAAACGTCAACACGTCCCGCAAAAAACAAGACCTCACATAACTCTGGACTCAAAAATGGAAAAATTATTGCTCTCAAAATGTGGTAACGCAAAAAATATTTTTTGCAATAAAAAGCATCTTTCAGTGTGTGACGGCTGCCAATCATAAAAATCCGCTAAAAAACCCGCTATAAAAGTAAATCAAACCCCCCTTCATCACCCCCTTAGTTAGGGAAAATTTATAAAAATGTATTTATTTCCATTTTCCCATTAGGGTTAGGTTTAGGGCTAGGGTTAGGGTTGGGACTAGGGCTAGGGCTAGGGTTAAGGCTACAGTTAGGGTTGAGGCTAAAGTTAGGGTTAGGGTTTGGATTACATTTACGGTTGGGAATAGGGTTGTGATTAGGGTTAGGGGTGTGTCAGGGTTAAAGGTGTGGTTAGGGTTACCGTTGGGATTAGGGTTAGGGGTGTGTTTGGATTAGGGTTTCAGTTATAATTGGGGGGTTTCCACTGTTTAGGCACATCAGGGGCTCTCCAAACGCAACATGGCGTCCGATCTCAATTCCAGCCAATTCTGCATTGAAAAAGTAAAACAGTGCTCCTTCCCTTCCGAGCTCTACCGTGTGTCCAACCAGGGGTTTACCCCAACATATGGGGTACTCAGGACAAATTGGACAACAACTTTTGGGGTCCAATTTCTCCTGTTACCCTTGGGAAAATACAAAACTGGGGGCTTTTTTATTTTCACGGCTCTGCGTTATAAACTGTAGTGAAACACTTGGGGGCTCAAAGTTCTCACAACACATCTAGATAAGTTCCTTGGGGGGTCTAGTTTCCAATATGGGGTCACTTGTGAGGGGTTTCTACTGTTTAGGTACATTAGGGGCTCTGCAAATGCAATGTGACGCCTACAGACCAATCCATCTAAAGGCCCCTTCACATTAAGCGACGCTGCAGCGATACCGACAACGATCCGGATCGCTGCAGCGTCGCTGTTTGGTCGCTGGAGAGCTGTCACACAGACCGCTCTCCAGCGACCAACGATGCTGGTAACCAGGGTAAACATCGGGTAACTAAGCGCAGGGCCGCGCTTAGTAACCCGATGTTTACCCTGGTTACCATCCTAAAAGTAAAAAAAACAAACAGTACATACTTACCTAACGCTGTCTGTCCTCCAGCGCTGTGCTCTGCACTCCTCCTGTACTGTCTGTGTGAGCACAGCGGCCGGAAAGCAGAGCGGTGACGTCACCGCTCTGCTTTCCGGCTGACCGACGCTCACAGCCAGTACAGGAGGAGTGCAGAGCACAGCGCCGGGGACAGATAGCGGTAGGTAAGTATGTACTGTTTGTTTTTTTTACTTTTAGGATGGTAACCAGGGTAAACATCGGGTTACTAAGCGCGGCCCTGCGCTTAGTTACCCGATGTTTACCCTGGTTACCAGTGAAGACATCGCTGGATCGGTGTCACACACGCCGATCCAGCGATGTCCACGGGAGATCCAGCGACGAAATAAAGTTCTGGACTTTCTTCCAGCAGGGGCCTGATCGTTGGTCGCTGTCACACAACGATTTTATTAACGATATCGTTGCTACGTCACAAAAAGCAACGATATCGTTAACAATATCGTTATGTGTGAAGGTACCTTTAGTCTGCATTCCAAATGATGCTCCTTCCCTTCCGAGCTCTGCCATGCGCTCAAACGGTGGTTCCTCCCCACATATTGGGTATCAGCGTACTCAGGACAAATTGGACAACAACTTTTAGGGTCCAATTTCTCCCGTTACCCTCGGGAAAATACAAAACTGGGGGCTAAAAAATTTGTGTGGGAAAAAATGTTTGTTTTATTTTTATGGCTCTGCATTATAAACTTCTGTGAAGCACTTAGTGGGTCAAAGCGCTCACCACACATCTAGATAAGTTCCTTAGGGGGTCTACTTTCCAAAATAGTGTCACTTGTGGGGGGTTTCAATGTTTAGGCACATTAGTGGCTCTCCAAACGCAACATGGCGTCCCATCTCAATTCCTGTCAATTTTGCATTGAAAAGTCAAACGGCGCTCCTTCGCTTCCGAGCTCTCCCATGCACCCAAACAGTGACCCCCACATATGGGGTATCAGCATACTCAGGACAAATTGTACAACAACTTTTGGGGTCCATTTTCTCCTGTTACCCTTGGTAAAATAAAACAAATTGGAGCTGAAGTACATTTTTTGTGAAAAAAAGTTAAATGTTCATTTTTATTTAAACATTCCAAAAATTCCTGTGAAACACCTGAAGGGTTAATAAACTTCTTGAATGTGGTTTTGAGCACCTTGAGGGGTGCAGTTTTTAGAATGGTTTCACACTTGGGCATTTTCTATCATATAGACCCCTCAAAATGACTTCAAATGAGATGTGGTCGCTAAAAAAAACAATGGTGTTGTAAAAATGAGAAATTGCTGGTCAACTCTTAACCCTTATAACTCCCTAACATAAAAAAAAAAATTGGTTCCAAAATTGTGCTGATGTAGAGTAGACATGTGGGAAATGTTACTTATTAAGTATTTTGTGTGACATAGCTCTGTGATTTAATTGCATAAAAATTCAAAGTTGGAAAATTGCGAAATTTTCAAAATTTTTGCCAAATTTCCATTTTTTTCACAAATAAACGCAGGTAATATCAAAGAAATTTTACCACTACCATGAAGTACAATATGTCACGAGAAAACAATGTCAGAATCACTGGGATCCGTTGAAGCGTTCTAGAGTTATAACCTCAAAGGGACAGTGGTCAGAATTGTAAAAATTGGCCTGGTCATTAACGTGCAAACCACTCTTGGGGGTAAAGGGGTTAAATGCTGCTGTCAAACGCTGACAGCGGCATTTAACTACCACTTCCGACCATCGGGCAGGAAATGCGCGCATTGCCAACCCCATCATGTGATCGGGGGTCAGGGATGCATCGGCATAACAACCAGAGGTCTCCTTGAGACCTCTATGGTTGTTGATACTGGCTTGCTGTGAGCGCCACCCTGTGGTCGGCGCTCATAGCAAGCCTGTAATTCAGTTGCATAGGAGCGATCTGATGATCGCTACTATGTAGCTGAGCCGATCCAGTTGTGCCAGCTTCTAGCCACCCATGGAGGCTATTGAAGCATGGCAAAAGTAAAAAAAAAAAAAAGTTTTAAAAAATGTGAAAAAAAATAAAATATAAAAAAGTTTAAATCACCCCTCTTTCGCCCCATTCAAAATAAAATGATAAAAAAAAATCAAACCTACAAATATTTGGCATCGCCGCATTCAGAATCGCCCGATCAATTAAAAAAAAGGATTAACCTGATTGCTAAACGGCGTAGTGAGAAAAAAATTAAAAACGCCAGAATTACATTTTTTTGGTCGCCGCGACATTGCATTAAAATGCAATAACGGGCGATCAAAAGAATGTATCTGCACAAAAGTAGTATCATTAAAAACGTCAGCACAGCACGCAAAAACTAAGCGCTCACCCGACCCGAGATCCCGAAAAATGGAGACGCTACAGGTATCGGAAAATGGCGCAATCTTTTTTTTTTTTTTTTTTTTTTTAAACAAAATTTGGAATTTTTTTTCACCACTTAAGATAAATAACCTAGACATATTTGGTGTCTATGAACCCGTAATGACGCGGAGAATCACAATGGTAGGCCAGCTTTAGCATTTAGTGAATCTAGCAAAAAAGCCAAACAAAAAACAAGTGTGGTATTGCACCTGGGTAATTTCACAATACATCCTGGAAACGGAAGATGGCGGCAGCCGCGCGTCTATCGCCGAAGCTTCGCTGGATCCCAGGAGTGAGTATATAACTATTTTGTATTTTAATTATTTTTTTAACAGGGATATGTTCCCACACTGCTGTATACTACGTGGGCTGTGTTAGATACCGCGTGGCTGCTATATACTACATAGGCAGTGTTATATACTATGTGGGCTGTGTGATATACTCCGTGGGCTGTGCTATATACTACGTGGGCTGTGCTATATATTACGTGGCCAGTGTTATATACTGCGTGGCCTGTGTTATATACTGTGTCTCCTGTGTTATATACTGTGTGGCTGCAATATACTGCGTGGGCTGTGCAATATACTGCGTGGGCTGTGCAATATACTACGTGGGCTGTGCTATACACTACGTGGTCTGTGCTATACACTACGTGGCCTGTGTTATAAACTGCGTGCGTGGGCTGTTATATACTACGTCAGCTGTGTTATATGCTACATGGGCTGTTATACACTCTGTGGGCTGTGCTATATACTACGTGGCTCTGCTATATACTACGTGACTGCTATTTACTACGTGGGCTATTATATACTACGTGGCTGGCCGCGAACAATCAGCGACAGGCGCAGTCCAGCCGAATCCTGTGTATTCACTGTATTATGCTAAAATCTTCATAAATAAACTATATACATATTCTAGAATACCCGATGCGTTAGAATCGGGCTACCATCTAGTGTGTATATAGACCTTCTCATTTAAAGATTTTTCTGTATTTTCATGACTATGAAAATTGTAAATTCACACTGAAGGCATCAAAACTATGAATTAACACATGTGGAATTATATACTTAACATAAAAGTGTGAAACAACTGAAATGTGGTCTTATTTTCTAGGTTCTTCAAAGTAGCTACCTTTTGCTTTGATGACTGCTTTGCACACTCTTGGCATTTTCTTGATGAGCTTCAAGAGGTAGTCACCGGGAATGGTTTTCACTTCACAGGTATGCCCTGTCAGGTTTAATAAGTGGGATTTCTTGCCTTATAAATGGAGTTGGGACCATCAGTTGTGGTGAGCAGAAGTCTGGTGGATACACAGCTGATAGTCCTACTGAATAGACTGTTAGAATTTGTATTATGCCAAGAAAAAAGCAGCTAAGTAAAGAAAAACGAGTGGCCATCATTACTTTAAGAAATGAAGGTCAGTCAGTCCAAAAAATTGGGAAAACTTTGAAAATGTCCCCGAGTGCAGTTGCAAAAACCATCAAGCGCTACAAAGAACCTGGCTCACATGAGGAGACCAGGTCAATGCCACACAGAGTTCTAGCAGCAGACACATCTCTACAATAACTGTTAAGAGAAGACTTTGTGCAGCAGGCCTTCATGGTAAAATAGCAGCTAGGAAACCACTGCTAAGGACAGGCAACAAGCAGAAGAGACTTGTTTGGGCTAAAGAACACAAGGAATGGACGATAGACCAGTGGAAATCTGTGATTTGGTCTGATGAGTCCAAATTTGAGATTTTTGGTTCCAACCACCGTGTCTTTGTGCGACGCAGAAAAGGTGAAGAGATGGACTATACATGCCTGGTTCCCACCGTGAAGCATGGAGGAGGAGGTGTGATGGTGTGGGGGTGCTTTGCTGGTGACACTGTTGGGGATTATTCAAAATTGAAGGAATACTGAACCAGCATCGCTACCACAGCATCTTGCAGCGGCATGCTATTCCATCCGGTTTGCATTTAGTTGGACCATCATTTTTCAACAGGACAATGACCCCAAACACACCTCAACGCTGTGTAAGGGCTATTTGACCAAGAAGGAGAGTGATGGGGTGCTACGCCAGATGACCTGATGGTTTGGGGTGAGCTGGACCGCAGAGTGAAGGCAAAAGGGCCAACAAATGCTAAGCATCTCTGGGAACTCCAAGATTGTTGGAGGACCATTTCCGATGACTACCTGTTGAAGCTCATCAAGAGAATGCCAAGAGTGTGCAAAGCAGTCATCAAAGCAAAAGGTAGCTACTTTGAAGAACCTAGAATATAAGACATATTTTCAGTTGTTTCACACTTTTTTGTTAAGTATATAATTCCACATGTGTTAATTCATAGCTTTGATGCCTTCAGTGTGTATTTACAATTTTCAGTCATGAAAATACAGAAAAATCTTTAAATGAGAAGGTGTGTCCAAACTTTTGGTCTGTACTGTATAATGTATATATCTATATATATAATTGTCTAAGGGTTTTTCTGTCTGTCTGTCTGTCCTGGAAATCCCGCGTCTCTGATTGGCGGCCTCGACCAATCAGTGATGGGCACAGCATGGCGACGATGATGTCATAAAGGTGACCTCGACCAATCAGCGACGGGCACAGTCTGCCGCGAATTCTGGAATCATCATTGTCCATATACTACGGGGACATGCATATTCTAGAATACCCGATGCGTTAGAATCGGGCCACAATCTAGTATATATATATATATATATATATACATATATACATACATATACATACACACACATATATATACACAGTGCCTACAGGTAGTATTCAACCCCCTGCAGATTTAGCAGGTTTAATAGGATGCAAATAAGTTAGAACCTTCAAACTTCAAACAAGAGCAGGATTTATTAACAGATGCAGAAATCTTACAAACCAAAAAGTTTTGTTGCTCAGTTAAATTTTTATAAATTTTAAATATAAAAGTGTGGGTCAATTATTATTCAACCCCTAGGTTTAATATTTTGTGGAATAACCTTTGTTTGCAATTACAGCTAATAATCGTCTTTTATAAGACCTGATCAGGCCGGCACAGGTCTCTGGAGTTATCTTGGCCCACTCCTCCATGCAGATCTTCTCCAAGTTATCTAGGTTCTTTGGGTGTCTCATGTGGACTTTAATCTTGAGCTCCTTCCACAAGTTTTCAATTGGGTTAAGGTCAGGAGACTGACTAGGCCACTGCAACACCTTGATTTTTTGCCTCTTGAACCAGGCCTTGGTTTTCTTGGCTGTGTGCTTTGGGTCGTTGTCTTGTTGGAAGATGAAATGACGACCCATCTTAAGATCCTTGATGGAGGAGCGGAGGTTCTTGGCCAAAATCTCCAGGTAGGCCGTGCTATCCATCTTCCCAAGGATGCGGACCAGATGGCCAGGCCCCTTGGCTGAGAAACAGCCCCACAGCATGATGCTGCCACCACCATGCTTGACTGTAGGGATGGTATTCTTGGGGTCGTATGCAGTGCCATCCAGTCTCCAAACGTCACGTGTGTGGTTGGCACCAAAGATCTCGATCTTGGTCTCATCAGACCAGAGAACCTTGAACCAGTCAGTCTCAAAGTCCTCCAAGTGATCATGAGCAAACTGTAGACGAGCCTTGACATGACGCTTTGAAAGTAAAGGTACCTTACGGGCTCGTCTGGAACGGAGACCATTGCGGTGGAGTACGTTACTTATGGTATTGACTGAAACCAATGTCCCCACTGCCATGAGATCTTCCCGGAGCTCCTTCCTTGTTGTCCTTGAGTTAGCCTTGACTCTTCGGACAAGCCTGGCCTCGGCACGGGAGGAAACTTTCAAAGGCTGTCCATGCTGTGGAAGGCTAACAGTAGTTCCATAAGCCTTCCACTTCCGGATGATGCTCCCAACAGTGGAGACAGGTAGGCCCAACTCCTTGGAAAGGGTTTTGTACCCCTTGCCAGCCTTGTGACCCTCCACGATCTTGTCTCTGATGGCCTTGGAATGCTCCTTTGTCTTTCCCATGTTGACCATGTATGAGTGCTGTTCACAAGTTTGGGGAGGGTCTTAAATAGTCAGAAAAGGCTGGAAAAAGAGATAATTAATCCAAACATGTGAAGCTCATTGTTCTTTGTGCCTGAACTACTTCTTAATACTTTAGGGGAACCAAACAGAATTCTGGTGGGTTGAGGGGTTGAATAATAAATGACCCTCTGAAAAAACTTTTCCCAATTTAAGAAAAAAATAAACAAAGAAATAACATTCTTTTTTGCTGCAGTGCATTTCACACTTCCAGGATGATCTACAGTCCAAATGTCACAATGCCAAGTTAGTTCCAAATGTGTAAACCTGCTAAATCTGCAGGGGGTTGAATACTACTTGTAGGCACTGTATATATATATAATATTCATATATATGTGGGCGTCTGCCGATGTGTAGTTTGCAGACGCTAAGGTTATAATTCTGGGATTACCCTGATTGGAATTACTTATAGTGCTGATAGCAGAGGGGGAGCGTGGCATCTAAACATAGGTATGCTTGCATTATGCTGTAGCGGCATCTTAGAGAGAGAAAAAAAAAATCGAGGGGTATATCAGTGTATATATTAATGATGTTATAGGGATTTATAATGAATTTGTAGTACTCACTGGTTTTTGTGCTGGTGGTAAGGTGCATGTGCTGTATCTCCAGTCCAGGGAGATAACCGCTATGCTGTAGAGTAGTGTTCCCCAACTCCGGTCCTCAAGAGCCACCAACAAGTCATGTTTTCAGGATTTCCTTAGTATTACACAGGTGATAATTGCATCACCTGGACAAGCAAGAATTCAATCACCTGTGCAATACTAAAGAAATCCAGAAAACATGACCAGTTGGTGGCTCTTGAGGACCGGAGTTGGGGAACACTGCTGTAGAGGCTGACCGCTAATTTGTAGAAGGCTGACCGCTACGCTGGAAGCTGGCGTGCCCCGGCCGGAAGCAGCGCTGAGGACACGGCGGGAATTGAGGGGGCGTAGTTTTAGGGTGACGTCACCGAAATGGAAGGACGGGTGCACAGTAGGGCTAGAGATACAGCACATGCATCTTATCACCAGCACAAAAAATAGTGAGTACTACAAATTCATTATAAATCCCTATTTCTTAACTAGGGGAAATTCACAGGGGATTACACCTCCTATCATCACGTTCCCTACAAGCAAAGTCTATATATGGATCAACAATATAGTATACCATCAATTATCACCCTAGTAAGTACATTTGTATATTCATTATCCTATCCTTTCGCTCATAATTAGGGTATTATTAAGTCCCACTAAGATCTGACAGCAACATTTTTTTCTAAACAGTGGAGAACTCATCCCACGAAACCTCGGGAATATTACATCTTTTAACAAGCACCTTGTATCAAATCAGGATTCACGGCTTAACGGAGTAAGTCCTTCTCCATATATACTTCATATATTTACAGGACCATTCAGATCTATTGCTCATGAGATATATATATTATATATATATATTACACACACATATATACACACACACAGTATATACACACATACACTGTATATATAGAGCACTGCGGTGATTATTATTGTTTTTCAATCTCAGCAGGTATACACAGAACCTGTTTTAACCACAAGCACCTCTGTGTGTAATATTCCATTCCGATTTCTCTTTCTTTTACTCGCACGCGGAGTGCTAGTGTTTATCTATATTAATGACCAAATACTTATTTTCCACCATACTTTGCAAAATAAATCTTGCCAAATCAGACAAGGTGATTTTCTGGATTGGTTTTCTCATTTTGACTCTCATAGTTGTGGTCTACCTATGATGTCAATTACAGGCCTCATCTTTTTAAGTGGGAGAACTTGCACAATTGGTGGTTGACTATCTATCTTGACCTACAGTGGAGAAAAAAAGTATTTAAACTATAACCAGCGAGAACTGAAGCTAGCAGTGGGTATATATTGTGGAAGGAAGTGGTCACAAGGTGCTGCAACTGAGAACTCAAGCTCCAAGTTCACAGCCAAAAGAGAAAGGGACCTGAACCCTTTCAGTACCGAACAAAAGTAAATCCACTCCAATTCAAGATAAACGATACACGGATCCTGAAGAGGACCTGTGATCTATTAAACTTTGCGACCTTCTGAACCCCGATCCTCCTGGAGACACATCAGGATGTAACACACCCGTGACAGAGATATAAGGTTTTTTATTCTACTTCCAGAACTTTGTAATCACACATTACATCGCTCACACTGAGAAACCTGCTCCAAGCAATTGTGGAGGCGTGTTGTTCTTTGCCCTATATATTGCTACCTGTTTATTATTGGTCAATCACACGAAGGGAAAAGTTGTACACGCCATCAGTGAACAATCTCTGCAAACCTCCCCTTGGACATAAAGGGTATTCACATCTCCAAGATTATATCCCAATATGTAAGTTGGTGCAATGATGATATTAGCAAGTACCTTCAATTACAAATCTAGTATAGTTTTTCTGATAGGTTATGTTGCTTACCCCCTGTGCAGGGCAATGCAGTAGCTTAAGGTATCCATGGTTACGACCATTATCAACTAACAGTCACTATATGAGTGGTCGTAACCATGGATACCTAAGCTACTGCAATTCCCTGCACATGGCGTAAGTGACATAGCGAAACTGGAGAAATATACTACATTTCTAATTGAAGGCATTTGCTAATATCATTATTATTTCACTTACTACACATTGGGAGAGGATCTGGGACATGGGAATACCTTTAAAGTTAAACTTTACAATTTAATACATCTACAATGGATTGTAGATATTAAAAAATATAAACTATGTTTTACTCAGCTCTGTAGCCATTATTCCATGTTGTGGCCAGTGTAACATACTAAAACGGGTGAAAGATCCAGAGATACCGTAATTATTGATGGTACACACTTATGTGAACAAAAGTATTGCGCCACAACTCTTAATCACTAAATTCAGGTTTTTCTTCCAGTCCCTTTGCCAAAAGGTATATATAATCCAATCCCTAGCCATGCAGTCTGCCATTTCAAACATTTGTAAAATAATGGGTTGTTCTAAAGAGCTCACTGGATTTGAAAATGATACGGTTATACTATGTCACAATTAAATCAAGTCAGTTTACCAAATTTTTTCCCTCAAATATTCAGGTCAATTATGAGTGAATTTTTTTTTAGCAACCACAACAACTCAGCCACAAAGTGGCATACCTTGTATTGGTTATACAATGGGTCACTGAGTGCTATGGTGCATAGTGCATAAAAGTTGCCATTCCAAACATCCTCTGGCATTAACATCAGTGCAAAAAGTTTGCGCTGGGAGCTTTCATAGCATCAGTTTCCATGGCCGAACAGATGCTTGCAAGTCTTACATCAAGCAAAATGCAAATGGATTGAGTGGAGTAAAGCACAGTGGAACAGGTAAAATATATTCTGTGGAGAGAGGAATTACTCTTCTCTACCTAGCAGTCTGATTGAGGAGTCTGAGTTTGGCAAATACAGAGAGAGTGTTACCTGGCTGACTGCATTGAGCCAACTTTAAGGTTTGGTGGAAGAGAAATAATGCTTTGGAGATGTTTTTTTTCCAGATGTAGATCGAAGCCTCTTTGCTCTAGTGAAGGCAAATATTAAATTCTTCTGCATTTCCAGACATTTTGGACAATTGTATGTGTCCTACCTTTTTGGGACTATTTTGAGGAAGGCCCTTTTATGATTCAGCATGACTGTGCCCCTTTGCACAAAGGTCTATAAAAGGAATGGATGGAACAGTTTGGTGTAAAAAAAAAACGTGACTGTCCCACTCAGGACCATGACTTCAACCTCGTTGGACACCTTTGGGATCAACCTGAATGCTCCTCTAGATGAATGGACAAATTTCCAAAAAGACACTTCAAAATACTGCAGAAATCCTGTCTGGTTAGGTGGATTCATCAAACTGCAGGTCACATGGAGCAAAGGTGATGGTACCGAGTTACGGATCTGGACATTGGGTTAGGTTTTCCGGTATGCAAACCAGTGGTGCAGGACACTAAAAGCCACAGAGCCAGCAGTACAGACAAATACTAGAGAGCAAGCTAATGGTTAAATGACAGATCTGAACCAGGGATTAGATGAAGGTTCTAGAAACTACAAGAATATGATTGCAGAATAATGTGAACAGTCTCTACGTAGCAGTTAGTAATGCTTAGATCAGTGGTTGGGTTAACTGGCAGGTCTGATGAGCAGTCAATGCAAATTGCAGAAACCACAGAAGAAACTGGATTATGGCGCTCTTCAAACAAACAGCACTATAATGAATACTCAGGTGAGTGTGTCTAAAGGTATCGTCACACTCAGCGACGCTGCAGCGATATAGACAACGAGCCGATCGCTGGAGCGTTGCTGTTTAGGTCGCTGTAGAGACGTCAAACACAGCAACTCCAGAATGATGCAGGAGCGATCCAGTGATGCAACGGTGACTCACTTATCGTTCTCGCTGGTTGTTAGCTCCATGTAAAACATTGCTGGCATCGTTGCTTTTGATGTCAAACATGACGATACACGCCGACCTGACGACGAAATAAAGTTCTGGACTTCTAGATCCGACCAGCGATGTCACAGCAGGATCCAGATCGCTGCTGCGTGTCAAACACAACGAGATCGCTATCCAGGACGCTGCAACGTGACGGATCGTTGTCGTTCTCGTTGCAAAGTTGCTGAGTGTGACGGTACCTTAAATAGACCTTAAAACAAATGCCTTGCATGATTAGGTCAGTCAGATATGCCATGCATGCATGCAGGTACCGAGGACGTAAATTAATGCAAAGGGGGCTGCGCCCAGAGCACGGAGGAAAATGAGTGATGGCTAGGAGGCATTTGTGTTCGGGGGGAATAGACATGCTCCCCGGACAGACTACAGGAATGGCGGGCAAATTATAAAAATGAATATTTCAGCGTTGTAAGGGACCCCAAATAAAAGAGCCACCTTGACAGAATGCAGCATTAGTGCTGCACAAGGTGGCTCTATTAGTTAAAAACGCATGGGGGGGGGGGTGACAGGTTCCCTTTAAATTTCGAGAAATATTTGAGCATTATTGTCCTTTTTGGTTATCAAGCATCTTTCCTTGGCAATATATTATTTCAAGTATATCAAGTTCCACAAAGGTTCTTACAGAATAAAAATTGTTTGATCTTATACTCAGTATCAGGAGCAGAGATAGAAGCATGAGCTGTCTTGACTATATGAAAGAATTTGTTGAGGACCAGAGGAAGTAGTAGCGAGATAATAGTTTCTAAAGGTACCGTCACATTTAGCGACGCTCCAGCGATATAGACAACGATCCGACCTAAACTAGATCGCTGGAGCGTCGCTGTTAGGTCGCTATAGAGAAGTCAAACACAGCAACTCCAGAACGATGCAGGAGCGATCCGGTGACGTACTTATCGTTCTCGCTGGTTGTTAGCTCTGTGAAAAAAACATTGCAGGCATCGTTGCTTTTGCTGTCAAACATGACGAATCACGACGACCTGACGACCAAATAAAGTTCTGGACTTTCAGCTACGACCAGCGATGGCACAGCAGGATCCAGATCGCTGCTGCGTGTCAAACACAACGAGATCGCTATCCAGGACGCTGCAACGTCACGGATCGTTGTCGTTCTCGTAGTAAAGTTGCTCAGTGTGAAGGTACCTTAAGGTGTGACAAAGCTCTGAATGGGAAGTGACCGGATTAATTGGCTGAATAATTTGGAATGGGCTGTTTAACTTAGGAAACAGCTTTGTAAATTGTTCTTAAACAGATGTTTTTGCTGTAAAGTCAAGCCTTATCTCTGAAGAGATGTTAGGGACAGGGTCTACTGCATCTATTAGAACTCTTGTTAAAGAGAACCTGTCACACCGAAAATCGCGGGTGAGGTAAGCCCACCGGCATCAGGGGCTTATCTGCAGCATTCTGTAATGCTGTAGATAAGCCCCCGATGTTACCTGAAAAAGGAGAAAAAGACGTTATATTATACTCACCCAGGGGCGGTCCCGCTGCTGGTCAGATGGGCGTCTCTGGTCCGCTGCGGCGCCTCCCATCTTCATTACAAGACGTCCTCTTCTGATCTTCAGCCACGGCTCCGGCGCAGGCGTACTTTGCTCTGCCCTGTTGAGGGCAGAGGATAGTACTGCAGTGCGCAGGCGCCGGAAAGGTCAGAGGCCCGGCGCCTGCGCACTGCAGTACTTTGTCTGCCCTCAACAGGGCAGAGCAAAGTACGCCTGCGCCGGAGCCGTGGCTGAAGATCAGAAGAGGACGTCTTGCAATGAAGATGGGAGGCGCCGGAGCGGACCAGAGACGCCCATCCGACCTGACCAGCAGCAGGACCGCCCCTGGGTGAGTATAATCTAACGTCTTTTTCTCCTTTTTCAGGTAACATCGGGGGCTTATCTACAGCATTACAGAATGCTGCAGATAAGCCCCTGATGCCGGTGGGCTTACCTCACCCGCGATTTTCGGGGTGACAGGTTCCCTTTAACTTTAGCTGCAGCCTAATAGAATTAGACCTCAGTCATGATGTTCTGACTGTCCTGAGCATGCTGCTCACAGCAGAAAGTAGACTTTTAGGTGCAACTGGCAGACGAAAAGGATTTCAAACATGCATTGTCACAAACAGGGCTGTGTGTTGTGAATTCTGTGGCCAAGCTCCCTCCTGTGGTCGAGAGTGGTACTTCGGCTGGTTCTGTCTATGAGCTTCCTTTGGTGGATGAGAGTGGTACTGCGGCTTCTGAGTTTCCTTCCTCAGGTGATGAGGTTAAGTCGTTAGGTGCTGCTCTATTTAACTCCACCTGGTGCTTTGATCCTGGCCTCCAGTCAATGTTCTAGTATTGGTCTTGCTTCCTCCTGGATCGTTCCTGTGGCCTGTCTCTGCATAAGCTAAGTTTTGCTTGTGTTATTTTTGTTTGCTATTTTTTCTGTCCAGCTTGCTATATTGGTTTTTCTTGCTTGCTGGAAGCTCTGAGACGCAGAGGGAGCACCTCCGTACCGTTAGTCGGTGCGGAGGGTCTTTTTGCCCCTCTGCGTGGTTGTTTGTAGGTTTTTGTGTTGACCGCAAAGCTATCTTTCCTATCCTCGGTCTATTCAGTAAGTCGGGCCTCACTTTGCTAAATCTATTTCATCTCTGTGTTTGTATTTCATCTTTACTCACAGTCATTATATGTGGGGGGCTGCCTTTTCCTTTGGGGAATTTCTCTGAGGCAAGGTAGGCTTATTTTTCTATCTTCAGGGCTAGTTAGTTTCTCAGGCTGTGCTGAGTTGCATAGGGAGCGTTAGGCGCAATCCACGGCTACCTCTAGTGTGGTGTGATAGGATTAGGGATTGCGGTCAGCAGAGTTCCCACGTCTCAGAGCTCGTCTTATGTTTTTGGTAATTGTCAGGTCACTTTGTGTGCTCTGAACTTCAATGTCCATTGTGGTTCTGAATTACCTGTTCATAACAGTACTGGAGGCCCAAAGTACTAATGCTTCTCAATAGAGGGAAAATATAAGTTCTGAGACCTTTTTTTTTCTTTGCACTGTGTTCTGTCTTTCTTTTCCCCTTTACATCAGGGTGGTTCAGAACACAGGTGTGGACATGGACATTCAAGGTCTGTTTTCTTTGATGGATAATCTCGCTATAAATGTGCAGAATATTCAAGATTTAGTGGTTCAGAATCCTATGTTAGAACCTAAAATTCCTATTCCTGAGTTATTTTCTGGAGATAGAGCTAAGTTTTTGAATTTTAAAAATAATTGTAAACTATTTCTGGCTTTGAAACCCCGCTCCTCTGGTGACCCAGTTCAACAAGTTAAGATCATTATTTCTTTATTACGTGGCGACCCTCAAGACTGGGCATTTTCCCTTGCGCCAGGAGATCCTGCATTATGTAATATTGATGCGTTTTTTCTGGCGCTTGGATTGCTGTACGAGGAACCTAATTCAGTGGATCAGGCAGAGAAAAATTTGCTGGCTCTGTGTCAGGGTCAGGATGAAATAGAGATTTATTGTCAGAAGTTTAGAAAGTGGTCCGTGCTCACTCAATGGAATGAATGTGCGCTGGCAGCTATTTTCAGAAAGGGTATCTCTGAAGCCCTTAAGGATGTCATGGTGGGATTTCCTATGCCTGCTGGTCTGAATGAGTTTATGTCTTTGGCCATTCAGATCGGTCGACGCTTGCGCGAGCGTAAATCTGTGCACCATTTGGCGGTATTATCTGAGCATAAACCTGAGCCTATGCAGTGCGATAGGACTTTGACCAGAGCTGAAAGGCAAGAACACAGACGTCAGAATGGGCTGTGTTTCTACTGTGGTGATTCCACTCATGCTATCTCCGATTGTCCTAAGCACACTAAGCGGTTCGCTAGGTCTGCCACCATTGGTACGGTACAGTCGAAATTTCTTTTGTCCGTCACTTTGATCTGCTCTTTGTCTTCCTATTCTGTCATGGCATTTGTGGATTCAGGCGCTGCCCTGAATTTGATGGACTTGGAGTTTGCTAGGCGCTGTAGGTTTGTCTTGGAGCCCTTGCAGTGTCCTATTCCATTGAGAGGAATTGATCCTACGCCTTTGGCCAAGAATAAGCCTCAGTATTGGACCCAGCTGACCATGTGCATGGCTCCTGCGCACCAGGAGGATATTCGCTTTCTGGTGTTGCATAATCTGCATGATGTGGTCGTGTTGGGGTTGCCATGGCTACAAGTCCATAACCCAGTATTAGATTGGAAATCAATGTCTGTGTCCAGCTGGGGTTGTCAGGGGGTACATGGTGATGTTCCATTTCTGTCTATCTCATCATCCACCCCTTCTGAGGTCCCAGAGTTCTTGTCTGATTACCGGGATGTATTCGATGAGCCCAAGTCCAATGCCCTACCTCCGCATAGGGATTGTGATTGTGCTATCGATTTAATTCCTGGTAGTAAGTTTCCTAAGGGTCGACTGTTTAATTTATCTGTACCTGAGCACGCCGCTATGCGGAGTTACGTGAAGGAGTCTTTGGAGAAGGGTCATATTCACCCGTCATCGTCGCCATTGGGAGCGGGGTTCTTTTTTGTGGCCAAGAAGGATGGTTCGCTGAGACCTTGTATTGATTACCGCCTTCTAAATAAAATTACGGTCAAATTTCAGTACCCCTTGCCGCTGCTGTCTGATTTGTTTGCTCGGATTAAGGGGGCTAGTTGGTTCACCAAGATAGATCTTCGTGGTGCGTATAATCTTGTGCGTATAGCAAACAAAAATAACACAAGCAAAACTTAGCTTATGTAGAGACAGGCCACAGGAACGATCCAGGAGGAAGCAAGACCAATACTAGAACATTGACTGGAGGCCAGGATCAAAGCACCAGGTGGAGTTAAATAGAGCAGCACCTAACGACTTAACCTCATCACCTGAGGAAGGAAACTCAGAAGCCGCAGTACCACTCTCATCCACCAAAGGAAGCTCATAGACAGAACCAGCCGAAGTACCACTCTCGACTACAGGAGGGAGCTTGGCCACAGAATTCACAACAGCTGTGGAGTCGGTAAGCCACAGTTGCGACTCCGACTCCTGGATTTTATCAGGGTCCGACTCCGGCTCCTTCATAAATGGCCAATTCGTAACAAATTTACTGTTGTCAAATATTAACATCATGCTTATTCAGTTTCTCACCATCATATACAGTGGGGCAAAAAAGTATTTAGTCAGTCAGCAATAGTGCAAGTTCCACCACTTAAAAAGATGAGAGGCGTCTGTAATTTACATCATAGGTAGACCTCAACTATGGGAGACAAACTGAGAAAAAAAAATCCAGAAAATCACATTGTCTGTTTTTTTAACATTTTATTTGCATATTATGGTGGAAAATAAGTATTTGGTCAGAAACAAACAATCAAGATTTCTGGCTCTCACAGACCTGTAACTTCTTCTTTAAGAGTCTCCTCTTTCCTCCACTCATTACCTGTAGTAATGGCACCTGTTTAAACTTGTTATCAGTATAAAAAGACACCTGTGCACACCCTCAAACAGTCTGACTCCAAACTCCACTATGGTGAAGACCAAAGAGCTGTCAAAGGACACCAGAAACAAAATTGTAGCCCTGCACCAGGCTGGGAAGACTGAATCTGCAATAACCAACCAGCTTGGAGTGAAGAAATCAACAGTGGGAGCAATAATTAGAAAATGGAAGACATACAAGACCACTGATAATCTCCCTCGATCTGGGGCTCCACGCAAAATCCCACCCCGTGGGGTCAGAATGATCACAAGAACGGTGAGCAAAAATCCCAGAACCACGCGGGGGGACCTAGTGAATGAACTGCAGAGAGCTGGGACCAATGTAACAAGGCCTACCATAAGTAACACACTACGCCACCATGGACTCGGATCCTGCAGTGCCAGACGTGTCCCACTGCTTAAGCCAGTACATGTCCGGGCCCGTCTGAAGTTTGCTAGACAGCATTTGGATGATCCAGAGGAGTTTTGGGAGAATGTCCTATGGTCTGATGAAACCAAACTGGAACTGTTTGGTAGAAACACAACTTGTCGTGTTTGGAGGAAAAAGAATACTGAGTTGCATCCATCAAACACCATACCTACTATAAAGCACAGTGGTGGAAACATCATGCTTTGGGGCTGTTTCTCTGCAAAGGGGCCAGGACGACTGATCCGGGTACATGAAAGAATGAATGGGGCCATGTATCGTGAGATTTTGAGTGCAAACCTCCTTCCATCAGCAATGGCATTGAAGATGAAACGTGGCTGGGTCTTTCAACATGACAATGATCCAAAGCACACCGCCAGGGCAACGAAGGAGTGGCTTCGTAAGAAGCATTTCAAGGTCCTGGAGTGGCCTAGCCAGTCTCCAGATCTCAACCCTATAGAAAACCTTTGGAGGGAGTTGAAAGTCCGTGTTGCCAAGCGAAAAGCCAAAAACATCACTGCTCTAGAGGAGATCTGCATGGAGGAATGCGCCAACATACCAACAACAGTGTGTGGCAACCTTGTGAAGACTTACAGAAAACGTTTGACCTCTGTCATTGCCAACAAAGGATATATTACAAAGTATTGAGATGAAATTTTGTTTCTGACCAAATACTTATTTTCCACCATAATATGCAAATAAAATGTTAAAAAAACAGACAATGTGATTTTCTGGATTTTTTTTTCTCAGTTTGTCTCCCATAGTTGAGGTCTACCTATGATGTAAATTACAGACGCCTCTCATCTTTTTAAGTGGTGGAACTTGCACTATTGCTGACTGACTAAATACTTTTTTGCCCCACTGTAAGTAATCAGACCACTTAGAGCAAAAACTATATTTATTAGAATACAATTAGAACATAGCAAATAACTTTTATAAACTTTTCTAAACTCTTGTAAGTAAATATGCAATAAACACTTATGCACTTATGCAGTTAATAAGAAGAAATCTATACACTGTCAGACATAATGTTTTCTATCTTGAGTGATGGTGAAATGTTCAAATACAGCTGATTTAATGTGACGCTTCTTTGACATTCTCAGGTTTTTAATTCTGCATTCACAATCCAAATGACAATTGTTTTTCCTAAAAACAATTGTACAAAATTATTGCCAGGTCGTACAACTGATATAGACTGATATAGTGGTCAGTAATACTGTTATTCCTCATGTACTCACAATTAACTGATGCAAAGTTTGTTAAAAGGATAATACTTTTTACAGACTTCCTCTTCTGAGTAGCAGCTGTGAGATGCTTGGAAGACGCACACCAAACATCTAGTCATTTTCACTTTCAGTTTCATACATTGTAAGTAGGGGGGTTGGGGCAGCATGAGGTTAACCAAGTATAAGATTAGATAAGGGCAGTGGAGAACAGTGACACACAAGAAGTAAGGGTACCGTTACACTATACAATTTACCAACGATCACGACCAGCGATACGACCTGGCCGTGATTGTTGGTAAGTCGTTGTGTGGTCGGTAGAGAGCTGTCAGACAGACAGCTCTCCAGCGACCAACGATGCCGAGGTCTCCGGGTAACCAGGGTAAACATCGGGTTACTAAGCGCAGGCCCATCCAATTTTAAATAGTACTTCATTAGTGTGCACACGCTGTTTTTCAGGCAGATTCCACCAAAATGAACTTCGTGCACAGCAATATCAAAATGAACACATGTTCCGTCTATGTGACTTCTTTTATCTACTTAAGGTTGTGTGCCCACAATGAGCTTTTGACGCGGCATATTTTCACAACATCAATTGCAGCGTCTTACAGTTTCCACAAAGTGGAGTGGATTTATAGAACTCTCATGCCCACTGTGCTTTTTTAACTCAGCATAAACTGACCTGCGATACTTGTTTCAAATCCACAACATGTCAATTTCTCTTTGTGGAACAATGAGTTTTACGAAAAACTTTTCCCCGTAGTCTTGCACTGGATGCAGAAAATCCAAGTTGAAAAAAAAATAATTGGTTTGTTTTTCTCGTACGTAAAATAAACAGGTGTCTAAATGAAGCCTTTTCATCAGTTTTTTTTCACTCCTGACACCTTCTATCAGTAAGTGAACAAGAGCACATGGATGGCATTTGAGTGCTGTCCAAATCTTTCAATAAAAAATTATTACAGTGTATAAATCTTGTACAGAAGAGGAAAAATTTTCCAAATCTTCAGCTAGTGAATATATTAGATAAGAAGATCTGAAAACTTTGGAGACACTGAATAATAAAATGCATGGTGGTCTCCTTTCCATTCTGACCAACACTGATATTTCCACTCATGCGGTTTCAATTTGCTGCGCTACATTTATTCTTGGATGTGCATTTTTTGCATATACTTTTTTGCTTCCCATTTATTTTGGTATGCTTTACTAGCACTCCAAGTATACCCTCAGTAGTGCCCATCATATGTTTTTCGAAAGTGAGAGTCAGGACTGCGGGATGCACACCTACAGCTCTCACTTTGATTCCAGGGTCACACGAGCGTCCCAATTCTCGTTCAGGAGAGTGGGACGATTTTTATTTTATTTTTTTCTTCAATTGTCATCCTTGTGCAGTCTGAATGTAGTCTGTGCTTTTACTCACCAGTTATTAATCTTTTACAGGACCATTTACAGTTTCTCGCATTACAGAATTGTAATGTAATATTAAAAATCAAATGCAATACTGAAGGTCTGTATGGCATCTGATTTTTCTTCACACCCATCCAATTTTGGAGTCAAATCGCAGCATGCTGCGATTTTTTATTTACGGTATTTATTTTTATACACGCAGAACACAAGCGAGAAAAAATACGCAGATCTGCAATGCCTCATTGAATAACATTGGTCTGAGTGCAATACCTGCTTATTGGATTGCACTCGTCCTAAAAACCAATTCAGACGTCCATGCAAATCGGTCAGAGGTCGGGCATAAATGTACAAACTGGACGCAGGTCTCCTGACCTGAGCATAACAGCTTCATAGAAATATATGAAACGGTCATGCTCGGACAGGGAAAGACGCAAGTCCGTGCATTAGCGGTCCGTGCTTGGACCAAATGACAGACTTTTGAATGGGCCCTTAGTCCTCATTTATTGGGCTGAGTCACGACTTTAGCAGTAGGTAGCTAATAAATCCTTGGCTTCTGGGTGACAATCCTGCAAGGCCATAAGAGATAACTCTTTGGCAAGAAAGGGGTAAAGGTCACTTACGTTATTGCCAGAGTCAGCAGTCACTTCTCACTCAAAGAACTATCTTTACTTGCATCTTTAACATTAATTTTAGCAACACCCACATATTTCTATAGAACTGGATTGGACAGTCAACCAATGTGAAGGGGGTGTTCTGACTTTCTCCTACCTTCACATGTCAGGAGCTTGAGTGTTCGGCCTGATGAATTTCAACATTACCAATTACTGTATTTTCTTTTCAGTAGAAAGAAGCTACAACCAAAGATGTCTGGCAGTGGCTTATTCTCTGTTCTCCTCTGTTTAGAATGTATGCACGCGCGCTCTTCCAAAAATGCATGTGCATGTGAGGTGAAGCTAACAGCCAATAGCTATCAAAGTACATCAACTTTAACAATCAAGATGTATTCCAGGATTTGTTGTGTACATTTTATCTCGCTGTGCTTTATCTTCTGAAGCAGATTCAACACCATGAATGTTAAAGCACCACTCTAGCTTGTTTAAAGGGAATCTGTCACCCCCCCGGAATGTATATGACCCATTATGGGCATACAGGTAATAGAGATGTTGCACTTGTCCTAACTGTAAGCCTCACATTAGTGGCCTTGTTGTTGAGAAATGTTATATTCTGTCTTTATGTTAATGATTTCTTCCAGGTCCCTGCACCCGCGCCCTACAATCCCTCCACAATATGCACATCTTCCTCCCCTCTCTGGGCACTGTAGTCAGGGATCTTCTATGCAAATGCCAGCAAGTCACTGTGACCTCCGCTGTGGGCAACGTTAAGTTGCTCTCCCCACTTCCTCCCCAGCATAGTCATCGCTATGTACACATGGTTCCTAGTGGGAAGAGCCCCTTTCGGCACGCACACCGGAGGTTACAATGACTCAACGGCGCCTGTGCAGAAGATCCCTGAATGCAGTGCCCACAAAAGGGAGGAAGAGGTGCGTATTGTGGAGGGAGTGCAGGATGCAGGATTCCGGTTCCATAACTGACGTACATGAGAGGGGGATAGTATTACAATGAAAACAGGAGGCAGGGATTTCTTCCAGGCACCGCACGGCCCGGAGCGTGGAAGAAATCATATTAATAGGTCATATATGTCCGGGGGGGGGGAGGGGGGGTGACAAACTGCACTGGAGGGGTGCTTCTATTGTAAGGTTTCTGCCCCCATTCTTATATTCATCCTCTAGAGTCTTCACCTTTTTTTTAGCATTTTTTTTTAGCATTGTTTTCTTCCCGCAGACCTATCTTGTGACTGTAATTTCTGACTTGCCGGAAGTCAGAATTTACGTTACAAGCTCTAAAGGCAAGTATATGAAAGCGACAACGAGGCTCTTATAGACTTGTATTGAGTTATAACCTTCAGCTTGCTCCAGCAAACACTAGATTGATGCGGCAGGTCTCAAACTGCCAGTGACCGACGCGAGCGATGGAGGCAAGTGAGTAACAGACTAAGTTCAGGGACCTTAGATTCAAAGCAGCACTCCAGTGGCAAAATAAAAAAAAAGGTGGCGTGGTGCTTTAAAGAAACTTACTAAAGGAAAGAAAGTTTACATGTCTCAATTCTGTGGTAGCTTGGGATGGAGAAACTGTTAAACTAAATAGCCTCCACAAGTATTTTACACAATCAGGTGTTCAGAGTGAAAAAGAAGAAAATATCACAATGTAATAATAAAAAAAATTTGTATGTAATGTATATTATATACCATTTATACTCGAGTATAAGCCGACCAGAATATAAGCCGAGACCCCTAATTTTGCCACAAAAAAACTGGGAAAACGTAATGACTCGAGTATAAGCCTAGAGTGGGAAATGCAGCAGCTACTGTTAAATTTAAAAAATAAAAAAATTGATACCAATAAAAGTAAAATAATTGAGACATCAGTAGGTTAAGTGTTTTTGAATATCCATATTGAATCAGGTGCCCCATATAATGCTCCATACAAAATACACCCTATATAATGCTCCATAAAGTTTGATGGGCCCCATAAGATGCTTCGTACAAAAATATGCCCCATATAATGCTGCACAAAGGTTGATTATGGCGCCATAAAATGCTCCATAGAAAATGTGCCCCATATAATGCTGCATACAGGTTGATTATGGGCCCCATAAGATGCGCAATAGAAACATTTGCCCCATTTAAAGCTGCATAAAGGTTGATTATGGCCCCATACGATGCTCCATAGAATATTATGCCCCATATGTTGCTGCTGCGATTTAAAGAAAAAAATGACATACTCACCTCTTGTCCTGAGCAGGTGGGGACACCAGCACTTGCGATATTCACCTGTCCCTGTTCCACCGCCACGTGCCGCTGTGTCTTCCAGCTCTCTGCAGTGACTGTTCAGGCAGAGGGTGCGCATTAACCACATCATCGCGCACTCTGACCTGGACGTCACAGCCAGAGGACGCGGAAGACGGAGCCCGGCGGTGGAACGGGGACAGGTGAATATCGCAATGCTCACCCTCCCTCGTCATACTCACACACCCGGCGTGGTCTCTGGCAGCTTCACCAATGCGATGGTCTCCGAGCGCCGGCAGCTCTTCCTGTGTTCAGCGGTCACTGGTACCACTCATTAAAGTAATGAACATGCTCTCCACCCCTATGGGAGTGGAGTCGCGTCCATATTCATTACTTTGATGAGCGGTACCATGTGACCGCTGAACACAGGAATTGCTGCCGGCACCCATTATATTGGAGAAGCTGCCAGGGACCGCGCTGGGAGGGTCAGTATGATGTGACAGCTGCTGCTCCCCTCCCCGCCGACCCCCTGGGACAATGACTCGCGTATAAGCAGAGAGGGGCACTTTCAGCCTAAAAAAAATGGGCTGAAAATCTCGGCTCATACGATATAGATATAGATAGATAGATAGATAGATAGATAGATAGATAGATAGATAGATAGATAGATAGATAGATAGATAGATAGATAGAAGGACACACAACTCCAATTTTAAAAAAATTGGGATGTGCTACAATGTGAGGATAACAATGCAATGATTTAGAAATCTATAGTCATATTGTATTCACAACAGAACGAAGAACACAGATCAGAAGGTGAACGTTAGACAATTTTCCATTTAATTTTAAAACAGTAACTCATTTAGAAATTGAAGTCGGCAACACATCTCAAAAGAGTTAAGACAGGGCCCTGTCTGCCGTTGTGTAGCATCCTTTTTTTATAAAAACATTTGTAAACCTCTGGAAAGCGAAGAGACCAGTTGCTAGAGTTTTGGAAGAAAATGTTGTTCATTGCTTGCTTGCTGTAAATTCTAGCTGTTCAACAGTCCCGGGTCTTTGCTGGATTTTTACATTTATAATGCGCCAAATGTTTTTTATTGGTGAAAAGTCTAAAATGCAGGCGGCCAGTTCATCAATCTTCTTCTATGAAGCCATGCTGTTGTGATGGGTGCAGTATGTGGTTTGGCTTTGTTTTAATGAAATATGCAAAGATTTCCTTAAAATAGATGTTGTTTGGATGGGAGCATATGTTGCTTTAAAACCTCCATAAAACACTTTGCACTGCTTGTGCCTTTCAAGATATGTAAGCTGCTCATGGCATAAGAAATAATTCAGCCCTGTACTATCAGAGGTGCAGGCTTTTGAACTGTAACCTGATAACAAGCTGGATGATCCCTTGTCTTAAAGCCCACAACACACAGTGTCTATGGTTTCCTCAAAGAATTTCTGTGCATTTTAAATGAGCTTTAGCCCAGAAAAGACAACAGTGTTTCTGGACTATGCTGATATATCACCTCTTATTTGCATGATAGAGTGGAGTGCATGGCGAACTGTGTTCACAGACAATGATTTCTGAAAGTATTGCTGCGCCAATGCATTGATTTTTTTATATTGGAAAAGTAACAAGAAAAACAGCACTCAACCGATCCTTGTTTCAAAATTTGGTTTTAATCCATAAAATTGGTTACATTGATATTTGCAGAGGTACAGGTGTCACTGGAGTTTTTTCATGAACAGCGAGACCTGCCGGACAACATCCGTTTCACGTCTTGCTGGCGCTTCTACGGGTCCATAGTTTTATGGACCCGTAGAAGCGCCAGCAAGGCGTGAAATGGCAGTAGTCCAGCAGGCCTCACTATTCATGAAAAAACATCCCTGACACCTGCACCTCTGCAAATATCAATGTAACCAATTTTATGGATTAACCCTTCACGACATTCGCCGTACTAGTACTGCTCTACGGGAACTGCACTTCCGCCCAGAGCAGTATTAGTACGGCGCCGCCATTTCCGGTCATCGAGCGGTGATCGGGTTCAGATTGCCGCTGTCCCTGCTGACAGCAGACCACCACTGCACGTCGCCCTGGGGGGGGGGGGGCTGCACTGCCCCCCCCCCCCCCCCCCACATTGGCGATCACTGTGATTGGCTGGTCAATTCTGTCCAGCCAATCACAGCAATGAGACAAAGTTAAAAAAATTAAAAAAGAACAACATGTGACACGCTGTCATCGGTGCTGTGTGATGTAGAACCAATCACAGCCGTCACAATGGGTGGGGTGATCACCACGTCATCTCTCCAGATTAACCCCTATGGCGCTGATTGGCTGAACAATAGCTTCTAGCCAATCAGCGACAAAATGTAAAGAAGCAATCACCGCCCTGCACGCCATCTTTCTCTCAGATTTGGCGTACAGAACAATTGTGAGACCCCCCTGTGTCACCTGAAAAGAGAATCCATTGGTGGCAGTGTGATCTCCCCCAGTGATCTCCAGCCTCCATCTTCAGCTTCTTGCTTGTGCTCTCAGCATGCTGTGTGCTGTGATTTGCCTGCTGTGTGACTCCCGTGATCACAGTAGAGCAGTAGCAGCACCTACCCCAGCCCTTTCCTAATCCCCCCTTCCCTGTTCCAGTACCACCCTCCCCCTTCCAATTGAATTTTTAGCGCTCTTCTTTTTGAGATTTTTTAGTGCGCGGCGTCCTGCGCAGTGCATTCGTGCTCTTCCTGTGTCCGCAGCTCTCTGATCAGTATCGCTGCTGATCAGGCTGTGCCACGGGAAGTTTTTTTTTTTTTAACTAGTTAGCATAGCGGACTTTGCAGACTAAGCGACGTCCGATTTTTTTTTTTTTTTTTAGAAAAAAATAATAGTAGTTAGTACAATGTAGTTCTAGACGTAGCGTAACCGACGTCAGTGTTTGATGACGTCCCCTTTCCTAGTCCCCATCTTCCCTCTAATTGAATTTTTAGCGCACTTTTTAGCGCTCATTTTCCCTGTGCGCGCCGTCCTGCGCAGAGCATTTATCGCTGTGATCAGAGACTGTGCCACAGAAATGTTTAAGCTAGTTCGCGTAGCGGACATCACAGTCTAAGCGTCGTCTGATTTTTTTTTTTTAGAAAAAAAATAGAATTAGACTTACCGGTAATTTGGTTTCTAGGAACCTTCCACGACAGCATAGGAGGATGTCTCCATTCCCTAATGGGGGACAGGAAGCACAAGAGGTTAAAAGGCCCCTCCTATTCGCCAGTGACTTATAACGGATACCATAGCACTAGCTACCTTAATGCTCCCAGGAATTATCCAAGGAAACAGAGGGAGGGAATTAGTGCTGTCGTGGAAGGTTCCTAGAAACCGAATTACCGGTAAGTCTAATTCTATTTTCTCTAGTCACCTTCCACGACAGCATAGGAGGAGTACCAACCAATTCTGCACTGGGGGGGGGATAATAGCCTGGAGAACTTTCCGGCCAAATACTAGATCCCTATTGGACAATAAGTCCAATCTGTAGTGTTTGGTGAAAGTATGACATGAAGATCATGTTGCAGGCCTGCAAATCTGCTTGGTGGATGCACCTGCTCTTTCTGCCCATGAGACTGAAGTAGATCTTGTAGAGTGGGCCTTGACCCCAATTGAAGGTGTCATGTTCTGGGCCAGATAGGTTTCATGTATGGCCCTCTTGATCCAATTGGAGATGGTACTTTTTGCCACCTTTTTCCTATTATTCTGTCCTGACAGATGGACGAACAAATTCTGATCAAGTCTCAAGGAACTGGTTTGTTCAAGGTAGTGCAAAATAGTACGCCTAACATCGAGAGTATAGAACTCTTCTTCTTTTGAATTTGCCGGATTCTGACATAAGGAAGGAAGGATAATGTCCTGAGATAGGTGGAAATCGGACACAATTTTAGGAAAAAAGATGGATCAAGACGGAGGACTGTAGAGTCATCTCTAATTATTAAATAAGGTTCTCTTATTGATAAGGCCTGTCATTCTCCTACACGCCTTGCTGTGGCTATGGCAACAAGGAAGGCAGCTTTGTATGATATGAGTTGAGGAGTACAGGAAGACAAGGGCTCGAACGGCGGGCGTGTGAGACCCCTGAGGACTAAATTTAAGTCCCATGAAAGTACAATAGTTTGTTTTCTGGGATGTGATCTGAGAACTGATGCCATGAATCTTTTGATTCAACGGTGATTGGCTAGGTCCCAGTCGAACACGGAGCTGAGAGCAGAGACCTGAACCTTCAGCATACTGGGTCTAAGGCCTAACTGTAGCCCCTGCTGAAGGAAGTCCAATATCTATGAAATATTTGGGTGAAATGGATCTGGACTGTTATGATACGGTGACCTTGGAGCAGCATGAAAACTTTCACTGGAGTAGGTGGTAACTATACTGACCGCAAACCTGATCTTAATAACGCAACTAGAAGTAGCCGTGGAGTGTACCTAACAATCCTAGACACCTCATCACAGCCGGAGGACTAAATAACCATAAAGATGGAAATAGGAATACTATCTTGCCTCAGAGCAGAACCCCAAAGGATAGACAGCCCCCTACAAATATTGGCGGTGAGTCAGAGAGGAAAAACATACACAGGCAGAAAAACAGGATTTAGCACACGAGGCCACTCTAGCTAAGATAGGACAGAGTTCTGGCCGGTCAGTATTAAAACCCTTCAAAAATATCCACAGCAGAATATACAAAAACTTCCTCCATCTAACTAAAGACGTAGGAGCGTAAATCTGCAACTCCAGCGAATCCTACATTCAGAGCAGGAATACAATAAAAAACAAGCACACAGCAGTGTGCCACAGAAAAATAAACAGACACTTATCTTTGCTGAAATAGCAGCCAAGCAGGAGAAGCCAGGCAGAGATCACTCATATCCCAAAAGACATTGACAACTGGAAAGGGCTAATGAATCCTGCACACCTAAATATCCCAGTCAGAAGTGCAATTAGCAGATACACCTGTCCAAGACTGCAGCCCAAAAACAACTGAATTACCATCTGCTACCACCAGAGGGAGCTCAAAAGCAGAATTCACAACAGTACCCCCCCCTTGAGGAGGGGTCACCGAACCCTCACCAGAGCCCCCAGGCCGATCAGGATGAGCCAGATGAAAAGCACAAACCAAATTAGCAGCATGGACATCAGAGGCAAAAACCCAAGAATTATCCTCCTGGCCATAACCCTTCCATTTGACCAGGTACTGAAGCTTCCGCCTCGAAAAACGGGAATCCAAAATCTTCTCAACAACATATTCCAACTCCCCAACAACCAACACAGGGGCTGGAGGATCCACAGAGGGAACAACGGGCTCCACATATTTCCGCAAAAAAGATCTATGGAAGACATTATGGACAGCAAAAGAGGACGGAAGCGCCAGTTGAAAAGACACAGGAATAATAATCTCAGAAATCCTATAAGGACCAATAAACCGAGGCTTAAACTTAGGAGAAGAAACCTTCATAGGAACATGACGGGAAGACATCCAGACCAGATCCCCAACCCGAAGCCGGGAACCAACACACCGACGACGATTAGCAAAACGTTGAGCCTCCTCTTGAGACAACATCAAATTGTCCACCACATGAGCCCAAATCTACTGCAACCTGTCCACCACAGAATCCAAACCAGGACAGTCAGAAGGCTCAACCTGCCCAGAAGAAAAACGAGGATGAAAACCAAAATTACAAAAGAAAGGCGAAACCATGGTAGCCGAACTAGCCCGATTATTAAGGGCAAACTCAGCCAATGGCAAGAAAGCCACCCAATCATCCTGATCAGCAGACACAAAGCATCTCAAATAAGTCTCCAAAGTCTGATTAGTTCGCTCGGTCTGGCCATTTGTCTGAGGATGAAATGCAGTAGAAAAAGACAAATCAATGCCCAGCCTAGCACAAAAGGCCCGCCAAAACCTAGAAACAAACTGGGAACCTCTGTCGGACACAATATTCTCCGGAATACCATGCAAACGAACCACATGCTGAAAAAACAACGGAACCAAATCTGAAGAGGAAGGCAATTTAGGCAAAGGCACCAAATGAACCATCTTAGAGAACCGGTCGCAAACAACCCAGATAACAGACATCTTCTGGGAGACCGGAAGATCAGAAATAAAATCCATCGAAATATGCGTCCAGGGCCTCTCAGGGACTGGCAATGGCAAAAGCAGCCCACTAGCACGGGAACAACAAGGCTTAGCCCGCGCACAAGTCCCACAGGACTGCACAAAAGAACGCACATCGAGCGACAAAGAAGGCCACCAAAAGGACCTACCAACCAAGTCTCTGGTACCAAAAATGCCAGGATGACCAGCCAACACGGAACAGTGAACCTCAGAAATCACTCTACTAGTCCATCTGTCAGGAACACAGTTTCCCCACAGGACAGCGGTCAGGTTTGTCAGCCTGATATTCCTGAAGAACCCGTCGTAAATCAGGGGAAATGGCAGAAAGGACCACCCCTTCTTTCAGAATACCGACCAGTTCTAAGACCTCAGGAGAATCAGGCAAAAAACTCCTAGAGAGAGCATCAGCCTTAATATTCTTAGAACCCGGAAGGTACGAGACCACGAAATCAAAACGGGAAAAAAACAAGGACCATCGAGCCTGTCTAGGATTCAGCCGTTTGGCAGACTCGGGGTAAATCAAATTCTTATGATCAGTCAAGACCACAATACGGTGCTTAGCTCCCTCAAGCCAATGTCGCCACTCCTCAAACGCCCACTTCATAGCCAACAACTCCCGATTGCCAACATCATAATTGCGTCCAGTAGGCGAAAACTTACGGGAAAAGAAGGCACACGGTTTCATTAAGGAACCAACAGGATCCCTCAGACAAAACGGCCCCTGCCCCAATCTCAGAAGCGTCAACCTCAACCTGAAACGGAAGAGAAACATCCGGTTGGCGCAACACCGGAGCAGAAGTAAATCGACGTTTAAGCTCCTGGAAGGCAGAGACAGCCGCAGAGGACCAATTCGCCACATCAGCGCCTTTCTTCGTCAAATCGGTCAAGGGTTTAACCACACTGGAAAAATTAGCAATGAAACGGCGATAAAAATTTGCAAAACCCAAAAATGTCTGAAGGCTCTTCACGGATGTGGGCTGAATCCAATCATAAATGGCCTGAACCTTAACCGGATCCATCTCTATAGATGAGGGAGAAAAAATAAAGCCCAAAAAAGAAACCTTCTGCACCCCAAAGAGACACTAAGGGTACCGTCACACAGTGGCATTTTGATCGCTACGACGGCACGATCCGTGACGCTCCAGCATCGTAACAATATCGCTCCAGCGTCGTAGACTGCTGTCACACTTTGCAATGTACAACGCTGGAGCGATAATTTCATGACGTATGTGCGATGTAGAAGCCATTGGTTACTATGCGCACATCGTATACAATATCGTGCACACCTTTGTTACACCATGCGATCATGCCACCACAGCGGGACACTAGACGACGAAAGAAAGTTTCAAACGATCTGCTACGACGTACGATTCTCAGCGGGGTCCCTGATCGCAGGAGCGTGTCAGACACAGAGATCGCTGGAACGTCACAAATCGTGCCGTCGTAGCGATCAAAATGCCACTGTGTGACGGTACCCTTAGACCCTTTCACAAACAAAGCATTGTCATGAAGGATCTGAAATACCATCCTGACCTGTTGCACATGAGACTCCCAATCATCGGAAAAAATCAAAATATCCAAATATACAATCAAGAACTTATCAAGATAAGTCCGGAAGATATCATGCATGAAGGACTGAAAAACAGATGGAGCATTAGAGAGTCCGAATGGCATCACAAGGTATTCAAAATGGCCTTCGGGCGTATTAAACGCAGTTTTCCATTCATCACCCTGCTTAATACGAACAAGATTATATGCCCCTCGAAGGTCAATCTTAGTAAAGCAACTAGCTCCCTTAATCCTAGCAAACAAATCGGAAAGCAAAGGTAAAGGGTATTGAAACTTGACCGTGATCTTATTCAAGAGGCGATAATCTATACAGGGTCTCAAGGAACCATCTTTTTTAGCAACAAAAAAAGAACCCCGCTCCCAACGGTGAAGAAGATGGCCGAATATGCCCTTTCTCCAAAGACTCCTTAATATAGCTCCGCATGGCGGTATGTTCAGGCACAGACAGGTTGAAAAGTCAACCCTTAGGAAACTTACAGCCTGGAATCAAGACAATAGCACAATTGCAGTCCCTGTGCGGTGGAAGGAAACTGGACTTGGGCTCATCGAATACATCCTGAAAATCAGACAAAAACTCTGGAATTTCAGAAGAGGAAGAAGAGGAGATTGACATCAAAGGAGCATCATTATGAACCCCCTGACAACCCCAACTAGTCACAGACATGGACTTCCAATCCAACACAGGATTATGTACCTGCAACCACGGAAAACCCAGCACGATAGCATCATGCAAATTATGCAACACCAGAAATCGACAATCTTCCTGATGGGCTGGCGCCATGCGCATGGTCACCTGTGTCCAAAACTGGGGCTTATTTTTAGCCAATGGTGTAGCATCAATGCCCTTTAAAGGAATAGGGTTCTGCAAAGGCTGCAAGGAAAAACCACAACGCCTGGCAAACCCAAAGTCCATTAAGTTCAAGGTGGCGCCTGAATCCACAAACGCCATGACAGAAAATGATGACAATGAGCAGATCAAGGACACAGATAACAGAAATTTAGGTTGTACAGTACTGATGGCAAATGAACTAGCGATCTTCTTTGTCCACTTAGGACAGACTGAAATGACATGAGAAGCATCGCCACAATAATAACACAACCCATTTTGACGTCTGAATCCTTGTCGTTCTGTTCTAGACAGAATCCTATCACACTGCATTGGCTCAGGAATCTGCTCTGAGGACAACGCCACAGCGCGCACAGTTCTGCGCTCCCGCAAGCGGCGGTTAATCTGAATGGCCAGAGACATAGAATCACTCAGACCAGAAGGCGTGGGAAACTCCAATATGACATTTTTAACGGATTCAGAAAGACCCTTTCTGAAAATTGCCGCCAAAGCATCATCATTGCATTTAGTCAACACAGACCATTTTCTGAATTTCTGACAGTACAATTCTGCTGCCTCTTGACCCTGAGACAGGGCCAAAAAGGTCTTCTCAACTTGATCCACAGAATTGGGTTCATCATATAATAATCCCAGAGCCTGAAAAAAGGAGTCTATATTAAGCAAAGCCGGATTCCCAGATTCCAGGGAAAATGCCCAATCCTGCGGGTCGCCACGCAGCAGGGAGATTATGATCTTTACCTGCTGAATGGAATCACCGGAGGATCGAGGTCTCAGAGCAAAAAACAATTTATAGTTGTTTTTAAAACTCAAAAATTTAGACCTGTCACCAGAAAACAAATCAGGAGTAGGAATCTTCGGTTCTAAGGCAGGAGTTTGAACAATATAATCAGAAATACCCTGTACCCTAGCAGCAAGCTGGTCTACACGAGAAGCTAATTCCTGAACATTCATGCTAGCACAACGCTTCTCAGTCACCCAGAGATTAAGAGGGAGGATAAGACAAAGTAGACTAAAGAAAAAAAAATGGCTCAAGACCTTTCTTCCCTTCTTCTGAGATGCATTTAACTCATTATGGGCCAGTTGTACTGTTATGATACGGTGACCTTGGAGCAGCATGAAAACTTTCACTGGAGTAGGTGCTAACTATACTGACCGCAAACCTGATCTTAATACCGCAACTAGAAGTAGCCGTGGAGCGTACCTAACAATCCTAGACACCTCGTCACAGCCGGAGGACTAAATACCCCTAAAGATGGAAATAGGAATACTATCTTGCCTCAGAGCAGAACCCCAAAGGATAGACAACCCCCCATAAATATTGGCGGTGAGTCAGATAGGAAAAACATACACAGGCAGAAAAACAGGATTTAGCACACGAGGCCACTCTAGCTAAGATAGGACAGAGTTCTGTGCGGTCAGTATTAAAACCCTTCAAAAATATCCACAGCAGAATATACAAAAACTTCCTCCATCTAACTAAAGACGTAGTAGCGTAAATCTGCAACTCCAGCGAATCCTACATTCAGAGCAGGAATACAATCAAAAACAGTGAAATATATCGTGGCACTGCTGTGTCGGTGCTCAAGATAGGTATCCCACACCAGTAAGCAGAATAAATAAATAACTTGGCACTCAACAGATAATTGGTGATGAAATTAAGTAAAATAGGTGTTTATTACTTGGATTGCAGTCCAGTAATAAACACCTATTTTACTTAATATCATCACCATTATCTGTTGAATGCCAAGTTATTTATTTATTCTACAATCAAAAACAAGCACACAGCAGTGTGCCACAGAAAAATAAACAGACACTTATCTTTGCTGAAATAGCAGCCAAGCAGGAGAAGCCAGGCAGAGATCACTCATATCCCAAAAGACATTGACAACTGGCAAGGGCTAATGAATCCTGCACACCTAAATATCCCAGTCAAAAGTGCAATTAGCAGATACACCTGTCCAAGACTGCAGCCCAGAAACAACTGAATTACCATCTGCTACCACCAGAGGGAGCTCAAAAGCAGAATTCACAACACTGGACTATTAGGTAGACAGAAGGAAGAAATTTTTTTCCACACTTTATTATAGATCGCATTAGTAACTGGTTTCCTGGATCTCTGTAAAGTGGCAATTACAGCATCTGAAAGCCCTCTAGTACTGAAGACCTGGGCCTCAGTATCCAGGCAGCTAGGTTCAACTTTTGTGGATTTTGATGTTGAAGGGGCCCCTGTAGAAGAAGGTCAGCTTCGAATGGCAGATGGACTGGTCCGTCTACCTGTAAGTCGATGATGAGGTTGAACCAGCTTCTCTTTGGCCATACCGGAGCCACTAGTATGGTTGGAACCTGATCCTCCCGATCTTCCAAAGGGTTTTTGCCAGTACTGGAATTGGCGGGAAAGCATAGGCCAATTGGAAACTCCATGGTTGGACAAAGGCATCCACTCCCCTGAAGTTGTCCCTGGGATTCAGGGAAAAAAAAGGCCTGGACCTGCGTGTTTTGGTCTGAAGTGAACAAATCGATTTCTGTTAAGCCCCATCTGTCTACCAGCATCTTGAAGACTCTCCTGTTTAGGCTCCATTCCCCCGGTTGAATGTCTCGGCGACTCAGCAAATCTGCCTGTAGGTTAGAAGACCCGTTTAAATGGACACCTGTTAGGGAGAGAAGGGGCTTTTCGGCCCAACAGAATATTCTGTTTGAGATGCCCCTTAGGCTGTTGAACTTTGAGCTCCCCTGATGTTTGAGGTGAGCAACTGTAGTCGTGTTGTCCGAGTAGATTTTCATATGATTTCCTGATATTAGGTCATCTGCAGCCAGAAGGGCTTCCTCCACTGCCTTCAGCTCCCTGAAGTTGGAGGACCTGGCACTTATCCTCTGATTCCAGTGTCCCTTGAAAGGAGTATGCGATATCATGGCCCCCCAGCCTCGCTTGCTGGCATCGGTTGTTGTCGTCACCAGAAGGGATTGTGACCAGCTCACACCGTTGCGAATATTCCTGGAGTTCAACCACCATGCCAGGGATGCTTTTACACGCCCCGGAGTGTGCATTCATTTGTGCAGAGAGCCAGGATTTCCATTCCCATTTGCGAGGATGTGCCCAGGACACTGATTGAATGCAGGTTTGTCATGGAGCCTAAAACCTACATGGCTTTTCGAAGGGTCGGGGACCTCTCTTCCCTGAAATTTGTAACTTTTTCCATTACAGCCCGTTGATGATCTTTCGAGAGAAAAGACTTTCTTCAGAGTCTAATAGAACCCCTAGAAACTTCCTTGTTTTGGAAGGCTGGAGCTGGGACTTCTTCAGATTTGGGAGCCACCCTAAGGTTCTGAGAATATCGAGAGTCCTTGAAACATGATCCCTGAGAGTCTGTGCTGAGAAGGCAATTATTAGCAGATCGTCCAAGTAAGGTACGATGCAGACTCCTTGTTTCTGGATATATGATACTGCCTCTGCCATTATCCTGGAGAAGACTCTCGGCGCTGAAGAAATGCCAAAAGGGAGCACGTTGAACTGGTAGTGTCTCACCTGCTGATCGTGCTGTATGGCAAACCTGAGATATTTTTTGTGCCGGGGGTGAATCGGCACATGGAAGTACGCATCTTTCAGGTCAATAGTTGCCATGAAGAAGTGCGGACCTATCAGGGGAATGGCAGATTTTACTGATTCCATTTTGAATCTGCGATAAAGAATGTGATCATTGAGGTCTTTTAGATTTATTATGACTTGTGCCTCCCGATGGTTTCTTCACCAGGAAGAGCCGAGAGTAATGGCCTGAACCCCATTCCTCAGGGGGGGGGGGGGGGGTACTGGGGAGATTGCATTTGATCTTAAGAGAACCCCGAGGCCTGATGTCATCATTGTAAGTGCCCCTGGGATGTCGGGGAGGTAACGAACTCTATAAGGAGGCCCTCTCGGATGACATTGAGGACCCACTGACAATTGGTAATGGCCCGCCAATGATGGAAGAATTTTGCGAGCCTCCCCCCACCGGGATGGAGTCATTGTTTGTGCTTCTGGGGAACGAGGATATTTTTCCCCTTCCCTTTAACATAGCTCCACCTCCCAGTTTTCCATTTACCATTGTCTGGGAGGTTTGTGACTGGGAGACACGAAAAAAAAACACTTCCTGGTAGGTTTTTGCTCAGGAAGAGCTTTTTTCCTATCCGTGGTCTTTTCCAGGATTTCGTCCAGAGTGGGAACAAAAACATAAATCGCCTTTAAAGGGGATTGAGCATAGTTTAAATTTTGAGGTGACATCTCCGCTCCCCATCTTGACCAAGAGAGCTCTTCTGGCAGAGTTGGCATGGACCAAGGATCTGGCAGCAATCCTAATTGACTCCATGGATGCGTCAGCTAGAAAGGCCTTTAAGAGAATGGGCAGAGTCCAGTAACTCCTCTCTCGAGGTACCCTGTGAAATATGCTGTTCCTGCTCATCCATCCATCTGAAGAGGACTATGGCAACACAGGTGGAGGCTATGTTAGTTTTTAACCCAGAGGTGGATGTTTCCCATGATTTCCTCAGCAATCTTTCTATTTTTCTGTCCATCGGATCCTTCAGCTGTGTGGAATCCTCAAAGGGGAGCAAATTTTTTTTCGCTACTCTCGCCACCTGAATGTCCACTTTAGGTACGTCCCATGTAGGGGAACCACCTTCTAAGGGAAACCTATGTTTCAGTTCTGAGGGGGTGGAAAGACGTTTCTCTGGGATCACCCACTCCTGAGATATTAGGTCCAGGGTCTAGTTTCCAAAATGGGGTCACTTGTGGGAGACTTCCACTGTTTAGGCACATCAGGGGCTCTTCGAATGCGACATGGCGTCCGCTCTCAATTCCAGCCAATTTTGCGTTCAAAAAGTCAAAAGTTGCTCCTTCCCTTCTGAGCCCGGCAGTGCGCCCAAACAGTGGTTTTCCCCCCACATATGAGGTAAATACGGCGTACTCACGAGAAATTGCACAACAATTTTAGTGGTCCATTTTCTCCTTTTACACTTGTGAAAATAAAAATAATCGCTGAAAAATATTTTTTGTGGAAAAAAAATTTATTTTTTTATTTTCACGACTCTTGAATGTGGTTTTGAGCACCTTGAGGGGTGCAGTTTTTAGAATGGTGTCACCTTTTGGCATATAGACCCCTCAAAGAGACTTCAAATATGATGTGGTCCCTAAAAAAATGGCTTGGTAAAATTTGTTGAAAAAAAAAAAATCTGAAATCGCTGGTCAACTTTTAACCTGTATAACAAAAAAACATTTTGGTTCCAAAATTGTGCTGATGTAAAGTGGACATGTGGGAAAGGTTCTTTATTTACTATTTTGTGCAATATGACTCTCTGATTTAACCCCTTTCTGACCTCGGATAGTACGTCCGAGGTCAGATCCCCTGCTTTGATGCGGGCTCCGCATATATTTCTACATTTATTCGCTTTTATTCAATCACCCTCATCCACTTTAACATCATCATACTTACACTCTAAGGCCGGTTTCACACGTCAGTGGCTCCGGTACGTGAGGTGACAGTTTCCTCACGTACCGGAGCCACTGACACACGTACTGTGCAGATGTCATTGATTTTTTGCGGACCGTGTCTCCGTGTGCCAAACACGGAGACATGTCAGTGTTCGTGGGAGCGCACGGATTACACGGACCCATTAAAGTCAATGGGTCCGTGTAAAACACGTACCACACACGGACGTTGTCCGTGTGCAGTCCGTGTGCCGTGCAGGAGACAGCGCTACATTAAGCGCTGTCCCCCCCACTGGTGCTGAAGCCGCCATTCATATCTTCCCTTCAGCAGCGTTTGCTGTACAGAAGATGTGAATAATAGTGTGTAAAATCCAGATCCCAAACCCCCTCCCACCCCCTGTGCACCCCCCCCTTTCCCCGCTGTGATTAAAATACTCACCCAGCTCCCTCGCTGCTTCCTGTCCTGGCCACACCTTGTACTGTATGAGCGGTCACGTGGGGCCGCTGATTTACAGTAATGAATATGCGGCTCCACCCCTATGGATCTGGATCTGGATTTTACACACTATTATTCATATCTTCTCTACAGCAAACGCTGCTGCAGGGAAGATATGAATGGGGCTTCAGCACGATGCAGGGGACAGCACTAAACTTTAGCGCTGTCTCCGGCACGGTGCGTGTGGTACCCAGTGGGCACACGGGCGGCACACGTGTGCCACACTGATGTGCCACAGAAACGCAGCGGCACACGGACACGGATAATTCTGGTACCGATTTTTCCGGTACTGGAATTATCTGGACGTGTGAGACTGGCCTAATGGGATTTATCCTACAACATCAAAGTCCGCGATGTTCTTTTCTCTTTACTCCGTAGCATTCCCCTTCAATCCCTTCACATTCATGCGGTGAGCGCTTCCCTCTGGCTCCCTGCCCGCTGCAGTTTCCTTGGCGACGCGTCTTCATTGCCGCTCGTACCTCCACCTCGCTCTGACGCGTCGAGCGGGGCGAAGGCTGGGCTTCATGTGACGCCGGCCCACGGTGACGGCAGGCGGGAGCGCCGCTGAAAGTGCTGCATATCAGCCACTGCCACCACTATATAAGCATGATTAATAGGCACATTCATACACACCTTCCCTCGAAAAAGCTAACGCGAAACGTGCATCGGGGTGTCAGCACCATCCTGAAGGTATAGTACCAACGAACTACCAATGACTTTTTTACTTATAACTTCCACTGTTATGAATTATTCCAGGTTTATTTTCTTCATCCTTAAGGATACGCATATTAGGTACCTTAATTTTCCACTTGGATACATGCACACTTGCACTTTCTTATAATCTGGACATGAATTAATTACTTACTCATTTTTGATTGGAGGCAGAGCATGATTCTTACTGAAGCAGGTTTTTGTTCATTGAAAGTTTTGACATAAAATGCCCTCCTTTTCATATAAGTAAAATTTTCAACATATTTTCCATTGTGGTTATGTTACTGTACTGTGGTATTATAGTTTTTTGGATGGTTGCTCTCATTGCACTGTTGTCCCTTTTAATTGGAGTTTAACAATTTTCTATTTTAACTATACAATCAATAAAATGTGTATATTTTTATGGCATCTAGCTTCCCTGTTGCTCTGTTTGATGTGTTGATTTCTTTTGGAAGCGCCAATTAGGCATTTTTCCTCATTTCTTTGATGATTAGATAAAAAATAACCTAGACATGTTTGTTGTCTATGAACTCGAAATGACCTGGACAATCAAAATGTTAGGTCAGTTTTAGCATTTAGTGAACCTAGCAAAAAAGCCAAACAAAAAACAAGTGTGGGATCGCACTTTTTTTGCAATTTCATTGCACTTGGAATTTTTTTCCCATTTTCTAGTACATGACATGCTAAAATGAATGATGTCGTTCAAAAGTAATAATAATAATCTTTATTTTTGTATAGCGCTAACATATTCCGCAGCGCTTTACACACATTATCATCACTGTCCCCGATTGGGCTCACAATCTAGAATTCCTATCAGTATGTCTTTGGAGTACAACTTGTCCTGCAAAAAATAAGCCCTCACATGGCCACATTGATGGAAAAATAAAAAAAAGTGATGGCTCTGGGAAGGAGGGGAGCGAAAAACGAAAACGCAAAACTGAAAAAAGCTGGGGTCATGAAGGGGTTAAGGGTAGGGTTGAGCGACCTTGACTTTTTTAGGGTCGAGCCGGGTTTCGCGAAACCCGACTATCTCAAAAGTCGAGTCGAGTGAAATCGGCCGATTATGGCGAAAAGTCGAGGATCGACCAAAACACGAAACCCAATGGGAATTTTTTTTTTTCTCTCTCTCTCCCGTCCCTGAACTGAAAAGCTGGTGTTACACAGTGCAAATCGCTACAGCGCACAAGCGACAACATGGCGATAGGCGTCCACGCCCCTAAGACCTATGTCATCACTCTGCCCACGCCCCTTCATTGGCTGAAAAAAATGGCGCCAAGCGCGTCATACGAAACGCGACTTTGGCGCGAAAGTCGCATACCGCATGGCCAACCCCACACAGGGATCGGGTCGGGTTTCATGAAACCCGACTTTGCCAAAAGTCGGCGACTTTTGAAAATGAACGATCCGTTTCGCTCAACCCTAGTTAAGGGCATAAAAATTAAAATTTGGAAAATTTCAGTTTTTTCTCACAAATAAATGCAATTCTTCTCGAAGAAATTTTACTGCTACCATAAAGTACAATATGTCACGAGAAAAGAATATCAGAATCACCGGGATCAGTTGAAGTGTTCCAGAGTTATTACGTCATAAAGGGACTGTGGTCAGAATTGTAAAAATTGGCCGGGTCAGAAAGGTGAAAACAGGCTGGGTCGCGAAGGGGTTAAAACCACATCTTGAAAGAGGGATCAGTTGAGTACTGTTTTTCTTGTTACTTTTGCCGATATATTATATGTTCTTTATGCATGCACCACCAAGAAGAGATCAGACGAGGCCATTTCTGGGGATTTGGGTTGAAATAACAGAAAAAAGTGACTTGGTGCCTGGAATAACCCTTCTTTTTTGGAAACAATGCATTGATTTGCATGACCAAATCATGCCTGTTTTTAACGCATAAAGTGTGCATCATTTTCGAGCATGCGTGCCTACTGGAGGTGAACATTCAGAAGGAGTAGACTGTGTCTGAGTGTCCGCCTTCAGTAGACGTATACACCTGAAAATGATGCGCAGCAGAGAGCACGTTCGCTCTGTTGGCACCATTATAGCCCCGTCGGCGCATACATCTGAATCCCGTTTTTTCGAGGGACGTCGGACATAAAACCCGAAGGGTCAACTGACTGGGTGCCTAATGCTATGTAAACGCATTCTCTAGCACACCTTCAACAGAAAGCACTTGAATGTTCCCTTAAAGATGACCGGACCGCTCTCCTGACATGTCTGTTTCAGTTAACAATAATAACCCCACCGATCAGTTGTTCCCAGTGCCGTCAGCCAACGAATATGATCAGATGCAGAGTGGAACTACAAAGCTTTGTCAGCTGCATAGTGACCATAGCCGGATAATGCACATCATCGGATACCTATTGATACGAATAGGCACCCTATGTGAAGTACCCAGCAGAGGTCACAATACAGTTGAAGGAACTCTGCTGGGCAGCTTCGCAATTGATCACATGCAGACTTTTTTCGACATTGGGAACAGCTGGTGTTCCACCCTCAGCTGATTAAATATTGATATCTATCCGAATGATACGCGATCAATATAAAAGTCCCAGACAACCCCTTGAACAACTTGTTGTCACAACTTACACTGTTCAATCAGTGGTAACATTGCCAAACAATGAAGGAACACATCTTTGGTGATATTGCGTCAATTTCAAAATCTAGGAGGAATAACAGCAATAGCTTGATGTAGAGTTCTGAGAAAAGATGCCCCAGAAATGTTGTTTTATGGTGAATATGAATATTAAAATACACATTAAGAGAGGTGTCAGGTTCTCTTCCAACCCAACCCATTCTAATGGAGAGTGACAATGTATGTGGAGCCCTCTATCCACCAACTATAAGACCTTCATTTTCAACATTCATGGAGCACCAACTTGTCAGCCCTACAATGATTATACTTCTGAGGCGGGGATCACACATACGCGAGATACTGCCGAGTCTCGCAGGTGAAAACCCAGCTCTGGCGCCGGCACTCCGGAGCGGAGCATGCAGCTGCACAGCAACATATGGAGCTGCATGCTCCGCTCTGGAGTGCCGGCGCCAGAGCTGAGTTTTCACCTGCGTGACTCAGCCGTATCTCGTGTATGTGTGATCCCGGCTTGACATGCAGAATTCACATTTTCATTCACAAAATCTGCTATTTCAAAGACCTTTTCTATGTTTGTCATGCTGCTAGCTCATGAATATCACAGTATTAGGCCGGCTTCACACTTGCGAGTTTTACGGACGTAAGAGCGCAGAAACTACGTCCGTAAGACTCGCAAAAAATACGGCACAATTATTCTCTATGCCCCTGCTCCTATCTGCCGTATTTTACTGATCAGTATTATACGGCTTTCTACGGCCGTACAAAATCGCAGCATGCTGCGTTTGTCACCGTACTGCGCAAGAAATACGCCAATGAAAGTCTATGGAAGCGTGAAAAATACGGATTTCACACGGACAAGCAGTGTGACTTGCGAGAAATACGCAGCGCTGTTAGAGAGAAAAGCCGGTAATTCAGTGCGGTGTACAGTAAAATCACACTGACAGCTTACAGTCCAATAGGTAGAATAAATGTGTACACATAGAATAGGTATATATATATATATATATATATATATATATATATATATATATATATATATATATATATATATGTCAGTGAGACACATATGTATATATATTAATATTTATTCCAGCGCTATACAGCTTGAAAGCCGGTAATTCAATTACCGGCTTTTTCTTTCTCCTTCCTAAAAGCCGACATGATTTGAGACATGGTTTACATACAGTAAACCATGTCTTCTCTCCATTTTTTTTGCAGATTCCACACTACTAATGTCAGTAGAGTGTATCTGCAAAATTTGGCCGTTCTAGCTCTTAAAATAAAGGGTTAAATGGCGGAAAAAATTGGCGTGGGCTCCCGCGCAATTTTCTCCGCCAGAGTAGTAAAGCCAGTGACTGAGGGCAGATATTAATAGCCTGGAGAGGGTCCATGGTTATTGGCCCCCCCTGGCTAAAAATATCTGCCCCCAGCCACCCCAGAAAAGGCACATCTGGAAGATGCGCCTATTCTGGCACTTGGCCACTCTCTTCCCATTCCCGTGTAGCGGTGGGATATGGGGTAATGAAGGGTTAATGCCACCTTGCTATTGTAAGGTGACATTAAGCCTAATTAATAATGGAGAGGCGTCAATTATGACACCTATCCATTATTAATCCAATTGAATGAAAGGGTTAAATAAAACACAAACACATTATTTAAAATTATTTTAATGAAATAAAAACAATGGTTGTTGGAGTATTTTATTCTACGCCCAATCCAATCACTGAAGACCCTCGTTCTGTGAAAGAAAAAACATAATAAACCAACAATATACTTACCCTCCGCAGATCTGTAACGTCCAACGATGTAAATCCTTCTGAAGGGGTTAAAACATTTTGCAGCAAGGAGCTTTGCTAATTCAGGCTGCTCCTCGCTGCAAAACCCCGGGGAATGAGTCTAAATATAGATCAATGAGCTATATTTAGCTTCATTTGCGGTGAGGCGCCCTCTGCTGGATGTTCATAGATCGTGGGAAATTTCCTAGAAAGCTCCCAGGCTGCGAGAAAACCACGCAGTACGGATGCCATACGGATTACATACGGAGGATGCCATGCGCAAAAAACGCTGACACACCCTGCCTACGGAGGAGCTACGGACCACTATTTTCGGGACATTTCAGCGTATTACGGCCGTAATATACGGACCGTATTTTCATACGCTGAGTGTGAAGCCGGCCTTAATCAAATCAATGTTTAAAAAAAAACTGTAATATGCTAGTAATATTAGTCAAGGGAATACAAGTCTTTTTCACACAATAAAGTCTAAACATGCAAAGCTGTTGTGAAACATTCCAAGGACAGTTTGGAAAAAAATCAAACAGAAGTTGTGAAAGTGAAGAACAACCAGAAAATACATAGGAAAAGACACAGCAAACAGGTGGGCATCCAAAATTGCTGCTAAACTATCTTCACTTGGTGAAAGATTGGACTATTATTCCTTAAACATGTATTCTGAACAATGTTTTAATTGCTAATTATATCTATTTTAATGAATGGAAGCTAAATATGGCTAAACAATGTAAACAAATTAATACAAAATGCACGAATTGCAAAAATATAGATCTGAAGATATATAAGTTTACACACTCAAAACAAAAAATAAATACATTTAAAAATATGAGGTATAGTTTTATGGCACCCATAAAAGACTCAATATGACCTTAATTGTATTCAGATCTCCTCAAAATATAAAGTGCATGAAGACCTTAGATGCCCTTTCCAAACTTAGAAACTGAAAAAGCATTCTGCATGGCTATCTGGAGAATCATTGTCTATACAGTGAAACATTTAAACATAGTCCTGATATGTTTTCTTCTACACAATTGGAAGATATAGAATCTACTATATAATTGTCTAAGGGTCACTTCCGTCTTTCTGTCTGTCTGTCTGTTACGGATATTCATTGGTCGTGGCCTCTGTCTGTCATGGAAATCCAAGTCGCTGATTGTTTTGCCGCGACCAATCAGCGACGGGCACAGTCCGGAAGAAAATGGCCGCTCCTTCCTCCCCGCAGTCAGTGCCCGGCGCCCGCATACTCCCCTCCGTTCAGCGCTCACACAGGGTTAATGGCAGCGTTGACCGCGGTGTAACGCACTCGGTTAACGCTGCTATTAACCCTGTGTGACCAACTTTTTACTATTAATGCTGCCTATGCAGCATGAGTAGTAAAAAGATCTAATGTTAAAAATAATTGATTAAATCAAAAATAGTTATATACTCACCCTCCGGATCAGGAACTGGCCTTTCCCGCTCCTCGCGATGCCCCGGTGACCGCTCCATGCATTGCGGTCTCGCGAGATGATGACGTGCGGTCTCGCGAGACTGCTACCTCATCATCTCGCGAGACAGCAATGCACTCTTCAGACCGGAGCGCGCCAGGAGCGTCAGTAACCGCTTCGATCCGGGGGCCAACAGAGGGCGAGCATATCACTATTTTTTATTTTTATTTATTTATTTTTTTTAAACAGGGATATGATGCCCACATTGCTATAGACTGCGTGGGCTGTGCATGCAATATACTACGTGGGCTGCGCAATATACTACGTGGGCTGCGCAATATGCTACGTGGGCTGCGCAATATGCTACGTGGGCTGCGCAATATGCTACGTGGGCTGCGCAATATGCTACGTGGGCTGCGCAATGTGCTACGTGGGCTGCGCAATGTGCTACGTGGGCTGCGCAATGTGCTACGTGGCTGCGCAATGTACTACGTGGGCTGCGCAATGTACTACGTGGACTGCGCAATACACTACGCATACATATTCTAGAATACCCGATGCGTCAGAGAATCGGGCTACCATCTAGTTCAACTAATAAACATTACATGGTGAACACTAGGAAAAGCCTTGCTACTTGAAGCAAGCTTTTAAAGCCTCAACCCCCCACAGATTAATTACAAGCCATGATAGCTTTAAAGGTAAAAGGATAATTAATATTTATACAAATTTCAGGGAAAAGCAGATTTCATTTTCTGCCAAATTAACATTAAGCTCAAGCATATAGAAAATATCAAACGATATGTGCAGACTGGAACATCTAATTTTGTTCCAATTATGTTGTTAAATAATAAGGCTATGTGCACACATAGGAAGGGTCCTTGCGGGTTCTCCCGCAGCGGATTTGATAAATCTGCAGGGCAAAACCGCTGCGGTTATCCCTGCAGATTTATCACGGTTTGTCTTGCGGTTTCCACTGCGGGTTTTACTCCTGTATTTGTTTTACTATTGATGCTGCATATGCAGCATCAATAGTAATGTTAAAAATAATTTTAAAAAATGGTTATACTCACCCTCTGACGTCCCGATCTCCTCAGGGCTGCACGCGGCGGTCCGGTTCCAAAGATGCTATGCGAGAAGGACCTTCGTGACGTCACGGTCATGTGACCGCGATGTCATCGCAGGCCCTGCTCGCATAGCAACCCTGAGACCGGACGGCCGCGTGCGGCTCTGAGAGGTGAGGATATCATTATTTTTTATTTTAATTTTTTTTTTTTTTTTCACAAATTTGGTTCCCAGGGCCTGGAGGAGAGTCTCCTCTCCTCCACCCCGGGTAACAACCGCACATTATCCACTTACTTCCCGCATGGTGGGCATAGCTGCGATTCTGCACAAAAGAAGTGACATGCTGCGGATTGTAAACGGCTACGTTTCTGCGCGTTTTTTCCCGCAGCATGTGCACAGCGGTTTGCGGTTTCCCATAGGTTTACATGTTTACTGTAAACGCAATGGAAACTGCTGCGGACCTGCAGCATCAAAATCGCTGCGGTTCCGCGGTAAAAACCGCAACGTGTGCACATAGCCTTAAGGAAGCAGCTGACTTTGCAACATGACAACTTTGTGGGTGTTCGTTGTTATGAATGACCCTTAGAATGTCTAGTTTTGCTATTTTAGTAGCATTGGTGTAAATAATCACACTGAATGATCAGCTAAAATTACATATGCGCCTCATGTTGGAGAAAAAAAAAAAATCTGTACAATCACAACTGTACAGACAAAAAAAAACAAGCAACCACCTTATGGTATGGAAGTTATTACACTGATACCTCTGCACTGTAATAAGTGTGTGTGTGTGTGTGTGTGTGTGTGTGTGTGTGTGTGTGTGTGTGTGTGTGTGTGTGTGTGTGTGTGTGTGTATATAATGCTTCTGTTTTAAAGAACTGATTGTTGTAGATTTTGGACAGCTTCTCAGCAATCCTATAGTACAAGCATACATTCATGGAAGTTTCTGTGGAAGCATGTGCTGATAAGCTCACCTTTTGTGCTGATTTTGAAGGACCTTTGTTTTTGCTCCCTTTAGGTCTTCCTCTGGGTCTTTTGGGTGAGGGTTCCCCAGCTGCTGGCTCCTGAATGCAGAAATAAACTTGATATACTGGAAGGAATGTAACATGGGAAATTATAGTGCACTCTCTAAAGGCATTTAAACCTTTTTCTGCCATGATATACTGAACTATTAAAACCTTAGAGGGAAACATATGTAACTAATGTACAAATACATTGATTTGCAGGAAAAGAAAACATTTACACACTGAGATAGGCAGTAAAAATAAAGTTGTGTACTTAAGGACTGTAATATTTCCTAATGAATTGCATACAGCTTATCATTGCACAGATACAGCAGAAAAAAAAATGTGATCTAATGTTGTGCAGTTGAGACCAACACACCAAATATACGGTAAGTTATATATAAATCTACTATATAATTGTCTAAGGGTCACTTCCGTCTGTCTTTCTGTCACTGATATTCATTGGTCGCGGCCTCTGTCTGTCATGGAAATCCAAGTCGCTGATTGTTTTGCCGCGACCAATCAGCGACAGGCACAGTCCGGCGGAAAAATGGCCGCTCCTTCCTCCCCGCAGTCAGTGCCCGCTCCATACTCCCCTCCAGTCAGCCCTCACACAGGGTTAATGCCAGCGTTAATGGACCGCGGTGTAACGCACTCCATTAACGCAGCTATTAACCCTGTGTGACCAACTTTTCACTATTGATGATGTGTATGCAGCATCAATGGTAAAAAGATCTAATGTTACAAATAATAATAATAATAAAAAAAAAAAGTTATTCTCACCCTCCGCCGTCGCGTCCTCTCCTCGGCAGTGCAAGCGGCAGGTTCCAGGGCCAAGGATAGTATGCGAGAAAGACCTTCCATGACGTCACGGTCATGTGTCCGCGACGTCATCACAGGTCCTGCGCTCATCCAACCCTGGGACCGGAAGCTGCCACGTGCACCGCACACAAGCGACAGGACTACAAGGGCTCCCTCGGAAGGTGGGTATATGTTTATTTTGTATTTTAACTCTTTTTTAACCTGTTATATACGTGTCTGGGCAATATACTACGTGGCTGGGCAATATATTACGTGGACAGGCATATTCTAGAATACCCGATGCGTTAGAATCGGGCCACCATCTAGTATATACATAAGTGAATGTATGTAAACAAAGCCCTTGTTTTGGTCAGATCATCATATTCCCCTCACTCTGCAAACAGCATCATGTGACCTGATTACAGCATAGTATCATCAACCAGATGACTACAATGTTATTTTCATGGTCCTTCTGGAGACTTCCTGAACCCTAGAGCTGAAACCTCTGGTGTTCTATTCTCTCCTTACATGTGAACATTCATATACAGCAATGACAAGACAGTACCAGGAGGACACCACCAGTGTCTAAATCTGCTTTCCCTGCCTATAAAACCAAATACTACCAGTGGTGAAACATTCAGTAGTCTCTATAAATACCCTTTGAACGAAAGCATGCTTGGTATCCAGAAAAATATATCTATTATTTGTAAGCTTGCTAAATTCATTGGAATTCCCACAGGTTCTGAACAAACACCTGGCTACTATAGGGTAATGTATGTATTCTTGTACTATACAGTGCCTCTGTGAAGCAGATATCTCCATACATTCTTGTATTGTATGATACGGTGCCTGTGTGAAGCAGATATATACATGTATTCTGTGTGAGGGAGATACACATGTATTCTTGTATTATAGTGTGACTGAGGGAGATACACATGTATTCTTGTATTGTGACTGAGGGAGATACACATGTATTCTTGTATTGTGACTGAGGAAGATACACATGTATTCTTGTATTATGACTGAGAGAGATACACATGTATTCTTGTATTATAGTGTGACTAAGGAAGATACATGTATTCTTGTATTGTGACTGAGGAAGATACACATGTATTCTTGTATAATCACTGAGGGAGATACACATGTATTCTTGTATTGTGACTGAGGAAGATACACATGTATTCTTGTATTGTGACTGAGGGAGATACACATGTATTCTTGTATTGTGACTGAGGGAGATACACATGTATTCTTGTATTGTGACTGAGGGAGATACACATGTATTCTTGTATAATCACTGAGATACACATGTATTCTTGTATAATCACTGAGGGAGATACACATGTATTCTTGTATTGTGACTGAGGGAGATACACATGTATTCTTGTATTGTGACTGAGGGAGATACACATGTATTCTTGTATTGTGACTGAGGGAGATACACATGTATTCTTGTATTGTGACTGAGATACACATGTATTCTTGTATAATCACTGAGGGAGATACACATGTATTCTTGTATAGTGACTGAGGGAGATAAATAGTATTCTTGTATAATGACTGAGGGAGATACATAGTATTCTTGTATAATGACTGAAGGAGATACACATGTGTTCTTGTATTATATAGTGACTGAGGGAGATACATAGTATTCTTGTATAATGACTGAAGGAGATACACATGTGTTCTTGTATTATATAGTGACTGAGGGAGATACATAGTATTCTTGTATAATGACTGAGGGAGATACACATGTATCTCACATGGGTTGTTGCATTGTACAGTGCCCGTGTGCGGCATATATACGTTCTTGCAATGTATGGTGCCCGTGTGCGGCATATATAAATTCTTGTACTGTATGGTGCCCATCTGAGGCATATATATATATATATATATATATATATATATATATATATATATATCCTTGTACTGTATGGTGCCCGTCTGAGGCATATATATATCCTTGTACTGTATGGTACCTGTGTGAGGCATATATATATATATATATATCCTTGTACTGTATGGTGCCTGTGTGAGGCATATATATATATATCCTTGTACTGTATGGTGCCTGTGTGAGGCATATATATATATATATCCTTGTACTGTATGGTGCCTGTGTGAGGCATATATATATATATCCTTGTACTGTATGGTACCTGTGTGAGGCATATATATATATATCCTTGTACTGTATGGTGCCTGTGTGAGGCATATATATATATATCCTTGTACTGTATGGTGCCTGTGTGAGGCATATATATATATATCCTTGTACTGTATGGTGCCTGTGTGAGGCATATATATATATATATCCTTGTACTGTATGGTGCCTGTGTGAGGCATATATATATATATCCTTGTACTGTATGGTACCTGTGTGAGGCATATATATATATATCCTTGTACTGTATGGTGCCTGTGTGAGGCATATATATATATATCCTTGTACTGTATGGTGCCTGTGTGAGGCATATATACATATATCCTTGTACTGTATGGTGCCTGTGTGAGGCATATATATATATCCTTGTACTGTATGGTGCCCATGTGAGGCATATATATATATATAATAATAATAATAATTTTTATTTATATAGCGCCAACATATAAATAAAATATATATTCTATTCTATATATATGTATATTCTTGTACTGTATGGTGCCCATGTGGGGAATGTATACATTCTTGCACTGTATGGTGCCCGCGTGAGGTATGTATGTATATATATATATATATATATATATATATATATATATATATATAGATACCTTTGGTGCAGCCAGCTTGCCATGGAAGTCCTATTGAAGAGGTCAGCAGACCTCAAGAGGACAGAGAACAGTTCCCCTTCCCCCAAGTCACGGTGAGGAGCTGGCACAGGGAGACCCCCATGGTGGACTTGTATGAATGAGTTCTGCTTCTCGCCCGCAGTGCACCATTAATTGTGTGAGGTGAGGTAAAGTGTGCGCCCTGTGCGGTGCGGCCAGGCAGTGTGCGCCTTGTGTGGTAGTGTGCGCCCTGTGAGGTGCAGGGTGAGGTAAGGATGCAGTACTGACTTTTTGCGGTTTCCGAGGTCTTCCCCTCGCTCTCTTCGGTGATTCTGATGAGGGGGATGCAGGATGCTCCACAGATGTGGACTGGCGGCCACTTTCCTTTGAACTCATGGTAGCTGCTCTCCCCCGACGATGATCTGCTGCACCTCCAGGGATCCACGCGAGGAGCCGCCGCCGCACCGGACGTCCTGCTGCTGCCACCAGTCACTGAGAGGAGGAGAGCGCGGCGATGAGTCTCCTGAGGTCCCGAGCACAGGGCTTCCCTACACACTGCTGGCAGACAGGGGATGATAGGAGATGTGTGATGTGAGGGGACAATGGAGGTCACAGGGCAGCGGAGGTAACGACTAGTGAGCGCTGACACCACTCTGCTGCATGGCTCTGGCCACATAGAAGTATTGCTGAACGGCCACACGTGTGTGTGATTTGGGGGGTAAGGGAGGGCTTGTGTGTTTGTGTGAGTGGGGCATGTGATACAAGGCCGGCCCACGGATTATAGTGGGATGGGTAAAAAAAACACCTTTACCCGTGGGTGGAAAAAATAGGAGGAGGCAAAGCGGAGAAGGAGGCAGCGAGTGGAGGCTGGATGCCGGCCAGATATAACACAAGTACACAGCAGCGCTGCTGGTGAGGAAACACGGGGCTACCTCATGTGGCTGCATGGCTACAAGCCCTGAGTGGCCCCGCTCCAAGCCAGGGAATCCCTCCTGAGGAGGCGGCGACAACAGAGCCAGCATGTGTGATATCGGGACATACTGGCTGTATACAGCACGTCTACAACTAGAGAGCAGCACTGCATGTGTGATATCGGGACATACTGGCTGTATACAGCACGTCTACAACTAGAGAGCAGCGCTGCATGTGTGATATCGGGACATACTGGCTGTATACAGCACGTCTACAACTAGAGAGCAGCTCTGCATGTGTGATATCGGGACATACTGGCTGTATACAGCACGTCTACAACTAGAGAGCAGCACTGCATGTGTGATATCGGGACATACTGGCTGTATACAGCACGTCTACAACTAGAGAGCAGCTCTGCATGTGTGATATCGGGACATACTGGCTGTATACAGCACGTCTACAACTAGAGAGCAGCACTGCATGTGTGATATCGGGACATACTGGCTGTATACAGCACGTCTACAACTAGAGAGCAGCACTGCATGTGTGATATCAGGACATACTGGCTGTATACAGCACGTCTACAACTAGAGAGCAGCACTGCATGTGTGATATCGGGACATACTGGCTGTATACAGCACGTCTACAACTAGAGAGCAGCACTGCATGTGTGATATCGGGACATATACTGGCTGTATACAGCACGTCTATAACTAGAGAGCAGCGCTGCATGTGTGATATCAGGACATACTGGCTGTATACAGCACATCTATAACTAGAGAGCAGCACTGCATGTGTGATATCAGGACATACTGGCTGTATACAGCACATCTATAACTAGAGAGCAGCTCTGCATGTGTGATATCAGGACATACTGGCTGTATACAGCACGTCTACAACTAGAGAGCAGCTCTGCATGTGTGATATCAGGACATATACTGGCTGTATACAGCACGTCTATAACTAGAGAGCAGCACTGCATGTGTGATATCGGGACATATACTGGCTGTATACAGCACGTCTACAACTAGAGAGCAGCTCTGCATGTGTGATATCAGGACATACTGGCTGTATACAGCACATCTATAACTAGAGCACAGCGCTGCATGTGTGATATCAGGACATACTGACTGTATACAGCACGTCTATAACTAGAGAGCAGCTCTGCATGTGTGATATCAGGACATACTGGCTGTATACAGCACGTCTACAACTAGAGAGCAGCTCTGCATGTGTGATATCAGGACATACTGGCTGTATACAGCACATCTATAACTAGAGCACAGCGCTGCATGTGTGATATCAGGACATACTGACTGTATACAGCACGTCTACAACTAGAGAGCAGCACTGCATGTGTGATATCGGGACATACTGGCTGTATACAGCACGTCTACAACTAGAGAGCAGCACTGCATGTGTGATATCGGGACATACTGGCTGTATACAGCACGTCTACAACTAGAGAGCAGCTCTGCATGTGTGATATCAGGACATACTGGCTGTATACAGCACATCTATAACTAGAGCACAGCGCTGCATGTGTGATATCAGGACATACTGACTGTATACAGCACGTCTATAACTAGAGAGCAGCTCTGCATGTGTGATATCAGGACATACTGGCTGTATACAGCACGTCTACAACTAGAGAGCAGCTCTGCATGTGTGATATCAGGACATACTGGCTGTATACAGCACATCTATAACTAGAGCACAGCGCTGCATGTGTGATATCAGGACATACTGACTGTATACAGCACGTCTATAACTAGAGAGCAGCTCTGCATGTGTGATATCAGGACATACTGGCTGTATACAGCACGTCTATAACTAGAGAGCAGCTCTGCATGTGTGATATCAGGACATACTGGCTGTATACAGCACGTCTACAACTAGAGAGCAGCACTGCATGTGTGATATCGGGACATACTGGCTGTATACAGCACGTCTACAACTAGAGAGCAGCGCTGCATGTGTGATATCGGGACATACTGGCTGTATACAGCACGTCTACAACTAGAGAGCAGCTCTGCATGTGTGATATCGGGACATACTGGCTGTATACAGCACGTCTACAACTAGAGAGCAGCACTGCATGTGTGATATCGGGACATACTGGCTGTATACAGCACGTCTACAACTAGAGAGCAGCTCTGCATGTGTGATATCGGGACATACTGGCTGTATACAGCACGTCTACAACTAGAGAGCAGCACTGCATGTGTGATATCGGGACATACTGGCTGTATACAGCACGTCTACAACTAGAGAGCAGCACTGCATGTGTGATATCAGGACATACTGGCTGTATACAGCACGTCTACAACTAGAGAGCAGCACTGCATGTGTGATATCGGGACATACTGGCTGTATACAGCACGTCTACAACTAGAGAGCAGCACTGCATGTGTGATATCGGGACATATACTGGCTGTATACAGCACGTCTATAACTAGAGAGCAGCGCTGCATGTGTGATATCAGGACATACTGGCTGTATACAGCACATCTATAACTAGAGAGCAGCACTGCATGTGTGATATCAGGACATACTGGCTGTATACAGCACATCTATAACTAGAGAGCAGCTCTGCATGTGTGATATCAGGACATACTGGCTGTATACAGCACGTCTACAACTAGAGAGCAGCTCTGCATGTGTGATATCAGGACATATACTGGCTGTATACAGCACGTCTATAACTAGAGAGCAGCACTGCATGTGTGATATCGGGACATATACTGGCTGTATACAGCACGTCTACAACTAGAGAGCAGCTCTGCATGTGTGATATCAGGACATACTGGCTGTATACAGCACATCTATAACTAGAGCACAGCGCTGCATGTGTGATATCAGGACATACTGACTGTATACAGCACGTCTATAACTAGAGAGCAGCTCTGCATGTGTGATATCAGGACATACTGGCTGTATACAGCACGTCTACAACTAGAGAGCAGCTCTGCATGTGTGATATCAGGACATACTGGCTGTATACAGCACATCTATAACTAGAGCACAGCGCTGCATGTGTGATATCAGGACATACTGACTGTATACAGCACGTCTACAACTAGAGAGCAGCACTGCATGTGTGATATCGGGACATACTGGCTGTATACAGCACGTCTACAACTAGAGAGCAGCACTGCATGTGTGATATCGGGACATACTGGCTGTATACAGCACGTCTACAACTAGAGAGCAGCTCTGCATGTGTGATATCAGGACATACTGGCTGTATACAGCACATCTATAACTAGAGCACAGCGCTGCATGTGTGATATCAGGACATACTGACTGTATACAGCACGTCTATAACTAGAGAGCAGCTCTGCATGTGTGATATCAGGACATACTGGCTGTATACAGCACGTCTACAACTAGAGAGCAGCTCTGCATGTGTGATATCAGGACATACTGGCTGTATACAGCACATCTATAACTAGAGCACAGCGCTGCATGTGTGATATCAGGACATACTGACTGTATACAGCACGTCTATAACTAGAGAGCAGCTCTGCATGTGTGATATCAGGACATACTGGCTGTATACAGCACGTCTACAACTAGAGAGCAGCTCTGCATGTGTGATATCAGGACATACTGGCTGTATACAGCACGTCTACAACTAGAGAGCAGCACTGCATGTGTGATATCAGGACATACTGGCTGTATACAGCACGTCTACAACTAGAGAGCAGCACTGCATGTGTGATATCGGGACATACTGGCTGTATACAGCACGTCTATAACTAGAGAGCAGCACTGCATGTGTGATATCAGGACATATACTGGCTGTATACAGCACGTCTACAACTAGAGAGCAGCACTGCATGTGTGATATCAGGACATACTGGCTGTATACAGCACGTCTACAACTAGAGAGCAGCTCTGCATGTGTGATATCAGGACATATACTGGCTGTATACAGCACATCTATAACTAGAGAGCAGCGCTGCATGTGTGATATCAGGACATATACTGGCTGTATACAGCACATCTATAACTAGAGCACAGCGCTGCATGTGTGATATCAGGACATATACTGGCTGTATACAGCACGTCTACAACTAGAGAGCAGCTCTGCATGTGTGATATCAGGACATATACTGGCTGTATACAGCACGTCTACAACTAGAGAGCAGCACTGCATGTGTGATATCAGGACATATACTGGCTGTATACAGCACGTCTACAACTAGAGAGCAGCGCTGCATGTGTGATATCAGGACATATACTGGCTGTATACAGCACGTCTACAACTAGAGAGCAGCGCTGCATGTGTGATATCAGGACATATACTGGCTGTATACAGCACATCTATAACTAGAGCACAGCGCTGCATGTGTGATATCAGGACATACTGACTGTATACAGCACGTCTACAACTAGAGAGCAGCACGGCATGTGTGATATCAGGACATACTGGCTGTATACAGCACGTCTACAACTAGAGAGCAGCTCTGCATGTGTGATATCAGGACATATACTGGCTGTATACAGCACATCTATAACTAGAGCACAGCGCTGCATGTGTGATATCAGGACATACTGACTGTATACAGCACGTCTACAACTAGAGAGCAGCACGGCATGTGTGATATCGGGACATACTGGCTGTATACAGCACGTCTACAACTAGAGAGCAGCTCTGCATGTGTGATATCAGGACATATACTGGCTGTATACAGCACGTCTACAACTAGAGAGCAGCACTGCATGTGTGATATCAGGACATATACTGGCTGTATACAGCACGTCTACAACTAGAGAGCAGCGCTGCATGTGTGATATCAGGACATATACTGGCTGTATACAGCACGTCTACAACTAGAGAGCAGCGCTGCATGTGTGATATCAGGACATATACTGGCTGTATACAGCACATCTATAACTAGAGCACAGCGCTGCATGTGTGATATCAGGACATATACTGGCTGTATACAGCACGTCTACAACTAGAGAGCAGCTCTGCATGTGTGATATCGGGACATATACTGGCTGTATACAGCACGTCTACAACTAGAGAGCAGCGCTGCATGTGTGATATCAGGACATATACTGGCTGTATACAGCACATCTATAACTAGAGCACAGCGCTGCATGTGTGATATCAGGACATATACTGGCTGTATACAGCACATCTATAACTAGAGCACAGCGCTGCATGTGTGATATCAGGACATATACTGGCTGTATACAGCACGTCTACAACTAGAGAGCAGCACTGCATGTGTGATATCAGGACATATACTGGCTGTATACAGCACGTCTACAACTAGAGAGCAGCGCTGCATGTGTGATATCAGGACATATACTGGCTGTATACAGCACGTCTACAACTAGAGAGCAGCGCTGCATGTGTGATATCAGGACATATACTGGCTGTATACAGCACATCTATAACTAGAGCACAGCGCTGCATGTGTGATATCAGGACATATACTGGCTGTATACAGCACGTCTACAACTAGAGAGCAGCTCTGCATGTGTGATATCGGGACATATACTGGCTGTATACAGCACGTCTATAACTAGAGAGCAGCACTGCATGTGTGATATCAGGACATACTGGCTGTATACAGCACGTCTACAACTAGAGAGCAGCGCTGCATGTGTGATATCGGGACATATACTGGCTGTATACAGCACGTCTACAACTAGAGAGCAGCTCTGCATGTGTGATATCAGGACATACTGGCTGTATACAGCACGTCTACAACTAGAGAGCAGCACTGCATGTGTGATATCGGGACATATACTGGCTGTATACAGCACGTCTACAACTAGAGAGCAGCTCTGCATGTGTGATATCAGGACATACTGACTGTATACAGCACGTCTACAACTAGAGAGCAGCTCTGCATGTGTGATATCAGGACATATACTGGCTGTATACAGCACGTCTACAACTAGAGAGCAGCGCTGCATGTGTGATATCGGGACATATACTGGCTGTATACAGCACGTCTACAACTAGAGAGCAGCTCTGCATGTGTGATATCAGGACATACTGACTGTATACAGCACGTCTACAACTAGAGAGCAGCGCTGCATGTGTGATATCAGGACATATACTGGCTGTATACAGCACGTCTATAACTAGAGAGCAGCACTGCATGTGTGATATCGGGACATATACTGGCTGTATACAGCACGTCTACAACTAGAGAGCAGCGCTGCATGTGTGATATCGGGACATATACTGGCTGTATACAGCACGTCTACAACTAGAGAGCAGCTCTGCATGTGTGATATCAGGACATACTGGCTGTATACAGCACGTCTACAACTAGAGAGCAGCACTGCATGTGTGATATCAGGACATACTGGCTGTATACAGCACGTCTACAACTAGAGAGCAGCACTACATGTGTGATATCAGGACATATACTGGCTGTATACAGCACGTCTACAACTAGAGAGCAGCTCTGCATGTGTGATATCAGGACATACTGGCTGTATACAGCACGTCTACAACTAGAGAGCAGCACTGCATGTGTGATATCAGGACATACTGGCTGTATACAGCACGTCTACAACTAGAGAGCAGCACTGCATGTGTGATATCGGGACATACTGGCTGTATACAGCACGTCTACAACTAGAGAGCAGCACTGCATGTGTGATATCGGGATATACTGGCTGTATACAGCACGTCTACAACTAGAGAGCAGCACTGCATGTGTGATATCGGGACATATACTGGCTGTATACAGCACGTCTACAACTAGAGAGCAGCGCTGCATGTGTGATATCGGGACATATACTGGCTGTATACAGCACGTCTATAACTAGAGAGCAGCACTGCATGTGTGATATCAGGACATACTGGCTGTATACAGCACGTCTACAACTAGAGAGCAGCGCTGCATGTGTGATATCGGGACATATACTGGCTGTATACAGCACGTCTACAACTAGAGAGCAGCTCTGCATGTGTGATATCAGGACATACTGACTGTATACAGCACGTCTACAACTAGAGAGCAGCTCTGCATGTGTGATATCAGGACATATACTGGCTGTATACAGCACGTCTATAACTAGAGCACAGCGCTGCATGTGTGATATCAGGACATATACTGGCTGTATACAGCACGTCTATAACTAGAGAGCAGCACTGCATGTGTGATATCGGGACATATACTGGCTGTATACAGCACGTCTACAACTAGAGAGCAGCGCTGCATGTGTGATATCGGGACATATACTGGCTGTATACAGCACGTCTACAACTAGAGAGCAGCTCTGCATGTGTGATATCAGGACATACTGGCTGTATACAGCACGTCTACAACTAGAGAGCAGCTCTGCATGTGTGATATCAGGACATACTGGCTGTATACAGCACGTCTACAACTAGAGAGCAGCACTACATGTGTGATATCAGGACATATACTGGCTGTATACAGCACGTCTACAACTAGAGAGCAGCTCTGCATGTGTGATATCAGGACATACTGGCTGTATACAGCACGTCTACAACTAGAGAGCAGCACTGCATGTGTGATATCAGGACATACTGGCTGTATACAGCACGTCTACAACTAGAGAGCAGCACTGCATGTGTGATATCGGGACATACTGGCTGTATACAGCACGTCTACAACTAGAGAGCAGCACTGCATGTGTGATATCAGGACATACTGGCTGTATACAGCACGTCTACAACTAGAGAGCAGCACTGCATGTGTGATATCGGGACATATACTGGCTGTATACAGCACGTCTACAACTAGAGAGCAGCGCTGCATGTGTGATATCGGGACATATACTGGCTGTATACAGCACGTCTACAACTAGAGAGCAGCGCTGCATGTGTGATATCGGGACATATACTGGCTGTATACAGCACGTCTACAACTAGAGAGCAGCACTGCATGTGTGATATCAGGACATACTGGCTGTATACAGCACGTCTACAACTAGAGAGCAGCACTGCATGTGTGATATCAGGACATATACTGGCTGTATACAGCACGTCTACAACTAGAGAGCAGCACTGCATGTGTGATATCAGGACATATACTGGCTGTATACAGCACGTCTACAACTAGAGAGCAGCACTGCATGTGTGATATCAGGACATATACTGGCTGTATACAGCACGTCTACAACTAGACAGCAGCACTGCATGTGTTATATCAGGACATATATTGGCTGTATACAGCACGTCTACAACTAGAGAGCAGCACTGCATGTGTGATATCAGGACATACTGGCTGTATACAGCACGTCTATAACTAGAGAGCAGCACTGCATGTGTTATATCAGGACATATACTGGCTGTGTACAGCACGTCTACAACTAGAGAGCAGCGCTGCATGTGTGATATCAGGACATATACTGGCTGTATACAGCACGTCTACAACTAGAGAGCAGCACTGCATGTGTGATATCAGGACATATACTGGCTGTATACAGCACGTCTACAACTAGAGAGCAGCACTGCATGTGTGATATCAGGACATATACTGGCTGTATACAGCACGTCTATAACTAGAGAGCAGCGCTACATGTGTGATATCAGGACATATACTGGCTGTATACAGCACGTCTACAACTAGAGAGCAGCACTGCATGTGTGATATCAGGACATATACTGGCTGTATACAGCACGTCTACAACTAGAGAGCAGCACTGCATGTGTGATATCAGGACATATACTGGCTGTATACAGCACGTCTACAACTAGAGAGCAGCACTGCATGTGTGATATCAGGACATATACTGGCTGTATACAGCACGTCTACAACTAGAGAGCAGCACTGCATGTGTGATATCAGGACATATACTGGCTGTATACAGCACGTCTACAACTAGAGAGCAGCACTGCATGTGTGATATCAGGACATACTGGCTGTATACAGCACGTCTACAACTAGAGAGCAGCACTGCATGTGTGATATCAGGACATATACTGGCTGTATACAGCACGTCTACAACTAGAGAGCAGCACTGCATGTGTGATATCAGGACATATACTGGCTGTATACAGCACGTCTACAACTAGAGAGCAGCACTGCATGTGTGATATCGGGACATACTGGCTGTATACAGCACGTCTACAACTAGAGAGCAGCACTGCATGTGTGATATCAGGAAATATACTGGCTGTATACAGCACGTCTACAACTAGAGAGCAGCACTGCATGTGTGATATCAGGACATATACTGGCTGTATACAGCACGTCTACAACTAGAGAGCAGCACTGCATGTGTGATATCAGGACATACTGGCTGTATACAGCACGTCTACAACTAGAGAGCAGCACTGCATGTGTGATATCTGGACATATACTGGCTGTATACAGCACGTCTACAACTAGAGAGCAGCACTGCATGTGTGATATCAGGACATATACTGGCTGTATACAGCACGTCTACAACTAGAGAGCAGCACTGCATGTGTGATATCAGGAAATATACTGGCTGTATACAGCACGTCTACAACTAGAGAGCAGCACTGCATGTGTGATATCAGGACATATACTGGCTGTATACAGCACGTCTATAACTAGAGAGCAGCACTGCATGTGTGATATCAGGACATATACTGGCTGTATACAGCACGTCTACAACTAGAGAGCAGCACTGCATGTGTGATATCGGGACATACTGGCTGTACACAGCACGTCTACAACTAGAGAGCAGCACTGCATGTGTGATATCAGGACATATACTGGCTGTATACAGCACGTCTACAACTAGAGAGCAGCACTGCATGTGTGATATCAGGACATACAGACTGTATACAGCACGTCTACAACTAGAGAGCAGCACTGCATGTGTGATATCAGGACATATACTGGCTGTATACAGCACGTCTATAACTAGAGAGCAGCACTGCATGTGTGATATCAGGACATATACTGGCTGTATACAGCACGTCTACAACTAGAGAGCAGCACTGCATGTGTGATATCAGGACATACTGGCTGTATACAGCACGTCTACAACTAGAGAGCAGCACTGCATGTGTGATATCGGGACATACTGGCTGTATACAGCACGTCTACAACTAGAGAGCAGCACTGCATGTGTGATATCGGGACATACTGGCTGTATACAGCACGTCTACAACTAGAGAGCAGCTCTGCATGTGTGATATCAGGACATATACTGGCTGTATACAGCACGTCTACAACTAGAGAGCAGCACTGCATGTGTGATATCAGGACATACTGGCTGTATACAGCACGTCTACAACTAGAGAGCAGCACTGCATGTGTGATATCGGGACATATACTGGCTGTATACAGCACGTCTACAACTAGAGAGCAGCGCTGCATGTGTGATATCGGGACATATACTGGCTGTATACAGCACGTCTACAACTAGAGAGCAGCGCTGCATGTGTGATATCGGGACATATACTGGCTGTATACAGCACGTCTACAACTAGAGAGCAGCACTGCATGTGTGATATCAGGACATACTGGCTGTATACAGCACGTCTACAACTAGAGAGCAGCACTGCATGTGTGATATCAGGACATATACTGGCTGTATACAGCACGTCTACAACTAGAGAGCAGCACTGCATGTGTGATATCAGGACATATACTGGCTGTATACAGCACGTCTACAACTAGAGAGCAGCACTGCATGTGTGATATCAGGACATATACTGGCTGTATACAGCACGTCTACAACTAGAGAGCAGCACTGCATGTGTGATATCAGGACATATACTGGCTGTATACAGCACGTCTACAACTAGAGAGCAGCACTGCATGTGTGATATCAGGACATATACTGGCTGTATACAGCACGTCTACAACTAGAGAGCAGCACTGCATGTGTGATATCAGGACATACTGGCTGTATACAGCACGTCTACAACTAGAGAGCAGCACTGCATGTGTGATATCAGGACATATACTGGCTGTATACAGCACGTCTACAACTAGAGAGCAGCACTGCATGTGTGATATCAGGACATATACTGGCTGTATACAGCACGTCTACAACTAGAGAGCAGCACTGCATGTGTGATATCAGGAAATATACTGGCTGTATACAGCACGTCTACAACTAGAGAGCAGCACTGCATGTGTGATATCAGGACATATACTGGCTGTATACAGCACGTCTATAACTAGAGAGCAGCACTGCATGTGTGATATCAGGACATATACTGGCTGTATACAGCACGTCTACAACTAGAGAGCAGCACTGCATGTGTGATATCGGGACATACTGGCTGTATACAGCACGTCTACAACTAGAGAGCAGCACTGCATGTGTGATATCAGGACATATACTGGCTGTATACAGCACGTCTACAACTAGAGAGCAGCACTGCATGTGTGATATCAGGACATACAGACTGTATACAGCACGTCTACAACTAGAGAGCAGCACTGCATGTGTGATATCAGGACATATACTGGCTGTATACAGCACGTCTATAACTAGAGAGCAGCACTGCATGTGTGATATCAGGACATATACTGGCTGTATACAGCACGTCTACAACTAGAGAGCAGCACTGCATGTGTGATATCAGGACATACTGGCTGTATACAGCACGTCTACAACTAGAGAGCAGCACTGCATGTGTGATATCGGGACATACTGGCTGTATACAGCACGTCTACAACTAGAGAGCAGCACTGCATGTGTGATATCAGGACATACAGACTGTATACAGCACGTCTACAACTAGAGAGCAGCTCTGCATGTGTGATATCAGGACATATACTGGCTGTATACAGCACGTCTACAACTAGAGAGCAGCACTGCATGTGTGATATCAGGACATACTGGCTGTATACAGCACGTCTACAACTAGAGAGCAGCACTGCATGTGTGATATCAGGACATATACTGGCTGTATACAGCACGTCTACAACTAGAGAGCAGCACTGCATGTGTGATATCGGGACATACTGGCTGTATACAGCACGTCTACAACTAGAGAGCAGCTCTGCATGTGTGATATCAGGACATACTGGCTGTATACAGCACGTCTACAACTAGAGAGCAGCACTGCATGTGTGATATCGGGACATATACTGGCTGTATACAGCACGTCTACAACTAGAGAGCAGCACTGCATGTGTGATATCAGGACATACTGGCTGTATACAGCACGTCTACAACTAGAGAGCAGCACTGCATGTGTGATATCAGGAAATATACTGGCTGTATACAGCACGTCTACAACTAGAGAGCAGCACTGCATGTGTGATATCAGGACATATACTGGCTGTATACAGCACGTCTACAACTAGAGAGCAGCACTGCATGTGTGATATCAGGACATACTGGCTGTATACAGCACGTCTACAACTAGAGAGCAGCACTGCATGTGTGATATCAGGACATATACTGGCTGTATACAGCACGTCTACAACTAGAGAGCAGCACTGCATGTGTGATATCAGGACATATACTGGCTGTATACAGCACGTCTACAACTAGAGAGCAGCACTGCATGTGTGATTTCAGGAAATATACTGGCTGTATACAGCACGTCTACAACTAGAGAGCAGCACTGCATGTGTGATATCAGGACATATACTGGCTGTATACAGCACGTCTATAACTAGAGAGCAGCACTGCATGTGTGATATCAGGACATATACTGGCTGTATACAGCACGTCTACAACTAGAGATCAGCACTGCATGTGTGATATCGGGACATACTGGCTGTACACAGCACGTCTACAACTAGAGAGCAGCACTGCATGTGTGATATCAGGACATATACTGGCTGTATACAGCACGTCTACAACTAGAGAGCAGCACTGCATGTGTGATATCAGGACATACAGACTGTATACAGCACGTCTACAACTAGAGAGCAGCACTGCATGTGTGATATCAGGACATATACTGGCTGTATACAGCACGTCTATAACTAGAGAGCAGCACTGCATGTGTGATATCAGGACATATACTGGCTGTATACAGCACGTCTACAACTAGAGAGCAGCACTGCATGTGTGATATCAGGACATACTGGCTGTATACAGCACGTCTACAACTAGAGAGCAGCACTGCATGTGTGATATCGGGACATACTGGCTGTATACAGCACGTCTACAACTAGAGAGCAGCACTGCATGTGTGATATCAGGACATACAGACTGTATACAGCACGTCTACAACTAGAGAGCAGCTCTGCATGTGTGATATCAGGACATATACTGGCTGTATACAGCACGTCTACAACTAGAGAGCAGCACTGCATGTGTGATATCAGGACATACTGGCTGTATACAGCACGTCTACAACTAGAGAGCAGCACTGCATGTGTGATATCAGGACATATACTGGCTGTATACAGCACGTCTACAACTAGAGAGCAGCACTGCATGTGTGATATCGGGACATACTGGCTGTATACAGCACGTCTACAACTAGAGAGCAGCACTGCATGTGTGATATCAGGACATACAGACTGTATACAGCACGTCTACAACTAGAGAGCAGCACTACATGTGTGATATCAGGACATATACTGGCTGTATACAGCACGTCTACAACTAGAGAGCAGCTCTGCATGTGTGATATCAGGACATATACTGGCTGTATACAGCACGTCTACAACTAGAGAGCAGCACTGCATGTGTGATATCGGGACATACTGGCTGTATACAGCACGTCTACAACTAGAGAGCAGCACTGCATGTGTGATATCAGGACATATACTGGCTGTATACAGCACGTCTACAACTAGAGAGCAGCACTGCATGTGTGATATCAGGACATACAGACTGTATACAGCACGTCTACAACTAGAGAGCAGCACTGCATGTGTGATATCAGGACATATACTGGCTGTATACAGCACGTCTATAACTAGAGAGCAGCACTGCATGTGTGATATCAGGACATATACTGGCTGTATACAGCACGTCTACAACTAGAGAGCAGCACTGCATGTGTGATATCAGGACATACTGGCTGTATACAGCACGTCTACAACTAGAGAGCAGCACTGCATGTGTGATATCGGGACATACTGGCTGTATACAGCACGTCTACAACTAGAGAGCAGCACTGCATGTGTGATATCAGGACATACAGACTGTATACAGCACGTCTACAACTAGAGAGCAGCTCTGCATGTGTGATATCAGGACATATACTGGCTGTATACAGCACGTCTACAACTAGAGAGCAGCACTGCATGTGTGATATCAGGACATACTGGCTGTATACAGCACGTCTACAACTAGAGAGCAGCACTGCATGTGTGATATCAGGACATATACTGGCTGTATACAGCACGTCTACAACTAGAGAGCAGCACTGCATGTGTGATATCGGGACATACTGGCTGTATACAGCACGTCTACAACTAGAGAGCAGCTCTGCATGTGTGATATCAGGACATACTGGCTGTATACAGCACGTCTACAACTAGAGAGCAGCACTGCATGTGTGATATCGGGACATATACTGGCTGTATACAGCACGTCTACAACTAGAGAGCAGCACTGCATGTGTGATATCAGGACATACTGGCTGTATACAGCACGTCTACAACTAGAGAGCAGCACTGCATGTGTGATATCAGGAAATATACTGGCTGTATACAGCACGTCTACAACTAGAGAGCAGCACTGCATGTGTGATATCAGGACATATACTGGCTGTATACAGCACGTCTACAACTAGAGAGCAGCACTGCATGTGTGATATCAGGACATACTGGCTGTATACAGCACGTCTACAACTAGAGAGCAGCACTGCATGTGTGATATCAGGACATATACTGGCTGTATACAGCACGTCTACAACTAGAGAGCAGCACTGCATGTGTGATATCAGGACATATACTGGCTGTATACAGCACGTCTACAACTAGAGAGCAGCACTGCATGTGTGATTTCAGGAAATATACTGGCTGTATACAGCACGTCTACAACTAGAGAGCAGCACTGCATGTGTGATATCAGGACATATACTGGCTGTATACAGCACGTCTATAACTAGAGAGCAGCACTGCATGTGTGATATCAGGACATATACTGGCTGTATACAGCACGTCTACAACTAGAGATCAGCACTGCATGTGTGATATCGGGACATACTGGCTGTACACAGCACGTCTACAACTAGAGAGCAGCACTGCATGTGTGATATCAGGACATATACTGGCTGTATACAGCACGTCTACAACTAGAGAGCAGCACTGCATGTGTGATATCAGGACATACAGACTGTATACAGCACGTCTACAACTAGAGAGCAGCACTGCATGTGTGATATCAGGACATATACTGGCTGTATACAGCACGTCTATAACTAGAGAGCAGCACTGCATGTGTGATATCAGGACATATACTGGCTGTATACAGCACGTCTACAACTAGAGAGCAGCACTGCATGTGTGATATCAGGACATACTGGCTGTATACAGCACGTCTACAACTAGACAGCAGCACTGCATGTGTGATATCGGGACATACTGGCTGTATACAGCACGTCTACAACTAGAGAGCAGCACTGCATGTGTGATATCAGGACATACAGACTGTATACAGCACGTCTACAACTAGAGAGCAGCTCTGCATGTGTGATATCAGGACATATACTGGCTGTATACAGCACGTCTACAACTAGAGAGCAGCACTGCATGTGTGATATCAGGACATACTGGCTGTATACAGCACGTCTACAACTAGAGAGCAGCACTGCATGTGTGATATCAGGACATATACTGGCTGTATACAGCACGTCTACAACTAGAGAGCAGCACTGCATGTGTGATATCGGGACATACTGGCTGTATACAGCACGTCTACAACTAGAGAGCAGCACTGCATGTGTGATATCAGGACATACAGACTGTATACAGCACGTCTACAACTAGAGAGCAGCACTACATGTGTGATATCAGGACATATACTGGCTGTATACAGCACGTCTACAACTAGAGAGCAGCTCTGCATGTGTGATATCAGGACATATACTGGCTGTATACAGCACGTCTACAACTAGAGAGCAGCACTGCATGTGTGATATCAGGACATACTGGCTGTATACAGCACGTCTACAACTAGAGAGCAGCACTGCATGTGTGATATCAGGACATATACTGGCTGTATACAGCACGTCTACAACTAGAGAGCAGCACTGCATGTGTGATATCAGGACATACAGACTGTATACAGCACGTCTACAACTAGAGAGCAGCACTGCATGTGTGATATCAGGACATATACTGGCTGTATACAGCACGTCTACAACTAGAGAGCAGCACTGCATGTGTGATATCAGGACATATACTGGCTGTATACAGCACGTCTACAACTAGAGAGCAGCACTGCATGTGTGATATCGGGACATACTGGCTGTATACAGCACGTCTACAACTAGAGAGCAGCACTGCATGTGTGATATCAGGACATACAGACTGTATACAGCACGTCTACAACTAGAGAGCAGCTCTGCATGTGTGATATCAGGACATATACTGGCTGTATACAGCACGTCTACAACTAGAGAGCAGCACTGCATGTGTGATATCAGGACATACTGGCTGTATACAGCACGTCTACAACTAGAGAGCAGCACTGCATGTGTGATATCAGGACATATACTGGCTGTATACAGCACGTCTACAACTAGAGAGCAGCACTGCATGTGTGATATCGGGACATACTGGCTGTATACAGCACGTCTACAACTAGAGAGCAGCACTGCATGTGTGATATCAGGACATACAGACTGTATACAGCACGTCTACAACTAGAGAGCAGCTCTGCATGTGTGATATCAGGACATATACTGGCTGTATACAGCACGTCTACAACTAGAGAGCAGCACTGCATGTGTGATATCAGGACATACTGGCTGTATACAGCACGTCTACAACTAGAGAGCAGCACTGCATGTGTGATATCAGGACATATACTGGCTGTATACAGCACGTCTACAACTAGAGAGCAGCACTGCATGTGTGATATCAGGACATACTGGCTGTATACAGCACGTCTACAACTAGAGAGCAGCACTGCATGTGTGATATCAGGACATATACTGGCTGTATACAGCACGTCTACAACTAGAGAGCAGCACTGCATGTGTGATATCAGGACATATACTGGCTGTATACAGCACGTCTACAACTAGAGAGCAGCACTGCATGTGTGATATCAGGACATACTGGCTGTATACAGCACGTCTACAACTAGAGAGCAGCTCTGCATGTGTGATATCAGGACATACTGGCTGTATACAGCACGTCTACAACTAGAGAACAGCACTGCATGTGTGATATCAGGACATATACTGGCTGTATACAGCACGTCTATAACTAGAGAGCAGCGCTGCATGTGTGATATCAGGACATATACTGGCTGTATACAGCACGTCTACAACTAGAGAGCAGCACTGCATGTGTGATATCAGGACATATACTGGCTGTATACAGCACGTCTACAACTAGAGAGCAGCACTGCATGTGTGATATCAGGACATATACTGGCTGTATACAGCACGTCTACAACTAGAGAGCAGCACTGCATGTGTGATATCAGGACATATACTGGCTGTATACAGCACGTCTACAACTAGAGAGCAGCACTGCATGTGTGATATCAGGACATACTGGCTGTATACAGCACGTCTACAACTAGAGAGCAGCTCTGCATGTGTGATATCAGGACATATACTGGCTGTATACAGCACGTCTACAACTAGAGAGCAGCACTGCATGTGTGATATCAGGACATATACTGGCTGTATACAGCACGTCTACAACTAGAGAGCAGCACTGCATGTGTGATATCAGGACATACTGGCTGTATACAACACGTCTACAACTAGAGAGCAGCACTACATGTGTGATATCAGGACATACTGGCTGTATACAGCACGTCTACAACTAGAGAGCAGCACTGCATGTGTGATATCAGGACATATACTGACTGTATACAGCACGTCTACAACTAGAGAGCAGCACTGCATGTGTGATATCAGGACATATACTGGCTGTATACAGCACGTCTACAACTAGAGAGCAGCGCTACATGTGTGATATCAGGACATACTGGCTGTATACAGCACGTCTACAACTAGAGAGCAGCGCTGCATGTGTTATATCAGGACATATACTGGCTGTATACAGCACGTCTACAACTAGAGAGCAGCACTGCATGTGTGATATCAGGACATACTGGCTGTATACAGCACGTCTACAACTAGAGAGCAGCACTGCATGTGTGATATCAGGTCATATACTGGCTGTATACAGCACGTCTACAACTAGAGAGCAGCACTGCATGTGTGATATCAGGACATATACTGGCTGTATACAGCACGTCTACAACTAGAGAGCAGCACTGCATGTGTGATATCGGGACATACTGGCTGTATACAGCACGTCTACAACTAGAGAGCAGCACTGCATGTGTGATATCAGGACATACAGACTGTATACAGCACGTCTACAACTAGAGAGCAGCACTACATGTGTGATATCAGGACATATACTGGCTGTATACAGCACGTCTACAACTAGAGAGCAGCTCTGCATGTGTGATATCAGGACATATACTGGCTGTATACAGCACGTCTACAACTAGAGAGCAGCACTGCATGTGTGATATCAGGACATACTGGCTGTATACAGCACGTCTACAACTAGAGAGCAGCACTGCATGTGTGATATCAGGACATATACTGGCTGTATACAGCACGTCTACAACTAGAGAGCAGCACTGCATGTGTGATATCAGGACATACAGACTGTATACAGCACGTCTACAACTAGAGAGCAGCACTGCATGTGTGATATCAGGACATATACTGGCTGTATACAGCACGTCTATAACTAGAGAGCAGCACTGCATGTGTGATATCAGGACATATACTGGCTGTATACAGCACGTCTACAACTAGAGAGCAGCACTGCATGTGTGATATCAGGACATACTGGCTGTATACAGCACGTCTACAACTAGAGAGCAGCACTGCATGTGTGATATCGGGACATACTGGCTGTATACAGCACATCTACAACTAGAGAGCAGCACTGCATGTGTGATATCAGGACATACAGACTGTATACAGCACGTCTACAACTAGAGAGCAGCTCTGCATGTGTGATATCAGGACATATACTGGCTGTATACAGCACGTCTACAACTAGAGAGCAGCACTGCATGTGTGATATCAGGACATACTGGCTGTATACAGCACGTCTACAACTAGAGAGCAGCACTGCATGTGTGATATCAGGACATATACTGGCTGTATACAGCACGTCTACAACTAGAGAGCAGCACTGCATGTGTGATATCGGGACATACTGGCTGTATACAGCACGTCTACAACTAGAGAGCAGCTCTGCATGTGTGATATCAGGACATATACTGGCTGTATACAGCACGTCTACAACTAGAGAGCAGCACTGCATGTGTGATATCAGGACATACTGGCTGTATACAGCACGTCTACAACTAGAGAGCAGCACTGCATGTGTGATATCGGGACATATACTGGCTGTATACAGCACGTCTACAACTAGAGAGCAGCGCTGCATGTGTGATATCGGGACATATACTGGCTGTATACAGCACGTCTACAACTAGAGAGCAGCGCTGCATGTGTGATATCGGGACATATACTGGCTGTATACAGCACGTCTACAACTAGAGAGCAGCACTGCATGTGTGATATCAGGACATACTGGCTGTATACAGCACGTCTACAACTAGAGAGCAGCACTGCATGTGTGATATCAGGACATATACTGGCTGTATACAGCACGTCTACAACTAGAGAGCAGCACTGCATGTGTGATATCAGGACATATACTGGCTGTATACAGCACGTCTACAACTAGAGAGCAGCACTGCATGTGTGATATCAGGACATATACTGGCTGTATACAGCACGTCTACAACTAGAGAGCAGCACTGCATGTGTGATATCAGGACATATACTGGCTGTATACAGCACGTCTACAACTAGAGAGCAGCACTGCATGTGTGATATCAGGACATATACTGGCTGTATACAGCACGTCTACAACTAGAGAGCAGCACTGCATGTGTGATATCAGGACATACTGGCTGTATACAGCACGTCTACAACTAGAGAGCAGCACTGCATGTGTGATATCAGGACATATACTGGCTGTATACAGCACGTCTACAACTAGAGAGCAGCACTGCATGTGTGATATCAGGACATATACTGGCTGTATACAGCACGTCTACAACTAGAGAGCAGCACTGCATGTGTGATATCAGGAAATATACTGGCTGTATACAGCACGTCTACAACTAGAGAGCAGCACTGCATGTGTGATATCAGGACATATACTGGCTGTATACAGCACGTCTATAACTAGAGAGCAGCACTGCATGTGTGATATCAGGACATATACTGGCTGTATACAGCACGTCTACAACTAGAGAGCAGCACTGCATGTGTGATATCAGGACATACTGGCTGTATACAGCACGTCTACAACTAGAGAGCAGCACTGCATGTGTGATATCGGGACATACTGGCTGTATACAGCACGTCTACAACTAGAGAGCAGCACTGCATGTGTGATATCAGGACATACAGACTGTATACAGCACGTCTACAACTAGAGAGCAGCTCTGCATGTGTGATATCAGGACATATACTGGCTGTATACAGCACGTCTACAACTAGAGAGCAGCACTGCATGTGTGATATCAGGACATACTGGCTGTATACAGCACGTCTACAACTAGAGAGCAGCACTGCATGTGTGATATCAGGACATATACTGGCTGTATACAGCACGTCTACAACTAGAGAGCAGCACTGCATGTGTGATATCGGGACATACTGGCTGTATACAGCACGTCTACAACTAGAGAGCAGCACTGCATGTGTGATATCAGGACATACAGACTGTATACAGCACGTCTACAACTAGAGAGCAGCACTACATGTGTGATATCAGGACATATACTGGCTGTATACAGCACGTCTACAACTAGAGAGCAGCTCTGCATGTGTGATATCAGGACATATACTGGCTGTATACAGCACGTCTACAACTAGAGAGCAGCACTGCATGTGTGATATCGGGACATACTGGCTGTATACAGCACGTCTACAACTAGAGAGCAGCACTGCATGTGTGATATCAGGACATATACTGGCTGTATACAGCACGTCTACAACTAGAGAGCAGCACTGCATGTGTGATATCAGGACATACAGACTGTATACAGCACGTCTACAACTAGAGAGCAGCACTGCATGTGTGATATCAGGACATATACTGGCTGTATACAGCACGTCTATAACTAGAGAGCAGCACTGCATGTGTGATATCAGGACATATACTGGCTGTATACAGCACGTCTACAACTAGAGAGCAGCACTGCATGTGTGATATCAGGACATACTGGCTGTATACAGCACGTCTACAACTAGAGAGCAGCACTGCATGTGTGATATCGGGACATACTGGCTGTATACAGCACGTCTACAACTAGAGAGCAGCACTGCATGTGTGATATCAGGACATACAGACTGTATACAGCACGTCTACAACTAGAGAGCAGCTCTGCATGTGTGATATCAGGACATATACTGGCTGTATACAGCACGTCTACAACTAGAGAGCAGCACTGCATGTGTGATATCAGGACATACTGGCTGTATACAGCACGTCTACAACTAGAGAGCAGCACTGCATGTGTGATATCAGGACATATACTGGCTGTATACAGCACGTCTACAACTAGAGAGCAGCACTGCATGTGTGATATCGGGACATACTGGCTGTATACAGCACGTCTACAACTAGAGAGCAGCTCTGCATGTGTGATATCAGGACATACTGGCTGTATACAGCACGTCTACAACTAGAGAGCAGCACTGCATGTGTGATATCGGGACATATACTGGCTGTATACAGCACGTCTACAACTAGAGAGCAGCACTGCATGTGTGATATCAGGACATACTGGCTGTATACAGCACGTCTACAACTAGAGAGCAGCACTGCATGTGTGATATCAGGAAATATACTGGCTGTATACAGCACGTCTACAACTAGAGAGCAGCACTGCATGTGTGATATCAGGACATATACTGGCTGTATACAGCACGTCTACAACTAGAGAGCAGCACTGCATGTGTGATATCAGGACATACTGGCTGTATACAGCACGTCTACAACTAGAGAGCAGCACTGCATGTGTGATATCAGGACATATACTGGCTGTATACAGCACGTCTACAACTAGAGAGCAGCACTGCATGTGTGATATCAGGACATATACTGACTGTATACAGCACGTCTACAACTAGAGAGCAGCACTGCATGTGTGATTTCAGGAAATATACTGGCTGTATACAGCACGTCTACAACTAGAGAGCAGCACTGCATGTGTGATATCAGGACATATACTGGCTGTATACAGCACGTCTACAACTAGAGAGCAGCACTGCATGTGTGATATCGGGACATACTGGCTGTATACAGCACGTCTACAACTAGAGAGCAGCACTGCATGTGTGATATCAGGACATACAGACTGTATACAGCACGTCTACAACTAGAGAGCAGCTCTGCATGTGTGATATCAGGACATATACTGGCTGTATACAGCACGTCTACAACTAGAGAGCAGCACTGCATGTGTGATATCAGGACATACTGGCTGTATACAGCACGTCTACAACTAGAGAGCAGCACTGCATGTGTGATATCAGGACATATACTGGCTGTATACAGCACGTCTACAACTAGAGAGCAGCACTGCATGTGTGATATCGGGACATACTGGCTGTATACAGCACGTCTACAACTAGAGAGCAGCACTGCATGTGTGATATCAGGACATACAGACTGTATACAGCACGTCTACAACTAGAGAGCAGCTCTGCATGTGTGATATCAGGACATATACTGGCTGTATACAGCACGTCTACAACTAGAGAGCAGCACTGCATGTGTGATATCAGGACATACTGGCTGTATACAGCACGTCTACAACTAGAGAGCAGCACTGCATGTGTGATATCAGGACATATACTGGCTGTATACAGCACGTCTACAACTAGAGAGCAGCACTGCATGTGTGATATCAGGACATACTGGCTGTATACAGCACGTCTACAACTAGAGAGCAGCACTGCATGTGTGATATCAGGACATATACTGGCTGTATACAGCACGTCTACAACTAGAGAGCAGCACTGCATGTGTGATATCAGGACATATACTGGCTGTATACAGCACGTCTACAACTAGAGAGCAGCACTGCATGTGTGATATCAGGACATACTGGCTGTATACAGCACGTCTACAACTAGAGAGCAGCTCTGCATGTGTGATATCAGGACATACTGGCTGTATACAGCACGTCTACAACTAGAGAACAGCACTGCATGTGTGATATCAGGACATATACTGGCTGTATACAGCACGTCTATAACTAGAGAGCAGCGCTGCATGTGTGATATCAGGACATATACTGGCTGTATACAGCACGTCTACAACTAGAGAGCAGCACTGCATGTGTGATATCAGGACATATACTGGCTGTATACAGCACGTCTACAACTAGAGAGCAGCACTGCATGTGTGATATCAGGACATATACTGGCTGTATACAGCACGTCTACAACTAGAGAGCAGCACTGCATGTGTGATATCAGGACATATACTGGCTGTATACAGCACGTCTACAACTAGAGAGCAGCACTGCATGTGTGATATCAGGACATACTGGCTGTATACAGCACGTCTACAACTAGAGAGCAGCTCTGCATGTGTGATATCAGGACATATACTGGCTGTATACAGCACGTCTACAACTAGAGAGCAGCACTGCATGTGTGATATCAGGACATATACTGGCTGTATACAGCACGTCTACAACTAGAGAGCAGCACTGCATGTGTGATATCAGGACATACTGGCTGTATACAACACGTCTACAACTAGAGAGCAGCACTACATGTGTGATATCAGGACATACTGGCTGTATACAGCACGTCTACAACTAGAGAGCAGCACTGCATGTGTGATATCAGGACATATACTGACTGTATACAGCACGTCTACAACTAGAGAGCAGCACTGCATGTGTGATATCAGGACATATACTGGCTGTATACAGCACGTCTACAACTAGAGAGCAGCGCTACATGTGTGATATCAGGACATACTGGCTGTATACAGCACGTCTACAACTAGAGAGCAGCGCTGCATGTGTTATATCAGGACATATACTGGCTGTATACAGCACGTCTACAACTAGAGAGCAGCACTGCATGTGTGATATCAGGACATACTGGCTGTATACAGCACGTCTACAACTAGAGAGCAGCACTGCATGTGTGATATCAGGTCATATACTGGCTGTATACAGCACGTCTACAACTAGAGAGCAGCACTGCATGTGTGATATCAGGACATATACTGGCTGTATACAGCACGTCTACAACTAGAGAGCAGCACTGCATGTGTGATATCGGGACATACTGGCTGTATACAGCACGTCTACAACTAGAGAGCAGCACTGCATGTGTGATATCAGGACATACAGACTGTATACAGCACGTCTACAACTAGAGAGCAGCACTACATGTGTGATATCAGGACATATACTGGCTGTATACAGCACGTCTACAACTAGAGAGCAGCTCTGCATGTGTGATATCATGACATATACTGGCTGTATACAGCACGTCTACAACTAGAGAGCAGCACTGCATGTGTGATATCAGGACATACTGGCTGTATACAGCACGTCTACAACTAGAGAGCAGCACTGCATGTGTGATATCAGGACATATACTGGCTGTATACAGCACGTCTACAACTAGAGAGCAGCACTGCATGTGTGATATCAGGACATACAGACTGTATACAGCACGTCTACAACTAGAGAGCAGCACTGCATGTGTGATATCAGGACATATACTGGCTGTATACAGCACGTCTATAACTAGAGAGCAGCACTGCATGTGTGATATCAGGACATATACTGGCTGTATACAGCACGTCTACAACTAGAGAGCAGCACTGCATGTGTGATATCAGGACATACTGGCTGTATACAGCACGTCTACAACTAGAGAGCAGCACTGCATGTGTGATATCGGGACATACTGGCTGTATACAGCACGTCTACAACTAGAGAGCAGCACTGCATGTGTGATATCAGGACATACAGACTGTATACAGCACGTCTACAACTAGAGAGCAGCTCTGCATGTGTGATATCAGGACATATACTGGCTGTATACAGCACGTCTACAACTAGAGAGCAGCACTGCATGTGTGATATCAGGACATACTGGCTGTATACAGCACGTCTACAACTAGAGAGCAGCACTGCATGTGTGATATCAGGACATATACTGGCTGTATACAGCACGTCTACAACTAGAGAGCAGCACTGCATGTGTGATATCGGGACATACTGGCTGTATACAGCACGTCTACAACTAGAGAGCAGCTCTGCATGTGTGATATCAGGACATATACTGGCTGTATACAGCACGTCTACAACTAGAGAGCAGCACTGCATGTGTGATATCAGGACATACTGGCTGTATACAGCACGTCTACAACTAGAGAGCAGCACTGCATGTGTGATATCGGGACATATACTGGCTGTATACAGCACGTCTACAACTAGAGAGCAGCGCTGCATGTGTGATATCGGGACATATACTGGCTGTATACAGCACGTCTACAACTAGAGAGCAGCGCTGCATGTGTGATATCGGGACATATACTGGCTGTATACAGCACGTCTACAACTAGAGAGCAGCACTGCATGTGTGATATCAGGACATACTGGCTGTATACAGCACGTCTACAACTAGAGAGCAGCACTGCATGTGTGATATCAGGACATATACTGGCTGTATACAGCACGTCTACAACTAGAGAGCAGCACTGCATGTGTGATATCAGGACATATACTGGCTGTATACAGCACGTCTACAACTAGAGAGCAGCACTGCATGTGTGATATCAGGACATATACTGGCTGTATACAGCACGTCTACAACTAGAGAGCAGCACTGCATGTGTGATATCAGGACATATACTGGCTGTATACAGCACGTCTACAACTAGAGAGCAGCACTGCATGTGTGATATCAGGACATATACTGGCTGTATACAGCACGTCTACAACTAGAGAGCAGCACTGCATGTGTGATATCAGGACATACTGGCTGTATACAGCACGTCTACAACTAGAGAGCAGCACTGCATGTGTGATATCAGGACATATACTGGCTGTATACAGCACGTCTACAACTAGAGAGCAGCACTGCATGTGTGATATCAGGACATATACTGGCTGTATACAGCACGTCTACAACTAGAGAGCAGCACTGCATGTGTGATATCAGGAAATATACTGGCTGTATACAGCACGTCTACAACTAGAGAGCAGCACTGCATGTGTGATATCAGGACATATACTGGCTGTATACAGCACGTCTATAACTAGAGAGCAGCACTGCATGTGTGATATCAGGACATATACTGGCTGTATACAGCACGTCTACAACTAGAGAGCAGCACTGCATGTGTGATATCGGGACATACTGGCTGTATACAGCACGTCTACAACTAGAGAGCAGCACTGCATGTGTGATATCAGGACATATACTGGCTGTATACAGCACGTCTACAACTAGAGAGCAGCACTGCATGTGTGATATCAGGACATACAGACTGTATACAGCACGTCTACAACTAGAGAGCAGCACTGCATGTGTGATATCAGGACATATACTGGCTGTATACAGCACGTCTATAACTAGAGAGCAGCACTGCATGTGTGATATCAGGACATATACTGGCTGTATACAGCACGTCTACAACTAGAGAGCAGCACTGCATGTGTGATATCAGGACATACTGGCTGTATACAGCACGTCTACAACTAGAGAGCAGCACTGCATGTGTGATATCGGGACATACTGGCTGTATACAGCACGTCTACAACTAGAGAGCAGCACTGCATGTGTGATATCAGGACATACAGACTGTATACAGCACGTCTACAACTAGAGAGCAGCTCTGCATGTGTGATATCAGGACATATACTGGCTGTATACAGCACGTCTACAACTAGAGAGCAGCACTGCATGTGTGATATCAGGACATACTGGCTGTATACAGCACGTCTACAACTAGAGAGCAGCACTGCATGTGTGATATCAGGACATATACTGGCTGTATACAGCACGTCTACAACTAGAGAGCAGCACTGCATGTGTGATATCGGGACATACTGGCTGTATACAGCACGTCTACAACTAGAGAGCAGCTCTGCATGTGTGATATCGGGACATACTGGCTGTATACAGCACGTCTACAACTAGAGAGCAGCACTGCATGTGTGATATCGGGACATATACTGGCTGTATACAGCACGTCTACAACTAGAGAGCAGCACTGCATGTGTGATATCAGGACATACTGGCTGTATACAGCACGTCTACAACTAGAGAGCAGCACTGCATGTGTGATATCAGGAAATATACTGGCTGTATACAGCACGTCTACAACTAGAGAGCAGCACTGCATGTGTGATATCAGGACATATACTGGCTGTATACAGCACGTCTACAACTAGAGAGCAGCACTGCATGTGTGATATCAGGACATACTGGCTGTATACAGCACGTCTACAACTAGAGAGCAGCACTGCATGTGTGATATCAGGACATATACTGGCTGTATACAGCACGTCTACAACTAGAGAGCAGCACTGCATGTGTGATATCAGGACATATACTGGCTGTATACAGCACGTCTACAACTAGAGAGCAGCACTGCATGTGTGATTTCAGGAAATATACTGGCTGTATACAGCACGTCTACAACTAGAGAGCAGCACTGCATGTGTGATATCAGGACATATACTGGCTGTATACAGCACGTCTATAACTAGAGAGCAGCACTGCATGTGTGATATCAGGACATATACTGGCTGTATACAGCACGTCTACAACTAGAGATCAGCTCTGCATGTGTGATATCGGGACATACTGGCTGTACACAGCACGTCTACAACTAGAGAGCAGCACTGCATGTGTGATATCAGGACATATACTGGCTGTATACAGCACGTCTACAACTAGAGAGCAGCACTGCATGTGTGATATCAGGACATACAGACTGTATACAGCACGTCTACAACTAGAGAGCAGCACTGCATGTGTGATATCAGGACATATACTGGCTGTATACAGCACGTCTATAACTAGAGAGCAGCACTGCATGTGTGATATCAGGACATATACTGGCTGTATACAGCACGTCTACAACTAGAGAGCAGCACTGCATGTGTGATATCAGGACATACTGGCTGTATACAGCACGTCTACAACTAGAGAGCAGCACTGCATGTGTGATATCGGGACATACTGGCTGTATACAGCACGTCTACAACTAGAGAGCAGCACTGCATGTGTGATATCAGGACATACAGACTGTATACAGCACGTCTACAACTAGAGAGCAGCTCTGCATGTGTGATATCAGGACATATACTGGCTGTATACAGCACGTCTACAACTAGAGAGCAGCACTGCATGTGTGATATCAGGACATACTGGCTGTATACAGCACGTCTACAACTAGAGAGCAGCACTGCATGTGTGATATCAGGACATATACTGGCTGTATACAGCACGTCTACAACTAGAGAGCAGCACTGCATGTGTGATATCGGGACATACTGGCTGTATACAGCACGTCTACAACTAGAGAGCAGCACTGCATGTGTGATATCAGGACATACAGACTGTATACAGCACGTCTACAACTAGAGAGCAGCACTACATGTGTGATATCAGGACATATACTGGCTGTATACAGCACGTCTACAACTAGAGAGCAGCTCTGCATGTGTGATATCAGGACATATACTGGCTGTATACAGCACGTCTACAACTAGAGAGCAGCACTGCATGTGTGATATCAGGACATACTGGCTGTATACAGCACGTCTACAACTAGAGAGCAGCACTGCATGTGTGATATCAGGACATATACTGGCTGTATACAGCACGTCTACAACTAGAGAGCAGCACTGCATGTGTGATATCAGGACATACAGACTGTATACAGCACGTCTACAACTAGAGAGCAGCACTGCATGTGTGATATCAGGACATATACTGGCTGTATACAGCACGTCTACAACTAGAGAGCAGCACTGCATGTGTGATATCAGGACATATACTGGCTGTATACAGCACGTCTACAACTAGAGAGCAGCACTGCATGTGTGATATCGGGACATACTGGCTGTATACAGCACGTCTACAACTAGAGAGCAGCACTGCATGTGTGATATCAGGACATACAGACTGTATACAGCACGTCTACAACTAGAAAGCAGCTCTGCATGTGTGATATCAGGACATATACTGGCTGTATACAGCACGTCTACAACTAGAGAGCAGCACTGCATGTGTGATATCAGGACATACTGGCTGTATACAGCACGTCTACAACTAGAGAGCAGCACTGCATGTGTGATATCAGGACATATACTGGCTGTATACAGCACGTCTACAACTAGAGAGCAGCACTGCATGTGTGATATCGGGACATACTGGCTGTATACAGCACGTCTACAACTAGAGAGCAGCACTGCATGTGTGATATCAGGACATACAGACTGTATACAGCACGTCTACAACTAGAGAGCAGCTCTGCATGTGTGATATCAGGACATATACTGGCTGTATACAGCACGTCTACAACTAGAGAGCAGCACTGCATGTGTGATATCAGGACATACTGGCTGTATACAGCACGTCTACAACTAGAGAGCAGCACTGCATGTGTGATATCAGGACATATACTGGCTGTATACAGCACGTCTACAACTAGAGAGCAGCACTGCATGTGTGATATCAGGACATACTGGCTGTATACAGCACGTCTACAACTAGAGAGCAGCACTGCATGTGTGATATCAGGACATATACTGGCTGTATACAGCACGTCTACAACTAGAGAGCAGCACTGCATGTGTGATATCAGGACATATACTGGCTGTATACAGCACGTCTACAACTAGAGAGCAGCACTGCATGTGTGATATCAGGACATACTGGCTGTATACAGCACGTCTACAACTAGAGAGCAGCTCTGCATGTGTGATATCAGGACATACTGGCTGTATACAGCACGTCTACAACTAGAGAACAGCACTGCATGTGTGATATCAGGACATATACTGGCTGTATACAGCACGTCTATAACTAGAGAGCAGCGCTGCATGTGTGATATCAGGACATATACTGGCTGTATACAGCACGTCTACAACTAGAGAGCAGCACTGCATGTGTGATATCAGGACATATACTGGCTGTATACAGCACGTCTACAACTAGAGAGCAGCACTGCATGTGTGATATCAGGACATATACTGGCTGTATACAGCACGTCTACAACTAGAGAGCAGCACTGCATGTGTGATATCAGGACATATACTGGCTGTATACAGCACGTCTACAACTAGAGAGCAGCACTGCATGTGTGATATCAGGACATACTGGCTGTATACAGCACGTCTACAACTAGAGAGCAGCTCTGCATGTGTGATATCAGGACATATACTGACTGTATACAGCACGTCTACAACTAGAGAGCAGCACTGCATGTGTGATATCAGGACATATACTGGCTGTATACAGCACGTCTACAACTAGAGAGCAGCGCTACATGTGTGATATCAGGACATACTGGCTGTATACAGCACGTCTACAACTAGAGAGCAGCGCTGCATGTGTTATATCAGGACATATACTGGCTGTATACAGCACGTCTACAACTAGAGAGCAGCACTGCATGTGTGATATCAGGACATACTGGCTGTATACAGCACGTCTACAACTAGAGAGCAGCACTGCATGTGTGATATCAGGTCATATACTGGCTGTATACAGCACGTCTACAACTAGAGAGCAGCACTGCATGTGTGATATCAGGACATATACTGGCTGTATACAGCACGTCTACAACTAGAGAGCAGCGCTGCATGTGTGATATCAGGACATATACTGGCTGTATACAGCACGTCTACAACTAGAGAGCAGCGCTGCATGTGTGATATCAGGACATACTGGCTGTATACAGAACGTCTATAACTAGAGAGCAGCACTGCATGTGTGATATCAGGACATATACTGGCTGTATACAGCACGTCTACAACTAGAGAGCAGCACTGCATGTGTGATATCAGGACATATACTGGCTGTATACAGCAAGTCTACAACTAGAGAGCAGCGCTGCATGTGTGATATCAGGACATATACTGGCTGTATACAGCACGTCTACAACTAGAGAGCAGCGCTGCATGTGTGATATCAGGACATACTGGCTGTATACAGCACGTCTATAACTAGAGAGCAGCACTGCATGTGTGATATCAGGACATATACTGGCTGTATACAGCACGTCTACAACTAGAGAGCAGCACTGCATGTGTGATATCAGGACATATACTGGCTGTATACAGCACGTCTACAACTAGAGAGCAGCACTGCATGTGTGATATCAGGACATATACTGGCTGTATACAGCACGTCTACAACTAGAGAGCAGCACTGCATGTGTGATATCAGGACATATACTGGCTGTATACAGCACGTCTATAACTAGAGAGCAGCACTGCATGTGTGATATCAGGACATATACTGGCTGTATACAGCACGTCTACAACTAGAGAGCAGCACTGCATGTGTGATATCGGGACATATACTGGCTGTATACAGCACGTCTACAACTAGAGAGCAGCACTGCATGTGTGATATCAGGACATACTGGCTGTATACAGCACGTCTATAACTAGAGAGCAGCGCTGCATGTGTGATATCAGGACATATAGTGACTATATACAGAACGTCTATAACTAGAGAGCAGCACTGCATGTGTGATATCAGGACATACAGACTGTATACAGCACGTCTATAACTAGAGAGCAGCACTGCATGTGTGATATCAGGACATATACTGGCTGTATACAGCACGTCTACAACTAGAGAGCAGCACTGCATGTGTGATATCAGGAAATATACTGGCTGTATACAGCACGTCTACAACTAGAGAGCAGCACTGCATGTGTGATATCAGGACATATACTGGCTGTATACAGCACGTCTATAACTAGAGAGCAGCACTGCATGTGTGATATCAGGACATATACTGGCTGTATACAGCATGTCTACAACTAGAGAGCAGCACTGCATGTGTGATATCGGGACATACTGGCTCTATACAGCACGTCTACAACTAGAGAGCAGCACTGCATGTGTGATATCAGGACATATACTGGCTGTATACAGCACGTCTACAACTAGAGAGCAGCACTGCATGTGTGATATCAGGACATACAGACTGTATACAGCACGTCTACAACTAGAGAGCAGCACTGCATGTGTGATATCAGGACATATACTGGCTGTATACAGCACGTCTATAACTAGAGAGCAGCACTGCATGTGTGATATCAGGACATATACTGGCTGTATACAGCACGTCTACAACTAGAGAGCAGCACTGCATGTGTGATATCAGGACATACTGGCTGTATACAGCACGTCTACAACTAGAGAGCAGCACTGCATGTGTGATATCGGGACATACTGGCTGTATACAGCACGTCTGCAACTAGAGAGCAGCACTGCATGTGTGATATCAGGACATACAGACTGTATACAGCACGTCTACAACTAGAGAGCAGCTCTGCATGTGTGATATCAGGACATATACTGGCTGTATACAGCACGTCTACAACTAGAGAGCAGCACTGCATGTGTGATATCAGGACATACTGGCTGTATACAGCACGTCTACAACTAGAGAGCAGCACTGCATGTGTGATATCAGGACATATACTGGCTGTATACAGCACGTCTACAACTAGAGAGCAGCACTGCATGTGTGATATCGGGACATACTGGCTGTATACAGCACGTCTACAACTAGAGAGCAGCACTGCATGTGTGATATCAGGACATACAGACTGTATACAGCACGTCTACAACTAGAGAGCAGCACTGCATGTGTGATATCAGGACATACTTTCTGTATACAGCACGTCTACAACTAGAGAGCAGCACTGCATGTGTGATATCAGGACATACTGGCTGTATACAGCACGTCTACAACTAGAGAGCAGCACTACATGTGTGATATCAGGACATATACTGGCTGTATACAGCACGTCTACAACTAGAGAGCAGCTCTGCATGTGTGATATCAGGACATATACTGGCTGTATACAGCACGTCTACAACTAGAGAGCAGCACTGCATGTGTGATATCAGGACATACTGGCTGTATACAGCACGTCTACAACTAGAGAGCAGCACTGCATGTGTGATATCAGGACATATACTGGCTGTATACAGCACGTCTACAACTAGAGAGCAGCACTGCATGTGTGATATCAGGACATACAGACTGTATACAGCACGTCTACAACTAGAGAGCAGCACTGCATGTGTGATATCAGGACATATACTGGCTGTATACAGCACGTCTACAACTAGAGAGCAGCACTGCATGTGTGATATCAGGACATATACTGGCTGTATACAGCACGTCTACAACTAGAGAGCAGCACTGCATGTGTGATATCGGGACATACTGGCTGTATACAGCACGTCTACAACTAGAGAGCAGCACTGCATGTGTGATATCAGGACATACAGACTGTATACAGCACGTCTACAACTAGAGAGCAGCTCTGCATGTGTGATATCAGGACATATACTGGCTGTATACAGCACGTCTACAACTAGAGAGCAGCACTGCATGTGTGATATCAGGACATACTGGCTGTATACAGCACGTCTACAACTAGAGAGCAGCACTGCATGTGTGATATCGGGACATACTGGCTGTATACAGCACGTCTACAACTAGAGAGCAGCACTGCATGTGTGATATCAGGACATACTGGCTGTATACAGCACGTCTACAACTAGAGAGCAGCACTGCATGTGTGATATCAGGACATACTGGCTGTATACAGCACGTCTACAACTAGAGAGCAGCACTGCATGTGTGATATCAGGACATACTGGCTGTATACAGCACGTCTATAACTAGAGAGCAGCACTGCATGTGTGATATCAGGACATATACTGGCTGTATACAGCACGTCTACAACTAGAGAGCAGCACTGCATGTGTGATATCAGGACATATACTGGCTGTATACAGCACGTCTACAACTAGAGAGCAGCACTGCATGTGTGATATCAGGACATATACTGGCTGTATACAGCACGTCTACAACTAGAGAGCAGCACTGCATGTGTGATATCAGGACATATACTGGCTGTATACAGCACGTCTATAACTAGAGAGCAGCACTGCATGTGTGATATCAGGACATATACTGGCTGTATACAGCACGTCTACAACTAGAGAGCAGCACTGCATGTGTGATATCGGGACATATACTGGCTGTATACAGCACGTCTACAACTAGAGAGCAGCACTGCATGTGTGATATCAGGACATAGTGGCTGTATACAGCACGTCTATAACTAGAGAGCAGCGCTGCATGTGTGATATCAGGACATATAGTGACTATATACAGAACGTCTATAACTAGAGAGCAGCACTGCATGTGTGATATCAGGACATACAGACTGTATACAGCACGTCTATAACTAGAGAGCAGCACTGCATGTGTGATATCAGGACATATACTGGCTGTATACAGCACGTCTACAACTAGAGAGCAGCACTGCATGTGTGATATCAGGAAATATACTGGCTGTATACAGCACGTCTACAACTAGAGAGCAGCACTGCATGTGTGATATCAGGACATATACTGGCTGTATACAGCACGTCTATAACTAGAGAGCAGCACTGCATGTGTGATATCAGGACATATACTGGCTGTATACAGCATGTCTACAACTAGAGAGCAGCACTGCATGTGTGATATCGGGACATACTGGCTCTATACAGCACGTCTACAACTAGAGAGCAGCACTGCATGTGTGATATCAGGACATATACTGGCTGTATACAGCACGTCTACAACTAGAGAGCAGCACTGCATGTGTGATATCAGGACATACAGACTGTATACAGCACGTCTACAACTAGAGAGCAGCACTGCATGTGTGATATCAGGACATATACTGGCTGTATACAGCACGTCTATAACTAGAGAGCAGCACTGCATGTGTGATATCAGGACATATACTGGCTGTATACAGCACGTCTACAACTAGAGAGCAGCACTGCATGTGTGATATCAGGACATACTGGCTGTATACAGCACGTCTACAACTAGAGAGCAGCACTGCATGTGTGATATCGGGACATACTGGCTGTATACAGCACGTCTGCAACTAGAGAGCAGCACTGCATGTGTGATATCAGGACATACAGACTGTATACAGCACGTCTACAACTAGAGAGCAGCTCTGCATGTGTGATATCAGGACATATACTGGCTGTATACAGCACGTCTACAACTAGAGAGCAGCACTGCATGTGTGATATCAGGACATACTGGCTGTATACAGCACGTCTACAACTAGAGAGCAGCACTGCATGTGTGATATCAGGACATATACTGGCTGTATACAGCACGTCTACAACTAGAGAGCAGCACTGCATGTGTGATATCGGGACATACTGGCTGTATACAGCACGTCTACAACTAAAGAGCAGCACTGCATGTGTGATATCAGGACATACAGACTGTATACAGCACGTCTACAACTAGAGAGCAGCACTGCATGTGTGATATCAGGACATACTTTCTGTATACAGCACGTCTACAACTAGAGAGCAGCACTGCATGTGTGATATCAGGACATACTGGCTGTATACAGCACGTCTACAACTAGAGAGCAGCACTACATGTGTGATATCAGGACATATACTGGCTGTATACAGCACGTCTACAACTAGAGAGCAGCTCTGCATGTGTGATATCAGGACATATACTGGCTGTATACAGCACGTCTACAACTAGAGAGCAGCACTGCATGTGTGATATCAGGACATACTGGCTGTATACAGCACGTCTACAACTAGAGAGCAGCACTGCATGTGTGATATCAGGACATATACTGGCTGTATACAGCACGTCTACAACTAGAGAGCAGCACTGCATGTGTGATATCAGGACATACAGACTGTATACAGCACGTCTACAACTAGAGAGCAGCACTGCATGTGTGATATCAGGACATATACTGGCTGTATACAGCACGTCTACAACTAGAGAGCAGCACTGCATGTGTGATATCAGGACATATACTGGCTGTATACAGCACGTCTACAACTAGAGAGCAGCACTGCATGTGTGATATCGGGACATACTGGCTGTATACAGCACGTCTACAACTAGAGAGCAGCACTGCATGTGTGATATCAGGACATACAGACTGTATACAGCACGTCTACAACTAGAGAGCAGCTCTGCATGTGTGATATCAGGACATATACTGGCTGTATACAGCACGTCTACAACTAGAGAGCAGCACTGCATGTGTGATATCAGGACATACTGGCTGTATACAGCACGTCTACAACTAGAGAGCAGCACTGCATGTGTGATATCGGGACATACTGGCTGTATACAGCACGTCTACAACTAGAGAGCAGCACTGCATGTGTGATATCAGGACATACTGGCTGTATACAGCACGTCTACAACTAGAGAGCAGCACTGCATGTGTGATATCAGGACATACTGGCTGTATACAGCACGTCTACAACTAGAGAGCAGCACTGCATGTGTGATATCAGGACATACTGGCTGTATACAGCACGTCTACAACTAGAGAGCAGCACTGCATGTGTGATATCAGGACATATACTGGCTGTATACAGCACGTCTACAACTAGAGAGCAGCACTGCATGTGTGATATCAGGACATATACTGGCTGTATACAGCACGTCTACAACTAGAGAGCAGCACTGCATGTGTGATATCAGGACATACTGGCTGTATACAGCACGTCTACAACTAGAGAGCAGCTCTGCATGTGTGATATCAGGACATACTGGCTGTATACAGCACGTCTACAACTAGAGAACAGCACTGCATGTGTGATATCAGGACATATACTGGCTGTATACAGCACGTCTATAACTAGAGAGCAGCGCTGCATGTGTGATATCAGGACATATACTGGCTGTATACAGCACGTCTACAACTAGAGAGCAGCGCTGCATGTGTGATATCAGGACATATACTGGCTGTATACAGCACGTCTACAACTAGAGAGCAGCACTGCATGTGTGATATCAGGACATATACTGGCTGTATACAGCACGTCTACAACTAGAGAGCAGCACTGCATGTGTGATATCAGGACATATACTGGCTGTATACAGCACGTCTACAACTAGAGAGCAGCACTGCATGTGTGATATCAGGACATACTGGCTGTATACAGCACGTCTACAACTAGAGAGCAGCTCTGCATGTGTGATATCAGGACATATACTGGCTGTATACAGCACGTCTACAACTAGAGAGCAGCACTGCATGTGTGATATCAGGACATATACTGGCTGTATACAGCACGTCTACAACTAGAGAGCAGCACTGCATGTGTGATATCAGGACATATACTGACTGTATACAGCACGTCTACAACTAGAGAGCAGCACTGCATGTGTGATATCAGGACATATACTGGCTGTATACAGCACGTCTACAACTAGAGAGCAGCGCTACATGTGTGATATCAGGACATACTGGCTGTATACAGCACGTCTACAACTAGAGAGCAGCGCTGCATGTGTTATATCAGGACATATACTGGCTGTATACAGCACGTCTACAACTAGAGAGCAGCACTGCATGTGTGATATCAGGACATACTGGCTGTATACAGCACGTCTACAACTAGAGAGCAGCACTGCATGTGTGATATCAGGTCATATACTGGCTGTATACAGCACGTCTACAACTAGAGAGCAGCACTGCATGTGTGATATCAGGACATATACTGGCTGTATACAGCACGTCTACAACTAGAGAGCAGCGCTGCATGTGTGATATCAGGACATATACTGGCTGTATACAGCACGTCTACAACTAGAGAGCAGCGCTGCATGTGTGATATCAGGACATACTGGCTGTATACAGCACGTCTATAACTAGAGAGCAGCACTGCATGTGTGATATCAGGACATATACTGGCTGTATACAGCACGTCTACAACTAGAGAGCAGCACTGCATGTGTGATATCAGGACATATACTGGCTGTATACAGCACGTCTACAACTAGAGAGCAGCGCTGCATGTGTGATATCAGGACATATACTGGCTGTATACAGCACGTCTACAACTAGAGAGCAGCACTGCATGTGTGATATCAGGACATATACTGGCTGTATACAGCACGTCTACAACTAGAGAGCAGCACTGCATGTGTGATATCAGGACATACTGGCTGTATACAGCACGTCTACAACTAGAGAGCAGCTCTGCATGTGTGATATCAGGACATACTGGCTGTATACAGCACGTCTACAACTAGAGAACAGCACTGCATGTGTGATATCAGGACATATACTGGCTGTATACAGCACGTCTATAACTAGAGAGCAGCGCTGCATGTGTGATATCAGGACATATACTGGCTGTATACAGCACGTCTACAACTAGAGAGCAGCGCTGCATGTGTGATATCAGGACATATACTGGCTGTATACAGCACGTCTACAACTAGAGAGCAGCACTGCATGTGTGATATCAGGACATATACTGGCTGTATACAGCACGTCTACAACTAGAGAGCAGCACTGCATGTGTGATATCAGGACATATACTGGCTGTATACAGCACATCTACAACTAGAGAGCAGCACTGCATGTGTGATATCAGGACATACTGGCTGTATACAGCACGTCTACAACTAGAGAGCAGCTCTGCATGTGTGATATCAGGACATATACTGGCTGTATACAGCACGTCTACAACTAGAGAGCAGCACTGCATGTGTGATATCAGGACATATACTGGCTGTATACAGCACGTCTACAACTAGAGAGCAGCACTGCATGTGTGATATCAGGACATACTGGCTGTATACAACACGTCTACAACTAGAGAGCAGCACTACATGTGTGATATCAGGACATACTGGCTGTATACAGCACGTCTACAACTAGAGAGCAGCACTGCATGTGTGATATCACGACATATACTGACTGTATACAGCACGTCTACAACTAGAGAGCAGCACTGCATGTGTGATATCAGGACATATACTGGCTGTATACAGCACGTCTACAACTAGAGAGCAGCGCTACATGTGTGATATCAGGACATACTGGCTGTATACAGCACGTCTACAACTAGAGAGCAGCGCTGCATGTGTTATATCAGGACATATACTGGCTGTATACAGCACGTCTACAACTAGAGAGCAGCACTGCATGTGTGATATCAGGACATACTGGCTGTATACAGCACGTCTACAACTAGAGAGCAGCACTGCATGTGTGATATCAGGTCATATACTGGCTGTATACAGCACGTCTACAACTAGAGAGCAGCACTGCATGTGTGATATCAGGACATATACTGGCTGTATACAGCACGTCTACAACTAGAGAGCAGCGCTGCATGTGTGATATCAGGACATATACTGGCTGTATACAGCACGTCTACAACTAGAGAGCAGCGCTGCATGTGTGATATCAGGACATACTGGCTGTATACAGCACGTCTATAACTAGAGAGCAGCACTGCATGTGTGATATCAGGACATATACTGGCTGTATACAGCACGTCTACAACTAGAGAGCAGCACTGCATGTGTGATATCAGGACATATACTGGCTGTATACAGCACGTCTACAACTAGAGAGCAGCGCTGCATGTGTGATATCAGGACATATACTGGCTGTATACAGCACGTCTACAACTAGAGAGCAGCACTGCATGTGTGATATCAGGACATATACTGGCTGTATACAGCACGTCTACAACTAGAGAGCAGCACTGCATTTGTGATATCAGGACATATACTGGCTGTATACAGCACGTCTACAACTAGAGAGCAGCACTGCATGTGTGATATCAGGACATATACTGGCTGTATACAGCACGTCTACAACTAGAGAGCAGCACTGCATGTGTGATATCAGGACATATACTGGCTGTATACAGCACGTCTACAACAAGAGAGCAGCACTGCATGTGTGATATCGGGACATATACTGGCTGTATACAGCACGTCTACAACTAGAGAGCAGCACTGCATGTGTGATATCAGGACATACTGGCTGTATACAGCACGTCTATAACTAGAGAGCAGCGCTGCATGTGTGATATCAGGACATATAGTGACTATATACAGAACGTCTATAACTAGAGAGCAGCACTGCATGTGTGATATCAGGACATACAGACTGTATACAGCACGTCTATAACTAGAGAGCAGCACTGCATGTGTGATATCAGGACATATACTGGCTGTATACAGCGCGTCTACAACTAGAGAGCAGCACTGCAGGTGTGATATCGGGACATATACTGGCAGTATACAGCACGTCTACAACTAGAGAGCAGCGCTGCATGTGTGATATCAGGACATATACTGGCTGTATACAGCACATCTACAACTAGAGAGCAGCACTGCATGTGTGATATCAGGACATATACTGGCTGTATACAGCACGTCTACAACTAGAGAGCAGCACTGCATGTGTGATATCAGGACATATACTGGCTGTATACAGCACGTCTACAACTAGAGAGCAGCACTGCATGTGTGATATCAGGACATATACTGGCTGTATACAGCACGTCTACAACTAGAGAGCAGCACTGCATGTGTGATATCAGGACATATACTGGCTGTATACAGCACGTCTATAACTAGAGAGCAGCACTGCATGTGTGATATCAGGACATATACTGGCTGTATACAGCACGTCTACAACTAGAGAGCAGCACTGCATGTGTGATATCGGGACATATACTGGCTGTATACAGCACGTCTACAACTAGAGAGCAGCACTGCATGTGATATCAGGACATACTGGCTGTATACAGCACGTCTATAACTAGAGAGCAGCGCTGCATGTGTGATATCAGGACATATAGTGACTATATACAGAACGTCTATAACTAGAGAGCAGCACTGCATGTGTGATATCAGGACATACAGACTGTATACAGCACGTCTATAACTAGAGAGCAGCACTGCATGTGTGATATCAGGACATATACTGGCTGTATACAGCACGTCTACAGCTAGAGAGCAGCGCTGCATGTGTGATATCAGGACATACTGGCTGTATACAGCACGTCTACAACTAGAGAGCAGCGCTGCATGTGTGATATCAGGACATATACTGGCTGTATACAGCACGTCTACAACTAGACAGCAGCGCTACATGTGTGATATCAGGACATACTGGCTGTATACAGCACGTCTATAACTAGAGAGCAGCACTGCATGAGTGATATCAGGACATACTGGCTGTATACAGCACGTCTACAACTAGAGAGCAGCACTGCATGTGTGATATCAGGACATATACTGGCTGTATACAGCACGTCTACAACTAGAGAGCAGCGCTGCATGTGTGATATCAGGACATATACTGGCTGTATACAGCACGTCTACAACTAGAGAGCAGCACTGCATGTGTGATATCAGGACATACTGGCTGTATACAGCACGTCTATAACTAGAGAGCAGCGCTGCACGTGTGATATCAGGACATATACTGGCTGTATACAGCACGTCTACAACTAGAGAGCAGCGCTGCATGTGTGATATCAGGACATATACTGGCTGTATACAGCACGTCTACAACTAGACAGCAGCGCTACATGTGTGATATCAGGACATACTGGCTGTATAGAGCACGTCTATAACTAGAGAGCAGCACTGCATGTGTGATATCAGGACATACTGGCTGTATACAGCACGTCTACAACTAGAGAGCAGCACTGCATGTGTGATATCAGGACATATACTGGCTGTATACAGCACGTCTACAACTAGATAACAGCGCTGCATGTGTGATATCAGGACATATACTGGCTGTATACAGCACGTCTACAACTAGAGAGCAGCACTGCATGTGTGATATCAGGACATACTGGCTGTATACAGCACGTCTATAACTAGAGAGCAGCGCTGCATGTGTGATATCAGGACATATACTGGCTGTATACAGCACGTCTACAACTAGAGAGCAGCTCTGCATGTGTGATATCGGGACATATACTGGCTGTATACAGCACGTCTACAACTAGACAGCAGCGCTACATGTGTGATATCAGGACATACTGGCTGTATACAGCACGTCTATAACTAGAGAGCAGCACTGCATGTGTGATATCAGGACATACTGGCTGTATACAGCACGTCTACAACTAGAGAGCAGCACTGCATGTGTGATATCAGGACATACTGGCTGTGTACAGCACGTCTACAACTAGAGAGCAGCACTGCATGTGTGATATCAGGACATACTGGCTGTATACAGCACGTCTACAACTAGAGAGCAGCGCTACATGTGTGATATCAGGACATACTGGCTGTATACAGCACGTCTACAACTAGAGAGCAGCTCTGCATGTGTGATATCAGGACATATACTGGCTGTATACAGCACGTCTACAACTAGAGAGCAGCGCTGCATGTGTGATATCAGGACATATACTGGCTGTATACAGCACGTCTACAACTAGAGAGCAGCTCTGCATGTGTGATATCAGGACATATACTGGCTGTATACAGCACGTCTATAACTAGAGAGCAGCACTGCATGTGTGATATCAGGACATACTGGCTGTATACAGCACGTCTACAACTAGAGAGCAGCACTGCATGTGTGATATCAGGACATACTGGCTGTATACAGCACGTCTATAACTAGAGAGCAGCACTGCATGTGTGATATCAGGACATATACTGGCTGTATACAGCACGTCTACAACTAGAGAGCAGCGCTGCATGTGTGATATCAGGACATATACTGGCTGTATACAGCACGTCTACAACTAGAGAGCAGCACTGCATGTGTGATATCAGGACATATACTGGCTGTATACAGCACGTCTATAACTAGAGAGCAGCGCTACATGTGTGATATCAGGACATATACTGGCTGTATACAGCACGTCTACAACTAGAGAGCAGCACTGCATGTGTGATATCAGGACATACTGGCTGTATACAGCACGTCTACAACTAGAGAGCAGCTCTGCATGTGTGATATCAGGACATATACTGGCTGTATACAGCACGTCTACAACTAGAGAGCAGCACTGCATGTGTGATATCAGGACATATACTGGCTGTATACAGCACGTCTACAACTAGAGAGCAGCACTGCATGTGTTATATCAGGACATATACTGGCTGTATACAGCACGTCTACAACTAGAGAGCAGCACTGCATGTGTGATATCAGGACATATACTGGCTGTATACAGCACGTCTACAACTAGAGAGCAGCTCTGCAAGTGTGATATCAGGACATACTGGCTGTATACAGCACGTCTACAACTAGAGAGCAGCGCTGCATGTGTGATATCAGGACATATACTGGCTGTATACAGCACGTCTACAACTAGACAGCAGCGCTGCATGTGTGATATCAGGACATATACTGGCTGTATACAGCACGTCTACAACTAGAGAGCAGCGCTGCATGTGTGATATCAGGACATACTGGCTGTATACAGCACGTCTACAACTAGAGAGCAGCACTGCATGTGTGATATCAGGACATACTGGCTGTATACAGCACGTCTAACTAGAGAGCAGCACTGCATGTGTGATATCAGGACATACTGGCTGTATACAGCACGTCTACAACTAGAGAGCAGCACTGCATGTGTGATATCAGGACATACTGGCTGTATACAGCACGTCTATAACTAGAGAGCAGCACTGCATGTGTGATATCAGGACATATACTGGCTGTATACAGCACGTCTACAACTAGAGAGCAGCACTGCATGTGTGATATCAGGACATATACTGGCTGTATACAGCACGTCTATAACTAGAGAGCAGCGCTACATGTGTGATATCAGGACATATACTGGCTGTATACAGCACGTCTACAACTAGAGAGCAGCACTGCATGTGTTATATCAGGACATATACTGGCCGTATACAGCACATCTACAACTAGAGAGCAGCACTGCATGTGTGATATCAGGACATATACTGGCTGTATACAGCACGTCTACAACTAGAGAGCAGCTCTGCATGTGTGATATCAGGACATACTGGCTGTATACAGCACGTCTACAACTAGAGAGCAGCGCTGCATGTGTGATATCAGGACATATACTGGCTGTATACAGCACGTCTACAACTAGAGAGCAGCGCTGCATGTGTGATATCAGGACATATACTGGCTGTATACAGCATGTCTACAACTAGACAGCAGCGCTGCATGTGTGATATCAGGACATATACTGGCTGTATACAGCACGTCTACAACTAGAGAGCAGCACTGCATGTGTGATATCAGGACATACTGGCTGTATACAGCACGTCTACAACTAGAGAGCAGCACTGCATGTGTGATATCAGGACATACTTTCTGTATACAGCACGTCTACAACTAGAGAGCAGCGCTGCATGTGTGATATCAGGACATACTGGCTGTATACAGCACGTCTACAACTAGACAGCAGCGCTACATGTGTGATATCAGGACATATACTGGCTGTATACAGCACGTCTACAACTAGAGAACAGCACTGCATGTGTGATATCAGGACATATACTGGCTGTATACAGCACGTCTGCAACTAGAGAGCAGCACTGCATGTGTGATATCAGGACATATACTGGCTGTATACAGCACGTCTACAACTAGAGAGCAGCGCTACATGTGTGATATCGGGACATATACTGGCTGTATACAGCACGTCTACAACTAGAGAGCAGCGCTACATGTGTGATATCAGGACATATACTGGCTGTATACAGCACGTCTACAACTAGAGAGCAGCACTGCATGTGTGATATCAGGACATATATTGGCTATATACAGCACGTCTACAACTAGAGAACAGCACTGCATGTGTGATATCAGGACATATACTGGCTGTATACAGCACGTCTACAACTAGAGAGCAGCACTGCATGTGTGATATCAGGACATATACTGGCTGTATACAGCACGTCTACAACTAGAGAGCAGCACTGCATGTGTGATATCAGGACATATACTGGCTGTATACAGCACGTCTACAACTAGAGAGCAGCACTGCATGTGTGATATCAGGACATATATTGGCTGTATACAGCACGTCTACAACTAGAGAGCAGCTCTGCATGTGTAATATCAGGACATATACTGGCTGTATACAGCACATCTATAACTAGAGAGCAGCACTGCATGTGTGATATCGGGACATACTGGCTGTATACAGCACGTCTACAACTAGAGAGCAGCACTGCATGTGTGATATCAGGACATACTGGCTGTATACAGCACGTCTACAACTAGAGAGCAGCGCTACATGTGTGATATCAGGACATATACTGGCTGTATACAGCACGTCTACAACTAGAGAGCAGCACTGCATGTGTGATATCGGGACATACAGACTGTACACAGCACGTCTATAACTAGAGAGCAGCACTGCATGTGTGATATCAGGACATATACTGGCTGTATACAGCACGTCTACAACTAGAGAGCAGCACTGCATGTGTGATATCAGGACATACTGGCTGTATACAGCACGTCTACAACTAGAGAGCAGCACTGCATGTGTGATATCAGGACATATACTGGCTGTATACAGCACGTCTACAACTAGACAGCAGCGCTACATGTGTGATATCAGGACATACTGGCTGTATACAGCACGTCTACAACTAGAGAACAGCACTGCATGTGTGATATCAGGACATATACTGGCTGTATACAGCACGTCTACAACTAGAGAGCAGCGCTACATGTGTGATATCAGGACATATACTGGCTGTATACAGCACGTCTACAACTAGAGAGCAGCACTGCATGTGTGATATCAGGACATATACTGGCTGTATACAGCACGTCTACAACTAGAGAGCAGCACTGCATGTGTGATATCAGGACATACTGGCTGTATACAGCACGTCTATAACTAGAGAGCAGCGCTGCATGTGTGATATCAGGACATATACTGGCTGTATACAGCACGTCTACAACTAGAGAGCAGCGCTACATGTGTGATATCAGGACATATACTGGCTGTATACAGCACGTCTACAACTAGAGAGCAGCACTGCATGAGTGATATCGGGACATATACTGACTGTATACAGCACGTCTACAACTAGAGAGCAGCACTGCATGTGTGATATCGGGACATATACTGACTGTATACAGCACGTCTACAACTAGAGAGCAGCACTGCATGTGTGATATCGGGACATATACTATACAGCAGTATACAGCACGTCTACAACTAGAGAGCAGCGCTACATGTGTGATATCAGGACATACTGGCGGTATACAGCACGTCTACAACTATAGAGCAGCACTGCATGTGTGATATCGGGACATATACTGACTGTATACAGCACGTCTACAACTAGAGAGCAGCACTGCGTGTGTGATATCGGGACATATACTGACTGTATACAGCACGTCTATAACTAGAGAGCAGCGCTGCATGTGTGATATCAGGACATACTGGCTGTATACAGCACGTCTACAACTAGAGAGCAGCACTGCATGTGTGATATCGGGACATATACTGACTGTATACAACACGTCTACAACTAGAGAGCAGCACTGCATGTGTGATATCAGGACATATACTGACTGTATACAGCACGTCTACAACTAGAGAGCAGCACTGCATGTGTGATATCGGGACATATACTGACTGTATACAGCACGTCTACAACTAGAGAGCAGCACTGCATGTGTGATATCAGGACATATACTGACTGTATACAGCACGTCTACAACTAGAGAGCAGCACTGCATGTGTGATATCAGGACATACTGGCTGTATACAGCACGTCTACCACTAGAGCGCAGCACTGCATGTGTGATATCAGGACATACTGGCTGTATACAGCACGCCTACAACTAGAGAGCAGCACTGCATGTGTGATATCAGGACATATACTGGCTGTATACAGCACGTCTACAACTAGAGAGCAGCACTGCATGTGTGATATCAGGACATATATTGGCTGTATACAGCACGTCTACAACTAGAGAGCAGCTCTGCATGTGTGATATCAGGACATATACTGGCTGTATACAGCACATCTATAACTAGAGAGCAGCACTGCATGTGTGATATCGGGACATACTGGCTGTATACAGCACGTCTACAACTAGAGAGCAGCACTGCATGTGTGATATCAGGACATACTGGCTGTATACAGCACGTCTACAACTAGAGAGCAGCGCTACATGTGTGATATCAGGACATATACTGGCTGTATACAGCACGTCTACAACTAGAGAGCAGCACTGCATGTGTGATATCGGGACATACAGACTGTACACAGCACGTCTATAACTAGAGAGCAGCACTGCATGTGTGATATTAGGACATATACTGGCTGTATACAGCACGTCTACAACTAGAGAGCAGCACTGCATGTGTGATATCAGGACATACTGGCTGTATACAGCACGTCTACAACTAGAGAGCAGCACTGCATGTGTGATATCAGGACATATACTGGCTGTATACAGCACGTCTACAACTAGACAGCAGCGCTACATGTGTGATATCAGGACATACTGGCTGTATACAGCACGTCTACAACTAGAGAACAGCACTGCATGTGTGATATCAGGACATATACTGGCTGTATACAGCACGTCTACAACTAGAGAGCAGCGCTACATGTGTAATATCAGGACATATACTGGCTGTATACAGCACGTCTACAACTAGAGAGCAGCACTGCATGTGTGATATCAGGACATATACTGGCTGTATACAGCACGTCTACAACTAGAGAGCAGCACTGCATGTGTGATATCAGGACATACTGGCTGTATACAGCACGTCTATAACTAGAGAGCAGCGCTGCATGTGTGATATCAGGACATATACTGGCTGTATACAGCACGTCTACAACTAGAGAGCAGCGCTACATGTGTGATATCAGGACATATACTGGCTGTATACAGCACGTCTACAACTAGAGAGCAGCACTGCATGAGTGATATCGGGACATATACTGACTGTATACAGCACGTCTACAACTAGAGAGCAGCACTGCATGTGTGATATCGGGACATATACTGACTGTATACAGCACGTCTACAACTAGAGAGCAGCACTGCATGTGTGATATCGGGACATATACTATACAGCAGTATACAGCACGTCTACAACTAGAGAGCAGCGCTACATGTGTGATATCAGGACATACTGGCGGTATACAGCACGTCTACAACTATAGAGCAGCACTGCATGTGTGATATCGGGACATATACTGACTGTATACAGCACGTCTACAACTAGAGAGCAGCACTGCGTGTGTGATATCGGGACATATACTGACTGTATACAGCACGTCTATAACTAGAGAGCAGCGCTGCATGTGTGATATCAGGACATACTGGCTGTATACAGCACGTCTACAACTAGAGAGCAGCACTGCATGTGTGATATCGGGACATATACTGACTGTATACAACACGTCTACAACTAGAGAGCAGCACTGCATGTGTGATATCAGGACATATACTGACTGTATACAGCACGTCTACAACTAGAGAGCAGCACTGCATGTGTGATATCGGGACATATACTGACTGTATACAGCACGTCTACAACTAGAGAGCAGCACTGCATGTGTGATATCAGGACATATACTGACTGTATACAGCACGTCTACAACTAGAGAGCAGCACTGCATGTGTGATATCAGGACATACTGGCTGTATACAGCACGTCTACAACTAGAGCGCAGCACTGCATGTGTGATATCAGGACATACTGGCTGTATACAGCACGCCTACAACTAGAGAGCAGCACTGCATGTGTGATATCAGGACATACTGGCTGTATACAGCACGTCTATAACTAGAGAGCAGCGCTGCATGTGTGATATCAGGACATACTGGCTGTATACAGCACGTCTACAACTAGAGCGCAGCACTGCATGTGTGATATCAGGACATACTGGCTGTATACAGCACGTCTACAACTAGAAAGCAGCACTGCATGTGTGATATCGGGACATACTGGCTGTACACAGCACGTCTATAACTAGAGAGCAGCGCTACATGTGTGTTATCAGGACATACTGGCTGTATACAGCACGTCTACAACTAGAGAGCAGTACTGCATGTGTGATATCAGGACATATACTGACTGCATACAGCACGTCTACAACTAGAGAGCAGCACTGCATGTGTGATATCAGGACATACTGGCTGTATACAGCACGTCTAGAACTAGAGAGCAGCACTGCATGTGTGATATCAGGACATACTGGCTGTATACAGCACGTCTACAACTAGAGAGCAGCACTGCATGTGTGATATCAGGACATATACTGGCTGTATACAGCACGTCTACAACTAGAGAGCAGCACTGCATGTGTGATATCAGGACATACTGGCTGTATACAGCACGTCTACAACTAGAGAGCAGCACTGCATGTGTGATATCAGGACATACTGGCTGTATACAGCACGTCTATAACTAGAGAGCAGCGCTGCATGTGTGATATCAGGACATACTGGCTGTATACAGCACGTCTACAACTAGAGAGCAGCACTGCATGTGTGATATCAGGACATACTGGCTGTATACAGCACGTCTATAGAGAGCAGCGCTGCATGTGTGATATCAGGACATACTGGCTGTATACAGCACATCTACAACTAGAGTGCAGCACAGCATGTGTGATATCAGGACATACTGGCTGTATACAGCACGTCTACAACTAGAGAGCAGCACTGCATGTGTGATATCAGGACATACTGGCTGTATACAGCACGTCTACAACTAGAGATCAGCACTGCATGTGTGATATCAGGACATATACTGGCGGTATACAGCACGTCTACAACTAGAGAGCAGCACTGCATGTGTGATATCGGGACATATACTGGCTGTATACAGCACGTCTACAACTAGACAGCAGCGCTGCATGTGTGATATCAGGACATATACTGGCTGTATACAGCACGTCTACAACTAGAGAGCAGCACTGCATGTGTGATATCAGGACATACTGGCTGTATACAACACGTCTACAACTAGAGAGCAACACTGCATGTGTGATATCAGGACATACTGGCTGTATACAGCACGTCTATAACTAGAGAGCAGCGCTGCATGTGTGATATCGGGACATACAGACTGTATACAGCACGTCTACAACTAGAGAGCAGCACTGCATGTGTGATATCAGGACATACTGGCTGTATACAGCACGTCTACAACTAGAGAGCAGCACTGCATGTGTGATATCAGGACATATACTGGCGGTATACAGCACGTCTACAACTAGAGAGCAGCACTGCATGTGTGATATCGGGACATATACTGGCTGTATACAGCACGTCTACAACTAGACAGCAGCGCTGCATGTGTGATATCGGGACATATACTGGCTGTATACAGCACGTCTACAACTAGAGAGCAGCACTGCATGTGTGATATCAGGACATACTGGCTGTATACAGCACGTCTACAACTGGAGAGCAGCACTGCATGTGTGATATCAGGACATACTGGCTGTATACAGCACGTCTACAACTAGAGAGCAGCACTGCATGTGTGATATCGGGACATATACTAGCTGTATACAGCACGTCTACAGCTAGACAGCAGCGCTGCATGTGTGATATTAGGACATATACTGGCTGTATACAGCACGTCTACAACTAGAGAGCAGCACTGCATGTGTGATATCAGGACATACAGACTGTATACAGCACGTCTACAACTAGAGAGCAGCACGGCATGTGTGATATCAGGACATACTGGCTGTATACAGCACGTCTACAACTAGAGAGCAGCACTGCATGTGTGATATCAGGACATACTGGCTGTATACAGCACGTCTATAACTAGAGAGCAGCGCTGCATGTGTGATATCGGGACATACAGACTGTATACAGCACGTCTACAACTAGAGAGCAGCACTGCATGTGTGATATCGGGACATACTGGCTGTATACAGCACGTCTACAACTAAAGAGCAGCACTGCATGTGTGATATCAGGACATACTGGCTGTATACAGCACATCTACAACTAGAGAGCAGCACTGCATGTGTGATATCAGGACATACTGGCTGTATACAGCACGTCTACAACTAGAGAGCAGCACTGCATGTGATATCAGGACATATACTGGCGGTATACAGCACGTCTACAACTAGAGAGCAGCACTGCATGTGTGATATCGGGACATATACTGGCTGTATACAGCACGTCTACAACTAGACAGCAGCGCTGCATGTGTGATATCAGGACATATACTGGCTGTATACAGCACGTCTACAACTAGAGAGCAGCACTGCATGTGTGATATCAGGACATACTGGCTGTATACAGCACGTCTACAACTAGAGAGCAGCACTGCATGTGTGATATCAGGACATACTGGCTGTATACAGCACGTCTACAACTAGAGAGCAGCACTGCATGTGTGATATCAGGACATACTGGCTGTATACAGCACGTCTACAACTAGAGAGCAGCACTGCATGTGTGATATCAGGACATACTGGCTGTATACAGCACGTCTACAACTAGAGCGCAGCACTACATGTGTGATATCAGGACATATACTGGCTGTGTACAGCACGTCTATAACTAGAGAGCAGCGCTGCATGTGTGAAATCAGGACATATACTGGCTGTATACAGCACGTCTACAACTAGAGCGCAGCACTGCATGTGTGATATCAGGACATATACTGGCTGTATACAGCACGTCTATAACTAGAGAGCAGCACTGCATGTGTGATATCAGGACATATACTGGCTGTATACAGCACGTCTACAACTAGAGAGCAGCTCTGCATGTGTTATATCAGGACATACAGACTGTACACAGCACGTCTATAACTAGAGAGCAGCACTACATGTGTGATATGAGGACATATACTGGCTGTATACAGCACGTCTACAACTAGAGAGCAGCGCTGCATGTGTGATATCAGGACATATACTGGATGTATACAGCACGTCTATAACTAGAGAGCAGCGCTGCATGTGTGATATCAGGACATACTGGCTGTATACAGCACGTCTACAACTAGAGCGCAGCACTGCATGTGTGATATCAGGACATATACTGGCTGTATACAGCACGTCTACAACTAGAGAGCAGCTCTGCATGTGTGATATCAGGACATATACTGGCTGTATACAGCACGTCTACAACTAGAGAGCAGCTCTGCATGTGTTATATCAGGACATACAGACTGTACACAGCACGTCTATAACTAGAGAGCAGCACTACATGTGTGATATGAGGACAAATACTGGCTGTATACAGCACGTCTACAACTAGAGAGCAGCGCTGCATGTGTGATATCAGGACATATACTGGATGTATACAGCACGTCTATAACTAGAGAGCAGCGCTGCATGTGTGATATCAGGACATACTGGCTGTATACAGCACGTCTACAACTAGAGCGCAGCACTGCATGTGTGATATCAGGACATATACTGGCTGTATACAGCACATCTACAACTAGAGCGCAGCACTGCATGTGTGATATCAGGACATACTGGCTGTATACAGCACGTCTATAACTAGAGAGCAGCACTACATGTGTGATATCAGGACATATACTGGCTGTATACAGCACGTCTATAACTAGAGAGCAGCACTGCATGTGTGATATCAGGACATATACTGGCTGTATACAGCACGTCTACAACTAGACAGCAGCGCTGCATGTCTGATATCAGGACATATACTGGCTGTATACAGCACGTCTACAACTAGAGAGCAGCACTGCATGTGTGATATCAGGACATACTGGCTGTATACAGCACGTCTACAACTAGAGAGCAGCACTGCATGTGTGATATCAGGACATACTGGCTGTATACAGCACGTCTACAACTAGAGAGCAGCACTGCATGTGTGATATCAGGACATACTGGCTGTATACAGCACGTCTACAACTAGAGAGCAGCACTGCATGTGTGATATCAGGACATACTGGCTGTATACAGCACGTCTACAACTAGAGAGCAGCACTGCATGTGTGATATCAGGACATATACTGGCTGTATACAGCACGTCTACAACTAGAGAGCAGCGCTGCATGTGTGATATCAGGACATATACTGGCTGTATACAGCACGTCTACAACTAGAGAGCAGCACTGCATGTGTGATATCAGGACATATACTGGCTGTATACAGCACGTCTACAACTAGAGAGCAGCACTGCATGTGTGATATCAGGACATACTGGCTGTATACAGCACGTCTACAACTAGAGAGCAGCACTGCATGTGTGATATCAGGACATATACTGGCTGTATACAGCACGTCTACAACTAGAGAGCAGCACTGCATGTGTGATATCAGGACATACTGGCTGTATACAGCACGTCTACAACTAGAGAGCAGCGCTACATGTGTGATATCAGGACATATACTGGCGGTATACAGCACGTCTACAACTAGAGAGCAGCACTGCATGTGTGATATCGGGACATATACTGGCTGTATACAGCACGTCTACAACTAGACAGCAGCACTGCATGTGATATCAGGACATACTGGCTGTATACATAGTAACATAGTAACATAGTTAGTAAGGCCGAAAAAAGACATTTGTCCATCCAGTTCAGCCTATATTCCATCATAATAAATCCCCAGATCTACGTCCTTCTACAGAACCTAATTGTATGATACAATATTGTTCTGCTCCAGGAAGACATCCAGGCCTCTCTTGAACCCCCCGACTGAGTTCGCCATCACCACCTCCTCAGGCAAGCAATTCCAGATTCTCACTGCCCTAACAGTAAAGAATCCTCTTCTATGTTGGTGGAAAAACCTTCTCTCCTCCAGACGCAAAGAATGCCCCCTTGTGCCCGTCACCTTCCTTGGAATTAACAGATCCTCAGCGAGATATTTGTATTGTCCCCTTATATACTTATACATGGTTATTAGATCGCCCCTCAGTCGTCTTTTTTCTAGACTAAATAATCCTAATTTCGCTAATCTATCTGGGTATTGTAGTTCTCCCATCCCCTTTATTAATTTTGTTGCCCTCCTTTGTACTCTCTCTAGTTCCATTATATCCTTCCTGAGCACCGGTGCCCAAAACTGGACACAGTACTCCATGTGCGGTCTAACTAGGGATTTGTACAGAGGCAGTATAATGCTCTCATCATGTGTATCCAGACCTCTTTTAATGCACCCCATGATCCTGTTTGCCTTGGCAGCTGCTGCCTGGCACTGGCTGCTCCAGGTAAGTTTATCATTAACTAGGATCCCCAAGTCCTTCTCCCTGTCAGATTTACCCAGTGGTTTCCCATTCAGTGTGTAATGGTGACATTGATTCCTTCTTCCCATGTGTATAACCTTACATTTATCATTGTTAAACCTCATCTGCCACCTTTCAGCCCAAGTTTCCAACTTATCCAGATCCATCTGTAGCAGAATACTATCTTCTCTTGTATTAACTGCTTTACATAGTTTTGTATCATCTGCAAATATCGATATTTTACTGTGTAAACCTTCTACCAGATCATTAATGAATATGTTGAAGAGAACAGGTCCCAATACCGACCCCTGCGGTACCCCACTGGTCACAGCGACCCAGTTAGAGACTATACCATTTATAACCACCCTCTGCTTTCTATCACTAAGCCAGTTACTAACCCATTTACACACATTTTCCCCCAGACCAAGCATTCTCATTTTGTGTACCAACCTCTTGTGCGGCACGGTATCAAACGCTTTGGAAAAATCGAGATATACCACGTCCAATGACTCACCGTGGTCCAGCCTATAGCTTACCTCTTCATAAAAACTGATTAGATTGGTTTGACAGGAGCGATTTCTCATAAACCCATGCTGATATGGAGTTAAACAGTTATTCTCATTGAGATAATCCAGAATAACATCCCTCAGAAACCCTTCAAATATTTTACCAACAATAGAGGTTAGACTTACTGGCCTATAATTTCCAGGTTCACTTTTAGAGCCCTTTTTGAATATTGGCACCACATTTGCTATGCGCCAATCCTGCGGAACAGACCCTGTCGCTATAGAGTCCCTAAAAATAAGAAATAATGGTTTATCTATTACATTACTTAGTTCTCTTAGTATTCGTGGGTGTATGCCATCCGGACCCGGAGATTTATCTATTTTAATCTTATTTAGCCGGTTTCGCACCTCTTCTTGGGTTAGATTGGTGACCCTTAATATAGGGTTTTCATTGTTTCTTGGGATTTCACCTAGCATTTCATTTTCCACCGTGAATACCGTGGAGAAGAAGGTGTTTAATATGTTAGCTTTTTCCTCGTCATCTACATCCATTCTTTCCTCACTATTTTTTAAGGGGCCTACATTTTCAGTTTTTATTCTTTTACTATTGATATAGTTGAAGAACAGATTGGGATTAGTTTTACTCTCCTTAGCAATGTGCTTCTCTGTTTCCTTTTTGGCAGCTTTAATTAGTTTTTTAGATAAAGTATTTTTCTCCCTATAGTTTTTTAGAGCTTCAATGGTGCCATCCTGCTTTAGTAGTGCAAATGCTTTCTTTTTACTGTTAATTGCCTGTCTTACTTCTTTGTTTAGCCACATTGGGTTTTTCCTATTTCTAGTCCTTTTATTCCCACAAGGTATAAACCGCTTACAGTGCCTATTTAGGATGTTCTTAAACATTTTCCATTTATTATCTGTATTCTTATTTCTGAGGATATTGTCCCAGTCTACCAGATTAAGGGCATCTCTAAGCTGGTCAAACTTTGCCTTCCTAAAGTTCAGTGTTTTTGTGACTCCCTGACAAGTCCCCCTAGTGAAAGACAGGTGAAACTGTACAATATTGTGGTCGCTATTTCCTAGATGCCCGACCACCTGCAGATTTGTTATTCTGTCAGGTCTATTAGATAGTATTAGGTCTAAAAGTGCTGCTCCTCTGGTTGGATTCTGCACCAATTGTGAAAGATAATTTTTCTTGGTTATTAGCAGAAACCTGTTGCCTTTATGGGTTTCACAGGCTTCTGTTTCCCAGTTAATATCCGGGTAGTTAAAGTCCCCCATTACCAGGACCTCATTATGGGTTGCAGCTTCATCTATCTGCTTTAGAAGTAGACTTTCCATGGTTTCTGTTATATTTGGGGGTTTGTAACAGACCCCAATGAGAATTTTGTTACCATTTTTCCCTCCATGAATTTCGACCCATATGGACTCGACATCCTCATTTCCTTCGCTAATATCCTCCCTTAAAGTGGACTTTAGACAAGACTTTACATAGAGACAAACCCCTCCTCCTCTCCGATTTTTACGATCCTTTCTAAACAGACTGTAACCCTGTAAGTTAACTGCCCAGTCATAGCTTTCATCTAACCATGTCTCGGTTATTCCCACTATGTCAAAGTTACCTGTAGATATTTCTGCTTCTAGTTCTTCCATCTTGTTTGTCAGGCTTCTGGCGTTTGCAAGCATACAGCACGTCTACAACTAGAGAGCAGCGCTGCATGTGTTATATCAGGACATATACTGGCTGTATACAGCACGTCTATAACTAGAGAGCAGCACTGCATGTGTGATATCAGGACATATACTGGCTGTATACAGCACGTCTATAACTAGAGAGCAGCGCTGCATGTGTGATATCGGGACATACTGGCTGTATACAGCACGTCTACAACTAGAGAGCAGCGCTGCATGTGTGATATCAGGACATATACTGGTTTTATACAGCACGTCTATAACTAGAGAGCAGCACTGCATGTGTGATATCAGGACATATACTGGCTGTGTACAGCACGTCTATAACTAGAGAGCAGCGCTGCATGTGTGAAATCAGGACATATACTGGCTGTATACAGCACGTCTACAACTAGAGCGCAGCACTGCATGTGTGATATCAGGACATATACTGGCTGTATACAGCACGTCTATAACTAGAGAGCAGCACTGCATGTGTGATATCAGGACATATACTGGCTGTATACAGCACGTCTACAACTAGAGAGCAGCTCTGCATGTGTGATATCAGGACATATACTGGCTGTATACAGCACGTCTACAACTAGAGAGCAGCTCTGCATGTGTTATATCAGGACATACAGACTGTACACAGCACGTCTATAACTAGAGAGCAGCACTACATGTGTGATATGAGGACATATACTGGCTGTATACAGCACGTCTACAACTAGAGAGCAGCGCTGCATGTGTGATATCAGGACATATACTGGCTGTATACAGCACGTCTATAACTAGAGAGCAGCGCTGCATGTGTGATATCAGGACATACTGGCTGTATACAGCACGTCTACAACTAGAGCGCAGCACTGCATGTGTGATATCAGGACATATACTGGCTGTATACAGCACGTCTACAACTAGAGCGCAGCACTGCATGTGTGATATCAGGACATACTGGCTGTATACAGCACGTCTATAACTAGAGAGCAGCACTACATGTGTGATATCAGGACATACACTGGCTGTATACAGCACGTCTATAACTAGAGAGCAGCACTGCATGTGTGATATCAGGACATATACTGGCTGTATACAGCACGTCTACAACTAGACAGCAGCGCTGCATGTGTGATATCAGGACATATACTGGCTGTATACAGCACGTCTACAACTAGAGAGCAGCACTGCATGTGTGATATCAGGACATACTGGCTGTATACAGCACGTCTACAACTAGAGAGCAGCACTGCATGTGTGATATCAGGACATACTGGCTGTATACAGCACGTCTACAACTAGAGAGCAGCACTGCATGTGTGATATCAGGACATACTGGCTGTATACAGCACGTCTACAACTAGAGAGCAGCACTGCATGTGTGATATCAGGACATACTGGCTGTATACAGCACGTCTACAACTAGAGAGCAGCACTACATGTGTGATATCAGGACATATACTGGCTGTATACAGCACGTCTACAACTAGAGAGCAGCACTACATGTGTGATATCAGGACATATACTGGCTGTATACAGCACGTCTGCAACTAGAGAGCAGCACTGCATGTGTGATATCGGGACATACTGGCTGTATACAGCACGTCTACAACTAGAGAGCAGCACTGCATGTGTGATATCGGGACATACTGGCTGTATACAGCACGTCTACAACTAGAGAGCAGCACTGCATGTGTTATATCAGGACATATACTGGCTGTATACAGCACGTCTATAACTAGAGAGCAGCACTGCATGTGTGATATCAGGACATACTGGCTGTATACAGCACGTCTATATCTAGAGAGCAGCACTGCATGTGTGATATCGGGACATACTGGCTGTATACAGCACGTCTACAACTAGACAGCAGCACTGCATGTGATATCAGGACATACTGGCTGTATACAGCACGTCTATAACTAGAGAGCAGCACTGCATGTGTGTTATCAGGACATATACTGGCTGTATACAGCACGTCTATAACTAGAGAGCAGCGCTGCATGTGTGATATCGGGACATACTGGCTGTATACAGCACGTCTACAACTAGAGAGCAGCGCTGCATGTGTGATATCGGGACATACTGGCTGTATACAGCACGTCTACAACTAGAGAGCAGCGCTGAATGTGTGATATCAGGACATACTGGCTGTATACAGCACGTCTACAACTAGAGAGCAGCACTGCATGTGTGATATCAGGACATATACTGGCTGTATACAGCACGTCTATAACTAGAGAGCAGCACTGCATGTGTGATATCAGGACATATACTGGCTGTATACAGCACGTCTATAACTAGAGAGCAGCGCTGCATGTGTGATATCAGGACATATACTTGCTGTATACAGCACGTCTACAACTAGAGCGCAGCACTGCATGTGTGATATCAGGACATATACTGGCTGTATACAGCACGTCTATAACTAGAGAGCAGCACTGCATGTGTGATATCAGGACATATACTGGCTGTATACAGCACGTCTACAACTAGAGAGCAGCTCTGCATGTGTGATATCAGGACATATACTGGCTGTATACAGCACGTCTACAACTAGAGAGCAGCTCTGCATGTGTTATATCAGGACATACAGACTGTACACAGCACGTCTATAACTAGAGAGCAGCACTACATGTGTGATATGAGGACATATACTGGCTGTATACAGCACGTCTACAACTAGAGAGCAGCGCTGCATGTGTGATATCAGGACATATACTGGCTGTATACAGCACGTCTATAACTAGAGAGCAGCGCTGCATGTGTGATATCAGGACATACTGGCTGTATACAGCACGTCTACAACTAGAGCGCAGCACTGCATGTGTGATATCAGGACATATACTGGCTGTATACAGCACGTCTATAACTAGAGAGCAGCTCTGCATGTGTGATATGAGGACATATACTGGCTGTATACAGCACGTCTACATCTAGAGCGCAGTACTGCATGTGTGATATCAGGACATACTGGCTGTATACAGCACGTCTATAACTAGAGAGCAGCACTGCATGTGTGATATCAGGACATATACTGGCTGTATACAGCACGTCTATAACTAGAGAGCAGCGCTGCAGGTGTGATATCAGGACATATACTGGCTGTATACAGCACGTCTATAACTAGAGAGCAGCTCTGCATGTGTGATATCAGGACATATACTGGCTGTATACAGCACGTCTATAACTAGAGAGCAGCACTGCATGTGTGATATCAGGACATATACTGGCTGTATACAGCACGTCTATAACTAGAGAGCAGCACTGCATGTGTGATATCAGGACATATACTGGCTGTATACAGCACGTCTATAACTAGAGAGCAGCTCTGCATGTGTGATATCGGGACATATACTGGCTGTATACAGCACGTCTACAACTAGAGCGCAGCACTGCATGTGTGATATCAGGACATACTGGCTGTATACAGCACGTCTATAACTACAGAGCAGCGCTGCATGTGTGATATCGGGACATACTGGCTGTATACAGCACGTCTATAACTAGAGAGCAGCGCTGCATGTGTGATATCAGGACATATACTGGCTGTATACAGCACGTCTACAACTAGAGAGCAGCACTGCATGTGTGATATCGGGACATACTGGCTGTATACAGCACGTCTACAACTAGAGAGCAGCACTGCATGTGTGATATCGGGACATACTGGCTGTATACAGCACGTCTATAACTAGAGAGCAGCGCTGCATGTGTGATATCGGGACATACTGGCTGTATACAGCACGTCTATAACTAGAGAGCAGCGCTGCATGTGTGATATCAGGACATATACTGGCTGTATACAGCACGTCTACAACTAGAGAGCAGCTCTGCATGTGTGATTTCCGGACATATACTGGCTGTATACAGCACGTCTACAACTAGAGAGCAGCGCTACATGTGTGATATCAGGACATATACTGGCTGTATATATACAGCACGTCTATAACTAGAGAGCAGCACTGCATGTGTGATATCAGGACATACTGGCTGTATACAGCACGTCTACAACTAGAGAGCAGCGCTACATGTGTGATATCAGGACATATACTGGCTGTATATATACAGCACGTCTATAACTAGAGAGCAGCACTGCATGTGTGATATCAGGACATACTGGCTGTATACAGCACGTCTACAACTAGAGAGCAGCTCTGCATGTGTGATATCGGGACATATACTGGCTGTATACAGCACGTCTACAACTAGAGAGCAGCTCTGCATGTGTGATATCGGGACATATACTGGCTGTATACAGCACGTCTACAACTAGAGAGCAGCACTGCATGTGTGATATCGGGACATATTCTGGCTGTATACAGCACGTCTATAACTAGAGAGCAGCACTGCATGTGTGATATCAGGACATATACTGGCTGTATACAGCACGTCTATAACTAGAGAGCAGCTCTGCATGTGTGATATCAGGACATATACTGGCTGTATACAGCACGTCTACAACTAGAACGCAGCACTGCATGTGTGATATCAGGACATACTGGCTGTATACAGCACGTCTATAACTACAGAGCAGCGCTGCATGTGTGATATCGGGACATACTGGCTGTATACAGCACGTCTATAACTAGAGAGCAGCGCTGCATGTGTGATATCAGGACATATACTGGCTGTATACAGCACGTCTACAACTAGAGAGCAGCACTGCATGTGTGATATCGGGACATACTGGCTGTATACAGCACGTCTACAACTAGAGAGCAGCACTGCATGTGTGATATCGGGACATACTGGCTGTATACAGCACGTCTATAACTAGAGAGCAGCGCTGCATGTGTGATATCGGGACATACTGGCTGTATACAGCACGTCTATAACTAGAGAGCAGCGCTGCATGTGTGATATCAGGACATATACTGGCTGTATACAGCACGTCTACAACTAGAGAGCAGCTCTGCATGTGTGATTTCAGGACATATACTGGCTGTATACAGCACGTCTACAACTAGAGAGCAGCACTGCATGTGTGATATCAGGACATATACTGGCTGTATACAGCACGTCTACAACTAGAGAGCAGCGCTACATGTGTGATATCAGGACATATACTGGCTGTATATATACAGCACGTCTATAACTAGAGAGCAGCACTGCATGTGTGATATCAGGACATACTGGCTGTATACAGCACGTCTACAACTAGAGAGCAGCTCTGCATGTGTGATATCGGGACATATACTGGCTGTATACAGCACGTCTACAACTAGAGAGCAGCTCTGCATGTGTGATATCGGGACATATACTGGCTGTATACAGCACGTCTACAACTAGAGAGCAGCACTGCATGTGTGATATCGGGACATATTCTGGCTGTATACAGCACGTCTACAACTAGAGAGCAGCTCTGCATGTGTGATATCGGGACATATACTGGCTGTATACAGCACGTCTACAACTAGAGAGCAGCACTGCATGTGTGATATCAGGACATACTGGCTGTATACAGCACGTCTACAACTAGAGAGCAGCACTGCATGTGTGATATCGGGACATACTGGCTGTATACAGCACGTCTACAACTAGAGAGCAGCACTGCATGTGTGATATCAGGACATATACTGGCTGTATACAGCACGTCTATAACTAGAGAGCAGCACTGCATGTGTGATATCGGGACAGACTGGCTGTAATCAGCATGTCTACAACTAGAGAGCAGCACTACATGTGTGATATCGGGACATATACTGGCTGTATACAGCACGTCTACAACTAGAGAGCAGCACTGCATGTGTGATATCAGGACATACTGGCTGTATACAGCACGTCTACAACTAGAGAGCAGCACTGCATGTGTGATATCGGGACATACTGGCTGTATACAGCACGTCTACAACTAGAGAGCAGCTCTGTATGTGTGATATCAGGACATATACTGGCTGTATACAGCACGTCTACAACTAGAGAGCAGCACTACATGTGTTACATCAGGACATATACTGGCTGTATACAGAACGTCTACAACTAGAGAGCAGCACTGCATGTGTTACATCAGGACATATACTGGCTGTATACAGCACGTCTACAACTAGAGAGCAGCGCTACATGTGTGATATCAGGACATATACTGGCTGTATATATACAGCAAAACTAGAGAGCAGCACTGCATGTGTGATATCAGGACATATACTGGCTGTATACAGCACGTCTACAACTAGAGAGCAGCACTGCATGTGTGATATCAGGACATATACTGGCTGTATACAACACGTCTACAACTAGAGAGCAGCGCTGCATGTGTTACATCAGGACATATACTGGCTGTATACAGCACGTCTATAACTAGAGAGCAACACTACATGTGTTACATCAGGACATATACTGGCTGTATACAGCACGTCTACAACTAGAGAGCAGCGCTACATGTGTGATATCAGGACATATACTGGCTGTATATATACAGCACGTCTATAACTAGAGAGCAGCACTGCATGTGTGATATCAGGAAATATACTGGCTGTATACAGCACGTCTACAACTAGAGAGCAGCACTGCATGTGTGATATCAGGACATATACTGGCGGTATACAGCACGTCTACAACTAGAGAGCAGCGCTGCATGTGTGATATCAGGACATATACTGGCTGTATACAGCACGTCTATAACTAGAGAGCAGTGTCACGATTCCCCTGACCGCTGTCACCAATTGGTCAGGATTCACACCGTGACCGTCACCCCTACGTCACGGATTGAGGTGACTTTAGGCCAACAGACGGCTATCACATGTGCAGGGGGGCTTATCTTAGTTATCCCTCCACTCCACGATGTGATGAAAAAAACCACACACAAGGCTATTGACCTCTTAGTTTACAGCAGGGGCTTATTTTAGGTATCCCACTGCTTTTCCATATACCACGAACTGCAGGGATTTATGTATATCCCGCTTACAGTTCCACTTAACACTTGCAGCTCTCTGGCGCCCCCTTACTTTCAGGTCACATTAGGTACTGCACCCTGGGTAATTAGTCGCCAGGAAGGCTGCCTGCTATGTACTGGCTATTGGGCACGCTGCAGCGACGCGGTAAACTACTCCCACTCAGGCAGGAACAATAATTATCAAACCCGCAGTTGCTTCAGCATAATCCAACAGTCAGCGCACTTTCGCTGCCACCAGCTTCGATTAAACGGGTCCGAAGCTAACCCAACTCAACAGTAACAGTAGCGTTTTCCCTTCAGAAGACTTAGGGTACGGTTTTTAGAGCATGGAGAAGAACTAACATATAATAGTATATCCCATTAAAAATTAGGCAGTGCGTTATCAAAAATATTTTATAAAGAAGTTACAAATGAGACAATTGCAAATATGTACATGGGTAATTATAACATAAAGGGAATAAATGAGAAAAGCAACACTCACATGTTTAAAGCATGACAGGCATCCAGGCTAGTGGAGTTTTTCCATATGTCCCAGCTCATTTGGACGTGCTGCTGGCTTCAGAAGACAAGCAGTCCAGAAGGAGACATCAGCAGAAGAGACAGCTGGGGAGCCTGCCACAAACTTAATACATTAAGGCTTTGACATCACAGAAGGGCTGGCTTATCCAGACCCTCCTCTCTCTACATTCTGAGTAAACTTTAAACTATTTCCTCTGATTTCTATAACTTCACTACAAAACATGTCAGAGTCCTAACATACTCATAATTCATCTCGGATTAACGTGAGCATTCTAATGAGATCAAATATGTCCTATCTGGGATACATATTTACAGAGAAAACCCTACTTCTTTACCAGACGGAGTTAGAAGTCCGAGTTTCAAGGGATGGGTACCTACACCGAGTGGGAATACGAATATATATTTTCGTGTTCTTACCGTAAACATGGTGCATAATATCGTACCGAAACCAAACAAAGGATCTTTCATGAATTCTGGAGCCACTTTACCAGTTCTGACTAGTGAAGGTGGGAGGGATGAGGGACTTTCCTCTGAGCCTGGAATTTATGACCCCAGGGCAATAAAACCCCCTTCTAGCATACAGTCCGTAGCCCAGAGAGAAACAAGTAGAGTCAGCTAGTGAAGGGGGGGTTTAGCCCACCTCATGAGCTGACGAGCAACTAAACTTATATGATATTTCATACCATATCGTGACACCTCCCCCTTTTGGTGTGCGCTAGGGAGGCAGTACCCCACGCTATGCCTCCATGGGCACCTCAGTAGGTTCACCCTGGCGGGAGAGTCCATCTGCATTTCCATGCTCTTTGCCCGTTTTGTGTTCAATGGTGAAGTCAAACTGCTGAAGGGCAAGGCTCCAGCGTACCAACCTGCCGTTGGTTCCACACATGGCGTTTAGCCAGCGCAGAGGGTTGTGGTCGGTCACCACAGTGAATGGGCGACCGTACAAGTAGGGCTGCAAGCGCTGCAGGGCCCAGACTATGGCCAGGCACTCCTTCTCGATGGTGGAGTAGGCCACTTCCCTCGGAAAAAGCTTCTGGCTCAGGTATAACACGGGGTGCTCTTGGTCCTCCGAGTCAACCTGGCTGAGCACAGCACCAAGGCCAAACTCGCTGGCGTCGGTCTGCACCAAGTACGGTCGACTGCTTTCAACACAGGGCCATTGCACAGTGCGGTTTTCAACGCCTGGAAGGCCCCCTCACAGCCATCTGTCCAGTTGACGATGTGGGGTAGCTTCATCCTTGTGAGGTCCGTCAGAGGTTTTGCCAGGCTACTATAGTGCCGTACGAAGCGCCTATAGTACCCTGCAGTGCCCAAGAAGGACATCACCTGTTTCTTGGTCACGGGAGTGGGCCAGTTCACGATCACTCCCACTTTGTCAGGCTCTGGCTTCAGGGTGTTCCCGCCTACCCGGTGCCCCAGGTAGTGAACCTTCCTCATGCCCATCTGACACTTTCCCGGCTTGATAGTCAGTCCTGCTTGGTGAATTCGCCTGAGCACATCCTCGAGATGCTGCAGGTGTTCCTCCCAGGAGGAACTGAAGATGGCAATGTCATCCAAGTACGCCACGGCGTACTTCTCCAGTCCCTGAAGCAGGAGGTTGACCATCCGCTGGAAAGTGGCCGGGGCATTCTTCATGCCGAAGGGCATGACCGTGGACTCGTACAGTCCAAAGGGTGTGATAAAGGCGGACTTCTCCTGCGCCTCGGGGCTCAGGGGAATCTGCCAGTATCCTCGACTCAGATCCATTATTGTTAGGTAATCTGCGCCAGCTAACTTCTCAAGCAGCTCCTCGATGCGCGGCATGGGGTGCGTGTCGGAGGCTGTAATGGCATTGAGCCCCCTGTAGTCCACGCAGAACCGGGTGGTCCAGTCCTTCTTTGGCACGAGAACTACAGGTGAGGCCCACGCACTCTTTGACCGTCGAATCACCCCCAGCTGTAACATCTCATCAATCTCTTGGCGCATAATCTGCTGCACCTGGTCAGAGATTCGATAGGGTGTTCGTCGTAGTGGGGCGTGATTCCCGGTGTCCACCTCGTGGACGGCTAACTCAGTCCTCCCAGGTCGGTTGGAGAATACGACCCGGAAGGGTTCCAGTGTGGTTTGCAACTGCACCCGCTGGGGTTCAGTTAACAAGGCGCTTACCTCCACATCCTCGATGGACCCATTGGCCTTGGCTTGGGCCAGCAAGTCCAGGAGGGTGTCTTCCTCCCCGTCTTCGGGTAAGCTGCAGACCGGTAGGACGAAAGGTTCACGTTCGTGATGAGCCTTCATCATGTTGACGTGAAAGGCCTTTCGCCTACCCCGAGCGTGGTCAAGCGTGACCACGTAAGTGATCGGGTTGAGCTGTTGGTGGACGACGTACGGGCCCTCCCAGGCTGCCTGAAGCTTATCCGTTGGTACAGGGACCAGCACCCACACCTTTTGACCCACGTGGTAGGTCCGCTCCCGGGCGTTCTGGTCGTACCAGTGCTTCTGATCAGCCTGAGCCTGCGTCATGTTGTCATGCACCAACTGCGTCAAGGTCTGCATCTTGTCACGGAAGCGCATGACATACTCCACTAGGGACACTTCAGAAGGGTTCGGCTCCTCTTCCCAGGATTCTCTTACCAACCCAAGGGGTCCCCGAACTCGCCTGCCGTACAGGAGCTCGAAGGGGGAGAACCCAGTCGAGGCCTGCGGAACCTCTCGGTAAGCGAACAGCAGGTGTGGGAGGTACCGCTCTCAGTCGCGCCCTTGAGTCTCAACCAGCATGCGTAGCATCTGTTTGAGGGTACCATTGAAGCATTCACACAGGCCATTGGTCTGTGGGTGATACGCACTCGATACCAGGTGCTTCACCTGCATTCTCTTACAGAGAGCCTCCATTAGGCGAGACATAAATTGGGTCCCTTGATCAGTAAGCATTTCCCTGGGAAACCCTACACGTGAAAAGATGGCCAACAGGGCATCCGCCACCTTATCTGCCCTAGTTGACGACAGAGCTACTGCCTCTGGGTACCGGGTAGCATAGTCTACCACAGTAAGGATGTATTGCTTTCCAGAGCTGCTGGGGACGGCCAGCGGGCCCACAATGTCCACCGCGATCCTCTGGAAAGGCTCCTCTATCACTGGCAAAGGGATCGGGGGAGCCTTAATAGCAGGTCCCGCCTTCCCCACTCTTTGACAAGTGATACAGGAGCGGCAGTAGTTTGACACATCTGTCCCCATCTTAGGCCAATAGAAGTGTTGAGACAGCCGGGCCTTAGTTTTGCTGATCCCCAAGTGTCCAGCTAGCGGGATCTCATGGGCAATCCGCAACAACTCACCCCGGAATTGCTGTGGGACGACCAGCTGTCTTTCCCTCAACCACTCCTTTTGTGATTCTCCGGGTACTGTCTCCCGGTACAACCTTCCTTGTTCCCAGAACACCTTCTCCTTATCAGTCTCTGAGAAGGGCGTCCCGGCAAGTTGTCTCAAACTCTCTAGGCTCGCATCTGTGTGCAGAGCGGCCTGAAACTCCTGGCTAGGGGAAGCCAGAAGCGACGTCAGGGTCCCTTCCCCACGGGAACCCTCTTGGACCTGCTCTGGGTCCACCTCTGGTTCAGTCACAGTAATGACTGAGGAGGGTCCGGAAGGCAGACAGTTATCTGCGTTCCGGGCACTCTGACTGCGGGTGACAGCAGCTACGTAGGCTGTCTCCCCGGGGGTTTCTATATACCCATCAGCCGGCGCTGCTATGGGCTCTACCTCCCCATCCACCCCCAACACTCCAGGGGCAGCGCTACTTATGAGCCAGTTGCCTTCCTCGGTGGCACTGGTCACTTTCATGGCATCACCTTCCTCACGGTTCCCATGCATCTCCCCATTTCCTGTAGCACCGACACTTGCCCCTGCTAGGGGTTCCTCAGCCGTCTCACTCCGCAGAGCGACGTGGCTGAGCACTCCTGTACCTATGGACACATTAACCTTCACAGAAAAATCATTATCAGGTTCAGCTGGCACAGGTACAACATTTTCACCATCAATCCTAGGAAAAAAATGGTTAATAGATGCATCATTACAAGATAAAGCATGGTCAGGTAACACATGCGATTTCCCATCATCATCATCATCAGGGTTAACTTTACCCTTATTAGTAGATTGGGGAGGGGTGTCAGGGACGTAGTATGCAACCATCCTCCCCAAATCAGTCCCCAACAAAACATCAGTGGGCAAATTATCAGACAGCCCCACTTCTTTCACCCCGCTCCCGGCACCCCAATCAATAAAAACCCGGGCCATCGGTAAGGGACAGCTGATGCCCCCAATCCCAGTGACAGTTAGGGTTTTCCCCGGAATGATTTCTTCAGGGGCCGCCAGTTCGGGTCGGATGAGGGTTCGTTCAGCCCCGGTGTCCTTGAGGCCTGTAGCAACATGGCCTCCCACAGTGACGTGCTGTACGTTGTCACACACCCTCCCAACCACACCACCCACCAAAAGAACTGCTGCATTAGGCCCTGGGGCCTTGGTTTGGGTGTTCTTCTGCTTGGTTGGGCAGGAGAGACTGATATGACCAGTCTGATGGCAGGTGTAACACGTGCGAGGTTCGGTGGTACGTCTGGTGCTGTTGGCCACGGGGCCAGGACGTCTGGTGTGTTGGCTGGCAGGGGTACTGGCGTTGGTTGCAGGCTTACCCCCTCTCCAGCTGGTGGTGACTGGCTTCCGCACTTCCGATCTACGGTTGGCCTCATATGCATCGGCAATCTGCGCTGCTTTCGTCACGTCTTTGGGTTCTCTGTCCATCACGAACTGTCGCACCTCAGCTGGGCAAAGATGAAAGAACTGGTCTTTGATCATCAGGTCTCGCAGCTGTGCAAAGGTGGTCACTGACAGTCCTTGGGTCCACTGGTCAAAGTGGGTCCCCAGTCCATGCACCACATCACTGTAACTGTCGTGTGGGCCACGTTGGAGGGTCCGGAACTTTCTACGGTACACCTCGGGTGTAAGCTGGTACTTGACTATCAGAGCCTGCTTGATGGCCTCATAGTCACCATCTTGTTCTTGAGGGAGGGCAGCAAACGCCTCCAGAGCTTTACCTCTCAGCCCTGGTGTCAGGTATCGGGCCCATTCATCTGTAGGCAGCTGGTACTGCCTGCAGGCTTTCTCAAAGGCCCGCAGAAAAGTGTCCAAGTCCCCGTCCTTCTCCATAACAGGGAAGTGATCGGGCCGGGGCTTAGGTATCTGAGCGCTGCTGGGCTCACGTCTCTGGGCGGTGGAGGGCATCCCCCCCTGCCGGAGCATCTCCAGTTCATGTTCTCGCTGGGCTTGGCGCTCGGCTCTCTCAGCCTCCCGCTCGGCTCGCTGGGCCTGGGCCTCTCGCTCGGCTCGGGCCTCCTGCCGATACTGCTGAATCAGCCGTAGGCGTCCCTCATGGTCATCAGTGGGGAGTTCTTCCAAGGCCGCCTGCAGGTGGGGGTCCAATTCGCCCGGATTGCTAACAGGGCCAGCATTCAGTGGTTGGACCTCTGCTGCAGCACCATGTTCGCTGGTGCTGGCTTCTGCGGCCTCTGCGCTCTGAGAGCGGTCTCGAGCGGCTTCCCATTGCACCAGATCTGCGACCAGTTGGGCTTTGTTTTTGCTTGCAAAGTCAATGTGCTGTGTCTTGCATAAGGCAACAAGGGTGTCTCTGGTCTGCTGCTCATAAAAGGTTTCTCCCAGCACAACCATGGTTGCCAAATAAAAGATAGGATAGAAAAACGAAGAGAAAGGGAAGGGATAATTACCAGTACGCAATTGTCTCACAACTAAAAGGCACTGAGTTCGTTCTCCAAACTTATTTGCGCAGAGTCCTCGCAAGAACTTTCTGCAAGTTTTTAGTGAGAGGAATGATTACTCAAACCAAATCACTAATGCTCTAAGATATCCCACCGCCTTGCCACCAATTGTCACGATTCCCCTGACCGCTGTCACCAATTGGTCAGGATTCACACCGTGACCGTCACCCCTACGTCACGGATTGAGGTGACTTTAGGCCAACAGACGGCTATCACATGTGCAGGGGGGCTTATCTTAGTTATCCCTCCACTCCACGATGTGATGAAAAAAACCACACACAAGGCTATTGACCTCTTAGTTTACAGCAGGGGCTTATTTTAGGTATCCCACTGCTTTTCTATATACCACGAACTGCAGGGATTTATGTATATCCCGCTTACAGTTCCACTTAACACTTGCAGCTCTCTGGCGCCCCCTTACTTTCAGGTCACATTAGGTACTGCACCCTGGGTAATTAGTCGCCAGGAAGGCTGCCTGCTATGTACTGGCTATTGGGCACGCTGCAGCGACGCGGTAAACTACTCCCACTCAGGCAGGAACAATAATTATCAAACCCGCAGTTGCTTCAGCATAATCCAACAGTCAGCGCACTTTCGCTGCCACCAGCTTCGATTAAACGGGTCCGAAGCTAACCCAACTCAACAGTAACAGTAGCGTTTTCCCTTCAGAAGACTTAGGGTACGGTTTTTAGAGCATGGAGAAGAACTAACATATAATAGTATATCCCATTAAAAATTAGGCAGTGCGTTATCAAAAATATTTTATAAAGAAGTTACAAATGAGACAATTGCAAATATGTACATGGGTAATTATAACATAAAGGGAATAAATGAGAAAAGCAACACTCACATGTTTAAAGCATGACAGGCATCCAGGCTAGTGGAGTTTTTCCATATGTCCCAGCTCATTTGGACGTGCTGCTGGCTTCAGAAGACAAGCAGTCCAGAAGGAGACATCAGCAGAAGAGACAGCTGGGGAGCCTGCCACAAACTTAATACATTAAGGCTTTGACATCACAGAAGGGCTGGCTTATCCAGACCCTCCTCTCTCTACATTCTGAGTAAACTTTAAACTATTTCCTCTGATTTCTATAACTTCACTACAAAACATGTCAGAGTCCTAACATACTCATAATTCATCTCGGATTAACGTGAGCATTCTAATGAGATCAAATATGTCCTATCTGGGATACATATTTACAGAGAAAACCCTACTTCTTTACCAGACGGAGTTAGAAGTCCGAGTTTCAAGGGATGGGTACCTACACCGAGTGGGAATACGAATATATATTTTCGTGTTCTTACCGTAAACATGGTGCATAATATCGTACCGAAACCAAACAAAGGATCTTTCATGAATTCTGGAGCCACTTTACCAGTTCTGACTAGTGAAGGTGGGAGGGATGAGGGACTTTCCTCTGAGCCTGGAATTTATGACCCCAGGGCAATAAAACCCCCTTCTAGCATACAGTCCGTAGCCCAGAGAGAAACAAGTAGAGTCAGCTAGTGAAGGGGGGGTTTAGCCCACCTCATGAGCTGACGAGCAACTAAACTTATATGATATTTCATACCATATCGTGACACCTCCCCCTTTTGGTGTGCGCTAGGGAGGCAGTACCCCACGCTATGCCTCCATGGGCACCTCAGTAGGTTCACCCTGGCGGGAGAGTCCATCTGCATTTCCATGCTCTTTGCCCGTTTTGTGTTCAATGGTGAAGTCAAACTGCTGAAGGGCAAGGCTCCAGCGTACCAACCTGCCGTTGGTTCCACACATGGCGTTTAGCCAGCGCAGAGGGTTGTGGTCGGTCACCACAGTGAATGGGCGACCGTACAAGTAGGGCTGCAAGCGCTGCAGGGCCCAGACTATGGCCAGGCACTCCTTCTCGATGGTGGAGTAGGCCACTTCCCTCGGAAAAAGCTTCTGGCTCAGGTATAACACGGGGTGCTCTTGGTCCTCCGAGTCAACCTGGCTGAGCACAGCACCAAGGCCAAACTCGCTGGCGTCGGTCTGCACCAAGTACGGTCGACTGCTTTCAACACAGGGCCATTGCACAGTGCGGTTTTCAACGCCTGGAAGGCCCCCTCACAGCCATCTGTCCAGTTGACGATGTGGGGTAGCTTCTTCCTTGTGAGGTCCGTCAGAGGTTTTGCCAGGCTACTATAGTGCCGTACGAAGCGCCTATAGTACCCTGCAGTGCCCAAGAAGGACATCACCTGTTTCTTGGTCACGGGAGTGGGCCAGTTCACGATCACTCCCACTTTGTCAGGCTCTGGCTTCAGGGTGTTCCCGCCTACCCGGTGCCCCAGGTAGTGAACCTTCCTCATGCCCATCTGACACTTTCCCGGCTTGATAGTCAGTCCTGCTTGGTGAATTCGCCTGAGCACATCCTCGAGATGCTGCAGGTGTTCCTCCCAGGAGGAACTGAAGATGGCAATGTCATCCAAGTACGCCACGGCGTACTTCTCCAGTCCCTGAAGCAGGAGGTTGACCATCCGCTGGAAAGTGGCCGGGGCATTCTTCATGCCGAAGGGCATGACCGTGGACTCGTACAGTCCAAAGGGTGTGATAAAGGCGGACTTCTCCTGCGCCTCGGGGCTCAGGGGAATCTGCCAGTATCCTCGACTCAGATCCATTATTGTTAGGTAATCTGCGCCAGCTAACTTCTCAAGCAGCTCCTCGATGCGCGGCATGGGGTGCGTGTCGGAGGCTGTAATGGCATTGAGCCCCCTGTAGTCCACGCAGAACCGGGTGGTCCAGTCCTTCTTTGGCACGAGAACTACAGGTGAGGCCCACGCACTCTTTGACCGTCGAATCACCCCCAGCTGTAACATCTCATCAATCTCTTGGCGCATAATCTGCTGCACCTGGTCAGAGATTCGATAGGGTGTTCGTCGTAGTGGGGCGTGATTCCCGGTGTCCACCTCGTGGACGGCTAACTCAGTCCTCCCAGGTCGGTTGGAGAATACGACCCGGAAGGGTTCCAGTGTGGTTTGCAACTGCACCCGCTGGGGTTCAGTTAACAAGGCGCTTACCTCCACATCCTCGATGGACCCATTGGCCTTGGCTTGGGCCAGCAAGTCCAGGAGGGTGTCTTCCTCCCCGTCTTCGGGTAAGCTGCAGACCGGTAGGACGAAAGGTTCACGTTCGTGATGAGCCTTCATCATGTTGACGTGAAAGGCCTTTCGCCTACCCCGAGCGTGGTCAAGCGTGACCACGTAAGTGATCGGGTTGAGCTGTTGGTGGACGACGTACGGGCCCTCCCAGGCTGCCTGAAGCTTATCCGTTGGTACAGGGACCAGCACCCACACCTTTTGACCCACGTGGTAGGTCCGCTCCCGGGCGTTCTGGTCGTACCAGTGCTTCTGATCAGCCTGAGCCTGCGTCATGTTGTCATGCACCAACTGCGTCAAGGTCTGCATCTTGTCACGGAAGCGCATGACATACTCCACTAGGGACACTTCAGAAGGGTTCGGCTCCTCTTCCCAGGATTCTCTTACCAACCCAAGGGGTCCCCGAACTCGCCTGCCGTACAGGAGCTCGAAGGGGGAGAACCCAGTCGAGGCCTGCGGAACCTCTCGGTAAGCGAACAGCAGGTGTGGGAGGTACCGCTCTCAGTCGCGCCCTTGAGTCTCAACCAGCATGCGTAGCATCTGTTTGAGGGTACCATTGAAGCATTCACACAGGCCATTGGTCTGTGGGTGATACGCACTCGATACCAGGTGCTTCACCTGCATTCTCTTACAGAGAGCCTCCATTAGGCGAGACATAAATTGGGTCCCTTGATCAGTAAGCATTTCCCTGGGAAACCCTACACGTGAAAAGATGGCCAACAGGGCATCCGCCACCTTATCTGCCCTAGTTGACGACAGAGCTACTGCCTCTGGGTACCGGGTAGCATAGTCTACCACAGTAAGGATGTATTGCTTTCCAGAGCTGCTGGGGACGGCCAGCGGGCCCACAATGTCCACCGCGATCCTCTGGAAAGGCTCCTCTATCACTGGCAAAGGGATCGGGGGAGCCTTAATAGCAGGTCCCGCCTTCCCCACTCTTTGACAAGTGATACAGGAGCGGCAGTAGTTTGACACATCTGTCCCCATCTTAGGCCAATAGAAGTGTTGAGACAGCCGGGCCTTAGTTTTGCTGATCCCCAAGTGTCCAGCTAGCGGGATCTCATGGGCAATCCGCAACAACTCACCCCGGAATTGCTGTGGGACGACCAGCTGTCTTTCCCTCAACCACTCCTTTTGTGATTCTCCGGGTACTGTCTCCCGGTACAACCTTCCTTGTTCCCAGAACACCTTCTCCTTATCAGTCTCTGAGAAGGGCGTCCCGGCAAGTTGTCTCAAACTCTCTAGGCTCGCATCTGTGTGCAGAGCGGCCTGAAACTCCTGGCTAGGGGAAGCCAGAAGCGACGTCAGGGTCCCTTCCCCACGGGAACCCTCTTGGACCTGCTCTGGGTCCACCTCTGGTTCAGTCACAGTAATGACTGAGGAGGGTCCGGAAGGCAGACAGTTATCTGCGTTCCGGGCACTCTGACTGCGGGTGACAGCAGCTACGTAGGCTGTCTCCCCGGGGGTTTCTATATACCCATCAGCCGGCGCTGCTATGGGCTCTACCTCCCCATCCACCCCCAACACTCCAGGGGCAGCGCTACTTATGAGCCAGTTGCCTTCCTCGGTGGCACTGGTCACTTTCATGGCATCACCTTCCTCACGGTTCCCATGCATCTCCCCATTTCCTGTAGCACCGACACTTGCCCCTGCTAGGGGTTCCTCAGCCGTCTCACTCCGCAGAGCGACGTGGCTGAGCACTCCTGTACCTATGGACACATTAACCTTCACAGAAAAATCATTATCAGGTTCAGCTGGCACAGGTACAACATTTTCACCATCAATCCTAGGAAAAAAATGGTTAATAGATGCATCATTACAAGATAAAGCATGGTCAGGTAACACATGCGATTTCCCATCATCATCATCATCAGGGTTAACTTTACCCTTATTAGTAGATTGGGGAGGGGTGTCAGGGACGTAGTATGCAACCATCCTCCCCAAATCAGTCCCCAACAAAACATCAGTGGGCAAATTATCAGACAGCCCCACTTCTTTCACCCCGCTCCCGGCACCCCAATCAATAAAAACCCGGGCCATCGGTAAGGGACAGCTGATGCCCCCAATCCCAGTGACAGTTAGGGTTTTCCCCGGAATGATTTCTTCAGGGGCCGCCAGTTCGGGTCGGATGAGGGTTCGTTCAGCCCCGGTGTCCTTGAGGCCTGTAGCAACATGGCCTCCCACAGTGACGTGCTGTACGTTGTCACACACCCTCCCAACCACACCACCCACCAAAAGAACTGCTGCATTAGGCCCTGGGGCCTTGGTTTGGGTGTTCTTCTGCTTGGTTGGGCAGGAGAGACTGATATGACCAGTCTGATGGCAGGTGTAACACGTGCGAGGTTCGGTGGTACGTCTGGTGCTGTTGGCCACGGGGCCAGGACGTCTGGTGTGTTGGCTGGCAGGGGTACTGGCGTTGGTTGCAGGCTTACCCCCTCTCCAGCTGGTGGTGACTGGCTTCCGCACTTCCGATCTACGGTTGGCCTCATATGCATCGGCAATCTGCGCTGCTTTCGTCACGTCTTTGGGTTCTCTGTCCATCACGAACTGTCGCACCTCAGCTGGGCAAAGATGAAAGAACTGGTCTTTGATCATCAGGTCTCGCAGCTGTGCAAAGGTGGTCACTGACAGTCCTTGGGTCCACTGGTCAAAGTGGGTCCCCAGTCCATGCACCACATCACTGTAACTGTCGTGTGGGCCACGTTGGAGGGTCCGGAACTTTCTACGGTACACCTCGGGTGTAAGCTGGTACTTGACTATCAGAGCCTGCTTGATGGCCTCATAGTCACCATCTTGTTCTTGAGGGAGGGCAGCAAACACCTCCAGAGCTTTACCTCTCAGCCCTGGTGTCAGGTATCGGGCCCATTCATCTGTAGGCAGCTGGTACTGCCTGCAGGCTTTCTCAAAGGCCCGCAGAAAAGTGTCCAAGTCCCCGTCCTTCTCCATAACAGGGAAGTGATCGGGCCGGGGCTTAGGTATCTGAGCGCTGCTGGGCTCACGTCTCTGGGCGGTGGAGGGCATCCCCCCCTGCCGGAGCATCTCCAGTTCATGTTCTCGCTGGGCTTGGCGCTCGGCTCTCTCAGCCTCCCGCTCGGCTCGCTGGGCCTGGGCCTCTCGCTCGGCTCGGGCCTCCTGCCGATACTGCTGAATCAGCCGTAGGCGTCCCTCATGGTCATCAGTGGGGAGTTCTTCCAAGGCCGCCTGCAGGTGGGGGTCCAATTCGCCCGGATTGCTAACAGGGCCAGCATTCAGTGGTTGGACCTCTGCTGCAGCACCATGTTCGCTGGTGCTGGCTTCTGCGGCCTCTGCGCTCTGAGAGCGGTCTCGAGCGGCTTCCCATTGCACCAGATCTGCGACCAGTTGGGCTTTGTTTTTGCTTGCAAAGTCAATGTGCTGTGTCTTGCATAAGGCAACAAGGGTGTCTCTGGTCTGCTGCTCATAAAAGGTTTCTCCCAGCACAACCATGGTTGCCAAATAAAAGATAGGATAGAAAAACGAAGAGAAAGGGAAGGGATAATTACCAGTACGCAATTGTCTCACAACTAAAAGGCACTGAGTTCGTTCTCCAAACTTATTTGCGCAGAGTCCTCGCAAGAACTTTCTGCAAGTTTTTAGTGAGAGGAATGATTACTCAAACCAAATCACTAATGCTCTAAGATATCCCACCGCCTTGCCACCAATTGTCACGATTCCCCTGACCGCTGTCACCAATTGGTCAGGATTCACACCGTGACCGTCACCCCTACGTCACGGATTGAGGTGACTTTAGGCCAACAGACGGCTATCACATGTGCAGGGGGGCTTATCTTAGTTATCCCTCCACTCCACGATGTGATGAAAAAAACCACACACAAGGCTATTGACCTCTTAGTTTACAGCAGGGGCTTATTTTAGGTATCCCACTGCTTTTCTATATACCACGAACTGCAGGGATTTATGTATATCCCGCTTACAGTTCCACTTAACACTTGCAGCTCTCTGGCGCCCCCTTACTTTCAGGTCACATTAGGTACTGCACCCTGGGTAATTAGTCGCCAGGAAGGCTGCCTGCTATGTACTGGCTATTGGGCACGCTGCAGCGACGCGGTAAACTACTCCCACTCAGGCAGGAACAATAATTATCAAACCCGCAGTTGCTTCAGCATAATCCAACAGTCAGCGCACTTTCGCTGCCACCAGCTTCGATTAAACGGGTCCGAAGCTAACCCAACTCAACAGTAACAGTAGCGTTTTCCCTTCAGAAGACTTAGGGTACGGTTTTTAGAGCATGGAGAAGAACTAACATATAATAGTATATCCCATTAAAAATTAGGCAGTGCGTTATCAAAAATATTTTATAAAGAAGTTACAAATGAGACAATTGCAAATATGTACATGGGTAATTATAACATAAAGGGAATAAATGAGAAAAGCAACACTCACATGTTTAAAGCATGACAGGCATCCAGGCTAGTGGAGTTTTTCCATATGTCCCAGCTCATTTGGACGTGCTGCTGGCTTCAGAAGACAAGCAGTCCAGAAGGAGACATCAGCAGAAGAGACAGCTGGGGAGCCTGCCACAAACTTAATACATTAAGGCTTTGACATCACAGAAGGGCTGGCTTATCCAGACCCTCCTCTCTCTACATTCTGAGTAAACTTTAAACTATTTCCTCTGATTTCTATAACTTCACTACAAAACATGTCAGAGTCCTAACATACTCATAATTCATCTCGGATTAACGTGAGCATTCTAATGAGATCAAATATGTCCTATCTGGGATACATATTTACAGAGAAAACCCTACTTCTTTACCAGACGGAGTTAGAAGTCCGAGTTTCAAGGGATGGGTACCTACACCGAGTGGGAATACGAATATATATTTTCGTGTTCTTACCGTAAACATGGTGCATAATATCGTACCAAAACCAAACAAAGGATCTTTCATGAATTCTGGAGCCACTTTACCAGTTCTGACTAGTGAAGGTGGGAGGGGTGAGGGACTTTCCTCTGAGCCTGGAATTTACGACCCCAGGGCAATAAAACCCCCTTCTAGCATACAGTCCGTAGCCCAGAGAGAAACAAGTAGAGTCAGCTAGTGAAGGGGGGGTTTAGCCCACCTCATGAGCTGACGAGCAACTAAACTTATATGATATTTCATACCATATCGTGACAAGCAGCACTGCATGTGTGATATCGGGACATATACTGGCTGTATACAGCACGTCTACAACTAGAGAGCAGCTCTGCATGTGTGATATCGGGACATATTCTGGCTGTATACAGCACGTCTACAACTAGAGAGCAGCTCTGCATGTGTGATATCGGGACATATACTGGCTGTATACAGCACGTCTATAACTAGAGAGCAGCACTGCATGTGTGATATCAGGACATACTGGCTGTATACAGCACGTCTACAACTAGAGAGCAGCACTGCATGTGTGATATCGGGACATACTGGCTGTAATCAGCACGTCTACAACTAGAGAGCAGCACTACATGTGTGATATCGGGACATATACTGGCTGTATACAGCACGTCTACAACTAGAGAGCAGCACTGCATGTGTGATATCAGGACATACTGGCTGTATACAGCACGTCTACAACTAGAGAGCAGCACTGCATGTGTGATATCGGGACATACTGGCTGTATACAGCACGTCTACAACTAGAGAGCAGCTCTGCATGTGTGATATCGGGACATACTGGCTGTATACAGCACGTCTACAACTAGAGAGCAGCACTACATGTGTTACATCAGGACATATACTGGCTGTATACAGCACGTCTACAACTAGAGAGCAGCACTGCATGTGTTACATCAGGACATATACTGGCTGTATACAGCACGTCTACAACTAGAGAGCAGCGCTACATGTGTGATATCAGGACATATACTGGCTGTATATATACAGCAAAACTAGAGAGCAGCACTGCATGTGTGATATCAGGACATATACTGGCTGTATACAGCACGTCGACAACTAGAGAGCAGCACTGCATGTGTGATATCAGGACATATACTGGCTGTATACAGCACGTCTACAACTAGAGAGCAGCGCTGCATGTGTTACATCAGGACATATACTGGCTGTATACAGCACGTCTACAACTAGAGAGCAGCACTGCATGTGTGATATCAGGACATATACTGGCTGTATACAGCACGTCTACAACTAGAGAGCAGCGCTGCATGTGTTACATCAGGACATATACTGGCTGTATACAGCACGTCTACAACTAGAGAGCAGCGCTACATGTGTGATATCAGGACATATACTGGCTGTATATATACAGCACGTCTATAACTAGAGAGCAGCACTGCATGTGTGATATCAGGAAATATACTGGCTGTATACAGCACGTCTACAACTAGAGAGCAGCGCTGCATGTGTGATATCAGGACATATACTGGCTGTATACATCACGTCTACAACTAGAGAGCAGCTCTGCATGTGTGATATCAGGACATACTGGCTGTATACAGCACGTCTACAACTAGAGAGCAGCACTGCATGTGTGATATCAGGACATATACTGGCTGTGTACAGCACGTCTACAACTAGAGAGCAGCACTGCATGTGTGATATCAGGACATACTGGCTGTATACAGCACGTCTACAACTAGAGAGCAGCACTGCATGTGTGATATCGGGACATATACTGGCTGTATACAGCACGTCTACAACTAGAGAGCAGCTCTGCATGTGTGATATCGGGACATATACTGGCTGTATACAGCACGTCTACAACTAGAGAGCAGCACTGCATGTGTGATATCAGGACATACTGGCTGTATACAGCACGTCTACAACTAGAGAGCAGCACTGCATGTATGATATCGGGACATACTGGCTGTATACAGCACGTCTACAACTAGAGAGCAGCTCTGCATGTGTGATATCAGGACATATACTGGCTGTGTACAGCACGTCTACAACTAGAGAGCAGCACTGCATGTGTGATATCAGGACATACTGGCTGTATACAGCACGTCTACAACTAGAGAGCAGCACTGCATGTGTGATATCGGGACATACTGGCTGTATACAGCACGTCTACAACTAGAGAGCAGCACTACATGTGTTACATCAGGACATATACTGGCTGTATACAGCACGTCTACAACTAGAGAGCAGCACTGCATGTGTGATATCAGGACATATACTGGCTGTATATATACAGCACGTCTATAACTAGAGAGCAGCACTGCATGTGTGATATCAGGACATATACTGGCTGTATACAGCACGTCTACAACTAGAGAACAGCACTGCATGTGTGATATCAGGACATATACTGGCTGTATACAGCACGTCTACAACTAGAGAGCAGCACTGCATGTGTGATATCAGGACATATACTGGCTGTATACAGCACTGTCACGATATGGTATGAAATATCATAAGTAGTTCCCTAGCCTGTGTGGGCTAAGCCCCCTTCTTGGAGCAACAGTTTGAGCTGCAAATTCCTGGCTTTCCTTCTCTGAGAGTATGGGGGAAGAGAGGTTTTATTGCCGAACGGAATTTACGACTAGCATTTCCTGTGTAAGCTCTTGTTCAGCTATAAGGGAAGTAGAAACTTCAAGAATCCATGAAAGATTCTTTGTTTAGTTTTTGTTAGATATTAGGCAAACGATTTAAGCTAGGAACATGAAAATATATATTCGTATTCCCACTCGGTGTAGGTACCCATCCCTTTAAACTCGGGCTTCTAACTCCATCTGGTAAAGAAGTAGGGATTTCTCTGTAAATATGTATCCCAGATAGGACATATTTGATCTCATTAGAATGCTCACGTTAACCCGAGATGAATTATGGGTTTGGTCTGACTCTGTCATGTTTTGTAGTGAAGTTATAGAAATTAGAGAGAATAGTTTAAAGTTTAGGCAGAATGTAGAGAGAGGAGGGTCTGGATAAGCCAGCCTTTCTGTGATGTCACAGCCTTAATGTTTTAAGGGTCTGGCAGGCTCTGAGGAGTCACTTTTTGCTGATTTCTCCTTCTGGACTGCTTTGTCCTATTGTCCTGGAAGAGCTGGTACATCCCATGGACTGGGATGTATGGAAACTGCACTAGCCTGGATGCCTGCAATGCTTTTAATATGTGAGTGTTATCTTTTCTCATTTATTCCCTTTATGTTATAATTACCCTTGTACATATTTGCAATTGTCTCATGTATAACATCTTTATAAACTATTTTTGATAACGCACTGCCTAGTTATTTTGAATGGGATATACTATTATATATTAGTTCGTTCTCCTGCTCTAAACCGTACCCTAAGTCTCTTGAAGGGAAAATACGCTACTGTTACTGTTGTGTTGGGTTAGCTTCGGACCCGTTTAATCGAAGCTGGTGGCAGCGAAAGTGTGCTGACAGTTGGATTATGCTGAAGCAACTGCGGGTTTGATAATTATTGTTCCTGCCTGTGTGGGAGTAGTTATCGCGTCGCTGCAGCGTGCCCAATAGCCAGTACATAGCAGGCAGCCTTTCTGGCGACTAACTACCCAGGGTGCAGTACCTAATCTGACCTGAGAGTAAGGGGGGCGCCAGAGAGCTGCAAGTGTTAAGTGGAACTGTAAGCGGGATATACATAAATCCCTGCAGTTCGTGGTATATAGAAAAGCAGTGGGATACCTAGAATAAGCCCCTGCTGTAAGCAAGAGGTCAATAGCCTTGTGTGTGTTTTTTTTTTCATCACATTGTTAGCAGTGGAGGGATAACTAAGATAAGCCCCCCTGCACATGTGATAGCCGTCTGTTGGCCTAAAGTCACCTCAATCCGTGACGTAGGGGTGACGGTCACGGTGTGAATCCTGACCCATTGGTGACAGCGGTCAGGGGGAATCGTGACAATTGGTGGCAAGGCGGTGGGATATCTTAGAGCATTAGTGATTTGGTTTGAGTAATCATTCCTCTCACTAAAAACTTGCAGAAAGTTCTTGCGAGGTCTCTGCGCAAATAAGTTTGGAGAACGAACTCAGTGCTTTTTAGTTGTGAGACAATTGCGTACTGGTAATTATCCCCTCCCTTTCTCTTCGTTTTTCTATCCTATCTTTTATTTGGCAACCATGGTTGTGCTGGGAGAAACCTTCTATGAGCAGCAGACCAGAGACACCCTTGTCGCCTTATGCAAGTCACAGCACATTGACTTTGCAAGCAAAAACAAAGCCCAACTGGTCGCAGATCTGGTGCAATGGGAAGCCGCTCGAGACCAATCTCAGAGCTCAGAGGCCGCAGAAGCCAGCACCAGCGAACATGAGACTGCAGCAGAGGTCCAACCACTGAATACGGGCCCTACTGGCAACCAGGGGGGCGCAGACCTCCTCCTGCAGCTGGCTCTGCAACAATGCGCCGCAGATGACCTAGAGGGACGTCGGCAGCTGATTAAGCAATACCATGAGCGAGCCGAGCGAGAGGCCCAGCGAGCCGAGCGGCAAGCGGAGCGGGAGTACCAGCTGCAGTTAGCCCAACTGCAAATGCAGGGGTCGTCCCAGTCCAGCCGTGAGCCCAGCAGCGCTCAGATACCTAAGCCCCGGCCCGATCACTTTCCTGTTATGGAGAAGGACGGGGACTTGGACACTTTTCTGCGGGCCTTTGAGAAAGCCTGCAGACAGTACCGACTGCCTACCGATGAATGGGCACGATACCTGACACCAGGGCTGAGAGGCAAAGCTCTGGAGGCGTTTGCTGCCCTCCCTCAAGAACAAGATGGTGACTATGAGGCCATCAAGCAGGCCCTGATAGCAAAGTACCAGCTTACTCCCGAGGTGTACCGTAGAAAGTTCCGGACCCTCCAACGTGGCCCACACGACAGTTACAGTGATGTGGTGCATGGACTGGGGACCCACTTTGACCAGTGGACCCAAGGACTGTCAGTGACCACCTTTGCGCAGCTGCGAGACCTGATGATCAAAGACCAGTTCTTTCATCTTTGCCCAGCTGAGGTGCGACAGTTCGTGATGGACAGAGAACCCAAAGACGTGACGAAAGCAGCACAGATTGCCGATGCCTATGAGGCCAACCGTAGATCGGAAGTGCGGAAGCCAGTCACCACCAGCTGGAGAGGGGGTAAGCCTGCAACCAACGCCAGTACCCCTGCCAGCCAACACACCCGAGGTCCTGGCCCTGTGGCCAACAGCACCAGACCTACCACCGAACCTCGCGCGTGTTACACCTGCAAGCGGCCTGGGCATATCAGTACCTTCTGTCCAGACAGGCCGAAGAACCCCCCAGCCAAGGCCCCAGGGCCTAATGCAGCAGTTCTTTTGGTGGGTGGTGTGGTTGGGAGGGTGTGTGACAACGTACAGCCCGTCACTGTGGGGGGCCATGTTGCTACAGGCCTCAAGGACACCGGGGCTGAACGAACCCTCATCCGACCCGAACTGGCGGCCCCTGAAGAAATCATTCCGGGGAAAACCCTAACTGTCACTGGGATTGGGGGCATCAGCTGTCCCTTACCGATGGCCCGGGTTTTTATTGATTGGGGTGCTGGGAGCGGGGTGAAGGAAGTGGGGCTGTCGGATAATTTGCCCACTGATGTTTTGTTGGGAACTGATTTGGGGAGGATGTTTGCATACTACGTCCCTGACACCCCTCCCCAATCTACTAATAAGGGTAACGTTAACCCTGATGATGATGATGATGATGGGAAATCGCATGTGTTACCTGACCATGCTTTATCTTGTAATGATGCATCTAATAACCATTTTTTCCCTTGGATTGATGGTGAAAATGTTGCACCTGTGCCAGCGGAACCTGATAATGATTTTTCTGTGAAGGTTAATGTGTCCATAGGTACAGGCGTGCCCAGCCATGTCGCTCTGCGGAGTGAGACGGCTGAGGAACCCCTAACAGGGGCAAGGGTCGGTGCTACAGGAAATGGGGAGATGCATGGGAACCGTGAGGAAGGTGATGCCATGAAAGTGACCAGTGCCACCGAGGAAGGTAACTGGCCCATAAGTAGCACTGCCCCTGGAGTGTTGGGGGTGGATGGGGAGGTAGAGCCCATAGCAGCGCCGGCTGATGGGCCTGTAGAAACCCCCGGGGAGACAGCCTACGTAGCTGCTGTCACCCGCAGTCAGAGTGCCCGGAACGCAGATAACTGTCTGCCTTCCGGACCCTCCTCAGTCATCACAGTGACTGAACCAGAGGTGGACCCAGAGCAGGTCCAAGAGGGTTCCCGTGGGGAAGGGACCCTGACGTCGCTTCTGGCTTCCCCTAGCCTGGAGTTTCAGGCCGCTCTGCACACAGATGCGAGCCTAGAGAGTTTGAGACAACTTGCCGGGACGCCCTTCTCCGAGACTGATAAGGAGAAGGTGTTCTGGGAACAAGGAAGGTTGTACCGGGAGACAGTACCCGGAGAATCACAAAAGGAGTGGTTGAGGGAAAGACAGCTGGTCGTCCCACAGCAATTCCGGGGTGAGTTGTTGCGGATTGCCCATGAGATCCCGCTAGCTGGACACTTGGGGATCAGCAAAACTAAGGCCCGGCTGTCTCAACACTTCTATTGGCCTAAGATGGGGACAGATGTGTCAAACTACTGCCGCTCCTGTATCACTTGTCAAAGAGTGGGGAAGGCGGGGCCTGCTCTTAAGGCTCCCCTGATCCCTTTGCCAGTGATAGAGGAGCCTTTCCAGAGGATCGCGGTGGACATTGTGGGCCCGCTGGCCGTCCCCAGCAGCTCTGGAAAGCAATATATCCTTACTGTGGTAGACTACGCTACCCGGTACCCAGAGGCAGTAGCTCTGTCGTCAACTAGGGCAGATAAGGTGGCGGATGCCCTGTTGGCCATCTTTTCACGTGTAGGGTTTCCCAGGGAAATGCTTACTGATCAAGGGACCCAATTCATGTCTCGCCTAATGGAGGCTCTCTGTAAGAGAATGCAGGTGAAGCACCTGGTATCGAGTGCATATCACCCACAGACCAATGGCTTGTGTGAACGCTTCAATGGTACCCTCAAACAGATGCTACGCATGCTGGTTGAGACTCAAGGGCGCGACTGGGAGCGGTACCTCCCACACCTGCTGTTCGCTTACCGAGAGGTTCCGCAGGCCTCGACGGGGTTCTCCCCCTTCGAGCTCCTGTACGGCAGGCGAGTTCGGGGACCCCTTGGGTTGGTAAGAGAATCCTGGGAAGAGGAGCCGAACCCTTCTGAAGTGTCCCTAGTGGAGTATGTCATGCGCTTCCGTGACAAGATGCAGACCTTGACGCAGTTGGTGCATGACAACATGACGCAGGCTCAGGCTGATCAGAAGCACTGGTACGACCAGAACGCCCGGGAGCGGACCTACCACGTGGGTCAAAAGGTGTGGGTGCTGGTCCCTGTACCAACGGATAAGCTTCAGGCAGCCTGGGAGGGCCCGTACGTCGTCCACCAACAGCTCAACCCGGTCACGTACGTGGTCACGCTTGACCACGCTCGGGGTAGGCGAAAGGCCTTTCACGTCAACATGATGAAGGCTCATCACGAACGTGAACCTTTCGTCCTCCCGGTCTGCAGCTTGCCCGAAGACGGTGAGGAAGACACCCTCCTGGACATGCTGGCCCAAGCCAAGGCCAATGGGTCCATCGAGGATGTGGAGGTAAGCGCCTCGTTAACTGAACCCCAGCGGGTACAGTTGCAAACCACACTGGAACCTTTCCGGGTCGTGTTCTCCAACCGACCTGGGAGGACTGAGTTAGCCGTCCACGAGGTGGACACCGGGAATCACGCCCCACTACGGCGAACACCCTATCGAATCTCTGACCAGGTGCAGCAGACTATGCGCCAAGAGATCGATGAGATGTTACAGCTGGGGGTGATTCGGCAGTCAAAGAGCGCATGGGCCTCACCTGTAGTTCTCGTGCCAAAGAAGGACCGGACCACCCGGTTCTGCGTGGACTACAGGGGGCTCAACGCCATCACAGCCTCGGATGCGCACACAATGCCGCGCATGGAGGAGCTGCTTGAGAAGTTAGCTGGCGCAGATTACCTAACAATAATGGATCTGAGTCGAGGATACTGGCAGATTCCCCTGAGCCCCGAGGCGCAGGGAAAGTCCGCCTTTATCACACCCTTTGGACTGTACGAGTCCACGGTCATGCCCTTCGGCATGAAGAATGCCCCTGCCACTTTCCAGCGGATGGTCAACCACCTGCTTCAGGGACTGGAGACGTACGCCGTGGCGTACTTGGATGACATTGCCATCTTCAGTCCCTCCTGGAAGGAACACCTGCAGCATCTCGAGGAGGTGCTCAGGCGAATTCACCAAGCAGGACTGACCATCAAGCCGGGAAAGTGTCAGATGGGCATGAGGGAGGTTCACTACCTGGGGCACCGAGTAGGCGGGAACACCCTGAAGCCAGAGCCTGACAAAGTGGGAGTGATCGTGAACTGGCCCACTCCCGTGACCAAGAAACAGGTGATGTCCTTCTTGGGCACTGCAGGGTACTATAGGCGCTTCGTAAAGCACTATAGTAGCCTGGCAAAACCTTTGACGGACCTCACCAGGAAGAAGCTACCTCACATTGTCAACTGGACAGATGGCTGTGAGGGGGCCTTCCAGGCATTGAAAACCGCACTGTGCAACGCCCCTGTGTTGAAAGCAGTCGACAGCAGTCGACCGTTCTTGGTGCAGACCGACGCCAGCGAGTTTGGCCTTGGTGCTGTGCTCAGCCAGGTTGACTCGGAGGACCAAGAGCACCCCGTGTTATACCTGAGCCTGAAACTTTTGCCGAGGGAAGTGGCCTACTCCACAATTGAGAAGGAGTGCCTGGCCATAGTCTGGGCCCTGCAGCGCTTGCAGCCCTACTTGTATGGTCACACTTTCACTGTGGTGACCGACCACAACCCTCTTCGCTGGCTAAACGCCATGTGTGGAACCAACGGCAGGTTGCTACGCTGGAGCCTTGCCCTTCAGCAGTTTGACTTCACCATTGAACATAAAACGGGCAAAGAGCATGGGAATGCAGATGGACTCTCCCGCCAGGGTGAACCTACTGAGGTGCCCATGGAGGCATACCGTGGGGTACTGCCTCCCTAGCGCACACCAAAAGGGGGAGGTGTCACGATATGGTATGAAATATCATAAGTAGTTCCCTAGCCTGTGTGGGCTAAGCCCCCTTCTTGGAGCAACAGTTTGAGCTGCAAATTCCTGGCTTTCCTTCTCTGAGAGTATGGGGGAAGAGAGGTTTTATTGCCGAACGGAATTTACGACTAGCATTTCCTGTGTAAGCTCTTGTTCAGCTATAAGGGAAGTAGAAACTTCAAGAATCCATGAAAGATTCTTTGTTTAGTTTTTGTTAGATATTAGGCAAACGATTTAAGCTAGGAACATGAAAATATATATTCGTATTCCCACTCGGTGTAGGTACCCATCCCTTTAAACTCGGGCTTCTAACTCCATCTGGTAAAGAAGTAGGGATTTCTCTGTAAATATGTATCCCAGATAGGACATATTTGATCTCATTAGAATGCTCACGTTAACCCGAGATGAATTATGGGTTTGGTCTGACTCTGTCATGTTTTGTAGTGAAGTTATAGAAATTAGAGAGAATAGTTTAAAGTTTAGGCAGAATGTAGAGAGAGGAGGGTCTGGATAAGCCAGCCTTTCTGTGATGTCACAGCCTTAATGTTTTAAGGGTCTGGCAGGCTCTGAGGAGTCACTTTTTGCTGATTTCTCCTTCTGGACTGCTTTGTCCTATTGTCCTGGAAGAGCTGGTACATCCCATGGACTGGGATGTATGGAAACTGCACTAGCCTGGATGCCTGCAATGCTTTTAATATGTGAGTGTTATCTTTTCTCATTTATTCCCTTTATGTTATAATTACCCTTGTACATATTTGCAATTGTCTCATGTATAACATCTTTATAAACTATTTTTGATAACGCACTGCCTAGTTATTTTGAATGGGATATACTATTATATATTAGTTCGTTCTCCTGCTCTAAACCGTACCCTAAGTCTCTTGAAGGGAAAATACGCTACTGTTACTGTTGTGTTGGGTTAGCTTCGGACCCGTTTAATCGAAGCTGGTGGCAGCGAAAGTGTGCTGACGGTTGGATTATGCTGAAGCAACTGCGGGTTTGATAATTATTGTTCCTGCCTGTGTGGGAGTAGTTATCGCGTCGCTGCAGCGTGCCCAATAGCCAGTACATAGCAGGCAGCCTTTCTGGCGACTAATTACCCAGGGTGCAGTACCTAATCTGACCTGAGAGTAAGGGGGGCGCCAGAGAGCTGCAAGTGTTAAGTGGAACTGTAAGCGGGATATACATAAATCCCTGCAGTTCGTGGTATATAGAAAAGCAGTGGGATACCTAGAATAAGCCCCTGCTGTAAGCAAGAGGTCAATAGCCTTGTGTGTGGTTTTTTTTTCATCACATTGTTAGCAGTGGAGGGATAACTAAGATAAGCCCCCCTGCACATGTGATAGCCGTCTGTTGGCCTAAAGTCACCTCAATCCGTGACGTAGGGGTGACGGTCACGGTGTGAATCCTGACCCATTGGTGACAGCGGTCAGGGGGAATCGTGACAAGCACGTCTACAACTAGAGAGCGCGACTCTGGGTTCAGCACCTGTTCACACTCAGTCTATGTTTGGATGTGCAGGTCAGGTTTTTGAAATGTATTCTCTAGCCTTCTGATCGTGCAGGTACCCATTCAGATGGAGACGTTTATTCTCAGCGAGGTAGGTCAAGCGTAGGACCTCGTATAAGAGAGATGCCGTAAAGTGGCTACGAGGTACACATAAAATTGGCCATTTTTATGCGCTAAAAGCTCTCATTTTTCATATTTCTAGTGCAGTAATGCAGTTCAAATTTCGTGTTTTCAAGTTTGCATGTTTTGGCGCTGCAGTGTGCTGCCCTATTTACTTATACTGGCTGTATACAGCACGTCTACAACTAGAGAGCAGCACTACATGTGTGATATCGGGACATATACTGGCTGTATACAGCACGTCTACAACTAGAGAGCAGCACTGCATGTGTGATATCAGGACATACTGGCTGTATACAGCACGTCTACAACTAGAGAGCAGCACTGCATTTGTGATATCAGGACATATACTGGCTGTATACAGCACGTCTACAACTAGAGAGCAGCACTGCATGTGTGATATCAGGACATATACTGGCTGTATACAGCACGTCTACAACTAGAGAGCAGCTCTGCATGTGTGATATCAGGACATACTGGCTGTATACAGCACGTCTACAACTAGAGAGCGCGACTCTGGGTTCAGCACCTGTTCACACTCAGTCTATGTTTGGATGTGCAGGTCAGGTTTTTGAAATGTATTCTCTAGCCTTCTGATCGTGCAGGTACCCATTCAGATGGAGACGTTTATTCTCAGCGAGGTAGGTCAAGCGTAGGACCTCGTATAAGAGAGATGCCGTAAAGTGGCTACGAGGTACACATAAAATTGGCCATTTTTATGCGCTAAAAGCTAATTTTTCATATTTCTAGTGCAGTAATGCAGTTCAAATTTCGTGTTTTCAAGTTTGCATGTTTTGGCGCTGCAGTGTGCTGCCCTATTTACTTATACTGGCTGTATACAGCACGTCTACAACTAGAGAGCAGCACTACATGTGTGATATCGGGACATATACTGGCTGTATACAGCACGTCTACAACTAGAGAGCAGCACTGCATGTGTGATATCAGGACATATACTGGCTGTATACAGCACGTCTACAACTAGAGAGCAGCTCTGCATGTGTGATATCGGGACATATACTGGCTGTATACAGCACGTCTACAACTAGAGAGCAGCACTGCATGTGTGATATCAGGACATTCTGGCTGTATACAGCACGTCTACAACTAGAGAGCAGCACTGCATGTGTGATATCGGGACATACTGGCTGTATACAGCACGTCTACAACTAGAGAGCAGCTCTGCATGTGTGATATCAGGACATATACTGGCTGTATACAGCACGTCTACAACTAGAGAGCAGCTCTGCATGTGTGATATCAGGACATATACTGGCTGTATACAGCACGTCTACAACTAGAAAGCAGCACTGCATGTGTGATATCAGGACATATACTGGCTGTATACAGCACGTCTACAACTAAAGAGCAGCACTGCATGTGTGATATCAGGACATATACTGGCTGTATACAGCACGTCTACAACTAGAGAGCAGCTCTGCATGTGTGATATCAGGACATATACTGGCTGTATACAGCACGTCTACAACTAGAGAGCAGCACTGCATGTGTGATATCAGGACATACTGGCTGTATACAGCACGTCTACAACTAGAGAGCAGCACTGAATGTGTGATATTAGGACATATACTGGCTGTATACAGCACGTCTACAACTAGAGAGCAGCACTGCATGTGTGATATCAGGACATACTGGCTGTATACAGCACGTCTACAACTAGAGAGCAGCACTGCATGTGTGATATCAGGACATACTGGCTGTATAAAGCACGTCTACAACTAGAGAGCAGCGCTGCATGTGTGATATCAGGACATACTGACTGTATACAGCACGTCTACAACTAGAGAGCAGCACTGCATGTGTGATATCAGGACATATACTGGCTGTATACAGCACGTCTACAACTAGAGAGCAGCTCTGCATGTGTGATATCACGACATATACTGGCTGTATACAGCACGTCTACAACTAGAGAGCAGCACTGCATGTGTGATATCAGGACATACTGGCTGTATACAGCACGTCTACAACTAGAGAGCAGCTCTGCATGTGTGATATCAGGACATACTGACTGTATACAGCACGTCTACAACTAGAGAGCAGCTCTGCATGTGTGATATCAGGACATATACTGGCTGTATACAGCACATCTATAACTAGAGCACAGCGCTGCATGTGTGATATCAGGACATATACTGGCTGTATACAGCACGTCTACAACTAGAGAGCAGCTCTGCATGTGTGATATCACGACATATACTGGCTGTATACAGCACGTCTACAACTAGAGAGCAGCACTGCATGTGTGATATCAGGACATACTGGCTGTATACAGCACGTCTACAACTAGAGAGCAGCTCTGCATGTGTGATATCAGGACATACTGACTGTATACAGCACGTCTACAACTAGAGAGCAGCTCTGCATGTGTGATATCAGGACATATACTGGCTGTATACAGCACGTCTATAACTAGAGCACAGCGCTGCATGTGTGATATCAGGACATATACTGGCTGTATACAGCACAAACAGCACAAGCAAAAATCAGTGTAAAAACGTCCAGAGACTAGTATCAAGGTCAGATACAAAAGTTTATTAAATATCAACAAAAAGACCTACAGACAGGACAAATGGTAAAAGGGTCACAGATCTTCCCACAAAAAGACAGGCGGTGAGGCCGTATGTGAAGCAACCTGGGAGACAACACATGATCATATATGTAAATAAATGTAGGACATAACGCACCGTGGCCGTGTCTCACACAACATACCTGTAGGTACAGCAGGGTCACACACTAGCACTCCCGCCCTCCCCGACGCGCATTTCGGAAGTGAGAACTTCCTTCCTCAGGGGGCATCAAGGAGCGGCAGACACAGATAGAAGGCCCCAACCCAACTAGTAGGCCCACTGCAGCTTTAAAATTCCGATAGGCTGAAAACCAGATAATTGTAGGTCATTTTTTGTAAAGACGACAGCTGTATTGAGTGGCTCGACGCTGGTTTAAAAAAGGTTACATGGGTACATGTTCTGCATTGTTGTGCTCAGTGGAGGACAATTGGAAGGAGGGACCGCAGAAAGACTTTGTAGGCGTAAAATTACAAAATAGGCTCTATGCAGCTTCGATTATGTGGCAACCTGGAGAACACCTTGGAGCGGCAGACACCGTCTCTACGACCCAGACCCAACTTGTAGGCCTAATGTTGTGTTGTTTCAGCAACTACTAAACAAGAGCTTTAAGATTGAAGCAATGGAGAGGAAACCTGGAGAACACCTTGGAATGGAAGACACCGTCTCTACAACCCAGACCCAACTTGTAGGCCGAATGCAGTGTTGTTTTCAACAACTACTAAACAAGAGCTTTAAGATTGAAGCAATGGAGAGGCAACCTGGGGAACACCTTGGAGTGTAACACACCGTCTCTACACCCCATACCCAACTAGTAGGCCTAATGCAGTGTTGTTTTCAACAACTACTAAACGAGAGCCAGAAGATCGAAGCAATGGAGAGGCAACCTGGGGAACACCTTGGAGAGGAACACACCGTCTCTACACCCCAGACCCAACTTGTAGGCCGAATGCAGTGTTGTTTTCAACAACTACTTAAGAAGAGCCAGAAGATCGAAGCAATGGAGAGGCAACCTGGAGAACACCTTGGAGCGGAAGACACCGTCTCTACAACCCAGACCCAACTTGTAGGCCTAATGCAGTGTTGTTTTCAACAACTACTAAACGAGGACTAGTGGAAGGAGGGACCGCAGACAGGCGTAGTAGGCCTAACATAACAAAATTCGGCTGTAGGCACTTGCAATTCTCTTGCAGGGGTACACAGGCAGCATTGGTGTTTTCAGCGGAGGCCGATTGTAATGAGTGTCTGCCAGTTAGTACTCCAAAAAAATAAATAGATGTTAATGTCTCGCATTACAACAAAACCAAAACACAAAAGGGTGGAATACTTAGGTACAGGGGTGGGCTACTCTACTGAGTTTTAGACCTAGTAATTTGGCGCTAATTATTTACTGGTGTAAATATAGGACACTGCCCCTGACTAAGTTAAGTACCATCATACATGTCAACACAATGGTATTGTCAGTGCCAGGCATTGAATGATGTCAGCGCATAGACTAAACATTGGTGGAACTGTGAGAGATAATTGTGCAAGTGGTAGAGCAATGTTTGAGCTGGGGGGGGGGAACTCTCTTGTGGCCGGCGGTACAGGCCCAGGGCCCCTCATGTTACAACAGTGTGTCTGACGTTGGGTGTGCACCACCACCGCCAGAGACACTTTATTGTACTATGAGGGACCCAGTGGCAGTGCCGTCGACCAAAAGCGGGCACACCCACCTCTTCAGACAAACGGCACTCTCACGGGTGCTTGCGCCAAGTGGCGAGACCACGGCCCCTTGGGGGGGGGAGTTTGGCCATTTAGGGAGGTGTAAACATGTCGTATGCTGGACAATCAGCTGCTGCAAATTACGCGATTGGAAAAGTCAGTCAGAGTAGTCCACAAGCAAGACCTTTTCATAGGAAAGCTAGGTGTCAGCCGGGCAAGGTGGGGCAAAAGAATTCGAAATCCAGTTGTGGTTCATTTTAATGAAGGTTAGATCATCCACATTTTGGGTAGCCAGACGAGTCCTTTTTTCGGTTAATATTGAACCTGCAGCACTGAATACTCTTTCTGATAGGACACTAGCTGCCTGGCAAGAAAGCTCCTGCAATGCATATTCTGCCAATTCTGGCCAGGTGTCTAATTTGGATGCCCAGTAATCAAATGGGAATGACGGTTGAGGGAGAACATCGATAAGGGATGAAAAATAGTTAGTAACCATACTGGACAAATGTTGTCTCCTGTCACTTTGAATTGATGCTGCAGTACCTGTCCTGTCTGCGGTCATAGCAAAATCACTCCACAACCTGGTCAGAAAACCCCTCTGTCCAACGCCACTTCTGATTTCTGCACCTCTAACACCTCTGGTCTGCTGGCCCCTGCAGCTCGTGTGAGAACGATCACGGGCGCTGTGTGATGGGAATGCCTGAAGCAAACGGTCAACAAGAGTTGATTGTTTGGTTGCTAATATTAGTTCCAAGTTCTCATGTGGCATAATATTTTGCAATTTGCCTTTATAGCGAGGATCAAGGAGGCAGGCCAACCAGTAATCGTCATCGTTCATCATTTTAGTAATGCGTGTGTCCCTTTTGAGGATATGTAAGGCATAACCCGCCATGTGGGCCAAAGTTCCAGTTGTCAAATCTGCGGTTGTGCTGGGTTGAGGGGCTGTTTCAGGCAAATCTACGTCACTTGTGTCCCTCAAAAAACCAGAACCCGGCCTTGCCACGCCACCAATTTCCAGTGGCCCCGGAAAAGCTTCCTCATTAAAAAAATACTCATCCCCATCATCCTCCTCGTCCTCCTCCTGTTCGCCCGCTACCTCGTCCTGTACACTGCCCTGACCAGACAATGGCTGACTGTCATCAAGGCTTTCCTCTTTCTCTGCTGCAGATGCCTGCTCCTTTATGTGCGTCAAACTTTGCATCAGCAGACGCATTAGGGGGATGCTCATGCTTATTATGGCATTATCTGCACTAACCAGCCGTGTGCGTTCCTCAAAACACTGAAGGACTTGACACATGTCTTGTATCTTCGACCACTGCACACCTGACAACTCCATGTCTGCCATCCTACTGCCTGCCCGTGTATGTGTATCCTCCCACAAATTCATAACAGCACGCCTCTGTTCGCACAGTCTCTGAAGCATGTGCAGTGTTGAGTTCCACCTTGTTGCAACGTTGATGATTAGGCGATGCTGGGGAAGGTTCAAAGACCGCTGATAGGTCTGCATACGGCTGGAGTGTACGGGCGAACGGCGGATATGCGAGCAAAGTCCGCGCACTTTGAGGAGCAGGGCGGATAACTTTTCAGGAAGCACTGCACCACCAGGTTTAAGGTGTGAGCCAGGCAATGAATGTGTTTCAGTTGGGAAAGGGAGATGGCAGCCATGAAATTCCTTCTGTTATCACTCACTACCTTGCCTGCCTCAAGATCTACAGTGCCCAGCCACGACTGCGTTTCTTTCTGCAAGAACTCGAACTTCCGCGGTGTGTCTGTTGTCGCCCAAACACTTCATAGCCAATACAGCCTGCTGACGTTTGCCAGTAGCTGCCCCATAATGGGACAACTGGTGTGCAACAGTGGCAGCTGCGGATGGAGTGGTTGGGCGACTGCGGTCTGTGGACGAGCTCTCGCTTCTGCAGGAGAACGAGGAGGAGGAGGAGGGGGTGCAAACGGCTACAGCCAACTGTTTCCTAGACCCACAGGATATAGCATGGTGTTGCAAAATGGTGTGATAGACTTCCTTATTCAAAACTCCTTTTACCTTGTTCAAATCTCCCACTTTACCAGCGCCAAAACAACCCCAGACCATCACATTACCTCCACCATGCTTGACAGATGGCATCAAGCACTCTTCCAGCATCTTTTCAGTTGTTCAGCTTCTCACAAATGTTCTTCTGTGTGATCCAAACACCTCAAACTTGGATTCGTCTGTCCATAACACTTTTTTCCAATCTTCCGCTGTCCAATGTCTGTGTTCTTTTGCCCATATTAATCTTTTCCTTTGCCCTGAAGGCCATCATCCTGGAGTCGCCTCTTCACTATAGACGTTGACACTAACGTTTTGCGTGTACTATTTAATGAAGCTGCCAGTTGAGGACCTTTGGCGTCTGTTGTGAGTTCTGCTCTTGGGCTCCCTCTTGTGGTTTCAAGTGGTATGGCTGCTCCTTGGAGTTAGCTGTCATCAGCTGCCTCCACTTATCTTCTCTTCTGCTAGGCTATTTAGGTCTGGCTGTTCCTTCAGCTAGTGCCACTTGTAAATGGTTTCTGGTTGGATTCACATCTCTTTGGATTTCCCTGTTTTCCTGAACAGTTCAGCAAAGCTAAGTTCTTACTTGCTCTGTTCTGTTCACAGATTGTGGACTTATCCATTCTGTGCTTTCTATGTTTGTCCAGCTTATCAGTATGAATTAATTCTGTCTTGCTGGAAGCTCTGGGAAGCAGATTTATATATAAATAGCAAAAAGGGAAACCTAAAATATAACATTTAATAATACTAATTAAAAAACTATACGACACAACAATACATATAATGACAAACTCATGTATTGACCAACAGGTCAATCAGACGGGGAACTGATAAACAGTCCAAAGAGAAAAGATCAGTAGTAAATTTGGATCCCTACACAACCTTCAGGGCTTATTGTCATAATATGCACCCAGTCAAGTAAAGCAGAGGAAACCAACAAAACAAATATATACTACTGTGAAAAATATAACTTGAGGTTCTATATAAGGTGAACGGGGAAAATACCACCATCTATCACCAATAAGAAACCTTCAAATACATGGGGATACACATCGAGCTATTGGAACAATCTCACCCAAATGTGATGCTGCAGCATGTTGAAATGTGTTCCCCATGTCAAGATCAGAGTCCTATGGATCAGGTTCCGACCATCTAGGATCCGTTGGACTCCCGGACCACTTCCTGCGTTAAAGACCACCTCCCTACGCGTTTCATCTCAGGGAAGAATCCTCAGGGGACACGGCAGTCAGTACGTGGTCAGGATTTGATGGAGTGCTCAACCGAGACAAAAAATCTCCAGGGAGCCTCTCATCCAAAGCAGATTTACCCTCCACACCTTTAGTCAGGTGTGGAGATTTTTAGTAAACTCTGCGTAGTGTTTTATACTGACCGCACAGTATTCCATCCTGTCCTATCTATCAAGCTAGACTGGCCTGAGCTCATCCTGGTTTCATTCTGTGTATGTCTTTTCCCTCTCCACTCACAGTCATTTGTGGGGGGCTAATCTATCCTTTGGGGATTTTCTCTGAGGCAAGATAGTTTTCCTGCTTCTGTCTTTAGGGGTAGTTAGCTCTTAGGCTGTGACGAGATGCATAGGGAGAGTTAGGAGCATTCCACGGCTGCTTCTAGTGTTGTGTTGAGCATTTTTTCAAGCGCTCGGATTATTGTATGACGAACCTAATTCTGTGGATCATGCAGAAAAAACCCTGTTGGCCTTGTGTCAAGGTCTGGAAGCGGCAGAATTATACTGCCAGAAATTTAGAAAATGGTCTGTGCTCACTAAATGGAATGACGAGGCTCTGGCTGCTATTTTCAGAAAAGGTCTTTCTGAAACCCTTAAAGATGTTATGGTGGGCTTTCCTACGCCTGCCGGTTTGAGCGAATCTATGTCTCTAGCCATTCAGATTGATCGGCGTCTGCGTGAGCGCAAAGCTGTGCACCATATGGCAGTGTCCTCTGAGCAAAGTCCTGAACCTATGCAATGTGATAGGATTTTGACTAGAACAGAACGGCAGGAATTCAGACGTCAGAATAGGCTGTTTTTACTGTGGTGATTCAGCTCATGTTATCTCTGATTGCCCTAAGCGTACTAAGAGAGTCGCTAGGTCTGTTAGCATTAGTACTATACAGCCTAAATTTCTCTTATCTGTGACCCTGATTTGCTCATTGTCGTCCTTTTCTGTCATGGCATTTGTGGATTCAGGCGCTGCCCTGAACTTAATGGACTTAGAATTCACCAGGCGCTGTGGTTTTTCCTTGCAGCCTTTGCAGAGCCCTATTCCTTTGAGGGGTATTGATGCTACACCCTTGGCTAAGGATAAACCTTAGTACTGGACGCAGATGACTATGTACATGGCTCCAGCACATCAGGAAGATTGCCGTTTTCTGGTGTTGCATAACCTGCATGATGTTGTTGTACTGGGTTTTCCATGGTTACAGGAACATAATCCGGTGCTGGATTGGAAAACTATGTCTGTGACTAGTTGGGGTTGTCAAGGGGTACATAGTGACGTTCCTTTGATGTCAATTTCCTCTTCCCCCTCCTCTGAGGTCCCTGAGTTTTTGTCGGATTTCCAGGATGTATTTGATGAGCCCAAGTCCAGTTCCCTTCCACCGCACCGGGACTGTGATTGTGCTATTAACTTGATTCCTGGTTGCAAGTTCCCTAAGGGCCGACTTTTCAATCTGTCTGTACCAGAGCATGCCGCCATGCGAAGTTATGTTAAGGAGTCTTTGGAGAAGGGGCATATTCGGCCCTCTTCATCACCATTGGGAGCGGGTTTCTTTTTTGTTGCTAAGAAGGATGGCTCCTTGAGACCCTGTATTGATTATCGTCTTCTTAATAAGATCACGGTCAAATTCCAATACCCCTTGCCTTTGCTTACTGATTTGTTTGCTCAGATTAAGGGGGCTAGTTGGTTTACTAAGATTGACCTCCGAGGGGCATATAATCTTGTTCGTATTTAACAGGGTGACGAATGGAAAACTGCATTTAATACGCCTGAAGGCCATTTTGAATACCTTGTGATGCCATTTGGGCTCTCTAATGCTCCATCTGTGTTCCAGTCTTTCATGCATGATATTTTCCGCAATTATCTTGATAAATTCATGGTCGTATATTTGGATGATATTTTGATTTTTTCCGATGATTGGGAGTCTCATGTGAAGCAGGTCAGGATGGTGTTCCAGATCCTTCATGATAATGCTTTGTTTGTGAAGGGGTCTAAGTGCCTATTCGGAGTTCAGAAGGTCTCTTTTTTGGGTTTTATTTTTTCTCCCTCGTCTATAGAAATGGATCCTGTTAAGGTCCAAGCTATTCATGACTGGATTCAACCCACATCTGTGAGGGGCCTTCAAAAATTTTTGGGCTTTGCTAATTTCTATCGCCGTTTCATTGCTAACTTTTCCAGTGTGGTTAAGCCCCTTACTGATTTGACGAAGAAAGGCGCAGATGTGACGAATTGGTCCTCTGCGGCTGTTGAGGCCTTTCAGGAGCTTAAACGCTGATTTACTTCTGCCCCTGTGTTGCGTCAGCCGGATGTTTCTCTTCCTTTTCAGGTTGAGGTTGACGCTTCTGAGATTGGGGCAGGGGCCGTTTTGTCTCAGAGGGAGTCTGATGGTTCTTTGTTGAAACCGTGTGCTTTTTTTTCCAGAAAGTTTTCGCCTGCGGAACGCAATTATGATGTCGGCAATCGGGAGTTGTTGGCTATGAAGTGGGCGTTTGAGGAGTGGCGACATTGGCTTGAGGGAGCTAAGCACCGCGTTGTGGTCCTGACCGATCATAAGAATCTGATTTACCTCGAGTCGGCCAAGCGGCTTAATCCTAGACAGGCTCGATGGTCCCTGTTTTTCTCCCGTTTTGATTTTGTGGTCTCGTATCTTCCGGGATCTAATAATGTTAAGGCTGATGCCCTCTCTAGGAGTTTTTCGCCTGATTCTCCTGGAGTCCTTGAGCCGGTTGGCATTCTTAAGGAAGGGGTGATTCTTTCTGCCATCTCTCCTGATTTGCAGCGGGTGCTTCAGAAATTTCAGGCTGATAGGCCTGACCGCTGTCCAGTGGGGAAGCTGTTTGTTCCTGATAGATGGACAAGTAAGGTAATTTCTGAGGTTCATTGTTCAGTGTTGGCTGGTCATCCTGGGATTTTTGGTACCAGAGATTTGGTTGCTAGGTCCTTTTGGTGGCCGTCCTTGTCGCGCAATGTCTGTGCTTTTGTGCAATCATGTGGGACTTGCGCCCGAGCCAAGCCTTGCTGTTCCCGCGCTAGTGGGTTGCTTTTGCCTTTGCCGGTCCTTGAGAGGCCCTGGACGCATATTTCCATGGATTTTATTTCGGATCTTCCTGTTTCCCAGAAGATGTCTGTTATCTGGGTTGTTTGTGACCAGTTCTCTAAAATCGTCCATCTGGTACCTTTGCCTAAGTTGCCTTCCTCCTCAGATCTGGTTCCATTGTTTTTTCAGCATGTGGTTCGTTTGCATGGCATTCTGGAGAATATTGTTTCTGACAGAGGTTCTCAGTTTGTCTCTAGATTTTGGCGGTCCTTTTGTGCTAGGATGGGCATTGATTTGTCTTTTTCTTCGGCGTTTCATCCTCAGACTAATGGCCAAACTGAGCGAACTAATCAGACCTTGGAGACCTATTTGAGATGCTTTGTGTCTGCTGATCAAGATGATTGGGTGTCTTTCTTGCCTTTGGCCGAGTTTGCCCTTAATAATCGGGCTAGTTCGACTACTTTGGTTTCTCCTTTCTTTTGTAATTTTGGTTTTCATCCTCGCTTTTCTTCTGGGCAGGTTGAGCCTTCTGATTGTCCTGGTGTTGATTCTGTGGTGGACAGGCTGCAGCAGATTTGGACTCATGTGGTGGACAATTTGACGTTGTATCACGAAAGGGCTCAACGTTTTGCTAACCGCCGTCGGTGTGTTGGTCCCCGGCTTTGTGTGGGGGATTTGGTTTGGTTGTCTTCTCGTCATGTTCCTATGAAGGTTTCGTCCCCTAAGTTAAGCCTCAGTTTATTGGTCCTTATAAAATTTCTGAAATTATTAATCCGGTGTCATTTCGTTTGGCTCTTCCAGCCTCTTACCATTCATAATGTTTTCCATAAATCTTTGTTGCGGAGATATGTGGTGCCCGTTGTTCCCTCGGTTGACCCTCCTGCCCCGGTGTTGGTTGAGGGAGAGTTGGAATATGAGGTTGAGAAGATTTTGGATTCTCGTTCTTCGAGGCGGAGGCTTCAGTATCTTGTCAAGTGGAGGGGTTATGGCCAGGAGGATAATTCTTGGGTTGTTGCCTCCGATGTCCATGCCGCCGATTTGGTTCGTGCTTTTCATTTGGCTCATCCTGATCGGCCTGAGGGCTCTGGTGAGGGTTCGGTGACCCCTCCTCAAAGGGGGGGGGGGTACTGTTGTGAGTTCTGCTCTTGGGCTCCCTCTTGTGGTTTCAAGTGGTATGGCTGCTCCTTGGAGTTAGCTGTCATCAGCTGCCTCCACTTATCTTCTCTTCTGCTCGGCTATTTAGGTCTGGCTGTTCCTTCAGCTAGTGCCACTTGTAAATGGTTTCTGGTTGGATTCACATCTCTTTGGATTTCCCTGTTTTCCTGACCAGTTCAGCAAAGCTAAGTTCTTACTTGCTCTGTTCTGTTCACAGATTGTGGACTTAAGGCCCCTTCACATTAAGCGACGCTGCAGCGATACCGACAACGATCCGGATCGCTGCAGCGTCGCTGTTTGGTCGCTGGAGAGCTGTCACACAGACCGCTCTCCAGCGACCAACGATTCCGGTAACCAGGGTAAACATCGGGTTACTAAGCGCAGGGCTGCGCTTAGTAACCCGATGTTTACCCTGGTTACCAGCGTAAAAGTAAAAAAAAAAAAAAACACTACATACTTACCTACCACTGTCTGTCCCCGGCGCTCTGCTTCTCTGCACTCCTCCTGTACTGGCTGTGAGCACAGCGGCCGGAAAGCAGAGCGGTGACGTCACCGCTCTGCTTTCCGGCTGACCGACGCTCACAGCCAGTACAGGAGGAGTGCAGAGCACAGCGCCGGGGACAGACAGCGGTAGGTAAGTATGTAGTGTTTGTTTTTTTTTTTTACTTTTACGCTGGTAACCAGGGTAAACATCAGGTTACTAAGCGCGGCCCTGCGCTTAGTAACCCGATGTTTACCCTGGTTTCCAGTGAAGACATCGCTGGATCGGTGTCACACACGCCGATCCAGCGATGTCCACAAGAGATCCAGCAACGAAATAAAGTTCTGGACTTTGTTCAGCGACCAACGATCTCCCAGCAGGGGCCTGATCGTTGGTCGCTGTCACACATAACGATTTCCTTAACTATATCGTTGCTACGTCACAAAAAGCAACGATATCGTTAACGATATCGTTATGTGTGAAGGTACCTTTATCCGTTCAGTGCTTTCCATGTTTGTCCAGCTTATCAGTATGAATTAATTCTGTCTTGCTGGAAGCTCTGGGAAGCAGATTTACCCTCCACACCTTTAGTCAGGTGTGGAGATTTTTAGTAAACTCTGCGTGGATTTTTGTAGTGTTTTATACTGACCGCACAGTATTCCATCCTGTCCTATCTATCAAGCTAGACTGGCCTCCTTTGCTCATCCTGGTTTCATTCTGTGTATGTCTTTTTCCCTCTCCACTCACAGTCATTATTTGTGGGGTCTAATCTATCCTTTGGGGATTTTCTCTGAGGCAAGATAGTTTTCCTGCTTCTGTCTTTAGGGGTAGTTAGCTCTTAGGCTGTAACGAGATGCATAGGGAGAGTTAGGAGCATTCCACGGCTGCTTCTAGTGTTGTGTTGAGCTTAGGGACTGCTGTTGTGAATTCTGTTGTTGGGCTCCCTCCTGTGGTCATGAATGGTACTTCGGCTGGTTCTGTCCATGGACTTCCTCTGGTGGGTGTTTCTGAGTTTCCTTCCACAGGTGACGAGGTTAATTCGTTAGCTGGCTGCTCTATTTAACTCCACTTAGATCTTTCCTCCATGCTACCTGTCAATGTTCCAGTATTGGTCTTGTTCACTCCTGGATCGTTCTTGTGACCTGTCTTCCCAGCAGAAGCTAAGTTCCTGCTTGTATTTTCTTTGGTTTGCTATTTTTCTGTCCAGCTTGCTATTTTTATTGTTGTCTTGCTTGCTGGAAGCTCTGGGACGCAGAGGGAGCGCCTCCGCACCGTGAGTCGGTGCGGAGGGTCTTTTTGCGCCCTCTGCGTGGTCTTTTTGTAGGTTTTTGTGCTGACCGCAAAGCAACCTTTCCTATCCTCAGTCTGTTCAGTAAGTCGGGCCTCACTTTGCTAAATCTATTTCATCTCTGTGTTTGTATTTTCATCTTTACTCACAGTCATTATATGTGGGGGGCTGCCTTTTTCTTTGGGGAATTTCTCTGAGGCAAGGTAGGCTTTATTTTTCTATCTTCAGGGCTAGCTAGTTCCTTAGGCTGTGCCGAGTTGCATAGGGAGCGTTAGGAGCAATCCACGGCTATTTCTAGTGTGTCTGATAGGATTAGGAATTGCGGTCAGCAGAGTTCCCACGTCCCAGAGCTCATCCTTTATTATCAGTAACTATCAGGTCATTCCGTGTGCTGTTAACCACCAGGTCCATTATTGTCCTGACCACCAGGTCATAACAGACTGCTGTCAGTACAGATACCACTTCCTTCAGAGCTCGTTCCATGTTGCTCCTAGACCACCGCATCATAACAGGCGTCGATTTCTCAAACTACAGACTCTAATGTACTTGTCTTGCTGCTCAGTTGTGCAGCGGGGCCTTCCACTTCTCTTTCTACTCTGGTTAGAGCCTGTTTGTGCTCTCCTCTGAAGGAAGTACACACCATTGTAGGAAATCTTAAGTTTTTTGGCAATTTCTCGCATGGAATAGCCTTCATTTCTAAGATCATGAATAGACTGTCGAATTTCACATTTTCTGGCCATTTTGTGAGTTTAATGGAATCAACAAATGTAATGCTCCAGATTCTCAACTAGCTCAAAGGAAGGTCATCAGTTTCTAAGTTCTCTAATCAGCCAAACAGTTTTCAGCTGTGCCAACATATGTTATGATTCCTGGAGTGTACCCACTGGATCGCATTGACGACCACTCCCAGGCGAGCTGACCAGGTGGAACCGACCACTATACAGGGACCGTTAGGGGCAAGCCTAGGATGGAGATACACCGCGATAGCTTGTGCCAGAGGGACAGCTCGAGGACAACAAGAAGAATCACGGTTCTCACCGAGGACCAGACGGGCGGAGCAGCCACAGAGAAAACCCCGGAACACAGGACACGGCAGGATTCATGCAGAGGGTACTGTTTCCTGGACAGAGCAGAGCACACACTGGATGCGCACAGAGACTGAGCAGTGCAGGCACACACTGGAAGCGTACAGAGACTGAGCAGAGCACGCACACACTGGAGTTGTACAGGGACAGAGCAGAACACGCACAAACTGGAGGTTTACAGGGACCTGACGTACGAAAAACTAAGTGGACCTGGAGGGAGCACAGAAAGCACAATAACAATCAGGCGCTTCCTCTAGCAGGAGGCAACCTGACATACCCACAGGCCGCTGCCCAGGCAGGACAGCGCTTCTGGGTCAGTACAACCCGGCATCATAAAGAAGTCGGGAGTGCGCACGACCTAAGCAGCCTAGCGTACATGTGCGGGGAACGGGATCCCCAGCGCGGCTGAGAACCAGGAAGAGGAGGCGGGACGCGGCGAGGGACCCGGGAAGCAACGTGAGTATCAGTGCGCCGTAATAACATACTTGCACAAGGGTTTTCAAGGGTATTCTGACTATCCATTAGCCTTCTTACACAGCAAACACAAAGTACCATAAGAACACTGGCGTGATGGTTGTTGGAAAAGGGCCTCTATACACCTATGAAGATATTGCATTGCAAACCAGACGTTTGCAGCTAGAATAGTCATTTACCACATTAGCAATGTATTGAGTGTATTTCTGAATCATTTAATGCTAGCTTCATTGAAAAAAATGGCTTTTCTTTCAAAAATAAGGACATTTCTAATTGACCCTAAACTTTGGAATGGTAGTGTACAGCATGTCTACAACTAGATTGCAGCGCTGCATGTGTTATATCGGGACATATACTGGCTGTATACTGCACATCTACAAATAGAGCGCAGCACTGCATGTGTTATATCAGGACATATTCAAGGAAAAAACAGCCACACAATCAAGTGTGTACTTTGCAAAAAGGTATTGTGTTTATTACATGTGCAGAAAACACAGCAGGACAAAATAGTGATGGTAAGGTAACATTTCGACCCTATTCAGGGTCTTTGTCAAACCTCACTGGGAATTTAGGCAGGAGGGTGCAGACATAATGGTATAAGGTCCCTTAAGGGGGTATTGAAGAAGGATGGCGAATCCTGTGTTTTCAATGGTGTGGCTACAAGTAGAGCTCAGCACTGCATGTGTTATATAGGGCAGGGGCAGACATACCTCATGTACAGCCGCACCGGGGCCTGGAAGTGAAGGGGGGCCCTTCAGGGCGGTTGACTCAGAGGGAAATCTGGGCTGTTTCTCTGGCCCCGAAGTTTCAGGGGGCCCCTGGACAGACTGTCATCATGTGCGACAGGCAGGGAGCAGTCCCTGCAGATCCGCTGCTTACAGGAGAAAATGGCAGCAGAGCGGAGCTGCAGGGATCCGTGCTCTGCTTCCTGACCACACTTCCGTTTTGACAAAGCAGCGCAGTTAGATGATGTCAGCATTCAGCACACAGCTGTGTCAGAGAGAAAGCCGCCAGCAAAGAAGATGCTGCTGGGGAACCTACACAGAGGTGAGTGATGGTATGTGTGTGTTTGTCTTTGTATACATGCGGAGAGGTGAGTGGTGGTGTGTGTGTAGGCAGGCAATGTTGGGGTGCTGGTGGAGAAGGCAATGATGGAGTTGTGTGTGTGTGTGTGTTTTTGTTTGTAGGCAATGTTGGGATGGTGGTGGAGAAGGCAATGATGGGGTGGGGGGAAGGCAATGATGGAGGTGGGGGAAAAGGCAATAATGGAGTTGTGTGTGTGTGTTTTCATTTGTAGGCAATTTTTGGGTGGTGGTGGAGAAGGCAATGATGGGGTGGGGGGGAAGGCAATGATGGAGGTGGGCGATAAGGAAATGATGGAGGTGGGGGATAAGGAAATGAAGGCAATGATGGAGGTGGGGATAAAAAAATGATGAAGGTGGTGAAGAGGGCAATAATGGAGGTTGTGGAGAGGGCAATGATGGAGGTGGTGTAGAGGGTAATGATGGAGCTGGTGGGGTAAACAATGATTGGAGTGGTGGAGAAGGCAGTGATTGGAAGGGCAATGATTTGGGTGGTGGAAAGGGTTTGGGTAGAGTTAGGGTTGGGGTTAGGGTTGTGGTGTTTGTGTTAGGGTGGTGTTGGGTTATAGTTGTGGTTATGGTTGTGATTACGGTTAGGGTTGGGAAAAGGAGTTAGTGATGTGTTAGGGTTATGGTTGGGATTAGGGTTAGGGGTGTGTTGGGGATAGGGTTATGGTTAGGGTTGGGATTAGGGTTAGGAGTGTGTTGGGCTTAGGGTTGGAGTTAGAATTGGGAGGGGGGGTACATCAGGGGGTCTCCAAACGTGACATGGCGTGACCCTAGCCCCAATCCTAGCTCTTACCCTAGCCCAACCTTAGCGCTAGCTGTAAATTTTGATGGAAAAAAGAAATCGCTGGTCAACTTTTAACCCTTATAACTTCCTAATGAAAAAAAAATTATGTTTCAAATATTGTTCTGATGTAAAGTAGACATGTGGGAAATGTAATTTATTAACTTTTTTGTGACATTACTCTGAGTTAAGGGCATAAGAATTCACAGTTTGAAAATTCCAAAATTTTCATAATTTTTGCCATTTTTCCATTCTCTTCACAAATAAATGCCATAAAAAGTCATATCTAACAAATTTTGCCACCATCATTAAGTATGAGTTTCACGAAAAACCATTCTCAGAATCAGTGGGATCTGTTGAAGTGTTCCAGAGTTATTACCTCATATAGTGACTGTAGTCAGATTTTAAAAAAAGGCCTGGTCATTAACCTAAAAAGTCCTTAAAGGGAACCTGCCACCCCCAAAAGTCATAGTTACTCACCGATAACAGTGTTTCTCGGAGCCCATGACAGCACTACAGAGAGAGGGGATCCGCCCTTCAGGGACAGGAAACCTACAGATAAAAGGGCGGTACCTCTCCCTAGCATCAGTTGGTTTACAGAGCATCGGAGGACCTCCATGTTAGTTACAACAGAGAAAAAACATATTATAACATTTCTTATTAGAGGAACCCCGTGCCTATATTATATTATATAAATAAAGGTGGTCACCACACTCGTGATGGGACGGAATAAGCGGGTGCTGTCATGGGCTCCGAGAAACACCGTTATCGGTGAGTAACTATGACTTTCTCGGTCTCCCATGACAGCACTACGGAGAGAATTGCAGAGACTAAGCTTAGGGAGGGACCACCGCCTCGAGAACCCTTCGCCCAAAGGTCAAGTCAGACACAGAGGCTAGATTTAATCTATAGTGTCTAAAAAAGGTTGATGGTGATGACCAGGTGGCCGCTTTGCAGATTTGCTCTATTGATACCTCTGACTTCTCAGCCCATGAGATAGCTACTGCTCTTGTGGAATGCGCTCTTATACCATCCGGGATCGTATTCCCTGTGGATGAATATGCCAAGGCTATTGCCTTTTTTATCCACCTTGCCAAAGTACCTTTGGATGCCCGGAATCCTTTTCTGGGACCCTGAAAACAGACAAACAAAGAGCCTTCCTTCCTATACTCCCTGGAGGAATCTAAGTATTGGACTAGACATCTTCTGACATCTAAATTATGGAAGTTCTGTTCTTTCTCATTTCTGGGGTTTGGGCAAAAGGACGGCAGGGATACTTCTTGTGACCTATGAAATTTTGACGCCACTTTTGGCAAATAGTCACTCTTAGACCAGACCCGGCCTATCATCCAATATTTTTGTGAAAGGTGGGTTAGAGGACTGGGCTTGAATGTCACTTATTCTGCGTGCAGATGTTAAGGCTACTAAGAAGAATAGTCTTAAGTGATAGTGTTTTAATGGAAATCGTCTCTACGGGTTCAAATGGAGGACCCGTTAACGCAGAGAGGACTAAATTTAGGTCCCACGAGGGCATATTTTGAGTAATTAAAGGCTTTGATCTTGTTACCGCCTTAATAAATTTTATTACCCATGGGTTAGCCACAATATTTTGGTTATAGAGTGCTCCCAGAGCTGCTATCTGTACCTTAAGAGTACTGACTGCTAACCCCTGTTCCAGACCGTTTTGTAGGAACTCAAGTATTTTATCAATTGAAGGCCCATCCTGGACTTTTACCTTGGAGACACACAAGAATTTTTTCCACGTTTTCCCATATATTTTAGTAGTAATAGGTTTTCTACTTTTTAACAACGTAGCAACTAAGTTGTCTGAAAAACCAGGCTGTCAAATGCAAGTTCGACTCTTGTGGGTGGAAGATCGGTCCTTGCTGTAGCAGGTCTGGTGTATTCGGTAGGATCCATGGGTCTGAGACCGATAGCATCCTCAGCCAGGAAAACCAAGTCCTTTTTGGCCAGAACGGGGCTATAAGGATCATTTTTGTTTTGTCCTCTCTGACTTTCCGAATGACTGCCAGGATCAGAACGATTGGAGGAAAAGCATATGTCAGTTTGTGGGTCCATGGGATCAGAAAGGCATCTAGAGCCTGGGGATTCCCTTCCGGGTTTAGTGAGCAAAATTTGTTTACTTTTTTGTTTTTGGAATTGGCGAATAAGTCTATTGTTGGAATTCCCCACATTTCTGTAATCTAGTTGTAGATTGACTGATTCAGGGACCACTCGCCTTGTTTCAACTGGGTTCGACTCAAGTAATCTGCTTTCTTGTTGTTCGATCCCTGAATATGTAGCGCAGAGAGGGATAGTAGATTTTCTTCCGCAAGGCTGATAATTTTGGCGGAGGAACTCAGTGACCGAGACCTTGTTACTCCTTGGTCTTTTACATAGTTATTAAGGTTGAAGGAAGACTATATGTCCATCTAGTTCAACCCATAGCCTAACCTAACATGCCCTAACATGTTGATCCAGAGGAAGGCAAAAAAAACCCATGTGGCAAAGAGTAAGCTCCACATTGGGGAAAAAAAATTCCTTCCCGACTCCACATACGGCAATCAGACTAGTTCCCTGGATCAACGCCCTATCAAGGAATCTAGTGTATATACCCTGTAACATTATACTTTTCCAGAAAGGTATCCAGTCCCCTCTTAAATTTAAGTAATGAATCACTCATTACAACATCATACGGCAGAGAGTTCCATAGTCTCACTGCTCTTACAGTAAAGAATCCGCGTCTGTTATTATGCTTAAACCTTTTTTCCTCCAAACGCAGAGGATGCCCCCTTGTCCCTGTTTCAGGTCTATGATTAAAAAGATCAAGATTGGTGATTTATATATGCTACTGTCACTTTGTTGTCTGAAAAAATTTAGACATGATGTCCTCGAATTTAGGTTAGAAAAGATAGAAGAGCACGATGCACCGCCCAAAGATCTTTTTGGTTCGAGGATGCTGATAGTTCCTGAACTGTCCAGTTTCCTTAAGCCACTCTGTCTCCCATGTGAGCCCCCCACCCTCTGAGACTCACATCGGTTGTTATTACCCGAGATATTTTTGATACCCAAGGAATTCCCTTTGAAAGATTTTGGTTCTTCCCCCACCAAAGAAGGGAATGAATAACTGAGGAATTTAGAATGACACGGCTTTCCAAATTGTTTTGTGAATATTCGCTGAACAATTGAGATCCCAAACGGGAGGGCCCTGTATTGGAAATTTTTCTTACTTGTCCCTCTATGGAGACCGTCATCCTGAGAAATTTTTGGGATTGTTCGTGGATGGGCACTGTTATGATCCGGTGACCTTGGAGCCGCATGAATAACTTTCACTGGAGTAGGTGGTAACTATACTGACCGCAAGTCCTGATCTGACACCGCTACTAGAAGTAGCTGTGGGGTGTGCCTAACAAACCCTAGACACCTCGTCACAGCCGGAGGACTAAATACCCCTATAGATGGAAATAGGAATACTATCTTGCCTCAGAGCAGAACCCCAAAGGATAGGCAGTCCCCCACGAATATTGACTGTGAGTAGGAGAGGAAAGACACACGTAGGCAGAAAACAGGATTTAGCAAAAGAGGCCACTCTAGCTAAAATAGGAAAGGATAGGACAGAATACTGTGCGGTCAGTATAAAACCCTTCCAAAAATATCCACAGCAGATTATACAAAAAATTCCTCCATCTAACTAAAGACGTGGAACGTATATCTGCAACTCCAGAGAATCCTACACACAGAGCAGAAATACAATCAAAAATCCAGCACACAGCATGTGTGCCATAGAAAAAAAAAAACCAGACACTTATCTTTGCTGAATTGGCAGCTAAGCAGGAGAAACCAGGCAGAGGTCCAACACCTCCCAAGAACCATTGACAACTGGCAAGGACTAATGAATCCTGCAAACCTAAATACCCCAGTCAGAATTGCAATCAGCAAATACACCTGACCAGGACTGCAGCTCTGGGACAACTGCATTACCACCTACAACCACCGGAGGGAGCCCAAAAGCAGAATTCACAACAGGACACATGGTAGTATGTGTCGGTTAGGTCTATCACGACCATGTAGCAGTTCGGGAAAAGGATTTTTATGGTAGACTTTATTGTTTCCATTTTGAATTTGTGATTTTTTTACGTATTTGTTTAAGTTTTTTAGATTTATTATCATTCGAAAGGACCAGTCGGGTTTTGGTACTAGAAACAGTGGGGAGAAAAAAAATCTTCCCCTATTTCTTGAGGGGAGATTTCCCAAATTACAGATTTCTGTAGTAGGGAAATAATTTCCTTTTCTAATGCCGCTTGTTCTGCTGCCGAAGTTCTTGTTTTTGTCACTACATAACTTGGGGGGGGGGGGGGGGCGGTAAAGAAAGAAAATCTATTTTTAGACCAGATTGTATGAGTTATAAAATCCAGATGTTGTTGGATATTTTCTTCCAGGTGGGAAGGAATGAGGTGAGTCTCCCCCCACCGTAGGGAGAATGTCATTTAGAGGGTTTTTTTGTCACGGGAAGCGTTGCCAAAAAGGTAACCCCTATCCCTTCTTCTTCCTTCTTCCCATTTATTCTGCTCTCTGGGGGGGTCTTCGGTGAAAAAATCTCCGGTTCCGAAAGGACTGTCTGAATGGGGCTGGTCCCAGATTTGGAAACCCCTTCTTTTTGTCTCCAGCTTTCTGAAGGATGTCATCCAAGGTCTCCCCAAACAAGAAATTCCCCTCACATGGGATAGAACATAATTTTAGCTTTGTTTGGAGATCCCCAGGCCAACTTTTAAGCCATAAAGTTCTTCTGGCTGCTTTGGAGAGAGCAGCAGCCTTGGATGTTAAGCGCACGGAGTCCGCTAGGAACGCCGCTGCTGCTCTAATTACAGGGATTGAATCCAGCAACTTATTCCTGGGTGACCCATCTTTAATCTGGCTTTCTAGCTGGTCAATCCACACCATTAAAGATCTGGAGGTGCAGGTCGCTGCAACTGCAGGTCTCAAGCTACCCCCGCCGATTCCCATGCCCCTTTAAGAAAAGTATCCGCTTTCTTGTCTAAAGGGTCTTTAAGGGTACCCATATCCTCGAACAGGAGCGCAAATTTTTCCAAGGCTTTGGCCACCGCTACATCCAGTTTCGGTGCCTTTTCCCAGGAAGTGGATGCCTCGTCTTCAAAGGGATACTTCCCTTTAAGCGAGGGCACTGAAGAATTTCATCTATCCGGTTTCTCCCACTCTTTTTTAATCAGTGTCTGGGCTTTGGGATTTAGTGGAAATGTTCTCCGCTTTTTTTGTCCCAGACCTCCGAACATTATATCTTGGGCCGTTCTATCGGGTCTGCGATCCTCAACCCCCATAGTAGCTCTAACTGCTCTCACTAGAGTTTCCACCTCCTCTAGTGGGAAGCAATGACGGCCCGAATCTTCATCGGAGGAAGATAAGGAGGAATTAGATTTGTCAGAATCCACGTCCTCAGATGAGGACCGGACAGAGTGGGAATATACAGTTTCTTTCACCTTATCCTTCCCTTTTATGGAAGATGTAAGGGCATTCTAAACCTCAGATCTAATTGTCATTTTAAGTTCAGATGCGAAATCGGGGGTCTCTTCACACAATAATCGTTGAATGCATGATTTACAAAGCTTTTTGTTCCAGGCTACCGGCAAAGCTTTGTTATAGGTGGGGCAGGATTTATTTTTATTTTTCTCCAGCCTCTTCTTTCCCTAATAAGGGAGAAGAAGGAACCCCATTATAAAATATGCACTTTCACGGAGATCATTCACCATTCAGATGTGGATGTAGGTACCGGTTCTGGAGGAGGGGCCGGGTCTGGTAGAGGAAGCTCTTGAGGAGGAGAGTTGGTCATTGCAGCAGATCTGCTGCGCTGCGTGGAATGACTGCTGGACCCACTTCTCCTGGTAGTATTAGGGTCTGTTTTCCTATGGTGCTGCTGCCTTGGCTGCAGTTCCTGCTGAAGATCGCTGTCCTCCATGCTCGCATGGAGTTAGTGCGACAACTATGTGTGCACTAACTCCCTATTTGAATCCGGTGCCACCCCCAGCGTTCACCGCACTTCCGGCTCTTACGACACATCCTCCAGGGAGAAAAGAGCTACCGCGCATGCGCACGGAGATGACCCGGAAGTTCTGCCGCATTTCCGGAGCGGTGGCCATCTTTGTACACCCGGAGCGTGCGCTTATCGGCACAGGAGCTCCGGGTGATCCAGCGCCCCTTCCTCTCCTCAGTCGGCGGCAATTCTCCCCTCCGCACACCCTGAAGAACCCCTCGGTTCCAGCAGTGGCGACTTCGGGGGCCGGACGAGCCGCGGCAGGAGCCTCCTCGCTGCCAGAACCCGACTGTCCGGTCCATGATACGGCGTCTTCTTGTCAGGTACCACCAAAAAGAGGTTCCCCATCAGGGACAGGAAACCAACTGATGCGAGGGAGAGGTACTGACATTTTATCTGTAGGTTTCCTGTCCCTGAAGGGCGGATCCCCTCTCTCCGTAGTGCTGTCATGGGAGACCGAGAAATGGAAGTTGAGCTAAGCCCACCGGCATCAGGGGCTTATCTACAGCATTCTGGAATGCTGTAGATAAGCACCCGATGTATCGTGAAAGATGAGAAAAAGACATTAGATTATACTCACCCAGGGGCGGTCCTGCTGCGGTCCAGTCCGATGGGCGTCGCGGTCCGGTCCGGGGCCTCCCATCTTCTTACGATGACGTCAAATTCTTATCTTCATGCTGCAGCTCCGGCGCAGGCGTACGTTGTCTGCCCTGTTGAGGGCAGAGCAAAGTACTGCAGTGCGCAGGCGCCGGACTCTGACCTTTCCCGCCACCTGCGCACTGCAGTACTTTGCTCTGCCCTAAACAAGGCAAAGTACGCCTGCGCCGGAGCCGCGGCATGAAGACAAGAAGAGGACGTGATCGTAAGAAGGTGGGAGGCCCCAGACCAGACCATGACACCCATCAGATCGGACTGCCCCTGGGTGAGTATAATCTAACCTTTTTTTCTCATCTTTCAGGTTACATCGGGGGCTTATTTACAGCATTACAGAATGCTGTAGATAAGCCCCTGATGCCGGTGGGCTTAGCTCAACTTCCATTTTGGGGGTGACAGGTTCCCTTTAAGGGTTTAAATGCCTCAGAACAATAAGAAAATATTTACAAACATATCTCACACTTGTAAACATACAAAGTAAGTCGAGATGCACTTATAGGTTCATATAATATGAACTATCAGCTTATAATTAAAAATAGGGAACAGGTTTTTGTTGCCTCCGAGAGCATCCAAATATAGTGACGGAGACTCGTTGAGGTCTAGCAATTTGTAACTTGCTGGGTTTCTTTCTAAAGTTGTGATAAAATCATTGTTATTCAAAGAGAAAAGTACCGGCACCAGACAACATATAGAAAATTTCCTGGAAGGCTGAATAGACATCCCTTGTAGAGCTACAGCGGTTGATCGAACGGTGTTTCGTGCTCTGCATAAAGTGCATAAATGTGGACGATGGGCGTTTCACGTAACAACGTTCCAGCGGGTCCAGGTGAAGCATTGTTGCGTGAAACGACCGTCATCCTCTCTGCCTCACCCTGCTGCCTCTGTAACTGTGACTTTTTCACATTCATTCGAACTGGTGAGTGACGCATCTTTTTTCTTCAATATTGCAAAATTATAGTTATATCTGCTGCTCTGCTAATGTAATCAATGATAAATTCTGTCTGGCACTGCCCATGTCATTGATTGACAGCTTTCTGAATACACTATGAATAGGCAAAAAGCTGTCAATATGTGTTGAGAGGCAGGGACAGACCGCTAAAAATATTGAGAACTACTACAAGTCAACAGATGTACAACTCCATTGATTGGTAATCTCTTGACAAAACACAGTTGTATCAAAACTACAGCAAGCAACCCAATAAGTGACACATTGATAGAAGCACAATATTTTCCTCTAGATTGTGCTGCTTTTATAGAAAGTAGCAAAAACCCAGTCTACCCATATCTATGAAGTAATCTTGGTTCTGTTCTCGTATCTATGTGCTAAAAGCACTGTCCCTGAGTAGTAGGGCTAAGAGAGATGTCCCTGGGTAGTATAGCTAATAGAATTGTCCCTGAGTAGTAGGGCTAATAGAACTGTCCCCAAGTAGTAGGGCTACTAACACTGTCTTTGGCTAGTAGGGCTAAGTAAGTAAGACCATGGGTAGTAGGTCTAAGAGTGCTATTCCTGGGTAGTAGAGATAATATAGCTGTATCTGGGAAGTAGTGCAAAGAGCGCTGTCCCTAGGTAGTAGTGCCAAGAGAACTGTCCCTGGGTAGTAGGGCTAAGAGCTTTATCGCTGGGTAGTAGGGCTAAGAGAGCGGTTTATGGGCAGTAGGGCTAAGACAGATGTCCCTGGGTAGTATGGTTAATAGAACTGTGCCTGGGTAGTAGGCCTAATAGAGCTGTCCCTGAGTAGTAGGGCTAAGAGAGCTGTCCATGGGTAGTAGGACTAAAAGACTATTTCTGGATAGTAGAGCTAATAGAGCTGTCCCTGGGTCATAGGACTAAGAGTGCTGTCCCTGGGTAGTTCTGAGAGATCTGTCTCTGGATAGTAGGTCTAAGATAGATGTCTCTCTGTAGTATGGCTAATAAAACTTTCCCACGGTAGTAGAGCTAAGAGAGCTCTCTATAGGCAGTAGGGATGTAGGGATAAGGGAGGTATTCCTGTACATTAGGGCTACGAGAGCTGTTCTAATGTAGTAGGGCTAAGAGAACTGTTCCTGGATAATAGGGCTAAGAGCGCTGTCCCTGGGTAGTAGGGCTAAGAGAGTTGTCTCTGGGTAGAGGAGAAAAGCATTCTCTGGGTAATAAAGCTAAGAGAACTCTCCCTGGGTAATAAGGCAAAGAGAGCTGTTCATGTCCCTGGTTAGTAGTGTTAAGAGAGTTGTCCATGGAAAGTAGGGCTAAGAGAGCTGTGCATGGATAGTAGGACTAATAGGACTGTTCCTAGATAGTAGGGCTAAGATAGCTGTCCCTGGGTAGTAGGGCTAAGAGAGCTGTCACTGGGTTCTAGGGCTAAGAACACTGTCACTGTAGTAGTGAGAGATGAGCGAATATTTCAATGTTCGATTCTGATTACGTTCGCCGAATTTGCAATATTTGCCGATTAATTCATCAAATTTTCGGTGACAATTACCGAACGCCATTATAGTCAAAGGGAGGCTAAAAAAAACCGCATGCCCAACACCTTAGAACAACCCCAAATGCTGCCAAAACACATCACATGTGGGACAGACACCAGGAAAGTGGCCTCAATTAACCCACAGTACAGGTACAGATTGCAGCATGGAACTGCAGCAATCAGCCAGGTATGAGGTATTGGGGTCTATGACAGCATTTACAGCTTTCCAATGAATGTCGCAGTAAGACAAGGTGGGTGTAGATCGGTGTAGGGCCCCTTTGCTGTGAGCCCTGATAAGGCTACGTTCACATTAGCGTTGTGTGGGGCGGCGTCGGCGACGCAACACACAACGCATGCAAAAACGCATGCACAACGCAGCTTTTTGTGACGCATGCGTTTATTTTTGCATAATATTTGACGCAGAAAAAACTACATCATGCAGCGTCCTCTGCGCCCTGACAATTGCGCCAAAATGACGCATGCATCACAAAACGCAAGACAACGCATGTCCATGCGCCCCCCATGTTAAATATAGGGGCGCATGACGCATGCGTCGCCGCAGCTGCGCCCGACGCTGCCCCGCTCAACGCTAATGTGAACGTAGCCTAACACATGCAACACCTCTACCTGCTTTCATGCTGAGCCACACTCAGGTGGCACAAATATCAGTTTTCAAGACTACCATTGTCAAAAAAATTTAAGGATAGTAACAAGGGTAGATGAGTGTGAGGAAGAGGAGGCCTGATGGTCTCGGAGGGCTACTGCTACAGGCAACATGCATGAAGGAGACCTAACCAGGAGTGTTCACATTTCCAGAAATTATTGTCAGACACCACCAAAGTGGCATCAATTTCACCACAGTAGAAATAGTAGAATAGGGACCAACAGGCCTTTCTCTAGATCTAATCCAGCAGATGAACACCCTACAAGGTGTGTTCACATTTACAGAAATGAGGGCCTTACCCCACAGAAGTGGCATCAATTTGACCACAGTAGAAATAGTCTAATAGGAACCAACAGGTCTTTCCCTACACTCAATCCAGCAGATGGACACTCAACAAGGAGTGTTTACATTTCCAAAAATTATTGGCATAAACCACCAAAGTGGCATCAATTTCTCCACAGTAGAAATAGTAGAATAGGGACCAACATGTCTTTCACTACACCCCATCCAGCAGATGGACACCCTACAAGGTGTGTTTACATTTAAAGAAATTAGGGCCTTACACCACAGAAGTGGCATCAATTTCTATTCTACAGTAGAAATAGTAGAATAGTGACCGACAGGTCTTTGACTACACTTAAAACCAGCAGATGGTCACTCAACCATGAGTGTTCAGATTTCCCAAAATTATTGGCAGATGCCACCAAAGTGACATCAATTTCAACACAGTAGAAATAGTCATATCAAACCAAAAATCCCCCATATATAATATGCTAGGGAAAAAGAGGCATAGGCAGTGCCATTAAATTCATTAAAAGCATCTTTTTATTAAATAAATTAAAAAAATATATTCAACAGGGGAGTCTTCTTAATACGTATGGCTGGGAACCACATACAAAACCAGGTGATACACAAACACACTAATTATTCATGTTGATAAGCAACCGCAGACAAAAAATAATCACATGTAGCATTTCGCATACTACGTGTCTTGGGGGACACTCGCTTGGCACAGAATTCAAGCACTCAGGCACGGTTTTTCCACTTAAAGCAGTCTGTTTGGTTTATTCTCTCCATAAACCATAGAAACAAGAACAAACGGTAAACAGTCTTACATCAGACAGATAAATCCTCAGTGTCCATAGTAGAGCTCCACTCTCTCTGGTCTGTGGGCACACAGACTGTGCTATGTCCAGCACGCAGGCTCTACAGCCTAAACACGGTCTCTCTGTAGTGTCCAGCCGGGACACATGGAAGTCTGTCCACAATGGCAGACTCCCAAACACTCACTACCATGTGCAGCTAAACACACCTAATTTAGGTAGCCTGTAACCACACCCACAGGTGAGGTAAAATCACATGCACTGGTCACATGATCATGACATCACTGCAGGTCCTCAAACTCAAGCACTTCCCACAGGGAAAAGGGGTACAGTAAGCACCCTCACCCACAGGTGAGGCATGTGGGTAGCCAGACCCTCCCATCTCTCATAGCTACCCGCAACCCGGACCCAGGTGCACTAAACGACATCTTTAGTGCTCACATGCACTAAAGACAAAATACTTCGGGTTGCATTGCAGGGAGCATCCATCCCTGTGACACATCCCTCCCATTAACCACGCGACCACCAATCACACCACACAGCATAAGCAGAAAGCAAAAAGTAATGATGTTCTACGACATCTAACTATATATGACTGTGAGGTATAATGAACATATATGGTTACAATGGAAAATAAATTCCTATAGTGCTACATGACCTGAAAGATATGACCATTGCTATGTAACCCTAAGGCTACTTTCACACTAGCGTCGGTATGGGCCCGTCACAGTGCGTCGGGCCGACGTACCGACGCATGCTATGAAGTAAAAGCACAACGGGTGCAGCGGATGCAGTTTTTCAACGCATCCGCTGCCCCATTGTAAGGTCCGGGAGGAGGGGCGGAGTTCCGGCCACGCATGCGTGGTCGGAAATGGCGGACACGATGCACAAAAAAAGTTACATGTAGCTTTTTTTGTGCCGACGGTCCGCCAAAACACGACGCATCCGTCAATGTGGCAATCCGTCACAGTGCGTCGCTAATGAAAGTCTATGGAGAAAAAACGCATCCTGCGGGCAACTTTGCAGGATGCATTTTTTCTCCAAAACGACGCATTGCGACGGAGGCCAAAGGACGCTAGTGTGAAAGTAGCCTAAGTAGCATGCTAGACCTTATATAGTGCAAAGTGCATTTCAATAGTCTGCTCACTATAAGGTATATTGCACATATGTAATTACAATGGAACCTAAGTTCCTATGATGCTACACATCCCAAGAGTCATGAACATTGCTATATAACACTAAGGCCGGCGTCACACTAGCGAGTTTTACGGATGTATGAGAGGCGCAGAAAATACGGATTGCACACTGTACAATGATTCTCTATGGCCCAGCTCCTATCTGCCGTATTTTACGTATCCATATTATACGGTCTTGTACGGCCATAGAAAATCGCAGCATGCTGCGTTTGTCAGTGTATTGCGCAAAAAAACGCCAATGCAAGTCTATGGGGGCGAGAAAAATACGGATTACACACGGACCAGCAGTGTGACTTGCGAGAAATACGCCAGACATCTCCAGGTGCCAGGAAATGTGCCAAGCCCTCATTCAGGAAGCTCAGACATGCTAATTAGCTGAAAAAGCCAGACAGACATCCCGGAAGTCTGGCGCTCGCCTCCAAGGAGTTGCAAACAGCATGGCATCCATCATTAATGTGGATATGCTCCTCATCCTGGTCCAAGAAAGGCCTGAAATCTGGGACCAGCGGGATCCAAACTATTCCAACCGGGCCAGGAAAGAAGCAGCTTGGAGGACCATCTGTGGGATCCTATTCCCAGATTATGACCAACGCACATGTGCGGAGCAGACACAACTTTGTAAGCACACTCATGTTGAGACATTAATTAACCTTGAAAAATGCTTTACCTACATGATTTCATGTAGATTATTTTTTGGCTTAGTCTGGGTTTTTTTGGGGGGGATTTTTGAGCAAAAACAAAGATGCTGAACATGATAAAGGGTTTACGTACATAGCTAATATAGATGTTGCGTTGGGTACTATTTTTGGGAACGCCAGACTGGTACAGAGGGGAGTGGACCCTGTCCTTGTGTTGTTTCATTTTATTGTGTATAATTTAAACTTTAGGAAATTCATGTAAGAAGGCATTTTATTAGCATCGTTAAAATATGATCAATCAATGCCAACTGTTTTAAGCAATGTGCAGAATGAACTTATACAATATTTGTTACCATGCCATTGCAGTGGAAGATGTTATGACACGATGGCGCAGCATCAGGGACCAATATCGCCGGGAAAGGCAGCAGCGGGCAAGAAGTGGGTCAGCAGCTCCAACCAAAAAGCGAAAGTACAGTATATATACTATGATCGTCTTTCTTTTTTGGATCCCAGTATGGATCTAAGACCGTAAGTAAAAACATCACAACTAGTGTTGAGCATTCCGATACCGCAAGTATCGAGTATCGGCCGATATTTGCGGTATCGGAATTCCGATACCGAATTCCGATATTTCCCGCATATCGGATACCGGAATCGGAAGTTCCCAGAATTCAAAACTGCACGCAGCAGCCAATGAGGAATGAATGGAAGTGTGGGCACATCCTGTTTAGCATGGTGGGCATGTAACTATTGGCAAGGCTGTGATTGGCTGCTGAAATGATGTCACGATGCACTATAAAAAACGCTGCCGCCATTTTGCGCTCACTCTGCTGTGATTTCAGTTAGGGACAGGACGCTATGTTCTAACTGAGGGCCAGTTGAGATAGCGAATTGCTTTATTGTGCTTTTCCAAGGCTAATTTAGCAAACGCTGTGTGTTCACCTTGCTCTTGCCTTGCAGCGCTGTTTTAACAGCGTTCTGCAAGGTCTCTGTGTGTGTGTGTGTGTGTGTGTGTGCAGCTCACTCTGTAGTATGTGTGCAGCCATATACCCGGTTGTATTCAGCTCAGGGGGGGTTCACACTGCCTCATACTGTTCTATCCATTGTCCTTTTTTGCTCAGAGTGCAGCCTGCTGCACATTTTTTCTAAAATTTCCTATTAGTGTCTTTCCACCCGTCTCCAGCTAAATTGTGGAAAAACACTACATAGGATAACCTAGAGGAGGGTTTTTGGGCCTTGCAGCGCCGTTTACGGCTGTCTGCACGGTCTCCGTGTGAACGCAGCTCGCCCTGTAGTCTGTGTGCAGCCACAGCCGGTTGTATTCAGCTCAGGGTGCGTCACTGCCTCATACCATTAAATAACTTGTCCTTTTTTGTGAATAGTGCAGCCTGATGCAAATTTTTTCTAAAATTTCCTATTAGGGTCTTTCCACCCGTCTCCAGCTAAATTGTGGAAAAACACTACATAGGATAATCTAGAGGAGGGTTTTTGGGCCTTGCAGCGCCGTTTACGGCTGTCTGCACGGTCTCCGTGTGAGCGCAGCTCGCCCTGTAGTCTGTGTGCAGCCACAGCCGGTTGTATTCAGCTCAGGGTGCGTCACTGCCTCATACCGTAAAATAACTTTTCCTTTTTTGCAAATAGTGCAGCCTGCTGCACATTTTTTCTAAAATTTCCTATTAGTGTCTTTCCACCCTTCTCCAGCTAAATTGTGGAAAAACACTACATAGGATAACCTAGAGGAGTGTTTTTGGGCCTTGCAGCGCCGTTTACGGCTGTCTGCACGGTCCCCGTGTGAGTTAAACTCGCTCTGTAGCCCGATCTGCACAAAAAAAAAGTAAAGTTCACCAAACACCAATTAACACTTGTGTAGGCCACATTTTATCAATAATAAAGTCTAGTCCACACTTTACAAAATTAGTGTTTCTTACACCTGTTAGGCCGGCGTCACACACAGCGTAAAACAATACGGTCCGTATATTACGGCCGTAATACGCTGAAAAGTCCCCAAAATAGTGGTCCGTAGCTCCTCCGTAGGCAGGGTGTGTCAGCGTTTTTTGCGCATGGCATCCTCCGTATGTAATCCGTATGGCATCCGTACTGTGTGGTTTTCTCGCAGGCTTGCAAATCCGACATACGGCAATACAAGGGATCCATGTGTAAAAAAAAAAAAAAATGTCTATATACTGTATATATATATACAGTGGGGCAAAAAAGTATTTAGTCAGTCAGCAATAGTGCAAGTTCCACCACTTAAAAAGATGAGAGGCGTCTGTAATTTACATCACAGGTAGACCTCAACTATGGGAGACAAACTGAGAAAAAAAAATCCAGAAAATCACATTGTCTGTTTTTTTAACAATTTATTTGCATATTATGGTGGAAAATAAGTATTTGGTTAGAAACAAAATTTCATCTCAATACTTTGTAATATATCCTTTGTTGGCAATGACAGAGGTCAAACGTTTTCTGTAAGTCTTCACAAGGTTGCCACACACTGTTGTTGGTATGTTGGCCCATTCCTCCATGCAGATCTCCTCTAGAGCAGTGATGTTTTTGGCTTTTCGCTTGGCAACACGGACTTTCAACTCCGTCCAAAGGTTTTCTATAGGGTTGAGATCTGGAGACTGGCTAGGCCACTCCAGGACCTTGAAATGCTTCTTACGAAGCCACTCCTTCGTTGCCCTGGCGGTGTGCTTTGGATCATTGTCATGTTGAAAGACCCAGCCACGTTTCATCTTCAATGCCCTTGCTGATGGAAGGAGGTTTGCACTCAAAATCTCATGATACATGGCCCCATTCATTCTTTCATTTACCCGGATCCGTCGTCCTGGCCCCTTTGCAGAGAAACAGCCCCAAAGCATGATGTTTCCACCACCATGCTTTACAGTAGGTATGGTGTTTGATGGATGCAACTCAGTATTCTTTTTCCTCCAAACACGACAAGTTGTGTTTCTACCAAACAGTTCCAGTTTGGTTTCATCAGACCATAGGACATTCTCCCAAAACTCCTCTGGATCATCCAAATGCTCTCCAGCAAACTTCAGACGGGCCCGGACATGTACTGGCTTAAGCAGTGGGACACGTCTGGCACTGCAGGATCTGAGTCCATGGTGGCGTAGTGTGTTACTTATGGTAGGCCTTGTTACATTGGTCCCAGCTCTCTGCAGTTCATTCACTAGGTCCCCCCGCGTGGTTCTGGGATTTTTGCTCACCGTTCTTGTGATCATTCTGACCCCATGGGGTGGGATTTTGCGTGGAGCCCCAGATCGAGGGAGATTATCAGTGGTCTTGTATGTCTTCCATTTTCTAATTATTGCTCCCACTGTTGATTTCTTCACTCCAAGCTGGTTGGCTATTGCAGATTCAGTCTTCCCAGCTTGGTGCAGGGCTACAATTTTGTTTCTGGTGTCCTTTGACAGCTCTTTGGTCTTCACCATAGTGGAGTTTGGAGTCAGACTGTTTGAGGGTGTGCACAGGTGTCTTTTTATACTGATAACAAGTTTAAACAGGTGCCATTACTACAGGTAATGAGTGGAGGAAAGAGGAGACTCTTAAAGAAGAAGTTACAGGTCTGTGAGAGCCAGAAATCTTGATTGTTTGTTTCTGACCAAATACTTATTTTCCACCATAATATGCAAATAAATTGTTAAAAAAACAGACAATGTGATTTTCTGGATTTTTTTTTCTCAGTTTGTCTCCCATAGTTGAGGTCTACCTATGATGTAAATTACAGACGCACCTCATCTTTTTAAGTGGTGGAACTTGCACTATTGCTGACTGACTAAATACTTTTTTGCCCCACTGTATATATATATATATATATATATATATGTCTTTAGACACATATATGTATATATATTTTAACTTCAAACCGCGCTAGATAGGTTTAAAGCCGGTAATTCAATTACCGGCTTTTGCTCTCTCCTTCCTAAACCCGACATGATTTGAGACATGGTTTACATACAGTAAACCATGTCTTCTCTCCATTTTTTTTGCATATTCCACACTGCTAATGTTAGTAGTGTGTGTATGCAAATTTTGGCCCTTCTATCTACTAAATTAAAGGGTTAAATGGCGGAAAAAATTGGCGTGGGCTCCCGCGCAATTTTCTCCGCCAGAGTAGTAAAGCCAGTGACTGAGGGCAGATATTAATAGCCTGGAGAGGGTCCACGGTTATTGGGCCCTCCCCTGGCTAAAAAGATCTGCCCCCAGCCACCCCAGAAAAGGCACATCTGGAAGATGCGCCTATTCTGGCACTTGGCCACTCTCTTCCCATTCCCGTGTAGCGGTGGGATATGGGGTAATGAAGGGTTAATGCCACCTTGCTATTGTAAGGTGACATTAAGCCAAATTAATAATGGAGAGGCGTCAATTATGACACCTATCCATTATTAATCCAATACTAGTAAAGGGTTAAAAAAATACACAAACACATTATTAAAAATTATTTTAATGAAATAAAAACAAAGGTTGTTGTAATATTTTATTGAACGCCCAATCCAATCACTGAAGACCCTCGTTCTGTAACAAAAAAACATAATAAACCAACAATATCCTTACCTTCTGCAGATCTGTAAAGTCCAACGATGTAAATCCATCTGAAGGGGTTAAAATATTTTGCAGCCACGAGCTTTGCTAATGCAACGTTGTTCGTGGCTGCAAAACCCCGGGGAATGAAGGTAAAGTAGGTCAATGACCTATATTTACCTTCATTTGCGGTGAGGCGCCCTCTGCTGGTTGTTCCTAGATCGTGGGAATTTTCCTAGAAAGCTCCCAGGCTCGAGTTCATATGAGGACAACCAGCAGAGGGCGCCTCGTTTTTTAAAACACGCGCTACTGAACGCCGTCAGTAGCAAGGTCCACCTCACCACCGATGCGTGGACCAGTCAACATGGACAGGGGCGATACCTTTCCCTCAATGCCCATTGGGTTAATGTTGTTGAGCCAGGTACAGATCGTGCGAGTGGCGCAGGACGTGTCCTGCCCACTCCAAGGATTGCAGGAATCCAGTCTGTACGCATTGACTCCTCCTCATACACAAGTTCCTCAGAATCATCGCTGCAGGAGCCATCACAGTCCACCTCCACATGGACCCGTGAACGTTTACCTGTTACGATCGACATGAGCACAGCCGTGGTCAAACGTCAACAGGCCGTCTTGAAATTAGTTTCTTTGGGGAATCGAAGCCACACAGCGCAGGAGCTCTGGAATGCCATGAAGCAGGAGAGCGATGTGTGGTTTGTGCCAGCGAATCTCCAGCCAGGCATGGTAGTGTGTGACAATGGCCGAAATCTGGTGGCAGCTTTGGCCATTGGCAACCTCACTCACATCCCATGTCTGGCACATGTGCTCAATTTGGTTGTGCAGAGTTTTCTGAGGGACTATCCGGATCTTGATGCACTGCTGCACAAGGTCCGCCTAGAGTGTGCTCACTTGCGGCATTCCAGCTTGGCAAGATCCCGCATTGCTGCTCTGCAGCGCCGATTCCGCCTTCCGGAACACCGCATCATATGTGACCTACCTACCAGGTGGAATTCCACGTTACTATGTTGGAGCGGTTGTGTGAGCAGCAGCAAGCAGTAATGGAGTACCAGCTGCATCAGGCGCAAAGAAGTCGCAGTCAGCGCCGATCAGACTTCACAACCACAGAGTGGGCCACTATGAAGGACGTCTGCCAGGTTTTGCGTTCTTTTGATTATTCCACGCGGATGGCAAGTGCAGATGATGCACTAGTCAGCATGACTGTCCCCCTTATCTGCCTGCTTCAACAAACACTGCAAGCGTTAAGGGATGATGTTGCGGAAGAGGTGGAGGATGAGGAGTCACCTTTTCCATCAGCTTCTGGAGAGTCAGCGCCACGTGGTTCCTCACAAAGGGGTAGGCAGGGGACACTTTGTGAGGAGGATGAGGAGTCAATGGAGGAGGAAGAGCTCCATCCAGAGGAGGGAGTTACACAATTGTCTAGTGGTCAGTGTGTACAGCGAGGGTGGGGTGATGACGAGCGGGCAGAGATCATGTCTCAAGCAGGGGACAGCGTTTCTGGGCCAGTTGGCAGTCTGCAGCACATGGTTGATTTCATGCTGCAGTGCCTGAGAAACGACCGCCGCATCGACCACATTCTCAACATGCCTGATTATTGGGTGTTCACCCTCCTCGATCCTCGCTACCGGGACAACATCCAAAACCTCATCCCAGCGTTGACCCGGGAGCGTAAAATGCAGGAGTACCACGACACACTGGTGAATTCCATCATCTTCTCCAGTCCAACTGAGAGGAGTGCTGCTAGTGCTTTACAAAACAGCTCAGTGCGTCGAGGCAGTGGAGGAGGCTCTGCACAAAGAGGGAGCAGAAGCAGTGCCTCTGCCCAAGGCAAGACCAGTATGGCACAACTGTGGCAAACTTTTGTGTGCCCGCCCCAAATGTCTACACCATCACCGGCGGCTCCAATCAGCAGGAGGCAACGGTTCCGTCAGATGGTGACAGACTACATGTCTTGCCCTCTTACTGTACTCCCAGACGGCTCTTCCCCTTTCAAGTTTTGGGTCTCTAAGCTGGATACATGGCCAGAGCTAAGCCAGTATGCATTGGAGGTGCTGGCTTGCCCTGCGGCTAGTGTCTTATCGGAACGTGTCTTTAGTGCCGCAGGTGGTGTACTAACAGACCGTCGCATGCGACTATCCTCCGATAACGTTGACCGGCTTACTTTTCTGAAAATGAACCAGGCCTGGATCTCGCAGGAATTTGCCACTCCTCTGCCTGATTAAGTAATTGGGTGTCATCCAGGTCTCCTGATGTGTTCATCTTTCTACCACCTGAACTGCAATTCCTGGGCTCCAACACCGCCAGTTGCGGCTCAGAAGTGCAGGCTGCACAGTGAAAACATACGACCCAGTGTTATTGGGTTTCAGTAACGTCAGCTGATCCCCAGCTGTGTAGCCAGAAATGTGTCCTGCGACCGCCACGCTGGCACAACAACCTAAATGTAAGGGAACCTGTCCCCCCCCCCCCCCCCCCGGCGTTTGTTACTGAAAGAGCCACCTTGTGCAGCAGTAATGCTGCACAAGGAAAAGGTAGCTCTTTTAGTTTAGCTCCTTGCATACGCAGAATTTAACACTTATAAAATGGGTTCACTGATACCGTTATACCGTCCCGGAGGTGGGACTTTCCTTCGTAATGTGACGCAGCACAGCCGTCATTCCTACCCCCTTGGTGCCATGCGCTGCCTCTCAGCATTGTTTTAAGCTGTCACGGACTCTGCGCTGTTCTGTTATCCCTTGGCCATGCCCAATTTGCGCTGCCTGTCTTCTGACATAATTTGGTGTCAGGCTGGCTGCGCCTGTGCGGCCGCGCTGCCCGAGATCCCGCCTCGCAGTGTCTTCTGATTGAATCACACTGCAGGCCTGGGATCCATGGGCATGCGCAGTGCATATCTTCCCCTCAGGCTCTCGCTCATCTCCCTCCGCCTTCTTCAGACTGTGCGCCGTCAGCTGATCCCTAATAGCATGCCACGGCCGTGACGCCGCACAGTCTGAAGAAGAGGGAAGGAGGGGAGTGAGAGTCGAGGATATGCACTGTGCATGCCCATGGATCCAAGGCCCGCAGTGGGATTACATTAGATGACACTGCGAGGTGGGATCTCGGGCAGCGTGGATGCACAGGCACTGACAGCCTGACACCTAAATGATGTCAGAAGACGGGCACCGCTAAGTGTGCATGGCCAAGGGATAACATAACAGCGCAGGCTCTGTGACAGCTTAAACAACGCTGATGAGGCAGCGCACGGCACCAAGGGGATAGGAATGACAGCTGTGCTGCGTCCCATTACGAAGGAAATTCCCACCTCCGGGACGGTTTTACGGTATCAGGGGACACATTTTAAGTGTTTACTTCTGTGTTTGCAAGGAGCATAATTAAAAGAGCAACCTTTTCCTTTTGCATCCTTAGTGCTGCACAAGATGGCTCTTTCAGCTACAAACGTCTTGGGGGGGGGTTAAAGGTTCCCTTTCAACTTGCTCCAATCAGGCTTCGGCCTACACTCTGTTCCTCTGCTACTCGTGCTGTGCCTGGGCTCAAACACCGCCAGTTGGTGCCTGGAAGTGCTGTCTGCACAGTCAACAGTCGCTCCTCTGTTATTGGGGTTCAGTAACGTCAGCTGATCCCCAGCTGTGTGTGCGGCAATAACTCCAATCTGCTCCTCCTGCTGTCCCTGGGCTCTAACACCGCCAGTTGGTGCCTGGAAGTGCTGTCTGCAGAGTCAACAATCGCTCCTCTGTTATTGGGGTTCAGTAACGTCAGCTGATCCCCAGCTGTGTATCCGGCAACGTGTCATGCGACCGCCACACTGGCACAACTAAAATGTAAGGGAACCTGTCCCCCCCTGTTGTGAATTCCGCTCTTGGGCTCCCTCCGGTGGTTGTAAGTGGCACTTTTGTGAGTTCTGCTCTTGGGCTCCCTCTTGTGGTTTCTAGTGGTATGGCTGCTCCTTGGAGTTAGCTGTCATCAGCTGCCTCCACTTATCGTCTCTTCTGCTCGGCTATTTAGGCCTGGCTCTTTCTTCAGCCAGTGCCACTTGTAAATGGTTCCTGGTTGGATTCACATCTCTTTGGAGTTCCCTGTTATCCTGACCAGTTCAGCAAAGCTAAGTTTTTGCTTGCTCTTTTCTGTCCATAGATTGTGGACTTATCCATTCTGTGCTTTCTATGTTCGTCCAGCTTATCAGTGTGAATTAATTCTGTCTTGCTGGAAGCTCTGGGAGGCAGATTTGCCCTCCACACCTTTAGTCAGGTGTGGAGATTTTTTGTAAACTCTGCGTGGATTTTTGTAGTGTTTTATACTGACCGCACAGTATTCCATCTTGTCCTATCTATTTAGCTAGACTGGCCTCCTGTGCTCATCCTGGTTTCATTCTGTGTATGTCTTTTCCCTCTCCACTCACAGTCACTATTTGTGGGGGGCTAATCTATGCTTTGGGGATTTTCTCTGAGGCAAGATAGCTTTCCTGCTTCTTTCTTTAGGGGTAGTTAGCTCTTAGGCTGTGACGAGATGCCTAGGGAGAGTTAGGAGCATTCCACGGCTACTTCTAGTGTTGTGTTGAGCTTAGGGACTGCGGTCAGTACAGTTACCACTTCCTTCAGAGCTCGTTCCATGTTGCTCCCAGACCACCGTATCATAACACCCCCCCCCCCCCTAGGCGTTTGTTACTGAAAGAGCCACCTTGTGCAGCACTAATACTGCACAAGGAAAAGGTGGCTCTTTAAATTATGCTCCTTGGAAACGCTGAACTACACACTCATGTAATGTGTCCCCTCACACCATCAAACCATCCCGGAGGTGGGACTTTCCTTTGTAATGTGACGCAGCACAGCCGTCATTCCTACCCCCTTGGCTCCGTGCGCCGCCTCCTTAGCGTTGTTTGATTCTGTCACGGACCCTGCGCTGTTATGTTATCCCTTGGCCATGCACAGTTTGCGCTGCCCGTCCTCTGACATCATTTGTTGTCGGCCTGGCTGCGCCTGTGCGTCCACGCTGCCCGAAATCCCACCTCGCAGTGTCGTCTAATGTGATCCCACAGTGGGCCTGCGATCCATGGCCATGCGCAGTGCATATACTAGCCTCTCACTCCCCTTCTTCATGCTTCTTCAGACTAGGTGGCGTCAGCTGATCCCTAATAGCATGCCACGGCCGTGACGCCGCACAGTCTGAAGAAGCAGGAAGGAGGGGAGTGAGAGGCGATGATATGCACTGCGCATGCCCATGGATCCCAGGCCCGCAGTGGGATTACATTAGATGACACTGCGAGGTTGGATCTCGGGCAGCTTGGACGCACAGGCACTGCCAGCCTGACACCTAAATGATGTCAGAAGACGGGCACCGCTAAGTGTGCATGGCCAAGGGATACCATTACAGCGCGGGCTCCGTGACAGAATCAAACAACGTTGAGGAGGTGGCGCACGGCACCAAGGGGGTTGGAATGACGGCTGTGCTGTGTCACATTACAAAGGAAAGTCCCACCTCCGGGACGGTTTAACGGTGTGAGGGGACACATTATATGAGTGTGTAGTTCAGCGTTTGCAAGGAGCATAATTTAAAGAGCCACCTTTTTCCATTTGCAGTATTACTGCTGTACAAGATGGCTCTTTCAGCAACAAATGCCTGGGGGGGGGTTAAAGGTTCCCTTTCAACTTGCTCCAGTGCAGGCTTCGGCTTACACTCTGCTCATACTGCAGACCCTGGGCTCTAACACCACCAGTTGTTGCCCGGAAGTGCTAGCTGCACAGAGAAAAACACCCGCCAATGTGTCAGTGGGGTTCAGCAACGCTCTGCTGTGTAGCCGGCAACGTGTCCAGCACAAGCCACGCTGGCACAATAACAGACATTTTCCTGCCTCCAGTGCAGGCTTCGGCCTACACTTTGCTCCTCTTTGATTCCCTGGGTTTCAACACTGTCAGTTGTCACCTGGAAGTGTTGTCTACACAGAAAAAACACTCGCTGATGTGTCAGTGGGGTTCCGCAACGCCAGCTGTTCCCCTGCTGTGTAGCCGGCAACGTGTCCTGCAAACGCCACGCAGACACAACAGACCTAAAGCTGCCACCAGTGCAGGCTTCGGCCTACACTCTGCTCCTCTCCTCCTGCTGACCCTGGGCTCTAACACCACCAGTTGGTGCCCGGATGTGCTAGCTGCACAGAGAAAAACACCTGCCATTGTGTCAGTGGGGTTCAGCAACGCCAGCTGTTCCCCTGCTGTGTAGCCGGCAACGTGTCCTGCAAATGCCACGCAGGCACCTGAACTGAAATTAAAGGGAACCTGCCCCCCCCAGGTGTTTCTATGTATAACAGCCACCTTGTACAGCAGTAATGCTGCATTTGTACAAGGTGGCTAACTTTTTCTCCTTGCCCACGTGGAACTCAACACGTACAAAATGTGTCTCATTAGAGACCATTACACTGTCCCTGAGGTGTGACTTTCCTTTTTAATGACACGCAGCACCCCCCTTGGTAGTGCTGCCCGTCTTCTGACATCATTGGTTGGCTGGCTGCGCCTGTGCGTCCGCCCAGCCCGACACAACGCCCCTCGGTGTGTTATTTTTTTTGACTGCGAGGGTGTGATTGATGGGCATGTGAAGTGCATATGTTCGCCTGTCTTCACTCATCTCCTTCCTCCTTCTTCAGACTGTGCGGCCTCATGGCCGCGGCATGCGATAAGGGATCAGCTGAGGCCGTCCAGTCTGAAGCAGGTGTAAGGATATGTGTGAGCGGCGAACATATTTACTGCACAAGGCCACGAATCCCAGCCCCGCACTGTGACTTTATGAAAAGACACTGTGGGTCTGGGATTCATGGCCATCGTTAACCGCACCGGCCAACATGAAATGAGGTCATAAGACGGGTAGCGCTAACAGGGCATGGCCAAGGGATAACACAAGAGCGCAGACTCCTGTGCAGCAAATAACGACACTCAGGAGGATGCGCCCAGCACCAAGGCGTTATTTTTTACACCTGCGCTGCGTCTCCTTAAAAAGACAAGTCACGCCTCCAATACAGTTTTACTGTATAATGGGCAAAATTGTGTACGTCTTTCATTCAGCGTGTACAATGAGCAAAATTTAAAGAGCAACCTTTCACTTGTGGAGCATTACTGCTGCACAAGGTGTGGCTCTTCTACATTGTAACACCTGAGGGTGGGTTAAAGGTTACCTTTGAAATTGGTTCAATTAGGCTTCGGCCTACACTCTGCTCTTCTCCTCCTCCTGTTGACCCTGAGCTCTAACATAGCCAGTTTTTGCCCGAAAGTGCTAGCTGCACAGAGAAAAACACCCGCCATTGTGTCAGTGGGGTTCAGCAACACTAGCTGTTCCCCTGCTGTGTAGCCGGCAACGTGTCCAGCACAAGCCACGCTGGCACAACAGACCTAAAGCTGCCACCAGTGCAGGCTTCGGCCTACACTCTGCTCCTCTCCTCCTCCTGCTGACCCTGGGCTCTAACACTGCCAGTTTTTGCCCAGAAGTGCTAGCTGCACAGAGAAAAACACCAGCCAATGTGTCAGTGGGGTTCAGCACCGCCAGCTGTTCCCCTGCTGTTTAGCCGGCAACGTGTCCTGCAAACGCCACACAGGCACCTGAACTGAAATTAAAGGGAACCTGCCCCCCCCAGGTGTTTCTATGTATAACAGCCACCTTGTACAGCAGTAATGCTGCATTTGTACAAGGTGGCTGACTTTTTCTCCTTGCCCACGTCGAACTCAACACGTACAAAATGTGTCTCATTAGAGACCATTACACTGTCCCTGAGGTGTGACTTTCCTTTTCAAATGACACGCACCACCCCCATTGGTAACGCTGGCCGTCTTCTGACATCGTTGTTGGCTGCCTGTGCCTGTGCGTCTGCCCTGCCCGACACAACGCCCCTCGTTGTCTTACTTATTTTGACTGCGAGGGTGTGATTGATGGGCACGAGCAGTGCATATCTTCGCCTGTCTTCACTCCCCTTCTTCTGCCTTCTTCAGACTGTGCGGCCTCATGGCCGTGGCATGCGATAACGGATCAGCTGAGGCCACCCAGTCTGAAGCAGGTGTAAGAACATGAGTGAGCGGCAAACATATTTACTGCGCAAAGCCATGAATCCCAGACCTGCAGTGTGACTTTATGAAAAGACACTGCGGGTCTGGGATTCCTGGCCATCGCTAACCGCACCGGCCGACATGAAATGCGGTGAGAAGACAGGCAGTGCTCACAGCGCATGGCCAAGGGATAACAAGAGCGCAGACTCCTGTACAGCAAATAACGCTCAGGAGGCTGCGCCCAGCACCAAGGTGTTATTTTGGACACCTGTGTTGCGTCTCCTTAAAAAGACAAGTCACACCTCCAATACAGTTTTACTGTATAATGGGCAAAATTGTGTACGTCTTTCATTCAGCGTGTGCAATGAGCAAAATTTAAAGAGCAACCTTTCACTTGTGGAGCATTACTGCTGCACAAGGTGTGGCTCTTCTACATTGTAACACCTGAGGGTGGGTTAAAGGTTACCTTTGAAATTGGTTCAATTAGGCTTCGGCCTACACTCTGCTCCTCCTGCAGACCCTGGGCTCTAACACCGCCAGTTGGTGCCTGGAAGTGCAGGCTGCACAGAGAAAAACACCCGCCATTGTGTCAGTGGGGTTCAGCAACACCAGCTGTTCCCCCGCTGTGTAGCCGGCAACGTGTCCTGCAAACGCAACGCAGACACAAAGCTGCCTACAGTGCAGGCTTCGGCCTACACTCTGCTCCCCCTGCTTACCCTTTGCTCCAACACCGCTAGTTGGGGCTCTAGGAAGACAATCTTGAATAGGCAACGCATCCGGGTTCCAGCACCGTCAGCTGGTTCTCGGCAGTCTCTTTGTCACGGGTACTCCCTCCTGCCCAGCCTGGTTCCAGCACCGTCAGCTGGTTCCGGGTAGTGTCAAGGTCACTTACACGCCTATACGTTGTCCCGTCGTGTTGCGGTCGGGTTAGCCAACTCCATGGTGCCTCCAGTTTAGGAGCTTCCTATGTGGGCTGCGGGAATTGGCAATCAAGGCTGGTTCTGTAGTGCCAGTAGGCCAAGCTCCCCCTGTAGGACTGTTGGTGTTCGGTAACTGCGGCAGCCTCGCGGCCTAGCTGTTCTCTCCTCTCCTGTGGACCTTCTGCTCCACATCCTGGTTCCAGCACCGTCAGCTGGTTCCGGGCAGAGCCTTTGGCTTAGGTGCCTCCTTCTGGGTATCTGAGTTCCGCCAATGCCAGGCGGTCCTTGGTAGTGCTTTTAAGCGCGGGTACCTACAGTTTTGTAACCGGGTTCCAGCACCGTCAGCTGGTCCTCGGTCGTGCCATTGGCTTTTGCACAGTTGGCCAACGCATCCGGATTCCAGTACTGTCAGCTGGTTCTCGGCAGTGTCTTTTGCTCTTGTACCTTCTGCTCCCCATCCTGGTTCCAGTACCATCAGCTGGTTGCGGTCAGAGCCTTTGGCTTAGGTGCCTCCTTCTGGGTATCCGAGTTCCACCAACGTCAGGTGGTCCTTGGTAGTGCTTTCAGGCACGGGTACCTCCTACTTAGTAACCGGGTTCCAGTAACGTCAGCTGGTCCTTGGTAGTTCCATTGGCTCTTGGACCTTCGGCTACCCATCCGGGTTCCAGTACCGTCAGCTGGTTCTCGGCAGTGTCTTTTGCTCTTGTACCTTCTGCTCCCCATCCTGGTTCCAGTAACGTCAGCTGGTTCCGGGCAGAACCTTTGGCTTAGGTGCCTCCTTCTGGGTATCCGAGTTCCGCCAACATCAGGCGGGCCTTGGTAGTGCTTTTTAGCACGGGTACCTCCTGCTTAGTAACCGGGTTCCAGTAACGTCAGCTGGTCCTTGGTAGTTCCATTGGCTCTTGAACCTTCAGGTAGCCATCCGAGTTCCAGTTCCATCAGCTGGTTCTTGGCATTTTCTCAGCTTTCTTGTACCTTCTGCTACATTTCCAAGTTCAAGACCCTAAAGACGACGACCCGGAAGACCACCCCTAAGATGACGACGACACCAGAGACGACAACCACTGAGAGGTTGACGACCCTGGAGACGACGACCCTGAAGACCACCCCGATTACGATGACGACGACAACGACGGCGGAGACGACAACGGCGGAGACGACGACCCTGGAGACGACGACATGGAAGACCGAGAAGCAGAAGAACAAGAGGCTGCAGAACAAAGAGCAGAAGAACATTAAGCATAACACTTAATATCAGAGCAAAAGATATTATCTAAATTATATGCAGAAGAAGACTAAGCAGTGTATGGGGGTGAGTCCGTTCCTCCTCGTGGTGCCCCTGGATAAAGCCTGATGCTGCAGGCCAAACTGAACGCGGACAAATGTAACTTTTGTGACAGGCAGAACGGAAGGTGTAATCTTCAAACTTTTATAGATAACAACTACGGGAATGCCTGTCACAAATGAGAATATGATGAAGAAGTAGAATAGGAAGAATAATAATAGTTGAAGAAAATGAATATGAAGAATGTAATTAAAAAAAAAATGTAGAATATGAAGAAGAAGATGAATAAGGTGAAGAAGAAGTTGATGTCAAAGATGCTGATAATGATGAAGATGAAAGTGTGGGAAAAGTAAAAAAAAGAAGGGGAAGGGCGTGGAATAGTGAAACATCAATATCTGACAAAATAAAAAAAATCTTAACATAGTCAATATCTTTGTAACTCCGAACGTCTTTAAAAAAAATTAAAATTCCTGCTATTCTATTTGATTGGGCTAAACCTCTATGCCTTTAATGTCTCCGCCACCTCCCCAAATACATCCTGCATTATTCTTAGTTGTTTCCCTTCATGTAGAATGAACCTACAAGGAAAGAAAGGGTTTATTTTAATTCCGATATTTTGGTCCCATTGACTTGTATTGGGATCGGGTATTGGTATCGGCGATATCCGATATTTTTTGAATATCGGCCGATCCAATCTGATACCGATACTTTCCGATATCGGAAGGTATCGCTCAACACTAGTGGTGAGCACTTTAACCCACCAACTGCTTCACAGAAGTTTATAATGTAGAGCTGTAAAAATAAAAAATTATATTTTTTCACAAAAATGATCTTTTTGACATAAATTTTTTATTTTCCCTACATTAACAGAAGAAATTGGACCAAAAAAGTTGTTGTGCAATTTGTCCTGAGTACGCTGATACACCATATGTGGGGGTAAACCACTGTTTGGGCGCATGGCAGAGCTCGGAAGGTTAGGAGCGCCGTTTGACTTTTCAATGCAAAATTGACTGGAATTGAGATAGAACACCATATCGCATTTGGAGAGTCCCTGATGTCCCTAAACAATGAAACTCCCCACAAGTGACACCATTTTGGAAAGAAGACCGCTAAGGAACTTATCTAGATGTGATGTGAGAATTTTAAATCCCCCAAGGGTTTCACTACAGTTTATAACGCAGAGCCGTGAAAATAAATAATTTTTTTTTTACACAAAAATGATTTTTTTAGGCCCCAATTTTGTATTTTCCCAAGGGTAACAGGAGAAATTTGGACAAAAAGTTGTCCAATTTTGTCCTGAGTACGCTGATACCCCCTATGTTGGGGTAAACCCCTGTTTGCGCGCACGGGAGAGCTCGGAAGGGAAGGAGCACTATTTTACTTTTTCAACGCCGAATAGGCTGGAATTGAGATCGTATGCCATGTCACGTTTGGAGAGCCCCTGATGTGCCTAAACAGTGGAAACCACCCAATTCTAATTGAAACCCTAACCCAAACAGACCCCTAACCCTAATCCCGACCTTAACTATAACCCTAACCACACCCCTAAACCGAACATGCCCCTAACCCTAATCCCAACCACACCCCTAACCCCAACACACCCATAACCCTAATCCCAACCCTAACCACACCCCTAACTCCAACACACCCCTAATCCCAACCATAACCCTAACCACACCCCTAATCCCAACCATAAATGTAATCTAAACCCTAACTTTAGCCCCAACCCTAACTTTAGCCTCAACCCTAACTGTAGCCCCCAACCCTAACTGTAGCCCTAACCCTAACTTTAGCACCAACCCTAACCCTAAATTTAGCCCCAACCCTAACCCTAACTTTAGCCCGAACCCTAACTTTAGCCCCAACCCTAACCCTAACTTTACCCCCAACTCTAACCCTAACAGTAGCCCCAACCCTAGCTGTAGCCCCAACCTTAACTGTAGCCCTAACCCTAACTTTAGCCCCAACCTAGCTCTAACTTTAGCCCCAACTCTAACCATAACTTTAGCCCCAACCCTAACCCTAACTTTACCCCCAACCCTAACCCTAACTGTAGCCCCAACCCTAGCTGTAGCCCCAACCTTAACTGTAGCCCTAACCCTAACTTTAGCCCCACCCTAACCCTAATGGGAAAATGGAAATAAATACATTTTTTAAATTTTATTATTTTTCCCTAACTAAGGGGGTGATGAAGGGGGGTTTGATTTACTTTAATAGCGGGTTTTTTTGGCAGATTTTTATGATTAGCAGCTGTCACACACTAAAAGATGCTTTTTATTGCAAAAAATAGTTTTTGCTTCTCTACATTTTGAGAGCTATAATTTTTCCATATTTTGGCCCACAGAGTCATGTGAGATCTTGTTTTTTGTTGGACTAGTTGATGTTTTTATTGGTATCATTTTCGGGCATGTGACATTTTTTTATCACTTTTTATTCCGATTTTTGTGAGGCAGAATGACCAAAAACCAGCTATTCATGAATTTCTTTGGGGGGGGGGGGGTTTATACCATTCCACGTTTGGTAAAATAGATAAAGCAGTTTTATTCTTCGGGTCAGTACGATTACAGCGATACCTCATTTATATCTTTTTTATGTTTTGGCGTTTTTATACAATAAAAACTATTTTATATAAAAAAATAATTATTTTTGCATCGCTTTATTCTGAGGACTATAACTTTTTAATTTTTTCGCTGATGATGCTCTATGGCAGCTCGTTTTTTTGCGGAACAAGAAGATGTTTTCAGCGGTACCATGTTTATTTACATCTGTCTTTTTGATCGCGTGTTATTCCACTTTTTGTTTGGCGGTATGATATAAAGCATTGTTTTTTGCCCCGCTTTTTCTTTTTTTTTACGGTGTTCACTGAAGGGGCACAGTTTTATAGGTCGGGTCGTTACAGATGCGGTGATACTAAATATGTGTTCTTTTATTGTTTTCTTTTTTTTTCTATTTAGATAAAGAAATGTATTTATTGGAACAATATATTTTTTTCTTATGATTTTTTTTTTTTTTTACACATGAAAATACTTTTTTTTAATTTCATAACATTGCCCCCGGGGGGGGGGGGGACATCACTATATATTATCAGATCGATGATCTGACACTTTGCAGTGCACTGTGTTAGATCAGTGATTTGACAGGCACTGCAGGAGGCTTGCTGGCGCCTGTTCTGAGCAGGCGCTTGCAAGTCATCTCTCTGCAGGACCCGGAAGGAGCCCCACGGCCATTTTGGATCCGGAGCCTGCAGGGAGGAGGACGTAGGAGCCCCTCTGAACAACGCGATCACATCGCGTTGTTCCGAGGGTCTCAGGGGAGCGCGCAGGGAGGGTGCTTCCCTATGCTGCCGGAACGCTGCAATCATGTTTGATCGCAGTGTTCCGGGGGTTAATGTGACGGGAGCGGTCTGTGACCGCTCCTGGCACATAGTGCCTGATGTCAACTGTAATAATCAGCTGACACCTGGCGGTGGGGGAGCGCGGCCAATCAACTATGACGTACTATCCCGTCACTGGGATTTAAGTCCCAGGTCACCTCGACGGGATAGTACGTCATATGGAATTAAGGGGTTAACAACCAAAAATTAGATTTTAAACTCTGCACCACCTCTTCAAACAGCTGAATTTCAGCGACAGTAAATTCAAAGTTGAATTATGGCGTGCTGTAGCGTGTTAGTCACAGAAAAAAGATTTTTTTCTTTGGACCAAGGATCAGGCCTCTATAACACACTAGATGCTACAAACTATTTTTCAAGTCAGGATCCCTTTCTGTGTGACATTAATAACAGAAGAATTTTTTGTGGCCTATGTATCAGGCCTCTAACACACTAGATGCTACAAACTCTTTTTAAACTCTGGCCTCTTACTGTATGACGTTAATAACAGAATAATTTTTTGTAGCCTATGTATCAGGCCTCTCTCGCACTATCACGGCAATAGCAGTGTCTCCCCCGATTTGATGTGGGCTCTGACGGTGAGCCCACCTCAAAGCCGGGACATGTCAACTGCTTTGATCAGCTAACGTGTTCTCAATAGTCACTGGCGGAATCGCAATCTCCCCGTGGCTATTAACTAGTTAAATGCCGCTATTAAACTCGGAAATGCGCAGATCGGTGACCTGCGTCACATGATCGTGGGTCACCGGTGTGTCGGCATTGCAATCACAGGTCTCCTTGAGATCTCTATGGTTGTTGATGCCAGATTGCTGTGAGCGCTATCCACTGGTCGGCGCTCATAGTAAGTCTGCAATTCAGCTACACAGAGGCAATCTGATCATCGCCTCTATGTAGCAGAGCCGATCAAATTGTGGCAGCTTCTAGCCTCCCATTAAGGCTATTGAAGCATGACAAAAGTAAAAAAAAAATGTTTTTAAAAATATTAAAAAAATAAAAATAAAATAAAAGTTCAAATCACCCCCCTTTTGCCCCATTCAAAATAAAACAATAACAATAAAATAAAACATAGACATATTTGGTATCGCCGCATTCAGAATCCCACAATCTATAAAAAAAAGGATTAACCTGATCGCTAAACGACGTAGCGAGAATAAAACCCGCCAGAATTATGTTTTTTTTGTCGCCGCAACATTGCATTAAAATGCAATAACGGGCGATCGAAAGTTTGTATCTGCACAAAAAATACCATTCAAAACATCAGCTCGGTATGCAAAAAATAAGCCCTCACCAGCCCCAGATCACAAAAAAAATGGAGATGCTATGGGTCTCGGAAAATGGCACAAATTCTTATTTATTTATTTTTAACAAAGTTTGGAAATTTTTTTCACCACTTAGATAAAAAAGAAGCTAGACATGTTTGGTGTCTATGAACTCGTAATGACCTGGGGAATTATAATGGCAGGTCAGTTTTAGCATTTAGGGAACCTAGCTAAAAACAAGTGTGGGATTGCACTTTTTTTGCAATTTCACCACACTTGGATTTTTTTTGCCGTTTTCTGTTACACGACATGGTAAAACCAATGGTACAGTTCAAAATTACAACTCATCTCGCAAAAAATAAGCCCTCACATGGCTATATTGACAGAAAAGTAAAAAAGTTATGTTTCTGGGAAGGAGGGGAGTGAAAACTGAAAGCGCAAAACCGAAAAAAGCTCCAGAGTTCAAGGGGTTAAAGGTAGTTCCCTTACTGCATGACGTTAATAACAGAAGAATTTTTTGGGTGGCCTATGTATCAGGCCTCTATAACACAATAGATGCTACAAACTCTTTTTAAACTCTGGTCCCTTACTGTATGACGTTAATAACAGAAGAATTTTTTTGTTGTGGCCTATGTATCAGGCCTCTATAACACGCTAGATGCTACAAACTCTTTTTAAAGGTATGTCCCTTAATGTATGACGTTAATAACAGAAGAATTTGTTTGCGGCCTCTGGATCAGGCCTCTACAGCTTAATTTAAACCCAAACAAATAACAAAGTGTGGTAATTTTTTCTTAATGTGCCTTAGGTCTGCAGACAGGTTCATTTCACCGCCATAACATGACTACGTGGGATACAGAAGGCTGTTTCACATTTAGCAACAGAAAAATGTATAACTTTTTTTATATGCCTTAGGTCTGCAGACAATTTTATTTCACCACAGCACTAAATTAGAAGGTGGGATACAGCAGGCTGTTTAATATTTTTTCACTAGCTACATGTGAATTAGGCTATGTTCACATTTGCGTTGTGCGCCGCTGCGTCGGCGACACAACGCAAACAAAAACGCAACAAAACGCACGCAAAAACGCTGCGTTTTGCGACGCATGCGTCATTTTTTGCCGAAATTTGGATGCAAGAAAAATGCAACTTGTTGCGTTTTCTTGGCCCGACGCTTGCGGCAAAAAAAACGCATTATTCGCACAACGCATCACAAAAAGACGCATGCGTCCCCCATGCTAAATATAGGGGCGCATGACGCATGCGTCGCCGCTGCGTCGCCCGACGCAAACCCGACGCAAACATGCATAACGCTAATGTGAACGTAGCCTTAGAATGCTATACTCATGCATCGACCACAAAAGAAGCAGTGCACAACACGCCCCCTGCTGGATTTGTTTGTGCACCTCAGTATGGCCAAAAAAGAAAAAAAAGTGCTGTAAGGTAAATTTTACAGCCACACTGGACACTATCTAACTACACTATCTGACTGATATGCAACCACTTATCTAACTACAGCAGTCTTTTCCACATTTAGCTACTGATATAATATTAGTTAGAATGCTATACTCGTGCATGGAGAACTATAAAAGCAGTGCACAACACACTTGTAGGACATATGCCCTGCCGGCTTTGTCTGAGAACCTCAGTAATGCCCCCCAAAAATTGACTGACAACACCCACCTAACTAAATAGCTGAAATCTTGATGCAACCAGTGGCAGGGTCAGGAACAGCCTCTCTGCGCTGTGTCAGTGTCAAAATGGCGCTAAAACCACGTCAGATATTTATATGGAGAGGGACATGTGATTTCAGCAGCCAATGACACAAGCCGTGGTGTCAGGACATTGTGAGTGTTTCCTGCGCCATGATTGCCTAGCCGCAATGGGCACACATAAAGTTAGGAAGGAAAAAATGACTGCTGTGCTGTGCTTCTAAAAAACGCTGTGCCTCTGAGCTCTGCAAACCCCCTCTCCCATCAAACACATTCCCAATGCTCAGAAAACACCACCATTATAGTTGCTAAAGTGCTAAAAATATTTTTGAGGCAACGCAAATATTTTCTAGCACTTTTACCGAATGTTACCGATTTTATAAAATTTTGCTCGGGTTTCCGATCACGAATCCAAATGCTCCATATTCGTGGTGAATTTATGTTTGGCGATCATTTTCTGAACAAATTCGCTCATCTCTTGTAGAAGGTTAAAGCGCTAGAGCGCTGACCCTGTGTAGTATGGTTAAGAAAGCTGTTCTTGAGTGTAGAGCTAAGGCCGGTTTCACATTTGCGGTTGTGTCCGCAGCGTTTCTTCTGCAATTATCCGCATGCGTTGTGTATTCCTATCTTTAACATTAGGGACACATGTGTCTGTGTTTGATTGCGTTTTGCCGCGTTGGACGACGCATGCGTCGTTTCGTCATCTGCGGTTTGGCGCAGTAAACGCTACATGTAGTAATTTTAGAGGCGTCAATTTGCCGCCTAGAAACGTTTGCGGTTGTTAGCGGAAGAAATGCGGCAAAAAAACGCATTGCTGTCTATGTGAACGCATGCGGCCGCAATCACATGCGTTTGCTTGCGTTCCTGAACACATGCGTTGCACCAGAGAAAAACATGTCTAGACACTGATTAGCCACCTTCCACATACAAGGTGAGAAAGGGAGGGAGTGGGCATTTGCAGGTCACTACTCAGCAGACAGAGAAGCAGAGCAGACGCAGGCCAGAACCTTGGAGGAAACAGGACACTGAACAATGTGAATATATCAAAGCCAATGCCTTTATTTGCTATTTTCTATCTCTACATGTCCTAATTTCTGCCATTTCTTTCTTTCCGCATGCATCAGAATGTCATCTTCTTTTGATGAGGAGCAAAGTCGTGGGTCTTCTCAAGCGGAACATGTCAGTGAAGTGAGTACTCAACTCCTCAGATTGGTAAGTATTCACTGTCACATCTTCACGTGACAATTTTTTTTCCTTTTTTTAGAGCACTTCTCCCATTGCGGCAGAGGGTGAGCAGGAGCAGTGGGGTCACGGTAGGGTGGCAAGGCGGCAGCATGTAAGTATACCTGGCTGACTGTTTACTGTATCCTCACTTTAGTATTCTTGAATCTTCCTTTCTTTACTTTCCTCTTTCTTTACATTTTTCTTCTGGACTCCTTTTTTATCTTGACTTTCCTTATTCATGCTATTTCTCAGCCTCTGTTTTCTTTCTTTTCCTTATGTTAATGTATACAACATTTAATGTCTTCATTTATGTTTTAGGTTCCAGAACAGGATGAGGACCTCATTGACAACGATATCCTCATCTCCCTGGTCCATGAGCGAGTCCCGTTGTGGGACACCCGGGTTCCACAGCACTCGGACAACGTGATGATCCGGCGGCAATGGAATGACGTGGCCAAAGTGATGTGGGATGGCTGGGAGAACTCCCTGACTCGGGTCCGAAATGTATTTTGTAAGTATTGCAATGCATTGTGAAGCAGCAGAGACTTTGGCCATGCTCACACAAATCTGTGTGATGACACAAACTCTCAGGAGTTTCTGTAATCACACACAGTTGTGTGAGCACGGCCAAAAGTCCATTGTCTAACCATTATTTTTTTTTTTTTCACCTGTGCTCAAAGTCAAAACACGCTGGCATTCGATGAAGGACGGTAACGGTAAGACCAGTCCTTGCCAGAGAACGTAAGTATTTTTCCTGTCTATTAGGTTGTGTTGTATTGCCATAATCTGTATGTTTCTATTCAACAGGAGTTGACTTTTTTTAGTTTTTGGTATTCATTTTTTTTCCTTTTTTACACCACATGGAGCAGCACTGTTGACCCAGGTTCTGGAGCGGTCCTTCATCAGACAGCCACGGACATGTCCCAGCCATCCTGCAGCGCTGCAGCAAGTGGGCCTGCCACACTAACTGGAGACCAGGAAGCTGGTCCATCAGGTGTTCCCCTTTCCCAGTCCTCTGCCCCCTTTTTTTGGGGCTCCTCCCGGCAGCGGCAGAGGGCATCGAACAGGTCAGCCATGCCCGAGTTTTTGCACTTGAGCTCGGTTTTTCACGATGGACTCAAGACTTTGGGTGACCGACTGGATACTGCCATTAGCCATATGAATACACGTATCCAGGAGGTCACCAAAAGCCTTGACCAAGTAAAAGCCGACCTACAGAGGCCAGCACATCATTTTTTTAACCAAATTGAACAGGGCATGTCGGAACACCTTACTCCTGATCTCCACCTTAGTGTCATGCAGGCCTGCAATGCTGCTTGCGTGCAGGCTATGCAGCAGAGTCGGTATTTTCAGCAGACAGTGGCGGCATATCCACCTGTGCCTACACTGTCACGCTTTACCACTATGCCGACCTTTGCTGCATACCACTGCACGGCAACCTACATTCCTAGCACTGCCGAACACCACTACAGCACCACCACCATGCCGAGTGCTGTTGGACAGCCCACTGCCACCACCATGACAACTGCTGCTCCTGCTTGGACTTCCTCCACTGCCACCACCATGCAGCAGCAGGACCCAGGCAGGCCTTCCGCTCCACCACCACCATGATGCAGCAGGACCCAGGCATGGCCTTCCGCTCTACCACCACCACCAGGCAGCAGTACACAGGCTTGGCCTTCTGCTCTACCAGCACAATGGACCTTGGCATGGCCTTCCTCTCTACGAGCACTATGGACTCTGATATGGCTGCCCACTCTACGAGCACAATGGACCCTGGCATGGCCTTCCGCTCTACGAGCACTATAGACTCTGGCATGGCTGCCCGTTCTATGAGCACTATGGACTCTGGCATGGCTGCACGCTCTACGAGCACTATGGACTCTGGTATGGCTGCACACTCTACAAGGACAGTGCAGCCGGACCCTGACAGGTCACCCACCACGACCATGCCGCGACAAATGAGCCCATTGAGGCTTCCCAGAACACGTAGATCCCAGAAAGGGAAAAAAAATTAAAAAATGCGTGCTATCAGTATTTCTCCCCCTCACCTCCCAGTGTGTCTGCAATGTCAGGTTTGTCTCACCCTTCCAGTGTGTCTCAGGCCTCTCATGTGTCAAGCCCCATCCCCGAACTACCAGACCCCACTAGTTTAATTGCCCCTTCTCCTGCCACCTGTTGTGAATTCTGTGGCAGAGCTCCCTCCTGTGGTCACAAGTGGTACTTTGGCTGATTCTCTCTGTGAGCTTCCGTTGGTGGAGGAAAGTGGTACTGCGGCTTCTGAGTTTCCTTCCTCAGGTGATGTGGTGAAGTCGTTAGGTGCTGCTCTATTTAACTCCACCTAGTGCTTTGATCCTGGCCTCCAGTCAATGTTCTAGTATTGGACCTGTTTCCTCCTGGATCGTTCCTGTGGCCTGCTGCTCTGCATAGCTAAGTTCTGCTTTGCTATTTTGTTTGCTGTTTTTTTTCTTTCCAGCTTGTCTATTTGTTTTTTCCTGCTTGCTGGAAGCTCTGGGACGCAGGGGGTGTACCTCCGTGCCGTTAGTTCGGTATGGAGGGTCTTTTTGCCCCCTTTGTGTGGTTTTTGTAGGGTTTTGTGTTGACCGCAAAGTTACCTTTCCTATCCTCGCTCTGTTCAGAAAGTCGGGCCTCACTTTGCTAAATCTATTTCATCTCTACGTTTGTCTTTTCATCTTAACTCACAGTCATTATATGTGGGGGCTGCCTTTTCCTTTGGGGTATTTCTCTGAGGCAAGGTAGGCTTATTTTCTATCTTCAGGCTAGCTAGTTTCTCAGGCTGTGCCGAGTTGCATAGGGAGCGTTAGGCGCAATCCACGGCTGCCTCTAGTGTGGTTGGAGAGGATTAGGGATTGCGGTCAGCAGAGTTCCCACGTCTCAGAGCTCGTTCAATGTTTTTGGGTTATTGTCAGGTCACTGTATGTGCTCTGACCTCTATGTCCATTGTGGTACTGAATTACCTTATCATAACAGTGTAAGAGGGTGAACTGTAGTCCCACTGAGAGGGCACTAGGACCCTGTGGTTTTTGCCTGTTGCAGCAAAGGACAGACCGTGCAAAACTCCCAGAGACAATGTGTGCTGGGGGGTGGGGTCTAGTGTCTCCGGTGTAAAGTGAAACTAAGAAGTGAGAGCTGAGAGAGAAAAGGCGGGAAGCAAAAGGAGAAGCTGCTGTGAGATCTTAAAAAGAGACTGTGTGGATTTACTGCAAGTGTTTTTGGAGGAAAAGAAGCTTTTGAGAGACTTTTTGTTCCTAACGTTCCCCTGGAGAAGAGCTAACCTTTTGTTTAACTCTGTGAGAGACTTGTGTTGCTAACGTTTCCTGGAGAGGAGCTAACCCTTTATCTAAGAAAAGACTGAGACTTTACTAAGAACCCAGTACGTATTTGGAAGTCTGTGGATTCCCTGTGCATTGAGTGGAGGAACAAGTCTGGACAGACTGCTGATACAGAGACGGACGGATTGTCGTTGAAGCATTCCTAGGAGCTACAGAAGCAGAGACTACATCGTGAGACCACTAACTAAGTCCCCGGCGTTTGGGCTCGGCATCGGCCGACAAGACAAGAGGAGCCTGCTGTAACTTATTGGCGTTGAAGATAAGGACGGGCTGCAGCCTGTGCGGATTCTTGCCTGAGAGGAAATCCATCTCAGGATACGGTACCATAGTTATAGATACCCGGGTATCTCTGCTCAGAGTGTTAAATTGTTACTTTAGAGGTGTATCTTATATTAGAGTTGTGTAAGTTATACTCAATGTGCCATTCCAGGGGCTCCCTTAATAACACTACATTCAATTTACACTTGTTCCTGTTTTTAGTTGCCTGTTAGGTAAATTTCTTACTAGTCTGTTGTAGTATACAGTTCTCAGGAGACCTTGGAGTGGCACAGTGATTTCAGCTGCTGCTGAGCTAGTGTATCTTTGGGGTGCATCTGCCTTAATATTCTCCATATTACCTTGATTATTTTGCCTTTGAGTAAATACCGTTGGAGATTTCTGCCTTGGTCTTGGTTTGTGACTCACTGGATCTTATTCGGACCTCTGGTCATTACATTTTTGGCGTAGTCGGCAGGATTCGAACCTGCGCGGGGAAACCTCTGGTCATTACAACAGTACTGGAGGCCAAAAGTACTAATGATTCTCAATAGAGGGAAAAAAGAAGTTCTGAGACCATTTTTTTTTCTCTGCACTGTGTTTTGCCTTTTTTTTCCCCTAGACATTTGGGTGGTTCAGGACACAGGTGTAGCGATGGACATTAAAGGTCTGTCTTCATGTGTGGATCAGCTCACGGCAAGAGTACAAAATATTCAAGACTTTGTGGTTCAGAATTCTATGTTAGAACCGAGAATTCCTATTCCTGATTTGTTTTTTGGAGATAGAACTAAATTTCTGAGTTTCAAAAATAATTGTAAACTATTTCTGGCTTTGAAACCTCGCTCCTCTGGTGACCCAGTTCAACAAGTTAGGATCATTATTTCTTTTTTACGTGGCGACCCTCAGGACTGGGCATTTTCTCTTGCGTCAGGAGATCCTGCATTGAGTAATGTCGATGCGTTTTTCCTGGCTCTCGGATTGCTGTACGATGAACCTAATTCAGTGGATCAGGCAGAGAAAAATTTGCTGGCTCGGTGTCAGGGTCAGGATGAGATAGAGGTATATTGTCAGAAATTTAGAAAGTGGTCCGTGCTCACTCAATGGAATGAAGGTGCGCTCGCAGCTATTTTCAGAAAGGGTCTCTCTGAAGCCCTTAAGGATGTCATGGTGGGATTTCCTATGCCTGCTGGTCTGAATGAGTCTATGTCTTTGGCCATTCAGATCGGTCGACGCTTGCGTGAGCGTAAATCTGTGCACCATTTGGCGGTATTACCTGAGCTTAAACCTGAGCCTATGCAGTGCGATAGGACTTTGACCAGAGTTGAACGGCAAGAACACAGACGTCTGAATGGGCTGTGTTTCTACTGTGGTGATTCCACTCATGCTATCTCTGATTGTCCTAAGCGCACTAAGCGGTTCGCTAGGTCTGCCACCATTGGTACGGTACAGTCAAAATTTCTTCTGTCCGTTACCTTGATCTGCTCTTTGTCATCGTATTCTGTCATGGCATTTGTGGATTCAGGCGCTGCCCTGAATTTGATGGACTTGGAGTATGCTAGGCGTTGTGGGTTTTTCTTGGAGCCCTTGCAGTGTCCTATTCCATTGAGAGGAATTGATGCTACGCCTTTGGCCAAGAATAAGCCTCAGTACTGGACCCAGCTCACCATGTGCATGGCTCCTGCACATCAGGAGGTTATTCGCTTTCTGGTGTTGCATAATCTGCATGATGTGGTCGTGTTGGGGTTGCCATGGCTACAAGTCCATAATCCAGTATTAGATTGGAAATCCATGTCTGTGTCCAGCTGGGGTTGTCAGGGGGTACATGGTGATGTCCCATTTCTGACTATTTCGTCATCCACCCCTTCTGAGGTTCCAGAGTTCTTGTCTGATTACCGGGATGTATTTGATGAGCCCAAGTCCGATACCCTACCTCCGCATAGGGATTGTGATTGTGCTATCGATTTGATTCCTGGTAGTAAATTCCCAAAAGGTCGACTGTTTAATTTATCTGTGCCTGAGCACGCCGCTATGCGGAGTTATGTGAAGGAGTCCTTGGAGAAGGGGCATATTCGCCCGTCATCGTCGCCATTAGGAGCAGGGTTCTTTTTTGTAGCCAAGAAGGATGGTTCACTGAGACCTTGTATAGATTACCGCCTTCTAAATAAGATCACGGTTAAATTTCAGTACCCCTTGCCGTTGTTATCTGATTTGTTTGCTCGGATTAAGGGGGCTAGTTGGTTCACCAAGATAGATCTTCGTGGTGCGTATAATCTTGTGCGTATTAAGCGAGGCGATGAATGGAAAACTGCATTTAATACGCCCGAGGGCCATTTTGAGTATCTAGTAATGCCATTCGGACTTGCCAATGCTCCATCAGTGTTTCAGTTCTTTATGCATGACATCTTCCGAGAGTACCTGGATAAATTCCTGATTGTGTACTTGGATGACATTTTGATCTTCTCGGATGATTGGGAGTCTCATGTGAAGCAGGTCAGAACGGTGTTTCAGGTCATGCGTGCTAATTCTTTGTTTGTGAAGGGATCAAAGTGTCTCTTTGGTGTTCAGAAGGTTTCATTTTTGGGGTTCATCTTTTCCCCTTCTACTATTGAGATGGACCCTGTTAAGGTCCAAGCCATCCATGATTGGACTCAGCCGACATCTCTGAAAAGTCTGCAAAAGTTCCTGGGCTTTGCTAATTTTTATCGTCGCTTCATCTGCAATTTTTCTAGTATTGCTAAACCATTGACCGATTTGACCAAGAAGGGTGCTGATGTGGTCAATTGGTCTTCTGCTGCTGTGGAAGCTTTTCAAGAGTTGAAGCGTCATTTTTCTTCTGCCCCTGTGTTGTGTCAACCAGATGTTTCGCTTCCATTCCAGGTCGAGGTTGATGCTTCTGAGATTGGAGCAGGGGCTGTTTTGTCGCAGAGAAGTTCTGATTGCTCGGTGATGAAACCATGCGCCTTCGTTTCCAGGACGTTTTCGCCTGCTGAGCGAAATTATGATGTGGGCAATCGAGAGTTGCTGGCCATGAAGTGGGCATTCGAGGAGTGGCGTCATTGGTTTGAAGGAGCTAAGCATCGCGTGGTGGTCTTGACTGATCATAAGAACTTGACTTATCTCGAGTCTGCCAAGCGGTTAAATCCTAGACAGGCTCGTTGGTCGCTGTTTTTTGCCCGTTTTGACTTTGTGATTTCGTACCTTCCGGGCTCTAAAAATGTGAAGGCGGATGCTCTGTCTAGGAGTTTTGTGCCCGACTCTCCGGGTTTATCTGAGCCGGCGGGTATCCTCAAAGAGGGAGTAATTGTGTCTGCCATCTCCCCTGATTTGCGGCGGGTGCTGCAAAAATTTCAGGCTAATAAACCTGATCGTTGCCCAGCGGAGAAACTGTTTGTCCCTGATAGGTGGACGAATAAAGTTATCTCTGAGGTTCATTGTTCGGTGTTGGCTGGTCATCCTGGAATCTTTGGTACCAGAGAGTTAGTGGCTAGATCCTTTTGGTGGCCATCTCTGTCGCGGGATGTGCGTTCTTTTGTGCAGTCCTGTGGGATTTGTGCTCGGGCTAAGCCCTGCTGTTCTCGTGCCAGTGGGTTGCTTTTGCCCTTGCCAGTCCCGAAGAGGCCTTGGACACATATCTCTATAGATTTTATTTCAGATCTTCCCGTCTCTCAAAAGATGTCAGTCATTTGGGTGGTCTGTGATCGCTTCTCTAAGATGGTCCATTTGGTACCCTTGTCTAAATTACCTTCCTCCTCTGATTTGGTGCCATTGTTCTTCCAGCATGTGGTTCGTTTACATGGCATTCCAGAGAATATCGTTTCTGACAGAGGTTCCCAGTTTGTTTCGAGGTTTTGGCGAGCCTTTTGTGGTAGGATGGGCATTGACTTGTCTTTTTCCTCGGCTTTCCATCCTCAGACTAATGGCCAGACCGAACGAACCAATCAGACCTTGGAAACATATCTGAGATGCTTTGTTTCTGCTGATCAGGATGACTGGGTGTCCTTTTTGCCTTTGGCTGAGTTCGCCCTTAATAATCGGACCAGCTCGGCTACCTTGGTTTCGCCGTTTTTCTGCAACTCTGGGTTCCATCCTCGTTTCTCTTCAGGGCAGGTTGAGTCTTCAGACTGTCCTGGTGTGGATACTGTGGTGGACAGGTTGCAGCAGATTTGGACTCATGTAGTGGACAATTTGACCTTGTCCCAGGAGAAGGCTCAACGTTTCGCTAATCGCAGACGCTGTGTGGGTCCCCGACTTCGTGTTGGGGATTTGGTTTGGTTATCTTCTCGTCATATTCCTATGAAGGTTTCCTCTCCTAAGTTTAAACCTCGTTTCATTGGTCCGTATAGGATTTCTGAGGTTCTTAATCCTGTGTCTTTTCGTCTGACCCTTCCAGATTCTTTTTCCATACATAACGTATTCCATAGGTCATTGTTGCGGAGATACGTGGCACCTATGGTTCCATCTGTTGATCCTCCTGCCCCGGTTTTGGTGGAGGGGGAGTTGGAGTATATTGTGGAGAAGATTTTGGATTCTCGTGTTTCAAGACGGAAACTCCAGTATCTGGTTAAGTGGAACGGTTATGCTCAGGAAGATAATTCCTGGGTCTTTGCCTCTGATGTCCATGCTCCCAATCTTGTTCGTGCCTTTCATATGGCTCATCCTGGTCGTCCTGGGGGTTCTGGTGAGGGTTCGGTGACCCCTCCTCAAGGGGGGGGTACTGTTGTGAATTCTGTGGCAGAGCTCCCTCCTGTGGTCACAAGTGGTACTTCGGCTGATTCTCTCTGTGAGCTTCCGTTGGTGGAGGAAAGTGGTACTGCGGCTTCTGAGTTTCCTTCCTCAGGTGATGTGGTGAAGTCGTTAGGTGCTGCTCTATTTAACTCCACCTAGTGCTTTGATCCTGGCCTCCAGTCAATGTTCTAGTATTGGACCTGTTTCCTCCTGGATCGTTCCTGTGGCCTGCTGCTCTGCATAGCTAAGTTCTGCTTTGCTTTTTTGTTTGCTGTTTTTTTCTGTCCAGCTTGTCTATTTGTTTTTTCCTGCTTGCTGGAAGCTCTGGGACGCAGAGGGTGTACCTCCGTGCCGTTAGTTCGGTACGGAGGGTCTTTTTGCCCCCTTTGCGTGGTTTTTGTAGGGTTTTGTGTTGACCACAAAGTTACCTTTCCTATCCTCGCTCTGTTCAGAAAGTCGGGCCTCACTTTGCTAAATCTATTTCATCTCTACGTTTGTCTTTTCATCTTAACTCACAGTCATTATATGTGGGGGCTGCTTTTTCCTTTGGGGTATTTCTCTGAGGCAAGGTAGGCTTATTTTCTATCTTCAGGCTAGCTAGTTTCTCAGGCTGTGCCGAGTTGCATAGGGAGCGTTAGGCGCAATCCACGGCTGCCTCTAGTGTGGTTGGAGAGGATTAGGGATTGCGGTCAGCAGAGTTCCCACGTCTCAGAGCTCGTTCAATGTTTTTGGGTTATTGTCAGGTCACTGTATGTGCTCTGACCTCTATGTCCATTGTGGTACTGAATTACCTTATCATAACAGCCACCCCTGCGTCGTCCACACTTAGCCAGGCCTCACAGCTTTACACCCCCCATTTCCATCATTCTACCCCAAGCAGGTGCAGTTAAATAAAAATTTGGTTTGTAAGAAAATAAATACCATTGTTTTTTGCCCCCAATTATGTGTGGTTAATTGTGTAGTTCGCCGCCGGCAACACACACCATGCGCCAAATAAAACACTGCGCTGCACACTTTATTTTTTGGCCACATCATAGCTCCAGTAGTTAGCAAGTACAACACTGCAGTTTTGTGTGTCTTTAGTATAGAGATATGAGGTGGGCCAAAAAATTTATACTTGTATTTTCTCCATAATCTCTTCGTTCTGCTTAGTCTGTCACTAGTGTTTCAGACTGAAGAGAAAATGGTGGCAATACAATGCAGAACTATACTCAACAGGTCAGGTGTCCAAAAACTCATCAGTTAGGACACCTGATGGGACAATGGCGGTCATACAAGGCATATCTATGCTCACCTGGACATGTGTCAGAAATAGTGAATTCATGAGGCTGTTATATGTGCAACATGAATTCATTATTTCTGACACCTGAATTGATGAGTATAGATCTGTTTTGTATTAAACAGCCATTGTCTCTTCAGTCTGCGTCCAATGGATACTGCAGAACAGAATCAGGACGCAATGACGTCAACAACCTTACCACTAACAACCTGGCTGCCGTCACACTAGCAGTATGTGGTCAGTATTTTACATCAGTATTTGTAAGCCAAAACCAGGAGTGAAACAATTAGAGGAAAAGTATAATATTAACATATTTAGCACTTCTGCATTTATCACCCACTCATGGTTTTGGCTTACAAACACTGATATAAAATACTGACCAAATACTGCTAGTGTGAGGGCAGCCTTGGTTTGTAGAGGAAATACATAGGAGACACGGTCAAGATACCAAAAAATAAAGTTTATTAACAACAAATGTTAGTAACATTTAAGAAAATAACTGGTACAGACAAAATCCCAACAGGACAGTTACACAACATTGTCCTGCCATGACACACGTCCAATATCTGATTCAAAAAAGGCAGCAAATTGGTCCCGCATGTGGCAAACTTCAGTAGTTGACCGCAGCGGGTGATGCTGGTAATCGGGCAATGGGTTTGCAACTGGTTCATCCAGTTCAATGTTGGGTCGCTCCTTAGCCATTATGTAATTGTGAAGAACCACACAGGCTTTGACCACCTCGTCGACTGTCACCATTTTTAGATTAATGGCTGTTGCAAGAATGCGCCATTTTGAGACTAGAATCCCAAAGGTATACTCTACTGTTCTTCGGGCCCTGGTCAGTCTGTAGTTAAAGATCCTTTTAGTGTGGTTCAAGTCCCAACTGGAATATGGCTTCTGTAGGTTTTCACACATCTGAAAGGCCTCATCCCATAACAAATGGCATTGGTGGACCTTGAGTGTTGGGGATGTGTTTTTGCCATACAAACGGCGGCCCATATCCGAGTTCTTAAAAGTCTGGGAATCGTTGCCACAGCCAAAAGCTCCAATGTCCAAGGCGATGAAGCGACAGTCCGCATCGGCTATTGCCATGAGCACAACAGAAAAATATTTTTTAGAACTGAAGAACTCCGATCCTGTTCTGGCTGCTTTGGTAATGCGGATGTGCTTTCCATCCACCGCTCCCAAACAGTTGGGGAAATCACACACACTCCAGAATTTTTCAGCAATTTCAATCCATATGTCCGCGGTGGGTAGGGGTATAAACTCATCCTGGAGAACATTCCACAAAGCCCAGCAGGTGTCCCCAACTATTCCGGACAGGGTGGAAATTCCAAGCCAATATTGGAAGTGGAGGGATGATAAACTCTCTCCGGTTTCCTGAAATCTGGAAGAAAAAAAAAAAATTACAATCAATTCTATTTAGGGTGTTGTTCTGCTAAAGACAAAGGAAAATACAAAGAATACATGTCAGAAAAACCAAAATTAGGAATGGCATTTGTTTAGAATTGTTACGTACCTTAATGTAACCAGCAGACATTCCTCTGGTGGAATCGCTCTACGGAGCTGGGTGTCCTGTCTCCATATGGCGCCTTGGACACGAGCAAGCAAATCCCGGAAAGAGTCTTGCGACATCCTTGTATATTGAATTTTTCCGGGTTGACATTAAGCTCGCCATGCAGCGTGTGATAAGCTCCACGGCTCTCACGTAGTTCGATAATGGGGTGTCTCCAAAAATGCCTACGCCATCTCCTCCATCTTTTGCGATTTCTGTCTTGCTCCCAAGCAAACACACAGGCAAGATACAGCTTGATGCTTCAATCCAGGTTGAAATAAAAGCTCTCCATGTGAAGATCCATCATGACACAGGATATAGTAGCACTGTTAATTTCAGCAGTCCTAGGGTCTATATATAGAGATTCCATAATACACGCTCTCTGTAGTCACATTGGCGGTGTCTGGTTATCTAGATTTTTCTCCTGAAAATTTTTCACCATGCGCACCAAAAACGCAAGCGCATGACAAAACGCATGGAAAAGCATGAAAACGCAGCGTTTTTTTTAACCGAATGCGTTCCCACATGCGTCTTAAAAAGGCCGCGTTTGTACGTGTTTCTATGCGTTTTTTCTGCATTTGCGGATGCGGATTAAACTCTGCGGATTCTAACGCAAATGTAAAAGTAGCCTAAGAAAGCTGTCCCTGGGTAGTAGGAATAAGAGTGCTGTCCCTGTGTGGTAGCGCTAAGAAAACTGTTTCTGGATAGTAGGTCTAAGGCCGGCGTCACACTGGAGAGTTTTACGGACGTATGAGAGGCGCAAAAACTACGCATTGCACAGGGACCAATGATTCTCTATGGGGCAGCTCCTATCTGCCGTATATTTTGCAACTGTATTTTACTGGAGTAGAAAATTGCAGCATGCTGCATTTGTCAGCGTATTGCGCAAAAATCCGCCAATGAAAGTCTATGGGGGCGAGAAAAATATGGATTACACACGGACCATCAGTGTGACTTGCGAGAAATATGCACCGGTGTTCTATAGAAAAGCCAGTAATTCAGGGCAGCGTACAGTAAAATCACACTGACAGGTTAGAATAGAATAGATAAAATAAATGTCTACACCATTTAGTATATATATATATATCTATATATATAGATATATATATACTAGATGGTGGCCTGATTCTAACGCATCGAGTATTCTAGAATATGTATGTAGTTTATTTATGAAGATTTCAGAATAATGCAATGAATACACAGGATATGGCCGGCTGGGCGCGACCAATTAGCGAAGCGTGGTTCAAATCCCTTTGCCAATTCGCGGCCAGACTGCATTTGACGCTGATTGTTCGCAGCCTGGCGCGACCAATCAGTGAAGCCAGGGCGAGCTCCAGGTTTCTGAGGGCCCCGTGTGAAAGAGGCTCACAGCCCACGTAGCATATAACACAGCCCACATAGTAAATAGAACAGCCACGTAGTATATAGCACAGTTATGTATTATATAACACAGCCACGTAGTATATAGCACATCCATGTAGTATATTGCACAGCCACATAGTATATTGCACAGCCAATGTAGTATATTGCACAGCCACGTAGTATATTGCACAGTCATGTAGTATATAGCACAGCCACGTAATATATTGCACAGCCACGTAGTATATAGCACAGCCCATCCAGTATATAACAGCCCACGTAGTATATAGTCCAGCCCACGCAGTATATAACACAGCCCACGCAGTATATAACACAGCCCATGTAGTATATAGCACAGCCCACGCAGTACATAACACAGCCACGTAGTATATAGCACAGCCACATAGTATATTGCACAGCCACATAGTATATAGCACAGCCCACATAGTATATAGCACAGTGACGTAGTATATAACAGCCCACGCAGTATATAACAGAGCCCACGCAGTATATAACACAGCCCATGTAGTATATAACACAGCACACATAGTATATAACACAGCCCACGTAGTATATAGCAATGTGGGCGTTATATCCCTGTTAAAAAAAGAATTAAAATTAAAAATAGTTATATACTCACCTTCCGGCCGCCCCCAGATCCAGCCCAGGTGTTTAGCGATGCTCCTCGGGACACTCCGTTCCCAGTAATGCATTGCGGCAATAACCCGTGATGATGTAGCGGTCTCGAGAGACCGCTACGTCATCTGGGGTAATTGCCGCAATGCATTATTGGGACCGAAGCATCGCAAGGAGCTAGAAAGGCTGCCGCGGATGCCAAAAGGTGAGAATATAATGATTTATTATTATTATTATTATTATTATGTTTAACATGATATGTTTTACTATTGATGCTGCATAGGCAGCATCAATAGTAAAAAGTTGGTCAAAGTTACAGGGTTAATGGCAGCGTTAACGGACTGCGCTACACTGCGTTATGCCGCGGTGCAACGCAGTCCATTTACTGGACTGCTAAAACACTATGTGAGCGCTGACTGGAGGGGAGTATGGGGGGGGCACTGACTGGAGGGGAGTAGGGAGGGGCCAATTCACGACCGGACTATGCCTGACGCTGATTGGTCACGCCCAGCCGGCCGCGACCAACCAGCGATGCGGGATTTCCATGACAGACAGCCAGACAAACAGATGGAAGTGCACCTTAGACAATTATATATATATTGTGATGCAGTGACCCCTGTAACAGGTAGGGGGCGCTGCATAGTCTCCCCAGTATGCGCACAGAGGTGTATTGAGGCCGTGAGAGTGCATGGGAATCACAGGCATGGATGTGATGATTTGACAAAGTCCGGCATTGTGGTGAATGGCCGATATGTGTCGCAGAGGAGGGGACTCTGCGCTGCCAGTCTGAAGTTTGGTTGGTGTGCTGGGACCTGTAGTCCCACAAGTAAATGTGCAAGTTCTAATGGGAGATTGGCAGGGCTAGTCATGAGAGATGGGAGGGTCAGACTAGCCACACACACCCACACTCCCACCCAGGGGAGTTGTTCAAGGTATATAATGTGACCAGGGTGTGGGTCACATGGTCCCTGTGTATGAGCCTGTGTCTGGTCGCTGTGAGTGACCTGTGTGAGCCTGTGTTGGAAGACCTGGGAGGAGGCTTCCTGAATAGCACATGGTGGGCTTCAGACCTGGTGGCCTGGGTATTGGACGGTCCCGGCTGGGGATGGACGTCCTGAATAGTACCCGGACTGGCCACCTGTGTGATCCTGAGTAACCTGGGTGTTGGGAGGTCCTGGAAGTAGGACCGGATCCCTGAATAGTACGAGGTGAGGACCGGGATCTGCAGAGCCAGTGCCAGCTACTGTGTGGGGAAGCTACAGTCCTCGGTGGGTCTGGACTGACTAATGTGTGCCGACCAGGCAAGTTGGTGATCCCCGTTTGGCAGCTTTCCCAGAAGAGTGAGGACTGACAAGGAGTCAGCAGGTGGAGCAGGAGCTCCCAGAAGGTACCATAGTCTGTTGGTGCTTCATATGTTAAATGAACTGTGTGGTAACCCACGGCAACTGGTCAGGAGGACCAGCGTGTTTAGTTACCACAGACAAAGGTTCTGAGACTTAATGTGAAGATAATGTGTTAACGAATGGACTACATGTAAGTCAGTGATATGCAACTTGGCTTACGATGCGGTTTATGCTGTACAAAATAAACCGTATGGACTGTTTTGTTTGAAAAAATCGTGCCCGTGTACGTCAATCCCGTGCCAAGCGAGTAATCCCCTACCCGTTAGTAAGAGCAATCTTACAATATATATATATATATATATATATATATATATATATATATATATATATATATAATGTCATTGAGACACATATATATATTTAATACAGAGCTAGATAGCATAAATGCCGATAATTCAATTGCCGGCTTTTGCTATCTCCTTATCAAACCCGACAGGATATGAGACATGGTTTACATACAGTAAACCATTTCATATCCCTTATTTATTGCATATTCCTCACTAATAATGTTAGTAGAGTGTGTGTGCAAAGTATGGGGGCTTTAGCTGTTAAAATAAAGGGTTAAATCACAGAAAAAAATGGCGTGGGCACCCGCACAATTTTCTCCGCCAGAGTAGGAAAGCCAGTGACTGAGGGCAGATATTAATAGAGAGGGACCATGGTTATTGCCCCCCCTGGCTAAAAAGATCTGCCCCCAGCCACCCCAGAAAAGGCACATCTGTAAGATGCGCCTATTCTGGCACTTCGCCTCTCTCTTCCCACTCCCCTGTATAGGTGGGATATTGGGTAATAAAGGGTTAATGTCACTTTGCTAATGTAGGGTGACATTAAGCCTGGTTAATAATGGAGAGATGTCAATAAGACACCTATCCATTATTAATCCAATAGTAGTAAAGGTTTAATAACACACACACACACATGAAGAATAAAGTATTTTAATGAAATAAAAACACATGGGGTTGTAAAATCTTTATTGTACGCTTAATCCACCTGAAGACCCTCATTCTGTAAAAGAAATAAAAGATAAAAGCAACAATATACCATACCTCTCCAGCGTGCAGTCATGTTCAATGCTGTAAATCCATCTGAAGGGGTTAAATAATTTTACAACCAGGAGTCTGCTAATGCAGCTGTTGCTGCTGCTTGTAAAAACTGGGGAATCAATGGAAAGCAGGGGAACGTAGCTACCTAGAATTGCAGTGCTGCGCCCCCTGCTGGCATAAACACAAACGAACTGGAGCATGAGAAAATATTCAGAAAAATTCCCACGCTAGAGTTCATGTGAGTTTATGCCAGCAGGGGGCGCAGCACCGCAACTCTACGATGCTACGTTCCCCTGCTTTCCATTCATTCCCCAGTTTTTACAAGCAGCAGCAACAGCTGCATTAATTAGCAGTCTCCTGGTTGTAAAATTATTTAACCCCTTCAGATGGATTTACAGCGTGGGACATGACTGAGCGCCGGAGAGGTATGGGATATTGTTGCCTTTTTCTTTTTTTTATTTTACAGAACGAGGGTCTTCAGGTGGATTAAGCATGCAATAAAGATTTTACAACCCCATGTGTGTTTTTATTTCATTAAAATACTTTATTCTTCATGTGTGTGTGTATTATTAACCTTTTACTACTATTGGATTAATAATGGATAGGTGTCTTGTTGATATTAACCCTTTATTACCCCATATCCCACGCTGCTCGGGAGTGGGAAGAGAGTGGCTAAGTACCAGAATAGGCGCATCTTACAGATGTTCCTTTTCTGGGGTGGCTGGGGGCAGATGTTTTTAGCCATAGGGGGCCAATAACCATGGCCCCTCTCTAGGCTATTAATATCTGCCCTCAGTCACTGGCTTTCCCACTCTGGCAGAGAAAATTGCACGGGAGCCCACACCAGTTTTTTCTGTCATTTAATCCTTTATTTTAACAGCTAGAGACCCAAAATTTTGCACACACACTCTACTAACATCATAAGTGAGGAATATGTAAAAAAAAAAAAAAAAAAGGGATATGAAATGGTTTACTGTATGTAAACCATGTCTCATATCCTGTCGGGTTTGATAAGGAGATAGCAAAAGCCGGCAATTGAATTACAGGCTTTTAAGCTATCTAGCGCTGTATGTAATATATATATATATATATATATATATATATATATATATATGTCTCACTGACATATACAGTATATATAGACTGTATATATGTTTTCAAGAATATTTGAGCCCATGGATCCATTATATGTCCATTTTGAAAGCCGGCGAGAAAATCTCGCAGTACGGATGCCATACGGATTACATACGGAGGTTTACATGCGCAAAATATGCAGCCACACCTTGCCTACGGATGACCTACAGATCACTGTTTTGGGATCATTTCTGCAAATTACGCCTGTAAGAAATGGACCGTATTTCCCTACGCAGCGTGTGACCCCGGCCTAAGAGAGATATCTGTGGGTAGTAAGGCTAAGAAAGCACTCTATAGGCAGTAGGGCCAAGAGAGCTAGACCTGAGTAGTAGGGCTGAGAGAACTGTTCTCATGTAGAATGGCTAAGACAGCTGTTCCTGGAAAGTAGGGCAAAGAGAGCTGTCCCTGGGTAGTAGGGTAGTAGGTCTAAAAGCACTGTCTCTGGGTAATAGGGCTAAGAGAACTGTCCATGGGTAATAAGGCAAATAGAACTGTTCATGTCCCTGAGTAGTAGGGCTAAGAGAGCTGTTCCTCGTTAGTAGTATTAAGAGAGGTGTCCATGGAAAGTAGGGCTAAGAGAGCTGTCCCTTAGTAGTAGGGCTAAAAGTGCTCTCCCATGGTAGTAGGGCTATTCCTAGAGAGTAGGGTTAGACAGCTGTCCCAAGGTAGTAGAGCTAAGGGTAGTACCCAGTAGTCCCTACTACCCAGAAGTCCCTGGGTAGTAGGGCTAAGAGAGTTGCCGCTGGTTAGTAGGGCTAAGAGAGGTATTTCTACATAGTAGGGTAAGAGTGCTGCCCTTGGTTAGTAGGGCTAAGAGGACTCTCCCTAGATAGTAGGGCTAAGAGAGCTGTCTCTGGGTAGTATGGCTAAGAAAGTTGTCCCTGGATAGTAGGGCTAAGACTGCTGTCACTATGTGGTAAGTTAAAAGCGCTGTCCCTGTGTAGTATGAAGATAGTTGTTCTTGTGTGGTAGATCTAAAAAAACTCTCCCAAATCCATCACGTACAACATCAGGACAGCTCTGGGTGCTATATCTTATAGTAGAGCGCATAAACATATGAAAACTATCGTGGTCAGTCTCGACGCTGATAAGGCGTTCAATAGGGTAGCGTGGGATTACCTATACAACCTACTTTCATTCAGAGAGTTTGGCCCGTGGTTTTGTGAAGCTGTTAAATCAAATACTTGGGGATACGGTTGCCTGCAGACCCATCTACTCTTTATAGAGCCAACTACAAACCACTAATCTCCTCCATAATTAACCTCCATCATTCATGGAAACACTTCACACTGTCATTTTCTGGGAGATGCCATTTAATTAAAATGATAGTATTTCCTAAATTGCTATATGCCTTTCAGACGTTGCCCCTTCTCTTGTCTCGATCAGATCTGGGCTTGTTGAACCTAAACTTTCGTAAATTTATTTGGGGGGTTGGAGGCAGAACACGCATAAGTCTTGCAAGATTACAGGCGACGAGGTTGGAGGGTGGTGTTAATTTCCCTGACTTCGGAAGATACAACCTAGCGGCTAATTTTAGATACACAATTGACTGGATCAGGGGTATTTCTCACTTTGCAAATGTTGACTTGGAACAACAATTTTACCCACATATCTCGTTGCCTGCTTTATTACACCTGAATGGGGAGGATCTCCCAGAGGGAGTTCGGGAGCACCCATCGCTTTGGCAAACGTTGCTAACTTGGCGACACTGCAGAAAGATTTGTAAACTAAAGTACAATTTGTCCCCTTACCAGTCCTTTTTGGGAAATCCTGGGTTCTTGAGGGGCTCTGCACCATCTTTTTATAAACTTTTGGCTTCCCAGGGATGTGGGCAGGTAGTAGATCTCTTGGATCTTAATTTTTCAATATTATCCTTCGAAATGGCGTCACAACACTTCCCACTATTTAGCAATTGACCGTTCCTATTTCTCCAGGCGCGCAGCTTGGCACAGAAATGTCAATCGACAGGAGGGGTGATGGAGGGGAGGACTAACCTAGATGGGTTTATTCGAAATGCAAAATCCCATCCGGCATCCATAAGCAACATTTACTCAATATTACGTAGAAAGTGGGTGGGGGAAGGGAAACCCACGGGAGTGGCAAGATGGCTGAGGGACATGCCATGCCTGGAGGTGGGAGACCTCTTTGAGGCTACTATGGCACAAAGAAAGACTTTGCCATACAGCAGTTACACTGACATGGCACTCTTAATACTACACAGAGCCTACATTACACCTTGCCTGCAAACTAAGATGTCCCCCCACACCACTTATTTGTGTTCTAAATGCAAATCTCGCAACACTGACATATACCATCACCTATGGAGCTGCACGCATATTCAGAGGTTGTGGGGAGAGATACACAATGAATTGCAGAGAATATGCGAAGTTAACTTCACGCTTACCCCACAATGGGCTATTTTTAATATTCTAGATGAGGCATCCCACAAAATGCCTAGACACATTAAAGCAACACTTATGATTTGGGCTTCGGCAACCAGGAAAAGCATTTTGCACCAGTGGTTGAGTCCAATGGTCCCTTCGCTGTCTTTCATCCGCACTAAAATCCAGTTCATATTCAGGATGGAGTGGCTGGACGCACTGACTAACAAAGAGAAACAATCGGGTAGATTCTTATCTACGTGGGCTACTTTTATTCCTTCGCTTCCTCTAGAGACTAGGGAGAAACTGAGAGTACACTTTGAAAATACTCAATGGTATCTTTTGCAGCGGATAGGTGGCAGATCACCAATTCCATAAGATACGTCTATGGTTACGCACACGCAGAGTATGGGGTTCTCTAGATCTGTTTATGAAGGGGGGGATTTGGGGTTACAATATCATTCAATTGTTATTCTTCTATATGACCTCTGATGGCAATGTTTGGTTTGTATTGTATTTACAAAACTTTAATAAAAAGATTTAAAAAAATAAATAAATAAAATAAAAGAACTCTCCCTGGGTAATACGGCAAAGAGAACTGTTCCTGTCCCTGGGTAGTAGGGCTAAGAGAGCTATTCCTGGATAATTAGGGCTAAGACCTGTCCATGTGTAGTAAGGGACAGCTCCCTTATCTTGGATGGTAGAGATAAGGGAGCTGTCCCTGGTTAGTAGGTCTGAAAGCTGTCACTGTTGCTGTCACTGTGTTGTAGGTCTAAAAGTGCTGTCCCTGTTTAGTATGGTGAAGAGAGCTGTTCTTGTGTGGTAGATCTAAAAGAACTGTCCCTGGATAATACGGCAAAGAGAGCTGTTCCTGTCCCTGGGTAGTAGGGCTAAGAGAGCTGTTCCTGGATAATTAGGGCTGAGACCTGTCCCTGTGTAGTATGGTGAAAAGAGCTGATCTTGGATGGTAAAGCTAACAGAGCTGTTGTTCTCCTTGAGGGAGAAGCAAGGTCCACAACAACGGGGAGAGAGAGGGGAAGCCCAAACACTAGGGAAGGGGAAGTGGAGACCACAAGACAGATCTAACAACATCCTGTCTGCCCTAAAAGTCCCTAAAAAGGTTCCGCACCTATCGCCAAGCAAGAACCTAATCTCTGCTGAACCTAGCAATAGGCCCTGGATAGGGAGGGGACATGGTGAGTGCGCTTGTTAGCCCCCACTACAACTAAAGACAGGGTGGACAAATCAGGATACACTTAGCTTGAGAAGACCACTGAGATATCACGCCAGCAATCCTCCAAGCAGACACTAGCTGACTACTAGTACTTCCAACCATATAGAGGGAAATTGAGCTAACACCAACACCTAGCTGAAGAGACTGAAGTTATTTAAACCTTCAGCAAGGATGTGTTAATTAGCAGCAGTAGATGGAGGAAACTGTTGGGTCTTAGAGGGAGAAGGATATCACTCCATAACAAAGATACAAAAATCAAGAAGGTGCTTGTAGAGCTAATAACAATGACCTTCTACAGCCGTATCCAGGATGACTGTCTGTCACATCTGACACACCCGTGACAGCTGTCCCTGAGTAGTAGGTCTAAAAGTGCTGTCCCTGCGTAGTAGGGCTAAGAGCTCTGTCCCTAAGTTTTAGTGCTAAGATAACTGTTTCTTGGTAAAAATGCTAATAGAGCTGTCCCTGGGTAGTAGGGTTAAGAGCTCTGTCCCTGGGTAGTATAGCTAATAGAACTGTCCCTGGGTAGTAGGGATAAGATAGCTGTCCCTGGGTAGTAAGGTTAAGAGAGCTGTACAAGACCTCAGAATCCAAAAGATGGACTGTTCCCTATGCCAGTTACTGGATGCATCTGCTTGATTTAGAAATGGATCTGCACAAAAGTGCAGGCTGACTGCATTCACTGCTGTCACTTTTTGTCCTGGCTGACTGCTTTCACTGCGTTCAATTATTGTGCTGGCTGATTGCGTTCTCTTTTTGTGCTGGCTGACTGCATTCACTTTTTGTGCTGGCTGGCTGTGTTTACTTTCTGTGCTAGCTTGGTATATTAACTTTTTGTGCTGGCTGACTAATCACTTTTTCTGCTGTCTGTCTGTGATCGTTGCGTTCACTCTTTGTGCTGGCTGCCTGCATTTAATTTAAATTTTTTATATATAATAATAATAATAATCTTTATTTTTATATAGCGCTAACATATTCCGCAGCGCTTTACAGTTTTGCACACATTATCATCACTGTCCCCGATGAGGCTCACAATCTAGAATCCCTATCAGTATGTTTTTGGAATGTGAGAGGAAACTGGAGTGCCAGGAGGGAACCCACGCAAACACGGGGAGAACATACAAACTCTTTGCAGATGTTGTCCTGGGTGGGATTAGAGCCCAGGACCCCAGCGCTGCAAGGCTGCAGTGCTAACCACTGCGCCACCGTGCTGCCCATATATACTGTATATATAGCACCAACATTTTCCGCAGCACTTTACATTTTAAAGGGGACTTGTACAGACAATAAAGACATAACAAAATAACACATAAATCAGTAGATACCAGAAGGAGTCAGGTCCTTGTTTGCAAGCTTACAGTCTATGAGGAATTAGGGGAGATACGAAAGGTAAATGGTAAAATGTTCTTATATTATATGGTCCAGCCATCAATATAATAGAGTATTCAAATAACACGATGAACTGGTCACCAGAAAATACAGATACAGAGGGCCATTAAGTGCATGGACAGTGTGTGAACAGATGCTATGAGGGTCTTGATTTTGAAAAAAAATTGGAAGGGAAAAATTAGAATAGTTATAAAAGTGAGGTGAGGTGATAGGCCAGTCTAAAGAAATGTGTTCTTAGGGAACAGTTAAAACTGTGGGTATTCGGGATTAATCAAATTGTCCTGGGTAGTCCATTCCAAAGAATTGGCACAGCACGCAAGAAATCGTGCAGACCGGAGTGGAATGTTATGGTTATTGATGATGTTTTAGGTCATTAGCAGAATAGAGGGCACGGGTAGAGTGATAGACAGAGATAAACGGGGAGATGTAGGGTGGTGCACTGCAGAACTGTGTGGGTGGGAATAATAAGTTTATATTGGACTCTAGCGGATGGGCAGCCAGTGTAGGGACTAGCACAGGGTAGAGGCATTGGTGTAGCAGTTGGAGAAAAATATGATCCTGGCTGCTGCATTCAGGATGTATTGAAGAGGAGAGGATTTAGTTAGAGGGAGACCAACTAGTAGAGAGTTGCAATAGACCAGACAAGAATGAATAAGGCTACGTTCACATTCGCGTCTTTGGACGCAGCGTCGTAGACGCAACGCACGACGCACGAAAGACGCATGTAAAATGCAGGCTTTTTTGATGCATGCGTTCAACCTTTTTTTAACTTATCCTATTTTTTAATTAAAGAACGCATGCGTCGTACAACGCACAACAACACAAGTACTTGCGTCTTCTGCGTTGCCAATACACTTCAATGGGGGTTTTGACGCATCAACGATGCAAATGCGACGCAAGTGCGAAGCATGCGTTCATTTAAAAATTTTGGACGCCGAAAAAATGCAACATGTTGCGTTTGCCGCGCCCTGCCAGGTGCGCCAAAACGACGCATGCGTTGCAAAACGCACCAAAACGCATGACAACGCATGCCCATGCGTCCCCAATGTTAAAGATAGGGACGCATGATGCATGCGTTGTTTTGCGGCGACGACGCTGCGTCCAAAGACACGAATGTGAACGTACCCTTAGAGCTACAGTAAGAGTTTTTGCAGAGTCATAGGTAAGAAAAGGTGGAATTCTATATACAAAGGGCAGCATGGAGGCTCAGTGGATAGCACTACAGCCTTGCAGCGCTGGGGTCCTGGGTTCAAATCCCACCAAGGACAACATCTGCAAGGAGTTTATATGTTCTCCCCGTGTTTGCGTGAGTTTCATCTGGGTACTCTGGATTCTTCCCACATTCCAAAGACTGATAGGGATTCTAGATTATGAGCCCCATTGGGGACAGCAATGATAATGTGTGCAAACTGTATAGCGCTGTTGAATATGTTAGTGCTATATAAAAATAAAGATTATTATTATTATAGATGTTCTTGAGGTGTAGGTGACATGAGCAAGTGAGTGATCGAATGTGGGGAGTGAAGGAAATATGACCCAAGACAGCTGGCATGTTCCTGGGGAGTAATCATAGAACCACAAACGGAAATTGCAATATCGGGCATAGGTAGTTTAGTGGAGGGAGGAAACATAAGGAATTCCATTTTTGACAGGTTCAGTTTCAGATAGAGGAAGGACATAATGTTAGACAGTGGAAGGGCAATGACTGGTATTTTGTGGTAATGCAGTGATGACGTCAGGAGAAGAGGTGTACAATTGGGTGTTGCCAGCATAGAGATGGTACTGAAAATCGAGTCTACTGATGGTTTGTACAATAGGGGCAGTATATATGGAGAAGAAGTGGGGCCTAGGACTGATCTTTGAGGAACCCCAACAGTAAGGGGAAGAGGAGCCAGCAAAAGATACAATGAAGGAGCAGTCAGAGCGGTAGGAGGAGAACCAAGAGAGAATGGTATCTTTGAGACCGATAGCGCAAAGCATAGTGAGGAGGAGCTGATGATCCACAGTGTTAAATGCTGCAGAGAGATCCAGGAGAATCTGCAGGGAGTAGTGACCATTAAATTTCACAGTTAGTAGATCATTAGAAACCTTAGTGAAGGCAGTTTCAGTAGAGTGTAAAGAGTGAAAAACAGATTGTAAAGGGCCAAGAATAGAGTTATCTGAGAGGTAGCCGATTAGACGAGAATGAACCAAGTGTTACAGGAGTTTAGACATGAAGGGAAGATTAGAAACAAGTCTATAGTTGTCAGCGCAGTTCTGGTAGAGAGATAAATTTTTAAGGCTAAGTTCATATTAGTGTATTTGTGTGCAGCGTATCATCTGCATGCGCAAATCATGCCAAAACGCATTTAAATGCATGCTTACACTGCGTTTTTTATCTACATCAGCTTATGCATGATGCCAAAAAAACACTGCATCTGCATGCATTTAAATGCATTTGCATTGTTTATGCACATGTTTTCGATATTTCCCGGGAAAATGGTTATGCGGACAATGCTTTTCCTGTAGAATTTCCTTGACACAAGACACACACAATGGGCGTGCCTCATGGGATATCTATATATAGACACACTGCACAGATGAAATCCTCGTCTTTTGATACTGTATCCAGCTGCAAGATGGATCTTAGCATGGAGAGCTTCAATTTTAATCTTGATTTGTCATTGAAAATGGCTTTTGCCTTTGCTGTGGCTTGTGAAGAGAAAGACGGAGAAGAGGTTGTCGTCGCTATTGGCAACACCCCATTGTTGAATTACGAGAGAGCCGTGCAGCCTACCACTCGTTGTACACTGAGCTTCTTGAAAACCCAGAGAAGTTTTTCGACTACACAGGGATGTTGGAACAGAGCTTCAATGACTTGCTGTTATGTGTCCGAGGATCCATCACCAGGCAGGACACACAACTATGTCAAGCAATTCCTACTGAGGAACATCTGTTGGTGACCCTGAGGTACGTAATTTTGAAAAAGAAACACATGTCATTATTATTATTGTTATAAAAGCCATGTACTGTTTTTTTTTTTTCCATTTTCTGTTACGCAGATTCCTGGCTACCAGAGAGACCTTAAGATCTCTACATTTTCAATTCCGGATTGGAGTGTCCACCCTTTCTGGAATAGATGCAGACACCTGCCGTGCTTTATGTGATGTTCTGTGTGAAGAATTCCTCCCCCAACCCACAACGGAACTCTGGCTGGAAAATGCTGCAAAATTCCAGGACATTTTTAATTTTCCAAACTGTTTGGGGGCTGTAGACGTCAAAGATATTCTGATTATGAAACCTGCTGGAAGTGGATCTGAGTATTTCAATTGCAAAAAAATATTTTTCGATTGTTCTTATGGCGATTGCAGATGCTGACTGTCGATTTGTTGACATTGGCTCATTTGAACGAGGAAATGACTCTCAGACTCTCTTCCGAACACTGAAGGACTGCCAGTGCCGTTTGTTGTGGTTGGGGATGAGGCATTTCAAATGTGTGCCAACCTCATAAAACCATACTTGTCTCAGGACTTGAATCACACCAAAAGGATTTACAACTACTGACTGACAAGAGCATAAAGAACTGTGGAGTGTACCGTTGGTTTGCTGGCATCTAAATGGTGCATTTTGGGAACAGCCATCAATCTAAAAACTGAGACAATTATTTATTAAATTGTAAAAATGACACCTACATTTACAGGAAAATAGATGCATCAGACCACATTGCAATACTTAAGAAAATCCTTTCTTGTGGGGTGGTATGGTCTCAATCAGCCAACAGCAATTTGGCCATTTTTCCCCAGAGTCGTCGAATCAATCCTGAGTCAGAATGCTGACAATCACGGGTGTCCCACAACACTACTTGCTCTTGCACAAGAGGAATGCTTTTGTCTTTGTCAATCTCGGGTTTGCCTTCCTCACGTTGTGGAACCTATAGATGAAATTTAAAAAAAAAGAAATAAGTCATATAGTTTTAAAGATACAAAACTGAAAGCAAATTCATTTACAACTCTGATAATGAGAAGACTACTTACACGCCATCTTTCCTCCTCAGGAACTTGAGCCCGACGATTCTGGTAAGATTTATTTCCACTCGACTGCTCCTATTCTTCCGCACTGGAAGGTTCCTGTAAAGAAAATACATGATTTACCACATGTGTAGTATTAAAAGTGAAGACATACCAATCAGTATATCAAATGTGACTATGTAACCAGTATCATGTCCACTTTTGGAAGCAGAGTCTTCACTGGAGGACATTTTAGAAAAGCAGGCAGCAGTCAAGTGAAACACTACAGAAGATAACAGATAACAAAAATTGAAGTTGCAAAAGAGCCAACAACAATGTAGCCAAAGAAAAAAAAGAAGCAAAATTAAAAACACAATGGATGCCAATACTTACATTACAGGCAGTAGTTCCACAGCACAGCAGTCAGGCAGCAGAGAACTGGGACAGCAGCACAGCACCAGGACAGCAGCACAACACCAGGACAGCAGCACAACACCAGGACAGCAGCATCGGCTGAGACCGGCCGGTCCGAAGGCCAGAGTTCTCTTTGCAGGTGGAAATCAGTGCCTACCAACTAGCGCCTGTGTGTTGTAGTCCTTCCCTGCTGAGCACCACGGGATAGTCCTCACAACTTTCTTATCAGTTCTTTCTCTTCTCCGTCCCCCAAGTTTATCTGGATAGGACGCACCCGTATGACGGGTAGGCTCAGAGCTATTCTGGGACCCTAGAGACTCCCCTCTCCACGTTTGCCCCCTATGTCTGCTTAGGTGATTTAAGGTAGACAGCCAACCTGTAATCAACTGTCCTGCCGCTGTTTGAAGTAATGCTTGGAGTCAGTTACTTCCTCGGCGTTCTGGCCACCTGCTACACGCCTCAGTAGGATGTTGCCGATCTCGGGGCACGACTCCTACTGGTTCTATCTCCTTTGTGCTGTGATCTCATTTCTCACTTCTCCACAATATACTTCTCTTCGTGTCCTTCCTTAGGATGCCGCTGCAAGGTAGTGCAGGCGCGGCTCCATCACGTTCTGTCCTTTCTGCTAGGTACCTGCCAGGAACCCACCCCTGACAGGTCCTCCCTGGAGCTCTCCCAGGCTGCGTTCTCACTAACTTCCTATCCAACCACTAATTTTACCAGAGTGTGAGGAGTGGCCTAATACATAGTGCCTTTTGCTCCCCCTGGTGGCCGGAGTGTGAAGTGTAATGTGTGACTGTGATACCTGGTCAGGTGAACTCCTTTAGTGCAATCAGATATAACATCACTCCCCTTAGTGGCAGAGCGACATTACTGCAACGATCAGGACTCTGGGGCGCTGCATTTACAATTGTATTTGACATATACTGCTTATATATAATGCAATGCATCTACAATAGAGCACTGAATGTGTAATAGTACTGGTGACATATGCTGATTATATTACAGTGCAAAACAATTAAGGCTATGTGCATACGATTCGGATTTGCTGAGGATCCGCAGCGGATTGTTCCGTGCAGAAACACTGCAGATCCGCACTGTGATTTACAGTACAATGTAAATTAATGGGTAAAAGAAAAGTTGTGCAGAATTACAGTGCGGAATTGTTGCAGATTTAAAAGAAGTGCATGTCACTTCTTTTGTGCAGATCTGCAGCGTTTCTGTACCCCTCCATGATAGAAACCCTCAGTGGCAAAAACTACAGAAAATCCGCACAAAATCCGCATCAATTCCTTGGCAAATCCGCACAAAATCCGCGACAAATCCGCAGCTGTGTTTTCTGCCAGGAGATGCGGATTTTGTGCAGAAAATTCTGCACCACATTTCAAACGTGTGCGCATAGCCTAACAGTGGAGCATTGCACTACATGCTGTATATTGTATGTGACGTGTACTGGTTATATACAGCTCTGTCAAAAAATGAGAGACCACCATATCAAAATCCTGTCACGGGCAGCCCAATCCCCAGACCTGAACCCCATTGAAAATCTCTAGAATGTAATCAAGAGGATGATGGATAGTCACAACCCATCAAACAAAGAAGACCTGCTTAAATTTTTGCAAAAAAAGGAGAAAAAAGTTCCAGCACCAGGCGTCTCTTCATAAAAATCTTCAATATTTTATTTTCATGTCAAGGAAAAAAACATCATGCGGGGGCACAGTCCCTAATCATCTGACACGTTTGGAACAAAATTCTTAATCATAGGCATATGAACAATACATAAAGACATGTTTCCATCTATTTATAGGTGTTTCTTGAAGTATGTTTCAGGTCATTGTTCTGCTGGAAGACCCATGACATAGTGTCAGCTTTCTGACACTGGGCACTACAATGTGACTCAAAATTTTTTGGTAATCTTCACACTTCATGATGCCTTGCACACAGTCAATGCACCCATTGACAGAGGCAGCAAAACAACTCCAAAATATCTTTGGACCTCTACCATATTTGACTATAGGCACTGTATTCTTTTCTTTGTAGGCCTCATTCTATTTTCAATAAACAGTAAAATGATGTGCTTAACCAATAAGCTCTATCTTGGTCTAATTTGACCAAAAGATGCTTTCCCAGAAGGATTTTGGCTTACTGGCATACATTTTTTTCAAACTGCAGTCTAGCTTTTTCAGTCTCTATTCCAGCAGTGGGGTCCTCCTGGATCTCCTGCCATAACGTTTCATTTCATTCAAATGTCAACGGATAGTTCATACTGCCACTAAAGCACCCTGAGCATGCTTAACCACAATCCGGACTATCATGCTTTGCAACGTTTCATCAATTTTTCTCTGCCGTCCACGTCCAGGAAGATTAGCTACAGTGCCATGGGTTGTAAACGTCTTGTTTATGTTGCGCACCATGGAAAAAGGAACATCAAGATCTCTGGAGATGGACTTCTAACCTTGAGATTGTTGATATTGTTCAACAATTTTAGTTCTCAAGTGTTGAGGTTTTTTATCTTCCTTCTGTCCTCCATGCTTACTGTGGTGGCCTCAGACAAACATGTCAGTGTTTTATATGTTATGAAGACATACAGTGGGGAAAATAAGTATTTAATACACTGCCAATTTTGCAAGTTTTCCAACCTACAAACAACGGAGAGATCTGTAATTTTTATCGTAACTGTGAAAGACAGAATTTAAAAAAAATCCAGAAAATCACAGTGCATCATTTTTACATTTTATTGCATGAAATACGTATTTGATACAATAGAAAAACAAAACGTAATATTTGGTACAGAAACCTTTATTTGCAATTGCAGAGGTCAGACGTTTCCTGTAGTTCTTCACCAAGTTTGCACACACTGCAGCAGGGATTTTGTCCCTCTCCAGATCTTTCAGGTTTTAGGGTTGTTGCTGGGCAACATTGAGTTTAAGCTTCCTCCAAATATTTTCTTTTGGGTTCAGGTATGGAGACTGGCTAGGCCACTCCAGGACCTTGAAATGCTTCTTATGGAGCCACTTCTTATATGCCCTGCCTGTGTTTTTCAGATCAGTGTCATGCTGGAAGACCCAGCCACAACTCATCTTCATGTCTTACTGGACAAAATCTCATGATACATGACCTCATCCATTCTCTCTTCAATATGATGCAGTCGTCCTGTTCCATTTGCGGAAAAGCACTCCCAAAGAATGATGTACCCCCCCACTATATTTCACGGTTGGGACGGTGTTCTTGGGGTTGTACATATCCTTCTTCTTTCTCCAAACATGGTGAGTGGAGTTGATTCCAAAAAGTTCTATTTTGGTCTTCTCTGACCACATGACCTTTTCCCATACTTCCTCTGGATCATCCAGATGGTCATTGATGAACTTCAAACAGGCCATGTGCTGGCGTGAGCAGGGGGACATTGCATGCCCTGCAGGATTTTAATCCATAACAGCGTAATGTGTTACTATTGGTAATGTTTGAGACTGTGATCCCAGCTCTCTTCAGATCATTGATGAGGTCTTCTGCGCTGATTCCTGACCTTTCTCAGAATCATCTTTACCCCACATGGTGAGATCTTGCATGAAGCCCCAGACCGAGGAAGATTGACAGATATCTTGTGTTTCTTCCATTTTCTAATAGTTGTTGCCTTCTCACCAAGCTGCTTGCCTATTGTCCTATAGCCCATTCCTGCCTTGTGCAGGTCTACAATTTTGTCCCTGGTGTCCTTACAAAGCTTTTTGGTCTTGGCGATGGTGAAGAGTAGAGATGAGCGGTGTTCAAGTCGAACTGTTCGCCAATTTCAATTTCGAGCTGTTTTGGGCGGTGTTCGAGTCATTCGTCGAACTCGAACAATTTGCTTAAAATTCGTCTGTTCGAGTTTCTGTTCGATAACTGTTCGTTCATCAAAAGCCTAACTTGATTTGCACATTAAAACTGTTTATCATTGTTAATAGACTGTTTCAGTGTATAGTGGGCGGGGGGGGGGGTTGCGGGGATAGATCTGTGCTGAAATAATGTCGATCTTCATTTTTTTTTCTTTCCCGCATTTACAGTGGGGTGGTGCAGTCTCTCACCCTATCAGCAGTGCACACACACACAGCAATGGGCATGTGATGCACACAAGCAAGGGCATGTGTCATTGGCTGTGTATGTCACATGTCCTTGCCCTATAAGAACCAGCCATTTTCCCCGTCGCCACCATTTCCTCACTGCTGCAGCTTAGTGTTAGACGGCCACGCTGCTGCTGTGGGCGCTATACAGTCAGAGTCTTTTTTTGCGAGCGAGTTTTCTGAGATAGGTTTAGGGAGTCGGGACTAGTTGTAATATCAGCCCTTTTCAGGGTAGGTTACAGCAGTTCATAGCACTTTTTGCCAGGCAGGTCCGTGCCAGTGCTGTGCAAGTGTTTGTCACAGCATTTGGTGTAATCTAGCTAAGCCAATCCTTTTGGGCTAGTAGCATTGTGTGGTAGTCATCTGAGTAGCCCACCTGTGAAGCTAGCTACACCACCTGTGTATCTAAATTTTTACTGCATCTAACCCAGTAAATAGTTTTGGGCCTAGGAGCAGTGTCTGCACGTCAGCGGAGTAGCCCGCCTGTGAAGCTAACTACACCACCTGTGTATCTAAATTTTTACTGCATCTAACCCAGTAAATAGTTTTGGGCCTAGGAGCAGTGTCTGCACGTCAGCGGAGTAGCCCGCCTTTGAAGCTAACTACACCACCTGTGTGTCTAAATTTTTACTGCATCTAACCCAGTAAATCCTTTTGGGCCTAGTACCACAGTTTGGCCACTCAGCTCTGCTCGATATTCATCCATCATTTTTGTGCCAACAACTACAGATACCGAGTTGCCAATTAGTTAAGCACCAAAATGAGTGGCAAAAGGCCTGCTGCTGGTGGAAAGGGGAATAGGCGTGTTGGAAAGGGAAAAAAAGTTTGTGTCCGTGGGGTAGGTGGTAAAACAACAGTAACATCTGCAGAAGAAAGACCATCTTCCAGCCAAAGTAAGATGTCTACTTCTTTTCGTGGACAATCTGATATGATCCCTTTCTTATGACCATCGCTACGAGCATCACTACAAATTCCAGATGAGGCACAAAAAGAGCAGGTGCTTGAACGGATATCAAGTGCTTGTTCAAGTGGGCTCCCCTCCATGTCAACTTCAACATCACAACTACTCCAGTCCTCAGAGGTGTCACCCCAACCGCACTTGCTTACTCACAGCTCCCAAGTCTCCAGCCACCCGTCTGAGTATGGGGTAACAAAGATGGTTGAGTCTGCAGAGCTGTTTACCCACACTATAGCCTGGGAATCAGAGGTCTGCTCCAGAGCTTCTGTGAATCCAGACGAGGAAATGATCTGCACTGATGCCCAAAATATTTGTGAGTCGGATCCAGGCCCAGATGAAGAAGGTTCTGAGCATAATGTAGACCCTCGTTCCCAAACTGTAACTCTTGTTGGTGGAGACAATGAGGAGGATGATGAGACTGAGATACCTGATTGGAACGAAAACTTGACTTTTCGGTCAGGGCAGGAAGAGGTTGGCTCTGAGGACGACGGGTGGTGTGAAAACACACAGGATGATGATGACGAGGTTGGAGACCCCACTTATTGTCAACCCACAGTCTGCCAGTCCATGAGGTCAGCAGAGGAGGCGGAGGAGGATGCTAGTGACGAGTCTGATGACGAGGTTAGGTTGCGCCTTCCTGGACAGAGACGGAGTACTGGAAGCACGTCAACAACTGCATCCTCAACCCCAACTGTGCTTCTGAGCAGAAGTCATGGTGGCTCTTCAGGTCACATGGGCTCTAAGCCTTGCATAGCCTGGGCATTTTTTTAGATTGCAAAGGATGACCCAATTCATGTTGTCTGTAAGATTTGCCACCAAAATCTCAGTAGAGGCCAAAAAATGACTACTTTGAGTACTTCATGCATGAACCGTCACATGGATATGAGGCATAAGTTGCAGTGAAAAGCTCACTGTGTTACAATGCGGCCTTGTGGGCCGGGTAAACTACCGTCTGCCCCATCAAGTGCATCCGCGTTCTCTTCATCCTCTGTGACTGTGGGGACAGCAGTCGCACATGGTTTTGGATGCAGACCTTCCACCTCTTTACCCACAACAGCCAGCGTGATTGGCAGGTCATCAGGACATTTGCAAGTGGAAACACCTGCTGGTGTTGAGCGCTCTCTGACATCGCGATCACATTTTGATCAAGTCAACATAACATCTCCTCCTGAACCTTCCTCACAGACCAGTAGTTTGCCGGGGACACCCTACTCAACCCCGTCTAAGCACGGCAGCCAGCCCTCAGTCCCTCAGATGTGGACAAGTAAAAGACAATTTCCTCCTAGCCATAACAAAGCTAAGAGGTTGAATTTCTCCATCTGCAAGCTGTTGGCTATAGAAATGCTGCCTTTCTGCCTGGTGGACACAGAGGATTTTCGAGACCTTATGTCCGTCGCAGTGCCCCAGTACCAGATGCCCAGTTGCCACTACTTCTCAAAGAAAGCTGTGCCTGCACTACACCAGCATGTCACACACAACATCACCGCTTCTTTGAGAAACTCTGTGTGTGACAGGGTGCATTTCACCACAGACACGTGGACAAGTAGACATGGACAGGGGAGTTACATGTCAGTGACTGGGCACTGGGTAACTATGGTGACATCAGTAGAAGGGGCTGCTGTCCAAGTCTTGCCGTCTCCATGAGTTGCTAGTCAATCCTCTGTATCTAAAAGTTCCTCCACTGCTTCTGCCTCCTCAACCTCCTCTCGGTCCTCCACCTGCACCCAAAGCCTGTCTGGTAATGTAACCCGCGTTCTAACTGCGCAGAAGGAATCCTACACACCTCCTTACTATGCTGTCACCAGGGCTCAACGGCATCAGGCGGGGTTTACATTAAAATGTCTTGGAAATGTGAGTCACACAGCTGAGAAGTTGTGGTCAGCTCTGGAGACTGAGTTCCATCAATGGTTGTCTCCACTCAACCTGCAGCCAGGGAAGGCCGTCTGCGACAATGCTGCAAACCTGGGTGCAGCCTTTCACTGGGGCAATGTCACACACGTGCCTTGTATGGCTCACGTTTTGAACCTGGTTGTCCAGCAATTTTTTTCCAACTATCCCGGACTAGATGGGATTCTGGAAAGGGCACAGTCGCTGTGTGCTCACTTCCGCAGTTCGCATCCCGCAGCTCAATGACTTACATCTCTACAGAAGTCATTGGGCCTGCCAATTCACCGGCTGAAATGTGATGTGCCCACATGGTGAAATTCAACTCTGCACATGTTGCAGTGACTATGGCAGCACCGAAGAGCCCTGGTGTAATACGTTATGATGTATAGCCTGGGCCAACGAGATCAAGAGGTGGGGCAAATCACGCTGCAGGAGTGGTCTCAGATCAGGGACCTATGTATTATGATAAGGTAATTCAGTACCACAATGGACATAGAGGTCAGAGCACATACAGTGACCTGACAATAACCCAAAAACATAGAACGAGCTCTGAGACGTGGGAACTCTGCTGACCGCAATCCCTAATCCTCTCCAACAACACTAGAGGCAGCCGTGGATTGCGCCTAACGCTCCCTATGCAACTCGGCACAGCCTGAGAAACTAGCTAGCCTGAAGATAGAAAATAAGCCTACCTTGCCTCAGAGAAATACCCCAAAGGAAAAGGCAGCCACCACATGTAATGACTGTGAGTTAAGATGAAAAGACAAACGTAGAGATGAAATAGATTTAGCAAAGTGAGGCCCGACTTTCTGAACAGAGCGAGGATAGGAAAGGTAACTATGCGGTCAACACAAAACCCTACAAAAACCACACAAAGGGGGCAAAAAGACCCTCCGTACCGAACTAACGGCACGGAGGTACACCCTCTGCGTCCCAGAGCTTCCAGCAAGCAGAAAAAAACAAATAGACAAGCTGGACAGAAAAAAACAGCAAACAAAATAGCAAAGCGGAACTTAGCTATGTAGAGCAGCAGGCCACAGGAACGATCCAGGAGGAAACAGGTCCAATACTAGAACATTGACTGGAGGCCAGGATCAAGGCACTAGGTGGAGTTAAATAGAGCAGCACCTAACGACTTCACCACATCACCTGAGGAAGGAAACTCAGAAGCCGCAGTACCACTTTCCTCCACCAACGGAAGCTCACAGAGAGAATCAGCCGAAGTACCACTTGTGACCACAGGAGGGAGCTCTGCCACAGAATTCACAACAGTACCCCCCCTTGAGGAGGGGTCACCGAACCCTCACCAGAGCCCCCAGGACGACCAGGATGAGCCACATGAAAGGCACGAACAAGATCAGGGGCATGGACATCAGAGGCAAAGACCCAGGAATTATCTTCCTGAGCATAACCCTTCCACTTAACCAGATACTGGAGTTTCCGTCTTGAAACACGAGAATCCAAAATCTTCTCCACAATATACTCCAACTCCCCCTCCACCAAAACCGGGGCAGGAGGATCAACAGATGGAACCATAGGTGCCACGTATCTCCGCAACAATGACCTATGGAATACGTTCTGTATGGAAAAAGAATCTGGAAGGGTCAGACGAAAAGACACAGGATTAAGAACCTCAGAAATCCTATACGGACCAATGAAACGGGGTTTAAACTTAGGAGAGGAAACCTTCATAGGAATATGACGAGAAGATAACCAAACCAAATCCCCAACACGAAGTCGGGGACCTACACAGCGTCTGCGATTAGCGAAACGTTGAGCCTTCTCCTGGGACAAGGTCAAATTGTCCACTACCTGAGTCCAAATCTGCTGCAACCTGTCCACCACAGTATCCACACCAGGACAGTCCGAAGACTCAACCTGCCCTGAAGAGAAACGAGGATGGAACCCAGAGTTGCAGAAAAACGGCGAAACCAAGGTAGCCGAGCTGGCCCGATTATTAAGGGCAAACTCAGCCAAAGGCAAAAAGGACACCCAGTCATCCTGATCAGCAGAAACAAAGCATCTCAGATATGTTTCCAAGGTCTGATTGGTTCGTTCGGTCTGGCCATTAGTCTGAGGATGGAAAGCCGAGGAAAAAGACAAGTCAATGCCCATCCTACCACAAAAGGCTCGCCAAAACCTTGAAACAAACTGGGAACCTCTGTCAGAAACGATATTCTCTGGAATGCCATGAACCACATGCTGGAAGAACAATGGCACCAAATCAGAGGAGGAAGGCAATTTAGATAAGGGTACCAAATGGACCATCTTAGAAAAGCGATCACAGACCACCCAAATGACTGACATCTTTTGAGAAACGGGAAGATCTGAAATAAAATCCATAGAGATATGTGTCCAAGGCCTCTTCGGGACTGGCAAGGGCAAAAGCAACCCACTGGCACGAGAACAGCAGGGCTTAGCCCGAGCACAAATCCCACAGGACTGCACAAAAGTACGCACATCCCGCGACAAAGATGGCCACCAAAAGGATCTAGCCACTAACTCTCTGGTACCAAAGATTCCAGGATGACCAGCCAAGACCGAACAATGAACCTCAGAGATAACTTTATTCGTCCACCTATCATGGACAAACAGTTTCTCCGCTGGACAACGATCAGGTTTATTAGCCTGAAATTTTTGCAGCACTCGCCGCAAATCAGGGGAGATGGCAGACACAATTACTCCCTCTTTGAGGATACCCGCCAGCTCAGATACACCCGGAGAGTCGGGCACAAAACTCCTAGACAGAGCATCCGCCTTCACATTTTCAGAGCCCGGAAGGTATGAAATCACAAAGTCAAAACGGGCAAAAAACAACGACCAACGAGCTTGTCTAGGATTCAACCGCTTGGCGGACTCGAGATAAGTCAAGTTCTTTTGATCAGTCAAGACCACCACGCGATGCTTAGCTCCTTCAAGCCAATGACGCCACTCCTCGAATGCCCACTTCATGGCCAGCAACTCTCGGTTGCCCACATCATAATTTCGCTCAGCAGGCGAAAACTTCCTGGAAAAGAAGGTGCACGGTTTCATCACTGAGCAATCAGAACCTCTCTGCGACAAAACAGCCCCTGCTCCAATCTCAGAAGCATCAACCTCGACCTGGAACGGAAGCGAAACATCTGGTTGACACAACACAGGGGCAGAAGAAAAACGACGCTTCAACTCTTGAAAAGCTTCCACAGCAGCAGAAGACCAATTGACCACATCAGCACCCTTCTTGGTCAAATCGGTCAATGGTTTAGCAATACTAGAAAAATTGCAGATGAAGCGACGATAAAAATTAGCAAAGCCCAGGAACTTTTGCAGACTTTTCAGAGATGTCGGCTGAGTCCAATCATGGATGGCTTGGACCTTAACAGGATCCATCTCGATAGTAGAAGGGGAAAAGATGAACCCCAAAAATGAAACCTTCTGCACACCAAAGAGACACTTTGATCCCTTCACAAACAAAGAATTAGCACGCAGGACCTGAAAAACCGTTCTGACCTGCTTCACATGAGACTCCCAATCATCCGAGAAGATCAAAATGTCATCCAAGTACACAATCAGGAATTTATCCAGGTACTCTCGGAAGATGTCATGCATAAAGGACTGAAACACTGATGGAGCACTGGCAAGTCCGAATGGCATTACTAGATACTCAAAATGACCCTCGGGCGTATTAAATGCAGTTTTCCATTCATCGCCTCGCTTAATTCGCACAAGATTATACGCACCACGAAGATCTATCTTGGTGAACCAACTAGCCCCCTTAATCCGAGCAAACAAATCAGATAACAACGGCAAGGGGTACTGAAATTTAACCGTGATCTTATTTAGAAGGCGGTAATCTATACAAGGTCTCAGCGAACCATCCTTCTTGGCTACAAAAATTAACCCTGCTCCTAATGGCGACGATGACGGGCGAATATGCCCCTTCTCCAGGAACTCCTTCACATAACTGCGCATAGCGGCGTGCTCAGGCACAGATAAATTAAACAATCGGCCTTTTGGGAATTTACTACCAGGAATCAAATTGATAGCACAAGCACAATCCCTATGCGGAGGTAGGGCATCGGACTTGGGCTCATCAAATACATCCCGGTAATCAGACAAGAACTCTGGAACCTCAGAAGGGGTGGATGACGAAATTGACAGAAATGGAACATCACCATGTACCCCCTGACAACCCCAGCTGGACACCGACATGGATTTCCAATCTAATACTGGATTATGGACTTGTAGCCATGGCAACCCCAACACGACCACATCATGCAGATTATGCAACACCAGAAAGTGAATAACCTCCTGATGTGCAGGAGCCATGCACATGGTCAGCTGGGTCCAGTACTGAGGCTTATTCTTGGCCAAAGGCGTAGCATCAATTCCTCTCAATGGAATAGGACACTGCAAGGGCTCCAAGAAAAACCCACAATGCTTAGCATACTCCAAGTCCATCAAATTCAGGGCAGCGCCTGAATCCACAAATGCCATGACAGAATACGATGACAAAGAGCAGATCAAGGTAACGGACAGAAGAAATTTTGACTGTACTGTACCAATGGTGGCAGACCTAGCGAACCGCTTAGTGCGCTTATGACAATCAGAGATAGCATGAGTGGAATCACCACAGTAGAAACACAGCCCATTCAGACGTCTGTGTTCTTGCCGTTCAACTCTGGTCAAAGTCCTATCGCACTGCATAGGCTCAGGTTTAAGCTCAGGTAATACCGCCAAATGGTGCACAGATTTACGCTCACGCAAGCGTCGACCGATCTGAATGGCTAAAGACATAGACTCATTTATACCAGCAGGCATAGGAAATCCCACCATGACATCCTTAAGGGCTTCAGAGAGACCCTTTCTGAACATAGCTGCCAGCGCAGATTCATTCCATTGAGTGAGCACGGACCACTTTCTAAATTTCTGACAATATAACTCTATCTCATCCTGACCCTCACAAAGAGCCAGCAAATTTTTTTCTGCCTGATCCACAGAATTAGGCTCATCGTACAGCAATCCGAGCGCCAGGAAAAACGCATCGATATTACTTAATGCAGGATCTCCTGGCGCAAGAGAAAATGCCCAGTCCTGAGGGTCGCCACGCAAAAAAGAAATAATGATCAAAACCTGTTGAACTGGATCACCAGAGGAGCGAGGTTTCAAGGCCAGAAATAGTTTACAATTATTTTTGAAACTCAGAAACTTAGTTCTATCACCAAAAAACAAATCAGGAATAGGAATTCTTGGTTCTAACATAGATTTCTGATCAATAGTGTCTTGAATCTTTTGTACTCTTGCCGAGAGCTGATCCACACATGAAGACAGACTTCTAATGTCCATTGCTACACCTGTGTCCTGAACCACCCAAATGTCTAGGGGAAAAAAAAAGGCAAAACACAGTGCAGAGAAAAAAAAAATGGTCTCAGAACTTCTTTTTTCCCTCTATTGAGAATCATTAGTACTTTGGCTTCCTGTACTGTTATGATTAGGCAACTCAGTACCACAGTGAACATAGAGGTCAGAGCACATACAGTGATCTGACAATAATCCAAAAACATAGAACGAGCTCTGAGACGTGGGAACTCTGTTGACCGCAATCCCTAATCCTATCCAACAACACTAGAGGCAGCCGTGGATTGCGCCTAACGCTACCTATGCAACTCGGCACAGCCTGAGAAACTAGCTAGCCTGAAGATAGAAAATAAGCCTACCTTGCCTCAGAGAAATACCCCAAAGGAAAAGGCAGCCCCCACATATAATGACTGTGAGTAAGATGAAAAGACAAACGTAGAGATGAAATAGATTTAGCAAAGTGAGGCCCGACTTTCTGAACAGAGCGAGGATAGGAAAGGTAACTTTGCGGTCAACACAAAACCCTAAAAACCACGCAAAGGGGGCAAAAAGACCCTCCGTACCGAACTAACGGCACGGAGGTACACCCTCTGCGTCCCAGAGCTTCCAGCAAACAAATAGATAAGCTGGACAGAAGAAAAGCAAACAAAATAGCAAAGGAAAACTTAGCTATGCAGAGCAGCAGGCCACAGGAACGATCCAGGAGGAAAACAAGTCCAATACTGGAACATTGACAGGAAGCCAGGATCAAAGAACTAGGTGGAGTTAAGTAGAGCAGCACCTAACGACCTCACCACATCACCTGAGGGAGGAAACTCAGAAGCCGCAGTACCACTTCCCTCCACCATCGGAAGCTTACAGAGAGAATCAGCCGAAGTACCACTTGTGACCACAGGAGGGAGCTCTGCCACAGAATTCACAACAGCCCCTTCTCCAAGGACTCCTTCACATAACTCTGCATAGCGGCGTGCTCAGGCACAGACAAATTAAACAGTCGACCTTTTGGGAATTTACTACCAGGAATCAAATCGATAGCACAATCACAATCCCTAGGCGGAGGTAGGGTATCGGACTTGGGCTCATCAAATACATCCCGGTAATCAGACAAGAACTCTGGAACCTCAGAAGGGGTGGATGACGAAATAGTCAGAAATGGGACATCACCATGTACTCCCTGACAACCCCAGCTGGACACAGACATGGATTTCCAATCTAATACTGGATTATGGACTTGTAGCCATGGCAACCCCAACACGACCACATCATGCAGATTATGCAACACCAGAAAGCGAATAACCTCCTGATGTGCAGGAGCCATGCACATGGTCAGCTGGGTCCAGTACTGAGGCTTATTCTTGGCCAAAGGCGTAGCATCAATTCCTCTCAATGGAATAGGACACTGCAAGGGCTCCAAGAAAAACCCACAACGCCTAGCATACTCCAAGTCCATCAAATTCAGGGCAGCGCCTGAATCCACAAATGCCATGACAGAATACGATGACAAAGAGAAGATCAAGGTAACGGACAGAAGAAATTTTGACTGTACTGTACCAATGGTGGCAGACCCAGCGAACCACTTAGTGCGCTTAGGACAATCAGAGATAGCATGAGTGGAATCACCACAGTAGAAACACAGCCCATTCAGACGTCTGTGTTCTTGCCGTTCAACTCTGGTCAAAGTCCTATTGCACTGCATAGGCTCAGGTTTAAGCTCAGGTAATACCGCCAAATGGTGCACAGATTTACGCTCACGCAAGCGCCGACCGATCTGAATGGCCAAAGACATAGACTCATTCAGACCAGCAAGCATAGGAAATCCCACCATGACATCCTTAAGGGCTTCAGAGAGACCCTTTCTGAAAATAGCTGCGAGCGCACCTTCATTCCATTGAGTGAGTACGGACCACTTTCTAAATTTCTGACAATATACCTCTATCTCATCCTGACCCTGACACAGAGCCAGCAAATTTTTCTCTGCCTGATCCACTGAATTAGGTTCATCGTACAGCAATCCGAGAGCCAGGAAAAACACATCGATATTACTTAATGCAGGATCTCCTGACGCAAGAGAAAATGCCCAGTCCTGAGGGTCGCCACGTAAAAAAGAAATAATGATCCTAACTTGTTGAACTGGGTCACCAGAGGAGCGAGGTTTCAAAGCTAGAAATAGTTTACAATTATTTTTGAAACTCAGAAATTTAGTTCTATCTCCAAAAAACAAATCAGGAATAGGAATTCTCGGTTCTAACATAGAATTCTGAACCACAAAGTCTTGAATATTTTGTACTCTTGCCGTGAGCTGATCCACACATGAAGACAGACCTTTAATGTCCATCGCTACACCTGTGTCCTGAACCACCCAAATGTGTAGGGGAAAAAAAAGGCAAAACACAGTGCAGAGAAAAAAAAATGGTCTCAGAACTTCTTTTTTCCCTCTATTGAGAATCATTAGTACTTTGGGCCTCCAGTACTATTATGATAAGGTAATTCAGTACCACAATGGACATAGAGGTCAGAGCACATACAGTGACCTGACAATAACCCAAAAACAGAACGAGCTCTGAGACGTGGGAACTCTGCTGACCGCAATCCCTAATCCTCTCCAACCACACTAGAGGCAGCCGTGGATTGCGCCTAACGCTCCCTATGCAACTCGGCACAGCCTGAGAAACTAGCTAGCCTGAAGATAGAAAATAAGCCTACCTTGCCTCAGAGAAATACCCCAAAGGAAAAGGCAGCCCCCACATGTAATGACTGTGAGTTAAGATGAAAAGACAAACGTAGAGATGAAATAGATTTAGCAAAGTGAGGCCCGACTTTCTGAACAGAGCGACGATAGGAAAGGTAACTATGCGGTCAACACAAAACCCTACAAAAACCACGCAAAGGGGGCAAAAAGACCCTCCGTACCGAACTAATGGCACGGAGGTACACCCTCTGCGTCCCAGAGCTTCCAGCAAGCAGAAAAAAACAAATAGACAAGCTGGACAGAAAAAAACAGCAAACAAAATAGCAAAGCGGAACTTAGCTTTGCAGAGCAGCAGGCCACAGGAACGATCCAGGAGGAAACAGGTCCAATACTAGAACATTGACTGGAGGCCAGGATCAAGGCACTAGGCGGAGTGAAATAGAGCAGCACCTAACGACTTCACCACATCACCTGAGGAAGGAAACTCAGAAGCCGCAGTACCACTTTCCTCCACCAACGGAAGCTCACAGAGAGAATCAGCCGAAGTACCACTTGTGACCACAGGAGGGAGCTCTGCCACAGAATTCACAACACCTATGCACCCTTCTGCACAGTTTTGAAATAGCCACGAAGATGTTTAGTGTTGACGATGCCATTATCAGCATGACTATTCCGGTTATTTTCATGCTGGCGCACACCTTAAACAATATTCGGAGTCAGGTGGTGGAGGAACAGGAGGAGTCGTATGCGGAAGGGATAATATCTCCAAGGTCCAGATGGTCGGCAGCACCAAGGCGGCTGGCATTGGAGGCTGAGGGGGAGAGGGATTACCGAGGGTGCATGGTAGCAGCCAAACTGTTGAGGAAGGCGCAGGAGGCGAGGAAGAAATGGAGGACGAACTGGCGCTGGGAATGGAAGACTCCTCAGATGAGGGAGACCTTGATCAAATTTCTGTTGTGTGAGGTTGGGGGAGAGGGCAGAGGAAGGAAACATGATTCTCACCTAGCCGCCACCAAGACAACAAGGACTTGGTTCTCTTGGAAGTGCAAGATACATGAGTGCCTTCTTGCTACACTACCTGCAACATGACCCTCGGATTGTCAGAATCTGAAGTAATGTCGACTAAAGGGTTGCCATACTCTTAGATCCCCGGTACAAAAGTAAATTCCTGCCATACAGTAGAAAGGGATTCATGCATGCAGGAGTATCAGCAGAGACTGTTACAGAATCTTACATCTGCTTTCCCACAAAACACCAGTGGTGCACGTAATGAATCTCTGAGTTCTAAATTGCCAACAATGGGACTATCGAGTCATCACTCAAACCGTAACAGTAACATCGTATCTGGTGGTAACAGCAATTTTTACCAAACTTTTCAAGATTTTTTTAGACCACCCTTTGCAACGCCACAGGAGACAAGAAGTCTGATGCATAGCCAACGCCTAGAGAGGATAGAACAGGAGTATCTCCAAGTTAACATCGATGCTATGACTGTGGAACTGGACCTTTGCTCATTTTGGGCTTCCAATCTTGAATAATGGCCTGAGCTCGCCACTCACGCCACTCATGACCTGAGCTCGCCACTCACATCTTGCCGTGCCCCGCAGCCAGCATTCTCTCTGAACGTGTGTTCAGCGCTGCTGGTGGTGTGCTGACAGGTAAGCGCACGCGGCTGTCCAGTGACAATGTAGACAGACTAACGTTCATCAAGATGAACAAATCCTGGATCTGCAAGGACTTTTCTACCCCTGTGTCATCCTGGGGAGAGTAAAAGCTTGATGATTTTTGAAAATAACCTCACCAATCATCTTAAAAACTCTGGCAAAACTGATGCCACTTAAATGGTGTCTGTGGCCAAATTTTTGGAAAAAATGGAGACTCTCTTTTTGGAGTCCCCTTGCTGTGTTTTACATGATGTTGCCATCGTCAGTTCCAGGTGGGTGGGGTCGTCTGCAGAGTTGTTTACTCATACTATGGCCTGGGATTCAGAGGTCTGCTCCAAAGCTTCAGTGTCTGCTAGTCAGCAGAGTAGCCCACCCATGAAGCAAGTTACACCGCCTGTTTATCTAAGTACAAATTTTTAACTGTATCTAGCCCAGGAAATCCTTTTGGGCCTAGTAGAATTCTGTGCTACTCAGCAGAGTACCCCACCCATGAAGCAAGCTACACCGCCTGTTTATCTAATGACTAATTTTTAACTGCATCTAGCCCAGGCAATACTTTGGGCCTAGTAGCAATTTCTGCTACTCAGCAGAGTACCCCACCCATGAAACAAGCTACACCGCCTTCTTCCTTTCTCAATCTAACCCCTCTGCTCTGGGGTGTCCGCTCTCCCTCCAACTCTCTCCTTCACACAGGTGGACTACCGCGTGTATTCACACTGTGGCGAATCTTTTGGGCCCAGGCATAAGAAGTCGTCAGGTAATGGATAATATGTGCCCCCATAGAAACGTCCATGATGACCCATTCGAGGAAGCAACTAAACGCCTCAAATAGTGAGCAGGATATGGAGCACACCATGGGCAAACAGCGATCTGTAGTATGCTCCTTGTTGGGGCTGGCGGAATGCACCGAGTAAATAGAGAGAGATGTTATTTGGTGCGTTCGCAGCCCGGTGTCCACCGTGCAGGAGTGAACCTGCTGCTGGCAAATGGCGGCCCTATATGGCAGCAGAAGCGAACTCTGTTAGTTCACAGAATCGCCTAAAGAAAGCACTGTGTCCTGTTAACCTCACAGGAGTACACAGTGACTGCCGAGCAGATAGCAGTTTGTGGTTACGCAATCGTACAATCTCCTCACCGGAGAAGCCGGTATTCTAGGGCTTATTTCAGCCGGGGCCCTGAATCCACACACACAATCTCCTCACTGGAGGTGCTGGTATTCTAGGGGCTTATTTCAGCCAGGTCCCTGAACACATACAATCGTAACCACACTGTCGCAAAGTACATAACTTAGATTTGATACTGGCGCATGGCCGTGCGGCCATGTGAACCTTTTATAGCTGCAGCAAGTACAGGACCTTCCTAGAAGGACCAATGAGAGGCTGCACACAGAGCTTGAGCATCTTCAGGACCTTCCTGGAGAACCAATGGGTTTTGCTGCATTATCTAAGCATGTGACCCTCGACCTCCAATGAGAGATCTTACTCTGGGGATGCTCAGATGGGAAAAAGCAGGACTTAGTCCCAAAAGCGTCTGCTCGCCGCTGCCCAGCACTGGGTTCAATGGCAGAAGCTGGATAAGCAGCAGTAACCCTTTGCACAGAGTCAGACTGAGCGAGACGTCTCCGCTGAGCAGGCTCCACTGCGGCAGGAGAAGAATGGGAGACTGCAGCGGAGATGGCCCGAGATTCCCCCTGTGCAGAGGAACTCGACCCCTAACACTCCTTCACAAAAGCAGCCCAATGGGAGGACACTATTCGGAGGCACAGGTAGTAACCGGAACGCCCCCTCAATGTCTGTTTTGGCCATTAGGGTGCCCCTTCCCAACTTCTTGACCCGCATGATTGACTTGTCAAAGGAGGTACAGTACATAGTACCATACTTGGTTCCACGTCGATGTTGTCGTTTACTGAACTGCCCCTTGGATATGACAAATGGTGGATTAGTCTGAATGTATTGGGTTCCTTTTTTGGCACGACTCCCAACGGGAATACCACTACGTCTTCTAAGGAAAGTGTTCTGAATGGACCCGCCATTCTTCCTAAAGATATTCCTTTTTTAAATTTTTTTTGTCATGACGTCTGGGTGTTGGTAGGGTGATTTTAGATTTTTACTCCAGTCTTTCTTGATTTTAGAAGGGCAGGACATGCCTATATCTGTGTCTCCTCCTCCTTTTACTCCTCCACCTCTTTTCTTTTTGCATGACTATACAGTTAAGTCCATATATATTTGGACATTTTTCTAATTTTGGTTATAGACACTACCACAATGAATTTTAAACAAAACAATTCAGATGCAGTTGAAGTTCAGACTTTCAGCTTTCATTTGAGGGTATCCACATTAAAATTGGATGAAGGGTTTAGGAGTTTCAGCTCCTTAACATGTGCCACCCTGTTTTTAAAGGGACCAAAAGTAATTGGACATATTAAATAATTTTAAATAAAATGTTCATTTCTAGTACTTGGTTGAAAACACTTTGTTGGCAATGACTGCCTGAAGTCTTGAACTCATGAACATCACAAGACGCTGTGTTTCCTCCTTTTTGATGCTCTGCCAGGCCTTCACTGCGGTGGTTTCCAGTTGCTGTTTGTTTGTGGGCCTTTCTGTCTGAAGTTTAGTCTTTAACAAGTGAAATGCATGCTCGATTGGGTTGAGATTAGGTGACGACTGACTTGGCCATTCAAGAATATTCCACTTCTTTGCTTTAATAAACTCCTGGGTTGCTTTGGCTTTATGTTTTGGGTCATTGTTCATCTGTAGTATGAAACGACGACCAATCAGTTTGGCTGCATTTGGCTGGATCTGAGCACACAGTATGGCTCGAATACCTCAGAATTCATTCGGCTGCTTCTGTCCTGTGTCACATCATCAATAAACACTAGTGACCCAGTGCCACTGGCAGCCATGCATGCCCAAGCCATCACACTGCCTCCACCGTGTTTTACAGATGATTTGTTATGCACTGGATCATGAGCTGTACCACGCCTTCACCACACTTTTCTCTTTCCATCATTCTGGTAGAGGTTGATCTTGGTTTCATCTGTCCAGAGAATGTTCTTCCAGAACTGTGCTGGCTTTTTTAGATGTTTTTAGCAAAGTCCATTCTAGCCTTTTTATTCTTGATGCTTATGAGTGGCTTGCACGTCCAGTGAACCCTCTGTATTTACTTTCATGCAGTCTTCTCTTTATGGTAGATTTGGATATTGATACGCCTACCTCCTGGAGAGTGTTGTTCACTTGGTTGGCTGTTGTGAAGGGGTTTCTCTTCCCCATGGAGATTATTCTGTGATCATCCGCCACTGTTGTCTTCCTTGGGCACCGAGGTCTTTTTGCATTGATTAGTTTACCAGTGCTTTCTTTCTTTCTAAGGATGTACCAAACTTTAGTTATTGCCACTCCTAATATTGTAGCAATTTCTCGGATGGGTTTTTTCTGTTTTTGCAGCTTAAGGATGGCTTGTTTCACCTGCATGGAGAGGTCCTTTGACCGCATGTTTACTTCACAGCAAAACCTTCCAAATGCAAGCACCACACCTCAAATCAACTCCAGGCCTTTTATCTGCTTAATTGCGAATGACATAACGAAGGGATTGCCCACACCTGTCCATGAAATAGCCTTGGAGTCAATTGTCCAATTACTTTTGGTCCCATTAAAAACAGGGTGGCACATGTTAAGGAGCTGAAACTCCTAAACCCTTCATCAAATTTTAATATGGATACCCTCAAATGAAAGCTGAAAGTCTGAACTTCAACTGCATCTGAATTGCTTTGCTTAAAATTCATTATGGTAATGTCTATAACCAAAATTAGAAAAATGTTGTCTCTGTCCAAATATATATGGACTTAACTGTATGTAGTTATGACTTTTCCATGTGTTTGTTGTGTCTTCTATCACCTTGTGTACACCTTTTAAGGTGTTTTCTATGTGTTTTCTATGTGTTTGCCTGCCATTGGTTTCAATGGGGTTCGACGGTGTTCGACGAACATTCGTCGAACACGCCCCAATTTGACGAACCGAACTCGAACACTAGGGGGGTGGCTCAACACTAGTGAAGAGGTTGGAGTGTGATTGAGTGTGTGGACCGGTGTCTTTTATACAGGCAACGAGGTCAAATAGATGCAAATAATACAGGTAATGAGTGCAGAGTAGGAGGGCTTCTTAACCCCTTTCAGACCTTTTACTGACGTACTATCCCGTCGAGGTGACCTGGGCCTATCTGACCCTCGACAGGATAGTACATCATAGCGATCGGCCGCGCTCACGGGGGGAGAGCGGCCGATTGCGGCCAGGTGTTAGTTGCCTATCGCAGCTGACATCCGGCACTATGTGCCAGGAGCAGTCACGGACCGCCCCGACACATTAACCCCCGGCACACCGTGATTAAACATGATCGCGGTGTGCCAGCAGTACAGGGAAGCATCGCGCAGGGAGGGAGCTCCCTGCGGGCTTCCCTGTGACCCCCGCAGCAAAGCGATGTGATCGCTTTGCTGCAAGGGTCTCTTACCTCTCCTCCCTGCAGCAGGCCCGGATCCAAGATGGCCACGGCATCTGGGTCCTGCCGGGAGGGAGGTGGCTTACCAAGTGCCTGCTCAGAGCAGGTGCTTGGTAAGCCTGCAGTGCTGTAAGTCAGATTGCTGATCTGACAGAGTGCTGTGCAAACTGTCAGATCAGCGATCTGTGATATCCCCCCCTGGGACAAAGAAAAAAGAAAAAAATTCCACATGTGTAAAAAAACAAACAAACAAAAAAATTCCTAAATAAAGAAAAAAATATATATTATTCCCATAAATACATTTATTTATCTAAATAATAAAAAAAAAACAATAAAAGTACACATATTTAGTATTGCCGCGTCCGTAACGACCCAACCTATAAAGCTGTCCCACTAGTTAACCCCTTCAGTAAACCGTAAGAAAAAAAAAACCGAGGCAAAAAACAACGCTTTATTATCATACCGCCAAACAAAAAGTGAAATAACACGCGATCAAAAAGACAGATATAAATAACCATGGTACCGCTGAAAACATCATCTTGTCCCGCAAAAAAGGAGCCACCATACAGCATCATCAGCAAAAAAATTATAGTCCTCAGAATAAAGCGATGTAAAAATAATTATTTTTTCTATAAAATAGTTTTATCGTATAAAAGTGCCAATACATAAAAAAATGATATAAATGAGGTATCGCTGTAAACGTACTGACCCGAAGAATAAAACTGCTTTATCAATTTTACCAAACGCGGAACGGTATAAACGCCTCCCCCAAAAGAAATTCATGAATAGCTGGTTTTTGGTCATTCTGCCTCACAAAAATCAGAATAAAAAGCGATCAAAAAATGACACGTGCCCAAAAATGTGACCAATAAAAACGTCAACTCGTCCCGCAAAAAACAAGACCTCACATGACTCTGTGGACTCAAATATGGAAAAATTATAGCTCTCAAAATGTGGTAACGCAAAAAATATTTTTGCAATAAAAAGCGTCTTTCAGTGTGTGACGGCTGCCAATCATAAAAATCCGCTAAAAACCCACTATAAAAGTAAATCAACCCCCCCTTCATCACCCCCTTAGTTAGGGAAAAATTAAAAAATTTAAAAATGTATTTATTTCCATTTTCCCATTAGGGTTAGGGCTAGGGTTAGGGTCAGGGCTAGGGTTAGGGCTAGGGTTAGGGTTAGGGCTAGGGTTAGGGCTAGGGTTAGGGTTCGGGTTAGGGCTAGGGTTAGGGTTAGGGCTAGGGTTAGGGCTAGGGTTGGGGCTAGGGTTAAGGCTACAGTTAGGGTTGGGGCCAAAGTTAGGGTTAGGGTTTGGATTACATTTACGGTTGGGAATAGGGTTGGGATTAGGGTTAGGGGTGTGTCTGGGTTAGAGGTGTGGTTAGGGTTACCGTTGTGATTAGGGTATTTATTTCCATTTTCCCACTAGGGTTAGGGTTAGGGCTAGGGTTAGGGCTAGGGTTAGGGTTAGGGCTAGGGTTGGGGCTAAGGTTCGGGCTAGGGTTAGGGTTGGGGCTAGGGTTAAGGCTACAGTTAGGGTTGGGGCTAAAGTTAGGGTTAGGGTTGGGGCTAAAGTTTGGGTTAGGGTTTGGATTACATTTACGGTTGGGAATAGGGTTGGGATTAGGGTTAGGGGTGTGTCTGGGTGTGGTTAGAGTTACCCTTGGGATTAGGGTTAGGGGTGTGTTTGGATTAGGGTTTCAGTTATAATTGGGAGGTTTCCACTGTTTAGGCACATCAGGGGCTCTCCAAACGCGTCATGGCATCCGATCTCATTTCCAGCCAATTCTGCGTTGAAAAAGTAAAACAGTGCTCCTTCCCTTCCGAGCTCTCCCGTGTGCCCCAACAGGGGTTTACCCCAACATATGGGGTATCAGCGTACTCAGGACAAATTGGATAACAACTTTTGGGGTCCAATTTCTCCTGTTACCCTTGGAAAAATACAAAACTGGGGGCTAAAAAATAATTTTTTTTGGAAAAAAAAGATTTTCTATTTTCACGGCTCTGCGTTATAAACTGTAGTAAAATACTTGGGGGCTCAAAGTTCTCACAACACATCTAGATAAGTTCCTTGAGGGGTCTAGTTTCCAATATGGGGTCACTTGTTTGGGGTTTCTACTGTTTAGGTAAAATAGGGGCTCTGCAAACGCAATGTGACGCTTGCAGACCAATCCATCTAAGTCTGCATTCCAAATGATGCTCCTTCACTTCCGAGCTCTGCCATGTGCTCAAACGGTGGTTTCCCTCCACATATCGGGTATCAGCGTACTCAGTACAAATTGGACAACAACATTTTAGGGTCGAATTTCTCCTGTTACCCTTGGAAAAATACAAAACTGCGGGCTAAAAAATAATTTTGGGGGGTATTTTTTATTTTTTTATTTTCACGGCTCTGCGTTATATACTGTAGTGAAACACTTGGGGGTTAAAAGTTCTCACAACACATCTAGATAAGTTCCTTGGGGGGTCTAGTTTCCAATATGGGGTCACTTGTGGGGGGTTTCTACTGTTTAGGTATAATAGGGCTCTGCAAACGCAATGTGATGCCTGCAGACCAATCCATCTAAGTCTGCATTCCAAATGATGCTCTTTTCCTTCCGAGCTCTGCCATGCGCTCAAACGGTGGTTCCCCCCCACATATCGGGTATCAGCGTACTCAGGACAAATTGGACAACAACATTTAGGGTCCAATTTCTCCTGTTACCCTTGGAAAAATACAAAACTGGGAGCTAAAAAATAATTTTTGTGGAAAAAAAAAATATTTTTTATTTGCACGGCTCTGCGTTATAAACTGTAGTGAAACACTTGTGGGTTCAAAGCTCTCACAACACATCTAGATGAGTTCCTTAGGGGGTCTACTTTCCAAAATTGTGTCACTTGTGGGGGGTTTCTACTGTTTAGGCACATTAGGGGCTCTGCAAACGCAATGTGATGCCTGCAGACAATTCCATTTAAGTCTGAATTCCAAATGGCGCTCCTTCCCTTCCAAGCCCTCCCATGCGCCCAAACGGGGGTCACCCCCCACATATGGGGTATCAGCGTACTCAGGACAAATTGGACAACAATTTCTCCTGTTACCCTCGGGAAAATACAAAACTGGGGGCTAAAAAATAATTTTTGTGGGAAAAAAATGTTGTTTTATTTTTACGGCTCTGCGTTATAAACTTCTGTGAAGCCCTTGGTGGGTCAAAGTGCTCACCACACATCCAGATAAGTTCCTTAGGGGGTCTACTTTCCAAAATGGTGTCACTTGTAGGGGGTTTCAATGTTTAGGCACATCAGTGCCTCTCCAAATGCAACATGGCGTCCCATCTCAATTCCTGTCAATTTTGCATTGAAAAGTCAAATTGCCCTCCTTCCCTTCCGAGCTCTCCCATGCGCCCAAATAGTGGTTTACCCCCACATAGTGGGTAGCGGCGTACTCAAGACAAATTGTACAACAACTTTTGGGATCCATTTTCTCCTGTTACCCTTGGTAAAATAAAACAAATTGGAGCTGAAGTAAATTTTTGTGAAAAAAAGTTAAATGTTCATTTTTATTTAAACATTACAAAAATTCCTGTGAAACACCTGAAGGGTTAATAAACTTCATGAATGTGGTTTTGAGCACCTTGAGGGGTGCAGTTTTTAGAATGGTGTCACACTTGGGTATTTTATATCATATAGACCCCTCAAAATGACTTCAAATGAGATGTGGTCCCTAAAAAAATATGGTGTTGTAAAAATGAGAAATTGCTGGTCAACTTTTAACCCTTATAACTCCCTAACAAAAAAAAAAATTTGGTTCCAAAATTGTGCTGATGTAAAGTAGACATGTGGGAAATGTTACTTATTAAGTATTTTGTGTGATTTAATTGCATAAAAATTCAAAGTTGGAAAATTGCAAAATTTTCTAAATTTTCGCCAAATTTCCTTTTTTTCACAAATAAACGCAGGTAATATCAAAGAAATTTTATGACTATCATGAAGTACAATATGTCACGAGAAATCTTTGTCAGAATCACTGGGATCTGTTGAAGCGTTCCAGAGTTATAACCTCATAAAGGGACAGTGGTTAGAATTGTAAAAATCGGCCTGGTCATTGACGTGCAAACCACCCTTTGGGGTAAATGGGTTAAAGAAAAAATAAAAGGTCTGTGAGAGCCAGAAAACTTGCTAGTTGGTAGGTGATCAAATACTTATTTCATGCAATAAAATGCAATTTAACTATTTAAAAATTATACAATGTGATTTTCTAGTTTTTATTTTTAGATTCTGACTATCACAGCTGCAGTGTACCTACGATTAAAATTACAGACCTCTCCATTCTTTGTAAGTGGGAAAGCTTGCAAAATCGTCCGTGTATCAAATACTTATTTTATATGTGGTGATATACAATACAACACATTTAGTAATAGAGCACTGCTTGTTCTGTATCATAAGTGACATATACTGTTTATAAATAATAATAATATTTATTTTTATATAGCGCTAACATAATCCGCAGCCCGATGGGGCTCACAATCTTAATTCCCTATCAGTATGTCTTTGGAATGTGGGAGGAAACTGGAGTACCCGGAGGAAACCCACGCAAACACGGGGAGAACATGTTTATATACATTATATACAGTATATCATATCTAGTAATACAGGACAGCACTGCATGTGTTATATTGTATTTGTCATATATTGACTGTATAAATTAATACATTTCTAACATTAGAGCTTTGTATTTTCTTGTGTTATTTTGTGTGGACATACAGTTGTTTTAAGAAGTCTACACTGTTTAAATGTCACCTTTATGTCATATGAAAAAAATATACTAAGAAGAATAATTTCTGAACTTCTTCCATCTTTAATGTCACCCATAATCTGTACAAGCCTTCTAGAAACAAACTAAAATCATTTTGAGGGGGGATAAAAATAAATAAAATAATGTGGTTGCATGATTGCATAGGTGTGATTACTCTCTTATAATGGTGATGTAGATGTGTTCAGAATTAGATAAATCACATTGAAATTGGTGTTTGAAAATAGCCAGTACACAGTTACCATAATTTAAATGGAACCTTTCACCCGAAAAAACCTGCATATATAGGATTATTCTGCAGGTTAACATTGTTATTAACCTGCCCTGCGCCTGCGCTCAGCCGAATGCTACAAGGAGAAAATTAACCTTATTCTCCCCGGCAGAGTTCGAGTTTCAGGGGGCGGTACTGGCAGGGGTTCAGTCACCACTCTGAAAATACAGAATGGCACCTGTAACCGCGCCCCTGACACTGACAGCCCCAATGCAGCGGTAGTGTCAGGGCCGGGGTGCGGTTACAGCCCCACTCTGTATTTTCAGTGGTGACTGAAACAATGCAGGTGCTGCCCCCCCGTGACTGAAACCATAACACTGCCCAGGGGAATAAAGTTAATTTCTCTGCACAATGTTCGGCTAAATGTGGGCACTGGGCAGGTTAATAACTCTGGTATCCTGCAGGTCATCCCAATATCTGCAGGTTAATAGCGTTTTTTTCTCATGACACATTCCCTTTAAACTGATTTTTATTAACCCCATTTGAAGTATAGCTTCTTTTAATAGGATTTTTTTACATTTTCCCACTTGCCATTTACAGCAAAAGCCATGGTCCATAAAGAGCTTACAACACAGGAAAGAGTTGTCATTGTTGAAAGTTATCAATCCAGATAAGGTTACAAAAAACATGCAAGGTGTTTTATATATATATATATATATATATATATATACACCATGTAACACTGTGAAGGTGGTAATCAAGAAAAATCTTAAATATGGCATAACAGTAGAATGGAATGTATCAAAAATTGATGAAAAGGCAAGAAGAAAATTGGTTTAGGAGGCTGCTGCAACATAAGCGCTCCAGAGATTTCTGGCAAGTACTGATTGTGTATTGCATGTGACAACAATCTTCTGTATTCTTCACATGTCTGGCCTGTGGGTTAGTGCAATGCCCGCTAGGGCCGTGGGATACTTGGAACCAGGTCGGGCAATTCTTAAAGCGGTGGTCACGGCAGCAGAGATCCGGTCTGTGGCCCTGGGTGCGCAATTAAAGTGATGAGGGAATGTTTGTAAGGGATTTCACATGACACCACCTGTAGTGTTTGGCAATAGGTAGCCGATGCTGCTTAACAGGACCGCTGGGACTGATGGTGTCACAGCTGAGATGGTTCTGCTCCCCACATATGGAGCAAGGCCCCAGGGCTACGAGTACAGTCTATCAGGGATCGTGGGGTGCAGGACTGAGAGTGTGGAAAAAGGACTTGAGGACACAAAGACTGTAGTTTCTCTTATCTTTAATGGCGGATGCAGTCCGGGGCACTAGTGATGGGTGGTCATGGAGATCCGGGCAGCCTGGAAGCATTTCAGGTCCACCTAGCCAGGTGGCTTTGGAGGCCTTCCCTCTGCACTGCTCCCTAGGTCCTTGGTGCCTTAAGCTCCTCACAAGTCCCTGTTACAGTCTGTCCATGAAATGGAACCTTTCCCCACATGGCAGGCAGCTTGAGCCTGTTCCAGGTGTCACTCCCTCATGGTGACTCCGGGCTCTCGTATGCTGCTGTGCCTCAGGGTGTCAGCTGGGGCCAGGAGACCTGCAGCTCTAATCCCCCAGGTTCTCCTTACTTGCCTCTTCCTCCTTCACTGTCTGCTCCCCAGACTCACACTGACTCTGACTAGACTATATTCCCCCTAGTAAAAGTCCGTACTCCCGGACTGAGGAAACATAAACATAATAAAAAATTTAACAATTATAACAGTTTACAGGATTTAAAAAAAAAAATTACAAAAGCCAAAGTTCAAAATTAGTCCTGAGCTCAGTTTGTAACTATGTTCAATTAAGGTCCTGACCACACATAGTCCTGTGGCCCAATTATCCTTCAACAGGTAAAATAGAGTGCTTCAAAAGTTCTTACAGAGTCTCTGTAGGCTCATACCCTTGGTGGTTGCAATCACATACATTTCAACTTATTTACATTATTAATATATTGACATTTTAGTCCCTATATCAGGCTGGGATCTGACCTCTGGTACTACGGGTGGATCTACGCAGTACAGGTATTGATAGTGACCTGACCGGATTCACTGTGCTTGCTACCACTGTCTTTTGGCTACGCTACGGGTGACTCTATGTAGTACAGGTATACCTGATTTTCTAGGACTACTCCTGCTCACTGTGGGCATGACAGATTCACGGCAGGAGGTGGATTCTCTTGCTCCGCTGCTGGTGTGGCATCTGCTGCTTGAGCCCCTTGGTATTCAGGTTGGTCATGGGTCACGTCTCTTTCTGGTACTACTAGCTGGGGAAAGGTCAAAACGGGCACGACCATGGCCTGGTTCACTCTTGTCCAATTTGGAGGGAACTCACCGAGTACTGTGCTAATCTTTTCCTCAACTTCTTCTGTTGGCTGAGGAATGTCTTGGTCTTCAATCATCTCCTTCATTTAGTCAGGGTTTGATTTAAGGTGATCTCTCAACAGTGCCGCTGAGGTTTCTCCTCCATCTTTACTGATGAGACACAGCTCGGTGTTATCAAAGTCTAAAGGTAAAACGGTGTATGGCTCAACATCCCACTGATCATCTAATTTGTGAACTTGTCTCTTCCTTTTGAGTACCTGTTCTCCAGGTGACAAGGGAACTGCAGGGGCGTGCTGATTATAATTTCTCTCCTGCCTCCGTCTTGCCTGGGACAAACTCTTCTCCACACATTTGCGGTATTGCTGCTGCCGCTCTTTATCCCAGTCTGCATCTGGTGAGGTCGTTTCAGGTATTAGAACTCCCATGTCTAAGGTAGCTTGCCAGATCTTGATCTCATCAGTTAGGCCGGAGTTCATTTGGTGGAGTTTACCGGGATATGATTGTATAGATCTTATTTATTACACTTTACTTATAGTGCACAGTTCTCTATCTGTATCTATTTGTAAAATAAATATTTATTTATCAACTTATATTTATGCGCCGCAAAAATATATATAACTTATGCAAAGCCATTTTATTCATAGTTCTTTGCTGAATTTACATATGAAGTGACCAATTAGTATAATTGGACGGTACGATAAATATATACATATATACATAACTATATTTTTATCTTACTTATTTAATTCATTAATAATATATAATTAAATTGTTTCTGATCCACTTTGGTCTTTTAATGTATGCATTAATCTTTCATGCCCCTATATGGTACTTGGCACCTTTTTGCCACCTGGTGGCTTTCCCCTTTGTGTTTACTAATGTTGTAATTATCTTGTTAATAATAAATTCTATATCTTTATAAATACTGGGTGTGTTTCACCTTTGTAGGTGAACAGTTCTACTCGGAGTCAACTTCACATGATCCAAGGCTACCAGTTTAAGCGGCTGTTTGGTGACTATTGGCTGTAATAGGGCTCCCTGTCTGTTACGGTCTTTCCTACGCAAGTTGCATGGGCCACACTCTTGGCACCACCTCTCAATGGCTTTCCTCATGCCAATCCAGTTGAGTATCTCACAAAGGGGACCTCCAGCTTCTTCCACCCGAAGTGTCCTGCTCCACCGTGGTATGCCTCTAAGACCACTTCAGGACTACCACTTGCTAGACCAGTTCGTGTGTGTGCAAGTTGATTTTCCTCCGACACAGCTTTCCCTCATAGATGAACAGCTTGCTCTTCTCCTTCCACAACTGTTGAGTCTCTTGTTGAGCATCTGGACCAGGGTGCGAATCAGCTTGTGTCAGCAATTCCTTCACCAGGCGGACTGCCGGGTTGCTATCCTGCATCTCTGCCCATCCATGGTGGGGAAACAAAATAAGCGTTGCCTCTTGCATGACATAGCGCTTGTTCCTCACACAATGTGAGCACTGGGCCGCCTCAGGGCGGTGGAAGGCTGGTAACTCAATTTCTTCTAGAGTAAAAGAAGTAAAACACACTGGCGCTCACCTCAATGTGGGCACGTGCCCGATGCAAGCAATATATACCACTAGCTGCTGGAATCACTATCAGGATCTGTGCCTATCCTGGAAATAAGTAATGCTGTACCACAAGAAAATGTGTTGCCGCGCTTAGGGGTTCAGAATTGGGTGGTGCTGGAGGGCGTATAGCCGGCACCTGAGCCCCGCAAGTATGGAAGCAATGACATGAAATAGATGTTGATAACAGTAATAGTAATAAATACCCCTTAATGAAGTGACTACAATGTACGCATAAAACTGCACTGCAGGACGGTGCTTACCCTACTGGTGATGCACGTGTAGTCTTGGTGTCACGACTCACGATGCCTCTGGGAGGTGTGTCCAGTCGGCATGGGTATGCGAAGGGGGAAAAGAAAAAATCCGGAGTCCGCTACTTGCTGCTGCGGAGTGTGCAGGGGAGAGAGAGCGGGGAGGCATATGGCAGCTGACGCGACACCTAGGGAGCCCTGGCCAGAGGCATCCCTGGCTACCGCTGAAAGGAGATGGCTGCCGATGCTTGCTCGTGCGTGCCTGAACTGTGATGTCACAAAAGGTACGGAGCGGTGTTGGAGCCAAAAAGGAATGACCTAACCAACGCGTTTCGAAGGCAGACGGCCTTCTTCATCAGGGTTAATGCTTGTCATACCATCTCCTCCCTTTATATGTTTTGACAGTGCCACTAGCCCGTCCATTTCCTGCCTCTACATCTGAATGGTTTTGGTATGCCATGCCACAAGGGCTCTATATTACCACAGCTACCCTTACAATACGGACTCAGCCCTTGTACTTATCTTTTCAGGAACAGTATTAGATTTCACATATCCTATTAACCCTCTGCTGTCCCATAGTGTATCTGAATGTGTATTTAAAATTAAATTCTTTATTAAAAATCATAAATTAAAACCTGTGTGTTTATCCCTATATACCCCTCATATTGAGTAGACTCTTATGCTCATAAGCCCCCTAGTGTTTTAAATCCGTAAGTGAATCTGCTTGCACATATATAAAACCCCAAATGGAACCCTATTTATGTCTGGAGCCATAAGGCTGCCATGATACTGCAAATGCCCTTGTAGAGAGTAAAGTTTTTTTTAATGAATATATAAATAAGAACTATATGTATACTAAAATGAGCTAAAGGATAAATGCTTGAATATTTAAAATATTCTGAGTCAGTGGAGGTACCTACAATAGGGGCGTAAACCTACCCTTGTACCTCATAGTAAAACTTCCCGTTCAGAGAACGTAGACTACATCTACGTCTGATCTAAAATTTAAGTTAAAAACTAACCCCCCCACATGCAAGGAGTTTACTGAAATATACATGTAAAACCTCATCTGTGGGAGTGGGGGGGAAGGAGGGGGAAGAGGAAGAGAGAGGAAAGAGAAAGACAAGGGGAGAGGATATGTGCGTTATATATAAATGAATAAATAGAATACGGGAATTTGATGGGGATGAGTTTTAAGTAATATGCGGGTGCACACAGCCCCATTGATATTAAAGAGGAAAAGATTCTAGCTCCCAATGGTTTGTGCCATAATCCTCCTCTCCAAAACATATCCAATTAAAAATGTGTTCAGTTAAAAATACCTGTGAGGGTGATACCCATCCCCCACTTATAGGGCATAAAGTTCTCACTCCTGATTAAGGCCTTTTGGAGGTAGGCTATCCAACAAAAATATCCACTGTGACTCAATTCTGGACATCTGTTTAAGGAAGTCCCCTCTCCTTGGATTTGGTTGGACTTTCTGAATACCGCAGAAGTGTATGTCCTTTATCTTTCTTCCATGTTTCTCCACAAAGTGTCGTGACAAGGGGTGTCCCATCTATCCCTTTTGGATGTTGGTTAAATGCTCTTTAATATGTATCCTAAGTTCCCTCTTGGTCCGGCCCACATATAATTTCTTACACGGGCATACAATGATGTAGATAACCCCCATGGAAAAACAGGAAATATTATTTTTAATACTGAATGTCTTCATATTGCTGGAATCCCAGAATTCTACCTGGCAGGTTTTCTTGAAAGTTGTATTAATACAGCCGAAACACCTGCCACATGGTGTGAACCCCATGTTTGAATTTGAGGGAATTCTGATGTTATATGCAGCTTTGGTAAGGGCCAGTTTTTTTGTTGGGGCAAGAAGATTGCCCAAGGTTTGGGCCTTCCTAAAGACAAACTTGGGGTGAGGTGGTAAAACCTCCCCTACTACCCTATCTCTCAACAGGATAGACCAATGTTTCCATATAATGCCTTGAAATTGCCTATAACCTGCATGAAACTGTGTTATAATCGGTAGGGTTTTTATTTGTTCTGGGATATTAGTGGTCTCCACCACTTTGGATTTATACCCATATATCAGTGAGTCTATAGATATGCCCCTCACTTCATTTCTAGCTACCTCTAGTGCAGTTGGGGAATATCCTTTTTCTAAAAATTGTTGTGTCAGATATTCTGACTCGTTCTCATAATCCCTTATGTTCGTACAATTTCGTCGGACTCTGATGAACTGGCCCTTGGTGAGCCAGACAGGTAAATGGCAGCTAGTTAAATGGATATAGCTGTTCGCATCTACTTCTTTCCGATAACAATTAGTGTGTAGTTGGCCTTCTTAATATACACATTAAGGTCTAGAAAGTTGATATTGTCTGAGCTTATGGTAGGCGTAAATTCAAGGCCAAAGTCATTGTTTTTTAGATTAGACAAAAACACCTCCAAAGCACTCCATGAACCATTCCAAATAATCATCACGTCATCAATGAACCTTCGCCATAATACCAAACATTCATGTAGATGTCCATCTTTATATATATATGGGATTCTTCCCACTTGGCCACATATATGTTAGCGAAACTGGGCGCGAACCGCGTACCCATCGCGGTTCCCCATGTCTGCAGGAAGAACTTATCCTCATACATAAAACAGTTGTGTTTTGTGATGAAAGTGATCCCATCTTGGATAAACTGGACCTGATCATCTTGATATACCCCCAATTTCTGGAGGAAGATACCAGCCGCTTGACATCCTTTTTCCTGGTTAATCACAGTGTACAGCGACTTGATGTCCAAGGGATATATGGGACACCCCTTGTCACGACATTTTGTGGAGAAACATGGAAGAAAGATAAAGGACATACACTTCTGCGGTATTCAGAAAGTCCAACCAAATCCAAGGAGAGGGGACTTCATTAAACAGATGTCCAGAATTGAGTCACAGTGGATATTTTTGTTGGATAGCCTATCTCCAAAAGGCCTTAATCAGGAGTTAGAACTTTATGCCTTATAAGTGGGGGATAGGTATCACCCTCACAGGTATTTTTAACTGAATACATTTTTAATTGGATATGTTTTGGAGAGGAGTATTATGGCACAAACCATTGGGAGCTAGAATCTTTTTCTCTTTAATATCAATGGGGCTGTGTGCATCCGCATATTACTTAAAACTCATCCCCATCGAATTCCCGTATTCTATTTATTCATTTATATATAACGCACATATCCTCTCCCCTTGTCTTTCTCTTTCCTTTCTTTTCCTCGACACTAGGGGGCTTATGAGTATAAGAGTCCACTCAATATGAGGGGTATATAGGGATAAACACACAGGTTTTAATTTATGATTTTTAATAAAGAATTTAATTTTAAATACACATTCAGATACACTATGGGACAGCAGAGGGTTAATAGGATATGTGAAATCTAATGCTGCTCTTGAAAAGATAAGTACAAGGGCTGAGTCCGTAGTGTAAGGGTAGCTGCGGTAATATAGAGCCCTTGTGGCATACCAAAACCATTCAGGTGTAGAGGCAGGATATGGGCAGGCTAGTGGCACTGTCAAAACATATAAAGGGAGGAGATGGTATGACAAGCATTAACCCTGATGAAGAAGGCCGTCTGCCTTCAAAACGCGTTGGTTAGGTCATTCGTTTTTGGCTCCAACGCCGCTCCATACCTTTTGTGACGTCACAGTTCAGGCACGCGCGAGCAGGCGCCGGCAGCCATCTCCTTTCAGTGGTAACCAGGGACGCCTCCGACCGGGGCTCCCTAGGTGTCGCATCAGCTGCCATATACCTCCCAGCTCTCTCTCCCCTGCACACTCCGCAGCAGCAAGTGGCGGGCTCCGGATTTTTTCTTTTCCCCTTCGCATACCCACGCCGACTGGACACACCTCCCAGAGGCATCGTGAGTCGTGACACCAAGACTTCACGTGCATCACCAGCAGGGTAAGCACCGTCCTGCAGTGCAGTTTTATGCGTACATTGTAGTCACTTCATTAAGGGGTATTTATTATTATTACTGTTATCAACATCTATTTCATGTCATTGCTTCCATACTTGCGGGGCTCAGGTGCCGGCTATACGCCCTCCAGCACCACCCAATACTGAACCCCTAAGCACGGCATCACATTTTCTTGTGGTATAGCATCAATTTCTTCTAGCTCTTCCGGGTCTTCTTCCTCGTCTGGTAAATTGGGCATCCTGGGCAGCTCATCAGCATTAGCGTTCTTATGCCCTGCTTGGTACTTGATGGCAAACTCCATCGGTGTTCCAATGCACCTAGCCTTGCAGTTTCCAAGTGAGTCAGCAGATTATTGTCCGTGAAGACGGTAAACTTCGCTGAAGCCAGGTAGTGTTTGAATAGCTCTGTCACAGCCCAGACAATGGCGAGAAACTCCAACTTGAAGGCACTATAGTTGTCGGGGTTCCTTTCAGTAGGATGAAACTTCCTGCTAGCGTAGGCAATCACTCTCTCTGATTCACTCTTTCTGCAGTTGTGACAGCACTGCTCCCAATCCCACGTTGCTGGCGTCAGTGTAAAGTATGAATGGTTGGTCATAGTCAGGATAGGCCAGAACTTCATCACCCGTGAGAGCCAACTTCAAGCGGGTGAAGGATTCCTTTAGCCTGCTGTTCCACTCAAACTGAGGATTCTTGTTCTTAGCCTTCTTGGATTGGCCCACTAGTAGGTCTTGCAGGGGGGCAGCTATTTTGGTGAAGTCCTTGATGAATCTCCAGTAGTAGCCTACCAACCTGAAGAACTGCCGTACTTCAGGAATGGTGTTGGGTTTTGGCCAGTCCCTGATAAAGGTGACTTTGTCAGGGTCTGGTGCCACATCTTTGCCGCTTCCCACATTACCTAGGTACTGCACCTTGGGCTTCAACAGGTGACACTTGTACGGCCTCACTCTGGGATTCTGGGAGGCTTCTTATAGCCTCATTGTGGGGTCATTCTTTGTCGCTTATACTCTGACCCTTGGCCGAGTGTGTGTGACCCTGTTGTGCCTGTGCTTTGTTCCTGTGCTTCGTGCCTGCGCTACTTTGTTTGTCTGGTTCTGATCAGGTTCTGTCCCCATTAAGAGTTCTGCCTGTCCCTCCTGTACTGCGCTGCTATCTCCATGTATTACTCCTTGCCTACGTTCTGACTATTCTCTGATCACCCCTCATGTACCGTGTCGCCCTCTCCGTGTATGACCCCATTTGTCCGACTTGAGTTCCCCTATCCTCTACTCCAGGGTCCCTGTAGTATCCTGCACTCATCTCCAGCAGCAGGATGCTAAGCCCCGCCCCCTGTGGTCACATGATCGCAGGTCCTTCTGTTTTCTGCTATCCTCAGCACGCTGCTCAGGTCCCATCTGCCTGAGCTTTCCCTGTGGCATCTGACCCCGGGCTCTCCCGCAGTGTGGGTTAGTCACCCTGCTCAGTTGTGGCATTTTGCCAGTGCTGTCAGGATCCTGATAGGAACCCCTTGAGCCGCCACCCCTACCGCCTCCCCCAATAATGGTTAATGGGAACCTAGAATTTCAAATTTCAGGGATTGTAATTTCTCGCCTCCAATGTTGTTTCCTACAATACTTGGTGCACTGGAGGGATTATGGTCCAGAGGAAAGGATGTGGGTTTCTGCATCAGAGGTGAACACCCCCAGGTTGATTAGTTCGCTCCACACCTCTTATCCTGAGAAACCTGGTCCTGAGTGTCGGGACACCACTCGTAGAAGGGGGGTACTGTCATGGGTGTGTCAGAGGCTGCAGACCGTCACTCTGCATCTGACTGCAGAAGGTTTTCTAACTCTAGAACCCAGTTGCAACGTTCCCCCGGTTCTAGTTGACACACCTGGACCGGAGTGTTTATAACTTCCAGCTTGCTGCTGGAAGTTGCGGTTGATATTTCTATTTCCTGTTCCCTGTTGCGGCCTGGAGCTATAGAAGTCAGCTATCTTCCTCTCTGGTGTTTGGAGGACGTCCGTGTTTCTCTCTGAGTCCAATCAAGCTAAGTGTTCCCCTTTGTTTGTGTAACCCATCTGTCTTTAGTGGTAGTGGGGATTGAATAACACTCTTCCTCTTCTTCCTCGTGCAGGGCTTATTGCCTGGGACAGGCAAGGATTAGGTATCCTGCTTGGTGATAGGTGCGGAACCTACATAGAGATGATAGGGCAGACAGGGTGACGTTAGATCTGTCTAGGGGTCTCCACTTCCACCCCTTCCCTGGTGTTTGGTTCCCTTTCCCTTGTTCATTCATGTTGCACTTGCATGTTGCCTTTCCTACATGCTGTGTACCACTATTACAGAGAATGAATATTCACTGCTCCCCACAACATTTTAGTGGTAAAAATGTCATTGTTTTCTCTTCACCACCCAATGGTATAAAATTCTGTGAGGCACATGTGGTGTTAACATGCTCACTGCACCACTAGATGAATTTATTGAGGGGTGTGGTTTATAAGGTGGGATCATTTTTGAAGGGGGGTCTGCTTTTCTGTCATGTCAGGGGCTCTGCCAATGTGACAGGCCACACTCAAACTATTCCAGCAACATTTGCACTCCAATTTGGTGATCATTCCCTTTTCAACTTTGCACTGCGCCTCAAAAGTAGTTTTCAACGACATATGGTGAATTGGCATACTCATGAGAAATTGCATAACAAATTGTACTGTTTACTACTATCCCTTTTGAAAATTACAAACTTGAGATGAAAGCAGCATTTTTAGTGAAAAAAATTGTAACTTTTCATTTACTCATCCCAATGTTATACAATTCGAATAATTGTCTGAGGGTTAAAAATGCTCACTACTACTACTAGATGAATTTTGAGAGAGGGGTAGTTTCTAAAATGGGGTCACTTGTGGGGGTTTCTACTGTTTTGGCATTCCAGAGACTTCTCAAAAGTGATATGGCGCTGCAATCTATTCCAGTCAAAATTGGGTCCCTTCCCCTCTGAGCCGTGCGCCCAAACAGTAGTTCTCCACCCCATATGGGGAATCGGCATACTCAGGAGACATTGCACAACAAATTGTATGGTCCATTTTCATCTGTTACCCTTATGAAAATGAAACATTTGGGTCTGAAGCAACATTTTTGTAGAAAAATTTTTATTTTTTATTTTCACATTCAATGTTTTAAAATTCTGTGAAGCTGTGGGTTCAGTGTGCTCACCACACTTTTAGATCAATTCCTTGATTGGAGTACACAGACACCGCGTCTGAGACTCACATGCTCCAGCATCACAAGCAAAAGATCCACTTCACAATCCCTAAATCTACCAAAAATACAGACCTACCAAGAACTATCCTTACGGATATCCTCAAATATACTATTGAATATAGTACATCACTGATGAAGGTCAAACGTGACCGAAACATTTGGAAAAACGTACTACAATAAATCATCACTATTTCGAAGTTGAGTGCAAGGTTTAATTTTCACCATTGTATGGTTTGGGTACCTACCTTAGCACCATCCATAGTAGTGCACGGTGTTTATTTATATAGAATCTCCGATGTAACTGCTGATGCCTTGCAGTGCAGAGAAGCTCACAGGAAGTGAAGAGACAGATGTTTTAAACATGATTGTTGTGATCAGAACATTTGTAGATGAAAGTTTTGTGGATGTTATTGGATTACTGGATTTGACTAAGACTCTGAATGTGTCTGATGCTGTGATGGTGACAAAGATGGTGGCTGTGAAGATGACAGATGTTGGCGCCAAAAAGGGGAATGACTTCACCCTTCGTGGCCGTGCTGGAGCCTAACTGGCGCCAAAACCTGTCGGGTTGAACCCCCAGGTTCACCCCTGGTGGGAGCAGGTGAAGAGGAAGAGACCTCGCCCATCTCTACCTAATAACAGCAAATGGGTGGAGTGGTCGGAAGTGACTCCACACTTGGAATGGGTGGAGTCCATAAGTAAACGCCGAGTGCAACACCATTGTGTAACCCGGAACTGGGCACGATGGAGAGCTCGTGCACCCGACATTGCAGGGGCGTAAGACGGGTGGAGTGGAGGTGGTGGCGAGCGGAGGAGAAGACCCAGGCCGGATGGCAAGAAGGAGTGGTGGACGAGTTTTAGGCTTACCAGTTGCCGATGACGACAGTGAAGCAGGTTCAGCGGCTGCCAGAGAAATCCGTGAAGAAAGAGGAACCGCCATGTCAGCCGGCACAAGGAACCCATCCACAGCCGGGTTCAGAGCTATTACGGCGGGAGCTGGAACCATCTCGCCTGGGAATGGAGGCCGGAAAGCCGAAAGTAGCATCCACCCCAGAGGAACAGGAGGATGAGCTGGAACTTGAATTTCCAACCTCGGAGTGCACCATAGGAGCTGCGGAAGGATACATCGGTCCCAAGATGGGAGCAGTGTGCGGTAGGGAGCAGAGAAGGGTGAGTGAACCTTAGCCCCTGACCTTGGAGAACTAGTCCAAATCTCGGTCCCTCATTCCTGAAGCCCACGTGCAGCCCCTGTCCTCAGTAGAGCAGTCCTACCCACATCCTCAGGCCCCCGAGCCCAGACCTGCATCTGGGAATGCTTCATCCCTTGGGGCCCCAGATTTTGCCACACAATGGAGGGTCCTTTCCCCACGCCTGGACAGTCTGCCTGGATCAAGGGGATCATCAAGGGAAAGAAACAATGGAAAAAGGACATCTGGACCCAGCTGCACCAGTATGGGGCGGATGCCATGGCCGGGCATCGCTCCCATGGACAACTGATATATACAAATACTAATCAAGGCTATGGATTCATTCAGGAGACTGGGACCAATGATAAGATATATGTCAATGCCGCCTGCGTGAAATTTGTGAGACCCCTAAAAGAGGGGGATTGGGTCTCCTTCTTTAAAGAGGAGTGCTTCAGGGGCTACTTTGCGTTGGCAGTGATGCTGTGCACTGAGGACATGGTCTTGGGACTGCGTTCGCGCTCAGGACATGTGTCATTAATCCCCTATTCCTCTAACCCCGCACAAACATTTGCTGCCCCTGTTAAGTCATGGCAGTCCATGGCACCTGTGGCTGCAGGTGCGCCATCGGCCCAAGCCAGGGCATGGAGTGCCGAAAAGGACAAGGTGGCATACCGTTGAACTGCTAACAGATAATTGAAATAATAATAATAATGTTGTGCCCGTTGCACCATATGGCTGTTGGGACTGTTCTGCGTCCCCAGGGGCAAGAGGAGCCCTGATTACCACAGAAAAATGGGGAAAGGAGTGACCGCACTGCATCACGGAGGACACGGAAACTGGGATTTTTTTTATTGTATGTTTTGTTGCACCTGTTGCGCCCTTTCTGCTGGAAAACAGAAATCTACCCAGGGACTATGTGTACTGCAGCAACAGCCTATTCCTGGACAGGCAGTGCCATTTTTAAAGGAAGGGGGATGACTCCCTTTAAAAAGACCACAGTCCCTAAAAGGGGGGGTCACCAAATCGAGCATTGGTGTTACTATGGACACAATCTGAGGACTGCCCATACAGGCATTTGTTTTATCTGGAGGAGTGGACTGTTACTCCATATGGACTCGCGTTGAGCCAAAGAAATAAGCACGTTTAAAATATATTTTTTTTTCAAGTGTTACATTGGTTGGGGATGACCAATCTTTAAGGAAGGGTTATGTAGGGGACATGATGCATTGTTTTGTTCCTTTTTGCCTTTTATGTATATTTGTCTATACAACGGGATACTGCTACACTAACTTGGTGTATTATCACTCCTTAATCTGGTACTGCTACCCTATTATGTGTATTACCGTGTTTTGCTTCCTTGTCCCCATACCGTATGCTCTGATTATTGTAATGTTTTATTGCTGATATGCACTACTGAAGAAATGTCCCATGCTGTATGTATTTACTGTTGCTTCAATGTACATATTTTCTATTGTAAATATTTAGTGGGTAGGGACAGTGTAGTACCCGTTTATAGCCACTAGATGGGAGCATTTTAGTGCACACAGCTCTTAAATAGTGTATAGAGTAAATAGATGGTTAATAGTAGGAGGGGCTGCTATATGGTAAGTTGTTGTGTTAGGATAGAGTCAGAGGGCGAGGGTCGCCCGAATCATTCACATGGGCTATAGGCCCAGGACTCAACAACAGCCACAAAATGTTAAAGTAGTGGGGCCCAGTCATCCAGAGCATCAGAACAGTAAAGTTGGGGGCCAATAGCGGTTCCAGTAGGTGGCAACTCATGGCTTGGGTAGAGACCCTCAAGACTGGGGCGAAATGACTGGAGGAATCTACAGATGTAGTGAGTTTGGACAGTAGAGATGTGGTACAAGCGCAGGAAACAGCACAGAAGGACAGGTCGCTCTCCCAGTGGCTTCTGGCTCTGTGAAATAATGATCTTGTGTCTGGTGTAAAACAGACTGAGGGATGCGTATCCATAGCGGAGCAGTGCAGGGAGGATGCTGGGGAACTGCCAGGGACGGCCTGACCCGACCCCATGCTATGTGACCATGAGAGAAGTGCAGGGAAAGGAAAGGAACACTGTTTTATGAAGCCTGTTGTAAAAGCAGTGAAAACTTTGGATGTACTGTGGGAAGAACCTAGTAAAGATGTTCTTTATGAAGTTGAAATGGACTGTCTCAATTAATGTAAATCGGCCTGGAGAGAGTCCCACAGCAAAGGGAAGATCCAGAAGGAGCCGGACCTAGAGACACAGGTATGCTGACCAATGGTGATAATTTTCCTGTGAGGGGAGGCCAGGGCACAGAAAGTCAGGTGTTGTCGGCCATGACTACTGCCTTGGGCGAGACCCTTACACCCACTATAAGGAAAGAATATCATATAAAAATATATGTAATATTGAAAGTAGTTAACCCATGATTTAGGATGCAAACAGAGCTTTTTGACACTGGGCACTACATTGCAATCCAAAATCCTTTGGTAATCTTCAGATTTTGTGATGTATTGCACACAGTCAAGACACCAAGTGCCAAAGGCAGCAAAACAACCCCAAAACATCATTGAACTTTCACCATATTTGACTTTTCCATAAAGATTTTGGGCTACTCACATACATTTTGGCAAACTGCACTCTAGCTTTTTATGTCTCTGTGTACGCAGTGGGGTCCTCCTAGGTCTCCTGCCATAGCATTTCATTTTAGTAAAATTTTGACTGAAAATTCACGCTAACACTGATGCACCCTGAGCCTACAGGACAGCTTACATTATTTTGGAACTTTATTGGGGCTGCTTAACCATCATTCGGACTATCTTGCATTGCCACCTTTTGTGAACAGGTTGCAGGATACAGTGACAGACAGGAGGCAGAGCAAGAGTTTACAATTTTATTTAACAGGGGAATACTCCACGCAGGGAGGCAAACAGTTAAAGGGAGGACAAAAACAGTTCAGATGCAAAAAGATGTGCAGCATCAATGAAAACAAGGGAACGGATAGTTGCAGTTCGTGTTAGATCAACTTAGCCTGTCAGTCGTTTTCCAGACCGTGGCAGTTACAGAGCAGGCAATGACGCCAACAAAAGCTGGCATGGTGCTGAACCAGTGGGGTCCTGAAAGCAACGGTCCATTTTCTGGTGGCAGTGGTCGTGTCCGGTACCATCCCCTGAGCCCCGAGTCCATAAACATATGCAGCTGGCGCAAACAAGGCCGCAGCACAATCGGGGTCTCCCGTAGGCAGGGAATTGTATATGCTGGTAAGGTGGGTTACAAAAGTCTATCCAGTACTCGGTTCTCTTTTTGCCGCACATGCGCTGTACTCACGGTCACGAAGCACATGGCACCTTGATCTCTGGCAGCTACGGGGCACGCTGCGCTTTTCTCTCTATGCTGCATGCTGCCTGTTCCTGCCAAGACTGAAGCGCCGACAACCACTGGTGCGCTGCCTCTCCAGCAGGGTACTGCAGACCACGGTCCGGCGATGAGGGCAGCAGGGAACAGTCCTGAACTATGCCCTGGCTCTTACGCTGGCATGCGGGTTCCCGGCTCTTTCCTTATTACTGTGGGGGGCTCCGGCAGCATCCTGGCATTGGATCGGCCGCGTTTCATTGCGGACTGGCTGCGCACCCCTTGGAGCCTGCTGCGCACGCAACTTGCCTCTGTCACTACCGGCGGGAACTGCAGAACACTGATCGCTTTCACTTATAACCGCACCCCCAGCTTCCGGGTCAAAGCCCCGGTCCAGTCCTTTTTGCCTTCCCCTGGGAAACAAGGGACGCAGCCTCAGCAGTTCCGGACCCGGCTCAGCACAGGTTCTTGCAGCCTGGTCTTCCTCCTTACACTTTCATACATTTTTCTCTGCCGTCCACATCCAGGGATATTAACTACAGTGCCATGGGTTGTAGACCTCTTGATTATGTTGCGCACCGTGGACAAAGGAACATAAAAATCGAAGGAGTTGGATTTCTAACCTTGAGATTGTTGATATTTTTCAACAGTTTTGGTTTTCAAGTCCTCAGACGTTTACTTCTTCCCTTTCTGTTCTCTAATCTTAGTGTGGCGCACACAGACACACAATGCAAAGATTGAGTAAACTTTCCCCCTTTTTATCTGGTTTCAAATTGCCCACACCTGTTACTTGCCACTAGTGAGTTTGAACGTGCATCACATGCTTGAAAAATAGTTGTTTAGCCACAATTTTGGAAAGGTGCCAACAATTTTGTCCTCCCCATTTTTCGGGTTGTGTGTGAAATTATGTTCAGTTTGCATTTTTTTCACCTGTTTTTTTTTTTTGTGTTGTTCCAATATGCACAAAAGAACTAAATATGTTCAGCAAAACCTGTGTAATTACAATTTTCTGGTAGAAAAACTTCATCTTCTTGAACAATTTCAAGCATGCCAACACTTCCAACCATGACAATATATTGAAGCAGCTTTTCAGAGTTATTACCTCATAAAGTGACATTGGTCAGAATTGAAAAAAATTGGCAAGGTCAGGAATATGAAAACAGGCTCTGGCACAAAAGAATTTAAAAAACAAACAGAAATCTTTTAGGGTGGAAAAATAAAAATCTAAATAATGTGGTTGAATAAATACGCACACCCTTAAACTAATACTTTATTGAAGTATCCTTTGAATTTGACAGCAATCATTTTTAAGAAAAGGATTCCATCTTGCTACACTAATGTGGTACCCCAGGAGTCTGGTTGCCACAGTGGCATTGCCTCCCTCACAGGGGGTGATGTCATGCCTGGGAGCAAAGAGAGGTCCCCTTACTAGGTAACTTCAGCATACAACCTTTCCAGACTCCAGACCAGAAGGGGGAGCTCTAACACCTGTTTTAGGGGAGCTTCCCTATAAAGTTCTGGTCTCGAGGCGGAGTTAGTCTAGTTTGAGTCAGTGTGAGTCTGGGGAGCAGACAGTGAAGGAGGAAGAGGCAAGTGAGGAGAACCTGGGGGATTAGAGCTGCAGGTCTCCTGGCCCCAGCTGACACCCTGAGGCTCAGCAGCATACGAGAGTCCGGAATCACCATGAAGGGGTTACACCTGGAATAGGCTCAAGCTGCCTGCCATGTGGGGAAAGGTTCCATTTCATGGACAGACTGTAACAGGACTTGTGAGGAGTTTAAGGCACCAAGGACCTAGGGAGCAACGCAGAGGGAAGGCCTCCAAATCCACCTGGCTATGTGAACCCTGAAATGCTTCCAGGCTGCCTGGATCTCCATAACCACCTGTCACTAGTGCCCTGGTCTGCATCTGCCATTAAAGGTAAAAGAAACTACAGTCTTTGTGCCCTCAAGTCCTTTTTCCACATCCTCAGTCCTACACCCAAACGTGCACGATCCCTGATATACTGTACTCATAGCCCTGGGGCCTTGCTCCACCTGTAATGAGCAGAACCATCTCAGCTCCCCATCGGTCCCAGCAGTCCCCTTAAGCAGTGTCGGCTACCTATTGCAGGTGGTCACGTGAAATCCCCAACAAACATTCCCTCATCACTTTAATTGTGCTCCCATGGCCAGAGACCGGGTCACTGCTGCCGTAACCACCCCTTCAACCCCTATCTGACCTCGGACGGGATAGTACGTCCGAGGTTAGATCCCCTGCTTTGATGCAGGGCTCCGCGGTGAGCCCGCATCAAAGCCGGGACATGTCAGCTGTTTTGAACAGCTGACATGTGCCCGTAATAGGCGCGGGCAGAATCACGATCTGCCCGCACCTATTAACTAGTTAAATGCCGCTGTCAAACGCAGACAGCGGCATTTAACTACCGCTTCCGGCCGGGCGGCCGGAAATGACGTCATCGCCGACCCCCGTCACATGATCGGGGGTCGGCGATGCGTCTCCATTGTAACCATAGAGGTCCTTGAGACCTCTATGGTTACTGATCGCCGGTAGCTGTGAGCGCCACCCTGTGGTCGGCGCTCACAGCACACCTGCATTTCTGCTATATAGCAGCGAACAGCAGATTGCTGCTATGTAGCAGAGGCGATCGTGCTGTGCCTGCTTCTAGCCTCCCATGAAGGCTATTGAAGCATGGCAAAAGTGAAAAAAAAAAGTTAAAAAAAATGTGAAAAAATAAAAAAAATATAAAAGTTTAAATCACCCCCCTTTCGCCCCAATCAAAATAAATCAATAAAAAAAAAACAAATCTACACATATTTGGTATCGCTGCGCTCAGAATCGCCTGATCTATCAATTAAAAAAAGCATTAACCTGATCGCTAAACGGCGTATTGAGAGAAAAATTCGAAACGCCAGAATTACGTTTTTTAGGTCGCCGCGACATTGCATTAAAATGCAATAACGGGCGATCAAAAGAACGTATCTGCACCAAAATGCTATCATTAAAAACGCCAGCTCGGCACGCAAAAAATAAGCCCTCTACCGACCCCAGATCACGAAAAATGGAGACGCTACGAGTATCGGAAAATGGCACAATTTTTTTTTTTATTTTTTTTTTAGCAAAGTTTGAAATTTTTTTTCACCACTTAGATAAAAAATAACCTAGTCATGTTAGGTGTCTATGAACTCGTACTGACCTGGAGAATCATAATGGCAGGTCAGTTTTAGCATTTAGTGAACCTAGCAAAAAAGCCAAACAAAAAACAAGTGTGGGACTGCACTTTTTTTGCAATTTTACCGCACTTGGAATTTTTTTCCCGTTTTCTAGTACACGACATGCTAAAACCAATGATGTCGTTCAAAAGTACAACTCGTCCTGCAAAAAATAAGCCCTCACATGGCCAAATTGACGGAAAAATAAAAAAGTTATGGCTCTAGGAAGGAGGGGAGTGAAAAACGAACACGGAAAAACGAAAAATCCCAAGCTCATAAAGGGGTTAAGAATCACCCAACCCGGTTCCGAGTACCCATGGCCCTAGCGGGTGTCGCATTCTGGCATCAAGAACAGGATTTCTTAGCCCGGTACCACCAGGTCCTGTGCGCCATAGACTTTGTTGAACTGTGTGGTAACTGCCATTTTTAATGCCACGCGGCGTGCGAGAAGCAGAAGGGATGTGTCTTTGTGTGCGGAGCCCAAGAAAGAGCACAAAGGGAAGCTGTGCTCTGTGCTTTGCCATCAGTGGGCGAAAAAGCAGGAGGCCCCAACCTGGAAACCCTCAGTAGCTCAATTCATCTTGCTGGTGGAGCAGCCGCTTACTACGGTAGCGATACCCAGAGCCTGGCTGAGGTTAACTAGGGGGGAGGAACATGTCCCGCCCAGGTGGAGAGGCAGCTTCCATAATGCATCTATCAATGCCGTACATACCGGGAGTAGCCTGGTTACTGCAATACTCAGGGGAGTCACACACCCTGAGCGATTTTAAGAGAGACTATGCAGTTTGTTTGAAGTGTACCCCATGTCTGAGGATCAAAAAGTCAGCCCAGAGGGAGGTAAAGTCCTAGCAGGACACTGATAAAAGGACTGTTATGCAAATATTGGCGAGGCTGAAGGACACCTTTGACACCCTCACTGCCGCAGAGATTAAAATGAGATTTTTTGGGTGCAAACAAACGGTATAGGACAGCATACAGGACTATGCCCTTATTCTCCAGGAGGAGAGGGGCCATTAAGCAGGTTGATCCCGACAGCATGCAAGATGGGGACAGATTGTTAAAGGAGCAATTTATTGAGGGACTCCTGTCCAACACAAGAAGAGAATGTCCAGCTTCACTGAATCCGTAAAAAAGAGTTTTCTTTATTCACAAACTTTAAGCATAGAGGATACAGACTTCAAATGGGTAAGAATCTCAACGCGTTTCTGGAGACTAAGCTCCCTTAATCATGATATGTCATGATTAATGGAGCTTAGTCTCCAGAAACGCGTTGAGATTCTTACCCATATGGTTCGTGCTGAAGTCTGTATCCTTTATGCTTAAAGTTTGTGAATAAAGAAAACTATTTTTTACGGATTCAGTGAAGCTGGACATTCTCTTCTTGTTTTGGACTTTATACGCCTGGACACAGTGGGTCCGTGCTCCTGAAGTTTGGTTTATGCATCACGGGTGAGCTGGCTTATATTTCTTCACTCCTGTCCAACACCCACAGAACACAGCTGCACATCATGGCCCTGCAAAAAGCTGACCTGGACTTTGCGCACTTTAAATATAGGGCCATCCGGGTGCTGCATGAAGCAAATCCCAGAGTCACAACGCCCCCTAGACGCCCAGCAATTACTTACCATAAGGAAGCGGCATCCATTCCCCAGACCCTCGTGGAAGCCGAGGCGCAGACCCAGGGTAATAACCCTTCTGCAGAACTATGTCTCCGGGTCCAGGAGCTGACCAAAAGTGTGGCTGCACTAACCAAAACTGTGCAGTCCATGCAAGTGTCCCGAAAGGAGAAGATACAGCTGGCCTCCAGTCCAGATGACATCCCATGGCGACGGCAGACGAAATAATTCCTCTTGGTATAATTAATTTTACATGACAAAAACCTGGCATTTTAACGGGTCATGATTTGTAAACTTTTTTATCCATTGTAGATTGGTTGTATATAGTAAAATTCATCTAGGAAAATAATACTGCACTAACCTGTGTTATATTAAATACGGACATAATCAGGCCCGGATTGCTAATCTGCCCAACCGTGCAGATGCCTGGTGGGCTGGCGGCTCTGTAATACAAAGTGGACTGCTGCCGACCCTTTAAAACATGGGTGGGGGACCTCCGGCCCATGGGCCACCTGCGGCCTGCGGGCAGGTCCCTGGAGTCCACAATACTCTGGCGGCAGCCCTATCCTGCCAGCTGCCAGCCGTTTAACCCCCAAGTGCATGCAGCGTTCATTACAGAATGCTGCCTGCACATGAACAATTACATCATTGGGGTGGGCGGGGTTAGCACTGATGTGGGCGGGGTTATTGCCAGGGTGGGCCAAAGTTAGGACCCAATGATCTCACGTGCTCCTGTCGTAGAAGAGGAGCTGCTGCCAGAGGGTCCAGAGTGATCTTTGTGCCGGCAGTTCAGTGCCTGTCTGCTGATGATTTCTGTGACTGTTGATTTCTGTGACTTTCTGCTGGTGATCTCTGCCCCTCAGCTATGTGCCCCCAGCTATGAGCCCCAATGTAATCTCTGTGCCCCATGTGATCTCTGTGCCCCCAATTATATGCCCCCTCTGATTTCTGTGGCCCCAGCTTTGTGTCCCCCTGTGATCCCTGTGCCCCCAGTTATGTGCCCCCCTGTGATCTGTTCCTACTCTTATCTCCCTGCCCCTCAGCTATATGCCCCCTCTGATTGATGTGCCCTCCAGCTATATGCCCCCTGTGATCTCTGTGCCCCCCCCCCAGTTATATGCCTTCTGTAATCTGTGCCCCCCCAGCTACAGTACAGACCAAAAGTTTGGACACACCTTCGCATTTAAAGATTTTTCTGTATTTTCATGACTATGAAAATTGTACATTCACACTGAAGGCATCAAAACTATGAATTAACACGTGGAATTATATACTTAACAAAAAAGTGTGAAACAACTGAAATTATGTCTTATATTCTAGGTTCTTCAAAGTAGCCACCTTTTGCTTTGATGACTGCTTTGCACACTCTTGGCATTCTCCTAATGAGCTTCAAGAGGTAGTCACCGGACAATCTTGAAGGAGTTCCCAGAGATGCTTAGCACTTGTTGGCCCTTTTGCCTTCACTCTGCGGTCCAGTTCACCCCAAACCATCTCGATTAGGTTCAGGTCTGGTGACTATGGAGGCCAGGTCATCTGGCGTAGCACCCCATCACTCTTCTTCTTGGTCAAATAACCCTTACAAAGCCTGGAGGTGTGTTTGGGGTCATTGTCCTGTTGAAAAATAAATGATGGTCCAAATAAACGCAAACCGGATGGAATAGCATCCCGCTGCAAGATGCTGTGGTAGCCATGCTGGTTCAGTATGCCTTCAATTTTGAATAAATCCCCAACAGTGTCACCAGCAAAGCACCCCCACACCATCACACCTCCTCCTCCATGCTTCACGGTGGGAACTAGGCATGTAGAGTCCATCTGTTCACCTTTTCTGCTTCGCACAAAGACACGGTGGTTGGAACCAGAGATCTCAAATTTGGACTCATCAGACCAAAGCACAGATTTCCGCTGGTCTAATGTCCATTCCTTGTGTTCTTTAGCCCTAACAAGTCTCTTCTGCTTGTTGCCTGTCCTTAGCAGTGGTTTCCTAGCAGCTATTTTACCATGAAGGCCTGCTGCACAAAATCTCTTCTTAACAGTTGTTGTAGAGATGTGTCTGCTGCTAGAACTCTGTGTGGCATTGACCTGGTCTCTAATCTGAGCTTCTGTTAACCTGCGATTTCTGAGGCTGGTGACTCGGATAAACTTATCCTCAGAAGCAGAGGTGACTCTTGGTCTTCCTTTCCTGGGGCGGTCCTCTATGTGAGCCAGTTTCTTTGTAGCACTTGTTGGTTTTTCACACTGCACTTGGGGACACTTTCAAAGTTTCCCAATTTTTCAGACTGACTGACCTTAATTTCTTAAAGTAATGATGGCCACTCGTTTTTCTTTACTTAGCTGCTTTTTTCTTGCCATAATACAAATTCTAACAGTCTATTTAGTAGGGCTATCTGTTGTGAATTCTGTTATCGAACTCCCTCCTGTGGTCATGAATGGTACTTCGGCGAGTTCTGTCCATGGACTCCCTCTGGTGGCTGTGAGTGGAGCTGCTGCTTCTGAGGTTCCTTCCACAGGTGACGTAGTTTATTCTTTGGCTGGCTGTTCTATTTAACTCCACTCAGATCGTTACTCCATGCCAGCTGTCAATGTTCTTGTACTGGTTCAGTTCGCTCTTGGATCTTTCTGGTGACCTGTCTACTCCAGCAGAAGCTAAGTCCCTGCTAGTTATTTATTTGTTCATTGTTTCCTTGTCCAGCTGGCTATCATGATCTTGCCCTGCTAGCTGGAAGCTCTGGGATGCAGAGTGGCACCTCCACACCGTGAGTCGGTGCGGAGGTCTTTTTGCACACTCTGCGTGGTCTTTTTGTAGGGTTTTGTGCTGACCGCAAAGATACCTTTCCTATCCTCAGTCTGTTTAGTAAGTCTGGCCTCCCTTTGCTAAAACCTGTTTCATTTCTGTGTTTGTGACTTTCATCTTAACTCACAGTCAATATATGTGGGGGGCTGCCTTTTCCTTTGGGGAATTTCTCTGAAGCAAGGTAGGCTTTATTTTCTATCTTTAGGGCTAGTTAGCTCTTAGGCTGTGAAGAGGCGTCTAGGTCGTGTTAGGTACGCTCCACGGCTATTTCTAGTTGTGTGATAGGATTAGGGGTTGCGGTCAGCAGAGCTCCCACGTCCCAGAGCTTGTCCTGTGTGAGTTTAACCATCAGGTCGTTCCGGGTGCTCCTAACCACCAGGTCCATAACAGCTATCAGCTGTGTATCCACCAGACTTCTGCACAACACAACTGATGGTCCCAACCCCATTTATAAGTTAAGAGACCCCGCTTATTAAACCTGACAGGGCACCCCTGTGAAATGAAAACCATTCTCGGTGACTACCTCTTGAAGCTCATCAAGAGAATGCCAAGAGCGTGCAAAGCAGTTATCAAAGCAAAAGGTGGCTACTTTGAAGAACCTGGAATATAAGACGACATTTCAGTTGTTTCACACTTTTTTGTTAAGTATATAATTCCACATGTGTTAATTCATAGTTTTGATGCCTTCAGTGTGAATGTACAATTTTCATAGTCCTGAAAATACAGAAAAATCTTTAAATGAGAAGGTGTGTCCAAACTTTTGGTCTGTACAGTATGTGTGTGTGTATATATATATATATATATATATATATATATATCTATATCTATAATATAACGCTGGGAGCGTCACTTTGTCCGAAGCCTTTATAGACTGCACAAGCGCAAGCGCAAGCGCCGACGCAGTCTGGCCCCCTCAGAGTGACGCTCCCAGGAGATCGCGGTATGCGTAAACACTGAACGCACACCGCGATCTCCAATGGAGAGGCAGGCACCGCCAGGAGGGTAAGTATCGGCTATATTCACCTGTCCCCCGTTCCAGCGCTGCGTGCGGCTCCGTCTCCGTGTCCCGGTCCTCGGCCTGTGACATTCAGTTCAGAGGGCGCGATGACGCGCTTAATGCGCTCCGCCCTCTGACTGACCAGTCACAGCCAGAGGACCCGGAAGATGGCGGCGTGCAGCTGTGGAACGGGGCCAGGTGAATATAGCAAGTGCTGGGGGGGCCTGAGCTAGCGGCGATACCGGCACCTGACCCCCACAGCGAGCCGGTGTCCTCAGGCCCCCCAGCACTCGGCGCACAGCGACGATAGGCGAGTATGGTATTTTTTTTTTTTTATATATTGCAGCAGCATACGGGGCATACACTATAGAGCATGTTATGGGGGCCATAAACCATAATGGAGCAGTGTACGGGTTATACACTATAGAGCATCTTATGGGGGCCATAAACCATAATGGAGCAGTGTATGGGGGCATATACTGTAGAGCATGTTATGGGGACCATAAACCTTTATGGAGCAGTGTACGGGGCATACACTATAGAGCATGTTATGGGGGCCATAAACCATAATGGAGCAGTGTACGGGGGCATACACTATAGAGCACGTTATGGGGGCCATAAACCATAATGGAGCAGTGTACGGGGCATACACTATAGAGCATCTTTTGGGGGCCATAAACCATAATGGAGCAGTGTATGGGGGTATATACTATAGAGCATGTTATGGGGGCCATAAACCTTTATGGAGCAGTGTACGGGGGCATACACTATAGAGCATGTTATGGGGGCCATAAACCATAATGGAGCAGTGTATGGGGGCATACACTATAGAGCATGTTATGGGGGCCATAAACCATAATGGAGCAGTGTACGGGGCATACACTATAGAGCATCTTATGGGGGCCATAAACCATAATGGGCAGTGTATGGGGGCATACACTATAGAGCATCTTATGGGGGCCATAAACCATAATGGAGCAGTGTACGGGGGCATATACAATAGAGCATCTTATGGGGGCCATCAACCATAATGGAGCAGTGTACGGGGGCATATACCATGGAGCATCTTATGGGGGCCATAAACCATAATGGAACAGCGTACGGGGCATACACTATGGAGCATCTTATGGGGGCCATAAACCTTTATGGAGCAACGTATGGGGCATATGGATGGGAGCAGCAAATTAAAGAATGGTGGCGCAAGATGGGAGCAGCACATGACAGAACGGGGGTGCAGGATGGCAGCAGCACATGACAGAACGGGGGCGCAGGATGGGAGCAGCACATGACAGGATGGGGGCGCAGGATGGGAGCAGCAAATGACAGAATGGAGGCGCAGGATGGGTGCAGCACATGACAGGATGGAGGCGCAGGGTGGAGCAGCACATGTCAGAATGGAGGCGCAGGATGGGTGCAGCACATGTCAGAATGGGGGTGCAGGATGGGAGCAGCACATGACAGGATGGGGACGCAGGATGGGTGCAGCACATGACAGGATGGGGACGCAGGATGGGTGCAGCACATGACAGGATCGGGACCATATACCAATATAAATGCTCACCACCCGGGCGAAGAACGGGTTCAATAGCTAGTATATATATATATATATATATATATATATATATATATATATATATATATATATACTGTATCAATCACTCAACTTGAAGCAGGTGAATCTTTTTACCAGTCTTTCAATCACACCGATAACCAAACAATCTTTCACAAATTTCCTCTAAAATAGGCGCAGTACTGTTGCTTTAAACAAAACACAGATCTCCCAGCGCGCACCACACGAAGGACAGAAATATCTTGAGCGCAGTTCCATGCCCCCTCCCATGTGGCACTCAGCGGAGATAAGAACAGAGAGCAGAAAATCACAAGCAATCGCGCAGCGGCTTCATCTACCTCCTCCCATCAGAATTTTAGAAATTTAGTGTCTTTCACACAGAAACAGAATGCAGCAGTTCTCAGACTTAATTTCTACAAAACCTTCATCCTCTGGGAATCAAAAACAGTTTCGCTATATGAGCAGATCACTGTACAATTTGAATAATCTGATTCTGACCGCGTCCGGCCAAAACATATACAGAAACCTATCCAATATCAAAGCATATACAGTGGGGCAAAAAAGTATTTAGTCAGTCAGCAATAGTGCAAGTTCCACCACTTAAAAAGATGAGAGGCGTCTGTAATTTACATCATAGGTAGACCTCAACTATGGGAGACAAACTGAGAAAAAAAGATCCAGAAAATCACATTGTCTGTTTTTTTAACATTTTATTTGCATATTATGGTGGAAAATAAGTATTTGGTCAGAAACAAAATTTCATCTCAATACTTTGTAATATATCCTTTGTTGGCAATGACAGAGGTCAAACGTTTTCTGTAAGTCTTCACAAGGTTGCCACACACTGTTGTTGGTATGTTGGCCCATTCCTCCATGCAGATCTCCTCTAGAGCAGTGATGTTTTTGGCTTTTCACTTGGCAACACGGACTTTCAACTCCCTCCAAAGGTTTTCTATAAGGTTGAGATCTGGAGACTGGCTAGGCCACTCCAGGACCTTGAAATGCTTCTTACGAAGCCACTCCTTCGTTGCCCTGGCGGTGTGCTTTGGATCATTGTCATGTTGAAAGACCCAGCCACGTTTCATCTTCAATGCCCTTGCTGATGGAAGGAGGTTTGCACTCAAAATCTCACGATACATGGCCCCATTCATTCTTTCATGTACCCGGATCAGTCGTCCTGGCCCCTTTGCAGAGAAACAGCCCCAAAGCATGATGTTTCAACCACCATGCTTTACAGTAGGTATGGTGTTTGATGGATGCAACTCAGTATTCTTTTTCCTCCAAACACGACAAGTTGTGTTTCTACCAAACAGTTCCAGTTTGGTTTCATCAGACCATAGGACATTCTCCCAAAACTCCTCTGGATCATCCAAATGCTCTCTAGCAATCTTCAGACGGGCCCGGACATGTGCTGGCTTAAGCAGTGGGACACGTCTGGCACTGCAAGATCTGAGTCCATGGTGGCGTAGTGTGTTACTTATGGTAGGCCTCGTTACATTGGTCCCAGCTCTCTGCAGTTCATTCACTAGGTCCCCCCGCGTGGTTCTGGGATTTTTGCTCACCGTTCTTGTGATCATTCTGACCCCACAGGGTGGGATTTTGCGTGCAGCCCCAGATCGAGGGAGATTATCAGTGGTCTTGTATGTCTTCCATTTTCTAATTATTGCTCCCACTGGTGATTTCTTCACTCCAAGCTGGTTGGCTATTGCAGATTCAGTCTTCCCAGCCTGGTGCAGGGCTACAATTTTGTTTCTGGTGTCCTTTGACAGCTCTTTGGTCTTCACCATAGTGGAGTTTGGAGTCAGACTGTTTGAGGGTGTGCACAGGTGTCTTTTTAAACTGATAACAAGTTTAAACAGGTGCCATTACTACAGGTAATGAGTGGAGGAAAGAGGAGACTCTTAAAGAAGAAGTTACAGGTCTGTGAGAGCCAGAAATCTGGATTGTTTGTTTCTGACCAAATACTTATTTTCCACCATAATATGCAAATAAAATGTTAAAAAAACAGACAATGGGATTTTCTGGATTTTTTTTTCTCAGTTTGTCTCCCATAGTTGAGGTCTACCTATGATGTAAATTACAGACGCCTCTCATCTTTTTAAGTGGTGGAACTTGCACTATTGCTGACTGACTAAATACTTTTTTGCCCCACTGTATAACACGAGCTTCACTGAATCTCAGATGTAAATTATTTGTAAAGTAAAAATATCCACATCTCATCCATCCTGGACACTCAGCAACAATTGGATAAGTAATGATACTTATGTGATGATTCATTCATACATGCTCATTCAGGGATTTTTTTTTCTTTCACTTTTCAGTTGATTTTTGCAAAAATCAAAATCAAAATCCCTTATCTCAATCACTCCACCTAATTCAGCTCAAATTGAGTTGAATAATGTCTTCTGTTACATACAGAGGACCACACCTAACGGAACCCTTCATCAATCAGTGATTTATTTACATCCCTTATCTCAAATACTCACCTCTAGTGATGAGCGAATATACTCGTTACTTGAGATTTCCTGAGCACGCTCGGGTGACCTCCGAGTATTTTTTAGTGCTCGGAGATGTCGTTTTCTTCGCCGCAACTGAATGATTTACATCTGTTAGCCAGCATAAGTACATGTGGGGGTTGCTTTGTTGCTAGGGAATCCCCACATGTAATCAAGCTGGCTAAGAGAAGTAAATCATTCAGCTGAAGTGAGGAAAAATAATCTTGGAGCACTAAAAAATACTCGGGAGGTCACCCGAGCGTGCTTGGGAAATCTCGAGTAATGAGTATATTCGCTCATCACTACTCACCTCTCATCTCATTCAGAGGTTTTCATAGATATACATAGAAGGATTCACACAGCCTGCCTATTTTGCCCTTTGGAATTAACACAACTTATGTAACTACAGCAGTGTTCACTGACACTCTGAGAGCACTTAGCCCAAAACAACAGAAACCACAGCCCTATACAAAATACAGCTTCATATGATGTACTGCCAATACAAAAGTGACCAAAATAACAACATTGCACAGAGTCTATCCCAGCTCTGTACTACACAGTACACAACCAGTTAGTATACTGACAGATATTACAGATGAAAATTATTATCTTATTACTCTATTATTCAACTCTCATATGGACATAAACAGACAAAACACAATACTCACTGTTGATATAGGTTCTTTGAACCGTTTTCGCAGCTTTTACCCAGAGATATGGAGAGATCCAAAAGAGATTGCAAGTGCAAACCAAAGTGTAAGAATAAAATTTCTCACCTTGCTGCAGCTGGATTTGCATGTCCAATCTCCCAGGAAGCTCCCACATACGGATACCGAATAGGCTGGTTACCACGGTCCCGCATTCGGGCGCCAAAACTGTTGTAGCTGTTTGCGTTCTGACCCAATATCAGACATGCCAGATCACCAGTGAGGCCAAATCAGGAGGTTACGACCTTCATTGACAAGCGTGCTTGGAGAAAAAGGAAGCTGCACATGTGCTGTGAGCAAAGTCACTTTATTTGACATAATGAAGCAAGAAGCAGAATTTTATACCATTTAAAACAAATGTAACTCATGTAGCCCCCCCGTTACCCCGAGTCATGCTGACCTTTATTTCCCACGTACCCAGAACATGCTGTTTGCTGACTATTGAAAACATGTAAGATAAGAAGTATAAAATCCTTGAATCGTAGACTACATCATAAGAACAAATTCTAAACACATTCTAGCAATTAAAGGAAAAAGTCAATTAAAGGCAAAACATTAACCCTTCCATATCAGAGCCAGTGACGAGATATGCAGAGGGGGGAAGTAGAGGAGTAGCGAGGAGAGAGATGAATTAGTCGGGCAGCAGAGTTAAGATGGACAGGAGAGGTGCAAGAGTGTTAGCAGGGAGGCCACAGAAAAGGATGTTGCAGTAGTCGAGGAGGGAGATGATGAGGGCATGCACAAGCATTTTAGTAGATTGAAGGTTGAGGAAAAGAGGGATTCTGGAGATATTTTTGAGCTGGAGGCGACAGTAGGTGGAAAGAGCTTGGATGTGCAGTTTGAAGGACAGGGCAGAGTCAAGGGTTACTCCGACGCAGCGGACTTCCAGTACGGGGGAAAGCATGATGTTGTTATTTGTGATAGATAGGTCAGGTAAGGAAGATCTATGAGATGGAGGAAAGATGATGAGTTCAGATTTGTCCACATTGAGTTTGAGGAAGCAAGAGGAGAAGGAGGATATGGCTGATAGACACTCAAGGATTTTGGACAGCAGAAAGGTGACGTCTGGGCCAGAGAGGTAGATCTGAGTGTCATCAGTATAAAGGTGGTACTGGAATCCATGGGACTTTATGAGTTGTCCCAGGCCAAGTGTATAGATTGAGAAGAGTAAGGGTCCTAGAACAAAGCCTTGGGGGACTCCAATAGAGAGAGGGTGGGATGAGGAGGTAGTGTGGGAGTGGGAGACGCTGAATGTGCAGTTGGAAAGGTATGAGGAGATCCAGGATAGGGCGAGGTCTTTGATGCCATAGGAGGACAGGATCTGTAGTAGGAGGCAGTGGTCAACTGTGTCAAAAGCAGAGGACAGGTCTAGGAGGAGGACATGTAAACCACCCTTTGGGGTAAAAGGGTTAAAGTTGTCATGTGGGAAATGCTATTTGTTATTTATTTTGCGTGACATAGCTCTCTTGTTTAAGGGCATAAAAATGAAAATTGTGAAATTTCGGAAATTTTTGCCAAATTTAAAATGTTTTCACAAAGAAACGCAAATCATATTGAACAAATTTTGCCATTATCATGAAGTACAATGTGCCATAAAAAAACATTCTCAGAATCACTAGGGTCCACTGAAGCATTCCAGAGTTATTACCACATAAATTGGCACTGGTCAGAATTGTAAAATTTGGCTTGGTCATGAAGGTGCAAACAGTACAGGGGGTGAAGTGGTTAACTATGCATGTCTGTTTTTTTGCATATTTGTTTTACTGGTCCAATTTGCCAAATGTTCATGTCACATCTATACTGCTGTGTGCTGACACATTTTGCTTTCTGTACATATATCTATTTAGCATTTCTTATCTCGTATTTTTTGGCAAGGGTTGAATAACTGGGGTTGAAAAAATTGTAAAATCTTTATTTGCAGTGTTGAACAAATGTGTGCTAAATGAGAAGAAAGTAGCAATGGATGAGGTAGTGCATAAATAAAAAATCTGTACCACAGCTAAAAATGTGGGAAACACCAACAGCTTCAAAAACACCAACATGGCACCAGCATCCAGACAGTAATACTACCAAATGCAGACCACAGTTGGCCTTCTTTTTTTTTATGGCACTATGAAATATATAACACATCATTCATTTCAGCCACAGCAGAATTATGTTATCTCTAACAGTTTGAGTTAGGGTACCGTCACACTAAGCGACGCTGCAGCGATACCGACAACGATCCGGATCGCTGCAGCGTCGCTGTTTGGTCGCTGGAGAGCTGTCACACAGACAGCTCTCCAGCGACCAACAATGCCGGTAACCAGGGTAAACATCGGGTTACTAAGCGCAGGGCCGCGCTTAGTAACCCGATGTTTACCCTGGTTACCATCATTAAAGTAAAAAAAACAACCACTACATACTTACCTACCGCTGTCTGTCCCCGGCGCTGTGCTTCTCTGCTCTGGCTGTGAGCGCCGGGCAGCCGGAAAGCAGAGCGGTGACGTCACCGCTCTGCTTTCCGGCCGCTGTGCTCACAGCCAGAGCAGAGAAGCACAGCGCCGGGGACAGACAGCGGTAGGTAAGTATGTAGTGGTTGTTTTTTTTACTGTAACGATGGTAACCAGGGTAAACATCGGGTTACTAAGCGCGGCCCTGCGCTTAGTAACCCGATGTTTACCCTGGTTACCAGCGAAGACATCGCTGAATCGGCGTCACACACGCCGATTCAGCGATGTCAGCGGGAGATCCAGCGACGAAACAAAGTTCTGGACTTTCTTCCCCGACCAGCGATATCACAGCAGGGGCCTGATCGCTGCTGCCTGTCACACTGGACGATATCGCTAGCCAGGACGCTGCAACGTCACGGATCGCTTGCGATGTCGTCTAGTGTGACGGTACCTTTAGTATTCTTCACAGTTGACTAAGATGAATAATTTTTGGACTGTTTTACTAATTTAAAAAAAACAAGAATCATGTTCAGTGCATGTTTGTGGTCAGTGCATTGTGCTATTAAATGGACCTGGTTGCCATTCGTTTCTATCACATCACTTCTATCGCTTTAACATTACTAAGCCTGGTTGGCTTTAAAAGGGTTGAAAGAGGTTGAATACAGTCACATGAGACCTCCCTCAGTATGTTATACACATCTTATTTTGTCTTGAATGAAATTTTGGGGAAAAATTCACTGAACCTGGCAAATTCAAATTAGAAATTATTTGATTATCTCTAGAAGACGACACCAAGAAATGTCAGAGGGGAACCTGTGAGGCCACGTTCACACGTTCAGTATTTGGTCAGTATTTTACATCAATATTTGTAAGCCAAAACCAGGAGTGGAACAATCATTGGAAAAGTATAATAGAAACACGTCACCACTTCTGTATTTATCACCCACTCCTGGTTTTGGCTTACAAATACTGATGTAAAATACTGACCAAATACTGAACGTGTGAACGTGGCCTCACAGGTTCCCCTCTGACATTTCTTGGTGTCGTCTTCTAGAGATAATCAAATCTTTTCTAATTTGAATTTGCTAGGTTCAGTGCACGTGGCCTTACAGTTATACAGTGGGGCGAATAAGTATTTGATCCCTTGCTGATTTTGTAAGTTTGCCCACTGGCAAAGTCAAGAACCGTCTATAATTTTAAGGGTAGGTTCATTTTAACATTGAGAGATAGAATATCAAAAATAAAATCCAGAAAATAAGATTGTATAAATTATATAACTTGATTTGCATTTTGCAGTGAGAAATAAGTATTTGATCCCCTACCAACCATTAAGAGTTCTAGCTCCTACAGACCAGTTAGATGCTCCTAATCAACTTGTTACCTGCATTAACGACGGCTGTCTTACATAGTCACCTTCAAAAAAGACTCCTGTCCACAGACTCAATTAATCAGTCAAACTCTAACCTCTACAACATGGGCAAGACTAAAGAGCTTTATAAGGCTGTCAGGGGCAAGATCATAGACCTGCACAAAGCTGGAATGGGCTACAAAACCATAAGTAAGATGCTGGGTGAGAAGGAGACAGCTGTTGATGCAATATTAAGAAAATGGAAGAAAAACAAGATCACTGGCAATCAACATCGATCTAGGGCACCATGCAAAATCTTACCTTGATCATGAAGAAGGTAAGAGATCAGCCTAAAACTACACGGGGGGAGCTTGTTAACGATCTCAAGGCAGCTGGGACCACAGTCACCAAGAAAACCATTGCTAACACATTACTCCATAAAGGCTTAAAGTCGTGCAGTGCCCGCATGATCCCCTTGCTCAAGAAGGCACATGTGCAGGCACATCTGAAGATTGCCAATGAACACCTGAATGATTCTGTGAGTGATTGGGAGAAGGTGCTATGGTCAGATGAGAAAAAAATTGAGCTCTTTTGCATTAACTCAACTCGTCGTGTTTGGAGGAAGAGAAATGCTGCCTATGACCCAAAGATCACCGTCCCCACTATCAAGCATGGAGGTAGAAACCTTATGCTTATAGGGTGTTTTTCTGCTAAGGGCACAGGACTACTTCACCATATCAATGGGAGAATGGATGGAGCCATGTACCGTAAAATCTTGAGTGACAACCTCCTTCCCTCCGCCAGGACATTAAAAATGGGTTGTGGCTGAGTGTTCCAGCAAGACAATGACCCAAAACATACAGCCAAGGCAACAAAGGAGTGGCTCAAAAATAAGCACATTAAGGTCATGGAGTGGCCTAGCCAGTCTCCAAACCTTAATCCCATAGAAAACTTATGGAGGGAGTTGAAGCTCTAAGTTGCCAAGCGACAGCCTCAAAGTCTTAATGATTTAGAGATAATCTGCAAAGAGTAGATCAAAATTCCTCCTGACTTGTGCGCAAACCTCATCATCAACTACAAAAAAATCTGACTGCTGTGCTTGCCAACAAGGGTTTTGCCACCAAGTATTAAGTCTTGTTTGCCAGAGGGATCAAATACTTATTTCTCACTGCAGAATGCAAATCAATTTATATAATTTTTACAATGTGATTTTCTGGATTTTATTTTTGATATTCTATCTCTCAATGTTAAAATTGACCTACCCTTAAAATTATAGACTGTTCATGTCTTTGTCAGTGGGCAAACTTACAAAATCAGCAAGGGATCAACTACAGTGGGGCAAAAAAGTATTTAGTCAGTCAGCAATAGTGCAAGTTCCACCACTTAAAAAGATGAGAGGCGTCTCTAATTTACATCATAGGTAGACCTCAACTATGGGAGACAAACTGAGAAAAAAAAAATCCAGAAAAACACATTGTCTGTTTTTTTATTATTTTTTTTTTGCATATTATGGTGGAAAATAAGTATTTGGTCAGAAACAAACAATCAAGATTTCTGGCTCTCACAGACCTGTTACTTCTTCTTTAAGAGTCTCCTCTTTCCTCCACTCATTACCTGTAGTAATGGCACCTGTTTAAACTTGTTATCAGTATAAAAAGACACCTGTGCACACCCTCAAACAGTCTGACTCCAAACTCCACTATGGTGAAGACCAAAGAGCTGTCAAAGGACACCAGAAACAAAATTGTAGCCCTGCACAAGGCTGGGAAGACTGAATCTGCAATAGCCAACCAGCTTGGAGTGAAGAAATCAACAGTGGGAGCAATAATTAGAAAATGGAAGACATACAAGACCACTGATAATCTCCCTTGATCTGGGGCTCTACACAAAATCCCACCCCGTGGGGTCAGAATGATCACAAGAACGGTGAGCAAAAATCCCAGAACCACGCGGGGGGACCTAGTGAATGAACTGCAGAGAGCTGGGACCAATTTAACAAGGCCTACCATAAGTAACACACTACGCCACCATGGACTCAGATCCTGCAGTGCCAGACATGTCCCACTGCTTAAGCCAGCACATGTCCGGGCCCGTCTGAAGTTTGCTAGAGAGCATTTGGATGATCCAGAAGAGTTTTGGGAGAATGTCCTATGGTCTGATGAAACCAAACTGGAACTGTTTGGTAGAAACACAACTTGCCGTGTTTGGAGGAAAAAGAATACTGAGTTGCATCCATCAAACACCATACCTACTGTAAAGCATGGTGGTGGAAACATCATGCTTTGGGGCTGTTTCTCTGCAAAGGGGCCAGGACGACTGATCCGGGTACATGAAAGAATGAATGGGGCCATGTATCGTGAGATTTTGAGTGCAAACCTCCTTCCATCAGCAAGGGCATTGAAGATGAAATGTGGCTGGGTCTTTCAACATGACAATGATCCAAAGCACACTGCCAGGGCAACGAAGGAGTGGCTTCGTAAGAAGCATTTCAAGGTCCTGGAGTGGCCTAGCCAGTCTCCAGATCTCAACCCTATAGAAAACCTTTGGAGGGAGTTGAAAGTCCGTGTTGCCAAGCGAAAAGCCAAAAACATCACTGCTCTAGAGGAGATCTGCATGGAGGAATGGGCCAACATACCAACAACAGTGTGTGGCAACCTTGTGAAGACTTACAGAAAATGTTTGACCTCTGTCATTGCCAACAAAGGATATATTACAAAGTATTGAGATGAAATTTTGTTTCTGACCAAATACTTATTTTCCACCATAATATGCAAATAAAATGTTAAAAAAACAGACAATGTGATTTTCTGAATTTTTTTTTCTCAGTTTGTCTCCCATAGTTGAGGTCTACCTATGATGTAAATTACAGACGCCTCTCATCTTTTTAAGTGGTGGAACTTGCACTATTGCTGACTGACTAAATACTTTTTTGCCCCACTGTACTTATTTCCCCCACTGTATATTAGTAAGTGCCACTAAATCATGCTCCCAACACATTTGTTAACATAAAAATATGGTGGCCAACTACTTAAATTACAGTACATGTGGAACGCCCGCCAGGGCTGTGGGGTACTTGGTACCGAGTCCGTTACTTAAATGGACGTGTCACAACGGCGGTGACTCGGTCTGTGGCCCTGGGCGCCCATGTTAATGGGACGGTCTTTACAGGGGTTGTGGAAATAAGGAAAGTTTGTGACGCCACCTGTGGTATTCGGTCAGTGTGGCCCGACGCTGCTTAACCCCTTCCCGACCTGTGACACAGCGTATGCGTCATGAAAGTCGGTGCCAATCCGACCTGTGACGCATATGCTGTGTCACAGAAAGATCGCGTCCCTGCAGATCGGGTGAAAGGGTTAACTCCCATTTCACCCGATCTGCAGGGACAGGGGGAGTGGTAGTTTAGCCCAGGGGGGGTGGCTTCACCCCCTCGTGGCTACGATCGCTCTGATTGGCTGTTGAAAGTGAAACTGCCAATCAGAGCGATTTGTAATATTTCACCTAAAAAAATGGTGAAATATTACAATCCAGCCATGGCCGATGCTGCAATATCATCGGCCATGGCTGGAAATACTAATGTGCCCCCACCCCACCCCTCCGATCGCCCCCCCAGCCCCCCGATCTGTGGCCCGCTCCCCTCCGTCCTGTGCTCCGCTCCCCCGTCCTCCTGTCCGCTCCCCCGTGCTCCAATCACACCCCCCCGTGCTCCAATCAAACCCCCCCGCACTCCGATCCCCCCCCGTGCTCCGAACCACCCCCCCTGCACACCGATCCCCCCCCCTGCACACCGATCCACCCGCCCGCACACCGATCACTCTCCCCCTTGCTCCGATCCCTCCCCCCCCGTGCTCCGACGCCCCCCCGTGCCCTGATCTCCCCCCCCTGTGCCCTGATCTCCCCCCCTTATACTTACCGATCCTGGCGGGGTCCGTCAGTCTTCTTCCCCGAGCGCCGCCATGTTCCAAAATGGCGGGCGCATGCGCAGTGCGCCCGCCGAATCTGCCGGCCGGCAGATTCGTTCCAATGTGAATTTTGATCACTGTGATATAATCTATCACAGTGGTCAAAATAAAAAAACAGTAAATGACCCCCCCCATTTGTCCCCCATAGATAGGGACAATAATAAAATAAAGAATTTTTTTTTTTTTTCACTAAGGTTGGAGTTAGAACTAGGGTTAGGGTTAGGGGTAGGGTTAGGGGTAGGGTTAGGGTTAGGGTTAGGGTTAGGGGTAGGGTTAGGGGTAGGGGTAGGGGTAGGGTTAGGGGTAGGGTTAGGGGTAGGGGTAGGGGTAGGGTTAGGGGTAGGGTTAGGGTTAGGGTTAGGGTTTCGGTATGTGCACACGTATTCTGGTCCTCTGCGGATTTTTCTGCAGCGGATTTGATAAATCCGCAGTGCTAAACCGCTGCGGATTTATGGCAGATTTACCGCGGTTTTTCTGCGCATTTCACTGCGGTTTTACAACTGCGATTTTCTATTGGAGCAGTTGTAAAACCGCTGTGGAATCCGCAGAAAGAAGTGACATGCTGCAGAATGTAAACCGCTGCGTTTCCGTGCAGTTTTTCGGCAGCATGTGTACAGCGATTTTTGTTTCCCATAGGTTTACATTGAAATGTAAACTCATGGGAAACTGCTGCGGATCCGCAGCGTTTTCCAAAGCGTGTGCACATACCTTTAGAATTAGGCTATGTGCACACGGTGCGGATTTGGCTGCGGATCCGCAGCGGATTGGCCGCTGCGGATCCGCAGCAGTGTTCCATCAGGTTTACAGTACCATGTAAACCTATGGAAAACCAAATCCGCTGTGCCCATGGTGCGGAAAATACCGCACGGAAACGCTGCGTTGTATTTTCCGCAGCATGTCAATTCTTTGTGCGGATTCCGCAGCGTTTTACACCTATTCCTCAATAGGAATCCGCAGGTGAAATCCGCAGGTAAAACGCAGTGCCTTTTACCCGCGGATTTTTCAAAAATGGTGCGGAAAAATCTCACACGAATCCGCAACGTGGGTACATAGCCTTAGGGTTAGGGTTGGGTTGGAATTAGGGTTGTGGTTAGGGTTAGGGGTGTGTTGGGGTTAGGGTTGTGGTTAGGGGTGTGTTGCGGTTAGGGTTGTGGTTAGGGTTACGGCTACAGTTGGGATAAGGGTTAGGGGTGTGTTGGCGTAAGAATTGAGGGGTTTCCACTGTTTAGGCACATCAGGGGGTCTCCAAACGCAACATGGCGCCACCATTGATTCCAGCCAATCTTTTATTCAAAAAGTCAAATGGTGCTCCTTCCCTTCCGAGCCCCGACGTGTGCCCAAACAGTGGTTTACCCCCACATATGGGGTATCAGTGTACTCAGGACAAACTGGGCAACAATTACTGGGGTCCAATTTCTCCTGTTACCCTTGAGAAAATAAAAAATTGCTTGCTAAAACATCATTTTTGAGGAAAGTAAAATGATTTTTTATTTTCACGGCTCTGCGTTGTAAACGTCTGTGAAGCACTTGGGGGTTCAAAGTGCTCACCACATATCTAGATAAGTTCCTTGGGGGGTCTAGTTTCCAAAATGGGGTCACTTGTGGGGGGTTTCTACTGTTTAGGCACACCAGGGGCTCTGCAAACGCAACGTGACGCCCGCAGACCATTCCATCAAAGTCTGCATTTCAAAACGTCACTACTTGACTTCCGAGCCCCGACATGTGCCCAAACAGTGGTTTACCCCCACATATGGGGTATCAGCGTACTCAGGACAAACTGGGCAACAATTACTGGGGTCCAATTTCTCCTGTTACCCTTGAGAAAATAAAAAATTGCTTGCTAAAACATCATTTTTGAGGAAAGTAAAATGATTTTTTATTTTCACGGCTCTGCGTTGTAAACGTCTGTGAAGCACTTGGGGGTTCAAAGTGCTCACCACATATCTAGATAAGTTCCTTGGGGGGTCTAGTTTCCAAAATGGGGTCACTTGTGGGGGGTTTCTACTGTTTAGGCACACCAGGGGCTCTGCAAACGCAACGTGACGCCCGCAGACCATTCCATCAAAGTCTGCATTTCAAAACGTCACTACTTGACTTCCGAGCCCCGACATGTGCCCAAACAGTGGTTTACCCCCACATATGGGGTATCAGCGTACTCAGGACAAACTGGGCAACAATTACTGGGGTCCAATTTCTCCTGTTACCCTTGAGAAAATAAAAAATTGCTTGCTAAAACATCATTTTTGAGGAAAGAAAAATGATTTTTTATTTTCACGGCTCTGCGTTGTAAACGTCTGTGAAGCACTTGGGGGTTCAAAGTGCTCACCACATATCTAGATAAGTTCCTTGGGGGGTCTAGTTTCCAAAATGGGGTCACTTGTGGGGGGTTTCTACTGTTTAGGCACACCAGGGGCTCTGCAAACGCAACGTGACGCCCGCAGACCATTCCATCAAAGTCTGCATTTCAAAAGTCACTACTTCCCTTCTGAGCCCCGACGTGTGCCCAAACAGTGGTTTACCCCCACATATGGGGTATCAGCGTACTCAGGAGAAACTGGACAACAACTTTTGGGGTCCAATTTCTCCTGTAACCCTTGGGAAAATAAAAAATTCTGGGCTAAAAAATTATTTTTGAGGAAAGAAAACGTATTTATTATTTTCACTGCTCTGTGTTATAAACTTCTGTGAAGCACTTGGGGGTTCAAAGTGCTCACCTCACATCTAGATAAGTTCCTTTCGGGGTCTAGTTTCTAAAATGGGGTCACTTGTGGGGGGTTTCTACTGTTTAGCCACATCAGGGGCTCTGCAAACGCAACGTAACGCCCGCAGAGCATTCCATCAAAGTCTGCATTTCAAAATGTCACTACTTGACTTTCGAGCCCCGACATGTGCCCAAACTGTGGTTTACCCCCACATATGGGGTATCAGCGTACTCAGGAGAAACTGTACAACAACTTTTGGGGTCAAATTTCTCCTGTTACCCTTGGGAAAATAATAAATTGCAGGCTAAAAGATCATTTTAGAGAAAATAAAATTTTTATTTTATTTTCATGGCTCTGCGTTATAAACTTCTGTGAAGCACTTGGAAGTTCAAAGTCCTCACCACACATCTAGATTAGTTCCTTTGGGGGTCTAGTTTCCAAAATGGGGTCATATGTGGGGGATCTCCAATGTTTAGGCACACAGGGGCTCTCCAAACGTGACATGGTGTCCGCTAATGATTGGAGCTAATTTTCCATTTAAAAAGCCAATTGGCGTGCCTTCCCTTCCGAGCCCTGCCGTGCGCCCAAACAGTGGTTTACCCCCACATATGGGGTATCAGCGTACTCAGGACAAACTGGACAACAACATTTGCGGTCCAATTTCTCCTATTACCCTTGGCAAAATAGGAAATTCCAGGCTAAAAATCATTTTTGAGGAAAGAAAAATTATTTTTTATTTTCATGGCTCTGCATTATAAACTTCTGTGAAGCACCTGGGGGTTTAAAGTGCTCAATATGCATCTAGATAAGTTCCTTGGGGGGTCTAGTTTCCAAAATGGGGTCACTTGTGGGGGAGCTCCAATGCATAGGCACACAGGGGCTCTCTAAACGCGACATGGTGTCCGCTAACAATTGGAGCTAATTTTCCATTCAAAAAGTCAAATGGCGCGCCTTCCCTTCCGAGCCCTGCCGTGTGCCCAAACAGTGGTTTACCCCCACATATGAGGTATCGGCGTACTCGGGAGAAATTGCCCAACAAATTTTAGGATTCATTTTATCCTATTGCCCATGTGAAAATGAAAAACTGAGGCGAAAAGAATTTTTTTGTGAAAAAAAAAAGTACTTTTTCATTTTTACAGATCAATTTGTGAAGCACCTGAGGGTTTAAAGTGCTCAATATGCATCTAGATAAGTTCCTTGGGGGGTCTAGTTTCCAAAATGGGGTCATTTGTGGGGGAGCTCCAATGTTTAGGCACACGGGGGCTCTCCAAACACGACATGGTGTCCGCTAACGATGGAGATAATTTTTCATTCAAAGAGTCAAATGGCGCTCCTTCCCTTCCGAACCTTACCATGTGCCCAAACAGTGGTTTACCTCCACATGTGAGGTATCGGTGTACTCATGAGAAATTGCCCAACAAATTTTAGGATCCATTTTATCCTGTTGCCCATGTGAAAATGAAAAAAATTGAGGCTAAAAGAATTTTTTTGTGAAAAAAAAGTACTTTTTCATTTTTACGGATCAATTTGTGAAGCCCCCGGGGGTTCAAAGTTCTCACTATGCATCTAGATAAGTTCCTTGGGGCGTCTAGTTTCCAAAATGGGGTCACGTGTGGGGGAGCTCCAATTTTTAGGCACACGGGGGCTCTCCAAACGTGACATGGTGTCCGCTAAAGAGTGGAGCCAATTTTTCATTCAAAAAGTCAAATGGCGCTCCTTCCCTTCCAAGCCCTGCCGTGCGCCCAAACATTGGTTTACCCCCACATATGAGGTATCAGCGTACTCAGGACAAATTGGACAACAACTTTCGTGGTTCAGTTTCTCCTTGTACCATTGGGAAAATAAAAAAAATGTTGCTAAAAGATAATTTTTGTGACTAAAAAGTTAAATGTTCATTTTTTCCTTCCATGTTGCTTCTGCTGCTGTGAAGCACCTGAAGGGTTAAAAAACTTCTGGAATGTGGGTTTGAGTACCTTGAGGGGTGCATTTTTTAGAATGGTGTCACTTTTGGGTATTTTCATCCATATAGACCCCTCAAACTGACTTCAAATGTGAGGTGGTCCCTAAAAAAAATGGTTTTGTAAATTTCGTTGTAAAAATGAGAAATCGCTGGTCAAATTTTAACTCTTATAACTTCCTAGCAAAAAAAAATGTTGTTTCCAAAATTGTGCTGGTGTAAAGTATACATGTGGGAAATGTTATTTATTAACTATTTTGTGTCACATAACTCTCTGGTTTAACAGAATAAAAATTCAAAATGTGAAAATTGCGAAATTTTCAAAATTTTCGCCAAATTTCCGTTTTTATCACAAATAAACGCAGAATTTATTGACCTAAATTTACCACTAACATGAAGCCCAATATGTCACGAAAAAACAATCTCAGAACCGCTAGGATCCGTTGAAGCGTTCCTGAGTTATTACCTCATAAAGGGACACTGGTCAGAATTGCAAAAAACGGCCAGGTCATTAAGGTCAAAATAGGCTGGGTCATGAAGGGGTTAAAGGGGTCCTCTGGGGTGATGTTATGGCAGCTAGATGGTATAACTTCCCCAGGTGAAGTAGGTCCCCAGGGCTCCCGTGTGTAGATGAAGATGGTGTAATAAGAAACAGAGGACACAAGGTTGCAGTCTCTTTACTTCTTTACTGCAGCAATTCAGACAGCCACAGTCCAGGGTACCGGATCAGAGGTGCTGGTGGTAGTTTGGCCGGCTTGGAAGCAAGTTGAGATGTCCCCTTACCAGGTCGGATTAGAAGCCTTCCCTCTAGCGCTGTGGTGTAGTTCCTTGCTGCCTATAGCTGTCCAACAAGGTCCTCATGAGTTTTCTGTCCTTTGTGTAAGTGGGACACTAACCTATATAACAGGTGGCTCGAGCCTTTTTACAGGGTCTCTATCATGACCCGGGCTCTATACGCCACTGTGTCTTCAGGTGTTAGGGCAGGCAAGTGACCTGTAGTAGGGGTGAGCGAAATGGGTCGGCCAGATTCAGAAGTCGCCGACTTTTGGCAAAGTTGGGTTTCATGAAACCCGACCCGACCCCTTTGTGGGGTCGGCCATGAGGTCGGCGATCTTCTGAATCTGGTATCGGAATTCCGATACCGAGTTCCGATATGTTTGCAATATCAGAAATCGGTATCGGAATCCATATTTAAGTGTAAAATAAAGAATTAAAATAAAAAATATTGCTATACTCACCCTCTGACGCGCCCTGGTACTAACCAGCAGCCTTCCTTCCTTAGAATCAGCGCGTGAAAGACCTTAAATGACGTCGCGGCTTGTGATTGGACGCGCGACCGCCCATGTGACCGCTCGCGCGACCAATCACGAGCCGCGACGTCACTGAAGGTCCTTCAAGCGCTGATTCTTAGGAAGGAAGGCTGCCGGAAAGAAGCAGGGCGCGTCCGAGGGTGATTGGCTTGTGATTGGTCGCGTGGGCGAAAGTCTGCGACTTCTTAGATTCACCATGGGTTTGACAGATTCACCGATAGCAGACTGTGGATTCTCTGGTTCCACTGCTGGTGTGACATCTGTTGCTTGAGCCTGCTGGTCTAGGGTCTCATTATGTGTTGGTATTTCCAACTGGGGAAAAGTTAAGACAGGTATCACTATAGCTTGATGTACTTGAGTCCAAGACTGGGAAAAATCTCCTAGAACGGTATGGATTTTATTTTCTTCCTCTTTTGTAGGTTGAGAAGTTCTGGGGTCTTTTTCCTTGTCTCTCAGTTTGTCAGGGCATACTTTAAGGTGATCTCTAGATACTGCAGTTGAAGTTTCTCTTCCATCTTTGCTTATGAGACAGACTTTAGTGTTGTCAAAGTTGGATGGTAGAATGGTATATGGTTCTGCTTCCCACTGGTCATCAAGTTTATGCATTCTTCTTTTTTGTTTTAGCACTTGTTCACCTGGTGACTGTTACGGAACTGCAACGCAGAACTAGGATAGAAGAGGGAAAACTGACCCTGCACTCAGACTAGGTTGATACCCTACGATGGCGTGGGCGACCCATTCCTTGCGAATAGACCCACCGATGATCCTAGGTTAATCTCAGCAAAGACCTATAGATAGGGGGAAGGAGGTCCCTGAACGATCTAAGGACTGGGTATAAAAAGAGGTCACCTCCTAATAGAAAGCACAGAGATGGCGGCAGAGACCAACTGAAAACAGAAACTTAGGCTAGTTTCACATTTGCGTTTAAATCCACAGCGTTTAAAACGCATCCGCAAGTGGTGGAAAAACGCATATAAACGCGTTGTCGCATGCGGTTAAAAAAATGCCGCGTTTGTACGCGTTTACATGCGTTTTTTCCTGCGTTTGCGTTTTTGGTGCGCATGATGAAAAATTTCACAAGAGAAAAATCAAGATAACCAGACACCGCCAATGGGACTACAGAGGGCGTGTATTATGGGATCTCTATATATAGACCCTAGGGCTACTGAAATTTTAACAGTTTGCTACTGTATCCTGTGTCATGATGGATCTTCGCATGGAGAGCTTTTATTTCAACCTGGATTTCAGCTTCAAGCTGTTTCTTGCCTGTGCTTTTGCTTGGGAGCAAGACGGAAATCGCAACAGATGGAGAAGGAGACAACATAGGCGTTTTTGGTGGCACCCCATTATCGAACTACGTGAGAGCCGTGGAGCCTATCACATGCTCTATGCCAAGCTTAATGCCAACTCGGAGAAATTCCAGGAATACACACGAATGTCGCAAGACTCGTTCCGGGATTTGCTTTCTCGTGTCCAAGGAGCCATACGGCGACCGGACACCCAGCTCCGTAGAGCAATTCCACCCGAGGAACGTCTGCTGGTTACATTAAGGTACGTTCAAAATCTAAACCAATGACAGTCCAAATTTAGTGTTTTCTGACATGTATTTTTGGGGTATTTTCCTTTCTTTCTTTATCGTAACCACACCATAAAAAGAATAGATTGTAATGTTTTTTTTGTGTTTGTTTTTCTTCCAGATTTCTGGCCACCGGAGAGAGTTTATCATACCTCCACTTCCAATACGGGCTTGGAATATCCACCCGGTCCGGAATAGTTGTGGACACCTGGCGGGCTTTATGGAATGTACTCCGGGATGAGTTTATACCCCTACCCACCTTGGACATGTGGCTTGAAATTGCGGAAAAATTCTGGAAAGGGTTTGATTTCCCCAACTGTTTAGGAGCGGTGGATGGAAAGCACATTCGCATTATCAAACCAGCCAGAACAGGATCGGAGTACTTCAATTACAAAAAATATTTTTCTGTGGTGCTCATGGCAATAGCCGAAGCAAACTGTCGCTTCATCGCCATGGACATTGGAGCTTTTGGCCGTGGCAACGATTCCCAGACTTTCAAGAACTCGGATATGGGCCGCCGTGTGTATGGCAACAATTTCAATTTTCCACCGCCACAACCTCTCCCCAACACTCATGGTCCACCGATGCCATTTGTTATGGTTGGGGATGAGGCCTTTCAGATGTGTGAAAACCTACTGAAGCCTTATTCCAGTTGGGACTTGAACCACACTAGAAGGATCTTTAACTACAGAGTGACCAGGGCCCAAAGAACAGTAGAGTGTACCTTTGGCATTCTGGTCGCTAAATGGCGCATTCTTGCATCAGCCATAAATCTAAAAGTGGAAACAGTCGATGAAGTGGTCAAAGCCTGTGTGGTTCTGCACAATTATATAATGGTTAAGGAGCAACCCAATATTGAACTGGATGAACCAGTTGCACACCCACTGCCCGATTTCCAGCATCACCCGCTGCGGTCAACTGCAGCTGTTGGTCACATGCGGGACCAATTTGCTGCCTTTTTTTATTCAGATATTGGATGTGTGTCATGGCAAGACAATGTTGTGTAAATGTCCTGTTGTAATTACATCTGTACCAGTAATTTTCTACAGATGGATCTAGATAAGTTGGAAACTTGGGCTGAAAGGTGGCAGATGAGGTTTAACAATGATAAATGTAAGGTTATACACATGGGAAGAAGGAATCAATATCACCATTACACACTGAACGGGAAACCACTGGGTAAATCTGACAGGGAGAAGGACTTGGGGATCCTAGTTAATGATAAACTTACCTGGAGCAGCCAGTGCCAGGCAGCAGCTGCCAAGGCAAACAGGATCATGGGGTGCATTAAAAGAGGTCTGGATACACATGATGAGAGCATTATACTGCCTCTGTACAAATCCCTAGTTAGACCGCACATGGAGTACTGTGTCCAGTTTTGGGCACTGGTGCTCAGGAAGGATATAATGGAACTAGAGAGAGTACAAAGGAGGGCAACAAAATTAATAAAGGGGATGGGAGAACTACAATACCCAGATAGATTAGCGAAATTAGGATTATTTAGTCTAGAAAAAAGACGACTGAGGGGCGATCTAATAACCATGTACAAGTATATAAGGGGACAATACAAATATCTCGCTGAGGATCTGTTTATACCAAGGAAGGTGACGAGCACAAGGGGGCATTCTTTGTGTCTGGAGGAGAGAAGGTTTTTCCACCAACATAGAAGAGGATTCTTTACTGTTAGGGCAGTGAGAATCTGGAATTGCTTGCCTGAGGAGGTGGTGATGGCGAACTCAGTCGAGGGGTTCAAGAAAGGCCTGGATGTCTTCCTGGAGCAGAACAATATTGTATCACACAATTATTAGGTTCTGTAGAAGGACGTAGATCTGGGGATTTATTATGATGGAATATAGGCTGAACTGGATGGACAAATGTCTTTTTTCGGCCTTACTTACTAACTAACTAACTATGTTATTTCTCATTAATAAACTTTAGTTTTGGTTGTGTTGACCGTCTCTCCTATCTTTTTCCTCTCCAAACCAAGGCTGTCCTAAAACTGGCAGTATTTGATCTGTATTTAAAATCAGTTTTTGTAATCCAAAACCAGGAGTGGGTGATAAAGGCAGAGGTGCTACTTATTATGTTAATATCATAATTTACCTCTAATTGTTCCACTCCTTGTTTTGGCTTACAAATACTGATATAAAACACTGGCCACATACTGCTAGTAATGGCAGCCATATTGCTTTATTGGTAAGCTTGTTGACGTCATTGCATCATGATTCTCTTCTCCTGTATCCATTGGACACAAAATGAAGAGACAATCACTGTCACAATATCTATACTCATCAAGTCAGGTGTCAGAAATAATGAATTCATGATAAACATATACAGGCTCATGAATTCACTATTTCTGACACCTGGGCAGGTGAGCATAGATATGTAGTGTGTGACCTCCATTGTCCCCTCAATTTGTGTGTAATAGATTATGTATAAAGAAGAGAAAATGGTGGTTATACAAGGCAGTTCTCTACTCAACAGGTCAGGTGTCACAACTAATGAGTTTTTTGACACCTGACCTGTTCAGTAGAGGTCTGCACTGTATTTCCACCATTTTCTCTTCAGACTGCCACACTAGGCACAGACAAAAAGGAAATTATGGAGATACATGTAATATTTTTTGGCCCACCTCATATCTGTATACTAAAGACACACAAAGCTGCAGTCTTTTTATTTTTAACTACTGGAGATATGATGTGGCCCAAAAAGTAAGTGTGTGGTGACGCTTCTTGGCGCACGGTGTGTGTTGCCGGCAGCAGAAGACACAATAAACCAAACATAATTGTGGCAAATCAAACTTTTTTTATTTTGTTAACAACTCAAAAAATTATTTTTTACTGCGCCGGCTTGGGGTAGAGTGATGTAAATGGGGGATGTGAAGAACTGAGGCCTGGCTAACTGTGGACGACGCAGAGGTGGCAGGAGAAGGGGCAATGAAACTAGAAGGGTCTGGAAGTTCAGGGATGGGGCTTGACACATGAGAGGCTTGAGACGCACTGGAAGGGTGAGACAAACCTGACATTACAGACACATTGGTAGGTGAAGGGGGAGGAATGCTGAGTCCTCTTTTTTTTCTGTGTTTTTTTTGGTTTGCCCGGTTGGGGGAGGTCTTGGTGGGCTCATATGGCATGGCATGGTGGCGGGTGACCTGTCAGGGTCTGGCTGCACTGTGTCAGAGTCCATAGTGCTCGTAGATCGTGCAGCCATGCCGGAGTCCATAGTGCTGGTAGAGCGTGCAGCCATGCCAGAGTCCATAGTGCTCGTAGAGCGTGCAGCCATGCCAAAGTCCATAGTGCTCGTAGAGCGTGCAGCCATGCCAGAGTCCATAGTGCTCGTAGAGCGTGCAGCCATGCCAGAGTCGATAGCGTTTGTAGAGCGGAAGGCCATGCCAGGGTCCTGCTGCATCGAGGCCATGCCAGGGTCCTGCTGCAACGTGGAGGTGGCGGTACGGAAGGCCATGCCAGGGTCCTGCTGCATCATGGTGTCAGTGGAGGAGGTCCAAGTAGGAGCAGCGGATGTCATGGTGGTGGCGGTGGGATGTGGCAACTGTCCACACCCTCCCTTTTATCACCTTGATGGTGGGGGATGGCTTATCAGTGTCTAGACATGGTTTCCTCAATTGAAACGCATGCGTTCAAAAACGCAACCAAACGCATGTGCTTAAAAACGCATGCGTTTACATAGACAGCAATGCGTTTTTTTTACGCAAACCTTGCACAATCGACCGCATGCGTTTCCTGGCCACAAATATACGCCTCCAGAAATTACTACATGTTGCATTTCCGTGCCAAGCCACAAACAACTAAACGACGCATGCATTGTCAAACGCGGCAAAACGCGAACAAAAAAAAAGCATGCGTTTTTAATGTTAAATATAGGAATACACGATGCATGCGTTTATATGCGGTACAAACGCTGCGGCAACAACCGCAAATGTGAAACCAGCCTAAAGATAGCAGAACCAGAGATCCCAGAACTGCACAATATCAAACACAGAAAGCTATCAAAGCACCTAGCCAGAACTCTAGCGGATTAACACTGTTGTCCAGCAAGGAATGGGAGGCAGATGCTGGGTAATAAAGGGTGATACAATCACCTGACCTAAGGCAACCCAGCACCAGGGGAAAAAGACCAGCAGCCAGAAAAACAGAACAAGATGGCCGATGGTCAAAAACAAAACAGATTCTAACAGTGACAAGGAAATTGCAGGGGCACATTGATTGTAGTTTCTCTCTTGCTTTTGTCTTGCCTGGGACAAGCTTCTTTCTAGACATTCTTGTACTTGATGGTATTTCTGTTGTCGCTCAGTATCCCAATCTGCATCTGGTTATGTTGCTTCTGGTGTGAAGACTCCCATATCAAGATCAACAGGTAATTTGCTAGATCTTCCTCTCATCAGGTAGGCTGGAGTGCAGTTGGTGGAATTCACTGGGATGTGATTGTACAGATCTGCCAAGTCTGGAAACTTCTCTGGCCATAAGTTTCTTTCTTCCAAAGGCAAGGTTTTCAGTAGGTCGATTACCACTTGATTCATCTTTTCACACATACCATTTGTCTGTGGGTGGTACGATGTTGTTCTTATCTTCTTACATCCGTACAGGTTGCAGAACTCCTGGAACACTTCCACTTCAAAGGCTGGGCCTTGGTATGTTAGTACCTTCTCAGGATATCCATGTGGACGACAAAAGTGTAGTCTGAAGGCTTTGGCTGCCGTCTTCGCTGTCTGGTCCTTGACAGGTACGACTACCAGGAATCTGGAGTGATGGCCCACAATGGTCAGAGCATAGACATAGCCTGACTGGCTTGGAGTTAGCTTCACGTGGTCTAAGGCCACCAGTTCAAGTGGCTATTTGGAGACTATGGGCTGTAGGGGAGCCCTCTGGCTGTTACGGTCCTTTCTGCGCAGGTTGCATGGGCCACACTCTCTGCACCACTTTTCAATGACTTTTCTCATCCCATTCCAGTAGAACCTTCCATGTAGTAGGATCTCTAACTTCTTCCATCTGAAGTATCCTGCTCCATCGTGGTGCGCTTCCAGAACCATTGGCGCAACTTGTCTCGGGACCACTATCTGCCAGACTAACTCATGAGTACGTGGATCGATATTCCTCCGGCACAGCTTACCGTCGTAGATAAACAATTTGCCCTTCTCCTTCCACAGCTATTGAGTCTCTTGTGGATCATCTGAACCTGTGAATCTGCTTACGTCAGCAGCTCTTTGATCAGATGAACCGGGGGACACTGTCCTGTGTCTCTGCCCATCCATGGTGGGGCAATGAGTTCAGCGTGGCTTCTTGCTTGCCTTTACGCATGTTTTTCACATAATGGAAGTACTGAGTCGCCCCGGGGCGATGGAAGGCTTGTGGTAACTCAATCTCTTCAAGTGCTTCCAGATCTTCTCCCACCTCTGGTAGATTGGGCATCCTTGACAACGCTTCGGGATTTGCACTTTTGTGCCCTGCATGGTACTTGATGGTGAATTCATAGTTGGACAACCGGGCCATCCATCACTGCTCCAAGGCACCTAGTTTTGCCATCTCCAAGTGTGTCAGCGGATTGTTGTCCGTGAAAACTGTGAATCTTGCTGAGGCCAGGTAGTACTTTAACAACTCTGTTACCGCCCAGACTATGGCGAGGAACTCCAGCTTGAAGGAACTGTAGTTTTCGGGGGGTTCCTTTCAGTGGGACGAAGCTTCCTGCTGGCATAGGCAATTACTCTTTCTTTGCCTTTCTGCACCTGGGACAACACTGCTCCCAATCCCACATTGCTGGCGTCCGTGTACAGCACAAACAGTTGGTCATAATCAGGGTAGGCCAGTATCTCATCTCCTGTGAGAGCCAACTTCAACCGAGTGAAGGATTTTTCCAGCCTGTCGCTCCACTTGAACGGAGTATTCTTACTCTTGGTCTACTTGGATTGGCTCACTAACAGGTCTGGCAGTAGTGCGGCTATTTTGGTGAAGTCCTTAATGAACCTTCGGTAGTAGCCTACCAACCCGAGGAACTGCCGGACTTCGTGGATGTTGCTGGGTTTCGGCCAGTCCCTGATCATGGGGACCTTGTCAGGGTCTGGTGCCACTCCTTCAGAGCTTACCACATGGCCAAGGTACTGCACTTTGGGCTTTAACAGATGACATTTAGATGGCTTTACCGAAGTTAGACAGGGCTTTAAACACCTCGGCCAGGTGCTTCAGGTGGTCCTCATATGTCTTGGAGAAGACAATGACATCATCCAGGTACAACATTACGGTTTCAAAATTCTTGTGCCCAAAACAGCACTCCATCATCGTCTGGAATGTTCCTCGTGCATTGCACAGTACAAACGGTATGTAGTTGAATTCAGAGAGGCCCATCGGTGTCGTGAAGGCAGTCTTTTCCTTATCCACCTCTGCCACGGGAACCTGCCAATACCCACTAGTGAGATCCAAGGTGGAGAAATAGTTAGCAGATTTTAAAGCAGCCAATGACTCTTCAATTCTGGGTAACGGGTATGCATCCTTATGTGTAATGTGGTTTATCTGCCTGTAATCAACACACACCCACATTGTACCATCCTTTTTCCTGATGAGAACTAATGGAGCTGCCCAGGGGCTACATCTATCTCTGATTACTCCAGCCTCCTCCATCTCTCTTGGCACACCGGTTGTGAGCTGGAGGTACAGGCCGGTACCTCTCTTTAATGGGCAGATGATTTCCCATGGGGATATGATGTTGAACCCCTTTTACCTGCCCAAAATCTAGTGGGTGTTTGCTGAATACTCGCTCATACTCATGGACCACCCGGTAAGCTCATGTTTTTGGTGTGATGGGGTAGAGTCAGTACCCACGTGTAATTTCTGACACCAATCTTCTAATTGTCCTGCAGAGTCATTGTTCTCCGCCTGGTTGGATGGGACCAAGGGTTCTGTTACCTGTATTGCATTATTATTAACAGTAAATAGTTTAGCAAGTGTGGCATATCTGGGTAAGTGGACCTCTTTCTCTCCACAATTAAGGACACGTACTGGTACCCTCCCCTTGCGGACATCAGCCACCCCTCTGGCTGTCAGGATTGTGGGCCTACTATCTAAATACACAGGTTCTACCAGGGCCTGGTAGTCTATATCTATGCAGTCTATTTCTGCCCGACACCAGCTTAACATTTCACTCCTGGGGGTTATTGCAATGGAGATCAGATCACTCACTGTGACACATCCAATTTCTCCACCAGACAATTCTACCTGTTGTCTCTGCACCAGGGCTCTGATTTCTTTTTGCAGGACTCTCTGCTCACTGGAACCAGCAGTTTCGGCCACCTGTTGCAACAAGACAATAACCTCGGCAAGACCATTTTCAATTACATTAGTACCAATGGTCATCATGGGGTTTCATTCACGTCAGTCAATATCAACAATCACCATTCCTTGGGCCTTCAATTCTACTCGCCCTACCTTAATGGTTACCTCTTGGTACCCCACCTGTGGTAAAGACTGAGCATTACTGGTTACTATTGTCAAATCACTATCTGGGCCATGGGTAATGTCACAGTGAGCCCAATATCGTTTGTAGAGAATGTAAGGCATAGTTGTTACCTGAGAGCCGATGTTCAGTAAAGCGTTCATCGGGACACCCTCAATCACAATGGGGAGGACCGGATGTCCTCCGACGTACTTGGCTCTCCAGTTTTGTGGGCCTGGTCATCTTACTCCTGGGGGTTGGCCCTATGCCCCAGGGGTCACTAACCAACTACTAACTCTTCCTAACTGCCTAGCAATGGCCTAGCAACTGATTCCTCCTCGTGACCAGAGAGAGCAGCTCCCCTGAAGTTGGGTGTAGATCTCCCCCTTCTGGCCTGAAGTCAGAATGTGTTGTATGTGCTGATTACCTGTTAAATGGATCCGTCCCTGATTCCAAGCATGACATCACTCTCCACCTGAGGAAAGCAATGTCACTGTAACAACCGGTTACCTGGGTTGTCACACATGCATATATACAACATACAATATGCTTGACACAGCCCAAGAGAATTTCTCCATGCCTTGCTAAGGAACAATAAAGTTATATTAAAATAAATTCTTTATTGTCCATATGTAGATACGAAGCGTAGGAGGAATCTATACAGGGGACCCAACAACAAGCTCCTGCTTAGCATTTTACACAACATACAAAAGTGTACGGCCATTGGTCTTTCCTGGGTAGGCAGCTGTTTCAATTGCATAGACCTACAAATAACAGGCATTTAACTTCCATACAGGACAGGATTTCCTCCTGTCTGTGGTTAAGCTGTTTGATTGTGTGCTTGTTTCTCTGCGAGACTCTGTAGTGGAAATGGCTACTTGTGTCAAAGAAATCTGATCTTTTCTCGAAGAAGAATGGAGGCAAAACCCTTCTTTTCTTTATGCTTAAAACATTTAATATATTAATTTAACTAAGCATATGTACAGTGGGGCAAAAAAGTATTTCGTCAGTCAGCAATAATGCAAGTTCCACCACTTAAAAAGATGAGAGGCGTCTGTAATTTACATCATAGGTAGACCTCAACTATGGGAGACAAACTGAGAAAAAAAAATCCATTAAATCACATTGTCTGTTTTTTAACAATTTATTTGCATATTATGGTGGAAAATAAGTATTTGGTCAGAAACAAACAATCAAGATTTCTGGCTCTCACAGACCTGTAACTTCTTCTTTAAGAGTCTCCTCTTTCCTCCACTCATTACCTGTAGTAATGGCACCTGTTTAAACTTGTTATCAGTATAAAAAGACACCTGTGCACACCCTCAAACAGTCTGACTCCAAACTCCACTATGGTGGAGACCAAAGAGCTGTCAAAGGACACCAGAAACAAAATTGTAGCCCTGCACCAGGCTGGGAAGACTGAATCTGCAATAGCCAACCAGCTTGGAGTGAAGAAATCAACAGTGGGAGCAATAATTAGAAAATGGAAGACATACAAGACCACTGATAATCTCCCTCGATCTGGGGCTCCACGCAAAATCCCACCCCATGGGGTCAGAATGATCACAAGAACGGTGAGCAAAAATCCCAGAACCACGCGGGGGGACCTAGTGAATGAACTGCAGAGAGCTGGGACCAATGTAACAAGGCCTACCATAAGTAACACACTACGCCACCATGGACTCAGATCCTGCAGTGCCAGACGTGTCCCACTGCTTAAGCCAGTACATGTCCGGGCCCGTCTGAAGTTTGCTAGAGAGCATTTGGATGATCCAGAGGAGTTTTGGGAGAATGTCCTATGGTCTGATGAAACCAAACTGGAACTGTTTGGTAGAAACACAACTTGTCGTGTTTGGAGGAAAAAGAATACTGAGTTGCATCCATCAAACACCATACCTACTGTAAAGCATGGTGGTGGAAACATCATGCTTTGGGGCTGTTTCTCTGCAAAGGGGCCAGGACGACTGATCCGGGTACATGAAAGAATGAATGGGGCCATGTATCGTGAGATTTTGAGTGCAAACCTCCTTCCATCAGTAAGGGCATTGAAGATGAAACGTGGCTGGGTCTTTCAACATGACAATGATCCAAAGCACACCGCCAGGGCAACGAAGGAGTGGCTTAGTAAGAAGCATTTCAAGGTCCTGGAGTGGCCTAGCCAGTCTCCAGATCTCAACCCTATAGAAAACCTTTGGAAGGAGTTGAAAGTCCGTGTTGCCAAGCGAAAAGCCAAAAACATCACTGCTCTAGAGTAGATCTGCATGGAGGAATGGGCCAACATACCAACAACAGTGTGTGGCAACCTTGTGAAGGCTTACAGAAAACGTTTGACCTCTGTCATTGCCAACAAAGGATATATTACAAAGTATTGAGATGAAATTTTGTTTCTGACCAAATACTTATTTTCCACCATAATATGCAAATAAATTGTTAAAAAACAGACAATGTGATTTAATGGATTTTTTTTTCTCAGTTTGTCTCCCATAGTTGAGGTCTACCTATGATGTAAATTACAGACGCCTCTCATCTTTTTAAGTGGTGGAACTTGCACTATTGCTGACTGACTAAATACTTTTTTGCCCCACTGTATATAGCATGTAAATAAGTAGTAAAGTACAAAACGTGTGTTTCAAATAAAAGAAAAAAAGAACCTCCTGCTACAAGATTTAAAGGGAACCTGTCACCCCGAAAATCGCGGCTGAGGTAAGCCCACCGGCATCAGGGGCTTATCTACAGCATTCTGTAATGCTGTAGATAAGCCCCCGATGTTACCTGAAAGAGGAGAAAAAAACGTTATATTATACTCACCCAGGGGCGGTCCCGCTGCTGGTCAGGTCGGATGGGCGTCTCCGTCTCCGGTCCGCTGCGGTGCCTCCCATCTTCATTACAAGACGTCCTCTTCTGATCTTCAGCCACGGCTTCGGCGCAGGCGTACTTTGCTCTGCCCTGTTGAGGGCAGACAAAGTACTGGAGTGCCCAGGCGCCGGAAAGGTCAGAGGCCCGGCGCCTGCGCACTGCAGTACTTTGTCTGCCCTCAACAGGGCAGAGCAAAGAACGCCTGCGCCGAAGCCGTGGCTGAAGATCAGAAGAGGACGTCTTGTAATGAAGATGGGAGGCGCCGCAGCGGACTGGAGACGCCCATCCGACCTGACCAGCAGCGGGACCGCCCCTGGGTGAGAATAATATAACGTTTTTTTCTCCTCTTTCAGGTAACATCGGGGGCTTATCTACAGCATTACAGAATGCTGTAGATAAGCCCCTGATGCCGGTGGGCTTACCTCACCCGCGATTTTCGGGGTGACAGGTTCCCTTTAAGTATATTGCATTTGTATTTTGAGTAGTTCAATCACACTTTTAAATTCATAAATTTACCCCATAAGATCTGCATTGTAACCTGACTTGTTGGTGTGTGCATCTTTTTCCAAAGTATGGAACTCGTCCTTTTTTTCTGCAGAATTCTACATCTCTGCATAGCATGTGTATACATGAAAAATGTTATTAAACACTCCCTTTATATTTATATAAAAATATATGTTAGAGGAATGTTTTATGCATATCCTGTAGAAGAGAAGCGGACAACTGCTGAAGTACTCTAATCTGATGCCAGCAAGTCACACTCCATAAATGTTGGACTTCATGTCTTGTGCATGATGTTTTGTGTAATGCTTAAGTGACTAAGCAGTGAGTCATGACTCTGTTCTGTACAACTGCTCATGAGTAAGGGTGAATCATAATTCAAAACTCAAAACCAATTGTATATTTATTTGCACATTTTAGATGAATATTTAAGTGGGAAATGGAAAGGATGGCATACAGGGGTGTGTGCAGTTTAAAGAATCATCTCTGCAAACATTCATGTATTTTGCTTTATTGACCCTTTCACATCTATTGCCTAAATTAATTGCCTAAGTCTTTTTTAAACACTGCTATGACAGATACTTAAAGTGGGGCTACTAATATAAGTTCCCTAGGTCTACTCTCATACTAACCAGTTGCTGTCTTAGGGCCCATACCCATCACCACGAAAAACAACAGTCCAATTTTGGTTCAGAAAAGTCTGATGAGTGCCATGCGATTTTTATGAGAGTACAATCCGATTTTAACACCTAGCATCCAATTTACATCTGATTTGATGATGATGTGATCTGATTACAATGCGATTTTAACATAAGCTTTTACAAAGAGCAATTCTTTATGTAATTTACACATAGTTTTCCAAGGAAATATTCTTCAAGATATATATACAGTTGAAACTGGAAGTTTACATACACTCTGTGAAAAGACACATATGCATGTTTTTCTCAATATCTGACATGAAATCACAAAAGACCTTTCCCATTTTAGGTAAATTAGGATTACCATAATTATTAAAATTTGCAAATGCCAGAATAATGAGAGAGAATGTTTTAAGACATTTTTATTACTTACTGCAAAGTCAAAAGTTTACATACATTTAATTAGTATTTGGTACCATTGCCTTTAAACTGAATGACTTGGGTCAAATGTTTGGGATATCCTTCCACAAGCTTCTCACAATAGTTGGTTGTAATTTGGGCCCATTCTTCCTGACAAAACTGGTGTAACTGATCCAGGTTTGTGGGTCGCCTTGCTCGCACCGGCCTTGTCAGCTTTGCCCATAAATTTTCAATAGGATTGAGATCAGAGATTTGTGATGGCCACTCCAAAAAATTGATTTTGTTATCCTTAAGCCACTTTGTTACCTTTTTGGCAGTATGCTTTGGGTCATTGTATTGACCAATTTCTTTAGACTTTCCCATGATGCAACACAAAGGAGCAGTGTGTTTCAGGTGTGCATTAAACCACATCCATAGGCGTGTCTCTAATTAATTGCCAAAAAACTATTAGAAGCTTCCAAACACATGACAACATCATATGGGCTGTCCAGAATTGCTTAAAGGCATAGTAATCTTAGTGTATGTAAACGTTTGACTTTGCAGTAAGTAATAAAGAATGGCTTAAAACATTCTCTCTCTCATTATTGTGGCATTTGGCAAATATTAACAACTACGGTAATCCTAATTGACCTAAAATGGGAAAGGTTTATTCTGATTTCATGTCAGATATTGAGAAAAACATGCATGTGTCTTGTTATATAGTGTATGGAAACTTATGATTTCAACTGTATATATATATATATATATATATATATATATACTGTATACACAGAGAGAGAGAGATGGGCTAGATTAAAAAATGTGTATATTACACATAAATATGTGAGATATATAAGTGCTTTGTGTGTGTAGTTTATAGTACATGTATTTTTTAGTAAATAAATTCCTTTAAAAAAAAGGAGTGAGATCCCCCATGTCCTTTGAAAAATCAGCATTTATCTGTCTCGTACAGTAAAATCACAGCATGACCAGACAGAACAGAATAGATATAAACACATAGAATAGATGGATATAAAGATGTCAGTGACATATATAATTAGTACCATGCTTGTGCAGCTTACTGTGTTTGTAATTTTTTACACACTAAATTATTTTCTGAAAAAATGAAGTGGTATCCCCAACATTTTATTAACCAGCAGTGGGAAAGTGGACAGCTGGAGGCCGATGTTTATAGCCTGGGAAGGGGTTAATATCGATGAAGCGTCCTAGGCTATTAACCCCTTTCTGCCACTGGACGTACTATTCCGTCCATGTGGGGTGGGCCCTACTTCCCAAGGACGGAATAGTACGTCCAGCACGATCGGGGGGAGCGCGGCCGATTGCGGCCGGGTGTAAGCTGCCTATCGCAGCTGACATCCGGCGCTATGTGCCAGGAGCGGTCACGGACCGCCCCCGGCACATTAACCCCCGGCACACCGTGATCAAACATGATCGCGGTGTGCCGGCAGTACAGGGAAGCATCGCGCAGGGAGGGGGCTCCCTGCAGGCTTCCCTGAGACCCCCGCAGCAACGCGATCGCAGCCTCCCTCCCTGATCCAGGCCCGGATCCAAGATGGCCACGGCATCCGGGTCCTGCAGGGAGGGAGGGGGCTTACCAAGTGCCTGCTCAGAGCAGGCGCTTGGTAGGCCTGCAGCACTGTAAGTCAGATCGGTGATTTGATAGAGTGCTGTGCAAACTGTCAGATCACCGATCTGTGATGTCCCCCCTGGGACAAAGTAAAAAAGTTTAAAAAAAATTTCCATATGTGTAAAAAAAAAAAAAGTCCTAAATAATAAAAAAATATATATATTATTCCCATAAATACATTTCTTTATCTAAATAAAAAAACAAACAATAAAAGTACACATATTTAGTATCGCCGCATCCGTAACGACCCAACCTATAAAACTTTCCCACTAGTTAACCCCTTCAGTAAACACCGTAAGAAAAAAAAACAAAAAATGAGGCAAAAAACAACGCTTTATTATCATACCGCCGAACAAAAAGTGGAATAACACGTGATCAAAAAGACAGATATAAATAACCATGGTACCGCTGAAAGCGTAATCTTGTCCCGCAAAAAACGAGCCGCAATACAGCATCATCAGCAAAAAAATAAAAAAGTTATAGTCCTCAGGATAAAGCAATGCAAAAATAATTATTTTTTCTATAAAATAGTTTTTATCGTATAAAAGTGCCAAAACATAAAAAAATGATATAAATGAGGTATCGCTGTAATCATACTGACCCAAAGAATAAAACTGCTTTATCAATTTTACCAAACGCGGAACGGTATAAACGCCTCCCCCAAAAGAAATTCATGAATAGCTGGTTTTTGGTCATTCTGCCTCACAAAAATCGGAATAAAAAGCGATCAAAAAATGTCACGTGCCCTAAAATGTTACAAATAAAAACAACAACTCGTACCACAAAAAACAAGACCTCACATGACTCTGTGGACCAAAATATGGAAAAATTATAGCTCTCAAAATGTGGTAATGCAAAAAATATTTTTTGCAATAAAAAGCGTTTTTTAGTGTGTGACGGCGGCCAATCATAAAAATCCGCTAAAAAACCCGCTATAAAAGTAAATCAAACCCCCCTTCATCACCCCCTTAGTTAGGGAAAAATTAAAATATTAAAAAAATGTATTTATTTCCATTTTCCCATTATGGTTAGGGCTAGGGTTAGGGCTAGGGTTAGGGCTAGGGTTAGGGCTAGGGTTAGGGTTAGGGCTAGGGTTAGGGTTAGGGTTAGGACTAGGGTTAGGGCTAGGGTTAGGGTTGGGGCTAGGGTTAGGGTTGGGGCTAGGGTTAGGGCTAGGGTTAGAGTTAGGGTTGGGGCTAGGGTTAAGGCTACAGTTAGGGTTGGGGCTAAAGTTAGGGTTAGGGTTGGGGCTAAAGTTAGGGTTAGGGTTTGGATTACATTTACTGTTGGGAATAGGGTTGGGATTAGGGTTAGGGGTGTGTCTGGGTTAGAGGTGTGGTTAGGGTTACCGTTGGGATTAGGGTTAGGGGTGTGTTTGGATTAGGGTTTCAGTTATAATTGGGGGGTTTCCACTATTTAGGCACATCAGGGGCTCTCCAAACGCGACATGGCGTCCGATCTCAATTCCAGCCAATTCTGCGTTGAAAAAGTAAAACAGTGATCCTTCCCTTCCGAGCTCTCCCGTGTGCCCAAACAGGGATTTACCCCAACATATGGGGTATCAGCGTACTCAGGACAAATTGGACAACAACTTTGGGGTCCAATTTCTCCTGTTACCCTTGGGAAAATACAAAACTGGGGGCCAAAAATTAATTTTTGTGGGAAAAAAAAGGATTTTTTATTTTCACGGCTCTGCGTTATAAACTGTAGTGAAACACTTGGGGGTTCAAAGTTCTCACAACATATCTAGATAAGTTCATTGTGGGGTCTAGTTTCCAATATGGGGTCACTTGTGGGGGGTTTCTACTGTTAGGTACATATGGGGCTCTGCAAACGCAATGTGACGCCTGCAGACCAATCCATCTAAGTCTGCATTCCAAATGATGCTCCTTCCCTTCCGAGCTCTGCCATGCGCTCAAACGGTGGTTCCCCCCACGTATCGGGTATCAGCGTACTCAGGACAAATTGGACAACAATATTTAGGATCCAATTTCTCCTGTTACCCTTGGAAAAATACAAAACTGGGGGCTAAAAAATAATTTTTGTGGAAAAAAAAATTATTTTTATTTGCGCGGCTCTGCTTTATAAACTGTAGTAAAACACTTGGGGGTTCAAAGCTCTCACATCACATCTAGATGAGTTCCTTAGGGGGTCTACTTTCCAAAATGGTGTCACTTGTGGGGGGTTTCTACTGTTAGGTACATTAGGGGCTCTGCAAACGTAATGTGACGCCTGCAGACCATTCCATCTAAGTCTGCATTCCAAATGGCGCTCCTTCCCTTCCGAGCCCTCCCAAGCGCCCAAACGGTGGTTCCCCCCCACATATGGGGTATCAGCGCACTCAGGACAAATTGGACAACAACTTTTGGGGTCCAATTTCTCCTGTTACCCTCGGGAAAATACAAAACTGGGGGCTAAAAATAATTTTTGTGGGAAAAAATGTTTGTTTTATTTTTACGGCTCTGCATTATAAACTTCTGTGAAGGCCTTGGTGGGTCAAAGTGCTCACCACACATCTAGATAAGTTCCTTAGGGGGTCTACTTTCCAAAATGGTGTCACTTGTGGGGGGTTTCAATGTTTAGGCACATCAGTGGCTCTCCAAACGCAACATGGCGTCCCATCTCAATTCCAGTCAATTTTGCATTGAAAAGTCAAACGGCGCTCCTTCGCTTCCGAGCTCTCCCATGCGCCCAAACAGTGGTTTACCCCCACATATAGGGTATCAGCGTACTCAGGATAAACTGTACAACAACTTTTGGGGTCCAATTTCTTCTCTTACCCTTGGGAAAATAAAAAATTGGGAGCAAAAACATAATTTGTGAAAAAAATGATTTTTTATTTTTACAGTTCTGCATTATAAACTTCTGTGAAGCACTTGGTGGGTCAAAGTGCTCACCACACCTCTAGATAAGTTCGTTAGGGGGTCTACTTTCCAAAATGGTGCCACTTGTGGGGAGTTTCAATGTTTAGGCACATCAGTGGCTCTCTAAAAAACCTTCATGGCGTCCCATCTCAATTCCAGTCAATTTTGCATTGCTTCGCTTCCGAGCTCTGTCATGCGCCCAAACAGTGGTTTACCCCCACATATGGGGTATCGGCGTACTCAGGACAAATTGTACAACAACGTTTGTGGTCCATTTTCTCCTGTTACCCTTGGTAAAATAAAACAAATTGGAGCTGAAGTAAATTTTTTGTGAAAAAAAGTTAAATGTTCATTTTTATTTAAACATTCCAAAAATTCCTGTGAAACACCTGAAGGGTTAATAAACTTCTTCAATGTGGTTTTGAGTACCTTGAGGGGTGCAGTTTTTAGAATAGTGTCACACTTGGGTATTTTCTATCATATAGACCCCTCAAAATGACTTCAAATGAGATGTGGTCCGTAAAAAAAATGGTGTTGTAAAAATTAGAAATTGCTGGTCAACTTTTAACCCTTATAACTCCCTAACAAAAAAAAAATTTGGTTCCAAAATTGTGCTGATGTAAAGTAGACATGTGGGAAATGTTACTTATTAAGTATTTTGTGTGACATATCTCTGTGATTTAATTGCATAAACATTCAAAGTTGAAAAATTGCAAAATTTTCAAAATTTTCGCCAAATTTCAGTTATTTTTCACAAACAAACGCAGGTAATATCGAAGAAATTTTACCACTATCATGAAGTACAATATGTCACGAGAAAAGTTTGTCAGCATCACCGGGATCCGTTGAAGCGTTCCAGAGTTATAACCTCATAAAGGGACAGTGGTCAGAATTGTAAAAATTGGCCCGGTCCATAACGTGCAAACCACCTTTGGGGGTAAAGGGGTTAATATCAGCTGTATATTTTGCCTTCATTGTATATTAAAATAGAGACTTACTTAGGGTCCCCCTATAATTAATGACCAGCAAAGGCTAGGCAGACAGTTCCAGGCTCATATTAATAGCCTAGGAAAGAGCCATGGCTATTGGCACACTGCCAGAGTAAAAACACCATCTCTCAGCCACCCCAGAAAATGGCGCATCCATGAGATGCGCAAAACTTGGCATTTAACCTTGCTCCTTCCACTTGCCCTGGTGCGGTGGCAAGTGGGGTGATAGTTGGGGGGGTTGATGTAACCTTTGTATTGTCAGGTGACATAAAGCCCACAGGTTAGTAATGGAGAGGTGTCTTTAAGATGCCCCCATTACTAACCCCACACCGATATTGTATAAAAAACACACAAGCAGAATAAAGTGTTTTAATTGAAATAATTACACAGACTCCTTTAACCCCTTCTTGACCGGGGGTATTTTCATTTTTGATTTTCGCTCCCCTTCTTCCCAGAGCCATAACTTTATTTTTCAGTCAATATGGCCATGTGAGGGATTGTTTTTTGCGAGACGAGTTGTACTTTTGAACGACATCGTTGGTTTTAACATGTCGAATGCTGGAAAACAGGAAAAAAATTCCAAGTGTAGTGAAATTGCAAAAAAGTGCAATCCCACAGTTTTTTTTACCATGTTCACCAAATGCTAAAACTGGCCTGCCATTATGATTCTCCAGGTCATTACGAATTAATAGACACCAAAAATGTCTAGGTTCCTTTTTATCTAAGTGGTGAAAAAAAATTCCAAAGTTTAAAAAAAATAAATAAATAAATTGTGCCATTTTCCACTACCCGTAGCGTCTCTATTTTCCGTGACCTTGGGTTTATTGAAGGCTTAATTTTTACATGCCGAGCTGACGTTTTTAGTCATACCATTTTGGTGCAGATACAAACTTTTGTTCATTTCATAAGAAAGGAAGGAGGGCACTCACCGATCTGAAGCTTGACTTGACTTTATTCAATGCTCATAAAAACATCATGGCCAGGAGAGTGAACAAGGAGCTCCTGTGAGCAGTGTGGAGACGACGGCCGTTTCGCGCTCTCACTGCGCTTCCGTGGGTCTCTATCTTTTTTTTTCTTTTTCTTTTGTTAAAGACAATCTTTTGTTCGCCCGTTATTGCATTTTAATGCAATGTTGTGGCGACCAAAAAAACGTAATTCTGGTGTTTTGACTTTTTTCTGGTTACGCCATTTAGTGATCAGGTTAATTCTTCTTTTATATTGATAGATCGGGCGATTCTGAATATGGCGATGTCAAATGTGCATATCTTTGATTTTTTTTTATTGTTTCACTTTGAATGGGGCAAAAGGGGGGTGTCACGAAGTGACTGTCCTAGCGTGACACGACCCAACGAGTGGTTGGTTACAAAATGGCATACCAGGGGCACTTTAACAACGTTGGGCCCTGTCGGTAGGGAGCGGGGAACGGACACCTCCTACACTCACCTGAGGATGAGCCCTGCTCTTACTACCATCCCTATACGGGTTATTTCAACCCTTCGCCAACCAGGATACCTAGTCCCCCACTCGCCCTGCACCAATCCCTAAGTGGGGAAATGGCAGGTGAGAGCACTGGTCCCACCGCTGCACTAATACAACACAAGGTAAGGTAAGACAAACACCACGGGAAAAGGAAACGCAAAACAACACTTAGCTTTGTCTGCTGCAATGCACCGTGTAAACACCAAATGGCAGAATTCAACAGAAGCACCACTGAACCCAGCAAGCTCCTGACTCCAGCTTGGTTGGTCTCCCAGAGAACCTGTATAACCAACCGTCAGCTGATGCATCAGGTGACCTTATGAAGGATGGTGGGAGTGGTCACCACCCACATCAGCTGACCCAGCAGTAATGCAATGCAATAACACTAGTGGCCACCGGGGGGAAACTGCATTAACCCCCGATGACCAGAAAGGAAAAAAGGTTTAAATCAGAGGGAAACCAGATCTTCCCAGATCCAAACATGGATAGTAACAGGGGGTGATTTTAACTTTTATATATTTTTTATTTTTTTAATATCTTTAAAAACTTTTTTTTTAACTACTGGCATGCTTCAATCGTCTCCATGGGAGACTAGAAGCTACCATAACCCAATCAGGTCTGCTACATACAGGTGATGATCAGACCATAGCAATCTGGCAGTGACAACCATATAGGTCTGCTGGAGACCTCTGGTTGTCATGCCAACCCATCGGTGACCTGCAATCACGTGACGAGGTCACCGAAGGTTGGGATTTCCGTCGTACTTGCCGGAAGCGCGTGTTAAATGCCGCTGTTAGAGATTGACAGCGGCGCTTAACTAGTTAACAGACATGGGTGGATCGCGATTCCATCCGCGGCTTTTAGAGGCACATGTCAGATGTTAAAAACATCTGACATATGCCAGAAAGATGTGGGCTCAATGCCAGAGCCCACATCAAAGGGAGGGAGTCCGACATCGGCGTACTATTACGCCCAATGTTGGAAAGGTTTAATGAATCTAAATTACACCAAATCAGCTATACTTATGTCAACGTCCAGTCAATTGAATCCAATGTCCCCTGTTACAGAATTAAAATAATAAACAACCATATTCCTCACCTGTCCACCGAGAAGATAATAGTCCATTGTTCCCGTGACACGTCTACCTCTGCTACACCTAGATGGCACTGCATTTACACTCCCCCTTGTATGATCTGAATATACTCATCTTTCCCCAGCTCCTGACTGTTTGTGAACTGCATTTACACTCCCCCTGGTATGCTCTGAACGTACACATCTTTCCCCTTCTCCTGACTGTCTGTGAACTGCATTTACACTCCCCCTGGTGTGCTTTGAATGTACTCATCTTTCCCCGGCTCCTGACTGTTTATGAACTGCATTTACACTCCCACTGGTATGCTCTGATTACCCATGATTTAGTTTCCAGAACCTGCTTCATTTCTCTTGTGTTTTCATGCATATCTATGAGAGGTCACTCCAACCCCTCCCTCTTTTTTTGACGCTTGTTTCTCCATGAGCATTTGGACTGGCCATTCACACCCAACCCCTCTCTCACACCCGATTGTCCTTAGTTGCAGATATATTCTGAGCCATGTGTCTGCCCCAGCCATCTTTCAAATTACAGATTTCTAATTACACTACTCTGAATTAGACTCGAATTGGACTGAAATTGGCAGTAAGGTAAAGGAATATGAAACCACTACAATGTTTCGGTTTCTATTCTCTTTCACATCTATACTACTCTATTTTTTCCTACCTCTTGTAATCAATCCCTTCACCTAGTAAGGAACTAGTAATTTCCCCCTCCATCCACCCCAGCCATCTCACCTCCTCCTCACAGCTGTTCCTCCACATACAATTCTCCAGACACACACGGCCACATCATGTCCTATCCTGCTCCCACCTTCTAACGCTCTGTCTACTATTCCTCATTGCTGGTGACGTATCCCCAAATCCTGGCCCTCCTCAACACATCCCCACTCTCATTTCTAGCCCCCTGCCACTATCCTTTATAAGTTTTCGCAATCATGATAGCCTCATACCCATTCATCCAGCCCCCATTTCCCCGGTCCCCCTACCTGGAGCACTATGGAATGCAAGTTCTGTCTGCAATAAACTGCCGCTTATCCATGACCTTTTTATTACCAACAAACTCTGGCTTACTCCCTCTGACTCAACCTCTCCAGCTGCACTTTCCTATGGCAGATTCCAACTCTCTCACACCCCTCGCCCCAGCAACAAACGTGGTGGAGGAGTTGACTTGCTCCTGTCTGATACCTGCTCCTTTACCCCTATTCTGCTACTACCCTCCACTACTCTTCCCTCATTTGAGGTGCACTCCCTCTGTATCTACTCCCCCTCCAACCTCCAGCTGGCTGTCATCTACCACCCCCCAGAACTAGCCATCTCAACCTTTCTCGACCACTTCACCACCTGGCTACTTCACTTTCTCAATGCTGACATCCCCACTATCATCATGGCTGACTTCATCTTCCCCATTAATGCTTCCATCCCAGCTCCCTGTAAACTTCTATCTTTTACTGCCTCCTTTGGCCTCACTCAATGGTCCTTCGTGGCAGCTCACAAAGATGGCCACATGCTGGACCTTATCTTCACCTGCCTGACCCTTACTAATCTCACTAACTCACCCTTCCCCCTGTCTGACTACAACCTACTGACATTCTCTTCCCTCTCCTCTCCTAGTGCGCAACCCCCATTCCACAAACTCACTCGCCCTTGCAGAAATCTCAAACACCTCAATTTACAATCTCTCTCTGAGTCCCTTCTCCCTTTTACAGACATAGCTACCCTTCATGACACAGATGCTGCTGCCACTTTTTATAACACCACAATAACAGCGACACTTGACTTGGCTGCCCCCCTCAAGCATAGCAAAACTCATAAAATTAACAGGCAGCCCTGGCTGCAGAACTGAGATGGGCTTCCAGGGTCGCTGAGTGGAGATGGAAGCGATCCCGCTCTACTGAGCAGTTCATCGCATACAAACAGTCCCTCGCCTGCTTCAAGTCCACACTCACTGCCACAACACAAACTTGCTTCTTATCGCTCATATCCTCCCTGTCTCACAACCCTAAACAGCTTTTCAACACTTTCAATTCTCTACTTTGACCCCCAGCACCTCCCCCTCTCATTTCTGCTGAAAACTTTGCCTCTTTCTTGAAGCAGAAGATTGATATGATCAGAGGAAGCTTTGGACCACAGCCCCCAATACCCCTCTTAGCTGCTCAACCCTGTTCCTCCAAAACCAGTTTCTCCACTATGACAGAAGATCAGCTCTCCACCCTTCTGTCAAGATCACATCTCACTACTTGCACGCTTGACCCGCTCCCATCCCACCTCATCCCTAACCTCACCACAGTCTTCATCCCAACCCTAACACACCTTTCCAACCTCTCACTCACAACTGGTGTCTTCCCCTCATCCTTCAAGCATGCCGAGATCACACACATCCTCAAAAAGCCCTCCCTCGACCCATCCTCTGTGTCTATCTATCGCCCAATGTCTCTTCTCTCTTATGTCTTAAAACTACTGCAACAGCATGTCCATCTTGAACTGTCCTCCTACCTCTCCTCCTGCTCCCTCTTTGACCGGTATAATCTGGCTTCCGAGCGCATCGCTTAACTGAAACTGCCCCAACTAAAGTCACCAATGATCTACTAACCGCCAAGAGTAAGCGACACTACTCTGTCGTCCTTCTCTTGGACCTGTCTTCTGCCTTCGGCACTGTCGACCATTCCCTCCTGCTACAAATTCTATCATCTCTTGGCATCACAGACTTGGCCCTATCCTGGATCTCATATCTACAAGACCGAACATTCAGTTTCTCCCTCTTCCACACCACCTCCTCACCTCGCCCTCTGTCTGTCGGTGTTCCCCAAGGCTCAGTCCTAGGGCCCCTGCTCTTCTCCATTTACACCTTCGGCCTGGAACAGCTCATAGAATCCCACGGTTTGCAGTATCATCTCTGCCGATGACACGCACATCTACCTATCTGGACCCGACCTCACGTCCTTACTGGCCAAAATCCCACAATGTCTGTCTGCTATTTCAGCTTTCTTTTCTGCTCGCTTTCTAAAACTGATCATGGACAAAACAGAATTCATCATCTTTCTCCCATCTCACTCTGCCCCTCCACGAGACCTATCCATCACTGTCAATGGCTGCTCACTTTCCCCAGTCCCGCATGCTTGTTGCGTTGGGGTAATCCTCAACTCTGCCCTCTCTTTCAAGCCTCATATCCAAGCTCTTGCCTCCTACTGCCGATTCAAACTCAAAAATATTTCCCAGATCCGTGCATTCCTTGACCATGAAACCACAAAAACGCAAGTGCAATCCCTAATCATCTCTTGCCTTGATTACTGCAACCTCCTACTCTCTGGCCTCCCCTCTAGCACTCTGGCACCACTCCAATCCATCCTACACTCTGCTGCCCAACTAATCCATCTGTCTCTCCGTTATTCCCTAGCCACTCCTCTCTACCAAGCCCTTCACTCTCTTCCTATTATCCAGAGGCTCCAGTTCAAGACCCTAACTATGACATACAAAGCCATCCACAACCTGTCTCCTTTATACTGTACATCTGGGACATGGTCTCCCGCTACTTACCCACACGCAACCTTCGTTCCTCTCAAGATCTCCTTCTCTGCTACCCTCTTATCTCTTCTTCCCACACCGCATACAACACTTCTTCCGTGCTTCCCCCATACTCTGGAACTCTTTACCCCAACACATCAGACTCTCGCCTACCACGAAAACCTGCAAAAAGAACATGAAGACCCACCTCTTCCGACAAGCCTACAACCTGCAGTGATCATTAGTCTGCTGAACCACCACACCACCAGTTCTACCCTCCCCTAGTGTATCCTCACCCTTCCCCTGCAGACTGATCCCTCGTGGGCAGGGTCCTCTCTCCTTCTGTACTTGTGTGCCTTGTATTGTTCATGTTTATTGTGCTTGTCTATATTCGCCCCTTTCACATGTAAAGCACCATGGAATAAATAGCGTTATATAAATGTATAATAATAATAATAATGGCACTCTATATTGTTGCATTATGCGACCATACAGCCTGCCATCTAGCAGAGACTCTGAGATACGCGTGCTTACTCAGCTTAGTGTCTCGCGGTGAACACCTTTCACTGATGTTCTCACGCTCACTGTTCCGTCAGAAAAGTCTTGGGAGTTCACAGCTAACTAACTCAGTTCAACTTACTTACATCAGCATAAGCACCATTAGAACTTTTCCTACAGCGCTCGTGCTGACGTCAGTGAGTTGAAATGAGTTCATTGGCTGTGTTCACCGCTAGGCACTGAGCTGAGCAAGCACACACAGCTCAGAGTCTCAGGCTGTATAGTTACATCATGCAACAATGCAGCGTGCCATCTAGATGTAGCCGAGCTAGACTTGTTGCGTGACAAATGGATTATGATCTTCTCAGTGGGCAGTCTTCTTGCATTGGCGAGTCTCATCCAAAAGACGATGACAATCGCAGCATGCTGCAGTTTTATTTTTCAGTCCGATTTCGGCTGAGAAAAAAAATCGCAGATGAGCTGTGACTCATAGCTTAAGATTGGTCAGAGTGCAATCCGATTTTTTTTATCAGATTGCACTTGTCTGTTTTCCTCACAGATGAATATGAGCCCTAAATCTATTATCAGAGCTGCTCCAGTCGCAGTTTGAGGCCTGGTGGATCACTCCAGTCTTTGCTGGGCGAGTCGGAGGTCACTTTCAGTGCAAGTCTTTGACAGCCTTGATCATAGACTTACACTGAGAGCTTGTGACCATTATTTCTGACTTACAGTCAGTTAGAAGAGCACCAGAGCAGAGCGGAGAAGTAGCTGCTCTGTCAAGGTGACATCACTGGAAACCACGGAATCACCAGCAGGAACAGTCCGTGACTGCTCGGAGCTGGCAGAGATTGTTGCCGGCACAACAGGCAGGTAGTTAGCAACTACCTGCCTGTAAGTTCTTAGACACATAAGAAAAAAACAAATATTCCCAGATTACCCCTTTAATTTGCACTCATTAATTAATTGCTTACATGCACATGAAATATGACTTAATATATTTCTAGAGATTATTGTGTTCTTTTTGACCTTAACCAAACCTTTAAAATATATAGCATTTTTTTACTGCTAAAAATATTTAGACAGGATAAAGCATTTACATTATAGGGGAACATGGGCAGGAATCACTAAACGACCTGTCAAGTACAGGTTTTAATAAACAATACAAAAATATTCCTCCAATTCTAGTACACCATTAAAGAGTATCAAATGTGAACATATAGCGGAAGCATGGTATATGTTACATAGATGGCAGCCAGATCAAACAATGTTCAAGTCCATGAAAATAATGAGGAAGAGCTGACTATACGCAGGCAGATGTTTCTCAGCACATCGTTTAGTTTTGTTGAGGTACATCCTTGTTTCCGTTTTCTAACTACTTTTTAATGTGCATTTTTTTTAACTTTCTGAAGAGCTGTGTTTTATAGGACTCTTGAGTGGACTGATGATCCTTTTTATCTTTTAAAGTTTAGCTAACCATATTTTTGCTCCTATATTACTGTACTTTAGGAAAGTACAAATGTACATTAACATTTGCACTTAACAAATGCGATGCATGGGTTAATAAAAGACAAAAGGTAATCTTTAGGTCATCATACATTCTATAGTTACTGATGCATTTAAATACCCTTTTTGGAGTAAAAGAATATATGAAACACACACACTCATTTGATCATATGATATACTTTGAGGAAAAGAATAAAATTAAAGGCTGTCTTGAGGAAAGAAGGCTGATGAATGCTTGTTTGGACCAGACAATGTTGTAGTATGAGGCAGAAAAAGGCAATATTAGCTTTGTCTACACCTGGAGCTTTTACATATTTTTTTTCACTTGGCTTTGTATTGAAGATGTTGTCTCATGATAGACATTTATTGCATATCCGAGATTTATTAAAAGTAAAGTTTTAATGGATAGCTACAGTTTAGCAGTAGTGACCTATTGTTAGAACAGTGCCGCAGCCCTGCATGTGTTCCCATTCCCCTCCCAGCAGGGATGCCAGCATGTTCACTTACTCATCCATGCCCCCCCCCCCCCGGTGTCTGATTCCTCCTAGGACCTGCACACGGCATGCAGGTCTTCTGGGAATGTGCTTAGAGTGCGTGCACACTCCCTGCCTTTTGAAGGGGCAGCGTGCGCTTCTGGAAACATCCCGAGCCAAAAGCTGGAAGACGGATCTTATTTAAGAAACCCTCCCCTATTGGGAGGTGACTTAGCAACTGTAGTATTCAATGGGTTTCCTGTTACCAAGTTGTAAGGTCCATGTACCTGTGCTCCCTGAATCTGATCCTGTCCTTCCTGTTTGCCCTGTCTGAACCTGAGTTTGTCTGCTCTGTCTGTATCTGATTTTGACTACCCTGTTCTCAAGTTATGTTATGTTCCAGAATCTGGACCCCGTGCCCCCTCACGTTTCGACGGGGATCCAAGGCAATGCTGAGAGATCATTAGCTCCTTTAAGACCTTGCCCTTGTCAGTTTTGCGTTTTCTTTTTGTGCTCCCGTCCTTCCCAGAGCCATAATTTTTTTATTTTTCCATCAATATGGCCATGTGAGGGCTTGTTTTTTGCGGGACAAGTTGTACTTTTGAACAACATCATTGGTTTTAGCATGTCATGTACTAGAAACAAAACAAAAAATTCCAAGTGTTGTGAAATTACAAAAAAAGTTCAATTCCACACTTGTTTTTTGTTTTGCTTTTTTGTTAGGTTCACTAAATGCTAAAACTAACCTGCCATTTTAATTATCCAGGTCATTATGAGTTCATAGACCAAACATGTCTAGGTTATTTTTTATCTAAGTGGTGAAAAAAGTTCCAAACTTTGCTAAAAAAAAAAAATGGTGCTATTTTCTCATACCCGTAGCGTCTCCATTTTTCGTGATCTGAAGTCGGGTGAGAGCTTATTTTTTGCATGCCGAGCTGACATTTTTAGTGATACAATTTTGGTGCAAATGCGTTCTTTTGATTGCCCGTTATTGCATTTTAATGCAATGTCGTGGCGAGCAAAAAAAGTAATTCTAGCGGTTCGATTTTTTTCTCGCTACGCCATTTAGCGATCAGGTTAATCCTTTTTTTATTGATAGATTGGGCGATTCTGAACGCGGCAATACCAAATATGTGTAGGTTTGAATTTTTTTTATTGTTTTGTTTTGAATGGGGTGAAAGGGGGGTGATTTAAACTTTTAATTTTTTAAAACTTTTTTTACTTTTGCCATGCTTCAATAGCCTGCATGGGAGGCTAGAAGCTGGCACAACTCGATTGGCTGTGCTACATAGGAGAAATGCATAGATCGCCCCTATGTAGTAGATTTACTGCATTGCAATGAGCGCCGACCACAGGGTGGCGCTCATAGCAATCCAGCATCAACAACCATAGAGGTCTCAAGGAGACCTCTGGTTGTTAAGCCGACACATCGCTGACCCCCGATCATGTGACGGGGTCGGCGATGCGCTCATTTCTGGCACGATGGGCAGAAGCGGTGGTTAAATGCCGCTGTCAGCGTTTGACAGCGGCATTTAACTAGTTAATAGCGGCGGGTGGAATCGCGATTTTGCGGGCACATGTCAGCTGTTCAGAAAAGCTGACATGTCCTGGCTTTGATGAGGGCTCACCGCCTTAGCCCACATTAAAGTAGAGGATCTCACCTCCGCCGTACTAGTACGGAGGTCGGTAAAGGGTGAACCAGTGCTTGCAGCACTTTGAGCTTCTGGCTCACCAGTTCCCCTCTAATCGGGCAAAGTAGCCTCTCTAATGTTTCATCTTGGAGGAGAGGCCCTGGCATGGCTCAACCACTTGTGGGAAAAAGGAAATGTTATTATTTCAGATCTGCAGGATTTCATGGAGGCGTTCCGCAAGGTATTTGACGAGCTGGGACAAGTTTCCTCTGCTGCCTCATCCGTTCGCAGACTACACCAGGCCTGTCTGTTAGGCCAATATACCATCCGCTTCCACACACTGGCTTCTGAACTCATCTGGAACAATAAGGCTCTGGTAGCAGCCTTCTGCGAGGGATTGTCCTGAAGGATCAAGGATGAGCTAACAGGTGAAGACATTCCCACTACTCTGGACTATCTAGTTTCCTTGGCCATTTGAATCGATTTTCAGTTCCAGGAGCGCTCCTGAGAGACAGCGGGTAAAAGAAAGATGCTCCGTATGTCCTTCCAAAGGCCAATCATTCCTCAGCCATCCATGGTTGCAGCCTCTCTAGAGCCTATTCAGGTTGATAGTGTGGAGCTGGCTGAGGAACAGTAGGAACTCCGGAGAGCCAAAGGCATTTGATTCTATTGCGGAGACATCAGACACCTCATTCGCTCTTGTCCCATGAAGCCGGGAAACTTCCAAGCCTAGGGCTGGTAGGAGAGGCTACCCTGGATGAGAGCAATTCCTCTCCACAGTTAATTTTGACTGTATTCGTGACTTGTAGAGGCTCCTGGTTCGTTGAGATGATGTGCCTGAATTACGATGTGACAGGGAACTTCATAAAGCAAGCAGTGGTAGATCGTTACCAGATCCCCATTTGACAACTCCAGAATCCATTGTTGGTATAATCTGTCAATGGAGGCCCCTATCCCAAGTAATTCAGGAGATCACCGATAAAATAGAACTCCGGATAGCAATGCTGCACACCGAGAAGATCATCCGCTGCATTCTTCCTTGTCTGTCTCATCCACTTCTTCTTGGTCTTTCTTGGCTCCGTGTTCATGTTCCCTTGACTGGAAATCAAGGGAGGTGCTACTTTGGGGACAGTCTTTTCATGAAAAGTGTCTTGCACCTGTACAACCTGTGCGGATGACGGTGGCACCATCTTCCCTGACAAGGTTAACATCAGCCTACTGATCATATGCTGACTTCTTCGACATTAAGGAAGCAGATGCTATTTCCACAAGTCCATTTGACTGCTCTATAGACCCGCTTACTGGATCCTCGAATCCCTTTGTTCTGCTTGCCCTTTCTGAACTTGAGCCTGTCCACTCTGCCTGTACCTGATTCTACCTGCCCTGTCTGAAATGATTCATATCCACCCTGCTGTAACTTGTTCCTGAGTCTGTCCTGCCTTTACCAGTCCAGAGACTGATCAGAGACTGATCAGTCTTGTCCGAATCTGTACCGCTACCCTCACCAGTGCAGACTGAAACTGCACCTGTGATCCTGCACCTGAGTCCGTCCTGTGTTCCTGAACCTATCCTGTCCATTCCAGATTCAGTAACTCTTCTGTCTATGAGCCGCACGTCCAACTGTTATCCAGTTCTTGGCCGGTCCTGCTTCCCTGCCCTTTTGGGGGTCAGCTGCCATGACGCCAGGGACTGTCCTGGAGTAGCACCTGGGGTCCACCTGGTTACAAGTCTAACCACACCATCAGGGGCTCTAGTAAAGAACCAGGTGATCACTTAGGTACACCCCATCCAGGCTCTCCCCAGACTGTGGCACAGTGGTTGCAAAACAACATGCGTAACACCTACAATAGGCAGCACTTCCCAAAAAAAACAATAAAAAGTGACCAAAATGTCATATTTAACCCCAAATTGTAGCAGTAAAAACATCAGCTCAGGAAGCAAAAACCAAGACCTCACACAGTTTCATGGGTGTGTATATTAAAAAGTCTCAAAAGGCACTGCAAAATTATCTTTAAATCAATTTTTACCACTAAAAGAATTTAAAAAAATTGACAAGTTTGGTATCACTGTAATCGTTCTGTTGTGGAGAATAATGGTAACAGGACATTTTTACCACACAATGAACGCTGTACAAGCAAAACACAAAATAATGGAAGAATTCCATTTTTTCCGTAATTTCACCGTGGATATTTTTTTTCTAGCTTTTCCATTATATTGTATGGTAAAATAAATGTCATTAAAAATTTGGCAGCACAAGAGGAACCTACATAATATTAAACAATGCTACAATGCTGTAGCTAGTTAGTGTATGCTCCCATACTTCATTAAAGAAGCACTCTCATCAAAGTTTTTCTACTCTTAATATATATTTTGCCTTTCTATTTAGTTATTTCTTCTCTTTTCTGTGTTCTATGTAGACACAGGAAGTCTTTTGTCACTGCAAAAATCATACCCCTATTCAACTCCTGACCCAGCTGCTCCGTTTCCTTCCCATCAGGGACTTTTGCAATGACACGTGATTCATGCAGAGAAAATTGATCTCCTGTTTCTACATAGAGATTAGAAGAATTCAGCTATATACCTAATGGAAAACAAAAAAATTACCTGGGTAAAAGAGGAAAATGAGCAATTGTAAGTACACAGTGACATATAATAACACGATTGCAATATATTAACCCCTTAATGACCAGCCAATTTTTACAATTCTGACCACTTTTTGTAAAAAGGGGAGAAGCTAGCGCTGCTTATGGTCAGAACGCAATACAAAAAGTGCACATGCACATATTAATTTCTAACTGTATATCAAAAGACATTTAGCAAACAATTGATCAATTCTTTGAGCCACCCCGTCAAGGCATTCTCATAATGGAGCAGTCCTACTCTACGATTTTTATGTTCGCTGTGCAATTACGGCCTCCTAAATGTGTTAAAAGCGGGACCACGTTGAATGCAAACTGTACCTGTAGCGTTTCTGAATCACTCCCATGGAGCCAGAAAGGGCAAGCGCAGATAAAGGTCGACCAGGTCCAAAGATAGACATTTCAGATCTGACCTCCACATGGCCTGACCAGCACCACAGATAAAGAGTGAGACAGGCCCAGACACAGGTGCACAAATCAAACAGAGCCTGAGGCAGGGCAGGGTTGCTGTTATGACCTGGTGGTTAGGAGCACCAGGCACGACCTGATAGTTAAACTCACACAGGACGAGCTCTGGGATGTGGGAGCTCTGCTGACCGCAAGCCCTAATCCTATCACACACACTAGAAATAGCCGTTGAGCGTTCCTGACTCTCCCTAGACGCCTCTTCACAGCCTCAGAGCTAGCTAGTCCTAGAGATAGAAAATAAAGCCTACCTTGCCTCAGAGAAATTCCCCAAAGGAAAAGGCAGCCCCCCACATATATTGACTGTGAGTAAAGATGAAAGTCACAAACGCAGAAATGAAAGCACAGACCACTTTCTAAACCTCTGACAGTACACCTCCACTTCATCCTGACCCTGACACAAAGCCAGCAAGATTTTCTCTGCCTGATCCACTGAATTTGGTTCATCATAAAGCAATCCAAGCGCCAGAAAAAACGCATCAACATCACACAATGCAGGATCTCCTGGCGCAAGAGAAAATGCCCAGTCTTGAGGGTCACCACGCAACAAAGAAATAATGATTTTTACTTGTTGAACGGGGTCACCAGAGGAGCGGGGTTTCAAAGCTAGAAACAGTTTACAATTATTTTTGAAATTCAAGAACTTAGATCTATCCCCAGAAAATAAATCAGGAATAGGAATTCTAGGCTCTAACATAGGATTCTGAACCACAAAATCTTGAATGTTTTGTACCCTTGCAGTGAGATGATCCACACAAGAGGACAGACCCTGAATGTCCATATCTATACCTGTGTCCCGAACCACCCAAAGGTTTAGGGGAAAAGAAAGACAAAACACAGTGCAAAGAAAAAAAATGGTCTCATAACTTCTCTTATCCCTCTATTGAGATGCATTAATACTTTGGGCCAGCTGTACTGTTATGACCTGGTGGTTAGGAGCACCCGGCATGACCTGATAGTTAAACTCACACAGGACGAGCTCTGGGATGTGGGAGCTCTGCTGACCGCAAGCCCTAATCCTATCACACACACTAGAAATAGCCGTGGAGCGTTCCTGACTCTCCCTAGACGCCTCTTCACAGCCTCAGAGCTAGCTAGCCCTAGAGATAGAAAATAAAGCCTACCTTGCCTCAGAGAAATTCCCCAAAGGAAAAGGCAGCCCCCCACATATATTGACTGTGAGTAAAGATGAAAGTCACAAACGCAGAAATGAAACAGGTTTCAGCAAAGGGAGGCCAGACTTACTAAACAGACAGAGGATAGGAAAGGTATCTTTGCGGTCAGCACAAAAAACTACAAAAGACCACGCAGAGTATGCAAAAAGACCTCCGCACCGACTCACGGTGCGGAGGTGCCACTCTGCATCCCAGAGCTTCCAGCTAGCAAGACAAAATCATGATAACCAGCTGGACAAGGAAACAATGAACAAATAATAACTATCAGGAACTTAGCTTCTGCAGGAGAAGACAGGTCACCAGAAAGATCCAAGAGCGAACTGAACCAATGCAGGAACATTGACAGCTGGCATGGAGTAACGATCTGAGTGGAGTTAAATAGAGCAGCCAACCAAAGGATAAACCACGTCACCTGTGTAAGGAACCTCAGAAGCAGCAGCTTCACTCACAGCCACCAGAGGAAGCCCATAGACAGAACTCGCCGAAGTACCATTCACGACCACAGGAGGGAGTTCGACAACAGAATTCACAACAGTACCCCCCCCCCTTGAGGAGTGGTCACCGAACCCTCACCAGAGCCACCAGGCCGATCAAGATGAGCCAAATGAAAGGCACGAACAAGATCGGCAGCATGAACATCAGAGGCAAAAACCCAGGAATTATCTTCCTGACCATAACCCTTCCACTTGACCAGGTACTGGAGTTTCCGTCTCGAAACACGAGAATCCAAAATCTTCTCCACCATATACTCCAGCTCCCCCTCAACCAACACCGGGGCAGGAGGATCAACGGAGGGAACCATAGGCGCCACGTATCTCCGCAACAACGACCTATGGAACACATTATGGATGGCAAAAGAAGCTGGAAGGTCCAAACGAAATGACACAGGATTAAGAACTTCAGAAATCTTATATGGCCCAATGAAACGAGGCTTAAACTTAGGAGAGGAAACCTTCATAGGAACATGATGAGATGACAACCAAACCAAATCCCCAACACGAAGTCGGGGAACAACACAGCGCCGGCGGTTAGCGAAACGTTGAGCCTTCTCCTGGGACAATGTCAAATTGTCCACCACATCAGTCCAAATCTGCTGCAACCTGTCCACCACCGTATCCACACCAGGACAGTCCGAAGGCTCAACCTGCCCTGAAGAGAAACGAGGATAGAAACCAGAATTACAGAAAAAAGGAGAAACTAAAGTAGCCGAGCTGGCCCGATTATTAAGGGCGAACTCAGCCAAAGGCAAGAAGGACACCCAATCATCCTGATCAGCAGAAACAAAGCATCTTAGATATGTTTCCAAAGTCTGATTAGTTCGTTCGGTTTGGCCATTAGTCTGAGGATGAAAAGCCGAAGAAAAAGACAAATCAATGCCCATCTTAGCACAAAAGGACCGCCAAAACCTCGAAACAAACTGGGAACCTCTGTCCGAGACGATGTTCTCCGGAATGCCATGCAAACGAACCACATGCTGGAAAAACAATGGCACCAAATCAGAGGAGGAAGGCAATTTAGACAAGGGTACCAAATGGACCATCTTAGAGAAGCGATCACAAACCACCCAAATGACCGACATCCTTTGAGAAACAGGGAGATCAGAAATAAAATCCATGGAAATATGCGTCCAGGGCCTCTTCGGGACCGGCAAGGGCAAAAGCAACCCACTGGCACGAGAACAGCAGGGCTTAGCCCGAGCACAAGTCCCACAGGACTGCACAAAATAACGCACATCCCGTGACAAAGAAGGCCACCAAAAGGATCTAGCCACCAAATCTCTGGTACCAAAGATTCCAGGATGACCAGCCAACACCGAACAATGAACCTCAGAGATAACTCTACTAGTCCATCTATCAGGGACAAACAGTTTCTCCGTAGTACAACGGTCAGGTCTATCAGCCTGAAACTTCTGCAGCACACGCCGCAAATCAGGGGAGATGGCAGACAAAATTACCCCCTCTTTAAGAATACCCGCCGGCTCCGGAACACCCGGAGAGTCAGGCACAAAACTCCTTGACAGGGTATCAGCCTTCACATTCTTAGATCCCGGAAGGTATGAAACCACAAAACCAAAACAGGAGAAAAAGAGCGACCATCGAGCCTGTCTAGGATTCAACCGTTTGGCAGACTCGAGATAAGTCAAATTCTTGTGATCCGTCAAGACCACCACGCGATGTTTAGCTCCTTCAAGCCAATGTCGCCACTCCTCGAATGCCCACTTCATGGCCAACAACTCTCGATTGCCAACATCATAATTGCGCTCAGCAGGCGAGAATTTTCTAGAAAAGAAGGCACAGGGTTTCATCACCGAGCCATCAGAACTTCTTTGCGACAAAACAGCCCCTGCTCCAATCTCAGAAGCATCAACCTCGACCTGAAACGGGAGCGAAACATCTGGCTGGCACAACACAGGGGCAGAAGAAAAACGACGCTTCAACTCCTGAAAAGCCTCTACAGCCGCAGAGGACCAATTGACCACATCAGCACCTTTCTTGGTCAAATCAGTCAACGGTTTAGCAATACTAGAAAAATTAGCGATGAAGCGATGGTAAAAATTAGCAAAGCCCAGGAACTTCTGCAGGCTCTTCACAGATGTCGGCTGAGTCCAATCGTAAATGGCCTGAACTTTAACAGGGTCCATCTCGATAGTAGAAGGGGAAAAAATGAAACCCAAAAATGAAACCTTCTGAACTCCAAAGAGACACTTTGACCCCTTCACAAACAAGGAATTCGCACGAAGGACCTGGAACACCATTCTGACCTGCTTCACATGAGACTCCCAATCATCCAAAAAGACCAAAATGTCATCCAAATATACAATCATGAATCTATCCAGGTACTCTCGGAAGATGTCATGCATAAAGGACTGAAACACAGATGGAGTATTAGAAACCCCGAATGGCATAACCAGGCACTCAAAATGGCCCTCGGGCGTATTAAATGCTGTTTTCCATTCATCGCCCTGCTTAATTCGCACAAGATTATAAGCCCCTCGAAGATCTATCTTGGTGAACCAACTAGCCCCCTTAATCCGAGCAAACAAATCAGACAGCAGCGGCAAAGGATACTGAAATTTGACTGTGATCTTATTAAGAAGGCGGTAATCAATACAAGGTCTCAAAGAGCCATCCTTCTTGGCCACAAAAAAGAACCCTGCTCCCAATGGTGACGACGACGGGCGAATATGACCCTTCTCCAAGGATTCCTTTATAGAACTCCGCATAGCGGCGTGCTCTGGCACAGATAAATTAAATAGACGGCCCTTAGGAAACTTACTACCAGGAATCAAATTAATAGCACAATCGCAATCCCTATGAGGAGGTAGGGCACCGAATTTGGGCTCTTCAAATACATCCCGGTAATCTGATAAAAACTCAGGGACTTCAGAAGGAGTGGAAGGCGAAATTGACAACAATGGAACATCACCATGTACCCCCTGACAACCCCAGCTGGACACAGACATAGATTTCCAATCCAACACTGGATTATGGACCTGTAGCCATGGCAACCCCAAAACGACCACATCATGCAGATTATGCAACACCAAAAAGCGAATATCCTCCTGATGTGCAGGAGCCATGCACATGGTCAATTGAGTCCAGTACTGAGGCTTATTCTTGGCCAAATGCATAGCATCAATTCCTCTCAATGGAATAGGATACTGCAAGGGCTCCAAGAAAAAACCACAGCGCGGGGCAAACTCCAAGTCCATCAAATTCAGGGCAGCGCCTGAATCCACAAATGCCATAACAGAATAGGATGATAGAGAGCAAATCAGAGTAACGGACAAAAGAAATTTAGACTGTACTTACCAATGGTGGCAGACCTAGCGAACCGCTTAGTGTGCTTAGGACAATCGGAGATAGCATGAGTGGATTCACCACAGTAAAAACACAGCCCATTCCGACGTCTGTGTTCTTGCCGTTCAGCTCTGGTCAAAGTCTTATCACACTGCATAGGCTCAGGCCTATACTCAGAGAATACCCCCAGATGGTGCACAGCTTTGCGCTCACGCAAGCGCCGATCGATCTGAATGGCCAAGGACCTAGACTCATTCAGATCAGCAGGCGTGGGAAATCCCACCATGACATCTTTAAGGGCTTCAGAAACACCCTTTCTGAAAATTGCCGCCAGGGCACATTCATTCCACTGAGTAAGCACAGACCACTTTCTAAACCTCTGACAGTACACCTCCACTTCATCCTGACCCTGACACAAAGCCAGCAAGATTTTCTCTGCCTGATCCACTGAATTTGGTTCATCATAAAGCAATCCAAGCACCAGAAAAAACGCATCAACATCACACAATGCAGGATCTCCTGGCGCAAGAGAAAATGCCCAGTCTTGAGGGTCACCACGCAACAAAGAAATAATGATTTTTACTTGTTGAACGGGGTCACCAGAGGAGCGGGGTTTCAAAGCTAGAAACAGTTTACAATTATTTTTGAAATTCAAGAACTTAGATCTATCCCCAGAAAATAAATCAGGAATAGGAATTCTAGGCTCTAACATAGGATTCTGAACCACAAAATCTTGAATGTTTTGTACCCTTGCAGTGAGATGATCCACACAAGAGGACAGACCCTGAATGTCCATATCTATACCTGTGTCCCGAACCACCCAAAGGTTTAGGGGAAAAGAAAGACAAAACACAGTGCAAAGAAAAAAAAATGGTCTCAGAACTTCTCTTATCCCTCTATTGAGATGCATTAATACTTTGGGCCAGCTGTACTGTTATGACCTGGTGGTTAGGAGCACCCGGCATGACCTGATAGTTAAACTCACACAGGACGAGCTCTGGGATGTGGGAGCTCTGCTGACCGCAAGCCCTAATCCTATCACACACACTAGAAATAGCCGTGGAGCGTTCATGACTCTCCCTAGACGCCTCTTCACAGCCTCAGAGCTAGCTAGCCCTAGAGATAGAAAATAAAGCCTACCTTGCCTCAGAGAAATTCTCCAAAGGAAAAGGCAGCCCCCCACATATATTGACTGTGAGTAAAGATGAAAGTCACAAACGCAGAAATGAAACAGGTTTCAGCAAAGGGAGGCCAGACTTACTAAACAGACAGAGGATAGGAAAGGTATCTTTGCGGTCAGCACAAAAAACTACAAAAGACCACGCAGAGTGTGCAAAAAGACCTCCGCACCGACTCACGGTGCGGAGGTGCCACTCTGCATCCCAGAGCTTCCAGCTAGCAAGACAAAATCATGATAACCAGCTGGACAAGGAAACAATGAACAAATAATAACTATCAGGAAGTTAGCTTCTGCAGGAGAAGACAGGTCACCAGAAAGATCCAAGAGCGAACTGAACCAATGCAGGAACATTGACAGCTGGCATGGAGTAACGATCTGAGTGGAGTTAAATAGAGCAGCCAACAAAAGGATAAACCACGTCACCTATGTAAGGAACCTCAGAAGCAGCAGCTTCACTCACAGCCACCAGAGGAAGCCCATAGACAGAACTCGCCGAAGTACCATTCACGACCACAGGAGGGAGTTTGACAACAGAATTCACAACAGGTTGCTGTATGTGTGTACAGCATCCTAGATCAATCACAATGAAAACAGAAACAATGGTGTGCATAACCCAGCACGCACGGCAACAGTGGTGGTCAGTCACAAACCAACATCAAAGTAAAAAGGGGAGAAGCAAGCACTGCTTATGGTCAGAATTCAATACAAAAAGTGCACATTATTATTATTTATTATTATAGTGCCATTTATTCCATGGCGCTTTACATGTGAGGAGGGATTTACATAATAAAAACAGTTACAATATTCTTGAACAATACAAGTCACAACTGGTACAGGAGGAGAGAGGACCCTGCCCGCGAGGGCTCACAATCTACAAGGGATGGGTGAGGATACAGTAGGTGAGGACAGAGCTGGTCGTGCAGTGGTTTGGTCGATCGGTGGTTACTGCAGGTTGTAGGCTTGTCGGAAGAGGTAGGTCTTCAGGTTCTTTTTGAAGGTTTCGATGGTAGGTGAGTGTCTGATATGTTGTGGTAGAGAGTTCCAGAGAAGGGGTGATGCGTGAGAGAAATCTTGTATGCGATTGTGGGAAGAGGAGATAAGAGGGGAGTGGAGAAGGAGCTCTTGTGAGGATCGGAGGTTGCGTGCAGGAAAGTACCGGGAGACGAGGTCACAGATGTAAGGAGGAGACAGGTTGTGGGTGGCTTTGTATGTCATGGTTAGGCTTTTGCACTGGAGTCTCTGGGTAATGGGGAGCCAGTGAAGGGATTGACAGAGGGGAGAGGCTGGGGAATAGCGGGGGGACAGGTGGATTAGTCGGGCAGCAGAGTTTAGAATAGATTGGAGGGGTGCGAGAGTGTTAAAGTGGAGGCCACAGAGCAGGAGGTTACAGTTGTCGAGGCGGGAGATGATGAGGGCATGGACTAGGGTTTTTGCAGATTCTTGGTTTAGGAATGTACGGATCCGTGAAATATTTTTGAGTTGAAGGCGGCAGGAAGTGGAAAGGGCTTGGATATGCGGTTTGAAGGAGAGATCAGTGTCAAGGATTACCCCGAGACAGCAAGCTTGTGGGACTGGGGAGAGTGGGCAGCCGTTTACTGTAATAGATAGGTTCGTTTTGGGGGTTGCGTGAGATGGGGGAAAGACAATGAATTCTGTTTTGTCCATGTTAAGTTTTAGAAATCTAGCAGAGAAGAAGGATGAAATAGTGGATAGACATTGAGGGATTCTGGTTAGTAGGGTGGTGATATCTGGTCCAGAGATGTAGATCTGTGTGTCATCAGCATAGAGATGATACTGAAAACCGTGAGATTCTATGAGCTGTCCACATATTAATTTCTAACTGTATATCAAAATTAGACATTTAGCAAACAATTGATTGATTCTTTGAGCCACTCTGCCACGCGATTCTCATAATGGCGCAGTCCTACTCTACGATTTTTACATTCGCTGTGCCATTACTGCCCCCTTACAAAGGATTTTCTATCCGAAACGCACGTCGGGGTGTGCGCATTGTTTGGATCTGGTGACGCCTTAAAGGTACAGGAACTCCTAATTATTCCCTTCCATTTCCCCCTTTTTTCCCCCCATTTTATTATGGCACTATTATTGCATTTGAAATTGCACTTGCACTTTGCACAATTTTTAGCCTTGCACGTAGGCTCATATTGTGGGATATTATTATTGCACTTTGCACATTTTTAGCCTTATATATAGGCTCACATTTTGGGATGTTATTATTGCCCCATATTTTTAGTTTTGTTACATTTTTTTAAGGTCACTTGTGGTATACACTATTCCCTTCCTTATTTTTACACTTAGGGTTTATCTCTAGGAGTCCTGTGTAATAAAATATCCTTTTATGGTGCACCTTATGCCTATTTAGGTTTTTATATATTGGTGACTTTTTTTATACGTTATTTATTATGTATATATATTTTTTTGTCTTCAAACGTGCGCACACAAAATATGTTGTAACCACTGCAAATAAAGTAATGTTTTAAAACGTATATCCGTGCTACTAATTTCTTTGAGTTGGGTCTATAGTTCTGGTGGTTGGTCTTGTGCCTCCTAAATGTGTTGGAAGCAAGACTACATTAATCCCACTCTACGTTTTTTATATTCAATGTGCCATAATGGCATCCTAAATGTATGAAAAGCGGGACCACATTGAATGCAAACTGTACCAGTAGCGTTTCGGAATCACTCCCATGGTGCCAGAAAGGGCAAGCGCAGATAAAGGTCGACCAGGTCCAAACATAGACATTTCAGATCTAACCCCCACACTGCCTGACCAGCACCACAGATAAAGAGTGAGACAGGCCCAGACACAAGTGCGCAAATCAAACAGAGCCTGGGGCAGGGCAGGGATGCTGTATGTGTGTACAGCAGCCTAGATCAATCACAATGAAAACAGAAAGAATGGCGTGCATAACCCAGCATGCATTGCAACAGTGGTGGTCAGCCACAAACCAATATCAAAGTAAAAAGGGGAGAAGCCAGCGCGGCTTATGGTCAGAACGCAATACAAAAAGTGCACATGCACATATTAGTTTCTAACTGTATATCAAAGTGAGACATTTAGCAAACATTTGATCAATTCTTTGAGCCACCACGCCAAGGCATTCTCATAATGTGGCAGTCCTACTTTACGATTTTTATATTCGCTGTGCCATTACGGCCTCCTAAATGTGTTGGAAGCAAGACTACATTAATCCCACTCTACGTTTTTTATATTCACTGTGCCATTACGGCCTCTTAAATGTATTAAAAGCGGGACCACATTGAATGAAAACTGTACCTGTAGCATTTCTGAATCACTCCCATGGCGCAAGAAAGGGCAAGCGCAGATAAAGGTCGACCAGGTCCAAACATAGACATTTCAGATCTGACCTCCACACTGCCTGACCAGCGGTCTTTTAATACATTTAAGAGGCCGTAATGGCACAGCGAATATAAAAAACGTAGAGTAGGACTGTCCCATTATGAGAATGCCTTGGCATGGCGGGGTGGCTCAAAGAATTGATCAATTGTTTGCTAAATGTCTCATTTTGAAATACAGTTAGAAATCAATATGTGCATGTGCACTTTATCTATTGCATTCTGACCATAAGCAGCGTTGGCTTCTCCCCTTTTTTATTTAAAATGTTTGTGCCTTTAAATCAGAGAGTGAAATCGCACAAAATAGTTAATAAATAACATTTGCAACATGTCAACTTTACATTAGCACAATTTTGGAAACATATTTTTTTTTATTAGGACGTTATAAGGGTTAAAAGTTGACCAACGTTTTCTCATTTTCCCAACACAATTTACAAAACCATTTTTTTTAGGGACTACATCACATTTGAAGTGACTTTGAAGGTCCTATATGACAGAAAATACCTAAAGGTTACACCATTCTAAAAACTGCACCTCTCAAGGTGCTCAAAACCACATTCAAGGAGTTTATTAACCCTTCATGTGCTTCACAAGAACTAAAGCAATGTGGAAGGAAAAAATGGAACATTTCTCTTTTTTCACAAAAAAATTTCTTCAGATCCAAGCTTTTTTATTTTCACAAGGGTATCAGGAGAAAATGGACCACAAAATTTGTTGTGAAATTTCTCCTGAGTACGGCATTACCCTGTATGTGGGAGAAAGCCACTGTTTGGGTGCATGGCGGGGTTCAGAAGGTAAGGAGCACCATTTGACTTTTTGAACGCAAAATTGGCTGGAATCGATGGCTGGCGCAATGTCACATTTGGAGACCCACTTATGTGCCTAAACAGTGGAAACCCCCCAATTGTTACTCCAACCTTAACACAGCCTTAACCCCAACCCTAACCCCAACACACCTCTAACCCTAATCACAAACCTAACCACAACCATTACCCTAACCACCACCCTAACCCCAACTCCACAACTGTAACCCCAACTGTAACGCCAACACAACCCTAACTGTAGCCCCAACAATAACCCTAGCCCAACCCTAACCCTAGCTCTGACCCCAACCCTAACCCTAGCCCCAACACTAACCCTAGCTCTAGCCCCAACCCTAATTCTAACCCTAGCCCCAACCGTAACCCAAGCCCAAACCCTAAGCCTAGCTCTAGCCCCAATCATAACCCAAGCTCTAACTCTAGCCATAACCCTAACCCTAACTGCAAATAATGTAACAAAAATAAAAAAAAATATTTTATTATTTTTACCTAACTAAGGGAGTGACAAAAGTGGGTCTATCACAGTGATCAAATGAAAAAATAGGAAAAATCTCCTATTGTTGCCGGGAACATGATTGCAGCATTCTGGGTGCTGGCAGAGAGCTGACAGCTCCTCTGCCTTTGTATAGGAGACTTCGTGGCGTGATGCGGGGTCCAGATCGTTGCCATGTTGACCAGATGTCGTTATGATGACTTCTGGGTCACCAGAGGTAGGAAACATGCTGATTATGCACAGTCTCTGTCAGTGCAGAGCTGACAGTTTCTATAGCATATGGATGCTGCTGCATCTCAATGCTGTAGAAGCGATCAGCCCACAAAAATGATTGTCCCATAGTGGGACAAAGTAAAAAGTAAAAAAAAGGATTTTTTTTTTAAATAGTAAAAATATTTTAAAAAAAATCTAAAATAATAATTAAAAATCAAAACATATTACATCTACAAATAAATATTTGAATGCAAAAAATATACAGTATAAACAATAAAAATACACATATCTGGGTTCGCCGGGTCCGCAACAACTCGACCCTTTGGTGAACACCATAAACAAATAAAAGACAAAAAACTATTCTTTATCACCATACCACCGTGCAAAAAGTGGAATAAAATGCGATAAAAAATATGGATATACCGTATATACTCGAGTATAAGCCGACCCGAGTATAAGCCGAGACCCCTAATTTTGCCACAAAAAACTGGGAAAACTTAATGACTCAAGTATAAGCCTAGGGTGGAAAATGCAGCAGCTATTGGTAAATGTCAAAAATAAGAAGAGGTACCAATAAAAGTAAAATAAATTGAGACATCAGTAGGTTAAGTGTTTTTCAATATCCATATTGAATCAGGAGCCCCATATAATGCTCCATACAGCTCATGATGAGCCCCATAAGATGCTCCATATTAAAATATGCCCCATATAATGCTGCACAAATGCTGATTATGGCCCCATAAGATGCTCCATAGAGATATTTGCCCCTATATAATGCTGTACATGGCCCCATAAGATGCTCCATAGAAATATTTGCCCCATATAACGCTGCACATGGCCCCATAAGATGCTCCATAAAGATATTTGCCCCATATAATGCTGCACATGGCTCCATAAAATGCTCCATAGAAATAGTTGGACCATAAGATGCTCCATAGAGATATTTGCCCCATATGCTGTTGCTGTGATTAAAAAAAATGACATACTCACCTTTCGTCGATCAGGCCCCCGGCACTTGCTATATTCACGTGTCCCACGTTCCACCATCGGCACCACTCCATCTTCCGCGACCTCTGCACTGACTGTTCAGGCAGAGGGTGATGCGCAGACTAATCGCGTCATTGCGCCCTCTGACCTGAGCGTCACTGCAGAGGATGCGGAAGACGGAGCGACACCGATGGTGGAACGTGGGACAGGTGAATATGCCCCCATTATACTCACCTGCTCCTGGCACGGTCCCTGCAGGTCCGTGGTTCTCCGGGCGTCCACAGCTTCTTCCTGTATTGAGCAGTCACATTATACCGCTCATTAGAGTAATGAATATGTGGCTCCATCCCTATGGGAGTGAAGTCAGGTCCATATTCATTACTGTCATGAGTGGAACCATGTGACCGCTCAATACAGGAAGAAGCTGTCAGCAGTTATGATCTGGTGGCCTTGGAGCAGCACAAGACGTACTCTGGAGAAGGTGGTCCCTGTACTGACCGCAAACCCTGAACCTAGCAGCGCAACTAGAAGTAGCCGTGGGGGGTACCTAACACTCCCTAGACCCCTCGGCACAGCCTAAGATCTAACTACCCCTAAAGACAGAAACAGGAAACCTATCTTGCCTCAGAGAAAATCCCCAACGGATAGATAGCCCCCCACAAATATTGACTGTGAGAGGAGAGGGGAAAAACATACGCAGATATGAAATCAGATTTTAGCATAGGAGGCCATACTAGCTAAAAAGAAAGAATAGAACAGAGTACTATGCGGTCAGTATAAAAACACTAGAAAATATCCACCGCAGAAAATACGGATCACCACATCTGGCTAAAGACATGGGGGGTATATCTGCATCTCCAGAGAAATAGCTAGGCTGCAAAAAATCCTTCACAGACCAAGCTGGACAAGACAAAAACATGAAAATGCACAGAACTATAAGGTCCACTGCAGGTGGACAGCAAAAACAAAGCCAGGACTTATCTTTGTAGAAAAACACAGCAAACTGGAGAGACCAGCAGGGAAGTGAATCCTTCAAGAACAATGGACAACTGGCACTGACTAAAGGATCTAGCAAAGCTATATACCCCAGTCAGTTTTGCAATTAGTAGATACACTGATTGAGAGAGGGGTACCTCTCGGGCCCGACTGATTTCCGATGTTTTCGTGGTTCCTCGAGTCGGGTAGGCGGTTTGGCGAGTACCCCCCTGTTTGCATGGAAGTCCGCCCTCGCGTCGACACCAGGCTTCCACGGCTCCAGGGGGACTCTTGCCGGTCGTCTGCCCCAAGTCAGAGACGCGTTTCCCGGGTCGCCTGAGCCTGAACGGACCCTCCCCAAGCGTGAGGGCGGCACGGTGGCGCAGTGGTTAGCACTACAGCCTTGCAGCGCTGGAGTCCTGGCTTCAAACCCACGAAGGACAACATCTGCAAAGAGTTTGTATGTTCTCTCCGTGTTTGCGTGGGTTTCCTCCGGGTACTCCGGTTTCCTCCCACATTCCAAAGACATACTGATAGGGAATTTATATTGTGAGCCCCATCGGGGACAGTGATGATAATGTGTGCAAAATGTAAAGCGCTGCGGAATATGTTAGCGCTATATAAAAATAAAGATTATTATTATTATTATTATACACCTGTCCACTCCTGCAGTCCAGGCACAACTGCATTACCCTCTACAACCACCGGAGGGAGCCCAAAAGCTGAATTGACAACAGTACCCCCCCTTGAGGAGGGGTCACCGAACCCTCACCAGAGCCCCCAGGCTAAACAGGATGAGCCAGATGAAAGGCACGAACCAAATCAATGGCATAGACATCAGAGGCAGAAACCCAAGAATTATCCTCCTGGCCATAACCCTTCCACTTGACAAGGTACTGAAGCCTCCGCCTCGAAAAAAGGGAATCCAAAATCTTCTCAACAACATATTCCAACTCCCCATCGACCAATACAGGGGCCGGAGGATCAACAGAGGGAAAACGGGCTTCACATATTTCCGCAACAAAGATCTATGGAAGACATCATGAATAGCAAAAGAGGCCGGAAGTGCCAGGCGAAAGGACACCGGATTAATAATCTCAGAAATCCTATAAGGACCAATAAATCGAGGCTTAAACTTAGGGGAAGAAACCTTCATAGGAACATGACGGGAAGATAACCAAACCAGATCACCAACCCGAAGCCGGGAACCAACACACCGACGATGGTTAGCAAAACGCTGAGCCTCCTCCTGAGACAGCACCAAATTGTCCACCACATAAGCCCAAATCTCCTGCAACCTGTCAACCACAGAATCCACACCAGGAAGGTCAGAAGGCTCAACCTGCCCAGAAGAAAAACGAGGATGAAAACCAAAATTACAAAAAAAGGCGAAACCAAAGTAGCCGAACTAGCCCGATTATTAAGGGCAAACTCGGCCAATGGCAAAAAAGCCACCCAATCATCCTGATCAACAGACACAAAGCATCTCAAATAGGTCTCCAAGGTCTGATTAGTTCGCTCAGTCTGGCCATTTGTCTGAGGATGAAATGCAGAGGAAAAAGACAAATCAATGCCCAGCTTGGCACAAAAGGCCCGCCAAAACCTAGAAACAAACTGGGAACCTCTGTCGGACACAATATTCTCCGGAATACCATGCAAACGTACCACATGTTGAAAAAACAATGGAACCAAATCAGAAGAAGAAGGCAATTTAGGCGAAGGCACCAAATGAACCATCTTAGAAAATCGGTCACAGACAACCCAGATAACCGACATTCTTTGGGAAACAGGAAGATCGGAAATAAAATCCATAGAAATATGCATCCAAGGTCTCTCAGGGACCGGCAATGGCAAAAGCAACCCACTAGCGCGGGAACAGCAAGGCTTAGCCCGCGCACAAATCCCACAGGACTGCACAAAGGAATGCACATCCCGTGACAAAGAAGGCCACCAAAAGGACCTACCAACCAAATCTCTGGTACCAAAAATCCCAGGATGGCCAGCCAACACAGAACAATGAACCTCAGAAATCACTTTACTAGTCCATCTATCAGGAACAAACAGTTTCCCCACAGGACAGCAGTCAGGCTTATCAGCCTGAAATTCCTGAAGAACCCGTCGCAAATCAGGGGAGATGGCAGAAAGAATCACCCCTTCCTTCAAAATGCCGACCGGCTCAAGAACCCCAGGGAAATCAGGAAAAAAAACTCCTAGAGAGGGCATCGGCCTTAACATTCTTAGTACCAGGAATGTACGAGACCACAAAATCAAAACGGGAGAAAAACAGGGACCATCGAGCCTGTCTAGGATTCAGCCGTTTGGCAGACTCGAGGTAAATCAGATTCTTATGATCGGTCAGGACCACAATACGGTGCTTGGTCCCCTCAAGCCAATGTCGCCACTCCTCAAATGCCCACTTCATAGCCAACAACTCCCGATTGCCGACATCATATTTGCGTTCCGCAGGCGAAAATTTCCGAGAAAAGATGGCACACGGTTTCATCAAGGAACCATTAGAATTCCTCTGAGACAAAACGGCCCCTGCCCCAATCTCAGACGCGTCAACCTCAACCTGAAATGGAAGAGAAACATCTGGCTGACGCAACACAGGGGCAGAAGTAAATCGGCGTTTAAGCTCCTGAAAGGCAGAAATAGCCGCGGAGGACCAATTCGTCACATCAGCGCCTTTCTTGGTCAAATCGGTTAGAGGTTTAACCACACTGGAGAAGTTGGCAATGAAACGACGATAAAAATTAGCAAAACCCAAGAATTTCTGAAGGCTCTTCATAGATGTGGGCTGAATCCAATCATGAATGGCCTGAACCTTAACCGGATCCATTTCTATAGATGAGGGAGAAAAAATGAAACCCAAAAAAGAAACCTTCTGCACTCCAAAGAGGCACTTTGACCCCTTCACAAACAAAGCATTATTACGGAGGATCTGAAATACCATCCTGACCTGTTTCACATGAGACTCCTAATCATTGGAAAAAATCAAAATATCATCCAAATATACAACCATGAATTTATCAAGATAACTCCGAAAGATATCATGCATGAAGGATTGGAACACAGATGGGGCATTAGAGAGTCCGAATGGCATCACAAGGTATTCAAAATGGCCTTCGGGCGTATTAAATGCAGTTTTCCATTCGTCACCCTGCTTGATACGAATAAGATTATATGCCCCTCGAAGGTCAATCTTAGTAAACCAGCTAGACCCCTTAATCCTAGCAAACAAATCAGTAAGCAAAGGCAAGGGGTATTGAAATTTAACCGTGATCTTATTCAAGAGGCGATAATCAATACAGGGTCTCAAGGAGCCATCCTTCTTGGCAACAAAAAAGAACCTCGCTCCCAACGGTGAAGAAGATGGCCTAATATGCCCTTTCTCCAAAGACTCCTTAATATAGCTCCGCATGGCGGTATGTTCAGGCACAGACAGGTTGAAAAGTCGGCCCTTAGGGAACTTACAACCTGGAATCAAGTCAATAGCACAATCACAGTCCCTATGCGGTGGAAGGGACCTGGACTTGGGCTCATCGAATACATCCTGGAAGTCAGACAAAAACTCAGGAATTTCAGAAGAGGGGGAAGAGGAAATTGACATCAAAGGAACATGATCATGAACCCCCTGACAACCCCAACCAGTCACAGACATGGATTTCCAATCTAACACCGGATTATGTAGCTGCAACCTTGGAAAACCCAGCACAATATCATCATGCAAATTATGCAACACCAGAAAACGACAATCTTCCTGATGGGCTGGCGCCATGCGCATGGTCAGCTGTGTCCAAAACTGAGGTTTATTTTTAGCCAACGGTGTAGCATCAATGCCCCTCAAAGGAATAGGGCTCTGCAAAGGCTGCAAGGGAAAACCACAACGTCTGGCAAATTCTAAGTCCATTAAGTTCAGAGCGGCACCTGAATCCACAAATGCCATGACAGAAAATGATGATAATGAGCAGATCAAGGTCACAGATAACAGAAATTTAGGTTGTATAGTACTGATGGCAACAGAACTAGCGATTCTCTTTGTACGCTTAGGGCAATCAGAAATAACATGAGCAGAATCGCCGCAGTAAAAACACAACCTATTCTGACGCCTGAATGCTTGACGTTCAGCTCTAGACAGAATTCTATCACATTGCATAGGCTCAGAAATTTGCTCTGAGGATAACGCCACAGCGCGCACAGTTCTGCGCTCCCGCAAGCGCCGATCAATCTGAATGGCCAGAGACATAGAATCACTCGGACCAGCAGGCGTGGGGAACCCCACCATAACATCTTTAATGGATTCAGAAAGACCCTTTCTGAAAATTGCCGCCAAGGCATCCTCATTCCATTTAGTCAGTACAGACCATTTTCTAAATTTCTGGCAATACGATTCTGCCGCTTCTTGACCTTGACACAGGGCTAACAAGATTTTCTCAGCCTGATCCACAGAATTAGGCTCATCATACAACAACCCCAATGCCTGAAAGAACGAATCAACATTAAGCAAAGCAGGATTGCCAGATTCCAGGGAAAATGCCCAATCCTGTGGGTCACCACGCAGCAGAGATATGATGATTCTAACCTGCTGAATAGGATCACCAGAAGGCTGGGGTCTTAATGCAAACAACAGTTTACAGTTATTTTTGAAACTCACAAATTTGGATCTGTCACCAAAGAATAAATCAGGAGTGGGAATCTTAGGTTCTAAGGCAGGAGTCTGAACAATGAAATCTGAAATACCCTGTACCCTAGCAGCAAGCTGATCCACCCAAGAAACTAACTCCTGAACATTCATGTTAATACTAGACTCCGTAGCCACCCAGAGGTAAAGAGGGAGGAACAGACCAAACAGGCTAAGGAAAAAAAATGGCTCAAAATCTTTCCACCCTTCTTCTGAGATGCAATTAACTCATTGCTGGCCAGTTGTACTGTTATGATCTGGTGGCCTTGGAGCAGCATGAGACGTACTCAGGAGAAGTTGGTCCCTGTACTGACCGCAAACCCTGAACCTAGCAGCGCAACTAGAAGTAGCCGTGGGGGGTACCTAACACTCCCTAGACCCCTCGGCACAGCCTAAGATCTAACTACCCCTAAAGACAGAAACAGGAAACCTATCTTGCCTCAGAGAAAATCCCCAACGGATAGATAGCCCCCCACAAATATTGACTGTGAGAGGAGAGGGGAAAAACATACGCAGATATGAAATCAGATTTTAGCATAGGAGGCCATACTAGCTAAAAAGAAAGAATAGAACAGAGTACTATGCGGTCAGTATAAAAACACTAGAAAATATCCACCGCAGAAAATACGGATCACCACATCTGACTAAAGACATGGGGGGTATATCTGCATCTCCAGAGAAATAGCTAGGCTGCAAAAAATCCTTCACAGACCAAGCTGGACAAGACAAAAACATGAAAATGCACAGAACTATAAGGTCCACTGCAGGTGGACAGGAAAAACAAAGCCAGGACTTATCTTTGTAGAAAAACACAGCAAACTGGAGAGACCAGCTGGGAAGTGAATCCTTCAAGAACAATAGACAACTGGCACTGACTAAAGGATCCAGCAAAGCTATATACCCCAGTCAGTTTTGCCATTAGTAGATACACCTGTCCACTCCTGCAGTCCAGGCACAACTGCATTACCCTCTACAACCACCGGAGGGAGCCCAAAAGCTGAATTCACAACAGTCAGCGCCCAAAGAACCAGGGACCTGCAGGGAGCGTACCAGGAGCAGGTGAGTATTATTAGTCAGCTGCCGCTCCCCCTTCCCTGCCAACCCCTGGGAATGACTCGAGTATAAGCCGATAGGGGCAATTTCAGCCTAAAAAAATGGGTTGAAATTCCCAGCTTATATACGGTAAATAAACATGGTACCGCTGAAATTGTCATCCTGTCCTGCAAAAAAACAAGCTGCCATACAGCTCCATCAGTGAAAAAAACAAAAAACAATTATAGCTCTCACAATAAAGGGATGCAAAAATAACTATTTTTTCTATAAAATAGTTTTTATTGTGTAAAAGCGGAAAGGCATACCCGCCCCTTCCCCCCCCCCCCCCCCCAAAAAAAAAAAAAAAAAAGAAGAAATTCCTGAATTGCTGGGTTTTTTCATTCTGCCTCCCAAAAATTGGAATAGAAAGCGATCAAAACATGTCATGTGTCTGAAAGTGGTACCGATAAAAACATCAACTCGTCCTGCAAAAGGAAAACCATAACATGACTTCGTCGGCAGAAATATGGAACAATTATAGCGCTCAAAATGTGCTGATGCAAAATCTAGTTTTTGCAATAACAAGCGTCTTTAGTATGTGACAGCAGACATATATAAAAACCCAACATAAATCTGGTATCGCTGTAATCGCACCGACCCGAAGAATAAAGTCACCTAGTCACTTATACCGCACGAGGAATGACACAAAAAATAAATAAAACAAATTCTTTACCAACTGTTCATTTTTTCATTCTGCCTCCCAAAGATCGCAGTAAGGCTCAGTGCACATGTATTCTGCGCACTGCGTTGAGCCCTTGTCACGGGGCTACTGCGACAGAGAGGTTCTAGAGAACCGCAGCGCTCTGGGCCTCGTTTACACACAGTGAACAGGAGCTCTATACCTATATTTTGACCTGGCTGCTTTGTGCCAGCAGTGCAGGAGTTAACCTTATTGCTGAGTTGCTGAGAGCTGGGTCTCTCTCAGCTGAAGTGGATTTTGTAATCTGATCCTCTATATAGACCCAGTCCTGATTTCAGCTATTGTCAGCGATCAGTTCTACTGCCTGGCTCGGAGGTTGAAGGAGCGTAGTGTTGGTGTTGGAGGTTTATTTACAGAGATTGGTGTCTGCGGTTTTGGTTGCATGTTTAACCTGTTTTCCTTCCTAGTTTATTCCTTCTCTTCCCTTCTCTGTGTTTCCTCTGTGGTTGTGTGAGCATTTGGAGAGTTTGAGACTTTTAGTTACCTTGTCTGTATGCCCTATTATTTGTTCTATTATTACACTGGTGCAGTTCATCTCCTTTGGGGGGAGAGGGGGCCACTGATAGGGCCTGCACAGGAGACAGGGATACGCTGGCGGCTCAGGCCTCCTAACCATCATAGGTACCCACGAGATAAGGGAAAGCCAGGGCCCCATTAAAGTGGTAGGGACCAGTGCGGCGTGACAGTATCACTGACCTTAAAAAATTTTCTTGGTCCAATATGGACCCCATTGCTGCTTTAGCTGGACAAATGCAGCAACTCAGTCTAGAGGTGGCTGACCTCCACTCGGCGTTTGTGCAGCGCACTCCAGTGGCCACTGCAGGGGTTGCTACACCTCCACAAGCTTTGCTGGAGCCAAAGATTGCGTTACCTGACAGGTTCTCAGGGGGGTGTGACAAATTTGTTACATTCAGGGAGGCCTGTAATTGTATTTTAGGTTGCGTCCTCACACTTCAGGTTCAGAGGAGCAGAGGGTTGGAATTATAGTATCGCTCCTACAAGGTGACCCTCAGGCCTGGGCATTTTCACTTCCCGCTGACGCTTTGCCGTTACGGACTGTGGAGAAGTTTTTTCAAATCCTTAGGTCAGGTGTGTGATGATCCTGACCGTGTCTCACTCGCTGAGTCCACAATACGCCATCTTACACAGGGAGACCAGCCAGTAGAGGAGTACTGCTTTGAGTTTCGGAGATGGGCTACTGACACATTGTGGAATGACCCTGCACTCCGTAGTCAATTTTATCAGGGCCTATCTGATAAAATAAAAGATGCCTTCGCCCTACAGGAGACACCAACCACACTGGAGGCAGCTATGTCTCTTTGAATCCGTGTGGACCGCCGCCTGCGCCAGAGACTTAATGAATCGCCGCTATTCAAGGGTAATTCAGATTTGGACTCACCAGAATCTGAGTCTCTAGGAGAACCTATGCAGTTGAGTGGCGCTTCTCGTTCTAAGGGGGCTGCAGTAGTACGGCGTAAGGAAGGTGCATGTTTTTTTGTGGCAGAAGGGGTCATTATGTGAAGGTGTGTCCTTCTAGAAGACAACCGCCGGAAAACTATTGAGCCCGGGTTGCGGGGAGGTTGGCAACTCGGGTGTAATAATTTCCTCCTTAGGTAAACCTCAATTTTTCCTACCAGCCGAGATTAGTCTTGGTGAAAATAGGTTCAATATCTCTGCCTTTCTGGACTCTGGGGCAGGGTTTAATTTAATTGATGCTGGGTTTGTTCAGGCACATTGACTTAAGACTCAAGAGTTGTCTAGACCCATACCTATAATTGCTATTGATTCTGCACCTTTGAGCCAGGGGACTTTCACTCAGATCGTACGTGGGGTGAGCCTACAAATAGGGGCGTTACACTCTGAGTCATTAGATTGTTATGTGTTGGGGGGTTTGCCGTCGCCTGTAGTTCTCGGTTTACCATGGCTCACGTTACACAACCTGGTGTTAGACTGGCAGACTCGGGAGATTACTAGATGGAGTGAGTTTTGTCAGGAACATTGCCTGGGTGCTCGGCTGGCCGGATTGAGTTCTCAGGTTTTGCCAGAGTTCATCTCAGATTTTGAGGATGTATTCTCTGAGGAGGGGAGTCGAGAGCTACCTCCACACCGTCCTTATGATTGTGCCATACGTCTCATTCCTGGTGCTAAACTGCCTAAGAGTAGGCTATACAACATCTCAGCCCCAGAGAGACAGGCCATGAAGGACTATATAATGGAGAGTCTGGCCAAGGGTCATAGCAGACCCTCGTCATCACCCATTGCTGCCGGGTTCTTTTTTGTTAAGAAGAAGGACAGGGGTTTACGCCCATGCTTAGACTTCCGTGAATTAAATCAGATTACGGTCCGGGATTCTTTTCCGCTCGCTCTTATTCCGGACCTCTTTAACCAAATTGTGGGGGCTAAATGGTTCTCCAAATTAGACCTCAGGGGGGCATATAATCTCATTCGGATGAAGGAGGGGGATGAATGGAAGACGGCATTTAATACTCCAGAGGGACATTACGAGAACTTGGTTATGCCTTTTGGGTTTAGTAATGTTCCTGCTGTGTTTCAACACTTTGTCAATTATATACTTAGTCACTTAATAGGTAGGTTTGTGGTGGTATATCTCGATGACATCTTAATTTATTCCCCTGACCTCGAGTCCCATCAGGATCATGTATGGCAGGTCCTTCAGGTACTCAGGGACAATAAACTGTTTGCCAAATTTGAGAAATGCATGTTCGCTGTCAAAGAGATTCCGTTTCTGGGTTATTTCTTATCCTCCACAGGTTTTCGTATGGATCCGGCTAAGGTCAGGGCGGTCTTGGAGTGGGATCGTCCTGAGGACCTTAAGGCTTTACAGAGGTTTTTAGGTTTTGCAAATTTCTATCGCAAATTTATTAAAGACTTTTCAGTGGTAGCCAAACCGTTGACAGACATGACCAAGAGAGGCACGGATTTCTCCGTATGGTCCAGTGCGGCCAGTAAAGCTTTTGAAACTTTGAAAAAGTGTTTTTCCACTGCACCCATATTAATACATATAAATAATATGAACAGAGCCACATTCAAGTCCAGGGACACTTTCTTTTATTATCTATTATGTTCTGTGTCTATTTCTTGATTATTTATTATGTATTGTTATATTTGGCATGTTATGGCGGTATGTAACATCCTTGCACAGCACTCTGCACTTTAGCACGGTCACTTTCACTACCCAAAGCTTTATACACACATACATCCGCTCTCACTTATCTTCCTGCTTGGGACTAGTGCGCATGACCGTGACGTCGGCGTGATGGTGCATCGCCGCCGGCGCCCATTGGGTCGGGCGTTGAGTCATGGTTGCCATGGATATGGCTCCCTGGCTTACCGCGTTGCCCGGACAGCCGTGCGGTGATGCTAGTTCCAGCGCTGACGTCACTGGCGCATGCGCCGCTTGGTAGTCCCATTATGAGCTCCAGGTGCGGGGGCATTATAAAAACTACTGTGCGACACATGCTGTACAGCCCCCCAAAGAAGCCTACGCGAAACGCGCGTAGGGACTGGCGCTGCCATCTACACACCACGACTAACATGGGTGAGGTCCAGTCCTATATACTGTTGTAAGGTTATACTTTTCATAGGGATTGTCTATGTGCTTGTACGTATAGGAGGACTTGGTTAGCGAACTTGTGACCTCGAGTCGTATACTCTGGGTGTGGTATTTGGTGCCTGTTACCTATGTCCGTTAATCACAGTATTACCCAATTATGACTACGAGTTTTCTGTATGTCATCTGACTATTTTATTGTTATCATTACTAATAAATGATGGATTTTATATACCTTTAATGGCAGTTTGGTGACTCCTTTTCTGATTATATATGTATTGCCTAGGAGTCTTTTCTGTCCGTCCCTGGACTTTTATGTGGCTCTGTTCATATTATTTATATGCTTATTTCTGTGTTTACACAGCATCTAGTTCTGAGCACATGGATTACCGTGCACGTGAGAAATCATGGTTGACACAACTTGAGAAAGTGTTTTGTGAAGGACCGGGTAACGTTTTAGATTCTAAGTCCAGAGACATCTTAGATATGAGAAATAAATTCAAGGAACTATTGAACAAACGCACACGTATCTGGTGGAATAAGGCGTTTCTAGAGAGATACATTGCATGTGGATTGATACCTAGGGGATTGAGAGTCCAACTGTTTCCCTCATTCACCGTGGAGGACGAATTGTTCAAAAATAAGTGGGAGGAAATTGCCACACAGTGCTCTAAAGGTTTTATGGAGCTTCTTATTAAATCGAATGAGGTGAAACTGACTGAATTAGATGCGGAACTAAATACCATACAAAGTGACATCACAAAGTAAGCTTCGGCTGAGTTGGTCACTAAATTCAGTGGGGAGATGGATGCTGATTTGGAGAGATGGGAGAGTGATATTGTCACTAGAAAAACCAAAAAATACCAACGGGACTTGACAGACTTAAAAAATAACAGGATTTATAGATGGAGAAGAAATGTTCCTAATTTGAACCCGCAAACACGTGGGAGATCAGTATCCTTCTCCTCTGTTTCATCCAATGAGGATAGAAATCATATGGTGGAAATGGGGAGGCCCTCAGTGGAGAGGAGGGATCCTCCCAGAGAGAATTGGCTAAGAAGTGGGAAAGTATATAACAAACGTAAAGCCCTGAATTCGCCACAGAGGGAGAAAAAGGCGAAAACTAATAATCTCGAGGTAATAAACCTATCAACTCAACCATTAACTAGAGATCAAATCTCTGTCCTACAACTGGGACTCTCCTTTGTACCTACTAACTCTTTTGATTTTTTTACAGTCCTAAAGGACCTTAATTTATTTTAGAGGAAGTTGGTATTGAAACGGTTACATTCTAAATATGGGTCCCCCTCAGAATCCACTTCGATATCAGAACAAGAGACTCTCCACTTCTTGGAGGAATTAGTGGCTGAAGCAACTCCGGAACTTCCAGGTATTTCTCCTCCGCCTATTGCCCCCAGATCCGCCACATTTCCTCCCTTGTCACTGGTACCACAGGTAGATATATTTACCAGACTGGTGACTGAGGACTTGAAAAGAGTGAGCACCATTAAGAATGACAATAATCTGACCTATAATCAAAAACAGGCTCTTACACAATTACGAAATAGGAGTGATGTGGTTATTAAACCGGCAGACAAGGGGGGAAATGTGGTGGTCTGGCCGGTCGAGAAATACGAGAGGGAGGTCTTCAGACAGCTGAGGGATAGGGAAACCTATATTCTGTTGAAGGAAAACCCTATTAAAAACTTTCAGGCACAAGTGTGCAATATTCTAGATATGGCTTTTGAAAGAGGGGTCATCACTAAAAAACTACGTGATGGTTTAACTGTAGAATTTCCACGTATACCTACTTTCTATCTTCTCCCCAAGGTCCACAAAGACGCTCAGAACCCTCCTGGGCTTCCGATTGTCTCTGGCATAGGGGGGCTTAACGAACCACTTTGTAAATACATTGATTATTATCTAAGATCACAAGTGGAGACGTTGCCCTTCTATGTCAGGGACACTACGGACGTCCTGAGACGTCTGGATGGCCTGCATATTGAGCCTCATATGCTCCTCGTGACGGTTGACGTGGAAATGTTGTACACATGTATCGATCACGAGGATGGCATGAGGGCTGCTGGCTTTTTCCTGGAGTCGAGTAACTTGGATCCAGATGTCAGAGATCTGGTGTTGGACTTGTTGCGGTTCATCCTGGAACACAATTTTTTTACGTTTAAAGACTGATTTTTCCTGCAGAAGCGGGGTACCGCGATGGGGGCGGCATGTGCGCCCTCGTATGCAAATTTATTTTGGGGTTTTTGGCAGAGGGATATTTTTTCAGATGACGCACATGCCGCCCCCCAAATCCTCGGATGGTACCGCTTCATAGAAGACATCTTCTTCATCTGGCAGGGATCGGTCAATGATTTGGATTCTTTTATATCCGGGTTGAACCGCAACAACTTCAACATCAGACTCACATACTCCTGGCACCCCAAAGAAATTTCTTTCCTTGACTTGAAAATTCAGGTGCAGCCTAATGGCTCTTTGGGTACTGATGTGCATAGAAAGGAGACCTCAGTAAATGCATTACTTCATGCGTCTTCTACCCATACCGGATCAACTATCAGGGCCGTACCGGTGGGACAATTTCTCCGGATGAGGAGAATATGCACCTCAGAAGAGGCTTTTGAGCGTCAAGCTGTGGACCTTGGGGAGAGATTTAGTGAGCGTGGCTACAGTAGGAGGTGTATTACTAAAGGGTATAGGAGGGCTAAATATACCAATAGGATCTCCTTGCTGTCCCAGGATCAACAACTCCACATGTCCGGTAATAAGAAGGCCGGAAAAAATGGACAACAGGGGGTAACTAGGTTTATTACCACTTCTAACTCTAGATGGGATGAGATACGGTTAATTCTGTCTAAACATTGGTCTGTCTTGAAAACGGACCCAATTTTAAATCAGCATCTATCAGTTAACCCCTTGATGACGGCTAGGCGCAGTCAAAATCTGCGTGACATACTTGTAAAGAGCCATTATGTGTCAAAACCACCTGCGATTTTTGGAACAAGAGAACCGAGGTTGGGTTTCTTCCCATGTATGGATTGTATAGCGTGTAAAAACCATCAGAGAGCCATATCATTTACGTCCTTGGATGGGTCACACGAATTTAAAATCAAAGAGTTTATATCCTGTAAGAGTACGTTCGTCATCTATTATGCAAAATGTACGTGTGACCTTATATATATATAGGGCTCATATCAAGGGAGCTGCGTGTGAGAACACGGGAGCATGTGAGGGAGATCATAGCCGCAAGGGAGGAGACCGATGTTGGAAACCTAAAAACACTCCCGAGACATTTTAGGGAAAAACATAACTGTAACCCTAATGATCTGAAAATACGGGGCATTGATAAGATTCACACTGGTATCAGAGGTGGCGATATGAAACGCCTACTATACCAACGTGAATGTAGGTGGATTGTAGTTTTGGACACACTAGTCCCCGCCGGACTTAACGAGCAGAATAGTTTTGCCTCTTTCCTCTAGTATTATACATGCATCGTTCTGGACTTAGATTTTAATTTGTCTTCGTGTGTCTTTTTATGTTTTTACTTATATGTTTTTGTTTCTGTACCTTCTATTTTAGTTATTCATGAAGGGAATAATTTTGCTTCTGATATCCACCGCACCATGTGATACTGAAAGCGGGAATTATATCTTATTACATGTCACAGTTCCACGTCTGGAGAATGAATATCACGTCCATGGAATCTTTGTTAACACTTTCTTTTATTATCTATTATGTTCTATGTCTATTTCTTGATTATTTATTATGTATTGTTATATTTGGCATGTTATGGCGGTATGTAACATCCTTGCACAGCACTCTGCACTTTAGCACGGTCACTTTCACTACCCAAAGCTTTATACACACATACATCCGCTCTCACTTATCTTCCTGCTTGGGACTAGTGCGCATGACCGTGACGTCAGCATGACGATGCATCGCCGCCGGCGCCCATTGGGTCGGGCGTTGAGTCATGGTTGCCATGGATATGGCTCCCTGGCTTACCGCGTTGGCCGGACAGCTGTGCGGTGATGCTAGTTCCAGCGCTGACGTCACTGCGCATGCGCCGCTTGGTAGTCCCATTATGAGCTCCAGGTGCGGGGGCATTATAAAAACTACTGTGCGACACACGCTGTACAGCCCCCCGAAGAAGCCTACGCGAAACGCGCGTAGGGGCTGGCGCTGCCATCTACACACCACGACTAACATGGGTGAGGTCCAGTCCTATATACTGTTGTAAGGTTATACTTTTCATAGGGATTGTCTATGTGCTTGTACGTATAGGAGGACTTAGTTAGCGAACTTGTGACCTCGAGTCGTATACTCTGGGTGTGGTATTTGGTGCCTGTTACCTATGTCCGTTAATCACATTATTACCCAATTATGACTACGAGTTTTCTGTATGTCATCTGACTATTTTATTGTTATGATTACTAATAAATGATAAATTTTATATACCTTTAATGGCAGTTTGGTGACTCCTTTTCTGATTATATATATACCCATATTAATACAGCCTGACATCACTCAGCCATTTGTGGTAGAGGTGGATGCCTCTGACGTAGGGGTGCAAGCCCTATATTGCAGAAGGGTGTAGTAGTCGCCGCAATTAATTCTGATCTTGAGAAAGAGGTGGTAGAGGCACAGGGGGATGCCCCAGCAGCCTGTACGTTAGGTAAACTTTTTGTTCCAGCTAATCTCCATCTCAGGGTCATAAATGAGCATCATGACTCAGTTTTGGCCGGACACCCTGGAAGTAAGGTTACCTCAGACCTTCTGACTCAGCGTTTTTGGTGGTCTGGGGTAAATCATGATGCACAGGAATATGTCGCTGCCTGCAGTGTGTGTGCGCTGTTGTGAATTCTGCTCTTGGGCTCCCTCCGGTGGTTATGAGTGGTAGTGCTGCTGTAGTTGGATCGCAGCATTTATCAGGTGTATCCATTTTTTGTAATTTGGGCTGGGCTATTTAAGTCCTGCTTTATCCTTTGTCAGTGCCAGTTGTCCATTGTTTTTGGAGGATTCTCATCCATTCTTGGTCTCTCCTGGTCTGCTGTTTATTTCTTCAAAGATAAGTTCTGGCCTTGTTTTTGCTGTCCACCTGCTGTGGACCTTATAGTCTGTGCATTTTCTTGTTTTGTTTTGTCCAGCTTTGTCTGTGAAGGATTTTTTGCAGCCTAGCTGTGTCTCTGGAGATGCAGATATACCCTCCATGTCTTTAGTCAGATGTGGTGTTTTGTATTTTCTGTGGTGGATATTTTCTAGTGTTTTTATGCTGAACGCATAGTATTCTGTCCTATTCTTCCTTTTTAGATAGTATGGCCTCCTATGCTAAATCCTGATTTCATGTCTGCGTATGTTATTTCCCTCTCCTTTCACAGTCAATATTTGTGGGCGGCTGTCTATCCTTTGGGGATTTTCTCTGAGGCAAGATAGTTTTCCCGTTTCTGTCTTTAGGGGTAGTTAGTTCTTAGGCGGTGTCGAGGGGTCTAGGGAGTGTTAGGTACCCCCCACGGCTACTTCTAGTTGCGCTGCTAGTTCAGGGTTTGCGGTCAGTAAAGGTACCACCTTCTCCAGAGTACGTCTCATGCTGCTCCTAGGCCACCAGATCATAACAGTACAACTGGCCAACAATGAGTTAAATGCATCTCAGAAGCAGGGAAGGAAGCTCTTGAGCCATTTTTTTTTCTCCAGTCTATTCTGTGTTCTCTTCCCTCTTAATCTCTGGGAGGCTACAGAACCTAGTATTAACATGAATGTTCAGGAGTTAGTTTCTCGGGTGGATCAGCTTGCTGCTAGGGTACAGGGTATTTCAGATTTTATTATTCAGACTCCTGCCTTAGAACCTAAGATTCCCACTCCTGATTTATTTTTTGGTGACAGATCCAAATTTTTGAGTTTCAAAAATAACTGTAAACTGTCTTTTGCATTGAGACCCCGTTCTTCTGGTGATCCCATTCAGCAGGTTAAAATCATCATATCCTTGCTGCGTGGTGACCTACAGGATTGGGCATTTTCCCTGGAATCTGGCAATCCTGCTTTGCTTAATGTTGATTCTTTCTTTCAAGCATTGGGGTTATTGTATGATGAGCCTAATTCTGTGGATCAAGCTGAGAAGATCTTGTTGGCCCTGTGTCAGGGTCAAGAAGCAGCAGAATCGTATTGCCAGAAATTTAGAAAATGGTCTGTACTGACTAAATGGAATGAGGATGCCTTGGCGGCAATTTTCAGAAAGGGTCTTTCTGAATCCGATAAAGATGTTATGGTGGGGTTCCCCACGCCTGCTGATCTGAGTGATTCTACGTCTCTGGCCATTCAGATTGATCGGCGCTTGCACGAGCGCAGAGTTGTGCACACTGTGGCGTTGTCATCCGAGAGGAGCCCTGAGCCTATGCAGTGAGATAGGATTTTGTCTAGAGCTGAACGACAAGGATTTAGGCGTCAGAATAGGTTGTGTTGCGAATTCTGTGGCAGAGCTCCCTCCTGTGGTCACAAGTGGTACTTCGGCTGATTCTCTCTGTGAGCTTCCGTTGGTGGAGGAAAGTGGTACTGCGGCTTCTGAATTTCCTTCCTCAGGTGATGTGGTGAAGTCGTTAGGTGCTGCTCTATTTAACTCCACCTAGTGCTTTGATCCTGGCCTCCAGTCAATGTTCTAGTATTGGACCTGTTTCCTCCTGGATCGTTCCTGTGGCCTGCTGCTCTGCATAGCTAAGTTCTGCTTTGCTTTTTTGTTTGCTGTTTTTTTCTGTCCAGCTTGTCTATTTGTTTTTTCCTGCTTGCTGGAAGCTCTGGGACGCAAAGGGTGTACCTCCGTGCCGTTAGTTCGGTACGGAGGGTCTTTTTGCCCCCTTTGCATGGTTTTTGTAGGGTTTTGTGTTGACCGCAAAGTTACCTTTCCTATCCTCGCTCTGTTCAGAAAGTCGGGCCTCACTTTGCTAAATCTATTTCATCTCTACGTTTGTCTTTTCATCTTAACTCACAGTCATTATATGTGGGGGCTGCCTTTTCCTTTGGGGTATTTCTCTGAGGCAAGGTAGGCTTATTTTCTATCTTCAGGCTAGCTAGTTTCTCAGGCTGTGCCGAGTTGCATAGGGAGCGTTAGGCTCAATCCACGGCTGCCTCTAGTGTGGTTGGAGAGGATTAGGGATTGCGGTCAGCAGAGTTCCCACGTCTCAGAGCTCGTTCAATGTTTTTGGGTTATTGTCAGGTCACTGTATGTGCTCTGAACCCTATGTCCATTGTGGTACTGAATTACCTTATCATAACAGTACTGGAGGCCCAAAGTACTAATGATTCTCAATAGAGGGAAAAAAGAAGTTCTGAGACCATTTTTTTTTCTCTGCACTGTGTTTTGCCTTTTTTTTCCCCTAGACATTGGGGTGGTTCAGGACACAGGTGTAGCGATGGACATTAAAGGTCTGTCTTCATGTGTGGATCAGCTCACGGCAAGAGTACAAAATATTCAAGACTTTGTGGTTCAGAATTCTATGTTAGAACCGAGAATTCCTATTCCTGATTTGTTTTTTGGAGATAGAACTAAATTTCTGAGTTTCAAAAAAAATTGTAAACTATTTCTGGCTTTGAAACCTCGCTCCTCTGGTGACCCAGTTCAACAAGTTAGGATCATTATTTCTTTTTTACGTGGCGACCCTCAGGACTGGGCATTTTCTCTTGCGTCAGGAGATCCTGCATTAAGTAATATCGATGCGTTTTTCCTGGCGCTCGGATTGCTGTACGATGAACCTAATTCAGTGGATCAGGCAGAGAAAAATTTGCTGGCTCTGTGTCAGGGTCAGGATGAGATAGAGGTATATTGTCAGAAATTTAGAAAGTGGTCCGTACTCATTCAATGGAATGAAGGTGCGCTCGCAGCTATTTTAACAAAGGGACTCTCTGAAGCCCTTAAGGATGTCATGGTGGGATTTCCTATGCCTGCTGGTCTGAATGAGTCTATGTCTTTGGCCATTCAGATCGGTCGACGCTTGCGTGAGCGTAAATCTGTGCACCATTTGGCGGTATTACCTGAGCTTAAACCTGAGCCTATGCAGTGCGATAGGACTTTGACCAGAGTTGAACGGCAAGAACACAGACGTCTTAATGGGCTGTGTTTCTACTGTGGTGATTCCACTCATGCTATCTCTGATTGTCCTAAGCGCACTAAGCGGTTCGCTAGGTCTGCCACCATTGGTACTGTACAGTCAAAATTTCTTCTGTCCGTTACCTTGATCTGCTCTTTGTCATCGTATTCTGTCATGGCATTTGTGGATTCAGGCGCTGCCCTGAATTTGATGGACTTGGAGTATGCTAGGCGTTGTGGGTTTTTCTTGGAGCCCTTGCAGTGTCCTATTCCATTGAGAGGAATTGATGCTACGCCTTTGGCCAAGAATAAGCCTCAGTACTGGACCCAGCTGACCATGTGCATGGCTCCTGCACATCAGGAGGTTATTCGCTTTCTGGTTTTGCATACTCTGCATGATGTGGTCGTGTTGGGGTTGCCATGGCTACAAGTCCATAATCCAGTATTAGATTGGAAATCCATGTCTGTGTCCAGCTGGGGTTGTCAGGGGGTACATGGTGATGTCCCATTTCTGACTATTTCGTCATCCACCCCTTCTGAGGTTCCAGAGTTCTTGTCTGATTACCGGGATGTATTTGATGAGCCCAAGTCCGATACCCTACCTTCGCATAGGGATTGTGATTGTGCTATCGATTTGATTCCTGGTAGTAAATTCCCAAAAGGTCGACTGTTTAATTTATCTGTGCCTGAGCACGCCGCTATGCGGAGTTATGTGAAGGAGTCCTTGGAGAAGGGGCATTTTCGCCCGTCATCGTCGCCATTAGGAGCAGGGTTCTTTTTTGTAGCCAAGAAGGATGGTTCGCTGAGACCTTGTATAGATTACCGCCTTCTAAATAAGATCACGGTTAAATTTTAGTACCCCTTGCCATTGTTATCTGATTTGTTTGCTCGGATTAAGGTGGCTAGTTGGTTCACCAAGATAGATCTTCGTGGTGCGTATAATCTTGTGCGTATTAAGCGAGGCGATGAATGGAAAACTGCATTTAATACGCCCGAGGGCCATTTTGAGTATCTAGTAATGCCATTCGGACTTGCCAATGCTCCATCAGTGTTTCAGTCCTTTATGCATGACATCTTCCGAGAGTACCTGGATAAATTCCTGATTGTGTACTTGGATGACATTTTGATCTTCTCGGATGATTGGGAGTCTCATGTGAAGCAGGTCAGAACGGTGTTTCAGGTCCTGCGTGCCAATTCTTTGTTTGTGAAGGGATCAAAGTGTCTCTTTGGTGTTCAGAAGGTTTCATTTTTGGGGTTCATCTTTTCCCCTTCTACTATCGAGATGGACCCTGTTAAGGTCCAAGCCATCCATGATTGGACTCAGCCGACATCTCTGATAAGTCTGCAAAAGTTCCTGGGCTTTGCTAATTTTTATCGTCGCTTCATCTGCAATTTTTCTAGTATTGCTAAACCATTGACCGATTTGACCAAGAAGGGTGCTGATGTGGTCAATTGGTCTTCTGCAGCTGTGGAAGCTTTTCAAGAGTTGAAGCGTCGCTTTTCTTCTGCCCCTGTGTTGTGTCAACCAGATGTTTCGCTTCCATTCCAGGTCGAGGTTGATGCTTCTGAGATTGGAGCAGGGCTGTTTTGTCGCAGAGAAGTTCTGATTGCTCGGTGATGAAACCATGCGCCTTCTTTTCCAGGAAGTTTTCGCCTGCTGAGCGAAATTATGATGTGGGCAATCGAGAGTTGCTGGCCACGAAGTGGGCATTCGAGGAGTGGCGTCATTGGCTTGAAAGAGCTAAGCATCGCGTGGTGGTCTTGACTGATCATAAGAACTTGACTTATCTCGAATCTGCCAAGCGGTTGAATCCTAGACAAGCTCGTTGGTCGCTGTTTTTTGCCCGTTTTGACTTTGTGATTTCGTACCTTCCGGGCTCTAAAAATGTGAAGGCGAATGCTCTGTCTAGGAGTTTTGTGCCCGACTCTCCGGGTTTATCTGAGCCAGCAGGTATCCTCAAAGAGGGAGTAATTGTGTCTGCCATCTCCCCTGATTTGCGGCGGGTGCTGCAAAAATTTCAGGCTAATAAACCTGATCGTTGCCCAGCGGAGAAACTGTTTGTCCCTGATAGGTGGATGAATAAAGTTATCTCTGAGGTTCATTGTTTGGTGTTGGCTGGTCATCCTGGAATCTTTGGTACCAGAGAGTTAGTGGCTAGATCCTGTTGGTGGCCATCTCTGTCGCGGGATGTGCGTTCTTTTGTGCAGTCTTGTGGGATTTGTGCTCGGGCTAAGCCCTGCTGTTCTCGTGCCAGTGGGTTGCTTTTGCCCTTGCCGGTCCCGAAGAGGCCTTGGACACATATCTCTATGGATTTTATTTCAGATCTTCCCGTCTCTCAAAAGATGTCAGTCATTTGGGTGGTCTGTGATCGCTTCTCTAAGATGGTCCATTTGGTACCCTTGTCTAAATTACCTTCCTCCTCTGATTTGGTGCCATTGTTCTTCCAGCATGTGGTTCGTTTACATGGCATTCCAGAGAATATCGTTTCTGACAGAGGTTCCCAGTTTGTTTCGAGGTTTTGGCGAGCCTTTTGTGGTAGGATGGGCATTGACTTGTCTTTTTCCTCGGCTTTCCATCCTCAGACTAATGGCCAGACCGAACGAACCAATCAGACCTTGGAAACATATCTGAGATGCTTTGTTTCTGCTGATCAGGATGACTGGGTGTCCTTTTTGCCTTTGGCTGAGTTCGCCCTTAATAATCGGGCCAGCTCGGCTACCTTGGTTTCGCCGTTTTTCTGCAACTCTGGGTTCCATCCTCGTTTCTCTTCAGGGCAGGTTGAGTCTTCGGACTGTCCCGGTGTGGATACTGTGGTGGACAGGTTGCAGCAGATTTGGACTCATGTAGTGGACAATTTGACCTTGTCCCAGGAGAAGGCTCAACGTTTCGCTAATCGCAGACGCTGTGTTTGGACCCCGACTTCGTGTTGGAGATTTGGTTTGGTTATCTTCTCGTCATATTCCTATGAAGGTTTCCTCTCCTAAGTTTAAACCTCGTTTCATTGGTCCGTATAGGATTTCTGAGGTTCTTAATCCTGTGTCTTTTCGTCTTACCCTTCCAGATTCTTTTTCCATACATAACGTATTCCATAGGTCATTGTTGCGGAGATACGTGGCACCTATGGTTCCATCTGTTGATCCTCCTGCCCCGGTTTTGGTGGGGGAGTTGGAGTATATTGTGGAGAAGATTTTGGATTCTCGTGTTTCAAGACGGAAACTCCAGTATCTGGTTAAGTGGAAGGGTTATGCTCAGGAAGATAATTCCTGGGTCTTTGCCTCTGATGTCCATGCTCCCGATCTTGTTTGTGCCTTTCATATGGCTCATCCTGGTCGTCCTGGGGGCTCTGGTGAGGGTTCGGTGACCCCTCCTCAAGGGGGGGGTACTGTTGTGAATTCTGTGGCAGAGCTCCCTCCTGTGGTCACAAGTGGTACTTCGGCTGATTCTCTCTGTGAGCTTCCGTTGGTGGAGGAAAGTGGTACTGCGGCTTCTGAGTTTCCTTCCTCAGGTGATGTGGTGAAGTCGTTAGGTGCTGCTCTATTTAACTCCACCTAGTGCTTTGATCCTGGCCTCCAGTCAATGTTCTAGTATTGGACCTGTTTCCTCCTGGATCGTTCCTGTGGCCTGCTGCTCTGCATAGCTAAGTTCTGCTTTGCTTTTTTGTTTGCTGTTTTTTTCTATCCAGCTTGTCTATTTGTTTTTTCCTGCTTGCTGGAAGCTCTGGGACGCAGAGGGTGTACCTTCGTGCCGTTAGTTCGGTACGGAGGGTCTTTTTGCCCCCTTTGCGTGGTTTTTGTAGGGTTTTTTGTTGACCGCAAAGTTACCTTTCCTATCCTCACTCTGTTCTATTTCATCTCTACGTTTGTCTTTTCATCTTAACTCACAGTCATTATATGTGGGGGCTGCCTTTTCCTTTGGGGTATTTCTCTGAGGCAAGGTAGGCTTATTTTCTATCTTCAGGCTAGCTAGTTTCTCAGGCTGTGCCGAGTTGCATAGGGAGCGTTAGGCGCAATCCACGGCTGCCTCTAGTGTGGTTGGAGAGGATTAGGGATTGCGGTCAGCAGAGTTTCCACGTCTCAGAGCTCGTTCAATGTTTTTGGGTTATTGTCAGGTCACTGTATGTCCTCTGAACTCTATGTCCATTGTGGTACTGAATTACCTTATCATAACAAGGTTGTGTTTTTACTGCGGCGATTCTGCTCATGTTATTTCTGATTGCCCTAGGCGTACAAAGAGAATCGCTAGTTCTGTTACCATCAGTACTGTACAACCAAAATTTCTGTTATCTGTGACCTTGATCTGCTCATTATCGTCATTTTCTGTCATGGCATTTGTGGATTCAGGCGCCGCTCTGAATTTAATGGACTTGGAATTTGCCAGACGTTGTGGTTTCCCCTTGCAGCCTTTGCAGAACCCTATTCCTTTAAGGGGGATTGATGCTACACCGTTGGCTAAAAATAAACCTAAGTTTTGGACACAGCTGACCATGCGCATGGCGCCAGCCCATCAGGAAGATTGTCGTTTTCTGGTGTTACATAATTTGCATGATGATATTGTCCTGGGTTTTCCATGGTTACAGCTACATAATCCGGTGTTAGATAGGAAATCCATGTCTGTGACTAGTTGGGGTTGTCAGGGGGTTCATGATCATGTTCCTTTGATGTCAATTTCCTCTTCCCCCTCTTCTGAAATTCCTGAGTTTTTGTCAGATTTTCAGGATGTATTCGATGAGCCTCAATCTAGTTCCCTTCCACCACATAGGGACTATGATTGTGCTATTGACTTAATTCCAGGTTGTAAGTTCCCTAAGGGTCGACTTTTCAACCTGTCTGTGCCAGAACATGCCGCCATGCGGAGCTATATTAAGGAGTCTTTGGAGAAGGGGGCATATTCGGCCATCTTCTTCACCATTGGGAGCAGGTTTTTTTTTTGTTGCCAAGAAGGATGGCTCCTTGAGACCGTGTATTGATTATCGCCTCTTGAATAAGATCACGGTCAAATTTCAATACCCTTTGCCCTTGCTTACTGATTTGTTTGCTAGGATTAAGGGGGCTAGCTGGTTTACTAAGATTGACCTTCGAGGGGCATATAATCTTATTCGTATTAAACAGGGTGACGAATGGAAAACTGCATTTAATACGCCCGAAGGCCATTTTGAATACCTGGTGATGCTATTCGGACTCTCTAATGCCGCATCTGTGTTCCAGTCTTTCATGCATGATATCTTTCAGAGTTATCTTGATAAATTCATGGTTGTATATTTGGATGATATTTTGATTTTTTCCGATGATTGGGAGTCTCATGTGAAACAGGTCAGGATGGTATTTCAGATCCTCCGTGATAATGCTTTATTTGAGAAGGGGTCGAAGTGCCTCTTTGGATTGCAGAAGGTTTCTTTTTTGGGCTTCATTTTTTCTCCCTCATCTATAGAAATGGATCCGGTTAAGGTTCAGGCCATTCATGATTGGATTCGGACCACATCTGTGAAGAGCCTTCAGAAATTCTTGGGCTTTGCTAATTTTTATCGTCGTTTCATTGCCAACTTCTCCAGTGTGGTTAAACCTCTGACCGATTTGACGAAGAAAGGCGCTGATGTGACGAATTGGTCTTCTGCGGCTGTTTCTGCCTTTCAGGAGCTAAAACGCCGATTTACTTCTGCCTCTGTATTGTGTCAGCCGGATGTTTCTCTTCCATTCCAGGTTGAGGTTGACGCGTCTGAGATTGGGGCAGGGGCCGTTTTGTCTCAGAGGAATTCTAATGGTTCCTTGATGAAACCGTGTGCCTTCTTTTCTCGGAAGTTTTCGCCTGCGGAACGCAAATATGATGTCGGCAATCGGGAGTTGTTGGCTATGAAGTGGGCATTTGAGGAGTGGCGTCATTGGCTTGAGGGGGCCAAGCACCGTTTTGTGGTCTTGACCGATCATAAGAATCTGATTTACCTCGAGTCTGCCAAACGACTGAATCCTAGACAGGCTCGATGGTCCCTGTTTTTCTCCCGTTTTGATTTTGTGATCTCGTACCTTCCTGGTACTAAGAATGTTAAGGCGGATGCCCTCTCTAGGAGTTTTTTGCCTGATTCTCCTGGGGTCCTTGAGCCGGTCGGCATTCTGAAGGAAGGGGTGATTCTTTCTGCCATCTCCCCTGATTTACGACGGGTTCTTCAGGAATTTCAGGCTGATAAACCTGACCGCTGTCCAGTGGGGAAACTGTTTGTTCCTGATAGATGGACTAGTAAAGTGATTTCTGAGGTTCATTGTTCTGTTTTGGCTGGCCATCCTGGGATTTTTGGTACCAGAGATTTGGTTGGTAGGTCCTTTTGGTGGCCTTCTTTGTCGCGGGATGTGCGTTCTTTTGTGCAGTCCTGTGGGATTTGTGCGTGGGCCAAGCCTTGCTGTTCCCGCGCTAGTGGGTTGCTTTTGCCTTTGCCGGTCCCTGAGAGGCCTTGGACGCATATTTCTATGGATTTTATTTCAGATCTTCCGGTTTCCCAGAGGATGTCGGTTATCTGGGTGGTTTGTGACCGGTTTTCTAAGATGGTTCATTTGGTACCTTTGCCTAAATTACCTTCCTCTTCTGATTTGGTTCCGTTGTTTTTTCAGCATGTGGTTCGTTTGCATGGCATCCCGGAGAATATTGTGTCCGATAGAGGTTCCCAGTTTGTTTCTAGGTTTTGGCGGGCCTTTTGTGCTAGGCTGGGCATTGATTTGTCTTTTTCTTCCGCATTTCATCCTCAGACAAATGGCCAGACCGAGCGAACTAATCAGACTTTGGAAACTTATTTGAGATGCTTTGTGTCTGCTGATCAGGATGATTGGGTGGCGTTCTTGCCATTGGCCGAGTTTGCCCTTAATAATCAGGCTAGTTCTGCTACCTTGGTTTCGCCTTTTTTTTGTAATTTTGGTTTTCATCCTCGTTTTTCTTCAGGACAGGTTGAGCCTTCTGATTGTCCTGGTGTGGATTCTGTGGTTGACAGGCTGCAGCGGATTTGGGCTCATGTGGTGGACAATTTGGTGTTGTCTCAGGAGGAGGCTCAGCGTTTTGCTAACCGTCGTCGGTGTGTTGGTTCCCGGCTTCGGGTTGAGGATTTGGTTTGGTTGTCTTCCCGTCATGTTCCTATGAAGGTTTCTTCCCCTAAGTTCAAGCCTCGGTTTATTGGTCCTTATAGGATTTCTGAGATTATTAATCCGGTGTCTTTTCGTTTGGCCCTTCCAGCCTCTTTTTCCATCCATAATGTATTCCATAGATCTTTGTTGCGGAAGTATGTGGTGTCCGTTGTTCCCTCTGCTTATCCTCCGGCCCCGGTGTTGATTGATGGGGAGTTGGAATATGTGCTTGAGAAGATTTTGGATTCTCGTTTTTCGAGGCGGAAGCTTCAGTGTTGTGAATTTGCTTTTTGGCTCCCTCTAGTGGTTACTAGTTTTTTGACTCTGGTTTTTCTGTCTTTCCTTTTATCCGCACCTGGGTCGTTAGTTAGGGGCGTTGCTTTATAAGCTCCCTGGACACTCAGTTCTATGCCTGGCAACGTAGTTATCAGAGCTAATCTGCTGTGCTCTTGTCTACTGATCCTGGTCCGGTTTTTCAGCTAAGTCATTTACTTTGCTTTTTGCTATTTGTTTTTGGTTTTGTATTTTTGTCCAGCTTGTTCCTAATCTGTATCCTGACTTTTGCTGGAAGCTCTAGGGCGCTGGTGTTCTCCCCCCGGACCGTTAGACGGTTCGGGGGTTCTTGAATTTCCAGTGTGGATTTTTGATAGGGTTTTTTGTTGACCATATAAGTTACCTTTCTATATTCTGCTATTAGTTAGCGGGCCTCTCTGTGCTAAACCTGGTTCATTTCTGTGTTTGTCATTTCCTCTTACCTCACCGTTATTATTTGTGGGGGGCTTCTATCCTGCTTTGGGGTCCCTTTCTCTGGAGGCAAGAGAGGTCTTTGTTTTCCTCTACTAGGGGTATTTAGATTCTCCGGCTGGCGCGAGTCATCTAGGATCAACGTAGGTATGACCCCCGGCTACTTCTAGTGTTGGCGTTAGGAGTAGATATATGGTCAACCCAGTTACCACTGCCCTATGAGCTGGATTTTTGTATCTTGCAGACTTCCACGTTCCTCTGAGACCCTCGCCATTGGGGTCATAACAGTTTGCCAGGCCTATATTAAATGTTTAATGCATTGCAAAAGAGGGATTATAAGAAAGAAGATTCTGAGTTTTTTTTTTTTCTCCTCTCTCATTTTTTTTTTTTTTTTTCTTCATCCCCTTTACCTCAGAGTGGCTTATGCTTGCTGCAGACATGAATGTCCAGACCTTGATTACAAGTGTGGACCAGCTGGCTACTCGTGTGCAGGGCTTACAAGATTATGTTATCAGAAGTCCTGGGTCAGAACCTAAGATACCGATTCCTGAACTGTTTTCCGGAGACAGGTTTAAGTTTAGGAATTTCAAGAATAATTGTAAATTGTTTTTGTCCCTGAGACCCTGTTCATCTGGAGACTCCGCTCAGCAAGTAAAAATTGTTATTTCGTTCTTACGGGGTGACCCTCAAGATTGGGCTTTTTCGCTGGCGCCAGGAGATCCGGCATTGGCTGATATTGATGCGTTTTTTCTGGCGCTCGGTTTACTTTATGAGGAACCCAATCTTGAGATTCAGGCAGAAAAGGCCCTGCTGGCTATGTCTCAGGGGCAGGACGAGGCTGAAGTGTATTGCCAAAAATTTCGGAAATGGTCCGTGCTGACACATTGGAACGACTGTGCACTGGCCGCTAATTTTAGAAATGGTCTTTCTGATGCCATTAAAGATGTTATGGTGGGTTTTCCCATTCCCACAGGTCTGAATGATGCTATGGCACTGGCTATTCAAATTGACCGGCGATTGCGGGAGCGCAAGACCGCAAATTCCCTCATGGTGTTGTCTGAACAGACACCTAATTCGGTGCAATGTGATAGAAAAACCGCAAATTCCCTCATGGTGTTGTCTGAACAGACACCTGATTTAATGCAATGTGATAGAATCCTGACCAGAAATGAGCGGAAAATTCATAGACGCCGGAATGGCTTGTGCTACTACTGTGGTGATTCTACACATGTTATCTCAGCATGCTCTAAACGTATAGCTAAGGTTGTTGGTCCGGTCACCGCTGGAAATTTGCAACCTAAATTTATTCTGTCTGTAACTTTGATTTGCTCACTGTCGTCTTATCCTGTCATGGCGTTTGTAGATTCAGGTGCTGCCCTGAGTCTTATGGATCTGTCATTTGCTAAGCGCTGTGGTTTTACTCTTGAACCATTAGAAAATCCTATTCCTCTTAGGGGTATTGATGCTACGCCATTGGCAGCAAATAAACCGCAGTATTGGACACAGGTTACCATGTGCATGACTCCTGAACACCGCGAGGTGATACGTTTTCTTGTTTTACATAAAATGCATGATTTGGTTGTTTTAGGGCTGCCATGGTTACAGACCCATAATCCCGTCCTGGACTGGAAGGCTATGTCAGTTTCTAGTTGGGGCTGTCGTGGTATTCATGGGGATATCCTGCCTGTGTCTATTGCTTCTTCTACGCCTTCGGAAGTTCCGGAGTATTTGTCTGATTATCAGGATGTCTTTAGCGAGTCCAGGTCCAGTGCATTGCCTCCTCATAGGGACTGTGACTGTGCTATAGATTTGATTCCAGGCAGTAAATTTCCTAAGGGAAGACTCTTTAATCTGTCGGTACCTGAACATACCGCTATGCGTTCGTATATCAAGGAGTCTTTGGAGAAAGGACATATTCGTCCGTCTTCTTCCCCTCTTGGTGCAGGATTCTTTTTTGTGGCTAAAAAGGACGGATCTTTGAGGCCTTGTATTGATTATCGGCTTTTAAATAAGATCACTGTCAAATTTCAGTATCCTCTGCCGCTGTTGTCTGACTTGTTTGCCCGAATTAAAGGTGCCAAGTGGTTCACCAAGATAGACCTTCGTGGTGCGTACAACCTTGTGCGCATTAAGCAAGGTGATGAATGGAAAACCGCATTCAATACGCCCGAAGGTCATTTTGAGTACTTGGTGATGCCTTTTGGGCTCTCCAATGCGCCTTCAGTTTTTCAGTCCTTTATGCATGACATTTTCCGGAAGTATCTGGATAAATTTTTGATCGTTTATCTGGATGATATTTTGGTTTTTTCTGATGATTGGGACTCGCATGTGGAGCAGGTCAGGTTGGTCTTTAAAATTTTGCGTGAAAATTCTTTGTTTGTCAAAGGCTCAAAGTGTCTCTTTGGTGTACAGAAGGTTCCCTTTTTGGGGTTTATTTTTTCCCCTTCTGCTGTGGAGATGGACCCGGTCAAGGTCCGAGCTATTCTTGATTGGACTCAGCCCTCGTCAGTTAAGAGTCTTCAGAAGTTCTTGGGTTTCGCTAACTTCTACCGTCGTTTTATCGCTAATTTTTCTAGCGTTGTGAAACCTTTGACGGATATGACCAAGAAGGGCTCCGATGTAGCTAACTGGGCTCCTGCTGCCGTGGAGGCTTTCCAGGAGTTGAAACGCCGGTTTACTTCGGCGCCTGTTTTGTGCCAGCCCGATGTCTCACTTCCCTTTCAGGTTGAGGTGGATGCTTCGGAGATTGGAGCAGGGGCCGTTTTGTCGCAGAGAGGCCCTGGTTGCTCTGTTATGAAACCTTGTGCCTTTTTCTCTAGGAAGTTTTCGCCTGCCGAGCGAAATTATGATGTGGGCAATCGGGAGTTGTTGGCCATGAAGTGGGCATTTGAGGAGTGGCGTCATTGGCTCGAGGGTGCTAAGCATCGTGTGGTGGTCTTGACTGATCACAAAAATCTGATGTATCTCGAGTCTGCTAAACGCCTTAATCCGAGACAGGCCCGCTGGTCATTGTTTTTCTCCCGCTTTGATTTTGTTGTCTCGTATTTACCAGGTTCAAAGAATGTGAAGGCCGATGCTCTTTCTAGGAGCTTTGTGCCTGATGCTCCTGGAGTCGCTGATCCTGTTGGTATTCTTAAGGATGGAGTTATCTTATCAGCTATTTCTCCGGATCTGCGACGTGTGTTGCAGAGATTTCAAGCTGATAGGCCTGAGTCTTGTCCACCTGACAGACTGTTTGTTCCGGATAAGTGGACCAGCAGAGTCATTTCCGAGGTTCATTCCTCGGTGTTGGCAGGTCACCCGGGAATTTTTGGCACCAGAGATCTGGTGGCCAGGTCCTTTTGGTGGCCTTCTTTGTCAAGGGATGTGCGGTCATTTGTGCAGTCCTGTGGGACTTGTGCTAGAGCTAAGCCTTGCTGTTCTCGTGCCAGCGGGTTGCTCTTGCCCTTGCCTGTCCCGAAGAGACCTTGGACACATATCTCCATGGATTTCATTTCTGATCTTCCGCTATCTCAGGGCATGTCTGTTATCTGGGTGATATGTGATCGCTTCTCCAAGATGGTCCATTTGGTTCCTTTGCCTAAGCTGCCTTCCTCTTCCGATCTGGTTCCTGTGTTTTTCCAGAACGTGGTTCGTTTGCACGGCATCCCTGAGAATATTGTGTCAGATAGAGGATCCCAGTTCGTTTCCAGGTTCTGGCGATCCTTTTGTAGTAGGATGGGCATTGATTTGTCGTTTTCCTCTGCTTTCCATCCTCAGACTAATGGACAGACGGAGCGAACCAATCAGACTTTGGAGGCTTATTTGAGGTGTTTTGTCTCTGCTGATCAGGACGATTGGGTGACATTCTTGCCGTTGGCTGAGTTTGCCCTTAATAATCGGGCTAGTTCCGCCACCTTGGTTTCGCCTTTTTTCTGCAACACTGGTTTCCATCCTCGCTTTTCTTCAGGTCATGTGGAGTCTTCTGACTGTCCTGGGGTGGATTCTGTGGTGGATAGGTTGCAGCGGATCTGGAATCATGTGGTGGACAACTTGAAGTTGTCACAGGAGAGGGCTCAGCGCTTTGCCAACCGCCGCCGCGGTGTGGGTCCCCGACTACGCGTTGGGGATTTGGTATGGCTTTCTTCCCGCTTTGTTCCTATGAAGGTCTCCTCTCCCAAATTTAAACCTCGTTTTATTGGTCCTTACAAGATATTGGAAATCCTTAATCCTGTATCTTTTCGTCTGGATCTTCCTGTGTCGTTTGCTATTCACAATGTATTTCATAGGTCCTTGTTGCGGCGGTACGTTGTGCCTGTAGTTCCTTCTGCTGAGCCTCCTGCTCCGGTGTTGGTTGAGGGCGAGTTGGAGTACGTGGTGGAGAAGATCTTGGATTCTCGCCTCTCCAGGCGAAGACTTCAGTACCTGGTCAAGTGGAAGGGCTATGGTCAGGAGGATAATTCCTGGGTGGTCGCCTCTGATGTTCATGCAGCCGATTTAGTTCGTGCCTTTCATGCCGCTCATCCTGATCGCCCTGGTGGTCGTGGTGAGGGTTCGGTGACCCCTCACTAAGGGGGGGGTACTGTTGTGAATTTGCTTTTTGGCTCCCTCTAGTGGTTACTAGTTTTTTGACTCTGGTTTTTCTGTCTTTCCTTTTATCCGCACCTGGGTCGTTAGTTAGGGGCGTTGCTTTATAAGCTCCCTGGACACTCAGTTCTATGCCTGGCAACGTAGTTATCAGAGCTAATCTGCTGTGCTCTTGTCTACTGATCCTGGTCCGGTTTTTCAGCTAAGTCATTTACTTTGCTTTTTGCTATTTGTTTTTGGTTTTGTATTTTTGTCCAGCTTGTTCCTAATCTGTATCCTGACTTTTGCTGGAAGCTCTAGGGCGCTGGTATTCTCCCCCCGGACCGTTAGACGGTTCGGGGGTTCTTGAATTTCCAGTGTGGATTTTTGATAGGGTTTTTTGTTGACCATATAAGTTACCTTTCTATATTCTGCTATTAGTTAGCGGGCCTCTCTGTGCTAAACCTGGTTCATTTCTGTGTTTGTCATTTCCTCTTACCTCACCGTTATTATTTGTGGGGGGCTTCTATCCTGCTTTGGGGTCCCTTTCTCTGGAGGCAAGAGAGGTCTTTGTTTTCCTCTACTAGGGGTATTTAGATTCTCCGGCTGGCGCGAGTCATCTAGGATCAACGTAGGTATGACCCCCGGCTACTTCTAGTGTTGGCGTTAGGAGTAGATATATGGTCAACCCAGTTACCACTGCCCTATGAGCTGGATTTTTGTATCTTGCAGACTTCCACGTTCCTCTGAGACCCTCGCCATTGGGGTCATAACACTTCAGTATCTGGTCAAATGGAAGGGTTATGGCCAGGAGGATAATTCTTGGGTTGTTGCCTCCGATGTTCATGCTGACGATTTGGTTCGTGCCTTTCATTTGGCTCGTCCTGATCGGCCTGGGGGCTCTGGTGAGGGTTCGGTGACCCCTCCTCAAAGGGGGGATACTGTTGTGAATTCTGCTCTTGGGCTCTCTCCGGTGGTTTTGAGTGGTAGTGCTGCAGTAGTTGGATTGCAGCATTTATCAGGTGTATCCATTTTTTGTAATTTGGGCTGGGCTATTTAAGTCCTGCTTTATCCTTTGTCAGTGCCAGTTGTCCATTGTTTTTGGAGGATTCTCATCCATTCTTGGTCTCTCCTGATCTGCTGTTTATTTCTTCAAAGATAAGTTCTGGCCTTGTTTTTGCTGTCCACCTGCTGTGGACCTTATAGTCTGTGCATTTTCTTGTTTTGTTTTGTCCAGCTTTGTCTGTGAAGGATTTTTTGCAGCGTAGCTGTGTCTCTGGAGATGCAGATATACCCTCCATGTCTTTAGTCAGATGTGGTGTTTTGTATTTTCTGTGGTGGATATTTTCTAGTGTTTTTATACTGACCGCATAGTACTCTGTCCTATTCTTCCTTTTTAGCTAGTATGGCCTCCTATGCTAAATCCTGATTTCATGTCTGCGTATGTTATTTCCCTCTCCTTTCACAGTCAATATTTGTGGGCGGCTGTCTATCCTTTGGGGATTTTCTCTGAGGCAAGATAGTTTTCCCATTTCTGTCTTTAGGGGTAGTTAGTTCTTAGGCGGTGTCGAGGGGTCTAGGGAGTGTTAGGTACCCCCCACGGCTACTTCTAGTTGCGCTGCTAGTTCAGAGTTTACGGTCAGTAAAGGTACCACCTTCTCCAGAGTACGTCTCATGTTGCTCCTAGGCCACCAGATCATACCAGTGCGCGTTCCAAGTCCTCTCGTTCTCGCCCGTCTGGGTCTCTCCAACCTTTGGAGATTCCCAATAGACCTTGGACTCATTTGTCAATAGACTTCATCACTGACTTACCGGTTTCGGAGGGTAATACAGTTATTTTAGTCGTAGTTGATAGATTTAGCAAGATGTCTCATTTCATTGCACTCCCCGCATTACCAAATGCTAAGACTCTGGCACAGGTCTTTATTAAGGAGGTTGTGAGACTGCATGGTATTCCTTCAGATATTGTCTCAGACCGGGGGGTGCAGTTTATTTCTAAGTTTTGGAGGCCTTTCTGCAGCCGGCTGGGGACTCATTTGTCATTTTCTTCAGCTTTTCATCCTCAATCCAATGGTCAGGCTGAACGCGTAAATAAAAATCTTGAGACTTATCTCAGGTGTTTCATCTCAGAGAATCAGGAGGACTGGGTTAAATACTTACCATTAGAAGAATTTGCTATAAACAATCGTACTCATGAGTCTACTGGTAAGTCCCCGTTTTTCGGGGCATATGGTTTTCATCCTCAATCTAGTTCATTTAATAGGAGGGATTCCTCAGGTGTTCCTGAAGAGGAGAGGTTTTTTGTCGCTACCGCGACAGAGAGGTTCCAGAGAACCGCAGCGCTCTGGGCCTCGTTCACACACAGTGAACAGAAGCTCTTCACCTATATTCTGACCTGGCTGCTTTGTGCCAGCAGTGCAGGAGTTAACCTTATTGCTGAGTTGCTGAGAGCTGGGTCTCTCTCAGCTGAAGTGGATTTTGTAACCCCTGAGATAAGGGAAAGCCAGGGCCCCATTAAAGTGGTAGGAACAGGTGCGGGTCCCAGTACGCCGTCCTGCCCCTTTAATGCCGCTTACGGCGTGACAGCCCTTATACCGGAGTTTCCAGGTAAATCTCTGAAATACGTGATTCTCTGAAATGCATGATTCAGGCAGAACCTCCAGTGGAAGATTCCTTATAATGTGGCAGATGGAGGCACTGTGGACACTGACTTGTGATCCAGCAGTCTCTGTCTTTTTAGGATTGCATAAAAGTGCTGTCGGCCACAGTTTTGAGCACTTCTGAAAAGAAGGACACCACTAAACAGAGGCCAGAGAAAGTCCAGAGTAACTCTGCTGCCTCAATATAGTGAATGAATTCCTTGGGGGTTTCATATGAATCACGTCACTCAGATATTAAGATGGAAACCCCAAAGCAAGTGCTCAGCGTAGAGCGCCAGATAAATGTGATCCTAAATGTGATGTAAAATGTTCCCAATAAAAGCTTCAAATCAATCCACACAAAAAAAAAGTCCTCCCTTAGGTCTGTCATCTGTCAATGGAAAAATAGGGGGCTTCCACATTACTGGTAGTACAAAGGCTCTGGAAAAGCTAAATGGCTCCTCACCTGCCAAAATTCAGCAAATTTTGTGCTCTCAAATTCAAATGGCCCCCTCCATTCTGAGCCCCACAGTGTCTAAACCATATATAGCGTCCACGTTTGGCATTTCTGAAGCAATAAGAGCTCGCCTAACTTAACAGATTCATGCCTCAAGAATCACGGGCTGGGCATAACGTACTGGTGACTGCAATGTACTGGTCACTACAGCGTACTGGTCACTACAGGCAGTTTGCAATTTACACTTGGCAACATTCATTGCAGCTTGTTTCTGGAAAATACCCATGGAGTCAAAATCAGCACTACACCTGTAGATAACTTCCTAAAGGAGTATAATTTCCAAAATGGGGTAACTTGAGGGGGGATTCTGCTCTTCTAGAAATTAGGGGCTCTGTTTATGGAGTCTGCAAACTCTTCTGGCACTCCTTGCCTTCTGAGCTTTGCACTGTGCCTGAAAAATATTTCACGATTACATGTAGGGTATTGGTGCACTCAGGAAAAAATGGTCCTTAGTTGGTTGTAAATAAATTTCCTATTAGATCTTAGAAAAATTAAAAACTTGGGGCTAAAACAACATTTTTATTTAAAAAAACGTGATTTTATTAGTTTCACGGCTCAACGTTATAAACTTTTGTGAAGCACCTTGGGGTTCAAGGTGCTCACCATACATCTAGATCAGTTCTTTGAGAGGGTCTACTTTCCAAAATGGTGTTACTTGTGGGGGATTTTCACTGTTTAGGCACATCAGAGACTCTCCAAACGCGACATAGCATCCGCCAATTGTTCCAGCAAATTTTGCATTCAAAAAGTCAAATGGCGCTCCTTCCCTTCCAAGCTCTGCCATGTGCCCAAACAGTGTTTTTCTCCCTCATATGGGGTATCAGTATGCTCAGGAAAAAATGTTCATGTTACCCTTGTCAAAATAAATAAAGTTGGATCTGAAGTCAATTTATGTGAAAAAAGTTAAATGTAAATTTTTTTTTCAAAAAATTTCTGTGAAGCACCTGAAGAGTTAATAACCTTCTTGAATGTGGTTTTGAGCACCTTGAGGGGTTCAGTTTTTACAATGGTATCACTTTTGGGTATCTTCTTTCATATAGACCCCTCAAAGTTACTTCAAATATGATGTGGTCCAAAAAAAATCGTTTTGTAAATTGTGTTGGAAAAATTACCAATCGCTGATCAATTTTTAACCCTTATAACTTCCTAACAAAAAAAATTTTTGGTTCCAAAATTGTGCTGATGTAAAGGCAGACATGTGGGAAATATTATTTATTAGCTATTTTGTGTGACATAACTCTGTGATTTAAGGGCATGAAAATTCAAAATTTTTAAATTGCTAAATTTTCATACCACGTCAAACATCCAATGACTTGAAGGCCAAACTGGAATAGTCTGGGGTAATGGTTTCAACAAGTACCATATGCCGCACACTAAACCAAGCAAAGCTTTATGGGCGAAGGCCAAGGAAAAAAACATTGCTAAAGAAAAGACATAAAAAGGAATGATTGATCTTTGACAAAGAGCACCTTGACAAACCACTTCTGGGAAAATGTACTGTGGACAGAGGAAACAAAAATAGAGCTTTTTGGCAATGCAAAGCAACAGTTTGTTTACAGATGACGCAATGAAACTTATAAGGAAAAGAACTTCCTATCAACAGCTAAGCATGATGCAGGATCTGAGGAACATCCTACCAACAGTTAAGCATGATGGAGGATCTGGAGGCCTTGATCATATCACAGGTATTATGAAATTAGAGAATTATCAGGAGATTTTAGAGTGAAATGTCCTACCCAGTGTAAGAAAACTTAATTTGAGTCGAAGATCGTGGGTCCTCCAGCAAGACAATTACCCAAAGCACACATCCAAAAGTACACAGGAATGGTTGGAAAGAAAAAATGGACTGTTTTAAAATGGCCAACAATGAGTCTTGACCTCAATCCTATTGAAAATCTTTGTGGTGAGCTGAAATCTGCCATTGGGAAAAAGAATGCAGCAAACATTTAAGAGATTGAACAAACTACAAAGGAAGAGTGGGACCAGCATGAGAAGTGTAAGAAGCTTATTGATGGCTACAAGAAACGTTTGGGGGCTTTCATCAATGCCAAAAGGTGTGCAACCAAATATTAATATGGGGTACCTTTTTTGCTGTACATGCTGTTTTGTCTGCTTCTTCTTTGAAATTGCAGCATGTAAGTTGAAAAATAATGTTTTATTGTTGTGTAATGCGGCGCTAGCCCACGACATGGGAGGTGTTCCCTAGGGGTGTTGCAGTGCTAGAGGCAACAGCTCCCCATGAGTGGAGACTTAGCGAAAAGCCATGCAGACGTCGCAAGAGGGTCCGAAGCCAGACGGGAGCACGGTGCCTAGGGAGGAAAATGGAAGCGTAGTCAGTAACAAGTCGGGGGAGTCAGGAAAACCAGAGAGGATGGAACGGTACCAAAATGGACGACAGAAACGGAGGTCAGGACACAAGCCGGGTCATACACTACAGAGATCAAACATACAGAGAAACAACGATTACCCACAGAGTAACCTAGGTCAGCTGCTCTAGCTGAGGGACCGGAACTATCACCAACACTGGCCCAAGATAGTAACACAACTAAATAGGCAATTAACCCTAATCTGACCAGGACGGGATATAAACAAACCCCGTCTTGGATCATGGCATGTTGTATTACTTTGGACCACTAATAAAAAATCCTGAGGATATAACTTTGGTACTTTTACATTTATTTTTGAAGATATTGTACAGTCTATATAAAAAAAGAAAGGGTGCCAATAAAGGTGAGCAGGACTATGTAGAGTCTACACACCCCTATTAAAATGCCAGGTTTTTCCCTGTATAAAATCATATAGAAAAGAATCATTTCAGAACTTTTAAACATCTAAAGTCACCCATAATTTGTACATATTCATTGAGAAACAAACTGATATCATGTTGAGTGGGGAAAATAAAAATAACAAAACTAAAATAATGTGATTGCATAAGTGTGAACACCCTCTTATAGTTGAGAATGTGGTTGTGTTTAAAATTTGCCAATCACAGTTAAACACATTTAAACTCATGTTAAAGAGAACCTGTCAGCACAATTGTTTAATGTAAAGACATAGCTGTAATGGCGCAATAATACTTATTACATTGATAGCTTTTGTTACGAAATCCACTTTTTTGTCCTTCTATAATCAACATTTGAAGTTGATCTGCCTCCTCTATTGGATGTCTCAGCAGTGACCTGTCATTCAAAGACCGGAGGCAGGTGGAGGGGCTGGGAAATCACAGACAGGAATAAGACCCTGTGCACCGAAATCTAATTAGCAGAAAACTTCAAATGGTGATTAAAGAAGAACAACAAAGCGGATTTCTTCACCAAAGGTATCAATGTAATCAACAATACGGTGCCATTAAAGCCATGTCTTTATTTTACATTCCAAAGTCGTGCTGACAGGTCCTCTTTAAATAGTAGTCCGTACACAGCTGCCATAATTTAAAGTAATTCTGAAAAACTCAATATAAAGTTTAGCTATTTTGGTTGAAATTTACAGACATTTCACATGTAAATTTGATAGCAAAAGTCATGGTCTAGGAACAGCTTCCAACATAGTAAAGGGATCTCATTGTTGGAAGAGCCTTACATTTGGCACAACAATGATATTACCTAGAACTTTTTAGCCATAATTTCAAAAGGTATGTTTGATGCAAAGACAACATTGTGCAACACCAAAATAACACGATACACAGAGTGAAGCATAGTGGAGGCAATATTGTGCTTTGCAGCTTTTATTCATCTTTAGTTTTAGTCATGGTGGACGGAATTATGTCTTTAGCTTTAGTCATGGTGAAGGGAATTATGAACAGTTCCAAATATCTGTCATAACCTTCCGGCCTCTGCTTTAAAGCTGAAGTAAAATGTCACCTTTCAGCATGACAACAACCCTAACCATACCTCCAAATTAATAAGATAATGCTTTCCCCAGAAAATCAAAGTTTTGGAATGGACCAGCTAAAGCTTAAACCTGAATCTAACTGGAAATCTGTGGGTTGACCTAAAGAGCATTGTACACAGGTGATTTCTTCACAATCTGACAGATTTGAAGCATCTTGCAAGGAGGAGTGGGAAAAAAATTCCAATTCTAGATGTGGCATGCTATTGAACTTCTACCCAAAAGGAATGAATGCTGTAAAAAGTACAGACTGTACACTATCAAAGTATTAGTTTAAGGTTGTGCATATTTATGCAAACACATTATTTTAGTTCGTTGTTCTTTCTTTTAAAAAAAATATTCCAATTTGTTTTTCAATTGAATTGCATGGGTTATGGGCAACAATAAAGGTGTAAAAAGTTTTGAAATTATGCTTTTTGATGTGATTTTTTTTATGTGACAAAAACCTGACATTTTAACAGGGGTGTATAGACTTTATATAACCAATGTAGGGGCCAAACTTCAAATGCCTATTATAGTCTCAGAGTTATGTTCTTAGCTGACAGGTGTGGAACCCTTTACTCTAGCTCATCCATTTAAAGATTCAACCTATGATCCTCTGCATACCAATGTTGCACTGCATGGTTATTTCAGTTATAGCTACCTTCATGTCAGCTGTAAACGTTCTACATAAAAGTTGGGTAAGGTTGCAGATTTATTATTTATTTTCTCTGTTGCCATTTTCATTCATCTGCATTTCTAATGGCAATTAACTGGAACCTGACATCATCAAAAATGCTGTCTACAGGTAGGGTAGGGATAATCTGCAAGTTAGCAACATTAACCCCTCTCTGACCTTAGACGTACTATCCCGTCGAGGTGCCCTGGGCCTATCTGACCCCTGACGGGATAGTACGTCATAGCGATCGGCCGCGCTCACGGGGGGAGCGAGGCCGATCGCGGCCGGGTGTCAGCTGCCTATCGCAGCTGACATCCGGCGCTATGTGCCAGGAGCGGTCACGGACCGCCCCCGGCACATTAACCCCCGGCACACCGTGATCAAACATGATCGCAGTGTGCCGGCGGTATAGGGAAGCGTCGCGCAGGGAGGGGGCTCCCTGCGGGCTTCCCTGAGACCCCCGGAGCAACGCGCTGTGATCACGTTGCTGCGAGGGTCTCCTTACCTCCCTCCCTGTAGCAGGCCAGGATCCAAGATGGCCGCGGCATCCGGGTCCTGCAGGGAGGCAGGTGGCTTACCAAGTGCCTGCTCAGAGCAGGCGCTTGGTAAGCCTGCAGTGCTCTAAGTCAGATTACTGATCTGACAGAGTGCTGTGCAAAATGTCAGATCAGTGATCTGTGTTGTCTCCCCCTGGGACAAAATAAAAAAGTAAAAAAAAACTTTCCACATGTGTAAAAAAAAAAAAAAAATCCTAAATAATGAAAAAATATATATATATATTATTCCCATAAATACATTTCTTTATCTAAATAAAAAAAACAAACAATAAAAGTACACATATTTAGTATCGCCACGTCCGTAATGACCCAACCTATAAAACTGTCCCACTATTTAACCCCTTCAGTAAACACCGTAAGAAAAAAAACAAAAAACGAGGCAAGAAACAACGCTTTATTATCATACCACCGAACAAAAAGTGGAATAACACGCGATCAAAAAGACAGATATAAATAACCATGGTACCGCTGAAAATGTCATCTTGTCCCGCAAAAAACGAGCCACCATACAGCATCATCAGCAAAAAAATAAAAAAGTTATAGTCCTCAGAATAAATCGATGCAAAAATAATTATTTTTTCTATAAAATAGTTTTTATCGTATAAAAGCGTCAAAACATAAAAAAAATATAAATGAGGTATCACTGTAATCGTACTGACTCGAAGAATAAAACTGCTTTATCAATTTTACCAAATGCAGAACGGTATAAATGCCTCCCCCCAAAAAAGTTCATGAATAGCTGGTTTTCGGTCATTCTGCCTCACAAAAATTGGAATAAAAAGCGATCAAAAAATGTCACGTGCCCGAAAATGTTACCAATAAAAATGTTAACTCGTCCCGCAAAAAAACAGGACCTCTCATGACTCTGTGGACTCAAATATGAAAAAATTATAGCTCTCAAAATGTGGTAACGCAAAAAATATTTTTTGCAATAAAAAGCGTCTTTCAGTGTGTGGCGGCTGCCAATCATAAAAATCCGCTAAATAACTCGCTATAAAAGTAACTCAAACCCCCCTTCATCACCCCATTAGTTAGGGAAAAATAAAAAAATTAAAAAAATGTATTTATTTCCATTTTCCCATTAGGGTTAGGGCTAGGGTTAGGGCTAGGGTTAGGGCTAGAGTTAGGGCTAGGGTTAGGGCTAGGATCAGGGCTAGGGTTAAGGTTAGGGCTAGGGTTAGGGCTAGGGTTAAGGCTACAGTTAGGGTTGGGGCTAAAGTTAGGGTTAGTGTTGTGAATTCTGCTCTTGGGCTCCCTCCGGTGGTTATGAGTGGTAGTGCTGCGGTAGTTGGATCGCAGCATTTATCAGGTGTTTCTATTTTTTGCAATTAGGGCTGGGCTATTTAGTCCTGCTTTATCCTTTAGTCAGTGCCAGTTGTCCATTGTTTTTGGAGGATTCACATCCATACCTGGTCTCTTCTGTTCTGCTGTTCATTTCAACAAAGATAAGTTCTGGCTTTGTTTTTGCTGTCCACCTGCTGTGGACCTTATAGTTCTGTGCATTTTCATGTTTTGTCTAGTCCAGCTTTGTCTGTGAAGGATTTTTTGCAGCCATGCTGTGTCTCTGGAGATGCAGATATACCCCCCATGTCTTTAGTCAGATGTGGTGATTTGTATTTTCTGTGGTGGATATTTTCTAGTGTTTTAATACTGACCGCATAGTACTCTGTCCTATTCTTTCTTTTTAGCTAGTATAGCCTCCTATGCTAAATCCTGATTTCTTTTCTGCGTATGTTATTTCCCTCTCCTCTCACAGTCAATATTTGTGGGGGGCTGTCTATCCTTTGGGGATTTTCTCTGAGGCAAGATAGGTTTCCTGTTTCTGTCTTTAGGGGAAGTTAGTTCTTAGGCTGTGTCGAGGGGTCTAGGGAGTGTTAGGTACCCCCCACGGCTACTTCTAGTTGCGCTGCTAAGTTCAGGGTTTGCGGTCAGTACAGGTACCACCTTCTCCAGAGTACGTCTCATGCTGCTCCTAGGCCACCAGATCATAACAGTACAACAATGAGTTAATTGCATCTCAGAAGAAGGGAGGAAAGGTTTTGAGACATTTTTTTCCTTAGCCTGTTTTGTCTTTTCCTCACTCTTAATCTCTGGGTGGCTACGGAATCTAGTAATAACATGGATGTTCAGGAGTTAGTTTCTTGGGTGGATCAGCTTGCTGCTAGGGTACAGGATATTTCAGATTATATTATTCAGACTCCTGCCTTAGAACCTAAGATTCCCACTCCTGATTTATTTTTTGGTGACAGATCCAAATTTTTGAGTTTCAAAAATAACTGTAAACTGTTTTTTGCATTGAGACCCCGATCCTCTGGTGATCCCATTCAGCAGGTTAAAATCATCATATCCCTGCTGCGTGGTGACCCACAGGATTGGGCATTTTCCCTGGAATCTGGCAATCCTGCTTTGCTTAATGTTGGTTCTTTCTTTCAAGCATTGGGGTTATTGTATGATGAGCCTAATTCTGTGGATCAAGCTGAGAAGATCTTGTTGGCCCTGTGTCAGGGTGTTATGACCTGGTGGTTAGGAGCACCCGGAACGACCTGATAGTTAAACTCACACAGGACAAGCTCTGGGAAGTGGAAAGGTATCTTTGCGGTCAGCACAAAAAACTACAAAAAGACCACGCAGAGTGTGCAAAAAAGACCTCCGCACCGACTCACGGTGCGGAGGTGCCACACTGCATCCCAGAGCTTCCAGCTAGCACGACAAAATCATAATAGCAAGCTGGACAAGGAAACAATGAACAAATAATAAACTATCAGGAACTTAGCTTCTGCTGGAGTAGACAGCTCACCAGAAAGATCCAAGAGCGAACTGAACCAGTACAAGAACATTGACAGCTGGCATGGAGTAACGATCTGAGTGGAGTTAAATAGAGCAGCCAGTCAAAGAATAACCTACGTCACCTGTGGAAGGAACCTCAGAAGCAGCAGCTCCACTCACAGCCACCAGAGGGAGTCCATGAACAGAACTCGCCGAAGTACCATTCATGACCACAGGAGGGAGTTTGATAACAGAATTCACAACAGTACCCCCCCTTGAGGAGGGGTCACCCTTCCACTTGACCAGGTACTGGAGTTTCCATCTCGAAATACGAGAATCCAAAATCTTCTCCACCACATACTCCAACTCCCCCTCGACCAACACCGGGGCAGGAGGATCAACGGAGGGAACCATAGGCGCCACGTATCTTCGCAACAACGACCTATGGAACACATTATGGATGGCAAAAGAAGCTGGAAGGGCCAAACGAAATGACACAGGATTGAGAACTTCAGAAATCTTATACGGACCAATGAAACGAGGCTTAAACTTAGGAGAGGAAACCTTCATAGGAACATGACGAGATGACAACCAAACCAAATCCCCAACACGAAGTCAGGGACCAACACAGCACCGGCGATTAGCGAAACGCTGAGCCTTCTCCTGGGACAATGTCAAATTGTCCACCACATGAGTCCAAATCTGCTGCAACCTGTCCACCACCGTATCCACACCAGGACAGTCCGAAGGCTCAACCTGCCCTGAAGAGAAACGAGGATGGAAACCAGAATTACAGAAAAAAGGCGAAACCAAAGTAGCCGAGCTGGCCCGATTATTAAGGGCGAACTCAGCCAACGGCAAGAAGGACACCCAATCATCCTGATCAGCAGAAACAAAGCATCTCAGATATGTTTCCAAAGTCTGATTAGTTCGTTCGGTTTGGCCGTTTGTCTGAGGATGAAAAGCCGAAGAAAAAGACAAATCAAAGCCCATCTTAGCGCAAAAAGACCGCCAAAACCTCGAAACAAACTGGGAACCTCTGTTTGAGACGATGTTCTCTGGAATGCCATGCAAACGAACCACATGCTTTAAAAACAATGGCACCAAATCAGAGGAGGAAGGCTATTTAGACAAGGGTACCAAATGGACCATCTTAGAGAAGCGATCACAAACCACCCAAATGACCGACATCCTTTGAGAGACAGGGAGATCTGAAATAAAATCCATGGAAATAAGCGTCCAGGGCCTCTTCGGGACCGGCAAGGGCAAAAGCAACCCACTGGCACGAGAACAGCAGGGCTTAGCCCAAGCACAAGTCCCACAGGACTGCACAAAAGAACGCACATCCCGTGACAAAGTAGGCCACCAAAAGGATCTAGCCACCAAATCCCTGGTACCAAAGATTCCAGGATGACCCGCCAACACCGAACAATGAACCTCAGAGATAACCTCAGAGATAACTCTACTAGTCCATCTATCAGGGACAAACAGTTTCTCCGCTGGACAACGGTCAGTTCTATCAGCCTGAAACTTCTGCAGCACGCGCCGCAAATCAGGGGAGATGGCAGACAAAATTACCCCCTCTTTGAGAATACCCGCCGGCTCAGGAACACCCGGAGAGTCAGGCACAAAACTCCTTGACAGGGCATCAGCCTTCACATTCTTAGAGCCCAGAAGGTACAAAACCACAAAATCAAAATGGGAGAAAAACAGCGACCATCGAGCCTGTCTAGGATTCAACCGTTTGGCAGACTCGAGATAAGTCAAATTCTTGTAATCCGTCAAGACCACCACACGATGCTTGGCTCCTTCAAGCCAATGTCGCCACTCCTCGAATGCCCACTTCATGGCCAACAACTCTCGATTGCCAACATCATAATTGCGCTCAGCAGGCGAGAATTTTCTAGAAAAGAAGGCACATGGTTTCATCACGAGCCATCAGAACTTCTTTGCGACAAAACAGTTCCTGCTCCAATCTCAGAAGCATCAACCTCGACCTGAAACGGGAGTGAAACATCTGGCTGGCACAACACAGGGGCAGAAGCAAAACGACGCTTCAACTCCTGAAAAGCCTCTACAGCCGCAGAGGACCAATTGACCACATCAGCACCTTTCTTGGTCAAATCAGTCAACAGTTTAACAACACTAGAAAAATTAGCGATGAAGCGACGGTAAAAATTAGCAAAACCCAGGAACTTCTGCAGGCTCTTCACGGATGTCGGCTGAGTCCAATCATAAATGGCCTGAACTTTAGCAGGGTCCATCTCGATAGTAGAAGGAGAAAAAATGAAACCCAAAAATGAAACCTTCTGACCACAGTAGGGAGTTCGATAACAGAATTCACAGCACAGGGTCAAGAAGCGGCAGAATCGTATTGCCAGAAATTTAGAACATGGTCTGTACTGACTAAATGGAATGAGGATGCCTTGGCGGCAATTTTCAGAAAGGGTCTTTCTGAATCCGTTAAAGATGTTATGGTGGGGTTCCCCACGCCTGCTGGTCTGGGTGATTCTATGTCTCTGGCCATTCAGATTGATCGGAGCTTGCGCAAGCGCAGAGTTGTGCACACTGTGGCGTTGTCCTCCGAGCGGAGCCCTGAGCCTATGCAGTGTGATAGGATTTTGTCTAGAGCTGAACGACAAGGATTTAGGCGTCAGAATAGGTTGTGTTTTTACTGCAGCGATTCTGCTCATGTTATTCCTGATTGCCCTAAGCGTACAAAGAGAATCGCTAGTTCTGTTACCATCAGTACTGTACAACCTAAATTTCTGTTATCCGTGACCTTGATCTGCTCATTATCGTCATTTTCTGTCATGGCATTTGTGGATTCAGGCGCCGCTCTGAACTTAATGGACTTAGAATTTGCCAGACGTTGTGGTTTCCCCTTGCAGCCTTTGCAGAACCCTATTCCTTTAAGGGGCATTGATGCTACACCATTGGCTAAAAATAAACCTAAGTTTTGGACACAGCTTACCATGCGCATGGCGCCAGCCCATCAGGAAGATTGTCGTTTTCTGGTGTTGCATAATTTGCATGATGATATTGTGCTGGGTTTTCCATGGTTACAGCTACATAATCCGGTGTTAGATAGGAAATCTATGTCTGTGACTAGTTGGGGTTGTCAGGGGGTTCATGGTCACGTTCCTTTGATGTCAATTTCCTCTTCCCCCTCTTCTGAAATTCCTTAGTTTTTGTCAGATTTCCAGGATGTATTCGATGAGCCCAAATCCAGTTCCCTTCCACCACATAGGGACTGTGATTGTGCTATTGACTTGATTCCAGGTTGTAAGTTCCCTAAGGGTCGACTTTTCAACCTGTCTGTGCCAGAACATGCCGCCATGCAGAGCTATATTAAGGAGTCTTTGGAGAAGGGGCATATTCGGCCATCTTCTTCACCATTGGGAGCAGGTTTTTTTTTTTGTTGCCAAGAAGGATGGCTCCTTGAGACCGTGTATTGATTATCGCCTCTTGAATAAGATCATGGTCAAATTTCAATACCCTTTGCCTTTGCTTACTGATTTGTTTGCTAGGATTAAGGGGGCTAGCTGGTTTACTAACATTGACCTTCGAGGGGCATATAATCTTATTTGTATTAAACAGGGTGACGAATGGAAAACTGCATTTAATACGCCCGAAGGCTATTTTGAATACCTTGTGATGAAATTCGGACTCTCTAATGCCCCATCTGTGTTCCAGTCCTTCATGCATGATATCTTTCGGAGTTATCTTGATAAATTCATGGTTGTATATTTGGATGATATTTTGATTTTTTCCGATGATTGGGAGTCTCATGTGAAACAGGTCAGGATGGTATTTCAGATCCTCCGTAATAATTCTTTGTTTGTGAAGGGGTCAAAGTGCCTCTTTGGAGTGCAGAAGGTATCTTTTTTGTGATTCATTTTTTCTCCCTCATCTATAGAAATGGATATGGTTAAGGTTCAGGCCATTCATGATTGGATTCAGCCCACATCTGTGAAGAGCCTTCAGAAATTCTTGGGCTTTGCTAATTTTTATCGTCGTTTCATTGCCAACTTCTCCAGTGTGGTTAAACCTCTGACCGATTTGACGAAGAAAGGCGCTGATCTGACGAATTGGTTCTCTGCGGCTGTTTCTGCCTTTCAGGAGCTTAAACGCCGATTTACTTCTGCCCCTGTGTTGCGTCAGCCGGATGTTTCTCTTCCATTTCAGGTTGAGGTTGACGCGTCTGAGATTGGGGCAGGGGCCGTTTTGTCTCAGAGGAATTATGATGGTTCCTAGATGAAACCGTGTGCCTTCTTTTCTCGGAAGTTTTCGCCTGCGGAACGCAATTATGATGTCGGCAATCGGGAGTTGTTGGCTATGAAGTGGGCATTTGAGGAGTGGCGTCATTGGCTTGAGGGGGCCAAGCACTGTATTGTGGTCCTGACCGATCATAAGAATCTGATTTACCTCGAGTCTGCCAAACGATTGAATCCTAGACAGGCTCGATGGTCCCTGTTTTTCTCCCGTTTTGATTTTGTGGTCTCGTATCTTCCTGGTACTAAGAATGTTAAGACGTATGCCCTCTCTAGGAGTTTTTTTCCTGATTCCCCTGGGGTTCTTGAGCCGGTCGGCATTCTGAAGGAAGGGGTGGTTCTTTCTGCCATCTCCCCTGATTTACGACGGGTTCTTCAGGAATTTCAGGCTAATAAACCTGACCGCTGTCCAGTGGGGAAACTGTTTGTTCCTGATAGATGGACTAGTAAAGTGATTTCTGAGGTTCATTGTTCTGTGTTGGCTGGCCATCCTGGGATTATTGGTACCAGAGATTTGGTTGGTAGGTCCTTTTGGTGGCCTTCTTTGTCGCGGGATGTGCGTTCTTTTGTGCAGTCCTGTAGGATTTGCGCGCGGGCTAAGCCTTGCTATTCCCGCGCTAGTGGGTTGCTTCTGCCTTTGCCGTTGCCTGAGAGACCTTGGACGCATATTTCTATGGATTTTATTTCAGATCTTCTGGTTTCCCAGAGGATGTCGGTTATCTGGGTGGTTTGTGACCGGTTTTCTAAGATGGTTCATTTGGTACCTTTGCCTAAATTGCCTTCCTCTTCTGATTTGGTTCCGTTGTTTTTTCAGCATGTGGTTCGTTTGCATGGCATTCCGGAGAATATTGTGTCTGATAGAGGTTCCCAGTTTGTTTCTAGGTTTTGGCGGGCCTTTTGTGCTAGGCTGGGCATTGATTTGTTTTTTCTTCCGCATTTCATCCTCAGACAAATGGTCAGACCGAGTGAACTAATCAGACTTTGGAAACTTATTTGAGATGCTTTGTGTCTGCTGATCAGGATGATTGGGTGGCTTTCTTGCCATTGGCCGAGTTTGCCCTTAATAATCGGGCTAGTTCTGCTACCTTGGTTTCGCCTTTTTTTTTGTAATTTTGGTTTTCATCCTCGTTTTTCTTCAGGGCAGGTTGAGCCTTCTGATTGTCCTGGTGTGGATTCTGTGGTTGACAGGCTGTAGCAGATTTGGGCTCATGTGGTGGACAATTTGGTGTTGTCTCAGGAGGAGGCTCAGCGTTTTGCTAACCGTCATCGGTGTGTTGGTTCCCGGCTTCGGGTTGGGGATTTGGTCTGGTTGTCTTCCCGTCATGTTCCTATGAAGGTTTCTTCCCCTAAGTTCAAGCCTCGGTTTATTGGTCCATATAGGATTTCTGAGATTATCAATCCAGTGTCTTTTCATTTGGCCCTTCCAGCCTCTTTTTCCATCCATAATGTTTTCCATAGATCTTTGTTGCGGAAGTATGTGGTGCCCGTTGTTCCCTCTGTTGATCCTCCGGCCCCGGTGTTGATTGATGGGGAGTTGGAGTATGAGGTTGAGAGGATTTTGGATTCTTGTTTTTCGAGGCGGAAGCTTCAGTATCTGGTCAAATGGAAGGGTTATGGCCAGGAGGATAATTCTTGGGTTGTTGCCTCCGATGTTCATGCTGCCGATTTGGTTCGTGCCTTTCATTTGGCTCGTCCTGATCAGCCTGGGGGCTCTGGTGAGGGTTCGGTGACCCCTACTCAAGGGGGGGGGTACTGTTGTAAATTCTGCTCTTGGGCTCCCTCCAGTGGTTATGAGTGGTAGTGCTGCGGTAGTTGGATTGCAGCATTTATCAGGTGTTTCTATTTTTTGCAATTTGGGCTGGGCTATTTAGTCCTGCTTTATCCTTTAATCAGTGCCAGTTGTCCATTGTTTTTGGACCATTCACATCCATACCTGGTCTCTTCTGTTCTGCTGTTCATTTCAACAAAGATAAGTTCTGGCTTTGTTTTTGCTGTCCACCTGCTGTGGACCTTATAGTTCTGTGCATTTTCATGTTTTGTCTAGTCCAGCTTTGTCTGTGAAGGATTTTTTGCAGCCAAGCTTTGTCTCTGGAGATGCAGATATACCCTCCATGTCTTTAGTCAGATGTGGTGATTTGTATTTTCTGTGGTGGATATTTTCTAGTGTTTTGATACTGACCGCATAGTACTCTGTCCTATTCTTTCTTTTTAGCTAGTATGGCCTCCTATGCTAAATCCTGATTTCTTGTCTGTGTATGTTATTTCCCTCTCCTCTCACAGTCAATATTTGTGGGGGGCTGCCTATCCTTTGGGGATTTTCTCTGAGGCAAGATAGGTTTCCTGTTTCTGTCTTTAGGGGAAGTTAGTTCTTAGGCTGTGTCGAGGGGTCTAGGGAGTGTGTTGTGATCTGGTGGTTTACGAACAACATGAGACAAGCACGGAAGGAGGTTGTATCTGTACTGACCGCAAACCCTGAACCTAGCAGCGCAACTAAAAATAGCCATGGGTGGTACCTGACGCTCCCTAGACCCCTCGGCACAGCCTAAGATCTAACTTCCCCTAAAGATGGAAACAGGAAACCTATCTTGCCTCAGAGAAAATCCCCACAGGAAAGATAGCCCCCCACAAATATTGACGGTGAGAGGAGGGGAAAATAACATACTCAGAAATGAAATCAGATTTTAGCATAGGAGGCCAGTCTAGCTTGATAGATAGGACAGGAAAGGATACTGTGCGGTCAGTATAAAAACTACAAAACAATCCACACAGAGTTTACAAAATCTCCACACCTGACTAAAGGTGTGGAGGGTAAATCTGCTTCCCAGAGCTTCCAGCTAACAGAAATAATCCATACTGACAAGCTGGACAAATATAGAATGCACAGAACAATAAGTCCACAACATGTGGACTGAAATGAGCAAAGCCAGAACTTATCTTTGCAGAACTGGTCAGGAAACCAGGAGAATCCAAGCAGAGATGTGAATCCAGCCAGGAAACATTGACAAGTGGCACAGGCTGAAGAAAGAGCCAGACTTAAATAGCGGAGCAGAAGAGACGATAAGTGGAGGCAGCTGATGACAGCTAAATCCAAGGAGCAGCCATACCACTAGAAACCACAAGAGGGAGCCCAAGAGCAGAACTCACAAAAGTGCCACTTACAACCACCGGAGGGAGCCCAAGAGCGGAATTCACAACAGGAGTGTTAGGTACCCCCCACGGCTACTTCTAATTGCGCTGCTAAGTTCAGGGTTTGCGGTCAGTACAGGTACCACCTTCTCCAAAGTACGTCTCATGCTGCACCTAGGCCTCCAGATCATAACAGGTTAGGGTTTGGATTACATTTATGGTTTGGAAGAGGGTTAGGATTAGGGTTAGGGGTGTGTCTGGGTTAGAGGTGTGGTTAGGGTTACCGTTGGGATTAGGGTTAGGGGTGTGTTTGCATTAGGGTTTCAGTTATAATGGGGGAGTTTCCACTGTTTAGGCACATCAGGGGCTCTCCAAACGCGACATGGCGTCCGATCTCAATTCCAGCCAATTCTGCATTGAAAATGTAAAACAGTGCTCCTTCCCTTCCGAGCTCTCCCGTGTGCCCAAACAGGGGTTTACCCCAACATATGGGGTATCAGCGTACTCAGGACAAATTGGAAAACAACTTTTGGGGTCCAATTTCTCTTGTTACCCTTGGGAAAATACAAAACTGGGGGCTAAAAAATAATTTTTGTGGGAAAAAAAGATTTTTTATTTTCACGGCTCTGCGTTATAAACTGTAGTGAAACACTTTAGGGTTCAAAGTTCTCACAACACATCTAGATAAGTTCCTTGAGGGGTCTAGTTTCCAATATGGGGTCACTTGTGGGGGGTTTCTACTGTTTAGGTACATTAGGGGCTCTGCAAACGCAATGTGACGCCTGCAGACCAATCCATCTAAGTCTGCATTCCAAATGATGCTCCTTCACTTCCGAGCTCTGCCATGTGCTCAAACGGTGGTTCCCACCACATATCGGGTATCAGCGTACTCAGGACAAATTGTACAACAAAATTAAGGGTCCAATTTCTCCTGTTACCCTCGGGAAAATACAAAACTGGGGGCTAAAAAATAATTTCTGTGAGAAAAAATGTTGTTTTATTTTTATGGCTCTGCATTATAAACTTCTGTGAAGCCATTGGTGGGTCAAAGTGCTCACCACACATCCAGATAAGTTCCTTGGGGGGTCTACTTTCCAAATGGTGTCACTTGTGGGGGGTTTCAATGTTTAGGCACATCAGTGGCTCTCCAAATGCAACATAGCGTCCCATCTCAATTCCTGTCAATTTTGCATTAATAAGTCAAACGGCGCTCCTTCCCTTCCAAGCTCTCCCATGCGCCCAAACAGTGGTTTACCCCCACATATGGGGTATCGGCATACTCAGGACAAATTGTACAACAACGTTTGTGGTCCATTTTCTCCTGTTACCCTTGGTAAAATAAAACAAATTGGAGCTGAAATAAATTTTTTGTGAAAAAAAGTTAAATGTTCATTTTTATTTAAACATTCCAAAAATTCCTGTGAAACACCTGAAGGGTTAATAAACTTCTTGAATGTGGTTTTGAGCACCTTGAGGGGTGCAGTTTTTAGAATCTTGTCACACTTGGGTATTTTCTATCATATAGACCCCTCAAAGTGACTTCAAATGAGATGTGGTCCCTAAAAAAAAATGGTGTTGTAAAAATGAGAAATTGCTGGTCAACTTTTAACCCTTATAACTCCCTAACAAAAAAAAATTTTGGTTCCAAAATTGTGCTGATGTAAAGTAGACATGTTGGAAATGTTACTTATTAAGTATTTTGTGTGACATATCTCTGGGATTTAATTGCATAAAAATTCAAATTTGGAAAATTGCAAAATTTTCAAAATTTTCGCCAAATTTCCACTTTTTTCACAAATAAACGTAGGTAATATCAAAGAAATTTTACCACTATTATGAAGTACAATATGTCATGAGAAAACAATGTCAGAATCACCAGGATCCGTTGAAGCGTTCCAGAGTTATAACCTCATAAAGGGACAGTGGTCAGAATGGCCTGGTCATTGAAGTGCAAACCACCCTTGGGGGTAAAGGGGTTAAAACCCCATGTATCTGGCTGACCTGAATTGCAGCTATGCAAAGAAAATTACGCTTTACTCACGGTGTAATGTCGGTGTAACAGCTTTCTCTCCAAGTCACGAGGGCGGTGCAGGGGAGTCATTACATCGCTTAGCTCATTGGGTTCGGCAGGTAAATAGCGTGATGGTGATGTCAGGTTCCCGTTAAGGCCAAACGGAGAGTGTAAGAACATTTTTAATTATTCACAAATTGCCAAAGGCAAATAATTCCTAACTAAAGACAATTAAAACTTAACTTTTACTTACACTATTTAAGAGGAATATAAATTTTAAAATATGCAAAGTCAGTATGTGGTTTAGGCAGATCAGGGGATGACATTAACCTCCATTGACATATTAATTATGTTCACCACTCTATGAGATATCAACTAATTCCATATTAATCTTTGTATTATAGATATAGCTCAGAGTAGCCGAGAACCTACATTAACCTATGCTATTTTTCCGTTCTATAGCCACATTCCTCACTAATGCAACTAAAAAACAATCCTAAGGCTGAAATAATATTTCAATTCATGCTGGTCCTAGTTAGGTGTGTATCAAAAAAAACTGCACTGAACTTGAAGTAACTAGGCTTCTTTGCTTGAGGGTAGAACATATTAAACACTAGACATTAAATGGAGTCTCTCTCTGCCAAAATGCCAATTAAACTACTAGTACAAGCATATAAGAGACTTCTTTCTATAAAAATCATACCGTACTATAGGTTTTACTGTTCTGGCTGTCCAGAAAAAAAGGTTTCTTTAGCATGTAGATCAAGACTCCTCTGTGGAACAATAGCATGGTCATGGGCTCTATGCACCATTGTGTTCCCACAATTAACATGGAGTGCACTGCCTCTAAGCTTAACTGACAGTGCTTGCTTGTTCAAAGTGAGGGCTGCCTTAGTGTACGTTCACATTAGCGTTTTGCGTGTTTGTGTCGGGCGCCGCAGCGGCGACGCATGCGTCATGCGCCCCTATATTTAACATGGGGGGCGCATGGACATGCGTTGTGCTGCGGTGTGTGACGCATGCGTTTTTTTTGCCGCAAGCGTCGGGCGCAGAAAACGCAACAAGTTGCTTTTTTTGCGTCCAAATTTCGGCAGAAAAGGACGCATGCGACGCAAAACGCAGCGTTTTAGCGTGCGTTTTGGTGCGTTTTTATTTGCGTTGTGCATTGCGTCGCCGACGCAGCGGCGCACAACGCAAATGTGAACGTAGCCTAAATGGTATCATGTACGTGCACTGACCCACCTGAACACAGTGTGAGTGGGTATGCTCTATCCTTCCTAATTCCTGACTGTAGCGGCTGCTTTCTTCACTGACGTGTGCATCAGTGACTGCTTGCTAAAATGCTGTTTTTATCACTGGCTGCTCGCAACATTGATCAGTGTAGAGAGCTGCAACTACAGTCAGGAGGATTGGTCATCAATATCAGATCAGAGGGGGTTTAATCACCCAGCACCAGAGAATGAAACCCTCAGGAAACCTGAAAGAGGAAAAATGAGATGAAGAAGAGTCAGCAAAAGAGACACTGAAATAAAAATCAGAGAGTTATGAAGAAAAAGAAATGAGAACACTATCCATAAAGCTAATAGAATGCAGCATTGTGAGGAGGAGATGGTGATCCATGGTGCCAAATGCTGCAAAAAGATTCAGAAGAATAAGTTAGATTTAGATGGTAGATTGGTAGTGACTTCCATAAGGTCAGTATCTATAGAGTGTAAAGAGCAAAAAATAGATTTTAAAGGGTCAAGAAAACAGTTGTCTGAAAGTTAGCAGATTTGGCTATGCTCACATGTCCAGTAATAATCCATTAGAATGGATCCAGCAGAAATCCATTGGTAAAAAAGTTGTGCTGACACAACTTTTTAGTCTGTTTTTCAAAAACTGTTCTTTGCTGGATCCGTTTTTTATTCTTAAATTGAAGTCTGTGATAATGGCTCTATCAAATAGCCATCCATTGTCTTCCATTTCTAATGGTGCCAGCAAGCAAAAAACTGGAAAATTGGGAGAACAACTTCAATGTTAAGTAACGGATACAGCAGAGATCAGTTTTTGAAAAACGGACTGAAAAGTTGTGTCTGTACAACATTTTTGCTAACGGATTTCTGATGAATCCGTTGTAATGGATGACTACTGGACATGTGAACTTAGCCTTAGAGAGAGTAGACCAAGCATTCAAGAAGTTTAGAGATAAAGGGGAGATTAAAGATGGGTTTGTAATTAACAAAGCAGAATGGGTCAAGAGTAGACATGAGCGAATATCATCGGATCCCTCCTTATTTGGCTAATAGAGCTTACCAAATAGGTGCAGCGGGAACCCAGATACCTGGATCGCTCCGGATAATCAGGTTTCCGGCGCCACAGCTGCATGTGTCGAGGCTGTGTGACAGTCACAACACACAGGCTCTCTACAGTGGGTACAGAAAGTATTCAGACCCTGTAAGGCACCCAGTTCCCACCACTGCACAGGGGGAATCTTGGGCCATGTCCTCTGCGGTCTCCCATTTTTCCTCAGCTGCAGAGGATCCTGCTCAACAGAGACATCGGTCCCAGCATCTAGCTCAGGCTAATGCAGTTCGTCTGGTTGCTGCTGCTATCGCAGGTCCAGCTATAGTAACCAGTTTCAGTCAGCGGCGAGCAGACACTCCTGGGACCAAGTCCTGCTTTTGGCCTCCTGAGCAAGCTCATGAGAGGACCACTCATTGGTGGTTGGAGGTCACATGCCCAGGTCCTCAAGCTGCTTAGATTGATTCACTAGCAAGGTCCCGGAAGGCTGCAGCTATAAAGGGATCGCATGGCCGCACACTAGTATATCCGTAATCGTGGTGTGTGTGGATGCATGTATGTTACTGGTGCAAGCTCCTAATTATCCCCTTCCCTCTTGTTATGTCTGAGTCTGGGTGATTGGCTCAAATACAGTGCCAGATAATGCATTGCCAGCACCAAGCATGATAACCAGCATCTATTGGTGGCATACGCCAGTGTGACACCGTGCACAATCAGTTCGCTTAATTCCCTAGTCAGGGTGGTTAATGGCATTCGCCAGTGCGACGCTGCATGCTAAATCAATTAGTCAGGTGTAGTTCAGGCATCACAGGTGCGACGCCGTGCGCTTAGTGGGTCTAGAGAGACTCTTGCCTCATGTCCTTGGGGCTGAGTCTTGTGGCCGAATACTAGCACTGTTTCAGCTGCGCCCTGTGACAGCTAACAGGGTACAGTATCTGTGCTCTGCGGTACTGTGGCTCTGTGAAGTAACAGAGCTCGTCGCAAGTACATACGACGGTTACCCATGTGTGTCCAGTGCTATACCGCCACTTTGTGTCCACCATTACCAAGCAGCAGTTTACATCTCTGCATGGTGGACCCCGGGCTGTGAACGCACCTTATTATTATCCTTATATTTATTTGGTGCGTTCCGCCAGCCCTGACATTATACTAGCGCCATGGTCTGGCTAGTAATGGCGGACCAGCAACGACTACAGCAGTACATCCAGCAGCTGGAGGCCAGGTTAGCGTCTCTCGAGCATACAACCTCAGCTCTGGATGTGACTGCAGTAGCTGTTCAGGCAGCTAGTGAAGCTGCAGCCCGTATGTTTGCTGCCACCTCTTTTCTGACCTTATCCCACCTCCCGCTGCCTGAAAGGTTCTCAGGCGATAGCAAGTCATGTAGTGGATTCGTCAGCCACTGTGCGATACACCTTGAGCCACTGGCTGCACGTTTCCCCTCAGAGCGGGCTAAAGTGGGATTTATTATTTCCCTTCTGCCGGACAGGGTATTGGAGTGGGCTACACCACTGTGGGAATGTGACGATCATGTGGTGCAGAGTAGAGTTGAGCGACTTTTACTTTTTTCGGATCGAGTCGGGTTTTGCGAAACCCGACTTTGTCAAAAGTCGGGTCGGGTGAAATCGGCCGGTTATTGCGAAAAGTCGGGGGCCGACTGAAACACGAAACCCAATGCAAGTCAATGGAGAATCAAAGTCGGCAGTGAGTGGAGGGCAGGAAAACACCTACAGTGCCCATTTTAATGCCAAAAACATCAATTCTTATTAATTAAGCTTGTCAATCTTAATTTACTTTATAATAATAGTTAGGCATTGAAAACTAGGGGTCATTTGGCTAAAGTTGTGGGGGGGGGGGTAGGACTGGCTCAAGATTTTCGTAGGCCCAGGAAACGCGGAAAACGTCACGGCGGTGGAGCAGGGAGAGGTAAGTATTTTAATTTTGCAAGTGCTGTTATCCTTAGCAAGCAGGGGGGCACTCGTTGGCACTGGCACAGGGCCCCTCATAGTACGGTGGTGTGTTTGACGGCGGGTGGCGCCTCCCACTGCCAGAGACACTTTTACGTACTATGAGGGGCCCTGTGCCAGTGACATCACCAACGAGTATGCCCCCTCACCTGATGAAGGAACCTGCACTTACATCTGCACCTTCCTCTTTGTCCCCGTATAAGGTGGTATAGTATGCGGGAAGGGGAACCTGACTTTCAGCAGGGTCAGATTCTGGCTGTGTAGAGTGCAAGGGGAATGTAGTGGTCTGGGTCAATGTACCAGCAGACTCATCTAGCAGTGGCTGGGCAATGGGCAGGATGAGGAAGAAACACAGATATAGGCCCAAATAATAAAGTAGGCTAAATGCAGTTCAAAATTGGTAACAGGACTAAACAGGCAGCATTGCTTTGTTCAGTGGAGGAAAACTGTAATGAGTGGGAGACACAGTTAGTAGGCCCAAATAATAAAGTGCGCTAAATGTCTGCCAAAAAATTGTTCATAAATAAACAGGCGACATTGCTTTGCTCAGTGTCGGAAAATTGTAAAGAGTAGCAAACTAAGTTAGTAGGCCCAAATAATAAAGTGGGCTAAATGTCTGCCAAAAAATTGTTCATAAATAAACAGGTGGCATAGCTAGGTACAGGGGTGGGCTCCTCTGCTGAGTAGCAGACAGTGGTAGTAGGCGCAAAGTATTAACTGGTCTAAATGGAGGCCAGAGCCCCTGTATATTTTAACTATCATCTATCATTTCAACAAATTTGTATTGGCAGTGCCATTGAAGGATTTAGCAGCACAGACTACACAGTGGTGGAGCAGGGAGAGGTAAGTATTGCAAGTGGTAGAGCACTGTTCGAGCTGGGGGGGAACACTCTCTCGTGGGTGGCGGTACTGGCACAGGGCCCATCATATTACGACGGTGTGTCTGACGTTGGTTGTGCACCACCACCATCAGAGACACTTCATTGTACTATGAGGGACCCTGTGCCAGTGCCGTCGCCCAAGAGTGGGCCCACCCACCTGTCCAGGCAAATGGCACTTGCACGGGTGCTTGCGCCAGGTGGTGACCACGGCCTTGTGGGGGGAGTCAGCCCATTTAGGGAGGTATAAAAATGGCCTATGGTGGACATTCAGCAGCTACAAATGGAGGAATTGGAGAAGTCAGTAAGAGGAGGCCAAAAGCAAGACATTTTTCAGGCAAGCTATGTGTCAGCAGGGGAAGGTTGGGCAAAATAATTTGAAATCCATGATTGGTTCATTTTAATGAAGGTTAGATCATCAACATTCTGGGTAGCCAGATGTGTCCTTTTTTCTGTCAGTATTGAACCAGCAGCACTGAAGACTCTTTCTGATAGCACACTAGCAGCAGGGCAAGCGAGCTCCTGTAATGCATATTCTGCCAATTCAGGCCAGGTGTCTATTTTAGAAGCCCAGTAATCAAAGGGGAATCACCTGTGAGGGAGAACATCAATAAGGGAGGAAAAGTAGTTCGTAACCATACTGGACAAATGCTGTCTCCTGTCACTTTGAATCGATGCAGCAGTACCTGTCGTGTCAGCGGTCATTGAGAAATCACTCCACAACCTGGTCATAAAACCCCTCTGTCCAATGTCACTTTGGATTTGTGCACCTCTAACACCTCTGCCCCCTACGGCTCGTGTGAGAACCATCACCGCCGCTGTGTGCTGGGAATGCCTGAACCAAAAGGTCTGCAAGAGTTGCTTGTTGGGTAGCTGTTATGCTAAGGTAATTCAGTACCACAATGGACATAGAGGTCAGAGCACATACAATGACCTGACAATAACCCAAAAACATAGAACGAGCTCTGAGACGTGGGAACTCTGCTGACCGCAATCCCTAATCCTCTCCAACCACACTAGAGGCAGCCGTGGATTGCGCCTAACGCTTCCTATGCAACTCGGCACAGCCTGAGAAACTAGCTAGCCTGAAGATAGAAAATAAGCCTACCTTGCCTCAGAGAAATACCCCAAAGGAAAAGGCAGCCCCCACATATAATGACTGTGAGTTAAGATGAAAAGACAAACGTAGAGATGAAATAGATTTAGCAAAGTGAGGCCCGACTTTCTGAACAGAGCGAGGATAGGAAAGGTAACTTTGCGGTCAACACAAAACCCTACAAAAACCACACAAAGGGGGCAAAAAGACCCTCCATACCGAACTAACGGCACGGAGGTACACCCTCTGCGTCCCAGAGCTTCCAGCAAACAGAAAAAAACAAATAGACAAGCTGGACAGAAAAAAACAGCAAACAAAATAGCAAAGCAGAACTTAGCTATGCAGAGCAGCAGGCCACTGGAACGATCCAGGAGGAAACAGGTCCAATACTAGAACATTGACTGGAGGCCAGGATCAAAGCACTAGGTGGAGTTAAATAGAGCAGCACCTAACGACTTCACCACATCACCTGAGGAAGGAAACTCAGAAGCCGCAGTAGCACTTTCCTCCACCAACGGAAGCTCACAGAGAGAATCAGCCGAAGTACCACTTGTGACCACAGGAGGGAGCTCTGCCACAGAATTCACAACAGGTAGCCAATATTTGCTCAAGGTTCTCATGTGGCATGATATTTTGTAATTTTCCTTTATATCATAGATTCAGGAAGCAATTCAACCAGTAATCGTCATCGGTCATCATTTTGATAATGCGGGGGTCCCTTTTTAGGATACGCAAGGCATACTCAGCCATGTGGGCCAACGTTCCAGGTGTCAATTCACTGCTTGTGCTAGATTGGGGAGCACTTTCTTGCAAATCAACATCACTTGTGTCCCGCAAAAACCCTGTACCTGACCTTGCAACGCCACCAGTTTCTATTGCCTCCTGAGAAGCATCCTCCTCCCATAAATATTCATCCCCATCATCCTCCTCCTCCTCCTCTTCGTCCGCCACCTCGTCCAGGAGAATTCCCTGAGCAGACAATGGCTGACTGTCATCAAGGCTTCCCTCCTCCAGACGCCTGCTCCTCAATGTGCGTCAAACTTTGCATCAGCAGATGCATTAGTGGGATGCTCATGCTTATGATGGCGTCGTCTGCACTTACCAGCCGTGTACATTCCTCAAAACACTGAAGAACTTGACAGAGGTCTTGTAGCTTCGACCACTGCACACCAGACAACTCCATGCCTGCAATCCAAGTGCCTGCCCGTATATGTGTATCCTCCCACAAATTAATTACAGCACGCCTCTGTTCGCACAGCCTCTGAACCATGTGCAGTGTGGAGTTCCACCTTGTTACAACGTTGATTATTAGGCGGTGCTGGGGAAGATTCAGCGATCGCTGTTGGTTCAGCATATGGCTGGAGTGTACGGGCGACCGGCGGATGTGCGAGCAAAATCTTCGCACCTTCAGGAGCAGGGATGGTAACTCCGAATAATTTTTGAGGAAGCACTGCACTACCAGGTTCAAGGTGTGAGCCAGGCAAGGTATGTGTTTAAGTTCTGAAAGGGCTGTGGCAGCCATAAAATTCCTTCTGTTATCACTGACTACCTTGCCTGCCTCAAGATGTACACTGCCCAGCCATGACTGAGTTTGTTGCTGCAAGTACTTGGCCAGTACTTCCGCGGTGTGTCTGTTGTCGCCCAAACACTTCATTTGTAACACAGCCTGCTGACGCTTACCACTAGCTGTTCGATAATGGGACTCCTCGTGTGCAACACTGGCAGCTGCGGATGGAGTGGTCATGCGACTGCGCACTGTGGACGAGCTTTCGCTTCTGGAGGAGGAGGAGGAGGGGTTGCGAATGCCTACAGCCAACTGTTTCCTAGACCGTGGGCTAGGCAGAACTGTCCCACTATGGCTGTCCCCTGTGGACCCTGCATCCACCATATTAACCCAGTGTGCCGTGATGGACATGTAACGTCCCTGGTCATGCCTACTGGTCTATGCATCTGTTGTGAGGTGCACCTTTCCACTGACTGATTGCCTCAGTGCATGGACAATGCGGTCTTTGACATGCTGGTGGAGGGCTGGGATGGCTTTTCTCGCAAAGAAGTGCCGACTGGGTAGGTCATAGCGTGGTACTGCGTAGGCCATCAGGTCTTTGAAAGCTTCGCTTTCAACCAACCGGTAGGGCATCATCTCCAATGAGATTAGTATAGCAATGTGGGCATTCAAACCCTGTGTACGCAGATGAGAGGATGAGTACTTTCTTTTCCTAACGAGAGGGTGAGCTGGACTGGAGAGCTGCATATGGTGGAACTAGCGGGGGTGGGGGTGGACATGGCGGATTGAGAGAGGGTTGGTGATGGTATTCTTGATGTTGGCCTACATACAGTGTTTCCTACCAATAAACTTGTGATTCCCTGACTGCTTTGGCCTTGCGACGATACCTCCACATTTGCTGCTGGTGGTGTCCTACTCCTAACCGGTGGGCTTACAGTGAGGGAAGCAATGTAGCATTGCTGACTACCTTCATTCTGAGCAGGTGCACCAACGGTACGGGAAGTTTGGTAGTTAGTCCAGGCTTGCAAGTGCATGCTGGTTAAATGTCTAAGCATGCACGTTGTATTTAAATTTTGAAGATTCTTCCCTCTGCTAAAGGTCTTTGAGCATTTCTTACAGATAACTTTTGACTGATCATTCGGATCTTGGTTAAAAAATGGCCACACTACACTCTTCCTACTATGGAATACCTTTTCAGGCATTGCACGCTGTGCTACTTTCACCGGATTGCCACGCTATCCTAAAACTGTTTTTGTTTTTGACAAACGTTTTTGACCAGATACGGGCCTGCCAGATGACAGCTGTTGCGATGTAGATGCTGCTGCGGATCATCCTCCTCCGCTTCTGAGCTACTGGCAGTGGCACCCTCTTCCCCAATGGCTGCCAATCTGGGTCAACAACTGGGTCATCTATCACCTCCTCTTCAATGTCATGTGCACCTTCCTCTGTGTCACCGTGTAAGGTGCTATAGCGTTCGGGACGGGGCACCATAGTCTCATCAGGGTCAGATTCTGGCTCAGTACACTGCGAGGGCAATGTAGTGATCTGAGTCAATGGAACAACATAATAATCTAGCTGTGGCTGTGCATCAGTGCACTCCATGTCCGATTTATCTTGTAATGGGCAGTTAACAATTTCCCTTTCTAACCTAGGCACAGTATGTGTAAAGAGCTCCATGGAGTAACCTGTAGTGTCGCCTGATGCATCCTTCACTTTTGGTTTGGGTGAAGGACACAAGGAAACGTCTTGTTCCTGACCGGGAGCATCCACTGACGACTCGCTGCTTTTATATTTGCAACTTTCTGAAGAGGAGGCGAAAGAGCTAGAGGCTGAGTCAGCAAGGAAAGCCAAAACTTTTTCCTGCTGCTCCGGCTTTAAAAGCTGTTTTCCTACTCCCAGATAAGGGAGCCCTCGAGGCCTTGTGTAGCCAGACGATGACGCTGGCTTAACACCTCCAGCCTTAGGTGCTATTGTGCTTTTGCCACTACCACCAGATGCACCACCACCATCAGTACCAGCTGGCAACCACCGCCCTCGGGCTCTTCCACCAGACTTCCTCATTTTTTGGAAAATCTAACCAAAATAACAACCGTTATATGGTACTGTAAAACAAGGTAGAAGGTGTATATAAACTTGTTGAGAATTTAAATCTCCCTTTTTTGGGGAGACTGAACCAAAACTCAGGCCCTGTGCATAAAACAAGACAATGTAAGTGGCAGAAAGTGGCTGGCTGATATACAACAAACTAACAGGACTGAAGTATATCCACTTTGTGAGAATTTGAATCTCCCTTTTTTTGGGGAGACTGAACCAAAACTCAGGCCCAGTGTATATAACAACGCAATCTAAGTGGCAGAAAGTGGCTGGCTGATACGACAAACTAACAGGACTGAAGTATATCCACTTTGTGAGAATTTGAATCTCTCTTTTTTGCAGGGAGACTGAACCAAAACTCAGGCCCAGTGTATAAAACAACACAACGTAAGTGGCAGAAAGTGGCTGGAAGATATATGAAAGAATACAAAAACTGTAGTACAATTTCAATCTCCCTACAATGCTCTCAGGAAAGTATGGCAGCAATAAAAAGGACTGCTGCACACAAAAGTGTGGACAAATAAACAAGATAACTGTGCAGAAAGGAGCAACAGGATTTTTGCTTTTAAAAAAGCAGTTGGTTTGCACAGCAGCGTGGAAACAGCAATGCAGCTATCAGGGAGCCTTATAAGGCAGTCTAATAAGCTACAGAGCGGATGCACAAAAATCTAGCCTCCACTGTCCCTGCAAAAAAATGGTGGTGTTGGACGTGGAAATCGCTACAGCACAAGCAGTTTGGGGGTTAATCTTCCCTCCCTAACTATATCCCTTCTTCTGATGAAGCTGCAGCAACCTCTCCCTATGCTAAGATCGGCAGAAGTAAGATGGCGGTCGGCGTGCACGCCCCTTTATAGCCCCTGTGACGCCGCAGAAAGCAAGCTAATCACTGTCATGCCCTTCTCTAAGATGGTGGGGACCGAGACCTATGTCATCACGCTGCCCACACTCTGCGTCCTCCTTCATTGGCTGAAAAATGGCACTGAAAGCGTCATATGAAATGCGACTTTTGAATTTGTCCGATCTGTTTCGCTCAACCCTAGTGCATGTGAAGGACGCTCTGGGCACTAGGGAGATTCCGGCCACACTGGAGGAGCTACTGTCAGTCTCGCATCGACCTTCGTTTCTCTGAGCAAAGGTTACAGCGAGCCCAGTGTCGACAGAGGTTTTGGCTGCCTCCTAACTTCACCAGACCTCTGGAATCCCAGGATCAGGCATCCAAGCTCCAAGAGGCCATGAAGGTTTCTCGAGCGGGATTTAAGTCTTGGGTCACTCGAGTACCCATGGTCTGTCATGTCTGGACAAATTGCCAGTAAATGTCCCCAGCGGTTGAGAAATGACCTCTTGTGCCCATAGGAAGAAGCTCACTAGACACAGTGGCATTTTCTTCCAAACTATCCTTCAAGGGGACACTTACAATAGGTCCATCCACTTCGGTAGAGGTTTGCGTGGATTCCGGGGCGAAGGGCAATTTCATGTCTTCGGCCTTCACCCAACTGCACGCAATACCTCTGGTGATACTCACCAAGCCAGTGACCGTATGAGTGGTAAATGGGTCGACACTGCCTTCACAGATCACACATCAGACCATCCCACTCACTGACCATGTCTCCAGCTCTTCCGGAGATAATCTCCTTATTAGTCATACCCTAGGGGATTGATGAGGTTTTATTAGGGATACCTTGGTTACGCCACCATTCTCCTCATATTGAGTGGTCCTCTGGGAGAATATTGGGATGGAGTGAGTCTTGTGAGGGTAGATGTCTGAAGGAGTGTTTTCAGGTGGCTTCTACAGCAGTGCAGATCTATGCTCTCTCCCCAAACACTATTGGGCATGTGCAGATGTGTTCTCCAAGAGAGCTGCAGATACCCTTCCGCCTCACCGCCCCTATGATTGTCCTATTGATGTCTTGCCTGGTGCTGAGCCTCCCCGAGGTTGAGTTTATCCGTTGTCTCTCCCGGAGATGGATGCAATGTCTCAGTACATCAAGGAGAATCTGGCAAGAGGGTTCATTAGGAAGTCAGTGTTACCTGCAAAGGTGGAATTCTTCTTTGTGCAGAAAAACAACGGGGAGTTATGTCCCCACATAGACTACAGGGGCCTTAATGCCATAACCATAAAGAATAAATTCTCTCTGCCTTTAATCTCTGAGCTCTTCAATAGGTTGCAGGGAGCAAGGGTATTTACAAACCTAGATCTGCGGGGCACTATAACCAGATCCGCATCCGTGAGGGAGACGAGTGGAAGATGGCATTTAATACCAGGGATGGCCACTATGAGTACCAGTGATGCCCTTCGGGCTCTGTAATGCCCCTGCCATTTTCCAAGACTTTGTGAATCACATCTTCCGGGATCTGTTATCAACCCCAGTCGTAGTCTATCTGGATGATATTCTCATCTACTCTCCAGATATAGACTCCCACCGGAAAGATGTCTGCAAAGTCTTCGACCCCCTACGAGCTAACTCCCTCTATGCAAAGCTTGAGAAGTGTGTGTTTGAGCAGGAGTCCTTGCCTTTCCTAGGCTATATCATCTCGGCCCAGGGATTGGTCATGGATCCTGCCAAATTATAGTCTGTAATGAACTGGCAAGAACCCAATTTTCTTAAAGCGGTGCAGCGCTTTCTGGGGTTATAATAATATAATAATAATAATAATAATTTTTATTTATATAGCGCCAACATATTCCGCAGCGCTTTACAAATTATAGAGGGGACTTGTACAGACAATAGACATTACAGCATAACAGAAATACAGTTCAAAACAGATACCAGGAGGAATGAGGGCCCTGCTCGCAAGCTTACAAACTATGGGGAAAAGGGGAGACACGAGAGGTGGATGGTAACAATTGCTTTAGTTATTCGGACCGGCCATAGTGTAAGGCTCGGGTGTTCATGTAAAGCTGCATGAACCAGTTAACTGCCTAAGTATGTAGCAGTACAGACACAGAGGGCTATTAACTGCATATAGTGAACGCGAACATGATGCGAGGAACCTGATTGTTTTTTTGTTTTTTTTTTAATTAATTATTAATTAATTAATTAATTATTATCGCCAGTTCATTCCCCACTTCTCAACTTTGGTATCTCCATTGTTTGCCCTCACCAAAAATGGAGCTAACCCTAAGGTGTGGTTGGAGGAGGTCTCCAAGGCCTTTCTCTCGATTAAGTCACACTTCGCTAGCGCTCCCATTTTACATCGCCCCGATGTTGATAAACCATTTATCATGGAGATGGATGTCTCTTCCGTCGGTGCTGGAGCTGTAATTTTCCGAAAGGATGCTCAGGGTCGGAAACATCCATGTTTCTGCACAAAAAGAAAAAAAAAAAAAAAGAACATGAACCGCACATCCCAAAATCATACGTTGATCTAAAGCCGCCAGGCAAAAATTTATATACTGAACATGAGGTTTTCAGTTTAACATTCTGATCAGACTGTATGAATCCCACTGCCACTTCACGGCAAACCTCGTAGTGGGTCCTATCGCAATAACGGAGCGGAGCCATGTGGTCACCACCACCACCGTGGCCACGCACCAGCAGGGCGGACGGCCTGTTGCCCCACAGCACCCATGCTGCGAGACTGAGCCCCCATGACTCCAGACCGCGCCACCCCACCAGCACCAAGCCACAGCAACAATGGCCGCCACACAGCACCAGCACCAAAATGAAAGGAGCATTGAAACTCACCTTCCTCCAGCTCTTCAGTGAGAGCCAAAATGGGCTAGACCCCTTACTTTGCAGTCTCCTGCTAATTAAAATCACCTGTGCCAAATGGGAGGAGTGCTGGTCCAATAAAGACAAGAACATGCTTTGTACAAAAAGAAAAAAAGAGCATGAACCGCACATCCCAAAATCATACGTTGATCTAAAGGCGCTAGGCAAAAATTTATATACTGAACATGAGGTTTTCAGTTTAACATTCTGATCAGACTGTATGAAGCCCACTGCCACTTCACGGCAAACCTCGTAGTGGGTCCTATCGCCCTTACGGAGCGAAGCCATGCGGTGACCACCGCCATCGCGGCCACGCACCAGCAGGGCGGACGGCCTGTTGCCCCACAGCACCCATGCTGCGAGACTGAGCCTCCATGACTCCAGACCGCGCCACCCCACCAGCACCAAGCCACAGCAACAATGGCCGCCACACAGCACCAGCACCAAAATGAAAGGAGCATTGAAACTCACCTTCCTCCAGCTCTTCAGTGAGAGCCAAAATGGGCTAGACCCCTTACTTTGCAGTCTCCTGCTAATTAAAATCACCTGTGCCAAATGGGAGGAGTGCTGGTCCAATAAAGACAAGAACATGCTTTGTACAAAAAGAAAAAAAAAAGAGCATGAACCGCACATCCCAAAATCATACGTTGATCTAAAGCCGCTAGGCAAAAATTTATATACTGAACATGAGGTTTTCAGTTTAACATTCTGATCAGACTGTATGAAGCCCACTGCCACTTCACGGCAAACCTCGTAGTGGGTCCTATCGCCCTTACGGAGCGGAGCCATGCGGTGACCACCGCCATCGCGGCCACGCACCAGCAGGGCGGATGGCCTGTTGCCCCACAGCACACATGCTGCAAGACTGAGCCCCCATGACTCCAGACCACGCCGCCCCACCAGCACCAAGCCACAGCGACTCAGTCTTGCAGCATGGGTGCTGTGGGGCAACAGGCTGTCCGCCCTGCTGGTGCATGGCCGCTGTGGCAGTGGGCGCCGCACGGCTCCGCTCCGTTAGGGCGATAGGACCCGCTACGAGGTTTGCCTTGAAGTGGCAGTGGGCTTCATACAGTTTGATCAGAATGTTAAACTGAAAACCTCATATTCAGTTATATTAATTTTTGCAAAACATCCATGTTTCTTCTTCTCCAAGACCTTTTTACCAGCAGAGAGGAATTATTCCATCGGGGACAGGGATTTGCTAGCTATGAAGTTGGCCTTTTCAGAATGAAGACATCTCCTGGAGGGGGCTCGTTATCCCTTCCAATTTTTTCCGACCATAAGAACCTTATCTATTTGCAGACAGCCCAGCGGCTAAATTCTCGCCAGGCCAGATGATCCCGATTTCACTTCACCCTCCATTTTCTTTCTGGGGAGAAGAACTCTCATGCCAACGCTCTCTCCCGCTCTGTAGTGTCATCTGAGGAGGGAGAGGAGCCTCGGTTTATTGTCCCTTCAGAGAGCCTGAGAACCGGGGCCCCGGTTTCGCTTGAGTCTGTGCCTCAGGGCAAGACTTTTGTCCCTCCTAATTTGTGACCAGAGGTTCTCTCTTGGGCTCATTCCTCCAGGGTGGGTGGACATTTTGGGACCAAAAGGACATCTGAGCTCCTGATGAGGTCGTACTGGTGGCCGCATATGGCCCGTGACATTGGAGACTATATTCAGGCCTGTGTCTCCTGCACCAAGAATGGGTCTCCCCGGCAGCGGCCTGCGGGTCTACTGTATTCTCTGCTTGTGGTGGATAGGCCCTGGAAAATGGTAGAGATGGATTTTGTGGTGCGTTTACCCACATCCCAGAACTGTACCATTTTCTGGGTAATTACCGACCATTTCTCTAAAATGGTGCACTTGGTGCCTCTCCCAAGGTTACCTTCTGCACAGGCTTTGGCGGCGCTGTTTATAAAACATAGTGTCCCCAGTTCGCGTCTCGGTTCTGGAGAGAGCTTTGTCGGCTGCTCAGCATTGAGTTAAACCTCTTTTAAGCTTACCAACCCAAGACGAATGGGTTGGTAGAGAGGGCCAACCAGACCCTGGTTACATACTTGCAATTGCAACATTTTGTTTCGGCCAGGCAGGATGACTGGGCATCCTTGCTATTGTGGCCGGAGTTTGCCCTTAATAACACTGTCGCCAATTCTACTGGGCAGACCCTTTTCCTCCTTAATTATGGCTAGCATCTGCGTGTTCCCGTGCCCATGCCCGTGTCGTCCACCGACTCTAGGTTGGCAGACTGGGCGGTGGAGGCTCATGACATTTGGGGCCGCACCCAGGATGCCATTCGAGCCTCTAAGGAAAGAATGAGGGTCTCCGCCGATACACATCGGTGCCCCGCTCCAACTTTTGTGCCTGGCGACTTAGTATGGCTCTCTGCCTGTAACATTAGGCTGCGAATTGAGTCCACTAAGTTTGCCCCTCGCTACCAAGGTCCCTTCAAGATCCTAGAACAGGTCAACCCTGTGGTCTACCGCCTGGTCCTTCCTCCACTCCTGGGTATCACCGATACCTTTCATGTGTCCCTCCAAAAACCCGTTCACATGTCCCGGTTTTCTGAGTTATCTGCCAGGACATCGGGCTCGTCCATGGATAATTATGAGGTGAACGCCATTGTTGGATCCAAGGTGGTACATGGAAAAAGGTTCTATCTGGTGGACTGGAAGGGTCATGGTCCGGAGGACAGGACCTGAGAACCTATTGAGCACATTCGGGCTCCTGAGCTCATTGCAGCATTTGAGCATAGCGAGGGCCAAGGAACGGGGGCCCTAGGGGGGTAATGTTAGGCATCAAGTTCCCACCGCTGCACAGGGGGAATCTCGGGCCATGTCCTCTGCGGTCTCCCATTCTTCCTCAGCCACAGAGGATCCTACTGTTGTGAATTCCGCTCTTGGGCTCCCTCCGGTGGTTGTAAGTAGCATTTTTTTGAGTTCTGCTCTTGGGCTCCCTCCTGTGGTTTTGAGTGGTATGGCTGCTTCTTGGATTTTCACTGATCGTCTTTCTGGCTCGGCTATATTAGTCTGGCCTTATTCCTCATTCAATGCCAGTTGTCAATTGTTCCTTCCTGGAGTCATTGCTCTTAGGACTTTCCTGACACTCTGAGCATTTCATCTAAGCTAAGTCTTTGCTTGTCCTTTTGCGGTTCACTTGTTGTGGACTTTGTTGTTCAGCACTTTCTTTGTTTTTGTTCATTTGTCCAGCTTTTCAGTATGGATCTATTCAGCTAAGCTGGAAGCTCTGGACAGCAGAGTTTGCCCTCCACACCTTTAGTCAGATGTGGAGATTTTTGCATTTCTCTGCGGTGGACTTTTTCTAGTTTTTATTACTGACCGCACAGCGTTCTGTCCTGTACTATTTCTATCTAGCTAGAAGTGGCCTCCTGTGCTAAATCTTGTTTCATACTACGTATGTCATTTCCATCTCCTCTCACAGTCATTATTTGTGGGGGCTAATGTATCCTTTGGGGATTTTCTCTGAGGCAAGATAGTTTTCCTGCTTCTATCTTTAGGGGTAGTTAGCTCTTAGGCTGTGACGAGATGCCTAGGCAGAGTTAGGAGCATTCCACGGCTACTTCTAGTGTTGTGTTGAGCTTAGGGACTGCGGTCAGTATAGTTGCCACCTGCTCAGGGCTAGACGCATGTCGCTCCTTAATCACCAGATCATAACACCTGCTCAGCAGAGACGTCGGTCCCAGCGTCTAACCAAGGCTAATACTGTGCGTCTGGTTGCTGCTGCCATCCCAGGTACAGCTATAGTAACCAGCAGGACTTAGTCAGCGGCAAGCAGATGCTCCTGGGACTAAGTCCTGCCTTTCGCCTTCTAAGCATGCTCATGAAAGGACCACTCATTGGTGGTCAGAGGTCACATGCCGTGGTCCTCAAGCTGGTTCACTAGTAGGGTCCTGGAAGGCTGCGGCTATAAAATGATCAGCCTAATTATCTCCTTCCTCGTGTTATGTCTGAGTCTGGGTAATTGGAGCAAATACAGTGCATTGCCAGCACCGAGCACAATAACCAGCATCTATTAGTGAAGTTCGCCAGTGCGACGCCATGTGCAATCAGTGCACGTAATTCCTTAGTCAGGGTGGTTAGAGGCATTCGCCAGTGCGACGCTGCACGTACTCTGTCTGCTAAATTAATTAGTCAGGTGTAGTCCAGGCATCGCAGGTGTGATGCTGTGCGCTTATTAGGTCTGGAGAGACTCTTACCCCACGTCCTTAGGGCTGAGTCCTGTGGCCGAACACTAGCACTGTTTCAGCTGTGCCCTGTGGCAGCTAACAGGGTACGGTATCTGTGCTCTGCAGTACTGCGGCTCTGTGAAGTAACAGAGCTTGTCTCAAGTACACACCAATTGACACTTAACCCACATATGTCCAGTGTGATACCACCACTTTCTGTCCGCCATTACAGAGCAGCAGTTTACATCTCTGCACGGTGGACCCTGGCAGCGAACGCACCTTATTATTATCCTTATATTTATTTTGCTATTTTGTGCGTTCCTCGCTGCCTAACAGACCCCTTTAAATTTTTCACTCTTTGTTTCATTGCAGTCATTTGGTAAATTCAAAAAAGTTCATTTTTTCTCATTAATATACACTCTGCACCCCGTCTTGACTGCAAAAAACATAAATGTAGTAATTTTTGCAAATTTATTAAAAAAGAAAAACTGAAATATCACATGGTCATCATAAGTATTCAGATCCTTTGATCAGTCTTGAGTAGAAGCGCCCTTTTGACCTAGTACAGCCATGAGTTTTCTTGGGAATGATGCAACAAGTTTTTCACATCTGGGTTTGGGGATCCTCTGCCATTCTTCCTTGCAGATCCTCTCCAGTTCCGTCAGGTTGGATGGTGAACGTTGGTGGACAGCCACTTTCATGTCTCTCCAGAGATGCTCAATTGGGTTTAGATCAGGGCTCTGGCTGGGCCAGTCAAGAATGGTCACAGAGTTGTTCTGAAGCCACTCCTTTGTTATTTTAGCTGTGTGCTCAGGGTCATTGCCTTGTTGGAAGGTGAACCTTCGGCTAAAGGTACCGTTACACTAAACGACTTACCAACGATCACGACCAGCGATACGACCTGGCCGTGATCGTTGGTAAGTCGTTGTGTGGTCGCTGGGGAGCTGTCACACAGACAGCTCTCTCCAGCGACCAACGATCCGGGGAACGGCTTCGGCATCGTTGAAACTGTCTTCAACTATGCCGAAGTCCCCGGGTAACCAGGGTAAACATCGGGTTACTAAGTGCAGGGTTGCGCTTAGTAACCCGATATTTACCCTGGTTACCATTGTAAAAGTAAAAAAAAAAAAAACAGTACATACTCACATTCCGATGTCTGTCACGTCCCCCGCCGTCAGATTCCCGCACTGACTGTGTCAGTGCCGGCCGTAAAGCAGAGCACAGCTGTGACGTCACAGACGTGACAGACATCAGAATGTGAGTATGTACGTTTTTTTTTTTACTTTTACAATGGTAACCAGGATAAATATCGGGTTACTAAGCACGGCCCTGCGCTTAGTAACCCGATATTTACCCTGGTTACAAGTGAAAACATCGCTGGATCGGCGTCACACACGCCAATCCAGTGATCACAGCGGGTGATGAGCGACCAAAAAAAGGTCCTGATCATTCCCCAGCGACCCCCCATGATCTCCCAGCAGGGGCCTGATCATTGGTCGCTGTCACACATAACGAGATCGTTTGCGGGATCGTTGCTACATCACAAAAAGCGTGACGTTGCAACGATATCGTTAACGATCTCGTTATGTGTGAAGGTACCTTAAGTCTGAGGTCCAGAGCACTCTGGAAGAGATTTTCATCCAGGATATCTCTGTACTTGGCCGCATTCATGTTTCCTTCAATGACAACCAGTTGTCCTGTCCCTGCAGCTGAAAAACATCCTCATAGCATGATGCTGACACCAACATGTTTCACTGTTTGGATTGTATTGGGCAGTTGATGAGCAGTGCCTGGTTTTCTCCACACATACCACTTAGCATTATCACCAAAAAGGTCTATCTTCATCTCATCAGACCAGAGAATCTTATGTCTCATAGTCTTGGAGTCCTTCATGTGTTTTTAGACAAACTCTATGTGGGCTTTCATATGTCTTGCACTGAGGAGAAGCTTCCGTCGGACCACTCTTCCATAAAGGCCTGATTGGTGGAGGGCCGCAGTGATAGTTGATTGTGTGGAAATTTCTCCCATCTCTCTACTGCATCTCTGGAACGCAGCCATAGTGATCTTGGGGTTCTTCATTACCTCTCTCACAAGGCTATTTTCCCACGATTGCTCAGTTTGGCTGGACTGCCAGGTCTAGGAAAATTTCTGGTGGTCCCAAACTTCTTCAATTTAAGGAGTATGGAGGCCACCGTGCTCTTAGGAACCTTGAGTACTGCAAAAATTCTTGTGTAACCTTGGTCAGATCTGTGCCTTGCCACAATTCTGTCTCTGAGCTCCTTGGCTAGTTCCAGAGCAGGCCGGAGCGAGCCGTCCCCTCCCCCCCACAGACGGCGTACGTGCAGGCTGTCATGACAGGGGTTTGGGAGGGAGAGATAGGAGGGGAAGGAGTTAATTATGGGAGGGGGGGTGTTATGCATGAGGCAGGGGTTTATAAGGAAAGGGTGGGGTGGGGTGGGGCTTACCAGCTCCCGCTCTGAAGCATCAGGAAGATAGCGGCGCCATGTCCGGGATCGACGGTGTGCTGCAGCAGCCGCGGGCGGCAGCGGAGAGCCAGCCTCCTGGCTGGTTAGAGGCCCAGGTGGTCAGTATACTGGGCAGCGGCAGCGGCAGCGGTAGCGGTAGCGGCAGTGGAGTCGTAAAGACTTCGGCCAGCGGTGAGCGGCGCTCCCGGCGCGTGCGGCCTCCACAACGGCTGTCCCCCGATCCAATCCAGCCCCAGCGTCGGCGAAGGAGCCCCTCCAGGGACCCTCCGGACCGAGTGCTCGCCGGTAAGCGCCCCAGTAGGGCCCGGTCCGGGAGGAATCCATATGCTGCGATGGGGCCTGCGGCGGTGGAGAGGCCTGCTTCCTCATCACAAGGGGCGGGGCCTTCGCGCGCTGGAGCTCCAACTGCCGGTGACGTCACCGGGGGCGCCGTGGTGCAGCTGCTGCTGGGCGTCCTGCTCCTGCTTCTGCACCGAGACAGCAAGGGAGAGCCTGTACTGCAGCGGCCGGCAGCGCCGCTTCTTCCCCTGTGCGGCCGGGCCCGTCCAGCACACAAGGAGCGTCAGCCGGATTGCCAGATGGACCCAGAGGGAGTAGTGGTCGGGCATCCCCAGAGCCTGGAATGTACGGTGGGCCTGTGCCGGGCAGTCTGTCCCTCCGGGCAGCATCTGGATCTCCAGCGTCAGGCCGGGACGGGGCCGCATCCTCACGTTCGTCATCACGCGGTGAGACGCAGCCTCGCAGGGTTTCACGGAGTGGACCAGGAGCCGAGGACAGCAGGACGAGGAGGACGTCTGCGGCTGGGGGGACTTCAGTTCCCCTGCAGCTTGGTGAGCAAGATTCCATGTCTGTTTTGTTACCAGCACGATCGTTTTCCCCGGTGGTGGGGGCTAGTCAGGCAAATGGGGTAGGGGCTATGGGGGAGCAGGCGGGGACTCGGTCGGTTTCAGGGAGTGAAGGGGTAGGTGAGTTATTGTCCAGCGTCCGGGAGTTGCTCGCGCGATTGGGTGGCGTTAGGTCGGTGTCGTCCCCGTTGGCTGCGTGGGTCGGTTCTACGGATTTGGGTTTCGGGGCATCTGGGGAGGGTGTATTGGCACCCAGCAGTTCAAGTGTCCCAGTGTCGGTGTCGGTGCAGACTGAAAAGGAGAAGGAAGGCGGGATTCATTTAGACGACAAAGCGCGGGGTGAGGTTTATGTCTGTTTTGAGGGGCCGCTTGGGGCCCATTTGAAAAAGGAAGTAAGGGAGAAGATCTGGAAAGATGAGTACGTGGAAATTTTTTCGCTTCTTCCTTTAGAAAAGTTCAATTTAGATAAGAGCAAAAAAGAGGACAGTAAGAAAGAGGACGAGGAAAAACGGAGGTGGCGCCTTATTCCGCAGACATTTGTGAACTGGTTGCAAGCGTTTGCAATTCTGGCGAGCGTAGTGGGTGAGAAGGCACCAGAAAAATGTTCGGCGCTCTTCTGTTACATGGATTCGATAGGCGAGGCGTACAGGGCGTACGGGGGCCAGGCCTGGCTCCGGTACGATGAACAGTTTAGGCAGCGGAAGGCTGTTCGTCCGGCGATCCGGTGGGATCAGAAGGACATTGGTTTGTGGTTGCGAGTGATGGTGCCCACAAAGTTTGGTCATTCCTTTCAAGGGGGGGCCGGAAATGCCGGCCAGACCGCAGCGCAAGGCAGTTCAGGATCGGGTAGTCAGTCTGGCCAAGCGAGCCAGAAGCACGACCTGTGCTGGCAGTTTAACGACGGCCAGTGCAAATTTGGGGCCACCTGTAAGTTCAAGCACGCGTGCTCACATTGCAGTGGATCCTCCCATGGGGCCGCGAAGTGCTTCAAGAAAAAGGCTAAGCCTGACGGTAATTCAAAAGGGGGTGACGCCAGTGAGGTTGGACGCGATGGCCCCCTTTCTAGATAGGCTTCCAGATAGGCCAAAAGCGGAGCTGTTGTTTTTGGGTTTTCGGGATGGTTTTCGGATACCTGCCCCTACTTTTAGTATCCCGCAAGTTGTAAGGAATTTGAAATCGGCAGTGTTGCACGCGGCTGTGGTGTCGGAAAAGTTGAGGAAGGAAGTGGCGTTGGGTAGGATGTCTGGCCCTTTCCCCGCTCCACCCCTTGAGGATTTGGTTATTTCCCCGTTGGGTGTGGTTCTGAAGAAGGAGCCTAACAAGTTTAGGCTAATTCATCATTTGTCTTACCCTAAGGGGCGGTCTGTGAATGACGGAATAGATCCGGAGCTTTGCTCCGTGGTTTATATGTCTTTTGATGAGGCTACATGTTTGGTACGTAGCTGCGGCAGGGGCGCATTATTGGCTAAGACAGATATTGAGTCGGCTTTCCGGTTACTTCTTGTCCATCCGGATAGCGTTAGACTGTTGGGTTGTTATTGGGACCAAGGGTTTTATGTTGACAGATGTTTGCCGATGGGCTGTTCTTTGTCTTGCGCATATTTTGAGGCTTTCAGTTCGTTTCTGGAGTGGGTCGTTCGGGATGTGTCTGGTTTGGACTACATCATCCATTATTTGGATGATTTTTTGTGCATCGGGCCTGCTCAATCTGGTTGTTGTGAAATAGCTTTACAGACAGTGATTTGGGTGGCCAAGCGGTTCGGTGTTCCGCTGGCACCAGGGAAAACCGAAGGGCCCAGTACGTGTATTTCATTTCTGGGCATTGTCATTGATACGGTCGCATGGGAATTTCGGTTACCCGAGGCGAAGGTGGTCGGTTTGAAAAGCGAGGTGGCTCGAGCGCGTCGCTTAAAGAAGTTGCCTTTGCGGGAAGTTCAGTCTCTTCTTGGCAAATTGAACTTTGCGTGCAGAATTATCCCAATGGGGAGGGTGTTTTCTCGGAGGCTCGCAGGTGCTACAGCGGGGGTTGAGGCCCCCCATCATTTCGTGCGCTTATCTAGCGAGCACAAAGCCGATTTGGAGGTGTGGGATAGTTTTTTGGCACGGTACAACGGCCGATCGCTTCTGATGGAGGAAGTGGTTGGCAATTCTGACTTGGATTTGTTCACGGATGCGTCGGGTGGGATTGGTTTTGGCGCCTTTTTTGGTGGTCGGTGGTGTGCCTCCAGGTGGCGGACGACTGGTTCGGTTCCGGGCTGGTAAAAAACTTGACTTTATTGGAGATTTTTCCTATTTTGGTGGCTGTTTATCTGTGGAAGGATGATTTGCACAATCGCAGGGTACGGTTTAATTGTGATAACATGGCAGTCGTTTGTGTTATCAACAGTTTGACGGCATCGTCCCCCCCAGTTATTCGGGTTTTGCGTCAGTTGGTGTTGTTCTGCATGTCTATTAATGCGTATGCTTCGGCGACTCATGTGCCCGGTGTTGAGAACTCCATTGCTGACTCTTTGTCTCGGTTTCAGTGGGAGCGTTTCCGTGCTTTGGCTCCGGAGGCGGAGGAGACGGGTCGGGATTGCCCACAGGAACTCTGGAGCGTGGTATCCGGGCTGCAGGACCTTTGATTCAGGCGTCTTTGGCACCCAGCACGTGGGCAGCATACCGGTCGGTGTGGTGTGATTGGGAGTCCTGGTTGGTGTTTTGCGGGGTGGGTAACGTGGGTGATGATTATGTGGGGGCCCTGTTGTTGTGGTTGAGACGCGGTGCCGATGACGGGTGGTCGGCGTCAAAGGTTGAGAGGATTCGGTCGGCTTTGGCTTTTGGTTTTCAGCTTAGAGGTTTACGGGATTTGATGAAGTTGTTTGTAGTAAGGCAGGCGGTGAAGGGTTTTATAAGGAAGGCGGAAAAGGGCGATCTAAGGCGCCCGATTTCCTTTAGCCTGCTGGAACAAGTAGGTGTGAAGCTCAGTGAGATTTGCACATCTGACTTTGAGGTGGCTCTTTTCCGCTTAGCATTTTCCCTGGCATTTTTTGGCGCGCTGCGGGTGAGTGAGATCGTGTCGCCTAACACGTACGCGCAAGGGGGGCTTTTGGCTAGGGATGTGGTGCTTACTGAAAGTGGTTTACAATTTTGGTTGCGTAGGTCGAAGACTGACCAGGAGGGTAGAGGTAAACGTGTGGTTCACTCATGTGTCCCGTTAGTTGCTGGGAGGCTTTTAGTTGTTTTCAGCCGTCTAAGGATGGACCTTTGTTGTGTCATGAAAATGGGTCCTTTTTGTCCAAGTTTCAGTTCGTGGCGGTGCTTAGACGGGCTCTCGGGGAGATGGGACTAGATGCTTCTCATTTTGCCTCTCACTCCTTCCATATTGGGGCCGCGACTGAGGCGGCCTTGGGAGGTTTAGCACCGGAAGTGGTGCAACGGATTGGGAGATGGGAGTCGAGGCGTTATAAGAGCTATGTTAGACCTCACCGCACCGCACCGCACCCCACACTGCCCTGCTCTCAGCAATACGATCATTTTTCCAGCTTGGCTGTGTTTCCTCTATTGATCTGCTTTATTATTTTGCCTATTTCGTTTTGGGATGGAGGGGAGGATGGGGTTTTTCACGATGTTTTGTATTTGTGGTACAGTTGTGGATTTTAAGTTGTTCTGTATTTTCAGGTTCCAATCCCCTGTTGATTTGGATCGTCGGTCACTCGTACGTGTATTGGGGCGCGAGACGGGCGGATGTTCGGCGGGACGGTCGGCAGCTCGGGTTCTCCAAAGAGGTGGCCGTGGTCAGATGGTTGGGTTTTCGGGGATTGGGCTGGAACGGGGTTTGGAAGGAAGTGCATAACAGTGCTCGTTTGGACAGACCTCCAGACATTTTGGTTTTGCACGTTGGAGGAAATGATTTGGGGATTTGACCTTCTCAGATTATGGGTGTCCTTTGGGGATTTGCTGGTGGTTTGGTCGGATATTGTTCCAAGGAGGTGTTGGAGGCACGCCAGATCTGCGGACAAGGTCAATAAAGCCAGGATTAAAGTTAATCGGACGGTTTCTAAGTTTGTGGTAAAGAATGGAGGTTTGTTTGTCCGTCATCTTGAACTGGAACAGGGTGCGGAGGACTTTCTCCTGGGTGATGGTGTTCACCTGAACGCGGTGGGCACTGACTTATGGGCTTTGGGTTTGCAAAACGGCATCGAAAGGGCCATAGCGGTGAAGTGTGGTGGGTTCTCGGGTATTTAAGGTATTCAAATACCCTCGTTGTGGCGGTCCTTGGAGTTGGTGATAAATTGGCCTGGGGGATCCGTCGGAGTACGGATCCTTCAGTTGGTGTAAACTTGGTTTTCGGGTCTGGTGGTTCGGGGGGGATCTTGGCAACGGTGGGCCGGATCCCCAGGTTAAAAGTGGACATGGTTAACCCTTCGAGGTATTTTGGTGCTCCTGAGCCTGGGTGGTTACGGCTGGGAGTAAATCTATGGTATGTTTCTGTCCACTCTCTGTTATGGTTGACCACCAGTTTGGAGCTTCAAGGACTCCTCCCTACGTTATTTATTCTTGTTGTATGTTTATAATAAAGGCCACTGTGGCCAGTTATAATCCAAGTTCAGAGTCTGTCGTTATTTGGTGTGGGGGGGGGGGGTTTGGCAACAAAATACCTGAAGGTTAAGGTATAAAAGGGGGTGTCATCCCTTCGAGGGATCGACCAATAGCAATGTCAAGAGCAGGCCGGAGCGAGCCATCCCCTCCCCCCCGCAGATGGCGTACGTGCAGGCCGTCATGACAGGGGTTTGGAAGGGAGAGATAGGAGGGGAAGGGGTTAATTATGGGAGGCGGGTGTTATGCATGAGGCAGGGGTTTATAAGGAAAGGATGGGGTGGGGCTTACCAGTTCCCGCTCTGAAGCATCAGGAAGATCCCGCCCGCCCGCCCTGTTTTTTCATGTTTTTTTTGTATTGTTGCATTTTCGGGTGGTTGTTTTGGGTCATGGTGGCTCGAGGCGGTGGGAGGGGTCCTTGGAGTTGGTGATGAATTGGCCTGGGGGATCCGTCGGGGTACGGATCCTTCAGTTGGTGTAAACTTGGTTTTCGGGTCTGGCGGTTCGGGGGGGGGGGATCCCCAGGTTAAAAGTGGACATGGTTAACCCTTCGGGGTATTTTGGTGCTCCCGAGCCTGGGTGGTTACGGCTGGGAGTAAATCTATGGTATGTTTCTGTCCACTCTCTGTTATGGTTGACCACCAGTTTGGAGCTTCAAGGACTCCTCCCTACGTTATTTATTCTTGTTGTATGTTTATAATAAAGGCCACTGTGGCCAATTATAATCCAAGTTCAGAGTCTGTCGTTATTTGGTGGGGGGGGGGGTTTGGCGACAAAATACCTGAAGGTTAAGGTATAAAAGGGGGTGTCATCCCTTCGAGGGATCGACCAATAGCAATGTCAAGAGCAGGCCTGTCATGAACAGGTGATTCAGAACCACAATGGGACTAGTGGTTAAGAGCACACAAGGTGACCTGACAGTTACCAATAACAATGACGAGCTCTGAGATGTGGGAACTCTGCTGACCGCAATCCCTAATCCTATCTTACCACACTAGAGGTAGCCGTGGAGCGCTCCTGTCCAGGCCTAGGCGCCTCGAGCACAGCCTGAGAAACTAGCTAGCCCTAAGAGAGAAAAATAAGCCTACCTTGCCTCAGAGAAATTCCCCAAAGAAAAAGGCAGCCCCCCACATATAATGACTGTGAGTTGAGATGAAAGTACAAACACAGAGATGAAATAGATTTTAGCAAAGTGAGGCCCGACTGACTGAACAGACCGAAGATAGGAAAGATTGCTTTGCGGTCAACACAAAACCCTACAAACAACCACGCAGAGGGTGCAAAAAGACCCTCCGCACCGACTAACGGTACGGAGGTACCCCCTCTGCGTCCCAGAGCTTCCAGCAAGCAAGAAAAACCAATATCGCAAGCTGGACAGAAAATATAGCAACAAAAGTAACACCAGCAAAACTTAGCTTATGCAGGAAAGACAGGCCACAGGAACGATCCAGGAGAGAGCAAGATCCACACTAGAACATTGACTGGAGGCCAGGATCAAAGCACTAGGTGGAGTTAAATAGAGCAGCACCTAACGACTTAACCTCAACACCTGAGGAAGGAAACTCAGAAGCCGCAGTACCACTCTCATCCACCAAAGGAAGCTCATAGACAGAACCAGCCGAAGTACCACTCACGACCACAGGAGGGAGCTTGGCCACAGAATTCACAACAGTACCCCCCTTGAGGAGGGGTCACCGAACCCTCACCAGAGCCCCCAGGCCGACCAGGATGAGCCACATGAAAGGCATGAACCAGATCGGCAGCATGGACATCAGAGGCAAAGACCCAGGAATTATCTTCCTGACCATAACCTTTCCACTTAACCAGATACTGGAGTTTCCGTCTCGAAACACGAGAATCCAAAATCTTCTCCACTATATACTCCAACTCCCCTTCAACCAAAACCGGAGCAGGAGGATCAATAGATGGAACCACAGGTGCCACGTATCTCCGCAACAATGACCTATGGAACACGTTATAAATGGAAAAAGAAGCTGGAAGAGTCAAACGAAAAGACACAGGATTAAGAACCTCAGAAATCCTATATGGACCAATGAAACGAGGCTTAAACTTAGGAGAGGAAACCTTCATAGGAATATAACGAGATGACAACCAAACCAAATCCCCAACACGAAGTCGGGGACCCACACAGCGCCTGCGGTTAGCAAAACGTTGAGCCTTCTCCTGGGACAAAGTCAAATTGTCCACTGCATGAGTCCAAATCTGCGGCAACCTATTCACCACAGTATCCACACCAGGACAGTCCGAAGACTCAACCTGCCCTGAAGAGAAACGAGGGTGGAACCCAGAATTGCAGAAAAACGGCGAAACCAAAGTAGCCGAGCTGGCCCGATTATTAAGGGCGAACTCAGCCAAAGGCAAAAAGGACACCCAATCATCCTGATCAGCAGAAACAAAACATCTCAGATATGTTTCCAAGGTCTGATTGGTTCGTTCAGTCTGGCCATTTGTCTGAGGATGGAAAGCCGAGGAAAAAGACAAATCAATGCCCATCCTAGCACAAAAGGCTCGCCAAAACCTCGAAACAAACTGGGAACCTCTGTCAGAAACGATGTTCTCTGGAATGCCATGTAAACGAACCACAAGCTGGAAAAACAATGGCACCAAATCAGAGGAGGAAGGCAATTTAGACAAGGGCACCAAATGGACCATCTTAGAGAAGCGATCACAAACCACCCAAATGACCGACATTCTCTGAGAGACGGGGAGATCCGAAATAAAATCCATAGGGATATGTGTCCAAGGCCTCTTCGGGACCGGCAAGGGCAAAAGCAACCCACTGACACGAGAACAGCAGGGCTTAGCCCGAGCACAAATCCCACAGGACTGCACAAAAGAACGCACATCCCGCGACAGAGATGGCCACCAAAAGGATCTAGCCACCAAATCTCTGGTACCAAAGATTCCAGGATGACCAGCCAACACCGAACAATGAACCTCAGAGATAACTTTATTCGTCCACCTATCAGGGACAAACAGTTTCTCCGCTGGGCAACGGTCAGGTCTATTAGCCTGAAATTTTTGCAGCACCCGCCGCAAATCAGGGGAGATGGCAGACAAAATTACCCCCTCTTTGAGAATACCCGCCGGCTCAGGCAAACCCGGAGAATCGGACACAAAACTCCTAGACAGGGCATCCGCCTTCACATTTTTAGAGCCCGGAAGGTACGAAACCACAAAGTCAAAACGGGAGAAAAACAGCGACCAACGAGCCTGTCTAGGATTCAACCGTTTGGCAGACTCGAGATAAGTCAAGTTCTTGTGATCAGTCAAGACCACGACGCGATGCTTAGCTCCTTCAAGCCAATGACGCCACTCCTCGAATGCCCACTTCATGGCCAGCAACTCTCGATTGCCAACATCATAATTTCGCTCAGCAGGCGAAAATTTCCTGGAAAAGAAGGCGCATGGTTTCATCACCGAGCAATCAGAACTTCTCTGCGACAAAACAGCCCCTGCTCCAATTTCAGAAGCATCAACCTCGACCTGGAACGGAAGCGAAACATCTGGTTGGCACAACACAGGGGCAGAAGAAAAACGACGCTTCAACTCCTGAAAAGCTTTCACAGCAGCAGAAGACCAATTGACCACATAAGCACCCTTTTTGGTTAAATCAGTCAACGGTTTAGCAATACTAGAAAAACTATTGATGAAGCGACGATAAAAATTAGCAAAGCCCAGGAACTTCTGCAGACTCTTCAGAGATGTTGGCTGAGTCCAATCATAAATGGCCTGAACTTTAACAGGGTCCATCTCGATAGTAGAAGGAGAAAAAATGAACCGCAAAAATGAAACCTTCTGAACACCAAAGAGACACTTTGACCCCTTCACAAACAAAGAATTAGCACGCAGGACCTGGAACACCATTCTGACCTGCTTCACATGAGACTCCCAATCATCCGAGAAGACCAAAATATCATCCAAGTATACAATCAGGAATTTATCCAGGTACTCTCAGAAGATGTCATGCATAAAGGACTGAAACACTGATGGAGCATTAGAAAGCCCGAATGGCATAACCAGGTACTCAAAATGGCCTTCGGGCGTATTAAATGCTGTTTTCCATTCATCGCCCCGTTTAATACGCACAAGATTATATGCACCGCGAAGATCTATCTTGGTGAACCAACTAGCCCCCTTAATCCGAGCAAACAAATCAGATAGCAGCGGCAAGGGGTACTGAAATTTGACCGTAATTTTATTTAGAAGGCGGTAATCAATACAAGGTCTCAGCGAACCATCCTTCTTGGCCACAAAAAAGAACCCCGCTCCCAATTGCGACGATGACGGGCGAATATGACCTTTCTCCAAAGACTCCTTCACGTAACTCCGCATAGCGGCGTGCTCAGGTACAGATAAATTAAACAGTCAACCCTTAGGAAACTTACTACCAGGAATCAAATCGATAGCACAATCACAATCCCTATGCGGAGGTAGGGCATTGGACTTGGGCTCATCGAATACATCCCTGTAATCAAACAAGAACTCTGGGATCTCAGAAGGGGTGGATGATGAGATAGACAGAAATGGAACATCACCATGTACCCCCTGACAACCCCAGTTGGACACAGACATTGATTTCCAATCTAATACTGGGTTATGGACTTGTAGCCATGGCAACCCCAACACGACCACATCATGCAGATTATGCAACACCAGAAAGCGAATATCCTCCTGGTGCGCAGGAGCCATGCACATGGTCAGCTGGGTCCAATACTGAGGCTTATTCTTAGCCAAAGGCGTAGCATCAATTCCTCTCAATGGAATAAGACACTGCAAGGGCTCCAAGACAAACCCACAGCGCCTAGCAAACTCCAAGTCCATCAAATTCAGGGCAGCGCCTGAATCCACAAATGCCATGACAGAATAGGAAGACAAAGAGCAGATCAAAGTAACGGACAAAAGAAATTTCGACTGTACCGTACCAATGGTGGCAGACCTAGCGAACCGCTTAGTGCACTCAGGACAATCAGAGATAGCATGAGTGGAATCACCACAGTAGAAACACAGCCCATTCTGACGTCTGTGTTCTTGCCTTTCAGCTCTGGTCAAAGTCCTATCGCACTGCATAGGCTCAGGTTTATGCTCACATAATACCGCCAAATGGTGCACAGATTTACGCTCACGCAAGCGTCGACCGATCTGAATGGCCAAAGACATAGATTCATTCAAACCAGCAGGCATAGGAAATCCCACCATGACATCTTTAAGGGCTTCAGAGAGACCCTTTCTGAAAATCGCTGCCAGCGCACATTCATTCCATTGAGTGAGCACGGACCACTTTCTAAACTTCTGACAATAAATCTCTATCTCATCCTGACCCTGAAACAGAGCCAGCAAATTTTTCTCTGCCTGATCCACTGAATTAGGTTCATCGTACAGCAATCCGAGCGCCAGAAAAAACGCATCAATATTACATAATGCAGGATCTCCTGGCGCAAAGGAAAATGCCCAGTCTTGAGGGTCGCCACATAATAAAGAAATAATGATCTTAACTTGTTGAACTGTGTCACCAGAGGAGCGAGGTTTCAAAGCCAGAAACAGTTTACAATTATTTTTGAAACTCAGAAATTTAGCTCTATCTCCAGCAAACAAATCAGGAATAGGAATTCTTGGTTCTAACATAGAATTCTGAGCCACAAAGTCTTGAATATTTTGTACTCTTGCAGTGAGATGATCCACACATGAAGACAGACCTTTAATGTCCATCACTACACCTGTGTCCTGAACCACCCAAATGTCTAGGGGGAAAAAAAGGCAAAACACAGTGCAAAGAAAAAAAAATGGTCTCAGAACTTCTTTTTTCCCTCTATTGAGAAGCATTAGTACTTTGGGCCTCCAGTACTGTCATGAACAGGTGATTCAGAATCACAATGGGTCTAGTGGTTAAGAGCACACAAGGTGACCTGACAGTTACCAATAACAAGGACGAGCTCTGAGACGTGGGAACTCTGCTGACCGCAATCCCTAATCCTATCATACCACACTAGCGGTAGCCGTGGAGCGCTCCTGTCCAGGCCTAGGCGCCTTGAGCACAGCCTGAGAAACTAGCTAGCCCTAAGAGAGAAAAATAAGCCTACCTTGCCTCAGAGAAATTCCCCAAAGAAAAAGGCAGCCCCCCACATATAATGACTGTGAGTTGAGATGAAAGTACAAACACAGAGATGAAATAGATTTTAGCAAAGTGAGGCCCGACTGACTGAACACACCGAAGATAGAAAAGATTGCTTTGCGGTCAACACAAAACCCTACAAACAACCACGCAGAGGGTGCAAAAAGACCCTCCGCACCGACTAACGGTACGGAGGTACCCCCTCTGCGTCCCAGAGCTTCCAGCAAGCAAGAAAAACCAATATCGCAAGCTGGACAGAAAATATAGCAACAAAAGTAACACCAGCAAAACTTAGCTTATGCAGGAAAGACAGGCCACAGGAACGATCCAGGAGAGAGCAAGATCCACACTAGAACATTGACTGGAGGCCAGGATCAAAGCACTAGGTGGAGTTAAATAGAGCAGCACCTAACGACTTAACCTCAACACCTGAGGAAGGAAACTCAGAAGCCGCAGTACCACTCTCATCCACCAAAGGAAGCTCATAGACAGAACCAGCCGAAGTACCACTCACGACCACAGGAGGGAGCTTGGCCACAGAATTCACAACAGTACCCCCCCTTGAGGAGGGGTCACCGAACCCTCACCAGAGCCCCCAGGCCGACCAGGATGAGCCACATGAAAGGCATGAACCAGATCGGCAGCATGGACATCAGAGGCAAAGACCCAGGAATTATCTTCCTGACCATAACCTTTCCACTTAACCAGATACTGGAGTTTCCGTCTCGAAACACGAGAATCCAAAATCTTCTCCACTATATACTCCAACTCCCCTTCAACCAAAACCGGAGCAGGAGGATCAATAGATGGAACCACAGGTGCCACGTATCTCCGCAACAATGACCTATGGAACACGTTATGGATGGAAAAAGAAGCTGGAAGAGTCAAACGAAAAGACACAGGATTAAGAACCTCAGAAATCCTATATGGACCAATGAAACGAGGCTTAAACTTAGGAGAGGAAACCTTCATAGAAATATAACGAGATGACAACCAAACCAAATCCCCAACACGAAGTCGGGGACCCACACAGCGCCTGCGGTTAGCGAAATGTTGAGCCTTCTCCTGGGACAAAGTCAAATTGTCCACTACATGAGTCCAAATCTGCTGCAACCTATCCACCACAGTATCCACACCAGGACAGTCCGAAGACTCAACCTGCCCTGAAGAGAAACGAGGGTGGAACCCAGAATTGCAGAAAAACGGCGAAACCAAAGTAGCCGAGCTGGCCCGATTATTAAGGGCGAACTCAGCCAAAGGCAAAAAGGACACCCAATCATCCTGATCAGCAGAAACAAAACATCTCAGATATGTTTCCAAGGTCTGATTGGTTCGTTCAGTCTGGCCATTTGTCTGAGGATGGAAAGCCGAGGAAAAAGACAAATCAATGCCCATCCTAGCACAAAAGGCTCGCCAAAACCTCGAAACAAACTGGGAACCTCTGTCAGAAACAATGTTCTCTGGAATGCCATGTAAACGAACCACAAGCTGGAAAAACAATGGCACCAAATCAGAGGAGGAAGGCAATTTAGACAAGGGCACCAAATGGACCATCTTAGAGAAGCGATCACAAACCACCCAAATGACCGACATTCTCTGAGAGACGGGGAGATCCGAAATAAAATCCATAGGGATATGTGTCCAAGGCCTCTTCGGGACCGGCAAGGGCAAAAGCAACCCACTGACACGAGAACAGCAGGGCTTAGCCCGAGCACAAATCCCACAGGACTGCACAAAAGAACGCACATCCCGCGACAGAGATGGCCACCAAAAGGATCTAGCCACCAAATCTCTGGTACCAAAGATTCCAGGATGACCAGCCAACACCGAACAATGAACCTCAGAGATAACTTTATTCGTCCACCTATCAGGGACAAACAGTTTCTCCGCTGGGCAACGGTCAGGTCTATTAGCCTGAAATTTTTGCAGCACCCGCCGCGAATCAGGGGAGATGGCAGACAAAATTACCCCCTCTTTGAGAATACCCGCCGGCTCAGGCAAACCCGGAGAATCGGACACAAAACTCCTAGACAGGGCATCCGCCTTCACATTTTTAGAGCCCGGAAGGTACGAAACCACAAAGTCAAAACGGGAGAAAAACAGCGACCAACGAGCCTGTCTAGGATTCAACCGTTTGGCAGACTCGAGATAAGTCAAGTTCTTGTGATCAGTCAAGACCACGACGCGATGCTTAGCTCCTTCAAGCCAATGACGCCACTCCTCGAATGTCCACTTCATGGCCAGCAACTCTCGATTGCCAACATCATAATTTCGCTCAGCAGGCGAAAATTTCCTGGAAAAGAAGGCGCATGGTTTCATCACCGAGCAATCAGAACTTCTCTGCGACAAAACAGCCCCTGCTCCAATTTCAGAAGCATCAACCTCGACCTGGAACGGAAGCGAAACATCTGGTTGGCACAACACAGTGGCAGAAGAAAAACGACGCTTCAACTCCTGAAAAGCTTCCACAGCAGCAGAAGACCAATTGACCACATCAGCACCCTTCTTGGTTAAATCAGTCAACGGTTTAGCAATACTAGAAAAACTATTGATGAAGCGACGATAAAAATTAGCAAAGCCCAGGAACTTCTGCAGACTCTTCAGAGATGTTGGCTGAGTCCAATCATAAATGGCCTGAACTTTAACAGGGTCCATCTCGATAGTAGAAGGAGAAAAAATGAACCCCAAAAATGAAACCTTCTGAACACCAAAGAGACACTTTGACCCCTTCACAAACAAAGAATTAGCACGCAGGACCTGGAACACCATTCTGACCTGCTTCACATGAGACTCCCAATCATCCGAGAAGACCAAAATATCATCCAAGTATACAATCAGGAATTTATCCAGGTACTCTCGGAAGATGTCATGCATAAAGGACTGAAACACTGATGGAGCATTAGAAAGCCCGAATGGCATAACCAGGTACTCAAAATGGCCTTCGGGCGTATTAAATGCTGTTTTCCATTCATCGCCCCGTTTAATACGCACAAAATTATATGCACCACGAAGATCTATCTTGGTGAACCAACTAGCCCCCTTAATCCGAGCAAACAAATCAGATAGCAGCGGCAAGGGGTACTGAAATTTGACCGTAATTTTATTTAGAAGGCGGTAATCAATACAAGGTCTCAGCGAACCATCCTTCTTGGCCACAAAAAAGAACCCCGCTCCCAATGGCGACGATGACGGGCGAATATGACCTTTCTCCAAAGACTCCTTCACGTAACTCCGCATAGCGGCGTGCTCAGGTACAGATAAATTAAACAGTCGACCCTTAGGAAACTTACTACCAGGAATCAAATCGATAGCACAATCACAATCCCTATGCGGAGGTAGGGCATTGGACTTGTGCTCATCGAATACATCCCTGTAATCAAACAAGAACTCTGGGATCTCAGAAGGGGTGGATGATGAGATAGACAGAAATGGAACATCACCATGTACCCCCTGACAACCCCAGTTGGACACAGACATTGATTTCCAATCTAATACTGGGTTATGGACTTGTAGCCATGGCAACCCCAACACGACCACATCATGCAGATTATGCAACACCAGAAAGCGAATATCCTCCTGGTGCGCAGGAGCCATGCACATGGTCAGCTGGGTCCAATACTGAGGCTTATTCTTAGCCAAAGGCGTAGCATCAATTCCTCTCAATGGAATAAGACACTGCAAGGGCTCCAAGACAAACCCACAGCGCCTAGCAAACTCCAAGTCCATCAAATTCAGGGCAGCGCCTGAATCCACAAATGCCATGACAGAATAGGAAGACAAAGAGCAGATCAAAGTAACGGACAAAAGAAATTTCGACTATACCGTACCAATGGTGGCAGACCTAACGAACCGCTTAGTGCGCTCAGGACAATCGGAGATAGCATGAGTGGAATCACCACAGTAAAAACACAGCCCATTCTGACGTCTGTGTTCTTGCCTTTCAGCTCTGGTCAAAGTCCTATCGCACTGCATAGGCTCAGGTTTATGCTCACATAATACCGCCAAATGGTGCACAGATTTACGCTCACGCAAGCGTCGACCGATCTGAATGGCCAAAGACATAGATTCATTCAAACCAGCAGGCATAGGAAATCCCACCATGACATCTTTAAGGGCTTCAGAAAGACCCTTTCTGAAAATCGCTGCCAGCACACATTCATTCCATTGAGTGAGCACGGACCACTTTCTAAACTTCTGACAATAAATCTCTATCTCATCCTGACCCTGACACAGAGCCAGCAAATTTTTCTCTGCCTGATCCACTGAATTAGGTTCATCGTACAGCAATCCGAGCGCCAGAAAAAACGCATCAATATTACATAATGCAGGATCTCCTGGCGCAAAGGAAAATGCCCAGTCTTGAGGGTCGCCACGTAGTAAAGAAATAATGATCTTAACTTGTTGAACTGGGTCACCAGAGGAGCGAGGTTTCAAAGCCAGAAACAGTTTACAATTATTTTTGAAACTCAGAAATTTAGCTCTATCTCCAGCAAACAGATCAGGAATAGGAATTCTTGGTTCTAACATAGAATTCTGAGCCACAAAGTCTTGAATATTTTGTACTCTTGCAGTGAGATGATCCACACATGAAGACAGACCTTTAATGTCCATCACTACACCTGTGTCCTGAACCACCCAAATGTCTAGGGGAAAAAAAAGGCAAAACACAGTGCAAAGAAAAAAAAATGGTCTCAGAACTTCTTTTTTCCCTCTATTGAGAAGCATTAGTACTTTGGGCCTCCAGTACTGTCATGAACAGGTGATTCAGAATCACAATGGGTCTAGTGGTTAAGAGCACACAAGGTGACCTGACAGTTACCAATAACAAGGACGAGCTCTGAGACGTGGGAACTCTGCTGACCGCAATCCCTAATCCTATCATACCACACTAGCGGTAGCCGTGGAGCGCTCCTGTCCAGGCCTAGGCGCCTCGAGCACAGCCTGAGAAACTAGCTAGCCCTAAGAGAGAAAAATAAGCCTACCTTGCCTCAGAGAAATTCCCCAAAGAAAAAGGCAGCCCCCCACATATAATGACTGTGAGTTGAGATGAAAGTACAAACACAGAGATGAAATAGATTTTAGCAAAGTGAGGCCCGACTGACTGAACAGACCGAAGATAGGAAAGATTGCTTTGCGGTCAACACAAAACCCTACAAACAACCACGCAGAGGGTGCAAAAAGACCCTCCGCACCGACTAACGGTACGGAGGTACCCCCTCTGCGTCCCAGAGCTTCCAGCAAGCAAGAAAAACCAATATCGCAAGCTGGACAGAAAATATAGCAACAAAAGTAACACCAGCAAAACTTAGCTTATGCAGGAAAGACAGGCCACAGGAACGATCCAGGAGAGAGCAAGATCCACACTAGAACATTGACTGGAGGCCAGGATCAAAGCACTAGGTGGAGTTAAATAGAGCAGCACCTAACGACTTAACCTCAACACCTGAGGAAGGAAACTCAGAAGCCGCAGTACCACTCTCATCCACCAAAGGAAGCTCATAGACAGAACCAGCCGAAGTACCACTCACGACCACAGGAGGGAGCTTGGCCACAGAATTCACAACAGTACCCCCCCTTGAGGAGGGGTCACCGAACCCTCACCAGAGCCCCCAGGCCGACCAGGATGAGCCACATGAAAGGCATGAACCAGATCGGCAGCATGGACATCAGAGGCAAAGACCCAGGAATTATCTTCCTGACCATAACCTTTCCACTTAACCAGATACTGGAGTTTCCGTCTCGAAACACGAGAATCCAAAATCTTCTCCACTATATACTCCAACTCCCCTTCAACCAAAACCGGAGCAGGAGGATCAATAGATGGAACCACAGGTGCCACGTATCTCCGCAACAATGACCTATGGAACACGTTATGGATGAAAAAAGAAGCTGGAAGAGTCAAACGAAAAGACACAGGATTAAGAACCTCAGAAATCCTATATGGACCAATGAAACGAGGCTTAAACTTAGGAGAGGAAACCTTCATAGGAATATAACGAGATGACAACCAAACCAAATCCCCAACACGAAGTTGGGGACCCACACAGCGCCTGCGGTTAGCGAAACGTTGAGCCTTCTCCTGGGACAAAGTTAAATTGTCCACTACATGAGTCCAAATCTGCTGCAACCTATCCACCACAGTATCCACACCAGGACAGTCCGAAGACTCAACCTGCCCTGAAGAGAAACGAGGGTGGAACCCAGAATTGCAGAAAAACGGCGAAACCAAAGTAGCCGAGCTGGCCCGATTATTAAGGGCGAACTCAGCCAAAGGCAAAAAGGACACCCAATCATCCTGATCAGCAGAAACAAAACATCTCAGATATGTTTCCAAGGTCTGATTGGTTCGTTCAGTCTGGCCATTTGTCTGAGGATGGAAAGCCAAGGAAAAAGACAAATCAATGCCCATCCTAGCACAAAAGGCTCGCCAAAACCTCGAAACAAACTGGGAACCTCTGTCAGAAACGATGTTCTCTGGAATGCCATGTAAACGAACCACAAGCTGGAAAAACAATGGCACCAAATCAGAGGAGGAAGGCAATTTAGACAAGGGCACCAAATGGACCATCTTAGAGAAGCGATCACAAACCACCCAAATGACCGACATTCTCTGAGAGACGGGAGATCCGAAATAAAATCCATAGAGATATGTGTCCAAGGCCTCTTCGGGACCGGCAAGGGCAAAAGCAACCCACTGACACGAGAACAGCAGGGCTTAGCCCGAGCACAAATCCCACAGGACTGCACAAAAGAACGCACATCCCGCGACAGAGATGGCCACCAAAAGGATCTAGCCACCAAATCTCTGGTACCAAAGATTCCAGGATGACCAGCCAACACCGAACAATGAACCTCAGAGATAACTTTATTCGTCCACCTATCAGGGACAAACAGTTTCTCCGCTGGGCAACGGTCAGGTCTATTAGCCTGAAATTTTTGCAGCACCCGCCGCAAATCAGGGGAGATGGCAGACAAAATTACCCCCTCTTTGAGAATACCCGCCGGCTCAGGCAAACCCGGAGAATCGGACACAAAACTCCTAGACAGGGCATCCGCCTTCACATTTTTAGAGCCCGGAAGGTACGAAACCACAAAGTCAAAACAGGAGAAAAACAGCGACCAACGAGCCTGTCTAGGATTCAACCGTTTGGCAGACTCGAGATAAGTCAAGTTCTTGTGATCAGTCAAGACCACGACGCGATGCTTAGCTCCTTCAAGCCAATGACGCCACTCCTCGAATGCCCACTTCATGGCCAGCAACTCTCGATTGCCAACATCATAATTTCGCTCAGCAGGCGAAAATTTCCTGGAAAAGAAGGCGCATGGTTTCATCACCGAGCAATCAGAACTTCTCTGCGACAAAACAGCCCCTGCTCCAATTTCAGAAGCATCAACCTCGACCTGGAACGGAAGCGAAACATCTGGTTGGCACAACACAGGGGCAGAAGAAAAACGACGCTTCAACTCCTGAAAAGCTTCCACAGCAGCAGAAGACCAATTGACCACATCAGCACCCTTCTTGGTTAAATCAGTCAACGGTTTAGCAATACTAGAAAAACTATTGATGAAGCGACGATAAAAATTAGCAAAGCCCAGGAACTTCTGCAGACTCTTCAGAGATGTTGGCTGAGTCCAATCATAAATGGCCTGAACTTTAACAGGGTCCATCTCGATAGTAGAAGGAGAAAAAATGAACCCCAAAAATGAAACCTTCTGAACACCAAAGAGACACTTTGACCCCTTCACAAACAAAGAATTAGCACGCAGGACCTGGAACACCATTCTGACCTGCTTCACATGAGACTCCCAATCATCCGAGAAGACCAAAATATCATCCAAGTATACAATCAGGAATTTATCCAGGTACTCTCGGAAGATGTCATGCATAAAGGACTGAAACACTGATGGAGCATTAGAAAGCCCGAATGGCATAACCAGGTACTCAAAATGGCCTTCGGGCGTATTAAATGCTGTTTTCCATTCATCGCCCCATTTAATACGCACAAGATTATATGCACCGCGAAGATCTATCTTGGTGAACCAACTAGCCCCCTTAATCCGAGCAAACAAATCAGATAGCAGCGGCAAGGGGTACTGAAATTTGACCGTAATTTTATTTAGAAGGCGGTAATCAATACAAGGTCTCAGCGAACCATCCTTCTTGGCCACAAAAAAGAACCCCGCTCCCAATGGCGACGATGACGGGCGAATATGACCTTTCTCCAAAGACTCCTTCACGTAACTCCGCATAGCGGCGTGCTCAGGTACAGATAAATTAAACAGTCAACCCTTAGGAAACTTACTACCAGGAATCAAATCGATAGCACAATCACAATCCCTATGCGGAGGTAGGGCATTGGACTTGGGCTCATCGAATACATCCCTGTAATCAAACAAGAACTCTGGGATCTCAGAAGGGGTGGATGATGAGATAGACAGAAATGGAACATCACCATGTACCCCCTGACAACCCCAGTTGGACACAGACATTGATTTCCAATCTAATACTGGGTTATGGACTTGTAGCCATGGCAACCCCAACACAACCACATCATGCAGATTATGCAACACCAGAAAGCGAATATCCTCCTGGTGCGCAGGAGCCATGCACATGGTCAGCTGGGTCCAATACTGAGGCTTATTCTTAGCCAAAGGCGTAGCATCAATTCCTCTCAATGGAATAAGACACTGCAAGGGCTCCAAGACAAACCCACAGCGCCTAGCAAACTCCAAGTCCATCAAATTCAGGGCAGCGCCTGAATCCACAAATGCCATGACTGTTGTGAATTCTGTGGCTGAATTCACTCCTGTGGTCACAAGTGGTACTGCAGCTTCTGAGCTTCCTCCCTCAGGTGTTCTGGTGAGCTCGTTGGCTGCTTTGTTATTTAACTCCACCTGATTCTGTCTTCCTTGCTCCTTGTCAATGTTCCAGTGTTGGACCTGAGCTTCTGGATCTTTCCTGTGGCCTGCTGCTCTGCTTAGATAAGTGTTTCTTTGCTTTTGTTGCTACTTTTTCTGTCCAGCTTGTCTATTCGTTTTTGCTGGAAGCTCTGAGACGCAAAGGGTGCACCGCCGTGCCGTTAGTTCGGCACGGTGGGTCTTTTTGCCCCCTTTGCGTGGTTTTTTGCTTTAGGGTTTTTTGTAGACTGCAAAGTTCTCTTTGCTATCCTCGCTCTATCTAGAATATCGGGCCTCACTTTGCTGAATCTATTTCATCCCTACGTTTGTCTTTTCATCTTGCTAACAGTCATTATATGTGGGGGGCTGCCTTTTCCTTTGGGGTATTTCTCTGAGGCAAGTCAGGCTTGTTTTTCTATCTTCAGGCTAGTCAGCTCCTCAGGCTGTGCCGAGTTGCATAGGTAGTGACAGGCGCAATCCACAGCTGCCTTTAGTTGTGTTTAGGATAGGTTCAGGTATTGCGGTCTACAGAGGTTCCACGTCTCAGAGCTCGTACTATTGTTTTTGGGTTATTATCAAATCACTGTATGTGCTCTGATTGCTGGCACACTGTGTCACTGGATTGCCTACATAACACATGACAGAATAGGAAGACAAAGAGCAGATCAAAGTAACGGACAAAAGAAATTTCGACTGTACCGTACCAATGGTGGCAGACCTAGCGAACCGCTTAGTGCGCTCAGGACAATCGGAGATAGCATGAGTGGAATTACCACAGTAGAAACACAGCCCATTCTGACGTCTGTGTTCTTGCCTTTCAGCTCTGGTCAAAGTCCTATCGCACTGCATAGGCTCAGGTTTATGCTCACATAATACCGCCAAATGGTGCACAGATTTACGCTCACGCAAGCGTCGACCGATCTGAATGGCCAAAGACATAGATTCATTCAAACCAGCAGGCATAGGAAATCCCACCATGACATCTTTAAGGGCTTCAGAGAGACCCTTTCTGAAAATCGCTGCCAGCGCACATTCATTCCATTGAGTGAGCACGGACCACTTTCTAAACTTCTGACAATAAATCTCTATCTCATCCTGACCCTGACACAGAGCCAGCAAATTTTTCTCTGCCTGATCCACTGAATTAGGTTCATCGTACAGCAATCCGAGCGCCAGAAAAAACGCATCAATATTACATAATGCAGGATCTCCTGGCGCAAAGGAAAATGCCCAGTCTTGAGGGTCGCCACGTAATAAAGAAATAATGATCTTAACTTGTTGAACTGGGTCACCAGAGGAGCGAGGTTTCAAAGCCAGAAACAGTTTACAATTATTTTTGAAACTCAGAAATTTAGCTCTATCTCCAGCAAACAAATCAGGAATAGGAATTCTTGGTTCTAACATAGAATTCTGAGCCACAAAGTCTTGAATATTTTGTACTCTTGCAGTGAGATGATCCACACATGAAGACAGACCTTTAATGTCCATCACTACACCTGTGTCCTGAACCACCCAAATGTCTAGGGGAAAAAAAAGGCAAAACACAGTGCAAAGAAAAAAAAATGGTCTCAGAACTTCTTTTTTCCCTCTATTGAGAAGCATTAGTACTTTGGGCCTCCAGTACTGTCATGAACAGGTGATTCAGAATCACAATGGGTCTAGTGGTTAAGAGCACACAAGGTGACTTGACAGTTACCAATAACAAGGACGAGCTCTGAGACGTGGGAACTCTGCTGACCGCAATCCCTAATCCTATCATACCACACTAGCGGTAGCCGTGGAGCGCTCCTGTCCAGGCCTAGGCGCCTCGAGCACAGCCTGAGAAACTAGCTAGCCCTAAGAGAGAAAAATAAGCCTACCTTGCCTCAGAGAAATTCCCCAAAGAAAAAGGCAGCCCCCCACATATAATGACTGTGAGTTGAGATGAAAGTACAAACACAGAGATGAAATAGATTTTAGCAAAGTGAGGCCCGACTGACTGAACAGACCGAAGATAGGAAAGATTGCTTTGCGGTCAACACACAACCCTACAAACAACCACGCAGAGGGTGCAAAAAGACCCTCCGCACCGACTAACGGTACGGAGGTACCCCCTCTGCGTCCCAGAGCTTCCAGCAAGCAAGAAAAACCAATATCGCAAGCTGGACAGAAAATATAGCAACAAAAGTAACACCAGCAAAACTTAGCTTATGCAGGAAAGACAGGCCACAGGAACGATCCAGGAGAGAGCAAGATCCACACTAGAACATTGACTGGAGGCCAGGATCAAAGCACTAGGTGGAGTTAAATAGAGCAGCACCTAACGACTTAACCTCAACACCTGAGGAAGGAAACTCAGAAGCCGCAGTACCACTCTCATCCACCAAAGGAAGCTCATAGACAGAACCAGCCGAAGTACCACTCACGACCACAGGAGGGAGCTTGGCCACAGAATTCACAACAGTACCCCCCCTTGAGGAGGGGTCACCGAACCCTCACCAGAGCCCCCAGGCCGACCAGGATGAGCCACATGAAAGGCATGAACCAGATCAGCAGCATGGACATCAGAGGCAAAGACCCAGGAATTATCTTCCTGACCATAACCTTTCCACTTAACCAGATACTGGAGTTTCCGTCTCGAAACACGAGAATCCAAAATCTTCTCCACTATATGCTCCAACTCCCCTTCAACCAAAACCGGAGCAGGAGGATCAATAGATGGAACCACAGGTGCCACGTATCTCCGCAACAATGACCTATGGAACACGTTATGGATGGAAAAAGAAGCTGGAAGAGTCAAACGAAAAGACACAGGATTAAGAACCTCAGAAATCCTATATGGACCAATGAAACGAGGCTTAAACTTAGGAGAGGAAACCTTCATAGGAATATAACGAGATGACAACCAAACCAAATCCCCAACACGAAGTCGGGGACCCACACAGCGCCTGCGGTTAGCGAAACGTTGAGTCTTCTCCTGGGACAAAGTCAAATTGTCCACTACATGAGTCCAAATCTGCTGCAACCTATCCACCACAGTATCCACACCAGGACAGTCCGAAGACTCAACCTGCCCTGAAGAGAAACGAGGGTGGAACCCAGAATTGCAGAAAAACGGCGAAACCAAAGTAGCCGAGCTGGCCCGATTATTAAGGGCGAACTCAGCCAAAGGCAAAAAGGACACCCAATCATCCTGATCAGCAGAAACAAAACATCTCAGATATGTTTCCAAGGTCTGATTGGTTCGTTCAGTCTGGCCATTTGTCTGAGGATGGAAAGCCAAGGAAAAAGACAAATCAATGCCCATCCTAGCACAAAAGGCTCGCCAAAACCTCGAAACAAACTGGGAACCTCTGTCAGAAACGATGTTCTCTGGAATGCCATGTAAACGAACCACAAGCTGGAAAAACAATGGCACCAAATCAGAGGAGGAAGGCAATTTAGACAAGGGCACCAAATGGACCATCTTAGAGAAGCGATCACAAACCACCCAAATGACCGACATTCTCTGAGAGACGGGGAGATCCAAAATAAAATCCATAGAGATATGTGTCCAAGGCCTCTTCGGGACCGGCAAGGGCAAAAGCAACCCACTGACACGAGAACAGCAGGGCTTAGCCCGAGCACAAATCCCACAGGACTGCACAAAAGAACGCACATCCCGCGACAGAGATGGCCACCAAAAGGATCTAGCCACCAAATCTCTGGTACCAAAGATTCCAGGATGACCAGCCAACACCGAACAATGAACCTCAGAGATAACTTTATTCGTCCACCTATCAGGGACAAACAGTTTCTCCGCTGGGCAACGGTCAGGTCTATTAGCCTGAAATTTTTGCAGCACCCGCCGCAAATCAGGGGAGATGGCAGACAAAATTACCCCCTCTTTGAGAATACCCGCCGGCTCAGGCAAACCCGGAGAATCGGACACAAAACTCCTAGACAGGGCATCCGCCTTCACATTTTTAGAGCCCGGAAGGTACGAAACCACAAAGTCAAAACGGGAGAAAAACAGCGACCAACGAGCCTGTCTAGGATTCAATCGTTTGGCAGACTCGAGATAAATCAAGTTCTTGTGATCAGTCAAGACCACGACGCGATGCTTAGCTCCTTCAAGCCAATGACGCCACTCCTCGAATGCCCACTTCATGGCCAGCAACTCTCGATTGCCAACATCATAATTTCGCTCAGCAGGCGAAAATTTCCTGGAAAAGAAGGCGCATGGTTTCATCACCGAGCAATCAGAACTTCTCTGCGACAAAACAGCCCCTGCTCCAATTTCAGAAGCATCAACCTCGACCTGGAACGGAAGCGAAACATCTGGTTGGCACAACACAGGGGCAGAAGAAAAACGACGCTTCAACTCCTGAAAAGCTTCCACAGCAGCAGAAGACCAATTGACCACATCAGCACCCTTCTTGGTTAAATCAGTCAACGGTTTAGCAATACTAGAAAAACTATTGATGAAGCGACGATAAAAATTAGCAAAGCCCAGGAACCTCTGCAGACTCTTCAGAGATGTTGGCTGAGTCCAATCATAAATGGCCTGAACTTTAACAGGGTCCATCTCGATAGTAGAAGGAGAAAAAATGAACCCCAAAAATGAAACCTTCTGAACACCAAAGAGACACTTTGACCCCTTCACAAACAAAAAATTAGCACGCAGGACCTGGAACACCATTCTGACCTGCTTCACATGAGACTCCCAATCATCCGAGAAGACCAAAATATCATCCAAGTATACAATCAGGAATTTATCCAGGTACTCTCGGAAGATGTCATGCATAAAGGACTGAAACACTGATGGAGCATTAGAAAGCCCGAATGGCATAACCAGGTACTCAAAATGGCCTTCGGGCGTATTAAATGCTGTTTTCCATTCATCGCCCCGTTTAATACGCACAAGATTATATGCACCGCGAAGATCTATCTTGGTGAACCAACTAGCCCCCTTAATCCGAGCAAACAAATCAGATAGCAGCGGCAAGGGGTACTGAAATTTGACCGTAATTTTATTTAGAAGGCGGTAATCAATACAAGGTCTCAGCGAACCATCCTTCTTGGCCACAAAAAAGAACCCTGCTCCCAATGGCGACGATGACGGGCGAATATGACCTTTCTTCAAAGACTCCTTCACGTAACTCCGCATAGCGGCGTGCTCAGGTACAGATAAATTAAACAGTCAACCCTTAGGAAAATTACTACCAGGAATCAAATCGATAGCACAATCACAATCCCTATGCGGAGGTAGGGCATTGGACTTGGGCTCATCGAATACATCCCTGTAATCAAACAAGAACTCTGGGATCTCAGAAGGGGTGGATGATGAGATAGACAGAAATGGAACATCACCATGTACCCCCTGACAACCCCAGTTGGACACAGACATTGATTTCCAATCTAATACTGGGTTATGGACTTGTAGCCATGGCAACCCCAACACGACCACATCATGCAGATTATGCAACACCAGAAAGCGAATATCCTCCTGGTGCGCAGGAGCCATGCACATGGTCAGCTGGGTCCAATACTGAGGCTTATTCTTAGCCAAAGGCGTAGCATCAATTCCTCTCAATGGAATAAGACACTGCAAGGGCTCCAAGACAAACCCACAGCGCCTAGCAAACTCCAAGTCCATCAAATTCAGGGCAGCGCCTGAATCCACAAATGCCATGACAGAATAGGAAGACAAAGAGCAGATCAAAGTAACGGACAAAAGAAATTTCGATTGTACTGTACCAATGGTGGCAAACCTAGCGAACCGCTTAGTGCGCTCAGGACAATCGGAGATAGCATGAGTGGAATCACCACAGTAGAAACACAGCCCATTCTGACGTCTGTGTTCTTGCCTTTCAGCTCTGGTCAAAGTCCTATCGCACTGCATAGGCTCAGGTCTATGCTCACATAATACCGCCAAATGGTGCACAGATTTACGCAAGCGTCGACCGATCTGAATGGCCAAAGACATAGATTCATTCAAACCAGCAGGCATAGGAAATCCCACCATGACATCTTTAAGGGCTTCAGAGAGACCCTTTCTGAAAATCGCTGCCAGCGCACATTCATTCCATTGAGTGAGCACGGACCACTTTCTAAACTTCTGACAATAAATCTCTATCTCATCCTGACCCTGACACAGAGCCAGCAAATTTTTCTCTGCCTGATCCACTGAATTAGGTTCATCGTACAGCAATCCGAGCGCCAGAAAAAACGCATCAATATTACATAATGCAGGATCTCCTGGCGCAAAGGAAAATGCCCAGTCTTGAGGGTCGCCACGTAATAAAGAAATAATGATCTTAACTTGTTGAACTGGGTCACCAGAGGAGCGAGGTTTCAAAGCCAGAAACAGTTTACAATTATTTTTGAAACTCAGAAATTTAGCTCTATCTCCAGCAAACAAATCAGGAATAGGAATTCTTGGTTCTAACATAGAATTCTGAGCCACAAAGTCTTGAATATTTTGTACTCTTGCAGTGAGATGATCCACACATGAAGACAGACCTTTAATGTCCATCACTACACCTGTGTCCTGAACCACCCAAATGTCTAGGGGAAAAAAAAGGCAAAACACAGTGCAAAGAAAAAAAAATGGTCTCAGAACTTCTTTTTTCCCTCTATTGAGAAGCATTAGTACTTTGGGCCTCCAGTACTGTCATAAACAGGTGATTCAGAATCACAATGGGTCTAGTGGTTAAGAGCACACAAGGTGACCTGACAGTTACCAATAACAAGGACGAGCTCTGAGACGTGGGAACTCTGCTGACCGCAATCCCTAATCCTATCATAACACACTAGAGGTAGCCGTGGAGCGCTCCTGTCCAGGCCTAGGCGCCTCGAGCACAGCCTGAGAAACTAGCTAGCCCTAAGAGAGAAAAATAAGCCTACCTTGCCTCAGAGAAATTCCCCAAAGAAAAAGGCAGCCCCCCACATATAATGACTGTGAGTTGAGATGAAAGTACAAACACAGAGATGAAATAGATTTTAGCAAAGTGAGGCCCGACTGACTGAACAGACCGAAGATAGAAAAGATTGCTTTGCGGTCAACACAAAACCCTACAAACAACCACGCAGAGGGTGCAAAAAGACCCTCCGCACCGACTAACGGTACGGAGGTACCCCCTCTGCGTCCCAGAGCTTCCAGCAAGCAAGAAAAACCAATATCGCAAGCTGGACAGAAAATATAGCAACAAAAGTAACACCAGCAAAACTTAGCTTATGCAGGAAAGACAGGCCACAGGAACGATCCAGGAGAGAGCAAGATCCACACTAGAACATTGACTGGAGGCCAGGATCAAAGCACTAGGTGGAGTTAAATAGAGCAGCACCTAACGACTTAACCTCAACACCTGAGGAAGGAAACTCAGAAGCCGCAGTACCACTCTCATCCACCAAAGGAAGCTCATAGACAGAACCAGCCGAAGTACCACTCACGACCACAGGAGGGAGCTTGGCCACAGAATTCACAACACAGGCCCGAGCGAGCCGTCCCCTCCCCCCCGCAGACGGCGTACGTGCAGGCCGTCGTGACAGGGGTTTGGGAGGGAGAGATAGGAGGGGAAGGGGTTAATTATGGGAGGGGGGTGTTATGCATGAGGCAGGGGTTTATAAGGAAAGGGTGGGGTGGGGCTTACCAGTTCCCGCTCTGAAGCATCAGGAAGATCCTGCCCGCCCTGTTTTTTCGTGTTTTTTTGTATTGTTGCATTTTCGGGTGGTTGTTTTGGGTCATGGTGGCTCGAGGCGGTGGGAGGGATCCTTGGAGTTGGTGATAAATTGGCCTGGGGGATCCGTCGGGGTACGGATCCTTCAGTTGGTGTAAACTTGGTTTTCGGGTCTGGTGGTTCGGGGGGGGATCTTGGCAACGGTGGGCCGGATCCCCAGGTTTAAGTGGACATGGTTAACCCTTCGAGGTATTTTGGTGCTCCCGAGCCTGGGTGGTTACGGCTGGGAGTAAATCTATGGTATGTTTCTGTCCACTCTTTGTTATGGTTGACCACCAGTTTGGAGCTTCAAGGACTCATCCCTACATTATTTATTCTTGTTGTATGTTTATAATAAAGGCCACTGTGGCCAATTATAATCCAAGTTCAGAGTCTGTCGTTATTTGGTGGAGGGGGGTTTTGGCGACAAAATACCTGAAGTTTAAGGTATAAAAGGGGGTGTCATCCCTTCGAGGGATCGACCAATAGCAATGTCATGTGACCTCATGATTCTCATTTGGTCTGACATGCACTGTGAGCTGTGAGGTCTTATATAGACGGGTGTGTGCCTTTCCAACTCAAGTCCTATCAGTTTAACTAAACACAACTGGACTCCAATGAAGGAGTAGAACCATCTCAAGGAGGATCACAAGGAAATGGACAATTAAATAAAGAGAGAAAAATTTTAAGGGGTCTGAATACTTTCCGTACCCACTGTATGCATGTGTTGTGACTGTCGCACAGCTGCGACACATGCAGCTGCGGTGCCGGACACCTGATTATCTCAGGAGCGATCCAGGTATCCTGGTTCCTGCTGCAGCTATTCGGTAAGCTCTATTAGTGAGCCGAATAAGGAGGGATCCGATGATATTCGCTCATGTCTAGTCAAGAGATATTTTTTAAGAATGGTGACATAACAGAATGTTTGAAGGGGAAGAGAAAGATATCATATGAAAGTGAGAGGTAAATATTTTAATTAGGTGCATAATGATGTCCAGATCCAGATACGTAGACTAGAGATGATGTTAGCGCATAGCGTTACTGGTGCATGTAGTAGGACGAAAATAAGGTAATGTTTTTCTATATACCGTAATTGGCTAAATGGCAAAAAGTATACTAGATTAACTGAGAGACGGAGGTGGATCAATGCTATTAGGGGTTTGGGAGAGAAATTCCTGCCATATAATGTAATTTTTTTTTCTTTCAAATGGCCAGATCGTCATTTTTGGTTGCCTGCTTAAATGAAGGGAATATTCCAGTGATCAGGAAAAGTTTGAAGAATGTTATGAGCTCACCTGGTGAGTGGGATTCTCTAAGCCACATGTCTGGAAGAGTATATCGGACAGAAGGTGAAAGTGCAGCGGAGTGGGTCTTGACATATAAGAAGTGGATCAGTGAAGACCAAAAAAGTAGATTATGCAGAATGGCAGGTAAACAAGTGGAGCAAGTAGCACAGATGAAGCATAATCAGATATACACAGGTCAGTAGCAGTAAAGAAACTTTGAAACACATAATTCAGTCACTAGCATCCAGCAGGGCAATACTTATACACAGGAGTAGCCAAGAAGTGAAGCAGGGAAATGGTTAATAGTGGCAATGTAACAGAGAAGTAAATGCAGTTGAGTATTATACACTAGAGCAATGGTTATTACCAGTAATGCAGTGAAGTAAATGAAAGAATGATACATACAATAGTATTTGAAATTTTAAGAAATATTCAAACATTTTTAGATTTCTGCATATATTTGACCTAAAATTACATAAGATTTTCACACAATCGTCAAAAGTAGACACAGATAACCAAATCAAATATGGATAATGATCCAATATCACATGTCTCTGGGTGGCAAAAGTATTTGAAGCTTTGCTTTCAGCATCTGGTATGAACCCCTGAGAGTTCACATACTTTTGCCACTTACAGATACGTAATATTGAATTATTTTCCTCATTTAAAATAAGACAAAGTCTAATATTTTAGACCCAGGGCCGGACTGGCCATCGGGCACTTCTGGCAAATGCCAGAAGGGCCAGTGCCAGTAGTGGGCCGCTGCACTCTTCCCCCCTCCTCCGCCAGTGCCGCTGCTGCATTCAACTATACCGGCGTCTATGACGCCGATACAGTTCAATGCAATGATGGAGGAGAGAGTGTCTGTCTCTGCTGACGCTCCCTCTCCCATCATTCCCCGCTCTGCCTCTGAAACTGCGGGTGCGCGATGATGTCACCTCCTCCTCCATGCTTCACAGTGAGAGCCAGGCATGTAGAGTCCATCCATTCGCCTTTTCTGCGTCGCACAAAGACACGGTGGTTGGAACCAAAGATCTCAAATTTGGACTCATCAGATCAAAGCACAGATTTCCACTGGTCTAATGTCCTTTCCTTGTGTTCTTTAGCCCAAACAAGTCTCTTCTGCTTGTTGCCTGTCCTTAGCAGTGGTTTCCTATCAGCTATTTTACCATGAAGGTCTGCTGCACAAAGTCTCCTCTTAACAGTTGTTGTAGAGATGTGTCTGCTGCTAGAACTCTGTGTGGCATTGACCTGGTCTCTAATCTGAGCTGCTGTTAACCTGCGATTTTTGAGGCTGGTGACTCGGATAAACTTATCCTCAGACGCAGAGGTGACTCTTGGTCTTCCTTTCCTGGGGTGGTCCTCATGTGAGCCAGTTTCTTTGTAGCGCTTGATGGTTTTTGCAACTGCACTTGGGGACACTTTCAAAATTTTTCCCAATTTTTCGGACTGACTGACCTTCATTTCTTAAGGTAATGATGGCCACTTGTTTTTCTTTACTTAGCTGCTTTTTTCTTGCCATAATACAAATTCTAACAGTCTATTCAGTAGGACTATCAGCTGAGTATCCACCAGACTTCTGCTCAACACAACTGATGGTCCCAACGCCATTTATAAGGCAAGAAATCCCACTTATTAAACCTGACAGGGCACACCTGTGAAGTGAAAACCATTTCCGGTGACTACCTGTTGAAGCTCATCACAAGAGAATGCCAAGAGTGTGCAAAGCAGTCATCAAACCAAAAGGTGGCTACTTTGAAAAACCTATAATATAGGACATAATTTCAGTTGTTTCACACTTTTTTGTTAAGTATATAATTCCACATGTGTTAATTCATAGTTTTGATGCCTTCAGTGTGAATGTACAATTTTCATAGTCATGAAAATGCAGAAAAATCTTTAAATGAGAAGGTGTGTCCAAACTTTTGGTCTGTACTAGATATACTACTGTGTGGGCTGTACTGTATATACTACTGTGTGGGCTGTGCTGTATATACTACTGTGTGGGCTGTGCTGTATATACTACTCTGTGGGCTGTGCTGTATATACTACTGTGTCGGCTGTGCTGTATATACTTCTGTGTGGGCTGTGCTGTATATACTACTGTGTGGGTTGTGCTGTATATGCTACAATGTGGGCTGTGCTGTATATACTACTGTGTGGGCTGTGCTGTATATACTACTGTGTGGGCTGTGCTGTATATACTACTGTGCGGGCTGTGCTGTATATACTACTGTGTGGGCTGTGCAGTATATACTACTGTGAGGGTTGTGCTGTATATACTACTGTGTGGGCTGTGCTGTATATACTACTGTGTGGGCTGTGCTGTATATACTACTGTGTGGGCTGTGCTGTATATACTACTGTGTGGGCTGTGCTGTATATACTACTGTGTGGGCTGTGCAGTATATACTACTGTGTGGGTTGTGCTGTATATACTACTGTGTGGGCTGTGCTGTATATACTACTGTGTGGGCTGTGCTATATACTACTGTGTGGGCTGTGCTGTATATACTACTGTGTGGGCTGTGCTATATACTACTACGCGGGCTGTGCTGTATATTACTATGCGGGCTGTGCTATATACTACTACGCAGTCTGTGCTGTATACGGATCAGAAGATTGTAGTTTCGACTCCTACATGGCTCGAGGATATTGCTGTGATCGTGTAGTGGTTAGTACTCTGCGTCGTGGCCGCAGCAACCCCGGTTCGAATCCGGGTCATGGCATCTTATGGATTTTAGAATCCATCAACGGGATCAATAAAGTGTATCGTATCGTATCGTATACTACTACACGGGTTGTGCTATATTATGCAGGCTGTGCTATATTATGCAGGCTGTGCTATATACTATGTGGGTTGTGCTATATACTATGTGGGCTTTGATATATACTATGGGGGTATGTTATATTCTAAGGGGGAGACCGTGTTATATACTATGTGGCTGTGTTATATACTATTACGGAGTATATTATATGGGGGAGGCTGTGTTATATACTATAGGGGGTATATTCTATTCTATGGGGAGGCTGTTTTATATACTATGGGGTGCTGCATTGTATTCTATAGGGGGCTACAGTATATATTATGGGGAGGTGGGCTGTATTATATTCTATGGGGGCTGTATTAGATTTTATGAGGGATGATTAAATCATACTCTTTGATGGGGCTGCATTATATTCTATAGGGAGTTGGGCTGTTGTCTATTCTATTCGGGGCTACATTATATTCTATGGGGGGCTGTATTATGTTTATATTTTATGAGGGGTGATTGCATCAAACTCTATGAGGGGGCTGCATTAAACTATGAGGGGGACTGCATTATGTTCTATGGGGGGTTACATTATACTCTGGGGTGGCTGCATTATACTCTGTAGGGTGGTGGCTGCATTATACTGTATGTGGGCTGCATTATACTGTATCGAGGACTATGGGGGATACGTTATACTATATGAAGAACTATGGGGTGCATTATACTATGGGAAGTGACTGTATAATATCTTTGTACACTTGTAGGCAGGGACGGTTTTAGGCAAAGTGGGGCCCTAGGCAAAGTTTAAAATGGGGCCCCATTTTAAACTTTGCCTAGGGCCCCACTTTGCCTAAAACCGTCCCTGCCTACAAGTGTACAAAGATATTATACAGTCACCATGTGACAAGTGGGCCTGTGTAACTTTAAATGCCAGGGCTGAATTTTAGTCCCAGTCCAACCCTGTTTAGACCTATTTGTTTGATTTGGTTCTGGTTATCTACTTTTAGGACTTTTATGTAATTATGTAGTTTTAACTCAAATTTATGCAGAAATTTTTAATATTCTGAAGGGTTCACGTACATTCAAGCTACACTATAGTACCTGAGCTCTGTCAAAGCCAGACATAAAATGCCTACTATAATGTTGCCATTAGAGTCTGCCAGGCCACCTGTGAGACCCAGCATTGACTACAGAAGTAAGCAAGCAGGGCCCACCACTTTTGCCAGAACAGGTGCGTAAATAGCCATCCCCCAGGTTATCAAGTAAAATAGGTTCCCACAAACCTTCCAACAGTCCTGAATTTTGTTGATCCCATATCCTATGGCATGATCAGGGGCAGAAGAAAGAGCTGCCCCAACTAGAATTGGTGCTAATTTATTTGCACATCCCATTCTATTGGTCACGTATATGTCATGAACGCAGGTAAAGAGGCCACAGAGCACTGTCATGTCCAATGGAATGGAACATACAAATAGATTTTCACCAACTCTAGACCCATAAGGTACCTTCACACTAAACGATATCGCTAGCGATCCGTGACGTTGCAGCGTCCTCGCTAGCGATATCGTTCAGTTTGACACGCAGCAGCGATCAGAATCCTGCTGTGATGTCGTTGGTCGGGGCTAGAGGGCCAGCACTTTCTTTGGTCGCTGGCTCTCCCGCTGACATCGCTGAATCGGCGTGTGTGACACCGATTCACCGATGTCTTCGCTGGTAACCAGGGTAAACATCGGGTTACTAAGCGCAGGGCCGCGCTTAGTAAACCGATGTTTACCCTGGGTACCATCCTAAAAGTAAAAAAAAACAAACGCTACATACTTACCTTCAGCTGTCTGTCCCCGGCGCTGTGCTTTCCTGCACTCACTGTGAGCACAGCAGCCGGAAAGCAGAGCGGTGACGTCACCGCTCTGCTTTCCGGCCGCTGTGCTCACAGCCAGTACAGAGAAGCAGAGCGCCGGGGACAGACAGCGGTAGGTAAGTATGTAGCGGTTGTTTTTTTTTACTTTTAGGATGGTATCCAGGGTAAACATCGGGTTACTAAGCGCAGCCCTGCGCTTAGTAACCCGATGTTTACCCTGGTTACCGGCATCGTTGGTCGCTGGAGAGCGGTCTGTGTGACAGCTCTCCAGCGACCAAACAGCGACGCTGCAGCGATCCGGATCGTTGTCTGGATCGCTGCAGCGTCGTTTAGTGTGAAGGTACCTATAGGCTCATCAAACACTCTAAGGAAGACAGTCAGAAGATATGGTAGAGAGGGCATCATAGGGTCATTTTGTGCTCATAATGGTGTGGTCTAAGTCAAGTGAAGCTAAAGCAGCAAAGAAAAAATATATGCCACATTGGACCAATCAGAAAAATGATACTTGGGATTAAAGTTCAACATGTATTGGGCATTGGTTCATAAATACCCAGCAGGCCTTAGGGTCACCATCTAAAAGGGCAGGAATAGGCAGATATGGTTTAATTCTTGAAGAAAAATGTTCCAAAGGTGGCGGCTGTGGCAGGAGTTGGAGGATTAACAGCAGAATTAAAGACAATGCATATAAGCGGAGAAGTCGCGCACAGGACAGTAGGCTATGTAGGATGGCAGAAAAACAAGCAGAGGACATAGCTCAGATGAAGCAGAATCTGGCACATGGATCTGGAACCAAAAGATAAATACAATCTGGGCAATGGTTAATAGAGCCAGTGTAACAGATGTAAATGAAATCTGGTATCTACAAGCGGATCCATAGTTAATAGCAGCTATGTAATACAGTATGAGCAAACATTAGATTTATTTAAAGAGATCTACTACCTTGAGTGCAAAGGCCAGGTGTGAACAGTTGTGAGAAGTTTGTAACTTTCTGAGAGGTTCTTGTGAATAACATCTAAGCAAACTGAACTAAGCTTGGAAACATCTGGGTTTGCAGCATAGAAATCAGAACAAGCTGAGGAGATGACAGATACTATAAAACAGAATTCATCATCTTTCCCTTATCTCACGCAACTTCCCCAACGAACCTATCCATTAGAGTAAATGGCTGCCCACTCTCCCCAGTCCCACAAGCTCGCTGCTTGGGGTAATCCTTGACGCTGATCTCTCCTTCAAAACCACATATCCAAGCCCTTTCCACTTCCTGCCGACTTCAACTTAAAAAATTTCACGAATCCGTTCATTCCTCAACCAAGAATCTGTAAAAACCCTAGTCCATGCCCTCATCATCTCTCGCCTTGACTACTGCAACCTCCTGCTCTGTGGCCTCCCCTCTAACACTCTCGCACCCCTCCAATCTATTCTAAACTCTGCTGCCCGACTAATCCACCTGTTCCCCCGCTATTCCCCGGCCTCTCCCCTCTGTCAATCCCTTCACTGGCTCCCCATTGCCCAGAGACTCCAGTACAAAACCCTAACCATGACGTACAAAGCCATCCACAACCCGTCTCCTCCATACATCTGTGACCTCGTCTCCCGGTTCTTACCTACATGCAACCTCCGATCCTCACAAGATCTCCTTCTCTACTCCCCTCTTATCTCCTCTTCCCACAATCGTATACAAGATTTCTCTCGCGTATCACTTCTACTCTGGAACCCTCTACTACAACACTTCAGACTCTCGCCAACCATCGAAACCTTCAAAAAGAACCTGAAGACCCACCTCTTCCGACAAGCCTACAACCTGCAGAAACCACTGATCGACCAACCCGCTGCATGACCAGCTCTATCCTCACCTACTGTATTCTCACCCATCCCTTGTAGATTGTGAGCCTTCACGGGCAGGGTTCTCACTCCTCCTGTACCAGTTATGACTTGTATTGTTTAAGATTATTGTACTTGTTTTTATTATGTATACCCCTCCATACATGTAAAGCGCCATGGAATAAATGGCGCTATAACAATAAAAAATAATATTAATAATAATAATACTTGGACCTTGCTGGGGCTGATGCAAGCAAAGTAGCTGAAAACGTCGGACCAAGTGGAGGCAACTGAAGCAATGCTACTTAATGCATAGGCACCTGATTTGTGTCACAGTCAACCATAAAATGCCAGGGGTGATGATTTCAGAAGAGTCTGCTTGGCCAACTATGAAATTTGATGTGGATTGCTGGAAGTGAGACAAACATAGGAGAGGGGATTACATACCAGTTCTGGTGCATGGACAGGTGAGTGACAACAAGGTGGCTCAGGGATGGGATAAACACAGTTGTAAAATTGAAAACGAGGTTGGATGGCATAGGCTCAAGTGGACATGGGAAAAAAATATGATAAGGACTGAACAGTTTTGTAGAGATTAGTGGAGAGCAGGTTAAAGTTTTTTCTTCTTTTGATATACATCAACTAAAATGTGAGATGTGTGAACAGATCCCACTGGAGAAAGGGTCAAGGAGAGAGTGAGAGCAGTAGAAAGTGTAAAGCATTGAATATTTAGGCATGTGCGAGAGAGACTGTATGAGATTAATGCTGTAATTCTGTTTGTGAAAACCACAAAAAGAGGAAAAAATCCCCCAATATTCAAGAAAAAAAACAAAAACAGGCAGAGATGCTTACCTGTCTAAATGGGCCTCAATACAATTGCACTACCAGGGTGCAGCGGACCCAAGTAAAATGGCAACTGCACAGGTGCAATACCAAATGAAACAGCCAGCCTTCAATCAGGGATTGGCCGCGTGGTACACCAATGCAAAAAAATATACTCTGTATGTGGCAATGTTCACACAAGGAATGCAGAGCATCTGGTTCTCAGCCTATTAATGACACGCTATGGCGGGCTGCCCAGTGCTAACTATGATGCATCCTGTGTGAACAGAGGTCACAGTTTACAGAACCATTTGGGCCCAACTGCACCCTGAAAAAAATATAACGTGCAAAAAAACATCAATATATGTAAGGTATTGGTTGATATTCTGGCCATAATATGTAAGCTGGCAACCCGTGTCAAGGATCCTTACGTTTGCCAGTCCTACTCTAACATGAAAACCACAAAAAGAGGAAAAAATCCTCCAATATTCAAGAAAAAAAACAGAAACAGGCAGAGATGCTTACCTGTCTAAATGGGCCTCAATACAATTGCACTACCAGGGTGCAGCGGACCCAAGTAAAATGGCAACTGAACAGGTGCAATACCAAATGAAACAGCCAGCCTTCAATCAGGGATTGACCGTGTGGTACACCAATGCAAAAAAATATACTCTGTATTTGGCCATTTTACTGGGGTTCGCTGCACCCTGGTAGTGCAATTGAATTGAGGCCCATTTAGACAGGTAAGCATCTCTGCCTGTTTTTGTTTATTTTCTTGTAATTCAGTTTAACAGAAGTGAATGCAGACTTTTAGTTGAGAGCAGAACTTATTAATTTGGTGAGTCCAGTTGTGTATGAGAGGAGTTACTAAATTGTATTAGAGAGAGAGATGAGCTGATCAGGCAAAATTCGAATTAGCCTGTTTGTGCAGTTCTACCCAGGAAATTCGATTTGCAAATAAATTATTCTCCATGATAAAAAAAATCACCCTTTTTATGCTCAAGGGTCTCCCTAGAACCTAGAGTATAATATACATAACATGTAACAAAATAAAAAAAATCTTTATACTAACCTTACCACTCACCTCTCAGGCCCCTGCACTACTCACTGTCACCCATCTGGTCTTCATCACATCCTTTGATCCCCCTCCCAGCTGGAATCCCAAGATACTAACAAATTGAAAAACCCTCTATAAAAGATGTATTTTATTGATAATATATTAAAAAAGTAAGCAAGAAAAATTCAAATCAAACATATAAAATTTGTCCCAATGCTAGTGTATTTGTCAAGATCATAAGCCAACAATCAGACCAGCGCAAAACAGGATGCAAGTATGTATTATGAGGGGCAATGGTGAATAGTAGGGTTGAGCGAAACGGATCGGTCATTTTCATAAGTCGCTGACTTTTGGCAAAGTCGGGTTTCATGAAACCTGATCCGATCCCTGTGTGGGGTCGGCCACGCGGTCGGCGACCTTCACGCCAAAGTCGCGTTTCATATGACGCGTTCAGCGCCATTTCTCAGCCAATGAAGGAGGACGCAGAGTGTGGGCAGCGTGATGACATAGTTCTCGGTCCCCACCATCTTAGAGAAGGGCATGGCAGTGATTGGCTTGCTTTCTGCGGCGTCACAGTGGCTATAAAGGGGCGTGCACGCCGACCGCCATCTTACTGCTGCTAATCTGAGCATAGGGAGAGGTTGCTGCCGCTTCGTCAGAAGCAGGGATAGCGTTAGGCAGGGAATATAAACCCGCAAACCGCTTGTGCTGTAGCGATTTCCACTCCAACACCACCTTTTCCTTGCAGGGACAGAGGAGGCTAGATTTCTGTGCATCAGCTCTGTAGCTTATAAGGCTGCCTTATAAGGCTCCCTGATAGCTGCATTGCTGTGTGTACGCCGCTGTGCAAACCAACTGCTTTTTTCAAAGCACAAATCCTGTTGCTCCTTCCTTTCTGCACAGCTATCTTGTTTGTTTGTCCACACTTTTGTGTGCAGCAGTCCTTTTTATTGCTGCCTGCCATACTTTTCTGAGATTACTGTAGGGAGATATTAATTCTAGTACAGTCCCTTTTATATATATATATATATATATATATATATATATATATATATATATATATATATATATATCTTCAAGACACTTTCTGCCCCTGAAACTGTGTAGTGTGAAACAGTGGGTCTGTATTTTTCTGCACTGTCCCACACCTAAAAAGGGAGATTTATATTGCCAATCAGTGCATCTGTGCCAGTCCAGTCTGTTGTATCTGTCATTCATTTTCTGCCACAGAAACTATACTGTAAAACAGTGGGCCAGATTTATTCACTAGTCTCCCATAAAAAAAAAGAAGGGGAGCTTAATATTGGCAAATCTGTGCATCTGTGCCAGTCCAGTCTGTGGTATCTGACAGTCATTTTATGCCACAGAAAATATACTATGATCAACAACGTCCATAATGGTATAATAGCCCATGGACAAAAAGTGAAAAGGCAAGAGTAGAATTTAAAAAGTTATATCTTTATTGCAAAAAATAGTAGTTAAAAAGGGACCAAAAACAGTGACAGGAAAAAGCGAGCAGCGAAACGGCGCCCGTCGGGCGGGCGGGAAGGACAGCGGACGCAGCGCACCTTTGCGGTAAGCTCTCCTACACCCCTGCCTATCTGCTGGTACTTTTGCTCGGTCTATGATTACCACTGCATCTTGCCACCTTGTCATCCCTCACTGCGGTATCTGCACCTTACTTGGCACATTATTATACAGCATCTGGATTTTGGCCACACTTTGGCACTTATTACTATCTTTCTAGGCTACCATTGTGTATACTGCAGCATTAACATTTCCAGAAGCCTAAGGCCTGCTTCACACTCAGCGTATGAAAATACGGTCCGTATATTACGGCCGTAATATGCTGAAAAGTCCGGAAAATAGTGGTCCGTAGCTCCTCCATAGGCAGGGTGTTTCAGCGTTTTTTGCGCATGGCATCCTCCGTATGTAATCCGTATGTCATCCGTACTGCGTGTTTTTATCGCAGGCTTGCAAAACCGACATACTGATATACAAGGGATCCATGTGTTAAAAAAAAAATATATATATATACTGTCTATATATATATATATATATATATGTCAGTAGACACATATATGTATATATATTAATATTTCATCCAGCGCGATATAGCAGAAAGCCGGTAATTCAATTACCGACTTTTGCTTTCTCCTTCCTAAAACCCGACATGATATGAGACATGGTTTACACACAGTAAACCATCTCATATCACCATTTTTTTTGCATATTCCACACTACTAATGTCAGTAGTGTGTCTATGCAAAATTTGGCCGTTCTAGCTAGTAAATTAAGGGGTTAAAAGGAGGAAAAAATTGGTGTGGGCTCCCGCACAATTTTCTCCGCCAGAGTAGTAAAGCCAGTGACTGAGGGCAGATATTAATAGCCTGGAGAGGGTCCATGGTTATTGGCCCCCCTCTGGCTAAAAACATCTGCCCCCAGCCACCCCAGAAAAGGCACATCTGGAAGATGCGCCTATTCTGGCACTTGGCCACTCTCTTCCCATTCCCGTGTAGCGGTGGGATATGGGGTAATGAAGGGTTAATGTCACCTTGCTATTGTAAGGTGACATTAAGCCAGATTAATAATGGAGAGGCGTCAATTATGACACCTATCCATTATTAACCCAATACTAGTAAAGGGTTAAAAAAATACACAAACACAATATTAAACATTATTTTAATGAAATAAAAACAAAGGTTGTTTTAATATTTTATTGAACGCCCAATCCAATCACTGAAGACCCTCGTTCTGTAACAAAAAAAAACATAATAAACCAACAATATCCTTACCTTCCGCAGATCTGTAAAGTCCAACGATGTAAATCCATCTGAAGGGGTTAAAATATTTTGCAGCCACTAGCTTTGCTAATGCAACATTGCTCATGTCTGCAAAACCCCGGAGAATGTAGGTAAAGTAGGTCATTGACCTATATTTACCTGCATTTGCGGTGAGGCGCCCTCTGCTGGCTGTTCCTAGATCGTAGGAACTTTCCTAGAAAGCTCCCAGGCTCGAGATCATAAGAGGGCGCCCTCTGCTGGTTGTCCTCATATGAACTCGAGCCTGGGAGCTTTCTAGGAAGGTTCCCATGATCTAGGAACAACCAGCAGAGGGCGCCTCACCACAAATGCAGGTAAATATAGGTCATTGACCTACTTTACCTACATTCTCCGGGGTTTTGCAGACATGAGCAGCTGCATTAGCAAAGCTCGTGGCTGCAAAATATTTTAACCCCTTCAGATGGATTTACATCGTTGGACTTTACAGATCTGCGGAAGGTAAGGATATTGTTGGTTTATTATGTTTTTTTTGTTACAGAACGAGGGTCTTCAGTGATTGGATTGGGCGTTCAATAAAATATTAAAACAACCTTTGTTTTTATTTCATTAAAATAATGTTTAATATTGTGTTTGTGTATTTTTTTAACCCTTTACTAGTATTGGATTAATAATGGATAGGTTTCACAATTGACGCCTCTCCATTATTAATCTGGCTTAATGTCACCTTACAATAGCAAGGTGACATTAACCCTTCATTACCCCATATCCCACCGCTACACTGGAATGGGAAGAGAGTGGCCAAGTGCCAGAATAGGCACATCTTCCAGATGTGCCTTTTCTGGGGTGGCTGGGGGCAGGTGTTTTTAGCCGGGGGGGGGGCAATAACTGTGGACCCTCTCCAGGCTATTAATATCTGCCCTCAGTCACTGGCTTTACCATTCTGGCGGAGAAAATTGTGCGGGAGCCCACGCCAATTTTTCCCGCAATTTAACCCCTTAATTTACTAGCTAGAACGGCCAAATTTTGCATAGACACACTACTGACATTAGTAGTGTGGAATATGCAAAAAAAATGGTGATATGAGATGGTTTACTGTATGTAAACCAGGTCTCATATCATGTCGGGTTTAGGAAGGAGAAAGCAAAAGCCGGTAATTGAATTACCGGCTTTTAAGCTGTCTAGCGCTGGAAGAAATATTAATATATATATATATATATGTGTCTCACTGACATCTATATATATAATTGTCTAAGGGTTCTTCCGTCTGTCTGTCTGTCTGTCTGTCTGTCCTGGAAATCCCGCGTCTCTGACCAATCAGCGACGGGCACAGCGACGATGATGTCATAAAGGACGTAGACATCCCGCGTCTCTGATTGGTCGAGGCCGTTAGGCCTCGACCAATCAGCGACGGGCACAGTATCGACGGAGATGTCTTAATGGTTGCCATGGCGACGATGTCATAAAGGTTGCCTCGACCAATCAGCGACGGGCACAGTCTGCCGCGAATTCTAGAATCATCATTGTCCATATACTACCGGGACATGCATATTCTAGAATACCCGATGCGTTAGAATCGGGCCACAATCTAGTATATATATATATACCTATTCTATGTGTACACATTTATTCTACCTATTCTACTGGAAGCTGTCAGTGTGATTTTACTGTACACCGCAATGAATTACCGGCTTTTCGCTCTAACAGCGCTGCGTATTTCTCGCAAGTCACACTGCTGGTCTGTGTGTAATCCGTATTTTTGGGGCTTCCATAGACTTTCATTGACGTTTAATTTGCGCAATACGGTGACAAACGCAGCATGCTGCGATTTTCTACGGCCGTAGAAAGCCGTATAATACTGATCAGTTTAATAAGGCAGATAGGAGCAGGGGCATAGAGAATAATTGTGCCGTATGTTTTGCGAGTTTTACGGACGTAGTTTCTGCGCTCTTACATCCGTAAAACTCGCAAGTGTGAAGCCGGCCTAAGTCTCAGTTTTAGTATATATACACACACTTTTTTCGGTATGGTCCCTACAGGATCTACCAGTGAGATACTCGTTAGTGATACTGTGCATGTATAGAGGGTTATCATTGTACCGGCAATTAGGCTGTGGAAACTGAGCATCTGCCATCTTGTACACCTGTTCCTTTATTACTTGCAGCTATATTAATATTTATTGACGCATTTGCATACCTATATTTATTTTGTTGTATACTGCAAGGAATCTAACAGTGTATTTGTTGCGTCCGCTATATTATTGGTCCTTCCCCACGGAGGTTTTCTTTAGCCCTGTCACTGTTTTTGGTCCCTTTTTAACTACTATTTTTTGCAATAAAGATATAACTTTTTAAATTCTACTCTTGCCTTTTCACTTTTTGTTCATGGGCAATTATACCATTATGGACGTTGTTGATCATATTCTATGGGAGTGTTGTTTTTTGAGGCAACAATATGTATATATATATATATATATATATATTTTCTAGAGACAGTAATAACAGAAACTATACTGTAAAACAGTGGGCCTGATTTATTCACTAGTCTCCCATAAAAAAAAGAAGGGGAGATTAATATTGGCAAATCTGTGCATCTGTGCCAGTCCAGTCTGTGGTATCTGTCAGTCATTCTCTGCCACAGAAACTATACTGTAAAATAGTGGGCGTGATTTATTCACTAGTCGCCCATAAAAAAAAAGGGGAGATTAATATTGGCAAATCTGTGCATCTGTGCCAGTCCAGTCTGTGGTATCTGTCAGTCATTCTCTGCCACAGAAACTATACTACTATACTGTAAAACAGTGGGCCAGATTTATTCACTAGTCTTCCATATAAAAAAAAGGGGGAGAATTTTATTTCCAGTGTGTGCATCTGCGTCAGTCCTGTTAGTGGCATATCTGTCAGCCACTGAAGCTGTGTACTGTAATACAGTGGGCCTGATTTTCCCTGCAGTCTCACACATCTATAAAGGGAGATTTAAATTCACAACAATTTTGCGTCCACCTTCTAACTGGTTTTACAGTACCAAATACCGTTTGTTAGTTTGGTTACATTTTTCCAAGAATGAGGAAGTCTGGTGGAAGAGGTCGTGGCCGTGGGCGGTCATTGCCAGCTGGTAATGATGGTAGTGGTGGTGGAGCATCAGGTGGTCGTGGGAAAAGCAATATAGCACCTAAGTCTTGAGTTGTTCAGCCACCGTCATCGTCTGGCTACACAAGGCCTCAAACGCTCCCATTTCTGGGAGTAGGAAAACCGCTTTTAAAGCCGGAGCAGCAGGAACAAGTTTTGGCTTTCCTTGCTGACTCTGCCTCTAGCTCTTTTGCCTCCTCTTCGGAAAGTTCAAAATTTAAAAGCAGCGCATCGTCAGTGGATGTTCCCGGTCAGGGACAAGTCGCTTCCTTGTGTTTTTCACCCAGAACAACAGAGAAGGATGCATCAGGTGACACAACGGGTTACTCCATGGAGCTCTTTACACATACCGTGCCTGGGTTAGAAAGGGAAATTGTTAACAGGCCATTCCCATTACAAGATGAATCGGACATGGAGTGCACAGATGCACAGCCACAGCCAGATTATTATGCTGTTCCTTTGACTCAGATCACAACATTGCCCTCACAGTGTACTGATCCAGAATCTGACCCTGATGAGACTATGGAGCCCCGTCACGAATGCTATAGCATCGGCTTACACGGTGACACAGAGGAAGGTGCACAGGACATAGAAGAGGAGGTCATAGATGACCCAGTTGTTGACCCTGATTGCCAGCCATTGGGGGAACAGGGTGCAGCCGGCAGTAGCTCTGAAGCAGAGGAGGAGGAGCCGCAGCAGGCATCAACATCGCAACAGCTTCCATCTGGCAGGCCCGTTTCTGGCCAAAAACGTGTGTCAAAACCTAAAACAGTTGTAGGACAGCGTGGCCATCCGGTTAAAGTAGCTCAGTGTGCAATGCCTGAAAAGGTATCCGATAGTAGGAAGAGTGCAGTCTGGCACTTTTTTAAACAAGATCCAAATGATCAGTGCAAAGTCATTTGTAAGAAATGCTCAAGGACCTTCAGCAGAGGTCACAATGTTAAAAATCTAAATACAAGTTGCATGCGTAGACATTTAACAACCATGCACTTGCAAGCCTGGACTAACTACCAAACATCCCTTAACATTGTTGCATCCTCTCACAATGAAGCTAGTCAGCAACGCTACATCCCTTCCCTCACTGTAAGCCCACCGTTTACCACACCACCTGCAGCAAATGTGGAGGTTTCGTCGCAAGGCCAAAGCAGTCAGGGAATCACCAGGTTCTTGGAAGGAAACACTGTATGTAGGCCAACAGCAAGAATGCCATCACCAACCCTCTCTCAGTCTGCCATGTCCACCGGCAACCCTGCTAGTTCCACCATATGCAGCTCTCCAGTCCAGCTCACCCTACAAGAGACTCTCGTTAGGAAAAGAAAGTACTGATCCTCTCATCCGCATACACAGGTTTTGAATGCCCACATTGCTAGACTAATCTCGTAAGAGAAGATGCCCTGATGCCCTACCGGTTAGTTGAAAGCGAAGCTTTCAAAGCCCTGATGGACTACGCTGTACCACGCTACGAGCTACCCAGTCGACACTTCTTTTCGAGAAAAGCCATCCCAGCCCTCCACCAGCATGTAAAAGACCGCATTGTCCATGCATTCAGGCAATCTGTGAGTAGAAAGGTGCACCTGACAACAGATGCATGGACCAGTAGGAATGGCCAGGGGTGTTACGTGTCCATCATGGCACACTGGGTTAATGTGGTGGATGCAGGGTCCACAGGGGACAGCAATATTGGGACAGTTCTGCCTAGCCCACGGTCTAGGAAACAGTTGGCTGTAGGCGTTCGCCCCCCCTCCTCCTCGTCCTCCAGCAGAAGCGAGAGCTCGTCCACAGACCGCAGTCACACGACCACTCCATCCGCAGCTGCCACTGTTACACACGAGGTGTCCCATTATGGAACAGCTAGTGGCAAGCATCAGCAGGCTGTATTGGCAATGAAGTGCTTGGGTGACAACAGACACACCGTGGAAGTTCTGTCCGAGTTCTTGAACAAAGAAACTTAGTCATGGCTGGGCAGTGTACATCTTGAGGCAGGCAAGGTAGTGAGTGATAATGGAAGGAATTTTATGGCTGCCATAGCCCTTTCACAACTGAAACACATTCCTTGCCTGGCTCACACCTTAAACCTGGTGGTGCAGTGCTTCCTGAAAAGTTATCCGGGGTTACCCGACATGCTCCTGAAGGTGCGAAGACTTTGCTCGCACATCCCCCGTTCGCCCGTACACTCCAGCCGTATGCAGAACCATCAGCGATCTTTGAACCTTCCCCAGCATCGCCTAATCATCGACGTTGCAACAAGGTTGAACTCCACACTGCACATGCTTCAGAGACTGTGCGAACAGAGGCGTGCTGTTATGTATTTGTGGGAGGATACACATACACGGGCAGGCAGTTGGATGGCAGACATGGAGTTGTCAGGTGTGCAGTGGTCGAAGCTACAAGACCTCTGTCAAGACCTTCAGTGTTTTGAGGAATGCACTCGGCCGGTTAGTGCAGACAACGCCATAATAAGCATGAGCATCCCCCTAATGCGTCTGCTGATGCAAAGTTTGACGCACATAAAGGAGCAGGCGTCTGCAGCGGAGGACGAGGGAAGCCATGATGACAGTCAGCCATTGTCTGGTCAGGGAAGTCTACTGGACAAGGTGGCGGGCGAAGAGGAGGAGGACGAGGAGGATGATGGGGATGAGTATTTTTTGGATGAGGAAGCTTCTCAGGGGGCAATAGAAACTGGTGGCGTTGCAAGGCCAGGTTCAGGGTTTTGAGGGAGACAAGTGACGTTGATTTGCCTGAAAGTGCTCCTCAACCCAGCACAAACAGTGAATTGACAACTGGAACATTGGCCCACATGGCGGATTATGCCTTGCGTATACTAAAAAGGGACCCCCGCATTATAAAAATGATGACCGATGACGATTACTGGTTGGCCTGCCTCCTGGATCCACGCTATAAGGGGAAACCTCAAAACATCATGCCACATGAGAACCTTGAACAAATATTGGCAACCAAACAAGCAACTCTTGTTGACCGTTTGATTCAGGCATTCCCAGCACACAGCGCCGGTGATGGTTCTCACACAAGCTGCAGGGGGCAACAGGGCAGAGGTGTTAGAGGTGCACAAATCAGAAGTGGCGTTGGACAGAGGGGTTTTCTGACCAGGTTGTGGAGTGATTTCGCAATGACCGCAGACAGGACAGGTACTGCAGCATCAATTCAAAGTGACAAGAGACAACATTTGTCCAGTATGGTTACTAACTATTTTTCCTCCCCTATCGATGTTCTCCCTCGCCCGTCATTCCCATTTGATTACTGGGCATCCAAAATAGACACCTGGCCTGAATTGTCCGAATATGCATTGCAGGAGCTCGCTTGCCCAGCAGCTAGTGTGCTATCAGAAAGAGTATTCAGTGCTGCTGGTTCAATACTGACTGAAAAAAGGACTCGTCTGGCTACCCAAAATGTTGATGATCAAACCTTCATTAAAATGAACCACTCATGGATTTCTAATTATTTTGCCCCACCTTTCCCGGCTGACACCTAGCTTTCCTTTAAAAAGGTCTTGCTCTTTTTGGACTGGACTTACTGAGTGTTCCAATTTCTCCATTTGCAGCTGCTGTATGTCCAGCATACGACATGTTTACACCTCCCTAAATGGGCTGACTCCCCCCACGTGGCCGTGGTCTCGCCACTTGGCGGAAGCACCCGTGAGAGTGTCTTTTTTTTCTGAAGAGGTGGGTGTGCCCACTTTTGGTCAACGGCACTGGCACCGGGTCCCTCATAGTACAATGAAGTGTCTCTGGCGGTGGTGGCGCACACTCAACATCAGACACACCGTTGTAACATGAGGGGCCTTGGGCCAGTACCGCCGGGCACGAGAGAGTGCCCCCCCAGCTCAAACTATGCTCTACCACTTGCAAAATTATCTGTCTCTGCTCCACCGCTGTTTAGTCTATGCGGTGAAATCCTTCAATGCCTGGCACTGACAATACCAATTTGTTGACATGTATGATGCTACTTAAAATATTCAGTGGCCCTGTCCTACATTTACACCAGTAAATACTTTGCGCCAAATAACAATGTCTGAAAGTCATCAGAAGAGCCCACCCCTGTACCTAAGTATGCCACCCTTTTTTTTTGTTTGTTTTGTTTTTTTGCGAGACATTAACATCTATGTATTATTTTGGAGTACTGTGTCAGACACTCCTTCCAATTGTCCTCCGCCGACCACACCAATGCTGCCTGTGTACCCCTCAAGATAATTGAAACTGTATTGAGCCTATTTTTTTATGTTAGGTCTACTAAGTCTGTCTGCGGTCCCTCCTTCCAATAGTCCTCCGCTGACAACATCAATGCTGCCTGTGTACCCCTGGAACCTATTTAAAAGTGCATAGAGCCTACTTTTTTAATTTTAGGCCTACTATGTCTGTCTGCGGTCCCTCCTTCCAATAGTCCTCCGCTGACCACACCAATGCTGCCTGTGTACCCCTGGAACCTATTTAAAAGTGCATAGAGCCACCTTTTTTTTATGTTAGGCCTACTAAGTCTGTCTGCGGTCCCTCCTTCCAATAGTCCTCCGTTGACCACACCAATACTGCCTGTTATGGTTGCAGGTGCCATGACCCACTGGGAGAGCCCATGAGGTGCCAAAACAGCAGAACCTCCCATAAGTGACCACATTTTACGAACTACACCTCTCAATTAATTCATCTAGGGGTAACCATGTCAAGATGGATCTTCGCATGGAGAGTTTTGTATCGAAATCTGGATATGGATGTAAACTTGTTTCTTGCCATTGCATTTGCTTGTGAACAAGAAAGGAAAAGACAAAGATGGAGAAGATGTCCTCGTGAATTTTGGCAACACCCCATTGTTGGCGTCCGAGAGAGCCGTGGGGCCTACCACTGCTTATACAGTGAGCTCCGTGAACACACGGAAAAATGTTTGGCGTACACGAGGATGTCTCGACAGAGCTTCGGTGATTACAAGGAGCCATCAGCAGGCAGGACACACAGCTACGTAGAGCAATTCCTACTGAAGAACGTCTGCTGGTGACACTAAGGTATGTAATTTTTAAAAAGAAATGCCTGTCATAAATATTATTGTTCTGACATGTCCTTAATTTTTTTTTTCCTTTTTCTGTTCGGCAAAACACCTGTCATAAATATTATTGTTCAAAAAGCCATGTACTTAATGTTTTTTTCCTTTCTATTTTCAGCAGATTCCTGGCTACTGGAGAGAGCTTATCATTGCTCCATTTCCAATTCTGTATTGGAATTTCCACCCTTTCTGGGATTGTTGCAGACACCTGTCAGGCTTTGTGGGACTTTCTACTTGAGGACTTTTTCCCCCTACCCACCCCTGAAATCTGGCAGAAAAATGCTGAAATTGTAATTGTAATTTCCCCAAACTGTTTGGGAGCTGTGGATGGCAAACATATTCGGATTACCAAACCGGCTGGAACTGGATCCAAGTATTTTAAGTATAAAAAATACTTTTCTATTGTGCTCATGGCGATTGCAGCTGTTGACTGTAAATTTGTTGCCGTGGACATTGAATCTTTTGGACGAGGTAATGACTCACAGACATTCAAAAACTCGGACATGGGCCAACGCTTGTATGGGAATAATTTCAATTTCCCACTGCCACAACCTCTTCCCAACACTGAAGGACCTCCAATGCCGTTTGTTGTGATTGGGGATGAGGCCTTTCAGATGTGTGCCAACCTCCTTAAACCATACTCCAGTCAGGACTTGAACCACACAAAAAGGATTTTTAACTACGAACTGACAACCGCATGAAGAACTTTGGAGTGTGCCTTTGGTTTGCTGGTATCTAAATGGCGGGTTTTGGGAACAGCCATTAATGTAAAAATTTAGACAATCGATGAGTTTGTCAAACACCTGTCCCAAGTGCCCTCAACATTACAATACTTAGTTTTATAAGGTGCTCACCGGTTCACAACTTCAGTCTTTATAAATCCACTCCCTGTCTCATGCAGATTGGGTTATGTCACCCATGCTTTACATTACACCTTTTCTGTCTGATGTCAGTGCTATGGTAGGTGACATTGAATTAGCTCCATCGTCTCTTTCATTCTGCATTAATCTATAGTGCACCTCATATCTTTACTCACCTGCTGTGTGTCAGAACTAGTGCACTCAGGATGCAGCAAACCCATGTAGTAAAGATGGCGGCAACACAGGTGGAAAATACTGATGACACAACCGCTCATAATCTGCCAATTCATGGAGGTGTGATTGCTCAGTGTCAGTTCTGATTAGTGGTCTCATCAGTATTTTTCTGCCATCTTTACTTCATGGGTTTGCTGCATCCTGAGTGCCCTAGTGCTGACACCTGAGCAGGTGGGCATTGCTGGCCCCTGACCCTTTGTGCTGTATTAATTTGGCTTTTTTGGAGGATTTTCAATCCTCTTGGTGTTTTGCACCTCATAGCTCCTTGACAGACACAATCTGCTCCTCCTTTTATTTCTTTGCTTTACACGGCAGCTTTGCTTCTTGAGTGAATACTTCTATAGCGACGACGGCGCACAGTGTGTGTTGACGGCCATGGTGCACAGTGTGTGTTGATGGCAACGGTGCACAGTGTGTGTTGACGGCCATGGCGCACAGTGTGTGTTGACGGCCACGGCACAGAAAGAGAAAGAACAAGCAGTGATTGGGGAAAAGAAAAACTATTTTATTTAACAACAAAAAATAACTTTTGTGAAAATACGAGGGCAAAATGTTATGGATCTGGGGGGTGTGGAGCTGGAATGATTGGCTACGTATGGATGACGAAGGGGTTTCAGGGGAAGAGACTACTAAATGTGTGGGGTATGGAAGGTCAGGGATGGGAGTAGACACATTAGGAGTGGAAGCATGGGACAGGGGAGACACATTGGAAGGGAGAGACAAATTGGACATCAGAGACACATTTGGAGGTGAGGGTGGAGGTGGTAGGACTTTTGGGGCCACACTTCTTCTTTTTTTATTTCTGTCCAGAACTGGTACTAGCTTGCTTCTTCTGTGTCTCTTTGGGAGGGTGGGAGTGTTGGGTTGAGGATGGCGTGCAGTACCAGGACTCTGCAATGTGGAGGTAGATGGGCGTGCAGGAGCAGGATTCGGCCACCTTGATGTGGATGGGCGTGCAGGAGCAGGAACCGGCATGGTGGTGGCGGTGGACTGACCTACAGCAGCAGGGCCTGGCATGGTGATGGCGGTGGACTGGCCTACAGCAGCAGGACCTGGCATGGTGATGTTGGTGGACTAGCCTATAGCAGCAAGACCCGACATGGTGGTTTCGGTGGACTGGCCTTCAGCAGCAGGACCCGGCATGGTGGTGGCGATATAGTGGTATTCAGCAGAACTCGGTAAAGATGTGATGTGGGTTAGTGGTGGCACAGACAGAAATGCCATGTGTGGCTGCAGGAAGTACTGAGTCTGCTGCATAGCCTGAACATAAGCAGCATTGCAGGCCTGCATCATATTTAGCTGGAGATCAGGCGTAAGGTGTTCCAACATTCCCAGCTCTTTAGCGTTAAAAAAAAATTGTACCGGTCTCTGAAGTTCGGCTTCCACGTGGTCAAGGTGTCAGATGCCATCCTGGAAAGTGTGTTCACATGGGCAAAACCACTTTCCAGTCTATCTCCGAGCACCTTCAGGCCATTCTGGAAGACCGAGCTCAAGTGAACAAATTCGGGCATGAGTGACCTGTCCAAGGCCTTCTGCCACTGGCGGGAAGACCCCCAAAAAAACAGTAGCAGAGGAATGGGACAGGGGAACTCCTGGAGGACCAGCTGCCTGTTCTCCAGCCTGTGAAGCCTGCCCACTTGCTACATCGCTGGTGGATGACTGGGAATGTTCGGTGGCTGTTCGATGAGGGGCCGCTTCAACAGAGGACGATCCAGGTTCAGCGGTGCTGCTCCAGATTCTGTGTGGAAAATAAATTAAAAACGTTGCTACAAAAAATTACAATTGTAAAAGCACCAACATATCCTGCGGAATAGAAAAATTCAGATTATGGAATACAACACAATGGAATACAACACAAAAATACTTATGTTCGCTGAGCAAGCATAGGCCTCAGGAAAGACAGCATCCTATGATACTTGTATTTCCTGATCTTTTGAGCAGCACCACTTCTAACTTAGATCTCCTGTCTCAGGTCCTTATTGAAGCGATCCTTCATCGAGCGCCAACGGGTTCTGAGTTTGTTCACTGTGAATGGTGAGAAAAAAATATTGTTAAACAATGCACTTTAGGCCTGGATCACACATCCTTGTGTGTTGAGCGAGAAACTCGCAGGAGTTTCTCTCATAACACACGGTTGTGTGATCCCGGCCTTACAGGTTCACTGCTGACCACATTGCAATACTTTGTGGCGTGGCGTTGTCCCAGTTATCCATCAGCGATTGGGCCACTTCATTCCACAGCCGCCAAATCACCACAGCGTCCGAGTGCTGCTGATTCTGGGTGTCCCACAATGGAACTCGCTCCTGCACCAATGTGATGAGGAGGTCATTGTCAATGGAAACTTCTTCCTCCCATTGTGGAACCTAGAAATGAAAGAAAGACATTGACATTGTAAAGATAAAACTCTTAAACAAAAAACATTTTTGAATAACCAAAAACAATTAAGAATAACCCAAAACAGTCAAGAATACTTACATGCTGTCTTGCCACTGGAACTTGGACCTGAGTCTGCTACTCCTGCTCATCTGCACTGGAATGGTTCTGTAAAGAAAATTCATGATTTTACCACATGTGTCATATTGACAGTTGACAGTCAATACTTACCAATCAGTAGCAGTTGTACTCACTTCAGTCTTCTGTCCACTCTGTGAGCTCTGCTCTGCACTGGAGGACATGATGAGGAATGCAGCAAGAGAGACAGAAATAATTCAGAATGCAGGGAGAAAAACAGACAGACAGACATTAGCTTGTATACTCCCATTTTGATCATTCAGAGCAGAGGCGTAGCTAGGGTTTTGGTTCAGGGTGGGCGAAACTTCTGAGTGGGCCCCTAACCAGATGACCTTGATTACAACTCGGTGACGCATCCTAATAGTGGATGTAGGAGAACCTCAGCAGATGACTGCACTGTTACTGAAGATAATCTCTATATAACGATCAACATGGATATTACCGCCATATGGTCAGTGGTAGATACCAGCCCTACAGAACATATAACAGACCACAGCACAATTACAGATGACTTACTGCTGACGTTCTTTCTGATGATAATTGTTCCTTTTTCCCGTCTTTTCCATCTGGCCCAGACCGACACAACTTCTTCCAGCCACAACTCGTCTGCAGATTACAACAAAGACACATTTCACTTCTCATATTCCAGCCCCATCACCATCTATTCCCAACCTGCACAAACACCTCATCCTACTGATACCCCAATACTGAGCTGCTGCTGCTGCCGTATGTTTCCCTATTACTGCACCTGATACCCCAATACTGAGCCGCTGCTGCCGTATGTGTCCCTATTACTGCACCTGATACCCCAATACTGAGCCGCTGCTGCCGTATGTTTCCTTATTACTGCACCTGATACCCCAATGCTGAGCCGCTGCTGCCGTATGTGTCACTTTTACTGCACCTGCTGTTTGGTTCTCTGTGCCCTCTAAATTCTAAAGCACTCCTCTATAATATAGTAATGCTGGGTGCAAGTGCCCTAGAAAACAGTGCCCACATTTTGCCCCTAGAAAGTAATACTGCCCTATAACAATAAGTGCCTACTTTACATTTAATAATGTCCCGAGTCTCCCCCCTGTACAGCTCCCCTATACACAGTATGATGCTCTCTTAGGACGGCGTCACACTAGCGAGTTTTACGGACGTATGAGCACATAAAATACGTCCGTAAAACACGCCTAACAAACGTCCCAATTATTCTCTATGCCCCTGCTCCTATCTGCTGTATTTTACTGATCAGTATTATACGGCTTTCTACGGCCGTAGAAAATCGTAGCATGCTGCGTTTGTCACCGTATTGTGCAAAAAAAACGCCAATGAAATTCCATGGAAGCCCCAAAAATACGGATTACACACGGACCAGCAGTGTGACTTGCGAGAAATACGCAGCGGTGTTCTATAGAAAAGCCGGTAATTCAGTGCGGTGTACAGTAAAATCACACTGACAGCTTACAGTAGAATAGGTAGAATAAATGTGTACACATAGAATAGGTATATATATACATATATATATATATGTCAGTGAGACACATACGTATATGTATATATATTATTACTTCACACAGCGCTAGATAGCTTTAAAGCCGGTAATTCAATTACCGGCTTTTGCTATCTCCTTCCTAAACCCGACATGATATGAGACATGATTACATACAGTAAACCATCTCATATCCCCATTTTTTTTGCATATTCCACACTACTAATGTTAGTAGTGTGTATATGCAAAATTTGGCCGTTCTAGCTATTAAATTAAAGGGTTAAATGGCGGAAAAAATTGGTGTGGGCTCCAGCGCAATTTTCTCCGCCAGAGTAGTAAAGCCAGTGACTGAGGGCAGATATTAATAGCCTGGAGAGGGTCCACGGTTATTGGCCCCCCTGGCTAAATACATCTGCCCCCAGCCACCCCAGAAAAGGCACATCTGGAAGATGCGCCTATTCTGGCACTTGGCCACTCTCTTCCCATTCCCGTGTAGCGGTGGGATATGAGGGAATTAAGGGTTAATGCCACCTTCCAGATGTGCCTTTTCTGGGGTGGCTGGGGGAAGATGTTTTTAGCCAGGGGGGGGGGGGGCAATAACCATGGACCCTCTCCGGGCTATTAATATCCGCCCTCAGTCACTGGCTTTACTAGTCTGGCGGAGAAAATTGCGCGGGAGCCCACTCCAATTTTTTCCGCCATTTAACCCCTTCATTTAATAGCTAGCACGGCCAAATTTTGCATATGCACACTACTAGTGTGGAATATGCAAAAAAAATGGGGATATGAGATGGTTTACTGTATGCAAACCATGTCTCATATGTCGGGTTTAGGAAGGAGATAGCAAAAGCCGTTAATTGAATTACCGGCTTTAAAGCTATCTAGCGCTGTATGAAGTAATAATATATATACATATATGTGTCTACTGACATATATATATATATATATATATATATACATATTTATTTTTATTTTTTTTGACACATGGATCCCTTGTAAAGCCGTATGTCGGTTTTGCAAGCCTGCGAGAAAAACACGCAGTACGGATGCCATACGGATTACATACGGAGGATGCCATGCGCAAAAAACGCTGAAACACCCTACCTACGGAGGAGCTACGGACCACTATTTTGAAGACTTTTCAGCGTATTACGGCCGTAATATATGGACCGTATTGTCTTACACTGAGTGTGACTCCAGCCTTATACACAGTATAATGCCCCCTCACTGTATAGTACCCCCCACACAGTATACTGACTCCTTAGTAGCCCCCAAACTGTTTGATGGCTCCAACAATTTATAATGACCCCCACAGTGTAATCTCCATACTGTATGATGGCCCTCTAGATAGCCTCCAGCACCCCCATAGGCAGACCCTGTAATAAGGCAGCACCCCCATAGTCAGACTCTGTAATAAGGCAGCCCCAATAGTCAGACCCTGTAATAAGGCAGCCCCAATAGTCAGACCCTGTAATAAGGCAGCACCCCTATAGGCAGACCCTGTAATAAAGCAGCCCCCATAGTCAGACCCTGTGATAAGGCAGCCCCCATAGGCAGACCCTGTAATAAGGCAGCACCCCCATAGTCAGACCCTGTAATAAGGCAGCCCCCATAGTCAGACCCTGTGATAAGGCAGCCCCCATAGTCAGACCCTGTGATAAGGCAGCACCCCTATAGTCAGACCATGTACTAAGGCAACACCCCTATAGGCAGACCCTGTAATAAGGCAGCAGACCCCCATAGGCAGACCCTGTAATAAGGCAGCAGATCCCCATAGGCAGACCCTGTAATAAGGCGGCAGCACCCATAAAAAAAAAATAAATACTCACGTCTCTTCTTCCTGGTTCCTGCGCTGCTCCCGATGATCTCCAGAGCGCGGGCGCCGGGCAGTGTCAGACGCCGACACTGACAGGGGGATGATGGAAGAAGTAGCGTAACACTCCTTCACCCATCAATGCGGTCAGCTGTAGCGGCATGTAGCCGATACAGCTGAACCAGCGATGATAGGCGGGGGCCCCCGGCGGAGCCCCCCCACCTGCTCAGGGGCCCGTAGCAGCCAGGCGGCAGAGCAGGGAGATCGATTCTCCCTGCTCTGCCACAGAATGCACGCCGATACAGTTACAGTAGCGTAACTCCGGGTAGGCCCCCTTAGAGCACCGGGCCCTGGGTGCCGACACCCTCTGCCCCCCTGGTAGCTACGCTACTGATTCAGAGTCTTCAAAGAAGATGCAATGGCTTCTAATCACTTCCAGAGTCTGTAGAGTCCTGGACTTCCAGTGCCCACACCCTACTTTAAAAGCTTTGTGTGTGGGGGAGTGGCTTAAACCAGTTCCTGGAGATGTTTACTCTGAAATACGTGTGCGTATGCAAGCATACGCATGTCCTTGCGTGCATATGTGTTCCCATAGACTGTAATGTGTTGTTTTGACACACTTCATCCGCAAGCATACACATGTGTATGGCCGCGCATATTTGATGCCTCAAAAAATGCAACATGTTGCATTAGCCGCGCCCTGACGCACACCGCGAAATGACGCATGCATACACATCCGCAGGCGAACGCATGAGAACGCATGTCCCTGCGTACACCATGTTAAAGATATGTGCGCAGGACGCATGCCGAAGTATTAGGATGAAACGCTGCGTCCACAGACGCAAATGTGAAACCAACCGAACTTTGTCTATATTTTCTTACATATGCTCATATTTCATAAGCAGGAGAAAAGTATGTCACATTAATAATAGTACACAGAACTGCAAATTAATTTCTATCTCCCCGTACTCTGTCCACATGGGAATAAAACTACTTATCTATTTAAAAATACACATGTTTTTGTTTTGTTTGTTTTGAATGACTAAATCTCTGAGTCATGGCTTTGCCACTCGTGACTGAAAGTTGTTCATAACTTTTGTCACAAAAACATGCTCTCGAGTGTTTAGTAAACACAAAGTATGAAAAGTCAGGTTTTCTTTCCTATTTTAAATTATGATTACAGAATAATAGGGTTATTAATTCATTCAAAAAACAGGGTCTTTTTTAGTAGCCAGTTCCCAGATGTCCAATAACCTTGGGGTCGTGTGAAAGTCAAAGATGATACATAGAGTGTAATAAAAATGCAATAACTTATTTCAATATACACATTGGGTGAAATAAGTATTGAACACTTCACCAATTTTCTAGGCAAATATATTTCTAAAGCTGCTATTGACATAAATGTATCACCAGATGTCGGTAACAACCCATCTAATCCAAACAGGCAAAAAAATCAAACCATAGATTTACATAAATTAGGTTTTGTGTAATAATGAGAAATGACACAGAAAATTTTTTTTAACAAATGAAGAAAGAGGGCGCAAAAACCCATGGAAAGTCATGACACCATCTAAAATCTATCAGTGATTAGAAAGCAACCTTGCCACTTAGCAAAAAATGATATCAGCTGGTTCAACAGATGGCCTATAAAAAGGTGTCTCGTTAACAAAGTGCCACAAAAGAAACATGGTGGGTAAAACCAATGAGCTGTCTCAAGACCTTTGCAACCTTATGGCAAAACATACTGATGTCATTGATTACATAGGAATTTTTAAACTACTGAAGGTTCCAGTAAGCACTGTTGGGGCCATAATCTGGGAAATGGAAAGAACATCCTTTCCCCAATAAACCAGCTACAACCAGGTGCTCCCAGCAAGCAGACAAAGGAGTGAAAAGAAATATCAGAAGAGCTGTTCAAGACCAAAGGAGAGCTCATGTAGAGAGCTATAGAAAGACCTGGCAACAGCATGTACAATTGTTTCAAAGATAACTATGAGTAATGCACTCAACCTCCATGGCCTGTATGCATGCTCACCACGCAAGACACCATTGCTGAACAAAATGCATGTTCAAGTGTGTTTAAAGGGGTACTCCAGGGAGATAAAAAATTATCCTATTGCTCATACTTTCATGAAATATCACGGGTGTGGCCTTCTCCAGGCTGCCAACAGCTGCCTGCCCTCTGATACCTGTTATGATCTGGTGGTTTAGGAGCAACATGGGACGAGCTCTGAAGGAAGTGGTACCTATACTGACCACAGTCCCTAAGCTCAACACAACACTAGAAGTAGCCGTGGGATGCTCCTAACACTCCCTAGGCACCTCGTCACAGCCTGAGAACTAACTACCCCTAAAGATAGAAACAGGAAAACTATCTTGCCTCAGAGAAAATCCCCAAAGGATAGATAGCCCCCCACAAGTAATGACTGTGAGTGGAGAGGGAAAAGACATACACAGAATGAAACCAGGATGAGCACAGGAGGCCAGTCTAGATAGATAGATAGGACAGGATGGAATACTGTGCGGTCAGTATAAAACACTACAAAAAATCCACACAGAGTTTACAAAAATCTCCACACCTGACTAAAGATGTGGAGGGCAAATCTGCTTCCCAGAGCTTCCAGCATCACTGAATTAATTCATACTGACAAGCTGGACAAACATAGAAAGCACAGAACGGATAAGTCCACAACCTGTGGACAGAAAAGAGCAAGCAAGGACTTAGCTTTGCTGAACTGGTCAGGATAACAGGGAAATCCAAAGAGATGTGAATCCAACCAGGAACCATTGACAAGTGGCACAAGCTGAAGGAAAGAACCAGGCTAAATAGCCGAGCAGAATAGACAATCAGTGGAAGCAGCTGCTGACAGCTAAATCCAAGGAGCAGCCATTCCACTTAAAACCACCGAAGGGAGCCCAAGAGCAGAACTCACAAAAGTGCCACTTACAACCACCGGAGGGAGCCCAAGAGCAGAATTCACAACAGATACCATCTGTTTGTATTCATTCCGATATCAGAGGGTGTAGCCTACTCCCCGCTACTAGCAGCAGTCAGTCCCATAATAATATCTCCTTCACTGCAGTCCTAGATCATGGAGCAGGCCACACCCCCTGATCTAGAACTGAATACAGGCAGATAGTATCAGGAAACAGGCAACTGTTGGCAGCCAGTAGCAGGTACGCTCACTGATATTGAACTGAATGCAAGCAGATCATATCAGGGGTAGGCTGATTCTAGCAGGCAGGAGTAGGCCACATCCTCTGATGTATAACGTAATATCCGATAAAGGAGGGGGAGCCCCAAGGAGCAGCTTCAACATCACAGAATTACAGCTACTATGAAAATGTAAAACAGCACTATTAACCCTAATAATAATCTATGAAGGATAATTTTTTAGCCCCCTGGAGCACCCCTTAAATTTTTAATTAAAACAACATTTAGACAAGCCTGTTAAATACTGAGAATATAGTCTGGTAAGATTAAACCAAAATTGGACTTTTTGGATACCATAATACACACCATTTTTGGAGGCACTGCATTTCACTCTAAAAACATCATACCAAAAATGAAGTTTGTATGTGGGAACATCATGGTGTGGGGCTGTTTTTCAGCTTACAGCACTGACAAACATCGTGTAATTGAATGAAGGATGAATAAACAAATGTACCGAAACATACTTTTCAGAAAAACGTTTTTATTACATTTTGGGTGATAAATATAAGTATACAATAGAATCATGTAATCAAACGAAATTTTCAATTTACATAATGTACAAACATTGTCATAAACATATGGAAACACCTTACAAAATAAGCTCAAAAAAAGAGAGAAAGGACAGCACCTCCAAAAAACATACAATGATTTAATGCCTCTCGGCAAAAATATATATATATAACTGAACATGAGGTTCTTAGTTTAACATTCTGATCAGACTGTATGAAGCCAACTGCCACGTCATGGCGAACCTCGTAGTGGGTCCTACCGCCCTAATGGAGCGGAGCCATGCGCCGACCACCGCCACAGCAGCAATGCACCAGCAGGACAGGCGGCCTGTTGACCCACAATACCCATGCTGCGAGACTGAGTCCCCATGACTCCAGACCGCATCACCCCACTAGCACAAAACAGCAGCAACAATGGCTGCCACACAGAACCCACACCAAATGAAAGGAGTAATGAAACTCACCTTCCATCAGATCTTCAGTGAGAACAAAAATGGGCTATACCCCTTACTTTGCAGTCTCCTGCTAATTAAAATCACCTGTGCCAAATAGGAGGAGTGCACATCCAAAGAAAAAAAAAGACAGAACATGCAATATGCTCAAAACAAGAGAAAAAGGACAGGTTCTTAGTTTACAAAATAAACTATTGCTTTCAATCCATAATGTGGACTGACCTTTTGTGCAAATTGAGATTTCGCAATGAGTTTAACCCCTTTCTGCCATTAGACGTACTATTCCGTCCATGTGGGGTGGGCCCTACTTCCCAAGGACGGAATAGTATGTCATAGGCGATCGGCCACGCTCACGGGGGAGCGCGGCCGATTGCAGCTGGGTGTCAGCTGCTTATCGCAGCTGACATCCGGCACTATGTGCCAGGAGTGGTCACGGACCGCCCCCGGCACATTAACCCCCGGCACACCGCGATCAAACATGATCGCGATGTGCCGGCGGTGCAGGGAAGCATCGCGCAAGGAGGGGGCTCCCTGCGGGCTTCCCTGAGACCCCCGCAGCAACGCGATGTGATCGCTTTGCTCCGGGGGTCTCCTACCTTCTTCCATGCAGCAAGTCCCGGATCCAAGATGGCCGCGGATCCGGGTCCTGCAGGGAGGGAGGTGCCTTAACAAGTGCCTGCTCAGAGCAGACACTTGGTAACGCTGCAGCACTCTGAGACAGATCGGTGATCTGTCAGAGTGCTGTGCAAACTGGCAGATCACCGATCTGTATTGTCCCCCTCTGGGACAAAGTAAAAAAGTTAAAAAAAAATTTTACAAGTGTGTAAAAAAAATAAAAATTCCAAAATAATGAAAAAAAAATATATACAGTATATTATTCCCATAAATACATTTCTTTATCTAAATTTAAAAAAAAAACAATAAAAGTACACATATTTAGTATCGCCGCGTCCGTAACGACCCGACCTATAAAACTGTCCCACTAGTTAACCCCTTCAGTAAACACCGTAAGAAAAAAAAACGCTTTATTATCATACCGCCAAACAAAAAGTAAAATAACACGCGATCAAAAAGACGGATATAAATAACCATGGTACTGCTGAAAGCGTCATCTTGTCCCGCAAAAAACGAGCCGCCATACAGCAACATCAGCAAAAAAATAAAAAAGTTATAGTCCTCAGAATAAAGGGATGCAAAAATAATTATTTTTTCTATAAAAAAGTTTTTATCGTATAAAAGCGCCAAAACATAAAAAAAATATATAAATGAGGTGTCGCTGTAATCGTACTGACCCGAAGAATAAAACTGCTTTATCAATTTTTCCAAACGCGGAACGGTATAAACGCCTCCCCCAAAAGAAATTCATGAATAGCTGGTTTTTGGTAATTCTGCCTCACAAAAATCGGAATAAAAAGCGATCAAAAAATGTCACGTGCCCGAAAATGTTACCAATAAAAACGTCAACTCGTCCCGCAAACAACAAGACCTCACATGGCTCTGTGGACTCAAATATGGAAAAATTATAGCTCTCAAAATGTGGTAATGCAAAAAATATTTTTTGCAATTAAAAAGCGTCTTTCAGTGTGTGACGGCTGCAAATCATAAAAATCCGCTAAAAAACCCGCTATAAAAGTAAATCAAAACCCCCTTCATCACCCCTTTAGTTAGGGAAAAATAAAAAAATTAAAAAAATGTATTTATTTCCATTTTCCCATTAGGGTTAGGGCTAGGGCTAGGGTTAGGCTTAGGGTTAGGGCTAGGGTTAGGGCTAGGGTTAGGACTAGGGTTAGGGTTAGGGCTAGAGTTAAGGCTACAGTTAGGGTTAAGGCTACAGTTAGGGTTGGGGCTAAAGTTAGGGTTAGGGTTTGGATTACATTTGCGGTTGGGAATAGAGTTGGGATTAGGGTTAGGGGTGTGTCTGGGTTAGAGGTGTGGTTAGGGTTACCATTGGAATTAGGGTTAGGGGTGTGTTTGGATTAGGGTTTCAGTTATAATTGGGGGGTTTCCACTGTTTAGACACATCAGGGGCTCTCCAAATGGCGTCCGATCTCAATTCCAGCCAATTCTGCGTTGAAAAAGTAAACAGGAGTTTACCCCAACATATGGGGTATCAGCGTACTCATGACAAATTGGAAAACAACTTTTGGGGTCCAATTTCTCCTGTTACCCTTGGGAAAATACAAAACTGGGGGCTAAAACATAATTTTTGTGGGAAAAAAAAGATTTTTTTATTTTCACGGCTCTGCGTTATAAACTAGTGAAACACTTGGGGGCTCAAAGTTCTCACAACACATCTAGATAAGTTCCTTGGGGGGTCTAGTTTCCAATATGGGGTCACTTGTGGGAGGTTTCTACTGTTTAGGTACATTAGGGGCTCTGCAAATGCAATGTGACGCCTGCAGACCATTCCATCTAAGTCTGTATTCCAAATGGCGCTCCTTCCCTTCTGAGCCCTCCCATGCGCCCAAACGGTGGTTCCCCCCCACATATGGGGCATCAGCACACTCAGTACAAATTGGACAACAACTTTTGGGGTCCAATTTCTCCTGTTACCCTCGAGTAAATACAAAACTGGGGGCTAAAATATAATTTTGGGGGGAATTTTTTTTTTTATTTTCACGGCTCTGCGTTAGAAACTGTAGTGAAACACTTGGGGGCTCAAAGTTCTCACAACACATCTAGATAAGTTCCTTGGGGAGTCTAGTTTCCAATATGGGGTCACTTGTGGGGGGTTTCTACTGTTTAGGTACATTAGGGGCTCTGCAAACGCAATGTGACGCCTGCAGACCATTCCATCTAAGTCTGTATTCCAAATGGCGATCCTTCCCTTCCGAGCCCTCCCATGCGCCCAAACGGTGGTTCCCCCCCACATATGGGGTATCAGCGCACTCAGGACAAATTGCACAACAACGTTTGGGATCCAATTTCTCCTGTTACCCTCCGGAAAATAAAAAACTGGGGGCTAAAAAATAATTTTTGTGGGAAAAAATTTTTGTTTTATTTTTACGGCTCTGCATTATAATCTTCTGTGAAGCTCTTGGTGGGTCAAAGTGCTCACCACACATCTAGATAAGTTCCTTAGGGGGTCTACTTTCCAAAATGGTGTCACTTGTGGGGGGTTTCAATGTTTAGGCACATCAGTGGCTTTTCAAACGCAACATGGCGTCCCATCTCAATTCCTGTCAATTTTGCATTGAGAGGTCAAACGGCGCTCCTTCCCTTCCGAGCTCTCCCATGCGCCCAAACAGTGGTTTACCCCCACATATGGGGTATCAGAGTACTCAGGACAAATTGTGCAACAAATTTTTCGTTCCAATTTCTTCTCTTACCATTGGGAAAATAAAAAATTGGGGGCGAAAAGATAATTTTTGTGAAAAAAAAATGATTTTTTATTTTTACGGTTCTGCATTATAATCTTCTGTGAAGCACTTGGTGGGTCAAAGTGCTCACCACACCTCTAGATAAGTTCCTTAGGCGGTCTACTTTCCAAAATGGTGTCACTTGTGGGGGGTTTCAATGTTTAGGCACATCAGTGGCTCTCCAAACGCAACATGGCGTCCCATCTCAATTCCAGTCAATTTTGCATTAAAAAGTCAAATGGCGCTCCTTCGCTTCCAAGCTCTGTCATGCGCCCAAACAGTGGTTTACCTCCACTTATGGGGTATCGGCGTACTCAGGAAAAATTGTACAACAAAGTTTGATGTCCATTTTCTCTTGTAACCCTTGGTAAAATAAAACAAATTGGAGCTGAAGTAAATTTTTTGTGAAAAAAGTTAAATGTTAATTTTTATTTAAACATTCCAAAAATTCCTGTGAAACACCTGAAGGGTTAATAAACTTTTTGAATGTGGTTTTGAGAACCTTGAGGGGTGCAGTTTTTAGAATGGTGTCACACTTGGGTATTTTCTATCATATAGACCCCTCAAAATGACTTCAAATGAGATGTGGTCCCTAAAATAAAATGGTGTTGTAAAAATGAGAAATTGCTGGTCAACTTTTAACCCTTATAACTCCCTAACAAAAAAAAAATTTGGTTCCAAAATTGTGCTGATGTAAAGTAGACATGTGGGAAATGTTACTTATTAAGTATTTTGTGTGACATATCTCTGTGATTTAATTGCATAAAAATTCAAAGTTGGAAAATTGCAAAATTTTCAAAATTTTCGCCATATTTCCGTTTTTTCACAAATAAACACAGGTAATATCAAAGAATTTTTACCACTATCCTGAAGTACAATATGTCATGAGAAAACAGTGTCAGAATCACCAGGATACGTTGAAGCGTTCCAGAGTTAAAACCTCATAAAGGGACAGTGGTCAGAATTGTAAAAATTGGCCCGATCCATAACGTGCAAACCACCCTTGGGGGTAAAGGGGTTAAATTTAAATGTGGATTGATATGATACTTGAAATAAGCAACGAGTTAAGTATAATGGGTTACATTTAGGATGAGAGAAAAAGTGAGAGTAAAACAGAAAGAAGGGGAGAAGAATATAAAGGACAGATATTGGGATGATAGGTGGGATAGGGTGGGGGGTGAGTGGGAGCAGATCTGGCCAAGCAGACCTAGTAATACGTATAATCTAGAGAAAACAGTCAGCAGAGTCACGACTTAAATTGAGGACCATCTTTAAAAGATGACCATACAAACCAGATTCTGACATGCAAGTCCCAGTTGTCATAATCATGTGCCACAAGAGATATCATTAATTCTATGTGGTTTATCTCATCTATCCATTTTCTGGTAGTAGGGATTGTGGATTGTGGAAGATCTACAGTGTCTAGGGATGATAGAGCGAGCAGCAGTGAGGAAGAATCATAACATATTGGATGAGGAGATGGTTCCAGGAAGAAAGGAATGAAGAGCTACTTGAAGAGAAGGGATCAGCTTAATGCCCATAACTTGAAATAGATGTCAAAGATTGCTTGTCAAAATGGCTGTAAAAGGTGATATGACCACCATATATGAGTCATAGTGCCAACATCGGTCCCACATCTTCAGCACAATTTAGAAAATGCTGGAAAGATCCTATTCAAAACTCCGGGCATCTGTAACAGTGAGTTACGATCATACCATTTTTTTTCTGAGCCAAGCAGGAAGATGACATCTTAAGATTGTTAGTGAATATTTTGATGTGTTCGGTCGACCATAGAGTAATCTGAAGTTTTCTTTGCCAAGCGTTAGGTACCTAGGCACGTCGTCTGATAAGGCATCATTAAGGATATTGTATAAGAGAGAAATAGAACGTGTGAGGGGGTGGATAACAGGAGAATGATTCAAAGGCAGAAATGTGGCTTGGAGGAAGGCTTTAAGCTGCAAGTTCAATTCTCAAACTAAGTTAAGGTCAACCCCGGACAGGTCCCTCTAAGGTTGCAAAAAAGGAAAACCTACACAGCCATCACACTCCCAATCTTACCTGTAAGCAGAATACCAGCCCAGAAAGGTGTTTTATACCATGGTCTGGAGGAATGTGGGATTGTCAAAAGAGGACTCATTATAGTGATGGGCGAGTACTAAAATGCTCCGGTTATCGTTGCTCGGGTCGAGCAATTTGGAATGCTCGGGTACTCGACCCGAGCAACAAGACCAATGTAAGTCTATGGGAAAACCGAGCTTTTTTTGTCGTGGCCCCCCGGGGGTCTTTTTAGTGTCTAAAAACATCGGAAATCGATGGGAGCAGCGCTCAAATGACATGGGAACATCATGGGAAAGACCACTGGAAGCATTCCTGACTCCCAGGTCACAGCTGTGAACAATGTTGTCAGAGTCTTACGCCACTTTTACAGGCGCACAATAAAACATACAAAAATGAACCCCCCAAAAATATGTTAAGGAACATCTTTTCCAGGGTAATGATTAGTATGTAAGGCAAAATAAATAACCCAAAACAAAAATGTTCCTCTACCACTTGGACTAAGTTCACATGTAGTGTTTTTGATGCGTTTTTCAACTTTAACATTGCTTTCAACCAAGACAAATGCCTTCACTGGTAAATGTCATTTTAACATTTTACAACTTTATTTGGCCATGTGGTGTGTGACACATTATCAGACACCACCACCTCTGATGGCGCTCCCCTGACACGGATTTTAGCCCCAGCTGGGACTTCCATTTCCTATATTTCTGCAACTTACTTGAATCTTCCTCCCCTTTATCTACTGCACAAGCGAGGTTTGATAAAGACCCGGAACAAGGGTCGAAACCTTACCTTTGTACTTTTTTTCGATGGTGTATTATGAATAAAATGTAAACACTTTTTTTCAAAATTCAAAGACATAATGACTAGTTCTGTTTCATTTATGAAGGAGGGACTCTGGCAGTCACAAAGTCTATTTTTATAGGGCCACCAGTCGGCCCTCACTATTCATAGAGAGCCATCAGCCGGCTATGCTTTGTTGTTTCCATAATAAAACAGTGGGTCTCTTAGGCCGGGGTCACAGTTAGCGTAGTAAAATACGGTCCGTTTTTTACAGCCGAAATACACAGAAAAGTTCCTGAACAGTGATCCATATTCAATTAGAGGATGCAATTTTTTCGCCAAAAATTATCCGTGTGTCATCCGTATGGCATCCATACGGCGAGATTTTCTCACCGGCTTGCAAAACGGACATAGAATGGATCCATGGGCTCAAATATTCGTGAAAACATATACACAGTCTATATACAGTATATATATATCTATTCTATGTGTAGACATTTATTTTATCTATTCTATTGCATATTTCTCGCAAGTCACACGCATGGTCCGTGTGTAATCTGTATTTTTCTCGCCCCCATATACTTTCATTGGTGGATTTTTTGCGCAATACGCTGACAAACGCAGCATGCTGCGATTTTCTCTGCCCGTAAAATACGGCCGAGAAATATACGGCTGATGGAAGCTGCCCCATAGAGAAACATTGGTCCATGTGCAATGCGTTGTTTTTGCGCCTCTCACTCGTCCGTATTCCTCTCTAGTGTGACCTCGGCCTTATACTGTTATTGCATATTCAGTGAGTGGCAGGGCTGCCCAAAATTTGTATGCACCCTAAAAACCCATTGAACAGATGTCCTGGATGGCCACATGCAACCAAAGTTCCCAGTATTCATTTGGTATTCCCATACTGCTTGCTTATGCATTGAATGCAAGGCCTGGACTGCCCCAAAGTTACATGCACCCCACTAAGCATTTGAACCCACGTACTGGATGGCCACAAGAAACCAAAGTTCCCAGTATTCATTTGGTACTCCCATATTGTTTGCTTATCAATTGAGGGCAGCATGGTGGCTCAGTGGATAGCACTGCAGCGCTGGAGCCCTGGGTTCTAAACCCACCTTGGACAGCATCTGCAAGGAGTTTGTATGTTCTCCCTGTGTTTGCACGGGTTTCCTCCAGGTAATCCGGTTTCCTCCCACATTCCAAAGACATACTGATAGGGAATTTAGATTGTGAGCCCCATCGGGGACAGCAATGATAATGTGTGCAAAACTGTAAAGTGCTGCGGAATATGTTAGCGCTATATAAAAATAAAGATCATTATTATAATGCAAGGCCTGGCCTGCTCCAAAGTTACACGAACCCCAATAAGACTTTGAATCAATGTCCTGTATGGCCACATGAAACCAAAGTTCCCATTATTCATTTGGTACTCCGCCTCCTAGCCTCAGGTGTTTTAATTACAGCAGGTCCAATACCCCTCCACAGAGAGAGAGAATTTTAGTCTAGGAAGAGGTTTCACATGTACCCATTCAGATGGAGACATTTATTCTCAGCGAGGTAAGGCAAGTGTAGGACCTGGTGTAAGAGAGATGCCGTAAAGGGGCTACCAGGTACACATAAAATTGGCCATTTTTATGCGCTAAATGCTCTCATTTTTCATATTTCTAGTGCAGTAATGCAGTTCAAATTTCGTGTTTCAAGTTTGCAGGTTTTGGCGCTGCAGTGTGCTGCCTTATTTACTTAACTGGTTCTGTTTAGGGACACATATGTGTATGCATATTTCTCGTTCTTCACATATCATTTAGCTCAACTAATATTCCATGATTGACATGGTACATTTATTTATTTATTGCTATGGTGATTACATGTGTTATGGGCATGGTTCATCATATTTGTGGTTTCTTTGTATGTATGGGCTTCATTCACAGGTCAATTTAGTCCGTTTTTGATGTGGGGTTGATGGTTATTGGCTTGTGTGTTGCATTTTAAATGTTTTTAAATTTATTGTGTTCAAGGTATAATAAAGGTTTTTAAATTTTATCATGTGGATGTGCATACCACTATTAGTCTAGCTTTTTTCTCTCCTCCTTTTTTGCCCCAAAGTTACACGCACCCCAATAAGCCTTTGAACTGACGTCCTGTTTGGCCACATGAAACCAAAGTTCCCATTATTATGATTTTTTTTAACTCACATAAAGTTTGTCCATGAAGTGAATATAAGGCCTGCCCCAAATTTGCACGCACTCCAATCCTCCTTGGAAGAGATGTGGAGGATGGTTCCTTAAAAATGTTTTCCCAGTTTAAGGTAGCGGGTCTCCTATTCTTGTAATGCCCATACACTAAGTGTATGGGCTGACTAACATTTCTCCCTGGGGGTATGAATCAAGCTACTGTGTCAACCCTTTTTTACGGGCATCACAAACACCCTTGCCAACAATAACATGGCTGTTGCATCACAGAACACGTTCATCCTGGTGATCTAGTGGTGGATGATGAGGAAAAGGAGGAGGATAACAGCGAATAGCCAAAATCAGGAAGCGTATACCCAAGTGTGGGTGTGAAGAGGTGCATGGGAATATACCTCCCAAAAAAAACCCACTTGATTTGAGGTTCTGTTTCTCTGTTATCATGCGGTGGTGTACAGAACTCTGGCCCAATCCAGCCCTTGTTCATTTTTATAAGAGTCATTTTCAGTTGTCATGCGGATGCGCTTATCAGTTATAAATCCACCAGCGGCACTAAAAATGCGCTCTGACAAAACGCTAGTGGCAGGGCAGGCCAGGACCTCCAAGGCATAGAGAGCCAGTTCATGCCACATCTCCAGCTTTGAGACCCAATAATTATAAGGCATAGAGAAATCACGGAGGACAGTGGTACGGTCAGCGGGATACTCTCTCAGCATCTTCCAAAAGTTTGCACTCCTTGTGAGAGTACCCCGCAACTCAGGGCCACTGTGATGGGAGGGTGTGAGAAAACTGTCCCAGAACTTTGCCAATGTTCCCCTGCCTCTGCTGGATTGGAGTTGTGTCTCTCTCACCTGTACTCCTTGGTTGTCCAACGAATTGTGATTTCTGCAGCCAGCGTTTTCAGATGAGAATTTTTTAAATAATTCCGCAACAAAGGCCTTCTGGAACTGCACCATTTTAGTACACCTGCATGCCTCTGGAAGAAGAGATTGAAAATTCTCCTTGTAACATGGGTCTAGAAGTGTCACCAAGCAGTAATGACTGTCATGCAAAATTGTGAGAATACGAGGGTCATGGGAAAGGCAGCGCAACATAAAGTCAGCCATGCATGCCAGACTACTAACAGGCAAGACTTTCGTGTCATCACCAAGAGGACAAATGACCATGTTCTCCTCCTCCTCCCTGTCCTCACGCCATCCACGCTAAACAAATGGTATGACAGTTGTGCTTGTAGTATCATCTATAGCACATGAACATAGTTCCTGTTCTTCTTCCTCCTCCTCTTCCTCCTTGTCAACCAATCCACGTTGGGATGAAATGAGGCTGGGCTGTGTGTAAACACCCTGTATGCTTCCTTGCTCCATCTCATCGTGCTCCGCCTGCAATGAATCCTCTTTGATTGTGAGCAGAGAGCGCTTCAGAACACAGAGAAGCTGGATGGTGACGCGAATTATGGCGTCATCGATGCTCACCATCTTGGTGGACTCCTCAAAGTTTTGTAGGATGGTATAAATGTCTGCCATCCATGTCCACCCCTGAGGTCTGATATCTAGAGTCTGAACTGAATAGTGATGGCCTTGTTGATGCTGGTAGTCAACAACTACCCTCTTCTGCTCACAAATCCTTTCCAACATTTGCAGTGTAGAGTTCCAATGCGTGGGGACATCACACAACAGTCGGTGAGGCGGAAGCTGCAAACACTGCTGAAGCATGGCAAAGGCGGCGGAAGTTGTAGATGACGTTCTAAAATGGGCACATGGGTGGCATACTTTCACAAGCAGATCCGGCAGCTCCTGGTAGCTCTTGAGAAACCGTTAAACAATGAGATTAAGCACATGGACAAACCATGGTACATGTGTAAGCTCGCCTCGTCAACTAAGCATATTACCTTCAGTACAGCCTGTTACCGTTTGGCTGAGTTAGTGCTGCAGTGCTTCCAGCTTATGACTGATGTGGTCTCTTGTTGTGAACGGGTAATTCAGTACCACAATGGACATAGAAGTCAGAGCACATACAGTGATCTGACAATAACCCAAAAACATAGAACGAGCTCTGAGACGTGGGAACTCTGCTGACCGCAATCCCTAATCCTCTCCAACCACACTAGAGGCAGCCGTGGATTGCGCCTAACGCTCCCTATGCAACTCGGCACAGCCTGAGAAACTAGCTAGCCTGAAGATAGAAAATAAGCCTACCTTGCCTCAGAGAAATACCCCAAAGGAAAAGGCAGCCCCCACAAATAATAACTGTGAGTTAAGATGAAAAGACAAACGTAGAGATGAAATAGATTTAGCAAAGTGAGGCCCGACTTACTAAACAGAGCGAGGATAGGAAAGGTAACTTTGCGGTCAACACAAAACCCTACAAACAACCACGCAAAGGGGGCAAAAAAGACCCTCCGTACCGAACTAACGGCACGGAGGTACACCCTCTGCGTCCCAGAGCTTCCAGCAAGCAAGAAAAAACAAATAGACAAGCTGGACAGAAAAAAAACAGCAAACAAAATAGCAAAGCGGAACTTAGCTATGCAGAGCAGCAGGCCACAGGAACAATCCAGGAGGAAACAGGTCCAATACTAGAACATTGACTGGAGGCCAGGATCAAAGCACTAGGTGGAGTTAAATAGAGCAGCACCTAACGACTTCACCACATCACCTGAGGAAGGAAACTCAGAAGCCGCAGTACCACTCTCCTCCACCAACGGAAGCTCACAGAGAGAATCAGCCGAAGTACCACTTGTGACCACAGGAGGGAGCTCTGCCACAGAATTCACAACAGTACCCCCCCTTGAGGAGGGGTCACCGAACCCTCACCAGAGCCCCCAGGACGACCAGGATGAGCCATATGAAAGGCACGAACAAGATCGGGAGCATGGACATCAGAGGCAAAGACCCAGGAATTATCTTCCTGAGCATAACCCTTCCACTTAACCAGATACTGGAGTTTCCGTCTTGAAAGACGAGAATCCAAAATCTTCTCCACAATATACTCCAACTCCCCCTCCACCAAAACCGGGGCAGGAGGATCAACAGATGGAACCATAGGTGCCACGTATCTCCGCAACAATGACCTATGGAATACGTTATGTATGGAAAAAGAATCTGGAAGGGTCAGACGAAAAGACACAGGATTAAGAACCTCAGAAATCCTATACGGACCAATGAAACGGGGTTTAAACTTAGGAGAGGAAACCTTCATAGGAATATGACGAGAAGATAACCAAACCAAATCCCCAACACGAAGTCGGGGACCCACACAGCATCTGCGATTAGCGAAACGTTGAGCCTTCTCCTGGGACAAGGTCAAATTGTCCACTACATGAGTCCAAATCTGCTGCAACCTGTCCACCACAGTATCCACACCAGGACAGTCCGAAGACTCAACCTGCCCTGAAGAGAAACGAGGATGGAACCCAGAGTTGCAGAAAAACGGCGACACCAAGGTAGCCGAGCTGGCCCGATTATTAAGGGCGAACTCAGCCAAAGGCAAAAAGGACACCCAGTCATCCTGATCAGCAGAAACAAAGCATCTCAGATATGTTTCCAAGGTCTGATTGGTTCGTTCGGTCTGGCCATTAGTCTGAGGATGGAAAGCCGAGGAAAAAGACAAGTCAATGCCCATCCTACCACAAAAGGCTCGCCAAAACCTCGAAACAAACTGGGAACCTCTGTCAGAAACGATATTCTCTGGAATGCCATGTAAACGAACCACATGCTGGAAGAACAATGGCACCAAATCAGAGGAGGAAGGTAATTTAGACAAGGGTACCAAATGGACCATCTTAGAGAAGCGATCACAGACCACCCAAATGACTGACATCTTTTGAGAGACGGGAAGATCTGAAATAAAATCCATAGAGATATGTGTCCAAGGCCTCTTCGGGACCGGCAAGGGCAAAAGCAACCCACTGGCACGAGAACAGCAGGGCTTAGGCCGAGCACAAATCTCACAGGACTGCACAAAAGAACGCACATCCCGCGACAGAGATGGCCACCAAAAGGATCTAGCCACCAACTCTCTAGTACCAAAGATTTCAGGATGACCAGCCAACACCGAACAATGAACCTCAGAGATAACTTTATTCGTCCACCTATCAGGGACAAACAGTTTCTCCGCTGGGCAACGATCAGGTTTATTAGCCTGAAATTTTTGCAGCACCCGCCGCAAATCAGGGGAGATGGCAGACACAATTACTCCCTCTTTGAGGATACCCGCCGGCTCAGATAAACCCGGAGAGTCGGGCACAAAACTCCTAGACAGAGCATCCGCCTTCACATTTTTAGAGCCTGGAAGGTACGAAATCACAAAGTCAAAACGGGCAAAAAACAGCGACCAACGAGCCTGTCTAGGATTCAACCGCTTGGCAGACTCGAGATAAGTCAAGTTCTTATGATCAGTCAAGACCACCACGCGATGCTTAGCTCCTTCAAGCCAATGACGCCACTCCTCGAATGCCCACTTCATGGCCAGCAACTCTCGATTGCCCACATCATAATTTCGCTCAGCAGACGAAAACTTCCTGGAAAAGAAGGCGCATGGTTTCATCACCGAGCAATCAGAACTTCTCTGCGATAAAACAGCCCCTGCTCCAATCTCAGAAGCATCAACCTCGACCTGGAATGGAAGCGAAACATCTGGTTGACACAACACAGGGGCAGAAGAAAAACGACGCTTCAACTCTTGAAAAGCTTCCACAGCAGCAGAAGACCAATTGACCACATCAGCACCCTTCTTGGTCAAATCGGTCAATGGTTTAACAATACTAGAGAAATTGCAGATGAAGCGACGATAAAAATTAGCAAAGCCCAGGAACTTTTGCAGACTTTTCAGAGATGTCGGCTGAGTCCAATCATGGATGGCTTGGACCTTAAAAGGGCCCATCTCGATAGTAGAAGGGGAAAAGATGAACCCCAAAAATGAAACCTTCTGAACACCAAAGAGACACTTTGATCCCTTCACAAACAAAGAATTAGCACGCAGGACCTGAAACACCGTTCTGACCTGCTTCACATGAGACTCCCAATCATCCGAGAAGATCAAAATGTCATCCAAGTACACAATCAGGAATTTATCCAGGTACTCTCGGAAGATGTCATGCATAAAGGACTGAAACACTGATGGAGCATTGGCAAGTCCGAATGGCATTACTAGATACTCAAAATGGCCCTCGGGCGTATTAAATGCAGTTTTCCATTCATCGCCTCGTTTAATACGCACAAGATTATACGCACCACGAAGATCTATCTTGGTGAACCAACTGGCCCCCTTAATCCGAGCAAACAAATCAGATAACAACGGCAAGGGGTACTAAAATTTAACCGTGATCTTATTTAGAAGGCGGTAATCTATACAAGGTCTCAGCGAACCATCCTTCTTGGCTACAAAAAAGAACCCTGCTCCTAATGGCGACGATGATGGGCGAATATGCCCCTTCTCCAAGGATTCCTTCACATAACTCCGCGTAGCGGCGTGCTCAGGCACAGACAAATTAAACAGTCGACCTTTTGGGAATTTACTACCAGGAATCAAATCGATAGCACAATCACAATCCCTATGCGGAGGTAGGGTATCGGACTTGGGCTCATCAAATACATCCCGGTAATCAGACAAGAACTCTGGAACCTCAGAAGGGGTGGATGATGAAATAGTCAGAAATGGGACATCACCATGTACCCCCTTACAACCCCAGCTGGACACAGACATGGATTTCCAATCCAATACTGGATTATGGACTTGTAGCCATGGCAACCCCAACACGACCACATCATGCAGATTATGCAACACCAGAAAGCGAATAACCTCCTGATGTGCAGGAGCCATGCACATGGTCAGCTGGGTCCAGTACTGAGGCTTATTCTTGGCCAAAGGCGTAGCATCAATTCCTCTCAATGGAATAGGACACTGCAAGGGCTCCAAGAAAAACCCACAACGCCTAGCATACTCCAAGTCCATCAAATTCAGGGCAGCGCCTGAATCCACAAATGCCATGACAGAATACGTTGACAGAGAGCAGATCAAGGTAACGGACAAAAGAAATTTTGACTGTACCGTACCAATGGTGGCAGACCTAGCGAACCGCTTAGTGCGCTTAGGACAATCAGAGATAGCATGAGTGGAATCACCACAGTAGAAACACAGCCCATTCAGACGTCTGTGTTCTTGCCGTTCAACTCTGGTCAAAGTCCTATCGCACTGCATAGGCTCAGGTTTAAGCTCAGGTAATACCGCCAAATGGTGCACAGATCTACGCTCACGCAAGCGTCGACCGATCTGAATAGCCAAAGACATAGACTCATTCAAACCAGCAGGCATAGGAAATCCCACCATGACATCCTTAAGGGCTTCAGAGAGACCCTTTCTGAAAATAGCTGCGAGCGCACCTTCATTCCATTGAGTGAGTACGGACTTTCTAAATTTCTGACAATATACCTCTATATCATCCTGAGCCTGACACAGAGCCAGCAAATTCTTCTCTGCCTGATCCACTGAATTAGGTTCATCGTACAGCAATCCGAGCGCAGGAAAAACGCATCGATATTACTTAATGCAGGATCTCCTGGCGCAAGAGAAAATGCCCAGTCCTGAGGGTCGCCACGTAAAAAAGAAATAATGATCAAAACTTGTTGAACTGGGTCACCAGAGGAGCGAGGTTTCAAGGCCAGAAATAGTTTACAATAATTTTTGAAACTCAGAAATTTAGTTCTATCTCCAAAAAACAAATCAGGAATAGGAATTCTTGGTTCTAACATAGATTTCTGATCAATAGTGTCTTGAATCTTTTGTACTCTTGCCGAGAGCTGATCCACACATGAAGACAGACCTTTAATGTCCATCGCTACACTTGTGTACTGAACTACCCAAATGTCTAGGGGAAAAAAAAGGCAAAACACAGTGCAGAGAAAAAAAAATGGTCTCAGAACTTCTTTTTTCCCTCTATTGAGAATCATTAGTACTTTTGGCCTCCAGTACTGTTGTGAAGGGGTAATTCAGTACCACAATGGACATAGAAGTCAGAGCACATACAGTGATCTGACAATAACCCAAAAACATAGAACAAGCTCTGAGACGTGGGAACTCTGCTGACCGCAATCCCTAATCCTCTCCAACCACACTAGAGGCAGCCGTGGATTGCGCCTAACGCTCCCTATGCAACTCGGCACAGCCTGAGAAACTAGCTAGCCTGAAGATAGAAAATAAGCCTACCTTGCCTCAGAGAAATACCCCAAAGGAAAAGGCAGCCCCCACAAATAATGACTGTGAGTTAAGATGAAAAGACAAACGTAGAGATGAAATAGATTTAGCAAAGTGAGGCCCGACTTACTAAACAGAGCGAGGATAGGAAAGGTAACTTTGCGGTCAACACAAAACCCTACAAACAACCACGCAAAGGGGGCAAAAAAGACCCTCCGTACCGAACTAACGGCACGGAGGTACACCCTCTGCGTCCCAGAGCTTCCAGCAAGCAAGAAAAAACAAATAGACAAGCTGGACAGAAAAAAAACAGCAAACAAAATAGCAAAGCGGAACTTAGCTATGCAGAGCAGCAGGCCACAGGAACAATCCAGGAGGAAACAGGTCCAATACTAGAACATTGACTGGAGGCCAGGATCAAAGCACTAGGTGGAGTTAAATAGAGCAGCACCTAACGACTTCACCACATCACCTGAGGAAGGAAACTCAGAAGCCGCAGTACCACTCTCCTCCACCAACGGAAGCTCACAGAGAGAATCAGCCGAAGTACCACTTGTGACCACAGGAGGGAGCTCTGCCACAGAATTCACAACAGTACCCCCCCTTGAGGAGGGGTCACCGAACCCTCACCAGAGCCCCCAGGACGACCAGGATGAGCCATATGAAAGGCACGAACAAGATCGGGAGCATGGACATCAGAGGCAAAGACCCAGGAATTATCTTCCTGAGCATAACCCTTCCACTTAACCAGATACTGGAGTTTCCGTCTTGAAAGACGAGAATCCAAAATCTTCTCCACAATATACTCCAACTCCCCCTCCACCAAAACCGGGGCAGGAGGATCAACAGATGGAACCATAGGTGCCACGTATCTCCGCAACAATGACCTATGGAATACGTTATGTATGGAAAAAGAATCTGGAAGGGTCAGACGAAAAGACACAGGATTAAGAACCTCAGAAATCCTATACGGACCAATGAAACGGGGTTTAAACTTAGGAGAGGAAACCTTCATAGGAATATGACGAGAAGATAACCAAACCAAATCCCCAACACGAAGTCGGGGACCCACACAGCATCTGCGATTAGCGAAACGTTGAGCCTTCTCCTGGGACAAGGTCAAATTGTCCACTACATGAGTCCAAATCTGCTGCAACCTGTCCACCACAGTATCCACACCAGGACAGTCCGAAGACTCAACCTGCCCTGAAGAGAAACGAGGATGGAACCCAGAGTTGCAGAAAAACGGCGACACCAAGGTAGCCGAGCTGGCCCGATTATTAAGGGCGAACTCAGCCAAAGGCAAAAAGGACACCCAGTCATCCTGATCAGCAGAAACAAAGCATCTCAGATATGTTTCCAAGGTCTGATTGGTTCGTTCGGTCTGGCCATTAGTCTGAGGATGGAAAGCCGAGGAAAAAGACAAGTCAATGCCCATCCTACCACAAAAGGCTCGCCAAAACCTCGAAACAAACTGGGAACCTCTGTCAGAAACGATATTCTCTGGAATGCCATGTAAACGAACCACATGCTGGAAGAACAATGGCACCAAATCAGAGGAGGAAGGTAATTTAGACAAGGGTACCAAATGGACCATCTTAGAGAAGCGATCACAGACCACCCAAATGACTGACATCTTTTGAGAGACGGGAAGATCTGAAATAAAATCCATAGAGATATGTGTCCAAGGCCTCTTCGGGACCGGCAAGGGCAAAAGCAACCCACTGGCACGAGAACAGCAGGGCTTAGGCCGAGCACAAATCTCACAGGACTGCACAAAAGAATGCACATCCCGCGACAGAGATGGCCACCAAAAGGATCTAGCCACCAACTCTCTTGTACCAAAGATTCCAGGATGACCAGCCAACACCGAACAATGAACCTCAGAGATAACTTTATTCGTCCACCTATCAGGGACAAACAGTTTCTCCGCTGGGCAACGATCAGGTTTATTAGCCTGAAATTTTTGCAGCACCCGCCGCAAATCAGGGGAGATGGCAGACACAATTACTCCCTCTTTGAGGATACCCGCCGGCTCAGATAAACCCGGAGAGTCGGGCACAAAACTCCTAGACAGAGCATCCGCCTTCACATTTTTAGAGCCTGGAAGGTACGAAATCACAAAGTCAAAACGGGCAAAAAACAGCGACCAACGAGCCTGTCTAGGATTCAACCGCTTGGCAGACTCGAGATAAGTCAAGTTCTTATGATCAGTCAAGACCACCACGCGATGCTTAGCTCCTTCAAGCCAATGACGCCACTCCTCGAATGCCCACTTCATGGCCAGCAACTCTCGATTGCCCACATCATAATTTCGCTCAGCAGACGAAAACTTCCTGGAAAAGAAGGCGCATGGTTTCATCACCGAGCAATCAGAACTTCTCTGCGATAAAACAGCCCCTGCTCCAATCTCAGAAGCATCAACCTCGACCTGGAATGGAAGCGAAACATCTGGTTGACACAACACAGGGGCAGAAGAAAAACGACGCTTCAACTCTTGAAAAGCTTCCACAGCAGCAGAAGACCAATTGACCACATCAGCACCCTTCTTGGTCAAATCGGTCAATGGTTTAACAATACTAGAAAAATTGCAGATGAAGCGACGATAAAAATTAGCAAAGCCCAGGAACTTTTGCAGACTTTTCAGAGATGTCGGCTGAGTCCAATCATGGATGGCTTGGACCTTAAAAGGGCCCATCTCGATAGTAGAAGGGGAAAAGATGAACCCCAAAAATGAAACCTTCTGAACACCAAAGAGACACTTTGATCCCTTCACAAACAAAGAATTAGCACGCAGGACCTGAAACACCGTTCTGACCTGCTTCACATGAGACTCCCAATCATCCGAGAAGATCAAAATGTCATCCAAGTACACAATCAGGAATTTATCCAGGTACTCTCGGAAGATGTCATGCATAAAGGACTGAAACACTGATGGAGCATTGGCAAGTCCGAATGGCATTACTAGATACTCAAAATGGCCCTCGGGCGTATTAAATGCAGTTTTCCATTCATCGCCTCGTTTAATACGCACAAGATTATACGCACCACGAAGATCTATCTTGGTGAACCAACTGGCCCCCTTAATCCGAGCAAACAAATCAGATAACAACGGCAAGGGGTACTAAAATTTAACCGTGATCTTATTTAGAAGGCGGTAATCTATACAAGGTCTCAGCGAACCATCCTTCTTGGCTACAAAAAAGAACCCTGCTCCTAATGGCGACGATGATGGGCGAATATGCCCCTTCTCCAAGGATTCCTTCACATAACTCCGCGTAGCGGCGTGCTCAGGCACAGACAAATTAAACAGTCGACCTTTTGGGAATTTACTACCAGGAATCAAATCGATAGCACAATCACAATCCCTATGCGGAGGTAGGGTATCGGACTTGGGCTCATCAAATACATCCCGGTAATCAGACAAGAACTCTGGAACCTCAGAAGGGGTGGATGATGAAATAGTCAGAAATGGGACATCACCATGTACCCCCTTACAACCCCAGCTGGACACAGACATGGATTTCCAATCCAATACTGGATTATGGACTTGTAGCCATGGCAACCCCAACACGACCACATCATGCAGATTATGCAACACCAGAAAGCGAATAACCTCCTGATGTGCAGGAGCCATGCACATGGTCAGCTGGGTCCAGTACTGAGGCTTATTCTTGGCCAAAGGCGTAGCATCAATTCCTCTCAATGGAATAGGACACTGCAAGGGCTCCAAGAAAAACCCACAACGCCTAGCATACTCCAAGTCCATCAAATTCAGGGCAGCGCCTGAATCCACAAATGCCATGACAGAATACGATGACAGAGAGCAGATCAAGGTAACGGACAAAAGAAATTTTGACTGTACCGTACCAATGGTGGCAGACCTAGCGAACCGCTTAGTGCGCTTAGGACAATCAGAGATAGCATGAGTGGAATCACCACAGTAGAAACACAGCCCATTCAGACGTCTGTGTTCTTGCCGTTCAACTCTGGTCAAAGTCCTATCGCACTGCATAGGCTCAGGTTTAAGCTCAGGTAATACCGCCAAATGGTGCACAGATCTACGCTCACGCAAGCGTCGACCGATCTGAATAGCCAAAGACATAGACTCATTCAAACCAGCAGGCATAGGAAATCCCACCATGACATCCTTAAGGGCTTCAGAGAGACCCTTTCTGAAAATAGCTGCGAGCGCACCTTCATTCCATTGAGTGAGTACGGACTTTCTAAATTTCTGACAATATACCTCTATATCATCCTGAGCCTGACACAGAGCCAGCAAATTCTTCTCTGCCTGATCCACTGAATTAGGTTCATCGTACAGCAATCCGAGCGCCAGGAAAAACGCATCGATATTACTTAATGCAGGATCTCCTGGCGCAAGAGAAAATGCCCAGTCCTGAGGGTCGCCACGTAAAAAAGAAATAATGATCAAAACTTGTTGAACTGGGTCACCAGAGGAGCGAGGTTTCAAGGCCAGAAATAGTTTACAATAATTTTTGAAACTCAGAAATTTAGTTCTATCTCCAAAAAACAAATCAGGAATAGGAATTCTTGGTTCTAACATAGATTTCTGATCAATAGTGTCTTGAATCTTTTGTACTCTTGCCGAGAGCTGATCCACACATGAAGACAGACCTTTAATGTCCATCGCTACACTTGTGTACTGAACTACCCAAATGTCTAGGGGAAAAAAAAGGCAAAACACAGTGCAGAGAAAAAAAAATGGTCTCAGAACTTCTTTTTTCCCTCTATTGAGAATCATTAGTACTTTTGGCCTCCAGTACTGTTGTGAAGGGGTAATTCAGTACCACAATGGACATAGAAGTCAGAGCACATACAGTGATCTGACAATAACCCAAAAACATAGAACGAGCTCTGAGACGTGGGAACTCTGCTGACCGCAATCCCTAATCCTCTCCAACCACACTAGAGGCAGCCGTGGATTGCGCCTAACGCTCCCTATGCAACTCGGCACAGCCTGAGAAACTAGCTAGCCTGAAGATAGAAAATAAGCCTACCTTGCCTCAGAGAAATACCCCAAAGGAAAAGGCAGCCCCCACAAATAATGACTGTGAGTTAAGATGAAAAGACAAACGTAGAGATGAAATAGATTTAGCAAAGTGAGGCCCGACTTACTAAACAGAGCGAGGATGGGAAAGGTAACTTTGCGGTCAACACAAAACCCTACAAACAACCACGCAAAGGGGGCAAAAAAGACCCTCCGTACTGAACTAACGGCACGGAGGTACACCCTCTGCGTCCCAGAGCTTCCAGCAAGCAAGAAAAAACAAATAGACAAGCTGGACAGAAAAAAAACAGCAAACAAAATAGCAAAGCGGAACTTAGCTATGCAGAGCAGCAGGCCACAGGAACAATCCAGGAGGAAACAGGTCCAATACTAGAACATTGACTGGAGGCCAGGATCAAAGCACTAGGTGGAGTTAAATAGAGCAGCACCTAACGACTTCACCACATCACCTGAGGAAGGAAACTCAGAAGCCGCAGTACCACTCTCCTCCACCAACGGAAGCTCACAGAGAGAATCAGCCGAAGTACCACTTGTGACCACAGGAGGGAGCTCTGCCACAGAATTCACAACAGTCTCTTCAGAGATGGAGGTTGAAGAGGAGGAGGTGCAGGTGCTGTAGACTGTGGGGGCAACACTTATTGACATAGGGCCCGCAATCCTCTGCGTCGGGAGGATGTGTTCTATCCCAAGGTCCGACTGGGTCCCGGCTTCCACTATGCTAACCCAGTGTGCCATCAGCAAAATGTAGCACCCCTGCCCACAAGAACTTATCGACATGTCTGTGGTTAGTTGTACTTTCCAATAACAGCATTGTTGAGGGCATGGCTAATGTTGTCGGACACATGCTTGTGTAATGCGGGGACGGCACAATGGAAGAAATAGTGGTGGCTGGGGACCGAGTACCTTGGGATGGCTGCTGCTATGAGGTTGTGGAAAGCTTCTGTCTCCACAAGCCTAAAAGGCAACATTTCAAGCTCAAGAAGATGAGAAATATGTGAATCTAGTAGTGTGGCATGTGGGGCATTGGCAGCATATTTCCGCTTGCATTCTATGGACTGGGGTAAGGACAAATGAACACTGCGCTGAGACAAGGAAATAGGCGTGCTTGCTTATGTTGCTAGTTGAGTGTGTGTAATGACAGGTGCAGGGCAGAAGGCATCCTCACAGCCACCATGGACAGAGGATTGGCTTTCACGCACAACAGCGGAAGAAGCACTGGTGTCACCCGCAGACACTGTTTCTGTACCCTGTGGTTCAGCCTACTAAGATGGGTGCTTAGCTGCCATGTGCCCTAGAGCAGAGGTCCCCAACCGCCGGTCCGCGGACCAGGACCGGGCCGTTGAGGTTTTTCAGCCGGTCCGCGGCGCCGCTGACAGCTAGCTTCGCGGCCCTGCGCCTGGTCAGAGCACGCTCTGTGACAGCTCGCAGCTCCCGGCAGAGAACATTATGCAGGACGGGGCGGGGCGTCAGGCGGGTCTTAGTGACGCAGCCCTCCTGCGCAGCATGGTGTGTTCCTGATGGGGTGGGGCGGCAGGCTCTCCTCACTGACACGCCCAGTGGCGTATCTAGGGGGGGTCTATCTTGCAGCCGGGGCATTTGCCCCGGGTGCAGCCGGCAGGGAGGGGCGCAGTCGGGCCGCCTCATTCGGCGGTCCGCAGTGTCTCCCCCGGCGGCTGCATTCTGACTCCCCCGGTCAGGGAGTCAGCTGTTCTCTGTGCCGACTGTCAAGCTGACAGCCGGCACAGAGAAGCTGCAGAGCGCCGGCTCCCAACGTGTGCAGAGGTGGAGGGGAGCCCCTGCAGGGTGGCTGCGACGGGCAGGGAGAAATCCCCGCAGCTCCGCTGCCCAGCGATCTGTCTTCCTGCTTCCTCTCACACAGACGCGCCGCTGGATGACGTCATCATTCAGCGGCCGGCTGTGTCAGAGGAAGGCAATGAGATGCTGTGGTAGAGTGCGAGGAGAGGTGAGAGGGGTGTGTGAATGTGTGTGTGAGAATGTGTGTGCGAGAATGTGTGTGTGTGAGAATGTGTGTGTGTGAATGTGTGTGTGAATGTGTGTGTGTGTGAATGTGTGTGTGTGAGTGTGTGTGTGTGTGAGAATGTGAATGTGTGTGTGTGTGAATGTGTGTGTGAATGTGTGTGTGAATGTGTGTGTGAGAATGTGTGTGTGTGAATGTGTGAATCACATTCTCATTATAAATGTCATAATTACATAAGTATGCACTAAGCTCCACCCCTCCATAACCCCACCCCCATATGACCAGAGCCCCACCCCCACCCCACCGGGCCATGGAAAACTGGTCTTGCTTAAAGCCGGTCCCTGGTGCAAAAAAGGTTGGGGACCTCTGCCCTAGAGGCCTCCACTTCACCCACACCACTTGTCCCGACAATAGACATGGTGGAGGAGTGGGTCTTCTCCTTTCTTCAAACTGCACCTTTAACCCAATCCCACCTATAACTTCCCTTATCCTCCCCTCTTTTGAAGTCCACTCTGTCCGCACCTACTCACCCTCCAACCAGCCATCATATATCGAGCTCCGTGCCCGGCCACTGCCTTTATTGACCAATCCTCCACCTGGCTTCTTCACTTTCTCTCTGTTGACATTCCCACCATCATCATGGGTGACTTCAACATCCCCATTGATACCCCTCAGTCAACTGCCTCCTAACTTCTGTCCCTTACTTCATCTTTTGGACTTACTCAGTGGTCCTCTGCAGCCACCCACACAGACGAACATACCCTAGACCTGGTCTTCACCTGTCTCTGCTCTCTATCTAACTTCATCACCTCCCCTCTCCCTCTATCAGACCACCATCTGCTCACTTTCTCATCCCTGTCCTCCTCACCGGTCACCCATGTCCAGCAACATGCGCACCCCCACAGAAACCTTGCACACCTAGACTCCCACACGCTCTCTGACTCTATCCTACCACTGGCATCCATATCCTCACTCCATGACACAGATAGTATCGCTGCTTTATACAATGCCACTCTCACATCAGCTATTGACACGGTCGCCCCTCTCGTTCATGGCAGAGTGCGACATATTAATAGACAACCCTGGCACAATAACACCACTTAAAAGCTCCAGCAAGTGTCCAGGGTTGCAGAGCGGCGTTGGAAGAAAACACATTCGCAAGAAGACTTCACTGTATTCAAACAGGCAACACTCGCTTTTAAATCTGCTCTCACCTCTGATAAACAGGCCTACTTCACAACCCTCGTATCTTCCCTATCCTACAACCCCAAACAGTTATTCAAAACCTTTAACTCCCTCCTCCGCCCCCCACTGCCCCCTCCAACCTCCCTCATCTCTGCCGAGGACTTTGCCACACACTTTAAAAATAAGATCGACCAAACAAGGCAAGTCTTCATTGTTCAACCACCACAACCCCTTTGTATACCAGACCAATGCCCAAACCCCATAACCTCGCTCTCCAAGATCACTGAAGGGGGCTTAATTGTCTCCTCTCCAAATCGCACCTCACCACCTGTGCGCTCGACCCCATCCCATCCCACCTCCTCCCCAACCTCAACACTACACTTATCCCATCCCTAACCCACCTCTTCAACCTATCACTAACTTCTGGCACCTACTCTTCTGCTTTCCAACATGCCACAATCACGCCTGTCCTTAAAAAGCCAAACCTCGACCCAACAGCTATGTCCAACTATCGCCCAATATCGCTGCTTCCAATCGCTTTCAAAATCCTGGAGCAGCACGTCCATGCTGAACTTTCCTCCCACCTCTGATCTAACTTGCTCTTTGAAAATCTACAATCTGGTTTCCGCCCCATCACTCAACTGAGGCAGCCCTGATCAATATCACTAATGACCTACTTACAGCCAAAGCTAACAGACAATACTCTGTACTCCTCCTTCTAGACCTGTCCTCTACTTTCGACACAGTTGACCACTGCCTCCTATTACAGATCCTCTCCTCCTTTGGCATCAAAGACCTCGCCCTATCCTGGATTTCCTTATACCTTTCCAACCGCACATTCAGTGTCTACCACTCCCACACTACCTCCTCATCCCACCCTCTCTTTGTTGGAGTCCCCCAAGGCTCTGTTCTAGGACCCCTACACTTCTCAATCTAAAAACTTGGCCTGTGACAACTCATAAAGTCCCATGGATTCCAGTACCACCTTTATGCTGATGACACTCAGATCTACCTTTCTGGCTCAGACGTCACCTCTCTGCTGTCCAGAATCCCAGAGTGTCTATCAGCCATATCTTCCTTCTTCTCCTTTCACTTCCTCAAACTCATTGTGGACAAATCTGAACTCATCATCTTTCCTCCATCTCATAGATCTTCCATACCTGACCTATCTATCGCAATTAACAACATCACGCTTTCCCCCGTACCAGAAGTCTGCTGCCTCGGAGTAACCCTTGATTCTGCCCTGTCCTTTACACCGCACATCCAAGCTCTTTCCACCTCCTGTCGCCTCCAGCTCAAAAATATCTCCAGAATCCGTCCTTTCCTCAACCGTCATGTGGAATGTGGTTGATAGTCGGATGTGTTGGGGCAAAGAATTCCAGAGGATGGGGATATTCTGGAGAAGTCTTGGAGGTGGTTGGGTGAGGAGCGAATAAGTGTGGAGGAGAGAAGGAGGTCTTGGGAGGACCAGAGATTACGTGAGGGAAGATATCGAGAGATTAGTTCAGAGATATATGTAGGAGACAGGTTATGAATGGCTTTGTAGGATAGTGTTAGTAATTTGAACTGGATATGCTGAGGGATGGGAGCCAGCGAAGAGATTTGCAGAGGGGGGAAGTGGAGGAGTAGCGAGGAAAGAGATGAATTAGTCGGGCAGCAGAGTTAAGGATGGACTGGAGAGGTGCAAGGGTGTTAGCAGGGAGGCCACAGAAAAGGATGTTGCAGTAGTCAAGGCAGGAGATAATAAGGGCATGCACAAGCATTTTCGTAGATTGACGGTTGAGGAAAGGACAGATCCTGGAGATATTTTTGAGCTGGAGGCAACAGGAGGTGGAAAGAGCTTGGATGTGCGGTTTGAAGGACAGGGCAGAGTCAAGGGTTACTCCAAGGCAGGGGTCTTCCGGTATGGGGAAATTGTGATGTCATTAATTGCGATAGATAGGTCAGGTAAGGAAGATCTATGAAGGAAAGAGCCGAGCCATGGGGGATGGGGAGCTGAGCCATGTGGGATGGGGGAGCCGAGCCACGGGACCGGGGGTGCTGAGCAATGCGGGACCTGGGGAACTGAGCAATGTGGGCCGGGGAAACTGAGCAATGCGGACCGGGGGAGCCATGCGCATACAACATGAGAAGCCACATAACAGGACAGGATGAGGGGAGCCACATACCAGGACAGATCGGGGGAGCAACATACAGGACAGGACAGGGGGAGCCACGCATGCAGGACAGGATATTGGGAGCCACATACCAGGACAGGACGGGGGAGTCACATACCAGGACAGGACAGGGGAGCCACATGCCAGGACAGGACAAGGGAACCCCATGCCAGGACAAGACGGGGGAGCCACATACCAGAACAGGACAGGGGGAGCCACATACCAGGACAGGACGAGGGAGCCACATATCAGGACAGGACGGGGTAGCCACATACCAGGACAGGACAGGGGGAGCCACGCATAGCAGGACAGGACAGAGGGAGCCAAGCGTAGCAGGAGAGGGATGATGATACCCGGCTTATCTTCGAGTCAATAAGCTTACCCAGTTTTCCGTGGCAAAAGTAGGTGCCTCGGCTTACACTCTAGTACAGGGGCGGACATACCGCATGTTCAGCCGGTGCGGCTGCACAGGGGCCCGGAGGAGGAGGGGAGCCCTGCAGGACAGCTAATAATGATGGTAATCTGGCCAGTTTATCTGGCTCCGAGGCTCCGGAGGGCGCCTGGCCAGATTGCCCTCATGTGCTGCGGGCAGGGAGCGATCCGTCCTGCTCCCTTCCTGGCTTCCTGTCTCTCACTCTGCAGCGCGGCTAGGCGCTGCTGTGCCAGAGAGGAAGCTGCCAGTGACTGTGATCCAAGGAGAGATAGGTGCGTGTGTCATTGTATCCACGGAGTGCAGAGGGGCTTGACTTGATGATTCTGCAGTCTTCTTCCTATACAACTTCACTTCAACTCAGACAATACTCCTGCTCTGCATGTGCTAAAGCCAATCAAAGGACAGTGAAGTCACATTAGTCCCAGGAGAATGTGCTGGGGGGAGGTAAGGAGAGAAGGGGGGGCTCCTCCCTCTGCATTCACTTTACTGAGCGTGCCATAACAAAGAACGGACAAATTGCTGCCATAGAAAAACTTTACATCCAAAGCTTTGTAGCAGTCATATGCAGCATGGCCAGGCCCAGGCTCCTTCTAGGAGATGCAGCAGCTGTGGAGGAGGCTGGCAGCAGGTCCTCAAGGAGAGCTGTGTGCAGGGTCTCTCCAGTGCTATAGGTGCAGGGGTCGTCCACTGCAGACTCAGCATCCCCTCTGCGACCTGCTATTGCACCCATATGGCAGCAATGGAACCAGGGAATAAGATGCACAATAAATGGGATTTTACTATCTGTCCATATATCTGTCTGTCTATCTATCTATCTGTCTGTCTGTCTATCTATCTATCTATCAATCTATCTATTATCTACCTACCTACCTACCTATCTATCTATCTCATCATCTATCTATATATTATCTATCCCATTTCTATCTATTATCTAGCTATCATCTATTATATATCATCTATCTATTATCTTTCTATATATTATCTACTTATTATTTATCTATATATTTATTTATTTATTATCTATCTAACATCTATCTATTCTATCTAAATATTATCTATCCATGTATCTACCCCCAACAATGACAGCTCCTGGTGTTTTTGGGATCTTGGGCAATGGAGACTCACTGGACCAGCTATGAGACTCACACTAAAGCCGGGATCACACATGCGAGAAACACGTCCGTGTCTTGCATGTGAAATCCAAGCTCTGGCGCCAGCACTGTGGAGCATAGCGTGCGGACGCATAGCAACACATGGAGCAGCACGCTCCGCTCTGGAGTGCCGGCACCAGAGCTTGGATTTCACATGCAAGACACGGACGTGTTTCTCGCATGTGTGATCCCGGCCTAAAGGTCTCTGTGCACATTAGAGAGAAATCAACACAATTTGATCATTCTTGCAGGTCCAAGAGAGCAATAAATGTATAACCGGGCCTCCCGAATCTCCCCAGAGGTGGAGAAAAGGATCAGGCTCTTTGAACGTCAACTACTGATCCTCTTCCTCTCCTGTGAGATAATCCACTATCAGTGTCTGGTAATGACTTAATGGCTTACTCCCCACTCCTATTGGAAGCCCGTACGTTGCCCGTACGGGTGGTGGAGGAGGAGGAAATGATGGACGTGGTGGAATGAGCAATGATGAGGGTGGTAGTGGAAAGGACAATGATGGTGGAAAGAGCAATAATGGGGGGGGTGGGGAGGAGGAAATGGTGGAGGTGATGGAATGGGCAATGATTGGGGTGGTGGAATGGGCAACGATGGGGTGGTGGGGGAGAAAGCAATGATTGGGGTGGTGAGGGAGAGGACAATAATGGTATGTGGGGGGGCAGGACAATGAGGGGTGTGGGGGATTGAGATGGGAGGAAAGGGGATTTATAATGAATTTAGGAACAGGGGGAGGTGGAGGAAGATGTTATTATCGCTTATTATGTCTAAACCAGCCCGTTAGTATATAGTGTACTCACTTACAGTTAGGGCCAGAAATATTTGGACAGTGACACAATTTTCGCGAGTTGGGCTCTGCATGCCACCACATTGGATTTGAAATGAAACCTCTACAACAGAATTCAAGTGCAGATTGTAACGTTTAATTTGAAGGGTTGAACAAAAATATCTGATAGAAAATGTAGGAATTGTACACATTTCTTTACAAACACTCCACATTTTAGGAGGTCAAAAGTAATTGGACAAATAAACATAACCCAAACAAAATATTTTTATTTTCAATATTTTGTTGCAAATCCTTTGGAGGCAATCACTGCCTTAAGTCTGGAACCCATGGACATAACCAAACGCTGGGTTTCCTCCTTCTTAATGCTTTGCCAGGCCTTTACAGCCGCAGCCTTCAGGTCTTGCTTGTTTGTGGGTCTTTCCGTCTTAAGTCTGGATTTGAGCAAGTGAAATGCATGCTCAATTGGGTTTAGATCTGGAGATTGACTTGGCCATTGCAGAATGTTCCACTTTTTGGCACTCATGAACTCCTGGGTAGCTTTGGCTGTATGCTTGGGGTCATTGTCCATCTGTACTATGAAGCGCCGTCCAATCAACTTTGCAGCATTTGGCTGAATCTGGGCTGAAAGTATATCCCGGTACACTTCAGAATTCATCCGGCTACTCTTGTCTGCTCTTATGTCATCAATAAACACAAGTGACCCAGTGCCATTGAAAGCCATGCATGCCCATGCCATCACGTTGCCTCCACCATGTTTTACAGAGGATGTGGTGTGCCTTGGATCATGTGCCGTTCCCTTTCTTCTCCAAACTTTTTTCTTCCCATCATTCTGGTACAGGTTGATCTTTGTCTCATCTGTCCATAGAATACTTTTCCAGAACTGAGCTGGCTTCCTGAGGTGTTTTTCTGCAAATTTAACTCTGGCCTGTCTATTTTTGGTATTGATGAATGGTTTGCATCTAGATGTGAACCCTTTGTATTTACTGTCATGGAGTCTTCTCTTTACTGTTGACTTAGAGACAGATACACCTACTTCACTGAGAGTGTTCTGGACTTCAGTTGATGTTGTGAACGGGTTCTTCTTCACCAAATTAAGTATGCGGCGATCATCCACCACTGTTGTCATCCGTGGACGCCCAGGCCTTTTTGAGTTCCCAAGCTCACCAGTCAATTCCTTTTTTCTCAGAATGTACCCAACTGTTGATTTTGCTACTCCAAGCATGTCTGCTATCTCTCTGATGGATTTTTTCTTTTTTTTCAGCCTCAGGATGTTCTGCTTCACCTCAATTGAGAGTTCCTTTGACCGCATGTTGTCTGCTCACAGCAACAGCTTCCAAATGCAAAACCACACACCTGGAATCCACCCCTGACCTTTTAACTACTTCATTGATTACAGGTTAACGAGGGAGACGCCTTCAGAGTTAATTGCAGCCCTTAGAGTCCATTGACCAATTACTTTTGGTCCCTTGAAAAAGAGGACGCTATGCATTACAGAGCTATGATTCCTAAACCCTTTCTCCGATTTGGATGTGGAAACTATCATATTGCAGCTGGGAGTGTGCACTTTCAGCCCATATTATATATATAATTGTATTTCTGAACATGTTTTTGTAAACAGCTAAAATAACAAAACTTGTGTCACTGTCCAAATATTTATGGCCCTAACTGTATGTATAGCACAGTCACTTAGTATAGTGTACTCGATTATTATGTATAGTGCCATCCCTCAGTATATAGTGTAGTCACTTTTTATGATGCCATCCCTTATTATATAGCTTTTTCTGCTGTTATGTACAGTGCTTTCTCTTACATAGTGTATTCTTGTTATTCACAGCGCCCTCTTTTATTACACAGTCCCCTCTCTTTTTAGATATAAAATGACTGCTGATGGAGGAGCCGGTGACCAGACGATCAGTCCATCAGCTCCTCCATTAGAAAGGAAGCTTTCCCATGCTCTATCAGCCATCATTGCATTATACAGCTAGCAAGACAGGACAGTATGTAATAAAAACGGGGCTTTATATAATCCTATATGTAAGGGACGGTGCTGTACCTAACAAGAGAGGGCACTGTATAATAAGGGACGGCAATAAACATAATGAAGGAGACTATGTAATATATGTATGTATGTGTAGCTGTATATATATATATATATATATATATATATAATGTAGCTTTGTCGCCATAGATGTTGAGGGGCCCAGACACATTTCTTGCACAGGGGCCCCAAGCTGTCAGTGTCCGCTCCTGCTCTAGTATATATGGTAACTGTATTTTAACGCTGTACTATGAAAAGGATCTAGCTGTATTCAAAAGTACCAACAAGCAAAAGGAAAAAAAAAAAACGGTGTGCTCTGGATTGCTTTTAAATAAAAAAAAAATCAGGATTAAGATGCAAAAACAAATTATTCCTGCCCACTGATACCTGGGGCTATGTATATATGGTCAATATCTGTAATAAGCAGCAGCAGCAGCAGACAGTAATGGAATGGCCTCTCTTGCTGTATGCAATGAAGTATGCACATACAATGCCAGCCTACCTAGCCTGATATCTATATACCCACATACACTGCCGGCATTCCTAGCACTGATATACAGTATATATATAGCCACATACCCTGCCTGCCTAGCACTGATATACATAAACCCTGTAATTAGTCCTTAGAAGGACTGTTGGTTTTGCTGGATTTGTGGATTCTACAATGGTATACCCACACTAACTAATAAAATCACAAAACTCTCCCTATCTCAGTAGAAACTCTCCCTACACTGCCTGAGTCCGAAGCTGACTGTGCCGAGCAGGGCGACGTCAGGTCTGATATAGACCTGATGACACTCTGCGGTCAGCCAATCACTGTAATGCCACAACCAACATGGCTGCAGCATTACAGTGAGTGGCAGACAATCCCTGCATGTTGATTGGCTCTCTAAAGAGCGCCAAAACATGCAAGGCGATGACCTGAACTCCCGCCGAACAATCCTGGAAATGCTCAGCGTTCGCCCAACCTGGTCTGGGGGAAGCTATAATTTCTCACATGATTTGTCCCAGAATGTTAAAAGGGTTTGAGTCAAGGGCAAATATTCAGAGACTGGGTGTCTCAGGGGAGGAGGGACCCATGGCAGGGAGGTTAATGTGATGAGAGAAATAACTCTTTAATTTGATACCCATTAGTCATTGGTTTCATTATATCTCCAATCTATAATTCTTGAGAGAAGGACCCATTGGTGATAATGTTTAATGTTAAGCATACCCGCTACCCCTTTAATTTTAGGCTTAAATCCACAGTTAATCCACAGTTTAAGTGATCCCCAGACAATCTTTTTGAAGAGTATTGAAAAAGTGTTTAGGGATGTGTATAGGTACCATTTGAAAGAGGTAGAAAAAACGTGGTAGAATATCCATTTTTATTGCGTTTATTCTACCAAACTATGAGAGTTGAGAGTGATCTTTGGTCTTTGAGAGTTCTTTGAAACAGTGCTGTATATTTGTTAGAAAAAAGGTCTGCAGTATTAGCTGAAACAGGAATTCCCAGGTATTTGATTGTTTTGCATTGCCATTCGAATATTATTGACAAGAGCAGGATGGAGAGAAATGTTTAGGGCCTCTGACTTCATATAATTCACTTTAAAATTTGAGACTGCAAAAAAAACTTATGCACTATGCATTATCAATTTGTCCTTCTTTTTAGACCAGTAATGTAATTTGTATATCATATACAGTATTTCATGTTTTTATGCTATAGTGCTACAGAGTACAACTTTTTTTTGTCAGTTATATATTATTATTATTTATTATTATAGCGCCATTTATTCCATGGCGCTTTACATGTGAGGAGGGGTATACATAATAAAACAGTACGATAATCTTGAACAATACAAGTCACAACTGGTACAGGAGGAGAGAGGACCCTGCCCGCGAGGGCTCACAATCTACAAGGGATGGGTGAGGATACAGTAGGTGAGGGTAGAGCTGGCCGTGCAGCGGTTTGGTCAATCGGTGGCTACTGCAGGTTGTAGGCTTGTCAGAAGAGGTGGGTCTTCAGGTTCTTTTTGAAGGTTTCAATGGTAGGCGAGAGTCTGATGTGTTGTGGTAGAGAATTCCAGAGTAGGGGGGATGCACGAGAGAAATCTTGTATGCGATTGTGGGAAGAGGAGATAATAGGGGAGTAGAGAAGGAGATCTTGTGAGGATCGGAGGTTGCGTGCAGGAAAGTACCGGGAGACAAGGTCACAGATGTATGGAGGAGACAGGTTGTGGATGGCTTTGTATGTCATGGTTAGGCTTTTGTACTGGAGTCTCTGGGTGATGGGGAGCCAGTGCAGGGATTGACAGAGGGGAGAGGCCGGGGAATAGCGGGGGGACAGGTGGATTAGTCGGGCAGCAGAGTTTAGAATAGATTGGAGGGGTGCAAGAGTGTTAGAGGGGAGGCCACAGAGCAGGAGGTTACAGTAGTCAAGGCGGGAGATGATGAGGGCATGGACTAGGGTCTTTGCAGATTCTTGGTTTAGGAATGTGCGGATCTGTGAAATATTTTTGAGTTGGAGGCGGCAGGAAGTGGAAAGGGTTTGGATATGTGGTTTAAAGGAGAGATCAGTGTCAAGGATTACCCCAAGACAGCGGGCTTGTGGGACTGGGGAGAGTGGGCAGCCGTTTACTGTAATGGATAGGTTCGTTGGGGAGGTCGTGTGAGATGGGGGAAAGATGATGAATTCTGTTTTGTCCATGTTAAGTTTTAGAAATCTAGTGGAGAAGAAGGATGAAATAGCAGACAGACATTGAGGGATTCTGGTTAGTAGGGAGATGATATCTGGTCCAGAGATGTAGATCTGTGTGTCGTCAGCATAGAGATGATACTGAAAGCCGTGAGATTCTATGAGCTGTCCCAGGCCAAAGGTGTAAATGGAGAAGAGCAGGGGTCCTAGAACTGAACCTTGCGGGACTCCGACAGATAGGGGGCGAGGTGAGGAGGTGGTGTGTGAGTGGGAGACGCTGAATGTACGGTCAGTTAGGTATGATGAGATCCAGGATAGGGCCAATTCTGTGATTCCAAGGGATGAGAGGGTCTGCAGCAGCAGGGAATGTGTCAAAGGCAGAGGACAGGTCCAGGAGGAGGAGGACAGAGTAGTGTCGCTTGCTCTTGGCGGTTAATAGGTCATTGGTGACCTTAGTTAGGGCAGTTTCAGTGGAGTGGTGTGACCGGAAGCCTGATTGAAAGCGGTCGAAGAAGGAGCAGGAAGATAGATGGGAGGACAGTTCAAGATGGACATGTTGTTCCAGTAGTTTTGAGGCAAAGGGGAGAAGTGATATAGGGCGATAGCTAGATACAGAGGATGGGTCAAGAGAGGGCTTTTTGAGGATAGGTGTGATTGAGGCATGTTTAAAGCTTGAGGGGAAAATGCCAGTTGTTAGTGATAGGTTGAAGAGATGGGTTAGGGTTGGGATGAAGACTGTGGTGAGGTTTGGGATGAAGTGGGATGGGAGTGGGTCAAGTGCACAGGTGGTGAGATGCGATCTTGAGAGTAGAGTGGAGAGTCCGTCTTCTGTAATGGTGGAGAAGTTGGTTTTGGAGGTGGAGGGCTGGGTAGTTGGGAGGAAGGGTTCTGGGGGTTGTTTACTAAAACTGTCTCTGATGTTCTCAATTTTCTGCTTGAAAAATGAGGCAAAGTCTTCAGCTGAGATGAGTGGGGAGGGAGGAGGTGCTGGGGGACGGAGGAGAGAGTTGAAGGTGTTGAATAACTGTTTGGGGTTGTGAGACAGGGAGGATATGAGAGATGAGAAGTAGGTTTGTTTTGCTGTGGCGAGCGTGGTTTTGAAAGTAGTGAGGGACTGTTTGAATGCGATGAGGTGCTCGATGGAGTGGGATCTTTTCCATCTGCGCTCAGCAGCTCTGGAAGCTCGCCTCAGTTCTTTGGTCATGCTGGTGTGCCAGGGTTGTCTGTTGATTTTGCGAGCTTTGGTATGCGTGAGAGGGGCAAGAGATTCCAAAGCTGCAGCTATTGTGGTGTTATATAGAGCGGCAGCATCATCCGCATTGTGTAGGGAGCTTATGTCTGTGAGAGGGAGGAGGGATTCAGAGAGTGAGTGAAGATCAAGGTGTTTAAGATTTCTGCGAGGGTGTGAGAGTTTGTGGGGTGGGGGTTGTAGACAAGGAGTGGAAAGGGAAGAGAATGTAAGTAGGTTGTGGTCAGAAAGAGGAAGGTGAGTTTGAGAGGTTAGATAGGGAGCAGAGGCGGGTGAAAATGAGGTCCAGTGTGTGACCATCTTTGTGGGTGGCTGTAGAAGACCATTGAGTGAGGCCAAAGGAGGAAGTGAGGGATAGAAGTTTAGTGGCAGCTGAGAGGGAAGTGTCAATGGAGATGTTGAAGTCGCCCATGATGATAGTGGGGATGTCAGCGGCGAGGAAATGGAGTAGCCAGGTGGTGAAGTGGTCAAAGAAGGTGGTGGCTGGCCCTGGGGGACGGTAGATGACAGCCAGTTGGAGGTTGGAGGGGGAGTAGATGCGCACAGAGTGCACCTCAAAGGAAGGGAGGGTAACAGAGGGTGGCAGTGGGATTGGGGTGAAGGAGCAGTTATCTGACAGGAGAAAACTAACTCCTCCGCCATGCTTGCTGCTGGGGCGGGGTGTGTGAGAAAGGTGGAAGCCACCGTAAGAGAGTGCCGCAGGGGAGGCTGTGTCAGAAGGGGTGAGCCAGGTTTCAGTGATGCCGAGGAAGGAGAGTTTGTTATTGATAAAGAGGTCATGGATAAATGACAGTTTATTGCAGACAGAGCGTGCGTTCCATAGTGCTCCAGATAGGGAAATTGGGGGAGTGGGGGCTGGATGAATGGGTATGAGGTTACTGTGGTTGCGAGGACGTGTAGAGGATCGTGGCAGGGGATTAGAAATGAGTGTGGGGATGTGATTAGGAGGGCCCGGATTTGGGGATATGTCGCCAGCAATGAGGAGCAGCAGACTGAGCGTTAGAAGGTGTGAGTTGGATAGGTCATGATGTGGCCGTGTGTGCCTGGCGAGAAAGGTTTGTATGTGGAGGAATAGTTCTGTGGAGGAGGTGAGATGACTGAGGAGGATGGAGGGAGAAATGACTAGTTCCTTACTGGGTGGAGGGACTACAGGAGATAGGAAGAAATAAAGTGGTATGGGGGTGAATGTTAAAAGAAACCGAAACATTATAGTGGTTTTCTATTCCTTTACCTGCCAGTCAATTCCAGTCCAATTCTAGTCTAATTCATAGCAATTAAAAAACTGCAATTTAAAAATGCAATTTCTAAGATGGTCAGACACGTCTGGTCAGACTCATGGCTATGAATTTATGTGCACCTAAGGGCTCACAGCTGAGAGGGAGGATGTGGGCGTGTGTGTCCAGAGCACATGTTCACAGTTAAGCCAGGTCATAAAGAGGGGGTGGGGTAGATGGCCACTCAGGTATGCAAGGAAGAAGCAAGAGAAGTGAAGTACGAATGGATAGAAAATAATGGGTAAGCAAAGAATGCCATGTGGCAATTACATGCACTTCATATAGACAGACAGAGCAGGAAAGCTGAGTGAATCATACCAGGTGGGAATTATATGCACTTCATATAGACAGACAGAGCAGGAAAGCTGAGTGAATCATACCAGGTGGGAATTATATGCACTTCATATAGACAGACAGAGCAGGAAAGCTGAGTGAATCATACCAGGTGGGAATTATATGCACTTCATATAGACAGACAGAGCAGGAAAGTTGAGTGAATCATGCCCATTATTTTCTATCATACCCATTATATTCTCTATATATAGAGGTGGCTATTCTTAGTTTGCACCTATACACAACTAGTTTCTGTTTGGTCAGTCTTTTGCTATTTGAATGCATAGACTCTCTGACTGAGCACTCCAGCCATCAGCCTCTGGTAATTTTAATCATAGCAGGATCCTATCTACCCACATAAATGCAGTCTTCAGCCTAGGAGAGGATTTACATTAGTTAGTTTCCCTGCAACGAGAATCGCCTTATCGCAGCTGCTGGGTACACATACATTGGCCAATTTATGCGCTAAGCATTCTCAATTTTTTCTATTTTCTAGAGCAGTAATGCGATTCATATATCATATACTTCATGTTTTCCTGCTATAGCACTACAGAGTGCAACTTTATTTGTTGGTTAGAACATAAAGTGGTGGGAACAGGAGACAGAACTGCCTTATCCCATTTGCTACTTGAAATAGTGAGAATTCCTTCGGTACGTACGCGAGTTTTGGGGTTATAGTACAGTAAAAATATTCTTGCTATCATGCAATCCCCAATACCCAACTGTTTCAAGGTTACCGAAAGGAAAATCCAATTAACCCGGTTGAAAGATTTTTCAGCGTTGATTGAGAGGAGACAGGCCGGTGTTTTACGTTTACACAAATAGGAAGTGAGAAGAAGGGTTTTGTTAGTATTGTCACGAGCCTCTCTATATTGGACAAAACCTGTTTGGTCATTGTAAATAGATTTGGGAAGGAGGGAGTTCAATCGATTGGCAATACTTTTGGCAAACATTTTAACGTCTACGTTGAGTAAAGAGATAGGCCGATAGTTGTAGCATAGGGTTGTATTTTTCCCAGGTTTTGGAATGACTGAGATAGTGGCAGATAGTATTTGAAGAGTGAATGGGCAGTTGTCCATCTCCTTCCCAAATTGAATTAAAGGTCTTGATCAGGAATGATACTAGATCTGAACTGAATAATTTATAAACATTTGTAGGGAAGCCATCTGGGCCGGGACTATTTCCATCAGGTAAAGTTTTCATAGTTGACAAGACCTCTTGTTCTGAAAAGGAGTTTTTGCTATGTACAAGTCAACTTTTGCTTGGAAGTCAAAACCGGACATGTCATGTACAGCACCATGGAATCAATGGTGCTATATAAATAAATAATAATAATAATGGGCCCTTTCATATTGTATAGAGATCCATAATAATCACGGAAATACTTAAAGCGAACCTGTCACAGGGTTTGGTCGATATAAGATACGGCCACTGCCTTTCAGGGCTTATCTACAGCATTCTATGATGCTGTAGATAAGCCCCCGATCTGACCTGAAAGATAAGAAAAATAAGTTTTATTATACTCACCTGCGGGGCGGTCCGATGAGTGTCGCAGGTCCGAGTCCGGCATCTCCCACCTTCTTATGATCACCACCTTCCTGCTTGCTTCATGGATCCCGGCATTGTGCTCCTGCGAAGGCGTACTTATCTGCCCTGTTGAGGGCAGAGGAAAGTACTGCAGTGCGCAGGTGCCGGGAAAGGTCAGAGAGGCCCAGCGCCTGCGCATTGCAGTACTTTTCTCTGCCCTCAAAAGGAAAGAAAAATACACCTGTGCAGAAGTGCAATGCTGTGGAGCCATGACGCAGCAGGAGGGTGGCGAGCATAAGAAGATGGGAGGAGCCAGACCCGGACCTGCGACACCTATCGGACCGGACTGCCCCCTGGGTGAGTATAATAAAACTTATTTTTCTTATCTTTCAGGTTGGATCGGGGGCTTATCTATAACATTATTGAATGACAGGTTTGCTTTAAAAAGTTCCTGTGGTTTATGCAGGGAATCTCCTGAAGATAGTTTAATTGTAGGAATAAAAATGGTAGGGATATGAGGGTGAAGAAATTTACAGGTTTTACAGGGCCTTTACAGGTTTGTTGGAAAATTCATATCGGAATATACACATAAGGTCAGTATAGTGAGCAAAAACTGAATATAGCGAAGATTTCAGATCAGTTCTAGCGTTTATTCCACAAGAGTCTGAGGATCTTGGTCACGTTTATGAACTAACTCCAATAGTTGAATACGCCATGTTAAGCATTCTAAAGGTACCGTCACACTCAGCGATGCTGCAGCGATATAGACAACGAGCTGACCTAAACTAGTTCGCTGGAGCGTCGCTGTTTAGATCGCTGTAGAGACGTCAAACACAGCAACTCCAGAATGATGCAGGAGCGATCTAGTGATGTAACGGCGACTCACTTCTCGTTCTCACTGGTTGTTAGCTCCATGTCAAACAGCCGGAGTGTACCGATCCGACACACATCTAGGGGCCCTATGCTCGTTGCTGGCATCATTGCTTTTGATGTCAAACATGACGATACACGCCGACCTGGCGACGAAATAAAGTTCTGGACTTCTAGTTCCGACCAGTGATGGCACAGCGGGATCCAGATCGCTGCTGCGTGTCAAACACAACGAGATCGCTATCCAGGACGCTGCAATGTCACGGATTGTTGTCGTTCTCTTTGCAAAGTTGATGAGTGTGACGGTACCTTTAGTTAAAGGTTGTATCATTCTTCATCCTGGAACCCTGTTGTCCAGATGTTTGGATTTTAAAGCCAAAATGAGTGACAAAGAGATAGGGGATGGGGGACAACGTGGTGTCCGCCACATGATCCAGGGTGAGATTAAAATCTCCTCCAACAATAGTTGAGCCTTCAGCAAACTTCGCATGGTTGGAAAGTTATGACTTGCAGACACAAGCCTTGTCCTGGTTGGGGAGCTAAAAATTCACAATTGTGAAAACTTTCTCAAATATACAAATTTTGAGAAATAGATAACGAACATCATAGCCGGCCTAAAATGCAATCACTGCTGCAGGTAGATATTTGTGTAAAAAAATACCCCTTTGGACTTAGAATCGGAGTTGACACTATGAAACCACTATGTATAATATCTGTGTCTGAGCATAGGCATATGATCAAACCTAAAATGCATTTCCTGAAGGAGGAGAAGGTGTACATGTTTTTTGTGCATATGGTAAAGTACTTGAAACTCTTCTCTGGAATAAGAAGAAAGGAAAGAAAAGTAATGAGGAAATCGAAAGGAGAGAGTGGACGAAGATTAAAGAAGTGTTCTTTAATGTATACCCTGGCCACTAAGCACAGGGGTAAAAGAAAAAGGAAAATAATACCGCAGTGCTGTGCTCCAAGATCACACCCTATTGGGGATTTGGCTGGAACTAAGATCCAAAATAATGGGAAGAAGATAGCAATAAAACCTGAGTGTCTTTATTATTATAGTCTATAGGACATAAGGAAGTTCAACAGATTATCAAAGTCAATATAAGCAAAAATAAATAGCAAACAACTATAGAACTCGAGTATTAAATATGCCTACAGGTATGATACCTTATATTATATTTTCTTTAAGATGAAGAAACAGGGGAAAGGAGGTGCAGGTGTAAGGGTTGAATCAAGCTTAATATACCAAGAGATAAACAGAAATGTGGAACAGCAGCCTCCTTTTTCCTTACTTGACACGTAACACTTAAAATGCCAGTGGATGGTAATAATAGGCAAGAAAATTTCAACTGAGCAAGGGAAAGAAGAAGGAAAGCTAAACTCCAGAGCCATTAAAAATAATAGTAAACATGAGGACATGCTAACATGGTAACATGGAAACAAAATGACATGAATGGGTCAACCATTTATGTCCATATAATATGGTGCTTAGAGGCATTTTTTACTTATCACAAAAAGTATACGGAAATATTATAGGTAGCTATGGAGCTTAATAGTGGAAATTATGTTCATACTAGAAATAGGCCCGATGCTATCGCATTGGGAGTGCGGTAAAATTAACATCTCCGGTATTCCACCCGCAGGCGCAGTAACAGATGCGTCATTACCGCGCATGCACGGGTAGAGCGGGTAGAGCGCGCAGTTGTGGCTGCATGCGCGGGAATAGCGGAGATGTGTATACAGAAATCCAAACCTACAGAACCCTGTGTGAAAAAGTGATTGCCCATTAAACTTAGTAACTGGTTACAGCAACAACTGAAATCAAGCATTTGTGATAACTGGCAATGAGTGTTTACAACGTTCTGGATGAATATTGGCCCAATCATCTTTGCTTTTTGTTTTTCTTATGCCATTCAGAGGTGGACTTGAGGGTGGGTTTTTGATCTTTGTCCTGCTACATAACCAAAGTACGCTTCAGCTTGATGTCATGAGCAGATGGACGGATATTCTCATTCAGGATTTTTTGGTACACAGCAGAATTCATGGTTTCATTTGCCACAGCAAATCTTCAAGGCCCTGATACAGAAAAACAGTCCCAGATCATCACACTACCACCACCATATGTTACTATTGATATGATGTTCTATTTCTGAAATGATGTGTTACTTCTGCGCCAGATGTAATGAGACATATACCTTCCAAGAAGTTCAACTTTTGTCTTGGTAGTCCACAGAGCATTCTCCCAAAAGTTTTGAGGATCATCAAGATGTTTTCTGGAAAAACTGAGACAAGCCTTTATATTCCTATTGCTCAGCAGTGGTTTTCATCTTGGAACTCTGCCTTGCAGGCCATTTTTGCCCAGTCTCTTTTTTATGGTGGAGTCATGAACACTGACGTTAACTGAGGAAAGTGAGGTTTGCAGTTCTTTGGATGTTGTTGTGTGGTCCTTTGTGACCTCTTGTATAAGTCGCTGCTGGGCTCTTGGTGTAATTTTGGTTTGCCAGCTACTCCTGTGAAGATCCACCACTGTTCCATGTTTTCACTATTTGTGGATAATGGCTCTCACTGTGGTTTGCTGGGGTCCCAAAACTTGAGAAATGGCCTTATAACTTTTTCCGTACTGATTGATGTCAATTACTTTGTCTCTCATTTGTTCCAGAACTTATTTGGATAACGGCATGATGTCTAGCTTTTGAAGACCTTTTGGTCTACTTCACTTTGTCGTGCAGGTCCTATTTAAGTGATTTGTTGGCTGAGAACAGGTTTGCCTGTAATTGGGCCTGAATGTGGCTAGGGAATGTGAACTCAGCTTCCCAAAGATGTGATAAACCACAGTTAATTTATGTTTTATGGGGGTGGGGGCATTCACTTTTTCATACAGGCCCTGTAGGTTTTGGATTTCTTTTTCCTTTAATAATAAAGACCTTCTGTTTAAAAACTGCATTTTGTGTTTAGTTGTGTTATCTTTACCTAATGTTTAAATCTGTTTGGTGATCTGAAACTTTTTAAGCGTGATAAAAATTCAAAAGAATAGGAAATCAGGTAAACATTTATTTCACGATAAAAACGCGATAAAAACGCATTAGAAACTCCAGACATATGCATCCTATCATTTAGAATGCATTCTGCAATTTTTGTGCACATGATGGGTTTTTTTCCGCGAAAAAAAACACATTGCGGTAAAAAAAGCAGCATGTTCATTAATTTTGCGTTTTTTTCGCGTTTTTGCCGCTATTCTATGCATTTGGAAAAAACGCAAGAAAAACGCATCAAAAACGCGCAAAAGACGCATCAAAAACGTGCAAAAAAATGCGAAAAAACGCATGCGGATTTCTGGCAGAATTGTCAGGTTTTTGTCAGGAAAATTTCTGCCAGAAATCCTGACGTGTGCACATAGCCTAAGGGGCGAGCAATCACGGGCCAGCCAAGAAGGCTAATGCAACAAAAATATGTACAAATATTACATGACCGGTATCTATGAAGCTTAATAGTGCATCTTGCTTTACATGAATGAGGAACATAGTAACATAGTAACATAGTAACATAGTTAGTAAGGCCGAAAAAAGACATTTGTCCATCCAGTTCAGCCTATATTCCATTATAATAAATACCCAGATCTACGTCCTTCTACAGAACCTAATAATTGTATGATACAATATTGTTCTGCTCCAGGAAGACATCCAGGCCTCTCTTGAACCCCTCGACTGAGTTCGCCATCACCACCTCCTCAGGCAAGCAATTCCAGATTCTCACTGCCCTAACAGTAAAGAATCCTCTTCTATGTTGGTGGAAAAACCTTCTCTCCTCCAGACGCAAAGAATGCCCCCTTGTGCCCGTCACCTTCCTTGGTATAAACAGATCCTCAGCGAGATATTTGTATTGTCCCCTTATATACTTATACATGGTTATTAGATCGCCCCTCAGTCGTCTTTTTTCTAGACTAAATAATCCTAATTTCGCTAATCTATCTGGGTATTGTAGTTCTCCCATCCCCTTTATTAATTTTGTTGCCCTCCTTTGTACTCTCTCTAGTTCCATTATATCCTTCCTGAGCACCGGTGCCCAAAACAATACCCTCCTCAATATAAGGGCTTAACAATCACAGGCCAGCCAAAAAAAAGGTTAATGAGACAAGACAAACATATTATGAATTTGAGCGATACGCAGAAATCCAACACATCTACACCTCTTCCTAGACAAAATGCTGATCTTGAAATGACCAAGGGTTTTAATAAGGTTCTGTAAGGAAGTCCATTTTGAGATTGATGAATCCACTGGCTACGAGGCAATGGTTGACCTGATGCGGCTCTTTCTTCATATCGGGGAGGCCTCTGAGAGAGAGGTGGTGTAAAAGGCAAGTCAGGTATCAGGATCAGAAGAAGATCCAGGGCGGTGGTGAACTCAGATAAGTCTGATAGTGAATGTAGTACAAACGATGGCGGTTCTTATTGGAACATGAGTTGAAAGGGGTATCCTCAGAAGTATGGAATATCTTTCCCATTCAATAGCTCAAAAAGGGGGCACAGAGCTCTGCACTTAGCAAGGGTTGTACAGGATAGATCCGCAAGTAGCTGTAGAGAGGCCCCATTAAAGCCCACAATACATTTACCGTGAGCCTTTGATATGATATCCTCCTTAATTTGGAAAAAATGGATCCTGCAGACGATGTCACAAGGTCTTGTTGGGCCCAGTGTATGATGAGCCCTGTCATATACAAGAGGAGTATGTGGAGTGCGTTCTAGTATAGAGTTGAAAATATTCTTAATTGTAGGAATCAGATCTAGCGATCCGGTGGCCTCCAGCAGACTGCATATTTTTGGGCTTTGCTAATTTCTATCGCCGTTTCATTGCCAACTTTTCCAGTGTGGTTAAGCCCCTTACTGATTTGACGAAGAAAGGCGCTGATGTGACGAATTGGTCCTCTGCGGCTGTTAAGGCCTTTCGGGAGCTTAAACGCCGATTTACTTCTGCCCCTGTGTTGCGTCAGCCGGATGTTTCTCTTCCTTTTCAGGTTGAGGTTGACGCTTCTGAGATTGTGGCAGGGGCCGTTTTGTCTCAGAGGGATTCTGATGGTTCTTTGATGAAACCGTGTGCTTTTTTTTTCTGGAACGCAATTATGATGTCGGCAATCGGGAGTTGTTGGCTATGAAGTGGGCGTTTGAGGAGTGGCGACATTGGCTTGAGGGAGCTAAGCACCGCGTTGTGGTCTTGACTGATCATAAGAATCTGATTTACCTCGAGTCAGCCAAGCAGCTGAATCCTAGACAGGCTCGATGGTCCCTGTTTTTCTTCCGTTTTGATTTTGTGGTCTCGTATCTTCCGGGATCTAAGAATGTTAAGGCTGATGCCCTCTCTAGGAGTTTTTCGCCTGATTCTCCTGGAGTCCTTGAGCCGGTTGGCATTCTTAAGGAAGGGGTGATTCTTTCTGCCATCTCCCCTGATTTGCGGAGGGTGCTTCGGGAATTTCAGGCTGATAGGCCTGACCGCTGTCCAGTGGGGAAGCTGTTTGTTCCTGACGGATGGAGAAGTAAGGTGATTTCTGAGGTTCATTGTTCAGTGTTGGCTGGTCATCCTGGGATTTTTGGTACCAGAGATTTGGTTGGTAGGTCCTTTTGGTGGCCTTCCTTGTCGCGCGATGTGCATGCTTTTGTGCAGTCCTGTGGGACTTGCGCCCGAGCCAAGCCTTGCTGTTCCCGCGCTAGTGGGCTGCTTTTGCCTTTGCCGGTCCCTGAGAGGCCCTGGATGCATATTTCCATGGATTTTATTTCGGATCTTCCTGTTTCCCAGAAGATGTCTGTTATTTGGGTTGTTTGTGACCGGTTCTCTAAAATGGTCCATCTGATACCTTTGCCTAAGTTGCCTTCCTCCTCAGATTTGGTTCCATTGTTTTTTCAGCATGTGGTTCGTTTGCATGGCATTCCGGAGAATATTGTGTCTGACAGAGGTTCTCAGTTTGTCTCTAGGTTTTGGCGGGCCTTTTGTGCTAGGATGGGCATTAATTTGTCTTTTTCTTCGGCGTTTCATCCTCAGACTAATGGCCAAACTGAGCGAACTAATCAGACCTTGGAGACCTATTTGAGATGCTTTGTGTCTGCTGATCAGGATGATTGGGTGGCTTTCTTGCCGTTGGCCGAGTTTGCCCTTAATAATCGGGCTAGTTCGGCTACTTTGGTTTCACCTTTCTTTTGTAATTTTGGTTTTCATCCTCGTTTTTCTTCTGGGTAGGTTGAGCCTTCTGATTGTCCTGGTGTGGATTCTGCGGTGGACAGGCTGCAGCAGATTTGGACTCATGTGGTGGACAATTTGACGTTGTCTCAGGAAAGGGCTCAACGTTTTGCTAACCGCCGTCGGTGTGTTGGTCCCCGGCTTCGTGTGGGGGATTTGGTTTGGTTGTCTTCTCGTCATGTTCCTATGAAGGTTTCTTCCCCTAAGTTTAAGCCTCGGTTTATTGGTCCTTATACAATTTCTGAAATTATTAATCCGGTGTCTTTTCGTTTGGCTCTTCCAGCCTCTTTTGCCATTCATAATGTTTTCCATAGATCTTTGTTGCGGAGATATGTGGTGCCCGTTGTTCCCTCAGTTGATCCTCCTGCCCCGCTGTTGGTTGAGGGAGAGTTGGAATATGAGGTTGAGAAAATTTTGGATTCTCGTTTTTCGAGGCGGAGGCTTCAGTATCTTGTCAAGTGGAAGGGTTATGGCCAGGAGGATAATTCTTGGGTTGTTGCCTCCGATGTCCATGCCACCGATTTGGTTCGTGCTTTTCATTTGGCTTGTCCTGATCGGCCTGGGGGCTCTGGTGAGGGTTCGGTGACCCCTCCTCAAGGGGGGGGGTACTGTTGTGAATTCCGCTCTTGGGCTCCCTCCGGTGGTTGTAAGTGGCACTTTTGTGAGTTCTGCTCTTGGGCTCCCTCCGGTGGTTTTAAGTGGAATTGCTGCTCCTTGGATTTAGCTGTCAGCAGCTGCTTCCACTGATTGTCTTTTCTGGTTGGCTATTTAGCCTGGCTCTTTCCTTCAGCTTGTGCCACTTGTCCATGGTTCCTGGTTGGATTCACATCTCTTTGGATTTCCCTGTTATCCTGACCAGTTCAGCAAAGCTAAGTCCTTGCTTGCTCTTTTCTGTCCACAGGTTGTGGACTTATCCGTTCTGTGCTTTCTATGTTTGTCTAGCTTGTCAGTATGAATTAATTCTGTGATGCTTTAGTCAGGTGTGGAGATTTTTGTAAACTCTGTGTGGATTTTTTATAGTGTTTTATACTGACCGCACAGTATTCCATCCTGTCCTATTGTCACGATTCCCCTGACCGCTGTCACCACTGGGTCAGGATTCCCACCATGACCATCACCCCTACGTCACGGATTGAGGTGACTTTAGGCCAACAGACAGCTATCACATGTGCAGGGGGGCTTATCTTAGTTATCCCTCCACTCCACGATGTGATGAAAAACCACACACAAGGCTATTGACCTCTTGCTTACAGCAGGGGCTTATTCTAGGTATCCCACTGCTTTCAATATACCACAAACTGCAGGGATTTATGTATATCCCGCTTACAGTTCCACTTAACACTTGCAGCTCTCTGGCGACCCTTACTTTCAGGTCAGATTAGGTACTGCACCCTGGGTAATTAGTCGCCAGGAAGGCTGCCTGCTATGTACTGGCTATTGGGCACGCTGCAGCGACGCGGTAAACTACTCCCACTCAGGCAGGAACAATAATTATCAAACCCGCAGTTGCTTCAGCATAATCCAACAGTCAGCGCACTTTTGCTGCCACCAGCTTCGATTAAACGGGTCCGAAGCTAACCCAACACAACAGTAACAGTAGCGTTTTCCCTTCAGAAGACTTAGGGTACGGTTTTTAGAGCATGGAGAAGAACTAACATATAATAGTATATCCCATTAAAAATTAGGCAGTGCGTTATCAAAAATATTTTATAAAAAAGTTACAAATGAGACAATTGCAAATATGTACATGGGTAATTATAACATAAAGGGAATAAAAGAGAAAAGATAACACTCACATGTTAAAAGCATTGCAGGCAACCCAGGCTAGTGCAGTTTCCATACATCCCAGTCCATGGGATGTACTCAGCTCTTCCAGGACAATAGGACAAAAAGTCCACAAGAAGAAATCAAGCAGAACAGACACTTGGGGAGCCTGCCACAAACTTAATACCTTAAGGCTTTGACATCACAGAAGGGCTGGCTTATCCAGACCCTCCTCTCTCTACATTCTGCCTAAACTTTAAACTATTTTCTCTGATTTCTATAACTTCACTACAAAACATGTCAGAGTCCTAACATACTCCTCATTCATCTCGGATTAACGTGAGCATTCTAATGAGATCAAATATGTCCTATCTGGGATACATATTTACAGAGAAATCCCTACTTCTTTACCAGATGGAGTTAGAAGCCCGAGTCTCATGGGATGTGTAGATACACCGAGTGAGACTAAGAATATATATTTTCGTATTTCTAGCTTAAATCGTTTGCCTAATATCTAACAAAAACTAAACAAAGAATCTTTCATGAATTTTTGGAGCCACTTTTCCTTATAGCTGAACAAGAGCTTACACAGGAAATGCCAGTCGTAAATTCCATTCGGCAATAAAACCTCTCTTCCCCCATACTCTCAGAGAAGGAAAGCCAGGAATTTGCAGCTACAAACTGTTACTTCAAGAAGGGGGGCTTAGCCCACGCAGGCTAGCAAGAGAACTAGTTATGATATTTCATACCATATCGTGACACCTCCCCCTTTTGGTGTGCGCTAGGGAGGTAGAACCCGACGGTATGCCTCCATGGGCACCTCAGTAGGTTCACCTTGGCGGCAGAGTCCATCTGCATTCCCATGCTCCCTGCCCGTTTTGTGTTCAATGGTGAAGTCAAACTGCTGAAGGGCAAGGCTCCAGCGTAGCAACCTGCTGTTGGTTCCACACATGGCATTTAGCCAGCGCAGAGGGTTGTGGTCGGTCACCACAGTGAAAGTGTGACCGTACAAGTAGGGCTGCAAGCGCTGCAGGGCCCAGACTATGGCCAGGCACTCCTTCTCGATTGTGGAGTAGGCCACTTCCCTCGGCAAAAGTTTCCGGCTCAGGTATAACACGGGGTGCTCTTGGTCCTCCGAGTCAACCTGGCTGAGCACAGCACCAAGGCCAAACTCGCTGGCGTCGGTCTGCACCAAGAACGGTCGACTGCTGTCGACTGCTTTCAACACAGGGGCCTTCCACAATTGTCACGATTCCCCTGACCGCTGTCACCAATGGGTCAGGATTCACACCGTGACCGTCACCCCTACGTCACGGATTGAGGTGACTTTAGGCCAACAGACGGCTATCACATGTGCAGGGGGGCTTCATAGGCATCGGCAATCTGCGCTGCTTTCGTCACGTCTTTGGGTTCTCTGTCCATCACGAACTGTCGCACCTCAGCTGGGCAAAGATGAAAGAACTGGTCTTTGATCATTAGGTCTCGCAGCTGTGCAAAGGTGGTCACTGACAGTCCTTGGGTCCACTCGTCAAAGTGGGTCCCCAGTCCATGCACCACATCACTGTAGCTGTCGTGTGGGCCACGTTGGAGGGTCCGGAACTTTCTACGGTACACCTCGGGTGTAAGCTGGTACTTGGCTATCAGAGCCTGCTTGATGGCCTCATAGTCACCATCTTGTTCTTGAGGGAGGGCAGCAAATGCCTCCAGAGCTTTACCTCTCAGCCCTGGTGTCAGGTATCGGGCCCATTCATCTGTAGGCAGCCGGTACTGTCTGCAGGCTTTCTCAAAGGCCCACAGAAAATTGTCCAAGTCCCCGTCCTTCTCCATAACAGGAAAGTGATCGGGCCGGGGCTTAGGTATCTGAGCGCTGCTGGGCTCACGTCTCTGGGCGGTGGAGGGCATCCCCCCCTCCCGGAGCATCTCCAGTTCATGTTCTCGCTGGGCTTGGCGCTCGGCTCCCTCAGCCTCTCGTTCGGCTCGGGCCTCCTGCCGATACTGCTGAATCAGCCGTAGGCGTCCTTCATGGTCATCAGTGGGGAGTTCTTCCAAGGCCGCCTGCAGGTGGGGGTCCAATTCGCCCGGATTGCTAACAGGGCCGGCATTCAGTGGTTGGACCTCTGCTGCAGCACCATGTTCGCTGGTGCTGGCTTCTGCGGCCTCTGGGCTCTGTGACCTGGCTTGGTCGGCTTCAAATTGCACCAGTTCAGCGACCATTTGAGTCTTGGTCTTACCCTGGGGGTTCAGGCCATGGTACGTGCATATCCCAGCAAGAGAGTCCTTCTTCTGCTGGTTGTACCAGGCTTCCCCTTTCGCAGCCATGGTTGCCAAATAAAAGATAGGATAGAAAAACGAAGAGAAAGGGAGGGGATAATTACCAGTACGCAATTGTCTCACAACTAAAAAGCACTGACTTCGTTCTCCAAACTTATTTGCGCAGAGTCCTCGCAAGAACTTTCTGCAAGTTTTTAGTGAGAGGAATGATTACTCAAACCAAATCACTAATGCTCTAAGATATCCCACCGCCTTGCCACCAATTGTCACGATTCCCCTGACTGCTGTCACCACTGGGTCAGGATTCCCACCGTGACCGTCACCCCTACGTCACGGATTGAGGTGACTTTAGGCCAACAGACGGCTATCACATGTGCAGGGGGGCTTATCTTAGTTATCCCTCCACTCCACGATGTGATGAAAAACCACACACAAGGCTATTGACCTCTTGCTTACAGCAGGGGCTTATTCTAGGTATCCCACTGCTTTCAATATACCACAAACTGCAGGGATTTATGTATATCCCGCTTACAGTTCCACTTAACACTTGCAGCTCTCTGGTGACCCTTACTTTCAGGTCAGATTAGGTACTGCACCCTGGGTAATTAGTCGCCAGGAAGGCTGCCTGCTATGTACTGGCTATTGGGCACGCTGCAGCGACGCGGTAAACTACTCCCACTCAGGCAGGAACAATAATTATCAAACCCGCAGTTGCTTCAGCATAATCCAACAGTCAGCGCACTTTCGCTGCCACCAGCTTCGATTAAACGGGTCCGAAGCTAACCCAACACAACAGTAATAGTAGCGTTTTCCCTTCAGAAGACTTAGGGTATGGTTTTTAGAGCATGGAGAAGAACTAACATATAATAGTATATCCCATTAAAAATTAGGCAGTGCGTTATCAAAAATATTTTATAAAAAAGTTACAAATGAGACAATTGCAAATATGTACATGGGTAATTATAACATAAAGGGAATAAAAGAGAAAAGATAACACTCACATGTTAAAAGCATTGCAGGCAACCCAGGCTAGTGCAGTTTCCATATATCCCAGTCCATGGGATGTACTCAGCTCTTCCAGGACAATAGGACAAAAAGTCCACAAGAAGAAATCAAGCAGAACAGACAGCTGGGGAGCCTGCCACAAACTTAATACCTTAAGGCTTTGACATCACAGAAGGGCTGGCTTATCCAGACCCTCCTCTCTCTACATTCTGCCTAAACTTTAAACTATTTTCTCTGATTTCTATAACTTCACTACAAAACATGTCAGAGTCCTAACATACTCCTCATTCATTTCGGATTAACGTGAGCATTCTAATGAGATCAAATATGTCCTATCTGGGATACATATTTACAGAGAAATCCCTACTTCTTTACCAGATGGAGTTAGAAGCCCGAGTCTCATGGGATGTGTAGATACACCGAGTGAGACTAAGAATATATATTTTCGTATTTCTAGCTTAAATTGTTTGCCTAATATCTAACAAAAACTAAACAAAGAATCTTTCATGAATTTTTGGAGCCACTTTTCCTTATAGCTGAACAAGAGCTTACACAGGAAATGCCAGTCGTAAATTCCATTCGGCAATAAAACCTCTCTTCCCCCATACTCTCAGAGAAGGAAAGCCAGGAATTTGCAGCTACAAACTGTTACTCCAAGAAGGGGGGCTTAGCCCACGCAGGCTAGCAAGAGAACTAGTTATGATATTTCATACCATATCGTGACACCTATCTATCTAGCTAGACTGGCCTCCTATGCTCATCCTAGTTTCATTCTGTGTATGTTTTTTCCCTCTCCACTCACAGTCATTACTTGTGGGGGGCTATCTATCCTTTGGGGATTTTCTCTGAGGCAAGATAGTTTTCCTGTTTCTATCTTTAGGGGTAGTTAGTTCTCAGGCTGTGACGAGGTGCCTAGGGAGTGTTAGGAGCATCCCACGGCTACTTCTAGTGTTGTGTTGAGCTTAGGGACTGCGGTCAGTAAAGATACCACTTCCTTCAGAGCTCGTTCCATGTTGCTCCTAAACCAAAAGATCATAACACTTTGTCACTGATTCATGAACATTATTGTCAAGAATCTGCTGATACTGAGAGGAATCCATGGGTCCCTCAACTTTAACAAGATTCCAGGTGCCAGCATTGGCCACACAGCCCCAAAGCATGATGGAACCTCCACCAAATTTTACTGTGGGTAGCAAGTGTTTTTCTTGGAATGCTGTGTTTTTTGGCCACCATGCATAACGCCTTTTTGTATGACCAAACAACTCAATCTTGGTTTCATCAGTCCACAGGACCTTCTTCCACAAAGAATTTGGCTTCTCCAAATGTGCTTTTACATACCTCAGCCGACTCTGTTTGATGTGCTTGCAGAAACGGCTTCTTTCGCATCACTCTCCCATACAGCTTCTCCTTGTGCAAAGTGCGTTGTATGGTTGACCGATGCACAGTGACACCATCTGCAGCAAGTTGATGCTGCAGCTCTCTGGAGGTGGTCTGAGGATTGTCCTTGACTGATCTCACCATTCTTCTTCTCTGCCTTTCTGATGTTTTTCTTGGCCTGCCACTTCTGGCCTTAACAAGAACTGTACCTGTGTTCTTCCATTTCCTTACTATGTTCCTCACAGTGGAAATTGACAGGTTAAATCTCTGAGACAGCTTTTTGTATCCTTCACCTGAACAACTATGTTGAATAATCTTTGTTTTCAGATCATTAGACAGTTGTTTTGAGGAGCCCATTATGCCACTCTTCAGAGGAGATTCAAACAGGAGAACAACTTGCAAGTGGCCACTTTAAGTAGCTTTTCTCATAATTGCATATACCTGGCTAAGTTCAAAGCTCAATGAGGTTAGAAAACCAAAAAAAGTGCTTTAGTAAGTCAGTAAAAAGTAGGAAAGAGTATTTAAAACAAGAAAATGATAAGGGTGCCCATACTTATGCACCTGTCAAACTTTGTTTGAATGCAGATTGCACATTTTCTGTTAGTACAATAAACCTCATTTCAAGGCAGTGTCCAACAGTTATTAGATATATGAAACTGAAATAGCTGTTGCAAAAAAAACAATTTTTATAAAACATTAAGCTTAAGATTAATAGGGGTGCCCAAACTTTTTCATATAACTGTATATGGTGCTTTACTTCCATGAGTTCTAATTATACATTTATGCAAATTTGGTTATACTTGTGTATGTATCACTTTCCGTACATTGTTATTTACTTCTGATTTGTATTTGACCAGTGCGTTTATTTATTTATTATGGCTTTATGTTTGATATATTCATAAATTTTTGATTATTATGCCTTGTAGATAACCGCCTTGAGAAAGGCCAATTGTGGCCGAAACGTTGGCTCACTGTATGTCTGGTCAAACAATTTTTTTCCTTTGAATAATAAAATATACTTTTGCAATTGGCTTTTCTACGTCCTCAAATTGATCTATTGAACCGCTGGTGTCCAGGCATCCCCTCATGAAGTCCCCCGGGCTCACTGTATGTCTGGTCAAACAATTTTTTTCCTTTGAATAATAAAATATACTTTTGCAATTGGCTTTTCTACGTCCTCAAATTGATCTATTGAACCTCTGGTGTCCAGGCATCCCCTCATGAAGTCCCCCGGGCCGACGGCGTCTTCTTCCGGGAGAAAATGTCGGGTGCATGAGCAATGCGCCTGTTAGGGTTGGTGGATTGCACTAAATAAAATATAAATTAAAGTGCAATCGCAACTCTGGGTCCACTGTGCAGAGATGTACAACTGCTGCTAGTGTGAACAATGACGGAACAAAACAGCGAGCGTTACCTTTAAAACACACTGTGTTAACTCCACATAGTATGAACAGGACGCAGAATACCTAGCTCTGTTAACCTCACAGAGAGGTAGAGCTCCGAGTTTGCTAAGTATTATACCCTGTTGAACGTCACAGGGAAAAAAGCAAGTGGAGAGAGGTTGCCCTGCAATTAAACTGTGCTAACCACACACATGAATGAAGCAGATGCTAAGCCAAGAGAACGAACTCGTATGATGCTAGGTACAAAACCCTATAGCCTTTGTAGAGAAGTATAGCATAAGGGTTGAGCTTGCTCTGTATCTGAACTGTGCTAACCGCACACATGAACGAAACAGATGCTAAACCAAGTGGCTAGTTACCCCAGTCCTGAAAGCTACCGAACCTGTACCTGACTGGCACACAAATCATGTAGCAGACTAGAGACTCATTCGTTGAGCCATAGGTACGAAACCGCATAAGTGTGCAACCTGCCTGCCAACGTGTACAGTTTCTATGCGTAGACGGGGACACACAAAGGTGCAGACAGAGTGGTAGAGTAGCCACCCACAAACACCAAACATGAACAATACTAGCGTGCCAGCGTGGGCCGCTGAGAGCCTTTTAAACCCTAGGCTCCACCCCAAACACTCACACCCAGCCGGCCGTGACATCGCCCGTGGGCCAATCCGGAGCTACCACATCACCAGAGCAGTTAATGTCTGACCAGCAATGAGAAGACGCCACATCAGGGACATGCTCAGTAAGGTGATCTCTGGACGTAGACTCCAGAGCCCAAGGCTGCACCTGCATATCACTGATTACCATAGACTTGACTGGAGAGCCAGCAGTAACCAAAGCTATACCACAAGCCTGAGCAGGATGCTGGGACCGACGTCTGTGCTGAACAGCAATCCCAGCGGCCAGACCAGAATGGGTGACAACAGCACCAGATGATGCTTAGGATCTATCTTGCACAGTAGGTGAATCCTGACGCCTAACAGCGCCTGCCGAGATCTGCCGGCCCAGCAACAATAGGAAAATTTTACAGTGATCAAAATAAAAAAAATAGTAAATAAAACCCCCCTTTATCACCCCCTTAGTTAAGGAAAAATAATAAAATAAAAAATATATATTTATTTTCATTTTTCCATTAGGGTTAGAGTTGGGCTAAAGTAAGTTGGGCTAAAGTGAGTTTGGCTAAAGTTAGGGTTGGCATTAGGGTTAGTGTTAAGGCTAAGGGTTAGCATTAGTGTTAGAGTTAGAATTATGGTTAGGGTTGGGAATAGGGTTAGGGTTAGTTTTGTGGTTAGGTTATGGTTAGGGGTGTGTTGGGGTTAGGTTTGTGGTTGGGTTATGGATACGGTTGGAATTAAGGGTGTGTTAGGGTTAGGATTGTGGTTAGGTTATGGGTAGGGTTGGGATTAGGGTTATGGTTAGTGTTCAGATTAACCTGCCCAATTCCAGCCTTGCTGAAGCATCCCCAGATTATCACCGATCCTCCACCAAATTTTACAGTGGGTGCAAGACACTCTGTCTTCTACGCCTCTCCAGATCTCCCTCTAACCATTAAATGCTTCAGCAAGGCTTTATTTGGGCAGGTTAATCTTTACGAAGGACGTATAAACCAAGCCACATACAAGGTTATCCTGGAAAAACAGTTGATTCCTTCTGCTCAGGCAATGTTCCCCAACTCTGAGGACTGGTTCTTCTAGCAGGACAATGCGCCATGCCACACATCTGGCTAAGGGTTAGCATTAGTGTTAGAGTTAGAATTATGGTTAGGGTTGGGAATAGGGTTAGGGTTAGTTTTGTGGTTAGGTTATGGTTAGGGGTGTGTTGGGGTTAGGTTTGTGGTTGGGTTATGGATACGGTTGGAATTAAGGGTGTGTTAGGGTTAGGATTGTGGTTAGGTTATGGGTAGGGTTGGGATTAGGGTTATGGTTAGTGTTCAGATTAACCTGCCCAATTCCAGCCTTGCTGAAGCATCCCCAGATTATCACCGATCCTCCACCAAATTTTACAGTGGGTGCAAGACACTCTGTCTTCTACGCCTCTCCAGATCTCCCTCTAACCATTAAATGCTTCAGCAAGGCTTTATTTGGGCAGGTTAATCTTTACGAAGGACGTATAAACCAAGCCACATACAAGGTTATCCTGGAAAAACAGTTGATTCCTTCTGCTCAGGCAATGTTCCCCAACTCTGAGGACTGGTTCTTCTAGCAGGACAATGCGCCATGCCACACATCTAGGTCAACCACCACATCAAATCCCTGTCATGGCCAGCCCAATCTCCAGACCTGAACCCCATTGAAAACCTCTGGAATGTAATCAAGAGGAAGATGGATAGTCACAAGCCATCAAGCAAAGAAGAACTGCTTACATTTTTGTACCAGGAGTGGCATAAGGTCACCCAAAAGCAGTGTGAAAGACTGGTGGAAAGAATGCCAAGACGCATAAAAACTGTGATTAAAAATCATGGTTATTCCACAAAATATTGATTTCTGAACTCATCCTCAGTTAAAACATTAGTATTGTTGTTTCTAAATGATTATGAACTTGTTTTTTTTGCATTATTTGAGGTCTGCAAGCAATGCATTTTTTTGTTATTTTGACCATTTCTCATTTTTGGGAAAATAAATACAAAATGTACTGCTTGGAACTTCGGAGACATGTTGTCAGTAGTTTATAGAATAAAAGAGCAATTTACATTTTACTCAAAAATATACCTATAAAGAGAAAAATCAGGCAAACTGAACATTTTGCAGAGATCCCTTAATTGTTGTCAGAGTTGTATATTTAAAAACAATTGGCAATATTTGTTATGTGAATCATGATCTTTATTAAAGAAATCTTGCAATGTTCACACTGACCATAGAACCTTTTTTAGACTAATTTCCTGTTACAGGAAACTGACATGTACATTAGCAGCAATGATCAGACTCTGACACTGTCTCTTAAATTGAAGCATAAAATAAGCTTTGTTAAGGGAGGGGGAGCAGGATAAGCTGTGATATTAATCACCTATTGTGATTGGTGAATTCTGTGTTGTCACCTATGTGTTACCCATCAATCCTGCCTCTGATGATAAGAAGCCTGCTGAAAACTCCCCCCGAAAGGACAAGAAGTGTGAGTCTAAAAAAAACTTGAGTGGCCAGTGTGAAAATTGCAAGATTGCCAACTTTGTTTATTTTTAATAAAGATCATGATATGAAAAAAACACTGCATTTAAAAAAAAAGTTAAATGTAACACAAAAAAATAACAATAGGTCATTTTTTGATTACCATTCCCTTCAAATTGTGCAAAATTTGTCAAAGTAGTTTATGATGTTGGATACAAGTTTCACATTTTGGAACTGTCTAGTCTAATTCAACAACACTTATTGATTGACTTACTTTGTGCCAGAAGTTTGTGCCCAAATTTTAGTACATTGAGTTGCATATAAAGCCACATCCCTTTTGGACACAACACAAAAAATGTCTAAAACATAATAAAAAATACATTGCAAGTTATGAAAAACTGATTACCGGTACTTAGCTTAGTAAATCTCACCAAGAGTGTTTAACCATAAAGTACATTATCCATATATATATATATATATATATATATATATATATATATATTTCTACTTTCCTCTAAGAATATATAGAATATGTAATGGTAACCTTTTATTATCTAACGTCTGATAAATTTGCATCAGTGGTATGAGGTTGTACAAAAGCCAACATGATCCTAAAAAAATCTCTTAATTTATTCAATTAAAATGATGTGAACTTTACTTTGGTGGTCCCCCATTAAATGTAAAAATCTCATAACTAGTATTTTTGCTTATTTAGGCTTATGGCTCTGTCAATGCAATCTCAAGGGTTTTACAGTTTTAATTCATGTAAAATCTCTGACCCAACAGAAACCCTGCATGACTATATGGCTGCACATAAAGGGATTTTCTTCACTCCCCAATTCGATATGCTCAGCTAGTTTAGCATAAATACATCTTAAATCCTCAAGGAAACATTTAATAGTCTATAAAATTGTGCTCTCAAGTCAGTGTGTAGTTCCTTGGCATAAAATGTTATGGCCTCAAGTGCCCCCTATGTTTAGATACAAGTGTAATGTATAGCTTCTGCTAGTGCAAGTGCTCTTTAAAGACATTGGATGAAATCATATTACAGCAGTTGGCTCACATCACTCACTGAGGTTTGCCACATAAATAGCAACAAAACAGTTATAGGATGCCGAGTTTGTAACACAAAGGAATTCTTTCTTCGTGTGACCTAGCGTGGTCTCTGGTACGCTTCACATGCACACTAACATTCTAGTATGATTTATATTGAGAAGCATACATTAACAGTGATTTCTGTTTCTTGCCAAAAGCCGAAAAAAATAAAGTGTTTAAATGTTTATGTTAATAATACTAGACTTAGGCTATGTCCAAACATTGCATTTTTTTCCAAGTTTTATGCAAATTAAAAGCTGCTTTTTAACCCCTTCATGACCCAGCCTATTTTGACCTTAATGACCTGGCCGTCTATTGCAATTCTGACCAGTGTCCCTTTATGAGGTAATAACTTGGGAACGCTTCAACGGATCGTAACGGTTCTGAGACTGTTTTTTCGTGACATATTGGGCTTCATGTTAGTGGTAAATTTAGGTCAATAATTTTTGCGTTTATTTGTGAAAAAAATGGAAATTTGGCTAAAACTTTGAAAATTTCCCAATTTTCAAATTTTGAATTTTTATTCTGTTAAACCAGAGAGTTATGTGACACAAAATAGTTAATAAATAACATTTCCCACATGTCTACTTTACATCTGCACAATTTTGGAAACAAAATTTTTTTTTTGCTAGGAAGTTATAAGGGTTAAAATTTGACCAGCGATTTCTCATTTTTACAACGAAATTTACAAAACCATTTTTTTTAGGGACCACCTCACATTTTAAGTCAGTTTGAGGGATCTGTATGGCTGAAAATACCCAAAAGTGACACCATTCTAAAAACTGCACCCCTCAAGGTACTCAAAACCACATTCAAGAAGTTTATTAACCCTTCAGGTACTTCACAGTAGCAGAAGCAACATGGAAGGAAAAAATGAACATTTAACTTTTTAGTCAGAAAAATAATATTTTAGCAACAATTTTTTTTTATTTTCCCAAGGGTAAAAAGAGAAACTGGACCCCAAACGTTATTGTACAATTTGTCCTGAGTACGCAGATACCTCATATGTGGGGGGGAACCACTGTCTGGGCGCACGTCAGGGCTCTGAAGGGAAGGAGCGCCATTTGACTTTTTCAATGAAAAATTGGCTCCAATCTTTAGCGGACACCATGTCGCGTTTGGAGAGCCCCTGTGTGCCTAAACATTGAAGCTTCCCCACAAGTGACCCCATTTTGGAAACTAGACCCCCCAAGGAGCTTATCTAGATGCATAGTGAGCACTTTGAACCCTCAGGTGCTTCACAGATTGATCCGTAAAAATGAAAAAGTACTTTTTTTTTCACAAAACATTTATTTCAGCCTCAATTTTTTCATTTTCACATGGGCAACAGGATAAAATGGATCCTAAAATGTGTTGGACAATTTCTCCTGAGCACACTGATACCTCATATGTGGTCACAAATCACTGTTTGTGCACACGGCAAGGCTCGGAAGGGAAGGAGCGCCATTTGGCTTTTGAATGAAAAATTGGCTCCAATCGTTAGCGGACACCATGTCATGTTTGGAGAGCCCCTGTGTGCCTAAACATTGGAGCTCCCCCAAATGTGATCCCATTTTCGAAACTAGACCCCCCAAGGAACTTATCTAGATGCATACTGAACACTTTGAACCCCCAGGTGCTTCACAAATTGATCCGAAAGAATGAAAAAGCACTTTTTTTTCACAAAAAATTTCATTTAGCCTCAATTTGTTCATTTCCACATGGGCAACAGGATAAAATGGATCCTAAAATGTATTGGGCAATTTCTCCTGAGTACATTGATACCTCACATGTGGGGGTAAACCACTGTTTGGGCACGCGGCAGAGCTCGGAACGGAAGGAGTGCCATTTGACTTTTTGAATGAAAAATTAGCTCCAATCGTTAGCAGACACCATGTCGCGTTTGGAGAGCCCCTGTGTGCCTAAACATTGGAGCTCCCCCACATGTGACTTCATTTTGGAAACTAGACCTCCCATAGAACTAATCTAGATGTGCAGTGACCACTTTAAATCCCCAAGTGCTTCATAGAAGTTTATAACGCAGAGCCGTGAAAATAAAAAATAATTTTTCTTTCCTCAAAAATTATTTTTTAGCCTGCACTTTTTTATTTTCACAAGAGTAACAGGAGAAATTGGACCCCAAAAGTTGTTGTCCAGTTTGTCCTGAGTAAGCTGATGCCCCATATGTGGGGGGGAACCACTGTTTAGGCACACGTCGGGGCTCAGAAGGGAAGTAGTGACTTTTGAAATGCAGACTTTGATGGAATGGTCTGCGGGCGTCATGTTGTGTTTGTAGAGCCCCTGATGTACCTAAACAGTAGAAACCCCCAACAAGTGACCACATTTTGGAAACTAGGCCACCCAAGGAACTTATCTAGATATGTGGTGAGCACTTTGAACCCCCAAGTGCTTCACAGACGTTTACAATTCAGAGCCGTGAAAATAAAAAATTATTTTTCTTTCCTCAAAAATCATGTTTTAGCAAGCAATTTTTTATTTTCACAAGGGTAACAAAAGAAATTAGACCCCAATAGTTGTTGCCCAGTTTGTCCTGAGTACACTGATACCCCATATATAGGGGTAAACCACTGTTTGGGCGCACGTCAGGGCTCGGAAGGGAAGTAGTGACGTTTTGAAATGCAGACTTAGATGGAATGGTCTGCGGGCATCATGTTGCATTTGCAGAGCCCCTGATGTGCCTAAACAGTAGAAACCCCCCACAAGTGACCCCATTTTGGAAACTAGACCCCCCCAAGGAACTTATCTAGATGTGTGGTGAGCACTTTGAACCCCCAAGTGCTTCACAGAAGTTTATAACGCAGAGCCATGAAAATAAAAAATAATTTTTCTTTCCTCAAAAATTATGTTTTAGCAAGCAATTTTTTATTTTTGCAAGGGTAACAGGAGAAATTGGACCCGGAAGGGAAGGAGCACCATTTGACTTCTGAACGCAAGATTGGCTGGAATCAATGGTGGCGCCATGTTGCGTTTGGAGACCCCTGATGTGCCTAAACAGTGGAAACCCCTCAATTCTAACTTCAACACTAACCCCAACATACCCCTAACCCTTATCCCAACTGTAGCCATAACCCTAATCACAACCCTAACCCAACACACCCCTAACCACAACCCTAACCCCAACACACCCGTAACCCTAATCCCAACCCTAACCCTAACCCTAATCCCAACCCTAACCCTAATTCCAACCCTAACCACAACTTTAACCCCAACACACCCCTAACCCTATCCATAACCCTAACCACAAGCCTAATCTTAACCCTATTTCCAACCCTAGCCCTAATTCCAACCCTAACCCTAAGGCTATGTGCCCACGTTGCGGATTTGTGTGAGATTTTTCCACACGATTTTTGAAAAATCCGCAGGTAAAAGGCACTGCGTTTTACCTGCGGATTTACAGCGGATTTCCAGTGTTTTTTTGTGCGGATTTCACCTGCAGATTCCTATTGAGGAACAGGTGTAAAACACTGCGGAATCCGCACAAAATTGACATGCTGCGGAAAATACAATGCAGCGTTTCCGCACGGTATTATCCGCACCATGGGCACAGCGGATTTGGTTTTCCATAGGTTTACATGGTACTGTAAACCTGATGGAAAACTGCTACGAATTGGCAGCGGCCAATCCGCTGCGGATCCGCGGCCAAATCTGCACCGTGTGCACATACCATAACCCTAACCCTAGCTCTAACCCTAACCATATTCCTAACCCTAACTCTAGCCCTATTCCTAACCCTAGCCCTAATCCTAACCCTAGTTCTAACCCTAACCCTAGTGGAAAAAGAAAAAAAATAATATTTACTTTATTTTATTATTGTGCCTACCTATGGGGGTGATAAAGGGGGGGGGTCATTTACTATTTTTTTTATTTTGATCACTGTGATAGGTTATATCACAGTGATCAAAATATACCTGGAACGAATCTGCCGGCCGGCAGATTCGGCGGGCGCACTGCTCATGTGCCCGCCACATTTTGGAAGATGGCGGCGCCCAGGGAGAAGACGGATGGACACCGGGAGGCCCGGTAAGTATGAGGGGGGGAGATCTGAGCATGGGGGTGGATCGGTGGACAGGGGGGGTGGCATCGGAGCACGGGGGAGCGGGCAGGAGGACGGGGGAGCAGACAGGACGACGGAGGGGAGCGGAGCACCGGACAGAGGACCGGGGAGGAGATCGGTGGCGGTGGGGGGGGGGGGTACATCAGTGTTTCCAGCCATGGCCGATGATATTGCAGCATTGGCCATGGCTGGATTGTAATATTTCACCATTTTTTTAGGTGAAATATTACAAATCGCTCTGATTGGCAGTTTCACTTTCAACAGCCAATTAGAGCGATCATAGCCACGGGGGGGGGGGGGTGTGTGAAACCCCCCCCCCCCCGGGCTAAAGTACCACTCCCCCTGTCCCTGATGATTGGGTGAAATTTGAGTTAACCCTTTCACCCGATCTGCAGGGACGCGATCTTTCCATGACGCCACAAAGGCGTCACAGGTCAGATTGGCACCGACTTTCATGACGCCTACGTGGCGTCAAAGGTCGGGAAGGGGTTAAAGTACCAGCAAAAGCTATGTGATTTCAGAAATCTCATGTACACATTTGTTTTGTTTTTTTCTGACTGAATTGGAAAACTGCAGCATGTCAATTCTTTCAACGGTTTTGCAACGTTTTTTCACCAAAGAAAGCAATGAGTAAATGAGAAGACGCAGCAAAAAATTTTGCCATCAGTTTTTGCAGCATTTCTTGAAAAAAAAAACAGGTACAGCAGTATGTGAAACACAGTTATTTTTGTGATTTTCCCAAGTTTAAACCAAAATGATGGAATGATGAGCAGGGATGTTATAATAGTATAATTTAATTAAATGAGTGATATCTGTAAAAGTAAACCATGCCTGAACATCTCAATGCCTGACCAATGTGTAAAAGTAAACAGTGTCTGACCAATGTGTGCAATTGAACAATGCCTGACCAACTCAATGGCCTTACCAATGTGTAAAAGTAATCAATGTCTAGGAACTCATTGCACTGCCAATATCTTAGGTAAACTATGCATGACCAATTCAAGTTACCCCCTGCTGTTTTTACAATTACAATTGTGTATTTTTCCATGAACTCATATGAACTTTTTTTTATTCAGAATAGTCACTATTTTTTCAGACATGGAAAACTTTTTCCACTAAATAATTTGATCAAAGTGACCTTTTTTCCCAAAAATGTTTTATGCTTTCACATACATCTTGCATCGGTGGCCTAATACCTTGTATTGTTCATGCTTGCATGGCAGAATCAAAGCTAAGCTTTTGGAAGAAAAATCAGCAAAAATGCCAGCAAAACCAGCAATGACTAAGGACACAATGGTCAGAAATGTGTTTGCTTGTAAATTGTTGGATTTTGGACTTGTGACTTTTTAAATTTTACTGACAATAAAGTGATATTTTATGAATACCTCGATGTTGCAATTTTTTCCTCCCTTCAAGTAACTATGTTTGTCTCATTTTTTATATACATTTGTCTTACCTTCTTTCCCTTAAAATTATACTTGCTGTCTACTATTTATTTCCTATTGCTAATATAACACCAACATACAATCAGGTCCAGAAATATTTGGACTGTGACTGGATCTTTGTGATTTGGGCTCTGCATGCCACTATTTTTATTTAAAATGAAACAACTGAGCTGCAATTGAATTGTAGACTTTTTAGGTTTAATTAAGGGGTTTTAACAAAAATATTCTATGAAACGTTTATTAATTTCCACCATTTTTCTACAAAGCCTCGTCATTTCAGGGGTTCAAAAGTAACTGGGCAAATTAAATTTGCCATACATAAAATATAAATTTTTAATACTTTGTAGACAATCCTTTCTAGACGACTGCCTGAACTCTGGAAGGCATGGACATCACCAACGCTGTGTTTCCTCCTTTTTCGTGCTTTTCCAGGCCTTTACAGCAGCTTACTTTAGTTGTTCTTTTTTCGTGGGTCTTCCAAAACACACAAAGGAAATAAATATGTGTCACGGTTCCACCCAGTGTGTCTGGGATGCAGTTACTGACAGCTTGGCCATCCAATCAGTTACAGGAGCGTGTTGAAGAGGTCACTACTTTGATTGACAGCTTGGCCATCCAATTTGGTGCACAGACGTGCTGAGCTGTGTGTTGATTGACAGCTCGACTATCCAATCTGTGACTAGTAGGCGTCAGCTGTCACCAAGTGTTCACTATCCCGGGTGATTGCCACTTAACTGAGCTGCTTCTCCCAGACCTCTGCCAGACGTACATTCATCAAGTAGGTGTGTGCTCCCTGTGCCTTTAGTTCTGTATGCTTGATCATTAGCTGCCAGACCTTGGACTTTGTTCTGACCATCTGACTGTTTAACATCATCTGCATTCTGACCTTGGAACGTTACCTGACCACGCTTTTGTCTCTTCCTTATGCTTATGATGTACCCTCCTTGCTTTGGACCTTGGACTCCTTGACCATTCTGACTCATGGCTTGGCCATGAGACGTGACTAGCATCACAATATGTGTCTTTCTGCCTTAAGTTTTGTCTTAAGGATGTGAAATGCATGCTCGATGGGGCTGAGATCTGGTGATTTACTTGCCCATTGCAGAATATTTCACTTCTTTGCCTTAAACTCCTGGGTTGCTTTCACATTATGTTTTGGGTCATTTTTAATCTGTACTGTGAAGCACTGTCAAATCAACCTGGCTGCATTTGGTTGAATCTGAGCAGAAAGTATAGCCCTGTACACCGAAGAATTCATCCGGCTACTTTTGTCATCAGTCACTTTATTGATGAACACTATTGATCCACTGCCACTGGAAACCATGCATGCCCATGCCATCACATTGCCTGCACCATGCTTTACATAGGAAGTGGTGTGCTTTGGTTCATAAGTCGTTTCAAGCCTTCTCCACACTTTCATCTTCCCATCACTCTGGGACAGTTTGATCTTACTTTCTGTCCAAATATTGCTTGTGCAGAACTGGGCTGGCTTCTCTTGTTGTTTTTTGGCAAAATCTAGTCTAACCTTTTTTATTTTTAAAGCTGATTAATGGTTTGTAACATAGTAACATAGTTATTAAGGTTGAAGGAAGACTTTAAGTCCATCTAGTTCAACCCATAGCCTATCCTAACATGCCCTAACATGTTGATCCAGAGGAAGGCAAAAAATACCCATGTGGCAAATAATAAGCTCCACTTTGGGGAAAAAAATTCCTTCCCGACTCCACATCAGACTAGTTCCCTGGATCAACGCCCTATCAAGGAATCTAGCATATATACCCTGCAACATTATACTTTTCAAGAAAGGTATCCAATCCCCTCTTAAATTTAAGTAATTAATCACTCATTACAACATCATACGGCAGAGAGTTCCATAGTCTCACTGCTCTTACAGTAAAGAACCCGTGTCTGTTATTATGCCTAAACCTTCTTTTCTCCAGACGTAGAGGATGCCCCCTTGTCCCTGTCTCAGGTCTATGATTAAAAAGATCATCAGAAAGGTCTTTGTACTGTCCCCTCATATATTTATACATTAAAATAAGATCACCCCTTAGTCTTCGCTTTTCCAAACTAAATAGCCCCAAGTGTAATAACCTATCTTGGTATTGCAGACCCCCCAGTCCTCAAATAACCTTGGTCGCTCTTCTCTGCACCCGCTCTAGTTCAGCTATGTCTTTCTTATACACCGGAGACCAGAACTGTGCACAGTATTCTAAGTGTGGTCAAACTAGTGACTTGTATAGAGGTAAAATGATGTTCTCCTCATGAGCATCTATGCCTCTTTTAATGCATCCCATTATTTTATTTGCCTTTGTAGCAGCTGCCTGACACTGGCCACTGAACATGAGTTTGTCATCCACCCATACACCCAGGTCTTTTTCATTGACAGTTTTGCCCAGAGTTTTAGAATTAAGCGCATAGTTATACATCTTCTACCCAAGTACATGACCTTTCATTTATTCCCTTTAAAGCTCATTTGCCATTTATCAGCCCAAGCTTCTAGTTTACATAAATCATCCTGTAATATAAAATTGTCCTCCTCTGTATTGATTACCCTGCAGAGTTTAGTGTCATCTGCAAATATTGAAATTTTGCTCTGAATGCCCCCTACAAGGTCATTAATAAATATGTTAAAAAGAAGATGGCCCAATACTGAACCCTATGGTACCCCACTGCTAACCGCGACCCGGTCCGAGTGTGCCCCATTAATTTTAGAATTAAAACCAGAAGGAATGTATACAGACTGTGCCCTGCTATCTGCCACCATCGCACTCTAACCAGCATGTCTATTCTTCCTACAGGTATGTTCATCCACCCAGCTCTCCTGCTGTCTGTCTATGAAGTGCACATAGTACATCACCCAGCTTTGCACATAGACTTCCCTCTGCTCCTAGCTTTCACATGGTATGTTCATCCTCCCAGCTCTCCTGCTGTCTATGAAGTGCACATAGTATATCACCCAGCTTTGCACATAGACTTCCCTCTGCTCCTAGCTTTCACATGGTATGTTCATCCACCCAGCTCTCCTGCTCTCCTGCTGTCTGTCTATGAATTGCACATAGTACATCACCCAGCTTTGCACATAGACTTCCCTCTACTCCTTGCTTTCACATGGTATGCCTTTCAGCTAACTCCAGCTTACCCTGTGTTATTCATGAGTTTGTTTACTCAATGCTTGATTGTATGCATCTGGTCCACCTTTAATTCTCTGACCCAGATGAGCAGAGACCACTCCTCTCTGCTTCACACCTGAATACACTTAGTTGTACATATATTGCATAGCAAAAGTCTGCAATGACTTTAGTCTGCTGTGTGATTCCTATAAGTGTGTCCTAGAAGTGTGATTAATTTTAGAATTAAAACCAGAATTGAACCAGAAGAGAACTGAAGGTAACTGGCCAGTCACTGTAAACAATGTTTCTGTTTGTTTTCACTTTCACCCCTATAATTCTTCACTTTCTGCAAACTCCCCTAATCCCTACTCCTAGTAAAGAACTGTTCATCTCTTCTTCAATCCTCCCCATCCACCTCACCTCCTCCTCAAAACAGTTCCTTAACATACAATCCTCTGTCTCCAAACACAGACAGCCCCCTCATGCCCTCTCCTGCTCCCACCTGCTAACACTTTCTCTGCTCTTTCTCACTGCTGGTGATATCTCTCCAAATCCTGGTCTTCCTCACCACATTCCCACAGTCATTTCTACCTCCTGTTACGGAGAAGCGGGGTCAGTAGGTGCTCTTGTCCGCTGGCCCGGCTGTCTTTAGCAAGACTGCATGGACCACGGCTCATACCACTGAACGCCCGCTCTATCTCCCAGTGGGCAATACACTACACAGACAACACAGGGTTAAGGTAAAACAGGGTGGCAATACTATATTGAACCACAGCACACAATAGCAAACAGAGCATTCCCAACATGCCTGGAATTGTATGGGTACATGGGCGCATATAAAATATCACTGCGTCTCCACGTGTTTCCTGTATGACATGATGTCAGAGCTCCCAGGGTCGCTACTCCATCTCTGGATGAACGCAGAGAAGGGGCAGCGACAAGCATAGGGAGATGACCAAGAACTGTCCATAGAGTCTATACAAGGTCCAAAGCCAGTTGACATGATATCAGAGCTCCCAGGGTCGCTACTCCATCTGTGGATGAACGCACAGAGAAGGGGCAACGACAAGCATAGGGAGATGACCAAGAAATGTCCATAGAGTCTATACAAGGTCCAAAGCCAATTGACATGATGTCAGAGCTCCCAGGGTCGCTACTCCATCTGTGGATGAACGCACAGAGAAGGGGCAACGACAATCATAGGGAGATGACCAAGAACTGTCCATAGAGTGCATACAAGGTCCAAAGCCAGTTGACACGAGAGTCACCACCTGTCTTATCGGACCATCTCCATGGAGCCAGGCGACCAGTGGGTCCCAACCCTGTCTTTCTCCAAACATATCCATGATGCAGAGATGGTCACTGGATCAGATCTGTGTCCTTCCAACCGGAGCCAAAAACCCCTAGGTTGTATCCTATAGAATCCTAGACCAGTGTCCCTCGTGATGGTGTCATGATGAATTGGCTGCAGTCCTTTCTAGTGAGGTTTGCAGAATGTCTTGCTGGTAGCTCTGTGTACTTCAGTCTCCCAGGATGTGATCTCTGAGTCAATTTATACCCAAGGCATGTAAGCTATTTCTAGAATTACCCAGTGTCCTTTAGTTCGACATCAAGATATGGCAAACAATGGTGATGAGATTACCTAGTACTACTTGACCACTCAATCTATTTGCACAGTCTTTCCTTCTCTGCTTTAGGCTACGTTCACATTGGCGTTCCGCCAATGTGCGTCGCTGTTGCGCCGGCGACGCAGCGGCGACGCGCCCCTATGTTTAACATAGGGGACGCGTGCCTGGTTTTGGTGGCGTTTTTCGCCACGTGCGTCGTTTCCGACGCTAGCGTCGGACGCAAGAAAACGCTACATTGTAGCATTTTCTGTGCGTCCGATTTTCGTCAAAAACGACGCACGCGTCGCAAAACGCGCGCGTTTTTGCGCGCGTTTGCGCGCGTTTTTACGTGCGTCGCGCGTTGCGTCGCCGACGCAGGGCGGCGCAACGCTAGTGTGAACCTAGCCTTAGAAGTCACCCAGCTAGTTCTGGACTGCAATGTACAATTTGCATATCAGCACACATGAATAAACAAAGATAGACACACACAATGTACAAGTCACTATTACAGACTTACACTGTATGTTAAATGGTATCAGTTTGCAAGTCTGTCTTCTTGAATCACCAGACATAAACACTTAAATGCACAAGCCAATATACAAATGAAAAGTCGGTTCTTATTGGTTTGCAAAAAGGTAGCTGTCTGGGTAATTAAGATGCAATCTGGTTTCTTCACACCTCCCATTCACGCTCTATCACAACCTTCCTTAACCTCTCTAACCTTATACCCATTCACCCAGCCCCCGCTTCCCCAGTCCCACTAACAGGAGCTCTGTGGAACGCTCGCTCTGACTGCAACAAGCTTTCCTACATCCATGATCTTTTTGTTACTACCAAACTTTCCTTCCTTGCCATCACCGAAACCTGGCTCACCCCTTCTGACACAGCCTCTCCTGCTGCACTTTTGTATGGTGGCTTCCACCTTTCTCACACACCCCGCCCCAGCAGCAAACATGGCGGAGGAGTTGGTTTTCTCCTGTCAGATACCTGCTCCTTCACCCCAGTCCCACTGCCAACCTCTGTTACCCTCCCTTCCTTTGAGGTGCACTCTGTGCGCATCTACTCCCCCTCCAACTGGCTGTCATCTACCGCCCCCCAGGACCAGCCACCACCTTCTTTGACCACTTCACCACCTGGCTACTTCATTTCCTTTCCGCGGACATCCCTACTATCATCATGGGTGACTTCAACATCCCTATTGACACTTCCCTCTCAGCTGCCACTTAACTCCTATCTCTCACTTTCTCCTTCAGCCTCACTCAATGGTCTTCTACAGCCACCCACAAAGATGGCCACACACTGGACCTCATCTTCACCCGCCTCTGCTCCCTATCTAACCTCTCTAACTCACCTCTTCCTCTCTCTGACCACAACCTTCTCACATTCTATTCTTTCTTCACTCCATGTCTACAATCCCCACCCCACAAACTTTCACGCCCTCGCAGAAATCTTAAACACTTTGACCTACACTCATTCTCTGAATCCCTCCTCCCTCTCACAGATATAAGTTCCTTACACAATGCAAATGACGCTGCCACTCTATATAACACCACAATAGCTGCAGCTTTGGAATCTGCTGCCCCACTTACACATACCAAAGCTCGCAAAATCAACAGACAGCCCTGGCACACCAGCCTGATCAAAGAACAAAAGCGAGCTTCCAGGGCTGCTGAGCGCAGATGGAAAAGATCCCACTCCAACGAGCACTTCATCGCATTCAAACAGTCCCTCACTACTTTCAAGACCACACTCGCCACAGCTAAACAAACCTACTTCTCATCTCTCATATCCTCCCTGTCTCACAACCCTAAAGTTATTCAACACCTTCAATTCTCTCTTCCGTCCCCCAGCACCTCCTCCCTCCCCACTCATCTCAGCTGAAGACTTTGCCTCATATTTCAAGCAGAAGATTGATAACATCAGAGACAGTTTTGGTCAACAACCCCCAGAGCCCTTCCTCCCGACTTCCCAGCCCTCCACCTCCAAAACCAACATCTCCACCATTACAGAAGATCGACTCTCCACTCTACTCTCAAGATCGCATCTCACCACCTGTGCACTTGACCCGATCCCATCCCACTTCATCCCAAACCTCACCACAGTCTTCATCCCAACCCTAACCCATCTCTTCAACCTATCACTAACAACTAGTGTTTTCCCCTCAAGCTTTAAACATGCCTCCATCACACCTATCCTCAAAAAGCCCTCTCTTGACCCATCCTCTATATCTAGCTATCGCCCTATATCACTTCTCCCCTATGCCTCCAAGCTACTGGAACAACATGTCTACCTTGAACTGTCCTCCCATCTCTCTTCTTGCTCCCTCTTTGACCGCTTACAATCTGGCTTCCGGTCACACCACTCCACTGAAACTGCCCTTACTAAGGTCACCAATGACCTCTTAACCACCAAGAGGAAGCGACACTACTCTGTCCTCCTCCTCCTGGACCTGTCGGCTGCCTTTGACACAGTGGACCATTCCCTATTATTACAGACCCTCTCATCCCTTGGCATCACAGACTTGGCCCTATCCTGGATCTCATAATACCTAACAGACCGAACATTCAGCATCTTCCACTCACACACCACCTCCTCACCTCGCCCCCTATCTGTCGGAGTCCCACACGGTTCTGTCCTAGGGCCCCTGCTCTTCACCATTTACACCTTTGGCCTGGGACAGCTCATAGAATCTTATGGCTTTCAGTATCATCTCTATGCTGATGACACACAGATCTACATCTCTGGACCAGATATCACCTCCCTACTAACCAGAATCCCTCAATGTTTGACCACTATTTCATCCTTCTTCTCCGCTAGATTTCTGAAACTTATCATGGACAAAACAGAATTCATCATCTTTCCCCCATCTCAAGTGACCCCCCAACGAACCTATCCATTACAGTAAATGGCTGCCCACTCTCCCCAGTCCCACAAGCTCGCTGCCTCGGGGTAATCCTTGACGCTAATCTCTCCTTCAAACCACATATCCAAGCCCTTTCCACTTCCTGCCGACTTCAACTCAAAAATATTTCACGAATCCGTTCATTCCTCAACCAAGAATTTGCAAAAACCCTAGTCCATGCCCTCATCATCTCTCGCCTTGACTACTGCAACCTCCTGCTCTGTGGCCTCCCCTCGAACACTCTTGCACCTCTCCAATCTATTCTAAACTCTGCTGCCCGACTAATCCACCTGTCCCCCCGCTATTCCCCAGCTTCTCCCCTCTGTCAATCCCTTCACTGGCTCCCAATTCCCCAGAGACTCCAGTACAAAACCCTAACCATGACATACAAAGCCATCCACAACCTGTCTCCTCCATACATCTGTGACCTTGTCTCCCGGTACTTTCCAGCATGCAACCTCCGATCCTCACAAGATCTCCTTCTCTATTCCCCTCTTATCTAATCTACACACAATCGCATACAAGATTTCGCTCACGCATCACCCCTACTCTGGAACTCTCTACCACAACATATCAGACTCTCACCTACCATCGAAACCTTCAAAAAGAGCCTGAAGAGCCACCTCTTCCCACAAGCCTATAACCTGCAGTAACCACAGATTGACCAAACCGCTGCATGACCAGCTCTACCCTCGCCTACTGTATTCTCACTCATCCCTTGTAGATTGTGAGCCTTCGCGGGCAGGGTCCTCTCTCCTCCTGTACCACTTATGACTTGTATTGTTTAAGATTATTGTACTTGTTTTTATTATGTATACCCCTCCTTACATGTAAAGCACCATGGAATAAATGGCGCTATAACAATAAATAATAATAATAATAATTAATAACCACCCTTTGTTTCCTATCCCTGAGCCAGCTCTTAACCCACTTACACATATTTTCCCCTATCCCCATTATTCTCATTTCATGTATCAACCGTTTGTGTGGCACCGTATCAAAAGCTTTTGAAAAGTCCATATACACTACGTCCACTGGGTTCCCTTGGTCCAGTCCGGAACTTACCTCTTCATAGAAGATGATCAGATTAGTCTGACATGAACGGTCCCTAGTAAACCCGTGCTGATACTGGGTTATGAGGTTATTCCTCTTCAGATACTCCAGTATAGCATCCCTTAGAATGCCCTCCAGGATTTTACCCACAGTAGAGGTTAAGCTTACTGGCCTATAATTACCGAGTTCAGTTTTTGTCCCCTTTTTGAATATTGGCACCACATTTGCTATACGCCAGTCCTGTGGTACAGACCCTGTTATTCTGGAGTCTTTAAAGATTAAAAATAATGGTCTATCAATGACTGTACTTAGTTCCTGCAGTACTCGGGGGTGTATCCCATCCGGGCCCGGAGATTTGTCAATTTTAGGACGCCGACGTACTTCCTGCTGGGTTTAGCAGGTGACATTTAATGGGGAATTTCTATCACTAGTCATTTTGTCTGCCATGGGATTTTCTTGTGTAAATACTGATGAAAAAAAGTCATTTAGCATATTGGCTTTTTCCTCATCCTCATCCACCATTTCACCCAGACTATTTTTAAGGGGGGCCAACACTATCATTTTTTAGTTTCTTACTATTTACGTAGTTAACCCCTTAAGGACCAAGACACTTTGTAGATTAATGACCAGGCCTTAATTTTGAAATCTGACCACTGTCACTTCATGTGGTTATAACTCTGGAATGCTTCACGGATACAGGTGATTCTGAAATTATTTTTTGAGGCGTATTGTACTTTATGATAGTGGTAAAATTTCTTTGATATGACTTGCGTTTATTTGTGAAAAAAAATTTCAATTTGGCAAAAATTTTGAAAATTTAACAATTTTCAAACTTTTAATTTTTATGCCCTTAAATCAAAGCCTTATGTCACACAAGCAAGTTAATAAATAACATTTCCAACACGTCTACTTTACATCAGCACAATTTTTGAAACATAATTTTTTTTGTTAGGAAGTTATAAGGGTTAAAAGTTGACCAGCGATTTCTAAATTTTACAACAAAATTTGCAAAACCATTTTTTTTAGGGACCATTTCACATTTGAGGGGCCTATATGATAGAAAATACACAGAAGTTACACCATTCTAAAAACTGCACCCCTCAAGGTTCTCAAAACCACATTCAAGAAGTTTATTAACCCTTTAGGTGCTACACAAGAACTGAAGCAATGTGGAAGGAAAAAATTAACATTTAACTTTTTTTCACAAAAATTTTACTTCGGACACAATTTTTTATTTTTTTTCTCAAGGGTATCAGGAGAAAATGAACCACAATATTTGCTGTGTAATTTCTCCTGAGTACGCCGATACCCCTTGTGCCGGGGAAAACCACTGCTTGGGCGCATGGTAGGGCTGGGAAGGGAGGTTTTGAACGTAAAATTGGCTGGAATCGAGAGAGGACGCATTTGGAGAACCCCTGATGTGTCTAAACAGTGGAAAACTCCCACAAGTGACACCATTTTGGAAACTAGACCCCTCAAGAGACTTATCTAGATGTTTGTTGAGTACCTTGAACCCTCAGGTGCTTCACATAAGTTTATAATGTAGAGACGTGAAAATTAAAAATCACATTTTTTCCACAAAAATCATCTTTTAGCACCAAATTTTTTATTTTAACAAAGGTAGGAGAAAATGGACCCCAAAATTTGTTGTGCAATTTCTCCTTAATGTGCCAATACCCATGTGTGGGTGAAAGCTACCTTTGAGGCACAGTGCAAAGCTCAAAACGGGAAAGAGCGCCGTGTTATATTGCAGATTTTACTATTATGGTTTGAGGGTGCCATGACCCACTGGGAGAGCCCCTGAGGTGCCTGAGCAGCAGGACTCCTCATAAATGACCCCATTTTACAAAATACACCTCTTGGTGAATTAATCTAGGGGTGCAGTGATCATTTTGTCACCATCGTTTTGTCACAGAATTTTATTCCATTGGGAAGTAAAAAGAAAATAATTAAATTTTTACCACAAAAATGTAGTTTTGGCCCCAGATTTTATATTTTCACACAAGAAGTGGGTAAAATTGGCACCAGAATTTGTCCCACAATTTCTGCTGAACATAGAAATACCCCTTATGTGCCTGTGCAGTACTGCTTAGCCATAAGGAGAGTCTCGGTAGGGAGCGCTATTTGCCTCCTGGAGCACATATTTTCCTAGAATAGTTTGCGGACTCCATATACAGAGCCCTTAAGTGCTAGAGAGTAGAATCCCCTCTCAAGTGATCCCATTTTGGAAATTATACCGCTGCCAAATGTGAACGCTAAAGGTGGTTTAAGCACACTGGGGCTAAGAAGGGAGGTGGGCATTTGGATTTGGGAGCGCAGAATTCGCTGATTTTCTATTTGGGGGCAATGAGCCATTTTGCTTTTCCAGAGCCTTTGTGCTATCAGTAACGTGGAAGCCTCCTACATTTCCGTTAACACATGACAGACCTGAGTGAGGACTTGCTTTTCTGTGGATTGAGTTGAAGCTTTTATTGGATACATTTTTCATAACATTTGGGATAACTTTTATCTGGTTCTCTACGATGACCACTTACTTTGCGGTTTCCATCTAAATCTCTCCGAGTGACGTGACAGATGAAACCCCCCGAACAGGGTCGGACTGGCCCATCGGGGAACCGGAGAATACTGGCCAGCAGCCCCCTAGGGCCCCCACTTCTCCAGGGGCCCCCAGCCAGTGGTGTGCTGCTAATAGTCAGAGAGGGCCCTCCCGCTGTCAGCTGAGCAGCAGCTGGAGACAGAAGCCTGTTACCGCTGCTAAATTGAAATGAATATTCACGCTTTCCTATGCCCCCATGGGCTTGGAGAGGAGTGAGTATTCATTTCACATGGCGGGCAGTGTTAGCCGCAGGCTGAGGCCAACACTGACCGCATGTTAATCCATAGTGGCTGCATTGGGGCCCCGGAGGTGGGCCCCTGCAGGACGGCTAATCCCTGCAGCTTGGCAGTGAAGCGGAGCTGCAGGGATCCGATGCCATCCTGCTTCCTGTCTGCTGCCCGGCACTTCCTGTCTGGCACAGTGCAGCTGGATGATGTCATCATTCAGCACGGCTGTTTCAGAGAGGAACCTGCCGGCGCTGAAGATTCTGCTTCCTGGATGTTCTGCAGTTGCGGGGAACGTGTGGATAGGTGAGTGTTGCTGTGTCTCTGTTTTTCTGCCTGCATGAATGTATGTGGTGCGGTGCTGTGTCTGTGGTGCTGTGTGTGTATTGGAGAATGGCCATGATGTGGTTGATGGAGAGAGCAGTGATGGGAATGGTGGGGGAGAAGGCAATGTTGGTGGTGGTGGAAAGGATCCAAAGACATACTGATAGGGATTCTAGATTGTGAGCCCCATCGGGGGACAGTGATGATAATGTGTGAAAAACTGTAAAGCGCTGCGGAATATGTTAGCGCTATATAAAAATAAAGATTATTATTATTATTATTATTATTAAAGGATGATGGGATGGTGGGGGAGGAGGCAATGATGGAAGTGGTTGTGGCATGGGCAATGATGGGGTGGTGGGGGAGAAGACAATAATGGTTGTGGTGGAAAGGACAATGATGGTGGTGGGGGAGGCAATAATAGAGGTAATGTAATGGGCAATGATGGGGGTGGTGGGGAGAAAGCAATGATGGTGGTGGTGGAAGGACAATGATGGTAGTGGTGGAAAGGACAATGGTGGTTGTGGGGGAGGAGGCAATGATGGAGGTGGTGGAATGGGCAATGATGGGGGTGGTGGGGAACAAAGCAATGATGGAGGTGGTGGAAATAAAAATGATGGTAGTGGTGGAAAGGACAATGGTGATGAGGGGGGAGGCAATGATGGAGGTGGTGAAATGGGCAATGATAGGGGTGGTGGGTGAGAAGGCAATGATGGAGGTGGTGATGAGGACAATGATGGAAGTGGAGGGAGGCTGCAATATACCCTATGAGGGGAGCTGCATTATACTTTGAGGGGGCTACATTATATTCTGTGGGGGGGGGCTGCAATATATTCTGTGTGGGGGCTGCATTATTCTCTCAGTGGGCTACATTATATTCTCTGGGGGGGGCTGCAATATATTCTGTGTTGGGGCTGCATTATTCTCTCAGCGGGCTACATTATATTCTGGGGGCTACTTCATACTATATGAGGGGGCTGCATTATATTTATGAGGGGGTTGCATTATATTTTGTGGGGTGCTTTATTATACCCTATGAGGGGGACTACACTATATTCTATGGGAAGCTGCATTATATTATGTGAGGGGGGCTACATTATATTCTGTGAGGGGGCTGCATTATATTCTATGAGGGGCTACATTATAGTCTATGAGGGGGCCACATTATATTCTATGAGGGGGTTACCCCAACCCCTGCTACATAATTAAGATGTGTACTACCTTATATTATACCCTGATATTAGCGTGTTTTACCACACAATTGGTGGTCTTGTAATTATTTCTATGTAGCTACATAGTGGGCAACAAGAATGATTTTCTCTGGTGGGCCTAAGGTGCTCCAGTCCGGTGCTGCCCCCGAGGGACCCAATTACTATAATGAGCAGAGTTACTCTGGACTCCATCTGGCCTCTCTTCAGCATTGTCCTTCCTTTCAGAGGTGCACAAAACTATGGTGGACCGTGTTTTTATGCACACCTAAAAAGACAAACACAGCCGGATCACAGGTCCTTTGGCATTCACAGTGCCTCCATCTGCCTCATTATAGGGAATTTTCCACTGGGAAGTCTGTCTGAATCATGTATTTCAGAGATGTACATAGAATCCTTGGTGTAAGCCCTCAGTGCACAGCGCAGGATAAATGTGCACTGAACCTTACTGCGATCTTAGGGAGGCAGAATGAACAAATCCACAACAAGTGAAGAATTGGTTTTACTTATTTTTTATGCCGTTCCTCGTGCGGTGTGAGTGAATAGAGGACTTTATTCTTCGGGTCAGTGCAATTACAGCGATACCAGGTTTATATTTTTATGCCTGGCTGCTTTCACACACTAAAAGACGCTTTTTTGCAAGGAGAGGTTTTTGCAGCACCATATTTTGAGAGCTATAATTCTTCCATACTTCAGCCCACAGATTCTTGTGAGGGCTTGTTTTTTGCAGGACAAGTTGACTTTTTTATTGGTACCTTTCTCCAAGCGGTATGATGATAAAGCATTATTTGCTACTTTTTTTTTTTTTTTTTTACGGCGTTCACTGAAGGGCTTAACTAGCATGACAATTTTATAAATCGGATTGTTCTGGACACGGTGATAATAAATAATAATCTTTATTTTTATATAGCGCTAACATATTCCGCAGCTCTTTACAGTTTGCCCACATTATCATCACTGTCCCCAAAGGGGCTCACAATCTTCATTCCCTATCAGTATAGTTTTTTTTTTTTTAATGTGGAAGAAAACCGGAGTACTGGGAGGAAACCCACACAAAGACGGGGAGAACATACAAACTCCTTGCAGATGTTGTCATTGGTGGGATTTGAACCTAGGACCCCAGCACTGCAAGGCTGCAGTGCTATCCACTGAGCCACCGATACCAAACATGTGCTTTTTTGTTTATTTAATTTTTTTTTTGCATAAAAATGTGTATTTATTAGTTGATTTTTATTATTATTATTATTATTATTATTATTTTGTAATTTTTTTGTACATTTTTTTATTTATTTATTTATTTTTCCCTTTTTTTACCTAGTCACTTTATTTTACTTTTTTTTTTACTTTGATTGCAGGTATAATACTTTACAATTCACCAGCATTGCACTGCATTATACCTATACTGAAAGCTTCTGAAACCATGCTGTCACAGACAGCTGTCGGCACTGAACTATCACTGCAGGTTTACACGCAGTGAAAGTTTAAATGCATGATGGGCTTAACCCGTCCTGTGCGAGAACGGGCTATGCCCATCATTGGACATTAAGGGGTTAAAGCAGGTATCGCATCTGAGACAAAATCATTAATAACGCGGCCCTAGGGCAATCAGTTCATCACCCAGGTTTCACTACCAGCAACTACTGCAAACAGCTGATTTCACCAGGGGAAGCAGTCCACCAGGTATTTCTCCTAACAATAACAAATAATAATTATTTTATTTTGTATAGCGCTAACACATCTCGCAGCACTTTATATTTCAGAGGGGACTTTTACAGACAATAAAAGACATTACAGAATAACAATAATTACATAAATCAACAGACACCAAGAGGAATGAGGGCCCTGCTCGCAAGCTTAAAGGCCCCTTCACATTAAGCGACGCTGCAGCGATACCAACAACGATCCGGATCGCTGCAGCGTCGCTGTTTGGTCGCTGGAGAGCTGTCAAACAGACAGCTCTCCAGCGACCAATGATACCGGTAACCAGGGTAAACATCGGGAAACTAAGCGCAGGGCCGCGAATAGTAACCCGATGTTTACCCTGGTTACCATCCTAAAAGTAAAAAAAAACCAAACACTACATTCTTACCTACAGCCGTCTGTCCTCCAGCGCTGTGCTCTGCACTCCTCCTGTACTGTCTGTGTGAGCACAGCGGCCGGAAAGCAGAGCGGTGACGTCACCGCTCTGCTTTCCGGCTGACCGACGCTCACAGCCAGTACAGGAGGAGTGCAGAGCACAGCGCTGGAGGACAGACGGCTGTAGGTAAGTATGTAGTGTTTGTTTTTTTTTACTTTTACGATGGTAACCAGGGTAAACATCGGGTTACTAAGCGCGGCCCTGCGCTTAGTTACCCGATGTTTACCCTGGTTACCAGTGAAGACATCGCTGGATCGGTGTCACACACGCCGATCCAGCGATGTCAGCAGGAGTCCAGCAACGAAATAAAGTTCTGGACTTTATTCAGCGACCAACGATCTCCCAGCAGGGGCCTGATCGTTGGTCGCTGTCACACATAACGATTTCATTAACGATATCGTTGCTACATCACAAAAAGCAACGATATCGTTAACAATATCGTTATGTGTGAAGGTACCTTAAGATCTATGGAAGTAATAAGGTAGACAAGAAAGGTGGACGGTAACAATTGCTTGTATTGTACGGTCCAGCCATCAATGTAATAAATAGGGTGTACATATAATGCTGCGTAAACCAGCAACCAACCAGTATGTGTGAAAGTACAGTCACAGAAGGCTATTAATTGCACAAAGGTTTGAGAACAGGTGATACGAGGGACCTGGTTTTGAAGGAAATTTTGTATGACAAAACAGGGATAGTTAGATAAGTATGTGAGGCAATAGGCCAGTCTGAAGAAATGCGTTTTTAGGGCACGCTTAAAACTGTTGGTACTAGAGAAGTGACTTGGGTAATGCGTGCTGCGCCAATTCTTTGGAATGCAAGAAGTCTTGGAGACAGGAGTGGGAGATATATAGAGGATGTTAATCTTAGGTCATTAGCAGGAAATCTACTATATAATTGTCTAAGGGTCACTTCCATCTGTCTGCCTTTCTGTCTTGGATATTCATTGGTCGCGGCCTATGTCTGTCATGGAAATCCAAGTCGCTGATTGGTCGCAGCAAAATAGCCATGACCAATCAGCGACCGGCACAGTCTAGCGGAAAAATGGCCGCTCCTTCCTCCCCGCAGTCAGTGCCCGCTCCATACTCCCCTCCAGTCAGCCCTCACACAGGATTAATGCCAGCGTTAATGGACCGTGGTGTAACGCACTCTATTAACGCAGCTAGTATCATTTTCTGATAGTCATCTGAGTAGCCCGCCTGTGAAGCTAGCTACACCGCCTGTGTATCTCAATTTTCACTGCATATAATCCAGTTGATAGTTTAGGGCCTAGGAGCAGTGTCTGCACGTCAGCAGAGTAGCCTGCCTGTGAAACAAACTACATCGGCTGTGTATGTCAATTTTCACTGCATCTAACCCAGTTGATAGTTTAGGGCCTAGGAGCAGTGTCTGCACATCAGCAGACTAGCCTGCCTGTGAAACAAACTATACCGCCTGTGGATCTCAATTTTCACTGCATCTAATCCAGTTGATAGTTTAGGGCCTAGGAGCAGTGTCTGCACGTCAGCAGAGTAGCCTGCCTGTGAAACAAACTATACCGCCTGTGTATCTCAATTTTCACTGCATCTAATCCAGTTGATAGTTTAGGGCCTAGGAGCAGTGTCTGCACGTCTGCAAAGTAGCCTGCCTGTGAAACAAACTACACCGGCTGTGTATCTCAATTTTCACTGCATCTAATCAAGTTGATAGTTTAGGGCCTAGGAGCAGTGTCTGCACGTCAGCAGAGTAGCCTGCCTGTGAAACAATCTATACCGGCTGTTTATCTCAATTTTCACTGCATCTAATCCAGTTGATAGTTTAGGGCCTAAGAGCAGTGTCTGCACGTCAGCAGAGTAGCCTGCCTGTGAAACAAACTATACCGCTTGTGTATCTCAATTTTCACTGCATCTAATCCAGTTATTAGTTTTGGGCCTAGTACCACAGTTTGGCCACTCAGTTCTGCTAGGTTTTCATCCATCGGTTGTTGTGCCAACAACTACAGATACAAAGTTGCCAATTAGTTAAGCACTAAAATGAGTGGCAAAAGGCCTGCTGCTGGTGGAAAGGGGAAAAGGCGTGTTGGAAAGGGAAAAAAAGGTTGTGTCCGTGGGGTAGGTGGTCAAGCAACAGTAACATCTGCAGAAGAAAGACCATCTTCCAGCCAAAGTAAGATGTCTACTTCTTTTCGTGGACAATCCGATATGATCCCTTTCTTACGACCATCGCTACAAGCATCGCCAAAAATTCCAGATGAGGCACAAAAACAGCAGGTGCTCCATGTCAACTTCAACATCACAACTACTCCAGTCCTCAGAGTTGTCACCCCAATCGCACTTGATTCCTCACAGCTCTTAAGTCTCCAGCTGCCCGTCTGAGCATGGGGTAACACACATGGTTGAGTCTGTAGAGCTGTTTACGCATACTATAGCCTGGGAATCAGAGGTCTGCTCCAGAGCTTCTGTGAATCCAGACGAGGAAATGATCTGCACTGATGCCCAGAATCTTTATGAATCGGATCCAGGCCCAGATGAAGAAGGTTCTGAGCATAATGTAGAGCCTCGTTCCCAAACTGCAACTCCTGTTGGTGGAGACAATGAGGAAGATGATGATGAGACTGAGATACCTAATTGGAACGAAAACTTGACTTTCGGTCGGGGCAGGAAGAGGTTGGCTCTGAGGACGACGGGTGTGAGAACACACAGGATGATGATGACGAGTCTGTAGACCCCACTTACTGTCAACTCCCAGTCTGCCAGTCCATGAGGTCAGCAGAGAAGGTGGAGGAGGATGCTAGTGATGAGTCTGACGATGAGGTAACGGTGCGCCTTCCTGGACAGAGACGGAGTACTGGAAGCACGTCAACAACTGCATCCTCAACCCCAACTGTGCCTCAGACCAGAAGTCGTGGTGGCTCTTCAGGTCGTACGGGCTCTAAGCCTTGCATAGCCTGGGCATTTTTTTACATCGCAAAGGATGACCCAACTCATGTTGTCTGTAAGATTTGTCAACAAAATCTCAGTAGAGGCCAACAAATCACTAGCTTGAGTACTTCATGCATGAACTGCCACATGGATATGAGGCATAAGTTGCAGTGGGAAGCTCACTGTGCTACAATGCGGCCTAGTGGGCCGGGTCAACCACCGTCTGCCCCAACAAGTGCATTCACGTCCTCTTCATCCTCTGTGACTGTGGGGACAGCAGTCGCACATGGTTTTGAATGCAGACCTTCCACCTCTTTACCCGCAACAGCCAGTGTGATTGGCAGGTCGTCAGGACATTTGCACATGGAAACACATGCTGGTGTTGAGCGCTCTCTGACATCGACATATTTTGATCAAGGCAACATAACATCTCCGCCTGCACCTTCCTCACAGACCAGCAGTTTGCTGGGGACACCCTACTCAACTCCGTCTAAGCACGGCAGCCAGCCCTCAGTCCCTCAGATGTGGACAAGTAAAAGACCATTTCCTCCTAGCCATGACAAAGCTAAGGGGTTGAATTTCTCTATCTGCAAGCTGTTGGCTACAGAAATGCTGCCTTTCCGCCTGGTGGACACAGAGGATTTTCGAGACCTTATGTCTGTCGTAGTGCCCCAGTACCAGATGCCCACTACTTCTCAAAGAAAGCTGTGCCTGCACTACACCAGCATGTCGCACACAACATCACCGCTTCCTTGAGAAACTCTGTGTGTGACAGGGTGCATTTCACCACAGACACTTGGACGAGTAGACATGGACAGGGGTGTTACAGGTCGGTGACTGGGCACTGGGTAACTACGGCGACATCAGGAGAAGGGGCTGCTGTCCGAGTCTTGCCGTCCCCACGAGTTGCTCGTCGATCCTCTGTATCTAGAAGTTCCTCCACTGCTTCTGCCTCCTCAACCTCTTCTCGGTCCTCCACCTGCACCCAAAGCCTGTCTGGTAATGCAACCCGCGTTGTAACTGGGCAGAAGGAATCCTGCACACCTCACTATGCTGTCACCAAGGCTCAACGGCATCAGGCAGTGTTTACATTGAAATGTCTGGGAAATGTGAGTCACACAGATGAGAAGTTGTGGTCAGTTCTGGAGACCGAGTTCCATCAATGGTTGTCTCCACTCAACCTGCAGCCAGGGAAGGCTGTGTACGACAATGCTGCAATCCTGGGTGCGGCCCTTCACCGGGGCAATGTCACACACGTGCCTTGTATGGCTCATGTTTTGAACCTGGTTGTCCAGCAATTTTTATCCCACTATCCCGGACTAGATGGGCTTCTGCAGAGGGCACGGTCGCTGTGTGCTCACTTTTGCCGTTCGCATCCTGCAGCTCGACGACTTGCATCTCTACAGAAGTCGTTGGGCCTGCCATTTCACCGGCTGAAATGCGATGTGCCCACATGGTGGAATTCAACTCTGCACATGTTGCAGCGACTGTGGCAGCACCGACGAGCCCTGATGCAATACGTTATGACGTATAGCCTCGGCCAACGAGATCAAGAGGTGGGGCAAATCACGCTGCAGGAGTGGTCTCAGATCAGGGACCAATGCACCCTTCTGCACAGTTTTGAAATAGCGACGAAGATGTTTAGTGCTGACGATGCCATTATCAGCATGACCATTCCGGTGATTTACATGCTGGAGCACACCTTACACAGTGTTCGGAGTCAGGTGGTGGAACAAGAGGAGGAGGTGGAGGAACAGGAGGAGTCGTATGCGGAAGGGATCATATCTCCAAGGTCAAGAAGGTTGACAGCTCCAAGGCAGCTGGCATTGGAGGCTGGGGGGAGAGGGATTACAGAGGGCGCATGGTAGCAGCCAAACTGTTGAGGAAGGTGCAGGAGGCGAGGAAGAAGTGGAGGACGAACTGGCGCTGGGCATGGAAGACTCATCAGATGAGGGAGACCTTGATCAAATTTCTGTTGTGCGAGGTTGGGGGGAGAGGGCAGACAAAGGAAGCATGATTCTCACCTCGCCACCACCAAGACAACAAGGACTTGGTCTTCCTGGATGCGCAAGGCACATGAGTGCCTTCTTGCCGCACTACCTGTAACATGACCCTCGGATTGTCAGAATCTGAAGTAATGCCGACTACTGGGTTGCCAGACTCTTAGATCCCCGGTACAAAGCAAATTTGGCGAAATAATTCCTGCCATAGAAAGGGATTCACGCATGCAGGAGTATCAGCAGAGACAGTTACAGAATCTAACATCTGCTTTTCCACAAAACATCAGTGGTGCACGAAGTGAATCTCTGCGTTCTAACTTGCCAACCGTGGGACTAATGAGTCATCACTCAAACCGTAACAGTAACATCATATCTGGTGGTAACAGCAATTTTTTCCAATCGTTTCAAGATTTTTTTAGACCATCCTTTGCAAGGCCACAGGAGACAAGAAGTCTGACGCACAGATAACGCCTAGAGAGGATGGTACAAGAGTATCTCCAAGTTAACATCGATGCCATGACTGTGGAACTGGACCCTTGCTCATTTTGGGCTTCCAATCTTGAAAAATGGCCTGAGCTCGCCACTCATGCCTTGGAGATCCTGTCGTGCCCCGCAGCCAGTGTTCTGTCTAAACGTGTGTTCAGCGCTGCTGGTGGTGTGCTGACAGATAAGCGCACGCGGCTGTCCAGTGACAATGTAGACAGATTAACGTTCATCAAGATGAACAAATCCTGGATCCACAAGGACTTTTCTACCCCTATGTCATCTTGGGGAGACTAAAAGCTTGATGATTTTTGAAAATCACCTCACCAACTGTTTTAAAAAACTCTGGCAAAATTGATGCCACTTAAGTGGTGTCTGTGGCTGATTTTTTTGGCAAAAATGGAGACTATTTAGTCCCCTTGCTGAGTTTTACATGACATTGCCATCGTCCATTCCAGGTGGGTGGGGTCATCTGCAGAGTTGTTTACTTATACTATGGCCTGAGATTCAGAGGTCTGCTCCAAAGCTTCAGTGTCTGCTAGTCAGAAGAGTAGCCCAGCCACCCACCGCCTGTTTACCTAAGTACTATTTTTAACAGCATCTGGCCCAGGAAATCCTTTTGGGCCTTGTAGAATTTGGTGCAACTCAGCTGCATACCCCACCCATGAAGCAAGCTACACCGCCTGTTTACCTAAGTACTATTTTTAAACGGCATCTAGCCCAGGAAATCCTTTTGGGCCTAGTAGAATTTGGTGCAACTCAGCTGCATACCCCACCCATGAAGCAAGCTACACCACCTGTTTACCTAAGTACTATTTTTTAACGACATCTGGCCCAGGAAATCCTTTTGGGCCTAGTAGCAATTTCTGCTAATCAGCAGAGTATCCCACCCATGAAGCAAGCTACACCACCTTCATCCTTTCTCAATCTAACCCCTCGGCTCTGGGGTGTCCATTCTCCCTCCAGCTCTCTCCTTCTCACAGGTGGACTACTGCGTGTTTTCACACTGTGGCAAATCTTTTGGGCCCAGGCATAGGAAGTCGTCGAGGTAATGGATATCTGCCGCCTTACAAACGTCCATGACGACACATTCGAGGAAGCAACTAAACGCCTCAAATAGTGAGCAGGATATGGAGCACCCCATGGGCAAACAACAATCTATGTAGTATGCTCCTTCACAGAAGCAGCCCAATGAGAAACTCGCACGAGTCTCTCGCATCAAGTCCCGGCACTGTCGCCGGCACTCAGGACCGGAGTTTGCCACTGTATGTATTTCTATGCAGCCGCACGCTCCGGACCCGAGTGCTGGTGGCAGTGCGGGTATTGATGCGAGAGACTCATGTGAGTTTCTCGCATTGAACTCGCAAGTGTGACCCCGGCCTTATGGTCCAATCTGCATGGAGGTCTAAATGAGCCTTTAGGCCATGTTCACACAATCCTTTTTTTAATGCGGAACCGCCGCGATTTTGCCGCTGCGGGTCCGCAGCTGTTTTCCATGCAGGGTACATTACAATGTACCCTATGGAAAACAGGAACTGCTGTGCCCACATTGCGGAAAATCGCAAAAAAAGCCGCGCTGAATAGCTGCCATGTCACTTCTTTTTGCGGAACTGCAGCGGTTCTGCACCCATTGACCTCCATTGTGAGGTCAAACCCGCAGTAAAACCCGCAGACGAAAAAAATATCTGCGGGTTTTCTGCGGTTTGTGGTGCAGAACCGCTGCAGCAGGAAGTGCGTGGGCGGAGTGTGGCTGCCCCCCCGTGCCCCAATCCCACCCCTCCATGCTCCGATGCCACCCCCCGTGCTCTGACGCTTTTCCCCCGTGCCCTAATCTCCCCCCCTTATACTTACCGGGCCTCCCGGTGTCCGTCCGGCCGTCTTTATTACCCCCATAGGTAGTAACAATAATAAAATAAAGAATTTTTTTTTTCCCCCACTACAGTTAGAACTAGGGTTAGGGTTAGGGGTAGGGGTAGGGTTAGGGGTAGGGTTAGGGGTAGGGTATTTTCAGCCATTTTAACCCTAAAAAAACTTCCTAGAAAACACACAGAAACTGCACTAAAAACCGCATCAAAAAACGCATCAAAAAACGCATCCAAAAACCCACCAAAAAGCACCAAAAAACGCACCTGCGTTTTCTGCCAAGAGCTGCGGTTTTTAGTGCAGAAAAAACAGCAGGGAAATCAGGAACGTGTGAACATGGCCTTAGGAGTCTCCTAGTAGTTTGCCGTCTGGAATGTGGAAGCAGGATCTACAATACTTTTGATATACCATAAATTCTCACATGGAAATTTCCCTTCAATTCTCAGAAATGGTGCTTCAATATGACAGTGTTGACTTTGGATCAGAAAAGCTTCTGCATTCCACATTGAATAGGTAAGTAACGCACTGTGTGTTTCTTGTGTAGATCTTGTGATCTATCTTTATTAAACTAATATACAATTAATTTAAAAAATGTTTCCTTACCTTGCATACTCTGTTTAGTTCAAATTTACTTCACGCCCATCTATTAAAAAAGGCACTTTTGTAACTAGCATTTTTCTGTGTGCTTGATTACCTTTGTACTAGCTTCCACCCCCATACCCTCTCCTCAGCAAAGTCTGCATTTTATTTATTGATTGGGAGTGAGTGTTTTAAAGTGAGGTTGAGGAAGGCTCTTTATTTTCTTCCTCTGGAAAAAAGTGGATAGGGTGGGGGTGGTGGGTAAAGTGGGTGCATTTGTGAGCTGATTGTGCTTCTGCTCCGACCTCCAACAGCCTTGCTTCCCTTTGAAGTTTTCCACCCTTCGAGTTGAAATGAGATCGATTACAGAAGAACAACAGGGACAAAGAAATTGTGCTTTACGTGAAGGCACTTTCCCACGATCAGGGCAGTCAGCTCAGCACCAGTAACACACCAGAGTAGACACAGCCACATTCCTCTCACCTTCCTTCCCTGACAGTTAAATACCAAGGGGGCAAGTGCAGAGGATGTGACTAAATAAAAACACCAAGGAAAAACACAGACACAAATAAGGAAAGGAGGGTGCACTTCTTGTGTTTGTCACCAGGATAGGAAGAGGTCATTATGAGGATAAACATGCTACTAATAGATGTTATAAAAGTTTGAGTAACATTGCAAGATTAAAGACCAGCATTTTGCTTCCACAGACCAGAAGGGCATTTCAGAGTAGTTTGTGTATGGCCTTGCTTTATTGCCCAATGAGAAAACTACAAGTTGATCTCGATTCTCATAATCATAGCCATAGTGATTAAACATTGCTCCTGTACCTTACATGTGATTTTTCAACTCACATACATTGTACAGGATTGTACCTCTCATTGCAAGCAATATGTTCCCAGGAAGCCCTTATAGAACAGGGGTTTTTTTTAAGGTAGACTAATAACGCTGGAGAAATATTGCCCGAAAACTGGCTCACATGAATTGTTTTATTTTACTATTATGCTTTGCTTATATAGCGCCATCCTATTCCACAGAGCTTTACAGACAGTATCATCACTTTCTACATTGGGGCTCACAATCTAAATTCCCTATCAGTATATGTTTTCGACAGTAGCGTAGCTACCGGGGGGTTAGTCAGAGGGGGCCATCACCAAGGCCCCGCGCTATGAGGGGGCCCACCTGGAGCTACGCTACTGTGACTGTATCGGCGCGCCCAGCGCGCAGATAGTTACATTCTGCGTCAGAGCAGGGAGAATCGATCTCTCTGATCTGCCGCCCGGCTGCTATGGGGCTCCTGAGCAGGCGGGGGGGGGGGGGGGCCTCGGTGTCAGTAGTGGGCCCCTCGCCCATCATTGGAAGGTCAGCTGTACCGGCATTTAGCCGATACAGCTGATCGCATTGATGGGAGGAGCGCTACGCTCCTTCTCCCATCATCCCCCTCTCAGCGTCTGACGTCACAGACGTAGACACTGACAGGGCGCAATGACGTCACTAGCCGGTGCCCGCTGTCAGGAGATGAGCGGGTGCTCAGAGCTGAGGAGGAAGAGAGGTGAGTATTTATTTCTTTTTACGGGTGCTGTCTACCTTATACTACAGGTGTTGCCTTATACTACAGGATCTGCCTATAGGGGTGCTGCCTTATATTACAGGGTCTACCTATAGGGGTGCTGTCTTATACTACAGGATCTGCCTATGGGGGTGCTGCCTTATATTCCAGGGTCTGCCTATAGGGGTGCTGTCTTATACTACAGGATCTGCCTATGGGGGTGCTCCCTTATATTATAGGGTCTGCCTATAGGGGTGCTGTCTTATACTACAGGATCTGCCTATGGGGGTGCTGCCTTATACTACAGGGTCTGCCTATAGGGGTGCTGTCTTATACTACAGGATCTGCCTATGGGGGTGCTGCCTTATATGGCAGGGTCTGATTATAGGGGTGTGGTCTTATACTACAGGATCTGCCTATGGGGGTGCTGCCTTATATTACAGGGTCTGCCTATAGGGGTTCTGCCTTATATTACAGGGTCTGCTTATAGGTGTGCTGCCTTATATTACAGGGTCTGCATATAGGGGTGTTGTCTTATACTACAGGATCTGCCTATGGGGTGCTGCCTTATATTACAGGATCTGTCTATAGGGGTGCTGCCTTAAAATACAGGGTCTGCCTATGGGTGTGCTGCCTTATACTACAGGGTCTGCCTATGGGGGTGCTGTCTTATACTACAGGGTCTGTCTGCCTATGGGGGGGCTGCCTTATATTGCAGGGTCCAGTGGCGTAGGAAGGGGGGTGCGGGGGGGGGCGGGCCGCCCCGGGCGGCACAATGTGGGGGCGGCTATCAGCACGGCTGCGCGCACTCATTCTCTGCTCCTTCCTCCCTGCATAGTGAGGACTGGAGCAGAGCGCTGGCAGTGCGCGCGGCCGTGCAGAGTTGCTGGCTGCAGTGTAGCAGAGTCACACACGCTGTGACTCACCCCCGCACCTGCAGTCAGCAGCAGAAGCTCCGATCCCGCCCCTCCAGCAGCGTCACAGCTCTCACAATGTGAAGAGCCATGGAGGGGTGGGGCTAAATGTCGGGGGCGGAGCCACGGACAAGCAGGAAGAAGAGGCAGAAGGAAATATGAAAATCAGAGCGGGAGACAGAAAAGATGTGAGAACAGAGACAGAAAACAACAGAGAGGCAAGACACAGGTGAGAAGTATATATGTATATATATATATATATATATATATATATATATATATATATATATATATATACAGTGGGGCAAAAAAGTATTTAGTCAGTCAGCAATAGTGCAAGTTCCACCACTTAAAAAGATGAGAGGCGTCTGTAATTTACATCATAGGTAGACCTCAACTATGGGAGCCAAACTGAGGAAAAAAAAATCCAGAAAATCACATTGTCTGTTTTTTTTATCATTTTATTTGCATATTATGGTGGAAAATAAGTATTTGGTCAGAAACAAAATTTCATCTCAATACTTTGTAATATATCCTTTGTTGGCAATGACAGAGGTCAAACGTTTTCTGTAAGTCTTCACAAGGTTGCCACACACTGTTGTTGGTATGTTGGCCCATTCCTCCATGCAGATCTCCTCTAGAGCAGTGATGTTTTTGGCTTTTCGCTTGGCAACACGGACTTTCAACTCCCTTCAAAGGTTTTCTATAGGGTTGAGATCTGGAGACAGGCTAGGCCACTCCAGGACCTTGAAATGCTTCTTACGAAGCCACTCCTTCGTTGCCCATGCGGTGTGCTTTGGATCATTGTCATGTTGAAAGACCCAGCCACGTTTCATCTTCAATGCCCTTGCTGATGGAAGGAGGTTTGCACTCAAAATCTCACGATACATGGCCCCATTCATTCTTTCATGTACCCGGATCAGTCGTCCTGGCCCCTTTGCAGAGAAACAGCCCCAAAGCATGATGTTTCCACCACCATGCTTTACAGTAGGTATGGTGTTTGATGGATGCAGCTCAGTATTCTTTTTCCTCCAAACACGACAAGTTGTGTTTCTACCAAACAGTTCCAGTTTGGTTTCATCAGACCATAGGACATTCTCCCAAACCTCCTCTGGATTATCCAAATGCTCTCTAGCAAACTTCAGACAGGCCCGGACATGTACTGGCTTAAGCAGTGGGACACGTCTGGCACTGCGGGATCTGAGTCCATGGTGGCGTAGTGTGTTACTTATGGTAGGCCTTGTTACATTGGTCCCAGCTCTCTGCAGTTCATTCACTAGGTCCCCCCGCGTGGTTCTGGGATTTTTGCTCACCGTTCTTGTGATCATTCTGACCCCACGGGGTGGGATTTTGCGTGGAGCCCCAGATCGAGGGAGATTATCAGTGGTCTTGTATGTCTTCCATTTTCTAATTATTGCTCCCACTGTTGATTTTTTCATTCCAAGCTGGTTGGCTATTGCAGATTCAGTCTTCCCAGCCTGGTGCAGGGCTACAATTTTGTTTCTGGTGTCCTTTGACAGCTCTGTGTTCTTCACCATAGTGGAGTTTGGAGTCAGACTGTTTGAGGGTGTGCACAGGTGTCTTTTTATACTGATAACAAGTTTAAACAGGTGCCATTACTACAGGTAATGAGTGGAGGAAAGAGGAGACTCTTAAAGAAGAAGTTACAGGTCTGTGAGAGCCAGAAATCTTGATTGTTTGTTTCTGACCAAATACTTGTTTTCCACCATAATATGCAAATAAAATGATAAAAAAAACAGACAATGTGATTTTCTGGATTTTTTTTTCTCAGTTTGGCTCCCATAGTTGAGGTCTACCTATGATGTAAATTACAGACGCCTCTCATCTTTTTAAGTGGTGGAACTTGCACTATTGCTGACTGACTAAATACTTTTTTGCCCCACTGTATATATTACATCATTGTCTAAGGGTCACACTTCCGTCTTTCTGTCTGTCCTTCTGTCTTTCTTTCTTTCACGGATATTCATTGGTCGCGGCCTCTGTCTGTCGTCGCTGATTGGTCTCGGCAGCTGCCTGTCATGGCTGCCGCGACCAATCAGCGACGGGCACAGTCCGATTAGTCCCTCCGCTGCAGTCAGTGCCCGGCGCCTGCTCTATACTCCCCACAATCAGCGCCCGCTCCATAATCCCCTCCAGTCACCACTCACACAGGGTTAATAGCAGCGGTAACGGGCCGCGGTGTAACGCACTCCGTTACCGCTGCTATTAACCCTGTGTGTCCCCAACTATTTACTATTGATGCTGCCTATGCAGCATCAATAGTAAAAATATGTCATGTTAAAAATAATAAAAAAATGAAAAAACCTGCTATACTCACCCTCCATCGCCTTTCCCGCTCCTCGCAACGCTCCAGTGCCCGCTCCATGCAAGCGGCAGCTTCCGGTGCCAAGGATGGTATGTGAGAAGGACCTGCCATGACGTCATGGTCATGTGACCGCAACGTCATCACAGGTCCTGCGCTCATACCAACCCTGGGACTGGAAGCTGCCTCGTGCGATACAGGGCCAGAATTCATCGGAGGGTGAGTATATGTTTATTTTTTATTTTAAGTCTGTATACTACGTGGCTCTGTGCTGTATACTCCATCACTGGGCAATATACTACGTGGCTGGGCAATATACTACGTGACTGGGCAATATACTACGTGGCTGGGCAATATACTATGTGGCTGGGCAATATACTACGTGGCTGGGCAATATACTACGTGGCTGGGCAATATGCTACGTGGGCTGTGCAATATACTACATGGCTGTGTTATATACTACGTGGCTGGGCAATATGCTACGTGGGCTGTGCAATATACTACATGGCTGTGTTATATACTACGTGGCTGTGTTATATACTACGTGGCTGTGCTATACGCTATGTGGGCTGTGCTATATACTGCGTGGGCTGTGTTATACACTACGTGGCTGTGCTATATGCTACGTGGGCTGTGTTATATGCTATGTGGGTATGCTATATTTCTCTGCTGTATCTGCATCATGAATCATGCTATGTGTTAAAGGGGGGGCCCACTGAGACTCTTTCGCCCGGGGCCCTCTAAAACCGCGGCCGGCGCTGCAGCTGTTTAACGCTATTGACGTGCGGGCCCGCGCCCGTACGTCAATAGTTAACAACAGCCACCAGCCATTTGGAGGCTGGCAGCTGAAGTCGGCCGCAGCGCACACGTCGACGGCTTCTGACGTCATTGTCAGTCGCCGGCGAGTGCACGCTTCAGCTGCGTGGAGAGAGCAGGAGCGCGGTCAGGTAAGCAGAACTTGTTTTTTTTTTTTGCAGACCCTATCATGTGTGTTGCCCTATTTTTGGTAACCTTTGTGTGTATTGAGCCGAGGGGGGGGGGGGCGCCAAACTCGGGAGCAGCCCCGGGCGGCAAAAGCTCTAGCTACGCCCCTGGCAGGGTCTGATTATAGGGGTGTGGTCTTATACTACAGGATCTGCCTATGGGGGTGCTGCCTTATATTACAGGGTCTGCCGGTAGGGGTTCTGCCTTATATTACACGGTCTGCTTATAGGGGTGCTGCCTTATATTACAGGGTCTGCATATAGGAGTGTGGTCTTATACTACAGGATCTGCCTATGGGGGTGCTGCCTTATATTAGAGGGTCTGCCTATGGGGTGCTGCCTTATATTACAGGGTCTGCCTATAGGGGTGCTGCCTTATATTACAGGGTCTGCCTATGGGGTGCTGCTTTAAACTACAGGGTCTGCCTATGGGGGTGCTGCCTTATACTACAGGGTCTGCCTATGGGGGTGCTGTCTTATACTACAGGGTCTGCCTATGGGGGTGCTGTCTTATACTACAGGGTCTGTCTGCCTAGGGGGTGCTGCTTTATACTGCAGGGTCTGCCTATGGGGTGCTGCCTGATACTACAGGGTCTGCCTATGGGGGCGCTGTCTTATACTACAGGGTCTGGCGATAGGGGTTCTGCCTTATATTACACGGTCTGCTTATAGGGGTGCTGCCTTATATTACAGGGTCTGCATATAGGGGTGTGGTCTTATACTACAAGATCTGCCTATGGGGGTGCTGCCTTATATTAGAGGGTCTGCCTATGGGGTGCTGCCTTATATTACAGGGTCTGCCTATAGGGGTGCTGCCTTATATTACAGGGTCTGCCTATGGGGTGCTACTTTAAACTACAGGGTCTGCCTATGGGGGTGCTGCCTTATACTACAGGGTCTGCCTATGGGGGTGCTGTCTTATACTACAGGGTCTGCCTATGGGGGTGCTGTCTTATACTACAGGGTCTGTCTGCCTATGGGATGCTGCTTTATACTACAGGGTCTGCCTATGGGGTGCTGCCTGATACTACAGAGTCTGCCTACGGGTGCTGCCTTGTGCTACAGAGTCTGCCTATGGGTGCTGCCTTGTGCTATAGAGTCTGCCTATGGGGGATGCATTATGCAGTATAGAGTTTGCCTATGGGTGCTGCCTTGTGCTATAGAGTCTGCCAATAAATAGTAGGCATATGGGGAGTATATTACATTTAGAACTATCTGGTGCATTATACTATATGGATGCTATCTAGGGGGCCATCGTACAGTGTGAGGATTACAGTGAAGGGGCCATCATAAAGTATTAGAGCCACCAAACAGTTTGGAGGCTACTAAGGGATCAGTATACTGTGTGGGTGGTACTATACGGTGAAGGGGCATCATACTGTGTATAGGGGAGCTGTACAGGGGGAAGACTCGGGACATTATTAAATGTTAAGTGGGCACTTATTTGTTATATGGGAACTCATGTTACTGTTACTATCAAAGCACTTTTCACCTATTGTGTCCCCATTTCCTTGTAGATTGTAAGCTTGCGAGCAGGGACCTCACTCCTAATGTCACTGTTTAAATTGTCTTAACTTGTATTGAATTTATTGTCTGTACATGTCCCCGCTTAATTTTAAAGTGCTGCGGAATATGTTGGCGCTATATAAATAAAAATTATTATTATTATCAAAGGGGCACACACATGATATTATTACTTTCTAGGGGGCAAAATATGGGCAGTGTTTTCTAGGGCACTTGCACCCGACAATACTATATTATAGAGGGGTGCTTTAGAATTTAGAGGGCACAGAGAACCACACAGCAGGTGCAGTATAAGGGACACATACGGCAGCAGCGGCTCAGTATTGGAGTATCAGCAGGATGAGGGGTTTGTGCAGGTTGGGAATAGATGGTGATGGCTGAAATATGAGAAGTGAAACATGTCTTTGTTGTATTCTCTGCCGACGAGTCCTGGCTTGAAGAAGTTGTGTCGGTCTGGACCAGATGGAAAAGATGAACGATTACATCAGAAAGAACGTCAGCGGTAAGTCATTATCTGTAACTGTGCTATGATCGCTTATATGTTCTGTAGGGCTGGTATCTACCACTGACCATATGACGGTAATATCCATGTTGGTCTTTATATAGAGATTATCTTCAGTAACACCGCGGTCATCTGCTGAGGTTCTCCTCCACTATTTAGGTGCGTCACCCAGTTGTAATCAAGGTTACCTGGTTAGGGGCCCACTCAGAAGCTTCGCCCCCCTGAACCAAAACCCTAGCTACGGCCTCTGGTTTTAGAGTGTGGGAGGAAAACAGAGAACCAGAGGAAACCCACACAAACATGGGGAAAAAATATAAACCTTTTACATGTTGTCACTGATGGGATTTGAACCCAGGACCCCAGCTCTGCAAATTAACAATGTTAACCATTGAGCAATTATGCTGCTCACCTGTACTGTTTTACAGATACATTTTTTGAGACTGCTGTAAGGCAAGAGTGCACTACTGTGACCCATACTAAAACCGTGCAGAGTTGATTACAAGTTTTTTTTGTGCAAAAAACAAACAACAGATTAAACTTAAAACAAATTAACCTATTAAATGTGGGTCTTGCTGTCAAAAAATGCACATCAAAGCATTCTTGTTTATTCAAAACCGGCATGCAACTAACCACACACACACACACACACACACACACACTTTTTGACCATTTGTGAAACTGCCAGACTGTGTCACAACTGAAACATTTAGGCCGGCGTCACACACAGCGTAAAACAATACGGTCCGTATATTACGGCCGTAATACGCTGAAAAGTCCCGAAAAAAGTGGTCCGTAGCTCCTCCGTAGGCAGGGTGTGTCAGCGTTTTTTGCGCATGGCATCCTCCGTATGTAATCCGTATGGCATCCGTACTGCGTGCTTTTCTCGCAGGCTAGCAAAACCAACATACCGCTATAGAAGTGATCCATGTGTCCCAAAAAGAAAAGAAAATATATATATATATATATATATATATATATATATATATATATATATATATATATGTATGTGTCAGTAGACACATATATTAGAGAGAAAAGCCGGTAATTCAGTGCGGTGTACAGTAAAATCACACTGACAGCTTACAGTAGAATAGGTAGAATAAATGTGTACACATAGAATAGGTATATATATATATATGTGTCAGTGAGACACATATATGTATATATATTAATATTTATTCCAGCGCTAGACAGCTTGAAAGCCGGTAATTCAATTACCGGCTTTTTCCTTCTCCTTCCTAAAACCCGACATGATTTGAGACATGGTTTACATACAGTAAACCATGTCTTCTCTCCATTTTTTTTGCAGATTCCACACTACTAATGTCAGTAGTGTGTATCTGCAAAATTTGGCCGTTCTAGCTCTTAAAATAAAGGGTTAAATGGCGGAAAAAATTGGCGTGGGCTCCCGCGCAATTTTCTCCGCCAGAGTAGTAAAGCCAGTGACTGAGGGCAGATATTAATAGCCTGGAGAGGGTCCACGGTTATTGGCCCCCCCCTGGCTAAAAATATCTGCCCCCAGCCACCCCAGAAAAGGCACATCTGGAAGATGCGCCTATTCTGGCACTTGGCCACTCTCTTCCCATTCCCGTGTAGCGGTGGGATATGGGGTAATGAAGGGTTAATGCCACCTTGCTATTGTAAGGTGACATTAAGCCTAATTAATAATGGAGAGGCGTCAATTATGACACCTATCCATTATTAATCCAATACTAGTAAAGGGTTAAATAAAACACAAACACATTTTTTTAAATTATTTTAATGAAATAAAAACAATGGTTGTTGCAGTATTTTATTCAACGCCCAATCCAGTCACTGAAGACCCTCGTTCTGTGAGTAAAAAAAACATAATAAACCAACAATATACTTACCCTCCGCAGATCTGTAACGTCGAACGATGTAAATCCTTCTGAAGGGGTTAAAACATTTTGCAGCAAGGAGCTGTGCTAATGCAGGCTGCTCCTCGCTGCAAAACCCCAGGGAATGAGGCTAAAAATAGATCAATGATCTATATTTAGCTTCATTTGCGGTGAGGCGCCCTCTGCTGGCTGTTCATAGATCGTGGGAAATTACCTAGAAAGCCAGGGAGCCAGGGAGCTTCATTACCCCATATCCCACCGCTACACGGGAATGGGAAGAGAGTGGCCAAGTGCCAGAATAGGCAGATGTGCCTTTTCTGGGGTGGCTGGGGGCAGATATTTTTAGCCAGGGGGGGGGCCAATAACCGTGGACCCTCTCCAGGCTATTAATATCTGCCCTCAGTCACTGGCTTTACTACTCTGGCGGAGAAAATTGCGCGGGAGCCCACGCCAATTTTTTCCGCCATTTAACCCTTTATTTTAAGAGCTAGAACGGCCAAATTTTGCAGATACACACTACTGACATTAGTAGTGTGGAATCTGCAAAAAAAATGGAGAGAAGACATGGTTTACTGTATGTAAACCATGTCTCAAATCATGTCGGGTTTTAGGAAGGAGAAGGAAAAAGCCGGTAATTGAATTACCGGCTTTCAAGCTGTCTAGCGCTGGAATAAATATTAATATATATACATATATGTGTCTCACTGACACATATATATATATATACCTATTCTATGTGTACACATTTATTCTACCTATTCTACTGTAAGCTGTCAGTGTGATTTTACTGTACACCGCACTGAATTACCGGCTTTTCTCTCTAACAGCGCTGCGTATTTCTCGCAAGTCACACTGCTTGTCCGTGTGTAATCCGTATTTTTCACGCTTCCATAGACTTTCATTGGCGTATTTCTTGCGCAGTACGGTGACAAACGCAGCATGCTGCGATTTTGTACGGCCGTAGAAAGCCGTATAATACTGATCAGTAAAATACGGCAAATAGGAGCAGGGGCATAGAGAATAATTGTGCCGTATTTTTTGCGAGTTTTACGGACGTAGATTCTGCGCTCTTACGTCCGTAAAACTCGCATGTGTGACGGCGGCCTTAGCCTTACCAAATTGTATCATTCACACAACTGTATCCAGATGATTTCTAGGTGTCATTCATTTTTAACCAAGGCTCATAAATTTGCATGCCTTGCAAGTCTGATCTGCAAAGACACAACATGCAATTAGTTTCATGGAAAGGACACACTGAGCCACTTCAAATATGGATGTCGGAATAGTTCTTTTAAATGATATGGACCCATTTGCTGTCCACGGGCAGACGAGAAAAACTCTAAAGCTTTTACATTTTGTCAGTCACAGCTGTCTGACATATTTATCAGTGCTTATGGACAGTCTTGTCTTACAAGAGTTCAGCCAAGGTCAAAGGTGACACAGACCTTGTGTCTGTTTTATTAACAGCCTAATATTAGAGACATTGATCAGTAGTCATGACATTTAAAAAAATATATATTTTGCAAACATTGCTTGGTATAAAGATTTTATAAGGTACCAAATCAATCACTCAAACAGCAATAGCAATAGTGTCTTGGCTGAAATGTACAATGACACTGATCAACTATGCAGTTGGGGAAACAAGTATTTGATCCCTTGCTGATTTTGTAAGTTTACCCACTGACAAAGACATGAACAGTCTATAATTTTAGGGTAGGTTGATTTTAACATTGAGAGATAGAATATCAAAAATAAAATCGAGAAAATCATATTGCATAAATGTATTTGCATTTTGCAGTGAGAAATAAGTATTTGATCCCCTAACAATCATTAAGTGTTCTGGCTCCTACAGACCAGTTAGATGCTCCTAATCAACTTGTTACCTGCATTAAAGACAGCTGTCTTAGTGTACGTTCACATTAGCGTTTTGCGTGTTTGCGTCGGGCACGGCAGCGGCGACGCATGCGTCATGCGCCCCTATATTTAACATGGGGGGCGAATGGACATGCGTTGTGCTGCGTTGTGCGACGCATGCGTTTTTTTTGCCGCAAGCATCGGGCGCAGAAAACGCAACAAGTTGCATTTTTTTTGCATCCAAATTTCTGCAAAAAAGGACGCATGCGTCACAAAATGCAGCGTTTTAGCATGCGCTTTGGTGCGTTTTTATTTGCGTTGTGTGTTGCGTCGTCGACGCAGCAGAGCACAACGCAAATGTGAACGTAGCCTTACATAGTCACCTTTATAAAAGACTCCTGTCCACAGACTCAGTTAATCAGTCAGACTCTAAACTCTAAAACATGGGCAAGACCAAAGAGCTTCATAAAGATATCACAGACAAGATCATAGACCTGCAGAAAGCTGGAATGGGCTACAAAACCATACATAATATGTAGGGTGACAAGGAGACAACAGTAGGTGCAATAGTAAGAAAATGTAACAAATATAAAATGACTCAATCGACATCGATCTGGGGCACCATGCAAAATATCACCTCGTGTGGTATCCTTGATCATGAGGAAGGTAAGAAATCAGCCTAAAACTACACGGGGGGAACTTGTTAATGATCTCAAGGCAGCTGGGACCACAGTCGCCAAGAAAACCATTGGTAACACATTATGCCGTGAAGGTTTAAAATCCTGCAGTGCCCGCAAGGTCCCCCTGCTCAAGAATGCACATGTGCAGGCCCATCTGACGTTTGCCAATGGATGATTCTGTGAGTGATTGAGAGAAGGTGCTGTGGACAGATGAGACAAAAATTGAGGTCTTTGGCATTAACCCAACTCGCCGTGTTTGGAGGAAGAGAAATGCTGCTTATGACCCAAAGAACACCGCCCCCACTGTCAAGCATGGAGGTGGAAACATTATGTTTTGGGGGCGTTTCTCTGCTAAGGGTACAGGGCTTCTTCACCGCGTCAATAAGAGAATGGATGGAGCCATGTACCGTAAAATCCTGAGTGACAACCTCCTTCCCTCCACCAGGACATTAAAAATGGGTCATGAATGGACTCAAAACATACAGCCAAGGCAACAAAGGAGTGGCTCATAAAGAAGCACATTAAGGTCATGGAGTGGCCTAGCCAGTCTCCAGACCTTAATCCTATAGAAAACTTATGGAGGGAGTTGAGGCTCCGAGTTGCCAAGCGACTGCCTCAAAATCTTAGTGATTTAGAGATGATCTGCAAAGAGGAGTGGACCAAAATTCCTCCTGACATGTGCGCAAACCTCATTATCAACTACTAAACACGTCTGACTGCTGTACTTGCCAACAAGGGTTTTGCCACTAAGTATTAAAGGGCCACTGTCACCCCCCCTCCAGCCGTTATAAACTAAAAGAGCCACCTTGTGCAGCAGTAATGCTGCATTCTAACAAGGTGGCTCTTTTAGTTTTAGGTTCAAGTATATCCCAATTAAAGCGTTTTTATACCACAATTCCTGTCTCTAGCCAGGGAGGCGGGTCCTCACTCCTCAGCTCTAACCGCTCCTCTGCCGTCACTCCAATCTTCCTGCGCTTTCGGCGCCGCCCCCTCAGCGCTGTGTACGTTTCAAAACCGGCTAAGTATAAAAACGCTTTTTTTGGGGTATACTTCAACCTAAAACTAAAAGAGCCACCTTGTTAGAATGCAGCATTACTGCTGCACAAGGTGGCTCTTTTAGTTTATACTGGCTGGAGGGAGGTGACAGTGGCCCTTTAAGTCTTGTTTGCCAGAGGGATCAAATACTTTTTGCTCACTGCAAATGCAAATAAATTTATATAACTTATACAATGTGATTTTCTTTTTGATATTCTATCTCTCAATGTTAAAATTTACCTACCCATAAAATTATAGACTGTTCATGTCTTTGTCAGTGGGCAAACTTACAAAATCAGCAATGGATGAAATACTTATTTCTCTCACTGTAACATTGTGAGTGGTTTTGCATGTTGCATTTGCAATGAGTATTTTTTACTGTGGCTTTCCGAAACTGCTTCAAAACTACAGTGATTTTGGAACGTAGCCGAAATCAAATATACCACAGATCCAACATGTGAACTTAGGGTACCGTCACACTATACAATTTACCTACGATCACGACCAGCGATATGACCTGGCCATCATGACCCATTCATGAGAATAAGGGCTTATCTGCAGTAGATATCAGTGGCTGCTACACATGAAACAGAGCTGCACAGTGCAACTCCATTCATTGTTTACCATGGGAGCTAGTAATAACAGCTGATTGGTGAGGATGCTGGTTATCAGTCCCTTTCAATCTGATATTGATAACCCATCCTAAGGTTAGTTAATCAATATCAAATACCTGAAGAACCACTTTTTATTGAAGGCACTTTAAATTATAGGACCAGATGAAGCAGCTGAGTAAGGCTAGGTTCAGATTGCGTTAGAGCAATCCGTTTAGCGCTAAGCGCTAGCGGATTGCGCTAACGCAATGTCTTTTTTGGGGTTGTGTTTAACGTCCCCGCTAGCGCAGATCCCCGATCTGCGAGAGCGGAGAACGGACCTCGGTCACAAAACACCGGCACATTGCTAGCGCGTGCCGAAAATGTCACGCGCTAGCGATGCGCGTTACCATTGCATCCAATGGGCGCGCTAACGGACGCGTTGCACGGCGTTAATTTTGCCGTGCAACGTTGTCCGTTAGCGCAGTCCCATTAACGCAATGGGAACCTAGCCTAAGGCTATGAGCACACGTTCAGGATTTCTTGCAGAAATTTCCTGAGCAAAACCAGACATTTTCTGCAAGAAATCTGCATGCGTTTTTTTGCGCGTTTTTCTTGCGGATTTTTCCAGAGATTTCCCAATGCAATGATATAGTGGGAAATCCGCAAAAAAATCCGCAAAATTAATGAACATGTTGCATTTTTTACCGCGATGCGTTTTTTTTCGCTGAAAAAAACACATCATGTGCACAAAAATTGCGGAGTCCATGGATTTATATAAGGTGGCCTAAGCCAGAGCTGTTTGGTGGATGAGTGATACAAAATATTTAGCAGGTGGTTTTAATGTTATGGATGAAGTATGAAGGTCATCCATGGTAGTACAATAAATAGTTTTAAATCATTAAAACATTCTAAATAAAGTGTATTTCCAAAAGCATGATGTAAGAGGGAGATTTTACAGAACTTGTGATGTGAATCCAATAATAATACTAATTTTATTTCAATATACATATTCTGCAGAACATTACACTTAAGCGGGGACATGTACAAACAATAAAGACACAAAGTAACACATAGTTCACCAGTTACAGGAGGCCTGAGGGTGGTGCTCCCAATTTTACAATATATAAGGAACTACGGGGGACAGAATAGGTAGAAAGCGCTTGTCATGTATGGTCCAGCCATCAGTATAATAAATAAGGCATCCCATCCAAGCTATCATTTGTCACAGGCATTTAAAAAAAAATCAACGCAGCTACCTATTTGGTTACCATGGATGAGTATTCCTCCACATTTGCTTTTCACTGATTTCAATATCCCAACCCTTCCAAAATTTGGATGCACATTTTAAAAGCATTGGTCTGGGCGAGTGATATTGCAGCAAAACATGTCTTACACAATGTACTCTTTACAATATTCTTTATATTACTCAAGTGATGTAAAGCCATGTCTGTGTGGAGAATGCGTGGTTCCTTCTTGCACGTGTTCATGTACATTCTTGCTTGAGTGCAATAGACGCCTGTTCTCTAGCATGTCGGGAAGCACAGAGAGGTCGAAGAGTGAAAGGGAGGTGGATATAATTGCATTACCTAACTTAACCTCAGAGATGGGGAGGGAAGGGGCTGAACATGGCGCCGCTGGAGGCTGCTCAATACAACAGAAGATGCTGAAGTTGGTTCCTTGTTCATCCAGTCTCTTATTCCAGGTTGAAGTTGTTTTCTTATTCATCCAGTTTCTCATTTAAAAAAAAAATATATATATATTTTTGTCATTTTCTGGTTCAGTAATAACGAGAATTTATCTTCATTAATAAACTACATGGGAGTGAGGTGCCCTGACGTGAATAAAATTGAAAGCAGCGTAGGAACACATTTTTGGCACAATAAAAAAAGCATCAAAGTGCTCAGCCAAGAGTGTAATTTGAAGGGTTAACTCAGTACGGGTCACAACTCGCATTGCTGGCACATGAATAGGGAAGTCTCAAAAATATCCAGCTTCCTGTAACCCGGCCCACAGTGAATCCTGGAATAAAAATCTGTAAGGTTGTGTAGATGGACAATTTTTACTGACTTCAATGTGGTGTCTTCAAATGGATAAATGAATTTTCACCACTGATTCCACAAGGCCCTCATACAAGAAGGTATGCCCCGCATAAAAATCATTTCACTCCAGGCAGGTTCAAGTCGTTCTGGGCATAGTAATGTAGTCACAGTGAATAGATGTGCACTATTTACTGGATTAGGTAAGTAACAGCACACTGACCAATGTCAATTAAGAGGTTAACCAGTGCCATCCAGAGCGTTCAATTCAGAAGTGAGCAGTGCTGCTGATGACATTACGATCCCACACTCCTGCCAAGACACTTGCACGATCGGCAGATATCAAGCACATCTCCTATTATAATATGTAGGAGGTGTGTATAATTAGGGTTGAGCGACTTTTCTTTTTATAGGATCGGGTCGGGTTTCACGAAACCCGACTTTTTCAAAAGTTGGGTCGAGTGAAATCGGCCGATCCTATAGAAAAGTCGGGGTCGGCCGAAACACGAAACCCAATGCAGTGCATTGGGTTTCTAATGGTTCCCAGGGTCTGAAGGAGAGGAAACTCTCCTTCAGGCCCTGGGATCCATATTTAAGTGTAAAATAAAGAATCAAAATAAAAAATATTTATATACTTACCCTCGGACGCGCCCTGGTTCTCACCGCCAGCCTTCCTTCCTAAGAATCAGCGCCTGAAGGACCTTCGATGACGTCGCGGCTTGTGATTGGTCGCGTGAGCGGTCACATGGGCGTCATGCGACCAATCACAAGCCGCAACGTCATCTAAGGTCCTTCAGGCGCTGATTCTTAGGAAGGAAGGCTGCGGGTTAGAACCAGGGCGCGTCCGAGGGTGAGTATATACCTATTAGGAATATACTCACCCTCGGACGCGCCCTCGGACGCGTCCTAAGAATTAGCGCCTGAAGGACCTTAGATGACGTCGCGGCTTGTGATTGGTCGCGTGACCGCCCATGTGACCGCTCACGCGACCAATCACAAGCCGCGACGTCATCGAAGGCCCTTCAGGCGCTCATTCTTAGGAAGGAAGGCTGCCGGTGAGAACCAGGGAGCGTCCGAGGGTGAGTATATCAATATTTTTTTATTTTTATTCTTTATTTTACACATAAATATGAATTCCGATACCGATTCCCGATATCTTAAACATATCGGAACTCGGTATCGGAATTCCGATTCCAGATCAGAAGATCGCCGACCTCATGGCCGACCCCACACAGGGGTCGGGTCGGGTTTCATGAAACCCGACTTTGCCAAAAGTCAGCGACTTCTGAATCTGGCCGACCCGTTTCGCTCAACCCTATGTATAATACCTGTTATTTATTATGATTTGCTTATTAAACATCATCATAAGCTGCAGAACTTTAGACATTATCGGTACTTTCCCCACTGGGGCTCACAAACTAAATTCCCTACCATAGTCAGGCTGGCCATGGCTCTCCAGACCCAAGCAGAACAGCTGCATAGGAATATACATGAAGCTGTCACCTCAGATCGGGAGAGCCATTGGCCAGTCGGTGCATTGCAGTCTGATTTACTGCCATCTGACTGTGGCCTTAGGGTATGTGCACACGTAGGAAAAGAGGTGCAGAATTTTCTGCACAAAATCCGCATCTTCTGGCAGAATCCGCAGACACGGATTTGCCGTGGTTTTTATGCGGATTTTGTGCGGTTTTTATGCGGAGTTGATGCAGATTTTGTGCGGATTTTCAGCGGTTTTGGACCAGTGCGGAATTTTAACATGGAGGGGTGCAGAACCGCTGCAGATCTGCACAAAAGAAGTGGCATGCACTTCTTTGAAATCCGCAGCAATTCCGCACTGATTTTTCTGCACAGCTATTTTTTTTTCCCACAGACTAACATTATACTGTACATCACAGTGCGGATCTGCAGCGTTTCTGCGTGCTAAAATCCACTGCGGATCTGCAGCAAATCTGCATTGTGTGCACATAGCCTTAGGGTATGTGCACATGCTGCGGATCCGCAGCGGATTGGACGCTGCGGATTCGCAGCAGTTTCCATGAGTTTACAGTACCATGTAAACCTATGGAAAACAAAATCCACAGTGCACATGCTGTGGAAAATAACGCACAAAATGTTTATTCCGCAGCATTTCAATTCTTTGTGCGGATTCCGAGGCGGTTTACACCTTCTCCTCAATAGGAATCCGCAGGTGTAAAATCGCAGGTGGAATCCGCACAAAAAAACGCAGAAAAACCGCTGTAAATCCGCAGTAATTCCACAGTAAATCCGCAGTGCGGATTTCCCAAAATCAGTGCAGAAAAATCTGCACAACATTTTGCAACGTGTGCACATATCCTTAGTATGCCAAAATCAGGAGTGTCTCCAAAAGAAAGAATAGCTGTCAATCTTTCAATTATAGTTTTTCTCTATAAGTTCCCCTCCTGGTTTTGGCACACTAAGGGTATGTGTCCACTTTCAGGATTTGGTCAGGAGTTTATGCAGGTAGAGTCTGCACCACATCTGCACCTGAGGTCACTGGCAGGTCACCTGCGCTGTCCTTGCGTTGTTTCTGCAATATAAGGACATGCTGCGTTCTTAAAAGACGCGCCACATGTGCATTTTCGCGGGTATGCCGCATGCGTCTTTTAATGCATAGCGGAGACGGGATTTCATGAAATCCCATCCACTATGCTGTAACATCTGGACGCTGCGTTTTTGACGCTACACAGCTCAACGCAGCGTCAAAAACGCAGCGTTTCCTGAGTGTGGAAACATACCCTTAAGCTGCCGTCACACTAGCAGTATTTGGTCAGTATTTTACCTCAGTATTTGTAAGCCAAAACCAGGAGTGGAACAATCAGAGGAAAAGTATAATAGAAACATATGCTGTATTGATCACCCACTCCTGGTTTTGGCTTACAAATACTGATGTAAATACTGGCCAAATACTGATAGTGTTACGGCAGCCTAAGGCTACTTTCACACTTCCGTCTTTTGTCCTCCATCACAATCCATCGTTATGGGCAAAAAACTGATTCTGCAAATGTGCTTGCAGGATGCGTTTTTTGCCCATAGACTTGTATTAGCGACAGATGGGCACATGTCGCATCCGTCGTGCGACAGATCTGTTGTGTTTTGGCGAACGCAACGCACAAAAAAAGTTCAATGTAAATTTTTTGTGCAACGTGTCCGCCATTTTGGACCCCGCATTTGCGGCCAAAACTCCGCCCCCTCCTCCTCGGACTGCATAATGGGCAGCGGATGCGTTGAAAAACTGCATCCGCTGCCCACATCTTGCAGTTATTTCACAACGTCCGTCGGTACGTCGGACCGGCGCATTGCGACAGGCCCATACCGACGGAAATGTGAAAGAAGCCTAAGGGCTGCTTTCCACTTGCGAGATAAACGTCCGTGTCTCGTATGTGAAAACCAAGCTCTGGCGCCGGCACTCCAGAGCGGAGAGTGTGGCAGCGTAGCAATACATGCAGCCGCACGCTCCGCTCCCAAGTGCCGGCGCCAGAGCTTGGTTTTCACATGCGAGACTCGGACGTTTATCTCACAAATGGAAAGGAGCCCTAGTACTGATGCAAAATACTGACATGTGAATAAGTCCTTGTGAAAAGCCCCATATTGAGTATGCTTTCCATCAATGAAAAAGAGACATCAGGAACAGCCCTAAGGCCAAGGTGATGTCTACTTTAAAATCGGTTATCTTATGGACTGTACAAAGATCAATTATTCAATTGGACCATTTAAGATGGATAGAATTTCTGTGTGAAAAATACTGTGGCATGTACTATTCTCTTCCATATTTCAGATGAAACTTGCCCATTCTAGTCTATGGGCGAGTAAAAAAATAGACACCCTACGGATCATCCAGATGGAATCCAGTTTTTACGGATACATTGCAATTAAGAAAGAAAATTCTGCTTGGTCCTGTTGATATCATAAACGGATGCCTTAAGGATGTAAAAAAGACGGACATACGGATGAAAAATGGACGATTTTGAATATGCTTGTCTGAAACTGGCCTAAAGCCCTGCATACACATTTGCCGCACATTGGATGACCTTGTCGATATCGACTGACAGTCTAATGTGTATGGCGGCCTAAGGGTATGTTTCCATGTTCAGGAAACGCTGAGTGTTTGACGCTGGGTTGAGCCGCAGCGTCCAGATGTTACAGCATAGTGGAGGGGATTTCATGAAATCCCGTCTCCACTATGCGTGGTAACACGCACCCGGCGGCCCTGCGATTCCGGACATGTGGCGCCTCTTTTTAGATTGCATGTCCGTTTACCTTGCGGCGACGCTGCGCCGCAAGGTATAACACAGGGCCCTATGTGTGGGGTGCGATGATTCCGGATGTGTGCAATGAACACATCCGGCATCATCGCGTCCCCAGAAGGGGGCGGAGCTATAGGCGGAGCGATTTTGCCGCTCCGTCCAAACCGCCGGCCATCTTGAACGTGGACACGTACCCTTAGTCACACATGCGAGAAACACGTCCGTGTCTCGCATGTGAAAAGCAAGCTCTGGCGCCGGCACTCCAGAGCGGAGCGTGCGGCCGCATAGCAACACATGGAGCCGCACGCTCCGCTCTGGAGTGCCGGCGCCAGAGCTTGCTTTCGTGTTTCTCGCATGTGTGACTCCGGCCTCAGACAGATGATTGGGAAGTTTAGAATCCGGCATGTCCAATTTCGGACTTCTGATCCTTTTCTTCCCCCTGAGATAAGAGGCCAAAATTCATCCGACACGGCTCATTCAGACGTCAGTGGTTTTTTTCTGTAAGAAAAAAGCGATTGGCGATTCAGATGAGATTTTCATCAGTTTGGTAGATTATAATAGATATAAGTTCTATCCATGAAAAACATGAATAGAACTCGTGTGAAAAACTGACGTGAATGAGCCCTAAGATGTATGAATGTTACTGGACCAGTAAAAAAAAATCCATTTCTTGTGAATAGGAAGCGAATAAGGAGCCTTGCACACGGCAGGGTTAACTGGTGCTGGGCTGCACATTCAGAATTTCAGCCGTTACCTCAGAGCACACAAGTCCAGTGTATCCTGTGTCCTACATAAAAGGGCTTTTTACCTCAGACGGCTTTTGGCCTCTCCCTTCCCCAGCGCCACAACACTAACAACGCTTAATAACTTGTCACAGGCATGCAGTTCATTCATAAAAAATAGCACCTAGACCCCCAAAGAAGGTGGCAGCCTGGGCTATTCTCCCTCCCCCTTTTTTCAACTTTCTCTCTTTCTCAGCGTTTTGTTTATTAACATCCCCCACCCCAGTCTCCCTTTCATGGCCAGTCTCCTCCCCGCCAGACTGAGCGGCGTCAGGGTCTGTGAACGAATAGAGATGGATACAATCAATAGCATTGGCCGCAGATGACTGCAGGAAGTGTTACCAGTGCGGCAGCAGCAACCAAAGCAACATGGATTCCTTTATTATTATTATTATTTATTGTTATAGCGCCATTTGTTCCATGGCGCTTTACATGTGAGGAGGGGTATACATAATGAAAACAAGTACAATAATCTTAAACAATACAAGTCATAACTGGTACAGTAGGAATGAGGACCCTGCCCGCGAAGGCTCATTCCTTTGACATCAGAAAGGGCACTGCTCGCTGGGAAGGGATTTCCCGCCCGCAGACCTCGGTAGAAACAGCAGGCTGCCGTGATTCCATGTTCACGGCGTGCCTGAGCAGCCACTGCACACAATGCGTGCTGATAAAAGGTAGCAACCACTGAGGAGGATGAGGACTCTCAATTCTAAATATTTTGCTGTTACATGTGCACCACTTATTCCTCATGTAGCACCGTGCCCTGTTCTGTGCTGCACTCTGCTCTGCCTCTATTATTCTCTGTGTACATTGTGCACTGTGGTGAAATGTAACTTGCAGTATATTTTAGCGCCATCTAGTGACTTTTTACCTGAAGTTCCCAGATGATCATAAAAATGTAGTAACAGAACTGTGCACTTAGTATTTCAGGAAACAGGCTATTTGAAATCTGCTTAATTTCGACAGTTTTTATTTTTTATTTTTACAAGTGATAAATCAGAACAGTTAAGTAAACTTTTAAGACAGTTCAAAGAAATACACCCAAATAAAATATGCATTGTTCAGAACTAGTGATGAGCGAATATACTCGTTACTCGAGATTTCCCGAGCACGCTCGGGTGTCCTCCGAGTATTTTTTTAGTGCTCGGAGATTTAGTTTTCCTCACCTCAGCTGAATGATTTACATCTGTTAGCCAGCATAAGTACATGTGGGGATTCCCTAGCAACCAGGCAACCCCCACATGTACTTATGCTGGCTAACAGATGTAAATCATTCAGCTGCGGCGCTAAAAACGAAATCTCTAAGCATTAAAAAAAACTCGGAGGACCCCCTAGCATGCTTGAGAAATCTCGAGTAACGAGTATATTCGCTCATCACTATTCAGAACACGTAAAGCGCCATGGAATAAATGGCGCTATAAAAATGTCTAATAATGACATGGTCTAAAAGTGGAGATGAGCAAACTTGTGGATGTCCGCGTTCAGCTGGTTCGGGCAGACTTTTTTTTAAAGTCTGGTTCGGGTCGCAAACTTGACCCCGAATCCCATATAAGTCAATGGATACCCGAATTTCAGAGCTGTAAGGCTAGTTTCACATTTGCGTTCGAATCCGCAGCGTTTAATCCGCATCCGCAAGTGCAGGAAAAAATGCATAGAAACACGTACAAACGCAGCGTTGTTTAGACGCATGTGGGAACGCATGCGGTTAATAAAAAGTCGCGTTTTCATGCTTTTGCGTGCGTTTTGTCATGCGTTTGCGTTTTTTGTGCGCATGGTGGAAAAGTTTACAGGAGAAATATCTAGATAACCAGACACCGCAAATAGGACTACAGAGGGCGTGTATTATGGGATATCTATATATAGACCTTAGGACTGCTGAAATCTTAACAGTGTGCTACTGTATCCTGTGTCATGATGGATCTTCGCATGGAGAGCTTTTATTTCAACCTGGATTTAAAGGGACACTGTCACCTGGATTTGGAGGGAACAATCTTCAGCCATGGAGGCGGGGTTTTTGGGTTTTTGATTCACCCTTTCCTGCATGATTGCCTTGTGCAGGCATGTACTACCGAGGACAGAGAATGAACTTCAATCCAACATTGCAGCCAGCATGCAGCCAGCGGGTATGGAAAGGGTGAATTAAAAACCCCGCCTCCATGGCTGAAGATTGTTCCCTCCAAATTCAGGTGACAGTGTCCCTTTAAGCATCAAGCTGTTTCTTGCCTGTGCATTTGCTTGGGAGCAACACAGAAATCGCGTAAGATGGAGAAGGACACGGCGTAGGTGTTTTTGGTGACACCCCATTATCGAACTACATGAGGGCCGTGGAGCCTATCACACGCTATATGGCGAGCTTAATGCCAACCCGGACAAATTACCGGGATATACAAGGATGTCGCAAGACTCTTTCAGGGATTTGCTTGGTTGTGTCCAAGGAGCCATCCGGAGACAGTACACCCAGCTCCGTAGAGTGATTTCCACCAGAGGAACGTCTACTGGTTACATTAAGGTATGTAACAATTCTAAACAAATGCCAATCCTAATTTTGGTTGTTCTGACATGTATTCTTTGTATTTTCATTTATGTCTTTAGCAGAACAACACCATAAATAGAATTGATTGTAAAAAAAAATTTATTTATTTTTTTACAGATTTCTGGCAACCGGAGAGAGTTTATCATCCCTCCACTTCCAATACTGGCTTGGAATATCCACCCTGTCCGGAATAGTTGCGGACACCTGCTGGACTTTGTGGAATGTTCTCCGGGATGAGTTTATATCCCTACCCACCGCGGACATGTGGATTGAAATTGCTGAAAAATTCTGGAGTGTGTGTGATTTCCCCAACTGTTTGGGAGCGGTGGATGGAAAGCACATCCGCATTATCAAACCAACCAGAACAGTATCGGAGTACTTCAACTATAAAAAATATTTTTCTGTTGTGCTCATGGCAATAGCAGATGCGGACTGTCGCTTCATTGCCGTGGACATTGGAGCTTTTGGCCGTGGCAACGATTCCCAGACTTTCAAGAACTCGAATATGGGGCGCCGTGTGTGGCAAAGATTTTAATTTTCCACGTCCACGACCTCTCCCCAACACTCAAGGTCCACCGATGCCATTTGTTATGGTTGGGGATGAGGCCTTTCAGATGTGTGGAAACCTACTGAAGCCATATTCCAGTCGGGACTTGAACAACACTAAAAGGATCTTTAACTACAGACTGACCAGGGCCCGAAGAACAGTAGAGTGTACCTTTGGGATTCTAGTCTCAAAATAGCGCATTCTTGCAACAGCCATTAATCTAGAAATGGAGACAGTCGATGAGGTGGTCAAAGCCTGTGTGGTTCTCCACAATTACATAATGGCTAAGGAGCGACCCAACATTGAACTGGATGAACCAGTTGCAAACCCATTGCCAGATTACCAGCATCACCCTCTGCGGTCAACTGCTGAAGTTGGCCACATGCGGAACCAATTTGCTGCCTTTTTTGATTCTGATATTGGACGTGTGGCTTTTCAGGACAATATTGTGTAAAATGTCCTGTTGGGTTTGGGTCTGTACCAGTTATGTTTTAAATGTTACTAATATTTGTTGTTAATAAACTTTATATTTTTGGTATCTTGACCGTGTCTCCTATGTATTTCCTCTACAAACCACTTAGGTTGTTAGTGATAAGGTTGTTGTCGTCATTGCGTCCTGATTATGTTCCGCAGTATCTATTGGACGCAGACTGAAGAGATGATGGCTGTTTAATACAAAACAGATCTATACTCATCAAGTCAGGTGTCAGAAATAATGAATTCATGATGCACATATAACAGCCTTATGAATTCACTATTTCTGACACATGTCCAGGTGAGTATAGATATGCCTTGTATGACCGCCATCGTCCCTTCACTTTGTGTGAAATAGATTACGTACATATAAGAGAAAATGGAGATTATACAAGGCAGTTCTCTACTCACCAGGTCAGGTGTCCTAACTAATGAGTTTTTGGACACATGACCTGTTGAGTATAGTTCTGCATTGTATTGCCGCCATTTTCTCTTCAGTCTGCAACACTAGTCACAGACTAAGCAGAAGGAAGAGATTATGGATAAAATACAAGTATAATTTTTTTGGCCCACCTCATATCTCTATACTAAAGACACACAAAACTGCAGTGTTGTACTTGCTAACTACTGGAGCTATGATGTGGGCAAAAAATAAAGTGTGCGGCGCAGTTTTTTATTTGGCGCACGGTGTGTGTTGCCGGCGGCAAAATACACAATTAACCAAACATTTTGGGGGGCAAAAAACATTATTATTTATTTTTATAACAAAAAAAAATTAACTGCGCCTGTTTGGGGTAGAGTGCTGGAAACGGGGGGTATGTAGCTGTGAAGCTTGACTCACTGTGGACGACGCAGGGGTGGCAGGAGAAGGGAAATAAAATTACTGGGGTCTGGCAGATCGGGGATGGGTCTCGACGCATGAGAGGGCTGAGACACACTGGAAGGGCGAGACAAACCTGACATAAGACACATTGGGAGGTGAGGGAGGAGGAATAAAAATAGTCCGCTTTTGTTTTTCCCTTTTTGGGATCGGCGCTGCGGTCTGGGGAGCCTCGGCGGGCTCATTTCTTGCGGCCTGGTCATAGTGGCCAAACTGTCACTATCTTTCTCCCGTTGCTGCTGCTGCATGGTTGCGGTAGGAGTTTGGAAGGCCATGCCAGGGTCCTGCTGCATTGTGGTGGCGGAGCGGAAGGCCATGCCAGGGTCCTGCTGCATCATGGTGGCGGAGCGAAGGGAATGCCAGGGTCCTGCTGCATCGTGGTGGCTGAGCGGATGGGAATGCCAGGGTCATGCTGCATCGTGGTGGCGGAGTGGAAGGCCATGCCTGGGTCCTGCTGCTGCGTGGTGGTGTCAGTGGAGGAGGCCCAAGCAGGAGCAGCAGTTGTCATAGTGGTGGCGTTGGGCTGTCCTACAGCACTCGGCATGGTGGTTGTGCTGTAGTGGTGACCGGCAGTGCTTAGAATGGAGGTGGCCGTGCAGTGGTATGCAGCAGAGGTCGGCATTGAGGTCCAGCGTGACAGTGTAGGCACAGGTGGATATCCTGCCACTGTCTGCTGAAAATACAGACTCTGCTGCATAGCCTGCACGTAAGCAGCATTGCAGGCCTGCATGACACTAAGCTGGAGATCAGGAGTAAGGTGTTCTGACATGCCCTGTTCAATTTGGTTAAAAAAAGATGTGCTGGCCTCTGGAGGTCGGCTTTTACTTGGTCAAGGCTTTTGGTGACCTCCTGGATACCTGTATTCATATGGCTAATGGCAGTATCCAGTCGGTCACCCAAAGCCTTGAGTCCATCGTGAAAAACCGAGCTCAAGTGCAAAAACTCGGTCATGAGTGACCTGTCTGATGCCCTCCACCGCTGCAGGGAGGAGCCCCCCAAAAATGGGGCAGAGGAATGGGAAAGGGGAACACCTGATGGACCAGCTTCCTGGTCTCCAGTTAGTGTGGCAGGCCCACTTGCTGCAGCACTGCTGGATGGCTGGGATAGGTCTGTGGCTGTCTGATGAAGGACCGCTCCAGAACCTGGGTCAACAGTGCTGCTCCATGTGCTGTGAAAAAAGAAAAGAAATTAATACCAAAAATTTACAAAACACCAACTCCTGTGGAATAGAAACATACAGATTATGGCAATACAACACAATCTAATACATCGAAAAAATACTTACGTTCTCTGGGCAAGGACCGGTCTTAAAAACGCCAGAATGCGGTGGTATTTATATTTTCGGATCCCAGAACCACTGGGAACACGGCTCTCTTGACGCAGGTCCTTGTTGAAGCTGTCCTTCATCGAACGCCAACGTGTTTTGACTTTGAGCACTGTTGAAAAAACAACAAAAAAAATAATGGTTAGACAATGGACTTTTGGCCGTGCTCACACTACTGTGTGTGATGAGAGAAACTCCTGAGAGTTTCTGTCATCACACACAGTTTAGTGACCACGGCCAAGGTCTCTGCTGCATTACACTGCATTGCAATAATTACAAAATGCATTTCAGACCCGAATCGGGTCGTTGTCCCAGCCATCCCACATCGCTTTGGCCTCCTCATTCCATAGCCGCCCGATCGTTACGTTGTCCGAGTGCTGGGGAACCCGGGTGTACCACAACGGGACTCGCTCATGGACCAAGGAGATGAGGAGGTCATTTTCAATGAGGTCCTCATCCCATTCTGGAACCTAAAAAATAAATAAAGACATTAATGTTGGATACATTAACATAAGGAAAAGAAAGAAAACAGAGGCAGAGAAATGGCATGAATAATGAAAGTCAAGATAAAAAAGGAGTCCAGAAGAAAAATGTAAAAAAAGAGGAAAGTAAAGAAAGGAAGATTCAAGAACACTAAAGGGAGAATACAGTAAACAGTCAGCCAGGTATACTTACATGCTGCCGCCTTGCCACCCGACCGTGAACCTGTTGCTCCTGCTCACCCTCTGCCGCAGTGGAAGAAGTGCTCTAAAAAAAGGAAAAAATATTGTCACATGTGTAAATGTGACAGTGAATACAACCCCTGGCAAAAATTATGGAATCACCGGCCTTTGGGGATGTTCATTCAGTTCTTTAATTTTGTAGAAAAAAGCAGATCACAGACATGGCACAAAACTAAAGTCATTTCAAATGGCAACTTTCTGGCTTTAAGAAACACTAAAGGAAATCAAGAACAAAAAATGTGGTAGTCAGTAATGGTTACTTTTTTTAACCAAGCATAGGGAAAAATTATGGGATCACTCAATTCTGAGGAAAAAATTATGGAATCATGAAAAAAAAGCAAAAAAAACACTCCAAAACATCACTAGTATTTTGTTGCACCACCTCTTGCTTTTATAAAAACTTGCAGTCTCTGAGGCATGAACTTAATGAGTGTCAAACAGTACTCTTCATCAATCTGGCTCCAACTTTCTCTGATTGCTGTTGCCAGATCAGCTTTGCAGGTTGGAGCTTTGTCATGGACCATTTTCTTCAGCTTCCACCAAAGATTTTCAATTGGATTGAGATCCGGACTATTTGCAGGCCATGACATTGACCTTATGTGTCTTTTTTCAAGGAATTTTTTTTACAGTTTTGCTCTATCGCAGGATGCATTATCATCTTGAAAAATGATTTCATCATCCCCAAACATCCTTTCAAGTGATGGGATAAGAAAAGTGTCCAAAATATCAACATAAACTCGTGCATTTATTGAAGATGTAATGACAGCCATCTCCCCAGTGCCTTTACCTGACTTGCAGCCCCATATCATCAATGACTGTGTAAATTTGCATGTTCTCTTCAGGTAGTCATCTTTATAAATCTCATTGGAATGGCACCAAACAAAAGTTCCAGCATCATCACCTTGCCCAATGCAGATTCGCAATTCATCACTGAATATTACTTTCATCCAGTCATCCACAGTCCACGATTGCTTTTCCTTAGCCCATTGTAACCTTGTTTTTTTCTGTTTAGGTGTTAATGATGGCTTTCGTTTAGCTTTTCTGTATGTAAATCCCATTTCCTCTAGGCAGTTTCTTACAGTTCAGTCACAGACGTTGACTCCAGTTTCCACCCATTCGTTCCTCATTTGTTTTGTTGTGCATTTCCTGTTTTGGAGACATATTGCTTTAAGTTTTCGGTCTTGAAGCTTTGATGTCTTCCTTTGTCTACCAGTATGTTTGCCTTTAACAACCTTCCGATGTTGTTTGGATTTGGTCCAGATTTTAGACACGGCTCACTGTGAACAACCATCATGTTTTGCAACATTGCGTGATGATTTACCCTCTTTTAAGAGTTTGATAATCCTCTCCTTTGTTTCAATTGACATCTCTTGTGTTGGAGCCATGATTCGTGTCAGTCCACTTGGTGCAACAGCTCTCCAAGGCGTGATCACTCCTTTTTAGATGCAGACTAATGAGCAGATCTAATTTGATGCAGGTGTTATTTTTGGGTGTGAAAATTTACAGAGTGATTCCATAATTTTTCCCCTATGCTTGGTTAAAAAATTTAACCATAACTGACTACCACATTTTTTGTTCTTGATTTCTTTTAGTGTTTCTTAAAGCCAGAAAGATGCCATTTAAAATGACTTTAGTTTTGTGCCATGTCTGTGATCTGCTTTTTTTCTGCAAAATTAAAGAACTGAATGAACATCCTCAAAGGCCGATGATTCCATAATTTTTGCCAGGAATCACCGTTAAATATAGGAATATGTTAAATATAGGAATACACAACGCATGCGGATAATTGCAGAAGAAACGCTGCGGACACAACCGCAAATGTGAAACCGGCCTAAAATATCTATAAAATGATCATAGTAAGTGCTAGGGGTCTGCCAAAGGAAGTAAAATGTGGGTAATAGCAGGTCAATCGCCCTGCAGACAAATGTGGATAGGAAAATGACTTAAAGTGGTTCTGTCACCATAACAATCATGGTATAATAGGAAGTAAATTAATAATATAAAAATTTTAACAGTGCCCTCACAGAGCCTGAGGCTTGCTACCGCCAGTCCAGTCAACCCCTTTCCGACATTGGGCGTAATAGTACGTCCATGTCAGAATCCCTCCCTTTGATGTGGGCTCCGACGCTGAGACCACATCTTTCCCGACACGTCAGCTGTTTTGAACAGCAGACATGTGCCACCACAGGTGGAATTGCGATCCACCCTCGGCTGTTAGCCTGTTAAATGTCAATCTCTGACAGCGGCATTTACCTTGCGCTTCCGGGAACTGCGCCGGTAATCCTGCCCATTTTTGACCTGTCACATGATTGCTGGTCACCGATGGGTTGGCATGACAACCAGAGGTCTCCAGCAGACCTCTATGGTACCGGAAATTTTGTGCTGCTAAAATGGTGGTAGTAAGGGGTAGGGTGCTGCAGAAGGAAGCAAAATAGGGGTAAAAGCAGGACAATTGCGCTGCAAACAAATGTGGATCGGGAAATTACTTAACCTCTTCATCCCCCAGCCTGTTTTCACCTTCATGACTAGGCCAAATTTTACTATTATTATTATTATTTATTTATATAGCACCATTAATTCCATGGTGCTGTACATGAGAAAGGGGTTACATACAGGGTTATAGATATCATTTACAATACACAAATTTATGATGACAGACTGGTATAGAGGGGGAGAGGATCCTGTCCATGCGGACTTACATTCTACAATCCTGACCAGTGTCACTTTATGTGGTAATAACTCAGGAACGCACTGATTAAAGACTGTTTTTTCGTGACATATTGTACTTCATACATAACCAACAAATAAAGTAGCACTCTGTAGCACTATAGCATGCAAACATGAAATATATGAAATATGAATTGCATTACTGTTCTAGAAAATATGAAAAATTGAGAATACTTAGCGCATAAATTGGCCAATTTATGTGTATCTGGCAGCGTGAAGTGGGGAAAATAGCAAGTCTGGGGTTCAAATTGACGAATAGCTAACTTACATGACCTCAAAAGTGGATATAAGATACCATATAACTTTTAATGAAATCAATGAAAAAACGGACAAACAATGACCAGATAACAGAGACACTACACAATTAAAAGTGCACTCTAGGTTCACCATATGATAAGGGTTATTATCTCAACACTGGCATACCAGCAGAAGTTGGCATCCTAAGTATATCTGCACAAAAATGGCACTCCCGCCCCTCGGCAGCTGTCCATCTATGTACTGGAGCACCCTATAGGTAAGTATAAGCAGACACCCATTCACACCATGCTGGGGGTTGATAATGGGTCAATAGTCAGGACAAGCAAGCAACAATGAGTGAGGGTGTAGATAGACAAAGGTTAGAAAGATTCTTTGAGGGGTGAGCCATCATGCATCATTAAGATATTAATAGATAATGTAAGATGAAAATGCCCCCCTCTAAGCTGTCTCCTATCAAATGTACCTGCCTAACCTGCGAAGGTTGGCATCCTAATTGACAGTGGAAATAGTGTCGCCGCTCAACGATGGCTGACCCTGGGAGTCCCTGAAGTAGATATTCCATCCCCGGGAGAGTGTTCCTAAATGAAGGCAAAGAGGTAAAGCCTCACACATGTAAGGAGAAAATCCCAGAAAACAAAAACAATAACACTGTGAGGACAGCGTATGTAAGAAAACAAATCACTGAAGACAGACAGCACAAGGAGGTACTTATCAGAATAGTGTCTTGTAACCTCTACGCGGTTTACCACATAAGGCTTATCCGGAGGTAAGATGAATTGATACTGCATGGTGCTAGCATATGCTCAACCTCCCCCAACAGAGTGCGCAATCTGAAATGTAGGGATGAAATACAATGTTATAGACAAGGTGAGCTTGTGTCCTGTGTGTGGATCAGTCACCATTAATGTACTTCTGCCAGGCTCCTTTATCTCCAGAAAAATGGCACTGGTAAGGAGGAACACCCAGCTGTCCCCGAAGCTGCCCACGCCGCATCCTAACTCCAGGTGCCCTATGAAGTGAAGATCCGGCATTGCATCACAGGCATGAAAGGCATGCGTTCTAGAGTGGAATGCAAGCGAAGTGTGTCATCAGTACGCTGATATGACGTGCATGTCCAGAGCTGGTAGGTACCGTACCAGAAAGCACATAGCTATGTGTCGCTAAGGTTTGACTTCCAGTTATCGTGGTCAAGCACTGTGACACGACGCTAGGAGGGAGGGGCTGTGTTCCACATATTGGAATGCACAGCCCTGTGGCATGATTGGATCATACCTGGCGCTTAATTAGCGGCACAGTACACAGGTCAGAGAAAGATTCGTCTCATCCTGCAACCCAGGACACCATATTTATGTTACTAAAGAAACCCACCCTCGACCCATCCTGCACAAACATCTACAGACAAGTCTCCAATCTCCCCTTCATCTCTAAACTCTTGGAGCGCCTAGTCTACTCCCGCCTTACCCGATACCTCTCCATTCACTCGCTCCTAGACCCTTCACAGTCCGGCTTCCGCCCCCTACACTCAACAGAAACTGCACTCATCAAAGTGACCAATGACCTGACAGCAAAATGTAACAGTGACCACTCTCTGCTCATTCTTCTCGATCTTTCTGCAGCTTTCGACACTGTTGACCACCCTCTCTTACTCTCTAGGCTCCAGTCACTTGGCATTAAGGACACTGCTCTCTCCTGGTTCTCCTATCTTTCTGACCGCTCCTTCTGTGTTCTGTTCTCTGGCTCCACTTCATCTCCTCTCCCTCTCACTGTCGGGGTACCCCAGGGCTCAGTCCTTGTCCCCCTTCTCTTCTCCCTCTACACAGCCCCAATTGGACAGACCATCAGCAGATTTGGCTTTCAGTACCATCTTTATGCGGACGACACACAACTATATACGTCATCCCCTGACCTTACCCCCGCTATACTACAGAACGCCACTGACTGTCTGCAGTCTCTGACATCATGTCCGCTCTCTATCTGAAACTCAACCTCTCCAAAACTGAACTTCTTCTGCTCCCACCATCTACTAACCTCCCTAAACCTGACATTTCCCTCTCCGTGGGTAGCACCATAATAACACCCCGGCAGCAGGCGCGCTGTCTGGGTGTTATGTTTGACTCTGATCTCTCCTTCACATCCCATATACAATCTCTTGCCCGCTCATGCCGCTTACACCTAAAGAACATCTCTAGAATCCGCCCTTTTCTCACCATAGAAACAACAAAAACCCTCACTGTCGCCCTGATCCACTCCCGCCTGGACTACTGTAACGCTCTATTAATTGGCCTCCCCCTCACTCGACTTTCCCCTCTCCATTCCATCCTTAATGCAGCAGCCAGGGTCATCTATCTAGCTAATCGTTACTCAAATGCGTCCGCTCTTCGCCAGTCATTACACTGGCTGCCCATTCATTACAGGATACAATTCAAAGTACTTGTTCTCACCCACAAAGCTCTCCACAGTGCAGCACCCCCTTACATCTCCTCCCTCATTTCTGTCTATCGGCCTAACCGACCTCTGCGCCCTGCAAATGACTTTTGACTAACCTCTGCACTAATCTGTACCTCCCACTCCCGACTACAAGACTTCTCCCGTGCTGCGCCAATCCTCTGGAATGCTCTACCCCAAGAAATTAGGACCATCCACAATTTGCATAGTTTTAGGCGCTCCCTCAAAACACATTTGTTCAGAGCGGCCTATCATGTTCCCTAATCAGTTATTTTGTTTGTGTGTAGCCCATTCACTACTTCCATCTATCCCCCACTCCAGTGGTCCCCAACTCCAGGCCTCGAGGGCCGCCAACAGTGCAGGTTTTCAGGATTTCCTTAGTATTGCACAGGGGTTGGAATCATCACCTGTGCAGATGATCACATTACCACCGATGCAATACTAAAGAAATCCTGAAAACCTGCACTGTTGGCGGCCCTCGAGGCCTGGAGTTGGGGACCCCTGCCCCACTCCCTGAAGATGGCTGGACCATCATTGTAAATACACACCTGTACTTTGTATCTCCCCCACCTCATTGTAGATTGTAAGCTCCCACGAGCAGGGTTGTGTTGCTTTAATTATTGTATTGTTAACATTGTTACTTATGATTGTTATGTTTGAAGCTGTTAAACTGTAAAGCGCTGCGGAATATGTTGGAGCTATATAAATAAAGATTATTATTATTATTATGTTAAAAGATACATAAATAAATGGCACAAATGAATAGGTCATGAGGGTAGAACCTCTATGGATATAAAATAAAATCCCAACGTTCCTGAGCAGACATAAACAGTGATAGATGGGTGATTATCATAGGTAAAAGTAGATGTATGAAAATGGATGATAAACATAAATCACCACATAGAAATGTGGGCCCCAAAAGCAGAGAAAAAACGTTAGTCATGGCTGTAAAATCTTAAATGATTCAAAGGTCACTCTGATAAGTTGTTGTCACAAGAAACAGGCATACGACAATTGCTCATTCAGCCCTCAGAGGGCCAAAGAATCCATATGGAAAATCCACTTGTATTCTTTCTAGAGCAGGTTTTTGTCAAAATTTCCCCATCTAGGGTTAGGTCTTACTACCTCTATCATACAGAAAGAGAATTCCTTGAGGTTACCCCGATGGATCCAATTCATGTTTCTCACCAGTGGGGTATCACGCTTGTGTCTCAAATCCCCAGTGTGCTCACCAACCCTCCTCCTGAATTCTCTCACAGTTTTACCTATGTAATCCATAGGGCATGTACAGGTGGCTAAGTAAATAAGGCCCATGGTTTTGCAATTAGAGACCTCTTGCCTGATGGGGAACTGCAAAAGGATTTACAAGGCCTCATCCAGCTACAATTTACACAGTCACCACACTTGGAAGAAACACAGATCTTACAATCCAACCAGGTACCATCTGGGGTAGGTCTCTTAAATAAGCAGCGCACCACGTTGTCCCTAATCGAGTGTCCTTTCCTAAAGGTGACCAGCGGTAAGGCCCCCACCAACCCCTCCAAGTCGGGGTCAGCAGTCAGGATGTCCCAGTGTATTTTTAGGACTTGCATAAATCGTTTATTTTGGCACTCAAAAGTGCAAATAATGCAGGTATATTCCTGGCATTAAAAAAATAGAGTATATTTCAGCTCACCCTTAGTTCATCTTTCCAATGTGGTAAGTATCCATCCGAGCACGGAAACAAAGTGTTGCTGCCACAACACTGGTCGACGTGTAGAGAAAGGAAATGTGGATCCAGCTCCAGGAATAAAATGTAAAAAAACTTTATTAGTTCACATTAAAATGCTGCTGAGACATGACCGGCATAGTGGGTAAAGGAGAGCAACCAGCACCCGACTGGACGCGTTTCGAGCAACAAATGTGCCCTTAGTCCTCAGTATCATACATTGTGTAGTGTAATACACAGGGCCTGTTTTTTTGCTGCAATCTCCCCCCCAAAAAAGGGAGTTTTAAATTGCCAAAAAGTTTCTATACGTCAGTTCTGTTTGTCGTATATCTGGCAGCCACGTTCTGCCACTGACATTGTGTAGTGTAATACACAGGGCCTGTTTTTTTGCTGCATTCTCCCCCCTAAAAAAGGGAGTTTTAAATTGTCAAAAAGTTTCTATACGTCAGTTCTGTTTGTCGTATATCTGCCAGCCACGTTGTGCCACTTACATTGTGTAGTGTAATACACAGGGCCTGTTTTTTTTGCTGCATTCTCCCCCCAAAAAACGGAGTTTTAAATTGCCAAAAAGTTTCTATACATCAGTTTTGTTGGTCGTATATCTGCCAGCCACGTTCTGACACTGACATTGTGTCAGTTGTGTCAGGGCCTGTTTTTTTTGCTGCAATCTCCCCCCCCAAAAAAGGGAGTTTTAAATTGCCAAAAAGTTTCTATACGTTAGTTCTGTTGGTCGTATATCTGGCAGCCACGTTGTGCCACTTACATTGTGTAGTGTAATACACAGGGCCTGTTTTTTTTGCTGCATTCTCCCCCCAAAAAAGGAAGTTTTAAATTGCCAAAAAGTTTCTATACGTCAGTTCTGTTTGTCATATATCTGCCAGCCACGTTGTGCCACTTACATTGTGTAGTGTAATACACAGGGCCTGTTTTTTTTGCTGCATTCTCCCCCCCTAAAAAAGGGAGTTTTAAATTGCCAAAAAGTTTCTATACGTCAGTTCTGTTTGTCGTATATCTGCCAGCCACGTTGTGCCACTTACATTGTGTAGTGTAATACACAGGGCCTGTTTTTTTGCTGCATTCTCCCCCAAAAAAGGGAGTTTTAAATTGCCAAAAAGTTTCTGTACGTCAGTTCTGTTGGTCGTATATCTGGCAGCCACGTTCTGCCACTGACATTGCGTAGGGTAATACACTGGGCCTGTTTTTTGCTACATTCTCCCAGCAAAAAATGGAGATTTAAATTGCCCACAAGTTTCTATACGTCAGTTCTGTTTGTTGTATATCTGGCAGCCACGTTCTGCCACTGGCATTGTGTAGTGTAATACACAGGGCCTGTTTTTTGCTACATTCTCCCCCCCAAAAAAGGGAGATTTAAATTTCCCACAAGTTTCTATATGTCAGTTCTGTTTGTTGCATATCTGGCAGCCACGTTCTGCCACTGACATTGTGTAGTGTAATACACAGGGCCATTTGCCTGGACAGGTGGGTGTGCGCACTCTGGGGCGACGCCACTGGCACAGGGTCCCTCATAGTACAATGAAGTGTCTCTGATGGTGGTGGTGCACATCCAACGTCAGACACCCCGTCGTAATATGAGGGGCCCTGTGCCAGTACCGCCGCCCACGAGAGAGTGTCCCCCCCAGCTTGAACTGTGTTCTACCACTTGCAAAACTTACCTCTCCCTGCCCCACCACTGTGTAGTCTGTGCTGTTAAATCCTTAAATGGCACTGCCATTACAAATTTGTTGCAATGATAGTAAAAATATACAGGGGCCCTGGCCTCTATTTAGACCCCTTAATACTTTGCGCCAACTACCACTGTCTGCAACTCTGCAGAGGAGCCCACCCCTGTACCTCGCTATGCCACCAGTTTATTTATGAACAATTCCTTGGCAGACATTTAGCCCACTTTAGTATTTTGGCCTACTAACTGTTTCAGTCACTTATAACAGTTGTCCTCCGCTGAACAAGCAATGCCACATGTGTACTCCTGTTACCAATTGTGAACTGCATGTAGCCTACTTACTTATTTGTGCCTAGTAACTGTGTCAGCCTCTCATAACAGTTGTCCTCCCACGCTGAACCAAGGTAGGCCACCTAGTTAGTCCTGCTAGCAGTTTTGAACTGCATTTAGCCACCTTTTTTTATGTTAGGCCTCTGTCTGTCTGTCTGTCTGTCTGCGCCACACATTACAACTGTCCCCCGCTGAAAAATGCTAGGCTGCCTGGTTATTCCTGCTAGCAGTTTTGAACTGCATGAAGCCACCTTTTTTATGTTAGGCCACTGTCTGTCTGTCTGTCTGCGCCACACATTACAACTGTCCCCCGCTGAAACAAGATAGGCCGCCTGGTTAGTCCTGCTAGCAGTTTTGAACTGCCTTTAGCCACCTTATTTTATATTATGCCTCTGTCTGTCTGTCTGTCTGTCTGCGCCACACATTACAACTGTCCCCCGCTGAAAAAAGCTAGGCCGCCTGGTTATTCCTGCTAGCAGTTTTGAACTGCATGAAGCCACCTTTTTTATTTTAGGCCTCTGTCTGTCTGTCTGTGCCACACATTACAACTGTCCCCCGCTGAAACAAGATAGGCCGCCTGGTTAGTCCTGCCGTGATGTATTCCGCGTTTCCTGGGCCCACGAAAATCTTGAGCCAGCCCTACCCCCCACAACTTTAGCCAAATGACCCCCTGTTTTCAATGCCTAACTATTATTATAAAGTAACTTTTTTGGAGTATGATCAAGCAAAAGATCTATGTGGGTGGGAGGCAGTTCACATCAGAACAGCAGCTCTGGGAGGCTATTCTGACTTCATGCAAAGAAATACAAGCAGAAACTCTGCAAAAACGCACAAGTTCAATGGATGCAAGAATTGTGAAGGTGATATCAAAGAAGGGTTCCTATGTTAACATGTAACTTGGCCTGTTAGGATGTTTTGGAGTTAAATAGCTTTCTTGTTCAGTGAATGTGACCTCCTAATGCTGCAAATTCCACAAATGAGCATTTTCATTTCTTTAAAACATATCAAATGTTTAGAAATTCTACTGTGCCTAATAATTTGGAACAGTGCATTTTGAGTTTTTATTCATTTTGGAGATTATACTGTTATTATTGGGAGGTTTCTTCAATAAAATTCAATGTATACTATAACGGGTGATGGCTGATGACTTTTATTAGACTGACTGTCATTTGCACCGACCATTTAGGAAAATCCGAGAAAAATATAATTTGCATAATAATTTGGAACATAGTGTAGGTCCGATGCCCGGAGCCTGACGGCCATAGCTAGGAACCTGATGACCACTGATGCCTGGTCCTGTGCCATCCGTGTTCTAGCTTGTGACCCGATGTTCCACCAGTTCCCCGAGGTCCACCCTGTATTGATGTCTATCCTTGATCGATGTCTGATGTTCTCCTGCTGAGCCTGTGCTATGCCTGAAGCCTGAGAGAGAGGCAGTCCTAGTATGCCCGTGCCAGATGACCCTGGACTGCATCAACCCGTGATGACTCCTGCCATCGTCTGACATCTGTCCAAGGTGTCCAGCCTGTGTCCTGATGTCCTGATGTCCAGCCTGTGTCCTGAAGTCCAGTTGTCCAGCCTATGTCCTGATGACCAGCCTGTGTCCTGATGTCCCACCTATGTGTGCCTCGGTGATTCGTTGGTGCCTTGGGGTCCACTGGGTAGTACCCTTCTAGGAGGTGTGGAATCGGGAGCCTGGCATAGTCATGTTTGATTTATGTACTGTGTGACTTTAGTAAACCTTACTTTTTCTATACCTGAAGTTGTGCGGTGTAAAGTCCTACGTGTCTCTTTCCTTGTCCACATGCTCAGCTGCCACAGAACCCCAGTCTCTGCCCTCCCCTAGTTCGGGTATGCTCCGGTTCCCCTCTATGGTATAAAGGGTCCGTATTGCTTCCCTGGGGACGCGCGCCCCACGCTGTCGTGGTCAGTCGTTGTGGGGCCGTTTATAGGCTGGGCCGCATCAGCGGCTGCAGCGTACCATGACACTCAGATATCTGAGTCTCATCAGGATCACCTCCCCCTAGGGGTTAACGTCTGGTGACGATGGTAATGATGCTGCTCGGACTCTACTTCATCCTGCTCCGGATGCAAGCTAAAAAAAATGTGGGCATCAGTGCAGATGATTTCCTCCTCTTGAGTTTGTGAAGCTTTGGAGTACACTTTTGATGCCCATGTCAAAGAATGTGTTAACAGCTCTGCAGACTCACCCATCTGTGGTACCCTACAGTCAGTTGGGCGTTTGGAGAGTTGTGACATGGGAGGGAGCAAGGGTAATTGGGGTGCCACCTCTGTGGACTATACTGGGTTCGATGTTGAGATGGAGGAAGAGGAGCAGAGGCCACTTGAAGCTGCGCTTGCCATCCACTCGAGTTCATGCTCTTTTGGGTCTCATCAACAAGGCGTACCGCTGTGCATCTACTAAACAAAGGGAGTAGAGTAGCCTGTACAGTAGCAGAAGTTGTTAGTTGTGTTTGTATATGACATGATGTTGTTGGTTCACTAGTGCTTTCATTAACATTATCACTGACTCCACGTACAAAGCAAGCCTAATCCCCCTTCTACCATGACCTCACTTTTTCCCAGTCATGTTGCGCAGATAGTGTGGTAGGAGCACAGCAATAGCAACAAAAAATTATTATTTTTTTACTCAGCACCAGCTCTGCACTAAATGACTATATTAAATATGGCGTGCTGAGTCACCGTAGTCACCGAAGAAATACATTTTTTTGTGTGACTGAGGCCTGTATAAAATCATTTTGTATTTACCTATGCATTTTGGATCTTTAACCCCTTTCTGCCATTAGACGTACTATTGCGTCCATGTGGGGTGGGCTTTACTTCCCAAGGACGCAATAGTACGTCATATGCGATCGGCAGCGCTCACGGGGGGAGCGCCGCCGATCGCGGCCGGGTGTCAGCTGTTTATCGCAGCTGACATCCGGCACTATGTGCCAGGAGCGGTCACGGACCGCCCCCGGCACATTAACCCCCGGCACACCGCGATCAAAGATGATCGCGATGTGCCGGCGGTACAGGGAAGCACCGCGCAGGGAGGGGGCTCCCTGCGGGCTTCCCTGAGCCCCCCGCAGCAACGCGATGTGATCGCGTTGCTGCGAGGGTCTCACCTCCCTCCCTGCTCCCTCCAGCCCCCGATCCAAGATGGCTGCGGATCCGGGTCCTGCAGGGAGGGAGGTGGCTTCACAGAGCCTGCTCAGAGCAGGCACTGTGAAGGCTGCAGCGCTGCATGTCAGATCAGTGATCTGACAGAGTGCTGTGCAAACTGTCAGATCACTGATCTGTGATGTCCCCCCCTGGGACAAAGTAAAAAAGTTAAAAAAAAAATTTCAAATGTGTAAAAAAAAATAAAAAAAAATATTCCAAAATAATGAAAAAAAAAAATAAAAATATTATTCCCATAAATACATTTCTTTATCTAAATAAAAAAAAAACAATAAAAGTACACATATTTAGTATCGCCGCGTCCGTAACGGCCCGACCTATAAAACTGGCCCACTAGTTAACCCCTTCAGTAAACACCGTAAGAAAAAAAAAAAAAAAAACGAGGCAAAAAACAACGCTTTATTATCATACCGCCGAACAAAAAGTGGAATAACACGCGATCAAAAAGACAGATATAACTAACCATGGTACCGCTGAAAACGTCATCTTGTCCCGCAAAAAACGAGCCGCCGTACAGCATCATCAGCAAAAAAACAAAAAAGTTATAGTCCTGAGAATAAAGTGATGCAAAAATAATTATTTTTTCTATAAAATAGTTTTTATCGTATAAAAGCGCCAAACATAAAAAAATGATATAAATGAGGTGTCGCTGTAATCGTACTGACCCGAAGAATAAAACTGCTTCATCAATTTTACCAAACGCGGAACGGTATAAACGCCTCCCCCAAAAGAAATTCATGAATAGCTGGTTTTTGGTCATTCTGCCTCACAAAAATCGGAATAAAAAGCGATCAAAAAATGTCACGTGCCCGAAAATGTTACCAATAAAAACATCAACTCGTCCCGCAAAAAACAAGACCTAACATGACTCTGTGGACCAAAATGTAGAAAAATTATAGCTCTCAAAATGTGGTAACGCAAAAAATATTTTTTGCAATAAAAAGCGTCTTTCAGTGTGTGACGGCTGCCAATCATAAAAATCCGCTAAAAAACCCGCTATAAAAGTAAATCAAACCCCCCTTCATCACCCCCTTAGTTAGGGAAAAATTAAAAAAATGTATTTATTTCCATTTTCCCATTAGGGCTAGGGTTAGAGTTAGGGCTAGGGTTAGGGCTAGGGTTAGGGCTAGGGTTAGGGTTAGGGCTAGGGTTAGGGCTAGGGTTAGGGCTAGGGTTAGGGCTAGGGTTAGGGTTAGGGCTAGGGTTAGGGCTAGGGTTAGGGCTAGGGTTAGGGCTAGGGTTAGGGCTAGGGTTAGGGCTAGGGCTAGGGCTAGGGTTAGGGTTAGGGTTAGGGCTAGGGTTAGGGCTAGGGCTACAGTTTGGGTTGGGGCTAAAGTTACAGTTAGGGTTTAGATTACATTTACGGTTGGGAATAGGGTTGGGATTAGGGTTAGGGGTGTGTCAGGGTTAGAGGTGTGGTTAGGGTTACTGTTGGGATTAGGGTTAGGGATGTGTTTGGATTAGGGTTTCAGTTATAATTGGGGGGTTTCCACTGTTTAGGCACATCAGGGGCTCTCCAAATGCGACATGGCGTCCGATCTCAATTCCAGCCAATTCTGCGTTGAAAAAGTAAAACAGTGCTTCTTCCCTTCCGAGCTCTCCCGTGTGCCCAAACAGGGGTTTACCCCAACATATGGGGTATCAGCGTACTCAGGACAAATAGGACAACAACTTTTGGGGTCCAATTTCTCCTGCTACCCTTGGGAAAATACAAAACTCGGGGCTAAAACATATTTTTTGTGGGAAAAAAAAAGATTTTTTATTTTCACGGCTCTGCGTGATAAACTGTAGTGAAACACTTGGGGGTTCAAAGTTCTCACAACACATCTAGATTAGTTCCCTGGGGGGTCTAGTTTCCAATATGGGGTCACTTGTGGGGGGTTTCTACTGTTTAGGTACATTAGGGGTTCTGCAAACGCAATGTGACGTCTGCAGACCATTCCATCTAAGTCTGCATTCCAAATGGCGCTCCTTCCCTTCCGAGCTCTGCCATGCGCTCAAACGTTGGTTTCCCCCAACATACGGGGTATCAGCGTACTCAGGACAAATTGGACAACAACTTTTGGGGTCGAATTTCTCCTCTTACCCTCGGGAAAATACAAAACTGGGGGCTAAAAAATAATTTTGGGGGGAAAGATTTTTTTTTTTAATTTTCACGGCTCTGCGTTACAAACTGTAGTGAAACACTTGGGGGTTCAAAGCTATCACAACACATCTAGATGAGTTCCTTAGGGGGTCTAGTTTCCAAAATGGTGTCACTTGTGGGAGGTTTCTACTGTTTAGGTACATTAGGGGCTCTGCAAATGCAATGTGACACCTGCAGACCATTCCATCTAAGTCTGCATTCCAAATGGAGCTCCTTCCCTTCCGAGCCCTCCCATGCGCCCAAACAGTGGTTCCCCCCCACATATGGGGTATCAGCGCACTCAGGACAAATTGGACAACAAATTGTGGGGTCGAATTTCTCCTGTTACCCTCGGGAAAATACAAAACTGGGGGCTAAAAAATAATTTTTGTGGGAAAAAATTTTTGTTTTATTTTTACGGCTCTCCATTATAAACTTCTGTGAAGCCCTTGGTGGGTCAAAGCGCTCAGCACACATCTAGATAAGTTCCTTAGGGGGTCTACTTTCCAAAATGGTGTCACTTGTGGGGGGTTTCTACTGTTTAGGTACATTAGGGGTTCTGCAAACGCAATGTGACACCTGCAGACCATTCCATCTAAGTCTGCATTCAAATGGCACTCCTTCCCTTCTGAGCCCTCCCATGTGCCCAAACAGTGTTTCCCCCCACATATGGTGTATCATCGCACTCAGGACAAATTGGGCAACAAATTTTGGGGTCCAATTTCTCCTGTTACCCTCAGGAAAATACAAAACTGGGGGCTAAAAAAATAATTTTTGTGGGAAAAAAATTTAGTTTTATTTTTACGGCTCTGCATTATAAACTTCTGTGAAGCACTTGGTGGGTCAAAGTGCTCACCACACCTCTAGATAAGTTCCTTAGGGGGTCTACTTTCCAAAATGGTGTCATTTGTGGGGGGTTTCAATGTTTAGGCACATCAGTGGCTCTTCAAACGCAACATGGCGTCCCATCTCAATTCCTGTCAATTTTGCTTTGAAAAGTCAAACGGCGCTCCTTCCCTTCCGAGCTCTCCCATCCACCCAAACAGTGGTTTACCCCCACATATGGGGTATCAGCGTACTCAGGACAAATTGTACAACAACTTTTGGGGTCCAATTTCTTCTCTTACCCTTGGGAAAATAAAAAATTGGGGGCAAAAAGATAATTTTTGTGAAAAAATATGATTTTTTATTTTTACGGTTCTACATTATAAACTTCTGTGAAGCACTTGGTGGGTCAAAGTGCTCACCACACCTCTAGATAAGTTCCTTAGGGGGTCTACTTTCCAAAATGGTGTCACTTGTGGGGGGTTTCAATGTTTAGGCACATCAGTGGCTCTTCAAACGCAACATGACGTCCCATCTCAATTCCTGTCAATTTTGCATTGAAAAGTCAAACGGCGCTCCTTCCCTTCCGAGCTCTCCCATCCGCCCAAACAGTGGTTTACCCCCACATATGGGCTATCAGCGTACTCAGGACAAATTGTACAACAACTTTTGGGGTCCAATTTCTTCTCTTACCCTTGGGAAAATAAAAAATTGGGGGCGAAAATATAATTTTTGTGAAAAAATATGATTTTTTATTTTTACGGTTCTACATTATAAACTCCTGTGAAGCACTTGTTGGGTCAAAGTGCTCACCACACCTCTAGATAAGTTCCTTAGGGGGTCTACTTTCCAAAATGGTGTCACTTGTGGGGGGTTTCAATGTTTCGCCACATCAGGGGCTCTCCAAACGAAACATGGCGTCCCATCTCAATTCCAGTCAATTTTGCATTGAAAAGTCAAATGGCGCTCCTTCGCTTCCGAGCTCTGCCATGCGCCCAAACAGTGGTTTACCCCCACATGTGGGGTATTGGCATACTCAGGACAAATTGTACAACAATGTTTGGGGTCCATTTTCTCCTGTTACCCTTGGTAAAATAAAACAAATTGGAGCTGAATTAAATTTTTTGTGAAAAAAAGTAAAATGTTCATTTTTATTTAAACATTCAAAAAATTCCTGTGAAGCACCAGAAGGGTTAATAAACTTCTTGAATATGGTTTTGAGCACCTTGAGGGGTGTAGTTTTTAGAATGGTGTCACACTTGGGTATTTTCTATCATATAGACCCCTCAAAATGACTTCAAATGAGATGTGGTCCCTAAAATAAAATGGTGTTGTAGAAATGAGAAATTGCTGGTCAACTTTTAACCCTTATAACTCCCTAACAAAAAAAAATTTTGGTTCCAAAATTGTGCTGATGTAAAGTAGACATGTGGGAAATGTTACTTATTAAGTATTTTGTGTGACATATCTCTGTGATTTAATTGCATAAAAATTCAAAGTTGGAAAATTGCGAAATTTTCATAATTTTCGCCAAATTTCCGTTTTTTTCACAAATAAACGCAGGTACTATCAAATAATTTTTACCATTGTCATGAAGTACAATATGTCATGAGAAAACAATGTCAGAATCACCAGGATCCATTGAAGCGTTCCAGAGTTATAACCTCATAAAGGGACAGTGGTCAGAATTGTAAAAATTGGCCCGGTCATTAACGTGCAAACCACCCTTGGGGGTAAAGGGGTTAAAGGTATAGGGTCTCTGTTTAGATGATATGCTATGAAATATACTATATATTTAAGCTACCCAGTCAACAATTGGGGATTGATACATTTGGCGTAGCAGTATTTAATAGTCTTAATTGAGAACCTGATATCACTGAAATGGTGGCAGATCGTTTTGATAATTATATAGAGTAGAAGGCGATATACTGCTTTGTTTGTTGATCTTATTTGAGCTTATTTGCACTTGCACTTTCCGCACTGTTTGCATATTTTTATATAGGAGTTTTTACATGTTTGCATTAAAAGTTAAGTTTTAAATATCCCAATTTACTTCAAAATCTAATATAATCCTGATTGGGTAACGAAAGCCCGCTGATAAATAAACCTTTATAACCTAGACTATATGCTCCAAACAATTTCAAACCAAGATGTCCCCTGCTGTGTCACATTAGTAACAGAAGAAATTTTATTTTTTAGTGTGGATGAGGCCTGTATAACATAGATTGTATGCTCCAAACAATTTTCAACTGAGAACTCCCCTACTGTACCACGTTAGTAACAGAATAATTTTTTTTGTGTGGATGAGGCCTATATAGCATAGGTTATATGCTCTAAACAATTTCAAACTGAGATTTTCCCTACTGTATCATGTTAGTAACAGAATAAAGTATTTATTTAGTGTGGATGAGGCCTGTGTAACTTAGAAGATGTGCTCAAAACAATTTCAAACTCTGATCTTGCCTGCATTATCACGTTTGTCACAGAAAAAAATATTTTTTTTTTTACTGTGCAAGACAGAACAATTTCACCACCACTAAATGACAAGATGAGATATGGCTGTAGAGCAGCGCTACTCTTCGGTGGTGTCTCTCGGCCGGAGCAAGCCACCACTCACCCATTCTGGCTACACAGCAGCATCGGAGGCTTCCCCACCACCTAGGGAGGACGCTCCCCTGGTGGCACAGCATACCTTCATCTATCTCTGCTGCGAAATCCACCAAGCTCTATACAGGACCACGCTGTGAGTGTACTCCGCATCATCCCCATTCAACAGGAACCATGACACATCACCCTGCTACCCTGTTATCTACGAGGCACAAGTAAGTTTGTCCTCTGTCTTTAACAGCACCCCTGAACATATATCCTTGGCTTAATTACAGCTATTGTTAATACACATGGGATTTGTTTACAGGGGACTTCTGCACCAGCATAGCAGTGACCAGGGGCGGACACAGACAGCTTGGGGCCCCTGTGCAGGAAATGTGTTTGGGCCCCCCCTTCTTTAAAGGCGACAAATCTACAATATATATATATATATATATATATATATATACTGTAGAATATGCCCATGTATAATAAACACCTGTGTCTACTGCATATGTGACATAGTATACATTAATGTATAAGGGTATGGTTCCACGGTCAGGAATCGGCAGCGCTTTGGATGCAGCACATGTCAGCTCGGTCCAAAGCGCTGCCGGCTTTTGTACGAGTGATGCTTCCGCATGTGTTCATTGAACACATGCGGAATCACCGCATCCTATACATTGGACTGTGATATTTATCTTGTGGAGACTGAGCGTCTCCGCAAGATAAATAGACATGCTACGGTCTAGAAAGATGCCGCATGTCCGTCTCTGCAGGGAAGCTGCGGGTGCCGCTGCATACATAGTGGACATTGGATTCCTTGAAATCTCATGCACTATGCTGTAACATCAGGAGCTGCGGACTGGATGCTGCGGATGTACACAGCGTCCAATCCGCAGAGTTTACTGACAGTGGAAACATACCCTTATATGTGTGTTTAATGCAACAGATACAGTATATGTCAAAAAGTCTCCACTGGGGGATGGGCTCAGGGGTCAGTCCCAGCCTGGATCTGATACTGCAGTGATGACTGGAGTCCCGTCAGAGAATAGACCCAGTGATTTAGTGACTGTGTTCCTGAGCTCTGAACTCTCTGGTCCCTGCTGTGTGTGGATGAAAATCCTGCACTGACCAGAGAACACAAAGCTCCGGGGGTCACAGTCAGTAAATCACTGCTTCTAGTCTCTGACTGCTGCCCCTGTCTCCCCTCTTTACTCTGCAAACAATCCGTCACATTCAGACCGTTCTTTACCTCCTGTTCAGGGGGTGATTGAGGTCCTGCACAGCTGCAGCTTCCTTCCAGGCATGAGTGTGCAGAAGCCAGTGTGCGGCAGCTTCCTGTCTCGCACAACCGCAGCGTGGAATGATGATGTCATTCAGCTGAGCCACTGCTGTCTGTGTGAGAAAGGAAGCAGGAAGCATCCATTCCCTGCAGATCCGTTGCCATTTTCTCTTGCAGGCAGCAGAGCTGCAGGGATTGCTCCATGCCTGCCGCACATGAGGGCAATCTGGCCAGGGGGCCCCCGGAGCCTCGGTGCCGGATAGACTGGCCAGATTGCCCTCTATATTAGCCGCCCTCAGGGGTTAACCTAGCCTCTCTGCTGCCTGAGGCGAATGGAAAAATGGCTCCTAACATAAATAAAAACATGAGAATTAGTTAGTATCACAAATAACATTTACATCCAGGTACCTTATAGATAACGTCGTCTCTGGAGCCGTTCTTCTTTTCTTCATCTTGTCCAGACCCCATGATGAGTTTTCTCAGCCACAGCCGTCTCTGCAGACTTCCATCTTTTCCGCTCTTTTGCAGAAAGTCTCCACAAGATGCCCTTAAAGATACAAGTGTCATTATAATGCTCCGGAATAAAAAATTGCCTCTCACTATATTGTCTGCACAAAATATGACCCCCACACTGTCCCTCTTATGGTACATGCTCTTCACACTGACCTCTCCTTTCTATACCGGCCCCCTCTTCACACTGTCCACTCACACTGTGTCCCCCCTATAGGGCCTAGTATTTATACTCCATATTTATACTCCATCCTCCCACCCTGTGTGCATGGCTCCCCCATCCTTCTCCCCTGCGTTCACGGCTCCCGTAATTCCTTCTCCCCTGTGTTCACGGCTCCCCCATCCTTCTCCCCTGCGTGCTGGGCTCCCCCATCCTTCTCCCCTGCGTTCACGGCTCCGCCATCCTTCTCCCCTGCGTTCATGGCTCCCCCATCCTTCTCCCCTGCGTGCTGGGCTCCCCCATCCTTCTCCCCTGCGTTCACGGCTCCCCCATCCTTCTCCCCTGCGTGCTGGGCTCCCCCATCCTTCTCCCCTGCGTTCACGGCTCCCCCATCCTTCTCCCCTGTGTGCTGGGCTCCCCCATCCTTCTTCCCTGCATTCACGGCTCCCCCATCCTTCTCCCCTGCGTTCACGGCTCCCCCATTCTTCTCCCCTGCGTTCACGGCTCCCCCATTCTTCTCCCCTGCGTTCACGGCTCCCCCATCCTTCTCCCCTGCGTGCATGCCTCCCCTATCCTCCCACCCTGCGTGCATGGCTCACCCATCCTTCTCCCCTGTGTGCATGGCTCCACATCCTTTTTCCCTGTGTGCATGGCTCCCCATCCTTTTTCCCTGTCATACTTACCTCTCACCGCGCAGCACAGAACAGAACTTCTTCCTGGCATCTCTTCTGCAGCGTCTTCCTTCCTGTCTTCAGCGGTCACATGATAGCGCTAATTAAGGTAATGAATATGCGCATATTCATGACCTTAAATGAGCGGTACCATGTGACCGCTGAAGACAGGACGCGCTGCCGGCGCTGGGACGCAGTTGCAGCCACCGCTGGAGGAAGGTGAGTATTACGTCTTCAGGGAGGGGGGGCGGGAAGGAGGGAGGGAGGGAGAAGGGAGGGAGGGAGGAGGGGGGCGGGCACTTGACCCCAGAGTTTTATAAAAAAAAAACTAGCAGCGCAAATCCAGTTACTATAGAGTCTGCCGCCCTCTCTTCTGCCGCCTGATAGTCAAATCGCCTAAGTGTAGCAGCGTCCCTGGCCGCCCTGCAGGGGCCCCCCAGAGCCTCTGGGCCCTGGTGCAGCTGCACCGGTTGAACCGGCAGTATGTCCGCCCATGGCAGTGACTATATCAGTCCATCTGTTAATAGCTCTTTCTGTATATACATATTTTCTTTTTTAGCGCAGGCGTCTTTTATGTATTTCACAATTATTTAGATTTATTAAGATTTTGCCTTCATTTTCAGTGTACATTAAATATGAAAACCTTAAGGGGGTGTTCCTTTACTTTCAAATCGATCTTTTGAATAGGTCATCACTATCAGAACAGTGTGGATCACACAACATGCATCCCCACTATCAGCATTTCTCTGATTCACCAGTTGACGGATGGAAGGGGTTGCAAAGCTGAACAGCACAGCCCCATCAACAGTTTAGTGCCTTCTGCCAGGTACTGCGAATGTGTTCCTATTCAAATTTAGGTCTACTGTACAAAGTTACTGATGATATCCAGCAGAACTAAATGCAATAGCATGCACAAAGAAAACCTTTCTAGTGGTGTATGTCCATGTTTAAAAACTAAAATATAAATTCATGTACCATTATAATGTTGCAGAGAAAAGCTATGTGATATACAATTTACAGTCATTTAGGCACTTAGGTTTTCACAACAAAGATCTATCTATATAATTGTCTAAGGGGCACTTCCGTCTTTCTGTCTGTCTGTCTTTCTGTCTGTCGCGGATTTTCATTGGTCGCGGCCAGCCAGTGGGCATAGACAAAAGAGCAGGGGAGGCTAGGAAGTATGCAGAGCGAGTCCCTGCCCACTCTGTACAGGCCTGGTCAGAAGCTCTGTAAAGGGGGCGGAGTCGCCATGAGGAGGGCGGAACCGGCCGGGACCATGGGCGCTGTTGGGCCTACCGCAGCAAAGCTGGGGACTAAATTAGCAGCTGCGAGTTGCGGTCATCTAGTACAAGCCCGGCCAGAAGCGCTGCAAAGGGGGCGGAGTCACCGTGGGTAAGGCGGAGCTGGCCGGGACCATGGGCGCTGTTGGGCCTACCGCCGCCAAAAGCTGGGGACTAAATTTCCAGCCGCGGTCAGTGATGACGGCCACGGTTATTGATGACAGCTGCGACAGCAGGAAACAGCACAGCACATGCGGTGGTGACAGCTGCAGACGGAAGGTGAGTATATACTACTTGGGCTGTGCTATATACTCTGTGGCTGTGCTATATACTACATCGCTGTACAATATACTACGTGGCTGTGCAATATACTACGTGGCTGTGCTATATACTACGTGACTGGGCAATATACTACGTGATGGTGCAATATACTACTTGGTTGTTCAATATAGTGCGTGGCTGTGCAATATACTATGTGGCTGGGCAATATACTACGTGGCTCTGCAATATACTGCGTGGCTGGGCAATATACTACGTGGCTGGGCAATATACTACGTTCCTGGGCAAAATACTACGTGGCTGTGCAATATAGTACGTGGCTGTGGAATATACTACATGGACATGCATATTCTAGAATACCCGATGCGTTAGAATCGGGCCACCATCTAGTATATCCATCATCAGGCTAATATTACATTTCTGTGGTTTTCCAAGACCGAAAATTCCAGCAAAAGCATTCATGTCCTCTGATCACAGTTATGTCTATGGATGGTATTGGTATTAGATGATTATAGGTATGGCATGGAAATATTGCATTTTATTTACCATGTGATTTCTTAGGTATGCTAGAGATATACTGTCCACCTTAAGGGCCATTATCTTATCTAGCATATTTTATTTTTGCACCCCTTTGCTAGCGACAAAAATACACAGAAAGCACTTGTTCTTCTTGCCATTATTGGAGATGCTGGCAGGTGTCCAGTGATATGGGATTTATTTACCTAATCCATAACTACTCCATAACAGACAGATTTTGCCATTGTGGCATCCACATCATAATAAAGGACTGAAGAAGGGCCAATTTTGTTTTGAGGGGTTTACCTTAGTAATCACCCTTTGTCCTGGTGAGTAGAGATGAGCAAAAGTGTTCGGAAAATGATCGCCAATCTCAAATTCGACACAAACGTAGCACATTCAGATTCGTGTTTGCTTTCACAAGCATTTTTACTCAAAGTCGGCAAAAGTCGGCCACAGTTTCCGCTAATACTTTTATATGACTTTGGCTAAGATAGTGCTCCTGTATGATGAACGGGGGAGGTACTGGGGGATACAGAAGGTTTCCGAAAGTTGACGGTTGTCGCAGTCCCCCAGTACCATTTTCCCAGTCACCATTACTTCTCAAAGAAAGCTGTGCCTGCGCTACAGCAACATGTCACTGACAACATCACCCATTCCCTGAAAAAATCTATTTCTGCCAGGGTGCATTTCGCCACTGACACCTGGACGAGCAAACAAGGGCAGGGGTGTTGCATCTCGCTGACTGTCCACTGGGTGACTCTAGTGTCTGTGGGGGCGGGCGGTCAAGTGGCTGCTCCACAAAACTTTGAATCCCTAAGGCTTGCGGGACAAACCTCTGTATCTAACACTTCCTCCACTACTTCTGCCTCCTCCAACTCCTCTAGGGCCTCCACCTGTGCCCTCAACACGCGTTCCAACAGTGCAGATAGAATCTTCCCCACCTTCCTACTGTGCACTCATGGCTCACCGCAATTGGGCAGTGTTTAAATTATTATGTCTTGGAGATTGTAGTCACACAGCTCAACAGGTATACAAGCCGAGTTAGAGCAATGGCTGTCTCCACTAAACCTGATGCCAGGGAAGGCCATGTGCGATAATGGTGCAATCCTAGTAGTGGCCATACACCGTGGCAATCTCACACACGTGCCTTGCATGGCTCACATCCTCAATCTAGTGGTGCAGCAATTTCTACACCACTCTCCCGGCCTGGATGCACTGCTGCAGAGAGCACGGTCGCTCATTTCAGATGATCACACCCCACATGTCATCGACTTACATCGCTACAGAGATAACGGTTAACCATTTGATTAGTGATGTTCCGACACAGTGGAATTCCACTCTGCACATCTGGCAGCAGCTGTGGCAGCAGCAATGAGACTTGGTGCAGTATGCCTTTTGCATAGCCCGAGTTAATGCTGTCTGGACATGGTGCAAATCACGCTTGCGGAGTGGGTACAGGTGAAAAACCTCTGCACCCTTCTGCACAGTTTTGAAATGGCTATTAAGATGGTTAGCACTGATGATGCCAACATCAGCATCACTATTCCGGTCATATACATGCTGCAGCACACTTTGAATAGTCTGTGTGAGGAGTTGATTGTCCCAGAGAAAGAGCTGGAAGCAGAGAAGGATGCGGAAGGCATAACAATATCTCAAATTTCCAGACTGTCATTGCACAGACTGGTGCCATGGGAAGGTGGTTCACAGCAATCAAGGGGGATCAAGGTACCAGACTGTTAGAGAAGATGCAGAAACCGAGGAACAGATTGAGTAGGACGAGGTGATGGATGCCCAACAGTCAGGACATGAAGAAGATAATGATACGTTCTCTGTTTTCCATGGTTAGCGGGAGGGGATGGAGGAAGCAACCTTCAGTGCACTATCTTCAACATGATGCCCGTATCCTTATGATTAGAAATAGTGCTGACTACTGGGTTGCCACTCTGTTAGATCCATGGTACAAGAGTAAATTTATCCAGATGCACACTTGCTGGAGTATCGAAATATGCTTGTAGAAAATCTTAAAAGAGGTTTTCCCCAAGACAGCCGTGAGTCACACAGTGTGCATTCCAGTTGTAGACTTCCATCCTAGGGATTGTCAAGATGTTATCGCCAAAACATTAGCAGCAGCAGCAGTGTAAGTGGTATAAGCAATTTCTGTGAGTCATTTAACACATTTTTTAGACCAGCCCTTGCACCAGCAGAACAGAGTACAAGCCTGTCACGTTGTGAACGGCTGGAGGGGATGGTGCAGGAGTATCTGGAATTTAATATCAATGCCATCGGGGGGTTGAACCCTTTTATATTTTGGTCTTCAAAAATGGAAGAGTAGCCGGAGCTTGCATTTCACACCTTGGAGGTTTTGTCATGCCTGGCAGCCAGCGCTCTCTTCAGCGCTGCTGGTGGTTTCCTGACAGATAAGCACATCTGGCCATTCCTACAAAGTGTAGACCGCCTAACTTTCATTAAAGTGAACAAGTCATGGATCTCTGATTACTTTTTCACCGCAGTTGTGGATTGGGCAGACTAGGCGATGGTATAGTTTTTAGCGTCATGTATTGATCTTGCATTATTGCAGTATGTGCCATCTTTGTGGTGTCTTCTGTACCTTCTGTTGCTACTGCTGCTGATGTTGCCAACAATTTTTTGAAATGTGGAGACTCAAAGTTGGGTCTCCATCAGTTGGGTGGCCTGTGGTGGAAGGTGTGTCAGAGGCCTATTATAATATTTCTACTCTGTTGAAATTGATGCCATTTTACTGGTGTGACAATCATTTTTTTTAAATGTGGAGACTCCAAGTTGGGTCTCTATCTGGTGGGTTGCCTGTAATAGAAGGGGTGTCAGAGGCGTTTTATACTGTTTCTACTCTGTGGAAATTGATGCTACTTTTATGCTGTGTGACAATTATTTTTTTTTAAATGTGGAGACTCTAAGTTTGCTCTCCATCTGACGGGTTGCCCGTATAAGTAGGTCTCCCAGACAGGCAGGCCTGCACTTTCTTTCAGTTAAATACCTGTGTTACTTTCCTTACATTTTTCTACCAATATTGCTGCATGAAACTGATGTTTGTGCCATCTGAGTGTGGCTGGAATAAAAAAAATTTTAAATTGGAGATGTTGAAGAGATGTTAGGTCTCCCAGCTTAAAAGGTTTCACCACGCCCTTAACCACCAGGTCCTCATTAATACATCAATTCCAAGCTGTAAATGCTGGGCAGGCCCTGATACCTCAAGCATGGCCCATGTCTGATTGCTACTTGAAAGCAGGAGAAACGAGGAAAAAGCCAGCTCACCGATCCCACAGAGAAGCACGGGACTCCGTCCTTGATGAGACGTGATGAAACACACTTGTGAAGAAAAAAAAAAAAGAGGTTCCAGCTTCTCCAGATAAAATCCAAAAGGCTTTATTGCTATAACATCATTAAAATATGAAGTGCTCCCGAGACATCACCATGACAGTGTAAAAGGCAGGCTACTGATTGCTACTGTGCCACTTGTTAATTTCTACTGTGGGTCAATCGATGCCACTTTTTTTGCTACCTGCCCCTAATTTTAGGTGTTTGGGAAGATGTTTGTCACCCCTTAAGATGTCTGTGCATTTGGTTTTGCATCCCATTGAATCTAATAGGGTTTGGGTATGTTCATTGAACCGTTTGGCAAACATATTCGGCGAATGGAGGTCCGTTTGGCGAAACCGAGCCAAACCTTGAATGGTTTGCTCATCTCTACTGGTGAGTCAATCTGTGCCTGAATTCCATTCATTTGCTTTATCCAGTTTACCCCTCTTGAAATATACAATTTGTTTGTTTCCTTTTCTTAGAGTTACGCGACTGTCTTGGCAGCTGTACTATCAATTCATGAATTCATGAATATATACACCATCTCTGCAATATGAATTTTTCTTTTTCCTTTCTACACTTTCTTCAATTTTGTTTAAATGCTCAAAAAGACTTCAATTTAATGTTATGAAACATGTGAGAAATCTGCTCATATCATAAGTGTACATCATAATTAGGTCATTAGCTTTTACTACTCTAAAATGGCAAAATATTTTAGATAACTTAAATTTCCTTAATTTGTGTATATACATAACTTTACTCACTAATTATAAAGAATTTTACAATTGATGATAGTGCTGGTATTTTATTCTTTTGCAATAGTTTTTATTGAAATTTTCATATAGAATAATAGCTAGATATAATTAATCACTTAAGGAAGTTGTGCTTTGCTCCATGTTATGTTGGATTAATTTGGGAATAAAATTTAGCTTTCTAGCCTATCATATAATGTGTGTTATAAAATGTTGAATGGCCTGGAAGGCATCCAAAACAAGTAAAATATGTCCTGGACTGCCTGTGAAAGACATTGGAGATATGTTCTTAATAGTGTCTGATTCTAATGTGTTCCTTGTCACCAGTCTGGGGCTGTACTCTTTAGCTAAAAAGAGAGTGGGCAGCTTCAGACTGCTAACTCTTCTAAATAATACTTATAAATAAAAAGTGCCTCTAATGTACCCTTTCTTTCAAAAGTCAGATCCGAACTTTTGGATCATGAGATTCCACAAACTTTTGTGACCCTCATTGTAAAAGAGCTATATATCTCTCTTTACGCTGACCCAGCACTGGCGCGTTTTTTACTTAGCTGTTACCAAACAATAGCCATTCTAATGATGTTACCATTAGGTGATAGGTACTCTTTAACTGCCCTGTTACTGCTGTGCCACACTAAATATTTTTATAAATATGTCTGATCTGAAAAAAAAATATTAAAATGGGATATACTCAGAAGGAGTTAGGTTGGAACTTCAAGGTTCTGGACTCCATCATGTTAAGCAGGAACTCACAACCCCTAGAATTTAGAGTCAGAGCTAAAGATCTCAAAACAAGCAGTTACCAATCAATGACATTATTACAGCAATTTATTATGACTAATAACTGCTGTTTTAACAAAATCTTTCTTACACTAAGATCTTGATTCAATAAGACACTGGGGTTTATGCAAGGCTGGGTTAGATTTGCCAAATTCATGAAGAGACAAGCACTGCTTTAATGAATTTGGCTCCTCTTCCAACTATCATGCGCCATTTACAGAAATGTACTCCAGACAGTGATTGGCGTGCATTTTTGCTATAATTTACACCAAATTTTGATTATTTGTTGGGTGTGCTTTGCCACCCCTTGTTTAAGTTCCACCAACTTTTCAATAAATTTTGTACAACTTCAATCTTTATGAATAGACTACTTTATCCTGCTGTGGAGCTTTGTTTGATGAAATGGTATTCTTTAAGTTTTTATAAGCCTAGTCTTAGAATGTAATATTGGAAATGGCAAATAGTTCAGCTTTTATATGTAACTGAGCAATTGTAAAAATACCTTACAGCTTTCTCTGTTTTAAGCCCAAGTTATCAATTGCCCTCTCCAGAGTCTCTATTGCTGCAAATTTTAGAAAAGAGGTGGTCAGTATTTTTGCAGTACAGTGGCAATCTGTCCAAATATTAACTGAATGTTGGGGAATGCCTTCCAATGTTTGATTTCCCACAATGAGCTTATTATGAGAGGTTTCAATTTGTGTTTAAGTGTCAAATAATTTTCTAAATATATCTAGATCTTCTCATGGTTCATGGTCCTCCATTTTTAAGTGTGGATAGATAAGTTGCTGTATAATGATAATGATAATAATCTTTGATAATTAGCAGGTTGTGTTCTTTGATCCTTTTATTTTTTTCCCATCAGCCATAATGCAGCTCTTTGTTTCATGCTTAAGAAAGTAAATTTGTTAATAGATTTGCACAGTGGTTTGCAAAAGTATTTACCCCTCTTGGGATTTTTAGGTTTTGCTACCTCGCAACCTAGAATTCGTTTTTTTTAGGGTTTACATCAGTTCATGTAAAGAACATGCCAACAACTGTGAATATTTGTTTTTCTTTTTATTGTGAAGCAAACAGATAGGACAAAATAACTGAAAACTTCAGTGTGCATAACTGTTAACCCCCAAAGTCAGTCTGCAGCAATTACAACTGCAAGTCACTTTGGATAAGTCATTTGAGCTTTCCACATCTTGCCACTGAGATTTTTGCCCATTCCTCAAGACAAAACTGCTTCAACTCCTTCAAGTTACATGGCTTCCTCTGGTGAACATCAGTCTTCAAGTCTGACCACAGATTCTCAATTGGATTGAGGTCTGCGCTTTGAAAAGGCCGCTCCAAAACATTTACACATTTACCCTTAACCACTCAAATGTTGCTTTAGCAGTATGCTTTGGGTCATTGCCTTGTTGGAAGGTTAACCTCCGTTCCAGTCTCAAATCTCTGACAGACTCAAACAGATTTTGCTCAAGAATATCCTTGTATTTTGCACCATTCATCTTCCCCTCAACTCGGACCATTTTCTCTGTCCCTACTGTTGAAAAATATCCCCACAGTGAAACACTGTGGTGGCAGAATCATGCGGTAAATGTTTTTCCCAAATACTGAATGCCAGTATTTTTGTAATTAAAAATAAACTTAACCATAAGGAAGGACCCAGATTGATTAGGCAATCAAAGAAAAATTTTAATATTCTCTTCTATTTTCTGCACTTTAATAAGTTTTAGTGCAGTCCTTAGATCCGTGCATACGATTTTGCAATTAATATAAACTTGTACAAAATATTAAAACCTTTTTACAATAACCCTGAGGTCCTTTGTCTTTTTTTTGTACAGGGGTCAGCGAATTTCAAAATACAAACTGCACACATTATTACATAGATCTCTTACATAATAAAATCATGTTGGAAAAACCATAATTGTTTTTGAAAATTTCTTTGCCTGATATTTTTATCAGGTGGTCAAACTTTTTTACAAAAAAGTAACGACTTTAATCTTGGCAGGCTTTCTCTTCCTGAAAAATGTATAACTGTGTAATTTTTCTTCATGTTTACAAAGTAACATATATAAAATATAACATCATAATGCCAGAACTACAAATGTTTCACTAATTTGTTTGCAATAGTCAATGTTTTAAATTTTACTATCTAATATCTTTATGAAAAGTAAGGTAATTGTTTATAAATCAGTATTTCATCTCAAAAATATTTTGAAATCATTTTTCAAATTTAATGAACTCTCTTTGAGAATCGTAGATAAATTAATTACATAATGACCATCCTCGGTGATAAATTAGTCCACATCTATAAAGTCTGTGAACTTGATTTCATGTTTTCACAATGTGCTCAGCGTATAATCACAGCACTAAGAATGTAACAAAAAGTTATGCTGAATTAAAGTTTACATAGCGAGTGTAAAAGTAAAGTAGCTAGGTCAACCACTTCCGAGCAGAGCATATGTATGTGGTGCCTATGATGCTTACAATTGGGAAATAGAACAGAAGTAAAGGTCGTTCATATAATAAATAATAAGTGGATGTTATGCTGATGGTGAATGCAGAGGCTGAGGCAGTGGAGCAGCTGAAAGTGGGCCACAACAAACACCCACATCTTCTCGCTCGACCTTCCTGTCCCAATTATTAGGGGACCGCAGCACACCACTATTGAACCCAGAGCAGTGTCAAAACTTTGTTGGTTGGATAGCGGATAATGCTTCCAGTCACTTTTCCACCATGTCTTCCACACGGTCAAGTCTGAGTCGTGAGTCTGGACCGCATATTACTCACCCTGATCCTCCTTCCTCCCACCATGCGGAGTGGCCGATGACAACTGATCCCACACTTGGACACTCCGAAGAGCTGTTCACTTTTCCATTTAGAGATTCGGGACTCTCAGCCGGTCCACTTGAAGCTGGGCATGATGAAATTGCATGTAGCAATGCCTAAATATTTGAGCAGCCACGGTCACACGAAGGCGACGGTGGCAAAGTGTCACAAGAGGTGGACGAAGATGAGACACAATAGCCAGAAAGTCAGGAGGAGGACCAGGGTGTGGATGTGGAAGATGAGGTGGTGGATGATATAGTAACTGACTCAAAGTGGCAGGAGGACATGCAGAGCGAACACAGCAGCACACATTGGGAAGGAGGCATAGCACGCCAACAGGCAGGAAGAAGCAGTGCGGTGGCCACAGACAGAAGGCGTGCATTTGTTCCCCATAACACCAACATGACGAAGTTGCCATTCCAACTGTTAGATCTTCCTGACCTTGGTTGTTTTTTAAAGACTCTGCCAATAACCCCAAACAGGCCATTTGCACCACCTGCCATGCCCGTATCAGCAGGGGTAGCAAAACTACCGGCATGATCAGGCACATGGCGGCAAAGCATCTGACTTTGTGGACCGAACCCCAGGCTTCAGGAACAGTGTCTGCGGGCGGCACCACTGCTTCTTCCAGTGTTGTGCGTGCAAGCCAATCCCCTGTCCACAGTGCATGTGAAGATGCCTCGTGCCCTGCACCTGTCATTGCCCACAGTCAATTAGCACCATCATCAAGCACGTCCACGTCTTTGTCCCAACACTGCCTTCAGTTGTCCATACCCCAGTCATTGGAACGCAAGAGGAAATACGCAGCCAACGCCCCACAGGCCACAGTACTAAATTCACTCTTTTCTTGTCTGCATGTGCTCAAAATGTTGCCTTTTAGGCTCATGGAGACAGAAGCTTTCCGCAATCTTATGACGGCGGTCAGTGTGCCGTATCAACATTACACCAGCACGTGTCCCACAACATTACCCGTGCCCTCAACAATGCTGTTAGTGGGAAAGTCCTCCTAATCACAGACACGTGGACAAGTGCTTGTGGGCAGGGACAGTACATCTCACTGACGGCACACTGGGTTAACATTGTGGAAGCCGGGACCCAGTCGGACCTTGATCTGTCTTCCCAAGGATCATTTTTTTGTTTATTATTTTTTGTTTTCTTTTCAGCATCAGAGAATTGTATCCATAAGGGTTGAGTATTTTTACTATTTTTCTATTCAGTTTTTTTGCCTCCTATATAATATTAAACAAATAAACATTTGCTTTGAAAGCCAAAGTTTTTGGTATTTTCTATAAGATTTTCTTCTGAGCACCAACATTCGTTTGTTCATTTAGACTTGGAGCAAAGAACCATATAGGGTGATTACTCACAGTCCAGCCTCATGCCATCCCAATGTGGTAGACAATGAAGAAGAGGAGGAGGAAGAACAGGAGCTACTTTCATGTGCTATAGACAGTACTACAAGCACAACTGTCAACCCGTCTGTTCAGCGTGGATAGCCTGAGGACAGGGAGGAGGAGGAGGACAGCATGGTCAGTCATCCTGTTGGTAGGACATTGATGTGTTAGCAGTATGGCACACATGGCTGACTTTATGTTGCGCTGCCTTTTCCGTGACCCTCGCATTGGGAAATTTTCAGTGACACTCATTACTGGTTGGTGACACTTCTAGACCCACACTACAAGGAGAGCACTCAATCTCTTCTTCCAGAGGCAGATAGGTGTACTAAAATGGTGCCGTTCCAAAGGGCCCTTGATGCAGAATTACTAAATAAAGTCATCAGTAAGTACACCAATATCTTCTGGATAGAAGATAATTTTTAATTCTCAAAATACCCCTTTAAATCTACCTGACTTCCCATAATTGTACTCTAATGGTATCAAAATTATGTAATGATTCTAACTGACATGCAAATTTGGATATAAACAATACTTTACCATAAAAGATTGATCACCTAAAATAACCCAATTTCTTCTGGGATCTGTGTAGCATAAACAACAGAGATACAGTATAGTCAATTGCATCATTTGACATTCAGAAGTTTGGAACAATAGTAACATAGTAACATAGTTAGTAAGGCCGAAAAAAGACATTTGTCAATCCAGTTCAGCCTATATTCCATCATAATAAATCCCCAGATTTATGTCCTTCTACAGAACCTAATAATTTTATGATACAATATTGTTCTGCTCCAGGAAGACATCCAGGCCTCTCTTGAACCCCTCGACTGAGTTCGCCATCACCACCTCCTCAGGCAAGCAATTCCAGATTCTCACTGCCCTAACAGTAAAGAATCCTTTTCTATGTTGGTGGAAAAACCTTTTCTCCTCCAGACGCAAAGAATGCCCCCTTGTGCCCGTCACCTTCCTTGGTATAAACAAATCCTCAGCGAGATATTTGTATTGTCCCCTTATATACTTATACATGGTTATTAGATCGCCCCTCAGTCGTCTTTTTTCTAGACTAAATAATCCTAATTTCGCTAATCTATCTAGGTATTGTAGTTCTCCCATCCCCTTTATTAATTTTGTTGCCCTCCTTTGTACTCTCTCTAGTTCCATTATATCCTTCCTGAGCACCGGTGCCCAAAACTGGACACAGTACTCCATGTGCAGTCTAACTAGGGATTTGTACAGAGGCAGTATAATGCTCTCATCATGTGTATCCAGACCTCTTTTAATGCACCCCATAATCCTGTTTGCCTTGGCAGCTGCTGCCTGGCACTGGCTGCTCCAGGTAAGTTTATCATTAACTAGGATCCCCAAGTCCTTCTCCCTGTCAGATTTACCCAGTGGTTTCCCGTTCAGTGTGTAATGGTGATATTGATTCCTTCTTCCCATGTGTATAACCTTACATTTATCATTGTTAAACCTCATATGCCACCTTTCAGCCCAAGATTGCAACCTATCCAGATCCATCTGTAGCAGAATACTATCTTCTCTTGTATTAACTGCTTTACATAGTTTTGTATCATCTGCAAATATCGATATTTTACTGTGTAGACCTTCTACCAGATCATTAATGAATATGTTGAAGAGAACAGGTCCCAATATCGACCCCTGCGGTACCCCACTGGTCACAGCGACCCAGTTAGAGACTATACCATTTATAACCACCCTCTGCTTTCTATCACTAAGCCAGTTACTAACCCATTTACACACATTTTCCCCCAGACCAAGCATTCTCATTTTGTGTACCAACCTCTTGTGCGGCACGGTATCAAACGCTTTGGAAAAATCGAGATATACCACGTCCAATGACTCACCGTTGTCCAGCCTATAGCTTACCTCTTCATAAAAACTGATTAGATTGGTTTGACAGGACCGATTTCTCATAAACCCATGCTGATATGGAGTTAAACAGTTATTCTCATTGAGATAATCCAGAATAACATCCCTCAGAAACCCTTCAAATATTTTACCAACAATAGAGGTTAGACTTACTGGCCTATAATTTCCAGGTTCACTTTTAGAGCCCTTTTTGAATATTGGCACCACATTTGCTAAGCGCCAGTCCTGCAGAACAGACCCCGTCGCTATAGAGTCCCTAAAAATAAGAAATAATGGTTTATCTATTACATTACTTAGTTCTCTTAGTACTCGTGGGTGTATGCCATCCGGACCCGGAGATTTATCTATTTTGATCTTATTTAGCCGGTTTCGCACCTCTTCTTGGGTTAGATTGGTGACCCTTAATATAGGGTTTTCATTGTTTCTTGGGATTTCACCTAGCATTTCATTTTCCACCGTGAATACTGTGGAGAAGAAGGTGTTTAATATGTTAGCTTTTTCCTCGTCATCTACAACCATTCTTTCCTCACTATTTTTTAAGGGGCCTACATTTTCAGTTTTTATTCTTTTACTATTGATATAGTTGAAGAACAGTTTGGGATTAGTTTTACTCTCCTTAGCAATGTGCTTCTCTGTTTCCTTTTTGGCAGCTTTAATTAGTTTTTTAGATAAAGTATTTTTCTCCCTATAGTTTTTTAGAGCTTCAATGGTGCCATCCTGCTTTAGTAGTGCAAATGCTTTCTTTTTACTGTTAATTGCCTGTCTTACTTCTTTGTTTAGCCACATTGGGTTTTTCCTATTTCTAGTCCTTTTATTCCAACAAGGTATAAACCGCTTACAGTGCCTATTTAGGATGTTCTTAAACATTTTCCATTTAATATCTGTATTCTTATTTCTGAGGATATTGTCCCAGTCTACCAGATTAAGGGCATCTCTAAGCTGGTCAAACTTTGCCTTCCTAAAGTTCAGTGTTTTTGTGACTCCCTGACAAGTCCCCCTAGTGAAAGACAGGTGAAACTGTACAATATTGTGGTCGCTATTTCCTAGATGCCCGACCACCTGCAGATTTGTTATTCTGTCAGGTCTATTAGATAGTATTAGGTCTAAAAGTGCTGCTCCTCTGGTTGGATTCTGTACCAATTGTGAAAGATAATTTTTCTTGGTTATTAGCAGAAACCTGTTGCCATTATGGGTTTCACAGGTTTCTGTTTCCCAGTTAATATCCGGGTAGTTAAAGTCCCCCATAACCAGGACCTCATTATGTGTTGCAGCTTCATCTATCTGCTTTAGAAGTAGACTTTCCATGATTTCTGTTATATTTGGGGGTTTGTAACAGACCCCAATGAGAATTTTGTTACCATTTTTCCCTCCATGAATTTCGACCCATATGGACTCGACATCCTCATTCCCTTCGCTAATATCCTCCCTTAAAGTGGACTTTAGACAAGACTTTACATAGAGACAAACCCCTCCTCCTCTCCGATTTTTACGATCCTTTCTAAACAGACTGTAACCCTGTAAGTTAACTGCCCAGTCATAGCTTTCATCTAACCATGTCTCGGTTATTCCCACTATGTCAAAGTTACCTGTAGATATTTCTGCTTCTAGTTCTTCCATCTTGTTTGTCAGGCTTCTGGCGTTTGCGAGCATGCAGTTTAGAGGATTTTGTTTTGTTCCAATCTCCTCGCTGTGGATTGTTTTAGAAATGTTCTTACCTCCCTTCTGAGTATGTTTTCCTGGGTCTTCTTTGTTCGAGTCTAATGTCTTTCTTCCCGTCCCCTCTTCTTCTAGTTTAACGCCAAGTCATATGAATTCATTTTGCATTCTTAAGTAAATACAGTGAATAATAAAGTTAATGAACAGGCATAAAATGCATACTCTCCTTCATGCCAAAATCTAGAACAGCACAATGCAGAATACCCACACTATACACAGTGGTGTGAAAAAGTGTTTGCCCCTTCCTGATTTCCTATTCTTTTGCATTTTTTCGCACTTACAGTAAATGTTTCAGATCACCAAACATATTTAATTATTAGACAACAATAACACAACTAAACACAAAATGCAGTTTTTAAATGAAGGTATTTATTATTAAGGGAATACAATCCAAACCTATAGTGCCCTGTGTGAAAAAGTGATTGCCTCCACTTTAAAACATAAATTAGTTGTGGTTTATCACATCTTTGGGAAACTGAGTTCAAATTCCCTGGCCACACCCAGGCCTGATTACTTCCACAACTGTTCTCAATCAAGAAATGTCTTAAATAGGACTTGCCTGACAAAGTGAAGCAGACTGAAAGATTCTCAAATGCTAGACATCATGCTGCAATCCAAAGAAGTTCTGGAACAAATGAGAAACAAACTAATTGAGATCTATCAGTGTGTAAAAGGTTACAAAAGCCATTTCTCAAGCTTTGGGACTCCAGCGAACCACAGTGAGAGCCATTATCCACAAATGGTGAAAACATAGATCAGTGGTCAACCACAGTGGCCAGCAGGGCCGCCATCAGGGCATTACAGCCCTTACTGGTGTATGGGGCCCGGTGAGCAGAGAGGGGCCCCGAGCAGGCCCCTCACTTTTGCTCACCTGGTACTAAGCCGGCGTGCCGGAACACCGGGTACCAGCACAGCTGCACGCACTCATTCTCTGCTCCTTCCCTCTCTGCATAGTGAGGACTGGAGCAGAGCGCTGGCAGTGCATGCGGCCGTGCAGAGAGTTGTCGGCTGCAGTGTAGCAGGGGCACACAGTCACACACGCTGTGACTCACCCCCACACCTGCAGTCAGCAGCAGAAGCATCGGATCCCTCCCTTCCAGCAGCGTCACAGCTCTCACACTGTGGAGAGCCATGGAGGGGCGGGGCTAAATATCAGGGGTGGAGCCAGAGACAAGCAGGGAGAAGAGGCAGAAGGAAATATAAAAATCAGAGCGGGAGAGAGAAAAGATGTAAGAAGACAGAAAACACAACAGAGAGGCAAGACACAGGTGAGAAGTTTATATATATCTACTATATAATTGTCTAAGGGTCACTTCCATTTGTCTGTCCTTCTGTCTGTCACGGATATTCATTGGTCGCGGCCTCTGTCTGTCATGGTATCCAAGTCGCTGATTGGTCTCGCCAGCTGCCTGTCATGGCTGCCGCAACCAATCAGCGACGGCCACAGTCCGATTAGTCCCTCCCTACTCCCTTGCAGTCGGCGCCCGCTCCATACTCCCCGCAGTCACCGCTCACACAGGGTTAATGCCAGTGGTAACGGACCGCGTTATGCCACAGGTAACTCACTCCGTTACCGCCGCTATTAACCCTGTGTGTCCAAGTTTTTACTATTGATGCTGCCTATGCAGCGTCAATAATAAAAACATCTAATGTTAAAAATAATAAAAAAATAAAAAATCATTATATACTCACCTTCCGCCGCCTTTCCCGCTCCTGGCTATGCTCCGGTGACTGCTCCATGCAAGCGGCAGGTTCCGGTGGTATGGGAGAAGGACCTGCCATGATGTCACGGTCATGTGACCGCGACATCATCACAGGCCCTGCGCGAGAAGGACCTGCCATGACGTCACGGTCATGTGATCGAACTACAAGTGGCCCTCGGAAGGTGAGTATATGTTTATATATTTATTTTTTTAACCTGTGACATACGTGGCTGGGCAATAACCTACGTGGCTCTGTGCTGTATACTACCTCGCTGTGCAATATACTACGTGGCACTGTGCTGTATACTATGTCACTGGGCAATATATTACGTCACTGGGCAATATACTATGTGACTGGGCAATATACTACGTGGCTGGGCAATATACTACGTGACTGGGCAATAGACTACGTGACTGGGCAATATACTATGTGGCTGGGCAATATACTACGTGGCTGGGCAATACACTATGTGGCTGGGCAATATACTACGTAGCTGGGCAATATACTACGTAGCTGGGAAATATACTACGTGGGCTGTGCAATATACTACGTGGGCTGTGCAATATACTACGTGGACATGCATATTCTAGAATAGAATATATATATATATATAGGTATGTTCCCACGGTCAGTAACCGGCAGCGCTTTGAGCGCAGCACATGTCCGCTCTGTCCAAAGTGCTGCCGACTTTTGTATGTGCTGTGATTTCGCATGTGTTCATTGAACCGTGCGGAATCACCACGTCTAAAACAGTGTACGGGGACATTTATCTTTGGGAGACTGAGCGTCTCCGCAAGATAAATTGACATGCTGCTGTCTGGAAAGACACGCTGCATGTCCGTCTCCACAGGGAAGCAGCACTATGCTGTAACATCTGGCCACTGCGGGTTGGACGCCACGTCCATTCCACAATGTTTACTGACCATGGAAACATATCCTAAGGGAATGTTTCCACAGGCAGAAACCATCAGCGCTTTGGACACAGCACATGTCCGCTCCGTCCAAAGCGCTGCCGGCTTTTGAACACCGGTGATTCCGCCTGTGTTCATTGAACCATGTGGAATCACCGCGTCCAATACATTGGATGGTGATATTAATCTTGCAGAGACGGAGCGTCTCCGAAGCTAAATTGACATGCTGCGTCTGGAAAGACGCTCCACATGTGCGTATGCATAGAGAAACGGAGGCGTCCGTGAACGCATACTGGAGATGAGATTTCTTCAGATGCCATCCACTATGCTGTAACATCTGGACGCTGCGGGTTGGACATGGCGGATGCATGCAGTGTCCAACCCCCAGTGTTTACTGACCATGGGAACATACCCTAAGACACTGACTGCAGTGGTGGGATTCAGGGGGCTCTCACGGGTTCAGTGACACTGCTTGTAAAAATAGTAGGCAGTTGCACGAACTATTAACAATAAACTGGTACAAACAAACCAGAAACTGAGTATAATCCAAAACAATAATAACTTTATTGTATAGTACACAAAGGATTACATAAATCTAAAACTGAACTGGTCACCTAATCACAGGGACCGGGTGCTAACATAAAACCAGCCTAGATGATATTTTGAAAACACCTATATCCTACCTACTAGCTGAAAAAAATGCTAGGTGGCAAATCTATATAACAGCATCAATGTCTCTAGATAGTTAAAGGGAACCTGTCACCTGAATTTGGCGGGACCAGTTTTGGGTCATATGGGCGGAGTTTTCAGGTGTTTGATTCACCCTTTCCTTACCCGCTGGCTGCATGCTGGCCGCAATATTGGATTGAAGTTCATTCTCTGTCCTCCGTAGTACACGCCTGTGCAAGGTAATCTTGCTTTGCGCAGGCGTGTACTACGGAGGACAGAGAATGAACTTCAATCCAATATTCCGGCCAGCATGCAGCCAGCGGGTAAGGAAAGGGTGAATCAAACACCTGAAAACTCCGCCCATATGACCCAAAACTGGTCCCGCCAAATTCAGGTGACAGGTTCCCTTTAACAGACTAATTTAAATAAAGTGCAAAATGCACAAAGCAATGTCAGTTGAAATACAGACATAGCATGCCGATATAGCTCTCAATATAACTCTCAATAGACAGCAGTGGTGTACCCTAGAAAAAAGAGAAAGAGGGACTGACAGCACTCACTCCATGGAGCGCCCGTTCTATGTCCAGGGAACCATCCCGGATATCTAAGCAAACTTCAAATAGATGAACAGCGCTTCCAACCGGGTGTGGTAATATCAAAGTGAAAATTTTTTATTAAGCCATGGTACAGCATCGTTTCGACCAAAAATGTGGTCTTTTTTAAGCATACATATCAGCACAACAGGCTGGCTTAAATAGTGTGGATACCACGCAAGGCACCAATCACCATCCGGCCATCAATTACATAAAAACATAACACAAAATACACATCAGATAACCACATAATAATTAAACATCCATAAAAACCAATACCCCACATAGATAATCTCAATATACAATCGTAAACATAAGATGGATAGTGTTTCCATGGTAATATTCAACCAATGTCCATGTCCATGTAGAAATCCGCAAAGCCATTCACATATCAGCATATATCGGCGCCAAAAGGCAATGGCAGTGAATAGTAACGGCACACACATAAGTGTGCTCCCTAGAACGCCAATCAGACACTTCATATCATAGTACCTCCAAATCCAAAATTTTCATTTAAACCGACCAGGGTGACCGTATTAAGCCGGTAAATTTTCGTGCAAATAAGTGCAAGTCTTTCACCGCCGTGAAGGAATCTAGTGGTTTGGCAGGAGAAAAGGTTAAGCCACCTTGTAAAATGCTTTCCTGTAAGGGGGTTAGAATATGATTTGATAGGTTAATTACCTTAGGTTGATCTTTCCTTTGCCCATGTTGTTTTCTAGAGGGGCCATAATTATTCCACTTTCCCCCGAGGGAATTAAAAATACGAACCAGGGAACACGTGCGTGACATTGAGAAAGCGAAGACTACAAAAGAGGTCAACTCATTGAAAACATTACCTCGTCATTTTCTTCAATTCCATCAGTGTAATGCCAGAAAATTGATTATTAGGGCCATTGATCAAGTTTCGCTGGGTCCAAGGGGAGGTGATCTTTTTAAAACCTTGGCTAAAGCAGAAAGTCGGTGGATTTACCGGCTTAATACGGTCACCCCGGTCGGTTTAAATGAAAACTTTGGATTTGGCTCATTCCTATAGGATATCCTTCACGGTTTTTAGGGGGAGGGTTTCTGTGTTTTTAAGTGTTTTTAATTTTAATTTCTGTCTTTATGCTTTTGCAGCCTCGTTTCCATAATATATTTGGAGTAAAGTTGGAATTTTATGTCCATTACCATTTTTTTCCCCACATCCAAGCCATCTGAAGATTGAGATGTATGATCCAGGACTATAGGACTGTCACTGTTTGATTCTAATAGTAACATGTTAGTAATATGTGTCTGGATATCTTGTAATAATATATTGATATATTTTATATTCTATTTTATGCACATGTCACTTTATACCTATATTGTCTGTGTCCTTTAACACTAACTATGATTTATGTCATGGTTAAATATTTACTACAACTATTGTTATATAATTTGCACATTATGTATTGAATTCTTTATTGCGCGCTACATATTATAGCAGATGCGCAATTTCACTTAGTAGATTTACACATTTCTGAGGATATGCTGCACTATATATTGGATTCCTTGGTGCGCATGCGCGGACACTGCGGCTCCAGGTCTTTGGGTGGGCGGCTACGGGGATGCATCACGTGCACGCCGTCTTTATGACGGCGACCGGTGTTTACATCTCGCTGCTGCTTCCCTGAAGATCCTGTCGGTTGGCGTCGGAGTTGCGCATGCGCCGACTCTCATGGGATCAACATCCGCTCTATCTAATGAGCGGTGGCCGAAAACATATGAGTGTGGATAGATGGGCATTTTTAGGACTTTATATTGGTTGAGGTGGGTTTAAATAGCTGGGACCCCCTTCCCTAACGCACGCCTCCTGAGGAAGTTCATAACGAAACGTGCGTTGGGGCGGCGGGGACCGGGTCCGCTGGCACTGCAGCCTTTCCTTACTGGTAAGATAAATATGTGATATCCTTCTGCAAAAAACTTCTGCTATTTAGGCAGTGGTGATATACTGACGGTGGTACAAGCACTTTGCACTTTATGTAAATATATTTTCCGTCAGGGTACACCACTGCTGTCTATTGAGAGTTATATTGAGAGCTATATCGGCATGCTATGTCTGTATTTCAACTGACATTGCTTTGTGCACTTTGCACTTTATTTAAATTAGTCTGTTAACTATCTAGAGACATTGATGCTGTTATATAGATTTTCCACCTAGCATTTTTTTCAGCTAGTAGGTAGGATATAGGTGTTTTCAAAATATCATCTAGGCTGGTTTTATGTTAGCACCCGGTCCCTGTGATTAGGTGACCAGTTCAGTTTTAGATTTATGTAATCCTTTGTGTACTATACAATAAAGTTATTATTGTTTTGGATTATACTCAGTTTCTGGTTTGTTTGTACCAGTTTGTTGTTAATACATTGTCACAGAGTTATATTTCCTTTTTCCATTTTTTGGGGGGAATATTTTTCGTGTTGAAGTTGCACGAACTGTCAAGAAGTGGTGCTGCAATCTGGTTTCCTAGCCAGCAATTTTCAAATAAGTGTGCATCTAAGGAGGCACATTCAGTTGCAATATATTGCGGTACAGAAAGCCCCCAGATTTCTGCACAACAATAGTTACCAACTGCCAGCCAATCACCGGCCAGCAGCTGACATCGGCGCACACGTCGCCGGCGTATAACGTCACTGTCATGCGTCGGCGCATCCGCACCTCAAATAAATGAGGGAGAGGGCACCGCTGGGCTGTGGCCAGGTAAGGAGAATTTTTTTTACTTTCTTTTTGTACTGAAAGCCACAGGATGGGAGCTCATATGGGGGCAGGACGGGAGCTCATATGGGGGTAGGATGGCAGCTCATGGGGGCAGGATGACAGCTCATATGGGTGCAGGATGGGAGCTCATGGGGCAGAATGGGAGCTCATATGGCAGCAGGATGGGAGCTCATATGGGGCAGAATAAGAGCTCATGGGGCAGGATGGGAGCTCATGGGAGCACGTTGGGAGCTCATATGGTGGCAGGATGAGAGCTCATATGGGGGTAGGATGGGAGCTCATGGGGCAGGATGACAGCTCATATGGGGGCAGGATGGGAGCTCATGGGGCAGAATTGGAGCTCATATGGCAGCAGGATGGGAGCTCATATGGGGCAGAATAAGAGCTCATGGGAGCACGTTGGGAACTCATATGGTGGCAGGATGAGAGCTCATATGGGGGTAGGATGAGAGCTCATATGGGGGTAGGATGGAAGCTCATATGGGGGCAGGATGGGAGCTCATATGGGGGCAGGATGGGAGCTCATATGGGGGCAGGATGGGAGCTCATGGAGGCAGGATGGGAGCTCATATGGGGCAGGATGGGATCTCATATGGGGCAGATTGGGAGCTCATACGGAGCAGAATGGGGGCTCATATGGGAGCAGGATGGTAGCTCACAGGGGGCAGGATGGGAGCTCATATGGGGCAGGATGGGAGCTCATATGGGGCAGAACGGGAGCTCATGAGGGCAGGATGGCAGCTATTGTGGGAGAAAGATGGCAGCTCATATGGCAGCAGGATGGGAGCTCATATGGGGCACAATGGGAGCACATATGGGGCAGAATGGGAGCTCATATGGGGCAGGATAAGAGCTTATATGGAGCAGGATGGGAGCTCAGATGAGGTAACAAGGCAGCTCGTATGGGCCAGGACTGGAGCTCATATGGGGCAGAATTGGAGATCATATGGGGCAGAATTGGAGCTCATATGGGGCAGGATGGGAGCTCATATGGGGCAGGATGGGAGCTCATATGATGGCAGGATGGGAGAACATGACTGGAGCCAAGAATGAGACACAAGGGGGCCAGGATGGGAAATATCATTACTTTTGAGGCTATTCAAGGGCTATTATTACTGGAGTGATGCATTTTATTTTTAGAGGATACTGGTTTCAATGAAGGGGGTCCTATTACTCTACTGAGCGACACTGTCACCTTTTTTTCTTCATCTGGTGTAGTGTAGAAGTCGGGAAAAATTAAGTAATGTGCTCTGCAAGCAGTGCTCTAAATAACTGTGTTATTTCCTGCAGAGATGAGTCCTGGGTGGAAGAAGTGATGGCAGTCTGTGCTGGTTGAAGCTGAAAAGTAAAGATGGAAGATTTCATCTCGAGATGTCACTGGTGAGTCAGTGTATTATGTGTACACACACAGTATACACTGTATATTATATACAGAGCTCCTGTGTACAATGTCACAAGTGATCACTGTATTACCTTTACACTGACACTATATACAGATCTTCTGTGTATAATGTCACTGGTGATCACTGTATTATCTGTACACTGTCCACCAGTGATCCCTGTATTACTAGTACACTGACAATATACACAGAGCTCCTGTGTACAATGTCACCGGTGATCCCTGTATTACCTGTACACTGACACTGTATACTAAGTACAGATCTCCTGTGTATAATGGCACTTATGGTAATTTTAGTATTGTTTATTTTAATAATGATCAGTATTTTAGTAATCGGTCACTGTGTTGTGGTAATATGTGATCTGGTCATGGTGTGGCGGTCTTTGTTCCTTGTATGTGGTATTATAGGTCACTATGTGGTGGTAATATGGCGTCTGGTCATGGTTGGCTGTATTTGTCCCTTGTATGTGGTATTATTGGTTATTTTAAAAATTGAAAAACAAAAATATACCTAAATTGTATTGGATATTTTAACAAATGTTTAATAAGTACAGTAGAGTAGAGCCCGGCCAAAATAGTATACCAAAGCTACACGTTATGTATGTGATCTGATGATGGGAACTGGTAATGTGTGATTGGTGAGGACGTGGTGCAGAAGGGGAGTTTTTCCAAGAAAGGGCAACGGGACTGTGGAAGGTTCGCGTGATGGAGGCGGAGCTGGGGTGGAGCCTGGCTGGAGTCTCAAGGGGGCCTCGAAAATGTTGCCAGTATGGGGCCCCAAAATTCCTAGTTGCAGCCCTGGTGGCCAGCAGACCAAAATCACCACAAGTGCGCAGCAACTCATCCAAAAGGTCACAAAAGACCCCACAACAAACATCAAAAGAACTGCAGGCCTCACTTGTTTCAGTTAAGTTCAGTGTTCAAGTGAAACGCTGGTGGGTTTATACCTTGATACTTCGGCATTACTCTGCATGTCTCTGCTTTAACCCCTTCTCCTCTCCCCCTAATGTGCAGGGATACTGTTGTCTGTTACCTGTATGGATGCGCTCAGTTCCCTGCTCCGCTGCGTAGCTGCACATGTGCTGTGATGTCTTTGCTCTGCTGCATGACCATTCGCATGTGCGGTCCCTGGCTGCTGCTGTGGAAGTAATCCGTGGGTTGAGAGGTCCTCTGCAGCTGTTGCATGACTTTCCACTTGTTTTCAGGCTAGCAGTCACTGGCAGGTGCCCTAAGTCACAGTTCCTGTGCTGTCTGTGCTGTAATGGTTTCTGTGCTTAGGTTGCGTGTGGCCACACCTGCCCTTCTTTTATTAGAGTTTGAGTGTGCACCTGTGTTGCTCCCTCAGCAAATTGCTGAGGTGCAGCTCCTATATAAACTCCCTCTTTCCTGTTGGGCGTCGCCAGAGCATTGCATTGTGTTTCTGAGTCTAGCCTTGTGTGTGTGGTATCCAGCTCCTGTTCTGTCTGCAGTATGTTCTGGGAGAGCTGATACCTGTCTTCTGCCTGTTCTTGGGGCAGAGTACCCAGATCTGCCTATCCTGGAGGCTGCATATCCAGATCTGTTTGTGTTTGGTTTTTCTGCCTAATCTGGGGGCAGAGTACCTAGATCCGCCTATCCTGGAGGCTGCATATCCAGTACCTGACCCTGTCTGAACTGTGTCATCTGTGTTATGTTTCTGAAGTCCTTTTGTGTCTGACACCCCATACCCAGTATCTGAACTTCTTGGGCTCATCTTTTAAAGATGGAGTCCGGTGTTCTTGCTGAGCTCTTACTATGCTGTGCTCAGCCTGCTATGTGGTGCTAACCCCATCCGGCCCAGGTCCAATCCAGCTTTGCTTGCACCATGACCCTTGAGTTCCTTTCTATGTCCAATGCCCGGAGCCTGACGGCCATAGCTAGGAACCTGATGACCACCGCTGCCTGGTCCTGTGCCATCTATGTCCCAGCCAATGACCTGGGCTGCCTTGCCTGTGTCCCAGATGTCTATCCAGTATTCCTGATGTCCTGATGCCCTGCCTGTGTCCTGATGTCCTTCCTGTGGCTGATGTCCTGATGTAACTGATGTCCTGGGCTGCCACGCCAGTATCCTAGCCGATGACCTGGACTGCCACACCAGTGTCCCAGATGTCTATCCGTTATTCCTGATGCCCTGCCTGTGTCCAGATGTCCTGATTTCCTTCTTGTGTTCGATGTTCTGATGTAACTGATGCCTGGGCTGCCATGCCAGTGTCCCAGCCGATGATCTGGGCTGCCACGACAGTGTCCCAAGATGTCTATCTAGTATTCCTGATGTTCCGATGTCCTGCCTGTGTCCTCATGTCCTGATGTCCAGCCTGTGTCCTGATGTCCAGCCTGTGTCCTAATGTCTTGATGTCCAGTCCGTGTCTTGATGTCCTGATGTTCAGTCTGTGTCCTGATGTCCAGTCTATGTCCTGATGTCTAGCCTGTGACCCGATGTTCCTCTGGTTCCCCGGGGTCCACCCTGTGACGATGTCCTTCCGGGATCGGTGTCTGATGTTCTCCTGCTGAGCCTGTGCTACGCCTGAGGCCTGAGAGAGAGGTCGTTCTAGTAAGGCTGTGCCAGATGACCCTTGGACTGCATCAACCCTTGTTGACCCCTGCCATCATCTGACGTCTGTCCAAGGTCAGTGACTGATGTTCTCCTGCTGAGTCAGTGCTACGCCTGAGGCCTGAGAGAGAGGTCGTCCTAGTATGCCCGTGCCAGATGACCCTGGACTGCATCAACCCGTGATGACCCCTGCCTTCATCTGAAGTCCATCCGAGGTCGGTGTCTGATGTTCTCCTGCTGAACCTGTGCAGCGCCTGAGGCCTGAGAGTGAGGCTGTCCTAGTATGCCCATGCCAGATAACCCTGGACTTCATCAACCCGTGATGTCCTCCTGCCTTGGTCTGTTATCCTAAGACGTGTACCCTACTCTGATGTGTGAAATCAGGATCCTGACATCATTATGTTTTGTTATGTACTGTTTTTTCATTTAAGTAAACTTTGCTTCTTCATACCTGAAGTTGTGCGGTGTAATCTAGTTCTGCATATCGCCATCTTGTCCACATGCTTAGCTGCCACAGACCCTGCTTGCTGCCCTTCCGTAGTCTGGGTAGGTACAGGTAACTCTATGTGGTTCAGTGGGTCTACATTCCGTTCCCACTAGGGATGCTCGCCCCACGTCTTCATGTCTGGCGACGTGGAGGCGTCGGCTCAGCTGTGTCTGCGGTCCCAGCTGTAATGTAATGACTCTGAAAAATATACCATAAGGAAAAAGCCTTACCAAGACAAATGCACACAAATGAGGCTTGAGTAGAATGCCAGTCACACATACCTGTGTGACTGGCGTTCTACTCAAGCCTCATTTGGGTGCATTTTTTCTACTAGGCAGCCACCCTCTCCATAATTTGGTAGGTCTGTGAGTGGCTGTTTCTATCAGCAGTTCGCTGTTTCCTTATGGTATATTTTTCAGAATTTTTCTATGTTGCTGATTTTTAAATTAGCGTTAGGACTCGCAAGTATGAGGACCTTTGGTGTGGATTTCGAGCTTATCTATTTTGGCCAAAATATCAACCAATACCTCATTTAATGTATTTATTATATGTATTATTTTTTTCCTCTTTTTTTGCACTTTTTACCATTTTTTGCAGCATGCAGCCAGGCCCCTTTTTGTTGGCTGGGCGTACTGAGGTGTCTGTCCTTGTAGGGTGCACTTATATATTGCTGTGCAGCACACCTGACATAATATTATGGGCCTCATTAATTTGCTGTAAGTCAGACACTGTGCATCACACATACCTGTGTGACTGGCAGTCTACTCAAGCCTCATTTGCGTGCATTTTTTCTACTAAGCAGCCACCCCCTCTATAATTTGGTAGGTCTGTGAGAGGCTCCTTCTATCAGTAGTTTGCACCTGTGCTGCCCCTGCCTTTATAATGGGGGTCTGCTGCATCCTGCCAGTGCATTTGTGATCTGACTGGTCTTGGTAAGGCTGTTTCCTTATGGCATATTTTTGTGAATTTTTCTATGTTGCAATGTCCATGACTCCACCATATGAAAGAGACTGGGCAAATATGGCCTGCATGGCAGAGCTGTAAAACAAAAACCACTGCAGAGCAATAAGAACATAAGGTCTTTTCTCAGTTTTGCAAGAAAACATCTTGATGATCCCCAAGACTTTTGAGAGAATGCGCTATGGACTGATAAGACAAAAGATGAACTTCTTAGGAGGTGTATGTCCCTTTACATCTGGAGTAGAAGTAAAACAGCATTTAAGAAAAGGAACATCATATCAACAGTAAAATATGGTGGTGGTGGTGGTAGTGTAATGGTCTGGTGCTGTTTTGCTGCTTCAGGGCCTGGAAGACTTGGTGTAGTAAATGGAACCATGAATTCTGCTGTCTACCAAAAATCCTGAAGGAGAATGTACGGCCATCTGTTCATGACCTCAAGCTGAAGCGTACTTGGGTAATGCAGCAGGAAAATGATCCAAAACACACCAGCATATTTACCTCTAAATGGCTTAAGAAAAAGAAAATTAAGACTATGGAGTGGCCTAGTCAAAGTCCTAACCTTAATCCGATTGAGATGCTGTAACATGACCTGAAAAATGGAACATGATCGAAACCCTCCAATGTGGCCGAATTACAACAACTTTGCAAAGATGAGTGGGCCAAAATTCCTCCAGAGCGTTGTAAAAGACTCATTGCCAGGTGTCGCAAATGCTTGATTGCAGTTGTTACTGCTAAGGGTGGCCCAACCAGTTATTAGGTTTAGGGAGCAATCACGTTTTAACACAGGGCCCTGTAGGTTTGGATTTCTTTTTCCCTTAATAATAAAGACCTTCATTTGAAAACTGCATTTGTGTTTACTTTTGTTATCTTTGTCTAGTATTTAAATCGTTTGGTCATCTGAAACATTTAAGTGTTACAAAACCCTTTTAAGCTACAGTAATTAAATCAAATTTTGTCTCTCAATTTGCTTTAGACCCAAGGTTAATATCCTTAACACTTACAGTTGAAACCAGAAGTTTACTTACTGTACACTACTGTATATGTCAAGACACATATGCATGTTTTTCTTAATATATGACATGAGATCAGAATAAACCTTTCCCATTTTAGATCAATTAGGATTACCATAACTATTAATATTTGCCAAATGCCAGAATAATGAGAGAAAGAATGTTTTAAGGCATTTTTATTACTTACTGCAAAGTCAAGAGTTTACATACTTTTCTTTAGTATTTGGTACCATTTCCCTTAAACTGAATGTTTGGGATATCGTTCCACAAGCTTCTCACAATAGTTAGTCAGAATTTGGGCCCATTGACATTTCATTACATTCAAAGTATATTCATCCTAATGTTGGGTTTATTACTTTGGGTTTCAACAGCATCTTATTCTTGGATATGTTACTTCAATAAAAAAAAGATTTGTTTTATTTGTCAAAGATTTGAAGTACGCCTCCTGACAAGAATTGTAAAAAATTAAACAAAAATAGATCAACTAACAAATGAAAATAGGGCAAAATCCTTTCCTCTACATTGGAGTAATTAATGTCCATTTAACTTTTCTTTTAACTTCAATTTTCATCTTTCTTTTGTAATTTGACTTGGTTTTATTGCTAACATGAAGTGAAGATGAGAAGATTCTAAGCTAAAATGAATTGTTTTTAAACAGATGTCCTCCATTTGCTACCTGAAATAAGTCTCTTGCATATGGCTGCTAACTAGAGATTAGCGAGCACTATAACGCTTGGGTGCTCATTGCTTGAACCAAGCAAATCCTAATATTTGAATGCTTGTTTCGAGTTTTGAGTATAATGGGAGTCAATGGGAAAGCCAAGCTTTTTTTCCAGCAGATCCTAAAAGGTCTGGGGGCTGTCAAAATGTTCAAATGGATGGGAAAAGTGCTGAATGGAATGAGAACAGCATGGGGAAGATACCTGCAAGTATCTGTGACTCACAGATCACTGCTGAGAACAATGGTGTCACAGTGACAATAAAGCATTCCAAACCGATGAGAATTTGCATTTTACAGGAAAAAAATGGTAAGAAAAATGTTTTCCTTTATAATGACTTGTATATAAGGCAACATTTAAAAAGGATTTAAAAAAATATATAATTTAAATAAAATAAAATTGATATTTTTATTTAAAAAAGTAAAATTCAGTTTCATATATGAAGAAAGCAAGAACTGCCAAAAATTAAGGACTCAGATAAACCCTGTATTAGACATAAAGGAGGGCCTCATACAAATTCTGTTCAAATTGTCATGTATTGGTTCTCCTAGATTCATAGAGCCTATGCCCTTTTGAGGGTTAAATAACAAGGTAATGTACTCCAGACCACGGAATAGTCTATAGGTGCGCAATATAATAACGATAAAATTTTGAACACGTTTTTTGAGGGTTACATACCAACGAAATGTACTCCAAACCATGGAATAGGCTATGCATGAGCAATACAATACCGATACATTTTTAACAAGTATTTTGAGGTTATATAGCAACAAACTGTTCCCAAGAATATGTAAAACTCAATATATTATACCGATCAATGTTTTAACAAGTTTTTTGAGGCTTATATGCGACTGAAGTATACCCTAGAATATGTAAAAATCTATGGATAAGCAATATAATACAGATACATTTTTTAACACTTTTTTGAGGCTTATATAGCAACAAAATGTACCCAAGAACACGTTATACCATATGAATGAGCAACATAATACAGATTTTTAACAATTTTTTTGAGAGTTATATAGCAACGAAATACATTCATCTATTAGATGCGCCAATTCTGGAGCTTCGCCCCGTTCTTCCCACTTGCCCTGTAGCGGTGGCAAGTGGGGTAATGAGGGGTTAATGTCACCTCCTATTGTAAGGTGACATTAAGCTTGCTTAGTAATGGAGAGAAGTCAATAAGACACCTCTCTGTTATGATAGGCAATTCAGTAACACAATGTACATAGCGATCAGAGCACATACAGTGATCTGACAATAACCCAAAATAATAGAACGAGCTCTGAGACGTGGAAACTCTGTAGACCGCAATTCCTGATCCTCTCCAAACACAACTAGAGGCAGCTGTGGATTGCGCCTAACGCTCCCTATGCAACTCGGCACAGCCTGAGAAACTAACTAGCCTGAAGATAGAAAAATAAGCCTACCTTGCCTCAGAGAAATACCCCAAAGGAAAAGGCAGCCCCCCACATATAATGACTGTGAGTAAGATGAAAAGACAAACGTAGGGATGAAATAGATTCAGCAAAGTGAGGCCCGATATTCTAGACAGAACGAGGATAGGAAAGATAACTTTGCGGTCTACACAAAACCCTAAAGAAAACCACGCAAAGGGGGCAAAAAGACCCTCCGTACCGAACTAACGGCACGGAGGTACACCCTTTGCGTCCCAGAGCTTCCAGCAAAACAAATAGACAAGCTGGACAGAAAAAATAGCAACAAATAGCAAAGAAGCACTTAGCTATGCAGAGCAGCAGGCCACAGGAATGATCCAGAGAAACACAAGTCCAACACTGGAACATTGACAGGAAGCATAGATCAAAGCATCAGGTGGAGTTAAGTAGAGAAGCAGCTAACGACCTCACCAGATCACCTGAGGGAGGAAACTCAGAAGCTGCAGTACCACTTTCCTCCACAAACGGAAGCTCCCAGAGAGAATCAGCTGAAGTACCACTTGTGACCACAGGAGTGAACTCTGCCACAGAATTCACAACAGTACCCCCCCCTTGAGGAGGGGTCACTGAACCCTCACCAGAGCCCCCAGGCCGACCAGGATGAGCCACATGAAAGGCACTAACAAGATCGGAAGCATGGACATCAGAGGCAAAAACCCAGGAATTATCTTCCTGAGCATAACCCTTCCATTTAACCAGATACTGGAGTTTCCGTCTTGAAACACGAGAATCCAAAATCTTCTCCACAATATACTCCAATTCCCCCTCCACCAACACCGGGGCAGGAGGATCAACAGATGGGACCATAGGTGCCACGTATCTCCGCAACAATGACCTATGGAATACGTTATGTGTGGAAAAATAATCTGGAAGGGTCAGACGAAAAGACACAGGATTAAGAACCTCAGAAATCCTATACGGACCAATAAAACGAGGTTTAAACTTAGGAGAAGAAACCTTCATAGGAATATGACGAGAAGATAACCAAACCAGATCCCCAACACGAAGTCGGGGACCCACACGGCGTCTGCGATTAGCGAAAAGTTGAGCCTTCTCCTGGGACAAGGTCAAATTGTCCACTACCCGAGTCCAAATCTGCTGCAACCTGTCCACCACAGTATCCACACCAGGAAAGTCCGAAGACTCAACCTGTCCTGAAGAGAAACGAGGATGGAACCCAGAATTGCAGAAAAACGGCGAAACCAAGGTAGCCGAGCTGGCCCGATTATTAAGGGCGAACTCAGCCAAAGGCAAAAAGGACGCCCAGTCATCCTGATCAGCAGAAACAAAGCATCTCAGATATGTTTCCAAGGTCTGATTGGTTCGTTCTGGCCATTAGTCTGAGGATGGAAAGCCGAGGAAAAAGACAAGTCAATGCCCATCCTACCACAAAAGGCTCGCCAAAACCTCGAAACAAACTGGGAACCTCTGTCAGAAACAATATTCTCTGGAATGCCATGCAAACGAACCACATGCTGGAAGAACAAAGGCACCAAATCAGAGGAGGAAGGCAATTTAGACAAGGGTACCAGATGGACCATCTTAGAAAAGCGATCACAGACCACCCAAATGACTGACATCTTTTGAGAAACGGGAAGGTCAGAAATAAAATCCATAGAGATATGTGTCCAAGGCCTCTTCGGGACCGGCAAGGGCAAAAGCAACCCACTGGCACGAGAACAGCAGGGCTTAGCCCGAGCACAAATCCCACAGGACTGCACAAAAGTATGCACATCCCGCGACAGAGAGGGCCACCAAAAGGATCTAGCCACTAACTCTCTGGTACCAAAGATTCCAGGATGACCAGCCAACACCGAACAATGAAGTTCAGAGATAACTCTATTCGTCCACCTATCAGGGACAAACAGTTTCTCCGCTGGGCAACGATCAGGTTTATTAGCCTGAAATTTTTGCAGCACCCGCCGCAAATCAGGGGAGATGGCAGACACAATTACTCCTTCCTTGAGGATACCCGCCGGCTCAGATAAACCCGGAGAGTCGGGCACAAAACTCCTAGACAGAGCATCCGCCTTCACATTTTTAGAGCCCGGAAGGTGCGAAATCACAAAGTCAAAACGGGCAAAAAACAACGACCAACGAGCTTGTCTAGGATTCAAGCGCTTGGCAGACTCGAGATAAGTCAAGTTCTTATGATCAGTCAATACCACCACGCGATGCTTAGCTCCTTCAAGCCAATGACGCCACTCCTCGAATGCCCACTTCATGGCCAGCAACTCTCGGTTGCCCACATCATAATTTCGCTCAGCAGGCGAAAACTTCCTGGAAAAGAAAGCGCATGGTTTCATCACTGAGCAACCAGAACCTCTCTGTGACAAAACAGCCCCTGCTCCAGGGATTCCTTCACATAACTGCGCATAGCGGTGTGCTCAGGCACGGATAAATTAAACAGTCGACCTTTTGGGAATTTACTACCAGGAATCAAATTGATAGCACAATCACAATCCCTATGCGGAGGCAGGGCATCGGACTTGGGCTCATCAAATACATCCCGGTAATCAGACAAGAACTCTGGAACCTCAGAAGGGGTGGATGACGAAATTGACAGAAATGGAACATCACCATGTAACCCCTGACAACCCCAGCTGGACACCAACATGGAATTCCAATCCAATACTGGATTATGGGCTTGTAGCCATGGCAACCCCAACACGACCACATCATGCAGATTATGCAACACCAGAAAGCGAATAACCTCCTGATGTGCAGGAGCCATGCACATGGTCAGCTGGGTCCAGTATTGAGGCTTATTCTTGGCCAAAGGTGTAGCATCAATTCCTCTCAATGGAATAGGACACTGCAAGGGCTCCAATAAAAACCCACAACGTTTAGCATAATCCAAGTCCATCAAATTCAGGGCAGCGCCTGAATCCACAAACGCCATGACAGAATACGACAACAAGGAGCATATCAAGGTAACGGACAGAAGAAATTTTGACTGTACAGTACCAATGGCGGCAGACCTAGCGAACCGCTTAGTGCGCTTAGGACAATCAGAGATAGCATGAGTGGAATCACCACAGTAGAAACACAGCCCATTCAGACGTCTGTGTTCTTGCCGTTCAACTCTGGTCATAGTCCTATCGCACTGCATAGGCTCAGGTTTAATCTCAGGTAATACCGCCAAATGGTACACAGATTTACGCTCACACAAGCGTCGACCGATCTGAATGGCCAAAGACATAGACTCATTCAAACCAGCGGGCATAGGAAATCCCACCATGACATCCTTAATGGCTTCAGAGAGACCCTTTCTGAAAATGGCTGCAAGCGCAGATTCATTCCATTGAGTGAGCACGGACCATTTTCTAAATTTCTGGCAATATAGCTCTATCTCATCCTGAGCCTGACAAAGAGCCAGCAAATTTTTTTCTGCCTGATCTACTGAATTAGGCTCATCGTACAGCAATCCAAGCGCCAGGAAAAACGCATCGATATCACTCAATGCAGGATCTCCTGACGCAAGAGAAAATGCCCAGTCCTGAGGGTCGCCACGCAAAAAAGAAATGACGATCCTAACCTGTTGCGCTGGGTCACCAGAGGAGCGAGGTTTCAAAGCCAGAAACAGTTTACAATTATTCTTGAAACTCAGAAATTTAGTTCTATCTCCAAAAAAACAAATCTGGAATAGGAATTCTCGGTTCTAACAAAGAATTCTGAACCACAAAATTTTGAATATCTTGAACTCTTGCCGTGAACTGATCTACACATGAAGACAGACCTTTAATGTCCATTGTAACACCTGTGTCCTGAACCACCCAAATGTCTAGGGGAAAAAAAAGACAAATCACAGTGCAAAGGAAAAAAAATGGTCTCAGAACTTCTTTTTTCCCTCTATTGAGAATCATTAGTACGTTTGGCTTCCTGTACTGTTATGATAGGCAATTCAGTAACACAATGTACATAGCGATCAGAGCACATACAGTGATCTGACAATAACCCAAAATAATAGAACGAGCTCTGAGATGTTGAAACTCTGTAGACCGCAATTCCTGATCCTCTCCAAACACAACTAGAGGCAGCTGTGGATTGCGCCTAACGCTCCCTATGCAACTCGGCACAGCCTGAGAAACTAACTAGCCTGAAGATAGAAAAATAAGCCTACCTTGCCTCAGAGAAATACCCCAAAGGAAAAGGCAGCCCCCCACATATAATGACTGTGAGTAAGATGAAAAGACAAACGTAGGGATGAAATAGATTCAGCAAAGTGAGGCCCGATATTCTAGACAGAACGAGGATAGGAAAGATAACTTTGCGGTCTACACAAAACCCTAAAGAAAACCACGCAAAGGGGGCAAAAAGACCCTCCGTACCGAACTAACGGCACGGAGGTACACCCTTTGCGTCCCAGAGCTTCCAGCAAAACAAATAGACAAGCTGGACAGAAAAAATAGCAACAAATAGCAAAGAAGCACTTAGCTATGCAGAGCAGCAGGCCACAGGAATGATCCAGAGAAACACAAGTCCAACACTGGAACATTGACAGGAAGCATAGATCAAAGCATCAGGTGGAGTTAAGTAGAGAAGCAGCTAACGACCTCACCAGATCACCTGAGGGAGGAAACTCAGAAGCTGCAGTACCACTTTCCTCCACAAACGGAAGCTCCCAGAGAGAATCAGCCGAAGTACCACTTGTGACCACAGGAGTGAACTCTGCCACAGAATTCACAACACCTCTCCATTACTAATCCTATAGTTGTTAAAGGGTTATTAAAACACCACACAGTAAGACAAAAGTATTTTAATTAAATCAAACAATAAACACAGTTTTGTCATCTTTATTAGTCTGCCATTCCAAGCGAAGCTCTGGATCTCCTGTAAAAAATGTCAAAATAAAAAAAATATATATACCCATTCCTGTCCGGCGTACAGTCAGTCCTATGCAGTAATCCATATCCATAGATATCTCTCCATTACTAAGCCGACTTAATGTCACCTTACAATAGGAAGGTGACATTAACCCCTCATTAGCCCACTTGCCATCGCTACAGGGCAAGTGGGAAGAACCAGGTAAAGCTCCAGAATTGGTGCATCTAATAGATGCGCCTTTTCTGGGCAGTTGCGGGCTGCTGTTTTTAGGCTGGGGGAGCCCATATCCATTGCCCCTTGCCAGCCTGAGAATAGCAGCCTGCACCTGTGAGTTTTGCCAGATTGGTTTAAAAATATAGGGGGGACCCCACGTCAGATTTTTCTTTCATTCATTCTCCCCTGCTTGCCGGATGAGCAGGGGAGAAGGGATGACAGCCGCATTCAGCACCACACGCAGGGGAACAGCGCTTACTGTAGCACTGCTTCCCCAGTGGCCGTCCATGTGGTACTGATACACGGGCAGCACACTGTTGCCACATGTGTGCTGCATGTAGTACACAGACAGACACACGGATATCTCCGGTACCGTGTTTACCGGTACTGGAAATATCAGGAAGTGTGAAACCGGCCTAACCCTCAGTTTTATCAGCGGAACTACTGTAGGCATTGAAAATAATGCAGAAATCTGCCAATAGGTAGTGTAATCTGAACCTCAGCAAAATCAAGATTGGTTTTCACATGATGGCCTTTATCAGCTTCTTATAACTAAAGTAAAGGTACTACAAATTATTAGTGCCTCACAGATATTTGAATTTTGCCAATCCTTTTCACATTTGTTTGGGCCACATCTAAACATATCCTTTACCCCTGATATATTTAAACTAACTTTTGATATTTAATGAAAATTTCCTCTCAACCCCTGTATTCCTCCTAATCTTCACACCTCGATTCCTATTTTTTGAGTGAACTAAACAATACATTTTAAAATAATGTGTAATCTAAAAGCCTTACAATACAAATACTTACACATTTCACCCATCAAAATGTTCTCATTTAAGCTATGTGCACACAGTGCATTTTTTAAGCATTTTTTCCATGCTGAAATGTGCCAAACACGCTATGGAATCCTTATGTAAGGTAATTCAATGACAATCCTGAAGTGTTGTGCACATGATCAGTAAGTTTCCGTGCGTATTTGCAGTGCGTTTTTTTTGTAGCATGTCAATTTTGTTTGCGTTTCTGCACCCATTGACTTCAATTGAGTCAGTCAAATCCGCAGCAAAAACGTAGGTCTAAAAATATTTCTGGATTTGCTGAGTTTTTGTTTTGCATTTTGCCGGGCTGCTATGGTGTTTCCGACTCTGTCATCTGTATGTGGTAGTTAATTGCTGTACAAAAATGCATGCAAAAAACACACCAAAATCGCATTAAAATGCACTTTTTTTCTGCAGCGTTTTTCTTGCCAAGAGATGCAGAAACCTTGCAGAAATTTCTGCAACCAAATACTCAAGGTCCGCAAATAGCCTTATACTCATGAAAGGTAGAATAAGTATAAATTAAAATGAAACTGCAACATAAAAGTGTAGGAATTGATGGAAAACCTATCTTAGGCTAGGCCTACGTGTTGCGTTTTTTTAAATGAAAATATTAATGCAAATTTTCAGTTGCGTTTTACAGTACCAGCAAAGTGTATGAGATTTCAGAAATCTCATGCACACTGCTTGGTTTTTCTTGCCCTCAGTATTGGTTTTGCAGAATGGAGCACGTCACTACTTTCAGCGTATTTCATCCATTGAAAGCAATGGGTTGTGCAAAAGACATTGAAAAATCGCAGATATCAGTTTTTGCTGCGTTTTGGGTGCCAAAACCTGATGAAGTAGAATCAGATTTTTTGGGGCAGCACTAAACTTTATCAGCATGCACAAGAAACAAATGTACCATGACAAAAGCACAGGAAAAAAATGCAGCAAAAATGCAGCATAAAATGCAACAAAAACTAATCAAAACCTACTTTTTTCAGCAAGTTTCTTACTGCCAAGAAAGTAGCTTTTGCCTGTGGAAAAAAATACATCAAGAACGCAATGTGTGAACATAGCCTAAAAACCCACTCTAAAGCCTCAGAATGTGGACTAATTTTGCTTGTACTCAAAAAGGTCAGTGGTAGGCCAAAGGACATCCTTCCTATGAAATTATTTCCAAATTCCTCCCATAGTAACGTGACTCTCCTATGTAATACCAGACTCAAGACCTAAATGTAGAAGAACATTTTTTTTTAAACAGCTCCAAAAAATATATAGGCTCAGGGGCTCTGGCATTTTTATACTTTTAAGTGAACACCAAGGTTTCTCTATTTTATGCTAATATTTTTTCAGATCTTTTAACATATCACCTGAATTCACTAAAGCTGTAGGGCACTTACTTTCTGGATCTAATTATAACTTGAATTATGTTGGAGAAAGTTCAATTTACTGAAAGAAAACTTTTAGGCTCATCTGGAATAGCTCATAATTGTTCTGCTGTTTGCCCCTAAGGCCCAGGATGAAAAACACATCTAAAAGCTCCTGAGAATAGTGCCAAGCTGCTTCTGACCTCAGGAATCTAAATTCCTGGAAGCAGACAGATAGCTGAACACAGAAGAATATGTAACATGCCCATATCAAATTGAGAGAAGTCACTTTTGCTAATTAAACTATTAGTCATGTTTGTTGGTCATTACTGTAATAGAAGTTCATACTTTGCAAGTTTAATGAGCAAGTGGATGAAAAAAACGATGCATGTTCACACGTTGCGTTTTTGCAACTTTTTTAAATGCAAATTTTCAACTGCATTTTACAGTACCAGCAAACTCCATGAAATTTCAGAAATCTCATGCACACACCTTGGTTTTGGCACGCACCTTTTGGTGCCAAAACCTGATGAAATGTAATTACCATATATACTTGAGTATAAGCCGACCTGAGTATAAGCCGACCCCCCCAATTTTGCCACAAAAAACTGGGAAAACTTATTGACTCGAGTACAAGCCTAGGGTGGGAAATGCAGCAGCTACTGGTGAATTTCAAAAATAAAAATAGATGCTCCATACCGTTCATTATGGCCCCATAGATGCTCCATATAAAGCTATGCCACATATAATGCTCTGCACCGTTCATTATGGCCCCATAGATGCTCCATATAAAGCTGTGCCATATATAATGCTCTGCACCATTCAGTATGGCCCAATAGATGCTCCACATAAAGCTGTGCCATATATAATGCTCTGCACCGTTCAGTATGGCCCCATAGATCCTCCACATAAAGCTGTGTCATATAGAATGCTCTGCACCATTGATTATTGCCCCATAGACGCTCCATATAAATATGTGCAATATAGAGTGCTGCTGCTGCTTCTGCAATAAAAAAAATGACATACTCACCTCTCTTGCTTGCAGCTCCTCAGCGTCCCATCTCGGCGTCTCTCCGCACTGACTGTTCAGGCAGAGGGTGGCGCGCACACTAATATGTCATCGCGCCCTCTGATCTGCACAGTCACTGCAAGAGGACACGGAAGACGGAGCAGCGCCCGGCGGGTGGAACGTGGACAGGTAAATATGACATACTTACCTGCTCCGGCGTCCCTGGCTCCTTATCCCGGACTAATGGTCTCCGGGTGCCGCAGCCTCTTCCTCTGTCAGCGGTCACTGGCACCGCTCATTAGAGGAATGAATATGCGGCTCCACCCCTATGGGAGTGGAGTCCATATTCATAACTTTAATTAGCGGTCCCACGTGACCGCTGAACAGGGGAAGAGCTGCGGCACCGAAGACCATGGGACGGGCAGGGGGAGCGCCAGGAGCATTGGGACTAGGAGAGTATGCAACAGTCCTCTCTCCCCCTCACCCGCCGACCCCACTGCCGATCATGACTCGAGTATAAGCCGAGAGGGGCAATTTCAGCCCAAAAATTTGGGCTGAAAATCTCGGCTTATACTCGAGTATATACGGTAGATTATTTTTTTATGCACTAAAATCTATCAGCATGCACAAGAGATAAATGTACCCTGACAAAAGAGGATTAAAAAAAATGCACCAAGAACTCAGCAAAAACGCAGCAAATACTCAGCAAAACCTGCTTTTTTTCGTTTGCTTCTTTACTGCCAAGAGAGCAGGTGTTGCCTGCAGAAAAAAACACATCAAAAACACAATGTGTAAACATAGCCTTAAAGTATGTGTGTAAGAATACCTACATCTTGCTGTTTTACTCACCCTGTTCAAGCTAAGATAAACTGTCTAGGTGGACAAATGTGGCACACAGTGCTTTATTGTTTCCCGGGTAAAGTAAAGTCTTTTTTTTTTAAATAAAGAATGTACTTTATCACATTAAAAAGAAAAACTCAAAATGCTAGATACAGCGTTAAGTGTCACCTTCCATTCTACCTATAAATGACACTCAGTATATATGTCATACAACATAAGACCTTAAATAAACTACAGGCCTCATTCACATATTGCAGATTTGATCAGTAGTTAGTGTTTTAAGGCCAAAAGCTGGGCTGAATGCAAAGAAGAGAAAATATAAATATTTCTATTGTGCTTCTCCTTTGTGTAGTTCTGGCTTAATGATTCAAAATACTGACTAAACTTGCAGTGTGTAAATGAAGTACACGTGGCAGTTTTGTCACGCTTTTTTCTGCAGAGATTTGCCATAACACATGAAGGTTTTCTTGATTCCTGCAAAGTCAATGGGCTATGTGCCCATGTTACGGATTCGTGTGCGGATTTTTCCGCACCGTTTTTGAAAAATCCACGGGTAAAATACTCTGCATTTTACCTGCGAATTACCTGTGTTTTTTTGTGTGGATTTCACCTGTGGTTTTACACCTGCGGATTCCTATTGAGGAGCAGTTGTAAAACGCTGCGGAATCCGCACAAAGAATTGACATGCTGCGGAAAATACAGCGCAGCGTTTCTGCGCGGTATTTTTCATACCATGGGCACAGCGGATTTGGTTTTCCATAGGTTTACATGGCACTGTAAGCCTGATGGAAAACTGCTGTGAATTTGGAGCGGCCAATCCGCTGCGGATCCGCAGGCAAATCTGCAACGTGTGCACATACCCTGAATTCTCATGCATGCTTTGCTTATTTGTGACTTTAAGATTTGGTGCAGATTTAAATCTGCCGCATGTCAATTCTTACAGCATTTTTGCTGCAGATTTCACCTGCACCAAAAATGCATGTAAAAAACGCATCAAAAACGCACCAAAAAGGTGGCAAACACGCGATAGTTATATGTCACGTTTTTCCTGCCCAGAGATGGTGCACCAAATACTTAACGTGTTGATCTACCCTAAATATGTCCTGTACATAGAAGGCAGACCTCACATTGCTTTTACCTTTAAAATTTTGCTCATATCTAGAGTTGAGCAAATAAGTTCGGGTCCCCTCTCCTTCGCCAACAAACAGGCTCTCCATGCATGTGTCGTGACTACACAGCCACGACACATGCAGCTGCGGCACTGATCAGCTGATCGGCCGGTGTGATCCAGGAAGCCGGGTTCCCTCGGCAGCTTTTTTGGCAAGCGCTATAGCTTGCCTAATAAGAGGGAACCTAAGCAAATTTGCTGATCTCTACTCATATCCTCCCATATTTGTGTCACTTTTCTCTGGGGTAATTAATTAACAGGATTATTGACGTGGATTACCTTCAGTGCACCAGTATGCTGTGTCACTGGTCTGTCAGGTCTCAGAATAGCTACAAACCTGCCAATGTTTGCAAACTCACCTGCCATGAGGAACAAGAAGTAAAAACAACTACCTGTAGCTTTGGCTTCCACTCATTGTTCTCCTGGACTGAATATGCTGGCTAGTTACCTACTCCAGGAGTCTGACACCCCTTAGTACCACGTGGTCAAAGCTACTGTTGGCGTTTATAGACTTGGATAGCTTAGGATTGCAAACACTATCTTCATCAATCACCAATACATCCAATGTTGATAATTGTTTCAAACTGTAGGAAGTCTGTAAGGTGGTTGTGGAGAAGCAGTAGTATGATGAACCTTGCAATGATGCCTAGTTATGTCTGGCTATAAGAGTCTGAAACTCCAAAACAACAGCCTCCCCACTCTCTATCCAAGACCAATGGCCATCTTTTTTATTATTACATCTTCAGCTATCCTTGGAGGCCAAAGAGCACATTAACAGGAGGAATTGTTAGAAGGGGTTAAGAGCCTACCAAATAGTAAATCTCCATGCTCAAATGAGCTTCCATATCTCTGTTATAAAATATTTGGTGACATTGTGTTTCCATATGCTACCCTTGTTAATATCTTTCTCTATGTTACACTTGATTACAGTCATTCCAAAAGTTGGAAAAGGCGTATCACATTCCTCTAGCTACAGGCTAATTACCATTTTTCATTATGATCCTTTTTTTCTTACAAAATTATGGACATGCATACTAAACATCTGGCTATCACATCTGGTAAATAAAGACCAGGCTAATGATAATACAGTTAAGGCCTCTTTCACACTTCAGTTGTTTGGCGTCAGTCTAAAACCGCCATTTTCCTCAAATAACGGATCCGTCAATTTTTTTTGACGGATCCGTTATTTTCCCATAGACTTGCATTAGCGACGGATTGTGACGGATGGTCGTCCGTTCCATCCGCCATGCGACGGATCCGTCGAAATTTGGCGGACGTTTTCTGAAAATAGACGGACATTGAAACGTTTTTTGTCAACGCCGAAATGGCGGATCGCGACGGATCAGTCGCGTCCACCATAGCATAGAATGGCCGCCTATGGGCGACGGATCCGCTGCAACCGTTTTTTCGGCAGATCCGTTGCCCCAATCCGTTTTTTCAATTGCGCATGCTCCAAAAAGTAGATACTTTTCCCAGACAACCCCCAAGTAACGGATCCGTCAAAAAAACGGATCCGTTAGAACCGTTTTCTCAACAATTGTGACGGATCCGTCAATCCGTCACTATGTCGGTAGTGACTGACGCCAAACAACTGAAGTGTGAAAGAGGCCTAAGGAGGATTCGTGGGTAATCTACTGCTGCTTGTATATCCTTTTATTAGATCCAAGTCCAGACAGGAGATATTAGCGGTTTATCTTTATTCAGTCAATGCATTTTGTACTACAGACTTCTTCATCAGGAAAGGATATGTTGTTGTTTTTTTTTAAAAAAAAGCAGCATTTCAATTCTTTTAATATATTTACTGCAGTTTTTCCTCATTGAGGTTAAAATGGCTTAGAACAAAAAAAATGCATCAGAAACCACAACACAAATGCACCCAAAAATTTCAGCTGTAGTTTTCTGATCATGGCCAGGAAAAAAAAACAGGAAAAAAACTCATAAAAAGCTGTATGTCAACATACCTTTTGCAGTAATTAGTCTATTCTACTCCACCTCAGTCATCAAACTCATACAGGTCACTTCTTTACTAAATCTTTCCCTGTACACAACAGTGCTGACCCACTCCCCTTTTTACTAGATGCTGGCCTGATTCTAACGCATCGGGAATTCTAGAATATGCACGTCCACGTAGTATATTGCCCAGCCATGTAGTATATTGCCCAGTCACGTAGTATATTGCCCAGTCACATAGGATATTGCCCAGTCACGTAGTATATTGCCCAGTCACATAGTATATTGCCCAGTCACGTAGTATATTGCCCAGTCACGTAGTATATTGCCCAGTTACGTAGTATATTGCCCAGTTACGTAGTATATTGCCCAGCCACGTAGTATATTGCCCAGCAACGTAGTATTCAGTACAAAGCCACATAGTATATTGCCCAGCGACGTAGTATATTGCCCAGCGACGTAGTATTCAGCACAGAGCCACGTAGTATATTGCCCCGTCACATAGTATATTGCCCAACCACGTAGTATATTGCCCAGTCACGTAGTATATTGCCCAGTCACGTAGTATATTACCCAGTCACATAGTATATTGGCCAGCCACGTAGTATATTGCCCAGTCACGTACTATATTGCCCAGTCACGTAGTATATTGCCCAGCCACATAGTATATTGCCCAGCCACGTAGTATATTGCCCAGCGATGTAGTATTCAGCACAGAGCCACGTAGTATATTGCCTAGTCACGTAGTATATTGCCCAGCGACATAGTATATTGCCCAGAGACGTAGTATATTGCCCAGTCACGTAGTATATTGCCCAGCGACGTAGTATATTGACACGTAGGTATATAACACTGCCCACCCAGTATTTAGCAGTGTGTGCACCATATCCCTGTTAAAAAAAATAATTAAAATAAAAAATAGTTATATACTCACCCCTGGGATCCAGCGAAGCTGTGCGATGCGGCCGCCATCTTCCGTTCCCAGGATACATTGCGAAATTACCCAGATGACTTAACAGTCTTGCGAGACTGCTAAGTCTTCTGTGTAAGTTTGCAATGCATCTCTGGGAACGGAAGATGGTGGCCGGCGCGAGCGCATCGTCCAACGACGGAAGGTGAGTATAGCAGGTTTTTAGTTTTTTTATTATTTTTAACATTACATCTTTTTACTATTGATGCTACATAGGCAGCATCAATAGTAAAAACTTGGTCACACAGGGTTAATAGCAGCGGTTACGGAGTGCATTACCCGCGGCATAACGCGGTCCGTTACCGCTGGCATTAACCCTGTGTGAGCGGTGACCAGAGGGGAGTATGGAGCGGGCGCTGACTGCAGGGAGTATGGAGCGGGGAGTATGGAGCGGGCACCAGTGACACTGACTGCGCCGCGGGGAGTATGGAGTGGGGAGTATGGAGCGGATTGCCGGGGACACTCACTGTGCCGCAGGGAGTATAGAGCGGGTGCCGGGGACACTGACTGCGCCGCGGGGAGTATGGAACGGGGAGTATGGAGCGGCACCGGGGACACTGACTGCACCGCGGGGAGTATGGAGTGGGGAGTATGGAGCGGATTGCCGGGGACACTCACTGTGCCGCAGGGAGTATAGAGCGGGTTCCGGGGACACTGACTGCGCCGCGGGGAGTATGGAACGGGGAGTATGGAGCGGCACCGGGGACACTGACTGCACCGCGGGGAGTATGGAGCGGTGCCGGGGACACTGACTGCGCCGCGGGGAGTATGGAGCGGCTCCGGGGACACTGACTTCGGGGAGTATGGTGCGGTCATTTTCTTCCGGTCTGTGCCCGTCGCTGATTGGTCGTGGCTGTTTTGCCACGACCAATCAGCGACTTGGATTTCCAGGACAGACAGAGGCCGCGACGAATGAATATCCGTGACAGACAGACAGACAGAAGGACAGACGTAAGTGACCCTTAGACAATTATATAGTAGATATGCTAAACCCTGATGACGGTGATTCACCTGTCTCCTGATATGTCCTATCTCCACTACTTTAACCTTTAATTAGTCACGTGGGGTCCATTGGACCCCCAAGCAAGTTTGTTCGTGTCATGTTTCTGCAAGTATGGAAGGTAGGTAACAATCCGTTTTGGTAGTTTCCTAGCTTGGGAGCCCCTCTGTTCTCAGTCACTTGGTGTACTACGAGATGGCTGATGGCCATATTATTTAATCTCATCAATGTATAAACAATATATGCTTATGTTACTTAGAACATGAATAATGAAACTAAAATCACCAAAAGAGATTTTCTGAAACTTTTGTTGATGGAACTTGCAAGAGCTCAAAAAAGTTTAAGAGCAGAAATTTCCAGCTTGCCACGTTTCCTGAAAAGATGACTCAATGATGACCCCAAGTTTTCTTGTTCTGGAAGTATCCCAAGTCCTGTCAAAGGTCGATGTAATTTGTGTGTGAGATCTAGTGACCGAAAACCAAAATCAAATGTGATAATTGCAAGAAATTTATGTGCAATGAGCACCATAAGATTATATGTGATTCTTGTACTAAATATTTTTTTTCATATTTCATAAGTAGAGGTTTAAATTTTGTTGATTACAAAAAATGTTATATTATCGTTTAGGAAAGATGTTGTACCTTAAGTTCCTAAATAAAGTAAAAATTCTTCTTTAATATATGTTTATATTTTTAAGTGAAAACTGGGGTCCCATGAACACCACGTGACTAGTAGTGTAAGTATTTTGTCATGACTAACTGAATGCTAAGAGTTGGGGTTAAAAAATTGAAGACAACATTATATGGAGATGATGTTCTTATTATAATTGCATAATCTATGATCTTTCTTCCCAGTCTCTTCAGCCTGATACATCAATTTAGCCTTTTGTCAGGATACAAAATGTAATATAAAACAAGTACTTTGTCCAATAATTCTATCATCACTCTCTAGGAACATTATGGCTCCTTATTTCATTTGCTCCAACTCCTTTAATGTCTTTGTCTTAAGCCAGTATTACATATCCGACATTGATGGTCCAAGTACAGTCTGCAATATCCGGACCGGCTTGGGACTCATCACCCAAATTCAAAATCCTTATATACGCCTATATTCAGACTTGGAATTTTGGATGTCTCAAACTGACTTTGGGGGTCCCTCATCTAAATGTCGAATGCTGAAATGAGTGGTGCCTAGGCTTAGAGAGATTTTTCCAGAAAGATAATATGGAGTAATGCGTACCTCTGGTCTTGATATAAAGAAAGAAATACAAGATACTAGTGCACTATTATGATACTTCAGAAATCCTTCATAAATGTAATACATCTATGCCTGATAAGTGCTGGATAAAGGAGAGAGAGTCCAAAGTGCAAATATGAAAAATTAGAGAATCTGTAAAGCTTTAATCACCAAACAGCCTTTTTGACTAATAAAGCTTCACAGCATCTTGCACTTACGATGTGCTATGGTCTTATTCTAAAAAAAAGTGCATGTGGGCTTCATACAGTCTGAATGTTAAACTAAGAACCGCATGTTCCATAATATATATTTTTGCCTAACGGCATTAGATCAATGTATGATTTTTTGGAGGTGCAGTCCATGCTCTTTTTTTTAGCTCTGTGGTCTTATTCTCCAATGTTTCTGTGGGAGTGGTGAGGGCTTCATCCTAACAATGATTGCACTGTTGGAATATATACTGAAATTTTCTCAGCCCTATTGAGGAATGTGATGGTTCTCCCCATCTTTAGATGCTTCCCTTAGATGTCAATGGGATGTGGGATCATAGTTCCATTTTAGACGTGTCAAATGTTTAAATATTTTTGGACTGTGTTGCAATCGGTAATTTATGAAGTTGTAGCTCATACTATTACACTGATTTCCCATTTGCTACAGAATGCAATATAAACTTATATATCTCACCCACAAAGCTCTCCGTAGTTCTATATGGCACCCCAGGAGTTCAGGTACCACAGTGGTATTGCCTTCCTCTCAGGGAGGGTAATGCCATGCCTGGAGACAGGAGGGATCCCTTTGCAGGTAATCTTACATGCAACACATTCTGACTCCAGGCCAGAAGAGGGAGCTCTAAACCTGGTTTAAGGGGAACTTCCCTATTTACATCCTGGTCTGGAGGAGGAGTCAGTTAGTCTGGTGCAGACAAGCTGAGAGTTTACAGTTGGTAACAGACAGTGAAGGAGGACAGAAAGACTTAGGAGCTAGAGGAGGACTGCTACTGGGCCTCTCTAAGCTGAGCGCAGAAATCGGGCACCGGGAGCCCGAGGTCGTGAGGAACTACAGGTCCCATGGCAGATCTGGAGGGCAGGAAACTAAAAGGGACTTGCCCACATAATGCCTGAGGTACAGCAGCAATCAGAGTCCAGAGTCACCGTGGACAGAGACCCCAAAGAGACGGCTCAAGTTGCCTACCATGCAGGTACTGTCCCTGGACAGGGGAAGAAAGAGGACCTTGTTAGAGAGCTACAGGCAGCAAGGGACCACAGACCAGCACATAGTGGAAGGCTCCCAAACTGACCTGTCAAGGGGATTTCCATCTGTCTTTGGGCTGCCTGGACTCCATCTTTACCTGTTGCCGGTACCCTGGACTGAGGTGGGTAAACACCAGTAAACCAGGTAAAGACTGCAACCCTGTGTCCTCCATCTATTCACCATCCCTGCCAAGAGCAGTGGGAGCCTTGGGGACACCACTTCACCTGTGGGAAGCGACACCATCTTTGCTGCAACACCATCACCACCATAGGACCCCTCTGGCGGCGTCGGTCACCTCTGACCGAGAACCACAGGTGGTGTCATGAACTTTTATTATTTCCACAACCCCTTTACTTGGGCACCCAGGGCCATGGACCGGGTCGCTGCCACCGTGACCACCCCTTTAATTGCGACCGGTCCCGGTGCCGAGTATCCCACGGCCCTGACTGGCGACTCATCTACACCACCCAATATCTCCTCCCTCATATCTGTCTATAGCCCTACACGTGCTCTCCATTCTGTAACTGATCTAAGACTAACATCCTACAGAATCCGAACCTCGCACCTCCGTCTCCAAAACTTCTATCGTGCTGCTCCATGCACTACCCCAGACGATTTGACTGATACCTAACCCCCACATTTTTAAGGGTGCTTTAAAAACACATCTGCTTAAACAAACCTATCACCTCAACTGATTAAGCTAGCTCTCCCCTGTTCCCTCCTTCTAAATATTATTCAGAATCTGCTCCTTCCTATTAATCTGTCTCCACACTCTCCATGCACACTATAACTGCACCTGATAACTGCACTTAAACATACTGGCTGATGACTGGATCAACATTGAATTCATGAAAGCTAACTTAACCATTTTTGTGTGACTTAGGCACACTGGAACAACTTCAGGATAAAACAAATTTGATGTCTTTCTTCATTTGAGCACAACCTAAAGCCATTCCATTCCTTCTTCTCTAAAACTCTTTCCTACACTTCAATAATTTCGCTGTTATACCATCTTAAAACTGTTTTAATAGAGAACTCAAGATAAGAGGCACATTTGAAAGTGTGAACTTCAAAAACTAGTGAGCTTGTCCATTCACTGCTCGAGAATGTCTTATTCAATTCTTTTTTCCCACGATAAAAAGGAGTCGACTTTATAAAAACATTTTTCATTTCTATTAAATTATATATAGGTTTTATGCCCACTTTGTTACATAGTAACATAGTAATATAGTTAGTAAGGCCGAAAAAAGACATTTGTCCATCCAGTTCAGCCTATATTCCATCATAATAAATCCCCAGATCTACGTCCTTCTACAGAACCTAATTGTATGATACAATATTGTTCTGCTCCAGGAAGACATCCAGGCCTCTCTTGAACCCCCCGACTGAGTTCGCCATCACCACCTCCTCAGGCAAGCAATTCCAGATTCTCACTGCCCTAACAGTAAAGAATCCTCTTCTATGTTGGTGGAAAAACCTTCTCTCCTCCAGACGCAAAGAATGCCCCCTTGTGCCCGTCACCTTCCTTGGTATAAACAGATCCTCAGCAAGATATTTGTATTGTCCCCTTATATACTTATACATGGTTATTAGATCGCCCCTCAGTCGTCTTTTTTCTAGACTAAATAATCCTAATTTCGCTAATCTATCTGGGTATTGTAGTTCTCCCATCCCCTTTATTAATTTTGTTGCCCTCCTTTGTACTCTCTCTAGTTCCATTATATCCTTCCTGAGCACCGGTGCCCAAAACTGGACACAGTACTCCATGTGCAGTCTAACTAGGGATTTGTACAGAGGCAGTATAATGCTCTCATCATGTGTATCCAGACCTCTTTTAATGCACCCCATGATCCTGTTTGCCTTGGCAGCTGCTGCCTGGCACTGGCTGCTCCAGGTAAGTTTATCATTAACTAGGATCCCCAAGTCCTTCTCCCTGTCAGATTTACCCAGTGGTTTCCCATTCAGTGTGTAATGGTGACATTGATTCCTTCTTCCCATGTGTATAACCTTACATTTATCATTGTTAAACCTCATCTGCCACCTTTCAGCCCAAGTTTCCAACTTATCCAGATCCATCTGTAGCAGAATACTATCTTCTCTTGTATTAACTGCTTTACATAGTTTTGTATCATCTGCAAATATCGATATTTTACTGTGTAAACCTTCTACCAGATCATTAATGAATATGTTGAAGAGAACAGGTCCCAATACCGACCCCTGCGGTACCCCACTGGTCACAGCGACCCAGTTAGAGACTATACCATTTATAACCACCCTCTGCTTTCTATCACTAAGCCAGTTACTAACCCATTTACACACATTTTTCCCCAGACCAAGCATTCTCATTTTGTGTACCAACCTCTTGTGCGGCACGGTATCAAATGCTTTGGAAAAATCGAGATATACCACGTCCAATGACTCACCGTGGTCCAGCCTATAGCTTACCTCTTCATAAAAACTGATTAGATTGGTTTGACAGGAGCGATTTCTCATAAACCCATGCTGATATGGAGTTAAACAGTTATTCTCATTGAGATAATTCAGAATAACATCCCTCAGAAACCCTTCAAATATTTTACCAACAATAGAGGTTAGACTTACTGGCCTATAATTTCCAGGTTCACTTTTAGAGCCCTTTTTGAATATTGGCACCACATTTGCTATGCGCCAATCCTGCGGAACAGACCCTGTCGCTATAGAGTCCCTAAAAATAAGAAATAATGGTTTATCTATTACATTACTTAGTTCTCTTAGTACTCGTGGGTGTATGCCATCCGGACCCGGAGATTTATCTATTTTAATCTTATTTAGCCGGTTTCGCACCTGTACTTGGGTTAGATTGGTGACCCTTAATATAGGGTTTTCATTGTTTCTTGGGATTTCACCTAGCATTTCATTTTCCACCGTGAATACCGTGGAGAAGAAGGTGTTTAATATGTTAGCTTTTTCCTCGTCATCTACAACCATTCTTTCCTCACTATTTTTTAAGGGGCCTACATTTTCAGTTTTTATTCTTTTACTATTGATATAGTTGAAGAACAGTTTGGGATTAGTTTTACTCTCCTTAGCAATGTGCTTCTCTGTTTCCTTTTTGGCAGCTTTAATTAGTTTTTTAGATAAAGTATTTTTCTCCCTATAGTTTTTTAGAGCTTCAATGGTGCCATCCTGCTTTAGTAGTGCAAATGCTTTCTTTTTACTGTTAATTGCCTGTCTTACTTCTTTGTTTAGCCACATTGGGTTTTTCCTATTTCTAGTCCTTTTATTCCCACAAGGTATAAACCGCTTACAGTGCCTATTTAGGATGTTCTTAAACATTTTCCATTTATTATCTGTATTCTTATTTCTGAGGATATTGTCCCAGTCTACCAGATTAAGGGCATCTCTAAGCTGGTCAAACTTTGCCTTCCTAAAGTTCAGTGTTTTTGTGACTCCCTGACAAGTCCCCCTAGTGAAAGACAGGTGAAACTGTACAATATTGTGGTCGCTATTTCCTAGATGCCCGACCACCTGCAGATTTGTTATTCTGTCAGGTCTATTAGATAGTATTAGGTCTAAAAGTGCTGCTCCTCTGGTTGGATTCTGCACCAATTGTGAAAGATAATTTTTCTTGGTTATTAGCAGAAACCTGTTGCCTTTATGGGTTTCACAGGTTTCTGTTTCCCAGTTAATATCCGGGTAGTTAAAGTCCCCCATAACCAGGACCTCATTATGGGTTGCAGCTTCATCTATCTGCTTTAGAAGTAGACTTTCCATGGTTTCTGTTATATTTGGGGGTTTGTAACAGACCCCAATGAGAATTTTGTTACCATTTTTCCCTCCATGAATTTCGACCCATATGGACTCGACATCCTCATTTCCTTCGCTAATATCCTCCCTTAAAGTGGATTTTAGACAAGACTTTACATAGAGACAAACCCCTCCTCCTCTCCGATTTTTACGATCCTTTCTAAACAGACTGTAACCCTGTAAGTTAACAGCCCAGTCATAGCTTTCATCTAACCATGTCTCGGTTATTCCCACTATGTCAAAGTTACCTGTAGATATTTCTGCTTCTAGTTCTTCCATCTTGTTTGTCAGGCTTCTGGCGTTTGCAAGCATGCAGTTTAGAGGATTTTGTTTTGTTCCAATCTCCTCGCTGTGGATTGTTTTAGAAATGTTCTTACCTCCCTTCTGAGTTTGTTTTCCTGGATCTTCTTTGTTCAAGTCTAATGTTTTTCTTCCCGTCCCCTCTTCTTCTAGTTTAACGCCCTCCTGATGAGTGTAGCGAGTCTTCTGGCGAATGTGTGTTTCCCAGGTTTGTTGAGGTGTAGTCCGTCTCTGGCGAGGAGTCCATCGTACAAGTAATTCACACCGTGGTCCAGGAATCCGAATCCTTGTTGTCTGCACCATCGTCTTAGCCAGTTGTTTGCATCAAGGATCCTGTTCCATCTCCTGGTGCCATGCCCGTCTACTGGAAGGATAGAAGAAAAAACTACCTGTGCATCCAGTTCCTTTACTTTCTTCCCCAACTCTTCAAAGTCTTTGCAGATTGTCGGTAGGTCCTTCCTTGCCGTGTCATTGGTGCCAACATGTATCAGAAGAAATGGGTGGACGTCCTTGGAGCTGAAGAGCTTTGGTATCCTATCGGTCACATCCTTGATCATCGCACCTGGAAGGCAGCATACTTCTCTTGCAGTTATGTCCGGTCTGCAGATGGCTGCTTCTGTGCCTCTCAGTAGTGAGTCTCCCACCACCACCACTCTTCGTTGCTTCTTGGCTGTACTTTTTGCTGTCACTTGTTGCTGTGTGCCCTTTTCTTTTTTGCTTGCTGGTATTGCTTCATCCTTAGGTGTGCCATCTTCATCCTCTACAAAGATTTGATATCGGTTCTTCAGTTGTGTGGTTGGTGATTTCTCTATGGTCTTCTTGCTTCTTGTTGGATGAAACATTTGAAAGAGTCAATATTAAAGGGACTCTGTCAGCTGAATTTGGAGGGAACAATTTTCAGCCATAGGGGCGCAGTTTTTGGGTGTTTGATTCACCCTTTCCTTACCCGCTGGCTGCATGCTGGCTGCAATATTGGATTGAAGTTCATTCTCTGTCCTCCCTAGTACATGCCTGCACAAGGCAATCAGCGGGTAAGGAAAGGGTGAATCAAACACCCGAAAACCCCGCCTTTATGGCTGAAAATTGTTCCCTCCAAATTCAGGTGGCAGAGTCCCTTTAACCCTGATTTAACCATTCTTTCTGATATCAGAAAATGTTGTAATGCGTGTCAAATTTAGAGATATTTATAAAACTCTTCATTGGGAATTTTGAAATGATAATGTAAAGAAGCAAAAGAGAGGAGGTTAGGACATTCATGCAAATCTTTCACTTACAATGCCTCGTTTTGTTCAATCTTTAATATTAAGATCTGGTATTTAGAGTTATAAGGTTTCCAATGGAGTTATGGACATAACAGGGGCTGAGGCGTTGGAACATTTTTTAAGGAATGCTTTCCAGCTGGAGATGGAAGAAACCGGCAGAGCAAGATCTATCTTTTTAGTTGGAGCAATCAAAGATGCACTAAATAGGGCTTCTAGATTTTTAGAAGCTGCACATTGTGATTCAATTTGAGCCCAATTTTTATTTCCATTCCACCATGCTCTAACTTGATCTAATTGGGGATCTAGATATTAATCATGGATATTAAGGAGGTTGAGCCCTCCAAATTTCTTAGGTGTTTTCACAAGGTGGTTAGATAAGCGAGGTCTTTTGTTCCTCCACACAAAAGTATTTAAGATTATGTTTATCTGATAGAAAAAAGTTTTTGGGAGGGGGATTGGAACAGTGCAAAACAAGTATAATAATTTGGGTAATGAGTACTTCTGAAAGGCTGCAGCACCTCCCACCCTTGAAATCTCGTATTGGCCTATTTTATTTAGGTCAGATTCTAGAGTCTGTAAAAATGGAAGATAATTTGATTTATATAAAGTTTATGTAGATATAATCAGTGGCGTATCTAGGGGGGCAGCCGGGGCATGTGCCCCAGGTGCAGCCGGCAGGGGGGCGCAGTTGGGCCACCTAATGTGGCGGTCCACAGTGTCTCCCCCGCTGCCCCCAGTCTGGGAGTCAGCTGTTCTCTGTGCCGACTATCAAGCTGACAGCCGTCACAGAGAAGCTGCAGAGTGCCAGCTCCCAACATGTGCGGAGGTGGAGGGGGGCCCCTGCAGGGTGGCTGCGGTGGGCAGGGAGAAATCCCTGCAGCTCTGCTGCCCACAAGAGAAGGGGAATGTGCAGATAAGTAAATGGTGTGTGTGTAGGGGGAGGAGAGGGCAATGATGGGGCTGACGGGGAGAGGGCAATGATGGGGATGGTGGGGAGGAGAGGGCAATGATAGGGCTGACGGGGAAAGGACAATGATGGGGATGGTGGGGGAGGAGAGGGCAATAATGGGGAGAGAGCAATGAGGGGAATGGTGGTGGAGGAGGAAATGATAGAAGTGGTGGAATGGGCAAGGATGGGGATGGTGGGGGAGGAGGAAATGATGGATGTGGTTGTGACGGGGTGTGCGACAGAGCAAGCAGGGACAGCAGACAAATGAATAATCTAAGATACCTTTATTGCAACTGAGAGAATATTCCGGCAAACAGTGATCAGGGCATGACAAGGTTTTCATAATGGCTTTCAGTAGTGTTAAATATCATCTTCCACTCAGCCCCCTCTTTGATCCTAATCAGATTATAGGCTCCACTGAGGTCCAATTTAGAGAACCATTTTGCCCCAACAATTTGATTAAATAAGTTGGGAATGAGTGGGAGGGAATAGGGGTCTTGGATAGTAATCCTGTTTAACTCATGAAAATCTAAATAGGGATGCAGGTTCCTACCTTTCTTCTTAACAAAGAAGAACCCCACTGCTATGGGCGGAAAAAGAGGGTATAATATTTCCCAAAGGAAGACTCTTAGAGATGTAATCCTTCATGGCTTGCCTTTCAGGGCCAAACAGATTGTATAATCTGGTTCTGGGTAATTTCGCTCCAGGAAGCATGTTTACAGGGCAATCAGACACACGGTGAGGATACATTTCGTGGAACCTCTTTTCTGAGAACACATCCACAAAATCAGCCAGAAAAGAAGGTATGGCTTTAGTGGAAACAGTAGAAATAATAGTACACAAGTAATTACATTTGCAGAAATTACTTCACTTCACTATTTCTCTGGACTCCCAGTCAATAACTGGATTAATAATAATAATAATAATAATAATAATAATAATAATAATAATAAAATAACTGGATTATGCACAGTTAGCAAGGCAAGGCCTAACACAATAGGAGTAGGGAGATCTTCTAAGACATAACAAGAAAGAAGCCCTTTGTGAAGAGCCCCTGTGAGCAGGTTCACATTATGCACAACTTGCATAATATTTCCCTGACTGAGAGGCACAGAGTCAATAGCAAATGTGGGGATGGACTTCTCCAACATACTACAGGAGAGACCATGGTCCCGTTTGAGCTGAGCCTCAACCATATTAGCTCCCATCCCACTATCTAAGAGGATAGATATTTTCTCAGTTTTCATATGTATAACCACTTCTGCAGGTAAGAAAAACTGAGATACGTTCGCAGAGGAAAAATATATAGCCAGGTTGTTATCCTCCACAGGGTAAGAAGTTTTTTGATGGCCTTCTGATGCTTTGGTAAAGTAGGTGTCCCAACTCTGTTGTCGAGTGTTCCAGAACCTGGGGCTCCTTCCCTGTCCCTAATGCTAGGGGGCCTAGCTTACCCTGTTCCCTGGATTACTTCTGATGGTGAAGAAGCCGGGGCCACGTACCTTAGCTTAGCTCCTAAATCTGCCCCTCAGTCTGTACCCTTCCATCACCCAGGGAAGAGGGGAGTAGTAGGTAATACAAACAGTGGTAACAAAAAATGCCAAATATACAAATATATACAACAGAGAAATGCATTTTTGAGTGTAGGATGGGGTTAAACCAAAGTAGGAGAGGAGAGGGAGTTATCACACACTCAAAACCTAGCAACTATCAGGGATAAATCCACCAAACACTTTCTCCAATAATAACCACTAACAACCTCCAGCCATGCTGCAAAAGCTATTCTGAAAATGAGTGCTAGCCAGGGTCCAGAGTATATAATAGATGGGAGTGGCTAACAGTGCACAGCTGAGAGCCTTAACTCAGGAAAGCTTCCAGGAGCGCTTAACTGAGCCGATTAACCCCTGCACTGCTATAAAAAATTACATTTAATATGAAGGTGAAGTGCTTCTAAACAGTTTAGGAGTAGGAGAAATCAGATGCCTTGGTCTTCTGGCTCCTCTTTGTCATGGTAAACTCATGACAGAAGGACATGGAGCGCCCCCAGACACAGGGCCACGAGTTCTCGGTACCGGGCCTCTCTGGTTCGGTTCTGAGGCTGTCACGGTGGCTAGACCCAGTCGGCGACCCTGCTAAGGGGTGTCCAATAAAGGTGGTGCAGTCTGTCAGGGGTTCGTGACGCCACCTGTGGTGTTCGGTCAGGGTGACCGACGCTGCTGTGGGGTCCGCTGGGGTGATGGAATGGCAGCTGGATGGTATACCTTCCCACAGGTGAAGTATGTCCCCAGGGCTTCCCAGTAAGGTGGATGGTAATGGTGTAGGGTGCAGTCAATAACGAGGACACAGGGTTGCAGTCTCTTTACCTCTTTACTGAAGACTTCAGGATCCTCAATCCAGAGCACGCTTAACAGGGCTATCTGAGACCGGCCGGTCCGATGGGCACATCCAGAGTTTCCTTCGCAGATGGAAATCGTTGCCTACCACTAGCGCCTGTGTGTTGTAGTCCTACCCTGCTGAGCATTCGGAATAGTCCTCACAACTGCTGTTCTCGTTCGTTCATTCTGTACAGCTCTCTCTCTCTTTTGGTTCCAGATGTTTCTAGTTTCAACGTCCCCCAGGTATGTTATGGCTAGGACGCACCCGTATGACGGGAAGGCCTGGAGGTCTTCCAGGACCCTAGAGACGCCCCTCTCCCACTGTTGCCCCCTATGTCTTCATAGGTGTAGTAAGGTAGACAGCCAACCTATAATTTACTGTCCTGCGGAGTTCGAAGTAAGGCCTAGAGTCAGTTACTCCCGCGGTGTTCCGGCCACTGGCTACGCGCCTCAGTAGGATGTAGCCTCAGTCTCACGGCGCAACTTCTACTGGTACTCCTTTGTGCTTGATCTTGTTTACACTGTTCCACAATATCCTTCCCTTTGTGTGTCTCTCTTGGATACCGCCGCGGGGTGTGCAGGCGCGGTTCCGTTACGTTCTGCTCTGTTCGCTAGGCACCTGCCAGGTTCCCACGCCTGACAGGGACCCCTCCTGTGTCTTCTCCCTGCAACACCCCCTGCCACGGGATGTTGCCTGAATCCAACCCAGTCAGCTTCTGACTAACTTCCTCCCCAACCCCTAGTTTTACTAGTGTGAGGAGTGGCCCAATAAATAAAGCCTTTTTCTCCCCCTAGTGGCCCGGAGTGTGAAGTGTAATGTGTTCTGGTGATACCTGGTCAGGAGAACTCCTTAGTGCCATCACACATACCATCACTCCCCTTAGTGGCAGAGCATCATACTGCAACGACCAGGTCTCTGGGGCGCTGCACTCCCCCCCGGTTAAGTCCAGTACTCCTGGACTGGGAAGAAGAACAACAATACATTGCAGCAAAAGACATACAAAATTTTGAAATGCTTAAAACAAATAAATAGAACAATGCTTCCCTTTATGGGAGGTGAGAACACTTGAACGTTACAAACAGAAACAAGGTTAAATATTTTTAAATAACATTCTGACTATAAATAACTCTCAGTACCCAGCCGGGTATTCTACCACGTGCAAACTCTGAACAATAATTTAACTTTTCTTTCCGTTCTAGCTTCACCAATGCAGGACCGCCTAGCTCCTTGGCTGGGCCTACTGTCATTGTACCGACCATCATTCTACGGTTCTCAGGAGGACTCTCTCTCTAACCCCTACGGGTTCACTTCAAGCTTTCCTGTCCTCAATCTTTATTAACATTATCAAACTTTACTAACTTTCAACATTATTAATGTTTCGATCTTTTCCAAAGTAACATGTCAACATTCCCTTTAAGAGGGAACCAAGTCTCTAGGCAGTAGTGCAGATTCTCTCTGTCTGCAAGTCCACTGAATGCAAGACCTTCTGCGTCATGTCCAGAAGCATTATCTTCGCAAAGTCTTCTTTCGCTTGTAAAACCAGTAGGGAGCACCTTTAAGAAGGTGCAAACTATATACAAAACAGTTTTGAATCATTCACTGTTCATGATCCAGCAGTCTTTTAAACAATGATGAACTTGTGCAAAAATAGAAATAGAAAAAGAACTATAAACAATAGGGATCCCGGGTAAACAGAGGGACCCCTTTTAGGAATAACCCTGGACGGGTTTTAAGCAGCAAACAGGAAACAGTTAACTATGTACAATTGCGGGCTTCCGAGGTTTATTTTCTCGGCATTAGTGGTCGTGACAACTCCACCGGCAGCAGCGGGCGGGGCCACCCCGCCGGGTACACGCGGGCACTCGGTGTGGCCACAGGAGATCCCGGGTTCCAGTCAGGGGTCTATGTGGCAATTGTCCTGGACCTCGCAGCAACCAAGGTGCCAACCACTCCTGAGGTTGAGCTCTCCGTCACCACCGTAGTAGCAGTGTCCACGGTGCAAGTGGTGGTTTTCACAATGGTGCATGTGGGGGTCACCACCGCGATCTTGGTGACAGTCGTGGTCCAATCACAAGGGGGCACCCTCGCTATGGGGGACGGCTTCTCCGCCGCTTTGACTAGTGATGTCATGGGGACTGGCTGCTTGTGCACATTCAGGGCGAACCACCCCCTCTCCCCAAAATGCCGGGTGTAGGTGACTTCGCCCCCCTTGTATAGATCCTGGTCCGGGTGGCCTTCTTGAGATGGGACTCCACATCCCTCCGGTTTATGAAAACCTCGGAGTACAGATCCGGCTCCTTAATGAAGCCCCATCCCCCACGGAGCTTGAAGTCCACAACGGTGCCCTGCCTGCGCAGGGCCTGGTGGGTGGTGCGGTCCTTGCGGGCCCGATCCTTCACCTCGAGGTCCCGCCGGTAGTGGGCTTCTCGCTGGGCCTGGCGCTATTTCTCCTGCTCCTCCCACTGCCGATCCAGCTGGGCCTGGTACTCTTCCCAGCTAAGGGCCTCCACCATCTCCCCTTCTCGTGTCTTCACCCCGGGGAACCCCATGAAGTCGGATCCCGGGTTCACCCAGCGATACACCGTGCGCTCCGCATAGGCCTCGCCTGGCATGGTGAGCGGCGAGATCGGGGCCCTTAAGAAGCGCTCCATGCCCGTGGCCTGATCCCATTGCGAAAAGGTGTTGGAGTTTATGGGTCCCCGGGGAAGGGGGCGCTGCGACCGGGCCTATCAGCAAGTCTTCCGCTGGCAGGCTGGGGTCGGCGGACTCACTGGTTGGTGCGGCTTCCTCCGTTGCAGCCGACTCCAAGGATGGTACAGGATCCAGGGTCGGGAGTTCCTCCGCTGGTGCCTCCTGGCACGAGGCCTTGGTCTCAAGCCTCCACTGGAGAAGCGGCTCCATAAGGCCCTCCATCTCACCCTGCAGGAGACCGGTCCCGGATGTGAGGCTCTGGCCGTTGTACTCGTCCGGGTAGCTGGGGGAGCCCTCTGCTTCAACCCCGCTGTCTGGGTCTGAGCGGCCGGCCATGGCGTCCTCCAGGTGGATCACTTCCTGGTCTCTTTCCCGCTCTCTTCTTCATGGGCGGTTTCGTTTCTTGTTCCTCCGCCCCCCATTGAGGATCAAGAGGCGATCTCAGCTGCTGACGGACACGTCCTCAAGGTACAGAAATATTTAGACTGGGCGGCCATTATCTTTCGCGCTCTCCAGCTTACTCACGCCCACTTCCACGCCCTTCTTCTTCTCTTGCGCTCCTCGTGGCGCTACAATGGTGGCAGTTTTGGCGGGAATCTTGCGGCAGATAGCAATACACAGTCTTTGCAATAAATCACAGTCCAACACGTTTCAGTCACAGTTCCAAGGCACACATGACCTGCTTCTCAGGCTTAAGTAGGATCCTGTTCGTGACGCCAAGTTAGAGCACCCCCAGACACAGGGCCACGAGTTCTCGGTACCGGGCCTCTCTGGTTCGGTTCTGAGGCTGTCACGGTGGCTAGACCCGGTCTGCGACCCTGCTAAGGGGCGTCCAATAAAGGTGGTGCAGTCTGTCAGGGGTTCGTGACGCCACCTGTGGTGTTTGGTCAGGGTGACCGACGCTGCTGTGGGGTCCGCTGGGGTGATGGAATGGCAGCTGGATGGTATACCTTCCCACAGGGGAAGTATGTCCCCAGGGCTTCCCAGTAAGGTGGATGGTAATGGTGTAGGGTGCAGTCAATAACGAGGACACAGGGTTGCAGTCTCTTTATCTCTTTACTGAAGACTTCAGGATCCTCAATCCAGAGCACGCTTAACAGGGCTATCTGAGACCGGCCGGTCCGATGGGCACATCCAGAGTTTCCTTCGCAGATGGAAATCGTTGCCTACCACTAGCGCCTGTGTGTTGTAGTCCTACCCTGCTGAGCATTCGGAATAGTTCTCACAACTGCTGTTCTCGTTCGTTCATTCTGTGCAGCTCTCTCTCTCTTTTGGTTCCAGATGTTTCTAGTTTCAACGTCCCCCAGGTATGTTATGGCTAGGACGCACCCGTATGACGGGAAGGCCTGGAGGTCTTCCGGGACCCTAGAGACACCCCTCTCCCACTGTTGCCCCCTATGTCTTCATAGGTGTAGTAAGGTAGACAGCCAACCTATAATTAACTGTCCTGCGGAGTTCGAAGTAAGGCCTGGAGTCAGTTACTCCCGCGGTGTTCCGGCCACCGGCTACGCGCCTCAGTAGGATGTTGCCTCAGTCTCACGGCACGACTCCTACTGGTACTCCTTTGTGCTTGATCTCGTTTACACTGTTCCACAATATCCTTCCCTTCATGTCTCTCTCTTGGATACCGCCGCGGGGTGTGCAGGCGCGGTTCCGTTACGTTCTGCTCTGTTCGCTAGGCACCTGCCAGGTTCCCACGCCTGACAGGGACCCCTCCTGTGTCTTCTCCCTGCAACACCCCCTGCCACGGGATGTTGCCTGAATCCAACCCAGTCAGCTTCTGACTAACTTCCTCCCCAACCCCTAGTTTTACCAGTGTGAGGAGTGGCCCAATAAATAAAGCCTTTTTCTCCCCCTAGTGGCCGGAGTGTGAAGTGTAATGTGTTCTGGTGATACCTGGTCAGGAGAACTCCTTAGTGCCATCAGATGTACGATCACTCCCCTTAGTGGCAGAGCGTCATACTGCAACGACCAGGTCTCTGGGGCGCTGCAGACAGACCAGAATGAATTGACCCATTTAACTGCAGAAAAAACACAACCCTGTTTGATGGCAAACCTCTGGAGACTCATACCGAGGGCAGACCCCCCTAACTGCATCAGTTTTTCAGAGCACATAGGGAGGACGTCAGTTTTTGGGAGTACCATAGTGGATGAAGTCACAACAGGTTTATTCCTGAGGCATCTATCTATATGTATGGCCAGAGCCATGGCGGTCTCCAACAACTCAGGAGTTTCATAAAGCACCACTGCGTCTTTTAGTCTTTAAGACAGGCCCTGACAAAACTGATTCTGAAAGCAGGATTGTTAAACTAGGTGTCAGTAGCCCATCTACGGAACTCAGAGCAGAATTCCTCTGCCAACCAGTCTCCCTGCTGGAACTTATGTAGCTTAGACACAGCAAGGAAGACACAGTCTGGATCATTGTACACAAGGCCTAGAAACGTCAAAAACCATCAACCAATCGGAGAGACAGTGAGTCTGATGGAAGTGATAAGGCCCAGGATTGAGGATTTCCCTTAAGTAGGGAAATAACAATCCCATCCCATTACTCCTCACTCCCAGATGTACGCACATGAAGCCTAACCGGAGAACCACCTTAGGTTCCGGTTCAGCCTGACTGCCTGCCAGACCAATAGTCTGCTGCAGGACCCTAGATTGCAGGTTTGACAGTTAGAGCCGCAGATCCTGCAGTTGTTTGGCAATGACTGCAATGTGGTCCATAGCAAGATACAAAATGAAGAGCCTGTGAAAATGTCACCCTGTGATGATCTTTAGTATGGGAGAGGAGCCTCAAACTATCACTGGAACTGGGACCCTATCCCTGTCCTGGTGGTACTCTTGAAGATAGAGAGGCCAGGGTCTCCCACCTTACACCTTATTATGCTTCTGTTAAACCCTGATCTGTCCCCCCACCCCCACTCCCATGAGGCATGGGACAGAAATGAAATGTAAGATGAACAAGACACAACTACAAAACAGGGATAACAGAAAAACACTATCATACAAAAGCACTCACCAACAATAGAGAGCAGGACAGGGACAGGGAGGAATAAACTAAACAGGAAAAGGAACAAGGCAATAAACTCTCATGTACAACAGCATACAACAGATCACTACTACTATTCCACTCCAACTACTGTATATACTTGTGTATAAGCTGAGTTTTTCAGCACATTTTTTTGTGCTGAAAATGCCCCCTCGGCTTATACATGAGTCATTGTCCTAGTTTACAGTGGGGGAGGGGGAGCGGAGGAGCAGTGGGTCAAAGGAGACAGGAGTCGGCGGCTGCGGCTAAAGCCTGTGCCCGCTGCTAAGGATTAATGAATATTCACTGCACTGGCAAAGAGAATTAATTTCTCTTAAAGCGCACAGTTGCAGCCGCCGACTTCCAGTATAAAAAACTCCAACATCCTACTTACCTTCCCTGAGCCCCCTCGCAGCATCTCGTTCCGGTGCCAGCAGCTCCAGTGGCAGGGTCACCATGTGTCCCCGCTCATTAAGGTAATGAATATTCACCTCTCTCCACCCTCATTGCTGATTTGCTATGAGCGCCGACCACCAGCAGTGACAACCATAGAGGTATGCTGGAGACCTCTGGTTGTGATGCCAACCCATGGGCGACTCACAGTCATGTGACACGGGCTCCGATGGGGGGGATTTCCGGTGCGCTTGCCTGAAGCGTGAGTTAACTGCCACGGGAGGATCAAGATTCCTCCCACGGCTGTTAGCGGCACATGTCAGCTGTTCAAAGCAACTGACATGTGCCAGAAAGATGTGGGCTTACCGCTGGAGCCCACATCAAAGGGATGGTCTGTGACAACGGCGTATTATTCCACCCGATGTCAGAAAGGGGTTAAAGGTGTTTTCAAGAAATAATTTTTTCATCACAATGGGATTACTCTAGGTAAAAATAAAAATTCAACATTAATAACTCTCTGCTACTTCAGAACTGCCTCTCTACTGCTACCGCCAGCCTTTGTTGACCGACTGCAACGGTAACTACAGTGGACGTGATCACTACTACTAGAACTAGTGTTGCTTTAAAGTTTCTGAACACTTCAGAATTTTTCATATTTCTGCATACATTTTTTAAATGCATAAAATGATCCATTATCATCACGTTTGTGGGTGAAAAAATATACACTGCTCAAAAAAATAAAGGGAACACTTAAACAACAGAATATAACTGCAAGTAAGTTAAACTTATGTGAAATCAAACTGTCCACTTAGGAAGCAACACTGTTTGACAATCAATTTCACATACTGTTGTGCAAATGAAATAGACAACAGATGGAAATTATTGGCAATTATGAAGACACACTCAATAAAGGAGTGTTTCTGCTGGTGGAGACCACAGACCACATATCAGTACCAATGCATTCTGGCTGATATTTTGCTCACTTTTGAATCTTGGTTGTTCTTTCACACTCGTGGTAGCATGAGACGAACTCTACAACCCACACAAGTGGCTCAGGTAGTGCAGCTCATGCAGGATGGCACATCAATGCGAGCTGTGGAAAGAAGGTTTGCTGTGTCTGTCAGCATAGTTTCCAGAGGCTGGAGGCGCTACCAGGAGACAGGCCCGTACACCCGGAGACAAGGTGGGGGTGGTAGGAGGGCAACAACCCAGCAGCAGGACCGCTACCTCAGCCTTTGTGAAAGGAGGAACAGGAGGAGCACTGCCAGAGCCCTGCAAAATGACCTCCATCAGGCCACAAGTGTGCACGTGTCTGCACAAACAGTTAGAAACCGATTCCATAAGGATGGTCTGAGTGCCCGACGTCCACAGATGGGGGTTGTGCTCACAGCCCAAACACCGTGAAGGACGCTTGGCAATTGCCCAGAACACCAGGATTGGCAAATTCGCCACTGGTGCCCTGTGCTCTTCACAGATGAAAGCAGGTTCACACTGAGCACATGTGACAGATGTGACAGAGTCTAGTGACGCCGTGGAGAGCGATCTGCTGCCTGCAACATTCTTCAGCGAACGGTTTGGCAGTGGGTCAGTAATGGTGTGGGGTGGCATTTCTTTGGAGGGCTGCACAGCCCTCCATGTGCTCGCCAGAAGTAGCCTGACTGCCTTTAGGTACCGAGGTGAGATCCTCAGACCCCTTGTGAGACCATATGCTGGTGTGGTTGGCTCTGGGTTCCTCCTAATGCAGGACAATGCCAGACCTCATGTGGCTGGAGTGTGTCAGCAGTTCCTGCAAGATGAAGGCATTGAAGCTATGGACTGGCCTGCTCGTTCCCCAGACCTGAATCTGATTGAACACATCTGGGACATCATGTCTCGCACCATCCACCAATGTCACATTGCTCCACAGACTGTGCAGGAATTGGGGATGCTTTAGTCCAGGTCTGGGAGGAGATCCCACAGGAGACCATCCACCTCCTCATCAGGAGCATGCCCAGGTGTTGTAGGGAGGTCATACAGGCTCGTGGAGGCCACACACACACTACTGAACATCATTTCCTTGTCTTGAGGCATTTCCACTGAAGTTGGATCAGCCTGTAACTTCATTTTCCACTTTGATTTTGAGCATCATTCCAACTCCAGACCTCTGTGGGATATTAGTTGTGATTTACGTTGATAATTTTTAGGCTTTATTGTTCTCAACACAGTCCACTATGTAATGAATAAAGATTCACACCTGGAATATTTCATTCAGTGATATCTAGGATGTGGGATTTTAGTGTACCCTTTCTCTTTTTGAGCAGTGTATAAACCTTTGCCTTCATTGTGTCATTTGACCTCCTTGTGCAGTAGTAACTGAATCTATAAGTGTCGCGGCAGTTGTTGATTAGGCCTGCACATCGGCTTGGAGTAATTTTTGCTCATTCCAACCCCACAAAACAGCTTATGCTTTTTCCTATGAAATACTTGCTTCATGTCCTTCCACAGCATTTCTATTGGATTAAGGTCCAAACTTTGACTTGGCCATTCCAAAACGTTAACTTTATTCTGCTTTAACAATTCTTTTGTTGAACAAATTGTGTGCTTTGGGTAATTGTCTTGCTGCATGACCTACATTCAGCACATGGACAGATGTCATGACATTTTTCTTTAGAATTTGCTGGTATAATTCAAAATTAATTGTGCCATCAATTAAGAAAGCCATCATAGGCCAGATGAAGCAAAATAGGCCCAAACCAAAATACTCGCACCATTGTGTTACACAGATGGTATGTTGTTTTTATGCTGTAATGCAGTGTTTTTAATTCTCCAAGCATACCTATCCTCATTTACAGCAAGCTCCATTTTGATCTCACCCGTCTACAAAACATTGTTCCACTAATCTTCTGGCTTATCTAGGTTATTGTTAGCAAACAGCAGATGGGCAGCAAGGTTCTTTTTGAAGAGCAGTGATTTTCTCCCTGCAGTCCTGCCATTCACACTGTTTTGTTCTGTGTCCAGCTGATGGTGGCCCCTCCCTAATGTGAGAGTAGTCTTTAGTTGCTTAGCAGTTACCTTGAATTCTTTTGTGACTTCGTAGACTATTATATGCTTGGCTATTGGAGTGATCTTTTTTGTCGACCACTCCTTACGGGGTAATAATAGTCTTGCATATTTATAAACAATCTAATTGCATTAGTGATAATATTTTTGACTTGTTTATGTGATTTTATTTGTGAAACGTGTGTGAAAATCTGATGTAGTTTTAGGTCAGCAGAGGGGCAGCATTGGAGAAGCTGCGCTAGAACAGCAGAGGATGAGTAATTTTGTTATTTTACTTTGAGCAAATCTTTGGGAATAAAAACATATTCCTGGAAAACTGCTTTGATGGTGGAGTGGAAGTGAACATGAATTCCTTCTCTTCTAATCCTTTTGCTTTTATTGAACCTTATCAACAAATCTCTGTTCAGTTTTTATGTACTATTCCCATACTCTGTAATCCAATGTATCTGAAGGAGGTACATTATTCATGTCATCTTTTAGGGGCAATAAAAACTGATTTAGAGTAAGGAGGGGTTCTTTTTACCACAAATATGAAATGGCAGTAAGACTACATTAGAATTTGGAGTCAGACCAGCAATAACAATTTACAATACACCTATTAAAGTCAAACAGTGGTCCATTTTCTGAAATTACTCAAACATATTACATCACATACTCAATAATGAAATGTATTTAATGGGAAATTAGAAGGAAATCTGCGATGGTGTTTATTCGAAATCCCATCTGTTAAAAAAAGTAGCCCTCACTCATCTTAAACTATCTACTATATATGTATGTATACAGTAACCTCCTCAACATTGAAATTGCAACACGAAGAAGAAAATCATAGGATGGATAATGATGTGTAAATTCTGAAAAAATAAAAACATTTTCAATATATCTCAATTCATTTAGTATCGAGTAAGTATGAGCATCAGACACAGAATTGCACCACTTACAGCCTTGGTGTACTATAAGGTTATTAATGGCTGTCTGAGGAATGTTCTGCCGCACTGAATGCACTTGGGCATGCAAGTCATCAAGATCCGCTGCTGTCATCTCCATTTGCAATTGCCGAAAATCATGTCCCATATGTCATCAATGGGAAACAAGTTCAGAGATCATGCAGGTCATGGTTCAGCTCACAGAAGTATGAGCAACATGCAGCCTGTCATTGTCGCATTGAATAATGTCTTCTGGGATGTTTGGAGAAATGACCGTACCACTGGTTCCACAGCCAAATCAATGTAAGTGTACCAGCAAGGAAGATTAGAAGGGTCCAGTTACTAGACTGCTGTGATTTCACAACTATCCCTTCTTGGTGTTACAATTTCAATGTTGAGGAGTGTATGTATGAAGATGACCCTATTAATGTTGCTACGTAAGCCACTTCATGGCCATATGATTTTAACAGATAAAAACTACAGTACATGTTTAATATGTTTTATTTGTAAAAATCTGCAGATACACAAGTGTTTTCTAGACAACGTGTCATTAATGATTGGACTGTTGTTCTGGGTCACAAAGGCACAAAAATAGAATTATTGCTCACACTTTGCCGTAATCTATTACATGCTGTAGAGGCTTCTTAGGATTGTAATGCATGTCTATTTTGGATCAACACGTTTACAACTCTTCCAGCCGACAATGATCAAGAAAAAATCCAGAATGGCAGATCAGCGTCCACAGATATCTGCCTTTGGTCTCAATTCATGTAAACATATCTTTTTAGCTAAACCACATATTTGTATCAACCTGGTGAATATTTTCAGCATCTGCAACCACTTTTGTCCAGAAGGCTATGTTCACAAGTTGCATTTTTTCAGCCTTTCTTGCGCAAGCAAAGCCTGCTCTCTTGTCATTACGAAAATTGCTTCAAAAAAGCAGTTTTTTTAGTGTTTTGATGCATTTTTTTACTGCATTTTTGTCAGGGTACATTTGTCTCTTGTGCATGCTGATAAAGTTTAGTAGACTGATACCTGCGTTTTTGTTGCGTTTTTTTGGGTTTTTTTGCACCACCCATTGCTTTCAATGGGTGAAAAATGCTGAAAAAATGCTGAAAGAAGTGACATGCTGCATTTGGCAGAAACCAAGGTATTGCAAAAATACTGAAGACAAAAAAACAAGTGTGTGCATGAGATTCTGAAATCTCATAGACCTTGCTGGTATTGTAAAATGCAGCTGAAATTTTGCATTAAAAAAAGTTGAAAAAAACGCAACGTGTGAACATAGCGTAAGATGTCGATCACTTTAGTCAACACAGTAACCCTAAAATAGTATTAACATTCTTGCATCAGATTTTTTTTTTGCTTATTTAGTTCTCAAATAATTGCAGCTAACGTTTTGTGTGTTTTGTATAAACCTTTGAAAATGTTAATAAAAATTCAATATAGATTTTCCAAAACTAAAGAGCAACTGTCGTTTTAATTTTTACTCTGTAAACTAATAGTACACTTGAAAATAAGAAACTTTGTAATATATATTATTGGACAAATTTGCTAGTTTTTCCTCCTGGACTGAATATTCATTTTACAAATTTTCAATTCTTGGGTAAAATCTATAGTCAGTGAAGATAGATTTTTACATTACTGATGTAGGAATTGCTACTGATTAGATTCTATATGTTTTAGGCTATGTGCACACGTTGCAGAATTGCCGAGGAAATTTCCGCAGCAATTCTGCAACTCCCTGCCACGGGTATAACGCATGCAAAATTGGCATGCGCATTCCCGCTGAACACTAGCGTTTTGCAAGCGTAATTAGCTAATTTACAGGTTGGTCAAACATAGTGTTTGACAATTGTGACCAACTTTTAACTATTGATGCTGCCTATGCAGCATCAATAGTAAAATGACATAATGTTAAAAATAATAAAAAAAATAAAAAATCATGATATTCTCACCTTCCGGTGGCCCTCGCAGCCTTCCTGCTCTTCGCGATGCTCCTGGCAGCTCCCGTTCCCAGTGATGCCTCGCGAATAAGCCTCCTTACCTTGACAAGCCAGAGATGGTATGTCACTCTCCATAAGGAGAAACAATACCCCTTAGACCTCAGTCCAGAGCCTCTCACCTAGCCAAATTAGTTCTCATGCTTCGCACTGACGAGGGCCAACAGCCCGAAACACCGTGTCTGCGAATTGAGATACTAATTTGGCTTTTATCCTAAGTCATATTGCACGACTCGTTTAAAGGGTTGATTGTGACTTGTAGGATCACTACTTCCAACAGGTGGCGCTATAGAGTTTAAGTCCTTTTTTTCTCAGAAGAGGCAATTTGCATATTATATTTCCCAGAGGAGCATTGCACAGTGAATAAGCCTCCTTACCTTGACAAGCCAGAGCTGGTATGTCACTCTCCATAAGGAGAAACGATACCCCTTAGACTCAAAGTTTAGTACACTAATCCGAAGAGCTACCTTCACTGTCCAGAATTGGTCATGTCCAACAGGAGTTATTGCGCTATTCATGTAGGTTAACTTCAGGAGCGTCTGCAAAGAAAGTAAATGAATTTTCAGCCATTTGGCCAGTTCATAAAATTTTCTACTGGTTCAGAATCAATAAGCGCTTGTCCCTTCAACCTAGAGGAACTATAGGAAATGCATATAGGCATGAGTAGTTTATCTTTAGTTTAGAACAAATGTGTGCGATGATACCATTCACCGCAATCCAAAGTCTGTCAGTAAGGCAACATGATGTTTCATCTCGGGATAATCTATTTCGACCAATCTCTAAGGATTCTGATTCAGCCATTTTGGCAGGAGATTTTTGAGACAATTCAGAATATGACACGTGAGAATCAAGTGTTCTTTCCTTAGACCATTCTTTAAAATGCAAGTCCACTAGGGTGGCAAGGGAAATCAAGTCGTCAAGAGTCAAAGGCAAATCTCTACCAGTGAGTTCATCTTTGATCCTACTGGATAAGCCAGCATAGAAAACAGTCAGGAGTGCGTCATTGTTCCAGATCAATTCAGTAGATATAGGGGACGGTGGCACCTTAGAGCTCCAGTGTTCACCCAGGTAACGTACCTCCATTACTTGATCCTTTTGCGTGTCTCTTTTCGCTCTTGGTGTATAGGTGGTATACAGCCCCCTATACTCTCTTTGTGCATATATGTATCTCTGCACAATGTATTGGTTTATTTAGTCCTGAGCATAACCTACTGCATGTTTCTGTATATACCTGAGGGAACCTGTCTCTGTTTTTGGTGCCACCTGCTTCTGGCTTACCCTGTCACATCCCTTTTTGTCTATTTGTGTTTTTACTTCCTCAAATATATTTAATAAACTTTGTTGCTTTTATACCTGGTATTTATTGGTGCTCTTTTCCTTATATGATTTGTGTTATCATTGGCACTTACCCTTTATACTTTTGCACCATTCCTGACGTGGTAGTGGGTGCAGGCCTTACTTTTTTGCTCAGTAGATATAGTGCGGAACTGGATGGCATAATGTCCCAAAGAGCTAGTCCCCTGTCTGAGTAGCAGTATGGAATCAGTGGAATCAACATGACCCAGTTCGTCAAACGCTATAAAGAAGGCAGACAGGAAAGATGATAACTAATGCATCATAGGGTAATTCCGCGACCACAATGGTGCAGCCCATGCCAAAGCAGTGGTCATAGGGAAAGTGGTGAAGCCCTGCCAAGGCAGATGCGTAACACTACATAGATGGGAAAGAGTAGAAGGGAGGAGCTAGAAGCCAAACTTCTCCTCCCTCCCCTCTACATACCACCTTATAAAAAACTACTGTTATCTACTATCTCAGTAATGTAAAAATCTGTGTTTTTTTTCTTAGAATTGAGTATCTTGAAAATGAATGATCAGTCCTGGGGAAGAAAGAAGCAGATATTTCTGATAAGATATATTACAAAGTTTCTTATTTTCAAATGTACTATTGATTTATAGAATAAAAATTAAAGCAATGGTTACTCTTTAACATATTTTGGTTAATGTAGTAGGCTTCAGAGAACCATACAGATATCACTTTTCAGTTTAGTGCAACTGTGAAATACAATTTTTACAGCAAAAAGCTTTGAAAACTGGATATTAGCTTCACAAATTGTCCCATACAACAAGTTAGATGGTTGGAAAGCAGATTGCAGTATAGCCAATATACAGCAGCTACTAGCCAACTATCTCTGGAGCTGACATTTGGACATTTGTGGAACTAGCATGAATGAAGCATAATAAATCGTACCACGTGCAGTGCTGATATTATAGATGCCAGTTAAAAGATCATGTTCATCAGTAAAATCAATGTCTGAATGAGTTTGTAGACCAAGATGGTGCACCACCACATTATGGGTTTCAGGTTCGAGCATTCCTACATGAACAGTTTCCTGGAAAGTGGATTGGTCGTCGTGGGCCAGTTGAATGGCCACCAAGGTCTCCCGATCTGACCCCCTTAGACTTTTATTTTTGAGGTCATCTGAAGGTAATTGTCTATGCTGTGAAGATACGAGATGTGCAGCATCTGAAACAACGGATACTAGAAGCCTGTGCTAGAATTCTTCTGCAGTGTTGCTATCAGTGTATCAAGAATGGGAGAAGAGGGTTGCATTGACAATCTAACACAATGGGCAGCACTTTGAACACATTTTATAAGTGGTCATAAACTTACATAGTAACATAGTAACATAGTTAGTAAGGCCGAAAAAAGACATTTGTCCATCCAGTTCAGCCTATATTCCATCATAATAAATCCCCAGATCTACGTCCTTCTACAGAACCTAATAATTGTATGATACAATATTGTTCTGCTCCAGGAAGACATCCAGGCCTCTCTTGAACCCCTCAACTGAGTTCGCCATCACCACCTCCTCAGGCAAGCAATTCCAGATTCTCACTGCCCTAACAGTAAAGAATCCTCTTCTATGTTGGTGGAAAAACCTTCTTTCCTCCAGACGCAAAGAATGCCCCCTTGTGCCCGTCACCTTCCTTGGTATAAACAGATCCTCAGCGAGATATTTGTATTGTCCCCTTATATACTTATACATGGTTATTAGATCGCCCCTCAGTCGTCTTTTTTCTAGACTAAATAATCCTAATTTCGCTAATCTATCTGGGTATTGTAGTTCTCCCACCCCCTTTATTAATTTTGTTGCCCTCCTTTGTACTCTCTCTAGTTCCATTATATCCTTCCTGAGCACCGGTGCCCAAAACTGGACACAGTACTCCATGTGCGGTCTAACTAGGGATTTGTACAGAGGCAGTATAATGCTCTCATCATGTGTATCCAGACCTCTTTTAATGCACCCCATGATCCTGTTTGCCTTGGCAGCTGCTGCCTGGCACTGGCTGCTCCAGGTAAGTTTATCATTAACTAGGATCCCCAAGTCCTTCTCCCTGTCAGATTTACCCAGTGGTTTCCCATTCAGTGTGAAATGGTGATATTGATTCCTTCTTCCCATGTGTATAACCTTACATTTATCATTGTTAAACCTCATCTGCCACCTTTCAGCCCAAGTTTCCAACTTATCCAGATCCATCTGTAGCAGAATACTATCTTCTCTTGTATTAACTGCTTTACATAGTTTTGTATCATCTACAAATATCGATATTTTACTGTGTAAACCTTCTACCAGATCATTAATGACTATGTTGAAGAGAACAGGTCCCAATACTGACCCCTGCGGTACCCCACTGGTCACAGCGACCCAGTTAGAGACTATACCATTTATAACCACCCTCTGCTTTCTATCACTAAGCCAGTTACTAACCCATTTACACACATTTTCCCCCAGACCAAGCATTCTCATTTTGTGTACCAACCTCTTGTGCGGCACGGTATCAAACGCTTTGGAAAAATCGAGATATACCACGTCCAATGACTCACCGTGGTCCAGCCTATAGCTTACCTCTTCATAAAAACTGATTAGATTGGTTTGACAGGAGCGATTTCTCATAAACCCATGCTGATATGGAGTTAAACAGTTATTCTCATTGAGATAATCCAGAATAACATCCCTCAGAAACCCTTCAAATATTTTACCAACAATAGAGGTTAGACTTACTGGCCTATAATTTCCAGGTTCACTTTTAGAGCCCTTTTTGAATATTGGCACCACATTTGCTATGCGCCAGTCCTGCGGAACAGACCCTGTCGCTATAGAGTCCCTAAAAATAAGAAATAATGGTTTATCTATTACATTACTTAGTTCTCTTAGTACTCGTGGGTGTATGCCATCCGGACCCGGAGATTTATCTATTTTAATCTTATTTAGCCGGTTTCGCACCTGTACTTGGGTTAGATTGGTGACCCTTAATATAGGGTTTTCATTGTTTCTTGGGATTTCACCTAGCATTTCATTTTCCACCGTGAATACCGTGGAGAAGAAGGTGTTTAATATGTTAGCTTTTTCCTCGTCATCTACAACCATTCTTTCCTCACTATTTTTTAAGGGGCCTACATTTTCAGTTTTTATTCTTTTACTATTGATATAGTTGAAGAACAGTTTGGGATTAGTTTTACTCTCCTTAGCAATGTGCTTCTCTGTTTCCTTTTTGGCAGCTTTAATTAGTTTTTTAGATAAAGTATTTTTCTCCCTATAGTTTTTTAGAGCTTCAATGGTGCCATCCTGCTTTAGTAGTGCAAATGCTTTCTTTTTACTGTTAATTGCCTGTCTTACTTCTTTGTTTAGCCACATTGGGTTTTTCCTATTTCTAGTCCTTTTATTCCCACAAGGTATAAACCGCTTACACTGCCTATTTAGGATGTTCTTAAACATTTCCCATTTATTATCTGTATTCTTATTTCTGAGGATATTGTCACAGTCTACCAGATTAAGGGCATCTCTAAGCTGGTCAAACTTTGCCTTCCTAAAGTTCAGTGTTTTTGTGACTCCCTGACAAGTCCCCCTAGTGAAAGACAGGTGAAACTGCACAATATTGTGGTCGCTATTTCCTAGATGCCCGACCACCTGCAGATTTGTTATTCTGTCAGGTCTATTAGATAGTATTAGGTCTAAAAGTGCTGCTCCTCTGGTTGGATTCTGCACCAATTGTGAAAGATAATTTTTCTTGGTTATTAGCAGAAACCTGTTGCCTTTATGGGTTTCACAGGTTTCTGTTTCCCAGTTAATATCCGGGTAGTTAAAGTCCCCCATAACCAGGACCTCATTATGGGTTGCAGCTTCATCTATCTGCTTTAGAAGTAGACTTTCCATGGTTTCTGCTATATTTGGGGGTTTGTAACAGACCCCAATGAGAATTTTGTTACCATTTTTCCCTCCATGAATTTCGACCCATATGGACTCGACATCCTCATTTCCTTCGCTAATATCCTCCCTTAAAGTGGACTTTAGACAAGACTTTACATAGAGACAAACCCCTCCTCCTCTCCGATTTTTACGATCCTTTCTAAACAGACTGTAACCCTGTAAGTTAACTGCCCAGTCATAGCTTTCATCTAACCATGTCTCGGTTATTCCCACTATGTCAAAGTTACCTGTAGATATTTCTGCTTCTAGTTCTTCCATCTTGTTTGTCAGGCTTCTGGCGTTTGCGAGCATGCAGTTTAGAGGATTTTGTTTTGTTCCAATCTCCTCGCTGTGGATTGTTTTAGAAATGTTCTTACCTCCCATCTGAGTATGTTTTCCTGGGTCTTCTTTGTTCAAGTCTAATGTTTTTCTTCCCGTCCCCTCTTCTTTTAGTTTAACGCCCTCCTTGTAAATAACTCATGACAGAATAAAGTTATGCTAAAACCAAGCACACCATTGTTTTTCTTGTGAAATTCTCAATAGGTTTGATGTGTCACATGACCCTCTTCCCTTGAAAAAAAATAAATTTGGATCCAAAATGGCCAACTTCAAAATGGACGCCACGGTCACCACCAATCTTGAAAAGTTTTCCCCCTCCCGTATACAAACAGGAAGTTGATATAACCAACCATTCCCATTTTATTTAGGTGTATCCATACAAATGGCCCACCCTGTAGATATAAATCTAGACTATGAAAAATAGCATGTCCAAAAATATCCCTGAAGGAAGTGATTACCCTAGAAATAAAAGAGAAAAAATATTTTTCAAATGTTTCCTTTTTATAAAGAACCTTAACTATTGAAAATCAATGCTAATGGATTATATTGATAAACAAATTGTACATTCGTTTAAACTTTGATATTGCGAGACATATTACAATTGCCAGACAAAAGAAAAATACAAAAAATGCTATTTTTTAAATACCTACATTGATAAAAAAAAATTCCACAGTACTAATATGCAATTGTAGCTGGACCTTAAACTTTGGGTCAGATTACGCAGTGTACAAATCCACACCACAGTATTTTTATTGCAATAGCTTTTTTTTTTCCCCAGATGTTTACATTAAGTTCAAAGATATTATTATTATTTCTTGGTGGTTAAAACGCCAGTAGAAAGGATTTTCTTTCCATTTCAGTGAAATTCAAACATTCCAGTGGAACGTTAACAATAGCCTTCATTCATGATTACAAACTCACAAAATGTTTCATGAAAATCGTAGACTACAACATGTTATGAATGAAAAGAAATTTTAGATTATTGTACTAAAGTACTCTAGAACATTTTTAAACTGTTGCCTGATGGAATATAAAAGTGGGCAGGATAATATTAAAGATCCTTGGATTTCTCTATGATTGCACTGTTTTTGTTCTGTGATAAAAAGGAAAAATAAAATCAGAGTCTAATGCATCTTTATTTTGTCTTCCTTGATATGGATATTTTTACATTGCAGATTGCAGAATTTAAAGCCCCTAAAGGAGCAATGCATATCTATGGCATCAGTATCCCCTTATAGTCTATTGTGAAAGGGCCAAGGGGAAAGTGTTGGTGTGTTTATTTCACCAAGGTTTCTGTCTTATACTTTGCACTGTAAATGAATCAGCCAGTGAGATTGATAGCAGAGAACTGTGTATTCCTATACTCCAGGGGTGTGGAATCTTTTTTCAGCCAGGGCCATTTGGAAATTTCTAGCATCATTCAGGGGCTACATAAAAATGATCACCTTGAAAATTACCCCAGAATATTTAGTCAAAGAATTAATTACGGTAACTCATCCTAATGTGATGGCTGGTGCAGCCGTGATGTTAAGTGATCAAAGATCAAAGGAGCGCACATAGCTGGAGGGCACATAGATCACGGGGGGGGGGCACATAGCTGGGGGCACATAGCTGGAGGGGACAGAGATCACAGGGGGCACAGATCACATTGGAGCACAAATATCACAGGGGGTACATAACAGGGGTGCACAAGGATCACACTGGGCCACATAGATCACAGGGGGCACAAAGCTGGGAGTCACAGAGATCACAGGTATGCACAGAGCTGGAGGGCACAGAAATCACAGGGGGGGCATATAGCTGGAGGGCACAGAAATCACAGGGGGGCATATAGCTTGAGGCCACAGAAACCACAGGGGGCATATAGCTGGAGGGCACAGAAATAACAGGAGGCATAAAGCTGGAGGGCACAGAAATCACAGGGGGCATATAGCTGGAGGGCACAGAAATCACAGGGGGCATATAGCTGGAGGGCACAGAAATAACAGGAGGCATAAAGCTGGAGGGCACAGAAATCATAGGGGGGGCATATAGCTGGAGGAGCAGAGAGATCACAGGGGAACCGAGATCACTAGAGGGCACAGAGCTGGGGGGCACAGGGATCACAGGGGAGCACAGAGATGACATGGGACACATAGCTGGGAGGCACGGAGATCACAGGGATGCACATAGCTGGATGGCACAGAAATCACAAGGGGGCATATAGCTGGAGGGCACATAAATCACAGGGGGCATATAGCTTGAGGCCACAGAAACCACAGGTGGCATATAGCTGGAGGGCACAGAAATACCAGGAGGCATATAGGTGGAGGGCACAGAAATCATAGGGGGGGCATATAGCTGGAGGAGCAGAGAGATCACAGGGGAACAGAGATCACTGGAGGGCACAGAAATCACAGGGGGCACATAGCTGGGGGGCACAGGGATCACAGGGGGGCACAGAGATGACATGGGGCACATAGCTGGGAGGCACAGAGATCACAGGAGGCATTTAGTTGGGAGGACCAAGAGATCTATTATGATCTGGTGGTTTAGGAGCAACATGGAACGAGTTCTAAAGGAAGTGGTATCTGTACTGACCGCAGTCCCTAAGCTCAACACAATACTAGAAGTAGCCGTGGGATGCTCCTAACTCTCCCTAGGCACCTCGTCACAGCCTAAGAACTAACTACCCCTAAAGATAGAAACAGGAAAGCTATCTTGCCTCAGAGAAAATCCCCAAAGGATAGAATAGCCCCCCACAAATAATGACTGTGAGAGGAGAGGGAAAAAGACATACACAGAATGAAACCAGGATGAGCACAGGAGGCCAGTCTAGCTAGATAGATAGGACAAGATGGAATACTGTGCGGTCAGTATAAAACACTACAAAAATCCACGCAGAGATTACAAAAATCTCCACACCTGACTAAAGGTGTGGAGGGTAAATCTGCTTCCCAGAGCTTCCAGCAACAGAATTAAATCATACTGACAAGCTGGACAAACATAGCAAGCACAGAACGGATAAGTCCACAACCTGTGGACAGAAAAGAGCAAGCAAGGACTTAGCTTTGCTGAACTGGTCAGGATAACAGGAAAATCCAAAGAGATGTGAATCCAACCAGGAACCATTTACAAGTGGCACTGGCTGAAGAAAGAGCCAGGCATAAATAGCCGAGCAGAAAAGACAATCAGTGGAAGCAGCTGAAGACAGCTAAATCCAAGGAGCAGCCATACCACTTGAAACCACAAGAGGGAGCCCAAGAACGGAATTCATAACAGTACCCCCCCCTTGAGGAGGGGTCACCGAACCCTCACCAGAACCCCCAGGCCGATCAGGACGAGCCAAGTGAAAAGCACGAACCAAATCGGTGGCATGGTCATCGGAGGCAACAACCCAAGAATTATCCTCCTGTCCATAACCCTTCCACTTGACAAGATACTGAAGCCTCCGCCTCGAAAAATGAGAATCCAAAATCTTCTCAACCTCATATTCCAACTCTCCCTCAACCAACACCGGGGCAGGAGGGTCAACCGAGGGAACAACGGGCACCACATATCTCCGCAACAAAGATTTATGGAAAACATTATGAATGGCAAAAGAGGCTGGAAGAGCCAAACAAAAAGACACCGGATTAATAATTTCAGAAATTTTATAAGGACCAATAAACCGAGGCTTAAACTTAGGGGAAGAAACCTTCATAGGAACATGACGAGAAGACAACCAAACCAAATCCCCCACACGAAGCCGGGGACCAACACACCGACGGTGGTTAGCAAAACGTTGAGCCCTTTCCTGAGACAACGTCAAATTGTCCACCACATGAGTCCAAATCTGCTGCAGCCTGTCCACCACAGAATCCACACCAGGACAATCAGAAGGCTCAACCTGCCCAGAAGAAAAACGAGGATGAAAACCAAAATTACAAAAGAAAGGTGAAACCAAAGTAGCCGAACTAGCCCGATTATTAAGGGAAAACTCGGCCAACGGCAAGAAAGACACCCAATCATCCTGATCAGCAGACACAAAGCATCTCAAATAGGTCTCTAAGGTCTGATTAGTACGCTCAGTTTGGCCATTAGTCTGAGGATGAAACGCCGAAGAAAAAGACAAATCAATGCCCATCCTAGCACAAAAGGCCCGCTAAAACCTAGAGACAAACTGAGAACCTCTGTCAGACACAATATTCTCCGGAATGCCATGCAAACGAACCACATGCTGAAAAAACAACGGAACCAGATCTGAGGAGGAAGGCAACTTAGGCAAAGGTACCAGATGGACCATTTTAGAGAACCGGTCACAAACAACCCAGATAACAGACATCTTCTGGGAAACAGGAAGATCCGAAATAAAATCCATGGAAATATGCGTCCAGGGCCTCTCAGGGACCGGCAAAGGCAAAAGCAACCCACTGGCGCGGGAACAGCAAGGCTTGGCTCGGGTGCAAGTCCCACAGGACTGCAAAAAAGCACAGACATCGCGCGACAAGGAAGGCCACCAAAAGGACCTAGCAACCAAATCTCTGGTACCAAAAATCCCAGGATGACCAGCCAACACTGAACAATGAACCTCAGAAATCACCTTACTTGTCCATCCATCAGGAACAGCTTCCCCACAGGACAGCGGTCAGGCCTATCAGCCTGAAATTCCTGAAGCACCCGTCACAAATCAGGGGAGATGGCAGAAAGAATCACCCCTTCCTTAAGAATGCCAGCCGGCTCAAGGACTCCAGGAGAATCAGGCGAAAAACTCCTAGAGAGGGCATCAGCCTTAACATTCTTAGATCCCGGAAGATACGAGACCACAAAATCAAAACGGGAGAAAAACAGGGACCATCGAGCCTGTCTAGGATTCAGCCGCTTGGCCGACTCGAGGTAAATCAGATTCTTATGATCAGTCAGGACCACAACGCGGTGCTTAGCTCCCTCAAGCCAATGTCGCCACTCCTCAAACGCCCACTTCATAGCCAACAACTCCCAATTGCCGACATCATAATTGCGTTCCGCAGGCGAAAACTTTCTGGAAAAAAAAGCACACGGTTTCATCAAAGAACCATCAGATTCCCTCTGAGACAAAACGGCCCCTGCCCCAATCTCAGAAGCGTCGACCTCAACCTGAAAAGGAAGAGAAACATCCGGCTGACGCAACACAGGGGCAGAAGTAAATCGGCGTTTAAGCTCCTGAAAGGCCTCAACAGCCGCAGAGGACCAATTTGTCACATCAGCGCCTTTCTTCGTCAAATCAGTAAGGGGCCTAACCACACTGGAAACGTTGGCAATGAAACGGCGATAGAAATTAGCAATGCCCAAAAATTTTTGAAGGCCCTTCACAGATGTGGGTTGAATCCAATCATGAATAGCTTGGACCTTAACAGGATCCATTTCCATAGACGAGGGAGAAAAAATAAAACCTAAAAAAGAAACCTTCTTATCTCCGAATAGGCACTTAGACCCCTTCACAAACAAAGCATTATCACGAAGGATCTGGAACACCATCCTGACCTGCCTCACATGAGACTCCCAATCATCGGAAAAAATCAAAATATCATCCAAATATACAACCATGAATTTATCAAGATAATTGCGGAAAATATCATGCATGAAGGATTGGAACACAGATGGAGCATGAGAGAGCCCGAATGGCATCACAAGGTATTCAAAATGGCCTTCGGGCGTATTAAATGCAGTTTTCCATTCGTCACCCTGTTTAATACGAACAAGATTATATGCCCCTCGGAGGTCAATCTAAAGGCCCCTTCACATTAAGCGACGCTGCAGCGATACCGACAACGATCCGGATTGCTGCAGCGTCGCTGTTTGGTCGCTGGAGAGCTGTCACACAGACAGCTCTCCAGCGACCAACGATCCCGAAGTCCCCGGGTAACCAGGGTATACATCGGGTTACTAAGCGCAGGGCCGCGCTTAGTAACCCGATGTTTACCCTGGTTACCAGCGTAAAAGTAAAAAAAAAAAAAACACTACATACTTACCTACCGCTGTCTGTCCCCGGCGCTCTGCTTCTCTGCACTCCTCCTGTACTGGCTGTGAGCACAACGGGCGGAAAGCAGAGCGGTGACGTCACCGCTCTGCTTTCCGGCTGACCGACGCACACAGCCAGTACAGGAGGAGTGCAGAGCACAGGGTCAGGGACAGACAGCGGTAGGTAAGTATGTAGTGTTTGTTTTTTTTTACTTTTACGCTGGTAACCAGGGTAAACATCGGGTTACTAAGCGCGGCCCTGCGCTTAGTTACCCGATGTTTACCCTGGTTTCCAGTGAAGACATCGCTGGATCGGTGTCACACACGCCGATCCAGCGATGTCCACGGGAGATCCAGCGACGAAATAAAGTTCTGGACTTTGTTCAGCGACCAACGATCTCCCAGCAGGGGCCTGATCGTTGGTCGCTGTCACACATAACGATTTCCTTAACGATATCGTTGCTATGTCACAAAAAGCAACGATATCGTTAACGATATCGTTATGTGTGAAGGTACCTTTAGTAAACCAACTAGCCCCCTTAATCTGAGCAAACAAATCAGAAAGCAAAGGCAAGGGGTATTGGAATTTGACCGTGATCTTATTAAGAAGACGATAATCTATACAGGGTCTCAAGGAGCCATCCTTCTTAGCAACAAAAAAGAAACCCGTTCCCAATGGTGACGAAGACGGCCGAATATGCCCTTTCTCCAAAGATTCCTTAACATAGCTCCGCATGGCGGCATGCTCTGGCACAGACAGATTGAAAAGTCGGCCCTTAGGGAACTTACAACCTGGAATCAAGTTAATAGCACAATCACAGTCCCTATGTGGAGGAAGGGAACTGGACTTGGGCTCATCAAATACATCCTGGAAATCCGACAAAAACTCAGGAACCTCAGAAGAGGGGAAAGAGGAAATTGACATCAAAGGAACGTCACTATGTACCCCTTGACAACCCCAACTAGTCACAGACATAGTTTTCCAATCCAGCACCGGATTATGTTCCTGTAACCATGGAAAACCCAGTACAACAACATCATGCAGGTTAGGCAACACCAGAAAATGGCAATTTTCCTGATGTGCAGGAGCCATGTACATGGTCATCTGCGTCCATTACTGAGGTTTATCCTTGGCCAATGGAGTAGCATCAATGCCCCTCAATAGAATAGGGCTCTGTAAAGGCTGCAAGGAAAAACCACAGCGCCTGGCGAATTCTAAGTCCATTAGGTTCAGGGCAGCGCCTGAATCCACAAATGCCATGACAGAAAAGGACGACAATGAGCAAATCAGGGTCACAGATAAGAGAAATTTAGGCTGTACAGTACTAATGGTAACAGACCTAGCGACCCTCCTAGTACGTTTAGGGCAATCAGAAATAACATGAGCAGAATCACCACAGTAAAAACACAGCCCATTCTGACGTCTGAATTCCTGCCGTCCTGTTTTAGTCAAAATCCTATCACATTGCATAGGTTCAGGACTCTGCTCAGAGGACACTGCCATATGGTGCACAGCTTTGCGCTCGCGCAAACGCCGATCAATCTGAATGGCTAGAGACATAGATTCGCTCAAACCAGTAGGCGTAGGGAAGCCCACCATAACATCTTTAAGGGCTTCAGAAAGACCCTTTCTGAAAATAGCAGCCAGAGCATCCTCATTCCATTCAGTGAGCACAGACCATTTCCTAAATTTCTGGAAGTATAATTCTGCCGCTTCCTGACCCTGACACAAGGCCAACAGGGTTTTTTCTGCATGATCCACAGAGTTAGGTTCATCATACAATAATCCGAGCGCTTGAAAAAATGCGTCTACATTCAGCAATGCCGGATCCCCTGATTCAAGGGAGAATGCCCAGTCCTGAGGGTCACCACGCAGCAAGGATATGATGACTTTAACTTGCTGAATAGGATCACCAGAAGAACGGGGTTTCAAAGCAAAAAACAATTTGCAGTTATTTTTAAAGTTGAAAAACTTGGATCTGTCTCCAAAAAACAAATCAGGAGTAGGAATTTTAGGCTCCAAAGCCGGAGTCTGGACAACATAATCTTGGATACTCTGTACTCTTGCATCAAGTTGATCCACACGAGAAAACAAACCCTGAACATCCATGCCAGAGCACAAATCCTGCACCACCCAAATGTCAAGAGGAAAAAAAAGACAAAAATGTCTCAGAATTTTTTCCTTCTTTTGAGATGCATTTAATTCATTTTTGGCCACTTGTACTATTATGATCTGGTGGTTTAGGAGCAACATGGAACGAGCTCTAAAGGAAGTGGTATCTGTACTGACCGCAGTCCCTAAGCTCAACACAACACTAGAAGTAGCCGTGGGATGCTCCTAACTCTCCCTAGGCACCTCGTCACAGCCTAAGAGCTAACTACCCCTAAAGATAGAAACAGGAAAGCTATCTTGCCTCAGAGAAAATCCCCAAAGGATAGAATAGCCCCCCACAAAAAATGACTGTGAGAGGAGAGGGAAAAAGACATACACAGAATGAAACCAGGATGAGCACAGGAGGCCAGTCTAGCTAGATAGATAGGACAGGATGGAATACTGTGTGGTCAGTATAAAACACTACAAAAATCCACGCAGAGATTACAAAAATCTCCACACCTGACTAAAGGTGTGGAGGGTAAATCTGCTTCCCAGAGCTTCCAGCAACAGAATTAAATCATACTGACAAGCTGGACAAACATAGCAAGCACAGAACGGATAAGTCCACAACCTGTGGACAGAAAAGAGCAAGCAAGGACTTAGCTTTGCTGAACTGGTCAGGATAACAGGAAAATCCAAAGAGATGTGAATCCAACCAGGAACCATTTACAAGTGGCACTGGCTGAAGAAAGAGCCAGGCATAAATAGCTGAACAGAAAAGACAATCAGTGAAAGCAGCTGAAGACAGCTAAATCCAAGGAGCAGCCATACCACTTGAAACCACAAGAACGGAATTCACAACAGAGATCATATTGGTGCACATAGCGGGGGGGCGCAGAGATCACAGGGGTCATATAGCTGAGGGGCACAGATCACCTGCAGACAGGCACAGAGCTGCCAGCACAGAGATCGCTCTAAACTCTCTGACAGCAGCTCCTCTTCTGGGACACGAAGACGGGAGCGCATTGGCCGCTAACCCCGCCCACCCCATGACATCATCATTCATGTGCAGGGCAGGCAGCATTCTGTAATGAACGCTGCGTACCATGCACTTGGGGGATAAAGGGCTGGCAGCTGGCAGGATACTGCTCCCACCTGGGCATTGCAGACATCGGGGAGCTTCCCGCAGGCCGCATGAAAAACCACCGTGGGCCGGAGGTTCCCCACCCCTGCTCTACGCCATGCTTTCAATATGATTGTAGCTAATCACTTGCAATGCTCAGTCAGGAATGCTTCAAAAGGGCAGAGTATGCACAAACTGAGGACTTTATGGTTCTTGCAAAACTGCTGTGAGTAAAACAACTTTATTGTTTGAGAAGCTGTGCACTAGGCTCAATTTTCTTATGTTAGCATTCACATAGTATAGTTATAGTGCAGTGCCCCAGAGTCCTGGTCGTTGCAGTAAGGTTATTCTTCCACCAGGGGGAGTGATGCTACGTCTGAAGGCAATGAAGGAGATCTTCTGTCCAGGTATCACAACCACAAAACACACACTTCACACTCCAGCCACTAGGGGGAACAAAGGGTCTATCTACTAGGCCACTCCTCACAGTTACGTAAAACTGGTAGTTGGAGGGAAAGTTAGAGAGTTCCTGGCTGGAGACCGAGGCAGAAAGGTCTCCAGGTTGAGCTGGCTGGAGTGATCTCCTGTCAGATCCAGACTGCGGTCTGAGGAGGACGAGGGTACACGGAGCTGCGCCTGCATCACATGCGGCAGTATCCTAAGAAAGGACGCAAAGGGAATTGTGTTGCAGTGAGTGAGCAATGAAGTCATAGCAACAGGAGTGAAACATCAGAGGGAGACCAGCTAGAAGCAGGCTGCCTCTTTCTGAAGCACAGAACCGGTAGCCAGAATACCGAGGGAGTAAAGAGCTCTATGCCGTTACTTCAGAGACTGGCAGGACACTTGATTCCACATTGGCTGTCCGACCCATCATACACAGGAGGCACGGTGGCAACTTGTGGAGGCCGTGGTATCTCTAGGGTCCCTATAAAAAGCCTCAGGCCACTGGTCATACGTGTTTTGTTCTATCCGACCACGGGGAACAGTGAGAGGAGTAATAACAGTGAGGACCTTTTTGGAGCTTATGCAAGTAGGGACCTACTGTGTTACTGGGCGCATAGGAAAGCTATTGAATTCCACCTGGACAAGGGGTCTCTGGATTTGCCTTCAGACTGGCCGGACTCTGCCTACCCTGTGGTCCCTACCCTGGACTGTGGATGCTGAAGCCTTCAGTAAAGGTAAAGAGACTGCAACCTTGTGTCCTCGTTATTCACTGCGCCTTACATCATCCACCATCTACCATCTACACTCTGGGAAGCCCTGGGGACATACTTCACCTGTGGGAAGGTATACCATCTAGCTGCCATCACATCACCCCAGCGGACCCCTAAGCAGCGTCGGTCACTCTGACCGAATACCACAGGTGGCGTCACGAACATTATCCCTTTAAAGACCTTCCCCCACAGATTCAACAGACCTCCCGAGGGCCACGGACCGGGTCCGCCACCGTGACATCCCCACTGAGAACCGAAGGGGCCTGGCTCCGAGTAACCTCTAGCCCTTGGGGGCGCTCCAACTTTATAGCTAATGGAATAGAATTTTATTTTGTACTAGATGGCAGCCCGATTCTAAAGAATCGGGAGTCTAGAATCCATATATACTTTATTTATTCAAATGTAAGAATAATACAATTAATAAATAATAGTAAGAAAGAACAAAAATAATAGGCAGTATATGGAGAAAACACCAAACAAAAGTTCAAAATTGGTGTGAAAATGTCACTGAACCACTTCACAACTAAATATATATAGTTTTGGTAAATGGTATTATCATTTTTTTGACGAAATTCGGCAGGAGCTTGAAGAGCAACGTCACTGGGCCCGCCTCCACGCAGTAGAAACTTGCTGTGAGGTAAAAATTCAAAAATCACACCAAAATGGCGGGCGGAGTGTGTCACAGTACGGCACGTTTCTGATTGGTCGCTCGCAGCAGGCGGCAACCAATCAGACACTGGACACTGTTGACATCACTTATCTCCGGACATTAGCTCCGGACATTAGCTCCGGACATTAGCTCCGGACAAAGCCACGGAAGTTGGCACAAATTGCAGGAAGTAGTATTCTAGGCAATTATATATTAGATTATGCTTATTTTTGCTTCTACTGTATTGCATACACAGCAAATAAAAGTTATTGCGGCCAGTTGCGGCAAACTTATTTGGTGTGGACTACTGTATTCATAAAGTTCCTGGAGTGTCTGTCTCTGCCAGTAGATGGTGATCTTGTGAGCTAATCCCCTAAACTGTCACATGTGGTAAAAGAAGCACTGGCACAAAAATCTAGTAAATTGCATGTCATGGGAACCTGACAACTGATACATGCTACCCGATCCACGGGTAACATGTATCAGATCAGACACTGGCTATTTGATTTCTTCTACTTATGTTTAACTCTGAAACACTGCAGTGTTTCAGAGAAAAACTTAGTTTAAATCTGCAGGGGACCGAGCCGTATATGAGACTAGTCAGACAGACGAGTCTCAGGTGGATAACCCTGCCATCTTATTAGATACTGAAGTCGATTCCTGTGGACCCTGGAATCAATGATCTCTTCCACCAAGAATTGTTCCTGCCCATCTACCAGTACGGGTTGTGGAGGGGGCACACTGCGTCCCTGGAATTTATTAGGAGAGACAGGTTTCAATATAGAGGCATGAAATACTGCATGTACCTTCATAGTCCTTGGCAGCTTTAGACGGCAGGCCACAGAATTCACGATGCCACTGATCTTGAAAGGACCGATGAACTTCTGCCCCAGTTTCTGTGAGGGAACGTTCAGTCTTAGATTCTTAGTGGATAACCACACAGAGTCTCCTACCTTAAACATGGGTGCTGGCTTCCGGAATCTATCAGCTGATTTCTTGTAACGTTCCTGGGCTGAAGTTAAAGATTCCTTAAGGACTTCCAGATTCTCCCTCATAGCAGTCAACCTCTCCTCCACTGCCGGAACAGGAACATCCATCGGAGATCTAGGAATGATGCTCGGATGATAACCTGGATTAGCGAAGGAGGGCGTTACCATAGTGGAGGCATTCTGAGAATTGTTGTAGGAGAATTCCGCTAGAGGAAGTAGCTCCAACCAATCATCCTGAAGATGGCAGATGTAGCATCAAAGATATTGTTCCAAAGTCTGATTGGTTCGCTCTGTCTGACCATTCATCTGAGGGTGATATGCAGAAGAAAGACGAACATTAATATTAAGTGCAGCACAAAACCCCTTCCAGAATCTTGAGGTGAATTGGACTCCATGGTCAGAGAGCACTTCATCTGGGACCCCATGCAGCCAAAAAACATTCTGAATCACCAAGTTCACAGTCTCTTTTGCCGAGGGGAGGCTGGCACAAGGAACAAAATGAGCAGCCTTAGTCAGAAGATCAACCACCACTAGCATTGTATTCATACCACCAGAAGTAGGAAGATCCACAATGAAGTCCATAGAAATTGAGCCCCATGGGCAAGATGGAACTGGAGGTGGTTGAAGTAGACCCATAGGAGAAGCACGAGGAGTCTTATAACGAGCACATTCCTCGCAAGAAAGAGCATAGTCTTTAGTGTCCTTCAGGCAAGTTGGCCACCAGAAGAATCGGCTCAGGAATTCTTGTGTCTTTTGTACCCCCCTATGACCAGCCAACTTGGAGTCATCTACCAACTTGAGAATCTGCAGACGTATGGCCTCAGGGAAGTAGATACGTCGGTCACGGAACCACAAGCCTCCCTTAAGGACAAGATTGAGATCCACAGGTGGGTTAGCAAGACATACATCACCATCATAGGCCTCCTTGATCTCCGTCCACAGGTCTGGATCATGGATTACGCCGATGAAGTTGGCATCCAATAAAATGGTCTTGGGTGGGGCTCCAGGTACGGAATCCGCAGAATGGATTCGGGGCAAAGCATCAGCCTTCCCATTACGTGAACCTGGACAGTATGAAATAACAAAATTAAATTTGTTTAGAAATAAATTCCACCGAGCCTGACGTGGAGACAGACACTTAGCAGATCTGAGGAACTCTAAATTGCGATGATCGGTCAGCACTATGATCTGTTGTGCAGCCTCTTGCAGATGGTGCCTCCATTCCTTAAAGGCCGCAATAATTGCTAGAAGTTCCTTATCTCCCACGTCGTAGTTGCTCTCTGCAGGGGTAAGCCTATGGGAAAAGAAAGCACAAGGATGTAATAGAGCCTTCTCTCCAGTTCTTTGAGAGAGAATGGCCCCCAATGCCAAATCAGAAGCGTCCACCTCCACGATGAAAGGAAGTGTTGGGTCCGGATGAATCAAGAGCGGAGCTGAAGTGAAACATGAATTAAGCCGATCAAAGGCTTCCTGAGCCTGTGAAGACCACTTAAAGGATTTCTCCTTCTTGGTCAGAGAAGTGATGGGACGGACGATGGTGACGCTGATGCGGTGCCCGGCGGGCCCATGCATGGAGGATGGAGCTGGGGGGCGGCTGGCCAGGGGGGAGAGGAGGGCGGCGTTGAGCCACGCATACAGGAGGGAGGGGGGGGATGGGAGATGTGCCAGAGCCACCCCTGCATACAGGGAGGCCTGGGAGGGGGACAAAACATGAGCCACGCATGGGGGGGATGGGAGATGAGCGGCTCATCTCCCATCCCCCCCATGCGTCGCTCATGTTTTGTCCTCCTCCCAGGCCTTCCTGTATGCAGGGGTGGCTCTCTGGCTCATCTCCCATCCCCCCATGCGTGGCTCATGAGCCATGCATACAGGATGGGAGGGGGGTGGGCCATTAAACATTATGCGTGGAGCATCATATGTGGCCATTATACAGTATGGAGCATCATGTGTGGCTATTATACAGTATGGAGCATCATGTGACTATTATACAGTATTGAGCATCATGTGTGGCCGCCCATTATACAGTATGGAGCGTCATGTAGAGCCATTATACAGTATGGAGCATCATATGTGGCCATTATACAGTATGGAGCATAATATGTGGCCATTACAGTATGGAGCATCATATGTGGCCATTACAGTATGGAGCATCATGTGTGGCCATTATACAGTATGGAGCATCATGTGTGGCCATTATACAGTATGGAGCATCATGTGTGGCCATTATACAGTATGGAGCATCATATGTGGCCATTATACAGTATGGAGCATCATATGTGGCCATTATACAGTATGGAGCATCATGTGTGGCTATTATACAGTATGGAGCGTCATAACAAAAACCCAAAAAAACAAAGGACGATCAGAGGGCCAAGAATTAGATATAAAAAATATATAACTTTATTAGAGCACATAATGTATATAAATAAAACCAGAATGGATCAGTGGATACGACCAAAGTGCATATCAACAAAATATGGATGGGATGGGAGATCCGCGGCTATAAGTAATACGTAACATTCCTATAAGTCATGACATATAATAAATAGGGTATATATATTTTACACAATGGTCATGACATAAATGAGCAATCTGCGAATATAATTAATTGATTCTGTAACCCCAGCAAATAGTGTGATGGAAAGCACAAAGATATATAAATGTGACTGCCACAAATGAGTTGGAATGGAAGGTGCTAGCAGGATACAAGTACCCTAATGGCGCATACCTCAATCAGACCAGGGAGAAATTCACACGGAGTGGCAGCGGAGGGGTACAGAAGGGAGCCAGCGGTCACCACATCACCCCGACGCGCGTTTCGGCGGAGCCTTCGTCAGGGGGCGAAGGCTGACGAAGGCTCCGCTGAAACGCGCGTCGGGGTGATGTGGTGACCGCTGGCTCCCTTCTGTACCCCTCCGCTGCCACTCCGTGTGAATTTCTCCCTGGTCTGATTGAGGTATGCGCCATTAGGGTACTTGTATCCTGCTAGCACCTTCCATTCCAACTCATTTGTGGCAGTCACATTTATATATCTTTGTGCTTTCCATCACACTATTTGCTGGGGTTACAGAATCAATTAATTATATTCGCAGATTGCTCATTTATATCATGACCATTGTGTAAAATATATATGCCCTATTTATTATATGTCATGACTTATAGGAATGTTACGTATTACTTATAGCCGCGGATCTCCCATCCCATCCATATTTTGTTGATATGCACTTTGGTCGTATCCACTGATCCATTCTGGTTTTATTTATATACATTATGTGCTCTAATAAAGTTATATATTTTTTATATCTAATTCTTGGCCCTCTGATCATCCTTTGTTCTTTTGGGTTTTTGTTTTGACAGTTTGACGATTGGCCGTCTATATGTCCTATTGGTAGTGACAATATGATTTCTTATTCATTAGTTACTCTTTGATCTACATTATGTCACTCAGATTTTTGTTGGTGATTTCTTAGTATGGAGCGTCATGTAGAGCCATTATACAGTATGGAGCATCATATGTGGCCATTATACAGTATGGAGCATAATATGTGGCCATTACAGTATGGAGCATCATATGTGGCCATTACAGTATGGAGCATCATGTGTGGCCATTATACAGTATGGAGCATCATGTGTGGCCATTATACAGTATGAAGCATCATGTGTGGCCATTATACAGTATGGAGCATCATATGTGGCCATTATACAGTATGGAGCATCATATGTGGCCATTATACAGTATGGAGCATCATGTGTGGCTATTATACAGTATGGAGCATCATGTGTGGTCATTATACAGTATGGAGCATCATGTGTGGTCATTATACAGTATGGAGCATCATGTGTGGTCATTATACAGTATGGAGCATCATGTGTGGTTATTATACAGTATGGAGCATCATGTGCGGTCATTATACAGTATGGAGCATCATATGTGGCCATTATACAGTATGGAGCATCATATGTGGCCATTACAGTATGGAGCATCATGTGTGGCCATTATACAGTATGGAGCATCATGTGCGGTCATTATACAGTATGGAGCATCATGTGTGGCTATTATACAGTATGGAGCATCATGTGTGGCTATTATACAGTATCAGTAATAGAATTATAAAGTCCATATAGTAATCCTACAATGTCTGCTGGACATGGTATGGGGAGAGTTTATAGTTCAGTTAGTACACAGACACCGATACTTGTTAACCAGTTAATGCTCTCTTGTCCACCACACTGCAGTGTCAAAAGAGGAAGACGGCGAGACAGGCAGCAACATCGCATCAGAGAACTCTTGACCTCGAAACAGAAGATCCTCAGATCCTGGTATTGTGACATAATATTAAGAAGAATATTTATTCACTGATATTATTCTATTAACTCCACAGCATTTTTCATGCATCAACACTGTTCCCATTGGGGCTCACAATCTAAACATCCTATTAGTTGGTCTTTTGAGTGTGGTAGAAAACCCACACTAACACGGGGAGAACATCGAAACTCTGCAGATGTCATCCTTGTTGGGATTTGAACCCCAGACCCCAGTGCTACAAAGCTAGGGATGGGAGATGAGTTAGAGCCACCCCTGCATACAGGGAGGCCTGGGAGGGGGACATCACATGAGCCATGCATGGGGGGGATGGGAGATGAGCCAGAGCCACCCCTGCATACAGGGGGGGGATGGGAGATGAGCAAGAGCCACCCCTGTATACAGGGAGGGGGACATCATGAGCCACGCATACGGGGGAGATGAGCCATGCATACAGGGGGGGGAGAGATGAGCCATGCATGATGGGGGCGGGTAGCCGATGAGCCATGCATACAGGATGGGAGGGGGGTGGGCCATTAAACATTATGCGTGAAGCATCATATGTGGCCATTATACAGTATGGACCCGGAGCATCATGTAGAGCCATTATACAGTATGGAGCATCATGTGTGGCCATTATACAGTATGGAGCATCATGTGTGGCCATTATACAGTATGGAGCATTGTGTGGCCATATTTTTTTTTGGTTATAATTATTGTATATGAAACAGTGTGATCAGCAGTGCTAAATGGGTGTGGTTGGGACTTGGATATGGGTGTGACTAGTTGTGAAATGGGTGTGGTCAGAGGCATGGCCTAAAATTTGCCGCGGCGCACGTATCTGCTGCAAAAGGCTATTTTCACAACAGTGATTCTTGCCAAAGTCACTGCCAATAGTGTCATACTCACCAAGGGGGAGGCAGCACTAAAAGTGCCTAGGGCAGCAGAAACTCTAAATACGGCCCTGGCTATGTGCACATGTTTCGCGCTAAAAACTCATTAAAAATGCATACATTATGCATTCTATCATTTAGAATGCATTCTGCATGTTTTCTGCACATGGATGCGTTTTTTCCGCGAAAAAAACGCATCGCGGTAAAAAAATGAGCATGTTCATTATTTTTGTGGATTTTCTGCGTTTTTCCGGCAATTCTATGCATATGGGAAAAAACGCACAAAAAACGCGTAAAAACGCATCAAAACGCGGTAAAATTGCGGTAAAATCGCATGCGGATTTCTGGCAGAAATGTTCGGTTTTTGTCAGGAAAATTTCTGCAAGAAATCCTGACGTGTGCACATACCCTTATAGCGGTACACTCAGGAATCTCTTGGCTTGAGACAAATAAGGCAGCAGAACCAAGTAAAGTGTAAAGTCTGTATAATTCAATAAACACAGGTGCAAGGCGTGAGCAAGCACAATACACAGCAATCAAGGTGATATCAGGAGAAGATACTTTGCACAAGCGTGGGTGCAGCATGTGCACATAAGTTCAAGTGAATGACAAACAAGGTCCTTCTTAGGAGTAGTTCATTTGCAGCTCCACTGCGGGCAAAGTCTTCTGGGCGTAGCACTCTCTGGAGTAAAGCAGATGATAGAACACAGTTCATATCAAGGTTTGCAGTCACTAGAAAAGAGTCCTGAAGCAGAGCAGAGCTTTGAGTCCAGAAACAGTCAAAAAAACTGGCAACCAATACCAAACTAGACAGCTGCAGCAGGCAGAGCTTACATGTCCACGCAGGCAGGAGGAGGATGCAGAGTAAAGGTACCGTCACACTAGACGATATCGCTAGCGATCCGTGACGTTGCAGCGTCCTCGCTAGCGATATCGTCCAGTGTGACAGGCAGCAGCGATCAGGCCCCTGCTGTGCTGTCGCTGGTCGGGGAAGAAAGTCCAGAACTTTATTTGGTCGCTGGACTCCCCGCAGACATCGCTGAATCGGCGTGTGTGACACCGATTCAGCGATGTCTTCACTGGTAACCAGGGTAAACATCGGGTAACTAAGCGCAGGGCCGCGCTTAGTAACCCGATGTTTACCCTGGTTACCATCCTAAAAGTAAAAAAAAACAAACACTACATACTTACCTACAGCCGTCTGTCCTCCAGCGCTGTGCTCTGCACTCCTCCTGCTCTGGCTGTGAGCGTCGGTCAGCCGGAAAGCAGAGCGGTGACGTCACCGCTCTGCTTTCCGGCCGCTGTGCTCACAGCCAGTACAGGAGGAGTGCAGAGCACAGCACTGGAGGACAGACGGCTGTAGGTAAGTATCTAGTGTTTGTTTTTTTTACTTTTAGGATGGTAACCAGGGTAAACATCGGGTTACTAAGCGCGGCCCTGCGCTTAGTTACCCGATGTTTACCCTGGTTACCAGCATCGTTGGTCGCTGGAGAGATGTCTGTGTGACAGCTCTCCAGCGACCAAACAGCGACGCTGCAGCGATCCGGATCGTTGTCGGTATCGCTGCAGCGTCGCTAAGTGTGACGGTACCTTAACACAGGCAAAACAGCTTGCAGAACAAACACCTCTGAGAGCTGGGAAAGGTTTGCTGAGGAGGCAGAGCCAGAGTATCTGAAGCAGGGAAATCTCTTGCAGCACAAGCCTGGAGTACTAACACAATACACAAGCAAGGAGTGGGATGTGAACCAGGGCTATAAAGACAGGGAAGGCGGATCACATGGGCAGAAGCGAAGCAGCAGACGCCATCTTGGAAAAAGGCAAACAGTACCACAAAAAAATCAGGGAATCCAGAGTCCTGACATTTGCCTTCATTCCCCTCTTCATATGTTGCACTTCGGGTAATGTTACCCCGGGTTGTTCCTTGCCCTATGGATCTCATTATCTTCATGTATATATCGGCAAGTACGAGGGTATATAAAATTAGGAAATATATTTCATGCACCTCTCGATATGTGGTCTATTTTGCTTTATACCCATGCAAATTAATCTACATTGGGATGACCACCCGCCAGTTGAAAGTATGTATCTGAGAACATGTGTTGGGTATCCAGGCGGCAGCCGACCATGATGACATAATCACGTTTAGGACATTACCACGACACTTTAAGCTACACCACGGATGTGATAGTTCCCTACTTAGAATTAGAAAGATTGACGTGATTGACCCTGGTATACGTGATGGTAGCTTGAGTCAGAAATTGTCACAGTGTGAAACAAGATGTATTTGGGCTTTGGATACGGTCCACCCCAAAGGGCTTAATGAAACAATGAGTTTTTTACCATTCATGTAAGAGTATATCTTCCGGCATTTTTTCCACTTGTATGTGCATGTTGGTTGTTTTATTTTTATTGTTTTAAATTTTACATTTTTTTTATTTAGTCATCATCCACCTCTGTGCATTGCCATCTATGAGTCATCTAACTGAATTGATGAGGATGTGTACAATCATACTACGTGGGAGGAATGATCTTGGATTTTATCCAGTATCACACTAATTATCGTTAGATGGAATTGTTTTATCTATATTTATATATATAATAATAATTAGGGTTGAGCGAAACGGATCGGCAAATTTCAAAAGTCGCCGACTTTTGGCAAAGTCGGGTTTCGTGAAACCCGACCCGATCCTACTGTGGGATCGGGTCGGCGATCTTTTCTCCAAAGGTCGGGTTTTGTTTTTATATATATATATATGTATATATATATATACTAGATTGTGGCCCGATTCTAACGCATCGGGTATTCTAGAATATGCATGTCCCCGTAGGATATGGACAATGATGATTCCAGAATTCGCGGCAGACTGTGCCCGTCGCTGATTGGTCGAGGCAACCTTTATGACATCATCGTTGCCATGGCAACCATTATGACATCTACGTCGATACTGTGCCAGTCGCTGAATCAGAAACGTGGGATTTCTACGTCCTTTATGACATCATCGTCGCTGTACCCGTTGCTGATTGGTCGAGGCCTGGCGGCCTCGACCAATCAGAGACGCGGGATGTCTACGTCCTTTATGACATCATCGTCGCTGTGCCGGTCGCTGATTGGTCGAGGCCGCTAGGCCTCGACCAATCAGAGACGCGGGATTTCTACATCAATACTGTGCCCGTCGCTGATTGGTCGAGGCCTGGCGGCCTCGACCAATCAGAGACGCGGGATTTCCAAGACAGACAGACAGAAAGACAGACAGACAGATGGAAAAACCCTTAGACAATTATATATATAGAAGATATACTAGATTGTGGCCCGATTCTAACGCATCGGGTATTCTAGAATATGCATGTCCCCGTAGTATATGGACAATGATGATTCCAGAATTCGCGGCAGACTGTGCCCGTCGCTGATTGGTCGAGGCAACCTTTATGACATCATCGTCGCCATGGCAACCATTATGACATCATCATCGCTGTGCCCGTCTCTGATTGGTCGAGGCCTGGCGGCCTCGACCAATCAGAGACGCGGGATGTCTGCGTCCTTTATGACATCATCGTCGCTGTGCCCGTTGCTGATTGGTCGAGGCCTGGCGGCCTCGACCAATCAGAGACGCGGGATTTCCAGGACAGACAGACAGACAGAAAGACAGACAGACGGAAAAACCCTTAGACAATTATATATATAGATATGTCATTGAGGCACATATATATATACTAGATTGTGGCCCGATTCTAACGCATCGGGTATTCTAGAATATGCATGTCCCTGTAATATATGGACAATGATGATTCCAGAATTCGCGGCAGACTGTGCCCGTCGCTGATTGGTCGAGGCAACCTTTATGACATCATCGTCGCCATGGCAACCATTATGACATCATCGTCGCTGTGCCCGTTGCTGATTGGTCGAGGCCTGGCGGCCTCGACCAATCAGACGCGGGATTTCTACGTCCTTTATGACATCATCGTCGCTGTGCCTGTTGCTGATTGGTCGAGGCCGTCAGGCCTCGACCAATCAGAGAGCCGGGGTTTCCAGGACAGACAGACAGACAGACAGACAGACGGAAAAACCCTTAGGCAATTATATATATAGATGGGAAGAAGGAATCAATATCACCATTACACACTGAACGGGAAACCACTGGGTAAATCTGACAGGGAGAAGGACTTGGGGATCCAAGTTAATGATAAACTTACCTGGAGCAGCCAGTGCCAGGCATGTTATGACCTGGTGGTCAGGACAATAATGGACCTGGTGGTTAAGAGCACACGGAATGACCTGGTAGTTACTGATAATAATGACGAGCTCTGGGACGTGGGAACTCTGCGGACTGCAATCCCTAAACCTATCAAACACACTAGAAAAAAGCCGTGGATTGCGCCTAACGCTCCCTATGCAACTCGGCACAGCCTAAGAAACTAGCTAGCCCTGAAGATAGAAAAATAAAGCCTACCTTGCCTCAGAGAAATTCCCCAAAGGAAAAGGCAGCCCCCCACATATAATGACTGTGAGTAAAGATGAAAAAACAAACACAGAGATGAAATAGATTTAGCAAAGTGAGGCCCGACTTACTGAACAGACCGAGGATAGGAAAGGTTATTTTGCGGTCAGCACAAAAACCTACAAAAATACCACGCAGAGGGCGCAAAAAGACCCTCCGCACCGACTCACGGTGCGGAGGTGCTCCCTCTGCGTCCCAGAGCTTCCAGCAAGCAAGACAACAAATTAAATAGCAAGCTGGACAGAAAAATAGCAAACCAAAGAAATACAAGCTGGAACTTAGCTTCTGATGGGAAGACAGGTCACAAGAACGATCCAGGAGTGAACAGACCAATACTGGAACATTGACAGGTGGCATGGAGCAAAGATCTAAGTGGAGTTAAATAGAGCAGCAGCTAACGAATTAACCTCGTCACCTGTGAAACTCAGAAACACCCACCAGAGGAAGTCCATGGACAGAACCAGCCGAAGTACCATTCATGACCACAGGAGGGAGCCCGACAACAGAATTCACAACACAGGCAGCAGCTAACAAGGCAAACAGGATCATGGGGTGCATTAAAAGAGGTCTGGATACACATGACGAGAGCATTATACTGCGTCTGTACAAATCCCTAGTTAGACCGCACATGGAGTACTGTGTCCAGTTTTGGGCACCGGTGCTCAGGAAGGATATAATGGAACTAGAGAGAGTACAAAGGAGGGCAACAAAATTAATAAAGGGGATGGGAGAACTACAATACCCAGATAGATTAGCAAAATTAGGATTATTTAGTCTAGAAAAAAGACGACTGAGGGGCGATCTAATAACCATGTATAAGTATATAAGGGGACAATACAAATATCTCGCTGAGGATCTGTTTATACCAAGGAAGGTGACGGGCACAAGGGGGCATTCTTTGCGTCTGGAGGAGAGAAGGTTTTTCCACCAACATAGAAGAGGATTCTTTACTGTTAGGGCAGTGAGAATCTGGAATTGCTTGCCTGAGGAGGTGGTGATGGCGAACTCAGTCGAGGGGTTCAAGAGAGACCTGGATGTCTTCCTGGAGCAGAACAATATTGTATCATACAATTATTAGGTTCTGTAGAAGGACGTAGATCTGGGGATTTATTATGATGAAAACTAATATCTACAATAACTTTATTTCAAAACCAAAAAAACGGGATTAAAAAATAGCACAACGCCCAAAATCCCTATTGTTTGGGAATGGGTAGATAAAAATCTGGCCTATTGGTTAAAGGGCAACGGGTGGGAGCAGGATATAAAAACCCTATATGTCCCTGATTGCTCCCTGCCTGTCAGCGGAGGTTGGCACCCTCTTGGACGCAATATGGCGCCCCCGCTCCTCGACGGCTAACCCTATAAGCCCTACAAGTCCCTATAATAATGTGGGGATGCTAAAGCTGATAATACCTCTAAATACCTAACAACTAGCACCCAGACACAAAAAACTACATATACCACCAAAAAACGCCAGATGGTAAATCACCAATAATAAAACTAAGCTAGGAAAGCCCGATCTGACCGTACCAAGCCCTACAGATGTATAGATATATAACTCTCCTACTTTATAGCTATTACACCCTCCAGAAACCCTACCCGGTAATTCCTGCCTGACAGCGGAGGTTGGCACCCTCTTGGACGCAAAATGGCGCCCCCGCTCCTCGGCGGCTGTCCCTGCTGACCCTTACAAGATCCCTATCAAATGGGGATCCTAGCAATATACTGGTGTCTAGGGGGCTACACTGGTGTGCCTTACCAAACTACCCCTATTACTCGGTCAGACCATAATGCAAATACCAGATGATACAAGCACACAGCAGTCTAAAACAGTATACTTATTAAGGCCCACCAGAATATTTACAAATATTGATACATACAGGGTAGGTATAACAACCACCACCCCCAGGTAAAGTTTTATAGATCTTAAATGCTTATAGCAACATTAACTCAGATAAGGAGATCTAATGTTACCAAGGGCGCAATACAACTGGTGCCCCGATTATAAATGTACAAATGGTGAAATACCAAAGAAACAAATAAAAAACCAGATACACTTATCTGTGTTCAGGTCTCGCCTCAACCAGGCACAGCACTTATCTCTGATGTGTCTTTAGCACACGGACTTTGATTTACCCATACGCCTCCTGAGGAACCATATCATGGGGGGAAACGCGTAGAGGCGAGACCTGAACACAGATAAGTGTATCTGGTTTTTTATTTGTTTCTATGGTGATTGGTTCTCCTCTCGCCTTGCGCTTGACGCCGACGCCGTCGCGCGCCCTGGGTTGCCGTGTAGATGCCTGCGTCGTTAGAGGTGGACTCAGCGCTGTATCTGACGTATTGGGGTATGTCACATGATTTGGTCAAGGAACTGTGACGTTGTGATACTACTAGTATTGTTGAATTGGATGATTTGATTGACCAAACACAAGTAGAGATACGTGCAAGCTGTCCAACGGACAAAATCCAACAATTTGATATTGAGTTGGATAAATCTATGGCTTTATTGGCCAAAAAAATTCAGGAATCCCAAATTTGTAAATATAACAGAGATCTTAGGGATTACCAGATGAAAAGAGTGTACCTTTGGAGAAACAAAAACAATCAAGGCCTCCGCAGAACTCCATCCAATGTCTCTATATCCTCGATGAGTGAACGATCTGATATATCCTCTACATCTGGGGCAGCAGCTGGGGTGTTGGATAGAATTAGACTACGTGATCATTCCTATCATCCATACAAAAGATCTGCTACAACATCATCTTTTTCCAAAAACAGGGACAATAAGGTGATTAATTTGAGTGGCTGTAATCTGTCTGACACTGACCTTCAACTTTTTTACAAGATTTTTTCATAACAACGATTTACAACTATTATTCCCCACAGAGGAGGAACAAGATGCATTAAGGATCTTGGAGGAATTGGCAGTTGAACATTTACATAAAGGAGGTAAGGTTCCTCCCTCCATACGTCCCCACTCTAGGAAGTTTCCCCCCTTTGTCTTCTTGTGCCAATATTAATTTATTTGTCCAGGTCGTGACAGATGAGCTCAGAAAAATTCCAAGATTAATTTCACATGACAATCTCCCACGGGAGGAGAGGGTTAGACTTGGTACCCTTCAGAAATTACTGGGTGTGTTGCTTAAGCCAGCGGACAAGGGTGGTAACGTCATTCTGTGGCCAACAGCTATGTATGAAAGGGAGGCTTTTCGGCAGTTAAATAATGCAACTTGTTCAAAAAGTTGACTTATAACCCCTTCTCTGCATATTGTGCCCAGTTGGATACTATCATTAAACGGGCCCTGCAGAACGACGTTATCACCAAGGACCTGGCTTCTGCATTGGTGGTATCAAAACCTACCCTAGCTACCCTATATCTCCTCCCTAAAATCCACAAGAGCACTATGACGCCACCTGGTAGGCCAATAATTTCTGGCAGGGGGAACTTCCTTGAGAATATCAACAGATGGATCGACTTCCACCTCCAACCCTTGGTCATTAACCTTCCTTCCTTCCTTAAGGATACTGGGGAGCTGTTGCGCAAGGTCGATGGACTGTGTCTAGGGGGTGATACTCTACTGGTTTCGGTGGATGTTAAATCCCTTTATACCAATATTAAACATCGTGATGGAATTTCTGCTGTGAGATATTTTCTTGGTACATCTACATTATATCATGGCAAGAGGGAGCTTCTTCTGGAGCTATTGGAGTTCACCCTCACCACAACTTTTTTGTGTTTAAGGGGTCCTTCTATCTGCAGCTCCAGGGGACGGCCATGGGAGCGACCTTTGTGCCCTCCTATGCCTGTCTCTTCCTGGGGCTGTGGGAGAGGGACCTCTTCCTGTCAGAGTAACAGGGGTCAACGGACCGTGTCCCTTTATGGACACGGTACATTGACGGCATCTTCTTCATCTGGCAGGGCACATCCACCGACCTTGCGCAATTCATCTCCACGTTGTACAGCAACGACCTTAACATTCATTTAACATCTACATGGAGTGTGAACAGATTAGACTTCCTGGATGTTACTATTTCCAAAGATTCCTTGGGTATGGTGCAGACAGATATTTTCAGGAAAACAACAGCCACTTATACACTTCTCCATGCTTCCTCCGGTCACCCTTCTCATATGATCAGGTCGATTCCTGTTGGGCAATTCCTGAGGTTACCACTGAGACAGATTTTAAAAAGAGGGCCGTGGAATTAAGGGAGCGTTTTTTGTCACGTGGATATAGTGGTAGACCAATAAAAAGGGCATACCACAGAGCCAAAAATACGTCTCGCCAGGATTTGCTCTACAGCAAAACCTGATTCGAGATATCAAGGTGCTGAAAAAGTGAGATTTATTACATCATTTGACTCACAATCCAGCAGAGTAAGAGATGTACTGGAAAAAAGAATGGCCTATCCTTATGGTCGATCCTCTAATTAGCACATTCCTCCCGGACAAACCGTCCATTACCTTTAGACACACCAAAAACTTGAGAGACTACCTCACACGGAGCCACTATATTGGTTCGCATCCACCTACATTTCTGGATGGTTTGCCTATTAGGGGTAGCTGCGTTCCCTGTGGTAGATGCATTGCCTGCCCCAACATTGACCGATGAGTTTCCTTCACGGACTCTAGTGGCAAGAGAGTTTTTGAGATTAGAAAGCGTATTTCATGTACCACAAGATATGTTATATATCATGCCACGTGTCCATGTGGCCTAATATATGTTGATCTAACAACACACCAGCTAAAGGTCCGTGTTAGGGAACGCATCCTGGGAATTCAGGCAGCCTCTACACACACAGACACTTCCACCCTGAAGACGTTACCACACCATTTCAAGACATTCCACGCCTGCGATAGCTCATTGCTAAGGGTCCGTGGCATTGATGCCCTCCATATTAACATCCGGGGGGGCAATTATCCAAACGTCTAAGTATGATGGAAACACGTTGGATCTGGACCCTACAGACGGTCCACCCAAATGGTTTAAACCAGAATCTCTCTTTTGCTCCATTCCTGTGATCGCCCGTTTGCTGTGTATTATGTTGTGCTGCAACTGCCGCATGTATTGTATTTAAACTTTGTTTTTAACATTCTTTTCTGTCCGTTCTTTATTTAGTATCACTTATTGTGGATGTTGGACTGTGCCCGCTATATGAACAACTATGAAGATATTATTTCTTGACATCAACAACATAATGATATAGTTATCCTCCTGTTGGGACCCCTGCCTGCCTTAACCATATTTGTATACGTGTTTCGACATCGGCTGATCAGGCGGTGATGTGTATAACCAGCGTACTTGCTACTATGGCGACGTAATTCTACTTCCTGCCGCGGCCACACTATATATTCTCGTGGTCATGGGACTAAGACACGCCCCCTGAGGAAGGAATTATTCCAAAACGTGCGTCGGGATGGGCTGTGGACAGCGCAGTGTCTGGAGTTTATACTAACGGTATGTTTATTAACAACTCCCCATCTATTGACTCTTTTTCTACTGTTGAGCTGTTGCACATGCTCGGATGGTAGCCTGTTGTGAATTCTGTGGCAGAGCTCCCTCCTGTGGTCACAAGTGGTACTTCGGCTGGTTCTCTCTGTGAGCTTCCGTTGGTGGAGGAAAGTGGTACTGCGGCTTCTGAGTTTCCTTCCTCAGGTGATGTGGTGAAGTCGTTAGGTGCTGCTCTATTTAACTCCACCTAGTGCTTTGATCCTGGCCTCCAGTCAATGTTCTAGTATTGGACCTGTTTCCTCCTGGATCGTTCCTGTGGCCTGCTGCTCTGCATAGCTAAGTTACTCTTTGCTATTTGTTTGCTGTTTTTTTTCTGTCCAGCTTGTCAATTTGTTTTTTACTGCTTGCTGGAAGCTCTGGGACGCAGAGGGTGTACCTCTGTGCCGTTAGTTCGGTACGGAGGGTCTTTTTGCCCCCTTTGTGTGGTTTTTGTAGGGTTTTGTGTTGACCGCAAAGTTACCTTTCCTATCCTCGCTCTGTTCAGAAAGTCGGGCCTCACTTTGCTAAATCTATTTTCATCTCTACGTTTGTCTTTTCATCTTAACTCACAGTCATTATATGTGGGGGCTGCCTTTTCCTTCGGGGTATTTCTCTGAGGCAAGGTAGGCTTATTTTCTATCTTCAGGCTAGCTAGTTTCTCAGGCCGTGCCGAGTTGCATAGGGAGCGTTAGGCGCAATCCACGGCTGCCTTTAGTGTGGTTGGAGAGGATTAGGGATTGCGGTCAACAGAGTTCCCACGACTCAGAGCTCGTTCTTGTTTTTTGGGTTATTGCCAGGTCACTGTATGTGCGCTGACCTCTATGTCCATTGTGGTACTGAATTACCTTTCATAACAGTACTGGAGGCCAAAAGTACTAATGATTCTCAATAGAGGGCAAAAAGAAGTTCTGAGACCATTTTTTTTTCTTTGACATTTGGGTGGTTCAGGACACAGGTGTAGCAATGGACATTAAAGGTCTGTCTTCATGTGTGGATCAGCTCACGGCAAGAGTACAAAGTATTCAAGACTTTGTGGTTCAGAATTCTATGTTAGAACCGAGAATTCCTATTCCTGATTTGTTTTTTGGAGATAGAACTAAATTTCTGAGTTTCAAAAATAATTGTAAACTATTTCTGGCTTTTAAACCTCGCTCCTCTGGTGACCCAGTTCAACAAGTTAGGATCATTATTTCTTTTTTGCGTGGCGACCCTCAGGACTGGGCATTTTCTCTTGCGTCAGGAGATCCTGCATTAAGTAATATCGATGCATTTTTCCTGGCGCTCGGATTGCTGTACGATGAGCCTAATTCTGTGGATCAGGCAGAGAAGAATTTGCTGGCTCTGTGTCAGGGTCAGGATGAAATAGAGGTATATTGTCAGAAATTTAGAAAGTGGTCCGTACTCACTCAGTGGAATGAAGGTGCGCTCGCAGCTATTTTCAGAAAAGGTCTCTCTGAAGCCCTTAAGGCTGTCATGGTGGGATTTCCTATGCCTGCTGGTCTGAATGAGTCTATGTCTTTGGCCATTCAGATCGGTCGACGCTTGCGCGAGCGTAAATCTGTGCACCATTTGGCGGTATTACCTGAGCTTAAACCTGAGCCTATGCAGTGCGATAGGACTTTGACCAGAGTTGAACGGCAAGAACACAGACGTCTGAATGGGCTGTGTTTCTACTGTGGTGATTCCACTCATGCTATCTCTGATTGTCCTACGCGCACTAAGCGGTTCGCTAGGTCTGCCACCATTGGTACGGTACAGTCAAAATTTCTTCTGTCTGTTACCTTGATCTGCTCTTTGTCATCATATTCTGTCATGGCATTTGTGGACTCAGGCGCTGCTCTGAATTTGATGGACTTGGAGTATGCTAGGCGTTGTGGGTTTTTCTTGGAGCCCTTGCAGTGTCCTATTCCATTGAGAGGAATTGATGCTACGCCTTTGGCCAAGAATAAGCCTCAGTACTGGACCCAGCTGACCATGTGCATGGCTCCTGCACATCAGGAGGTTATTCGCTTTCTGGTGTTGCATAATCTGCATGATGTGGTCGTGTTGGGGTTGCCATGGCTACAAGTCCATAATCCAGTATTAGATTGGAAATCCATGTCTGTGTCCAGCTGGGGTTGTCAGGGGGTACATGGTGATGTCCCATTTCTGTCTATTTTGTCATCCACCCCTTCTGAGGTTCCAGAGTTCTTGTCTGATTACCGGGATGTATTTGATGAGCCCAAGTCCGATACCCTACCTCCGCATAGGGATTGTGATTGTGCTATCGATTTGATTCCTGGTAGTAAATTCCCAAAAGGCCGACTGTTTAATTTATCTGTGCCTGAGCACGCCGCTATGCGGAGTTATGTGAAGGAGTCTTTAGAGAAGGGGCATATTCGCCCGTCATCGTCGCCATTAGGAGCAGGGTTCTTTTTTGTAGCCAAGAAGGATGGTTCACTGAGACCTTGTATAGATTACCGCCTTCTAAATAAGATCACGGTTAAATTTCAGTACCCCTTGCCATTGTTATCTGATTTGTTTGCTCGGATTAAGGGGGCTAGTTGGTTCACCAAGATAGATCTTCGTGGTGCGTATAATCTTGTGCGTATTAAGCGAGGCGATGAGTGGAAAACTGCATTTAATACGCCCGAGGGCCATTTTGAGTATCTAGTAATGCCGTTCGGACTTGCCAATGCTCCATCAGTGTTTCAGTCCTTTATGCATGACATCTTCCGGGAGTACCTGGATAAATTCCTGATTGTGTACTTAGATGACATTTTGATCTTCTCGGATGATTGGGAGTCTCATGTGAAGCAGGTCAGAACGGTGTTTCAGGTCCTGCGTGCTAATTCTTTGTTTGTGAAGGGATCAAAGTGTCTCTTTGGTGTTCAGAAGGTTTCATTTTTGGGGTTCATCTTTTCCCCTTCTACTATCGAGATGGACCCTGTTAAGGTCCAAGCCATCCATAATTGGACTCAGCCGACATCTCTGAAAAGTCTGCAAAAGTTCCTGGGCTTTGCTAATTTTTATCATCGCTTCATCTGCAATTTTTCTAGTATTGCTAAGCCATTGACCGATTTGACCAAGAAAGGTACTGATGTGGTCAATTGGTCTTCTGCTGCGGTGGAAGCTTTTCAAGAGTTGAAGCGTCGTTTTTCTTCTGCCCCTGTGTTGTGTCAACCAGATGTTTCGCTTCCGTTCCAGGTCGAGGTTGATGCTTCTGAGATTGGAGCAGGGGCTGTTTTGTCGCAGAGAAGTTCTGATTGCTCGGTGATAAAACCATGCGCCTTCTTTTCCAGGAAGTTTTCGCCTGCTGAGCGAAATTATGATGTGGGCAATCGAGAGTTGCTGGCCATGAAGTGGGCATTCGAGAAGTGGCGTCATTGGCTTGAAGGAGCTAAGCATCGCGTGGTGGTCTTGACTGATCATAAGAACTTGACTTATCTCGAGTCCGCCAAGCGGTTGAATCCTAGACAAGCTCGTTGGTCATTGTTTTTTGCCCGTTTTGACTTTGTGATTTCATACCTTCCGGGCTCTAAAAATGTGAAGGCGGATGCTCTGTCTAGGAGTTTTGTGCCCGACTCTCCGGGTGTATCTGAGCCGGCGGGTATCCTCAAAGAGGGAGTAATTGTGTCTGCCATCTCCCCTGATTTGCGGCGGGTGCTGCAAAAATTTCAGGCTAATAAACCTGATCGTTGCCCAGCGGGGAAACTGTTTGTCCCTGATAGGTGGACGAATAAAGTTATCTCTGAGGTTCATTGTTCGGTGTTGGCTGGTCATCCTGGAATCTTTGGTACCAGAGAGTTAGTGGCTAGATCCTTTTGGTGGCCATCTCTGTCGCGGGATGTGCGTACTTTTGTGCAGTCCTGTGGGATTTGTGCTCGGGCTAAGCCCTGCTGTTCTCGTGCCAGTGGGTTGCTTTTGCCCTTGCCGGTCCTGAAGAGGCCTTGGACACATATCTCTATGGATTTTATTTCAGATCTTCCCGTCTCTCAAAAGATGTCAGTCATTTGGGTGGTCTGTGATCGCTTCTCTAAGATGGTCCATTTGGTACCCTTGTCTAAATTGCCTTCCTCCTCTGATTTGGTGCCATTGTTTTTCCAGCATGTGGTTCGTTTACATGGCATTCCAGAGAATATCGTTTCTGACAGAGGTTCCCAGTTTGTTTCGAGGTTTTGGCGAGCCTTTGTGGTAGGATGGGCATTGACTTGTCTTTTTCCTCGGCTTTCCATCCTCAGACTAATGGCCAGACCGAACGAACCAATCAGACCTTGGAAACATATCTGAGATGCTTTGTTTCTGCTGATCAGGATGACTGGGTGTCCTTTTTGCCTTTGGCTGAGTTCGCCCTTAATAATCGGGCCAGCTCGGCTACCTTGGTTTCACCGTTTTTCTGCAACTCTGGGTTCCATCCTCGTTTCTCTTCAGGGCAGGTTGAGTCTTCGGACTGTCCTGGTGTGGATACTGTGGTGGACAGGTTGCAGCAGATTTGGACTCATGTAGTGGAGAATTTGACTTTGTCCCAGGAGAAGGCTCAACGTTTCGCTAATCGCAGACGCTGTGTGGGTCCCTGACTTCGGGTTGGGGACTTGGTTTGGTTATCTTCTCGTCATATTCCTATGAAGGTTTCCTCTCCTAAGTTTAAACTTCATTTTATTGGTCCGTATAGGATTTCTGAGGTTCTTAATCCTGTGTCTTTTCGTCTGACCCTTCCAGATTCTTTTTCCATACATAACGTATTCCATAGGTCATTGTTGCGGAGATACGTGGCACCTATGGTTCCATCTGTTGATCCTCCTGCCCCGGTTTTGGTGGAGGGGGAGTTGGAGTATATTGTGAAGAAGATTTTGGATTCTCGTGTTTCAAGGCGGAAACTCCAGTATCTGGTTAAGTGGAAGGGTTATGCTCAGGAAGATAATTCCTGGGTCTTTGCTTCTGATGTCCATGCTCCCGATCTTGTTCGTGCCTTTCATATGGCTCATCCTGGTCGTCCTGGGAGCTCTGGTGAGGGTTCGGTGACCCCTCCTCAAGGGGGGGTACGGTTGTGAATTCTGTGGCAGAGCTCCCTCCTGTGGTCACAAGTGGTACTTCGGCTGGTTCTCTCTGTGAGCTTCCGTTGGTGGAGGAAAGTGGTACTGCGGCTTCTGAGTTTCCTTCCTCAGGTGATGTGATGAAGTCGTTAGGTGCTGCTCTATTTAACTCCACCTAGTGCTTTGATCCTGGCCTCCAGTCAATGTTCTAGTATTGGACCTGTTTCCTCCTGGATCGTTCCTGTGGCCTGCTGCTCTGCATAGCTAAGTTACTCTTTGCTATTTGTTTGCTGTTTTTTTTCTGTCCAGCTTGTCAATTTGTTTTTTACTGCTTGCTGGAAGCTCTGGGATGCAGAGAGTGTACCTCCGTGCCGTTAGTTCGGTGCGGAGGGTCTTTTTGCCCCCTTTGTGTGGTTTTTGTAGGGTTTTGTGTTGACCGCAAAGTTACCTTTCCTATCCTCGCTCTGTTCAGAAAGTTGGGCCTCACTTTGCTAAATCTATTTTCATCTCTACGTTTGTCTTTTCATCTTAACTCACAGTCATTATATGTGGGGGCTGCCTTTTCCTTCGGGGTATTTCTCTGAGGCAAGGTAGGCTTATTTTCTATCTTCAGGCTAGCTAGTTTCTCAGGCAGTTCCGAGTTGCATAGGGAGCGTTAGGCGCAATCCACGGCTGCCTTTAGTGTGGTTGGAGAGGATTAGGGATTGCGGTCAACAGAGTTCCCACGTCTCAGAGCTCGTTCTTGTTTTTTGGGTTATTGCCAGGTCACTGTATGTGCGCTGACCTCTATGTCCATTGTGGTACTGAATTACCTTTCATAACAGTAGCCCATTGTTGGCTGCAATGCATATTAGCCCTATTTAAATTATTATTGGTGGGATTGTTCTGCTTACACCTTTATGATTAACGCCCTGTGCTGTTAACTGCCCTCATGGGTACATGTGCTGTTTTGCTGCATGACGTTTTCCTGCTATGCCTTGTATCTGTGTGTTATTGAATTACAATAAATTATACTCTATTGACTATTTTGGACTATAAACTGTCTTTTGGTGCTTTGTTCTTTTCTTCTTGAATTATGCAGTTGGTCCTGCATTTGTCCATAGATGCATTGGGGAGATTAATTTGCTGTATTAGCTTTTGATCTTTTTGTGACTCATTATTTCCCAAATTGCATATGATGCTATTTCTATGTTGTATGCGTTTTCATTTGTGCAGAAAATCACATGAGCACACTGTTGATGGTGATTGGTGGATGAGACCTTTTTATACGTGGACTTCCCCTTTCCCATCACCCCTTGAAAAAGGCCATCATGCCAAAATGCGCGTCGGGGTGCACTCTGTGGGTTGAATCTAACAGCGTACACAGGTAATTATGGAAATTAACAGGGTGACTGTAATTTATGCTGACCAGCCTTAAATTGAAATTTTTTTACACAACCTGTTAGGCTGTATTGAACATGTTATACTATGCATTTGGTAGCAAATCACTGGATATGAGATCCATTTAATACTGTTTGAATCTTGACCCAGTTCTGTGCACCCCTGCATTTCCCACATGTACAACGTGGCTTTAATCTATTCCTTCCTTGTTTTCCAAATATCCTGAATATTTAATAAATATTTTGTATTTTTTCAAATAAGATTTTGTTGGGGTGTTTTTATGATCACGTCGTTTTGCGGTTCTGTTTATCAAATGTTTGCGATTATCCCATTATGATTTACAATCCTGATCTAGCCCATAGTATTATGTAACTTACATTACTATTGAAACAAAGTGTTATGGGTATATTTTCCAAGAAGTTGTTATGGTGTATATTTACTGTGTTTTGCACAGGTGTTGTTTCTTTCTTGGATATGGATTTTCGAGCTAAAGATAAGACCTGGCTCGGCCAAATTGACCAGATATTTGGAGCTGGTGAAGTGGATTCTCAGCCACCGGTGGATCAAACTGTTGAGAATCAGGCCCTTGAAATTGAGAGGCTGTTAATTAGAAGAACTAGACTGTGGTGCAACCGTGCCTTTCTGGAGAGGTATATTTCAAACAAGTTGATTCCGAGAGGATTGAGGGTACGGGTCATCCCTACCTTTCCTGTGGAGGATGGAGAATTTATCACCAAATGGGAGGAGGCGTGTGGCATATGTTCTTTTACTCTTATGTAATTATTGGCGGATCTTAATACGAAGTCTATTTTGAGTCTTGACAAGTCTATTGATGAAGCTGAACGTAATTTTAAAATCAAATATCCAGTTCATAAAATTACTGGATATGAATCTAGAATTGAAAAAAACTTGGACATATGTGTCAAGAAAATCCATGATGTACAAGCCTCCAAACTGCAAAGAGATACAAGAGACTTTGCAAACAAAACTGTTTACCAATGGAGAAAGGGTAACACTCAGGTCCCTAGGATGATGGGTGCACCCTCAGAGAGTTCACTCTCTACTATGAGTGACTCGTCTGAGTGGTCTACTTCCTCAATGATGACACGGTCTGGAAAAAGATCAAAGAGAAAGAGGGATGCAAATTTTCATCCATACAAACGGATGTAGATCAGATCACCAAAATGGAAAAAGAATAACAAACAGGTAATCAACCTAAGTTCCCATATACTAACTGATACTGACTTGTCATTATTGAGTAAGGGACTCAAGTTCTCATCTAAATCGAAGTTTGATACATTCACGGCAATCAAGGACTTACATTTGTTTGCTATGTCCTTGATCTTTAAGAGACACTTTTTTGATCCTCATTTACAAACTTTGTTTCCTACAGAGGAGGAACAATTAGCATTACAAGATTTGGAGGACTTGTCCATGGAGCACAGACTAGGCGAGGGAGGTAAGATCCCTGCATCCATAAGAGTGAAATCAAAAAAATTTCCCCCACTTTCCACATGTACACCAATTGATCTGTTTGTACAGGTTGTTACAAAGGATTTTATGAATATCCCTAGAGGTGTGGTTAGGGATAATTTGAGCAAAGAAAGAAGAGCGTGGTAGATTGGAGGTCCTGCGGGAGCTTCCTGACATGGTGCTGAAGCCAGCAGATAAAGGGGGCAACTTTGTAATATGGCCAAAGTCCCTTTATGAAAAAGAGGCCTTTAGACAACTCAACAATAAAACATGCTATAAACATCTTACATTTAATCCCCTGACATCTTTTATGGGCCAACTACTTAAAATTCTAAATATGGCTGTTCAAAATGGTGTGATTGCAAAGGAACTGGCTTTGGCACTACAAGTACAGGAACCTACCATCTCCACAATGTATCTCTTGCCCAAGATACCTAAAAATATGGAGGCTCCCCCAGGATGTGCAATCATTTCCGGCTCAGGAAATTATTTGGAAAAGGTAAACTGTTGGATTGATTCTAAATTACAACCGATTGTAGAAAGTCTTCCTTCGTTTTTATTGGATACTGGGGAGTTTCTCAAGAGGGTGGATGGTCTCCACATTGGCCCTGATACTATGTTGGTAACAGGTGAGGTTGAATCCCTGTATACCAACATTAGACATGAGGATGGTTTGACAGCTACCAAATATTTTTTAAATATGTCCAACTTGCCAGTGGAGATCATTCATCTGATTGTAGAACTCCTTAAATTCTCTCTTACACATAATTTCTTTACATTTAAGGGGTCCTTCTTCCTACAGCTCCAGGGCACAGCCATGGGTGCCTCTTTTTTATCCATTTAATACTGTTTGAGTCTTGACCCAGTTCTGTGCACCCCTGCGTTTCCCACATGTACAACGTGGCTTTAATCTATTACTCCCTTGTTTTCGAAATATCCTGAATATTTAATAAATATTTTTAATTTTTTCAAATAAGATTTTGTTGGGGTGTTTTTATGATCGCGTCTTTTGCAGTTCTGTTTATCTTCATCTATATATGCATATGGGACTCACTATGAGTCACCTTATGGGTTATTTACTCCTCTTTGGATCATAGGTGGTTTTGTGCTAGGGAGCTGTCATTTATACTCCGTATCTATTATTGATTTAATGCTTGCCTCTGATCTGATGAGCCAACAGGTTTATGTTCCATATGGGCTGTACATATGATATTTATATAACTAGCATATTATGTGTCTGGGGGGTGGTGTTATTTCTCATGTACTCTTTGGTTTTAAGTACGTTTTAATTGTTATGCTGTGTTCATGTCCACAATAAATATCTTTGGTATGTGACTTATCCTACATTGGTGTGGTGTGCATTTGTTACAGCAGTGCTTTTTCTCTATTGTGGCATATGTTCTACTGCCGATTTTGCACCCTCATTTGGTATATATATATTTATATATATATATATATATATATATATATATATATATATATATTATTAATTGTTATAGTGCCATTTATTCCATGGCACTTTACATGTAAGGAGGGGTATACATAATAAAAACATGTGCAATAATCTTAAACAATACAAGTCATAACTGGTACAGGAGGAGAGAGGACCCTGCCTGCAAAGGCTCACAATCTACAAGGGATGGTTGAGGATACAGTAGGCGAGGGTAGAGCTGGTCATGCAGCGGTTTGGTCGATTGGTGGTTACTGCAGGTTATAGGCTTGTCGGAAGAGGTGGGTCTTCAGGTTCTTTTTGAAGGTTTCGATGGTAGGTGAGAGTCTGATGTGTTGGGGTAGAGGGTTCCAGAGTAGGGGTGATACGCGAGAGAAATCTTGTATATGATTGTGGGAAGAGGAGATAAGAGGGGAGTAGAGAAGGAGGTCTTGTGAGGATCGGAGGTTGCGTGTAGGTAAGTACTGCGAGACGAGGTCACAGATGTATGGAGGAGACAGGTTGTGGATGGCTTTGTACGTCATGGTTAGGGTTTTGTACTGGAGTCTATGGGCAATGGGGAGCCAGTGAAGAGATTGACAGAGGGGAGAACCTGGGGAATAGCGGGGGGACAGGTAGATTAGTCAGGCAGCAGAGTTTAGAATAGATTAGAGGGGTGCGAGAGTGTTCGAGGGGAGGCCACATAGTAGGAGGTTGCAGTAGACTAGGGTTTTTGCAGATTCTTGGTTGAGGAATGAACGGATTTGTGAAATATTTTTGAGTTGAAGGCGGCAGGAAGTGGAAAGGGCTTGGATATGTGGTTTGAAGGAGAGATCAGCGTCAAGGATTACCCCGAGGCAGCGAGCTTGTGGGACTGGGGAGAGTGGGCAGCCATTTACTGTAATGGATAAGTTCGTTGGGGGGTCACGTGAGAAGGGGGAAAGATGATGAATTCTGTTTTGTCCATGTTAAGTTTCAGAAATCTAGCGGAGAAGAAGGATGAAATAGTGGACATCTATAATATAAGGCTGGGAGCTTCACTCTGTCCAAAGCCTTTATAGACTGCGCAAGCGCAAGTCCAGGAGATCGCGGTATGCGTAAGCACTGAACGCACACCGCGATCTCCAACGGAGAAGCAGGGACGTGGCAGGAGGGTGAGTACAAGCTATAGTCACCTGGCCCATTCCAGCGCTGCGCGCCGCTCCATCTTTCGGGTCCTCTGCCTGTGATGTTCACAGTTCAGAGGGCGCAATGACGCGCTCAATGCGCACCGCCCTCTGACTGAACAGTCACAGCCAGAGGACCCGGAACACGGAGCGGCACGCAGCGCTGGATCAGGGCCAGGTGACTATAGCAAGTGACAGGGGCCTGAGCTAGCGGCGACTCCGGCACCTGACCCCAACAGCCCGCCGGTGTCCACGCCTGCTCAGGCCCCCCAGCACTCGGCGCCCAGCGACAATAGGTGAGTATGTTATTTTTTTTTTATATATCGCAGCAGTGTGCGGGGCATATACTATGGAGCATCTTATGGGGGCCATAAACCTTTATGGAGCAGTGTACAGGGCATATACTATGGAGCATCTTATGGGGGCCATAAGGCCATAAACCTTTATGGAGCAGTATACGGGGCATATACTATGGAGCATCTTATGGGGGCCATAAACCTTTGTGGAGCAGCATACGGGGCATATACTATGGAGCATCTTATGGGGGCCATCAACCATAATGCAGCAGCATACGGGGCATATACTATGGAGCATCTTATGGGGGCCATCAACCATAATGGAGCAGCGTATGGGGCATATGGATGGGAGCAGCAAATTACAGAAGGGTGGCGCTGGATGGGAGCAGCACATGACAGAATAGGGCAGCACATGACGGAACGGGGTGCAGGATGGCAGCAACACATGACAGAACGGGGGTGCAGGATGGAAGCAGCACGTGACAGAATAGGGCAGCACATGATGGAACAGGGTGCAGGATGGCAGCAGCACATGACAGAACGGGGGTGCAGGATGGAAGCAGCACATGACAGAACGGGGGTGCAGGATGGGAGCAGCAAATGACAGAATTGAGGCGCAGGATGGGTGCAGCACATGTCAGAATGGAGGCGCAGGATGGGTGCAGCACATGTTAGAATGGGGGCGCAGGATGGGAGCAGCACATGTCAGAATGGGGGTGCAGGATGGGAGCAGCACATGACAGAATGGGGGCTCCAGGATGGGTGCAGCACATGACTGGATGGGGGCGCAGGATGGAGCAGCACATGACAGGATGGGGGCGCAGGATGGAGCAGCTCATGACAGGATGGGGACGCAGGATGGAGCAGCACATGACAGGATGGGGACGCAGGATGGAGCAGCACATACCAGGATGGAGAACATATACCAATATAAATGCTCGCCACCCGGGCGTAGAACGGGTTCAATAGCTAGTATATATAGTGGTGCACCTAGTTTATCTTTATATGTTGACTCCAGTTTCCACCCATTCATTCCTCATTTGTTTTGTTGTGCATTTCCTGTTTTTGGAGACATATTGCTTTAAGTTTCCGGTCTTGACGCTTTGATGTCTTCCTTTGTCTACCAGTATGTTTCCCATGTTGGTTGTATTTGGTCCAGATTTTAGACACAGCTGACTGTGAACAACCAATATCTTGTGCAACATTGCGTAATGATTTACCCTCTTTTAAGAGTTTGATAATCCTCTCCTTTGTTTCAATTGACATCTCTCCTGTTGGAGCCATGATTCATGTCAGTCCACTTGGTGCAACTGCTCTCCAAGGTGTGATCACTCCTATTTAGATGCAGACTTTTGGGTATGAAAAGTTACAGGGTGATTTCATAATTTTTTCCTCAGAATTGAGTGATTCCATAATTTTTTCTCTATGATTGGTTAAAAAAAGTAACCATCACTGACTACCACATTTTTTGTTCTTGATTTCTTTTAGTGTTTCTTAAAGCCAGAAAGTTGCCATTTGAAATGACTTTAGTTTTGTGCCATGTCTGTGATCTGCTTTTTTTCTACAAAATTAAACAACTGAATGAACATCCTCCAAGGCCAAAGATTCCATATTTTTTTTCAGGGGTTGTGCACTGTCAAAATTTCACTAAAACAAGATGTCCACTCTTTATATGGAGCGGGACATGTGATTTCAGCAACCAATGACAGAAGCAGTTATATCAGGACATTGTGGATGTCTCCTGCGCCCTGATTGGCTAGCTGCAATGTGCACACATAAAATTAGAAAAAATAAATTACTGTTTACAAACATGCCGCGTCTCTGAGCTCTGCAAACCCCCTTCCCTCATCAAACACATGCCAAACGCTCATGGTACACCACCATTATCATTGCTAAAGTGCTTAAAATACTTTAGTGGCAACGCAAATATTTTCCTTCACTTTTTACCGAATGTTACCGATTTTTTTCCAATTTTATAAAATTTTGCTCGCGTTTCTGATCACAACTCCAAATGTGCCATATACGTGCCAAATTTATGTTTGGAGATTGAACGAATTATGTTTGTTTTTTGAACGAATTCGCTCATCACTAGTTATCATATACAACTCTTTTTTAATTGCTGTTTTACGTGATGACTTTGGGAGAAAGAATTAATTCCTGAATTGCTGAAAGCTTTTAAATACGCCATCTACTTGGACTTGAGCAATAAAGTGAATTTCTACCTTTCTCTAAGGACTAAAGTCCTCTAGTCTGAACATCTCTGAAAGTTTTGTATTTTACCTTATTGGGGTAAACACAGCAATTGTTTAATCTTTTTCCAGGTTTTAATTATTAACGCTATGGTGGGGAACGCAATTTTATCCTTTTCCCAAAATCTCAACACTAAAAAGAGAAGTATAGGTCTACCCTCTGTATGGGCCTGGAAGAGAGTCCCTGTAGGGTACTAAACTGCTGGAGTTGCGAGGTCAAGAAATATAACCAGGGTTTAGAATGAATCCTCCCTCCTCTTTACTCTACTGTAATGTGTCATATTTAACTTGGGAGTCCCTTTTCTCCAGATCAGGTCTCTGAACAGTGCTTGGAATTTATAGAAGTGTTTCAACAAAAGCCACACTGGAGTGTTATGGATGACATATAAGAGTCGGGGCATTAAAATCGGTTTAATTAGGTTGGTACGATCCAGGTATTCAAATTCCCGCACCACTCTCATAGGTGTTTGTGTGACCTTGGATGTCTGCAGTAGCTCATCTGCTGGCATTAGCACAGATTTGTCTCAATTAATTTGTAACCCAGAGCAGTCTCTCAATTTGGCAATTAGAGATATACAGTGGGTAGGGAAATTATTCAGACCCCTTTAAATTTTTCACTCTTTGTTTCATTGCAGCCATTTGGTAAATTCAAAAAAGTTCGGTTTTTTTCTCATTAATGTAGACTCTACACCCCATCTTGACTGAAAAAAACAGAAATGTAGAAATATTTGCAAATTTATTAAAAAAGAAAAAAACTTTCACATGGTCATAAGTATTCAGACCTTTGCTCATTATTGAGTAGAAGCACCCTATTGAGCTAGTACCGCCATGAGTCTTCTTGGGAATGATGCAGCAAGGTTTTCACACCTGGATTTGGGATCCTCTGCCATTCTTCCTTGCAGATCCTCTCCAGTTCCGTCAGGTTGGATGGTGAACGGTGGAGGACAGCCATTTTCAGGTCTCTCCAGAGATGCTCAATTGGGTTTAGGTCAGGGCTCTGGCTGGGTCAGTCAAGAATGGTCACTGAGTTGTTCTGAAGCCACTCCTTTGTGGAGTGCTTAGCTGTGTGCTTAGGGTCATTATCGTGTTGGAACTTTAACCTTCGGCCAAGTCTGAGGTCCAGAGCACTCTGGAAGAGGTTTTCATCCAGAATATCTCTGTATTTGGCTGCATTCATGTTTCCTTCAATGGCAACCAGCCATCCTGTCCCTGCAGCTGAAAAACTTCCCCATAGCATGATTCTACCACCACCATGTTTCACTGTTGGGATTGTATTGGGCAGGTGATTAGCAGTGCCTGGTTTTCTCCACACATACCACTTAGAATTATCACCAAAAAGGGCTATCTTCATCTCATCAGACCAGAGTATCTTATTTCTCACAGTCTGGGAATCCTTCATGTGTTTTTTTTTAGCAAACTCTATGCGGGCTTTTATATATCTTGCACTGAGGAGAGGCTTCCATTGGGCCACTCTGCCATAAAGGCCCCATTGGTGGAGGGCTGCAGTGATACTTGAATTTGTGGAACTTTCTCTCATCTGCCTACTGCATCTCTGGAGCTCAGCCATCGTGATCCTGGGGTTCTTCTTTACCTCTCTCCAGTGAACCATCTCAAGGAGGATAAGAAGAAAATGGACAGCATATGACTTAAATATGAGTGTCTGAGCAAAGCATTTGAATACTTATGACCATGTGATATTTAAGTTTTACTTTTTTAAATTCATTTGCAAAAATTTCTACATTTCTGTTTTTTTCAGTAAAGATGGTGTAAAGAGTGTACATTAATGAGAAAATAAAAGAACTTTTTAGAATTTACCAAATAGCTGCAATGAAACAAAGAGTGAAATTTTTAAGGGGTCTGAATACTTTCCGCACCCAATGTAGCATTTATTATTATTATTTATCTGTATTTCTGAAGAATAAAAGGAGATCATCTGCATATAATGCAACTTTTTCCTCTATCTGCCCATAAACGAAGCCCCTCACTACTTTAGCAGTCTAGCAACCAACAGCTCTATGCCTAGAGTAAAAAGCAAGTGCGATAGAGGGCACCCCTCCTTGTCCCACTGCACATGCCTAAGGAGTCGGACAGAGAGCTATTGTTAGGGTTGACGGAACGCACCGAATGTATTTATTAGATGAGATAGGTGCGTTCGCAACCCGGGATCCACCGTGCAGGAAAGAACCTGCTGCTAAGTAAGGCAGTGAAGTAAATTAGTATAAACGAACTCTGTTACTTCACAGAGCCTGTTTTAAAGAGAACGCTGTGCCCTGTTTAGCTCACAGGGAACACAGCTACTGAGTAGAGCCGACAGTGGTCATGTAATCCCAACCAAACACGCTGCTCCTCTCCGGGTGAGCCGGAATTCTAATTGCTATTAGCCAGCCCTGAATTCACTCATGAGAAACTCCTTGCCGGAGGTGCCAGCATTCTAGGGGCTTATTTCAGCCAGGTCCCTGACTGCATGCACAAAAAAACTCCTCGCCAGAGGTGCCAGCAGTCCAGGGGCTTATTTCAGCCGGGTCCCTGACACACGATCACACTGGCGCTGAGCTCGTACATATTTGATACTAGCGCATGGCCGTGCGGTCATGAGAACATTTTATAGCTGCAGCAACTTCAGGACCTTCCTAGAAGGACCAATGGAAGGCTGCCACAGAACTTGATCAGGTACAGGGCCTTCCTGGAGGACCAATGGAAGTTGCTGCAGTACCTGAGCATGTGACCCTAGTGAATCCCAGCCCTGCAGTGTCTTCTTATTATTCATACTACGGGGCTGGGATTCACAGGCAGGGCGTCCGCACAGGCGCAGTCAGCTGGACTGCATATGAGGACAGACAGCCAGCGCTCACTGTGCCTGCCCAAGGCAGGAGAAAAGAGCGCAGGCGCCGGCTCATTTCAAAACAGCTGTGAGGAGGTGGCGCCCGGAGCCAAGAAGATTTGAGTGACGGATGTGTGGCGTCTGCAGCAGGGGGGAAAGGCCTGCCTCCTTGACTGAAGAAAATGTATTTAGGACAAATTACAAAACTGATTATTTCGGCAGTTACAGCACCCAGAACTAAAAGAGCCACCTTGTCAGAATGCAGCATTACTGCTGCACAAGATGGCTCTTTTAGTTAAAAACACCTGGGGGGGACAGGTTCCCTTTAAAACGATGAACTTTACTATTTGCTTGTCACAGCCCATTCTTGTCAGTTACATCATTAGCATTGGGTTCCATACAGTTCATGTTCTCCGCTCTCCCTACGCTTTCTCCTATGTCCTGCAGTACATTACGGGGTCGTATCGTCTCTTGCGATAACACAGCGTCCTCCCTGTGCAAGCTCACTTCTCAGAGTTTCCTCCTCCATTTTGCAATGGTACGGAGGGCGTCAGCCCAAGCAATGATCTGCCACGAGGTGAGCGACCTCTGTCCCTGTATTGGTCAAGGACCACTTCTCAAGCTCCTGTCCAAAACTGCGGTAATGCTGCTGCCTCAGCTGTACTTCTGTCCATCCGGACTCTGGATGGCTGGGTATCAGACTTAACCCCTTAGCCCCGGAGCTTTTTTCTGTTTTGCATTTTGGTTTTTCGCTCCCCTCCTTCCCAGAGCCATAACTTTTTTATTTTTTCATCAATATGACCATGTGAGAGCTTATTTTTTGCGGGACGAGTTGTACTTTTGAATGGCACCATTGGTTTTACCATATCATGTACTAGAAAACAGGAAATAAATTCTAAGTGCAGTGAAGTTTCAATAAAAGTGTGCAATCGCACACTTGTTTTTTGTTTGGCTTTTTTTGCTAGGTTCACTAAATACTAAAACTGATGTGCCATTATGATTCTCCAGGTCATTACAAGTTCATACACACCAAAAATGTATAGGTTATTTTTTATGTAAGTGGTGAAAAAAAATTCCAAACTTTGCTAAAAAACAAAAAAATGCGCAATTTTCCGAGACTCGTAGCATCTCCATTTTTTGGCATCTCTGGTCAGGTGAGGGCTTATTTTTTTGCGTGCCGAGCTGACATTTTTAACTATACCATTTTATGCAGATACGTTCTTTTGATCGCCCATTATATTTAATGCAATGTCGTGGCAACAAAAAACCATAATTCTGGCGTAATTCTTTTCTTGCTATGCCGTTTAGCGATCAGGTTAATCCTTTTTTATTGATAGATCAGGTGATTCTGAATGTGGCGATACCAAATATGTGTAAGTTTTATTTTTTTATTCTTTTATTTTGAATGGGGCGAAAGGGGGGTGATTTGAACTTTTTTTTTTTTCTTTTTGCATTTTTTAAAACATTTTTTTTTTTACTTTTGCCATGCTTCAATAGTGTCCATGGGAGGCTAGAAGCTGGCATAGCCTGATCGGCTCTGCTTCATAGGAGCGATGCTCAGATCGCTCCCATGTAGCAGATTTACTGAATTGCTATGAGCGCTGACCACAGGGTGGCGCTAACGGCAATCTGGCATCAACAACCATAGAGGTCTTTAGGAGACCTCTGGTTGTTATGCCAATGCACCGATGACCCCCGATCACGTGACGGTGCGCGCATTTCCGGCCGAACGCGCTTGTTAAATGCCGCTGTCAGCGTTTGGCAGCGGCATTTAATTAGTTAATAGCGGCAGGTGGATTGCGATTCCACCCATCGTTATTGTGGGCACATGTCAGCTGTACAGAACAGGTGACATGTCCTGGCTTTGATGCAGGCTCACTGCCGGAGCCCGCATCAAAGCAGGGGATCTGCCATCGGACATACTATTCTGTCCGATGGCAGAAAGGGGTTAACATTGTGGAGCTGTCCGCCCAACACAGCCGCTAGGCCCCTACGCACTACAAACAGGAAGACACTTTCCTCTTGACACAGACAGGCCTACCTAACTATGTATAATGTGGTGATCCATCTAGTGTCAGATGTAGGGTGCTACACTTACCCTATCACTATTGACAGATCTAACACGTAGCAACATACTTAAATACATAGCATTATAATAACTATACACCTTTAAGGGGGTAGGGACGTGGCACCCCCTTACAATGTCACCTCACTTGCTGCACTGAGACAAACAGGCTGAATGGTGGAGCAAGGAAGTGATGGCTCCTTTGTATCATTGTTTTCAGCTGTACATGCCTCCTGAGGAGGCATTTACTGTTGAAATCGAGACACAGGGAATGAGGCTGTGCAGTTTGGCATTAGGTCACCCATTGGCGATCTGATCTGTCGCTATTAACGGTACGCAAATGGGGTAACATTTCATTTTGTGAAAGAGCATAATAGGGAAATAATCTATGTGCAATCTACTAGGCTGTCCCCATAATTTGTGAATATTCCAGAAATCTTAGCTGTTTGCATGATCATCAGTGTACGGTACATCAGGTAAACTTAAAAAATGTGCTTTGAACTGGTTCACACAGACTGATATAGCCAAAAATAACAGACACATTCCTAATTGTAAAATACTTCAGTTATAGGATAGAAGATTTATTTAGGATTTACACAACCTTCCCATGCCTAAAAAAGAATGCTTATACATGCCCCTAAAGAATCTAAAGAATGCTCCTAAAGACACATTTCACTTCATCTTAACATGTGTGGGCACCAATCCTTATAGCTTCACACTCACAGTGTCCCTGAAAACACAATCCTTTGATGGTATGGTGTCTGTAAGTGCTGCAGAATTCCTTAGTGGTCTGCACCATGCTGAAACAACAAACTGTTCTACCCTATCTTGTCTCCACTCATCAGATATATTCAGATGTCAAGAAAAACCTTTTTTTAATAAAAAGGAATGTGTCTTTTCTTGCTGTGACAAGTAGAGATGAGCGGTGTTCGAGTCGAACTGTTCGCCACTGTCAAATTCAAGCTGTTTTGGGCGGTGTTCGAGTCGTTCGACGAACCCGAACAATTTGCTTAAAATTCGACTGTTCGAGTTTTTGTTCGATAACTGTCCGTTCACCAAAAGCCTAGCTTGGTTTGCACATTAAAACTGTTTATCATTGTTAATAGACTGTTTCAGTGTATAGTGGGTGGGGGGGGTGGGGGATAGATCCGTGCTGAAATAACGCCGATCTCCATTTTTTTTTTCCCGCATTTACAGTGGGGCGGTGCAGTCTCTCAGCCTATCAGCAGTGCACACACACACAGCAATGTGCATGTGATGCACACAAGCAAGGGCATGTGTCATTGGCTGTGTATGTCACATGTCATCCTTGCCCTATAAGAACCAGCCATTTGCCCCGTCGCCACCACTTCCTCACTGCTGCAGCTTAGTGTTAGACAGCACCGCTGCTGCTGTGGGCGCTATACAGACTAAAGGTACCTTCACACATAACGATATCGTTAACGATATCGTTGCTTTTTGTGACGTAGCAATGATATCGTTAAGGAAATCGTTATGTGTGACAGCGACCAACGATCAGGCCCCTGCTGGGAGATCGTTGGTCGCTGAACAAAGTCCAGAACTTTATTTCGTCGCTGGATCTCCCGTGGACATCGCTGGATCGGCGTGTGTGACACCGATCCAGCGATGTCTTCACTGGTAACCAGGGTAAACATCGGGTAACTAAGCGCAGGGCCGCGCTTAGTAACCCGATGTTTACCCTGGTTACCAGCGTAAAAGTAAAAAAAAACAAACACTACATACTTACCTACCGCTGTCTGTCCCCGGCGCTGTGCTCTGCACTCCTCCTGTACTGGCTGTGAGCGTCGGTCAGCCGGAAAGCAGAGCGGTGACGTCACCGCTCTGCTTTCCGGCCGCTGTGCTCACAGACAGTACAGGAGGAGTGCAGAGAAGCAGAGCGCCAGGGACAGACAGCGGTAGGCAAGTATGTAGTGTTTGTTTTTTTTTACTTTTACGCTGGTAACCAGGGTAAACATCGGGTTACTAAGCGCGGCCCTGCGCTTAGTTACCCGATGTTTACCCTGGTTACCCGGGGACTTCGGGATCGTTGGTCGCTGGAGAGCTGTCTGTGTGACAGCTCTCCAGCGACCAAACAGCGACGCTGCAGCGATCCGGATCGTTGTCGGTATCGCTGCAGCGTCGCTTAATTTGAAGGGGCCTTTAGAGTGTTTTTTTGGAGCGAATTGTCAGAGAGATAGGTTTAGGGAGTCGTAAGGAGTCGGGACTAATTGGAATATCAGCCTTTTTCAGGGTAGGTTACAGCAGTTCATAGCACTGATTGCCAGGCATGTCTGTACCAGTGCTGTACAAGTGTTTGTCACAGCATTTGGTGTAATCTAGCTCAGCCAATCCTTTTGGGCTAGTAGCATTGTCTGATAGTCATCTGAGTAGCCCGCCTGTGAAGCTAGCTACACCGCCTGTGTATCTCAATATTTACTGCATCTAACCCAATTAATAGTTTACGGCCTAGGAGCAGTGTCTGCACGTCAGCAGAGTAACCCGCCTGTGAAACTAACTATACCGCCTGTGTATCTCAATTTTCACTGCATCTAATCAAGTTAATAGTTTAGGGCATAGGAGCAGTGCCTGCACGTCAGCAGAGTAGCCCACCTGTGAAACTAACTACACCGCCTGTGTACCTCAATTTTCACTGCATCTAATCCAGTTAATAGTTTAGGGCATAGGAGCAGTGCCTGCACGTCAGCAAAGTAGCCTGCCTGTGAAACTAACTACACCGCCTGTGTATCTCAATTTTCACTGCATCTAATCCAGTTGATAGTTATGGGCCTAGGAGCAGTGTCTGCACGTCAGCAGAGTAGCCCGCCTGTGAAACTAACTACACCGCCTGTGTATCTCAATTTTCACTGCATCTAATCCAGTTGATAGTTTTGGGCCTAGGAGCAGTGCCTGCACGTCAGCAGAGTAGCCCGTCTGTGAAACTAACTATACCGCCTGTGTATCTCTATTTTCACTGCATCTAATCCAGTTGATAGTTATGTGCCTAGGAGCAGTGTCTGCACGTCAGCAGAGTAGCCCGCCTGTGAAACTAACTATACCGCCTGTGTATCTCTATTTTCACTGCATCTAATCCAGTTAATAGTTTTGGGCCTAGTGCCACAGTTTGGCCACTCAGTTCTGCTCGGTTTTCATCCATCGGTTGTTATGCCAACAACTACAGATACAGAGTTGCCAATTAGTTAAGCACTAAAATGAGTGGCAAAAGGCCTGCTGCTGGTGGAAAGGGGAATAGGCGTGTTGGAAAGGGAAAAAAAGGTTGTGTCCGTGGAGTAGGTGGTAAAGCAACAGTAACATCTGCAGAAGAAAGACCATCTTCCAGCCAAAGTAAGATGTCTACTTCTTTTCGTGGACAATCTGATATGATCCCTTTCTTACAACCATCGCTTCAAGCATCGCCAAAAATTCCAGATGAGGCACAAAAGCAGCAGGTGCTTGAACGGATATCAAGTGCTCGTTCAAGTGGGCTCTCCTCCATGTCAACTTCAACATCACAACTACTCCAGTCATCAGAGTTGTCACCCCAATCGCACTTGCTTCCTCACAGCTCCCAAGTCTCCAGCTGCCCGTCTGAGCATGGGGTAACACACATGTTTGAGTCTGTAGAGCTGTTTGCGCATACTATAGCTTGAGAATCAAAGGTCTGCTCTAGAGCTTCTGTGAATCCAGACGAGGAAATGATCTGTACTGATGCCCAGAATCTTTGTGAGTCGAATCCAGGCCCAGATGAAGAAGGTTCTGAACATAGTGTAGACCCTGGTTCCCAAACTGTAAATCCTGTTGGTGGAGACAATGAGGAAGATGATGATGAGACTGAGAAAACTGATTGGAATGAAAATTTGACTTTTCGGTCGGGGCAGGAAGAGGTTCGCTCTGAGGACGACGAGTGTGAAAACACACAGGATGATGATGACGAGGTTGTAGACCCCACTTACTGTCAACCCCCAGTCCACCAATCCATGAGGTCAGCAGAGGAGGTGGAGGAGGATCCTAGGGACAAGTCTGAAGGTGAGGTAATGGTGCGCCTTCCTGGACAGAGACGGAGTACTGGAAGCACATCAACAACTGCATCCTCAACCTCAACTGTGCCTCAGACCAGAAGTCGTGGTGACTCTTCAGGTCGCACATGCTCTAAGCCTTGCATAGCCTGTGCATTTTTTGAAATCGCAAAGGATGACCCAACTCATATTGTCTGTAAGATTTGTCAACAAAATCTCAGTAGAGGCCAAAAAATCACTAGCTTGAGTACTTCATGTATGAACCGTCACATGGATATGAGGCATAGGTTGCAGTGGGAAGCTCACTGTGCTACAATGCGGCCTAGTGGGCCGGGTCAACCACCGTCTGCCCCATCAAGTGCATCCGAGTCCTCTTCATCCTCTGTGACTGTGGGGACAGCAGTCGCACATGGTTTTAGACGTAGACCTTACACCTTTTTACCCGCAACAGCCAGTGTGATTGGCAGGTCGTCAGGACATTTGCAAGTGTAAACACCTACTGTTGTTGAGCGCTCTCCGATATCGACACCACCTTTTGATCAAGGCAACATAACATCTCCACCTGAACCTTCCTCACAGGCAAGCAGTTTGCCGGGGACACCCTACTCAACTCCGTCTAAGCACGGCAGCCAGCCCTCAGTCCCTCAGATGTGGACAAGTAAAAGACCATTTCCTCCTAGCCATGACAAAGCTAAGAGGTTGAATTTCTCCATCTGCAAGCTGTTGGCTACAGAAATGCTGCCTTTCCGCCTGATGGACACAGAGGATTTTTGAGACCTTATGTCCGTCGCAGTGCCCCAGTACCAGATGCCCAGTTGCCACTACTTCTCAAATAAAGCTGTGCCTGCGCTACACCAGCATGTCACACACAACATCACCGCTTCCTTGAGAAACTCTGTGTGTGACAGGGTGCATTTCACCACAGACACTTGGACGAGTAGACATGGACAGGGGCGTTACATGTCGGTGACTGGGCACTGGGTAACTACGGCGACATCAGGAGAAGGGGCTGCTGTCCAATGTTATGTCTGCAAATGAAAGGTGTTATGAAGGCAATCCAGAGACACAGTGTGCCTAGCGATCAGAGCGCACACAGTGATCTGACAAATACCCAAAAACAAAAGAACGAGCTCTGAGACGTGGAAACTCTGCAGACTGCACACCTGATCCTATCCTAAACACAACTAAAAGTGGCTGTGGATTGCGCCTAACAACTACCTAGGCAACTCGGCACAGCCTAAGAAACTAGCTAGCCTGAAGATAGAAAAATAGGCCTGACTTGCCCCCAGAGAAATACCCCAAAGGAAAAGGCAGCCCCCCACATATAATGACTGTGAGTAAGATGAAAAGACAAAACGTAGGGATGAAATAGATGCAGCAAAGTGGGGCCCGATAATCTTAGACAGAGCGAGGACAGTAAAGCGAACTTTGCAGTCTACAAAAAACCCTAAAGCAAAAACCACGCAAAGGGGGCAAAAAGACCCACCGTGCCGGACTAACGGCACGGCGGTACACCCTTTGCGTCTCAGAGCTTCCAGCAAAACAAAAGACAAGCTGGACAGAAAAAAAAAAACAACAAAATAGCAAAAAAGCACTTAGCTATACAGAGCAGCAGGTAACAGGAACAATCAGGAGAAGCTCAGATCCAACACTGGAACATTGACTAGGAGCAAGGATAGCAGCATCAGGTGGAGTTAAGTAACGAAGCAGCCAATGAGCTCACCAGAACACCTGAGGAAGGAAACTCAGAAGCTGCAGTACCACTTGTGACCACAGGAGTGAATTCAGCCACAGAATTCACAACAGTACCCCTCCCCCTTGAGGAGGGGTCACCGAACCCTCACCAGATCCCCCAGGCCTACCAGGATGAGCCGCATGAAAGGCACGAACAAGATCGGGAGCATGAACATCAGAGGCAAAAACCCAGGAATTATCTTCCTGAGCATAACCCTTCCATTTAACCAGATACTGGAGTTTCCGTCTAGAAACACGAGAATCCAAAATCTTCTCCACAATATACTCCAATTCCCCCTCCACCAAAACCGGGGCAGGAGGCTCAAAAGATGGAACCATAGGTGCCACGTATCTCCGCAACAACGACCTATGGAATACATTATGTATGGAAAAGGAGTCTGGGAGGGTCAGACGAAAAGACACAGGATTGAGAATTTCAGAAATCCTATACGGACCAATAAAACGAGGTTTAAATTTAGGAGAGGAAACCTTCATAGGAATATGACGAGAAGATAACCAAACCAGATCCCCAACACGAAGTCGGGGACCCACACGGCGTCTGCGATTAGCAAAAAGTTGAGCCTTCTCCTGGGACAAGGTCAAATTGTCCACTACCTGAGTCCAGATCTGCTGCAACCTGTCCACCACAGAATCCACACCAGGACAGTCCGAAGACTCAACCTGTCCTGAAGAGAAACGAGGATGGAACCCAGAATTGCAAAAAAATGGAGAAACCAAGGTAGCCGAGCTGGCCCGATTATTAAGGGCGAACTCAGCCAACGGCAAAAAGGACACCCAATCATCCTGATCTGCAGAAACAAAACATCTCAGATATGTTTCCAAGGTCTGATTGGTTCGTTCGGTCTGGCCATTAGTCTGAGGATGGAAAGCCGAGGAAAAGGATAGGTCAATGCCCATCCTACCACAAAAGGCTCGCCAGAACCTTGAAACAAACTGGGAACCTCTGTCAGAAACAATATTCTCAGGAATGCCATGCAACCGAACCACATGCTGAAAGAACAAAGGTACCAAATCAGAGGAGGAAGGCAATTTAGCCAAGGGCACCAGATGGACCATTTTAGAAAAGCGATCACAGACCACCCAAATGACTGACATCTTGTGAGAAACGGGAAGGTCAGAAATGAAATCCATCGAAATATGTGTCCAAGGCCTCTTTGGGACCGGCAAGGGCAAAAGCAACCCACTGGCACGAGAACAGGAGGGCTTAGCCCTAGCACAAATCCCACAGGACTGCACAAAAGTACGTACATCCCGTGACAGAGATGGCCACCAGAAGGATCTAGCCACTAACTCTCTGGTACCAAAGATTCCAGGATGACCAGCCAACACCGAACAATGAAGTTCAGAGATAAGTTTATTAGTCCACCTATCAGGGACGAACAGTTTCTCCGCTGGACAACGATCAGGTTTATTCGCCTGAAATTTTTGCAGCACCCGCCGCAAATCAGGGGAGATGGCAGACACAATGACTCCTTCCTTGAGGATACCCGCTGGCTCAGATAAACCCGGAGAGTCGGGCACAAAACTCCTAGACAGAGCATCCGCCTTCACATTTTTAGAGCCCGGAAGGTACGAAATCACAAAGTCGAAGCGGGCAAAAAATAACGACCAACGGGCCTGTCTAGGATTCAAGCGCTTGGCAGACTCGAGATAAGTCAAGTTCTTATGATCAGTCAATACCACCACGCGATGCTTAGCTCCTTCAAGCCAATGACGCCACTCCTCGAATGCCCACTTCATGGCCAGCAACTCTCGGTTGCCCACATCATAATTACGCTCAGCGGGCGAAAACTTCCTGGAAAAGAAAGCACATGGTTTCATCACTGAGCAATCAGAACCTCTCTGTGACAAAACCGCCCCTGCTCCAATCTCAGAAGCATCAACCTCGACCTGGAACGGAAGAGAAACATCTGGCTGACACAACACAGGGGCAGAACAAAAACGACGCTTCAACTCCTGAAAAGCTTCCACAGCAGCAGAAGACCAATTAACCAAATCAGCACCCTTCTTGGTCAAATCGGTCAATGGTTTGGCAATGCTAGAAAAATTACAGATGAAGCGACGATAAAAATTAGCAAAGCCCAGGAACTTTTGCAGACTTTTCAGAGATGTCGGCTGAATCCAATCCTGGATGGCTTGGACCTTAACTGGATCCATCTCGATAGTAGAAGGGGTAAAGATGAACCCCAAAAATGAAACTTTCTGCACACCGAAGAGACACTTTGATCCCTTCACAAACAAAGAGTTAGCACGCAGGACCTGAAAAACCATTCTGACCTGCTTCACATGAGACTCCCAATCATCTGAGAAGATCAAAATGTCATCCAAGTAAACAATCAGGAATTTATCCAGGTACTCACGGAAGATGTCATGCATAAAGGATTGAAACACTGATGGAGCATTGGCAAGTCCGAACGGCATCACTAGATACTCAAAATGACCCTCGGGCGTATTGAATGCAGTTTTCCATTCATCTCCTTGCCTGATTCTCACCAGATTATACACACCACGAAGATCTATCTTAGTGAACCAACTAGCCCCCTTAATCCGAGCAAACAAGTCAGATAACAATGGCAAGGGATACTGAAATTTAACAGTGATCTTATTAAGAAGGCGGTAATCAATACACGGTCTCAGCGAACCATCCTTCTTGGCTACAAAGAAGAACCCTGCTCCCAGTGGTGATGACGATGGGCGAATATGTCCCTTCTCTAGGGATTCCTTCACATAACTGCGCATAGCGGCGTGTTCGGGCACGGATAAATTAAATAATCGACCTTTAGGGAATTTACTACCAGGAATCAAATTGATAGCACAATCACAGTCCCTATGCGGAGGTAGGGCATCGGACTTGGGCTCTTCAAATACATCCTGATAATCAGACAAGAACTCTGGGACCTCAGAAGGGGTGGATGACGAAATCGACAAAAATGGAACATCACCATGTACCCCCTGACAACCCCAGCTGGATACCGACATGGAATTCCAATCCAATACTGGATTATGGGTTTGTAGCCATGGCAACCCCAACACGACCACATCATGCAGATTATGCAACACCAGAAAGCGAATAACTTCCTGATGTGCAGGAGCCATGCACATGGTCAGCTGGGCCCAGTACTGAGGTTTATTCTTGGCCAAAGGTGTAGCATCAATTCCTCTCAATGGAATAGGACACCGCAAAGGCTCCAAGAAAAACCCACAACGTTTAGCATAATCCAAATCCATCAGATTCAGGGCAGCGCCTGAATCCACAAACGCCATGACAGAAAACGACGACAAAGAGCATATCAAGGTAATGGACAGAAGGAATTTGGACTGTACAGTACCAATGACGGCAGACCTAGCGGACCGCTTAGTGCGCTTAGGACAATCAGAAATAGCATGAGTGGAATCACCACAGTAGAAACATAGCCCATTCAGACGTCTGTATTCCTGCCGTTCAACTCTGGTCATAGTCCTATCGCACTGCATAGGCTCAGGTTTAACCTCAGGCAATACCGCCAAATGGTGCACAGATTTACGCTCGCGCAAGCATCGACCGATCTGAATGGCTAAAGACAAAGACTCATTCAAACCAGCAGGCATAGGAAATCCCACCATGACATCCTTAAGAGCCTCAGAGAGACCCTTTCTGAACAAAGCTGCCAGCGCAGATTCATTCCACTGAGTGAGTACTGACCATTTCCTAAATTTCTGACAATATACTTCTATATCATCCTGACCCTGGCACAAAGCCAGCAAATTTTTCTCAGCCTGATCCACCGAATTAGGCTCATCGTACAGCAATCCGAGCGCCAGGAAAAACGCATCGACACTACTCAATGCAGGGTCTCCTGGCGCAAGAGAAAATGCCCAGTCTTGAGGGTCGCCGCGCAAAAAAGAAATAATAATCAAAACCTGTTGACTAGGATTACCAGAAGAATGAGGTTTCAAGGCCAGAAATAGCTTACAATTATTTTTGAAACTTAGAAACTTCGTTCTATCTCCAAAAAACAAATCAGGAATAGGAATTCTTGGTTCTAGCATAGATTTCTGATCTATAGTATCTTGAATCTTTTGTACATTTATAACGAGATTATCCATTGAAGAGCACAGACCCTGAAAATCCATGTCCACACCTGTGTCCAGAAACACCCAAATGTCTAGGGGAAAAAAAAAAAAAAAGTGAACACAGAGCAGAAAAAAAAAATGATGTCAGAACTTTTTCTTTCCCTCTATTGAGAATCATTAGTTGGCTCCTAGTACTGTTATGTCTGCAAATGAAAGGTGTTATGAAGGCAATCCAGAGACACAGTGTGCCTAGCGATCAGAGCGCACACAGTGATCTGACAAATACCCAAAAACAAAAGAACGAGCTCTGAGACGTGGAAACTCTACAGACTGCACACCTGATCCTATCCTAAACACAACTAAAAGTGGCTGTGGATTGCGCCTAACAACTACCTAGGCAACTCGGCACAGCCTAAGAAACTAGCTAGCCTGAAGATAGAAAAATAGGCCTGACTTGCCCCCAGAGAAATACCCCAAAGGAAAAGGCAGCCCCCCACATATAATGACTGTGAGTAAGATGAAAAGACAAAACGTAGGGATGAAATAGATTCAGCAAAGTGGGGCCCGATAATCTTAGACAGAGCGAGGACAGTAAAGCGAACTTTGCAGTCTACAAAAAACCCTAAAGCAAAAACCACGCAAAGGGGGCAAAAAGACCCACCGTGCCGGACTAACGGCACGGCGGTACACCCTTTGCTTCTCAGAGCTTCCAGCAAAACAAAAGACAAGCTGGACAGAAAAAAAAACAACAAAATAGCAAAAAAGCACTTAGCTATACAGAGCAGCAGGTAACAGGAACAATCAGGAGAAGCTCAGATCCAACACTGGAACATTGACTAGGAGCAAGGATAGCAGCATCAGGTGGAGTTAAGTAACGAAGCAGCCAATGAGCTCACCAGAACACCTGAGGAAGGAAACTCAGAAGCTGCAGTACCACTTGTGACCACAGGAGTGAATTCAGCCACAGAATTCACAACAGTCCAAGTCTTGCCATCCCCACGAGTTGCTCGTCGGTCCTCTGTATCTAGAAGTTCCCCCACTGCTTCTGCCTCCTTAACCTCCTCTCGGTCCTCCACCTGCACCCAAAGCCTGTCTGGTAATGCCACCCACATTGTAACTGCGCAGAAGGAATCCTACACACCTCCTCACTATGCTGTCACCAGGGCTCAACGGCATCAGGCAGTGTTTACATTGAAATGTCTGGGAAATGTGAGTCACACAGCTGAGGAGTTGTGGTCAGCTCTGGAGACCGAGTTCCATCAATGGTTGTCTCCACTCAACCTGCAGCCAGGGAAGGCTGTGTGCAACAATGCTGCAAACCTGGGTGTGGCCCTTCGCCAGGGCAATGTCACACATGTGCCTTGTATGGCTCACGTTTTGAACCTGGTTGTCCAGCAATTTTTATCCCACTATCCCAGACTAGATTGGCTTCTGCAGAGGGCATGGTCGCTGTGTGCTCACTTCCAGTGTTCGCATCCCGCAGCTCGACGACTTGCATCTCTACAGAAGTCGTTGGGCCTGCCAGTTCACCGGCTGAAATGCGATGTGCCCACACGGTGGAATTCAACTCTGCACATGTTGCAGCGACTATGGCAGCACCGACGAGCCCTGGTGCAATACGTTATGACATATAGCCTGGGCCAACGAGATCAAGAGGTGGGGCAAATCACGCTGCAGGAGTGGTCTCAGATCAGGGACCTATGCACCCTTCTGCACAGTTTTGAAATAGCAACGAAGATGTTTAGTGCTGATGATGCTATTATCAGCATGACCATTCCGATGATTTACATGCTGGAGCACACCTTAAACAGTGTTCAGATTCAGGTGGTGGAACAAGAGGAGGAGGAACAGGTGGAGTCGTATGCGGAAGGGATAATATATCCAAGGTCAAGAAGGTTGGCAGCACCAAGGCGGCTGGCATTGGAGGCTGGGGGAGAGGGATTACCGAAGGCGCATGGTAGCAGCCAAACTTTTGAGGAAGGTACAGGAGCCGAGGAAGAGGTGGAGGATGAACTGGCGCTGGGCATGGAAGACTCATCAGATGAGGGAGACCTTGATCAAATTTCTGTTGGACGAGGTTGGGGGGAGAGGGTAGATGAAGGAAGCATGATTCTCACCTCGCCACCACCAAGACAACAAGGACTTGGTTCTCCTGGATGCGCAAGACACATGAGTGCCTTTTTGCTGCACTACCTGCAACAAGACCCTCGGATTGTCAGAATCCAAAGTAATGCCGACTACTGGGTTGCCACACTCTTAGATTCCCAGTACAAAAGCAAATTTGGCTAAATAATTCCTGCCATAGAAAGAGATTCACGCATGCAGGAGTATCAGCAGAGCCAGAGACTGTTGCAGAATCTAACATCTGCTTTTCCATAAAACACCAGTGGTGCACGTAGCGAATCTCTGAGTTCTAACTTGCCAACCGTGGGATTATCGAGTCATCACTCAAACCGTAACAGTAACATCGTATCTGGTGGTAACAGCAATTTTTTCCAAACGTTTGAAGATTTTTTTAGACCATCCTTTGCAAGGCCACAGGAGACAAGAAGTCTGACGCACAGCCAACGCCTAGAGAGGATGGTACAAGAGTATCTCCAAGTTAACATCGATGCCATGACCGTGGAACTGGACCCTTGCTCATTTTGGGCTTCCAATCTTGAAAAATGGCCTGAGCTCGCCACTCACGCCTTGGAGATCTTGTCGTGCCCCGCAGCCAGCATTCTCTCTGAACGTGTGTTCAGCGCTGCTGGTGGTGTGCTGACAGATAAGCGCACGCGGCTGTCCAGTGACAATGTAGACAGACTAACGTTCATCAAGATGGCCTGGGATTTAGAGGTCTGCTCCAAAGCTTCAGTGTCTGCTAGTCAGCAGAGTAGCCCAGCCACCCACCGCCTGTTTACCTAAGTACTATTTTTAACGGCATCTGGCCCAGGAAATCATTTTGGGCCTAGTAGAATTTGGTGCTACTCAGCAGCGTACCCCACCCATGAAGCAAGCTACACCGCCTGTTTACCTAAGTACTATTTTATAATGGCATCTAGCCCAGGAAATCCTTTTGGGCCTAGTAGAATTTGGTGCTACTCAGCAGCGTGCTTCACCCATGAAGCAAGATACACTGACGGCGATCGCCGGCACAAAGCCACCTGTGTGCGGGCGATCGCTATGACGTACATGTACTGCATTTGTCGGGAACTCCTCCTGATCATGACGTACATGTACTGCAAAATATTATTATTTATTATTATTATTTATTTATATAGCACCATTAATTCCATGGTGCTGTACATGAGACGGGGTTACATCACAATACAAATATCACTTACAGTAAACAAAACTAGCAATGACCGACTGGTACAGAGGGAAGACGACCCTGCCCTTGTGGGCTTACATTCTACAGGATTATGGGGAAGGAGACAGTAGGTCGAGGGCTGCAGTAGCTCCAATGGTGTTGAGGTGGCTGTGTGGTCTTTACAGGCTGTAAGCTTCTTTGAAGATTTCTTTTGAAGAATCCAAAAGTAGTGGATAACTGGACGTGTTGGGGCACTGAATTCCAGATGATGGGTGATATACGGGAGAAGTCTTGGAGGCGATTGGGTGAGGAGCGAATAAGCATGGAGGAGAGGAGGAGGTCTTGGGAGGACCGGAGATTACGTGAGGGAAGATATTGAGAGATTAGTGTGAAAATATATGGAGGAGAAAGGTTATGGATGGCTTTGTAGGTCAGTGTTAGTAATTTAAACTGGATACGCTGGGAAATTGGGAGCCAGTGAAGGGATTTGCAAAGAGTGGAAGCAGGAGTGTAGCGAGGAGAGAGATTAATTAGTCGGGCAGTAGAGTGAAGGATGGACTGAAGGGGTGCGAGAGTGTTATAAGGTAGGCCACAGAGGAGTATGTTGCAGTAGTCGAGGTGGGAGATGATTAGTGCATGCACGAGCATTTTGGTAGAGTGTGGGTTGAGGAAAGGATGGATTCTGGAAATATTTTTGAGCTGGAGGCGACAGGAAGTGGCAAGAGCTTGGATGTGCGGTTTGAAGGACAGGGCGAGTCAAGGGTTACTCCGAGGCAGCGGATTTTGGGGACAGGGGAAAGGGTGATTTCATTTATATTGATAGATAGATCAGGTAGGGAAGATATGCGTGATGGAGGAAAGAGTTCAGATTTGTCCACATTGAGCTTGAGGAAGCGAGAGGAGAAGGAGGATATGGCCGATAGACACTCTGAGTTTCTGGAGAGCCAAAAAGGTGACATCTGGGCCAGAGAGGTAGATCTGAGTGTCATCGGCATATAGATGGTACTGGAAGCCATAGGACCTCATGAGTTGTCCCAGGCCGAGTGTATAGATTGAGAAGAGTAAGGGTCCTAGGACAGAGCCTTGGGGGACTCCAACAGAGAGGGGGTTAGATGAAGAGGTAGTATGGGAGTAGGAAACGCTGAATGTGCGGTTGGCAAGGTATGAGGAGATCCAAGATAGGGCAAGGTCTTTGACCCCAAAGGAAGAGAGGATCTGTAGTAGGAGGCAGTGGTCAACTGTGTCGAGGGCAGAGGACAGGTCTAGGAGGAGGAGTATAGAGAATTGTGTGTTAGCTTTGGCTGTAAGTCGTTAGTAATTTTGGTCAGGGCAGTCTCAATGGAATGGTGGGGACGGAAGCCAGATTGTAGGTTGTCGAAGAGTTAGATGCAAAGTGCAAATGTACTCTCCATGCATGTTTTGTGACTGTCACACAGCCACGACATTTGCAGCTGCAGTGCCGGACACCTGATTATTGGGAGCGCTCCAGTTATCCGGTCTCCCGTTGCCACTTCTTTGGGAACCGAAGTATAGCTTACCGAATAAGGAGGGAGCCGACGATGTTCACTCATGTCTACACAGGACTTGTTTCCAAAATACATAAGGCTTGTTTAGATGTTCTTTTGCATACTTCTGATGCTGATTTTTATTGTGATGACACAGGAGAGGTTTTCTTCTGATGATTCTTCCATGATATAATAATTGAGTAGGTGTCGCTGAGCAGTAGAACAATGAATCACAACTCCAGTGTCTGTTAAATCTTTCTGAAGATCTTTTGCAGTCAAGCATGGGTTCTGGTTTGCCTCTCTGCTCCTAGGAGCAGTTCTCTCTGAAATTTTGCTTGGTCTACCAGATCTTATCTTGGCCTCCACTGTTACTGTTAATTGCCATTTCTTAATTGCATTTCCAGCTGAGGAAAAGGCTACTTGAAAACACTTTGATATCTTCTTATAGACTTTTTCTGCTTTGTGGGACTCCACCATTTTCATTTTCAGAGTGCTAGATAGCTGCTTAGCTGCTTAGAGGAACCCATGGCTGCTGTTTTTTGGCAAAGGCTTAAAGGAGGCTGGGTTTTCATAAAGCTGGGAAATCTACATCATCTAGCCATTCCTAATGATGATAGTGAACAGGCCATAACCTTAAGAGTCTGTGCACACATTGCGGATTTTGATGCGGATCCGCAGCATTTTTGGATGCACGGAATTGCATCAAATCCACAGTGTAGTGCACAAGCAATGTCAGTCTATGTGAAATTGACATTTGGTGTTCACATGCTACCGAAAAAAATGCCCGGATTCGCAGCGCTTTTTTTCCACAGCATGTCAATTCTTTTTGAGGATCTGCAGCGTTTCTGCACCCATTGACTTCCATTGTGTCAGGCAATTCGCAGCAAAACCACAGGTTTAAAAAAGATCTGCAGATTTGCTGCGGCGTTGGGTTCAAGAAATGCTGCAGATTGGGAGGGGTAAGAGTGTAGGGGCGGAGTGTGGGCAGATACTGTGTGTGTTGGTGGAGACTGTGTGGGTGTGGAGAAGATGTGCGGGGCTGTGTATGGGTGTTTTTGTGTATCTGTGTGTCTGTGTGTGGGTGTGCGGGGATGTATGTGTGTGTGCGGGGCTGTGTGTAGGCAGGCATCATAAAATGGGACTACTAGTCCCATCCAGCTATGCGTGCTACAGTGACAGGTAGCTGGGTGATGGGACAGTAGTAGTCCCATCATCCACAACCTACTGACATTCTCTTCCCTTTCCTCTCCTAGTGCGCAACCCCCGCTCCACAAACTCACTTACCCTTGTAGAAATCTCAAACACCTCAACTTACAATCACTCTCTGAGTCCTTTCTCCCTCTTACAGACATAGCCTCCCTATATGACACAGATGTTGCTGCCACTTTTTATAACACCACAATAACAGCAACACTTGATTTGGCCCCCCTGCTCATGCATAGCAAAACTTGTACACTCAACAGGCAGCCCTGGCTGACCAGCCTGACCAAAGAACTGAGAAGGGCTTCCAGGATCGCTGAGCGGAGATGGAAGCGATACCGCTCTGCCGACCATTTCACTGCATACAAGCAGTCCCTCGCCAGCTTCAGGTCCACGCTCACTGCCGCAAAGCAAACTTACTTCTCATCTCTCATATTCTCCCTGTCCCACAACCCTAAACAGCTTTTCAACACTTTCAATTATCTACTCCGTCCCCCTGCACCCTTCCCTCTCCTCTCATTTCTGCTGAAGACTTTGCCTCCTTCTTTAAACAGAAGATTGATATGATCAGAGAAAGCTTTGGGCCACAGTGCCCAATGCCCCTCTTAGCTGCTCAACCCTGTTCCTCCAAAACCAGCTTCTCCACCATGGCAGAAGATCAGCTCTCCACCCTCCTGTCAAGATCACACCTCACCACCTGCACGCTTGACCCGCTCCCATCCCACCTCATCCCTATCCTTGCCACGGTCTTCATCCCAACCCTAACACACCTCTTCAACCTCTCACTCACATCAGGTGTCTTTCCCTCAGCCTTCAAACAGGCCAAGATCACACCCATCCTCAAAAAGCCATCCCTCAACCCATCCTCTGTGTCTAACTATCACCCAATATCTCTTCTCCCTTATGCCTCAAAATTATTGGAACAACACATCCATCTTGAGCTGTCCTCCCACCTCTCCTCCTGGTCCCTATTTGACCAGTTATAATCTGGCTTCCGACCCCATCACTCAACTGAAACTGCCCTAACTAAAGTCACCAATGACCTACTAACTGCCAAGAGCAAGCGACACTACTCCTTCTCCTGGACCTGTCTTCTGCCTTTGACACTGTGGACCACTCCCTTCTGCTACAGATCCTCTCATCTCTTGGCATCACAGATTTGGCCCTATCCTGGATCTCGTCATATCTGACAGACCGAACATTCAGTGTCTCTCTCCCCCACGCCATCTCCTCACTTCGCCCCTTATCTGTCGGTGTTCCTCAAGGCTCTGTTCTAGGACCCCTACTCTTCTCCATCTACACCTTCGGACTGGGACAGCTCATAGAATCCCACAGCATGCAGTATCATCTCTACACCGATGACACGCAGATCTACCTATCTGGACCTGACCTGACCTCCTTACTTAACAAAATCCCACACTATCTGTCTGCTATCTCAGCCTTCTTTTCTGCTCACTTTCTAAAACTGAACATGGACAAATCAGAATTCATCAACTTTCCCCATCTCACTCTACCCCTCCACCAGACCTATCCATCAATGTCAATGGCTGCTCACTTTCCCCAGTCCCACATTCCCGGTGCCTCAGGGTGATCCTCGACTCTGCCCTCTCTTTCAAGCCACATATCCAAGCCCTTGCCTCCTCCTGCCATCTCAAACTCAAAAAATATTTCCCGGATCTGCGCATTCCTTGAACGCGACACCACAAAAACACTAGGGCATACCCTTATCATCTCCCGCTTTGACTACTGCAACCTCCTACTCTCTGGCCTCCCCTCTAGCACTCTGGCACCACTCAAGTCCATGCTACACTCTGCTGCCCAACTAATCTACCTGTCTCCCTGCTATTCCCCAGCCTCTCCCCTATGCCAAGCCCTTCACTGGCTTCCTATCTCCCAGAGACTCCAGTTCAAAACTCTTACAATGACATACAAAGCCATCCACAACCTGTCTCCTCCATACATCTGTGACCTCTTTTCCCGGTACTTACCTGCACGCAACCTCCGATCCTCTCAAGATCTCCTTCTCTACTCCCCTCTCATCTCTTCTTCCCACAACCGCATCCAAGACTTCTTCCGTGCTTCCCCCATACTCTGGAACTCTCTACCGCAACACATCAGACACTCGCCTACCACTGAAACCTTCAAAAAGTACCTGAAGACTCACCTCTTCTGACAAGTCTACAGCCTGCAGTGATCCTCAATCTACTGAACCACCACACAACCAACTCTACCCTCTCCTAGTGTATCCTCACCCATCCCCTGCAGACTGTGAGCCCTCGCGGGCAGGATCCTCCCACCTTATGTACCTGTGTGCCTTGTTTTTTACTCATGTTTATTGTGCTTGTCTATATTTGCCCCCTTTTTCACATGTAAAGCTCCATGGAATAAATGGCGCTATAAAAATGTATAATAATAATCCAGCTACTGTTTTCAAGTGTAAAAAAAACACATACACACATGCAGACATACAGTACATACAGTACATACAACATACAGTACATACCATACACCTAGTCTCCGAAGCCCTCGATCACCTGGAAAAAAATAAAAAATAAAATAACAGTATACTCCCTGATCCAATGTAATCCATGTAATAATGAGTGTCCCACGACGATCTCCAGTGGAGAGCTGTCACATTGGCAGATGCGACCACTCTCCAGGGGCTCCGGGATACAATGAGGGAAGGTACAGTATCCTTCTGCACTGTATCCCTCCGCCACTGTGAGTACAGTATAGTTCATACGGTCACTTGCGGCACCGCTGCGTGGGAAAATTCTCACGTAGCAGTGCCGTAAAGTGAGACTCCATTGAACCCTCAGTGATAACCCTGAGGAGCCATTGTTTCCTGTCAGTGTGTCAGTGGAGGCCTATAGAGCTGTCACAACCCATTAACAACTATTAACAACCATAGGATTAGTAATGGATAGACGTCTTATTGATGCCTCTCCATTACTAAGCTGGCTTGATGTCACCCCCTATTATCCCATATGCCACCACTACAGGGCAGTGGGAAGAGAGAGGCTAAGTGCCGGAATTGGTGCATCTTACAGATGTGCCATTTCTGGGGTGGCTGAGTGCTGGTGTTTGTCACTGGGGGAGCAATATCCATGGTCCCTTCCTAGGCTTTGAATATCAGCCCGCAGCTGTCTGCATTATTATTATTATTATTAATTTATATAGCACCATTAATTCCATGGTGCTGTACATGAGAAAGGGGTTACATACAGGGCTATAGATATTGATTACAGTAAGCAGGTTTACAGTGACAGACTGGTACAGAGGGGAGAGGACCCTGTCCCTGCGTACTTACATTCTATGGGAAAGTGGGGAAGAGACAGAAGGTAGGGGCGAGGCGGCGGCTCTGGCGATGGCGAGGCGGCAGCTCTGGCGATGGTGAGGCAGCATAATGGTTATTGCAGGCTGTAGGCTTTCTTGAAGATATGGGTTTTCAGGTTCCATCTGAAGGAGCCGAGGGTGGTGGATGTTATGGACCTGGTGGTTAGGAGCACCCGGAACGACCTGATGGTTAAACTCACACAGGACAAGCTCTGGGAAGTGGGAGCTCTGCTGACCGCAACCCCTAATCCTATCACACAACTAGAAATAGCCGTGGAGCGTACCTAACACGACCTAGACGCCTCTTCACAGCCTAAGAGCTAACTAGCCCTAAAGATAGAAAATAAAGCCTACCTTGCCTCAGAGAAATTCCCCAAAGGAAAAGGCAGCCCCCCACATATATTGACTGTGAGTTAAGATGAAAGTCACAAACACAGAAATGAAACAGGTTTCAGCAAAGGGAGGCCAGACTTACTAAACAGACTGAGGATAGGAAAGGTATCTTTGCGGTCAGCACAAAAAACTACAAAAGACCACGCAGAGTGTGCAAAAAGACCTCCGCACCGACTCACGGTGCGGAGGTGCCACTCTGCATCCCAGAGCTTCCAGCTAGCAAGGCAAAATCATGATAGCCAACTGGACAAGGAAACAATGAACAAATAATTAACTAGCAGGGACTTAGCTTCTGCTGGAGTAGACAGGTCACCAGAAAGATCCAAGAGCGAACTGAACCAGTACAAGAACATTGACAGCTGGCATGGAGTAACGATCTGAGTGGAGTTAAATAGAACAGCCAGCCAAAGAATAAACTACGTCACCTGTGGAAGGAACCTCAGAAGCAGCAGCTCCACTCACAGCCACCAGAGGGAGTCCATGGACAGAACTCGCCGAAGTACCATTCATGACCACAGGAGGGAGTTCGAAAACAGAATTCACAACAGGTGGATAGTCGGACGTGTTGAGGCATGGAATTCCAGAGGATGGGGGATATTCGGGAGAAATCTTGGAGGCGGTTGTGTGAGGAACGAATAAGTGTGGAGGAGAGTAGGAGGTCTTGGGAGAATCGGAGATTACATGAGGGAAGATATTGGGAGATTAGTTCAGAGATATAGGGAGGGGACAGGTTGTGGATGGCTTTGTAGATCAGTGTTAGTAGTTTGAACTGGATTCGTTGGGGAATGGGGAGCCAGTGGAGGGAATTGCAGAGGGGAGAAGCAGGGGAGTAGCGAGGAGAGAGGTGGATTAGCCGGGCAGCAGAGTTGAGGACAGACTGGAGTGGTGCAAGAGAGTTAGCAGGGAGGCCACAGAGGAGGGTGTTGCAGTAGTCGAGGCGGGAGATGATGAGGGCATGCACAAGAGTTTTGGTAGATTGTGGGCTGAGGAAGGAACGGATTCTGGTAATATTTTTGAGTTGGAGGCGACAGGAGGTGGCAAGAGTTTGGACGTGCGGTTTGAAGGACAGGGCAGAGTCGAGAGTTACCCCGAGGCAGCGGATTTCAGGTGCGGGAGAGAGCGTGATGCCGTTTACCATAATAGATAGGTCAGGTAGGGGGATACGTGAGATGGAGGAAAGATGATGAGTTCGGTTTTGTCTACATTGAGTTTTAGGAAGCGAGAGGTGAAGAAGGAGGATATGGCTGACAGACACTTCGGGATTCTGGACAGCAGAGAGGTGACATCTGGGCCAGAGAGGTAGATCTGAGTGTCGTCCGCATACAGATGGTACTGGAAGCCGTGGGACTTTATGAGTTGTCCTAGGCCAAGAGTATAGATGGAAAAAAGTAGTGGCCCTAGGACAGAGCCCTGAGGGACTCCAACAGAGAGAGGGCGGGATGAGGAGGTGGTGTGGGAGTGGGAAACGCTAAATGTGCAGTCGGAAAGGTATGAGGCAATCCAGGACAGGGCAAGGTCTTTGATGCCAAGGGAAGAAAGAATCTGTAGCAGTAGGCAGTGATCGACTGTGTCGAAAGCAGAGGACAGGTCAAGAAGGAGGAGGATGGAGAACTGTCTGTTAGCTTTGGCTGTGAGTAAGTCATTAGTAATTTTTGTCAGGGCAGTTTTGGTGGAGTGGTGGGGACGGAAGCCAAATTGGAGGTTGTCAAGGAGAGAGTTAGATGAGAGGTGGGAGGAAATTTGAGCATGGACATGCTGCTCAAAGAGTTTTGAAGCAAACGAGAGCAGTGATATGGGGCGGTAGCTGGGCATAGCAGTTGGGTCAAGGTTAGTTTTTTGAGGATGGGTGTGATGGTGGCATGTTTGAAGGCCGAGGGGAAGGTACCAGAAGATAGCGATAGATTGAAGAGATGGGTTAGGGCTGGAATGAGCATGTTAGTGACATTGGGGAGCAGGTGGGAGGGGATGGGGTCAAGTGCACAGGTGGTGAGGTGCGATCTGGAGAAGAGGCGAGTAAGCTCTCCTTCAGTGATGTTGGAGAGGGAGGTTATTAGGGAAGGGCAGAGGTCTGGTATATGGAGTGGTTGGGGTGATGGAACTGTAAAGGTTAGCCTTGTTTGGTCAATCTTGTTTTTGAAGTAGGTGGCAAAGTCCTCGGAGGAGATGAGGGGAGTTGGAGGTGGCAGTGGTGGGCGGAGGAGGGAGGTAAATGTGCTGAATAGTTGTTTTGGGTTGTAGGATAGTGAAGATGCAAGGTTAGTGAAATAGGTCTGTTTAGCGGAGGTGAGGGCAGATTTGAAGTCAAATGTAGCTTGTTTGAAAGCAGTGAAGTCGTCTGGCAGGCGTGTTTTCATCCAACGCCGCTCCGTAACCCTGGATGCTTGTCGAAGTTTTTTTGTGAGATTGTTATGCCAAGGTTGCCTATTGGTTCGTCGCACTGTGCCATGCATGATAGGGGCGACTGAGTCTATGGCTGATGTGAGGGTGGAGTTATAGAAAGCGGTGGCACTGTCCGTGTCGTGGAGTGAAGATATGGAGGACAGGGGTAGGAGAGAGTCTGAGAGTCTGTGAATGTCTGCATAGCCGGTCCCCCTATTTTACTAGCCAGTAAAGGCTAAATATACAGCTGCGGGCTGATATTCATAGCCTGTGAAGATCCATGGGTATTAACCCCTTCCCAGGCTATAAACATCAGCCCCCAGTCACTGGCTTTCCCTCTCTGGTGCATAAAATTGCGCAAGAGCTCACGCCATTTTTTAGATTAAACAGATATTGCATTGAAGGTCGAGGTCATACTTGTGAGAAACTCGCATGAGTCTCTCGCATCAATAGCCAGCACTGCCGCCGGCACTCGGGACCGGAGCGTGCGGCTGCATGTATTTCTGTAACTCTTTACGTACCATTTTATTATGTTTTTACTAAACATCGGGCTTGGTATTATCTATCTATCTATAGATCTATCCATCTATCGATCAATATATCTATAGATAGATAGACAGATCTATAGATAGATGGATAGATACAGTATATCTATAGCTAGATGAATACATATATCTATAGATAGATAGATCTATCTATAGATCTATCTATATTTCTATCTATCTATAGATCTATCTATCATCTATTATCTATCTACAGTGCTGTGAAAATTAATTGGGACAAAGCATTTTTTAAGTAAAATCATAAGTTGGTTGCCAGTCAGTGATTCAAACTAGTTTTAATATATAATAAATAAATCTTGGTCAACTAGCCAGTGGAAAAAGGTAATTTTCAGTGATGAAACCCATCTTTTTGTTCAAGTGTACAGAGCAAGTGTTGTTAGAAGAAGCAAAAATAAACCATTGCGAGCTGATCATATTCAACAAACTGTAAAAAACCCTCAAAAACAGATGTTTTGGGGCTTTTTTACAGCTGATGGTACAGGGAGATTATTTCCTGTTGATGGTATGATGAATTCATCCAACTACTGTACATAAACGTTTTATTGTGCCATTCATGCGTAAATTTGAAGGGACATTCCAACAAGATTTGGCTCCATGCCACAATTCCAAGCGTGTGAAGAAATTCGTGGAAGAAAATAAAGTAAAAGTGCTGGACTGGCCTGGCAATTCACCAGACTTAAATCCTATAGAAAATTTGTGGAGCATTGTTAAGAGATGTCTTGGCAAAATGGACTATACAACCAAAGAACGCATCATAAACAGTGCCATACAAGTGTGGTTCCATGATGAAGAACTGAAGAATTTATGCAAAAACTTGGTAGAATCAATACCAAAATGCATTGAAAATCTCATATCTGCTAAAGGAGGACATATTTCTTACTAAAATTAGTATGCAACAGTGCATTATAACATTTTATTATTAAATATTCAAAAATATGTGCTTTTTGCTTTGTCCCAATTAATTTGCACAGCATTGTATCTATCATCTATCTATCTATCTTTCTGTGTGTAAACATTATTGTTCAATGGAGTATGTAAATGAAGAGGTTGGACAAGAAATTACATCACAATTCTTTTTTTTGGTGTAAAATATTAGATCTTTATTTAGCTTACAAAAACGCATACAAATCCGCATGAAAAAAACATGAAAATCCGCATCAAATCCTCAAAGATTTTTACATGCGTTTTCTGGCATGAGATGCAGATCCTGTGCAGAAAATTCTGCAGGCAAATCTGCAACGTGTGCACATACCCTAACAGGCTAATTAAGGTCTGAAACCTTGGTTAAAGTTATCTGAGCACACAAATTTTTAAGGGTCCAAACTTTTGCATGGGCCCATTTTCCTTTTTGTAATTATTTTAAATGTATAAAACATTTTTTTGTCTAAAATAAGGAAGAAAAGAAAGTGTCAGGTTTAACTTTAGCCCATTTAGAGATCATTTAAACTTGCTTAACTGTACACAATAACAGTAATTTTGACAAGGGGTGCCCAAACTTTTACATGCCACTGTAACACTTGCTGTATATTAAACCTTTCATGCCACATCCCATTTTCGTTTTTTCATATATATATATATATATATATATATATATATATATATATATATATATATACAGTTAAACAATAGAATATAAATCCAAGTAATCAAACGTCTGTGAAATCAAACTGTCCACTTAGGAAGCAACACTTTGACAATCAATTTCACATGCTGTTGTGCAAATGGAATAGACAACAGATGGAAATTATTGGCAATTATCAAAACACACTCAATAAAGGAGTGGTTCTGTAGGTGGGGACCACAGACAACATCTCAGTACCAATGCTTTCTGGCTGATGTTTTTCTCACTTTTGAATGTTGGTTGTGCTTTCACACTCATGGTGGCACGAGACGAACTCTACAACCCACACAAGAGGCTCAGGTAGTGCAGCTCATCCAGGATGGCACGTCAATGCGAACTGTGGCAAGAAGGTTTGCTGTGTCGGTCAGCGTAGTGTCCAGAGGCTGCAGGCGCTACCAGGAGATAGGCTAGTACACCAGGAGACGTGGAGGCGGCCATAGGAGGGCAACAACCCAGCAGCAGGACTGCTACCTCAGCCTTTGTGCAAGGAGGAACAGGAGGAGCACTGCCAGGGCCCTGCAAAATGACCTCCAGCAGGCCACAAATGTGCATATGTCTGCACAAACGGTTAGAAACCGACTCCATGAGGATGGTCTGAGTGCCCGACGTCCACAGATGGGGGCTGTGCTCACAGCCCAAATGCACCACTGGCGCCCTGTGCTCTTCATGCTGGTGCGGTTGGCCCTGGGTTCCTCCTAGTGCAGGACAGTGTCAGACCTCATGTGGCTGGAGTGTGTAAACAGTTCCTGCAAGAAGAAGGCATTGAAGCTATAGACTGGCCCACCCGTTCCCCAGACCTGAATCCGATGGAACACATCTGGGACATCATGTCTCGCACCATCCACCTGCATGTAGAGGAGCTGCGGAGACACCATCACGTGTTTCTAAAAGCAGGCAGTGAATAGCCAGGCCTTTCCCACGGGAAGGAACAACCAAGGGAAGGGCAGCATCCAATAAAGGAAAACATCCAATAAAGGAAAACCTTCCCGGGGAAAGACCTGGCTATTCACTGCCTGCATTGAGAAACACGTGATGGTGTCTCCGTATCTCCTCTACATGCATTTGCATATTTGGGGGCAGTGTTCTGGATCACTGCATTGAGAAACATGTGATGGTGTCTCCGCGGTGTTGGATGTTTTGGTCTCCACGAGGTCAATCATCCGTGCCTTTATAGACTTTCTACTAGGCACTGCTCCTGAAAGTCAGTTTCCTAATCCACACTGATGAGGGGCAAAAAACCCCGAAACAGCTGTCTGTGGATGGATACCATGCTTGGCATAGGTGGTTTTCCTTTATTGGATGTTTTCCTTTATTGGATGCTGCCTTTCCCTTGGTTGTTCCTTCCCGGGGAAAGGCCTGGCAATTCACTGCCTGCGTTGAGAAACACATAATGGGGTCTCCGCAGCTCCTCTACATGCATTTGCATATTTGGGGGCAGTGTTCTGGATCACTGCGTTGAGAAACATGTGATGGTGTCTCCGCGGTGTTGGATGTTTTGGTCTCCACGAGGTCAATCATCCGTGCCTTTATAGACTTTCTACTAGGCACTGCTCCTGATAGCCAGTTTCCTACTCCACACTGATGAGGGGCAAAAACCCCAAAACAGCTGTCTGTGGATGGATATCATGCTTGGCATAGATGGTTTTCCTTTATTGGATGCTGCCCTTCCCTTGGTTGTTCCTTCCTGGGGAAAGGCCTGGCTATTCACTGCCTGCGTTGAGAAACACGTGATGGTGTCTCCGCAGCTCCTCTACATGCATTTGCATATTTGGGGGCAGTGTTCTGGATCACTGCGTTGAGAAACACGTGATGGTGTCTCCGCGGTGTTGGATGTTTTGGTCTCCATGAGGTCAATCATCCGTGCCTTTATAGACTTTCTACTAGGCACTGCTCCTGATAGCCAGTTTCCTACTCCACACTGAGGAGGGGCAAAAACCCCGAAACAGCTGTCAGGAGTGAGGTTTTCTGGAGGAATCCAGACCCTTTTGCAGAGAATTCTGTTTTTTTTCTGTGGTATTTTGTACCGACAGCTTTGAAAATGAGTTACGTGAAGAACACCATCCGAGTGACGTTGGAGCCATCTATCCGGGCAAGGAACAGCGTGGTCTTTATTGTTCGTGACCTTATTGAGGAAAAGGCTGGAGGAAAGCGAGAAAACATCTTTAGTATCAATGAGTTCCCTAATCAAGGTAACTACGACATTACTTTTATGTCAGAGCATTATTGCCTGAACATCTATGAGTGGTTCCGGAATCATGCCAGAGATCCCTGTTTGAAGGGAGTGAAATGTGAACCACTGTTTGGTCTTCAGGAAAGGCAGGTGATTATCACTGTCTATAACCCCTTTACTGAACCTGCATTGTTGGAGAGCTTCCTCTCACAGTATTGTGACTTTGTTTCAAAGGGAGAGAAGCAAGTGAACTGCTTAGGAATCTTTAATTGTCGATACAAGTATCGTGTAAGGTTCAGAAGAGATCCTGGCAGTGTGGGTGGGTTCAGACACCCTCCGGCGAACTTCTCTGTAGCAGGGCATAGGGGTTTCCTCACGTACCCTGGGCAGCCTCTGTTTTGCAGGAGATGTTTCTCTTTTGGACATGTCCAGGCAGACTGCCAGAAGGGGCAGTGTTGCCGAAACTGCAAGAAGGAGGGGCATATGGCTGGTGATTGCCCGATGGCTAAGACCTGTGACGTGTGTGGTAGTAGTGACCACATGTATAAGGATTGTCCGCGGAGGGCGCCTAGACGCTCAGAGAGTGAATGGAGAGAGGAGAAGGAGAGAAGGAGGAGGTTGGCGATTATCAGAAAGGAATCTGAAAGAATGGAGAGAGAGGAAAGGAGGGAGAGGGAGAGGGAAAGACGCTCTGTGACTCCAGATGACATTGTGCTAGCACCCCGTGGTGCTATGAGTGATGCACAGAAGGAAGATAAGGAGTTTTGGTTGGCGCCAAAAAAAGTAGAGAAGGGGTTTAAGAAGAAGGAAAAAGATCAGGAAGAAGATGAGGAAGAAGATGATGACTCTACTGTGCCTGAAATGTTTTCTCTTGAGGAAGCAATGGATGCAACAGAGGAAGACGTGCGCATTTCTGAAGCTGAGAGCCCTGTGCACCCCTCAGATCCTCAGAATATTGGAGGGCTTTCTTCAGATGAGGACAGGGGTGGGAATAAGTGTCAGAGGGAGGAGGATGGGGAAAGTGATGAGGCATGCAGTAGTATGCCTAAGAGAAAAATTGGGCCGGCTATAAAAAAATGGAGTGAGCACGAAGGGGCTAGTGGTTCAGAGACTTGCTGTTCAGTCCGAATGGCAGAGGAGGACAATGGTGATACTGGGTAAAATGAAAGCTCAGTGGATCTGTTGTTTTTTTTTTGTTTTTTTTCTCTCCTTTCTGTGAGTCTTGACCTTTGTCAAGGGCTTTTCGTGTAATGTGTGTAGTTTTGTGGTAATTTTTGCATTGTGTTTTTTGTTTTTTGCAGTATGGGTTTTTCTATAGTTTCTCAAAATGTGAGAGTTTTTAAGAAAGCAAGGAGGAGAGCAGCAATTCTGGATTTTTTAGCTATGCAGAGTGCATCTATTTTTTGTTTGCAAGAATGTGGGATTGTGGATGGTGTGAAAGGGGATGAGTGGTCTTATGGTGCGTCTGTATGGTCTGGTAGTGCAAATAATAGAAATGATGGTGTGGGTATTTTAGTTAAGGGGCAGGAGGTGGTTTTGAATAATTATTTGGTGGTGGAGGTGGGGAGGTGTATCTTAGCAAATTTTGAATATAAAAATGCTAAGTTTTGTGTTATCAATATTTATGCGCCAGTAGAAAAAAATGAGTGTAAGTTATTATTTGAAAAAGTGAAGCTTTTTGTTCCAGGAAGAGTGTCTGTGGTGATTGTGGGTGATATGAATTGTGATGTGGGGGGAGTGAATGTGGATGTGTCTGGAAAAGTTTTGCTGGAGTTAGTTACTGACTTTGATTTGAGTGATATGCAGCGTGTGTGTAAGGTTAACCCTTTGTTAGATACCTTTTTTTCTGATAGTGGAAGAGCACAGTCCAGGTTGGATTATTGTTTTATTTCTAAAAATATTATTCCTGTTGGATATAAGCAGGATAGGGTCGTTTTTTCGGACCATGTTTGTGTGTTGTGCGAGTTAGATATTAATGTTAGTGGTGTGTTTGGAAAGGGTTTGTGGAAATTAAATGTGAAATTCCTGGAAAATGAAGCTGTGAGGAAGGAGTATGTGAGAAAGTATAAACAGTGGTGTAAAAGTAAGGAAAGTTTTGGGAATGTTTGTGAGTGGTGGGATTGGGTTAAGAGGCAGACAAAAAAGTTTTTTAAAAGTGTGGGGTATGAATTTGCGGCAATTAAGAGGGAAAAGTTTGTTAAGTTGAATGCCCGTTTATGTTTATTGTATAAATTGAGGGAAGGAGGAATGGAGGTGGAGGAGGGGATAAAAAAGGTTAAAAAAGAAATTAATGAGTTTTTGGAGGAGAAAGGGAAGAGTATTATTTTTAGGGCAAAAATTGATAGAATGGAGCAAGATGAAAGGTGTTCGAGGTTTTTCTTCAAAAAGGTTTTTGGGAAAAAGCAGAGTATGAGTGTTTTGAATGCAGAGGATGGAAGAGAGGTAAGTGGGGAGGATATGTGTGAACATGTGGCTAAGTTTTATGAGGAGCTGTATGCAGTGAAGTGGAGGGATGAGGCTTTGGAGGAGGATGTACTAAGTGTATTAGAAAATAAATTGAGTGAGATGGAGAGAGAGAGAGAGTGATGGGTGAGGTGACAGGTGATGAGGTATGGAAGGTAATGAATAGCATGGCGTTAAATAAGACTCCAGGAGAGGATGGTCTTCCTATAGAGTTTTATAGGGTGATGTGGCATGTGATTGGTAAGGATTTTGTGGATGTGTGTAAGTATATGTGGTCTAGTATGGAGGTGGCTGAGAGTATGCGTGCAGGGATGGTTGTGTTAATACCTAAAAAAGGAGATTTGAAGAGTTTAAAAAATTGGAGACCGATAACGTTGTTGAATTGCGATTATAAGATCTATGCGAAAGTAATGGCGAATAGGATGCGTGATGTGATAGAGAGTGTGATTGGTGATGAACAGTGTTGTGCAGTGCCTGGGAGACGTATACATGAGTGTGTGTGTATGTTGAGAGATTGTTTGTGGGACTGTATGAGTCGGAAGAAGAGTGTATTTGTTTTGAGTTTGACAAACGAAAAGAGAAAGGGTAGACTAAAAATAGTATGCACAACCCAAAATATAGAGACAATCGGTAATACCATAAAACAAAACACCTTTATTAAACACCTCAAAAAAGGGCACAGAGCACCACAAGGGTTAAATCCACATAGAGCCAGGGAACATAACAGCCCCAAAATGGCCCTGAGGTAGGAGAAGGATAAGGTGGGAGCGCACCTCACGCGTATCGCTGCCTCCGCAGCTTCGCCCTTTGACATTGCTGCATCTCCATATACCAGAATTGACGCAGGACAGGTTGTATCCACAGCTGTTACATATACCAGAATTGATGCAGGACAGGTTGTATCCACAGCTGTTATATAGCATGCTATCACATTCCAATCTCAGGACCATGTATTGCATGGATGTTTCATTTTTTGGTTATTAGCAGTGGATACTGACATATTGTGGTCGAGTCCTTTGCAGCCTGTATAGGCACATTTTTGCAGGAGAGCATATGTGACTAGGTGCATCTAGGGTAGGATATTACTGTTTTCCTATTGTATTATGGGATTGTCATTTATTATGGGATATGGTGGGTATAGGGATTTGTACATTTGTTTTTAAATGTTTTTAACATGTTTTTTGAGGTGTTTAATAAAGGTGTTTTGCTTTATGGTATTACCGATTGTCTCTATATTTTGGGTTGTGCATACTATTTTTAGTCTACCCTTTCTCTTTTCGTTTGTCCTGTTCTATTTATAGACTAAGTATTGCACCCCTTGATGGTGACTGTGACATTATATATTGGTGCACCCCTTTCTATCTTTACGTTTGTTTTGAGTTTGGACTTTGAAAAGGCGTATGATCGGTTATCACATAGTTTTTTGTTCCGGGTATTATTGAGAATGGGGTTTCCGCATGATTTTGTTTGGAGGGTGAGGAGCTTATATAAAGACATTTATAGTTGTGTTTTGATGAATGGTTCTGTGGGTAGAAGAGTGAATGTTTTTTCAGGTGTGCGACAAGGTTGTCCTTTGTCTCCTGTGGTTTTTATTTGTGCGATTGAACCGTTGCTTTGTATGTTGAGGAAAGATAAAGTGATTAGAGGTGTACAAGTGCCAGGAGGTGGAGGGAGGGAATGGAAGGTTACTGCTTATATGGATGACGTGTGTGTGTTGTGTGATTCAGAGTATTCTGTGAGGCGGGTGAAGTTATTAGCGTCTATTTTTTGTGGTGCGTCAGCATTTAAGGTGAATTGGGAGAAGAGTGAGTGTAAGGTTTTTGGGGGAGGGGTTTTTAAGTAAGGATGTAGGAGTGAATGAGGTGACTGGGTCCATTAAGGTTTTGGGGGTGAAATTTTCAGACAGTTTGGATGGGAAAGAAAGTTGGGATGATGCGAAAGGAAAGGTTGAGCGGAAGTTATGTTTTTGGAAGATGAGAAGTCTTTCGTTTTTTGGAAAAATCTTAGTTATTAAAAGTGTGATTTTGCCTATTTTCTTATATATTGCAGTGGTCTTTCCGCCGGGGTATATGTGTATGAGGGGGTTAAATAGGATTCTGTTTGTGTTTTTGTGGAATTCTAGAATGGAGAGGGCTAGGAGGGAGGTTTTGGTGAAACGTTTAGAAAAAGGTGGGTTGGGTTTTCCAAACCTTGCGGTGTTTTTTGGTGTAAATATTGTGGTATTTGTGTTGAGGGTGATTAGGATGGATGGCAAGTTTTCTTGTCTGTGTAGGTTTTTGTTTGGGGCGTATTTATTTCGTTTGAAGTGGCGAGAGAGGGATCTGAGGTATCCGGTTGCTTTTGACGTGCCTAGATGGTATGTGTGGGTTTATAAATTTTTGGTGAAGTATGAGTTGTGTGATGTGGATGTTAGGTTGTTGAGTAATAAGAAGGCTGTGTATAGGATGATTGAATGTAGAGAGACAGAGTGTGGAATAAACATGGTTAGAGGGAATGATATAGAAAAAGTATGGAAGAAAGTGCGGTTAGACGGTATGACGAATAGGCAGAGTGAGATTGTGTGACAGTCTTTGCATGGAGTGTTACCAGTTAGAGAATTTCAGAAGAATCGTGGGTTGGGGAGAAGTGATATGTGTCCGAGAGGTGGGTGTGGTGGAAGGGAAAGTATAATACATGTGTTTTGGAATTGTCATTATGCTAGGGAGGTGATTGGAAGAATGGGACCGTTGTGTAAAGAATTGTGTGGTGTGAGCTTGTTATCATTCGAGTTGTTCATGTTTGGCTTGGGAATGTGTGATGGAGTGAAGGAGAGAGTGTTGTGGTTAATAGTTGCATGTATAAAGGAAGTATTATGGGATGTGAGGAATGTGTATGTTTTTAAGAGAAAGGAAATTGTAGTAAAGAATAGTCTAAAAGTGATTTTGGGGAAGATGTATGTGTGTTTTCTATGGGATAAAAGAAGAAGGGGGGAGGTGGATGCCGAAGGGATTTGGAAGGTGAAGAAGTGGAGATACCTTGTAAATATGTCTTGATTTGTTTTTTCTGATGTTGTATTAAACTGAAATTTTCCGATGATGATGGGAACAGCTTTTGTGTTTTGGATTTGACGCAGCTGTTTGGGATTTTTCTTTGGTCTTGGATTTCTGGACCGTAGATTTTCCCATCTGAGGGAAAAAAAAAAAAAAAGAAACAGCTGTCTGTGGATGGATACCATGCTTGGCATAGATGGTTTTCCTTTATTGGATGTTTTCCTTTATTGGATGATGCCCTTCCCTTGGTTGTTCCTTCCCGGGTAAAGGCCTAGCTATTCACTGCCTGCGTTGAGAAACACGTGATGGTGTCTCCGTAGTTCCTCTACATGCATTTGCATATTTGGGGGCAGTGTTCTGGATCACTGTGTTGAGAAACATGTGATGGTGTCTCCGCGGTGTTGGATGTTTTGGTCTCCACGAGGTCAATCATCCGTGCCTTTATAGACTTCGCACCATCCACCAACATCACGTTGCACCACAGACTGTCCAGGAGTTGGTGGATGCTTTAGTCCAGGTCTGGGAGGAGATCCCTCCGGAGACCATCCGCTGCCTCATCAGGAGCATGCCCAGGCATTGTAGGGAGGTCATACAGGCATGTAGAGGCCACACACTAATAAACATCATTTCCTTGTCGTGAGGCAGTTCCACTGAAGTTGGATCAGCCTGTAACTTCATTTTCCACTTTGATTTTGAGCATCATTCCAACTCCAGACCTCCGTGGGATATTAGTTGTGATTTACATTGATCATTTTTAGGTTTCACTGTTCTCAACACATTCCACTATGTAATGAATAATGATTTACAACTGGAATATTTCATTCAGTGATATCTAGTATGTGGGATTTTAGTGTTCCCTTTATTTTTTTGAGCAGTATATATATATATATATATATATACACAAAGAGTTTTTGGCAAAGCCAGCTTACTGCTTTGAAGAAAAAGGAATACATCCAAACTGTGGTTACAGTTCGCACGGAAAACAGATTGGGACAAATCCACACATGTAAAGAAAAAACTTTTTGTTTCTCCAGCGATCAGTTCAATGGTAGAGTAAAATATGCCTTTTATCTATCCATTAAAAAGTTCCAGATTTCTTCAATGACAATATTGCATATATTCAATCCCTTATGGACGACATGTTTTGACACCACATATGTCTTCCTCAAGGATTCTATCCATAGCCCTCTGGAAGGTCGCCGGAGCTCCCTGTAGGCCAAACGGCATCCGGACATACTGGAAGCATCCATCTGGTGTAGAAAACGCTGTCTTCTCCTTGGCTTCCTGTGCCATGGGGATCTGCCAATACCCCTTCGTCAAATCCAAGGTGGTTATATACCTGGCGTGCCCAAGTCTTTTGATGAGCTTATCAACGCGGGGCAAACTTGGAGACCTCATTCAACTCAATGACTCCAAGCTTCAACATACGCTCCACCTCCTTGGAGATTACTTCTCGACGGGCCTCAGGAATTCGATAGGGCTTCACGTTCACCCGCACATGTGGTTCTGTCAGGACCTCGTGCTCTGTGACCTTCGTGCACCCTGGCAACTCAAAACAGGTCCCTGTTCTTCTGGAGTAACTCCCGGCACTGCTGTTTCTGGGCCTTCGATAGCATCTCCGCTATAGTAACCCCTCCAACCTCACCTTCTGGGTGGCCTAGCATAGATGGAGTTACTGCCGGCCCTCTATCTTGCCATGGCTTGATGAGGTTGACATGGTAAACTTGGATTGGTTTTAGTCTTCCTGGTTGATGAATTTTATAGTTTACCTCACCAAACTTCTCGACCACCTCATATGGCCCTTGCCACTTGGCCAAGAACTTGCTCTCCACCATCAGAACTAACACAAGAACTCAGTCTCCCGGATTGAACTGCCTAACTCTTGCAGACCGGTTGTAGACCCTGGCCTGAGCTTCTTGTGCCTGGTGGAGGTGTTCTTTCACGTCAGGCATCACGTTTGCAATCCTCTGCTGCATCAGGGCCACATGCTCAATGACGCTTCTGTGGGGCGTGATTTTGGCTTCCGAGGTTTCTTTGGCTACATCCAGGAGACCTCGCGGATGTCGGCCATATAGAAGCTCAAACGGTGAGAACCCTGTGGAGGCCTGTGGAACTTCACGAATGGAAAACATCAGCTATGGTAAGAGACAGTCCCAGTCTCTACCGTCTTTCTCTATGGCTTTTCTCAGCATGCTCTTCAGTGTCTTGTTAAATCTCTCAACAAGGCCATCTGACTGAGGATGGTACACCGAAGTCCTCAACTGGGAGATTTTCAGGACTTTGCATAACTCCCTCATCACCTTGCTCATGAAAGGTGTCCCCTGGTCAGTCAGGATCTCCTTCGGCAAACCTGTCCAGGAAAACACATGGAGCAACTCGTGGGCTATACTCTTCGAGGAAGAATTTCTCAGGGGAATTGCCTCAGGGTAGCGTGTGGCATAGTCCAGGATGACTAGTATATACTGATGGCCCCGGGCTGATTTAACTAAGGGACCGACCAAGTGCATGGCAATTCTCTCGAATGGCACCTCAATAATGGGCAATGGCACAAGGGGGCTCCGGAAATGAGGAGTGGGGGCAGTTAGCTGACATGTAGGGCAGGACCTGCAATAGTTCACTATTTCCTGGTGACACCCAGGTCAATAGAACCTCTGCACAACCCGTTCCTGCATTTTTTCCACCCCTACGTGTCCACCCAAGATGTGTGAATGGGCCATGTCCAACACCTTCCATCTATATGGACCCGGCACTACCAACTGCTCTACCAACTCCTCCCTTATTTTCGTGACCCGGTACAACAACTCCCCACTCATCAGAAAAAAGGGAACTCTTGTGTCTGCCCCCGGCTCCTGTACAACCCCATTAATAACTGTGACATTATTAAAGGCTTCCCTCAGAGTGGGGTCCCTATGTTGGGCAGTCACAAAATTTTCACCGGTCACCCCTAACTCCAGAATGTCAGATGCAGGGAATACTTCCTCCTCATCCCCTACCAGGACACAAAAAGGAAACCTGTCTGTCTCTGGGTGTGGCGATACTTTTTTAGGGTTCATTGGTTCCCTGTTGTGAATTCTGTTGTCGAGCTCCCTCCTGTGGTCGTGAATGGTACTTCGGTGAGTTCTGTCCGTGGGCTCCCTCTGGTGGCTGTGAGTGGAGCTGCTGCTTCTGAGGTTCCTTACACAGGTGACGGGGTTTATCCTTTGGTTTGCTGCTCTATTTAACTCCACTTAGATCGTTACTCCATGCCAGCTGTCAATGTTTCTGCATTGGTTCAGTTCGCTCTTGGATCTTTCTGGTGACCTGTCTACTCCAGCAAAAGCTAAGATCCTGATAGTATCTAATTCGTTCATTGTTTTCTTGTCCAGCTGGATATCATGATTTTGTCTTGCTAGCTGGAAGCTCTGGGATGCAGAGTGGCATCTCCGCACCGTTAGTCGGTGCGGAGGTCTTTTTGCACACTCTGCGTGGTCTTTTGTAGTTTTTTGTGCTGATCGCAAAGTTACCTTTCCTATCCTCTGTCTATTTAGTAAGTCTGGCCTCCCTTTGCTGTAACCTGTTTCATTTCTGCGTTTGTGACTTTCATCTTTACTCAGTCAATATATGTGGGGGGCTGCCTTTTCCTTTGGGGAATTTCTCTGAGGCAAGGTAGGCTTTATTTTCTATCTCTAGGGCTAGCTAGCTCTTAGGCTGTGACGAGGCGCCTAGGGAGCGTCAGGAGCGCTCCACGGCTATTTTTAGTGTGTGTGATAGGATTAGGGATTGCGGTCAGCAGAGCTCCCACATCCCAGAGCTTGTCCTGCATGAGTTTTAACTATCAGGTCATTCCAGGTGCTCCTAACCACCAGGTCATAACAGTTCCCTACTCTTGCTAGCGACCTCAGAACCCTTTCCCCACAAATCCCAAAACAAACAGAAATCCCAGCCAATAATTATAGGGTGCAACGAGTCCCAAATGACGCCGACTTCATGGGACTCAGTGCGACACGCCGTTTCAATATCCACCCTGGCCATAGGGTAGTCCTTAGCATCACCATGTATGCACCGCACGCCGACCTTCTTTCCCGGGAGCAGGTGGTGAGGAAAAGTGGCCCTCACCAGGGTCACTAAGCTTCCCGAGTCTAACAGCGCTGTTACTGCTCGACTGTTCACCTTTACAGGACACGCTTGAGGCCCCTCGTTGGGCGGAGAGTTCACACTGCAGGCTGGGTATGCATAGTATGAACTACAGCGTCTCATGTTGCAGTCCATCTGCTCAGTGGTCTGGGAACAATGGGCAGCTATATGTCCTGGCCCATGGCACCTCCAGAAAATAATATCACCTGTAGGGACCTTGGGTACCACCTCCCCCGCCCTTTGTGACCTTGGATGCCCCACCCCTTTTTGGGACTCAACCCCCTTTTGGGACCCCCAGTATGGCATGGGCTGCCTCCCGAAGGAGCCTTCCATCCCTTAGTATCTCTCGACCAGTCCGATCAGCTCGTTGGCATTCTCGAGATCACCCTGGGCAGCCCAAGTCTGTATGGACCTCGGGAGGGAATGCACAAACCGATCCATCACCACTTGTTCTATCATCTTTGCAGGTGTAGAGGACTCTGGCTGTAGCCATTTCTGGACCAGGTGCAACAGGTCAAACATTTGGGAGCGAGGCGGTTTGTCCCGGTGATAGGCCCAGCAGTGAATTCACTGTGCCCTGACAGTCAGTGTCACCCCCAAACGTACGAGAATCTCAGCTTTCAGTTTGTGATACTCCTTGGCATCCTGCAAGGTCAAGTCATAGTATGCCTTCTGGGGTTCTCCCATCAGGTATGCTGCCAGTACCTCTGCCCACTGCTCTGGCGGAAGTTTTTCCCTCTCAGCGACCCTCTCAAACACCGTCAGGAAGGCCTCAACATCATCCCCGGGGGTCATTTTCTGCAATGCACGTCTTACCGTCTTCCGGACGTGGGTGTCATCAGCCAGACCTGGGGTTGGGGCGCTTGTCTTGCCCTGGATGGCGGTTGCCAGAAGCTGCATCTGGTGCCGTTGCTCCTGCTGGCTCTGTTGTAACTGCTGCAGCAACATCCTCTTGGTCTCTTGCTGTTGTGACTGCGATTGGACCAAGTGTTTCAGAAGGTCCTCCATTTTCCCCGGCAAATGGCAATGCTTGCTGGCTTACAACAGACTTGACCCAGGACATTCAATAACAGACTTCACGTTCCATTAAAAGTTCACAGGGTTTATTGCTCCTTAAACCACATAGTAAATAACAGAAAACAAATAGCCTTTAGCTCAGGAAAAGTAAAAACAAGTGTCCAGTCCTTCAGGCACAGTCCTGGAGCCTTAACACACTCTGGAAGCTTTCACCTCCACACACATCTCCTGTGTTAATCATTAGCCTTTCTTTTATAGATCTAACCACACCCAGGAACCCATCACATGATTAGACATGTGGTTATGACATCACCACAGGTCCTGAAACACATATAGATAGGCATGGTTATGCCTCTTACCCAGGGGTGAGGTATATGGGTAGTCAGACCCTCTCATTGCTTTATGTGCATTGTCGACTATACAACCTTTAGTCACGCTACTATATATATATATACGTATATATATATATATATATATATATATATATATGCACAGCTCTGACAAAAATTGAGAGACCACTGCAAAATGTTCAGTTTGTCTGAATTTTCTCTTTATAGGTATATTTTTGAGTAAAATATAAATTGTTCTTTTATTTTATAAACTTCTGACAACATGCCTCAAAATTTCCAAGCAATAATTTTTGTATTTTTTTCTGAATAAGAAAAATGGTCAAAATAAAAAAAAAAACAGTCATCATAAATCAGTCCAAAGACAAAAAAAACTGGAGCGCACTCACTGGTATTCAGGTGTCAAACTTTATTCAGACATAACGTAGTGCAGCAGGGAGGGATGTAGATGCAGATGGACGACATCCGTTTCATGCACAAGGCACTTCAACAGCCTTGTGCATGAAACGGCTATCGTCTATCTGCATCTACATCCCTCCCTGCTGCACTACGTTATGTCTGAATAAAGTTTGACACCTGAATACCGGTGAGTGCGCTCCAGTTTTTTTATCTTTGGACTGATTTATGATGACTGTTTTTTGTGGATGCAGCACCCGGTTAATCATTGAAGGGCGACATTGCGGCCACACAGTTTAGCAAGGCAGAGGTATTAGAGTCTAACTGATAGCAGCAGTGTGGGTGCATTTTTCTTTCTGTCTGGAGCTGTTAAAAAAAACCCAGTGCTTTCAGATCTCAAATAATGCAAAGAAAATAAGTTCATGATCATTTAGAAACAACAATACTAATGTTTTAACTCAGGAAGAGTTCAGAAATCAATATTTTGTGGAATAACCATGATTTTTAATCACAGCTTTCATGTGTCCTGGCATGCTTTCCACCAGTCTTTCACACTGCTTCTGGTGCAAAAATATAAGCAGTTGTTCTTAGTTTGATGGCTTGTGATTATCCATCACCCTCTTGATTACATTCCAGAGGTTTTCAATGGGGTTCAGGTCTGGAGATTGGGCTGCCCATGACAGGGTTTTGATGTGGTGGTCTCTTAACTTTTGCCAGAGCTGTATATATATATATATATATATATATATATATATATATATATATAAATATATATATATTGTACGCATACATAAATATTTTTACTTAAAAAAATGCACATATTTGGTAGCGCCATGTTTGGAACGACCCGACCTATAAAACTGTCCCACTAGTTGACCCCTGTAGTGAGAGCCGCAAAAAATAAATAAAAAAAGGAGGCAAAAAACAATGCTTTATCTTCATACTTCCCAACAAAAAGTGGAATAAAAATAGATCAAAAAGATCCAGCAGAAAAAGTTAAAGCTCTCAGGATAAAGCAATGTAAAAATAATTAGTTTTTCTATAAAATAGTTTTCATTTATGTGTAAAAGCGCCAAAACATAAAAAAAACTCTATAAATATGGTATCACTGTAATCGTACTGACCCGAAGAATACAGCTGCCTCATAAATTTTACCACAAGCGGAATTACTTAAAAAAAATACATGAAAAAACAATTCTTGAATTAATGATTTTTGTTCATTCTACCTTGCAAATATCAGAATAGAAAGCGATCAAAAAATTTAATGTCGCACAAAATCATATCAGTAAAAATGTCAACTTGTCCCGTAAAATATAAGCATGACTCTGTCAGCCGAAATGTGGAAAAATTATAGCAGAAATTGTGGGACAAATGTGCCATTTTTACTCATTTCCCAGTGTGAAAATATTAAATGTGGGGGTAAAATGTAATTTTGGTGGTAAAAATGTAATTATTTTATCTTTTCTGCCCAATGATATGCCCTTTTCTGCGCAATGCCCAATAATATAAAATCCTGTGACCCACCTGTGGTGTCAATATGATGACTGCACCTCTAGATGAATTCATTGAGCGGTCTAATTTGTAAAATGGGGTCTCTTATGGGGGGTTCTGCTGTCCTGGCTCTGCTAATGTGATATGGCGCCCTCAAACCAGTCCATCAAAATGTCAACTCTAATATGAAGCTTCTTCACTTTTGAGATTTGTACTGTGAGTCAAATGTAGTTTTTAACCACATATGGGGTATCAGTGTACTTTGGAGAAATTGCACAACAAATTTTCGGTTCCATTTTCTCCTGTTTGTGAAAATATAAAAATTTGGAGCTAAAATAATATTTTTGTGGAAAAATATTATTTTATTTATTTTCACGGCTCAACGTTATAAACTTCTGTGAAGCACCTGGGGGTTCAAGGTGCTCACCACACATCTAGATATATTCCTTGAAGTGTCTAGTTTCCAAACTGGGGTCACTTGTGGGGATTTAGACACGAGGGGCAGTCCAAAAGTGGCACAGTGTCCGCTAATTAGTCCAGCAAATTGTCAGGATCGCTATGCACCAGACAGCAGCTCTTCTCTCTGAGCTATTCAGCTCGGTGTCATGCTGCTGCAATGCAGGTAGATGCAGGCTACACTAGATGGCAGTAGAGAGGAAGCAGGTCTGCACCTAATCAGAGCTGACCTGTAGTGCAGCAGTGAGGCTACCACAGGTGCCAGCAGAATAGTCAAACAAGCCAGGTCAAATCCTAGACTGTAGCGCAGAACCAAATGAATACGCAAACTCGCTGTCAGAGACAAGCCAGGGGGTCAGTAACAGTCAGGAGTGGATAAGCCAAAAGACGAAGGACAGAAACAAGTCAGGATACAAGCCAAGTCAAAATCAGGGAGTCTGCACACTAAAGGGAAACACTGAGTCAAGACGGGAATAGGGGAAAACAGAGACACGGGTTCAGATAGCAAACACAGCAGTGCCAATCAGAGAAATCAATGTCAGCTACAGCAGCACTAGGCAAAAACTATAACTGGCATCACCTGCAGGAAGCAGCAGCGATAAATAGCCAACCTGAACCCAGACAGAGGCTGAGAAAGGTTAAATCTTGACATGACCAGACCAGGAAAAAGGGAAAACAGGACTCAAAAGACGGCCTGGATCATGACAGCTGGACAGTTCCGTGCTAACCCAAATACTTGTACCTGTTGTTGCTGATGTCTCCACCCTGAGCTCCTGTTGCTTACCACCATGAGTTTCTGATTGGTTCATCCTGATTGTATACCCTATTTAAACCTGGTAAAGGGGTAAAAATTGGTAGAATTGAAAGCATATTAGTCTTGGTTTACACTAGATGCATAATGTGTTTTGGTCTGTAGTCACGTGAGCTGATGGTGTCATTCATTGTAATATTTCTGTTAAGCTTAGACCAGGTGTTTCTCCACAAGTATGAAATTCCTTATGTATGGTACAGATTAATTATTTAGTCTTGGTATTTATCCCTGATCATGTTTCATGGCTCAGTAAAGGGTTGGACATTAATTTATAGAGTAGTTACCTCTCCTATGTGGCATCTAAGAAATATCTTCTTTTGTTTTGTAAGACAGCTATTTTTCATACTTTTCTCCCATGGTGCACTGCCAATACCCTCTACACTCAGACGGTCTCTTTAAGGAGAACCAGTAATTTGTCCACAGTAGATTACATAGCAAATCCAGAGAGTCATTCTCAAGTAGCACATGCAAGGAGGTCTGGTTCAGAAAGTCCAAAACATTGCTAATAACACGGCAACCTACTGGGAAGTCGAAGTTGTTTATGAAGTGTCATGAACTGGTAAGTAATCACATCATCTCCTTATTACCATTATTACATTATACATACAGTATTTCCCATATCTGTAAGACCAAAATACTATTAAACCATTTGAAAGTAGTATTTGAAGTATTTTTTCATTATTACGGTATGTTTGTGGTTCCTGGCTTAAGATTTGTTTTCCTCGGATTAGGTCTGTTAATTCTGAGTATATTCAGTATGCTTTTCTTATAAAATCTTATTGCCATACGGCTTCCAAGCAAAGTCTGTAAACAAGCCTTTACGAATCAGGCCATTTTTCACATGCGTTCTTTCTTTCCTGCCTTTCAAGCGCCATAACATTTTTTTCTTTCATTATTGAGATTGCCATTGATTTTTGTGTTTTGTTTTAACAGTATTCAATGTGTAGTATAAATAACATGTTAATTTTATTCCATGGGCCTGTGCAATATTAAACATTGCAATACCCCTTGGCTAAATTGGAGTGTTGTCATAGAATACACTAGGGCCTTCATTTCCCCCACAGCTGCCATAACAACACATTGGCACCTCACAACCATATTATGATAGGTAGGTCTACTTATGGCATACTTGCTTAGATGCCACAGTAGGTATTGACCACAGCATCATATAGCTGCCTTGCCCTCCCCCCCCCACACACACAAAAATAAAATGTTTAAACATATTTTTTGGGGGAGAGTTAAAACAACTAACATAAAATATAACCCAATATAGATATGCACTGTGGAGAGTCATGGATTTCTGCAAAACAAAGAGTTCTGAATAGTGATTTCCTATTAGAGAAATGGGTGTCAGGTATGAGATGTATCAAATATATTTCCAGATTACCTGGAAATGTCATTATAAATTACATCTGGAGTGTAATTTATCGAAATCTTAGGACCGTTGGACACAGCCACCTAATAGCTTCATTAGGTCTACGAGATCTATTCACTGCGCAACAAATTTCAGGGAAGTTCTTGTCCCCTGAGAAAACTGTATTGTATCTTATAGATTTTGATATGCTGAACAAAAATATGTGCTCCAAAAGTCTGTATCACGTAAGGTTTTTAACCCCTTCATGAACAGAGCTTTTTCGATTTTTCATTTTCGTTTTTTGCTCCCCTTCTTTCCAGAGCAATAACTTTTTTTATTTTTCCGTCAATATAGCCGTGTGAGGGCTTATTTTTTGCAGGACGATCTGACGTTTTTAGTGATACCACTTTTGTGCTGATGTCGTGGCTTTGAGGTGGGCTCACCGCCGGAGCCCTCCTCAAAGCAGGGGATGCTGCCAGCTGACGTACTATTCCGTCAGCTGGCAGTAAGGGGTTAAGAAACAACAGTTTATAGTCTACATTATGATGTCCGAGACACTACATACATGTGCATCTATGTCAGTAGCAAAAGCAATTGTTCAAAAGTGTTTTTTGCAGTTGACTTTTGGTTCACTGTGTTACAAAGGTTTTGTCCCGTGGACAATTGTGAGTGTTCCTGATAGATTTTTTCTTGCTGATTTCAGAAATGATTTCAGATTTTTCCTATCATGTAAGGTTTGCGAGAAATTATACGAAACATTATAATATTCTGTAATAATTCTAAAAACACGGATTATAAACGAAAGTCGTCTGCAAAACACTTTTGAACAATTGCTTTTGCTACTGACATCGATGCACATGTATGTAGTGTCTCGGATGTCATAATGTAGAATATAAACTGTTGTTTCTTAACCCCTTACTGCCAGCTGACGGAATAGTACGTCAGCTGGCAGTATCCTCCACTTTGAGATAGGCTCCGGCGGTAAGCCCACCTCAAAGCCGCGACATGTTAGCTGTTTTTAACAGCTGACATGTGCCTGCAATAAGCGCAAGAGGAATTGCGATCCGCCCGTGCCTATTACATAGTTAAATGCCACTGTTAAACTCTGGCAGCGGGCATTTAAATGCACTTCTGGACACCGGTCTGGAAATACGTGCAGCGAAGACCGCGTCACGCGATCGGGGGTCATCACTGCATTGCCATCACAACCAGAGGTCGGTGCTCATAGCAAGCTTGTAATTCTACTGCATAGAGGTGATCTGAGTATCACCTTTACGTAGCAGAGGCGATCGCGCTATGGCAGCTACTAACATACACAAATTTTGGTATCGCCGCGTTCAGAATCGCCCGATCTATCAATTAAAAAAAAGAATTAACATGATCGCTAAATGGCGTAGTGATAAAAAAAATCAAAACGCCAGAATTACGTATTTTTGGTCACCGCAACATTGCATTAAAATGTAATAACAGGCAATCAAAAGAATGTATCTGCACAAACGTGGTATCATTAAAAGCGTCAGCCCGTCCCGCAAAAAATAAGCCCTCACACAGCCATATTGACGGAAAAATAAAAAAGTTATGGCGCTGGAAAGAAGGGGAGCAAAAAACGAAAATGAAAAATCGAAAAAAAGCTCTGTTCATGAAGGGGTTAAAAACATTACGTCATACAGACTTTTGGAGAACATATTTGTGTTCAGCATATCAAAATCTATAAGATACAATAAAATTTTCTCAGGGGAAAAGAACTTCCTTGAAATTTGTTGCGCAGTGTAATCCGTGTTTTTAGAATTATAACAGAATATTATAATGTTTTGCATCATTTCTCACAAACCTTACGTGATATGAAAAATCTGATGTGATTTCTGAAATCATTTTCCATATCTGAGTCAAGTTCCGTCTTTCTAACATCTTTAGACGTCTAAAGATGTTAGAAAGACGGAACTTGACTCAGATATGGAAAGCGGTCATAGCGTGAAGGTTTCTCGTGAAGAGTTTGATGCTTTTGGAGATTTGGATTCTGCTCCTCCAGTGACGGACAATGTCACGTTGGATAAAAAACATATTCATGAACCTTTAGAGCTGCCTGTGGAAGACGTCTAAAGATGTTAGAAAGACGGAACTTGACTCAGATATGGAAAGCGGTCATAGCGTGAAGGTTTCTCGTGAAGAGTTTGATGCTTTTGGAGATTTGGATTCTGCTCCTCCAGTGACGGACAATGTCACGTTGGATAAAAAACATATTCATGAACCTTTAGAGCTGCCTGTGGATTTCTGAAATCAGCATGAAAAAATCTATCAAGAACACTCAAAATTGTCCGTGGGACAAAACCTTTGTAACACAGTGTAATGAATAACATTTGTATTGCAAAATCTGATGACTCGTTAAGATAGCAAAATACATTGAATGTTGATGGTCTCCCAACTATTTATTATCTATAGAGATATACGGATATTATTATGTCCAATATTAATTTTGGTAGAAGCTGTGTCTTTGACTAACAGTGAAATTAACCACCCACACAGATACAATAGATTTCCAACATGACACTTTGTCATCAATACATTTAAATTCTACATATACTGAATATATATTTGATGGAACACAAAAGATGGTGAAGGTTCAAACTTTATTTTTACAATTCTAAGAAATATATAATTGCAAAAGCATATCATACTGTTACTATTTTGTAACTGTACATTGAAAGACTGTAGGAAATGTCTCATATAAAATTACAATTTTCATAACCTTTATTTACTGTACATGCTGTCCTGTTACATAAATGAGATCTATGCAACTCAACAGAATACAAATTACTGTAATACAGAAATGTGTTTGTGTATTTATACTTAAAGGGAACCTGTCACCTGAATTTGGCGGGACCGGTTTTTGGTCATATGGGCGGAGTTTTGGGGTGTTTGATTCACCCTTTCCTTACCCGCTGGCTGCATGCTGACTGCAATATTGGATTGAAGTTAATTCTCTGTCCACTGAAGCACACGCCTGCGCAAGGCAATCTTGCCTTGCGCACACGCAATATGCTTTGCCCAACTGCAGGCAAAGCCGAAAAGCATTAGTGCGCATGCGCCGGCGAACTATGTCCTGGAACACAGCAAAATAGTTCCGGGACATAGTGCGCCGGCGACTGCGCACTAATGCTTTTCGGCTTGTCCCGCAGTTGGGCAAAGCATACTGCGCGTGCGCAAGGCAAGATTGCCTTGCGCAGGCGTGTACTACGGAGGACAGAGAAGGAACTTCAATCCAATATTGCAGCCAGCATGCAGCCAGCGGGTAAGGAAAGGGTAAATCAAACACCCGAAAACTCTGCCCATATGACCGGAAAGCGGTCCCGCCAAATTCAGGTGACAGATTCCCTTTAAGCAAGTAGTCTTACCACTGACTTTGTAGAGATGCTAGTTAAACTTAGTGTTTGCGACAAAATAAGGCAGACCTTTCATTATTCAAATATATTAGAGACAGTGCAGACAGAGGTTTTCATTTTGCATGACTCCTGCACATGTACTACTTTTGCATTCTTTTTGTGCAGGCACAAAATGGTATAATGTTTACCCTTTTTCTTTCTGATGTCCTTATTTCTGCTGAGCAGCATTCTGTGCAAATGAGTTGTCTCCCAATATAGTATCATGCTTTCCCAGAAATACAAAGAGACACAGAGAGACAGAGAATCTACAGCTGCAACCTTCCTATCGTCTACTATTAACTATATTATTCTAGGTTTTTAAACATTTACACAGAATCAGCAAATAAGGATAAGGCAACTACAGAGCCTCGGTAGATAAGGAATACATTACTTTCTCCTAGCAATATATTTTTCAGGTATTTATTAGTACTACTGATTTATGAAAAAATATTTAGAACAGTGAAGCTTTAACTTAATGAGAAAGTTAATATAATATTATATTTAAGAAATAAAATATTGATTGAGCATTGATATACTGATGACAGCATAGGGCACTTCATAGTTGTAAACTAAAACTGTAGTGACACCCTGCAAAGTTTGCACAGAATTTCTAAATCTTACAGCTTGTGTTTCATTTTTGTAAATTCTCTAGAGATAAATATTGAGGATCTAGCCAGTCAAATAGTTCAGCTTTCATTTCCATCCTTCCACTATTTCATTGGTCTTTCATTGTCTTTTAAATGTATATTTTGTACTGCCAAATACCAAAACACTATGGCATAAAACACCTTAATAAGTGGCAATATTTTGGAGCAACTTGTAAGTTGTGCAAAAATATTGCGACTTTTGGCATTTTTAACCCAGTCCTATACAGCAACACCAATATGGCCATGGCATGGTCAGGAAGGCATGGGGCTACAACTGTCCAACAAATTCTAATTTCAGACTAGACTACATTTCTAGTGGATGCGCACGCCAAGTAACAGATGCACATACTTAAATATGTGGCGTGCACCTGTTAATGAATTATATTCATCGTAGTCCAGCGAGCCCATTTATTGACATCAGCGTTTACGACGCTGGCCTTAATGTGTTAACATCGTTGACATAAGGAACGGAGACTAAATATAGCATATGAATAATACATGTAGGTTTTTATATTTAGGAATATTAATTGTATTCTTGTTTTACTTTAACCCTTGGTTATTGTAAAGAGAAGTGTTTCACAAATGATTTTTGTTGAAGTCCCTCACTTGTGTACATATGAATGATTGCCTTGAAAGTAGATATAAGTTGTAAGACACATTCTTTGGAGAAGCATAAAACATAACTGGAGCTTGTGAATTTACAGTGAGTATGATATTCTGGAAACTTTTCAGAAAATGGTCAGTCCAGAAAATGCCTGTGAAGCCCTACACTGTGGCAAGTACACTTTTTACAATTCAGTCTTTCCAGGTAATTCTAAGGAACTTCTTCCCTCAGCGCCACTTGACTCTTCTGGTATGAAGTTCAAGGATGCAGAGTTTATGCAGTATCTTTTACCAGTTGGACGTGGACCATCATCAAATATGTGACCGAGATGAGCACCGCACTACAATAAGAAAATGTTAAAAGTTAATTCTTTATAAATTAATGAACATCTGTACTAGACTTAAAACACATAACATTCCAGTCACCACATATCCTCCAGTGTGCAACACTAAAATAATTAATAATGTGTATTTTATTGATTTACACTGATGAGCAAAAAAGTAACAATCTCTTGAACTTTTGCTTTTCAGGCTCCACATCTCACCATCCACTACTGTTTCGAACATGAGGCTACCATCATTTTATAGACAATCATCTTGACTATCTCATACATAAATTTGACTTGCAACTATTTAGCATATGATTAGTTATTATTATTATTATTGTCATGGCACTGCATTGCTACTGTTTTGCTCCAGGTGGTGATAAAATCTTTTTCCTCTTGTATACTATAAATTACAACCTGTTCTTACATTCCGTAATAGCTCAGTGTATCATTAGGTTGATTTCCAAGTAAAAGATCCCTGGGTCAAATCGAGAAGCAGCCATGAAGATTTCCCAAGAAAAGAGAAACAGCAGCATCCAGCTCATTGATAGTGGTCTCTAGGCCAAGAAAATTGCCAAACTGCATCATGTGACTATTAATAAGTAACCTAAAGCACTCAACATGATGATTTTGATGAGAAAAATTTCTGCTAAGATATTTTTCTCATCAAAATCATCATGTTGAGTGCTTGAGGTTACTTATTCATAATTTTTGGACTTTTTTTTTCCTCTTAAAGCACCACTAACACGTTAAAGAGTGCACTACTAACTCTAATCAATATACTGCATCACGTGACTGCCATGACAGTTGAAACTATGACTATGTTCTTTTTTCATGAATTTTATGCAACTTAAAAGAAGCAATTTTACCTGTTTTCTCATTAAAAAATAAGGACATTTTTAAATACAGTTATATGAAAAAGTTTGGGCACCCCTATTAATCTTAAGATTAATGTTTTATAAAAATTGTTTTTTTTTGCAACAGCTATTTCAGTTTCATATAACTAATAACTGTAGGACACAGTAATGTTTCTGCCTTGAAATGAGGTTTATTGTACTAACAGAAAATGTGCAATCTGCATTCAAACAAAATTTGTTTGAAAAGTGACATTAATATTTAGTAGATCCTCCTTTTGCAAAAATAACAGCCTCTAGTCGCTTCCTGTAGCTTTTAATGTGTTCCTGTATCCTGGATGAAGGTATTTTTGACCATTCCTCTTTACAAAACAATTCCAGTTCAGTTAAATTTGATGGTCGCCGAGCATGGACAGCCCTCTTCAAATGATCCCACAGATGTTCAATGATATTCAGGTCTGGGGACTGGGATGGCCATTCCAGAACAGTGTAATTGTTCCTCTGCATGAATGCCTGAGTAGATTTGGAGTGGTGTTTTGGATCATTGTCTTGCTGAAAGATCCATCCCCTGCGTAACTTCAACTTTGTCACTGATTCATGAACATTATTGTCAAGAATCTGCTGATACTGAGAGGAATCCATGCGTCCCTCAACTTTAACAAGATTCCCGGTGCCAGCACTGGCCACACAGCCCCAAAGTATGATGGAACCTCCACCAAATTTTACTGTGGGTAGCAAGTGTTTTTCTTGGAATGCTGTGTTTTTTGGCCGCCATGCATAACGCCTTTTTGTATGACCAAACAACTCAATCTTAGTTTCATCAGTCCACAGGACTTTCTTCCAAAAAGAAATTGGCTTCTCCAAATGTGCTTTTGCATACCTCAGCCGACTCTGTTTGTGGCCTGCTTGCAGAAACGGCTTCTTTCGCATCACTCTCCCATACAGCTTCTCCTTGTGCAAAGTGCGTTGTATAGTTGACCGATGCACAGTGACACCATCTGCAGCAAGTTGATGCTGCAGGTCTCTGGAGGTGGTCTGAGGATTGTCCTTGACTGATCTCACCATTCTTCTTCTCTGCCTTTCTGATGTTTTTCTTGGCCTGCCACTTCTGGCCTTAACAAAAACTGTACCTGTGTTCTTCCATTTCCTTACTATGTTCCTCACAGTGGAAATTGACAGGTTAAATCTTTGAGGCAGCTTTTTGTATCCTTCCCCTGAACAACTACCGTATATGTTGAATAATCTTTGTTTTCAGATCATTAGACAGTTGTTTTGAGAAGCCCATGATGCCACTCTTCAGAGGAGATTCAAACAGAAGAACAACTTGCAAGTGGCCACTTTAAGTAGCTTTTCTCATGATTGCATATACCTGGCTATGAAGTTCAAAGCTCAATGAGGTTAGAAAACCAAAAAAAGTGCTTTAGTAAGTCAGTAAAAAGTAGGTAGGAGTATTTAAAACAAGAAAATGATAAGGGTGCCCATACTTATGCACCTGTCAAATTTAGTTTGAATGCAGATTGCACATTTTCTGTTAGTACAATAAACCTCATTTCAAGGCAGAAACATTACTGTGTCCAACAGTTATTGGATATATGAAACTGAGATAGCTGTTGCAAAAAAAAAACCAATTTTTATAAAACATTAAGCTTAAGATTAATAGGGGTGCCCAAACTTTTTCATATACCTGTAGCTATGTACGTGTCACAAAAGGAACATTTAGGGTTATCAATAGCAATAGTCTAAATTTTTGAAACATAAGCACTAGTAAATGCCACATAGTAGCTGGGAACAAAAATTGTGTTACAAAGTGTATCTCAAGCTTAATATGAGATAAATATAATAATTAGTAGCACTAATGATGTAATAGAAAGATACTGACCTGACTACAACTTGTTTCTACTCTGTGCATCCCAAATGAAAAATCATCAGTAAGCATTATGGCTTCTGGATTGACAACATCAAAAAATGACGGCCATCCTGCACACAAATAATAAGAACTCTTATATGACACATGAAATAATATATAATAAACATCTATATTTATCATCATCTTTTCATTTTTCAACAGGCCAAAACGTAAGAACAATACTGATTGCGCAAAGCCATAAAATGTAGCTCAATTTAAAGCACTGTAAAAAAAATAAAATAGGTCAGAAAATAGGTAGTTGTAGGGTAGTAGCCACATGTTTGTTTTTCCCACAATTCCTACAGATATACAGGTGCTTCTCACAAAAATTAGAAAATCAAAAGGTTAATATATTGCAGTTCTTTAATACAAAAAGTAATATTTTATATAGAGTCATTACAAACAGAGTGATCAATTTTAACCCCTTTACCCCCAAGGGTGGTTTGCACGTTAATGACCGGGCCAATTTTTACAATTCTGACCACTGGACCTTTATGAGGTTATAACTCTGGAACGCTTCAACGGATCCCAGTGATTCTGACATTGTTTTCTCGTAACATATTGTACTTCATGATAGTGGTAAAAATTCTTTGATAGTACCTGCGTTTATTTGTGAAAAAAACGGAAATTTGGCAAAAATTATGAAAATTTCGCAATTTTTCAACTTTGAATTTTTATGCAATTAAATCACAGAGATATGTCACACAAAATACTTAATAAGTAACATTTCTCACATGTCTACTTTACATCAGAACAATGTTGGAACCAAAATTTTTTTGTTAGGGAGTTATAAGGGTTAAAAGTTGACCAGCAATTTCTCATTTTTACAACACCATTTTTTTTAGGGACCACATCTCATTTGAAGTCATTTTGAGGGGTCTATATGATAGAAAATACCCAAGTGTGACACCATTCTTAAAACTGCACCCCTCATGGTGCTCAAAACCATATTCAAGAAGTTTATTAACCCTTCTGGTGCTTCACAGGAATTTTTGGAATGTTTAAATAAAAATGAACATTGAACTTTTTTTCACAAAAAATTTACTTCAGCTCCAATTTGTTTTATTTTACCAAGGGTAACAGGAGAAAATGGACCCCAAAAGTTGTACAATTTGTCCTGAGTACACCGATACCCCATATGTGGGGGTAAACCACTGTTTGGGCGCATGACAGAGCTCGGAAGCGAAGGAGCGCCGTTTGACTTTTCAATGCAAAATTGACTGGAATCGAGATGGGACACCATGCTGCGTTTGGAGAGCCCCTGATGTGCCTAAACATTGAAACCCCCCACAAGTGACACCATTTTGGAAAGTAGACCCCCTAAAGAACTTATCTAGAGATGTGGTGAGCACTTTGACCCACCAAGTGCTTCACAGAAGTTTATAATGCAGAACCGTAAAAATAAAAAATCATATTTTTTCACAAAAATTATCTTTTCGCCCCCAATGTTTTATTTTCCCAAGGGTAAGACAAGAAATTGGACCCCAAAAGTTGTTGTACAATTTGTCCTGAGTACGATGATACCCCATAAGTGGGGGGAACCACTGTTTGGGCGCATGGGAGGGCTCGGAAGGGAAGGAGCGCCATTTGGAATGCAGACTTAGATGGAATGGTCTGCAGGTGTCACATTGCCCCTAATGTACCTAAACAGTAGAAACCCCCACAAGTGACACCATTTTGGAAACTAGACACCCTAAGGAACTCATCTAGATGTGTTGTTAGAGCTTTGAACCCCCAAGTGTTTCACTACAGTTTGTAACGCAGAGCCGAAAATAAAAAATAAAAAACTTTCCCCCCAAAATTATTTTTTAGCCCCCAGTTTTGTATTTTCCCAAGGGTAACAGGAGAAATTCGACCCCAAAAGTTGTTGTCCAATTTGTCCTGAGTACGCTGATACCCCATATGTGGGGGGAACCACCGTTTGGGCGCATGGGAGGGCTCAGAAGGGAAGGAGCTCCATTTGGAATGCAGACTTAGATGGAATAGTCTGCAGGCGTCACATTGCGTTTGCAGAGCCCCTAATGTACCTAAACAGTAGAAAACCCCCACAAGTGACCCCATATTGGAAACTAGACCCCCCAGGGAACTCATCTAGATGTGTTGTGAGAACTTTGAACCCCCAAGTGTTTCACTACAGTTTATAACGCAGAGCCGTGAAAATAAAAAATCTTTTTTTTTTCCCACAAAAATTATTTTTTATCCCCCAGTTTTGTATTTTCCCAAGGGTAACAGGAGAAATTGGACCCCAAAAGTTGTTGTCCTATTTGTCCTGAGTACGCTGATACCCCATATGTTGGGGTAAACCCCTGTTTGGGCACACGGGAGAGCTCGGAAGGGAAGGAGCACTGTTTTACTTTTTCAACGCAGAATTGGCTGGAATTGAGATCGGACGCCATGTCGTGTTTGGAGAGCCCCTGATGTGCCTAAACAGTGGAAACCCCCCCAATTATAACTGAAACCCTAATCCAAACACACCCCTAACCCTAATTCCAACGGTAACCCTAACCACACCTCTAACCCTGACACACCCCTAACCCTAATCCCAACCCTATTCCCAACTGTAAATGTAATCTAAACCCTAACCCTAACTTTAGCCCCAACCCTAACTGTAGCCCTAACCCTAGCCCTAACCCTAGCCCTAACCCTAGCCCTAACCCTAGCCCCAACCCTAGCCCTAACCCTAGCCCTAACCCTAGCCCTAACCCTAACCCTAGCCCTAACCCTAGCCCTAATGGGAAAATAGAAATAAATACATTTTTTTAATTTTTCCCTAACTAAGGGGGTGATGAAGGGGGGTTTGATTTACTTTTTGTAGCAAGTTTTTTAGCAGATTTTTATGATTGGCAGCCGTCACACACTGAAAGACGCTTTTTATTGCAAAAAATATTTTTTGCGTTACCACATTTTGAGAGCTATAATTTTTCCATATTTTGGTCCACAGAGTCATGTGAGGTCTTGTTTTTTGCAGGACGAGTTGACGTTTTTATTGTTAACATTTTCGGGCACGTGACATTTTTTGATCGCTTTTTATTCCGATTTTTGTGAGGAAGAATGACCAAAAACCAGCTATTCATGAATTTCTTTTGGGGGAGGCGCTTATACCGTTCCGCATTTGGTAAAATTGATAAAGCAGTTTTATTCTTCAGGTCAGTACGATTACAGCGACACCTCATTTATATTTTTTTTATGTTTTGGCGCTTTTATACGATAAAAACTATTTTACAGAAAAAATAATTATTTTTGCATCGTTTTATTCTCAGGAATATAACTTTTTTATGTTTTCGCTGATGATGCTGTATCGTGGCTCGTTTTTTGCGGGACAAGATGACGTTTTCAGCGGTACCATGGTTATTTATATCTGTCTTTTTGATTGCATGTTATTCCACTTTTTGTTCGGCGGTATGATAATAAAGCGTTGTTGTTTGCCTTGTTTTTTTTTTTTTCTTCTTACGGTGTTTACTGAAGGGGTTAACTAGTGGGCCAGTTTTATAGGTCGGGTCGTTACGGACGCGGCGATACTAAATATGTGTACTTTTATTGTTTGTTTTTTTTATTTAGATGAAGAAATGTATTTATGGGAATAATATATACATTTTTTTCATTATTTAGGAATATTTTTTTTTTTTTTTACACATTTGGAAAAAATTTTTTTTACTTTTTTATTTTGTCCCGGGGGGGACATCACAGATCGATGATCTGACAGTTTGCACAGCACTCTGTCAGATCACCGATCTGACATGCAGCACTGCAGGCTTTACAGTGCCTGCTCTAAGCAGGCTCTGTGAAGCCACCTCCCTCCCTGCAGGACCCGGATCCGTGGCCATCTTCGATCCGGGCCTGGAGCAGGCAGGGAGGGAGGTACGGAGACCCTTGCAGCAACGCGATCACATCGCGTTGCTGCGGGGGGCTCAGGGAAGCCCGCAGGGAGCCCCCTCCCTGCGCGATGCTTCCCTGTACTGCCGGCACATCGCGATCATCTTTGATCGCGGTGTGCCGGGGGTTAATGTGCCGGGGGCGGTCCGTGACCGCTCCTGGCACATAGTGCCGGATGTCAGCTGCGATAGGCAGCTGACACCCGGCCGCGATCGGCGGCGCTCCCCCCGTGAGCGCTGCCGATCGCATATGACGTACTATCCCGTCGGTGGTGATAGGGGCCCACCCCACCTCGACGGGATAGTACGTCTAATGTCAGAAAGGGGTTAAGTGTTTGTTTCTGTTAATGTTAATGATTATGGCTTACAGCCAATGAAAACCCAAAAGTCATTATCTCAGTAAATTAAAATTAACAAAAAACACCTGCATAGGCTTCCTACGCGTTTAAAAAGGTCCCTTAGTCTGTTTCAGTAGGCTCTGCAATTATGGGGAAGACTGCTGACTTGACAGATGTCCAAAAGGCAGTCATTGGCACACTCCACAAGGAAGATAAGCCACAAAATGTCATTGCTAAAGAAGCTGGCGGTTCACAGAGAGCTGTATCCAAGTATATTATTAGAAAGCTGAGTAGAAGGAAAAAAGGTGGTAGAAAAAGGTACACAAGCAACCTGGATAATCGCAGCCTTGAAATGATTGTTAAAAAAAGGCCATTCAAAAATTTTGGGGGAGATTCACAAGAAGTGGACTGCTGCTGGAGTCATTGCTGCAGGAGCCACCACACATAGAGGTATCCAGGACATGGGCTAGAAGTGTCACATTCCTTGTGCCAAGCCACTCATGACCAAGAGACAACGTCAGAAGCATCTTTCCTGGGCCAAGGAGAAAAAGAACTGGACTGTTGCTCAGTGGCCCAAGGTGTTGTTTTTCAGATGAAAGTAAATTTTGCATTTCATGTGGAAATTAAGGTCTGGAGAAATAGTGGAGAGGCACACAATCCAAGCTGCTTGAGGTCTACTGTGAAGTTTCCACAATCAGTGATGGTTTGGGAGCCATGTCATCTGCTGGTCCACTGTGCTTTATCAAGACCAAAGTCAGTGCAGCTGTCTACCAAGAAATTTTAGACACTTCATGCTTCCCTCTGCCGACAAGCTTTTTGGAGATGGAAATTTCATTCTCCAACAGGACTTGGCACCTGTCCACACTGCCAAAAGTACCAATACCTGGTTTAAAAACAACAGTATTACTGCGCTTGATTGGCCAGCAAACTTTCCTCACCTTAACCCCATAGAGAATCTATGGGGCATTGTCAAGAGGGAGATGGGCAATACTAGACTCAACAATGCAGACGAGCTGAAGGCTGCTATCAAAGCAACCTGGGCTTCCATAGCACCTCAGCAGTGCCACAGGCTGAAGCACAAACACATTTTGGTAAACTTCAGTCTACATTATTTTATGTTTCTGTGTTAGCAGTGGGGTCCACTTGAGTCTCCTGCCATAGTGTTTCATTTATTTCAAAGGTCAATGGATAGTTCGAGCTGACACTGATGCACCCTGAACCTGCAGGACATCTTGAACTTCTTTGGAACTTGATTAGGGCTATTTATCCACCATCTGGACTATCCTACATTGCAACCTTTCATCAATTTTTCTCTGCTGTCAACATACAGGGAGATTAGCTACAGTGCCACAGATTGTGAACGTCTTGATTATGTTGCACTCTGTGGACAAAGAAACATCAAGATCTCTGGAGATGCACTTGTAACCTTGAGATTGTTATTTTTCCACAATTTTGGTTCTCAAGTCCTCAGACAGTTCTCTTCTCCTTTTTCTGTTCTCCACACTTAGTGTGGCACACACAGACCCACAATCCTAAACTTGAGTCAACTTCTCCCCTTTTTATCTGGCTTCTGGTGTAATTTTCATATTGCTAACACATCTTACTTGCCATTGGTGAGCTTGAACAAGCATCATATGCTTGAACCAAAGTTGTTTACCCACAATTTTGGAGAGGTGTTAACAATTTTATCTGTTTTATGTCCAATTTGCCTTTTTTTCATGTTTTTTTTTTGTGTTTTTCCAATACACATAAAGAAAATAAACATGTGTATAACAAAACATTTGTAATTGCATTTATTTTCTGGGAGAAATACTTCATAATTGTTGGAGCAATTTCAAGGGTGCCAACACTTTCGGCCATGCCCGTATTATAGGCTGACAAGTAGTGTACCAATAAGAAAGAAAACTCGGGATCTATGGGCAGTGCAGGGCATAAATTCTGGCTTTTTCAGCTATGTCAGTTTTAGAAGAGGGACAACATGATGGGTACCCTTAACAAGTATGGGTTAAAAGGCCTATTAGTACTTAGTGTGGGGGTGTTTGGAGTGCCAAGGAGTTTGTAATGTCATAAACGGGTACATAACCTTTTAGTTGTCTAAGGGACAACATTGTTAAAACTACACCAATTCCAATGGCTGCAAGAAAACTTAAAGGGATATTGCAAACTTCGGTTCCAGTGCCACTTCCACCACTCTAACGCATCATAAGAATGGGAGTCACCTTTCCCCTTTTTGATCTCTGAAAAGGATGAGACCACACATGTCCGCTGCTCTCTCCGTTGTAGGCAATTGGAGTTAATTAAACATTAAAGTTTTTTTTTTACACTTGCCATAAACTAAATGAAGAGAGCCACATTCACGTATGACCTCATCCACTTTTTCATGAAGAGACACATAAGAGTTAGGAGGCCTCATTCTGCCTCATTAAGGGGATCCCAGAGATGGACACACTGTACCATTAGTACTTATAGGTCCATACTCTTGTAATACATATCTCTCCTTTTTTATCTGTCAAAGAACATACACGAGCCACATAGAATGGCAGATTGTGCAGACCTAACAAAAATGATGGGTTTAACCACCTGAGGTAGGTTTGACAGTACCCAGAAACCACACCTCAAGAGCAGGGAGTACAAAGCCAAAAACTTGTCTTTGTGCCTTCAGTCTACTCAGGCAGAGCCAAGTGAATGTAGATTCATAAAAGAAATATTTAGTACAATGCCAACTTCACAAATGTGAATGAAAATGCCCTATGTGCATATATATACATAAATTACCAAAATGTTTGATTGGAGACTTTTCATGATATTCATAAAAGTGAATGTAGGGAGCTAGCTGCCTTTAGTGATGACTGTGGGCAGAACAATGTAGGAAAATAGATCTTGATTCCAACAATGTATCACTTAGTTTACTGGGTACAGCAGTTGTGACACAAACAGAGATCTTAGATGTGGCAGAGCTCAGAAAGCTAACTCAACCCACACCACAGCTCTCTGTGTACATTGTCTATTGACAGTGCGTTGCTTATTTGATGTGGGGGCATGGTCAGACGACTTAACACGAGGCAGCTAGTCCCAGCAATGATAATATCCTTTTAAAAAAACTTTCATTGTAACTAAACAGCAGTACGCAGCCTAATAAGTGACACCTCGCTCAATTCAGTGTTTTAACCCCTACCTGGTGCTGTCCATAGATTACATAGCAAAAACATGCTGACAGATTCCCTTTAAATGTAACTTGTTAGCAATTTAGTAATAGGAATATTGAAGTTAGACACAAAGACATTTTATTCATGGAGCTTTGTGTTTAGTCAACCCAGGCTCAATGTAAAACACCAGGATCTAGAACAAATATCTGATGGGTGGCTCCCCTCCATTCTCCCCATTTTGCTACCTGTGATTGAAAGATCTCTTCCTATCTATGTTTAGAAAGTGTGACAAAACCTTTGTGCTTGGAAGCAACATTTGTGATATACACAAGATAGAACTCTTTCTAGGAAGTAGTACATGCTATCTGACAGTGGATATCATTCCCCTTCAATAAACGTTGTCCAATAACTTCCTCTGTTAAGCATCAACTCTAAACACAACTGATTGTATTCCTTTCCCGTGGTTCTTACATTTCAGTTTACTATAAACATCATATAGATTTTGCAATGATAACATTTTGGCATTCTGCATAATATTGCCTGTGTACACCTAATGGCAAGTCAATGCCCCACTTTCTCAGATGATGAGTACATGTATGTGGGCTACCCAACTTTTCTGTGAGAACAGATATTATGAGAAAGAAGGTTTGCCAATGCTGGATTCCAACCTGTCCAATTCCTTTTTTTCTTACAGGAGATAAGGAAATAAAGATGTATGTTTAGTTGGGCGTATATGTTTATGTTGGAATCAGGAGAAATAACTAAATGTTTAGGAGAGCACCTAAAATTGTTGGTCTAAGGGGTAAAGTTTCTTCTTGTGAAGATTACTAAATTGGCGTAGAAAGACTTATAGGCAATGTAATGCTCCTCTGAGCATTTAAACATGCAAATAGTCTCTTCAGAGATAAAAGGACTGGAACTCGAGAGCAACTTATTGGAAGTAGCATTCCTAAAAGTCCGGGTCCGGAACTGCTGGGGCTGATCCTGCTGTTGCAGGGGGAAAGGAGACTGAGGATGGCGCAAACCTTGAACCTGGGCAGAAGTTGCATGGCAAGCCAGGAAGGTATAAAAGGGTTTGCGCATGAAAAGAAAGGGGTTTCCAGCCAGAGAGAGGAGCGCTGAGCTGTGGGGAAGGATAGGCCGCATAGCAGCGATCACGGTAAGGCACAGTGAGGGCGCCCAGGATTTTTTCTGGCGTGCGGAGGAAGGATTGTGGTCAAAATCCCTTTGCAGAGCTGCAGCATAATGGACTAGGGGCTCAGCGGGTAAAACCAGTGATCGCCCGCTGCCGCCAGAAGTGAGGACAGCTCGTTAGGCAGGGAAGACGGAAGAACTCAGCACCGGCCTCAGCCAGCAGCTGACTAACCATTTGAGTCAGGAGGAAAAGTGGACAGTGGACTCATGCTTAGGCCAGCTTCACACTTAACATATTAAAATTCGGTTTGATTCTCTCGGTCGAGAGTCGCACGAGTGTTCTCTGTATGGTGATCCGTGTGTAATCCGTTTGCAATGTGATGATGCGATTTCCTCGCATCTAGTATCCGTATGACATCTGTATGCAATCCGTATGCAATGCGATTTTAACATGAGCTTTTACATACAGCAGTTCTCTGTCATTTACACATCGTTTTAAAACAAAATATTCTTCAAAACACACACATATAAATATATATACTGTATATATACTGTATATAATAGATAGATAGATAGATAGATAGATAGATAGATAGATAGATAGATAGATTAAAAGCTGGCAAATGATCTGTAGCATACAGTATAATCATAGAGTGACAGGGTAGAAGAGAAGTGATAGAATAGAAATAAACACACACATGTCAGTAAGATACACATATTTATGTATTTATTTTGCAGAAAGATAGATAGATTCATCTGCCGGCATCTGTAAAATCAGTGCAGGAGCCGACAGGATGGAAGACATGGTTTACATACAGTAAAGAGATGCAGAATAGGTAGATATAAAGATAATAATAATAATAATCTTTATTTATATAGCGCCAACATATTCCGCAGCGCTTTACAGTTTAACAATTTGAAACTTAACAGTCATAAGTAACAATGTTAACAATACAATAATTAAAGCAAAATAAGACGACCCTGCTCGTGAGAGCTTACAATCTACAATGAGGTGGGGGAGATACAAAGTACAGGTGTGTATTTACAATGATGTATTTACAATGATGATCCAGCCATCTTCAGGGGGTGGTGGATAGATGTAAGTAGTGAATGGGCTACACACACACACACATACAAATAAAATAACTTTGATTAGGGAACGTGATAGGCCGCTCTGAACAAATGTGTTTTGAGGGAGCGCCTAAAACTATGCAAATTGTGGATGGTCCTAATATCTTGGGGTAGAGCATTAGCGCAGCACGGGAGAAGTCTTCGAGTCGGGAGTGGGAGGTACGGATTAGTGCAGAGGTTAGTCGAAAGGTGTTTGCAGAGCGCAGCGGTCAGTTAGGCCGATAGACCGAAATGAGGGAGGAGAGGTAAGGGGGTGCCGCACTGTGGAGAGCTTTGTGGGTGAGGACCAGTACTTTGAATGTCAGTGACCAATCCAATTTGTAGTGTGTGTGCAAATTATGGGACATGTATGTAATTAATAAAATATTCTTTTCGGGGAAAAAAAATTGCGTGGGCTCCGGCGCAATTTTTTAACCCCATAAGCCCTAAGGGTGGTTTGCATGTTAATGATCGGGCCAATTTTTACAATTCTGACCACTGTCCCTTTATGAGGTTATAACTCTGGAACGCTTCAACGGATCCTGATGATTCTGACATTGTTTTCTTGTGACATATTGTACTTCATGATAGTGGTAAAATTTCTACGTCAAGACTTGCGTTTATTTGTGAAAAGAATGGAAATTTGGCAAAAAATTTTGAAAATTTTGCAATTTTCCAACTTTGAAATTTTATGCTCTTAAATCAGAGATATGTCACACAAAATACTTAATAACCCTATTTGTCCTGAGTTCGCTGATACCCCATATGTTGGGGTAAACCCGTTTGGGTTCACGGGAGAGCTCAGAAGGGAAGGAGCACTGTTTTACAGAATTGGCTGGAATTGAGATGGGACGCCATGTCGCGTTTGGAGAGCCCCTGATGTGCCTAAACAGTGGAAACCCCCAATTCTAACTGAAACCCTAACCCTAGCCCCAACCCTAGACCTAGACCTAACCCTAGCCCTAACCCTAGCCCTTACCATAGCCCTTAACCTAACCCTAGCCCAAACCCTAGCCTTAACCCTAGCCCTAACCCTATGCCTAACCCTAATCCTAACCCTAGCCCTAATGGGAAAATGGAAATAAATACTTTTTTTTACTTTATTATTTTTCCCTAACTAAGGGGGTGATGAAGGGGGGTTTGATTTACTATTTATAGCAGGGTTTTTTTTAGCTGATTTTTATGGTTGGCAGCTGTCACAGACTGAAAGGCGCTTTTTATTGCAAAAAAAAGATTTTGTGTCTCCACATTTTGACAGCTATAATTTTTCCATATTTTGGTTTACAGAGTCATGTGATGTCTTGTTTTTTGCAGGACGAGTTGACGTTTTTATTGGTAACATTTTCGGGCACGTGACTTTTTTGATCGCTTTTTATTCTGATTTTTGTGAGGCAGAATGACCAAAAACCAGCTATTCATTAATTTTTTTTTTTTTTTTTTTGGGGGGGGGGGGTTATACCGTTCCACGTTTGGTAAAATTGATAAAGCAGTTTTATTCTTTGGGTCAGTACGATTACAGCGATGCCTCATTTATATCATTTTTTTCTGTTTTGGCGCTTTTATACATAAAAACTATTTTATAGAAAAAATAATTATTTTTGCATCGCTTTATTCTGAGGACTATAACTTTTTTATTTTTTCGCTGATGATGCTGTTTGGTGGCTCGTTTTTTGGGGGACAAGATGACGTTTTCAGCGGTTCCATGGTTATTTGTATCCGTCTTTTTGATTGCATGTTATTCCACTTTTTGTTCGGCGGTATGATAATAAAGCGTTGCTTTTTGCCTTGGTTTTTTTTTGTTTTGTTTTTTACCGCGATCACTGAAGGGGTTAACTAGTGAGACAGTTTTATAGGGGGGGTCTTTACGGACGTGGCAATACTAAATATGTGTACTTTTATTGTTTTTTTTTATTATTTAGATAAAAGAAATGTATTTATGGGAACAATATTTTTTTCTCTTTATTTTGGATTTTTTTTTTTTTTTTTTTTTACACGTGAATATTTTTTTTTACTTTATAACATTGCCCCGGGGGGAGGACATCATGTTATAGTGATAGATCGCTGATCTGTCACTTTGCACAGAACTGTGTCAGATCAACGATCTGACATGCAGGGCTGCAGGCTTACCAGCGCTTGCTCTGAGCAGGCGCTGGTAAGCCAGCCTCCCTGCAGGACCCGGATGTAGCCCTGCGGCCTTTTTGGATCTGGGGCCTGCAGGGAGAAGGAGGTAGGAGACCCTCGGAGCAACGTGATGCTATCGCGTTGCTCCGAGGGTCTCAGGGAAGCATGCAGAGAGCCCCCTCCCTGCGTGATGCTTCCCTATGCCACTGGAACACTGCGATTATGTTTGATTGCAGTGTGTTGGGGGTTAATGTGCCAGGGGTGGTCCGGACCACTCCTGGCACATAGTGCCGGATGTCAGCTGCGATAGTCAGATGACACCCGGCCACAATCGGCCGCGCTCCCCCCGTGATCGCGGCCGATCGCATATGACATACTATCCCGTCACTGGGAATTAAGTCCCAAGTCACCTTGATGGGATAGTACGTCATATAGGCTTAAGGGGTTAACCAGCAGAGGGAAAGTCAGCGCCTGGGGGCTGATATTAATAGCTTAGGAAGGGACCATGGTTATTCCCCCCCAGCTAAATACATCAGCTCTCAGCCGCCCCAGAAAAGGCACATCTCTAAGATGCGCCAATTCTGGGACTTAGCCTTGCTTATCCCACTTGCCCTGTAGCGGTGGCAAGTGGGGTAACAGTTGTCGGGTTGATGTCACCTTTGTATTGTAAGGTGAATTCAAGTGACTAGCAGTGCCGTCACTGATGCTGCGCTGCCTCACAGCCTAACCTGTGCTGAACTCTGGAGTGTGGGAAAATGCCAGTTCATTTTCCCACGATGCAGAGTTCAGTGCAGTTCAGGCTGTGAGGGAGTGCAGCTTCAGTGACATCACTGCTAGTCACTGAAGCTCCGCTAACAGCATCTCCTCATTCACCAGTGGTTTTCAGCTAGGACCGTCGCATCTTGGCACCGTTCTGGTTGAAAACTGTATATTCCCCAGATATAGATTACTACATGGAACACAACGACGGACAGGTATGGGTATATTGTTGGTTTATTATTTTACTTTTATTACAGGAGATCGAGGGCGTCGGGGAATTAGGTGTGGCAGTATGTAATTTAGAACATTAAAAGAGTCTGTGTTTTTATTTCAATTAAAGGATTTTATTACTGGGTATCTGTGTTTTCTTAACAATTTGACTATTTGGGTTAGCAACGGGGGCATCTTATTAATGCCTCTCCATTACTAACCTCGGAGCTTGATGTCACAAAGGTGACATCAATCCCCACAACTATTACCTCACATGCCACCATTACAGGGCAAGTGGGAAAAACGAGGCTAAGTGCCAGAATTGGTGCATCTTAGAGATGCACCTTTTCTGGGGTGGCTGAGTGCTGATGCTTTTAGTCAGGGGAGACAATATCCATGGCCCCTCCCTAGACTATTAATATCAGTCCGCAGCTGTCTGAATAGCCTTTGCTGGTTACTAATTCTAGGGGGACTCCACTTCTTTTATTTGGGGGGTCCCCTACTTTAATAGCCAGTAAAGGCTAAGTATACAGTTGTGAGCTGATATTAATAACCTGGGAAACTCCATGGGTATTACCCCCTTCCCAGGCTAAAAATATCTGCCACCAGTCACTGGCTTTCCTTCTGCTGGTTGCGAAAATTGCACGGGTGTCCATGCTCTTTTCTTCCGTAAAATAATCTTTTATTAATTAAATACAGTGGGGCAAAAAAGTATTTAGTCAGTCAGCAATAGTGCAAGTTCCACCACTTAAAAAGATGAGAGGCGTCTGTAATTTACATCATAGGTAGACCTCAACTATGGGAGACAAACTGAGAAAAAAAAATCACATTGTCTGTTTTTTTTAACATTTTATTTGCATATTATGGTGGAAAATAAGTATTTGGTCAGAAACAAAATTTCATCTCAATACTTTGTAATATATCCTTTGTTGGCAATGACAGAGGTCAAACGTTTTCTGTAAGTCTTCACAAGGTTGCCACACACTGTTGTTGGTATGTTGGCCCATTCCTCCATGCAGATCTCCTCTAGAGCAGTGATGTTTTTGGCTTTTCGCTTGGCAACACGGACTTTCAACTCCCTCCAAAGGTTTTCTATAGGGTTGAGATCTGGAGACTGGCTAGGCCACTCCAGGACCTTGAAATGCTTCTTACGAAGCCACTCCTTCGTTGCCCTGGCGGTGTGCTTTGGATCATTGTCATGTTGAAAGACCCAGCCACGTTTCATCTTCAATGCCCTTGCTGATGGAAGGAGGTTTGCACTCAAAATATCACGATACATGGCCCCATTCATTCTTTCATGTACCCGGATCAGTCGTCCTGGCCCCTTTGCAGAGAAATAGCCCCAAAGCATGATGTTTCCACCACCATGCTTTACAGTAGGTATGGTGTTTGATGGATGCAACTCAGTATTCTTTTTCCTCCAAACACGACAAGTTGTGTTTCTACCAAACAGTTCCAGTTTGGTTTCATCAGACCATAGGACATTCTCCCAAAACTCCTCTGGATCATCCAAATGCTCTCTAGCAAACTTCAGACGGGCCCGGACATGTACTGGCTTAAGCAGTGGGACACGTCTGGCACTGCAGGATCTGAGTCCATGGTGGCGTAGTGTGTTACTTATGGTAGGCCTTGTTACATTGGTCCCAGCTCTCTGCAGTTCATTCACTAGGTCCCCCCGCGTGGTTCTGGGATTTTTGCTCACCGTTCTTGTGATCATTCTGACCCCACGGGGTGGGATTTTGCGTGGAGCCCCAGATCGAGGGAGATTATCAGTGGTCTTGTATGTCTTCCATTTTCTAATTATTGCTCCCACTGTTGATTTCTTCACTCCAAACTGGTTGGCTATTGCAGATTCAGTCTTCCCAGCCTGGTGCAGGGCTACAATTTTGTTTCTGGTGTCCTTTGACAGCTCTTTGGTCTTCACCATAGTGGAGTTTGGAGTCAGACTGTTTGAGGGTGTGCACAGGTATCTTTTTATACTGATAACAAGTTTAAACAGGTGCCATTACTACAGGTAATGAGTGGAGGAAAGAGGAGACTCTTAAAGAAGAAGTTACAGGTCTGTGAGAGCCAGAAATCTTGATTGTTTGTTTCTGACCAAATACTTATTTTCCACCATAATATGCAAATAAAATGTTAAAAAAACAGACAATGTGATTTTCTGGATTTTTTTTTCTCAGTTTGTCTCCCATAGTTGAGGTCTACCTATGATGTAAATTACAGACGCCTCTCATCTTTTTAAGTGGTGGAACTTGCACTATTGCTGACTGACTAAATACTTTTTTGCCCCACTGTATATGTCCAGTAATTTGCACACACTATACTAATTGTATTTGACATCTATATATCTACCTATTCTATATGTATTTACTGTATGTAATTCATCTCTTCTATCCTGTCGGCTCCTGCAGTGATTTTACAAAAGCCGGCAGATGAATTTCTTCTATCTATTTTTCTGTGCAAAATAAACACACACACACACACACACACACACACATATATATATATATATATATATATATATATAAAAATATATATATATATATATATATATATATATATATATATACATGTTACTGACATGTATATACAGTACAGAGCAAAAGTTTGGACACACCTTCTCATTTAAAGATTTTTCTGTATTTTCATGACTATGAAAATTGTAAATTCACACTGAAGGCATCAAAACTATGAATTAACACATGTGGAATTATATATTTAACAAAAAGTGTGAAACAACTGAAAATATGTCTTATATTCTAGGTTCTTCAAAGTAGCCACCTTTTGATTTGATGACTGCTTTGCACACTCTTGGCATTCTCTTGATGAGCTTCAAGCGGTAGTCACCAGAAATGGTCTTCCAACAATCTTGAAGGAGTTCCCAGAGATGCTTAGCAATTGTTGGCTTTTTTGCCTTCACTCTGTGGTCCAGCTCACCCCAAACCATCTCGCTTGGGTTCAGGTCTGGTGACTGTGGAGGACAGGTCATCTGGCGTAGCACCCCAATACTCTCCTTCTTGGTCAAATAGCCCTTACACAGCCTGGAGGTGTGTTTGGGGTCATTGTCCTGTTGAAAAATAAATGATGGTCCAACTAAACTATCCCGGATGGGATAGCATGCCGCTGCAAGATGCTGTGGTAGCCATGCTGGTTCAGTATGCCTTCAATTTTGAATACATCCCCAACAGTGTCACCAGCAAAGCACCTCCACACCCCACACACCTCCTCCTCCATGCATCATGGTGGGGACCAGGCATGTACAGTCCATTCGTTCACCTTTTCTGCGTCCCACAAAGACACGGTGGTTGGAACCAAAGATCTCAAATTTTACTCATCAGACCAAAGCACAGATTTCCACTGGTCTAATGTCCATTCTTTGTGTTCTTTAGCTCAAACAAGTCTCTTCTGCTTGTAGCCTGTCCTTAGCAGTGGTTTTCTAGTAGCTATTTTACCATGAAGGCCTGCTGCACAAAGTCTCCTCTTAACAGTTTGGACTCATCAGACCAAAGCACAGATTTCCACTGGTCTAATGTCCATTCCTTGTGTTCCTTAGCCCAAACAAGTCTCTTCTGCTTGTTGCCTGTCCTTAGCAGTGGTTTCTTAGCAGTTATTTTACCATGAAGGCCTGCTGCACAAAGTCTCCTCTTAACAGTTGTTGTAGAGATGTGTCTGCTGCTAGAACTCTGTGTGGCATTGACCTGGTCTCTAACCTGAGCTGCTGTTAACCTGCGATTTCTGAGGCTGGTGACTCGGATAAACTTATCCTCAGAAGCAGAGGTGACTCTTGGTCTTCCTTTCCTGGGGCGGTCCTCATGTGAGCCAGTTTCTTTGTAGAGCTTGATGGTTTTTGCAGCTGTACTTGGGGACACTTTCAAAATTTTCCCAATTTTTCAGACTGACTGACCTTCATTTCTTAAAGTAATGATGGCCACTCATTTTTCTTTACTTAGCTGCTTTTTTCTTGCCATAATACAAATTCTAACAGTCTATTCAGTGGGACTATCAGCTGTGTATCCACCAGACTTCTGCACAACACAACTGATGGTCCCAACCCCATTTATAAGGCAAGAAATAATAATAATAATAATCTTTATTTATATAGTGCCAACATATTCCTCAGCTCTTTACAGTTCAACAATTTCAAACAGTCATAAGTAACAATGTTAACAATACAATAATTAAAGCAAAATAAGACTACCCTGCTCGTGAGAGCTTACAATCTACTTATTAAACCTGACATGGCACACCTGTGAAGTGAAAACCATTTCCGGTGACTACCTCTTGAAGATCATCAAGAGAATGCCAAGAGTGTGCAAAGCAGTCATCAAAGCAAAAGGTGGCCACTTTGAAGAACCTAGAATATAAGACATATTTTCAGTTGTTCCTATAAAAGTAAAAGTCGCTCAACCCTATATGGGACCCATTCTGTAAGGAGTATTATATGGGGCCCATTCTGTATGGAGCAATATATGGGACTCAGTATACTGTATGGGGCCGATCATATACTGTATGGAGCATTACATGAGGCCCATTATATATGGAGCAATAGATGGGGCCCATCATTACTGTATGGAGAATTATATGTGGCTCACTATACTATATGGAGCATTATATGGGGTCAATTCCGTATGGAGCAATATATGTGGCTCATTCTGTATGGAGCACTCTGTGGTGCCCATTATACTGTACTAGATTGTGGCCCGATTCTAACGCATCGGGTATTCTAGAATATGCATGTCCCCGTAGTATATGGACAATGATGATTCCAGAATTCGCGGCAGACTGTGCCCGTCGCTGATTGGTCGAGGCAACCATTATGACATCTACGTCGATACTGTGCCTGTTGCTGATCAGAGACGCGGGATGTCTACGTCCTTTATGACATCATCGTCGCTGTGCCCGTCGCTGATTGGTCGAGGCCTGGCGGCCTCGACCAATCAGACGCGGGATTTCTACGTCAATACTGTGCCCGTCGCTGATTGGTCGAGGCCTGGCGGCCTCGACCAATCAGAGACGCGGGATTTCCAGGACAGACAGACAGACAGACAGAAAGACAGACAGACGGAAAAACCCTTAGACAATTATATATATAGATGGAGCATTATATGAAACTCATTATTCTGTATGGAGCATAACATTGGGCTCATTATTCTGTTTGGAGCAATATATGGGGCTCATTATTCTGTATAGAGCACTATGTGGTGCCAATTATACTGAATGGAGCACTATATGGGGCCATTATACCGTATGGGGCAATATAAGGGGCTCATTATTCTGTTTGGAGCCAGAGGTGTATCTAGGGTTTTTGACACCCGGGGCAAGAGTTCAGTTTGGCTATCCCCCCCCCCGCCAAGGACATATGCGATTTGCACACTTAGTCATGTACCCACAAGCTCCTCTCCCTAATGCTCTCAATGTTCAGTGAAACACAGAGAGAAGCACAAGAGAAGCTTGTTGTCACAGGACCATAAGTATGAAAATCGCATATGAGTGAAGTGTCCATGTGATGACTACTGGAACCTGCAGAGCTGAATCCTGACATTGCAGGCTTCTGAATTCTCACAACGAATGCAATGCACACTTTTAGGATTCTCCCTGACCGGTGGACAGTCATGTCAGCACAAACATGTGATTTGTATACTTCTGACCACATTCTGACTAGACGTGCACGGCCTCACTCAGATCATTTTCATTGAGTGGGGCCACACATGTCTAGTCGGCACGTGACCGCATGTATGTAAATCGCCAGCACGAGAGAATCCTGACAGAGTGCAGTGCGCACTGGGGGAACTCAGAAGTCTGCAGTCACAAAGAATAACTGCAGACTCATTACAAACCTGGACATCCCCTTTAATGCTCCTAACATAAAAAAAAAAGAGAATTAGTCAGTGTCACAAATAACATTTACATCCAGGTACCTTATAGATTACGTCATCTCTGGAGCCGTTTTTCTTTTCTTCGTCTTGTCCAGACCCCATGATGAGTTTTATCATCCACAGCTCGTCTCTGCGGACTTCCATCTTCTCCGCTCTTCTGCAGCAAATCTCCACACAATACCCTTAAAGATACAAGTGTCACACTTTCACTCTTATGGTACATGCTCTTCACACTGACCTCTCCTTTCCATACCGGGCCCCTCTTCACACTGTCCTCTCACACTGTGTCCCCCCCTATAGGGCCCAGTATTTTTACTGTACTCTCTCATCACACCCCCCTCCTTGGTATACTGTCCCCTCCTGGCTGTGCCCTTACATTGTCCCCCATGCTACAAACCCACTACTCAGTTTCTATTCTGTGCCCACTCACTTTTCTACCCCCATACAGTCTCCTCACACTATTCCCCTCCCTCCTCATACTGTCTCCTCTCACATCCCTCCTGTTCACCATACTGTCTCCTCATATATTTCCCCCCTCACTTTCTATACTGCCTGCTCACCTGACTCCCCATACTGTGTCTGCACACATCCCATCACCCTCATACATGCCCTCATTCCCCTGTACTGTTTCCTCATAATGCCCCCATCTCCCCCTTTGCACTTCATTTTGTGTCTTAAAATCTCCCTCACACATTAAATCCCCCATCTCCACTCCAAATCTCCCCACACACATTAAATTCCCCATCCCCACTCCAATTCTCCCCACACAATAAATCCCCCCATTCCCTACACAGCCCCTCATCACCCCCATCTCCTCATCCCCCCACAGCCCTTCATCAACCCCATCTCCCCCTCATCACCCCCACACAGCCTCTCATCCCCCCATTCTCCACACAGCCCCCCATCACCCCCATACAGCCACTCATCATCCCCCCATTAACCACACAGCCTCTCACCATCCACTACACAGCCCCTCATCATTATCCCTCCATTCCCCACATAGCCTCCCATCATCGACTACACAGCCCCTCATCATTATCACTCCATTCCCCACACAGCCTCTCATCATCCACTACACAGCCCCTCATCATCCCCCCATTCCTCACACACCCTCTTATTATCCACTACACAGCCCCTCATCATCCCTCATTCCCCACACAGCCTCTCATCATCCACTACAAAGCCCCTCATCATCATCCCTCCATTCCCCACACAGCCTCTTATCATCCACTACACAGCCCCTCATCATCATCCCCCCACAGCCCCTCATCATCCCCCCATTCCCCACACAGCCTCTCATCATCCACTACAAAGCCCCTCATCATCATCCCTCCATTCCCCACACAGCCTCTTATCATCCACTACACAGCCCCTCATCATCATCCCCCCACAGCCCCTCATCATCCCCCCATTCCCCACACAGCATCTCATTATCCCTCCATTCCCCACACAGCCTCTCATCATCATCCCCCCATTCCCCACACACCTCGGTAATCTCCCCACACGACTCCATGGTGCAGGTGAAACCCCTCATTTCCCACTTATTTTCTCCAGCAGCTTCCTGCTATGGTGTCTTCACTGGAATGAAGGAGGCCCTGCCCCTTCCGGTAACATCATTACTTTCCGAAATCACCTCCATTCTAGACACTGCAGTCAGATCTTCAATTGTATCTCTGCAAGATACTAGTACAATTGAATACTGGGAGCCGGCGCGCTGCAGTTTCTCTGTGCCAGGTGTCAGCTTGACAGATGGCACAGAGAACAGCTGACTCCCAGTCCGGGGGGCGTCAGAAAGTAGCTGCCAGGGGAGACACTGCGGACCGCCGCATTAGGCGGCCCCACTGTGCTCCCCTGCCAGCTGCGCCCAGGGCACATGCCCCGGCTGCTCCCCCCTAGATACGCCACTGTTAGGAGAAATATATGGGGCTCATTATTCTGTACTAGATGGTGGCCCGATTCTAACGCATCAGGTATTCTAGAATATGCATGTCCACGTAGTATATTGCACAGCCCACGTAGTATATTGCCCAGCCACGTAGTATATTGCCCAGCCACGTAGTATATTGCCCAGTCACATAGTATATTGCCCAGCCACGTAGTATATTGCCCAGCCACGCAGTATATTGCCCAGCCACCTAGTATATTGCCCAGCCATATAGCATATTGCCCAGTCACGTAGTATATTGCCCAGCCACGTAGTATATTGCCCAGCCACGTAGTATATTGCCCAGTCACGTAGTATATTGCCCAGTCACGTAGTATATTGCCCAGCCACGTAGTATATTGCATATCCCACGTAGTATATTGCCCAGCCACGTAGTATATCGCCCAGCCACATAGTATATTGCCCAGTCACGTAGTATATTGCCCAGCCACGTAGTATATTGCACAGCCCACGTAGTATATTGCCCAGCCACATAGTATATTGCCCAACCACGTAGTATATTGCCCAGTGACGTAGTATATTGCCCAGTCACGTAGTATATTGCCCAGCCATGTAGTATATTGCCCAGCCAAGTAGTATATTGCCCAATGATGTAGTATATTGCCCAGGCACGTAGTATATTGCCCAGGCACGTAGTATATTGCCCAGTGACGTAGTATATTGCCCAGTGATGTAGTATATTGCCCAGTCACGTAGTATATTGTCCAGTCACGTAGTATACTGCACAGTCACGTAGTATACAGCACAGAGCCACGTAGTATATTGAACAGCGATGTAGTATACAACACAGAGCCGCATTGTATACAGCACAGAGCCACGTAGTATATTGCCCAGCCACGTAGTATATTGGCCAGTCACGTAGTATATTGCCCAGCTACGTAGCATATTGCCCAGCCACGTAGTATATTGCCCAGTCACGTAGTATATTGCCCAGCCACGTAGTATATTGGCCAGTCACGTAGTATATTGCCCAGCTACGTAGTATATTGCCCAGCCACGTATGTCACAGGTTAAAAAATAAAAAATAAACATATACTCACCTTCCGAGGGCCCCTTGTAGTTCAGTCACATGACCGTGACGTCATGGCAGGTCCTTCTCGCGCAGGCCATGTGATGACGTCGCGGTCACATGACTGACGTCATGGCAGGTCCTTCTTGCGCAGGCACGCAGGACCTGTGATGACATCACGGTCACATGACCGCGACGTCATCACAGGCCCTGCGCGCCTGCGCGAGAAGGACCTGCCATGACGTCACGGTCATGTGACCACGACGTCATCACAGGCCCTGCGTGCCTGCGCGAGAAGGACCTGTGATGACGTCATGGTCACATGACTGTGACATCATGGCAGGTCCTTCTCCCATACTATCCTTGGCAGCATCGCGAAAGGTGAGTATATAATGATTTTTTATTTTTTTTATTATTTTTAACATTTTTAACATTAGATGTTTTTACTATTGACGCTGGTCACACAAGGTTAATAGCGGCGGTAATGGAGTGAGTTACCCACAGCATAACGCGGTCCGTTACCGCTGGCATTAACCCTGTATGAGCGGTGACTGCGGGGAGTATGGAGCGGGCGCCGGGCACTGACTGCAGGGGAGGGACTAATCAGACTGGGGCCATTGCTGATTGGTCGCGGCAGCCATGACAGGCAGCTGGCGAGACCAATCAGCGACTTGGATTCCATGACAGACAGAGGCCGCGACCAATAAATATCCGTGACAGACAGAAAGACAGACAGACAGAACGACAGAAAGATGGAAGTGAACCTTAGACAATTATATAGTAGACAGAGGACCATGCTGTCCGGTTTCTGAGCTAATGTAGAATGCACAATAGATATCACTCATGTAATGTAAGAAGTAAGTGAAATCTTTGGCATTGTACTATACCTATATTTCTCTGACGTATCCGTGCATTATGAATTGTGGTATGTGTTAAAGGGGTCCACCGGGTACTCTTTCGCCCAGGGCCTATGAAAACCTGGAGCCGGCCCTGGTACTGTGTATGTTAAAATATCCTAAAATAAAGCCATCAGAATTGTTATAAAAGAACACTCCACTTTTCTGTTTTAACCTGAATTTCACCTCATTTTAAACACAAAGACGGTAAAAGGATATCCAGTGGTTTTTCTTTTGAATGGCCAAATGGTCCAATATATGTGAAATTCTAGACTGCTTTCCTTACTTCAAGGCACTGATGAAAACCTGATGGATAGAAGCCTGTAAACTCAAAACTAATGGTGAACTATAGAAGTAATTCATAGGATTAGTCACAAACAAATCCAATAGGAAAGACTGAGGATTCTAAAATCCAAATAGGCAGCAGCTTGTGAATATGTATTGAAAAGGTTAAAAAGTCGAAGAAAGTTTCTGAATGAAATTACTCTAGCTAAAATGAAAGAGATCAATTTCCTTGAAAAACAGGAGTCAATCTGTGACCTTTCTCCCTAGGTATTTTACACACAGTCATACAAAAACATCCATTTGCACAGCACAGTAACTGGTTCAAGAAGCCAGCTAAAACTACAAAGACAAGGAACTCCAGTGAAGCAAATCCTTAAGGGAATAGAGGAATTCTATGACTCATTGCTTGACAATCCCCAGTAACACTCAAAAGACAAATGCACTGAAGGTCGACCGCCACGACTGGGCTGATCCACAACGGCACATAGAACTTTATCATTCAATTTAGGGGACAATGAATCCAGTATTTTTTGTTTTAAATGCTTTGTATTTTAATGCTGCACATTTTACGAGAGACTAATATTGCGTCAAAATTACTATAATCATATTAACTTTAAAAATGTAAATGTAAATATCTATCCTATAAAATAAAAATGTAGGAAACATGAAAAATGGGAAAGAAGAAATCAACACAGAGGTTTGCACATTTTACGTGTATTAAACTAGCTTAACCTGCTGTCAGCATTTGCATAAACATTCAGTATTTTAAACAACGCTTTTAAGATTTTTTTTATTTTTATTTTTTATTTTTTAAAACATCTGGAAAGTTAGGTCAGATTTCATAATAGGATGCAAACAGGAAAGTTACGCGGCTTGTGCAGACGGCTCTGCTGGAAGGTTATACAAGGCTACTCAAATGCAAGAACTACGAGGATGCTTCACATCACCAACATAAATAAATATTTAACACTGACAACAGGTTTGCTTCCACAACAGCGACTATTGGAAGCAAATAAACTGCCCTTATGCTCATGAGTGGTTGCTGTAAATAAAGGTCTGGACAGTGTGATGCAGTGACCCCTGTAACAGGTAGGGGGCGCTGCATGTTCTCCCCAGTATGCGCACAGAGGTGCATTGAGGCCATGAGAATGCATGGCAATCGCAGGCATGACTGTGGTAATGTGATAAAGTCCGGCAGTATTGTGAATGGCCGATATGTGTGTCACAGAGGAGGAAACTCTGCGCTGCCAGCCTGAAGGGATGTGGTGTTCTGGGACCTATAGTCCCACAAGTATTTTGTGTTGTATAATAGTCATGGGAGGTTGGCAGGGCTACTTATGTGAGACGGACGAGACAAACTAGCCACACACACCCACACTCCCACCCAGGGGAGTGGTTAAGGATATATAATGTGACCAGGGTGTGGGTCACATGACTGTCTGTGAGTTTCCTGTTTGAAGCCTGTGTTGGAAGACCTGGGAGGAGGCTTCCTGAAGAGCACATGGTGGGGCTTCAGACCTGGTGGCCTGGGGTGTTGGACTACCGTCCTGAATAGCACCCAGACAGGTCACATGCCTGGGGTGTTGGACGGAGTCCTGAATAGCACCTGGACAGGCCACACGCTTGTGTGTTGGGAGGTCCTGGGTGTAGGACCGGATCCCTGAAAAGCGCACAGTGAAACTGTTGGGGAAGCTACCGTACTTCGGTGGGTCTGGACTGACTAAGATGTCTTGTTGGAATGTGTAATGGACTGTTCATGAAATGGTTTAGGAGTCTTTAATAAACCAAATAGACTGTTTGAGTGAAAATTCATGCCCGAGTGCTTGAATCCCATGCCAAGTGAGTGTCTCCCAATACACTCAGTAAGAGCAATCTTACATATGGTGGAGAATGCGGGCAAGGGTCCAGGAGGCACGTTCAGAGTTGTTTGCTGTGGCTCGGCGGAGCCACGAAGATTGCATCTTGCTGTGGATCGGCGGGTCCACGAGGGTGACAAGCGGCTTACTGTGGATCGGCGGGTCCACAAAGTTTGCAGTGGAGCCGTGCAGAGCCTTGTGGAGCATAGCTGCAGTTGCAGCAAGAGGTTCCGCAGCAGGCGGAGCTGCAGTGGCAATGGCTTGTGGTCGGCAGTCAGAGGTGCTGGTTGTATGTGACTGCAGCGGGAGCTGTGGCAGTACCAGCGGGAGCTGGTGAAGTGACATATAAAAAAAGAAAAGAAATGTTTTTTTTCCTCAGGTCGTGCAGACTCTTAAAAGGGCCAGTACAAGACCAGAGACATAGTGGTGTACTGTGCGAACTGGGGCCTGAATGCCGTGGGGGAGTCCACGGGGTGTACCCCAGGGAAGGGGTGGTGTCCCTAAAAGGGGTGGTCTCCATAAAAGTGGGTCGTGACCCAAACGGGGATGGTTGCCCAAAAGGGGGCAGAGTCCCAAAAAGGGGCAGTAACCCAAAGAGGGGTAGTAGCCCAAAAAGAGGTGGAATCTCAGGAAATGGTTTCCCAAAAAGGGGCGGAGTGTCCAAAAGAGGTACCGCAGACAAATTGGTGCCCAGGGCGTGTAAGTTATGTGTGTCCGGTATGCTGTGTGAACTATCAACCTGGTGAAAGTTTACGGGGGTGTGCCCTGCGGATGCATGAGATGGAAATGTGCGGACTGGTCAATTCTAGGAGCCCCGTGACTCTAGTGTGGGTTGCACCCGAGGGTTTTGAAATGCCTGATAGAAGAGTCAGTGTAACCTGCATTCATGAGCTCACTAAGGACTATCCAGTGGCCAGAATAGTCCTCGAGACGGCCAAGGACAGTGCAATCCATAATGCGGCCATAGTTTCAACCTTACCCTGCCCAGTGATAATTGGCCGGGACTCTAGGTTGTTCACAGACTTGTGGGAGAAGGGAGCTTCTTTACAACAGGAGAATGGGGGGCTCTCAGCTGGTGGGGTTGCGTACCTTAAAGCATTTATTGCTCCCAAAGTTGGTGGGTCAGACGATGGGTTGACCAGTAGGGAAGGTGCATCTGCCCAACTTACGGACATGTCACCTGATGGGTACCCCAAGTTGACTTTAGGTGACGTGGTTAATAAAGCCTGTGAAGCTGACACCCGGTTAAAGAGTGACTTGAGGGTTCACCATGTTGTGGGGTGTGAGACAGACTGTGGTGGTGACTCCCATTCAGATGATGACGCCAGTGAGAAAGAGTGTAGTAATGCCCATCTTGACCAGGGGTCTGGAAAAGGGTGAAGCTGAAGAAGAGTGTGCATTAAAAGCGGAACAAGACAGTCATCCAGTTGTGGCAGATGTCCGTGAAGAAGATGAGACCCCGCTTTTCAAGAGCATAATAGAGGTACCCAAAGACATACGAGAAGCGTGTGCCAGGAAGGGTGTGCATGAGGCCTTTGGAAAGGCAATAGAGGAGTGTAGTGTGCACTGGGCACCTGAGACTCAGTAATTGGTCATACTGTTGACTAAAGAAGTCACAGTGAAGCGGGTGGCTGTTTTGAGGGACATGCACCTACACTGCCTCCGTACAAAACAGAGGATCATCTTGAAGAATAATGAAGCCGTTTGACGTTTGGAGCATGAAAGGAAAGCTCAAAGTCGGCTGGGCTTAGTGGAAAAGACAATCCAAGTACCCAAAGTTCTGGTGGTGAAAGTCATTGGGAGACTTGGGAGAGTGATGCAGGAGATGGTGGATAAATCTGGTGTGAAGAGTCTGAGGATACTGGCTGATGACGAGGTCCAGGTCATGGGTGAAGATGGGATGGTTCCATTCCTTGTTGTCGGATTCAGAGAGAGTCTTGAGAATATCCGCATGCTCCTGGAATATCGCATGGTATACGTAAGGGAGGTAGAGCAGCTGAGACTTGAGAGACTGCAAGTTAATAAACAGCTGCCAGAAAGGCGAAGAAGATGGTGGCCACTTTCAACCCGAAATGTGAACAAACAAAGGGGTGGAAGTACCCAGCCTGAAGGAAGAGTTAGAGGCAGTAACTCCTCAGTTAGCTCAGGACTGAGTGACATAGGTGGGAGACCCAGTAGCGGACGCGTTGACAAAGAGTCAGTCCAGACAGGTCGTATGGGTGCAAGGGGATTGCGACGCCACATTGACCATGATGCCCAAACCTGACTGAGAGGGCCCTCTCGACTAGTAGGGCAAGGTGACTTGGGTACCCGGTCTCGAGGCCCCTGGGTTAAGACAAATGTTCAACCCCACAAGTTTGAACAGAGGGGGGTATGTGATGCAGTGACCCCTGTAACAGGTAGGGGGCACTGCATGGTCTCCCCAGTATGCGCACAGAGGTGCATTGAGGCCATGAGAATGCATGGCAATCGCAGGCATGACTGTGGTAATGTGATAAAGTCCGGCAGTATTGTGAATGGCCGATATGTGTGTCGCAGAGGAGGAGACTCTGCTCTGCCAGCCTGAAACGATGAGGTGTTCTGGGACCTATAGTCCCACAAGTATTTTGTGTTGTATAATAGTCATGGGAGGTTGGCAGGGCTAGTTGTGTGAGATGGGCGGGCCAAACTAGCCACACACTCCCACCCAGGGGAGTGGTTAAGGATATATAATGTGACCAGGGTGTGGGTCACATGGTTGTCTGTGAGTTTCCTGTTTGAAGCCTGTGTTGGAAGACCTGGGAGGAGGCTTCCTGAAGAGCACATGGTGGGGCTTCAGACCTGGTGGCCTGGGGTGTTGGACTACTGTCCTGAATAGCATCCGGACAGGTCACATGCCTGGGGTGTTTGACGGAGTCCTGAATGGCACCTGGACAGGCCACACGCTTGTGTGTTGGGAGGTCCTGGGAGTAGGACCGGATCCCTGAAAAGCGCACAGTGAAACTGTTGGGGAAGCTACTGTCCTTCGGTGGGTCTGGACTGACTAAGATATGCCGCACAGGCAAGTTGGTGATTCCCGTGAGGCAGCTTTCCCAGAGGACTGACAAGGAGTCAGCAGGTGGAGCAGGAGCTCCCGTAAGGTACCATAGACTGTTGGTGCTTGTGTTGTGACATGAACTGTGTGGTAACCCATGGCAACTGGTCAAGGGAGGACCAGCGGGATTAGTTGCTGTAACCGTAATGTCATATGTTGGTGCCTGTTGTGCTCCATTGGCATTAATGAACGGTATGGCGTGCGGTCACCCACGGTAATGGACACAGTGGTTCAGCATGTTTAGTGACCGTGTTTCAAAGCCAGATACTGTGATGTCCTGTTGGAATGTGTAATGGACTGTTCATGAAATGGTTTATGAGTCTTTTATAAACCAAATAGACTGTTTGAGTGAAAATTCGTGCCCGAGTGCTTGAATCCCGTGCCAAGCGAGTGTCCCCCAATACACTCAGTAAGAGCAATCTTACAACAGATACAAGAATTATTAATATACTAACTCTACTATGTTAGTTAAGTCATGATGACATCTGTATGCAAAGTAGCAAAGTGACATCTCTAAAACATGACACTATATTAGGCCTTATTCACACGTCAGTGTGTTGCATGTACATGTTCTAACAGTGATTGACATGGGCACCATTTTCACACAAACATGTGAATGAGGTCTTGAAGGGAATCTGTGGGTGGAATCAACCCTCATAAGCCATCTATATGAGTATGCAGGTCATATGAATTGAATAAAATGATAATATTATACCTTTATAGCTGCAATCCGACGTCTTATCCCAAAGATATCCACATTTGTTATTATATGTAAATGTGTTGTTAAGATCTATGGGCCGGATACAAATTTGCATGAGAATCTGCCAACAGGAGTTATTTTACATGAAAAAGGGGAATTACCAGTGTGATCTGTAATGGCCACTCTCTGCTGTCCTGATCTCACTACAGAACTGTGTGTGATTATAACTATAACACATTCCTCTCAGCTTCCATCTCACAGGCAGACAGTGTTGCAGTAGTGTTGCAATACAGCAGAGCTGTGAGAGTTGCAACAAATGTGTTTGTAAGAACACAAAATTCAGTTATACTGTGCTGTATTAGTTACATGTCTCAAACTGGTAATTCTCCCTTTTATTTATAACTAGATGGTGGCCTGTATTAACGCATCGGGTATTCTAGAATATGTATTTATGTATGTATATCGCAGCCACATAGTATATAGCACAGGCCACGTAGTATATAGGAGCCATGTAGTATATAGCAGACAAATACTACGTGGCCTGTGCTATATACTATGTGGCTGCTATATACATAGATATTGTAGAATACCCGATGCGTTAATACAGGCCACGCAATATATAACAGTGGCCACGCAGTATATAACAGAGCCACGTACTATATAACACAGCCCACGCAGTATATAGCAGCCACGCAGTATATAACACAGGCGACGTAGTATATAACACTGGCCACGTAATATATAGCACAGCCCACGCAGTATATAGCAGCCACGTAGTATATAACACTGCCCACGCAGTATATAGCAACTACGTATTATATAACACTGCCCACGCAGTATATAACACTGGCCACGTAATAGATAGCACAGCCCACGCAGTATAGAACACAGCCCACATAGTATATAACACTGCCGATGTAATATATAGCAGCCACGCGGTATCTAACACAGCCCATGTAGTATACAGCAGTGTGGGCACCATATCCCTGTTAAAAAAATAATTAAAATAAAAAATAGTTATATACTCACCCCCTGGGATCCACCGAAACTCCAGCGATACGCGCACGGCTGCCGCCATCTTCCATTCCCAGGGTGCATTGCAAAATGACCCAGAAGACTTAGCGGTCTCGCGAGACCGCTAAGTCTTCTGGGTAATTTCGCAATGTATCACCAGGAATGGAAGATGGCGGCAGGCGAGTGCGGCTAGGCGGACTACGGAGGTTGAGAATAGCAGGTTTTTTGTTTTTTTATTATTTTTAACATTACATTTTTTTACTATTTTACTATTTTTTACTATTGATGCCGGATAGGCATCAAGTAAAAAAAAGTTGTAAGTAGTAAAAAGTTGGGGACACACAGGGTTAATAGCAGCGGTTACGCAGTGCGTTACCCACGGCATAACGCGGTCCGTTACCGCCGGCATTAACCCTGTGTGAGCGGTGACTGGAGGGGAGTATGCGGGCGCCGGGCACTGACTGCAGGGGAGTAAACATAATCAGGTTCCTCGCAACATGTTCTCATACACTTTATGCAGTTAATAGCCCCCTGTGTCTGTACTGCTACATACTTAGGCAGTTAACTGGTTCATGCAGCTTTACATGAACACCCGAGCCTTACACTACGGCTGGAGCGGCCATTTTCTTCCGGACTGTGCCCGTCGCTGATTGGTCACAGAAAAACAGCCACGACCAATCAGCGACTTGGATTTCCATGACAGACAGAGGCCGCGACCAATGAATATCCATGACAGACAGACAGAAAGACAGACAGAAAGACAGACAGAAAGACAGACAGACGGAAGTGACCCTTGGACAATTATATAGTAGATTTCTGGAGGCAGATTCTCATGCAGATCAATGCTTTGCGAATAGCCCTGAATAGCTCATTTACATATAAGAAAAACATGGATTTCTCTGGAATAAGACATCAGATCACAGATATCAAGACATCATTTTATTCAGCTGTGTATGACTTACATGCCCATATAGATGGCTTAGGCCCGTTTCACACATCAGTTTTTTGCCGTCAGTCACAATCCTTTGGCTCGACAGATCGATGGATCAGTTGCCGATTGTGAAAAACTGATGCGACGGATTCGTTTTTTCAACGGATCCAACTAGCAGATCTGGCTAAATAAATCGGAACATGCTCAGTTAAAAATACTGGAATCCGTCGCCGGATTCCGTCATTTGATGGATCCGGCGCCCATAGGCTTCCATTCGAGCAAACGATGGACAGCGACGGATATGTCACTGTCCGCTTTTTCGACGTACATAATAAAAGGTTCATTTGTCCGTTGTCACCGGCCACTGGACAAACAATTTTCGACGGATCCGGCAAACAACGGATGAAACATGAGGCCATCCGTTGCAATCCGATTAGTTTTTTTCAAAATTCAACAGATTGCGACTGTTGGCAAAAAACTAATGTGTGAAAGGGGCCTTAGAAGGATTGATTCTAGTGACAGATTCCCTTTAAAGGTAGTCTATGACCTTCAAACACAAAATAAACTAAGTAGACAGTCATATACATGATTTATCCCTTATGAAATGAATTCCTTTAGTGTATGGCCTTTGGTGTCCAAAAATTACTGTTTAATCAATTTGCAAATTTGGGTGCTCAATGCATCCTTGGTGTAGCCCAGAGTTCAGTGGATTATTCCACCCCCTGAATTAGCATAAACGCAGACCCTACCCTATATCTCCATTGACAACGCTCGCTTGACTGAACAGAATGTTTATGCACCCACACCCTAATAGTTCAGGAACAGGAGAATGCACACACACCTCTCTGCTGCATCTACACTGATACACCTGGATGAGTAACAAGCAGGTTCAGCAGAAAACAGTGATGGCACTTTCACACAATGCACCTATGCAACCTTCAATAATCTAACTTTACTTTACCATAATTTTACTTTAGTATTATGTGTAATGATTATGACATGATAGTGATGTAACAATGATTTACAATTTATGTACATACTAGATGGTGGCCCGATTCTAAGGCTATGTTCACACGTTCCTGATTTCCCTCCTTTTTTTTCAGGACTAAAAACCGCAGCTCTTGGCAGAAAACGCAGGTCCTTTTTTTGGTGCTTTTTTGGTGCGTTTTTTGATGCGTTTTTTGATGCGTTTTTTGATGCAGTTTTCTATGCAGAGTCTGTGTGTTTTCTAGGAAGTTTTTTAGGGTTAAAATGGCTGAAAATACCCTAACCCTACCCCTAACCCTACCCCTAACCCTAACCCTATTCTAACCTTAGTGGGAAAAAAAAAATTCTTAATTTTTTTATTGTCCCTACCTATGGGGGTGACAAAGGGGGGGGATGTCATTTACTATTTTTTTTATTTTGATCACTAAGATAGGTTATATCTCAGTGATCAAAATGCACTTTGGAACGAATCTGCCGGCCGGTAGATTCGGCGGGCGCACTGCGCATGCGCCCGCCATTTTGCAAGATGGCGGCGCCCTGGGAGAAGACGGCCGGACGGACATCGGGAGGCCGGGTAAGTATAAGGGGGGGAGATGAGGGCACGGGGGGGGGCGTCGGAGCACGGGGGGGGTGGCATCGGAGCATGGGGGGGTGGGATTGGGGCACGGGGGGGCAGCCACACTGCAGCGGTTCTGCACCACAAACCGCAGAAAACCCGCAGATATTTTTTCCATCTGCGGGTTTTACTGCGGGTTTGACCTCGCAATGGAGGTCTATGGGTGCAGAACCGCTGCAGTTCCGCAAAAAGAAGTGACATGTTACTTCTTTTTTACCGTGGCTATTCAGCGCGGCTTTTTTCGCGATTTTCCGCAATGTGGGCACAGCAATTCCTGTTTTCCATAGGGTACATTGTAATGTACCCTGCATGGAAAACAGCTGCGGACCCGCAGCGGGAAAATCGCGGCGATTCCGCATTAAAAAAAGGATGGTGTGAACATGGCCTAACGTATCGGGTATACTAGAATATGTAGGTAGTATACAGCACAGGCTACGTACTATATTGCACAGTGACGTAGTATATAACACAACCGACATAGTATATAACAGAGCTACGTAGTATGTAACACAGCATACGTAGTATATAGCAGAGCTACGTAGTATATAACACAGCCACGTAGTATATAACATAGCCACGTAGTGTATTGCACAGACACGTAGTATATTGGTCAGCCACGTAGTATATAGCAGAGACACGTAGTATATTGCACAGCCACGTAGTATATTGCACAGCCACGTAGTATATAACACAGTCACGTAGTATATAACACAGTCACGTAGTGTATTGCACAGCTACGTAGTATATTGCACAGCTATGTAGTATATTGGTCAGCGACGTAGTATATAGCAAAGCCACGTAGTATATAACATAGCCACGTAGTATATTGTAGAGGCACGTAGTATATTGCACAGGCACGTAGTATACTGCACAGCCACGTAGTATATAACACAGTCACGTAGTGTATTGCACAGTCACATAGTGTATTGCACAGCTACGTAGTGTATTGCACAGCTATGTAGTATATTGGTCAGCGACGTAGTAAATAGCAAAGCCACGTAGTATATAACATAGCCACGTAGTATATTGTAGAGGCACGTAGTATATTGCATAGCTACATAGTATATTGCACAGCCATGTAGTATATAACAGAGCCACATAGTATATTGCACAGTCGACGTAGTATATAACAGAACCGACACAGTCACACAGTATATTGCACAGCTACGTAGTATATAACACAGAGCACGTAGTATATTGCACAGCCACGTAGTATATTGAACAGTCACGTTGTATATTGCACAGTCACGTTGTATATTGCCCAGCTACATAGTATATAGCACAGAGATGTAGTATATAACAGAGCCCATACAGTATGTAACACTGTAACACTATATGCGTGGTTCAAAAAGACTTAAAATAAAAAATAAACATATACTCACCTTCCGAAGGCCCCTTGAAGTCCTGGCGCCTGTGTGTGGTGCACATGGCAGCTTCCGGTCCCAGGGTTGGCATGAGCACAGGACCTGTGATGACGTCGCGGTCACATGACCGTGACGTCATGGCAGGTCCTTCTCGCATAGCATCCTTGGCACCAGAACCTGCAGCTTGCACTGCCGAGGACAGCGCGCGACGTCGGAAGGTGAGAATAAGTTTTTGTTTTTTTATTATTATTTGTAACATTAGATCTTTAACGGAGTGCGTTACACCGCAGCATAACGTGGTCCATTAACGCTGCCATTAACCCTGTGTGAGGGCTGACTGGAGGGGATTATGGAGCGGGCACTGACTGCGGGGAGTAAGGAGTGGCCATTTTGCCGCTGGACTGTGGCCATCGCTGATTGGTCGTGGCTGTTTTGCCGTGACCAATCAGCGACTTGGGATTTCCGTTACAGACAGACAGAAAGACAGACAGAAAGACGGAAGTGACCCTTAGACAATTATATAGTAGAAAAAAAGCAGGTTTCTGCCAAGCTACTCAAAATGTTTGCTCTGTTATCTAACAGAAAAAAGAACATGAAGTTTACCTACTGCCCTATTTAGAAAGTATCAAAACCTACAGCTTAGTATATATGACCCCCAAAATGAATACAGTCCACTCACCATCTTAAAAATTAATGGATATAAATAAATAAAAAATAGACTCCATGCTGCTAATACCATCACCAAACAAAACTCCTCGCATACAGATCCTTTTTATGCAAAGCCAGACCAGATACTACACATACAGTCCACCATTTTACTTCAGGTTATGTCACTGTTTCTCAAGAACCAAAGAGCAACAGCTGCCAGAAAACTAAGGAGCCCGGGTTGCGCGGGAGGTTTGCAACCTGGGTGTACATATCTTCTCCGTGGGTAGGACACAATTTTTTTTACCTGCTGAAATCCATTTGATCCATTTGACCGGTTGATTTTATCACTGATCTACCCATGTCAGCAGGAAATACTGTAATTTTGGTGGTGGTGGACAAATTCAGTAAAATGTCACATTTCATTGCGCTATCCACTTTACCTAACATCAAGACCTTGGCACAAATTTTCATCAGAAAGATTGTAAAATTACATGGGATCACTATCGATATTGTTTCTTATCGGGAGGTGCAGTTTATTTCCAAATTTTTGAGGCATTTTGCACTTATTTGGGTATCCATCTGTCTTCTCTTCTGCATTTCACCCACAGACTTAGGCGTAAATTGAATGGGTTAACCAGAATCTTGAAACGTATCTTAGGTGTCTTAGGTGCCTAAATAGGCACTGTAAGCGGTTTATACCTTGTGGGAATAAAAGGACTAGAAATAGGAAAAACCCAATGTGGCTAAACAAAGAAGTAAGACAGGCAATTAACAGTAAAAAGAAAGCATTTGCACTACTAAAGCAGGATGGCACCATTGAAGCTCTAAAAAACTATAGGGAGAAAAATACTTTATCTAAAAAACTAATTAAAGCTGCCAAAAAGGAAACAGAGAAGCACATTGCTAAGGAGAGTAAAACTAATCCCAAACTGTTCTTCAACTATATCAATAGTAAAAGAATAAAAACTGAAAATGTAGGCCCCTTAAAAAATAGTGAGGAAAGAATGGTTGTAGATGACGAGGAAAAAGCTAACATATTAAACACCTTCTTCTCCACGGTATTCACGGTGGAAAATGAAATGCTAGGTGAAATCCCAAGAAACAATGAAAACCCTATATTAAGGGTCACCAATCTAACCCAAGAAGAGGTGTGAAACCGGCTAAATAAGATCAAAATAGATAAATCTCCGGGTCCGGATGGCATACACCCACGAGTACTAAGAGAACTAAGTAATGTAATAGATAAACCATTATTTCTTATTTTTAGGGACTCTATAGCGACGGGGTCTGTTCCGCAGGACTGGCACATAGCAAATGTGGTGCCAATATTCAAAAAGGGCTCTAAAAGTGAACCTGGAAATTATAGGCCAGTAAGTCTAACCTCTATTGCTGGTAAAATATTTGAAGGGTTTCTGAGGGATGTTATTCTGGATTATCTCAATGAGAATAACTGTTTAACTCCATATCAGCATGGGTTTATGAGAAATCGCTCCTGTCAAACCAATCTAATCAGTTTTTATGAAGAGGTAAGCTATAGGCTGGACAACGGTGAGTCATTGGACGTGGTATATCTCGATTTTTCCAAAGCGTTTGATACCGTGCCGCACAAGAGGTTGGTACACAAAATGAGAATGCTTGGTCTGGGGGAAAATGTGTGTAAATGGGTTAGTAACTGGCTTAGTGATAGAAAGCAGAGGGTGGTTATAAATGGTATAGTCTCTAACTGGGTTGCTGTGACCAGTGGGGTACCGCAGGGGTCGGTATTGGGACCTGTTCTCTTCAACATATTCATTAATGATCTGGTAGAAGGTTTACACAGTAAAATATCGATATTTGCAGATGATACAAAACTATGTAAACGGGTTAATACAAGAGAAGATAGTATTCTGCTACAGATGGATCTGGATAGGTTGGAAACTTGGGCTGAAAGGTGGCAGATGAGGTTTAACAATGATAAATGTAAGGTTATACACATGGGAAGAAGGAATCAATATCACCATTACACAATGAACGGGAAACCACTGGGTAAATCTGACAGGGAGAAGGACTTGGGGATCCTAGTTAATGATAAACTTACCTGGAGCAGCCAGTGCCAGGCAGCAGCTGCCAAGGCAAACAGGATCATGGGGTGCATTAAAAGAGGTCTGGATACACATGATGAGAGCATTATACTGCCTCTGTACAAATCCCTAGTTAGACCGCACATAGAGTACTGTGTCCAGTTTTGGGCACCGGTGCTCAGGAAGGATATAATGGAACTAGAGAGAGTACAAAGGAGGGCAACAAAATTAATAAAGGGGATGGGAGAACTACAATACCTAGATAGATTAGCGAAATTAGGATTATTTAGTCTAGAAAAAAGACGACTGAGGGGCGATCTAATAACCATGTATAAGTATATAAGGGGACAATACAAATATCTCGCTGAGGATTTGTTTATACCAAGGAAGGTGACGGGCACAAGGGGGCATTCTTTGCGTCTGGAGGAGAGAAGGTTTTTCCACCAACATAGAAGAGGATTCTTTACTGTTAGGGCAGTGAGAATCTGGAATTGCTTGCCTGAGGAGGTGGTGATGGCGAACTCAGTCGAGGGGTTCAAGAGAGGCCTGGATGTCTTCCTGGAGCAGAACAATATTGTATCATACAATTATTAGGTTCTGTAAAAGGACGTAAATCTGGGGATTTATTATGATGGAATATAGGCTGAACTGGATGGACAAATGTCTTTTTTCGGCCTTACTAACTATGTTACTATGTATCTTAGGTGTGTTGTGTCTGAGAATTGGGAGGGTTGGGTTACCTACTTACATCTAGCGGAATTTATGGTAAATAATCGTTGTCATGAGTCTACTGGTAAGTCCCCGTTCTTCAAGGCATGCGGGTTTCATCCTCAGCAAAACTCATTTATTAGGAATCATTTGTGAATATCTGAAGAACGGTGTTCATCATCAATTACGTCTGTGTGGCAAGGGAAGGATCCAAAGAAAGGATTGTATCTGAAACGTCGCCACGCCATTTGGGCATTAAACATCACTTTTTTGGAAGTCTGCTGTTTCCCCTCTTTTTTTCATTATCTATCTATCTATATATCTATCTATCTGTGTGTAAACATTATTCTTCAATGGAGTATGTAAATGAAGAGGTTGGACAAGAAATGACATCACAATTCTTTTTTTTGTTAAATAATAGATCTTTATTTAGCTTACAAAAACGCATACAAATCCGCATGAAAAAAAAATCACATGAAAATCTGCATAAAAAACGCATCAAATCTGCGTGGATTCTTACCTGCATTTTCTGCCAAGAGATGCAGAATCTGCGCAGCAAATTCCACAGGCAAACCTTCAACGTGTGTATATACCCTAAGGCTCTCAGCTGTTCAGTGTTAGTCATTCCCATCTCCTATATAATCTCAGCCCTGGTAAGCACTCATTGCTAGAGAGAGCTGCATCCTGCATGGTTAGGAGATGGTGGCTTGTGGTTGTTGTTCGAGAAGGTTTTTGGTGGATTTATCTGAGACTGTTGCTAGGTTTTGGGTGTGAGCTAATCCGTCTCCTTCTCCTACTTTGGTTTTACCCCATCCTCAACTCCCTGGTGTTTACTTCTGTTGTTTCTGTGGGTATATTTGTATGATTGGTATTTTCCTTTATCCCTGTTTGTATTACCTTGTTAGTCTGGTTGGTGTATTACATTACACAACTTCTCCCCTCTCCCCTAGGTTGGGAAAGTGTACAGACTGAGGGTGGATTCAGGAGATAAGGCAAGGTACGTGGTCCCGGCGTCTTCACAATCAGAATTAATCAGGGAACAGGTGAGCTGGGGCACCCCAAGTGTTAGGGACGTGGAAGGTTCCCTTGGTCCCGGGACATCCAACAACAGAGTCCTGGCACCCCATTTATATAATACTGTCCATAGGTTGGTGTTTCTTTCTGCTCTGATAGGCAATACTATAGAGTCAGTGAAGGGCCGGGATAACTCCTCTTACTCCTGGCTCTGCTCTCTAGCATCTGTATTATTCCTCCTGACTGGGAGCATTTGGCCCTCTGCTCCATCTCTCCTCCAACCAACAAAACAGGGTTCTCTGGTCCAAAGACTCCAGTTGTTGTACCATGCAACATACTCTCCACCTTTCTCAGCCTGGTCTGCTCCAGCAATATGCTGCATAATGTATACAAGTAGGTGATCTAGACACCAAAGAACCAATGCACCTCTTTAGCACCATCAAAATGCTGCAGTAGGAAAGAGTTTCTGTCAAAGACCAATTTCACAAATCAGCTGTTAGGGCTAGCGGAACGCACCAAATAATAAGACTGATAGTGTACGGTGCGTTCGTAGCCCGGGGTCCACCGTGCAGAGATGGAACCTGCTGCTGAGTAATGACGGACTATATGGCGGTACTCATAAGTATACTCGCGTGGGTTAAACTTCACCCAACGTGAAGGAAGCGATCCTGTTGCGTCACAGGATCGCGGTACCGCACATAGAAGGCGAGCAAGCAGTCAGCGAACTTAACCCCAACTAGGATTAAAGTCCGATTAGACCACTTGCTGGCACAACACCGCAACAGGGTGTGTTAGGCAACTCTTATAATTAGAGCACCGAAGTGCGAACTGTGCCGTGCTGGCAGGCACCACTAAGCACCCAGACGTGGGTCAGGAAGCGCACTACTGGCGCGTGGCGCCGCACTGGCGGTCACAGCAATAGACGCTGATACGTGTGTGACACGTTGAGTGATTTGTCGGGCGCTAGATAGCAGCCATACTCCATACGCGAACAGTCATACAATAGGGTAGGGGTATTTAATGAACGACTTGCACTCACAACAAACACACGTATTCAATTGTACACTAGCGCATGGCCGTGCGGTCATGCGCAGTTTATATAATTGCAGGACAGAAAGTGGCCACAGAAACTTTGCCCTTCCAGGGCCTGCCAAGAGGACCAATGGAATGCGCTGCAGAGCCAGAGCACATGACCCTCGATCTCCAACGGGAGATCTTGCTCTGGGCATGCTCAGTGTGCGCAAACAAGGACTTAGTCCCAGGGAAGTCCGCTCACCGCTGACCAGCACTGACTTTAATGGCAGGAGCTGAAGAAGCAGCAGTAACTTTCTGTACAGAGTGAGAGCGAGCAAGACACTGGAAGCGACGTCCCTGCTGAGCAGACTCCACTGCGGCTGGAGGAGAATGGGAGACCGCAGCGGAGACAGATCAAGATTCCGCCTGTGCAGCAGAGGAAACTCGACTCCTAACATTACCCCCCCTCCTAGGGCCCCCCCCTCCTTGGGCCTCGCTACGCTCGAAGGCAGCAATGAGCTGTGGGGCCCGAATGTTTTCAGCAGGCTCCCAAGACCTGTCCTCTGGACCATAACCCTTCCAATCCACCAAATAAAACTTTTTGCCGCGTACCACCTTGCACCCCAAAATAGCGTTCACCTCGTAATCGTCCGTAGACGAACCCGATGTCCCGGCAGATGACTCGGAAAACCGGGACATGTATACGGGTTTCAAGAGGGACACATGAAAGGTGTTGGTGATACCCAAGCGTGGAGGAAGAGCCAGGCGGTAGACCACAGGATTAACCTGTTTGAGAACCTTGAAGGGACCCAAGTAGCGAGGAGCAAACTTAGTGGACTCAACTCGCAGCCTGATGTTACGGGCTGAGAGCCACACCAAGTCGCCAGGGGCAAAAGTCGGAGCGGGGCGCCGATGAACATCGGCGGAGGACCTCATTCTCTCCTTGGAGGCCCGAATGGCATCCTGCGTGCGATCCCAAATGTCCCGTGCCTCCACAGCCCAGTCTGCCACCCTGGGATCAGCGGAAGACACAGGCATGGGCACAGGAACACGCGGATGCTGGCCGTAATTTAAGAGGAATGGAGTCTGACCGGTAGAGTCGGCTACGGCATTGTTAAGTGCAAACTCTGCTCACGGTAGCAAGGATGCCCAGTCATCCTGTCTGGCAGAAACAAAATGAAATGTCGCAGATATGTGACCAAGGTCTGGTTGGCCCTTTCTACCAACCCATTCGTCTCGGGATGATATGCCTAAGAGAGATTTAACTCAATACTGAGTAGACGACATAGCTCCCTCCAGAATCGAGACGCAAACTGGGGACCCCGGTCACTAACAATTTTGTCTGGCATACCGTGTAAGCGAAAGATATGCTTGATAAACAAGACAGCCAACGCCCGTGCAGATGGTAGCCGTGGAAGAGGCACCAAATGCACCATTTTGGAAAAATGATCGGTGATCACCCAGATAATGGTGCAATTACGAGACTTGGGTAAGCCAACCACAAAGTCCATCCCGACCGTCTCCCAGGGCCTGTCAGCCACGGGCAGAGGATAAAGCAACCCAGCTGGCCGTTGCCGAGGAGTCTTGTTCCTGGCGCAAGAGACACACGCCCGAACGTACTCCGCGACATCACGAGCCATATGCGGCCACCAGTATGTCCTCGCCAGTAACTCTGATGTCCTTTTAGTACCAAAATGTCAACCCACCCTGGACGAGTGCGCCCAAGAGAGAACCTCCGGTCGCAAACTAGATGGAACAAAAGTCTTGCCCGGGGGCACAGACTCCAGCGAAACCGGGGCCACGGTTCTCGAACTCTCGGTGGGGACAATAAGCCGAGGCTCCTCCTCCTCCTCCGCAGATGACACAACGGAGCGAGAGAGAGCGTCGGCCCGAATGTTCTTCTCCCCAGAAAGGAAATGGAGGGTGAAATGAAACCGGGAGAAGAACAAGGACCATCTGGCCTGGCGAGAATTCAACCGCTGAGCTGTCTGCAGATACACCAAATTTTTGTGATCTGTGAAGACTTGGAAGGGAAAACGTGCTCCCTCCAAGAGATGTCTCCACTCCGAGAAAGCCAACTTCATGGCTAGCAACTCCCTGTCCCCGATGGAATAAATCCTCTCTGCTGGTGCGAAGGTCTTGGAGAAAAAGAAGCAAGGATGCTTCCGACCTTGAGCATCCTTTTGGAAGAGGACTGCTCCAGCACCAACAGAAGAGGCATCCACCTCCATGATAAATGGCTTATCAACATCGGGGCGATGAAGAATGGGAGCGCTAGCGAAGTGTGACTTTATAGAGATAAAAGCCTTGGAGACCTCCTCAGACCACAATTTGGGATTCGCCCCCTTCTTGGTGAGGGCAACCAAGGGAGCTACCAAAGTTGAGAAATGCAAGATGAACTGGCGATAATAATTAATGAACCCCATAAAGCGCTGCACCACTTTAAGAGAATGGGGTTCCTGCCAGTCCATCACAGCCTGTAGTTTGGCAGGATCCATAGCCAATCCCTGGGCTGAGATGATGTAGCCTAGGAAAGGTAAGGACTCCTGCTCAAACATACACTTCTCCAACTTGGCATAGAGGGAGTTTGCCCGTAGGAGGTCGAAGACTTTGCAAACATCTCTCCGGTGGGAGTCAATATCTGGAGAGTAGATGAGAATATCATCCAGATAGACTACGACCGAGGTGGAAAGCATATCCCGGAAGATATCGTTCACAAAGTCTTGGAAAACGGCTGGGGCATTACAGAGCCCAAAGGGCATCACCAGATATTCATAGTGCCCATCCCTGGTGTTAAAAGCCGTCTTCCATTCGTCCCCCTCACGGATGCGAATCAGGTTATAAGCACCCCGCAGATCTAATTTAGTAAATACCCTTGCTCCCCGAAGCCTATCGAACAGTTCAGATATCAAAGGCAAAGGGTATTTATTCTTAACGGTGATGGCGTTAAGACCCCTGTAGTCTATGCATGGACGCAATTCCCCACTCTTCTTCTGCACGAAGAAGAACCCTGCCCCAGCAGGTGACACAGACTTCCTGATGAACCCTCTTGCCAGATTTTCCTGGATGTACTGTGACATTGCCTCCGTCTCCAGGAGAGATAGCGGATAGACTCGACCCCGGGGAGGCTCAGCACCAGGCAAGAGGTCAATAGGACAGTCATAGGGGCGATGGGGCGGAAGGGTCTCCGCCGCCTTTTTGGAGAATACGTCTGCATACGACCAATACTGCTTGGGGAGAGAGGAAAGATCTGCGGGTACCTCAGTTGTAGCTACCTGAACGCACTCGCTCTGACACCTACCCCCACAAGATTCACCCCATCCCAGAATTCTGCCTGAGGACCACTCGATATGAGGAGAGTGGTACCGTAGCCAAGGTATTCCCAACAGGACTTCATCAATTCTCTCTGGAATGACGAGCAGAGAAATAATCTCCTGATGAGATGGCGACATGGACAGAGTAAAAGGGATGGTCTGGTGAGTTATCTGTGAGGGCAGAGTCGACCCATTCACCACTCGTACCGTTACAGGTTGAGCTAGCATAACCAGAGGTATTGCGTGGCGTTGGGCGAAGGCAGAAGACATAAAATTGCCCTCCGCCCCAGAATCCACGCAGAGCTCTACCGAGTGGGAGAATGAGCCTATAGTAATTGTCCCCTTAAAGGACAATTTAGAGGCAAACGTCGCCGTGTCTAGTGTACCTCCACCTACGACCACTAGACGCTGACGTTTCCTCGACCGCTGAGGACATCTGGTGGCTAAATGTCCAGACTGCTGGCAAACATGACAGACCCTGAGTGCACAAGCGGTCCGGGACTTAGGTCCCGCTTGTGACACCTCCCTGGCCTCATGTGACTCAGGAACCAGGACCGGAGATTCCAGAGGTTTGGCGAAAGTAGGAGCCAGCCGAAACCTCTGCCTACACTGGGCTCGCTCTAACCTCCGCTCATTAAAACGGAGGTCAATTCGAGTGGAGACTGTTATTAACTCCTCCAGTGTGGCAGGAATCTCCCTAGTGGCCAGAGCGTCCTTTACATGGTCAGCCAAGCCCCTCCAAAATATGGGGATAAGAGCTTTATCCGACCATTCCAGCTCAGATGCTAAAGTGCGGAATTGGACGGCAAAATGACTGACCAAGGACTCACCCTGAGTTAATGCCAGCAGTTGGAGCGCAGTGTCATGGGTGACTTGAGGTCCTAAAAAGACCTGTTTTAAAGTGCTCAAAAACAGAGGAGCACTCTGCACCACATGATCGCCACGCTCCCACAGCGGCGTAGCCCATTCCAACACCCTGTCCGACAATAGAGACACAATAAATCCCACCTTAGCCCGCTCTGTGGGGAAACGTGCAGCCAGAAGCTCGAGATGAATAGAGCACTGACTCACGAATCCCCTACAAAATTTGCTATTACCAGAAAATTTTTCTGGCAGCGGGAGGCGAGAAAATGTCGGAACAGGGGTGGCAATGGACAAAGTTGCTGCAGCCACGCTGGCAGCCTGTACAGCAACTGCGGTAACATCCACAGCTGAGGTTGCGCTCTCGAGAGCCGCCAACCTACCCTCCAGCTGCTATATATACCGCAGGGATTGCTGTTTGTCCGTCATCATCCGTAATCAGAACCTCCCACTCCCGTCTCCAAGACTTTACACGTGCTGCGCCGATTCTTTGGAATGCACTACCTAGGTTAATACGATTAATCCCCAATCCCCACAGTTTTAAGCGTGCCCTAAAAACTCATTTGTTCAGACTGGCCTACCGCCTCAATGCATTAACCTAACGATCCCTGTGTGGCCTATTTATAATAAAAAAAAAAATTAAAAAAAAAGGTTCCTCGCATCATGTTCTCATACACTTTATGCAGTATTAGCCCTCTGTGTCTGTACTGTTACATACTTAGGCAGGTAACTGGTTCATGCAGCTTTAGATGAACACCTGAGCCTTACACTATAGCTGGTCCGAATAACTAAAGCAATTGTTACCATCCACCTCTAGTGTCTCCCCTTTTCCCCATAGTTTGTAAGCTTGCGAGCAGGGCCCTCACTCCTCTTGGTATCTATTTTGAACTGTGATTTCTGTTATGCTGTAATGTCTATTGTCTGTACAAGTCCCCTCTAGAATTTGTAAAGCGCTGCGGAATATGTTGGCGCTATATAAATAAAAATTATTATTATTATTATTATTATCACTAGCCAGACCCTGGCGCTAGTGTAATGTTAGGGCTAGCGGAACGCACCAAATAATAAGACTGATAGTGTACGGTGCGTTCGTAGCCCGGGGTCCACCGTGCAGAGATGGAACCTGCTGCTGAGTAATGACGGACTATATGGCGGTACTCATAAGTATACTCGCGTGGGTTAAACTTCACCCAACGTGAAGGAAGCAATCCTGTTGCGTCACAGGATCGCGGTACCGCACATAGAAGGCGAGCAAGCAGTCAGCGAACTTAACCCCATCTAGGATTAAAGTCCGATTAGACCACTTGCTGGCACAACACCGCAACAGGGTGTGTTAGGCAACTCTTATAATTAGAGCACCGAAGTGCGAACTGTGCCGTGCTGGCAGGCACCACTAAGCACCCAGACGTGGGTCAGGAAGCGCACTACTGGCGCGTGGCGCCACACTGGCGGTCACAGCAATAGACGCTGATACGTGTGTGACACGTTGAGTGATTTGTCGGGCACTAGATAGCAGCCATACTCCATACGCGAACAGTCATACAATAGAGTAGGGGTATTTAATGAACGACTTGCACTCACAACAAACACACGTATTCAATTGTACACTAGCGCATGGCCGTGCGGTCATGCGCAGTTTATATAATTGCAGGACAGGAAGTGGCCACAGAAACTTTGCCCTTCCAGGGCCTGCCAAGAGGACCAATGGAATGCGCTGCAGAGCCAGAGCACATGACCCTCGATCTCCAACGGGAGATCTTGCTCTGGGCATGCTCAGTGTGCGCAAACAAGGACTTAGTCCCAGGGAAGTCCGCTCGCCGCTGACCAGCACTGACTTTAATGGCAGGAGCTGAAGAAGCAGCAGTAACTCTCTGTACAGAGTGAGAGCGAGCAAGACACTGGGAGCGACGTCCCTGCTGAGCAGACTCCACTGCGGCTGGAGGAGAATGGGAGACCGCAGCGGAGACGGATCGAGATTCCCCCTGTGCAGCAGAGGAAACTCGACTCCTAACATCAGCTGAGCAAAAGACTCACCAGGGACCCAAATGGCATATCGCCCAGCCCTAACCCTATCAGTCAGCAATAGAACACAACTAGAGGCTAGAGTAAGCAGGCCTGGATTTTGTTTCTCATTCACAGGGCACACCACTAGCTAAGGCTGCATAGTAAGCCAAGGAGTGCAGGTACCACAGATTGAAAAAATCTGTATTAAAGAGAATCTGTCAACAGGAAAAGATAGGCCAATCTGCAGGCATCATGTTATAGAACAGGGGGGAGCTGAGTAAACTGATATATAGTTTTTTGAGAAACAATTCAGTATAACCTGCTTTAGGCCGGGGTCACACTGCTAGCGGCAGGGCAGGGACTTATTTAAACCTCTGCTCTTTCTGGGGTTTTGGGTCCAGTGATTGACAGCTGCCTGTTTATTGACATTTATACATAGAAAGCAGTCAGTCACTAATAGGACAGCCCACTGGACTGTAAATCCGTGAAAGAGCAGAGGTTTAAATGATGAAAACCCAGGTTATACTAAATCTTCTCACTAATCTTTACATCAATACTATGAGCTCCCCCTGCTCTGTAACACAGTGCCTTAAAGAGCAACTGTTGTTTTAATTTGTATTTGATGTAACAATAGTACATGTGAAAGTGATTTTTTCCCAGTGCACCTTATCAGAGAAATCTGTCTTTCTCTGCCAGGACTGATCATTAATTCTCAAAATTCTCAATTCATGAGTACACTCTGTATTCAGCAAAGACAGATTTTTCTATTATGAGATAGAAGATGTCAGTTGGTCTTCATAAAGTTCTATGTTAAAGGCAGCCAAGTATCGTTTCTCCTTGAGGAGAGTGACATGTTAAGCATTGACTGTAGGGTTGCTACTTCCAATAGGTGGCACTAGAGTTCTAGTCCTCTACCTCTCTGAAGAGACAAATTTTATGTAAAAGGCAGGCAGATGATGGAGCTAGAAGGCAGTTTTCCTCCCTTCCATCTACATAGAATTTTATTATATCAGAAAGGAGAAAATACGGAGCATCGATGAACAATAAATATCAAAGTTTATTTCATAAATAGTCCATAATAAAAAGTGAAATTCATTGATATTATATAGTAACATACACAAAGATGCCAAGAAATACTGAAGATCCCTCCCCCCACACTCAAATGGTGCCCCCACAAGGGAAAGCATAAAAAAAACATGATCTAAGGTAGTCAAATGCTATTAAGCAATGGTCTCAGTAGACCTAGCCCTGGTCTTATACACAAATACCCCACAAAAGTATATTAAACATAACTCATCCCATGAAACATAAATAGGGAGTGAGTATAAGTTCCAGGCTTACCAATATCGGGGACCAGGTGGGAAGACAACCAAAGAGTGGACCCACCTCCTAACCTCTTAATCCCAACCTCATCCTTTATAACAAAGGACCCAATAAACACTCCACACTTAAATTGGATTAATTGGCCACAGCAGCCTTTTATTAACATTTAATACAATACAATTTTAAACAACAACCTCCGAAAAAGGGGTGGTCCTCGAAGCCCCAAAAAACTAAAAGCCGCAGGTTTAATAATCCCACCTTGGCCCCAGGTCGAGTCTTACCTCTAGCGACTATGCACCAGCTCAGAGGCACCTATCAACTAACCTGGCCAATACCCAGTACCATTAACCCCAATAATCCCTTCCGCGGTTAAACATCAGCCCACTTGAATCCACCCAGGACCTCTTGAAATCACCACTCCACCATTCACCAACTCCACCAACTTCAAGGACCTCACCGCCATGCCGTACTGCCATGACATACATATTATTCTTATTATAAATAAAGGAAAACAGCCGAATCACTCCAAAATGCTTTGATCTCCAATACTCCACAGAACTTGAGATAAATACAACCTACACCTCCATGAAAACTCAGAACCCAAATAAGTGAGGGTAGGAGGGGGGTTCTTACCACTGTAAGGGACCAGTACGGCCTTACTTGATCAGTCCAGGAGGATAAAGAAGAATATTTCTCTAATAAGATAAATTATAAAAATTAACAGGTTCCCTTTAACCTAATGTGTATGTTCAATTTTCCTCAATACTAAGAAGATTAAAGCAGTGATTCCTTATAAAAATAATATAATGAAAAGAGAACATAACACCATAACATCACCAGTGATCACTGTAGCAGAAGTAAAAAGAAGTAAAATAATATTAAAAAATTGTTACAAAATAACCAGTTCAAGTAGACAATTACCATGTAAGAGAGGCTTGTCATCTTCTATGTTTAGACAACCTAAAGGTTTTACTGTCATAATAGTCCACACAAAACTTACGTTTGTAAAGCAGATATGTTGGCGTTGAATACAGTATATGAATATGTTATCTGTTGCCTGTTTAATGCACAATGTACCTGTATTCCGTTTTAAGCTTAATTTGGAAATCCATTTTAAAAAGTCAGTGTTTATGTTACGAGGACGTGAGAATGTGAGATCTACTTCTGCTGTCATGAATGTTGTGAACAATCACAGCTGCTACTGGAATTCACCCTGAGCCAGGACATTTACCTTGAACATGAAATTATCAGCTATTTAAATATTGTAATTAACTGTTTATGCCCAAGGTAATTTCTGTGAGAATAAAGTAGTCTTCTAATTACAGTATATACTATATGATAGCAATAACAGGAAAATGATTCCCAAAATAAAAAGAAACAGTATGAGTGAAGTGTACAGGTGCAACTAGAAGATCCTGGGCCCCGATGCAAAAACTATTCCAGTATTCCTCAAACTATCATGGCCCAATCCTGCGTAGGTCTGTCATAAGTAGCGGATGGTTGTCAGCTAACGCGGCCATTAGTGGACATGAGCAATGACAGAAATGTTATCATGATACCAATACAGAGGTTATGGGTTTTTTTGCATTGTTATTTTTTTTTATATAATTTATTTTCCCTAAGATTAGTGGTCAGCACTGTGAACAGATTATGTATTTTCACAGTATGGTTCTCCAAACTCAGTTTCTGTCCTTTCTTCCTTATACAAAGTATTGAGTGGCCGCTGAAATGAGCAGATAGTGCCAGACCCAGTCCATCTACAGTAAAACACTAAACAACTGACAAAAACAAGAACTATTGGAATAGAATGGTTACAAGAACCCATATTACTCAGATCTGTTAAAGGGTTTTAACCTAGGGAGAATATAACCTATGGAGAATAAATAGAGAATGGTTGGGTTTTTCTTTACAGTAAACTCTGCTTGGGGACAATAAAAGTCCATTTAACCAATTGCCTTAGGAGTAAATTTTACGTTTTTACATTTGCATTTTTCCCTCCCATTCTTAGAGCGATAGCTGTTATATTTTTCCATCAACAAAGCTGTAAGAGGGCTTGTTTGTGGGGGGAGGAGTTGTTGATTTTAATGACATCATCAATTTAATGATACAATATACTGGAAAAAAATCCAAATGGGATTAAATCAATTCTGCCATTGACCATAATCCTATGGAAATGTTGGGGAATGATCTGAAGCAAGCAGCTCATGGAAGAAAACACAGCAATATAACGTTGTTGAAGCTGTTTTATAGAGAGAAATGAGCTAAGATTCCTTCAAGCCAAAGTGCAGGACTAATCAACAGTTACCAGAAATGTTTAAATGTAGTTATTGCTGCAAAAGGGGGTCACATCAAATACTGAAAGCAAAGGTTCACATACTTGTGCCACTCCCAGACATGTGGATAATTTTCCTCACTTAAAACATGACAAAATGTAACATTTTTGACAAATTGGTTTTATTTGGTTCTATGTCCACTTTTAAGACATGTGTAAAAATCTGTTGTATCATATATACTCATTTTTAAGCCAAGTTTTTCAACACATTTTTTGTGCTGAAAATGCCCCCCTCGTCTTATACACAAGTCATTGTCTCAGAAGACGGCAGGGGAGGGGGAGCGGCGGAGCAGCGGGCCACAGGAGGCAGAAGCTGGCGACTGCGGTTAAAGACTGTGTCTGCTGCTAAAGATAAATGAAATTCACTGCACTGGCAATGACTATTCATTTCTCTTAAAGGATGTGCACAGTTACAGACGCCGGCTTCCAGCAGGTGCCGGGCTCTCACGGGTGTCCGCTCATTAAGGTAATGAATATTCACCTCTCTCCACTACCATAGGTTTGGAGAGAGGTAAATATTCATTGTCTTAATGTGCGGGGACACATGATCGCTCAGCCACAGGAGTTGTAGGCACCAGAATGAGATGCTGCGAGGATTTTTTTTTATGCTTTTCACATGGGGGCCATACATACAAAGATGGGGATGAGGATCCATGCAGACAAGGATGGGAATAAGGAGCCATGCATACAAGGATGGGAATAAGGAGCCATGCATACAAGTATGGGGAGAAGGAACCATGCATACAAGGATGGGAATAAGGAGCCATGCAGACAAGGATGGGAATAAGGAGCCATGCAGACAAGGATGGGGAGGAGGAACCATGCAGGCAAGTACGGGAATAAGGAGCTATGCATACAAGGATGGGAATAAGGAGCCATGCATACAAGTATGGGAATAAAGAGCCATGCATACAAGGATGGGAATAAGGAGCCATGCAGACAAAGATGGGGAGGAGGAACCATGCAGGCAAGTACGGGAATAAGGAGCCATGCATACAAGGATGGGACTAAGGAGCCATGCATACAAGGATGGGAATAAGGAGCCATGCATACAAGTATGGGAATAAAGAGCCATGCATACAAGGATGGGAATAAGGAGCCATGCAGACAAGGATGGGGAGGAGGAACCATGCAGGAAAGTACGGGAATAAGGAGCTATGCATACAAGGATGGGAATAAGGAGCCATGCAGACAAGGATGGGGAGGACGAACCATGCAGGCAAGTACGGGAATAAGGAGCTATGCATACAAGGATGGGAATAAAGAGCCATGCATACAAGGATGGGAATAAGGAGCCATGCAGACAAAGATGGGGAGGAGGAACCATGCAGGCAAGTACGGGAATAAAGAGCCATGCATACAAGGATGGGAATAAGGAGCCATGCAGACAAGGATGGGGAGGAGGAACCATGCAGGCCAGTACGGGAATAAGGAGCTATGCATACAAGGATGGGAATAAGGAGCCATGCATACAAGGATGGGAATAAAGAGCCATGCATACAAGGATGGGAATAAAGAGCCATGTATACACAGATGGGAATAAGGAGCCATGCATACAAGTATGGGAATAAGGAGCCATGCAGACAAAGATGGGGAGGAGGAACCATGCAGGCAAGTACGGAAATAAGGAGCTATGCATACAAGGATGGGAATAAGGAGCCATGCATACAAGTATGGGAATAAAGAGCCATGCATACAAGGATGGGAATAAGGAGCCATGCAGACAAAGATGGGGAGGAGGAACCATGCAGGCAAGTACGGGAATAAAGAGCCATGCATACAAGGATGGGAATAAGGAGTCATGCAGACAAGGATGGGGAGGAGGAACCATGCAGGCCAGTACGGGAATAAGGAGCTATGCATACAAGGATGGGAATAAGGAGCCATGCATACAAGGATGGGAATAAAGAGCCATGCATACAAGGATGGGAATAAAGAGCCATGCATACAAGGATGGGAATAAAGAGCCATGTATACACAGATGGGAATAAGGAGCCATGCATACAAGTATGGGAATAAAGAGCCATGCATACAAGGATGGGAATAAGGAGCCATGCATACAAGGATGGGAATAAAGAGCCATGTATACAAGGATGGGAATAAGGAGCCATGCATACAAGGATAGGAATAAAGAGCCATGCATACAAGGATGGGAATAAGTAGCCATGCATACAAGGATGGGAATAAGGAGCCATGCATACAAGGATGGGAATAAGGAGCCATGCATACAAGGATGGGAATAAGGAGCCATGCATACAAGGATGGGAATAAAGAGCCATGCATACACGGATGGGAATAAGGAGCCATGCATACAAGGATAGGAATAAAGAGCCATGCATACACGGATGGGAATAAGGAACTATGCAGACAAGGATGGGAATAAGGAGTCATGCATACAAGGATGGGAATAAGGAGCCCATGCATACAAGGATGGGGAGGACGAACCATGCATACACAGATGGGAATAAGGAACTATGCATACAAGGATGGGAATAAGCAGCCATGCATACAAGGATGGGAATAAGGAGCCATGCATACAAGGATGGGAATAAAGAGCCATGCATACACGGATGGGAATAAGGAACTATGCAGACAAGGATGGGAATAAGGAGCCATGCATACAAGGATGGGAATAAGGAACTATGCATACAAGGATGGGAATAAGGAGTCATGCATACATGGATGGGAATAAGGAGCCATGCATACATGGATGGGGATGAGGAGCCATGCATACATGGATGGGGATGAGGAGCCATAAATACCAGAATAGGGATTAAGGGGCAATGCATACCCGGCTTATACTCGAGTCAATACATTTTCCCAGTTTTTCGAGGCAAAATTAGGTGCCTCAGCTTATACTCGGGTCGACTTATACACGAGTATAAATGGTAGTTTTAAATCAAATGAATGCTTAAATATGGGAAATTCTAAGGGGTTCACAAACTTTCATGTGCCAATGTATGTAGATGTCTATATAATGACTATAGAGAACGTGCACCTGCTCATTAATGTAACACTATGGTTGTTGACCTTGTCTTATGCTTTTCTGCATTGTTCATTAACAATTAAATGTAAGCTGTAACGCTTAGAAAGCTGAATGTGATTCTATAACATTTGTTTTTTTGTGTAGACGCACATGGAGGTCAATTAAATCCCGGCCACTAAATTTTCCTCATGATTTCATGGTAGCAGGTTGCGGCTCAGACTTGTTAATGAGGGCTATGCACCTGGTGGTTTTTGGATGTCACCTCTCTCCTATAATTTCTCATTAGTCCAAATTTATTAGATACAGTCAAGAGCGTGTAAGTTACGAAGTGCCACTATATATTTTTTTCTTTCAGGGCTTAATAACTGTTTAGATTTTTTCCTGCTTATTTTAGTGATATAAAACATACTAAAATACACTATGGTTACCCCATGCACATCATTTTACAATATTGTGCACCCACCTTGCATGTCTGCATACTAAGACCGGACTTGGCCTAGCAATATGACATACATACAATTTAATATAACACTGCACATAAATATTGAATGTATGCAGCAAAAAGAAATCATGGAAAAGAACATAATTACTATGGCAGTATTAAATGGCAATTATAGAATTTTTAGGAAAGATGTATAAAAACACATCAAACAATAGGCGTTAATCTTACTAACGGGGCAAACTAGGCATTGGGGAAGTTAAGAGTGGCCACCTATATTACTGGTTTATATGAGGTGCAACAATAATTAACATTGGGCAAAGTTTGCCAGCATTTTATACATGGGAAAGCATCCAAACATCATGTTAAAGAAAAGTTGATGTGTACTCAGAAAGGTCACAGTCCAGTGGAAATGTGGACTTTGTACATGAACCAATGGTAATCTGTTGCTAGGCCCCAGAACAGCATAGTGAAACAATTAAAATTCTAGATGCTGATAGCATTGGACTAAATTATTATGCCTAAGGCCGGGGACACACACAACGTATAAAAAAACGGTCCGTTTTTGACGGACGAGAATCGCACAAATGTTACCAAAACAATGATCCTAGTGCAGTGCGAGGATGCGATTTTCTCGCATTAAATGATCCGTGTGACATCCGTGTGACATCCGTATGGCGTCCGTATGGTGAGATTTTCTCACACACTTGCAAAATGAGCAAATAATGGCTGAGCCTTTCCTGTCACCTGCCCAATGCCTGAGAATTTCTCGCAAGTCACACTGATGGTCCGTGTGCTGTGCTATTTTTTCTCACCCCCATAGACTTTCATTGGCGATTCTCGGCCGAGAAACGCTGACAATCGCAGCATGCTGCGATTTCACTCGGATCCTGAATACGGCCGAGAAAATATCGGATGATGGGAGCTGCCCCATTGATTAACATTGGGACGAGTGCTATGCGATTTTTTATCGCCTTGCACTCGTCCGTATTACGGTCTAGTGTGACCCCGGCCTAAGGGTATTATTCACATGAGGCATTTTTGCAGTACTTTTTGCACGGTTTTATTGCTGCGTTTTACAGTACCAGTAAAGTAAATAAGATTTTTTAAAAATCTCATTCACACACTGCATATTTTTTCCTTGCATTTTTTGAGCTGCTGAGTGCTTTTGGAAATCTGCAGCACGTCAATTCTTTTAGGGTTTTTGCATTGTTTTCTCACCGTTTTTCAAATGAATGGGAAAAACTGCTACGAAAACACACAAAAAATGTCACAAATAATAATCTTTATATAGTGCTAACATAATACAGCAGCGCTTTACAGTTTGCACACATTATCATCACTGTCCCCGATGGGGCTCACAATCTAAATTCCGTATCAGTATGTCTTTGGAATGTGGGAGGAAACCGGAGAACCCGGAGGAAACCCACACAAACACGGGAGAACATACAAACTCCTTGCAGATGTTGTCCTTGGTGGGATTTGAACCCAGGACTCCAGCGTTGCAAGGCTGCAGTGCTAACCACTGAGCCACCGTGCTGCTGAGCCACAAATGTCTGAACTGCACACTTTTTTCCTGCCAACACTTTTTGGTGGAGAAAAATCTGCAGCAAAATCGCTGTGTGTGTGAACATGCACTAATAATGAAATAAAATAATTGGTTCTGGGCATTTCTCCAGTGAACATTGACAATTAGTATCGGAAAGAAGTCTCACATCTCAGCTTTATAGACTGAGTAAAGCAACCACAAAGAATCTCTGGATGTATAAGTGTTCTCAGTACACAGCAAGAAGATGGAACAGAACACTTCCAGTTTGAGACATACATACAGGTGCATGGCACAAAATTAGAATATCGTCAAAAAGTTAATTTATTTCAGTTCTTCAATACAAAAAGTGAAACTCATATTATATAGAGTCATTACAAACAGAGTGATCTATTTAATGTGTTTATTTCTGTTAATGCTGATGATTATGGCTTACAGCTAATGAAAATCTAAAAGTCATTATCTCAGTAAATTAGAATACTTTATAACACCAGCTTGAAAAATTATTTTAAAATCCAAAATGTTGGCCTACTGAAATGTATGTTTCAGTAAATGCACCCAATACTTGGTCGGGGCTCCTTTTGCATCAATTACTGCATCAATGCGGTGCAGCATGGAGGCGATCAGCCTGTGGCACTGCTAAGTTGTTATGGAATATATAACCATAATCCTCAAAGGAGTATACCGAGCAGAGGATAAGAAGTGAAATGAACAGTAGGTAAGGTTTTAAAAAAATACCATTTATTAATACACATTTAAAAGGCAAAAGAAGGGGGAAGGGAAGGGGGAGGGGAACTGGACCAAGGGAATATAAAAAAAGACAAATAATGGGACTTCCGAGTGGTAAAGGGAGAGGGAAGCCAGCAGAATTAGATCTATATATAGAATAATACATGCACCATATGAACAGATATCCCCTCCCACATAGAACATGAAAGGTAGCACAAGTGTGACTACCAGAATCTGTTTTTTTAGACCATACATATAAAACGGGCATAAACTACCACCTACACATATTGCCACAATTGTGATACATATGGGAGGAGGGGGAAGCCAAGAATAGAGCAAAGGGTAGGGGATGTCTCAAAGTACCAAAACCATAGAGGCTGAAAACATAGAACAGCTACTCCTAAGGCTGATGAGAACAAGCCCCTATGTATTAGCCGAATAAATGGCTCAAAAAACCCCGTAGGTGAGGAGGTGTTTATTACCTGTAATGTGTTCATGGAGGAGATTGAGGCAAGTACCGGAAAGTCAGGCAGGCATGTAGAAGCGTATGGCTGTGGCTGCGCTCTCCCGACGCCCGACGAGCGCCGTTTCGCAAGGATGCTTCTTCCGGGGGCGGGTACTGGGGTTTAGAAGAGGCCGGTGTTTTATCGGGAAGGACACGTACTGATAGGCGGAGAGGTATAGGGGCGTGTATACTAGAGCGGCTGCCTGGACCAGTCAGAGCGCAGGCGTTAGGAAACGCCCCCTGTTGCTAAGGGGACCTCCGGAAAAGCGCTCCTGTGGCATGCAGTGGAACGCACTGCAGTCACAACATGGAGCGCTTCCGGAGGTCAGAGGGGGCTAGGAATTTCCCAGCGCCTGCGCATCATGGTCACCAGAGGAACGCTAGATAGGAAGTAAGAGGCGTAAACTAAGACAGAATAGGAACGCCCACAAGCAAGGGGGCGCCGCGCATAGAATACTAAAGATAGGGGCGGCAGTTTCTAGGGACAACAAGGGTGATTATTAAGATAGGAGTTGTATTCCCAGGAAACAGAAACTGTCCCTAGAAACTGCCGCCCCTATCTTTAGTATTCTATGCGCGGCGCCACCTATTATTAGGACTATGATAATAATAAGTTGTTATGGAAGCCAGGTTGCTTTGATAGCAGCCTTCAGCTCATCTGCATTGTTGGGTCTGGTGTCTCTCAACTTCCTCTTGACAATATCCAATAGATTCTCTATGGGGTTAAGGTCAGGTAAGTTTGCTGGTCAATCAAGTATAGTGAAACTATTGTTTTTAACCCAGGTTTTGGTGCTTTTGGCAGTGTGGACAGGTGCTAAGTCCTGCTGGAGAATGAAATTTCCATCTACCGAAAGCTTATTGGCTGAGCGAAGCATGAAGTGCTCTAAAATTTCCTGGTAGACAGCTGCGCTGACTTTGGTCTTGATAAAACACAGTGTATCTACACCAGCAGATGACATAGCTCCCCAAACCATCACTGATTGTGGAAACGTCACACTAGACCTCAAGCAGCTTGGATTGTGTGCCTCTCCACTTTTCCTCCAGACTCTAGGACCTTGATTTCCAAATGAAATGCTAAATTTACTTTCATCTGAAAACAACACCTTGGACCACTGAGCAACTGTCCAGTTCTTTCTCTCCTTGGCCCAGCTAAGACGCTTCTGGCATTGTCTATTGGTCATGAGTCGCTTGACACAAGCAATGCAACACTTGTAGCCCATATCCTGGTTACATCTGTGTTTGGTGGCTCTTGAAGCAATGACTCCAGCAGCAGTCCACTCCTTGTGAATCTCCCCCAAATTTTTGAATGGCCTTTTCTTAACAATGCTTTCAAAGCTGCGGTTATCCCGGTTGCTTGTGAACCTTTTCCTACCACGCATTTTCCTGCCACTCAATTTTCCATTAATATGTGTGGATACAACATTCTGTGAACAGCCAGCTTCTTTAGCAATGAACTTTTGTGACTTACCCTCCTTGTGGATTGTGTCAATGACTGCCTTCTGGAGAACTGTCAAGTCAGCAGTCTTCCCCATGATTGTGGAGCCTACTGAAACAGACTAAGGGACCTTTTTTAAAAGCTTAGGGGGCCTTTGCAGGTTTTTTTGTTAATTATTCTAATTTACTGACAAAATGACTTTTTGGATTTCATTGGCTGTAAGTTATAATCAGCAACATTAACAGAAATAAACACTTGAAATAGATCACTTTGTTTGTAATGATTCTATATAATATATGAGTTTCACTTTTTGCATTGAAGAACTGAAATAAATTAAATTTTTGACGATATTCTAATTTTGTGAAAAGCACCTGTAGCTGTAGCCCAGAAAGGTGAATAACTTCTTGACAGCTTTAGACTACTTGGACATTTACAACAAGGTGCTCTACTGTCCTACATCAGCAGGAATAAGAGTATTAACCTTTTTACTACAAGACCAACAGAGATATGAAGCTAGACCAACAGGCCTTTTTCTATAAATCTCTCTATTACCTTAAAACACCAGGGATTTAAATGATAACCTCCTTCATTGCTCTAGACCAACAGGGATACTGAGGTCAGTGACTGGCTACAGTGGTCATGTGCGTGGTCATTGATGTTATAGTTGAGTAAAGGTGCAACAGAGGAGCAAAGCTAGGAAGGCAAACATTTATCAGGTAAGTATTGTGTATTGTAATATCTTACGCAACTTCTTCCCATTGGCTCCATTTTGTTAAAAAGTAAAAAAAAACTCCTTCAAAGCGTTTGGTGACTTTATGTGCACTTAAGTAATTTAAAGTGCACGGATCAGGAAAATACCACACTTGCTTTAATATATTAATCACAAATTCTGTTCTCTCACCTGATAACATAAAGCAAAATGATTTTGCTCACAACCACAAGATATGTGCAAGTTTCAACTGCTCATCTATGAGTAAAGGTACCGTTACATTAAGGCTACTTTCACACTAGCGTTAACTGCAATCCGTCACATTACGTCGTTTTGCAGAAAAAACGCATCCTGCAAAAGTGCTTGCAGGATGCGTTTTTTCCCCATAGACTTGTATTGACGACGCATTTGGGACGGATTGCCACACGTCGCATCCGTCGTGCGACGGATGCGTCGTGCTTTGGCGGACCGTCAGGAGCAAAAAACGCTACATGTAACGTTTTTTGCTCCTGACGGACCTCTTTTTCAGACCGCGCATGTGCGGCCGGAACTCCTCCCCCACCTCCCCGCACCTCACAATGGGGCAGCGGATGCGCCGGAGAAATGCATCCGCTGCCTCCGTTGTGCAGTGCGATAAACGCTAGTGTCGGAATCTCTCCCCGACGCATTGCGACGGGGAGATTCCGACGCTAGTGTGAAAGTAGCCTAAGCGACGTTGCAGCGATATAGACAACGATGCCGATCGCTGCAGCGTCGCTGTTTAGGTCGCTAGGAGACGTCAAACACTGTAACAGCTGAACGATGCAGGAGCAATCCAGTGACGTACTTATCGTTCTCGCTGGTTGTTCGCTCCATGGAAAAACATTGCAGGCATCGTTGCTTTTCCTGTCAAACATGACGAATCATGCCGACCTGACGACCAAATAAAGTTCCGGACTTTCAGCGACAACCAGCGATGTCACAGCAGGATCCTGATCGCTGCTGCGTGTCAAACAACGAGATCGCTATCCAGGATGCTGCAACGTCACGGATTGCTGTCGTTCTCGTTGGTAAGTTGCTTAATGTGACGGTACCTTAACTTCTCGTGAATGACTGTGAAATCCATACGCGCATATGCAGACACAGGGCCGGACACTGAGGCTATGTGCACACTTTGCAGATTCCACTGCGGATTTTTCCGCAGCGGAATTGCAAAATCCGCAGTGAAAACCCATCGCGGTTTTTACTGCGGATTTATCGCGGTTTTTACTGCGTTTTCTTCTGCGGATTTTCAACTGCAGTTTTCTATTGGAGCAGCTGAAAATCCGCAGAAAAGAAGTGACATGCTGCGGAATGTAATCCGCAGCGTTTCCGCGCGGATTTTTCTGCAGCATGTGCACAGCGTTTTTTGTTTCCCATAGGTTTACATTGAAATGTAAACTCATGGGAAACTGCTGCGGATCCGCAGCGGTCAAATCCGCTGCGGATCCGCAGCAAAATCCGCAAAGTGTGAATATAGCCTGACAGTTTGGGACCCCTGTGCAAGAAATGTGTCTGGTCCCCCCTCCTTTTATGATGACAAAGCTATATACATATACATATATATATATATATATATATATATATATATATATATATATATATATATATACAGTTAAGTCCATATATATTTGGACAGAGACAACATTTTTCTAATTTTGGTTATAGACATTACCACAATGAATTTTAAACAAAACAATTGAGATGCAGTTTGAAGTTCAGACTTTCAGCTTTCATTTGAGGGTATCCACATTAAAATTGGATGACGGGATTAGGAGTCTCAGCTCCTTAACATGTGCCACCCTGTTTTTAAAGGGACCAAAAGTAATTGGACAATTGACTCCAGGGCTATTTAATGGACAGGCGTGGGCAATCCCTTCGTTATGTCATTCTCAATTAAGCAGATAAAAGGCCTGGAGTTGATTTGAGGTGTGGTGCTTGCATTTGGAAGGTTTTGCTGTGAAGTAAACATGCGGTCAAAGGAGCTCTCCATGCAGGTGAAACAAGCCATCCTTAAGCTGCGAAAACAGAAAAAACCCATCCGAGAAATTGCTACAATATTAGGAGTGGCAAAATCTACAGTTTGGTTCATCCTGAGAAAGAAAGAAAGCACTGGTGAACTCATCAATGCAAAAAGACCTTGGCGCCCACGGAAGACAACGGTGGTGGATGATCGCAGAATAATCTCCATGGTGAAGATAAACCCCTTCACAACAGCCAACCATGTGAACAACACTCTCCAGGAGGTAGACGTATTAATATCCAAATCTACCATAAAGAGAAGACTGCATGAAAGTAAATACAGAGGGTTCACTGCACAGTGCAAGCCACTCATAAGTATCAAGAATAAAAAGGCTAGATTGGACTTTGCTAAAAAACATCTAAAAAAGCCAGCACAGTTCTGGAAGAACATTCTTTGGACAGATGAAACCAAGATCAACCTCTACCAGAATGATGGAAAGAGAAAAGTATGGCGAAGGCATGGTACAGCTCATGATCCAAAGCATACCACATAATCTGTAAAACATGGCGGAGGCAGTGTGATGGTTTGGGCATGCATGGCTGCCAGTGGCACTGGGTCACTAGTGTTTATTGATGACGTGACACAGGACAGAAGCAGCCGAATGAATTCTGAGGTATTCAGAGCCATACTGTGTGCTCAGATCCAGCCAAATGCAGCCAAACTGATTGGTCGTCATTTCATACTACAGATGGACAGTGACCCAAAACATAAAGCCAAAGCAACCCAGGAGTTTATTAAAACAAAGAAGTGGAATATTCTTGAATGGCCAAGTCAGTCACCTGATCTCAACCCAATTGAGCATGCATTTCACTTGTTAAAGATTAAACTTCAGACAGAAAGGCCCACAAACAAACAGCAACTGAAAACCACCGCAGCAAAGGCCTGGCAGAGCATCAAAAAGGAGGTAACACAGCGTCTGGTGATGTCCATAAGTTCAAGACTTCAGACAGTCATTGCCAACAAAGGGTTTTCAACCAAGTACTAGAAATGAACATTTTATTTTAAATGATTTAATCTGTCCAATTACTTTTGGTCCCTTTAAAAACATGGTGGCACATGTTAAGGAGCTGAAACTCCTAAACCCTTCATCCAATTTTAATGTGGATACCCTCAAATGAAAGCTGAAAGTCTGAACATCAACTGCATCTGAATTGTTTTGTTTAAAATTCATTGTGGTAATGTCTATAACCAAAATTAGAAAAATGTTGTCTCTGTCCAAATATATATGGACTTAACTGTATATATATATATATATATATATACACTGTATATATACAGTACAGACCAAATGTTTGGACACTCCTCATTTAAAGATTTTTCTGTATTTTCATGACTATGAAAATTGTACATTCACACTGAAGGCATCAAAACTATGGATTAACACATGTGGAATTATATACTTAACAAAAAAGTGTGAAACAACTGAAATGACATCTTATATTCTAGTTTCTTCAAAGTAGCCACCTTTTGCTTTGATGACTGCTTTGCACACTCTTGTCATTCTCTTGATGAGCTTCAAGAGGTAATCACCGGGAATGCCCTAACAAAATTATGAATTAACACATGCGGAATTATATACTTAACAAAAAAGTGTGAAACAACTGAAATTATGTCTTATATTCTAGGTTCTTCAAAGTAGCCACCTTTTGCTTTGATGACTGCTTTGCATACTTTTGGCATTCTCTTGATGAGCTTCAAGAGGTAGTCACCGGAAATGGTTTTCACGTCAGAGGTGTGCCCTGTCAAGTTTAATAAGTGGGATTTCTTGCCTTATAATTGGTCTTGGGGCCATCAGTTGTGTTGTGCAGAAGTCTGGTGGATACACAGCTGATAGTCCTACTGAATAGACTGTTAGAATTTGTATTATGGCAAGAAAAAGCAGCTAAGTAAAGTAAAACGAGTGGCCATCATTATTTTAAGACATGAAAGTCAGTCAGTTCGAAAAATTGGGCAAACTTTGAAAGTGTCCCCAAGTGCAGTGGCAAAAACCATCAAGCGCTACAAAGAAACTGGCTCACATGAGGACCGCCCCAGGAAAGGAAGACCAAGAGTCACCTCTGCTTCTGAGGATAAGTTTATCCGAGTCACCAGCCTCAGAAATCGCAGGTTAACAGCAGCTCAGATTAGAGACCAGGTCAATGCCCACACAGAGTTCTAGCAGCAGACACATCTCTACAACAACTGTTAAGAGGAGACTTTGTGCAGTAGGCCTTCATGGTAAAATAACTGCTAAGAAACCACTGCTAAGGACAGGCAACAAGCAGAAGATACTTGTTTGGGCTAAGGAACACAAGGAATGGACATTAGACCAGTGGAAATCTGTGCTTTGGTCTGATGAGTTCAAATTTGAGATCTTTGGTCCCAACCACCGCGTCTTTGTGCGATGCAGAAAAGGTGAACTGATGGACTCTACATGCCTGGTTCCCACCGTGAAGCATGAAGGAGAAGGTGTGATGGTATGGGGTGCTTTGCTGGTGACACTGTTGGGGATTTATTCAAAACTGAAGGCATAGTGAACCAGCATGGCTACCACAGCATCTTGCAGCGGCATGCTATTCTGTTATGAACAGGTAATTCAGAACCACAATGGACCTTGAAGTTCAGAGCACACAAGGTGACCTGACATTTACCAAAAACATAGGACAAGCTCTGAAACGTGGAAACTCTGCTGACCGCAATCCCTAATCCTAACACACCACACTAGAGGTAGCCGTGGATTGCGCCTAACGCTCCCTATGCAACTCGGCACAGCCTGAGAAACTAACTAGCCCTGAAGATAGAAAAATAAGCCTACCTTGCCTCAGAGAAATTCCCCAAAGGAAAAGGCAGCCCCCCACATATAATGACTGTGAGTAAAGATGAAATACAAACACAGAGATGAAATAGATTTAGCAAAGTGAGGCCCGACTTACTGAATAGACCGAGGATAGGAAAGATAGCTTTGCGGTCAACACAAAAACCTACAAACAACCACGCAGAGGGGCAAAAAGACCCTCCGCACCGACTAACGGTACGGAGGTGATCCCTCTGCGTCTCAGAGTTTCCAGCAAGCAAGAAAAAACCAATATAGCAAGCTGGACAGAAAATATAGCAAACAAAAATAACACAAGCAGAACTTAGCTTACGCAGGATAGAGAGGCCACAGGAACGATCCAGGAGGAAGCAAGACCAATACTAGAACATTGACTGGAGGCCAGGATCAAAGCACCAGGTGGAGTTAAATAGAGCAGCACCTAACGACTTAACCTCATCACCTGAGGAAGGAAACTCAGAAGCCGCAGTACCACTCTCATCCACCAAAGGAAGCTTATAGACAGAACCAGCCGCAGTACCACTCACGACCACAGGAGGGAGCTTGGCCACAGAATTCACAACAGTACCCCCCCCTTGAGGAGGGGTCACCGAACCCTCACCAGAGCCCCCAGGCCGACCAGGATGAGCCACATGAAAGGCACGAACCAGATCGGCAGCATGGACTTCAGAGGCAAAGACCCAGGAATTATCTTCCTGACCATAACCTTTCCACTTAACCAGATACTGGAGTTTCCGTCTCGAAACACGAGAATCCAAAATCTTCTCCACAATATACTCCAATTCCACTTCAACCAAAACCGGAGCAGGAGGATCAATAGATGGAACCACAGGTGCCACGTATCTCCGCAACAATGACCTATGGAACACGTTATGGATGGAAAAAGAAGCCGGAAGAGTCAAACGAAAAGACACAGGATTAAGAACCTCAGAAACCCTATATGGACCAATGAAACAAGGCTTAAATTTAGGAGAGGAAACCTTCATAGGAATATAACGAGATGACAACCAAACCAAATCCCCAACACGAAGTCGGGGACCCACACAGCGCCTGCGGTTAGCGAAACGTTGAGCCTTCTCCTGGGACAAAGTCAAATTGTCCACTACATGAGTCCAAATCTGCTGCAACCTATCCACCACAGTATCCACACCAGGACAGTCCGAAGACTCAACCTGCCCTGAAGAGAAACGAGGGTGGAACCCAGAATTGCAGAAAAACGGCGAAACCAAAGTAGCCGAGCTGGCCCGATTATTAAGGGCGAACTCAGCCAAAGGCAAAAAGGACACCCAATCATCATGATCAGCAGAAACAAAACATCTCAGATATGTTTCCAAGGTCTGATTGGTTCGTTCAGTCTGGCCATTTGTCTGAGGATGGAAAGCCGAGGAAAAAGACAAATCAATGCCCATCCTAGCACAAAAGGCTCGCCAAAACCTCGAAACAAACTGGGAACCTCTGTCAGAAACGATGTTCTCTGGAATGCCATGTAAACGAACCACATGCTGAAAAAACAATGGCACCAAATCAGAGGAGGAAGGCAATTTAGACAAGGGCACCAAATGGACCATCTTAGAGAAGCGATCACAAACCACCCAAATGACCGACATTCTTTGAGAGACGGGGAGATCCGAAATAAAATCCATAGAGATATGTGTCCAAGGCCTCTTCGGGACCGGCAAGGGCAAAAGCAACCCACTGGCACGAGAACAGCAGGGCTTAGCCCGAGCACAAATCCCACAGGACTGCACAAAAGAACGCACATCCCGCGACAGAGACGGCCACCAAAAGGATCTAGCCACCAAATCTCTGGTACCAAAGACTCCAGGATGACCAGCCAACACCGAACAATGAACCTCAGAGATAACTTTATTCGTCCACCTATCAGGGACAAACAGTTTCTCCGCTGGGCAACGGTCAGGTCTATTAGCCTGAAATTTTTGCAGCACCCTCCGCAAATCAGGGGAGATGGCAGACAAAATTACCCCCTCTTTGAGAATACCCGCCGGCTCAGACAAACCCGGAGAATCGGGCACAAAACTCCTAGACAGGGCATCCGCCTTCACATTTTTAGAGCCCGGAAGGTACGAAACCACAAAGTCAAAACGGGAGAAAAACAGCGACCAACGAGCCTGTCTAGGATTCAACCGTTTGGCAGACTCGAGATAAGTCAAGTTTTTGTGATCAGTCAAGACCACCACGCGATGCTTAGCTCCTTCAAGCCAATGACGCCACTCCTCGAATGCCCACTTCATGGCTAGCAACTCTCGATTGCCAACATCATAATTTCGCTCAGCAGGCGAAACTTTCCTGGAAAAGAAGGCGCATGGTTTCATCACCGAGCAATCAGAACTTCTCTGCGACAAAACAGCCCCTGCTCCAATTTCGGAAGCATCAACCTCGACCTGGAACGGAAGCGAAACATCTGGTTGGCACAACACAGGGGCAGAAGAAAAACGACGCTTCAACTCCTGAAAAGCTTCCACAGCAGCAGAAGACCAATTGACCACATCAGCACCCTTCTTGGTCAAATCAGTCAACGGTTTAGCAATGCTAGAAAAATTAGCGATGAAGCGACGATAAAAATTAGCAAAGCCCAGGAACTTCTGCAGACTCTTCAGAGATGTTGGCTGAGTCCAATCATAAATGGCCTGAACTTTAACAGGGTCCATCTCGATAGTAGAAGGAGAAAAAATGAACTCCAAAAATGAAATCTTCTGAACACCAAAGAGACACTTTGACCCCTTCACAAACAAAGAATTAGCACGCAGGACCTGGAACACCATTCTGACCTGCTTCACATGAGACTCCCAATCATCCGAGAAGACCAAAATATCATCCAAGTATACAATCAGGAATTTATCCAGGTACTCTCGGAAGATGTCATGCATAAAGGACTGAAACACTGATGGAGCATTAGAAAGTCCGAATGGCATAACCAGGTACTCAAAATGGCCTTCGGGCGTATTAAATGCTGTTTTCCATTCATCGCCCCGTTTGATACGCACAAGATTATACGCACCACGAAGATCTATCTTGGTGAACCAACTAGCCCCCTTAATCCGAGCAAACAAATCAGACAGCAGCGGCAAGGGGTACTGAAATTTGACCGTAATTTTATTTAGAAGGCGGTAATCAATACAAGGTTTCAGCGAACCATCCTTCTTGGCCACAAAAAAGAAACCCGCTCCCAATGGCGACGATGACGGGCGAATATGACCCTTCTCCAAAGACTCCTTCACGTAACTCCGCATAGCGGCGTGCTCAGGTACAGATAAATTAAACAGTCGACCCTTAGGAAACTTACTACCAGGAATCAAATCGATAGCACAATCACAATCCCTATGCGGAGGTAGGGCATTGGACTTGGCTCATCGAATACATCCCGGTAATCAGACAAGAACTCTGGGACCTCAGAAGGGGTGGATGATGAGATAGACAGAAATGGAACATCACCATGTACCCCCTGACAACCCCAGCTGGACACAGACATTGATTTCCAATCTAATACTGGGTTATGGACTTGTAGCCATGGCAACCCCAACACGACCACATCATGCAGATTATGCAACACCAGAAAGCGAATATCCTCCCGGTGCGCAGGAGCCATGCACATGGTCAGCTGGGTCCAATACTGAGGCTTATTCTTGGCCAAAGGCGTAGCATCAATTCCTCTCAATGGAATAGGACACTGCAAGGGCTCCAAGACAAACCCACAGCGCCTAGCATACTCCAAGTCCATCAAATTCAGGGCAGCGCCTGAATCCACAAATGCCATGACAGAATAGGAAGACAAAGAGCAGATCAAAGTAACGGACAAAAGAAATTTCGACTGTACCGTACCAATGGTGGCAGACCTAGCGAACCGCTTAGTGCGCTTAGGACAATCGGAGATAGCATGAGTGGAATCACCACAGTAGAAACACAGCCCATTCTGACGTCTGTGTTCTTGCCTTTCAGCTCTGGTCAAAGTCCTATCGCACTGCATAGGCTCAGGTTTATGCTCAGATAATACCGCCAAATGGTGAACAGATTTACGCTCGCGCAAGCGTCGACCGATCTGAATGGCCAAAGACATAGACTCATTCAGACCAGCAGGCATAGGAAATCCCACCATGACATCCTTAAGGGCTTCAGAGAGACCCTTTCTGAAAATAGCTGCCAGCGCACATTCATTCCATTGAGTGAGCACGGACCACTTTCTAAACTTCTGACAGTAAATCTCTATTTCATCCTGACCCTGACACAGAGCCAGCAAATTTTTCTCTGCCTGATCCACTGAATTAGGTTCGTCGTACAGCAATCCGAGCGCCAGAAAAAACGCATCAATATTACATAATGCAGGATCTCCTGGCGCAAGGGAAAATGTCCAGTCTTGAGGGTCGCTGTCATGATCCCAAAGGCAGGGGATCACAAAAGGACAAGCACAAAAAACAAAACAAGCTCTAGGGTGATGGAAACTGAGCTGACCGCGATCCTGAACCTCAACACACAACTAGCTGTAGCCGGGGAACGTGCCTACGATGATTCTAGACGTCTCGCGCCAGCCGAAGAACTAACTTTCCCTATTAGAAGAAACACAGACCTCTCTTGCCTCCAGAGAAACACCCCACAGAAATAGTAGCCCCCCACATGTAATGACGGTGAAATGAGAGGAAAGCACATACGTAGTTATGAAAACAGATTCAGCAAAATGAGGCCCGCTAAAGCTAGATAGCAGAGGATACAAAAGTGAACTGCGCGGTCAGCGAAAAACCCTACAAAAAACCATCCTGAAATTACTTGAACTCGTGTTCCAACTCATGGAACATGAGGAGTAATATCAGCCCACTAGAGCAACCAGCAAAAAAGAATCACATATCTGCAAGCTGGACTAAGACAAAAATTAAGCAAAACGTGGAACAGGAAAATCAAAAACTTAGCTTGTCCTGAAGAATACAGAAGCGGGAAGCAGAGGTAACAAGACACACTGATTACATTGATAGCCGGCGAGGAAATGACAAGAAAGCCAGGTTAAATAGGAAACTCCCATATCCTGATAGAACAGGTGGACACCAGAGACCGCAGAGGACACAAGTCACCCAGTACCATCTGTAACCACCAGAGGGAGCCCAAAAACAGAATCCACAACAGTACCCCCCCCTTGAGGAGGGGTCACCGAACCCTCACGAGAACCACCAGGGCGACCAGGATGAGCCCTATGAAATGCACGGACCAAATCAGCAGCATGAACATCAGAGGCAACCACCCAAGAATTATCCTCCTGACCATAACCCTTCCACTTGACCAAATATTGGAGTTTCCGTCTGGAAACACGAGAATCCAAGATCTTCTCCACAACATACTCCAATTCTCCCTCCACCAGCACCGGAGCAGGAGGCTCAAGCGAAGGAACAACAGGTACCTCATACTTCCGCAACAACGACCGATGGAACACATTATGAATAGAAAACGATGCCGGGAGATCCAAACGAAACGACACAGGGTTAAGAATTTCCAAGATCCTATAGGGACCGATGAACCGAGGCTTGAACTTAGGAGAAGAGACCTTCATAGGAACAAAACGAGAAGACAACCACCCCAAGTCCCCAACACGAAGTCGAGGACCCACGCGGCGACGGCGATTAGCAAACTGCTGAGCCCTCTCCTGGGACAACTTCAAATTGTCCACCACATGACTCCAAATCTGATGCAACCTATCCACCACCATGTCCACTCCAGGACAATCAGAAGGCTCCACCTGACCAGAGGAAAAATGAGGATGAAACCCCGAATTACAAAAGAAAGGAGAAACCAAGGTAGCAGAACTAGCACGATTATTAAGGGCAAATTCGGCAAGCGGCAAAAAGGTAACCCAGTCATCTTGATCAGCAGAAACAAAACACCTTAAATAAGTTTCCAAGGTCTGATTAGTTCGTTCCGTCTGGCCATTCGTCTGAGGATGGAATGCAGACGAAAAGGACAAATCAATGCCCATCTTAGCACAGAACGTCCGCCAAAATCTAGACACAAACTGGGATCCCCTGTCAGAAACGATGTTCTCCGGAATCCCATGCAAACGAACCACGTTCTGAAAAAACAGAGGGACCAACTCAGAGGAGGAAGGCAACTTAGGCAAGGGTACCAGATGAACCATCTTAGAAAAGCGGTCAAACACAACCCAGATGACGGACATTTTTTGAGAGAGACAGGGAGATCCGAAATAAAGTCCATGGAAATGTGCATCCAAGGCCTCTTCGGAATAGGCAAAGGTGACAACAATCCACTGGCCCGAGAACAGCAAGGCTTAGCCCGAGCGCAAACTTCACAAGACTGCACAAAAGAACGCACATCCCTCGACAAGGAAGGCCACCAAAAAGACCTGGCCACCAAGTCTCTAGTACCAAATATTCCAGGATGACCCGCCAACGCAGAAGAATGGACCTCGGAGATGACTCTACTGGTCCAATTATCCGGAACAAACAGTCTTTCAGGCGGACAACGATCAGGTTTATCCGCCTGAAACTCCTGCAAAGCACGTCGCAAGTCTGGGGAGACAGCCGACAAAATCACCCCATCCCTAAGGACACCAGTGGGCTCAGAATTTCCAGGGGAGTCAGGCACAAAACTCCTAGAAAGAGCATCCGCCTTCACATTCTTTGAACCTGGCAGGTATGAAACCACAAAATCGAAACGGGAGAAAAACAGTGACCAACGAGCCTGTCTAGGATTCAGACGCTTGGCAGACTCAAGGTAAATCAGATTTTTGTGATCAGTCAAGACCACCACACGATGTCTAGCACCCTCAAGCCAATGACGCCACTCCTCAAATGCCCACTTCATGGCCAAAAGCTCCCGATTACCAACATCATAATTCCGCTCAGTGGGCGAAAACTTTCTAGAAAAGAACGCACATGGCTTCATCACTGAGCAATCGGAGCTTCTCTGTGACAAAACCGCCCCCGCTCCAATCTCGGAAGCATCAACCTCAACCTGAAAAGGAAGCGAAACATCTGGCTGACGCAACACAGGAGCAGAAGAAAACCGGCGCTTAAGTTCCTGAAAGGCCTCCACAGCCGCAGGAGACCAATCAGCAACATCAGCACCCTTCTTAGTCAAATCCGTCAAAGGCTTAACAACACTAGAAAAATTAGTTATGAAACGACGATAAAAATTAGCAAAGCCCAAGAACTTCTGTAGACTCTTAAGAGATGTAGGCTGCGTCCAGTCACAAATAGCCTGAACCTTGACGGGATCCATCTCAATAGTAGAAGGGGAAAAAATATACCCCAAAAAAGAAATCTTCTGGACTCCAAAGAGACACTTTGAACCTTTTACAAACAAAGAATTGGCCCGCAGGACCTGAAACACCTTCCTGACCTGCTGAACATGGGACTCCCAGTCATCCGAAAAAACCAAAACATCATCCAAATACACAATCATAAATTTATCCAGATATTCACGGAAAATATCGTGCATAAAGGACTGGAAGACAGAAGGAGCATTAGAAAGTCCAAAAGGCATCACCAAATACTCAAAATGGCCCTCAGGCGTATTAAATGCGGTTTTCCACTCATCACCCTGCTTTATCCGCACAAGATTATACGCACCCCGAAGATCAATCTTAGTGAACCATTTAGCCCCCTTAATGCGAGTGAACAAATCAGTCAACAATGGCAAAGGATACTGATATTTAACTGTAATCTTATTCAAAAGACGGTAATCTATACAAGGCCTCAAGGAACCATCTTTTTTGGCCACAAAAAAAAACCTGCTCCCAAAGGGGACGAAGATGGACGGATATGTCCCTTTTCCAAGGACTCCTTAACATAATCCCGCATAGCAGTATGCTCTGGCACTGACAGATTGAACAAACGACCTTTAGGAAATTTACTGCCAGGAATCAAATCTATAGCACAATCGCAATCCCTGTGAGGAGGAAGCGAATTGAGCTTAGGCTCCTCAAAAACATCCCGATAATCAGACAAAAATACCGGAACCTCAGAAGGAGTAGATGAAGCGATAGAAATCAGAGGTGCATCATCATGAACCCCCTGACATCCCCAGCTTAACACAGACATCGTTTTCCAGTCCAAGACTGGGTTATGAGTTTGTAACCATGGCAGACCAAGCACTAAGACATCATGTAAATTATACAGTACCAGGAAGCGAATCACCTCCTGATGAACGGAAGTCATACGCATGGTCACTTGTGTCCAGTACTGAGGTTTGTTCATAGCCAAAGGTGTAGAGTCAATTCCTTTCAAAGGAATAGGGACTTCCAGAGGCTCCAGACTAAACCCACAGCGGTTGGCAAATGACCAATCCATAAGACTCAGGGCAGCGCCTGAATCCACATAGGCATCGACGGAAATGGCTGATAATGAACAAATCAGAGTCACAGACAGAATGAACTTAGACTGTAAAGTACTAATGGCAACAGACTTATCAACCTTTTTTGTGCGTTTAGAGCATGCTGATATAACATGAGCTGAATCACCACAATAAAAACACAACCCATTTTTCCGCCTATAGTTTTGCCGTTCACTTCTGGACTGAATTCTATCACATTGCATTGTCTCAGGTGCCTGTTCAGAAGACACCGCCAAATGGTGCACAGGTTTGCGCTCCCGTAAACGCCGATCAATCTGAATAGCCATAGTCATAGACTCATTCAGACCTGTAGGCGCAGGGAACCCCACCTTGACATCTTTAATGGCCTCAGAAAGGCCATCTCTGAATCTTGCAGCCAGGGCGCACTCATTCCACTGAGTAAGCACCGACCATTTCCGAAATTTCTGACAATATATTTCTGCTTCATCTTGCCCCTGAGAGAGAGCCAATAAAGCTTTTTCAGCCTGAATCTCTAGGTTAGGTTCCTCATAGAGCAAAACCAATGCCAGAAAAAACGCATCCACATTGAGCAACGCAGGATCCCCTGGTGCCAATGCAAATGCCCAATTCTGAGGGTCACCTCGCAGGAAAGATATAACAATCTTGACTTGCTGAGCAGGGTCTCCAGAAGAGCGAGATTTCAAAGAAAGAAACAACTTGCAATTGTTCCTAAAATTCAGAAAACTAGATCTATCTCCAGAAAAAAACTCTGGGATAGGAATTCTAGGTTCAGACATAGGAGCATGTACAACAAAATCTTGTATATTTTGAACCTTAGCAGCAAGATTATTCAGGCTGGAAGCCAAACTCTGGACGTCCATGATAAACAGCTGAGGTCAGAGCCATTCAAGGATTAAGAGGAGGTAAGACGCAGCCAGGCTGCAATTAAGGCTATGCAGCAAACTCTGAGGGGGGAAGAAAAAAAAAAAAAAAAAAACTTCCTCAGACTACTTTTCCTCCTACTTCAGCCAATACGATTACCACTTCTTGGCCGGCTATACTGTCATGATCCCAATGGCAGGGGATCACAAAAGGACAAGCACAAAAAACAAAACAAGCTCTAGGGTGATGGAAACTGAGCTGACCGCGATCCTGAACCTCAACACACAACTAGCTGTAGCCGGGGAACGTGCCTACGATGATTCTAGACGTCTCGCGCCAGCCGAAGAACTAACTTTCCCTATTAGAAGAAACACAGACCTCTCTTGCCTCCAGAGAAACACCCCACAAAAATAGCAGCCCCCCACATGTAATGACGGTGAAATGAGAGGAAAGCACATACGTAGTTATGAAAACAGATTCAGCAAAATGAGGCCCGCTAAAGCTAGATAGCAGAGGATACAAAAGTGAACTGCGCGGTCAGCGAAAAACCCTACAAAAAACCATCCTGAAATTACTTGAACTCATGTTCCAACTCATGGAACATGAGGAGTAATATCAGCCCACTAGAGCAACCAGCAAAAAGGAATCAAATATCTGCAAGCTGGACTAAGACAAAAATTAAGCAAAACGTGGAACAGGAAAATCAAAAACTTAGCTTGTCCTGAAGAATACAGAAGCGGGAAGCAGAGGTAACAAGACACACTGATTACATTGATAGCCGGCGAGGAAATGACAAGAAAGCCAGGTTAAATAGGAAACTCCCATATCCTGATGGAACAGGTGGACACCAGAGACCGCAGAGAACACAAGTCACCCAGTACCATCTGTAACCACCAGAGGGAGCCCAAAAACAGAATCCACAACAGGTCGCCACGTAATAAAGAAATAATGATTTTAACTTGTTGAACTGGGTCACCAGAGGAGCGGGGTTTCAAAGCCAGAAACAGTTTACAATTATTTTTAAAATTCAAAAACTTAGCTCTATCTCCAGAAAATAACTCAGGAATAGGAATTTTAGGTTCTAACATAGGATTCTGAACCACTAAATCTTGAATGTTCTGTACTCTTATAGTGAGATTATCCATCAAAGAGGACAGACCCTGAATATCCATGTCCACACCTGTGTTCTGAACCACCCTGATGTAAAGGGGAAAAGAAAGACAGAACACAGTGCAAAGAAAAAAAAATGGTCTCAGAACTTCTCTTTTCCCTCTATTGAGAAGCATTAGTACTTTGGGCCTCCAGTACTGTTATGAACAGGTAATTCAGAACCACAATGGACCTTGAAGTTCAGAGCACACAAGGTGACCTGACATTTACCAAAAACATAGGACAAGCTCTGAAACGTGGAAACTCTGCTGACCGCAATCCCTAATCCTAACACACCACACTAGAGGTAGCCGTGGATTGCGCCTAACGCTCCCTATGCAACTCGGCACAGCCTGAGAAACTAACTAGCCCTGAAGATAGAAAAATAAGCCTACCTTGCCTCAGAGAAATTCCCCAAAGGAAAAGGCAGCCCCCCACATATAATGACTGTGAGTAAAGATGAAATACAAACACAGAGATGAAATAGATTTAGCAAAGTGAGGCCCGACTTACTGAATAGACCAAGGATAGGAAAGATAGCTTTGTGGTCAACACAAAAACCTACAAACAACCACGCAGAGGGGCAAAAAGACCCTCCGCACCGACTAACGGTACGGAGGTGCTCCCTCTGCGTCTCAGAGCTTCCAGCAAGCAAGAAAAAACCAATTTAGCAAGCTGGACAGAAAATATAGCAAACAAAAATAACACAAGCAGAACTTAGCTTATGCAGGATAGAGAGGCCACAGGAACGATCCAGGAGGAAGCAAGACCAATACTAGAACATTGACTGGAGGCCAGGATCAAAGCACCAGATGGAGTTAAATAGAGCAGCACCTAACGACTTAACCTCATCACCTGAGGAAGGAAACTCAGAAGCCGCAGTACCACTCTCATCCACCAAAGGAAGCTTATAGACAGAACCAGCCGCAGTACCACTCACGACCACAGGAGGGAGCTTGGCCACAGAATTCACAACACTATTCCATCCGGTTTGCGTTTAGTTGGACCATCATTTTTTTTTCAACAGAACAATGACCCCAAACACACCTCCAGGCTGTGTAAGGGCTATTTGACCAAGAAGGAGAGTGATGGGGTGCTACCCCAGATGACCTGGCCTCGACAGTCACCAGACCTGAACCCAATCAAAATGGTTTGGGGTGAGCTGGACCGCAGAGTGAAGGCAAAAGGGCCAACAAGTGCTAAGCATCTCTGGGAACTCCTTCAGGATTACAGGAAGACCATTCCCGGTGACTACCTCTTAAAGCTCATCAAGAGAATGCCAAGAGTGTGCAAAGCAGTCATCAAAGCAAAAGGTGGCTACTTTGAAGAACCTAGAATATAAGACATATTTTCAGTTCTTTCACACTTTTTTGTTAAATATATAATTCCACATGTGTTAATTCATAGTTTTTATGCCTTCAGTGTGAATGTACAATTTTCATAGTCATGAAAATACAGAAAAATCTTTAAATGAGAAGGTGTGCCCAAACTTTTGGTCTGTACTGTATATATACATACAGTGGGTGCAGAAAGTATTCAGACCCCTTTAAATTTTTCACTCTTTATTTTATTGCAGCCATTTGGTAAATTCAAAAAAGTTCATTTATTCTCATTAATGTACACTCAGCACCCCATCTTGACTGAAAAAAAACAATTGTGATTTTTTGCAAATGTATTAAAAAAGAAGAACTGAAATATCACATGGTCATAAGTATTCAGACCCTTTGCTCAGTATTGAGTAGAAGCACCCTTTTGAGGTAGTAAAGCCATGAGTCTTCTTGGGAATGATGCAACAAGTTTTTCACACCTGGATTTGGGGATCCTCTGCCATTCTTCCTTGCAGATCGTCTCCAATTCCATCAGGTTGGATGGTGAACATTGGTGGATAGACATTTTCAGGTCTCTCCAGAGATGCTCGATTGGATTTAGGTAGGGCTCTAACTGGGCCAGTCAACAATGGTCACAGCGTTGTTCTGAAGCCGCTCCTTTGTTATTTTAGCTGTGTGCTTAGGGTCATTATCTTGTTGGAAGGTGAACCTTCGGCTAAGTCTGAGGTCTACAGCACTCTGGAAGAGGTTTTCATCCAGGATATCTCTGTAGTTGGCCGCATTATTGGGCAGGTGATGAGCAGTGCCTGGTTTTCTCCACACATACCACTTAGAGTTATCACCCAAAAGGGCTATCTTCATCTCATCAGACCAGAGAATCTTATTTCTCATAGTCTGGAACTGGAACTTTCTCCCATCTCCCTACTGCACCTCTGCAGCTCAGCCACAGTGATCTTCGGGTTCATCTTTACCTCTCTCACCAAGGCTCTTCTCCCACAATTGCTCAGTTTGGTTGGATGGCCAGGTCTAGGAAGACTTCTGGTGGTCCCCAAATTCTTCCATTTAAGGAGGCCACTGTGCTCTTAGGAACCTTGAGTACTGCAGAAATTCTGTTGGCCAGATCTGTGCCTTGCCACAACTCTGTCTCTGAGCTCCTTGGCCAGTTCCTTTGACCTCATGATTCTCATTTGGTCTGACATGTACTGTGAGCTGTGAGGTCTTATATAAACAGGTGAGTGCCTTTCCATATCAAGTCCTATCAGTTTAATTAAACACAGCTGGACTCCAATGAAGGAGCAGAACCATCTCAAGGTGGGTCACAAGGAAATGGACAGCATGTGAGTAAAATATGAGTGTCTGAGCAAAAGTGTCTGAATACTTATGACCATGTGATATTTCAATTTTTCTTTTTTATTACATTTGAAAATATTACTACATTTCAGTTTTTATTCAGTCAAGATAGGGTGCAGAGTGTACATTAATGAGAAAGAAATGAACTACATACATACACTGTATATATATATATATATGTATACAGCCACACACATACATGTATACATATTACATAGTCTCCTTTATTATGAATATTGCGTTTTTTATTACACAGTGTCCTCTATTATGTACAGCACCTTCCCTTACATATCGGATTATATAGAGCCCTGTTTTTTAATACATACCGCCCTCTCTTGTTAGATGTATAATGCAATGACGGCTGAAGGAAAATGAAAGCTTCTTTTCTAATGGAGGAGCTGATGGACTAGTCGTCTGGTCACCAGCTCGATCATCGGCAGTGATTTTACATCTAACAAGAGAGGTGACTATGTAACAAAAGGGGGGACTGTGAATAACAAAAATAACAAGAATACACTATGTAAGAGACAGTGCTTTATATAACAGCAGAACAAGCAATATAATAAGGGACGGCACCATGTATAACTAGAGAGGATGGTATGTAATAAGGGAAGATGTTCTACATAATAAAAGAGGAAACTAGGTAACTAAGGACAGTGTTATACATAATAAGTGAGTATACTATATAAAAGGGACTATGCTATTCAAAATAATTGAGTACACTATATACTAAGGGACTGTGCTATACATAAGTGAGTACACTATATACTAAGCGACTGTGCTATACATAATAAATGAGTACACTATATACTAAGGGACACTGCTATACATAGTACGTGAGTACACTACATACTAGGGGACTGTGCTATACATCATAAGTGAGTACATTATATACTAAGAGACTGTGCGATACATAATAAGGCTACATTCCGGTATCCGTGTGCAGTGTCGTTGTGCTGCCCGCTTTTACAGACGCATTGAGCGTGTACAATTCTGATCCTCAAAATTGGATCAGAACAAAACATTCTCTGACACTAATGGATCTCATTCTCAGATCCGTGATTTTCATGTATATGTGAATGGACCTACAAAACTCTATGAGTCCGTGTGCCATCAGATAAAAAAATCTGGAAGCACACGGACATTTCACACAAATGTAAGAATGTAGAATAAGGGATTTTACAGAAAAACATTATCACTCCACGTCACACAGTGCAGATACAGAATAATATTTACATCCAGGCACTTACCGCTGACTTCTCTTCTGATTAGAGCTGCTTTCTCCTGTTTCATCTTCATCTGGTCAGACTTTCATGCCGACATCTTCCAGCCATGACTCGTCTTGTTACGATGATCGTCGCAGCCATGAAAATAAAAAGGTCACATACATTGTATACATGCATGTGTCTCCCCCGAATACAGATATGTAGCCCACCATTAAAAATATAAAGTGATAAGCAGCACCGTGTCCCCAATTAACTATAATCTCTGCCTCCCAATAATATAAATTATTCAGTCTGTGAGTTTCCCCAATTAACTGTAAGCTATGTGCACACAGAAAGTAGTCAAGGTTTTACAGCACACGCAAAGTGAATGAGATCCCTAAAGTGTCATGCACACGCTACTTATTTTTTCCTTGCAGATTTGCAGCGGATTAAAATCTGCATAATGTCAATTCTTGCAGCGTATTTCCCCCATACTAATGGGGGAAAATACGTATCAAAAGCATGGCAAAAATGTGGAAAAAAATGTATGTATTTTACGCAACTTTCTTCCTGCCAACACATTAGGACATGCAGCAGAATTTTCTCCTGCAAATCCTCAACATGTGCACATAGCCTTAGTCCCTGTCTTGTGTTTCCATCATTCAGTCCTTGATAGCGTCATAATGAATTTGGAAGTGGGAGAAGACATTATCACATACTGAGCATCCTCTGCCACCTCCCACTCATTGCATGTCCCTGACAGCGTCTTCTCCCACCTTTCAGTTCATTATAAAGTGTACTATGCACCTTACCGCCTCCTCTCCCACTCCCCAATAAATTTTAAGCCCCCGATAGCATCACAATGAATTGTGAAATGGGGGAGTTCACTATCAGGGGCTTAGTGCCCTCAACCACCACCAAATTAATTTAACATCCATATATAATGTCCTCCTCCCCTCCTCCTGTTCATAAGTCAATCATAAGTCCCCCCTCCCCCATCCAAATCCCCCATATCCTTCATTGTCCTCCCCCCACATCCCATCATTGTCCTGTCCATCACCTCCATCAATGCCTTCTCCACCACCCCAACATTGCCCTCTCCACCACCTCCATCATTGCCCTCTCCACCACCTCCATTTCCCTCTCCACCACCTTCATCATTGCCCTCTCCACCACTTCCATCATTGCCCCCTCCACCATCCCAATCATTGCCCTCCCCATCACCTCCATCGTTGCTTTCTCCCTCCACCACTCCCATCATTGCCCTTTCTATCACCTCTATCATTGCTCCCCCCACCGCCCCATCATTGCCCATTCCACCACCTCCATCATTGCCTCCTCCCCCACCACCCATTATTGCCCTTTCCACCACCATAATCATTGTTTTTTCCACCACCATCATTGCCTTCTCCCCCACCACCCCCATCATTGCCCTTTCCATCACCTCCATTATTGCTTTCTCCTCCACCACGCCCATCATTGCTCTCTACATTACCCCCATCATTGCCCTCTCCACCACCTAAACACACATACTCTACTCACCTACACACCTCACCATTTCAATTGAACTTTCGAAATTTATTGGCCGATTCATTGAATTTTGCCATTAATGTCCATGTTAAAGAACAGCAAGTTGTGCAAAACATACTGAAACACTGAACAGTTGGACATGTTTAAACAAGGTCACATTAAGTTCACCTGAAAAGATTAAGGTGCATTTTAGGTTCATCAAGAAACTTTGCTCAAAAATCAAATATCCCTAATTTTTTGTGAGCAGTGTGTGTTTGGAGCAACCGGAAGAGATAGCTGTCAGCTGAAATATGTATATAGCCAGTAAAAACTCATACGCATGGTCCATCAAAGTAATTTGCATTATTTGAAGGCATGCTGCAGATTCATTACAGACATCAATGACATAATCTACATGTAACCCATTAAGACTTGGTTCATAGATACATTCTGTATTCTTATTGATACGTCCCTGTCATCTGAAAAGAATTACCAGGTTAGCTTTTTGACAAGTTTCATGGGTTAGTACCCCAATGGTTCCTATGTAGTTAATGCAAAAGTACTTAAACAGTCAATCATACCTGAGTTGGAGTCAAATTTTTTTTCAGACCTGGGTAAAAAGAAACAAAAAAAAGAGTTTAAGTGTTAAAAACTGGAAATAAATGGTATATTTTAACTCCATGCATGGTGCGTACAGCTGCACCCCATCTTGCACCTGAATACTTATGACCATGTGATATTTCAGTTTTTCTTTTTTAATAAATTTGTAAAAATTTCTACATTTATGTTTTTATTCAGTCAAGATGGGGTGCAGACTGTACATTAATGAGAAAAAAAAATGAACTTTTTTTGAATTTACCAAAAGGCTGCAATTAAACAAAGAGTGAAAAATTTAAAGGTGTCTGAATACTTTCCGTACCCACTGTAGTTATACTTTTGCTGCAGATGTTTATGAGGTGTTTCAAACCCAAACCTTAGCGGGCGATCAAGCCAAGCATTTTTTGCCAAAAAACTGGCAACTCCAACAATTTTTGCATTATGTAGAAGAGAGCTAAATATGTTGTGATTTTTGCAATTTTATGCCACTCGGGAGCAGCTCTGATAAAATGGGTGAAGACGAGCTTCAATATTCCCACCTTCAGACAAATCACATACATTTGAAGGAAGTGAGAGCTGCTGCTCTCTCACTTGTTTTTGATGTACATGATTTGTCGAAAGGCGAGGAGATTGAAGCCCTGCTAATTGTCTGCAGAGACCGTGTAAAGTAACAACATCATGCAATCCCCGGGAAAGCCAGTGCCGACACGGCTGAAATGGCGCAGGCACCGGAATTGAGTATAAGGCCGTGGTCACACTTGCGAATGTAAGGCGAGAAACTCGCGCGAGTCTGTAGCATCAATACCCGGCACTGCTGCTGGCGCTCGGGACCGGAGTGTGTGGCTGCATGTATTTCTATGCAGCGGAACGCTCCGGTCCGAACCGCCGGTGGCAGTGCCGGGTATTGATGTGAGAGACTCGTGTGTGTTTCTCGCATTACACTCGCAAGTGTGACCCTGGCCTAAGTGTTATTATTTTACTGTAGGTAAACATACAGATTGAAAAGGAGTTGTCCAAGAAGTCGACAACTACTTTAAAAAGTACAGTTGTGTAAAGTGGCATAGTGATATTGAAAAGAATAGTACGAATGGGTTCAATCACAATTATTTGTAAATATTCACACTTTTATATTTCTAAACATAAAAATGTGGATTTTCACAAAAGACTCCAATACCTTTTGGAAGCAACAGATCACCAAACAACATACACAATACGATTAACAACATGCACATTACAATCACTAAGAGAGGGAATCCACATTCATATGGTTCAAACTGTGCTGAAACTGCTGTATAGCAGTAAGGCCGGAGTCACATTAGCGGGTAGCATCCGATGAGAGAGAATCGTATGTGATATGCTAATGACAATCAACTCCAGCTCTGCTGTGAGCATGAGCCAAGTGTCATGCTACTGCATTGCAATCCTGCTGCATGACAGAATTGCAGCACATGTGCGGAGGAGAGGGAGAATGTAATTTCTCCATCTCCTCCATTGCCAGTGCCTACAGTAATCGCACTGGCTGTATACCAACGTTCACCATCCAACCTGACGGAACTGGAGAGGATCTGCAAGGAAAAATGGCAGAGGTGTGAAAATGCATAATTCCCAAGAAGACTCATGGCTGTACTAGCTCAAAAGGGTGCTACTACTCAATACTGAGCAAAGGGTCTGAATACTTATGACCATGTGATATTTCAGTTTTTATTTTTTAATACATTTGTAAAAATTACATTTCTGCTTTTTTCAGTCAAGATGGGGTGCAGAGTATACACATACATTATTGAGAAAAAAATGAACTTTTTTGAATTTAGCAAATGGTTGCAATGAAACAGAGTGAAAAATATAAAGGGGTCTAAATACTTTCTATACCCAGGGTAAAATCAAAGTAAAATACATTTAAGTGTGTGGGTGTAAAGTTAAAAAATGAAGAAAAGTTCATGGAGTATGAATACTTTTTTCAAGACATTGTATCATCCTTTTAATTATCATTGACCTGAATTTACAGTGAATAGCGGTGCAGAAAGACTGCATACCACGGCTGATTTTGCTCATTATTACTGCAGTACAGTGGTTTCAGCACATTTTGAATTATATGAATGAGGACACCCACTCTTAGAAATTTTAAATTGCAACCTTGAGAGATAGGGATTGTGATACATCAATTTTTAGTCATTATTAATAAGAGTTATTAAGCTAAGTCATCGGTTACCCTCAACAGGGCAACTGTCAATACAGTAATTATAAGAGGCACTCAGTAAGCAATAGTCTTCTATTGGCAACATACGGGAGATATGGACAAAATTCAAGATTTCCAGATGTGCGCATCTTGCAAAATCAATAATAACATGCTATTAATAACTGTAAAAAATGGTTTCAGAGCACACTGAAACCACATACGTCACCAGCTGTTCCAGTCTTGAGCAGCCAGCTTGTCTCTCAATCACAAATAACAACTGGTCCATTTTTGTCGAACTGAATAGAGGTCTAATACCCCAGCTGCTTAAAGGGGGGATTTACTTTGAATTACTTTTTACTTGATACAGTGCTTTGAAAAAGTATTCATACCCCATGGACGATAACACATTTTTTAACTCTACACCCACAAACTTAAATGTATTTTTACTGGTATGTTTTGTGATATACCAACACAAAGTAGCAAGTATTTGTGGAATGTAAAGAGAATGATGCATAGTTTTCTAAATATTAAAAAAAAAAATCTGAAAATTGCAATGTGCAATACTTTGTAGGATCACCTTTCGCTGCAATTTCTGCTGCAAGTCTTTTGGGGTATGTCTCTACCAGCTTTGCACATTTAGAGGCTGAAATTTGTGCTCATTCTTCTTTGAAAAATAGCTCTAGCTTAGTGAGATTGGATGCAGAGTGTCTGTGAACAGCAATTTTAAAGTCTTGCACAGATTCTCAATGGGATTAGGTCTGGAACTTGACTGGGTCTTTAAAACACATGAATATGTTTTGGTCCAAATTATTCCAATTGGAAGTATGTTTAGGCTCGGTATCTTGCTGGATGGTGAACCTAAGCCCCTTTCCCAAGTCTTTTGCAGTTTCCAACACATTTTCTTCAATGACCAGCTCCCTGTCCCTGCTGAAGAAAAACATCCCCACAGCATGATGTGCAGTGTTAGTTTTCCGCAACACATAGTGTTTTGCATTTAGCCAAAAAAGTTCTAATTTTGTCTCATCTGTGTTGTGAATTCAGCTTTTGGGCTCCCTCCGGTGGTTGTAGAGGGTAATGCAGTTGTGCCTGGATTGCAGGAGTGGACATGTGTAGCTACTAATTGCAGGACTGACTGGGGTATATAGCTTTGCAGGATCCTTTAGTCAGTGCCAGTTGTCCATTGTTCTTGAAGGATTCACCTTCGAGGGGCATATAATCTTATTCGTATCAAGCAGGGTGACGAATGGAAAACTGCATTTAATACGCCTGAAGGCCATTTTGAATAACTTGTGATGCCATTCGGACTCTCTAATGCCCCATCTGTGTTCCAATCCTTCATGCATGATATCTTTCGGAGTTATCTTCATTAAATAAATTCATGGTTGTATATTTGGATGATATTTTGATTTTTTCCAATGATTGGGAGTCTCATGTGAAACAGGTCAGGATGGTATTTCAGATCCTCCGTAATAATGCTTTGTTTGTGAAGGGGTCAAAGTGTCTCTTTGGAGTGCAGAAGGTTTCTTTTTTGGGTTTCATTTTTTCTCCCTCATCTATAGAAATGGATCCGGTTAAGGTTCAGGCCATTCATGATTGGATTCGGACCACATCTGTGAAGAGCCTTCAGAAATTCTTGGGCTTTGCTAATTTTTATCGTCGTTTCATTGCCAACTTCTCCAGTGTGGTTAAACTTCTAACCGATTTGACCAAGAAAGGCGCTGATGTGACGAATTGGTCCTCCGCGGCTGTTTCTGCCTTTCAGGAGCTTAAACGCCAATTTACTTCTGCCCCTGTGTTGCGTCAGCCAGATGTTTCTCTTCCACTTCAGGTTGAGGTTGACGCGTCTGAGATTGGGGCAGGGGCCGTTTTGTCTCAGAGGAATTGTGATGGTTCCTTGATGAAACCGTGTGCCTTCTTTTCTCGGAAGTTTACGCCTGCGGAACGCAATTATGATGTCGGCAATCGGGAGTTGTTGGCTATGAAGTGGGCATTTGAGGAGTGGCGACATTGGCTTGAGGGGGCCAAGCACCGTATTGTGGTCCTGACCGATCATAAGAATCTGATTTACCTCGAGTCTGCCAAACGGCTGAATCCTAGACAGGCTCGATGGTCCCTGTTTTTCTCCCGTTTTGATTTTGTGGTCTCGTACATTCCTGGTACTAAGAATGTTAAGGCGGATGCCCTCTCTAGGAGTTTTTTTCCTGATTCCCCTGGGGTTCTTGAGCCGGTCGGCATTTTGAAGGAAGGGGTGATTCTTTCTGCCATCTCCCCTGATTTGTGACGGGTTCTTCAGGAATTTCAGGCTGATAAGCCTGACCGCTGTCCTGTGGGGAAACTGTTTGTTCCTGATAGATGGACTACTAAAGTGATTTCTGAGGTTCATTGTTCTGTGTTGGCTGGCCATCCTGGGATTTTTGATACCAGAGATTTGGTTAGTAAGTCCTTTTGGTGGCCTTCTTTGTCACGGGATGTGCGTTCTTTTGTGCAGTGCTGTGGGATTTGTGCGCGGGCTAAGCCTTGCTGTTCCCGCGCTAGTGGGTTGCTTTTGCCATTACCAGTCCCCGAAAGGCCCTGGACACATATTTCTATGGATTTTAATTCCGATCTTCCTGTTTCCCAAAGAATGTCGGTTATCTGGGTTGTCTGTGACCGATTTTCTAAGATGGTTCATTTGGTGCCTTTGCCTAAATTGCCTTCTTCTTCTGATTTGGTTCCGTTGTTTTTTCAGCATGTGGTGCGTTTGCATGGTATTCCGGAGAATATTGTGTCCGACAGAGGTTCACAGTTTGTTTTTAGGTTTTGGCGGGCCTTTTGTGCCAAGCTGGGCATTGATTTGTCTTTTTCTTCTGCATTTCATCCTCAGACAAATGGCCAGACTGAGCGAACTAATCAGACCTTGGAGACCTATTTGAGATGCTTTGTGTCTGCTGATCAGGATGATTGGGTGGCTTTTTTGCCTTTGGCCGAGTTTGCCATTAATAATCGGGCCAGTTCGGCTACTTTGGTTTCGCCTTTTTTTTGTAATTTTGGTTTTCATCCTCGTTTTTCTTCTGGGCAGGTTGAGCCTTCTGACCTTCCTGGTGTGGATTCTGTGGTCGACAGGTTGCAGCAGATTTGGGCTTATGTGGTGGACAATGTGGTGCTGTCTAAGGAGGAGGCTCAACGTTTTGCTAATCGTCGTCGGTGTGTTGGTTCCTGGGTTCGGATTGGGGATCTGGTTTGGTTATCTTCCTGTCATGTTCCTATGAAGGTTTCTTCCCCTAAGTTTAAGCCTCGATTTATTGGTCCTTACAGGATTTCTGAGATTATTAATCCGGTGTCCTTTCGCCTGGCACTTCCGGCCTTGTTTGCTATTCATAATGTCTTCCATAAATCTTTGTTGCGGAAATATGTGGAGCCCGTTGTTCCCTCTGTTGATCCTCCGGCCCCTGTATTGGTTGATGGGGAGTTGGAATATGTTGTTGAGAAGATTTTGGATTCTCATTTTTCGAGGCGGAAGCTTCAGTACCTTGTCAAGTGGAAGGGTTATGGCCAGGAGGATAATTCTTGGGTTTCTGCCTCTGATATCCATGCCGTTGATTTGGTTCGTGCCTTTCATCGGGCTCATCCTGATCGGCCTGGGGGCTCTGGTGAGGGTTCGGTGACCCCTCCTCAAGGGAGGGGGGGTACTGTTGTGAATTCAGCTTTTGGGCTCCCTCCGGCGGTTGTAGAGGGTAATGCAGTCGTGCCTGGATTGCAGGAGTGGACATGTGTATCTACTAATTGCAGGACTGACTGGGGTATATAGCTTTGCAGGAACCTTTAGTCAGTGCCAGTTGTCCATTGTTCTTGAAGGATTCACTTCCCTGCTGGTCTTTCCAGTTTGCTGTGTTTTTCTACAAAGATAAGTCCTGGCTTTGTTTTTGCTGTCCACCTGTAGTGGACCTTATAGTTCTGTGCATTTTCATGTTTTTGTCTTGTCCAGCTTGGTCTGTGAAGGATTTTTTGCAGCCTAGCTATTTCTCTGGAGATGCAGATATACCCCCCATGTCTTTAGTCAGATGTGGTGATCCGTATTTTCTGCGGTGGATATTTTCTAGTGTTTTTATACTGACCGCATAGTACTCTGTTCTATCCTTTCTTTTTAGCTAGTATGGCCTCATATGCTAAAATCTGATTTCATATCTGCGTATGTTATTTCCCTCTCCTCTCACAGTCAATATTTGTGGGGGGCTATCTATCCTTTGGGGATTTTCTCTGAGGCAAGATAGGTTTCCTGTTTCTGTCTTTAGGGGTAGTTAGATATTAGGCTGTGCCGAGGGGTCTAGGGAGTGTTAGGTACCCCCCACGGCTGCTTTTAGTTGCGCTGCTAGGTTCAGGGTTTGCGGTCAGTACAGGGACCACCTTCTCCAGAGTACGTCTCATGCTGCTCCAAGGCCACCAGATCATAACACATCTGACCAAAGCAACTTATTCCGTATGCCATGTAGGGAACACAGATAGGATGTGGAAGACGGTGCTCTAGTCAGATGAGACTAAAAAATAACTTTTGGTGCTAAATTCAAAATGTTTTTTGTCGTGGAACACTAACACTGCACATCACCCTAAAAAAACATCACCCCCACCGTCAAACAAGGTGGTGGCAGCATCATGCTTTTTTTCAGCTGGGATAAGGTAGCTCGTCACAGTTGATGGGAACATAGATGGAGCTAAATAGTAGGCAATCCTGGAAGAAAACCTGTTAAAGACTGCAAAAAACTTGAGACTGGGGCGTAGGTTCACCATCCAGCAGGACACTGACTCTAAACAGACTGCCAGAGCTACAATGAAATGGTGTAGATCACAGTATATTCATGTGTTTGAATGGCTCAATCAAAGTCCAGACCTAAATCGCATTGAGAACCTTTGGCAAGACTTCAAAATTTCTGTTCACGCTCTCCATCCAACCTCATTGAGCTAGAGCTAGTTTGTAAATAAGATTGGATAAAAGTTTCAGCCTCTAAATGTGCAAAGCTGTTATAGACATACCCTAAGGGTATGTGCATACATTGCAGATTTGACTGTGGAATTTTCTGTGCTGATTCTGCATCTCTTTTCAGAAAAAAGCAGGTAAAAATCCATTTGATGCATTTTTTATGCAGATTTTCATGCATTTTTTTTTCATGCGGATTTGTATGCGTTTTTGTAGGTTAAATAAAGATCTATTATTTAACAAAAAAAAGAAATGTGATGTAATTTCCTTGTCCAACCTCTTCTTTTACATACTCCATTGTAGAATAATGTTTACACACACGAATAGATAGATAGATAGATAGATAAAGAGCTAGATCTATAGATAGTTAGATAGCCCTATATATAGATCTATAGATAGATAGCTCTATAGATCTATCTATCGATCTATCTATCTATAGATCTATTTATCGATCTATCTATCGATATATCTATCGATCTATCTATGTATCGATATATCTATCTATAGATAGATAGATGTATAGATAAATATATATCTATCGATAGATAGATATATCTATAGATAGATATATGGGTAAATATATCTATAGATAGATGGATAGATAGATATATCTATAGATAGATGGATATATATATATATATCTATAGATAGATAGATAATACCAAGCCCGATGTTTAGTAATAAACATAATGAAATGGTACATAAAGAGTTAAATAAAGACTATAATTATTAGCCAGAAAAGGCTATGCAGACAGCTGCGTGCTGATATTCATAGCCTAGGAAGGGGCCATGGATATTCCCCCCCGACTACAAACTCCAGCTCTCAGCCGCCCCAGAAATGGCGCATTTTTAAGATGCGCCAATTCCAGCACTTAAACTCTCTCTTCTTCGTGCCCTGTAGTGGTGGCATGTGGGATAATATTTGTGGGGTTGATGTCACCTTTGAATTGTAAGGTGACATCAAGCCAGCTTAGTAATGGAGGGGCGTCAATAAGATGCCTATCCATTACTAATCCTATAGGTGATAAAGGGTTAAATAAACACACAGCCAGAATAAAGTATTTTAATGAAATAAAACACTACACATTTTTCCCATCTTTATTGTATGCCTAATTCCTGCAACACCCTCGATCTCCTGCAAAAAAATTAAAATAATAAACCAACACAAATACTCCCTGGTCCGATGTAGTCCATTTAATAACAAGTGTCCCACAATGAACTCCGCTATAGAGCAAGCACATCAGGAGATGTGACTGCTCTATAGGGCTCCTGCGATGCACTGACAGAAGGTAATGGCTCCTGCAGTGCATCACTGAAGAGGTTACCTGAGTTCAGGCTCTCACTTTACGGCAACGCTGCTTGAGAATTTTCCCATGCAGTGGTGCCGCAAGTGACAGTGACCTCTGACGGCGGAGTGATACAGTGCGGGAGGATACCTGCCATCACTGTATCACCGGAGCCCCTGGAGAGCGGTCACATCTGCCGATGTGACAGCTCTCCACAGGAGATCGTCATGGGACACTTATTATTAAATGAATTACATCAGAACAGGGAGTATACTGTTGGTTTATTGTTTTATTTTTTTTTACAAGTGATCGAGGGCATCGGGGATTAGCGGTATGGTGAGTATGTACTGTATATGTATGTACTGTTTCTCTATATGTATGTACTGTATATGTGTTTTTTTTTACACTTGAACACAGTAGCCGGATGATGGGACTACTGCTGTCCAATCATTGGCTAGCTGTCCCTGTAGCAGGCATAGCCATATGGGACTAGTAGTCCCATCGGATGATACCTGCCTACATACAGACCCACACACACACACACACAGCCCCATACACATCTGCAGACCCCCGAACACATACACAGACACAGATACACACAAACACCCACACACAGACATGCACATCTTCTCCGCACACATATAGTCTCTACCCACACACTCTTCATCCTCACGATCTGCAGCATTTCTCGCACCTAACTCTGCAGCAAAACCGCAGATCTTTTTAAACCTGTGGTTTTTGCGGCGGATTTGACTGAATCAATGGAAGTCAATGGGTGCAGAAACGCTGCATATCCGCAAAAAAAATTGACATGTTGTGGAAAATAAAATGCTGCAAATCCACATTTTTTTCCACAGCATGTGCACACTAATTGTCAATTTCCCATTGACTAACATTGCTTGTGCACTACACCGTGGATTTGATGCAATTCCGCTCCTCCAAAAACGCTGCGGAAACACATCAAAATCCACAATGTGTGCACATAGCCTAAAAGACTTGCAGCCGTAATTGCAGTGAAAGGGGTTCTAAAAAGTATCAGACTACAGGGGGCTGAATACAATAATACAATGCATGTCACAATATTCAGATTTATATTTTTAAAATATTTAGAAAACCATGTATCATTTCCTTTGCATTTCACAAATTATTGCTTCATTGTTTTGGTATATCACAAAACACAAAAAATACCAATAAAATACATTTAAAGGGACACTGTCACCTGAATTTGGAGGGAACAATATTCAGCCATGGAGGCGGGGTTTTGGGGTTTTTGATTCACCCTTTCCTTACCCGCTGGCTGCATGCTGGCTGCAATATTGGACTGAAGTTCATTCTCTCCTCCGTAGTACATGCCTGCACAAGGTAATCTTGCCTTGTGCAGGCGTGTGCTATGGAGGACAGAGAATGAACTTCAATCCAATATTGCAGCCAGCATGCAGCCAGCGGGTAAGGAAAGGGTGAATCAAAAACCCCAAAACCCCGCCTCCATCGCTGAAGATTGTTCCCTCCAAATTCAGGTGACAGTGTCCCTTTAGGTTTGTATTTGTAACATGAAATGAAAAAATATGGTAAAGTTCACGGAGTATGAATACGTTTTCAAGACACTGTAACTTGGACTCAGCAGCTGATATGTTAACCCCTTCATGACCTTGGGATTTTTCGTTTTTCCGTGTTCGTTTTTCACTCCCCTCCTTCCCAGAGCCATAACTTTTTTATTTTTACGTCAATTTGGCCATGTGAGGGCTTATTTTTTGTGGGACGAGTTGTACTTTTGAACGACATCATTGGTTTTAGCATGTCGTGTACTAGAAAACGGGAAAAAAATTCCAAGTGCGGTGAAATTGCAAAAAAGTGCAATCCCACACTTGTTTTTTGTTTGGCTTTTTTGCTAGGTTCACTAAATGCTAAAACTGATCTGCCTTTAGGATTCTCCAGGTCAGTACGAGTTCATAGACACCTAACATGACTAGGTTATTTTTTATCTAAGTGGTGAAAAAAATTTCCAAACTTTGCTAAAAAAAAAAAAAATTGCGCCATTTTCCGATACTCGTAGCGTCTCCATTTTTCGTGATCTGGGGTCGGTTGAGGGCTTATTTTTTGCATGCTGAGATGACGTTTCTAATGATAGCATTTTGGTGCAGATACATTCTTTTGATCGCCCGTTATTGCATTTTAAGGCAATGTCGCGGCGACCTAAAAAACGTAATTCTGGCGTTTCGAATTTTTTTCTCGCTATGCCGTTTAGCGATTAGGTTAATGCTTTTTTTTATTTGATAGATCGGGCGATTCTGAGCGCGGCGATACCAAATATGTGTAGATTTGATTTTTTTTATTGATTTATTTTGATTGGGGCGAAAGGGGGGTGATTTAAACTTTTATATTTTTTTTATTTTTTTCACATTCTTTTTAACTTTTTTTTTTAACTTGTGCCATGCTTCAATAGCCTCCATGGGAGGCTAGAAGCAGGCACAACTCGATCGCCTCTGCTACATAGCAGCGATCTGCTGATCGCTGCTATGTAGCAGAAATGGAGGTGTGCTGTGAGCGCCGACCACAGGGTGGCGCTCACAGCCACCGGTGATCAGTAACCATAGAGGTCTCTAGGACCTCTATGGTTACCATCCTGACGCATCGCCGACCCCCGATCATGTGACGGGGGTCGGCGATGACGTCATTTCCGGCCGCCCGGCCGAAAGCGGTAGTTAAATGCCGCTGTCTGCGTTTGACAGCGGCATTTAACTAGTTAATAGGTGCGGGCAGATCGCGATTTTGCCCGCACCTATTACGGGCACATGTCAGCTGTTCAAAACAGCTGATATGTCCCGGCTTTGATGCGGGCTCACCGCGGAGCCCTGCATCAAAGCAGGGGATCTGACCTCGGACGTACTATCCCGTCCGAGGTCAGAAAGGGGTTAAAAGTAGTTTAATTACGATTTTTTGACCCTTGAAAGTAGATATTGTTTTTTGTAAATATATAAACAATTTGACATGGGCAAATACAGTAATTAACCAGAGCTAACATGGATTTGTAGCAAACAAGTCATGCCAGACTAATATAATTTCCTTCTATGATGGAATCACTGTCACAAGGTTACCGCAACAGTGTGGAGCCAGAAGACCGCAGCGTCTAATTGCTCCTACCCCGCCACTGAGAAGAAGCACTTCTCCTTCATTTTAGAAGTGTTTACTTCTCCTGGCAGTCCAGGGGTTAATCGGCTATGTTGGAAATCCCTGTGCTCACAGCTGTGCTCGGTTAGCCACTCCTTTTCTCTTTATAATCTGGGCTCTAATACTAGGCCTTGTCAGAGCTAGCTTTATTGCTGCATGGCTAAAGGAGGAGAGGGGTTTGTATGAGAAGAAGAGTTTAAGGAAAGAGTTGAAGGAGTTATTAGTGACTGTTGTTTGGTTTGTATGTGTGGTAACTTCCTATCCTTCTCTGTTTTGGTTTATTCCCTTACCTTCACACCCCGATGCATTCCTCTGTTATATGTGAGAGAATATTTTGTATGTTTGGAGTTTTCTGTTAACCCTTGTTTGTGTTTCCTTGTTTGTCGGATTGGTGTACTACGGTGCAAAGAAGTGCTCCTCTTCCATGTGTGGGGAGGAGAACAGATGGAGAGCTAACTCAGGAGATAAGGCAAGGGCAGAGGCATCTTCGCCATCTGAAGTATCCTGGGGAGTAACGCGAGCTAGGGCGTCCCCGAGTGTTAAGGACAGGGAAGGAGCCCCTGATCCCGGGGCACCCGACAGCTGTGTAATCTGTGTAATGACAATCACTGACTGGGTTGATCAGGGATATGCAGTAGATATTGTATATCTCGACTTCAGCAAAGCATTTGAGAAAGTATCTCATACTACCCTTATTGAAAAAATGACAAAGTATGGAATTGACAAGGTTACAATTAGGTGGATTCATAACTGGCTCAGTGATCATACTCAAAGAGTGGTAATAAATGGTTGCACAGCCAATTGGACGAGTGTTTCAAGTAAGGTACCACAAGGCTCTGTCTTGGCCTCAGTGTTGTTCAATATTTCATAAATTATCTAAATAGGGGAACTGAAGGTGAACTAATTAAATTTGTAGACAATGCCAAGCTAGGAGGGATAGCTAACACTAGAGATGACAGAGAAAAGATTGAGAAGAATCTAGATAAGCTTGAATAATGGGCAGCGACTAATAAAATAGTATTTAACAGGGAGAAATGCAAGATTCTACATCTGGGCAAGAAAAACAAAGGAAACATCTGCAGAATGGGAGGAACAGAACTAAGCAACAGCATGTGTGAACAAGACTCGGGTATACTGATAGATCACAGACTGCATATCAGTGTGCTTCATTAGCAAAAAAGACAAACACGGTTTGGGGGATGTATTAAGAGAAGCATAGAGTCTAGATCACATGAAGCAACTATCCTTCTCTACTCCTCCTTGGTCAGACCTCATCTGGAATACCGTGTCCAGTTCTGGGCACCAAATTTTAAAAGAGAGATCGAAAAACTAGCAAGTTCAGAGAAGAGCTACAAAGATGGTGAGTGAACTGCAAACCATGTCGTGCGAGGAACAGTTAAAGGATCTAGGAATGTTTATCTTGCAAAAAAGAAAGAAAAGAGGAGACTTAATAGCTGTCCACAAATATGTGAAGAGATGTCACACTGTAGAGGGATCATCCTTATTCTCATTTGCACATGGAAATATGAAAAGCAATGGAATGAAACTGAAAGGGAGAAGATACAGTTTAGATATTAGAAAAAACTTTTTTACAATGAGGGTGATCAATGAGTGGAACGAGCTGCCACGAGAAGTGGTGAGTTCTCCTTCAATGGAAGTCTTCAAACAGAAACTGACATTTGTTTGAGGTGGTTTAGAATCCTACATTGAGCGGGGGGCGGTTGGACACATTCTATGATTCTCTGCATCCTCACTGCAGAGGAGGCCAGTAACACACAAGAGCTAAAAACAGGAAAACTAAAAATCTCTCTGTACTTGAGATCAGAAAGAGTTTTAATGAGAAATAAATAGCAAAGTTTCTTGTTTTTCAAAGAACGTTACATTTTTAACAATTTACAAACAGTGGACAACCCCTTTCATTATTGTACGAATTACTATTAAAAGTAGCAGAAGTAGGAAAAACATGTATAACATCATTTACCAATGAATATATAAAAGAAGATTGTTACCTTTATCAGCAGACACCTATCAAGGCTTAGCTAGTAAATTACTCTAAGAGTTTACTTATTTTATAACATATTGGTGGGGGAGAAACTCAGCCCTTGTGGGAATGTCATGTTTCAAATATAGGTTAATACTTGTTGTAAATTCAGAAGCCTTTGATGCTGTGGGAAAACTCTACTTTGATAATTACTCTCAAGATGCTGCTGATGTGCTGTCATGCAGAATTAAACCAATGCATGGGTCTATCTACTCTAACCTCTGTGTGGATGTATTGTCTTCAAACAGCTTTCAAATCAATTAGTGCATACGCTGGAGGCTTTGCTCATGGAATGCTTCGTAAAATGACTCTTTAGCAACATGTTTCCAGAGCAGGTGGAAAGCAAAAAATGTGTGACAAAAAAAATCAAGATTGTTAAAATGATTGCAAATAAAGTTTATGAAATGATTGATATTTCATTCATAAAAATAAAATATAAGATGATCTGTGTTTCCAAGTAAGGCTGGCGTCACACTACCGTAGAATACGGCTGAGTGCTATGCGAGAAAACATCGCAAAGGATTCGGTCCAGTGTTAGTTTGTGGGACAGCTCAAATAATCGTTTATTTTCTCAGGCGTATTCGATGAGCATGTAAGATCGCAGCATGCTGCAATTGTCAGGGAGACTCGGCCGAGACTCGCCAATGCAAGGCTATGGGTGCGAGAAAAATTGCATAGCACTCGGACCATGCGAGTGATGTCCGATGTTTACGCACTGGTGTCCTTCGAAAAGCCGGCATACAGTAAAATCACAGAGTGAAAGGTTAGAATAGAATAGATAGAATAGATGAATACACATATGCAAATTGCCTCTTCACAGAAAAAGAGGACTTAAACTCTATAGCGCCACCTGTTGGAAGTAGCGATCCTACAAGTAACAATCAACCCTTTAACGAGTCGTGCAATATGACTTGAGATAAAAGCCAAATCAGTATCTCAATTCGCAGACACGGTGTTTCGGGCTGTTGGCCCTCGTCAGTGCGAAGCATGAGAACTAATTTGGCTAGGTGAGAAGCTCTGGACTGGGGTCTAAGGGGTAACGTTTCTCCTTAAGGAGAGTGACATACCAGCACTGGCTTGTCAAGGTAAGGAGGCTTATTCGCCGTGCAATGCTCCTCTTGGAAATTTAGACCCCAGTCCAGACTATCCCCCTGGACGAAGCTTAACCGCGAAACACGTGTCGGGGTCCATCTACTGGTCTGCTGCTATAGGTAAATACATTCCTACCTCCATTTATACCTTTGCACTTTAGCACAGCATGCATTTTTTGGCTACTATGTGAATAGATATAGCTGTATCATTCAGGGATCCTTTAGGTTCATATACCTTATGTGTTAGGCTAGCTTTGTCTGCCAACATACACTTGATTTAACCCTTGGTATCTGTGACACTCTTCAGTAGGCATTGCTCTCTTAGGCATATTAATTCAGCCCATATCCCCTTAGGCATTTCTTTTTCTTTTTCTATGGCACACTTATGGTCCTTATAATATAGATGTACTGTGTAACACTCATGCCTTATTGACCCCTGTGGATATATATTTGCACTTTAGCACAGCATGCACTTTTTGGCTACTATGTGAATAGATACAGTCGTATCATTCAGGGATCTTTTAGGTTCATATACCTTATGTGTTAGGCTAGCTTTGTCTGCCAACATACATTTGATTTAACCCTTGGTATCCGTGACATTTGTCAGCAGCCATTGCTCTTGTAGGCAAATTAATCCAGCTCATATCCCTTAGGCATTTCTCCTTTTATGGCACACTTATGGCCTTTATATATAGATGTACTGTGTAACACTCATGCCTTATTGATTCTTGTGGGTTTTATATGTATTTATTTGGGATCATATGATTTATATTAGTTATTATATGTGTTTTCCTCAGCAGACATTATAATTCTGTCTCATGTATCTCCACTGACTGTAATTGGACTCTAATAGAATTTTTAATTGTACTATTAATAAAATTTAGTTTTTTATTGGCATCTAAGCTTCCGCTGTGGTTCTATTGTTTGATATTTGTTGAAATTTGGAAGTGCCTTATTTTTAGGCTATTGTTTTGGATAATATAGTGACTGCTTTTTTTTTTAAGTCTACACCATCAGGCTCTTTCGTCCGCTCTCCCTTAGAGTGGCAGTTATATATCGGCCCCCAGGCTCACCCACCTGTTGTGAATTCTGTGGCCAAGCTCCCTCCTGTGGTCGAGAGTGGTACTTCGGCTGGTTCTGTCTATGAGCTTCCTTTGGTGGATGAGAGTGGTACTGTGGCTTCTGAGTTTCCTTCCTCAGGTGATGAGGTTAAGTCGTTAGGTGCTGCTCTATTTAACTCCACCTGGTGCTTTGATCCTGGCCTCCAGTCAATGTTCTAGTATTGGTCTTGCTTCCTCCTGGATCGTTCCTGTGGCCTGTCTATCCTGCATAAGCTAAGTTTTGCTTGTGTTATTTTTGCTTGCTATTTTTTCCTGTCCAGCTTGCTTTATTGGTTTTTCTTGCTTGCTGGAAGCTCTGAGACGCAGAGGGAGCACCTCCGTACCGTTAGTCGGTGCGGAGGGTCTTTTTGCCCCTCTGCGTGGTTGTTTGTAGGTTTTTGTGTTGACCGCAAAGCTATCTTTCCTATCCTCGGTCTATTCAGTAAGTCGGGCCTCACTTTGCTAAATCTATTTAATTTCTGTGTTTGTATTTTCATCTTACTCACAGTCATTATATGTGGGGGGCTGCCTTTTCCTTTGGGGAATTTCTCTGAGGCAAGGTAGGCTTATTTTTCTATCTTCAGGGCTAGTTAGTTTCTCAGGCTGTGCCGAGTTGCATAGGGAGCGTTAGGCGCAATCCACGGCTACCTCTAGTGTGGTGTGTTAGGATTAGGGATTGCGGTCAGCAGAGTTCCCACGTCTCAGAGCTCGTCCTTTGTTTTTGGTAATTGTCAGGTCACTTTGTGTGCTCTGAACTTCAATGTCCATTGTGATTCTGAATTACCTGATCATAACAGTACTGGAGGCCCAAAGTACTAATGCTTCTCAATAGAGGGAAAAGAGAAGTTCTGAGACCATTTTTTTTTCTTTGCACTGTGTTCTATCTTTCTTTTCCCCTTTACATCAGGGTGGTTCAGAACACAGGTGTGGACATGGACATTCAAGGTCTGTTCTCTTTGATGGATAATCTCGCTATAAATGTACAGAACATTCAAGATTTAGCGGTTCAGAATCCTATGTTAGAACCTAAGATTCCTATTCCTGAGTTATTTTCTGGAGATAGAGCAAAGTTTTTGAATTTTAAAAATAATTGTAAACTATTTCTGGCTTTGAAAACCCGCTCCTCTGGTGACCCAGTACAAAAAGTTAAGATCATTATTTCTTTATTACGTGGCGACCCTCAAGACTGGGCATTTTCCCTTGCGCCAGGAGATCCTGCATTATGTAATATTGATGCGTTTTTTCTGGCGCTCGGATTGCTGTACGACGAACCTAATTCAGTGGATCAGGCAGAAAAAGATTTGCTGGCTCTGTGTCAGGGTCAGGATGAGATAGAGATTTATTGTCAGAAGTTTAGAAAGTGGTCCGTGCTCACTCAATGGAATGAATGTGCGCTGGCAGCTATTTTCAGAAAGGGTCTCTCTGAAGCCCTTAAGGATGTCATGGTGGGATTTCCTATGCCTGCTGGTCTGAATGAGTCTATGTCTTTGGCCATTCAGATCGGTCGACGCTTGCGCGAGCGTAAATCTGTGCACCATTTGGCGGTATTATCTGAGCATAAACCTGAGCCTATGCAGTGCGATAGGACTTTGACCAGAGCTGAAAGGCAAGAACACAGACGTCAGAATGGGCTGTGTTTCTACTGTGGTGATTCCACTCATGCTATCTCCGATTGTCCTAAGCGCACTAAGCGGTTCGCTAGGTCTGCCACCATTGGTACGGTACAGTCGAAATTTCTTTTGTCCGTTACTTTGATCTGCTCTTTGTCTTCCTATTCTGTCATGGCATTTGTGGATTCAGGCACTGCCCTGAATTTGATGGACTTGGAGTTTGCTAGGCGCTGTGGGTTTGTCTTGGAGCCCTTGCAGTGTCCAATTCCATTGAGAGGAATTGATGCTACGCCTTTGGCCAAGAATAAGCCTCAGTATTGGACCCAGCTGACCATGTGCATGGCTCCTGCGCACCAGGAGGATATTCGCTTTCTGGTGTTGCATAATCTGCATGATGTGGTCGTGTTGGGGTTGCCATGGCTACAAGTCCATAACCCAGTATTAGATTGGAAATCAATGTCTGTGTCCAGCTTGGGTTGTCAGGGGGTACATGGTGATGTTCCATCTCTGTCTATCTCATCATCCACCCCTTCTGAGGTCCCAGAGTTCTTGTCTGATTACCGGGATGTATTCGATGAGCCCAAGTCCAATGCCCTACCTCCGCATAGGGATTGTGATTGTGCTATCGATTTGATTCCTGGTAGTAAGTTTCCTAAGGGTCGACTGTTTAATTTATCTGTACCTGAGCACGCTGCTATGCGAAGTTACGTGAAGGAGTCTTTGGAGAAGAGTCATATTCGCCCGTCATCGTCGCCATTGGGAGCAGGGTTCTTTTTTGTGACCAAGAAGGATGGTTCGCTGAGACCTTGTATTGATTACCGCCTTCTAAATAAAATTACGGTCAAATTTCAGTACCCCTTGCCGCTGCTGTCTGATTTGTTTGCTTGGATTAAGGGGGCTAGTTGGTTCACCAAGATAGATCTTCGTGGTGCGTATAATCTTGTGCGTATTAAACGGGGCGATGAATGGAAAACAGCATTTAATACGCCCGAAGGCCATTTTGAGTACCTGGTTATGCCATTCGGACTTTCTAATGCTCCATCAGTGTTTCAGTCCTTTATGCATGACATCTTCCGAGAGTACCTGGATAAATTCCTGATTGTATACTTGGATGATATTTTGGTCTTCTCGGATGATTGGGAGTCTCATGTGAAGCAGGTCAGAATGGTGTTCCAGGTCCTGCGTGCTAATTCTTTGTTTGTGAAGGGGTCAAAGTGTCTCTTTGGTGTTCAGAAGATTTCATTTTTGGGGTTCATTTTTTCTCCTTCTACTATCGAGATGGACCCTGTTAAAGTTCAGGCCATTTATGATTGGACTCAGCCAACATCTCTGAAGAGTCTGCAGAAGTTCCTGGGCTTTGCTAATTTTTATCGTCGCTTCATCGCTAATTTTTCTAGCATTGCTAAACCGTTGACTGATTTAACCAAGAAGGGTGCTGATGTGGTCAATTGGTCTTCTGCTGCTGTGGAAGCTTTTCAGGAGTTGAAGCGTCGTTTTTCTTCTGCCCCTGTGTTGTGCCAACCAGATGTTTCGCTTCCGTTCCAGGTCGAGGTTGATGCTTCCGAAATTGGAGCAGGGGCTGTTTTGTCGCAGAGAAGTTCTGATTGCTCGGTGATGAAGCCATGCGCCTTCTTTTCCAGGAAATTTTCGCCTGCTGAGTGAAATTATGATGTTGGCAATCGAGAGTTGCTAGCCATGAAGTGGGCATTCGAGGAGTGGCGTCATTGGCTTGAAGGAGCTAAGCATCGCGTGGTGGTCTTGACTGATCACAAAAACTTGACTTATCTCGAGTCTGCCAAATGGTTGAATCCTAGACAGGCTCGTTGGTCGCTGTTTTTCTCCCGTTTTGACTTTGTGGTTTCGTACCTTCCGGGCTCTAAAAATGTGAAGGCGGATGCCCTGTCTAGGAGTTTTGTGCCCGATTCTCCGGGTTTGTCTGAGCCGGCGGGTATTCTCAAAGAGGGGGTAATTTTGTCTGCCATCTCCCCTGATTTGCGGCGGGTGCTGCAAAAATTTCAGGCTAATAGACCTGACCGTTGCCCAGCGGAGAAACTGTTTGTCCCTGATAGGTGGACGAATAAAGTTATCTCTGAGGTTCATTGTTCGGTGTTGGCTGGTCATCCTGGAATCTTTGCTACTAGAAATTTGGTGGCTAGATCCTTTTGGTGGCCGTCTCTGTCGCGGGATGTGCGTTCTTTTGTGCAGTCCTGTGGGATTTGTGCTCGGGCTAAGCCCTGCTGTTCTCGTGCCAGTGGGTTGCTTTTGCCCTTGCCGGTCCCGAAGAGGCCTTGGACACATATCTCTATGGATTTTATTTCGGATCTCCCCGTCTCTCAAAGAATGTCGGTCATTTGGGTGGTTTGTGATCGCTTCTCTAAGATGGTCCATTTGGTGCCCTTGTCTAAATTGCCTTCCTCCTCTGATTTGGTGCCGTTGTTTTTCCAGCATGTAGTTCGTTTACATGGCATTCCAGAGAACATCGTTTCTGACAGAGGTTCCCAGTTTGTTTTGAGGTTTTGGCGAGCCTTTTGTGCTAGGATGGGCATTGATTTGTCTTTTTCCTCGGCTTTCCATCCTCAGACAAATGGCCAGACTGAACGAACCAATCAGACCTTGGAAACATATCTGAGATGTTTTGTTTCTGCTGATCAGGATGTGGGTGTCCTTTTTGCCTTTGGCTGAGTTCGCCCTTAATAATCGGGCCAGCTCGGCTACTTTGGTTTCGCCGTTTTTCTGCAATTCTGGGTTCCACCCTCGTTTCTCTTCAGGGCAGGTTGAGTCTTCGGACTGTCCTGGTGTGGATACTGTGGTGGATAGGTTGCAGCAGATCTGGACTCATGTAGTGGACAATCTGACTTTGTCCCAGGAGAAGGCTCAACGTTTCTCTAACCGCAGGCGCTGTGTGGGTCCCCGACTTCGTGTTGGGGATTTGGTTTGGTTGTCATCTCGTTATATTCCTATGAAGGTTTCCTCTCCTAAATTTAAGCCTCGTTTCATTGGTCCATATAGGATTTCTGAGGTTCTTAATCCTGTGTCTTTTCGTTTGACTCTTCCAGCTTCTTTTTCCATCCATAACGTGTTCCATAGGTCATTGTTGCGGAGATACGTGGCACCTGTGGTTCCATCTATTGATCCTCCTGCTCCGGTTTTGGTTGAAGGGGAATTGGAGTATATAGTGGAGAAGATTTTGGATTCTCGTGTTTCGAGACGGAAACTCCAGTATCTGGTTAAGTGGAAAGGTTATGCTCAGGAAGATAATTCCTGGGTCTTTGCCTCTGATGTCCATGCTGCCGATCTGGTTCGTGCCTTTCATGTGGCTCATCCTGGTCGGCCTGGGGGCTCTGGTGAGGGTTCGGTGACCCCTCCTCAAGGGGGGGGTACTGTTGTGAATTCTGTGGCCAAGCTCCCTCCTGTGGTCGCGAGTGGTACTTCGGCTGGTTCTGTCTATGAGCTTCCTTTGGTGGATGAGAGTGGTACTGCGGCTTCTGAGTTTAAGTCGTTAGGTGCTGCTCTATTTAACTCCACCTGGTGCTTTGATCCTGGCCTCCAGTCAATGTTCTAGTATTGGTCTTGCTTGCTCCTGGATCGTTCCTGTGGCCTGTCTATCCTGCATAAGCTAAGTTTTGCTTGTGTTATTTTTGCTTGCTATTTTTTCCTGTCCAGCTTGCTTTATTGGTTTTTCTTGCTTGCTGGAAGCTCTGAGACGCAGAGGGAGCACCTCCGTACCGTTAGTCGGTGCGGAGGGTCTTTTTGCCCCTCTGCGTGGTTGTTTGTAGGTTTTTGTGTTGACCGCAAAGCTATCTTTCCTATCCTCGGTCTATTCAGTAAGTCGGGCCTCACTTTGCTAAATCTATTTCATCTCTGTGTTTGTATTTTCATCTTACTCACAGTCATTATATGTGGGGGGCTGCCTTTTCCTTTGGGGAATTTCTCTGAGGCAAGGTAGGCTTATTTTTCTATCTTCAGGGCTAGTTAGTTTCTCAGGCTGTGCCGAGTTGCATAGGGAGCGTTAGGCGCAATCCACGGCTACCTCTAGTGTGGTGTGTTAGGATTAGGGATTGCGGTCAGCAGAGTTCCCACGTCTCAGAGCTCGTCCTTTGTTTTTGGTAATTGTCAGGTCACTTTGTGTGCTCTGAACTTCAATGTCCATTGTGATTCTGAATTACCTGATCATAACACCCACCCACTTCCTGGACCATTTCTCTGCCTGGCTGCCACACTTTATGTCCTCAGAACTACCAACTCTTATCCTGGGAGACTTCAACATTCCCATTAACAGCCCCACTTCCACATCTGCATCTCTGCTTCTATCACTAACCACTTCTATAGGCCTCTCACAGCTCTCAACCTCTGAAACACACAAAGACGGTAACACCCTGGACCTGGTTTTCGCCCAGCTCTGCTCAATCTCCTACCTAGATAACTCACCGCTTCCCCTGTCTGACCACAACATTCTCTCCTTCACACTCACAAATCCTCGCTCACCCCAGCACCCTCCTACCCACCATTCAGTCAGAAATCTACAAGCCATTAACCCTCATACACTTTCAGACTCCCTACACTCATCATTGTCCCCAATCTCTTCTTTTTCCTGTCCAGATCTGGCTGTACATCACTTCAATGACACTCTTAGAAGCACCCTTGACCAAGTAGCTCCCCTCACCCTCAGAACCTCCAAACACAGAGTGAAACAGTCCTGGCTCACATCGCAAACCCGATTTCTCCAGTGATGCTCTAGTTGTGCTGAACGCTTATGGAGGAAAACACGCACACCAGAAGACTTCATACACTTTAAATTTATGTTAAGGACCTATAACTCTGCCCTTCACCTCGCCAAACAGACCTACTTCACCACCCTGATCTCCTCACTAACCCCAAGAAACGTTTTTGACACCTTTCACTCCCTCCTCAGGCCAAAAGCACAAGCCCCTATCACAGACATTTGTGCTGATGACCTGGCCTCCCACTTTATAGAGAAAATAGATAACATCCGTCAGGAAATCCACTCCAAATCACCAAGTTCAGTGACTCCCATCCCTCCCTGCATTTCCCCTGGCTCATTCTCCACATTCGATCCCATCACAGAAGAAGTCTCCAAGCTCCTCTTCTCTTCTCGTCCGACTACATGCACTACCGACCCCATTCCCTCACACCTCCTCCAGTCTCTCTCTCCAGTTGTCACAACTCACCTAACTACAATCTTTAATCTCTCCCTCTCCTCTGGCATTTTCCCCTCCTCCTTCAAACAGTCTATCATTACTCCATTACTAAAGAAACCCACCCTTGACCCATCTTGCACAAACAACTACAGACCAGTCTCCAATCTCTCCTTCATCTCTAAACTCTTGGAGCGCCTGATATACTCCCGCCTTACCCGTTACCTCTCCACTCACTTCCTCCTAGACCCTTCACAGTCCGGTTTCCGCCCCTACATTCGACAGAAACTGCACTCATCAAAGTGACCAATGACCTTCTGACAGCAAAACATAACGGTGACCACTCGCTGCTCATTCTTCTCGACCTTTCTGCAGCTGTCGACACTGTTGACCACCCTCTCCTACTCTCTAGGCTCCAGTCACTAGGCATTAAGGACACTGCTCTCTCCTGGTTCTCCTCCTATCTTTCTGACCACTCCTTCAGTGTTCTGTTCTCTGGCTCCACTTCATCTCCTCTTCCTCTCACTGTTGGGGTACCTCAGGGCTCTGTCCTTGGCCCCCTTCTCTTCTCTTTCTACACGGCCCCAATTGGACAGACCATCAGCAGATATGGCTTTCAGTACCATTTTTATGCTGATGACACACAACTATACACATCATCCCCTGACCTTACCCCTGCTGTACTACAGAATGCCACTGACTGTCTCTCTGCAGTCTCCAAAATCATGTCCGCTCTCTATCTGAAACTCAACCTCTCCAAAACTGAACTTCTTCTGCTCCCGCCATCTACTAGCCTCCCTAAATCTGACATTTCCCTCTCCGTGGGTGGCACCATAATAACACCCAGGCAGCAGGCGCACTGTCTGGGTGTTATGTTTGACTCCGATCTCTCCTTCACCTCCCATATACAATCTCTTGCCCGCTCATGCCGCTTACACCTAAAGAACATCTCTAGAATCCACCCTTTTCTCACCATGGAAACAACAAAAACCCTCACTGTCACCCTCACCCACTCCCACCTAGACTACTGTAACGCTCTATTAATTGGCCTCCCCCTCACTCGACTTTCCCCTCTCCAGTCCATCCTTAATGCAGCAGCCAGGGTCATCCATCTGGCTAATCATTACTTGGATGCGTCCGCTCTTCGCCAGTCGTTACACTGGCTGCCCTTCTTTACAGGATACAATTTAAAGTACTTGTTCTCACCCACAAAGCTCTCCACAATGCGGCACCCACTTACATCTCCTCCCTCATTACTGTCTATCGACCTAACCGACCGCTGCGCTCTGCAAATGACTTTCGACTAACCTCTGCACTAATCCGTACCTCCCACTCCCGACTCCAAGACTTCTCCCGTGCTGCGCCAATCCTCTGGTGTGCTCTACCCCAAGATATTAGGACCATCCACAATTTGCATAGTTTTAGGCGCTTGCTCAAAACACATTTGTTCAGAGCAGCCTACCACGTTCACTAATCAGTCATTTTATGTTTGTGTGTGTGTAGCCCATTCACTATCTCCATCTATCCCCCTTCCCCTGAAGATGGCTGGACCATCATTGTAAATACATCATTGTAAATACACACCTGTGCCTTGTATCTCCCCACCTCATTGTAGATTGTAAGCTCTCACGAGCAGGGTCATCTTATTTCGCTTTAATTATTGTATGGTTAACGTTGCTACTTATGCCTGTTGTGTTTGAAACTGTTAAACTGTAAAGCGCTGCGGAATATGTGGGCGCTATATAAATAAAGATTATTATTATTAGATATATAGATAAATAGATAGATAGATGAAAACCTGCAATTCAGCAGCCGCGTAGTGCAAAATCACAGCAGGAGCTGATAAGATAGAAGAGATGGATTACATACAGTAAATACAAATAGAATAGGTAGATATACAGATGTCAGCGACATATACAATTAGTACAGCATGTGTGCAGCTTACTGTACATGTATTTAACCCCTCTGTGACCTTAGACGTACTATCCCGTCGAGGTGCCCTGGGCTTATCTGACCCTGGACGGGATAGTACGTCATAGCCGATCGGCCGCGCTCACGGGGGGAGCGCGGCCGATCGCGGCCGGGTGTCAGCTGCTTATCGCAGCTGACATCCGGCACTATGTGCCAGGAGCGGTCACGGACCGCCCCCGGCACATTAACCCCTGGCACACCGCGATCAAAGATGATCGCGATGTGCCGGCGGTGCAGGGAAGCACCGCGCAGGGAGGGGGCTCCCTGCGGGCTTCCCTGAGCCCCCCGCAGCAACGCGATGTGATCGCGTTGCTGCGAGGGTCTCCTCACCTCCCTCCCTGCTCGAGCCCCGGATCCAAGATGGCCGCGGATCCGGGTCCTGCAGGGAGGGAGGTGGCTTCACAGAGCCTGCTCAGAGCAGGCACTGTGAAGCCTGCAGCGCTGCATGTCAGATCAGTGATCTGACAGAGTGCTGTGCAAACTGTCAGATCACTGATCTGTGATGTCCCCCCCTGGGACAAAGTAAAAAAGTAAAAAAAAATTTTTCCAAATGTGTAAAAAAAAATTAAAAAAAATATTCCAAAATAATGAAAAAAAAAAAAATATATTATTCCCATAAATACATTTCTTCATCTAAATAAAAAAAAAAAACCAATAAAAGTACACATATTTAGTATCGCCGCGTCCGTAACGACCCGACCTATAAAACTGTCCCACTAGTTAACCCCTTCAGTAAACACCGTAAGAAAAAAAAAAAAAAAAACGAGGCAAAAAACAACGCTTTATAATCATACCGCCGAACAAAAAGTGGAATAACACGCGATCAAAAGGACAGATATAAATAACCATGGTACCGCTGAAAGCGTCATATTGTCCCGCAAAAAAAGAGCCGCCATACAGCATCATCAGCAAAAAAATAAAAAAGTTATAGTCCTGAGAATAAAGCGATGCAAAAATAATTATTTTTTCTGTAAAATAGTTTTTATCGTATAAAAGCACCAAACCATAAAAAAATGATATAAATGAGGTATCGCTGTAATCGTACTGACCCGAAGAATAAAACTGATTTATCAATTTTACCAAACGCGGAACGGTATAAACGCCTCCCCCAATAGAAATTCATGAATAGCTGGCTTTTGGTCATTCTTCCTCACAAAAATCGGAATAAAAAGCGATAAAAAAAGTCACGTGCCCAAAAATGTTTTCAATAAAAACGTCAACTCGTCCCGCAAAAAACAAGACCTCACATGACTCTGTGGACCAAAATATGGAAAAATTATAGCTCTCAAAATGTGGTATTGCAAAAAATATTTTTTGCAATAAAAAGGGTCTTTCAGTGTGTGACGGCTGCCAATCATAAAAATCCGCTAAAAAACTCGCTATAAAAGTAAATCAAACCCCCCTTCATCACCCCCTTAGTTAGGGAAAAATAAAAAAAAATGTATTTATTTCCATTTTCCCATTAGGGCTAGGGTTAGGGCTAGGGTTAGGGCTAGGGTTAGGGCTAGGGCTAGGGTTAGGGCTAGGGTTAGGGCTAGGGCTAGGGTTAGGGTTAGGGTTAGGGTTAGGGCTAGGGTTAGGGCTAGGGTTAGGGCTAGGGCTAGGGTTAGGGCTAGGGTTAGGGCTAGGGTTAGGGCTAGGGTTAGGGTTAGGGCTAGGGTTAGGGCTAGGGTTAGGGCTAGGGTTAGGGTTAGGGTTGGGGCTACAGTTAGGGTTGGGGCTAAAGTTAGGGTTAGGGTTTAGATTACATTTACAGTTGGGAATAGGGTTGGGATTAGGGTTAGGGGTGTGTCAGGGTTAGAGGTGTGGTTAGGGTTACCGTTGGAATTAGGGTTAGGGGTGTGTTTAGATTAGGGTTTCAGTTATAATTGGGGGGTTTCCACTGTTTCGGCACATCAGGGGCTCTCCAAACACGACATGGCGTCCGATCTCAATTCCAGCCAATTCTGCGTTGAAAAAGTAAAACAGTGCTCCTTCCCTTCCGAGCTCTCCTGTGTGCCCAAACAGGGGTTTACCCCAACATATGGGGTATCAGCGTACTCAGGACAAATTGGACAACAACTTTTGTGGACCAATTTCTCCTGTTACCCTTGGGAAAATACAAAACTGGGGGCTAAAAAATAATTTTTGTGGGAAAACAAAAAGATTTTTTATTTTCACGGCTCTGCGTTATAAACTGTAGTGAAACACTTGGGGGTTCAAAGTTCTCACAACACATCTAGATAAGTTCATTGAGGGGTCTAGTTTCCAATATGGGGTCACTTGTGGGGGGTTTCTACTGTTTAGGTACATTAGGGGCTCTGCAAACGCAATGTGATGCCTGCAGACCAATCCATCTAAGTCTGCATTCCAAATGATGCTCCTTCCCTTCCGAGCCCTCCCATGCGCCCAAACGGTGGTTCCCCCCCACATATCGGGTATCAGCGTACTCAGGACAAATTGGACAACAACATTTAGGGTCCAATTTCTCCTGCTAACCTTGGAAAAATACAAAACTGGGGGCTAAAATATAATTTTTGTGGAAAAAAAAAATTTTTTTATTTGCATGGCTCTGCGTTATAAACTGTAGTGAAATACTTGGGGGTTCAAAGCTCTCACAACACATCAAGATGAGTTCCTTAGGGGGTCTACTTTCCAAAATGGTGTCACTTGTGGGGGGTTTCTACTGTTTAGGTACATTAGGGGCTCTGCAAACGCAATGTGACGCCTGCAGACCATTCCATCTAAGTCTGCATTCCAAATGGCGCTCCTTCCCTTCCGAACCCTCCCATGCGCCCAAACGGTGGTTACCCCCCACATATGGGGTATCAGCGTACTCAGGACAAATTGGACAACAACTTTTGGGGTCCAATTTCTCCTGTTACCCTAGGGAAAATAAAAAAACTGGGGGCTAAAAAATAATTTTTGTGGGAAAAAAATTTTGTTTTATTTTTATGGCTCTGCATTATAAACTTCTGTGAAGCCCTTGATGGGTCAAAGTGCTCACCACACATCCAGATAAGTTCCTTAGGGGGTCTACTTTCCAAAATGGTGTCACTTGTGGGGGCTTTCAATGTTTAGGCACATCAGTGGCTCTCCAAACGCAACATGGCGTCCCATCTCAATTCCTGTCAATTTTGCATTGAAAAGTCAAACGGCGCTCCTTCCCTTCCGAGCTCTCCCATGCGCCCAAACAGTGGTTTACTGCCACATATGGGGTATCAGCGTACTCGGGACAAATTGGACAACAACTTTTGAGGTCCAATTTCTTCTCTTACCCTTGGAAAAATAAAAAATTGGGGGCAAAAATATAATTTTTGTGAAAAAATATGATTTTTTATTTTTACGGTTCTGCATTATAAACTTCTGTGAAGCACTTGGTGGGTCAAAGTGCTCACCACACCTCTAGATAAGTTCCTTAGGGGGTCTACTTTCCAAAATGGTGTCACTTGTGGGGGGTTTCAATGTTTAGGCACATCAGTGGCTCTCCAAACGCAACATGGCATCCCATCTCAATTTCTGTCAATTTTGCATTGAAAAGTCAAACTGCGCTCCTTCCCTTCCGAGCTCTCCCATGCGCCCAAACAGTGGTTTACTGCCACATATGGGGTATCAGCGTACTCAGGACAAATTGGACAACAACTTTTTGGGTCCAATTTCTCCTGTTACCCTTGGTAAAATAAAACAAATTGGAGCTGAAGTAAATTTTTTGTGTAAAAAAGTTAAATGTTCATTTTTATTTAAACATTCCAAAAATTCCTATTAAACACCTGAAGGGTTAATAAACTTCTTGAATGTGGTTTTGAGCACCTTGAGGGGTGCAGTTTTTAGAATGGTGTCACACTTGGGCATTTTCTATCATATAGACCTCTCAAAATGACTTCAAATGAGACGTGGTCCCTAAAAAAAAATGGTGTTGTAAAAATGAGAAATTGCTGGTCAACTTTTAACCCTTATAACTCCCTAACAAAAAAAAAAATTGGTTCCAAAATTATGCTAATGTAAAGGAGACATGTGGGAAATGTTACTTATTAAGTATTTTGTGTGACATATCTCTGTGATTTAATTGCATAAAAATTCAAAGTTTGAAAATTGCGAAATTTTCTAAATTTTTGCCAAATTTCCGTTTTTTTCACAAATAAACGCAGGTACTATCAAAGAAATTTTACCACTATCATGAAGTACAATATGTCACGAGAAAACAATGTCAGAATCACCAGGATCCGTTGAAGCGTTTCGGAGTTATAACCTCATAAAGGGACAGTGGTCAGAATTGTAAAAATTGGCCTGGTCATTAACGTGCAAACCACCCTTGGGGGTAAAGGGGTTAATTAATAAAAGATTATTTTTCTGAAAAAAATGGCTTGGGCTCTCGCGTAATTTTCATAACCAGCAGAGGTAAAACCGAAGGTTGGGGGCAAATGTTTATAACCTGGGAGGGGGGTAATACCCATGGAGCTTCCCAGGCTATTAATATTATCTCACAACTGTATACTTAGCCTTAACTGGCTATTAAAATGGGGAACCCTGAAAAAAATTATGTAGGGTCCACTATAATTAATAACCAGCAAAGGTTATGCAGACAGCTGCGGGATGATATTAATATCTTAGGAAGGGGCCATGAATACTGCCCCCCCACTACCCCCCTCAAGCTAAAAATATCAGCTCTCAGCCACCCCAGAAAAAGCACATCTATAAGATGTGCCAATTCTGGCACTTAGCCTAGCTCTTCCCACTTGCCCTTTATTCCTGGTAAGTGGGGTGATAGTTGGGGGGTTGATGTCACCTTTGTATTGTCAGGTGACATCAAGCCCCGAGGTTAGTAATGGAGAGGTGTCAATATGATGTCCCCATTACTAACCCCTTAGTCACATTGTATGAAAACACAGACACCCAGAATAAAGTCCTTTAATTGAAAAAAATGACAGACTCCTTTAATAAATCTTAATTAAATCATACTTATGACCTTGCCCATTCCAAAGACGCCCTTTTCATCTGCAAAAGAGTTAAAAATAAAAAACAACAATATTCCTCACCTTTCCACAGAGATGCTGTTAATCCATTTGCCCCACGATAGGTCCAGCTCTGCTACATCTAGATGGCAGGCTGCACGGTTGCATGATGCGACCATACAGCCTGTCATCCAGCAGACACTGAGCACCATGTGCTCAATGTCTCCCTGTGAACTCCTATTCCCTGTCTGAGGGCACCGCGAGCATGAGAAAGTTCTCCTGCTCGTGGTGCCATCAGACAGGTCCTGCGAGTTCACAGCCAGTGAACTCACTTCACCTATCTGACATAAGAGCGAGCGTGGTTGGAAATTATCCCCTGGTGCTCGCATTGATGTCAGAAAGGTAAAATGAGTTCATTGGCTGTGAACTCGCAGGACTCGTCTGATGGCACCGCGAGCAGGAGATCTTTAGACAATGTAGGCTGCTCAAAGTAGCATGATCAACATGTGGCATGACATTACTATGTTATGAATTTGAAATTTCAATGTTGAGAAGTGTATTACATGACATTAACCCTTTAGTAAAATCCACCATAAATAGCAATGGAAGCTAGATATTATCACCCAGTGCAGTATATTTATGCTGATGTAGTTGTTATACCCAGATCGTCAGCAGAGGTTATAACTGACAGCTGTCACACCATGGCAATGATGGGAATCAGAGATCTCAATAGCAACTGCATCATCTAATGTTAAGGGCTCCATCAGTCATTCCATCTGCAGACCCACAATGTGATCGCTGGGTGCCGACTGGTTGCCAAAACCTAATGTAGTACCCAGTTATTTCATGTATCGGAGTTTATTAGGTTTTTACAAAGTGCAATACAATACTCAAGTGTCCAAGTCCCATTGTAAGACTAAAAGAAGTTCAATACAGTTTGTAAAAAAAGTAAAAAACAAAGCTTTGTTTCTAGAAAAAAAATGTACATTTAAGAAAGTGAACACAATTTTTAAACCAGAACCATAATGAACCAAACTATCCAACATAACATGATTTTTAACCATGCATGGTGAATACTCCCCACCAAAAAAAAAATGGCAGAATTAGCTGGATTTTGTTCAAGACCTATTGTAGTGTCTCAAGGGAAGACCAGTGGAAAACTGGATCTTAATTGGCCTGTATACATATGAAGTTCTAATGCCAGATACAGCTGAAACCAGAAGTTTACATACACTATATAAAAAGACACATAAGCATGTTTTTCTCAATATCTGACATGAAATCAGAATAAACCTTTCCCATTTTAGGTCAGTTAGTATTACCTTAATTATTAATATTTGCCAAATGCCAGAATAATGAGAGAGAGAGAGAGAGAGAGAGAGAGAGCATGCTTTAAGTAATTTTACTGCAAAGTCAAAAGTTTACACATATTAAGGTTACTATGCCTTTAAACAATTTTGAACTGCCCATATTAAGATGTCATGTGTTTGGAAGCTTCTGATGGATTTTTTTTGGAAACATCTGAGTTAATTAGAGACACACCTGTGGATGTATTTTAATGTCCACCTGAAACACACTGCTTCTCTGTGTAGATAATCCAAAAAACAAGAAACAGCAAAGGTCATATAAAATGGGGATCACCAAACAGCAGGGATTTATGCAAAACAACACAGCTTTATTAAGGTGAAACACAAGACATAAGCATTTAACCCCTTTCTGCCAGCTGACGGAATAGTACGTCAGCTGGCAGATCCCCCGCTTTGAGGTGGGCTCCGGCGGTGAGCCCACCTCAAAGCCGCGACATGTCAGCTGTTTTGTACAGCTGACATGTGCGCGCAATGAGCGCGAGCGGAATCGCGATCCGCCCGCGCCCATTAACTAGTTAAATGCCGCCGTCAAGCGCTGACAGCGGCATTTAACTAGCGCTCCCGGCCGCGCGGCCCGCATCACATGCTCGGGGGTCAGCAGTGCATCGCCATAACAACCAGAGGTCTCCTTGAGACCTCTATGGTTGTTGATGGCCGATTGCTTTGAGCGCCACCCTGTGGTCGGCGTTCAAAGCAACTCTGCATTTCTGCTACATAGAGGTGATCTGTACTTCACCTCTATGTAGCAGAGGCGATCGAGTTATGCATGCTTCTAGCCTCCCATGGAGGCTATTCAAGCATGCCAAAATTAAATAAAAAAAGTGATTAAAAATATAAAAAAAATATATAAAAGTTAAAATCACCCCCCTTTCGCCCCAATCAAAATAAAAGAATTAAAAAAAATTCAAACATACACATTTTTGGTATCGCCACGTTCAGAATCGCCCGATCTATCAATAAAAACAAAGGATTAACCTGACCGCTAAATGACGTAGCGAGAAAAAAAAATCAAAACGCCAAAATTACGTTTTTTTGGTCACCGCGACATTGCATTAAAATGCAATAACGGGCGATCAAAAGAACTTATCTACACCAAAATGGTATCATTAAAAATGCCAGCTCAGCATGCAAAAAATAAGCCCTCACCTGACCCCAGATCACGAAAATTGGGTACCAGATCACGCTACGGGTATCGGAAAATCGCGCAATTTTTTTTTTTTTTTTTTAGCAAAATTTGGAATTTTTTTTCACCACTTAGATAAAAAATAACCTAGACATGTTTGGTGTCTATGAACTCGTAATGACCTGGAGAATCATAATTGCAGGTTAGTTTTAGCATTTAGTGAACCTAGCAAAAAAGCCAAACAAAAAACCAATGTGAGATTGCACTTTTTTTTGCAATTTCATCACACTTGGAATTTTTTTCCCGTTTTCTGTTACATGGCATGGTAAAATCAATGGTATCGTTCAAAAGTACATCTCGTCCCGCAAAAAATAAGCCCTCACATGGCCATATTGACGGAAAAATAAAAAAGTTATGGCTCTGGGAAGGAGGGGAGCAAAAAACGAAAATTAAAAAGCGGAAAAAGCTCCGGGGGTGAAGGGGTTAAAAATATCCTAAAAACTATTTTAAACAGTGCCTATAATGAGGCAAGTGCCTGTACATACATAGAAGAGGGAAGAAATACGTGAGTATGACTCAAGCTCCTATATGGACAGCATATTCACAAAAGTGCATGCAATGTATATAATAATAAATAAAAAAATGTACATGTAGACAGATCATGCCTATATGGCTGCACACATAGATGTAAATACTAGAGTACAAAAGTGGTTATGCATGGAATGTAACAGACTCTGAACATAAAACCATGATTGGTAATTGGACCATAAGGGTAACTAACATGTGATAAAATGCATAAAGAGTAATGGCAGTGCCTGTATACAAGCAGATAGAATATAGAGCTATGCACCCACAATGGTCTTCATAGTAACCTGTATACCAGAGAAAATACACTGGGCATAATAACCCTGGGTACCCCAGTACTTAAATATGCAAATAGGTAACACAGAGTCATGCTATTGCACTCCACATAAGTCAAGTACATAGGTACACACATGTAACCTGGCCATATCCCCACAAGCAATTGGGTATAATAACCCGATACTACCAAAGGCAGGCACAAGAGAGAAGCGAATACGCTACGCGTGTCGCCACACAGCGGTGGCTTTGTCAGGGGTGCTGTTTTTTGCTACAAAAGCCTGTGTATAAATACCTTAATCCACAATGTACAAGTCGATGCAGCTGTGTTATTAGCCTCAGCCGCGTAGAATAGAAGCAGGCGTGTGGCACCATCTCATTCATGACAGAGGTAACTGCACAGGCGCCGGCGTCCAAGTGCCGGAAGTTGCTGTTGCCTAGCACCGGATACCTGTATGGACACGTCGGAGCAGCACATGCGCATAGATAAAACAAACATGCGGTGCCATCATCTTACAGGTAGTAGTAGCTGTGCAAGCGCCGGCGTCTAAGCACCGGAAGTAGCTGGTACCTAGCAACCGGTACATCTGTGGACGCATCGGAGCGGCGCCTGCGCACAGACAAGAGCACTGATGTCAGAAGTACGCAAATGCACATACATCTGTCCCTATGAGCCAGTAATCAAATGACGGGAACATGTATCCAGTGGTTTACCAGGGTGCACAGAACCGGCACCTGTACATGAAAGAGATCACAAACAGGCCACCCATAGAACATAGGAAATAAAAGGATATAATCACAATAATACAGTCACAGGTTATATATCCATTGGTAGCTTGTTTAATCATGTAAATATTATAAGACAACACTGGAGCATAGGCAAAACAGACATGTAGAGCCGTCATATTCAAAACCGTGGTAGCTGCGCGTGTGACGGCATCCAGGCACCGGAAGTTGCTGGTGCTTGGCAACCGGTATGTCTATGGACATTTCAAAGCGGCGCCTGCGCACAAGCACAGTCACTGGTGTCAGAAGTACGTGGATGTACATATATCTGTCCCCTTGAACCAATAATCAAATGCCGGAGATATATATCAGCATGCATCCCGTGGTTTACAAGAATGCACAGAACCGGCACCTGTACATGAAAAAATCATCACAAACAAGTCTCCCACAGAACATAAGGAATACAAAGAGATAATCACTATAATGCTATCACAGAATAAATATCCATTGGTAGCTTGTTTGATCATGTAGAAAATATAAGACAGCAATGACATCACAACACCTAGAACGCCGGAAAAAACGCCAGCACTCATTACGACGCGCAGTTAGTAAACCCTATAACAAACAATAAACACAGAATGTCGCAACACAAACTAGCAACAAGGGCCAGCATTTAAACACAGAAAAACACCAATCAGGGCAAAAGTGCAGAAGTAGGTGAACACCAAGATACAAATAGATCTAAGTATCACCACAGCAGGGCAAGGTTTGATATGCATTAAACATAGTCACTCAGATTCATACAGCGATCTAGGGTATATATAGGTGTACACATGCTAACATTATCCCCAAAGGTGGGCCAGACCCAGGGGAAATGTTCCAAGTGGACATATCGTCTCGCCACAATACTGCCCAAAAATATCTTGGACAGACAAAACAAGGCACAAACAGATCGTGCATAACAGGATCCCCTGTTTTATGAATGCATAAGTCGCAAATGAGGGGAGACAGCTACCCTCACATCATCCCCAAAGCAACTATTGGCAAAATACATAAAGGGTACCTATCAAATGGAACAACCACGCCATAATTGTTCATGAGGCCCATACTTATACGTCAATTCTCCCTACATCATATATGATGTGAGCCAATGTAGGAGAATATAAAGGTAAGTCTAAGGAGACAAAACGCCTCACAAATCCTATGAGCTCATATCAATATGATATGCAGGAGTCCCCATAACGCACAAAAAACGCACCATAATTGATTATGAGGTTTTTTACATCCAGATAGGGTAAATGTAGATGGAACCTGATGCATTGGGTGTCCCCATATACACACTAAGCGTCAGTACCAAGATATAAATATATGCTGTCCTTATAGGGAAAGGTTTAAATCTATTTATCGGTGTAGAAAAAAAAATATGTTTTTAACATATTACCAGCTCAGTTTTACCAAATATTGAACATAGTAAATTAAAAACTTAAAAAACAATTGTGGAATTGCAACTTTTTGGCAATTTCAACACACTTGGATTTTTTTTCTCATTTTCCAGTACACAATATGGTAAAATAAATGCTGTTGTCAAAAGTAAAACTTGTCCCGCAAAAAAACAAGCCCTCAGATGGCTATATGGCCAGAAAAGGAAAAAAGTTATCTCTCTTGGAAGAAGGGGAGAAAAAAACTAAACCAAAAAAAAGGAAAATCGCTGGGTAGTGAAGGGTTTAAAACCCTTGCGAATGCATGACCTGTATGCAAGGCATGTGACCACTGCAGCCACATAAAGTACAAGCATGGGATTTATTTATTAAATTATTGCACATACAGTAGATGATACTATTTTAATACATTATACTATTTTAATATATTAATATAATACTGCTGTTTATAAAACAGTACATTTTCTGGAAAGCTTAGATCTGGCGGAATATAGGACATACTAATGTTGTGTACGTAAAGTAAGAAAACCAGTCGCATAAGAGTCATGAAGCTGCATTGTGACTACAGACAGAAAATGTGTAAAAATATTTCAATGAACATAATTCACACATTTTGTAAATTTAAGTAAATTTGTCAAAAATGTACACTGCAAGCAGTACATATATATTAGGATATGCTACAGTCAGATGTAAAAGCAAATGTGACTCAAAATCTATAATGTTCAGCTCTATAACTTAAAACGTTGCAATAAATTTGTTGTCAATGTGCCTTAAATGGAGAAACAAACAGTAAATGATAAAAAGCAGGGGTGTCAAACTGCATTCCTCAAGGGCTGCAGACAGGTCATGTTTTCAGGATTTCCTTGTACTGCACAGGTGATAATTTAATCACCTACACACATAATGATTGCAGCACCTTGTGCAAAGCTAAGGAAATCTTGAAAACACGCATGGTTTGCGGCCCTCGAGGAATGCAGTTTGACGCCTCTGATAAAAAGGACAGCTAGCAGTTATGTCACATTAGACTTAAAGGGAATCTGTCAGCAGGCGTTTGATATGTAGTTTGAGAGCATCATGATGTAGGGAGAGAGAGCTTAAGTCCAGGGATGCTTGCCACAGTTTTAATAAAATCAGTGTTTTATCAGCAGGGGATTATTGTTAAAGGACTAGTTGTTTCATGCCATGTAGTCCTCCTGCTCTGTGTAACGCCCGTCACCACCACTGATCAGCACTCTGCCTACACAAAAACTTACCAATCAGTGATGTAGACGGGGTTATACAGAGCTCAGCATTTAGTGATCTGCAGCAAAGAAAACAATGATTTTATCAAAACTGCAACAAGCAGTCTAGTAAGTGAGGCAACACTGCAATCAGGGTCTATAACTTTACTTTATTCTGCTCTCAGATAATACTGCAAAAACCTGGTGACAGATTCCATTTAAATCTCTAGAATAGATGCATTGATTCGGAGTACTGATTTACCTGAAAAGAATTGCTCCACAGACAACACATTTGTATGTCCCAGTTGCTGTGTTGTGCGTGTATTCCCCGGCAAAGGCACTGCAATTCAAGAGAGTTTACAAACATGAGAGCTGGAAAGGGTTCAACATAACATTAATAAAGTGAAATATGTCTAGTGGAAGTGAGCATCTTCAGTACCGTTTGCTTTTCAGGACCTAGTTAATATTCTTATTTCACATGAGGTTTTAAGAATGACCTAATCTCTCACTCCTGGCATGCACTATATCATTTTGCTAGTAAGTGAGCTGGATGGCAGATCTTATGATCTGCTGCCAACTCTTGAAGGGCTGTATTGCCAGTGATTCACATTTTGCAAGTCGTCTGCTATCTAAAGAAGAGAGCACTACCTATTAAGTGAGACCCCATGTGTGGTAAAGAGCCTTTTCAGGTCATGAATGGAAACACGCAGTTACATCATTAATACATTTGGATCAGAGGTAAGCCAGGGCTTTCTGCCAAGCTGCATGGTATAAATTAGGCAACAAAATGGTTAGTCCTTGGCGAGCTACGCTTCATACTGGAATCAGCTGAGACAGACTTTATTCACTAACAACAGTTTTGGAAGGGAACTCTTTTTTTTTTTCAGGACACAGGGCTTGCGGCCAAGGTCTAAAGCCATGTGAGGGCAGTTATTGAACATTTTTGACATTCCAACCACAAATGAGCCAATAAATATTTTCTCCACATGTGCTTCAAAAAGAAATTGGAGTGGAAAGGAACTGAATTATGCTACCTTCTCACCCAGCCAAAACGTCTACGCTTACAATGACCACCTTCAGAATCAAGTCTTTCTGGCACATGGCCACTGTGTGCTTGGTTCTGCTATTCAGAAATATGTGCCCAAACTCTTCTCATGTCCACACATTCTGCAGTAAGGTAAAACAGACCTTGCATGCTGCATTAGGAGGTTCATTGACGGAATAGAAAGCAATTACAATTACATCGCTCCATGTACATTCTGGCAAACATGAGTGTACAATACAAGCAATAAAAACTGACATAAACAAGCTTGTTCCAACATGAGACCTATAAGGGTATGTGCACATGGTCAGTAATCGGCAGTCCTTTGGACGCAGCACACGTTCACTGCGTCCAAAGCGCTGCCGGCTTTTGAATGCAGGTACAGTTCATTAAGCTTTTGGAGGAGATTCTGGTACTGTGTTTCATGCCGCTTTGACACTTGGTCTCTTGGACTTAATTGTGCTGGAAATCTTGTATTGTGTGTGTGTTCCCTGATAAAAACATTTTATTACAGAAAGTAATCATTATCCATTTGTAGAAGTCATCCTATTTTTAACTTTAGCTTTTTTACATAAAGTGTTATGTGTGCATCAATAATTTATTGAAATTTCATTGAATCCTGTCTTCCCTCTACAGTGAAATGTTCCTCGTGCCATTGGCTGCAACACAACCCCAAAGCATGATTCATTTCCCCCATGCTTAATGGTTGGCTAAATTCTATGCCCTTTTTTTTCCACACATACCTTTGATCAATGTGGCCAAAGAGTTCTATTTAAAACTCAACAATCCACAGGACTTGTCTCCAAAATACATCGACGAAGCTTTCCTCAGCGAAACGCGCGTCGGGTGTTGTGGGTCCCTGACTGGTGGCTTACATTTGGTAACTATGGTCCTTCCTCTATATGTACTGTGAACATTTTGGTGACCGCACAGTGGTTGTCCATGATGCTGCGGCTGTCGGTGACATTGCACTTGTTACTAAGATATATTTATTCCCTATTAGTCTTTTAATATATTTAACATTAATACATACATATTTCTTACATTCTATTTAAATAATCTTTGTGCATTGTCATCTATGACCGCTGCATTGGGGATATTACTGGCTACACCTGCAGGATTTTTTTCTTTATTTTTTTTTCTTTCTTGCGGGTGTGTATATACGCACTATATGATTGATTGGAAGGTTACTCCTTTTATATATATACTAGCTGAAGAGCCCGGCGTTGCCTGGGCATAGTAAATATCTGTGGTTAGTTATAGCACCTCATGTCTCTTATTTTTCCATCATGCCTCTCATTTTCTCCCTTACACCTCTCATTTTCTCCCTTACACCTCTCATTTCCCCCCTCACTCCTCTTATTTTCCCCCTCACTCCTCTCATTCCCCCCTAACACTTGTCATTTCGACCTCACATCTGTCATTTTCCGATCACTCCACTATTTTCCCTCACTCCTCTCATTTTGCACTCACACCTTTTCATTTTCACCTCAGCATATACATGTTTGTCATCTCCCTTATATATAGTATACACCTGAATGTCTTCTCTTGTATATAGTATATACCTGTATGTCATCTCCCCTGTAAATAGTATATACCTGCTGTATGTCATCTCCTCCTGTATATTGTATATACCCATGTGTCATCTCCTCTATTATATACCTGTATGTCATCTCTTCTGTATATACTATATACCTGTATGTCATCTCCTATATATAGTATATACCTGTATGTCATCTCCCCTGTATATAGTATATACCTGCTGTATGTCATCTCCTCTATATACCTATGTCATCTCCTCTTTTATATAGTATATACCTGGATGTCATCTCCTCCTGTATATAGTATATAAGTGTGTCATCTCCTCCTGTATATAGTATGTACCTGTAAGTCATCTCCTCCTGTATATAGTATATACCTGTGTATCATCTGCTCCTGTATATAGTATATACCTGTGTGTCATCTCCTCCAGTATATAGTATATACCTGTATGTCATCTCCTCCTGTATATAGTATATACCTGTGTCATCTCCACTGTATATAGTATATACCTGTGTGTCATTGCCCCTGTATATAGTATGTACCTGTATGTCATCTCCCCTGTATATAGTATATACCAGGTTGTCATCTCCTCCTGTATATAGTATATACCTGTGTCATGTCCTCCTGTATATAGTATATACCTGTATGTCATCTCCTCCTGTATATAGTATATACCTGTGTGTCATGTCCCCTGTATATAGTATATATGTGTGTGTCATCTCCTGTATATAGTATATACCTGTCATCTCCTCCTGTATATAGTATATACCTGTATGTCATCTCTTCCTGTATATAGTATATACCTGTGTGTAATCTCCTGTATATAGTATATATCTGTGTGTCATCTCCTCCTGTATTAGACCGCGTTCACACATTTGGTCAGTATTTTTACCTCAGTATTTGTAAGCTAAATTGGCAGCCTGATAAATCCCCAGCCAACAGGAAGCCCTCCCCCCTGGCAGTATATATTAGCTCACACATACACATAATAGACAGGTCATGTGACTGACAGCTGCCGTATTTCCTATATGGTACATTTGTTGCTCTTGTAGTTTGTCTGCTTATTAATCAGATTTTTATTTTTGAAGGATAATACCAGACTTGTGTGTGTTTTAGGGCGAGTTTCATGTGTCAAGTTGTGTGTGTTGAGTTGCATGTGGCGACATGCATGTAGCGACTTTTGTGCGATGAGTTTTGTGTGGCGACATGCGTGTAGCAATTTTTTGTGTGTCGAGTTGCATGTGACAGGTTAGTGTAGCAAGTTGTGTGCAGCAAGTTTTGCGGATGGCGAGTTTTGCGTGTGGCGAGTTGTATGTGTGGTGCGTTTTGAGTATGTGCAAGTTTTGTGTGATGCAACTTTTGCATGTGTTGCAACTTTTGTGCATGTGGCAATTTTTCCACGTGTGCAAGTTTTGTGTGTGGCGAGTTTTCCATGAGGTGAGTTTTGCACGTGTGGCGAGTTTTGCGTGAGCCTAGTTTTGTATGTGGCGAGTTTTGCGCGTGGCGAGTTTTGAGCGGCGACTTTTGTGTTTCGACTTTTATGTGGCGAGGTTGGTGTATGTGTGGTGAAATATGTGCTGAGGGTGGTATATGTGTTCAAGCACGTGGTAGTTTCTGGCGCCTTTTGTGTGTGTGTTCATATCCCCATGTGTGGTGAGTATCCCATGTCGGGGCCCCACCTTAGCAACTGTACGGTATATACTCTTTGGCGCCATCGCTCTCACTCTTTAAGACCCCTTGTACACATCTGGCAGCTGTCAATTTGCCTCCAACACTTTTCCTTTCACTTTTTCCTCATTATGTAGATAGGGGCAAAATTGTTTGGTGAATTGGAAAGCGCGGGGTTAAAATTTCACCTCACAACATAGCCTATGGCACTCTCAGGGTCCAGACGTGTGACTGTGCAAAATTTTGTTGCTGTAGCGGCGACGCCTCCAACACTTTTCCTTTCACTTTTTCCCCAATATGTAGATAGGGGCAAAATTGTTTAGTGAATTGGAACGCGCGGGGTTAAAATTTCGCCTCACAACATAGCATATGACGCTCTCGGGGTCCAGACGTGTGACTGTGCAAAATTTTGTGGCTGTAGCTGCGACGGTGCAGATGCCAATTCTGGACATACACACACACACACACACACATTCAGCTTTATATATTAGATAGTTCTTTGCCACTGTTCCAGTCATACCTGTCGGTTGTCTCTGTATTTTGGTTGCTCCATAATTTTATGTGTGGTATATGGTTTTAGATATGTTCAAAATAAAGTTTGTATTTTTTCATATGTTATGGCCTGGTGTTCATTCTTGGTGTTAGTAATAATTATCACTTGGCTTAATTTTGATTCAAGGCGATATTATAGGTGTTAATAACTTCTGAACAGGTTCCAACAGCCGTCAGACCCTAAGGCCACTATTTGGTCATGAATTGCTAAGGCAAACATCAGGACAACACAATCATGATCTGAGGGCACCGATTGGGATAAAGAGGAAGCCACCACACTCTGTTAACCATTTATATGATGTAGTCACTATTGACAGCAGCATCTAAGGGGTTAAACAAATTTGGACGGTGGAAACACTGATCGTGGCTGATGCAGCAAGTTGTCAGCTATAGTGTACAGCCAACAGCTACTGGATTGTCACCTGTATAGGGAGGCTATTCTCTTATATCTCAGGTCAGTTAAAAGACGTATTGGCAGTCATTAACCCCTTTCTGACCTTGGACGGGATAGTACGTCCAAGATCAGATCCCCTGCTTTGATGCAGGGCTCCGCGGTGAGCTCGCATCAAAGCCGGGACATGTCAGCTGTTTTGAACAGCTGACATGTGCCCGTAATAGGCGCGGGCAGAATCGCGATCTGCCCGCACCTATTAACTAGTTAAATGTCGCTGTCAAACGCAGGCAGCGGCATTTAACTACCGCTTCCGGCCGGGCGGCCGGAAATGACGTCATCGCCGACCTCCGTCACATGATCGGGGTCGGCGATGCGTCTCCATTGTAACCATAGAGGTCCTTGAGACCTCTATGGTTACTGATCGCCGGTGGCTGTGAGCGCCACCCTGTGGTCGGCACTCACAGCACACCTGCATTTCTGCTACATAGCAGCGATCAGCAGATCGCTGCTATGTAGCAGAGGCGATCGTGCTGTGCCAGCTTCTAGCCTCTCATGGAGGCTATTGAAGCATGGCAAAAGTAAGAAAAAAAAGTTGAAAAAAATGTTAAAAAAAAAAAAATATATAAAAGTTTAAATCACCCCCCTTTCGCCCCAATCAAAATAAATCAATAAAAAAAATATCAAATCTACACATATTTGGTATCGCCGCGCTCAGAATCGCCCGATCTATCAATTAAAAAAAAGCATTAACCTGATCGCTAAACAGCATAGCGGGAAAAAAATTTGAAACACCAGAATTACGTTTTTTTGGTCGCCGCGACATTGCATTAAAATGCAATAACGGGCGATCAAAAGAACGTATCTGCACCGAAATGCTATCATTAAAAACGTCATCTCGGCACGCAAAAAATAAGCCCTCAACTGACCCCAGATCATGAAAAATGGAGACGCTACGAGTATCGGAAAATGGCGCAATTTTTTTTTTTTTAGCAAAGTTTGGAATTTTTTTTCACCACTTAGATAAAAAATAACCTAGTCATGTTAGGTGTCTATGAACTCATACTGACCTGGAGAATCATAATGTCAGGTCAGTTTTAGCATTTAGTGAACCTAGCAAAAAAGCCAAACAAAAAACAAGTGTGCACTTTTTTTGCAATTTCACCGCACTTGGAATTTTTTTCCCGTTTTCTAGTACACGACATGCTAAAACTAATGATGTCGTTCAAAAGTACAACTTGTCCCGCAAAAAAAAAAAAAAAGCCCTCACATGGCCAAATTGACGGAAAAATAAAAAAGTTATGGCTCTGGGAAGGAGGGGAGTGAAAAACGAACACGTAAAAACGAAAAATCCCACGGTCATGAAGGGGTTAAGGTGTTAAACGAACCAACTAAAACATCCATATAAATTGACATTTTCACATGAATATGTATTAGCCTCCTACTTTCAACACATAGCTTATCTGGCAGAAAAACAAACCTAGATGTGAAAATGGGTTTGAGGCAAGCTAACCTCCTTTACCAGTCTTTTTAGAACCCTTACGATATGTGCACATGATCATTATTTGATGCAGATTTTTCTGCTGCACAAAACAAGAGTGTTGGCAGAAAAAATGCTGTTTAAAATATGTTATGTTTTTGCTGCGTTTTTACTTATGTTTTTTTCTCATTAATTTGAATTGGCGCAAAATGATGCAAAAAACGATAAAAATTTGATATGCTGCAGATTTGAAAAAATGCTTTAAAGGTTCAAATCTGTAAGGAAAAAAAATAAAGTAATAATAATTTTTATAATAATTTTTATTTATATAGCGCCAACAAATTCCGCAGCACTTTACAATTAAGCGGGGACATGTACAGACAATAAATTCAGTACAAGTTAAGACAATTTAAACAGTGACATTAGGGGTGAGGTCCCTGCTCACAAGCTTACAATCTACAAGAAAATGGGGGGACACAATAGGTGAAAAGTGCTTGTTATTTCAGGTCTGGCAATTATAATAAATAGGGATTTTCATATAAAGCTGCATGATCCGGTCATCAGCCCGTGTGTTTAAGTGCAATAGTCAAGTATCAAGAGCAGTTATCATGTAGAAAAGATGAATGGGAACTCCAGCTCCAATAAAAGGTGAAAGTCTTTATTAATCCAAATTAAAAAATGGTAATCCAACGCACATAGTGAACAAGTAGATGAAAGCGATAGTCCCGGCTACGCGTTTCGATCCATAAGGATCTTACTCATGTGGCATATTTGGAAGGAGGGAACAGGACAAAGTTAGTTTACTGAGTAGTTGATTTGGTAGGCTTGTAACATGTAACATGTGCATGGGATTCTTACGACTTTCAGAGGCAGCAAAAAGGCTAAATCGGACAGACTTGACACAAGCAACTCCGTCTGACAGGTTCCAGGGGAGCCAGGACCATCACCATTTATGGTAATCCCTGTACAGGGATCTGGTCTTACAATGGGGTCCAGGTGATTGCTTCCACAGAAGGGCTGCCTTCGGGAAGAGTGAACCAGAGGCAGGATGGGGCGCCAAGCAGGGTCAACGCCAAGAGGTCAAGAACAGAATTGTAAAACAAGAGGATAGCCAAAATTCATGCTGGGGTCCGAAAACAGGAGGAATCAGGAAACTAACACAAGAAATACTGTAACTAGCATAATGCAAGTAGTAAAACTAATTGACTGGCAGTGGATGTCAGAGACTGGAGGGGGGCCTCTGACTCAAAAGCAGGCAGTCCCATCCAGTGCTCTAAGGGTACCGTTACACTATACGATTTACCAACGATCACGACCAGCGATACGACCTGGCCGTGATCGTTGGTAAGTCGTTGTGTGGTCGCTGGAGAGCTGTCACACAGACAGCTCTCCAGCGACCAACGATGCCGAGGTCCCCGGGTAACCAGGGTAAACATCGGGTTACTAAGCGCAGGGCCGCGCTTAGTAACCCGATGTTTACCCTGGTTACCAGCGTAAAAAAAAAAACAGTACATACTTACATTCCGGTGTCTGTCCCTTGCCGTCTGCTTCCCGCACTGACTGACTGCCGGCCGTAAAGTGAAAGCAGAGCACAGCGCGCTGTGCTCTGCTTTCACTTTACGGCCGGCAGTCAGTCAGTGCGGGAAGCAGAGCGCCGAGGGACCTGACGGACACAGGAATGTGAGTATGTACTGTTTTTTTTTTTTACATTTACGATGGTAACCAGGATAAACACCGGGTTACTAAGCGCGGCCCTGCGCTTAGTAACCCGGTTTACCCTGGTTACAAGCGAACGCATCACTGGATCGGTGTCACACACACCGATCCAGCGATGACAGCGGGAGATCCAGCGACGAAAGAAAGTTCCAAACGATCTGCTACGACGTACGATTCTCAGCAGGGTCCCTGATCGCTGCTGCGTGTCAGACACAGCGATATCGTATGGATATCGCTGGAACGTCACGGATCGTACCGTCGTAGCGACAAAAGTGCCACTGTGAGACGGTACCCTAAGAAAGGGGCAATCAAAACCAGATAATTACCCAATAGTCATTATTATTTATTTTTAGAGCACCATTAATTCCACGGTGCTGTACTTGAGAAGAGGTTACATACAAAATTCTAATATAAATTACAGTGAATAAACTAACAATGACAGACTGGTACAGAAAGGAGAGGACCTTGCCCTTGTGGACGTAGAGTCTATAGGATAATGTGTAACGAGACAATAAGTTGGGAGGTTGCAGTTTCAGTGTTGATAAGAAATGGGTTTTCAAGTTCTGTCTGAAGGTTCTGAGTGTAGCAGATAATAAGATGTGCTGCGGTACAGAAATCCAGAGGATGGGGATACTAAGAAAAAGTCTTGGAGGCGACTAGGTGAGGAAAGTATGAGTGTAGACGAGAAAAAGATATTGGGAAGACCAGAGGTTGCATGTTGGCATGTTGGAAGATATCGGCATATTAGGTCGGAGATTACTTCCCTGATCTCATGGCACCAAATTTCCCAAGAATAGAACAGGATTGATGCTGTCAAGCATCACCGCACCAAAGGCGTGTGGCCAAAGCAGGAAGTAGCTTAGGTTTTACAGACATGTTGAGAACTCTCATTCACTTTGCTGAAACTGCAAAACGTATTGCTTTTTTCATGGAAAAACGAACGGGAAAAGCTGCAAAGTGGGAACAAGCCATGAAAGAAGAAAGTAAGGGCTCGCTCTCACTTGCAATTAAATTGGATGAATGCAATCCGATTAAATATCAGAATGCATTCGGACCAATGTTATTTTATGAATGTGTGATCATCTGCGATTTTTTTTCCACCTCTGATTGATCACGATCGGACTGGAAAAAAAATCACAGCATGTTGCGATTATACGTGAAAAGGGGATCACGTTCACCAATAGAGGTCAATGGGTGCAAGAAAAAAATCGCACAGCACTCGGACCATGCGTGTACCGTCCGATTTTTACAAACCCATGTCCTTGAAAGCCTGACATTTCAGCAACTGCGTTCAGCAAAATAACAGGGTGACCCGACAAAACAGAATATACAGTGGGGGAAAAAGTATTTAGTCAGCCACCAATTGTGCAAGTTCCCCCACTTAAAAAGATGAGAGGGGCCTGTAATTGACATCATAGGTAGACCACAACTATGAGAGTCAAAATGAGAAACAAATCCAGAAAATCACCTTGTCTGATTTAGCAAGATTTCTTTTGTAAATTATGGTGGAAAATAAGTACTTGGTCATTAACCCCTTCATGACCTTGGGATTTTCCGTGTTCGTTTTTCACTCCCCTCCTTCCCAGAGCCATAACTTTTTTATTTTTCCGTCAATATCGCCATGTGAGGGCTTATTTTTTGCGAAACAAGTTGTACTTTTGAACAACATCATTGGTTTTAGCATTTTGTGTACTAGAAAACGGGAAAAAAATTCCAAGTGAAATTGCAAAAAAAGTGCAGTCCCACACTTGTTTTTTTGTTTGGCTTTTTTGCTAGGTTCACTAAATGCTAAAACTGACCTAACATTGTGATTCTCCAGGTCATTATGACACCTAACATGACTAGGTTATTTTTTATCTAAGTGGTGAAAAAAAATTCCAAACTTTGCTAAAAAAAAAAAATTGCGCCATTTTCCGATACCCGTAGCGTCTCCACTTTTCATGATCTGGGGTCAGTTGAGGGCTTATTTTTTGCGTGCCGAGCTGGCGTTTTTAATGATACCATTTCAGTGCAGATACATTCTTTTGATCGCCCGTTATTGCATTTTAATGGCGTTTTGAATTTTTTTCTCGCTACGCTGTTTAGCGATCAGGTTAATGCTTTTTTTAATTGATAGATCGGGCGATTCTGAACGCGGCGATACCAAATATCTGTAGGTTTGATTTTTTTTTATTGATTTATTTTGAATGGGGTGAAAGGGGGGTGATTTAAACTTTTATATTTTGTTTTATTTTTTTCACATTTTTTTTACTTTTGCCATGCTTCAATAGCCTCCATAGGAGGCTAGAAGCTGGCACAATTCGATCACCTCTGCTACATAGCAGCGATCATCAGATTGCTGCTATGCAGCAGAAATGCAGGTGTGCTATGAGCGCCGACCACAGGGGGGCGCTCACAGCTACCGGGAATCAGGAACCATAGAGGTCTGAAGGACCTCTATGATTACTATAAAGAAGCATCGCTGACCCCCGATCATGTGACAGGGGTCAGCGATGCGCTCATTTCTGGCCACCCGTGTTGTGAGTTCTGTTGTCGGGCTCCCTCCTGTGGTCATGAATGGTACTTCGGCTGGTTCTGTCCATGGACTTTTTGTGGCCTGTCTTCCCGGCAGAAGCTAGGTGGCTGCTTGTTTTTCTCTGGTTTGCTATTTTTCTGTCCAGCTTGCTATTTCGATTGTTCTTGCTTGCTGGAAGCTCTGGGACGCAGAGGGAGCGCCTCCGCACCGTGAGTCGGTGCGGAGGGTCTTTTTGCGCCCTCTGCGTGGTTTTTTTGTAGGTTTTTGTGCTGACCGCAAAGTAACCTTTCCTATCCTCGGTCTGTTCAGTAAGTCGGGCCTCACTTTGCTAAATCTATTTCATCTCTGAGTTTGTATTTTCATCTTTACTCACAGTCATTATATGTGGGGGGCTGCCTTTTCCTTTGGGGAATTTCTCTGAGGCAAGGTAGGCTTTATTTTTCTATCTTCAGGGCTAGCTAGTTTCTTAGGCTGTGCCGAGTTGCATAGGGAGCGTTAGGCGCAATCCACGGCTATTTCTAGTGTGGTTGATAGGATTAGGGATTGCGGTCAGCAGACTTCCCACGTCCCAGAGCTCGTCCTATATTATCAGTAACTATCAGGTCATTCCGTGTGCTCTTATCCACCAGGTCCATTATTGTCCTGACCACCAGGTCATAACACACCCGGTCGGAAGCGCGGGTTAAATGCCGCTGTCAGCGTTTGACAGCGGCATTTACGGCAACTAGCTAATAGCGGCGGGTGAATCGCGATTTCACCCGCTGCTATTGCGGACACATGTCAGCTGTTCAAAACAGCTGACATGTCCCGGCTTTGATGCGGGCTCACCGCCGGAGCCCGCATCAAAGCGGGGGTTCTGACCTCGGACGTACTATGCCGTCCGAGGTCAGAAAGGGGTTAATAAAAGTTCATCTCAATATTTTGTTATATATCCTTTGTTAGCAATGACAGAAGTCAAACATTTTCTGTCAGTCTTCACAAGGTTGGCACACACTGTTGGTGGTATGTTAGCCCTTTCCTCCATGCAGATCTCCTCTAGAGCAGTGATGTTTTGGGCCTGTCTCTGGGCAACACAAACTTTCAACTCCCTCCCTGACTAAATCCTTTTTTTCCCACTGTATACACATAGAATAGATATAAAGATGTCAGTGGCATACATAATTAGTACAGTGCTTGTGTAACTTACTGTGCATGTATATTTTTACTAAATAATTTTCTGAAAGAAAAAAGGATGGGGATCCCATGACATATTATTAACCACCATAGGGAAAGCGGACAGATGAGGGCAGATGTTTATAGCCTGGGAAGGGAGTAATACCCATGGTGCTTCCCAGGCTATTAATAGCAAATCACATCTGTATACTTAGCCTTTACTGGTTATTAAAATCAAGTAACGGAAACGTGAACGAGCCACACTTCACCTCCCTGTCTGATGTCAATATTTCGTCAGCGGGATCACGTCGAAAGATCTCCCCACTTGCACCAATGTGATGCTCCTCACCACCTGGGACACATAAAGTCAGCTTGGCACAGTTTTACATAGACATCCCCCTGCCCAGGGAGGCACAGGGAATGAGAGAGGGTGGCCCACGCAGTCACTGACGTGGCACCACACTTTCCCTCAACCCTGATAGCCTGAGAGGCCCCTTTTCACAAGCACCAGTGAAATAGATTACTATTAACAGACTTACATCACAAGTAGTCCAAAGAAGCGAACCATAAATATGTTAAAAACTCTCATCTTTATTTTAAATCTATTAAAACATCCATTAAAGTAAGAAAGACAAGTAAAGAGAACAAAAGTGTCCAGTGGATGGGGGGGGGCCTCACTACGGCATATACAAAGTCATATAAGGAAGATGGTAAATTTACAGCTCCAATGTTCAATAACACTATAGAATGGAATCAAAGTACAAAATAAATATTTATCTTAATTAAAGAATGCAATGTAGTAAGCAGATTATATTCGAAAATATACAGAGCAAAAGTGACCTAAATACTGGTGCCTATGAAAAATATTCTCAGCATATGTAATCTTTATATCAAGCTCTTAAATTTAAATTATATCATATAAAGAGTGCAGCAAATGTCCCATAAAGCCAAAGTATTTTACCTTAATAGGGTTAAATAGTTAAAAAATAAAGGTGGATATAGGTGAATAAATCAAGAAAGAACATTACCTGCAGTCAGAGTGATTAACAGTGAGTACCTAAAGACAGGAACCACTGCCTGAGCCAACAGAGAGACCCCTCTTACCCCCATTGCATGTTACACCCTAGCTTCTTCCGAGAGCGTGAAATAGAACCTTATCAGCACAGTAAGACTACACCCAGCTCCTCGTTCTATATACACCAGGTCTGTTAACAGGGTTATATCGAGCCCACACCATTTTTTTTCAGATAAATATTTTTTTATTAATTAAATACATGTACAGTAAGCTGCACACATGCTGTATTAATTGTACTTGTCACTGACATCTGTATACAGTGGGTATGGGTATTAACACCTTCCCAGGCTATAAACATCTGCCCCCAGCCGTCAGCTTTCCCTCTGCTGGTTACAAAAATTGCATGGAAGCCCACACCATTTATTTCAGAGAAATAATCTTTTATTAACTAAATACATGTACAATAAGCTGCACACACACTGTACTAGTTGTATTTGTCACTGACATCTGTATAGTGGGTATGGAAAGAATTCATACCCCTTTAAATTTTTCATTTTTGCTTCATTGCAGCCATTTGGTAAATTCAAAAAAGTTCATTTTTTTTCTCATTAATGTACACTCTGCACTGCAACTTGAATGAAAAAAACAGAAATGTGGTAATTTTTGCAAATTTATTAAAAAAGAAAAGTTGAAATATCACATGGTCATAATTGTTCAGACCCTCGTAGAAGCAAAATTTTGAGCTAGTACAGCCATGAGTCTTCTTGGGAATGATGCAACAAGTTTTCTACACCTGGATTTGGGGATCCTCTGCTATTTTTCCTTGCAGATCCTCTCCAGTTCCATCAGGTTGGATGGTGAGCATTGGTGGACAACCATTTTCAGGTCTCTCCAGAGATGCTCATTTGGGTTTAGGTCAGGGCTCTGGCTGGGCCAGTCAAGAATGGTCACACAGTTGTTCTGAAGCCACTCCTTTGTTATTTTAGCTGTGTGCTTCGGGTCATTGTCTTGTTGGAAGGTGAACTTTCGGCCAAGTCTGAGGTCCAGAGCACTCTGGAAGAGGTTTTCATCCAGGACATCTCTATACTAGGCCGCATTCATGTTTCCTTCAATGACAACCAGTCATCCTGTTCCTGCAGCTGAAAAACACCCCATAACATGATGCTGCCACCAACATGTTTCATTGTTGGGATTGTATTGAGCAGGTGATGAGCAGTGCCTGGTTTTCTCCACACATACCACTTAGAATTATCACCCAAAAGGGCTATCTTCATCTCATCAGACCAGATAATCTTATTTCTCATAGTCTGGGAGTCCATCATGTGTTTTTTAGCAAACTCTGTGGGGGCATTCATATGTCTTACACTGAGGAGAGGTTTCCGTTGGGCCACTCTGCCATAATGGCCCGACTGGTGGAGGGATAGTTGACTTTGAAGAACTTTCTCCCATCTCCCTACTGCATCTCTGGAGCTCAGCCACAGTGATCTTGGGGTTCTTCTTTACCTCTCTCACCAAGGCTCTTCTCCCACAATTGCTCAGTTTAGCTGGACGGCCAGGTCTAGGAAGACTTCTGGTGGTCCAAAACTTCTTCCCTTTAAGGATTATGGAGGCCACTGGGCTCTTAGGAACCTTGAGTACTGCAAAAATTCTGTTGTAACCTTGGCCAGATCTGTGCCTTGCCACAATTCTGTCTCTGAGCTCCTTGGCCAGTTCTTTTGACCTCATGCTTCTCATATGGTCTGACATGCATTGTGATCTGTGAGGTTTTATATAGACAGGTGTGTGCCTTTCCAAATCAAGTCCTATCAGTTTAATTTAACAGAGCTGGACTCCAATGAAGGAGTACAACCCCTGGCAAAAATTATGGAATCACCGGCCTTAGAGGATGTTCATTCAGCTGTTTAATTTTGTAGAAAAAAAAGCAGATCACAGACATGGCACAAAACTAAAGTCGTTTAAATGGCAGCTTTCTGGCTTTAAGAAACACTAAGGGTATGTTTCCACGTGCAGGAAACGCTGCGTGTCTGACGCTGCATAGAGCCGCAGCGTCAGACACGCAGCATCCAGATGTTACAGCATAGTGGAGGGGATTGAATGAAATCCCGTCTCCACTATGCGTGGTAACACGCACGCGGCGGCCCTGCGACTCCGGACATGCTGCGCGTCTTTTCAGATCACAGCATGTCCGTATATCTTGCGGCGACGCTGCGTCGCCGCAAGATATAGCACAGGGCGCTATGGTGGGGAGCGATGATCCCGGATGTGTGCTGTGAACACATCCGGCATCATCGCGTCCCAGAAAGGGGGCGGGGCTTAGCACAGAACGGCTAAGCCGCTCCGGCGATACCGCCGGCCATCCTGAAAGTGGACACATACCCTAAAAGAACTCAAGAACAAAAATGTGGCAGTTAGTAATGGTTACTTTTTTTACCCAAGCATAGGGAAAAAAATATGGAATCACTCAAGTCTGAGGAAAAAATTATGGAATCATGAAAAACAAACAAAAAAACACTCCAAAACATCACTAGTATTTTGTTGCACCACCTCTGGCTTTTATAACAGCTTGCAGTCTCTGAGGCATGGACTTAATGAGTGTCAAACAATACTCTTCATCAATCTGGCTCCAACTTTCTCTGATTGCTGTTGCCAGATCAGCTTTGCAGGTTGGAGCTTTGTCATGGATCATTTTCTTCAACTTCCACCAAAGATTTTAAATTGGATTGAGGTCTGGACTATTTGCAGGCCATGACATTGACCTTAGGTGTCTTTTTTCAAGGAATGTTTTCACAGTTTTTGCTCTATGGCAGGATGCATTATCATCTTGAAAAATGATTTCATCATCCATCTCCCCAGTGCCTTTACCTGACATGCATCCTCATATCAACAACGACTGTGGAAATTTGCATGTTCTCTTCAAGCAGTCATCTTTATAAATCTCATTGGAATGGCACCAAACAAAAGTTCCAGCATCATCACCTTGCCCAATGCAGATTCGTGATTCATCACCGAATATGACTTTCATCCAGTCATCCACAGTCCACGATTGCTTTTCCTTAGCCCATTGTAACCTTGTTTTTTTCTGTTTAGTTGTTAATGATGGCTTTCATTTAGCTTTTCTGTATGTAAATCCCATTTCCTTTAGGCGGTTTCTTACGGTTTGGTCACAGACGTTGACTCCAGTTTCCACCCATTCGTTCTTCATTTGTTTAGTTATTCCAGTATAGATAGTGATAGGTAGAAGGGGATTGTCCTAGTAGTATTAATTTTACACTGTAGAGAATAGTGAAAAGTGAATTAGCATGTGTGAAAATAAAGAAAAGAAAATGTGCCCATGGAAATGAATGCGGTACCTATTAGGGTGTAAATGTCCACATGAAGCAGCCAATGGTCTGAATCTGTAGGGGTAAATAGCGTATGTAAGACCGGTCCTAATAGGAGCAAATAAATCGTGACCGGCGTGGGCATGATCCGGCTTGGATTCTATTTAAGGGAGAGCTCCCGGCCCCCGCACCGGAAGTGACGGAAGCAATACGTCACTTCCGGTTTTCACCGTGCACTTCTGGTGCAGCGGCCAGGAGCTCTCCCTTAAATAGAATCCAAGCCGGATCATGCCCACGCCTGTCACAGCAGGGCGCGGGAGCGCCGCTTACTACTCAGGACATTGCAGGTAGCATGGGGCATCCCAGGCAACCCCCGATTTATTTGCTCCTATTAGGACCGGGCTTACATACGCTTTTTACCCCTACAGATTCAGACCATTGGCTGCTTCATGTGGACATTTACACCCTAATAGGTACCGCATTTATTTCCATGGGCACATTTTCTTTTCTTTATTTTCACATATGCTAATTCGCTTTTCACTATTCTCTACAGTGTAAAATTAATACTACTAGGACAATCCCCTTCTACCTATCACTATCTATACTGGAATAAGGTACTTACTATGCTACCTCAGTATGCTATTGTGGGGAGTATTCACAGGTCATATGTTTGGGGTGACAGATGGATCTAGTCATATGTGTTTCACCCTCTCTATTAGCCCGCTGGCTGTTTTGTCTCTTGGATTGATGCACTACTCACAGTGTCACTTTTACCCACAGGGCACTCAGGATCGTTACGTTACCCTGTGTCCCCATAACTCGATGTTACATTCTGACTCGTCACGTTTATTGCGATTTATCTTTTCCACTGGCATTGATATATGGCAGAAGCTTTAGGTGGACCTATAAAGTCTATCGTAAAACCAGGATGACCTTTTTTGCCGATGTGTATGTGTGTTTCGCCATTTTTTATTATCATTTATTTATTTATTTATGTTTTGCGTGTTTTTTCTTTGTTCACAGCGATCAGGTGACAAAGGCTCTGGTTGAGCCAAAACGTTGTATAAAGATTGCATAAGTTGTATATTCTGTTCCGCTCCCAGAATGTGTGTACAATAAATTCACACTAAACTTTGTTAATTAAGAGTGTGCGGTGAATCTCATATTTTACCAACCACCGGGTAAGACATTCATTGCAGAGGACGACAGAGTAAGGGTATTACATTGGGAACATTCTTCTAAATTTGCCGGTCATGGTGGAACCAAGAAGACTACCTCCCTTATCTCTCACTTTTATTCGTGACCTTCTATTCGCCAAGACAATAAAGATTTTTCAGCTTTTTGCCCTCACTTCGCCAAGAACAAGATTCCAATGCAACGTCCCTCTGGGCTCCTGCACCCTCTTCCAGTACCTTTGGCTCCCTGGCAGCATATAGCCATGGATTTTATTACTGACCTGCCACGTTCCTCAGATTGTACTGTTATTCCAGTGGTCGTGGATTGTTTTTCTAAAATGGCTCACTTTGTTCCTTTACCTGGCTTACCATCCGCTCCTGAGTTGGCAAAGATCTTCATTAGTCATATCTTCAGACTCCATGGAATCCCTCAACACATCGAGTCTGATAGAGGAGTGCAATTTATCTCTCAGTTCTGAAGAGCTCTTTGCAGGCTCATGAATGTAACTCTGGGCTTTTCCTCTTCCTATCATACCCAGACCAATGGCCAGATAGAACGAATTAACTAGGTCCTAACTTCCTATCTTTGGCACTTTTGTAATGCCCATCAGGATGATTGGGCTAGCCTTCTTCCTTGGGTGGAGGTCGCATATCACAATCACCCCAGTGAGTCTTCTACCAAGTCTCCTTTCTACATTGTCTCTGGGCAACATCCCAATATGCCTCTCCCGGACCCTCTTGTCTCGGGTATATCTGAAGCCGACGCTATGTCCATGGAATGTTCTCAGATCTGGGAGGAGACCAAGAGTGCATTTGAAAAAGCTTCCAGCAGGATGAAGAGACATGCAGATAAAAGGCGCTTGGACTCTCCCCCTTATCTTCCTGGTGAGAAGGTTTGGCTCTCATCCAAGTATATCAGACTCAAGATTCCGTCCTACAAATTGGGTCCCCGCTACGTTGGACCCTTTGAAATCATGAGACGAGTTAATGACATTACCTACAAGGTGAAGTTGCCTGCCTCGCTCCGGGTTCCCAACACCTTCCATGTGTCCCTCCTTAAACCCATGGTACTTAACTGCTTCCACGCTGTCCCCAGTCACACCCCTCAACCCATTAACACCGAAAACGTCTTTGAGGTGAGGGATGCACTTACCATGAAGAAGGTTAGAGGGAGAACTTTTTTCTTGATTGATTGGAAAGATTTTGGTCCTGAGGAGAGATCGTGGGAGCCCCGGGAGAACATCCATGCACCCTGTATTCTTGGGAGGTTTCTTTCCGGTCTTAGGAAGGAGGGATGTAAGGGAGGGGGTACTGTCACCGCTGTGGCCACCCGGTCCCACTATACTTACCTCACCCCATACTCCCTGCGCTCCTGGGTCCCTGCATGCTGGTGGATGGGATCTGGCCGTGGTTTCTCAATACTTCCGGTCTTGCAGCTGCCTCGGGATTCTCACTGTCACGGCAATGCTCTTCCCCAGCACTTTATGCAGCTGCGAGATCCTGACCTGGAAGTGTCACCCTCCTAACAGCGGTCGGGTGCTGGGCTATATCAGGCTGCTTCCTCCTCCAGGAAGCGCCTTATTGTTCTAGTGCCAGCCCTGGTGCTGGTGTTAACTCAGGTCTCCTGTGCATTTAGTATCCCTGTCTGTAACTTGGGCTTACTTTGCTCTGCCTGTGCTGTCTGTGTATCTGGTACCCCGTCTGTAGCTTAGGCTAACCTTGCTCTGCCTGTGCTGTATTTTAGGACAAGTCCTCACTAAAGTCCATGGAGGTCCTTGAGTCCCGTTCAATCTCCTCATCCTCTGGTCTTTAGATCCTGTCTCCCTCTCCCTGCTTTTTTCCTCTGGATCCTGCACCTCTACCTGCTCTACGCCATGACTCTTTGCTTCCCCCAGTCCTCTCTGTCTCCTCCGTGCTACTCTTAGTGCCTTTTCCCTCCTACGAGCCACCCTCCTTGGTACAGGCTGATGTGGTATCGACTCCCCTGGGTCTGCCCCTGACGCTCCCTGTATAGGGGTCAGTCTCACTAGATCAGCTCACTCAGTAGAGTTTTGGTATCATGACACAGAGAGTCCACTCTAGGAGTTGTTACACCAAGGGTGCACTGAGCAGCCTTTTTAAATGATTGTATTAAACTAGACGACTATACCCTCTACAAGTTAATTGGCTTAGTTTATACTGTCAGTTTGGGTTGACAGATTTCCTATCAGATCGAATTCACATGTCCATGAACCACGCACTTTAGCCCCTATTCATCCAAACTGGGGCCACAAATCTTTATTTTTGCATAGAAATTATTACATTCATTGTTTTTTGTGGCATTCTCTAAACAAAAAATATTGGAAAAAGATGGAGTGAGCATACCTTATTAGCTACAGAGAAGTATTACCACTGCATTATGATGTCACCTCTGTAATTTGTGGTGGAGACTGCATATTTTTAGTGGAGTGCAGTGTTTGGCTTTTGACAATGGGCTGCAATGATGTGGGTAATTTAATATGTCTTTTGCTGGTCCTACTGGTATGTCAGAAAATGCAGACAGTTTTATAAATCGGAGCTCTGATACACCAAAACTGGCACTTCTCACTCTTATTATGATGAGGGGGTGGGATGGAGAGGGGCACATACCTCTTAAAGGCATTATCCGGTCTAAAACAACAAGTCTGCAGTCCCTCTATGTGACTGCAGACTTGTGTATCCTCATAGTTCACACACTGCCCCCTGTGAGTATTCTCCGATGACAGCACCAGGAGTGGCGGTCACGTGACCACAAGTATCCTATATGAATACTACCAGAAAGAATCCGACTAGACTGCTAGACTGCTTCCGACGTGCTCAATGCAAGTGTATTGCTCGAGTCCAGAAACACTCTGCTTGGACTCTTGCCATGATTATGCATATCGCATATCTGCAGTCACGTGAGTGCCATTGCTGGCGCTGACACTGGGGAATCTTCACAGCATGCAGCATATGCACTATGAGGGTTCACAAGTCTGCAATCACATAGAGTGACTGCAGACTTGTTGTTTTAGACTGGACAACCCCTTTAATAAATCAGAAGCATCAGAAAAGTGGCGTGCACCTCCATGCGCACACATTGAGTATTTTAGTTTTTACCTCAGTATTTGTAAGCTAAAATAGTGGGAGTGAAGTGGGTGAAAAATACAGAATTGGTGACATGTTTCTATTATACTTTTCCTCTGATTGTTCCACTCCTGGTTTTGGCTTACAAATATTGAGGTCAAATACTCAAAGTTTGCACATGGTCTTACAATTTTAGGACCAAGGCCCTTAGGCCATGTGTACATGTTGAGTATTTGGGGAGTTTTTACCTCAGTATTTGTAAGCCAAAACTAGGAGTGGGTGATAAAGACAGGAGTGGTAATGTGTTTCTATTATACTTTTCCTCTGATTGTTCCACTCCTGATACCTGAATGTCCACAACAAAATAGGACAAAATTAAACTGCATTTTATGTGTTTTGTAATTAATTGTAATTACCGTATATACTCGAGTATAAGCTGAGATTCTCAGCCAAAAAAATGGGCTGAAAGTGCCATTCTCGGCTTATTCTCGAGTCATGGTCGGCGGCGGGTGAGGGTTTAGTGCAGCAGCAGCATTACATGTGGTACAATGTTATATGGGGCATCTATGGGGCCATAATGAACTGCATGGAACATTATATGGAGCATCTATGGGGCCATAATGGACTGCATGGAGCATTATATGGAGCATCCATGGGGCCATAAAGAACTGCATGGAGCATTATATGGGGCATCTATGGGGCCATAATGAACTGCATGGAGCATTATATGGTGCCATAAAGAACTGCATGGAGCATTATATGGGGCATCTATGGGGCCATAACTGCATGGAGCATTATATGGGGCATCTACGGGGCCATAAAGAACTGCATGGAGCAATATATGGAGCATTACATGGGGCCATAAAGAACTGCATGGAGCATTATATGGGGCATATTGTTATATGGAGCATCTTATGGGGCCATAATGAACTGCATGGAGCATTAAATGGGGCCATAAAGAACTGCATGGAACATTATATGGGGCATATATTGGGCCATAAAGAACTGCATGGAGAATTATATTGGGCATCTATGGGGCCATAAAGAACTGCATGGAGCATTATATGGGGCATATTTTAATATGGAGCATCTTAAGGGGCCATAATGAACTGCATGGAGCATTATATGGGGCTCCTGATTCAATATGGATATTCAAAAACACTTACCCTACTGATGTCTCAATTAATTTTACTTTTACTGGTACCTATTTTTATTTTTGACATTTACCGGTAGCTGCTGCATTTTCCACCCTAGGCTTATACTCGAGTCAATAACTTTTCCCAGTTTTTTGTTGCAAAATTAGGGGGGGTCGGCTTATACTCCGGTCGGCTTATACTCGAGTATATACGATAGCTTAATAGAGAATTTATAGCACGAATTAATCCGGCTACTTTCCTTTGTAAAACAGTATTAAATTCTCTCCAATTTTCTCCCTATCTCTTCACGACTGGGGGATATTTCTCAAGCTACAAAAATCAGATTTCTGGCAAAATTTTCACCAAAAAAGTGTTTTCCATGATTTGCACCATTTTATGCTTTTAAGACACTTTATGTGCCTTATCCTACAAACTCTGTGCACCAAAAATACACCAACATTTTGATTCAGATTTCTTGATCAAAGTAAACTAATAGAAAATGAAAATGTACACTAAACAGTCTACATATGTGCGAAAGTAATCAAACAGCATCAATCAATGTGCAATTAGCAGCTAGACTCTCAATGGTATAAGAACCAAAAATCTTTATAGCGAAACAGCCGGTTCCTATATATAATAAAACTTAGCTTTTATTGAATACTCATAAAAGAAAAAATACCAAACACAATAGTGCAAAAAAGTGCCAGGTGCAAACAGACAGACACAAAATACGCTAAAAGATCACCGCCAAGAAATTATAACCGCTATAGTATTATTTTTCGGTTATTCCAATACCACATTTTTTTGGTAACTTACTATATATTTAGCAGGGTCCCCAGCCCTTAGTTTTCATCAAAATATATCTATATCTTTTCATGTAAGTACCAATAGGTCAAACAACCTTAATCTCATAAAAGGTATGGCCAAATGGGAATAAATCCTAAATCAACACTTCTAAACAACCTTAGTGGCGACGGTGATAATGATCAGTAGCAGCATGCTCATACAAAAAAGAGATCAAACAGTAACATATGGCAACCGTGCAGACTGAAGTAAAGTTTTTAGCACTCCTTTTGTCCTCAGATCCCAAAGGGTACATATCTTAATACATGCTGTCACGTGCACATTTTAAAATAAACATTCTATCATGTTATACTCATCTGCACAATGCTCACGTGTGATTCATGAAGGTGACACTATCCCCTGATGATTTGGAATAGAATGAAACGCGTTGGGAGGCACTATTCATGCAGATGGACCTATAAGAAAGAATGCGGATATACTTTCTAAGGAGAAACCGCTAAGAAGGTCCTCTTTCTGACTCAGGCCACACCGGTTCAGACAAATGATCGGTAGAAGGCAGATGAGTATAACATGATAGAATGTTTATTTTAAAATGTGCACGTGACAGCATGTATTAAGATATGTACCCTTTGGGATCTGAGGACAAAAGGAGTGCTAAAAACTTTACTTCAGTCTGCACGGTTGCCATATGTTACTGTTTGATCTCTTTTTTGTATGAGCATGCTGCTACTGATCATTATCACCGTCGCCACTAAGGTTGTTTAGAAGTGTTGATTTAGGATTTATTCCCATTTGGCCATACCTTTTATGAGATTAAGGTTGTTTGACCTATTGGTACTTACATGAAAAGATATAGATATATTTTGATGAAAACTAAGGGCTGGGGACCCTGCAAAATATATAGTAAGTTACCAAAAAAATGTGGTATTGGAATAACCGAAAAATAATACTATAGCGGTTATAATTTCTTGGCGGTGATCTTTTAGCGTATTTTGTGTCTGTCTGTTTGCACCTGGCACTTTTTTGCACTATTGTGTTTGGTATTTTTTCTTTTATGAGTATTCAATAAAAGCTAAGTTTTATTATATATAGGAACCGGCTGTTTCGCTATCAATCAATGTGATAAAGATTGCACTGTCTAAGGCCTGTTTCACACGTCAGTGCCTTCGATAGGTGTAGTGACAGTTTTCTCACATACCGGAGACACACGTAGACCCATTAAAATGAATGGGTCTATGCAGATGTCAGCGTGTTTTCACAGACTGTGAGTCCGTGTGCATAACATGCAGACATGTCCATTTTCATCCGGACACACGGCCCGCAAAATGTGCCACACACATGCACACGGAGAACAGTGTACACTGTCCTCCGTGCGCACGGATGGCCACAGGGGAAGCAGTGCTACTGTAAGCCGCTGTTCCCCTGCGTGTGGTGCTGAAGCCGGCTTTCATCCACTGTACCATGCTCTGCTGGTGAGCAGGGGACAATGAATGAAAGAAAAAAAAATGGCGTGGGGTCCCCCCTATATTTGACAACCAACCCTGTTGTGAATTCTGCTCTTGGGTTCCCTCCAGTGGTTGTAGCTGGGAATGCAGTAGTCTCCGAGTCACAGTCCTGGCCAGGTGTATCTGCTAATTGCTGTTCTGACTGGGATATTTAAGTGTGCAGGATTCTTTAGCCCTGGCCAGTTGTCAATGTTTCTTTGGAAGTATTGGATCTCTGCCTGGCCTCACCTGCCTAGCTGCCAGTTCAGCAAAGATAAGTGTTTATTTCTTTTTCTGAAGCACACTTGCTGTGTGCTTATTTTCAGTGCTGATCTTTTGTTTCTATTTGCTCCAGCTTTGACTGTGTCAGTTGCTTTTCTCAGTCTGGTTGGATTCTCTGGAGTTGCAGTTATACTCTCCACATCTTTAGTTAGGTGGTGGAGTTTTGTATTTTCTGCTGTGGATATTTTTGTAGTATTTTTGTGCTGACCGCTTAGTATCCTGTCCTGTCCTTTTCTATTTAGCTAGAAGTGGCCTCCTTTGCTAAGCCTGTTTTCTGCCTGCGTGTGTCTTTTCCTCTCCAACTCACAGTCATTATTTGTGGGGGGCTGCCTATCCTTTGGGGGTCTACTCTGAGGCAAGATAGTTTTCCTATTTCCATCTTTAGGAGTATTTAGTTCTCCGGCTGTGTCGAGGTGTCTAGGTTTTGTTAGGCACACCCCACGGCTACTTCTAGTTGCGGTGTTAAGATCAGGGTTTGCGGTCCGTATAGTTATCACCTACTCCAGAGAAAGTTTTCATGCTGCTCCAAGGCCACCTGATCATAACACAACCCGGCAAAACTCACAGGTGCGGGCTGCTATTCTCAGGCCGGAAAGGGGCCATTGATATATGCCCCCCCAGCCTAAAAAAAGCATCCTGCAGCTGCCCAGAAAAGGCACATCTATTAGACACCTCTAAATTACTAATCCTACAGTTGTTAAAGGGTTAATAAAACACACACACAGTAAGAAAAAAGTCTTTTAATGAAATAAAATGATACACACACTTTTTCCATCTTTATTGTTCTGTCATTCCAAGCGAAGCAATCGTTCTCCTGTAATAAATCATAAAATTAAAAAACAACAATATAGCCATACTTGTCCGCAGTACAGTCAAGTCCCACGCAGTAATCCATATCTGGAGGCATTTACATTTTACAACCGGAAGCGCTGCTAATGTGACCGCTCCCGGCTGTAAACGACTGGGGAATGAATTAAATGATTGGAGCAGAGCTTCAGTGACTAGCGGTGACATCACCGAAGCTGCGCACCCTGGCGGCATGAACTCAAATGATTTTACCACGCTGAAGAGTTAATTTGAGTCCCAGAGAACAATGGCTTTGCTTGGAATGGCCGAACAATAAAGATGGAAAAAGTGTGTGTATTGTTTTATTTCATTAAAAGACTTTTTTCTTCCTGTGTTTTATTAACCCTTTAACAACTGTAGGATTAGTAATGGATAGGTGTGTTATTGACACCTCTCCATTACTAAGGTGGCTTAATGTCACTTTACAATAGGAAGGTGACATTAACCCCTCATTACCAAATATACAACCACAACAGGGCAGTGGGAAGAACCGGGCAAAGCTCCAGAATTGGCGCATCTAATAGATGCGCCTTTTCTGGGCAGCTGTGGGCTGCATTTTTTAGGCTGGGGGGGGTCCATATCCATTGCCCCTTACCAGCCTGAGAATAGCAGCCCGCACGTGAGTTTTGCTGGGTTGGTTGTAAAATATAGGGGGGACCCCACATCGTTTTTTTCTTTCATTAACAGCTTCAGCACCACACGCAGGGGGACAGCGCTTATTGTAGCGCTGCTTCCCGGCAGCCGTCCGTGTGGTCCTGATGCGGCACACAGCTGCCACACGTTTGACACACAGACGCGGATATCTCCGGTACCGGATTTTCCGGTACTGGAAATATCAGGAGGTGTGAAACCGGTCTAAGACAGTATTTTAGTATTGATAAATCTACCCCATCTTGCTTACATTTCAGCAAATGCTAAGTTCATATGATCTATCTCACCTTTCTGTCCCCTTTTCTTGGGTGACATGATATTGCTTTGGAGTTAGTCGTTTCCTTAATTCTTGCTCAGTGAAAACCACCTTGCAAGTCTTTTTTTCCTTTCGAGTTCCTGGAAATAACAAAAAAAAAGAGGAGTTGATTATTAATTGCAGAATCATTACCTTGGCGTTTAGTAACTTCTCAGCTTCTGCATTAGTTAGTCACATAATTAACCTGTTTCTACAGTTACAGTACAGCTTAGCCAAGGAATTGTACTAGAGCAAAGATGCGATGCAGCAGCCAAAGCCTTTCCGATGCAACAGTAAAAACCTCAAAGTCATTCTGAAATAGCGAACGCTCCAACCACAAAGTCCCTATAAAACAATATAGAACGAGCTAATAGCACAGCTTTGCTGACAAGGGTATCCTGAGCCCACAACATTCATACACTAAAAATACAAGAGCTTTAATGTTATAAATGGCAATATACATATTAATTCATCCAAAGAATTGTTAAATTACTATGCACAAAATTGCCCACAGAATCACAGTTTTTGAAGTCTCCAAATGGTGTCCTTAATAGTCCAATTTAATGTATGATTTTGAAGAAAATGATTAATGGCCACTATCACTGTAGGCGAACAAGTTGCACAGTTTTAGGCACTGCTGATTTAAGCTGTCCACACCTTATTCTCACCCCATGTGGCTTGCCTGATGTCTCGGAGGATAGGAAATAGCTTGTGCTCAGAGATGTCAATCATGTCATATTTAGCAGGGATAAGGCATAGTCACTTCACAAGACAGCATTTGTGACTTGACTCAGCGGTGTTTCCACCTTCTTGACTGTGTACAACTACTTCAATTGCAAACAAGTTGCAATATCAGAATCCAGGAGTTTGCTCTCTGCATTATTATATCGCTGTTATTATGTTTGTACTATAATGCTGACACAATGATCTTTGTGCTGTGACATCTCTGTGGCCCTATCCCATTAACTATAATATCAATATATTTATTATCCCTGTTCTGTGTCCACTGTATGCAATTACAGCTCTGGCAAAAATTAAGAGACCACCACATCAAAACTCTGTCATAGACAGCCCAGTCCCGACCTGTGTTAGAGGAAGAACCAGTACGGGGGTACCTTTCTCACGCCGGGTCCGGAATTGCCAGGGCTGTCACCCATGTTGCAGGGGGGAAGACATTCATTCCAGGACGAACCCTTGCATGTGACTGTAGTAGGCGGGGCTGAGATAATTAACACTGCGTGCGGGAGAGGGGCGGGAAAGCTGAGCGGTGAGTCGGGTGCTGTGTCCGCTGACAAGGCAGAGCGATCCGTATGTACAGACCGACTCGGCAGTTTCCAAGCATACAGGTCCACCGCTGGTGGACGACTAACCGGCAATCCCCCGCCATCCTCCAAGCCTTGAGGTGACTCAGACTTGACGCCGGATATTGTACCGGGTGTGCGAAACCATGAGAGACTGGTGTCTAGGCTCGTGCTCATGAACCCAGGATCAGTGTACACTGCGGAGCGAAGTCTCGTTTCAGCGTTTTTTATATGTTGGACTCAGTACCGTGTCAGACACACGTGGGCACTGGAAAGTTGCTCTCTCCCCAAAGACTACGTCAAGACACCACACGCCGCTGTTGTTGGTGCCACTGTTGGATCCCCGTTCGTCACAGACTTCATTGACACATCACGTGCTGCTGCTGTCGGTGCCATCGTTGGAACCCTGAGACGCCGCACACAGGAAGACTACAGTCTGATAAGTTTCACCTCTCTAGTTACTGAACTATCGTTCGTCCCTGTCCTAACCTGTCACTCTCCCAGTTCTGCCCTATTCCCTATCACTATCCTGCCATCTATCACTTCCTGCGTGAGTCTGTTTATTGTTAACTAAAACTGTAAACTCTTGATCTGCCTCCTGTCTGTGACGACATCCCGCGTTCCTGCAATTTCTACACTTGCACCCCATTGAAAACCTCTGGAATGTAAACAAGAGGAAGATGAATAGTCACAAGCCATCAAGCAAAGAAGAACGGCTTAAATTTTTGTGAAAGACTGGTGGAAAGCATGCCAAGATGCATGAAAGCTGTGATTAAAAATCATGGTTATTCCACAAAATATTGATTTCTGAACTCTTCCTGAGTTCAAACATTAGCATTGATTCTAAAATATTATGAACTTGCTTTCTTTGCAGTATTTTAGGTCTGAAAGCACTGGTTTTTTTTTGTAATTTTGACCTTTTCTTCTTTTCAGAGAAAAAAAAATACAAACTTTATTGCTTGGAAAGAGACAAGTTGTCACAAGTTTATAGAATAAAAGAAAAAATACATTTTACTAAACAATATACATATAAAGAGAAAAATCAGACAAACTGAATATTTTGCAGTGGTCTCTTAATTTTTGCCACAGCTGTACCTTTCCATAAGTGTTCATTATCTATTTGTATCTTTGTATTGGTATGTCAATATGTTTATTAAACCTGTACTGTCATATAACTGTATTTAAAGAGAACTAGTCAGGTAATTCAAGCAGCCTAAACCACAGGCTGTATGATTACAACCAGGTATATTATTTTCTGAAATACTAGAGTGTTTCAGAGAAAATATTGCTTCAAGATCTGGCCGAGATACATAGTTTGAGACCAGACTAGTTAGGCTCTGCCCTCATCTGTCTCTCCATAGCGCTGCTGCAAGTGATTGATAGGTCTTTCCCTACGTACACGTTAGGAAGAAGCATGTAACTCAGCTGCAACAGCACTGGGAAGATCCAGACTAGTCTGGTGTTCGGCTATTGAGTAATGTACCTGACTGCAATCATGCAGTCAGGCAGTGATTCATGCTGCCCACGGTTTGGGCAGCATGAATAGCCTGAAAGATTCCCTTTAATGCTCCAAAATTGGAAATTCACTGTGTTCATTATTCCTGTGGTGAGCAATCATTGTGCACATTGAATCCTAAGAGGTGTTTTGGCCTTAGGCTACAAGTCTTCTGTCACTGTATGTAACCGCAGTCTTGTGAATCATAATATTGCGTGCATTGAATGCTGAGGATTCTTCGCATACTTCCAGACACATTTCAACTAGACATGCCTGGCCTCGCTCAATGCACTTGAGCCTGTCTAGTCGACATGTGACTGCATGCATGCATACCACCTACTTGCTGTCACGCACCCGTCACCAGAGTCCACACAGCACGCAGTGCACATGATGTGAGGATTCACAAGTCTGCAGTCACATAGAGTGACTGCAGAAAGACCCAGTGAACACTCAATTAACACATCGTTTACATAAGCTTAAAAACTACCATTGACCAACAGCACATCCCCTTGTGTAAGCATTGGATGCGCTGCCGATAATGAAGTATGCCAGAAAGGGAAAATGAACAATCATTTGTATGAACCCTTTCCTGATTGATATAAGTAAATGAATGTGAACCAGCACCAACTGACTTCTACATCTTCAAGGGCAGTTTATCAGCCTCTTAGGCTGCCGTCACACTAGCAGTATTTGGTCAGTATTTTACATCAGTATTTGTCAGCCAAAACCAGGAGTGGAACAATTAGAGGAAAAGTATAATAGAAACATATGCACCACTTCTGCATTTATCACCCACTCCTGGTTTTGGCTAAATACTGATGTAAAATACTGACCAAATACTGCTAGTGTGATGGCAGCCTTATTCTGCCACATAAGAGTATATTAGCACTATAAATTGCAATACAAATATAGAAAGCGGTCACTAATAGAAATGTGTATGAAGCACATGCAGGTAAATGTCATAAAACAGCTTGAGTTAAAGAGAACCTGTCACGTGATAAAATGCTATTAATCTGCTGATATGGGGTTAATGTGCAGATTAATAGCATTATGAACCTGCCCGACACAGGTTCATAATGGATCTGAACAGCCCCAGCTGTCTGCTTTAGCAAGGCTGGTTGTCAAAAATGGGGGGGACCCTCACACCTTTTTTTTTAATTATTTATTTAAATAGTTTAAATATACGGCGTGGGAACCCCTCTATTCCTGAAAACCAGCCTTGCTGAAGCTGACAGCTGACGGCTGCAGGCCCCAGCTGTGAGTTTTGTCTGTCTGGTTATCAAAAATGTCCAACTGGGGGTCTATATGTAGGGGAGACAGGGCAGAAACTGAGAACAAGGATACATTCTCACCGCCACACAATAAGAGAAAAATAATGGATCTACCTGTGGCCAAACATTTTTGTATGGTTGATCATAGCACCATGGACCCGAAATTACTTGTACTGAAAGGTAACTTCAAATCTCAGGGAGACAGGAGAATCTGGGAGTATAAATTTATGACAACCTTTGACACACTTAGTATAGGAATGAAAGTGTTGCACGGATTTATGTCTTTTTACATCAATTAAGGAATATGCACTTCAGACCTTATGGGGCATCATAACACAGAACCAGACCCCAATCAGAGGACAACAAAACATTCAATCCTTATCTAGAAACTGTTCCAAAATTTATGGACACAACTGTTTATCACTCTCCCATAATGACAGTTCTATGCTGTGTTGTGTATAAATATGTGATTCTTCAGATGTTGTATTAGTCTATGACTCAAATGGGAAGTACCTAAATACACAGCGGCTATTCCCAGGAAAACAGGTCCGTACAATCCGCTGTGCAAGTATTGAACAGGTGACAGAGGTCATCAGTAGACCACGGTTTACCAACCCAAAGCACATTATTATACACACGGGTACAAACAATCGGCCAGACCAGCAGATCGCAGAACAACTGATCAACCTGGCAAAGATGGCAAAACTAAAATTCCGGGACAGAAAAATCATTCTGTCGTCGCTGCTTCCAAGAAAGGACATACCCAGGCAAACCACCCAAGCCATCAATGCAGAACTGACTGAAAAGATCAAGACTGTGCCAAACGTGACCCTGGCACAACACCTCTCCATAAACAACAGTCACCTGCACGATGATAAACACCTCAACAAACAAGGGGTCAGCCTCCTGGCCAAAGAGCTGAAGGACATCGTGCTAAACAGAGACCCCGGGCCTGGATTCAACAGTGGCCATAATCACACTGAAAGACCCCCGAGAACGATAAAGCAGAAAACCCCAAGGCTACCTCCTGAAGCTGGAAACAAAGCTCTTCACCCAGTGTCAGACCATCGGAGGTGGAGACCTCCACCGAGGAGACCACCAAGCCCACACAGATACATGCAGAGCAGAGATAGGAATGAGATAATAAACCTGCTCAATGCACTGCGCAGAATAATAATGTGACTGGATGGAACCAAGCACTTCTATAAAACTGTCAGAAATCCAGTTTGTCCCACACAGCCATACTCATTACAAGGTATATACACACAAACCACACAGAAGAATGTCTTCACTTACAATCAGCAGCTGGAATATCCAGGGTCTCAACGCCTCAACCTTCGGATCTAAAACAAAGGACCCTGATTTTATACAAAGTATGAAAAATATAGACATTCAGATCCTCCTGGAAACATGGACCAGAGCCGAAAACGAATCCCCGGTGCCTATTGGATACAAGGAATTCTTGGTCCATGCCCAGAAAAATAAAAACATCAAACAGGGCCGGGGCTCAGGAGGAGTAGCGATCTGGTATAAAGAGGAGCTCCACCAGTACATCAAACCGGTGAAGAAAGGAGACAGCCACATATGGATCAGAATCAGCAGCTCCATCCTCACCTGCCAGTCTGATGTCCACCTCTGTGCCACCTATATACCACCGCCAGAGTCCCCCTACTTCAATCCAGACTGCTTCGAGATCTTACAAAGAGAAGCCGCCCATTATCAGGCCCTGGGCAAAGTTCTCATCTTTGGAGACCTCAATGCAAGAACAGGGAGAGAGAGAGACTTCCTGACCACGGATGGAAACATCTACATACTTGGAGCAGAGAATGACGGCCAAGACCCTGTACACACTGAGAGAAACAGCTATGACAGTACAGTCAACAAAAGTGGCAGAAAGCTCCTGAACGTATGTAAAAGTTTAGGACTTCATATCCTTAATGGACGAAGCAAGGGTGACTCCTTAGGAAGGTATACACTAAACTCCCATGTAGGGAGGAGTGTAGTTGATTACGCCATTACAGACCTGAACCTGGCAGATGTCAGCGCCTTCATAGTCACCCCACAAACGCACCTGTCAGACCACAGCCAACTTCTTCTGTACATGAAATCTACAGAGAAACCATCCACTCAGAAGCCACAGCAGAGCGGCCTCTTCACCCGGCCTCCATCCTATAAATGGTCCAAAATGTCGGCACCAAGATATAAAGAAGCTTCCAGCAGACCTGAAATACAGCGGATGCTCCACCACTTCTACAACCTTGAGTACATGCCAAACCCAGAGGGAGTGAACCAAGCAGCAAAGGACCTCAACAATATATTCTACGCAATGGCCAGACTGTCTGACCTTAAAAAAGTCGACTACAAGAGACCAAAAGAAACACAGGTCAATGGCTGGTTTGACAGAGAATGTAAAGCTGTATGGAAGACCCTGAGAACAGCCTCCAACAAGAAACACAGAGACCCCAACCACCTGGGTCTGAGGGAAGCCTATGACTCCATACAAAAGCAGTACAAAACCATCCTCAGGAGGAAGAAGCAGAGTTACATCTCTACCAAGCTCAATCAACTCCAAGACGCCCTCCAAGACAACTCCTTCTGGGAACTATGGAACCACATGGGCACCAAAGACAAGAAAAACAACAACCATATCCAAAATGGCAACCTCTGGCTCCAATACTTCAGAGACCTCTATAAAGACATTCCAAAGGAAGGACTAAGCCAAGAACAGGAAAACATAATGGCGAAACTAAAAGCAATGGAGGAAAAAATCAAAAACTTCCAAAACCCGGTGGATACACCTATAACACTACAGGAAGTAACCAAGAGACTCTCCTCCATAAGATGTAGAAAAGCCGGTGGCCTAGATGGAATCCTACCAGAAATGCTGAAGTACAGCCCACCAGAAATACAGGCTGCAATGGTTAAACTCTTCAATATTGTACTGAGTGCCGGCTACTTCCCTCGTACCTGGAACCAAGGCCTCATCACACCCATCCACAAGAGTGGGGACAGGTATGACCCAGCTAACTACAGAGGCATATGCGTCAGCAGCAACCTGGGAAAACTGTTCAACAGTATCCTGAACAAGAGGATCCTCACCTTCCTCACCGAGCACAACGTCCTCAACAAGAGCCAAGCAGGGTTCATGCCGAACCACCGCACCACTGACCACATCTATACTCTGCACAGCCTCATTCAGAGACACGTCTACAATACAAAGAATGGGAAGATATACGCCTGCTTTGTGGACTTTAAAAAGGCTTTTGATTCAGTGTGGCACCCGGGCTTATTCCTGAAACTGCTGGAGAGTGGAATAGGAGGAAAGACCTACGATGTCATCAAAAGCTCCTACACCGAGAACAGCTGCAGCGTGAGTGTGAGCGGCAAAAGAACGGCTTTTTTCCAGCAGAGCCGCGGAGTAAGACAAGGCTGCAGCCTAAGCCCAACGCTCTTCAACATCTACATCAACGAGCTGGCTACCGCCCTGGAATCCTCCTCAGCACCAGGTCTCACCCTCCACGACGCCCAGGTGAAATTCCTGCTGTATGCAGATGACCTGCTGCTGCTGTCACCAACCGAGAAAGGCCTCCAGGACAACCTGAAAATCCTAGAGAAATTCAGCTCCACCTGGGCCCTACCGGTCAACCTAAAGAAAACCAACACCATGGTGTTCCAGAGGAGAAAGAGAAGATCAGACCAACACCCATCATTTATCCTCAACAACTGCGACCTCACAGGAACGGACAAATATACCTACCTGGGCCTAGAGATTCACCGGTCAGGGAACTTCAAACAAGCCATAGAGACCCTGAAAGACAAGGCCTGCAAAACCTTCTATGCCATCCGAAGGACACTCTACCATCTGAAGCCACCAGTGAGGGTCTGGCTAAAAATCTTCGACTCCATCATCGCCCCAATCCTCCTGTATGGCAGCGAAGTCTGGGGTCCTCACACCTACCCAGACTGGTCAAAGTGGGACTCCAGTCCAACAGAAATATTCCACCTAGAATTCTGCAAGCACCTTCTCCAGGTCCATCGGAGCACCTCCAACAGTGCTTGTCGGGCCGAGCTGGGCAGATTCCCTCTACACCTAACAGTTCTAAAGAGGGCGCTGTCATTCCGGGCTCACCTGCATAGGAGCAATCCAAGCTCCCACCACCATAAAGCCCTGATACATGAAGGTGAAACAGAAAAACCAGAACCCCCGGAACAGCCCAGCCAAACCCAACCGGAGCAGAACACCAATCACAACAACCTGACAAAAGCCGGAATTAGGAAGATGGCAGATGAAGGCCAGGAGAGGTATGTCAGTGACTGGAAGAATGATATCATCAGCTCACAGAAACTGACCATGTACCGGAGCCTACAGAGAGACTACAGACTGGCCCCCTATCTGGAGAAACTCCCGGACCCCAGAGACCGCCAGATCCTGAGCCGATATAGACTCAGTGCCCACAGTCTGGCCATCGAATGTGGCCGACACAGGCAGAGCTACAAGCCCAGGGAGGAAAGACTGTGCCAACACTGTGATCAGGAGGCCATAGAGGACGAAACCCACTTCCTGCTACACTGCTCCAAATACTCAGCAGTGAGGGACACTCACTTCAGGAGACTCTCACATCTCTTCCCAGACTTCATCACCATGAAGGAGGAAGAGAAAACATATATCTTGCTGGGAGAAGAAGAGAGAGCAGTGGAGATAGCAGCGCGGTATGTGAGCGAATGTCATAGACTGCGAGAAAGAACTATGATGCCATGGACTATAGCCCCCAACCTGGACCTGCCCCATCCACCTCCCCTATGCCATGGACTATAGCCCCCACAATGGACCTGCCCCATCCACCTCCCCTATGCCATGGACTATAGCCCCCACCCTGGATCTGCCCCATCCACCTCCCCCCACAGCTCCTACCCAACATCCCCTCAGTCCCTATCCCTATTGCCTCTATACACTTGCTTTGGCAAAACTGATGTGTATTTGGTCCTGCCAATAAAGCTTCTTTGAATCTTGAATCTTGAATCTATGTCTGATGAAGAGGCCTGAGTAGTCTCAAAAACTTGCAGTTTGTTACCATCTTTTCAGTTAGTAATTAAAAGGTATCAACCACTGAGGACTCTCAATTCTAAATATTTTTCAAAAATACAGAGGAAGCCATGCAGGTTTTTTTTTTAATTATTTATTTACAGTGCAGGCTGTACTCTTATCAGTTGCTTCTGCACTCACTGTTATTAGCGGCAGCAGGCGCCAGCTGATGGGAGCAGTAGTCCCATCAGCTGACACCAGTGACCGGAAGTAAACTTTATACCTGTGCACTCACACTATCTGACCGCACATGACAGCATGGCAAATACTGGATGTTCGGGACCACTATTCAAGTGAATGGGGTTTGTGTTCAGGTAATGTTCTGCTACCTGAACTTTTTTAACTGTCTGGCCGAACCTGCCGGACCCGAACATCCAGGTGTCTGCCAATCTCTAGTTCTCAAGCTCGAAATGCTGTCAGGAAGGTTGTAGGAGTTCACTGTGAGACACTGAGCAGCAATAGCAGACGGTGTTCAGTGTCTCTACTGGATGACAGGCTGTATGGTCGCATCATGCGACCATGCAACCTGCAATCTAGATGCAGCAGTAGCAAACTGTAAGTTTACATCCTGCTGTCCTTGACTTCTCTGCTGCAAAAAGATTATACCTGCATTTTTTTCACCACCCATTCAAGTCACTGAGTGAAAAACAATGAAAAAACGCTGAAAGAAGTGACATTCTCTATGTCTAAATCAGCATGCAAAGCACAAAATACTGATGACAAAAAAAACAATGTGTGCATGTGATTGCTGAAATCTGGTTTTGCTGGTATTGTAAAAAGCAGCTGAAAATTGGCATAACAAAACAACAAATGTGCCCAGTATGAACATAGCCTGTTATGGCTGGCAATCAGGCAACACAGCGTGCAGTAATCAGCGCACATACAGAGATCTGGCAAAAACCCAAAACAATAGGACGAGCTCTGAGACGTGGAATCTCTGTAGACTGCAGTACCTGAACTGTCCTCACACAACTGGAAGCAGCAGTGGATTGCGCCTATCACTACCTATGCAACTCGGCACTGCCTGAGGAGCTGACTAGCCTGAAGATAGAAATACAAGCCTGACTTACCTCAGAGAAATACCCCAAAGGAATAGGCAGCCCCCCACATATAATGACTGTTAGCAAGATGAAAAGACAAACGTAGGAATGAAATAGATTCAGCAAAGTGAGGCCCGATATTCTAGACAGAGCGAGGATAGCAAAGAGAACTATGCAGTCTACAAAAAACCCTAAAACGAAAACCACGCAAAGGGGCAAAAAAGACCCACCGTGCCGAACTAACAGCACGGCGGTGCACCCCTTTGCTTCTCAGAGCTTCCAGCAAAAGATAATAACAAGCTGGACAGAAAAAACAGAAAACAAACTAGAAGCACTTATCTAGCAGAGCAGCAGGCCCAAGGAAAGATGCAGTAGCTCAGATCCAACACTGGAACATTGACAAGGAGCAAGGAAGACAGACTCAGGTGGAGCTAAATAGCAAGGCAGCCAACGAGCTCACCAAAACACCTGAGGGAGGACGCCCAGAGACTGCAATACCACTTGTGACCACAGAATTCACAACAGTACCCCCCCCTTGAGGAGGGGTCACCGAACCCTCACCAGAACCCCCAGGCCGACCAGGATGAGCCACATGAAAGGCACGAACAAGATCTGGGGCATGGACATCAGAGGCAAAAACCCAGGAATTATCTTCCTGAGCATAACCCTTCCATTTGACCAGATACTGGAGTTTCCGTCTAGAGACACGAGAATCCAAAATCTTCTCCACAATATACTCCAATTCCCCCTCCACCAAAACAGGGGCAGGAGGCTCCACAGATGGAACCATAGGTGCCACGTATCTCCTCAACAACGACCTATGGAATACATTATGTATGGAAAAGGAGTCTGGGAGGGTCAGACGAAAAGACACCGGATTGAGAATCTCAGAAATCCTATACGGACCAATAAAACGAGGTTTAAATTTAGGAGAGGAAACCTTCATAGGTATATGACGAGAAGATAACCAAACCAGATCCCCAACACGAAGTCGGGGTCCCACACGGCGTCTGCGATTAGTGAAAAGCTGAGCCTTCTCCTGGGACAAGGTCAAATTGTCCACTACCTGAGTCCAGATCTGCTGCAACCTGTCCACCACATAATCCACACCAGGACAGTCCGAAGACTCAACCTGTCCTGAAGAGAAACGAGGATGGAACCCAGAATTGCAGAAAAATGGAGAGACCAAGGTAGCCGAGCTGGCCCGATTATTAAGGGCGAACTCAGCCAACGGCAAAAATGACACCCAATCATCCTGGTCAGCGGAAACAAAACATCTCAGATATGTTTCCAAGGTCTGATTGGTTCGTTCGGTCTGGCCATTAGTCTGAGGATGGAAGGCCGAGGAAAAAGATAGGTCAATGCCCATCCTACCACAAAAGGCTCGCCAGAACCTTGAGACAAACTGGGAACCTCTGTCAGAAACAATATTCTCAGGAATGCCATGCAAACGAACCACATGCTGGAAGAACAAAGGCACCAAATCAGAGGAGGAAGGCAATTTAACCAAGGGCACCAGATGGACCATTTTAGAAAAGCGATCACAGACCACCCAAATGACAGACATCTTTTGAGAAACGGGAAGGTCAGAAATGAAATCCATCGAAATATGTGTCCAAGGCCTCTTCGGGACCGGCAAGGGCAAAAGCAACCCACTGGCACGTGAACAGCAGGGCTTAGCCCTAGCACAAATTCCACAGGACTGCACAAAAGCACGCACATCCCGCGACAGAGACGGCCACCAAAAGGATCTAGCAACCAACTCCCTGGTACCAAAGATTCCTGGATGACCGGCCAGCACCGAACAATGAAGTTCAGAGATAACTTTACTAGTCCACCTATCAGGGACGAACAGTTTCTCGGCCGGACAACGATCAGGTTTATTAGCCTGAAATTTCTGCAACACTCTCCGCAAATCAGGGGAGATGGCAGACACAATGACTCCTTCCTTGAGGATACTCGCCGGCTCAGATAACCCCGGAGAGTCGGGCACAAAACTCCTAGACAGAGCATCCGCCTTCACATTTTTAGAGCCCGGAAGGTATGAAATCACAAAATCAAAACGAGCAAAAAATAACGACCAACGGGCCTGTCTAGGATTCAAGCGCTTGGCAGACTCAAGATAAGTAAGGTTCTTATGATCAGTCAAAACCACCACGCGATGCTTAGCACCCTCAAGCCAATGACGCCACTCCTCGAATGCCCACTTCATGGCCAGCAACTCTCGGTTGCCCACATCATAATTACGCTCAGCAGCAGAAAATTTCCTGGAAAAGAAAGCACATGGTTTGAACACTGAGCAACCAGAACCTCTCTGTGACAAAACCGCCCCTGCACCAATCTCAGAAGCATCAACCTCGACCTGGAACGGAAGAGAAACATCAGGTTGACACAACACAGGGGCACAGCAAAAACGACGCTTCAACTCCTGAAAAGCTTCCACGGCAGCAGAAGACCAATTAACCAAATCAGCACCCTTCTTGGTCAAATCGGTCAATGGTCTGGCAATGCTAGAAAAATTACAGATGAAGCGACGATAAAAATTAGCAAAGCCCAGGAATTTCTGCAAACTTTTTAGAGATGTCGGCTGAGTCCAATCCTGGATGGCCTGAACCTTAACCGGATCCATCTCGATAGTAGAAGGGGAAAAGATGAACCCCAAAAATGAAACTTTCTGCACACCGAAGAGACACTTTGATCCCTTCACAAACAAGGAATTAGCACGCAGTACCTGGAAAACCATTCTGACTTGCTTTACATGAGACTCCCAATCATCTGAGAAGATCAAAATGTCATCCAAGTAAACAATCAAGAATTTATCCAGATACTCACGAAAAATGTCATGCATAAAAGACTGAAAAACAGATGGAGCATTGGCAAGTCCGAACGGCATCACCAGATACTCAAAATGACCCTCGGGCGTATTAAATGCCGTTTTCCATTCATCTCCCTGCCTGATTCTCACCAGATTATACGCACCACGAAGATCAATCTTAGTAAACCAACTAGCCCCCTTAATCCGAGCAAACAAGTCAGAAATCAATGGCAAGGGATACTGAAACTTAACAGTGATCTTATTAAGAAGGCGGTAATCAATACACGGTCTTAGCGAACCATCCTTCTTGGCTACAAAAAAGAACCCTGCTCCCAATGGTGACGACGATGGGCGAATATGTCCCTTCTCCAGGGACTCCTTCACATAACTGCGCATAGCGGTGTGTTCAGGTACGGACAAATTAAATAAACGACCCTTAGGGAATTTACTACCAGGAATCAAATCGATAGCACAATCACAATTCCTATGCGGAGGAAGGGCATCAGACTTGGACTCTTCAAATACATCCTGAAAGTCCGACAAGAACTCTGGGATGTCAGAAGGAATGGATGACGAAATAGACAAAAATGGAACATCACCATGTACTCCCTGACAACCCCAGCTGGTTACCGACATAGAGTTCCAATCCAATACTGGATTATGGGTTTGTAGCCATGGCAACCCCAACACGACCACATCATGCAAATTATGCAGTACCAAAAAGCGAATAACTTCCTGATGTGCAGGAGCCATGCACATGGTCAGCTGGGCCCAGTACTGAGGCTTATTCTTGGCCAGAGGTGTAGCATCAATTCCTCTCAACGGAATAGGACACCGCAAAGGCTCCAAGAAAAATCCACAACGTTTAGCATAATCCAAATCCATCAGATTCAGGGCAGCGCCTGAATCCACAAACGCCATGACAGAATATGATGACAAAGAGCACATTAAGGTAATGGACAAAAGGAATTTGGACTGTACAGTACCAATAACGGCAGAGCTATCGAACCGCCTAGTGCGTTTAGGACAATTAGAAATAGCATGAGTAGAATCACCACAATAGAAACACAGTCTGTTCAGACGTCTGTGTTCGTGCCGTTCTACTTTAGTCATAGTCCTGTTGCACTGCATAGGCTCAGGCTTACTCTCAGACAATACCGCCAGATGGTGCACAGATTTACGCTCGCGCAAGCGACGACCGATCTGAATGGCCAAGGACATAGACTCATTCAAACCAGCAGGCATAGGAAATCCCACCATTACATCCTTAAGAGCTTCAGAGAGACCCTTTCTGAACAAAGCCGCTAGTGCAGATTCATTCCACAGAGTGAGTACTGACCATTTTCTAAATTTCTGACAATATAGTTCTACATCATCCTGACCCTGGCATAAAGCCAGCAGATTTTTCTCAGCTTGATCCACTGAATTAGGCTCATCGTAAAGCAATCCCAGCGCCTGGAAAAATGCATCAATATTACTCAATGCAGAATCTCCTGGTGCAAGAGAAAACGCCCAGTCCTGTGGGTCGCCGCGCAAAAAAGAAATAATAATCAAAACCTGTTGAATAGGATTACCAGAAGAATGAGGTTTCAAGGCCAAAAATAGCTTACAATTATTTCTGAAGCTCAGGAACTTAGTTCTGTCACCAAAAAACAAATCAGGAATCGGAATTCTTGGTTCTAGCATCGATTTCTGATCAATAGTATCTTGAATCTTTTGTACATTTACAACGAGATTATCCATTGAGGAGCACAGAGCCTGAATATCCATGTCCACAGCTGTGTCCTGAAGCACTCTAATGTCTAGGGGAAAAAAAAGACTGAAGACAGAGCTAAGAAAAAAAAATGATGTCAGGATTTCTTTTTTCCCTCTATTGGAAATCATTGAATTGGCTCCTTGTACTGTTATGGCTGGCAATCAGGCAACACAGCGTGCAGTAATCAGCGCACATACAGAGATCTGGCAAAAACCCAAAACAATAGGACGAGCTCTGAGACGTGGAATCTCTGTAGACTGCAGTACCTGAACTGTCCTCACACAACTGGAAGCAGCAGTGGATTGCGCCTATCACTACCTATGCAACTCGGCACTGCCTGAGGAGCTGACTAGCCTGAAGATAGAAATACAAGCCTGACTTACCTCAGAGAAATACCCCAAAGGAATAGGCAGCCCCCCACATATAATGACTGTTAGCAAGATGAAAAGACAAACGTAGGAATGAAATAGATTCAGCAAAGTGAGGCCCGATATTCTAGACAGAGCGAGGATAGCAAAGAGAACTATGCAGTCTACAAAAAACCCTAAAACGAAAACCACGCAAAGGGGCAAAAAAGACCCACCGTGCCGAACTAACAGCACGGCGGTGCACCCCTTTGCTTCTCAGAGCTTCCAGCAAAAGATAATAACAAGCTGGACAGAAAAAACAGAAAACAAACTAGAAGCACTTATCTAGCAGAGCAGCAGGCCCAAGGAAAGATGCAGTAGCTCAGATCCAACACTGGAACATTGACAAGGAGCAAGGAAGACAGACTCAGGTGGAGCTAAATAGCAAGGCAGCCAACGAGCTCACCAAAACACCTGAGGGAGGACGCCCAGAGACTGCAATACCACTTGTGACCACAGAATTCACAACAATAGCCTAAGGGTATGTGCACACGATGCAGATTTAGTGCAGAATTGGTGCAGAACTGCTGCAGATTTTTCTGCTGCAGAAACGCAGCAGAACTGCACTGTGATTTACAGTACAATGTAAATCAATAGCTACCAAAAAATGAGTATAAAATACCCACAGACCACTATAGCGAGAGATCTTTCCCTTTCCATTACTATGGGACATAAAAATATGGCTCCCTCCTCAGGACTTCTTTAAAATGGCGCTGGTATGCGCATGCGCACTTGCTTGTCGCCCGGTCTTTGCATCGACTAAGACTATTATGAATTTTCGGCTACATTTTGTATATGGTATCTTAGGACTTGCGCTGGTACTTATTTGATTAAGGCTATTATGAATTTCCGGCTGCACTTTGTATATGGTATTTTAGGGTTTGCGCGGGTATTCATTTGGGCGGACTTTTTAAGGTTGCTGATATGTGCGCATGCGCACCTTCCTACCATCTCTTTTTCCTCCTTTTTCTTCTTCCTTTTTCTTTTTCTTTTTCCTTTTCCTTCATTTTACACTATGGGACATAACAATATGGCTCCCTCCTCGGGACTTCTTTAAAATGGCGCTGGTATGCGCATGCGCACTCGCTCGTCGCCCTGCCTTTGCATCGGCTAAGGCTATTATGAATCTCCGGTCGCGTTATATGACATCAATGAGGGATTTCCTTCAGCGCGTACCGGAGATGAACGCCGTACCCGATGCACGTGAGGGCATGGCGGGGCGTCTTCGCATGCGAGACATCTTACTGGCTGACTTTATCTCTTGGGGGGTATTTAAGGAGGCAGCGCGGGGGTAAGTAACACACTCCCCTTGATAAAGCACGTGGGCGAAACGCGCGTCGGGGCGTTCCGGTGCAGTGATACACCATTATGGGTAAGCATTGAACCTGTTTCATACCTTTATTAGTGCCCTGCATGTTATGAGTCTCATCGTCCAGGTACTATATATATACCATTACTTTATAGGATGTCTTTGGGAATCTCACATGGGGTAGATTCATTACTTAGGGTTTTCAATGCTATATGTTAAATATTTCAGCTATGTATGACATCTTCACTGTACATGGTCTTTGTCTTGTTCTCTTTGAAAATTTGCACATGGTACTATGTATTAATTTTAAATGAATTATTCAATAAACTTTATTGATTTTATGACATCTCTCGCTATAGTGGTCTGTGGGTATTTTATACTCATTTTTTGGTAGCTATATATATTTGTCCACTATTATTTATACGGTTGGATATTAGCAATGGAGAAGCAATTATGAGAATGCTGCTGGCCGAGATTGTGTATATCTGTTTTTTGTATCTGTATCTTGATACAATGTAAATCAATGTGAAAAAAAAAGCTGTGCACATGGTGCAGAAAAATCTGCGCAGAAACGCTGCAGATTTCAAAGAAGTGCACGTCACTTCTTTTGTGCAGTTCTGCAGCGTTTCTGCAGCAGATTTTTCTGCACCATGTGCACAGCTTTTTTTTTTCACATTGATTTACATTGTACTGCACAGAAACTGCACAGAAACTGCATCAAATCTGCAGATGCAGATTTAGTGCAGAAAATTCTGCACCATATTTCCTACGTGTGCACATAGCCTTAAGGTTTTCCCTCCACTTCAAAAATAAAACACAACCATTTTTTACTCACTCTTGTCCCTGTATATTGTTGTGAATGGTCTCTTGTCAAAGGAATTTGGCAAATGAGCTATAATCAGGTAATTGAAACCAAAAGTATTATTGTAGCTGACTATACAGCTATCACAAAACTGTCATGCAGTTTTCATATTAGAAATGTAATAATAAGAACAGGCTCTTTGTAGTACTGTATTTACTATATTTACGGAGATTTTCTCCACTACAAGCAATGTTTCCGTGCAACATCCAATACAGTATTCCCCAATTATTTCCTGTAAGAAGACAGAAAAAGGCATACAGAAGTACAGTAGAGGCAAATCATTTTCTATGAGAGTATTATTAATATGCCATGTGAATTAAGTCTTAGGCTACTTTCACACTAGCGTTTTTTGCAATCCGTCGCAATCCGTCATTTAGGGCAAAAAAACGGATCCTGCAAATGTGCTCGCAGGATGCGTTTTTTGCCCATAAACTTGTATTAGCGACGGATCGCAATGGATTGCCACAAGTCGTGTCCGTCGTTCGACGGATCCGTCGTGTTTTGGCGGACCGTCATCACAAAAAAGTTCAATATAACGTTTTTTGTCTGTCACGTTCACCATTTTTGACCGCACATGCGCGGCCGAAACTCCGCCCCCTCTTCCCCGGACTGCAGAATGGGCAGCGGATGCATCGAAAAACTGCATCTACTGCCCACGTCGTGCAAAAAAATTCACAACGTGCGTCCGTACATCGGCCCGACGCATTGCGACGGACCCGTACCGACGGAAGTGTGAAAGAGGCCTTACAGAAAAATGTCATAAAGCCACATAACCACATTTAATAAATGTCATACTGGCTATGTAGCTCATTTACATCAGGACAAGGGTTGACTTGACACTGCACTTAGCTGCAAGCAATGCTGACACCTAATGGTGAAAGAAATCAACACTGAGAAGCAAAAAAACAACAAATCTGAAATAAAAAGTGAAGATTTACAAATTATTGTTTCAAGTGAACTGCATTACTTCCACCTCCCAGTGTCAGGAAAGGGTGTCCTAGAATGTATACCTAGCCAATTGTAGAGAAAAATGTCAAGCAGATACAGGTAAATGTTCTTTAAAGTTAATTTCCCATGATGAATTTTTGATGCTGTGTATTTTCGTTGTGCAAAAAACACAATGCATGATAGTTCCAGTAAAGTGTATGTGAAATAGAAATCTCATTCTTAGGGCTCCTTTCCACTTGCTAGAAAAAAAACGGTCCGATTTACGGACCGAAAAAACGGATGTAACGTATGCGATTGTCATGTGAGTATCATGCGAGTGTCATGCGATTTTTTTATCGCAACATCCATATGACATCCGTATTGCTGTCCGATTTTTACGCAGGGGTCTCCTATGAAAAGCCGGTAATTCAGCGCAGTGTACAGTAAAATCACACTGACATGTTAGATTAGAGTAGATATATACACATAGAAAAGGTATATATTCATATATATATGTCAGGGAGACACCTATATATATATATTTATATTTAATACAGCGCTAGATAGCTTAAAAGCCGGTAATTCAATTGCCGGCTTTTGCTATCTCCTTCACAAACCCGACATGATATGAGACATGGTTTACATACAGTAAACCATCTCATATCCCATTTTTTTTTGCATATTCCACACTACCGTTAGTAGTGTATATGTGCAAAATTTGGGCGCTCTAGCTATATTTAAGGGTTAAATCGCGGAAAAAATTGATGTGGGCTCCCGCGCAATTTTCTCCGCCAGAGTGGTAAAGCCAGTGACTGAGGGCAGATATTAATAGCCTGGAGAGGGTCCATGGTTATTGCCCCCCCCCCCGGCTAAAAACAACTGCGCCCAGCCACCCCAGAAAAGGCACATCTGGAAGATGCGCCTATTCTGGCACTTGGCCACTCTCTTCCCAATCCCGTGTATCGGTGGGATATGGGGCAATGAAGGGTTAATGTCGCCTTGCTATTGTAAGGTGACATTAAGCCAGATTAATAATGGAGAGGCGTCAATTATGACACCTATCCATTATTAATCCAATTGTATGAAATGGTTAAACAACACACACACACACACACGCACATTATTACAAAGTATTTTAATGAAATAAAGACATAGGTTTTTGTAATATTTTATTATCCTGGTAATTCACCTGAAGACCCTCGTTCTGTAAAAAAGGTGAAATAAAAAAACAACAATATCCCATACCTTCCGATGATCAGTCTCGTCCCATATCTCATCTCATATCATCTCGGGTTTGAGAAGGAGATAGCAAAAGCCAGCAATTGAATTACCGGCTTTTAAGCTATCTAGCGCTGCATTAAATATAAATATATATATAGGTGTCTCCCTGACATATATATGTATATATACCTATTCTATGTGTATATATCTACTGTAATCTAACCTGTCAGTGTGATTTTACTGTACACTGCGCTGAATTGCCGGCTTTTTAAAGGACACCGGTGCGTAAAAATCGGACAGCACTCGCATGGTGCGAGTGCTGTGCATTTTTTTTCTCGCACCCATTGACTTGCATTGGCGAGTCTCGTCCGAGAATCAAAGCCAAAAGCAGCATGCTGCGATTTTTTTCTTAGTCCGATTTCGGCTGAGAAAAAAATCGCAAATTAAATGTCATCTATTGAATAACATTGGTCCGAGTGCAATCCGATTTTTTATCGTATTGCACTCGTCCGTTTTCCTCGCAAGTGAAAAGGGGCCCTTAGGCTGGGGTCAGACTAGCGCATGGCATCCGATGCAAGAGTATCCGATGCAACATGCTAATGACCCTCGGCTCCTGCTCTGGTGCGAGCGGGAGCCGAGTGTCATGCGTCTGTGCTTCGGGCCTCTAGCCCAGAGCGGATTGGAGCACAGCTGTAGAGGAGGCGGAGAAATTACTTTTCTACATCTCCTTCATTGCCGGGGTCAGCGTATAACGCACATCACTTGGATGATATCTGAGTGATGTGCGTTGTCTCACTTGCACCCATAGGCTTATAGGCTTAGCTGCGATTTCACTCCCACGTTGAAAATGGGCGAGAAAAAAATGCTAATGTAAGCTGCCCAATAAATGAATACTGGCCCGAGTGCTATGCGATGTTTTTTCGCATAGTACTTGTCCGTTTTCATAGCTAGTGTGACCCCGGCCTTACTGTGGTTTTTTACGTGGTGTAAACTGGCCTGCTGTGTTTGAAATCCACAACATGTCAATTTCTCTTGCGACTACACTGAGTTTTTATTTGCGGATTTTCCCCATCAAATTGCATAAGATATGGCAAATGAGCAGGTAAAAATCACATATCCACTTTTGGTGTATTTCCACGGCGGAAATGAATTAAAAATGCATGTAATCTGCAAATAACTGTATCAATAAAGTTTTGTTAATGCCATATACCAAGAGGTATCAAAAACAAAGCAGCTTAATTTAAAGGGAACCTGTCAGATCCCCGTGCACCCAGAACCACCAGCAGTTGCGTCTACATATATATACTCTCTGCTTAACAGTCTCTGCATTACATTACGCACATAAACAGAAAAGTATTTCTAAAGTCCAGTTATGATATGTAAATGAGGACTTTGACTAGTGAATGGAGCGTTAGTGTCCCTAGACTAGTCAACCCACTTAGAATATTACCACACCCCTGAGGGCGTGATAACATAATTTACAAGCACTGGTGTCATCGCTAGCGCTATACTTACCTCACGCATTTGCGCGGCTTCTTTATCTCGCTGCATTCATCCTCTGAAGCCAGTGTACGTGTGTCGGCTTCAGTTAGGCACACTGTGCATGATTGGAAGTCTTCTGCATTTTCGATTATGTGCAGTGCTTCTCTCTGAAGCACTGCACGTACACCCAGGTTCAGAGGATGAATACAGTGAGGAAAAGGAGCCGCACACATAAGTGAGGTAAGTATAGCGTTAGTGATGACGACGGCGCTTATAAGTTATCATGCCCACATGGGTGAGATAATATGCTAAGTGGGCCGACTGGTCTGGGGACACTAACACCCCATCCACTAGTCAAAGTCCTCATTTACATATCATAATGGAACTTTAGGAATACTTTTTCTAAACATCCGTTTATGTGCGTAATGTAATACAGAGACAGTGAATTTATATATGTAGATGCAACCGACAGTGGTTCTGTGAGAACGGGGGCCTGACAGGTTCAATTTATAACATGACATAACAAGAGACAAAAACCACAGTGTCAAAAACACAAAAAAACAAGAAAAAAAACACACTCAAAAACACAATGAAAAAAATGAAAATAACCTAATTTTGCAAATGGAACTGAATCTGCAACATAAAAAGCTCACCAAAAGCTCATCCTGGGTACATAGCCTTACAGCTGCTTCCAATTTACTGCAGTGAGTTCTGCGAAACAGGAATACATCCATCTAAGGCCGGCGTCACACTCAGCGTATGAAAATACGGTCTGTTATTCATGGCCATAATACGCACAAAAGTCCCCAAAATAGTGATCCGTATGTCATCCGTAGGCACGGTGTGTCAGCGTATTTTGCGCATGGCATCCTCCGTATGTAATCCATATGGCATCCGTACTGCGAGATTTTCTCGCAGGCGTGCAATACGGACATACAATGGATCCATGGGCTCAAATAATTGCAAAAACATATATACTGTCTATATATATATATATTAGTGAAACACATATATATATATACACCGGTATATATATATATATACATATATATATTAATATATCATACAGCGCTAGACAGCAGAAATGCCGGTAATTCAATTGCCGGCTTTTTCCTATCACCTTCTGAAACCCAACATGATATGAGACATGGTGTTAGGGGTCGAGTTCCTGCCTCTGCACAGGGGGAATCTCGGGCCATCTCCGCTGCGGTCTCTCATTCTTCTCCTGCCGCAGTGGAGCCTGCTCAGCGGAGACGTCGATCCCAGCGTCTCGCTCAGTCTGACTCTGTGCTAAGAGTTACTGCTGCATTTCCTGCTGCTCCCATTGAAGTCAGTGCTGGGCAGCAGCGAGCGGACGCTTCTGGGGCTAAGTCCTGCTTTTCACATTCTGAGCATGCCCAGAGTAAGATCTCTCAGTGGAGATCGAGGGTCACATGATCAGATACTGCAGCTAAGGTCCTTGTAGCTGCTAGGACTAAATCCTGCTTTGCACTCTGAGCATGCCCAGGGCGAGATTTCTCAGTGGAGATCCAGGGTCACATGCTCAGGTGCTGCAGCACTCCATTGGTCCTTCTTTGTAAGGTCCTAAACATGCTGCAACTATTTAAGGCTCGCATGGCCGCACGGCCATGCGCTAGTATCAAGTCATATGTGCTTTGCGCCAGTGTGGTTATGCATAAGTGTGTTCAGGGACCCGGCTGAAATAAGCCCCTAGAATACCGGCACCTCCGGTGAGGAGATTGTATGAGTGTTCAGGGACCCGGCTGAAATAAGCCCCTAGAATACCGGCTTCTCCGGTGAGGAGATTGCATGTTGTTTAACCACAGACTGCTATCAGCTTGGCAGTAAGCTTGTGCTCCTGTGAGGCTAACAGGGCGCAGTGCTTTCCTCTCGCGGCTGCTCTGTGAGGTAACAGAGCTAGTCTATACCGCCAAACAGTGCCACCATTCACTTGCAGCAGGTTCTCCCTGCAGGGTGGACCCCGGGCTGCGAACGCACCATTTATAATAAATATCTATTTCTACTCGGTGCGTTCCGCTAGCCCTAACGCATGGTTTACATACAGTAAACCATCTCATTTCCCTTCTTTTATTACATATTTATCTTTAGTAATGGAAGAAGTGTCTGTATGTTAAATTTGGTGGCTCTAGCTATTAAAATAAAGGGTTAAATCGCGGAAAAAATTGGTGTGGGCTCCCGCGCAATTTTCTGCACCAGAGTGGGAAAGCCAGTGACTGAGGGCAGATATTAATAGCCTGGAGAGGGTCCATGGTTATTGCCCCCCTGGCTAAAAACATCTGCCCCCAGCCACCCCAGAAAAGGCACATCTGGAAGATGCGCCGATTCTGGCACTTAGCCTCTCTCTTCCCACTCCTGTGTAGCAGTGGGATATGGGGTAATGAAGGGTTAATGTCACCTTGCTATTGTAAGGTGACATTAAGCCAGATTAATAATGGAGAGGCATCAATTATGACACCTATCCATTATTAATCCAATAGTAAGAAATAGTTAAAAAAAACACACACACATTGTCACAAAGTATTTTAATGAAATAAATACACAGGTTGTTGTAATAATAATAATAATAATAATAATAATAATTTTTATTTATATAGCGCCAACAAATTTCGCAGCACTTTACAATTAAGCGGGGACATGTACAGACAATAAATTCAGTACAAGTTAAGACAATTTAAACAGTGACATTAGGGGTGAGGTCCCTGCTCGCAAGCTTACAATCTACAAGGAAATGGGGGGACACAATAGGTTAAAAGTGCTTGTTATTTCAGGTCTGGCAATTATAATAAATAGGGATTTTCATATAAAGCTGCATGATCCGGTCATCAGCCCGTGTGTTTAAGTGCAATAGTCAAGTATCACGTGCAGTTATATGCATGGAGGGTGTGGAGACAGATGAATAGTAGGGTGCAGATTCACATGCAGATAATATTTGGAAGGATATGGGATATGGGATATTTTCCGTGGGAAAATATTCTGAAAAGTTCCCAGGCTCGAGTTCATATGAGGACATCCAGCAGAGGGCGCATCACCACAGCTCGAGGTAACTACAGGTCATTCACCTACATTCCATTCCTTCGCCGGGTTTTTACAGGCAGGGACGGCTGCATTAGCAGGCTTCTGCTTGTAAAATTAGTTAACCCTTTCAGATGGATTTACAGCGTGGGACGAGACTGATCGTCGGAAGGTATGGAATATTGTTGTTTATTTTGTTTACATTTGTTACTTTATACTTACATTATACTGCCCCTATTGGCCAAACAATCAGTGGATTTGGTTTCCAGTACCATCTCTATGCTGACGACACCCAATTATACACTTCTTCTCCTGTTATCACGCCGACCTTTTTAGTAACCACCAGTGATTGTCTTACCGCTGTCTCTAACATCATGTCCTCCCTCTATCTGAAACTGAACCTGTCAAAAACTGAACTCCTCGTGTTCGCTCCCTCTACTAACCTACCTTTGCCTGACATTGCCATCTCCGTGTGCGGGTCCACCATTACTCCAAAGCAACATGCCCGCTGCCTTGGGGTCATACTTGATTCTGAGCTTTCATTCACCCCCCACATCCGATCACTGGCTCGCTCTTCTTATCTGCATCTCAAAAACATTTCTAGAATTCACCCTTTTCTTACTTTCGACTCTGCAAAAACTCTTACTGTTTCACTTATTCATTCTCATCTGGACTATTGTAACTCTCTACTAATTGGCCTCCCTCTTACCAAACTCTCCCCGCTCCAATCTGTCCTGAATGCTGCAGCCAGGATCATATTCCTCACCAACCGTTACACCGATGCCTCTTCCTTGTGCCAGTCATTACACTGGTTACCCATCCACTCAAGAATCCAGCACAAAACTACTACCCTCATCCACAAAGCACTCCATGGCTCAGCACCACCCTACATCTCCTCTCTGGTCTCAGTCTACGACCCTACCCGTGCCCTCCGCTCCGCTAATGACCTCAGGTTAGCATCCTCAATAATCAGAACCTCCCATTCCAGTCTCCAAGACTTTACACATGCTGCGCCGATTCTTTGGAATGCACTACCTAGGTTAATACAATTAATCCCCAATCCCCACAGTTTTAAGCGTGCCCTAAAAACTCATTTGTTCAGATTGGCTTACCACCTCAATGCATTAACCTAACTATCCCTGTGTGGCCCATTAAAAAAAACAAAAAACAAAAACATAATCAGGTTCCTCGCAACATGTTCTCATACACTTTATGCAGTTATTAGCCCTCTGTGTCTATACTGCTACATACTTAGGCAGTTAACTGGTTCATGCAGCTTTACATAAACACCTGAGCCTTACACTATGGCTGGTCCGATCTTCAGGTGTATTACCAGTATAATAAAATATTACAACAACCTGTGCATTTATTTCATTAAAATACTTTGTAATAATGTGTATTTTTTTTTAACCATTTCATACTATTGGATTAATAATGGATAGGTGTCATAATTGACGCCTCTCCATTATTAATCTGGCTTAATGTCACCTTACAATAGCAAGGTGACATTAACCCTTCATTACCCCATATCCCACTCTTACATGGGAGTGGGAAGAGAGAAGCTAAGTGCCAGAATAGGCGCATCTACCAGATGTGCCTTTTCTGGGGTGGCTGGGGGCAGATGCTTTTAGCCGGGGGGGGGGGGGGTAATAACCATGGACCCTCTCCAGGCCATTAATATCTGCCCTCAGTCACTGGATTTCCCACTCTGGCGGAGAAAATTGCGCGGGAGCCCACGCCAATTTTTTTCGCGATTTAACCCTTTATTTTAATAGCTAGAGCCACCAAATTTAACATACAGACACTTCTTCCATTACTACAGAGAAATATTTAATAAAAGAAAGGATATGAGATGGTTTACTGTATGTAAACCATGTCTCATATCATGTCGGGATTCAGGAGTTAGGAAAAGCCGGCAATTGAATTACTGGCATTTCTGCTGTCTAGCGCTATATGATTATATATATATATATACAGTATATATATATATATATATATATATATATATATATGTCTCACTGATATATATATATACCCCTATACTTTGTGTAGACATTTATTTTAGCTATTCTATTCTAACCTGTCAGTGTGATTTTACTGTACACCGCACTGAATTGCCTCCTTTTCGCTAGAACACCGCTGTGTATTTCTCGCAAGTCACACTGTTGGTCCGTGTTTAATCCGTATTTTTCTCACCCCTATAGACTTTCATTGGCGTATTTTTTGCGCAATAAGGTGACAAACGCAGCATGCTGCGATTTTCTATGGCCGTAGAAGACCGTATAGTACGGATCAGTAAAATATGGCAGATAGGAGCTGGACCATAGAGAATCATTGTACCGAATGCAATCCGTATTTTCTGCACCTCTCATACGTCCGTAAAACTCGCTAGTGTGACGCCGGCCTTACTACCATCTAGTTATCGTCTTCAATGAAACTGAGCAAAAGCAATAATTATTATTATTTTTATGCTGCCTATTTAACAGAATAAACACAAGCATCTGTTGCTTTTTGGCTAAGTTCACACGTTGCACTTTTGTTGCATTATTTTTTTGCTATATTTTAATGGTTTTAATGCAAAATAAAAGCTGCTTTTTACAGTAACAGCAAAAACTATGAAATTTCAGAAATCTTATGTACATGATTGTTTTTTTTCCAGACTAAATTGTGAAACTGATGCATTTTTTAAAACTGCATTAAGTCAACTCTTTCCCCATTTTTGCAGTGTTTTTTCACCCATAGAAAGCAATAAGTAAGTGCAAAAGCAGCAAAAATTTTGATATCAGTTTTTGCAGTGTTTTTGCTGACAAAAACTCTAGTACAGCAGGATTTGAAACCCATTTAATTTTGTCATTTTCCCAAGTTTAACTCATAATATATTGGAATCGTCACATGAGCATGTATGTTAGTATTACTACAGTTTAATTAAATTAGTGATATATTAAAATGCCCTATTGACCAACTCAATGCCCTATCAATGTGAGAAAGTAAACTATGCCCTACCGATGTGTGAAAGTGAATAATTCCCTAATAACAGAATGCTCTACCAAACTGTAAAAGTAAACAATGTCCAACCAATGTGTGAAATTGAACAATGCCTGATCAACACAATGGCCCTAACCAATGTGTAAAAGTAAACAATGTCTGACAAATGAAATGCCCTACCAAAGGGTGAACGTAAATTATGCCATAACAATGTGTGAAACTGAACAATGCTCAACAAACTCAATGGCACTACAAATGTGTTAACCCCTTCATGACCGGGGGATTTTTCGTTTTTCCGTGTTCGTTTTTCGCTCCCCTCCTTCCCAGAGCCATAACTTTTTTATTTTTCCGTCAATTTGGCCATGTGAGGGCTTATTTATTGCGGGACGAGTTGTACTTTTGAACGACATAATTGGTTTTAGCATGTCGTGTACTAGAAAACGGGAAAAAAATTCCAAGTGCGGTGAAATTGCAAAAAAAGTGCAATCCCACATTGGTTTTTTGTTTGGCTTTTTTGCTAGGTTCACTAAATGCTAAAAATGACCTGCCATTATGATTCTCCAGGTCATTACGAGTTCATAGACACCAAACATGACTAGGTTATTTTTTATCTAAGTGGTGAAAAAAAATTCCAAACTTTGCTAAAAAAAAAAAAAAAAAATTGCGCCATTTTCCGATACTCGTAGCGTCTCCATTTTTCATCATCTGGGGTCGGTTGAGGGCTTATTTTTTGCGTGCCGAGATGACGTTTTTAATGATAGCATTTCGGTGCAGATACGTTCTTTTGATCGCCCGTTATTGCATTTTAATGCAATGTCGCGGCGACCAAAAAAACGTAATTCTGGCGTTTCGAGTTTTTTTCCCGCTACGCTGTTTAGCGATCAGGTTAATACTTTTTTTTATTTGATAGATCGGGCGATTCTGAGCGCGGCGATACCAAATATGCGTAGATTTGATATTTTTTTTATTGATTTATTTTGATTGGGGCGAAAGGGGGGTGATTTAAACTTTTATGTTTTTTTTTATTTTTTTCACATTTTTTTAAACTATTTTTTTTTAACTTTTGCCATGCTTCAATAGCCTCCATGAGAGGCTAGAAGCAGGCACAACTCGATCGCCTCTGCTACATAGCAGCGATCTGCTGATCGCTGCTATGTAGCAGAATTGCACGTGTGCTGTGAGCGCCGACCACAGGGTGGCGCTCACAGCGACGGGCAATCAGTAACCATAGAGGTCTCAAGGACCTCTATGGTTACAATATACAAGCATCGCCGACCCCCGATCATGTGACGGGGGTCGGCGATGACGTCATTTCCGGCCTCCCGGCCGGAAGCGGTAGTTAAATGCCGCTGTCTGCGTTTGACAGCGGCATTTAACTAGTTAATAGGTGCGGGCAGATCACGATTCTGCCCGCGCCTATTACGGGCACATGTCAGCTGTTCAAAACAGCTGACATGTCCCGGCTTTGGTGCGGGCTCACCGCGGAGCCCTGCATCAAAGCAGGGGAGCCGGCATCGGACGGTATAGTACGTCCGATGCCGGTAAGGGGTTAAAGTAAACAATGCCTACCAACTCAATGCACTGCCAATATGTTAGGTAAACTATGCCCAATCAATTCAACTCTCTCCGCTGTTTTTACATTTGCAATTGTGTATTTTTTCATGAACTTATATGAATTTTTTCAGACATAACATTTTTTTCCACTAACTCATTTGATCAAATTGATCTATTTTTCTAAAACTGTTTTATGGTTTCACATGTTTTTCATTAGAGGCTTAACACCTTGCATTGTTCAAGCTTGCATAGTGGAAGTAAAGCTAAACTTTAAGATCCTAAAAAACGCAGCAAAAAAAACCCCAGCAAATTCTGCATTTGGTCTGCAGATTTTTTATTGCCAAGAGGTCGGGTTTTGGCTGCAGAAAAAAAGCAACATGTGAACATAGCCTTTGTTAGGCTGGATTCACACATCATTTTTGGATCAGGTTTTCTTCAGTGTTTGGTCAGAGTGTCAGTTTATACCATCAGTGTTTCATCAGGTTTTCGCATATAGAAAAAAAATGCTGGGGGTCCTAAACTTCTCTTAACATTGGTTGGTGAAAAACGGAGAGCACTAAAGTAAACTTTAATTGCCTCCCTATGCTGTTCTTTTATGTGTTTGAATGGGTGTGATTTTGGTTATCCAATATATCCATGTTTCTTTACATAAAAATGACATGTGTCTTTTCACCTGCCATGATGGCATGAAGACTGAGCGATCTAGATGACCATCAATTTTTTTATTCTCCTAATACAACCCCTGGAAAAAATTATGGAATCACAGGCCTCGGAGGATGTTCATTCAGTTTTGTAGAAAAAAAGCAGATCACAGACATGGCACAAAACTAAAGTACCGTAATTTCAAATGGCAACTTTCTGACTTTTAGAAACACTAAAGGAAATCAAGAACAAAAAATGTGGTAGTCAGTAATGGTAACTTTTCTTTATCCAAGCATAGGGGAAAAATTATGCAATCACTCAATTCTGAGGAAAAAATTATGGAATCATGAAAAGCAAACAAACAAAAAACACTCCAAAACATCCCTAGTATTTTGTTGCACCACCTCTTGCTTTTATAACAGCTTGCAGTCTCTGAGGCATGGACTCTTCACCAACCTGGCTCCAACTTTCTCTGATTGCTGTTGCCAGATCAGCTTTGCAGGTTGGAGCTTTGTCATGGACCATGTTCTTCAACTTCCACCAAGGATTTTCAATTGGATTGAGATCCAGACTATTTGCAGGCCATGACATTGACCTTATGTGTCTTTTTTCAAGGAATGTTTTCACAGTTTTTGCTCTATGGCAGGATGCATTATCATCTTGAAAAATGATTTCATCATCCCGAAACATCCTTTCAATTGATGGGATAAGAAAAGTGTCCAAAATATCAACATAAACTTGTGCATTTATTGAAGATATAATGATAGCCATCTCCCCAGTGCCTTTACCTGACATGCAGCGCCATATCATCAATGACTGTGGAAATTTGCATGTTCTCTTCAGGCAGTCATCTTTATAAATCTCATTGGAACAGCAGCAAACAAAAGTTCCAGCATCATCACCTTGCCCAATGCAGACTCGCGATTCATCACTGAATATGACTTTCATCCAGTCATCCACAGTCCATGATTGCTTTTCCTTAGCCCATGGTAGCCTTGTTTTTTTCTGTTTAGGTGTTAATGATGGCTTTCGTTTAGCTTTTCTGTATGTAAATCCCATGTCCTTTAGGCAGTTTCTTACAGTTCGTTCACAGACGTTGACTCCAGTTTCCACCCATTCATTTCTCATTTGTTTTGTTGTGCATTTCCTGTTTTGGAGACATATTGATTTAAGTTTCCGGTCTTGACGCTTTGATGTCTTCCTTGGTCTACCAGTATGTTTGCCTTTAACAACCTTCCCATGTTGTTTGTATTTGGTCCAGATTTTAGACACAGCTGACTGTGAACAACCAACATCTTTTGCAACATTGCGTGATGATTTACCCTCTTTTAAGAGTTTGATAATCCTCTCCTTTGTTTCAATTGACATCTCTCGTGTTGGAGCCATGATTTATGTCAGTCCACTTGCTGCAACAGCTCTCCAAGGTGTGATCACTCCTTTTTAGATGCAGACAAACAAGCAGATCTAATTTGATGCAGGTGATATTTTTGGGAATGAAAATTTACAGGGTGATTCCATAATTTTTTCCTCAGAATTGAGTGATTCCTTAATTTTTCCCCTATGCTTGGATAAAAAAAACTAACTATTACTGACTACAACACTTTTTGTTCTTGATTTCTTTTAGTATTTCTTAAAGCCAGAAATTTGGCATTTGAAATGACTTTAGTTTTGTACCTTGTCTGTGATTTGCTTTTTTTCTACAAAATTAAACAACTGAATGAACATCCTCCAAGGCCGGTGATTCCATAATTTCTGTCAGGGGTTGTATATTGCAGTCATCATATAATATAGCTATGTGAGCTTACAATTGCTCATCTTGCCTTCTACCCAGCTAATTATTCTCATTTCCATTAGTGCTATGACATTGCATGATTAACCCCTTCCCGACCTGTGACACAGCGTATGCGTCATGAAAGACGGTGCCAATCCGACCTGTGATGCATATGCTGTGTCACAGAAGGATTGTTACTGCGGGTTGGGTGACTGGGGTTAATGAAAGGGGACCTATACTTGACCTCAGAGGGGGTGGCTTTGCCCCCCGGGGCTACAACCACTCCTGGTGACCTTTTTGTCATCCCACTCAGATCTGATTGAAGCTAGTGTCCATGTGACGCTAGGCCTCCAATCAGATGTGGAGGGGCATAGAAAAACAATGTCTGCCTCGCTCCTTAGCTTCATCCTACCCATGGAAGCTGAGGAGTGAGGTGCCTGTGACTGCTCACCTGCCCCAACTGCCCCCCAGACACTGTGATTGCCGCCGCCATTGCATACCTCTTCACAGCACCGCCAACGCCTCCCCCACTGCCACTGCCAGCACCACCACTGCTGTTGAGGACAGGTACCTCCCCTCTGCTGTCCTCCACTCCCCACAACCTCTGCTCCCTCCCCCCCGATCACCCCCGCTCCGGTGATCACCCCTGCCCCTTTTTATCACCTGCTGCTGCCACTCTATTTTGTCCTCTTCTACCGCCCCCTGCGCCTGTCAGCCCCTCCTCCCCCTCTGGTAATCACCCTCTTCAGTGATCACCCCTAATTATCCCCTGCTGATCCGCTGATCACCCCCTGATCACTGCCCTGCCCCTTTTATCACCTGCTGCTGTCGTCTCCATTTTCTTCTCTCCTACCCCCCTGCACCTGTCAGCCCCTCCTCCCCTGGTGATCACCCTCTGCAGTGATCACCCCTAATCACCCCCTGCCCCCCTGATCACCTCCTGCCCCCCGATCACCCTGTGCCCTCCTGATCATCCCCGTCCCCCTGATCACCCCCCTGCCCTCCTTTATCACCTGCTGCTGCCGGCTCCATTTTCTTCTCTCCTACCCCCCTGTGCCTGTCAACCCCTCCTCCCCTGGTGGTCACCCTCTCCAGTGATCACCCTAATCACCCCCTGCCCCCCCCCTGATCACCCCCAGCCCCCCCTGGTCACCCCCTGATTACCTGCTGCCAGCTCCGTATACAGCTCGTCCTCTGCTCCCCTCCTGCCCCCCGTGCCTGACAGCTCCATCCTCCCCTGGTGATCACCCCGCCAGCCCCCCTAATCACCCCCTGCCCCCGATCAACCCCTGCCCCCTGATCACCCCCTGCACTCCTTTATTATTTGCTGCTGCCACCTCCATTTGCTCCTCTCCTACCCTCCCTGCGCCTGACAGCTCCATCCTCCCCTGGTGATCACCCCCCAGTGATCACCCCAATCACCCCCGGCCCTCCTGATCACCCCCTGATCACCTGCTTCTGCCGACTCCATCTGTAGCTGGTACTCTGCTCTTCTGCTCCCCCGCGCCTGATAGCCCCTCCTTCCCTGGTTATCACCCTCTTCAGTGATCACCCCTAATCACCCCCCGCCCCCCCCCTGATCACCCTCTGTCCCCCTGATCACCTCCCTGTCCCCTTTATCACCTGCTGCTGCCGGCTCCATTTTCTCCTCTCCATTTTCTCCTCTCCTACACCCCCCTGCGCCTGTCAGCCCCTCCTCCCCTGGTGATCACCCTCTCCAGTGATCACCCCTAATCACCCCCGGCCCCCCCCTGATCACCCCAATTACCTGCTGCCGGCTCCAATCTACAGCTCGTCCTCTGCTCCCCTCCTGCCCCCGTGCCTGACATCTCCATCCTTCCCTGGTGATCACCCCCTGGCCCCCCTAATCACCCCCTGCCCCCCTGATCACCCCCTGTCCCCCCGATCACCCCCTGCCATCTGATCACCCCCTGCACTCCTTTATCACCTGCTGCTGCCGGTTCCATTTGCTCCTCTCCTACCCCCCTGCGCCTGACAGCTCCAACCTGTCACCACACACACACCAACCTGATGTACACTATACGACACCACACCAACCTGACGTACACTACAACACACACCAACCTGACGTACACTACTCCACACACCAACCTGACGTACACTACACCACACACACCAACCTGACGTGTCGTCGTGGGGATCTGTTGATTACGGACGCAAATCGGTAAGCTTCTTATTTGCTTCTATTTTATAGTTGTGATTCATGGACATGGATCTGTTGATTTGTGATAAATTAATTATAATTTGATAGAAGTCAATGTCGAACTAAAAGAGCCTTGTCACATTACTTTGGATATTAAGATAAAAGTCAAAATCAGAATCTCAATTTGCAGTCACTGTTTCGGGGTACTGATCCTCGTCAGTGCAAAGTGTGAGATCTGGTTTTCAGTCTGAGTGGCGCCTCTGATGAGGGCCTATAGGTGACACTAGAGTTCTAGTCCTCTTCCGCTCCGAAGAGACAATTTGCATATTTCCCAGGGGAGCATTGCGGCTTGAAAGTCTCCTCATCTCGGCATACTTGACATCTCACTCTCCGCAAGGAGAAACAATACCCTTTGGAACCCTGTATAAATACTTGAAACTCCACGGGTCAGTGTGCCATCCGAGAAAAAAAAACAGACACCACATGGACGTATCACAAGGATGTGTGGATGTAGCTTAAGAATTGAGCAATTGAATTAGCAATTTCCAAATAATTTTTGTTTCCTGGGAAGATAAGATGCTGTCAGAGGAGTCTGGCTGTAGCTTTCTCCCACCCACCAGTGAAAACATATGAACACTCTGGATTGGTCATATATATGTGGGAGAGCTGATGGATGACCTGACCTTTATCTCATATGTATGGCTTTACACTCTATAAAGTCATACTGTAGTACTATTATTTGCTTTAGCATGTATAGCCATTACAGAGAAGGTTCATTTACATAAACTAAAGTATTAGATTAGGGAATTGCATAAAGAGAAAATGTCTGTAACTATATAAGTGGACCATCCTTCCTATTAAAGAAGCAATCCTTAGAACAGGAATATATCAGGGAATTGCAACATCGTCATGTAAACACAATGAATTTTACTATAATGTCCTAATGGTAAAAAGGTCTAGCAAAATATTATTTAATACATAATGTGTGCTAAAAACAAAGAAGCATGTTGTAACAGGAGTAACGACTACAAGTGTAACGGCAAGCTCATTCAATTTATTTTTGTTTTTCAAATGGTCTTGCATAATTGCTCCTCTACCTTGACAAAGTACCAGGTTCCATAATTAATAGTAGAAGTGAACTACATACAATTAGAAATAAATAGTCCTGACACAAATATGGCATGGCCAGTGTGTGTGTGAGAAACTATAAAAAAGGCCAATTGTGTTCCCAAAGCTTCAAGAAGAAGGCTGGCCATCTGTATGTCATTTAGTATACAAAAAGGGACTTCAGGTTTAAATTGCATGGTCTCGGGTTGCAATTTCCTAACATTTACAAACTTTTACCATTTTTCTCTTTCTATTTTATTTTCTACATACTCTGTCATTATTAACATTTGAAAATAACGCATTACATTTGTAACTGCTGATCATGACAGAAAGTAAGTTTTACATGATATATGCACAGTGTAATTAGTGTGATTATTACATACATGTAAATATTGATAGATTACTTTATACAGTTCATTTTTGTATGTCTTTTGTATGTATTTGATTCATTTTGGATACATTTCCTGGTGGACCACTATATAGTTTATAGACTATTCCAAAGAGGCATAATTTGTATCATTAATAACAATTACATGACATAGTTACTTTTTCTTACTATTATACTTATGCATCTTTTTGTTTTTAGTACCTGAGACTCACACCAGGTTTTAAGAACTATTATTAATTGGTTTCTGACAATTTTTTCTGGAATGTGCCCTGTGTCATAGCCCACAAACTATTTGGTTTTGGTGCATTTAAAGGTCACTATCCAAATTAGTTAAATTTCCAAACATCCTGTCATTTCAACCTAAAGTATAAATATTGTTTCTGTAATTGCAAGTGAGGTTTGGACTTTTTAAAGCTCAATTGCTTATTTAAAGTTGTCAAACTTTGGAGGCTTTTATTTTCAGGGTATACTAAGTTCTTAAACTAATAAGCCATTGCAAGTATTGCAAACTGTTAAAGGAAATGTGTGTGTAACACAAATAAGTTAGTATAGCATTAGGCAACATGGTAAGTAATCAAAGTATATTAACATTGAGGGGTCCATGTTACAAGCAGAATTATTAGAATTCTTAGATTGTCTTTATTAATTCTTGTAGGTTCCAAATCACGCTGCACTAAGCATCTATAGGTTTACTTTATGATCCATTCAGTCTGTTAGTCAGAAAAGCTCAGCTACACACTGGTAAAATAAGAAATACCCACAATGTTACTGAAATAACTTGAAATGGACAGAAGTAATTTTTTATTTAAATGTACTGAAAATCAACTGATGAAAATCAGGCATTGTTTTTGAATTACAATAAAATAATGAAAATGGACAAAAATAGCGATGCCCCTAGAAACGATGAAAAATAATTTAACTAAAAGGACATGTTAAACTAAGATGAGTCCAGTAATTAGGATGACAGGTGACTACAAATGTGTAATCAGTCAGTCTGCCTATTTCAAAGGTGAAAAGTAGTCACTGTTCTGTTCGGTATCATGGTATGTACCACACCGAGCATGGTAACAGAGAAAGCTAAAGAGAGTTGTCTCAAGAAAATAGAAAGAAAATGAGAGACAAACATGTTAAAGGTAAAGGCTTTTCCTGTTACTACAGTTGCAGATATTATGAAGAAGTTTCAGCTCTATACGACTGTAGCAAACTTCACTGGACATAGCCGCAACAGGAAAACTAATGACAAAATTGAAGAAACGGATAATAAAAATGGTAATCAAAGAGCCCAGAACAACTTCCAAAGAAAATAGAGGTGAACTCAAAGGTCAAGTTACATCAGTGTCAGATCACACCATTTGTCACTGTCTTGGCTATAATGAACTTCTTGAAAGACGACCAAGAAGGAAACTGCTATTGAACACAAAGTAATAAAAAGTGAGATTGGAATTTGCCAAAATGCATATTGACAAGCCTCAAAGACTTAGGAGGATATCCTTTGGGCAGATAACACAAAACTGGAGCTTTTTGGTAAGTCACATCAGCTCTATGTTTCCAGTCACAATAATGAAGCATACAAACAAATGAACTTTGCACTTACTGTGAAAGAGGAGACTCAATTATGTTTTGGTACTGTTTGTGGCATCTAGCACAGGGTGTCTTAAATCTGTGCAGGGTACAAGGAAATGTCAAGACTCTCAAGGCATTCTGGAGCAAACTGTGCTGTCCCGTGTCAGTAAGCTTGGTTGTGAGCCGCAAGTCATGGGTCTTCCAAAAGAACAATGAGAATGGCTAGCAACAAACCAGTGGGCTATTTTGAAGTGGCCGTCTATGAGCCTCAATCTAAATCCTATTGAACATCTGTGGAAGGAGCTAAAACATGCAGTGTGGAAAATACCTGAGACAGCTGGAAGACTTTGTTTACGAGTAATGGGCTAAAATACCTGTGGACAGGAAAGTCTCAGGAAAGTTGCCGAATCATTTGTTTGCACTGATTACCGCTATAGGTTGAACAATAAAATATTAAGAAAAGGGTACCATGATTTTTGTCCAAGCCATTTTCATTAGTTTTTTTTTTTACTATTGAACCACGATTCAAAAGCAATGTCTGATTTTCATTAGTTGATATTCAGTAAATTTTACTGGAAAATTACTTCTATTGGTTTCAATTTATTTCAGTGACCATTGTTTTCTTTAGCTTTACGGGAAGGGTACCAACAATTTTGTCCATATCTGTATATATGGCTAATAATAATAATCGTTATTTATATAGTGCCAACATATTCCGCAGCCCTTTACAGTTTAACAGTTTCAAACGCAAGTCATAAGTAACAACGTTAACAATACAATAATTAAAGCACAATAAGATGACTACTTGTGAGAGCTTACAATCTACAATGAGGTGGGGGAGATACAAAGTACATGAGCTTATTTACAATGATGTATTTACAATGATGGTCCAGCCATCTTCAGGGGGTGGGGGATAGATGGAGATAGTGAATTGGGTTATACATGCGCCCTTACACATAAAATGACTTTTATTAAAGAACGTGATAGGCCGCTCTGAACAAATATGTTTTGAGTGTGCGCCTAAAACTATGCAAATTGTGAATGGTCCTAATTTCTTGGGGTAGAGCATTCCAGAGGATTGGTGCAGCGCGGGAGAAGTCTTGGAGACGGGAGTGGGAGGTACGGATTAGTGCAGAGGTTAGTCAAAAGTCATTTGCAGAGCGCAGCGGTCGGCTAGGCCGATAGACAGAAATAAGGGAGGAGACGTAAGGGGGTGCCGCACTGTGGAGAGCTTTGTGGTTGAGAACAAGTACTTTGAATCGGATTCTACAATGAATGGGTAGCCAGTGTCTAGACTGACGAAGAGCGGCTGCATCTGAATACCGATTAGCCAGGTAGATGACCCTGACTGCTGCATTAAGGATAGACTGAAGAGGGGAAAGTCGAGTACGGGGAGGCCAATTAATAGAGCGTTACAGCAATCCAGGCGGGAGTATTATGCTAATGAAAGCATAATATTTCTTAGATATGTAATTTAAAAAATCACATTTATGAGATTATTTTTCTATGAATTTTTGTTGATACTTCTGTCAAACGTCTCTAGTTGTTAGTGATATATATGGCTGCTGCTATTCAACGATTTATTAATACATATATTTCATAGAATTGTACATAAAAAATCTACCCAACTTCACGAATATCAAAAGCATATGCACTTTTATGAATCTGTTTATATTAAAAAATGTGACAGTAGTCTGCACATCACATCTTACTCTACCTATGTTCTACATATGTAAAGTACCATATTTTTTGCTTTATAAGATGCACCTGTTTATAAGACACACCTAGATTTTAGAGAGGAAAATAAGAAAAAATATTTTGAGCCAAATAGTGTGCAAAAACCTTTAATAAAATGCAAAAATATTATCTGTGGATGACGCTCTGTTATGAGGGATCTGTGAATTACAGTACAGTGCCTGCAGTACTGTATATTGTGACTACCACCCCCCCCATCATCAGGAATATACCCACTTACTGTATACATGGGAGTATTCTGAAAGATAAGGGAGGTGGTAGTCACATTTGCAATAAACACTTTGGACACTACATTAAAATGTATATTTACATTAAATATGGCTAGAACCCCAATCATCCTTCAGAATATACCCATTAATACAGTATATTCTGAAGGATGATGGGGGTTGTTTGCTCACCTTTCCTAAAAGGATCTCGGACTTGTGAGTACCGTAGTTGCAACATTAAATAGCACGGGTGGCAAAACATCCTGCACGTGTGCACACGGAGAACACACATGGATGTCATACGTGTGACACGCATCGGCGCCATGGAAGAAGCGCTACAGTAAGCGCTGTTCCCTGGCGCTTGGTGCTGAAAACGGCTCTCTTCATTCTCCCCTGCTCTGCCGGCGATCAGCGTGAGCAAAGGAGAATGAAGAGAGTTATATTCAAGTCAGAACAATGACAGCAGGTGGTTTTTTATTGGAATATTACTCCCATCAACCTACACCTGCTGCTGCTAATAACAGTGACAGCAGGAGCAGATGATGGGGGTATTCCTCACCTGCCGCCTGCGATATAATGAATGAATACATGAATAAAAATCCCGGCGTGGTTTCCCCAGTATTTTCTATAACCAGCCAGGCAAAACTGACAGCTGGGGGCTGCAACCCTCAGCTGTGAGCTTCAGCAAACTTGGTTATCAAGAATAGAGGGGTCCCCATGCCTTATTTTTAATTATTTAAATAATTTTAAAAAATGGCGTGGGGTCCCCCCCATTTTTAACAACCAGCCTTGCTAAAGCTCACAGCTGGGGGCTGGTACTCTCAGGCTGGTAAGGGGCCATGGATATTTGCCCCTCAGCCTAAAAATAGCAGCCCGCAGCTGCCTAGAAAAGGCACATTTAATAGATGCGCTAATTCTGGTGCTTTGCCCGGATCTTACCACTTGCCCTGTAGCGGTGGCAAGTGGGGTTCATATTTATGGGGTTGATGTCACCATTGTATTGTCAGGTGACATCAAGTCCACGGCTTAGTAATGAAGAGGCGTTTATAAGACACCTATCCATTACTAATCCTACAGTTGCATAGTAAAGAAAGACACAGCCAGAATAAAGTCCTTTAATTGAAAAAATTACACGGACTCCTTCAATATTCTCAAATAAACCATACTTACGACCTCACCTAGTTCCGACACCCTCGTTCTCCTGTAATAAAAATGACTGAAATAAAAAAACAACAATATACCATACCTGTCCATCGTTTTGTCCCACGCCATAATCCATGTCTGGGGGATAATTAGTTTTCAACCTGGACGGTGCCAAGATGCGACCATCCAGGCTGAAAACCACTGGTGAATGAGCTGCTGTGAATGCAGCATCATTCACCAGTGGTGACATCATCGAGGCCGGGCCGAGATCTCCATCTGCACCTAACCCGCATCTGCGGACATTTTCCTGGAGACATCACGTAGAGGCAGATGCGGATGGAGATCTCGGCTTTCCTCCATATGCGCCTGCACCGACTGAGAAGCTGGACCATGGAAGAAGAATGGCGGCCGGCAAAAGCCGCTGTCGCAAGGCCACTGCTCACCATTGTACCACCACCGCTCATAAAATTGATGCTAAAGCTGCTCTGTACAGAAGCAGAGGAGCTCCACCGCAAACTCAAGTAGAACTGCTGAACTTTATAGAAGAGCAGACGGCAGCTGTGATGATGGCGAGCTGGGATTAGGCAAGTTTATTTTTTATTTTCCTCACATTATTTAACTAATGAATGGGGATCATCACAAAATGGGTTGTGGGGATATTATAGTGGGGATGCTGGCTGTGGGAGCCTATCACACCATACGTACATATTATACTAGGCCTGGCTGTGAGAAACATTATGCTTGGGGGCTGGTTGTGGGGACAATTATACTGGGAACATGTCACTGGTGGTGGTGGGGTTATTTCTCAGTGAGTGACAGCAGTCTGAGCAGGCATGCTCAGATAAGACTTCATCATCCCCCTCTGGCTATATCCTGCCAGACTAATCGATGTAAAGAACAGAACACAGCAGCCCTGTACATTGTAACAGTGCCAAGTATTGCATTTTATCTCAAGTTCATGAAAGTGTAGTTCTCGAGAGTGGCCACTAAACAATGTATGCGGCTACTGTATTTCGGACAGTGTGCACAAAATGCAGTACACATCCACATGTATGGCACTGCTGTTGTGTTGAGAAACCACTTAGGCTGGGTTCACATTGCGTTAGTGGGTATCCGCTGACGGAATCCGTTACATGGCGCAACTAACTCTATGTAACGGATCCGTTAGCGCACCCATTGACTGCAATGTATGTAACGCATCGCTAACGCATGCCATTTTTGGCATGCGTTAGCGATATTCCGTTATTTTCTGATGGACCTCGAACGCTGCTTGCAGCGTTTTTGGGTCCATTCTCACTAGCGCAGATCGGGCATCTGCGCTAGCGGGATCGCTAAATGCGATCCCTTTTTGGACATTGCGTTAGCGCATTCCGTTAGTGTATGCGCTAAACGGATTGCACTTACGCAATGTGAACCTAGCCTTAGTCCAGTACTTAGTTGTAAGAAAAGCTTTTTTTCTTACAACGAACTGAGTCGGGAGGAAAAAGTTTTATGAAAAGGTACAACCTTTAAATTAAATGTATATGGTTGCGAAAGGGTTAAGCAAACACTTTTTCCTATTTATATTTCTTTCATACAGGAATAAATGCCAAGTATAAACACATAACACTAAGCTAGTTAGGCAGAAGTAGTAGCACAAATTAGTATACAAGGTTTGAAGCACAATGTTAATAAATGTACTATGCTAATTGAAAAGGTAACATTAAATATGCTTTTATTTTCAATACCACATAATAAAACTGATCTATAAATATATTCTTTACACTTAAATGTAATGCTCAGAGCAGAACTAGTGTATTTATTTAAGGTAGAACATTTACAGTTCTGCCATTGAGCAAAACAGGTCCTAAAGATACTTAAGCTCAGAAGAAACACCTAAATCCTTCGAAGGTCAAGACAGCAACAAATCAAATGCAAGACTAAATATGTCTCAAGGAACGTAAACACGTATCTCCAGGATCTGTTTTTATTTGTTAGAAGTGATGGAGCTTTTGTTTACATTCCTCTGCCTTTCATTGATTGTTTTTATTTTATGCTTTGCTGCCACTGTAGTCAGAAGGGAAGTTGGACATACCTTACTGGCTAGTCGTGATTTATTATCACAAAATGGCCTGCAGCACACTCAGATCTAAAGCTGTGTTATGATGGCATGAAAATAGTATACTGGAGAAATAAGGAAGGTGCAATGGGGTGACTTAGCTACTTCTAAACAAGCAATTCTTGGCAGATAAGTCACATTTTGTAAGGGGGAAGACCAGACATGCCGGGTCCGGAACTGAAAAGGCTGCATCCTCTGTTCCCGTTGGAAGCCTCAATGAGCCGCACTTTCCCCTGTTGCCTGGGGGAAGCGCTAGCGAGGCGGACTTTCCTGCTGTCCCAGGAGGGCGGGGAGTGAGAGGAGAAAAGCACGCGCAGCAGCGGGGGGATAAAAGAGCGCAAAACAGGCCAGTTGGTTGCGAACGCAGAGCAGCGTGCAGAGCAGTGAGCACGACATGCTGCATTGACAGGGTCTCCCGATGTCTGCAGAGGGACTGCTGTACTGAGAGTCGGGAATACGACAGCAGTCCAGGAAGAAGGACCATTGCAAAGACTGCAGAGCCTGGTGTGAGCAGCAGCAGCCAGGGAGAGAAGTGCTCCATGCTGGGAGCACCAGCATCGTGCAGGCCAGCGTCCGTCGTCGCCCACCGCCAACAGCGGGGACCAGAGAGGAAGAGGAACGTGCAGTGTGTGCCTGGTGACTACAGAGAGGTGTTGTGTGCCGGTGACTACCAGAGAGAAAGGCGCCGTACGCTCAATATCCGTGAGTACAGCACATATGCCACATAAGAGGGACCAAATACGGGACTGACACTTGTGTCCTGGCTGCACCAGTGTATATTTGCAGAGCCACGTTGGGCTCGTATAGGACTGTGGCCCCTACCCTTGTTAGCCACTGCAGTATATGAACTCGGCCCAGTGGAAGGTGCCGGAGACCGACCACTGCCGCCAGAAGACAGGATATTGTTGCCCACAGGACCGCGTTGGAAAAGACACCACGCCAGCCGTTGCCGACTCTATTCACTTCGTGGACTTAGGAACCACTGATTTTCATCAGGACTGCCGTTATTTCTTCACCCTGTCATATCCTTTGCTAACTGTACTGTTTTTACCCTGTTTAACCCTTTGCCTCCCTGCGTGGAGAATCCCACTGTTTAGTAAAATTGTTTAACCATTGCTCTACCTTGTGTCCATCATGCACCTGCTCACACTTTCTACCAAATTAGTAATGATGTAGAACTTTCCATATGTGAAATGCATTCTTCGTGGTGTTCTCTTTTAGCCTATATCTTTTCAAAACACACTATATTCACATATGCCACTTGTGAAAACCAGCAGCGGTAAGAAGTTACATGGAAATTAATATGAATTTCATTCAATTGCAGTGAGAGCTGTGCACAGTCAAGGTTATCTATGGAGTTCTAACTCTTTTCTTACTATAGCTGGATTATAGGAATTTACGAGTACTGATTATAAGAACAATTAAATAAAATGCCTATAATTTTGACACATGGTTACAGTCATAAAGATAATATGGCATTACATGTGGCCCAGGAATTGTTCTGCACAGAACACTGGGTTCGACTACGTGTGATGTTATGATGTATCCTATGTGATGCAGATCATGTGATTAGTGTATGATTTAACTCTTTAGTGACAGAGCTAATTTTGACCTTCATAACCAGGCCAAATTTTTAAAACCTGACCAGTGTCACATTATTTGGTAAAAACTCAGGAACGCAATTTTCAAACTTTAAATTTGTATGTCCTTAACGTCCAATGACGGACATAACTCATCATGGCAAGATGTCAGTTCGCGCACCAGGACAGCTATGCCCATCATGCATTTAAACTGTCACTGTGTGTAAACAGACAGCTGACAGTCACAGGAAGATGTGTGGGGGACCTATGATGTCGGACCCCGCACCCAGATCGCTGTGATCGGTCAGTCAATCTGACTGAACAATCACAGGATGATTGCGCAGGAGATGCTGAAATATCAGCACTTCCTGCCCGATCAGTGCAGCAGCTCAGCTCTGCCAGTGGCAAAGTGTCTGCACTAACAGCCAGGAGCGGTGTCAGCACCGCCCCAGGCTGTTAACCCCCTAAAAGCTGTGATCAACTGTGATTGCAACATTCAGGAGGTAGGGAGAGGGACAGGAGCTCCCTCTGCCTTCAGATCGGCGCCCCCGTTATGACGCTGCAATATTCTTGCCATGAAGATCCCCGGGTCATCATGCTACAAAAAGTTTCTCAGACCATGCTCACAGCATGGTGTCAGAAGCTTCCAGTATACAGTTATATGAAAAAGTTTGGGCACCCCTATTAATCTTAAGCTTAATGTGTTATAAAAATTGTTTTTTTTAAAACAACTATTTCAGTTTCATATATCTAATAACTGTTGGACACAGTAATGTTTCTGCCTTGAAATGAGGTTTATTGTACTAATAGAAAATGTGCAATCTGCATTCAAACAAAATTTGACAGGGGCATAAGTATGGGCACCCCACCAGAAAAGTGACATTAATATTTAGTAGATCCTCCTTTTGCAAAAATAACAGCCTCTAGTCGCTTCCTGTAGCTTTTAATGAGTTCCTGGATCCTGGATGAAGGTATTTTTGACCATTCCTCTTTACAAAACAATTCCAGTTCAGTTAAGTTTGATGGTCGCTGAGCATGGACAGCCCCTGTTGTGAATTCTGTTGTCGGACTCCCTCCTGTGGTTGTGGATGGTGCTTCGGCGAGTTCTGTCCGTGGACTCCCTCTGGTGGCTGTGAGTGAAGCTGCTGCTTCTGAGGTTCCTTACACAGGTGACGTGGTTTATCCTTTGGTTGGCTGCTCTATTTAACTCCACTCAGATCCATTACTCCATGCCAGCTGTCAATGTTCCTGCATTGGTTCAGTTCGCTCTTGGATCTTTCTGGTGACCTGTCTTCTCCAGCAGAAGCTAAGTTCCTGATAGTTATTATTTGTTCAATGTTTCCTTGTCCAGCTGGTTATCATGATTTTGTCTTGCTAGTTGGAAGCTCTGGGATGCAGAGTGGCACCTCCGCACCGTGAGTCGGTGCAGAGGTCTTTTTGCACACTCTGCGTGGTCTTTTGTAGTTTTTGTGCTGACCGCAAAGATACCATTCCTATCCTCTGTCTGTTTAGTAAGTCTGGCCTCCCTTTGCTGAAACCTGTTTCATTTCTGCGTTTGTGACTTTCATCTTTACTCACAGTCAATATATGTGGGGGGCTGCCTTTTCCTTTGGGGAATTTCTCTGAGGCAAGGTAGGCTTTATTTTCTATCTCTAGGGCTAGCTAGCTCTTACGCTGTGAAGAGGCGTCTAGGGAGAGTCAGGAACGCTCCACGGCTATTTCTAGTTGTTGTGATAGGATTAGGGCTTGCGGTCAGCAGAGCTCCCACATCCCAGAGCTTGTCCTGTGTGAGTTTAACTATCAGGTCTTGCCGGGTGCTCCTAACCACCAGGTCCATAACAGTACAACTGGCCCAAAGTATTAATGCATCTCAATAGAGGGATAAGATAAGTTCTGAGACCATTTTTTTTCCTTTGCACTGTGTTTTGTCTTTCTTTTCCCCTAAACCTTTGGGTGGTTCAGGACACAGGTGTAGATATGGACATTCAAGGTCTGTCCTCTTGTGTGGATCATCTGACTGCAAGGGTACAAAACATTCAAGATTTTGTGGTTCAGAATCCTATGTTAGAGCCTAGAATTCCTATTCCTGATTTATTTTCTGGGGATAGATCTAAGTTCTTGAATTTCAAAAATAATTGTAAACTGTTTCTAGCTTTGAAACCCCGCTCCTCTGGTGACCCCGTTCAACAAGTAAAAATCATTATTTCTTTGTTGCGTGGTGACCCTCAAGACTGGGCATTTTTCCTTGCGCCAGGAGATCCTGCATTGCGTGATGTTGATGCGTTTTTTCTGGCACTTGGATTGCTTTATGATGAACCAAATTCAGTGGATCAGGCAGAGAAAATCTTGCTGGCTTTGTGTCAGGGTCAGGATGAAGCGGAGGTGTACTGTCAGAAGTTTAGAAAGTGGTCTGTGCTTACTCAGTGGAATGAGTGTGCCCTGGCGGCAATTTTCAGAAAGGGTTTTTCTGAAGCCCTTAAGGATGTCATGGTGGGATTTCCCATGCCTGCTGGTCTGAATGAGTCTATGTCCTTGGCCATTCAGATCGATCGGCGCTTGCGTGAGTGCAAAGCTGTGCACCATCTGGCGGTATTCTCTGAGCATAGGCCTGAGCCTATGCAATGTGATAGGACTTTGACCAGAGCTGAACGGCAAGAACACAGATGTCGGAATGGGCTGTGTTTTTACTGTGGTGATTCCACTCATGCTATCTCCAATTGTCCTAAGCGCACTAAGCGGTTCGCTTGGTCTGCCACCATTGGTACGGTACAGTCTAAATTTCTTTTGTCCGTTACTCTGATTTGCTCTTTGTCGTCCTATTCTGTTATGGCATTTGTGGATTCAGGCGCTGCCCTGAATTTGATGGACTTGGAGTTTGCCAGGCGCTGTGGTTTTTTTCTTGGAGCCCTTGCAGTATCCTATTCCATTGAGAGGAATTGATGCTACGCCTTTGGCCAAGAATAAGCCTCAGTACTGGACTCAATTGACCATGTGCATGGCTCCTGCACATCAGGAGGATATTCGCTTTTTGGTGTTGCATAATCTGCATGATGTGGTCAATTGGTCCTCTGCGGCTGTAGAGGCTTTTCAGGAGTTGAAGCATCGTTTTTCTTCTGCCCCTGTGTTGTGCCAGCCAGATGTTTCGCTCCCGTTTCAGGTCGAGGTTGATGCTTCTGAGATTGGAGCAGGGGCTGTTTTGTCGCAAAGAAGTTCTGATGGCTCGGTGATGAAACCATGTGCCTTCTTTTCTAGAAAATTCTCGCCTGCTGAGCGCAATTATGATGTTGGCAATCGAGAGTTGTTGGCCATGAAGTGGGCATTCGAGGAGTGGTGACATTGGCTTGAAGGAGCTAAACATCGCGTGGTGGTCTTGACGGATCACAAGAATTTGACTTATCTCGAGTCTGCCAAACGGTTGAATCCTAGACAGGCTCGATGGTCGCTCTTTTTCTCCCGTTTTGATTTTGTGGTTTCATACCTTCCGGGATCTAAGAATGTGAAGGCTGATGCCCTGTCAAGGAGTTTTGTGCCTGATTCTCCGGGTGTTCCGGAGCCGGCGGGTATTCTTAAAGAGGGGGTAATTTTGTCTGCCATCTCCCCTGATTTGCGGCGCGTGCTGCAGAAGTTTCAGGCTGATAGACCTGACCGTTGTCCTACGGAGAAACTGTTTGTCCCTGATAGATGGACTAGTAGAGTTATCTCTGAGGTTCATTGTTCGGTGTTGGCTGGTCATCCTGGAATCTTTGGTACCAGAGATTTGGTGGCTAGATCCTTTTGGTGGCCTTCTTTGTCACGGGATGTGCGTTCTTTTGTGCAGTCCTGTGGGACTTGTGCTCGGGCTAAGCCCTGCTGTTCTCGTGCCAGTGGGTTGCTTTTGCCCTTGCCGGTCCCGAAGAGGCCCTGGACGCATATTTCCATGGATTTTGTTTCTGATCTCCCTGTTTCTCAAAGGATGTCGGTCATTTGGGTGGTTTGTGATCGCTTCTCTAAGATGGTCCATTTGGTACCCTTGTCTAAATTGCCTTCCTCCTCTGATTTGGTGCCATTGTTTTTCCAGCATGTGGTTCGTTTGCATGGCATTCCAGAGAACATCGTCTCGGACAGAGGTTCCCAGTTTGTTTCGAGGTTTTGGCGGTCCTTTTGTGCTAAGATGGGCATTGATTTGTCTTTTTCTTCGGCTTTCCATCCCCAGACTAATGGCCAAACCGAACGAACTAATCAGACTTTGGAAACATATCTGAGATGCTTTGTTTCTACTGATCAGGATGATTGGGTGTCCTTCTTGCCTTTGGCTGAGTTCGCCCTTAATAATCGGGCCAGCTTGGCTACTTTAGTTTCTCCTTTTTTCTGTAATTCTGGTTTCCATCCTCGTTTCTCTTCAGGGCAGGTTGAGCCTTCGGACTGTCCTGGTGTGGATACGGTGGTGGACAGGTTGCAGCAGATTTGGACTCATGTGGTGGACAATTTGACATTGTCCCAGGAGAAGGCTCAACGTTTCGCTAACCGCCGGCGCTGTGTTGGTCCCCGACTTCGTGTTGGGGATTTGGTTTGGTTGTCATCTCGTCATGTTCCTATGAAGGTTTCCTCTCCTAAGTTTAAGCCTCGTTTCATTGGGCCATATAAGATTTCTGAAGTTCTTAATCCTGTGTCATTTCGTTTGGACCTTCCAGCTTCTTTTGCCATCCATAATGTGTTCCATAGGTCGTTGTTGCGGAGATACGTGGCGCCTATGGTTCCCTCCGTTGATCCTCCTGCCCCGGTGTTGGTCGAGGGGGAGTTGGAGTATGTGGTGGAGAAGCTTTTGGATTCTCGTGTTTCGAGACGGAAACTCCAGTACCTGGTCAAGTGGAAGAGTTATGGTCAGGAAGATAATTCTTGGGTTTTTGCCTCTGATGTTCATGCTGCCGATCTGGTTCGTGCCTTTCATTTGGCTCATCCTGATCGGCCTGGGAGCTCTGGTGAGGGTTCGGTGACCCCTCCTCAGGGGGGGGGGGGGGATACTGTTGTGAATTCTGTTGTCGGACTCCCTCCTGTGGTCGTGGATGGTGCTTCGGCGAGTTCTGTCCGTGGACTCCCTCTGGTGGCTGTGAGTGAAGCTGCTGCTTCTGAGGTTCCTTACACAGGTGACGTGGTTTATCCTTTGGTTGGCTGCTCTATTTAACTCCACTCAGATCCGTTACTCCATGCCAGCTGTCAATGTTCCTGCATTGGTTCAGTTCGCGCTTGGATCTTTCTGGTGACCTGTCTTCTCCAGCAGAAGCTAAGTTCCTGATAGTTATTATTTGTTCATTGTTTCCTTGTCCAGCTGGTTATCATGATTTTGTCTTGCTAGCTGGAAGCTCTGGGATGCAGAGTGGCACCTCCGCACCGTGAGTCGGTGCAGAGGTCTTTTTGCACACTCTGCGTGGTCTTTTGCAGTTTTTGTGCTGACCGCAAAGATACCTTTCCTATCCTCAGAAACCTGTTTCATTTCTGCGTCTGTGACTTTCATCTTTACTCACAGTCAATATATGTGGGGGGCTGCCTTTTCCTTTGGGGAATTTCTCTGAGGCAAGGTAGGCTTCATTTTCTATCTCTAGGGCTAGCTAGCTCTTAGGCTGTAAAGAGGCATCTAGGGAGAGTCAGGAATGCTCCACGGCTATTTCTAGTTGTTGTGATAGGATTAGGGCTTGCGGTCAGCAGAGCTCCCACATCCCAGAGCTTGTCCTGTGTGAGTTTAACTATCAGGTCGCGCCGGGTGCTCCTAACCACCAGGTCCATAACAAGCCCCCTTCAAAGGATCCCACAGATCTTCAATGATATTCAGGTCTGGGGACTGGGAAGGCCATTCCAGAACAGTGTACTTGTTCCTTTGCATGAATGCCTGAGTAGATTTGGAGCTGTGTCTTGCTGAAAGATCCATCCCTTGCGTAACTTCGACTATGTCACCGATTCATGAACATTATTGTCAAGAATCTGCTGATACTGAGAGGAATCCATGCGTCCCTCAATTGTAACATGATTCCCGTTGCCGGCATTGGCGACACAGCCCCAAAGCATGATGGAACCTCCACCAAATTTTACTGTGGGTAGCAAGTGATTTTCTTGGAATGCTGTGTTTTTTGGCCGCCATGCATAACGCCTTTTTGTATGACCAAACAACTCAATCTTGGTTTTATCAATCCACAGGACCTTCTTCCATAATGAAATTGGCTTCTCCAAATGTGCTTTTGCATACCTCACCTGACTCTGTTTGTGGTGTGCTTGCAGAAACGGCTTCTTTCGCATCACTCTCCCATACAGCTTCTCCTTGTGCAAAGTGCGTTGTATAGTTGACCGATGCACAATGACACCATCTGCAGCAAGTTGATGCTGCAGCTCTCTGGAGGTGGTCTGAGGATTGTCCTTGACTGATCTCACCATTCTTCTTCTCTGCCTTTCTGATGTTTTTCTTGGCCTGCCACTTCTGGCCTCAACAAGAACTGTACCTGTGTTCTTCCATTTCCTTACTATGTTCCTCACAGTGGAAATTGACAGGTTAAATCTCTGAGACAGCATTTTGTATCCTTCCACTGAACAACTATGTTGAATAATCTTTGTTTTCAGATCATTAGACAGTTGTTTTGAGGAGCCCACTTGACCCCGGAGTTTTATAAAAAAAAACAAAAAACCTAGCAGCGCAAATCCAGTTACCGTACATACTCGAGTATAAGCCGACCCGAGTAGTATAAGCCGACCCCCTAATTTTGCCACAAAAAACTAGGAAAACTTAATGACTCGAGTATAAGCCTAGGCTGGAAAATGCAGCAGCTACCGGTAAATTTCAAAAGTAAAAATAGATACCAATAAAAGTAAAATTAATTGAGACATCAGTAGGTTAAGTGTTTTTGAATATCCATATTGAATCAGGAGCCTCATATAATGCTCCATAAAGTTTGATGGGCCCCATTAGATGCTCCATATTAAAATATGCCCCATATAATCCTGCATAAAGGGTAATAAGTGCCCCTTAAGATGCTCCATAGAGATATTTGCCCTATATAGTGCTGCACAAGCGTTATGGCCCCATAAGATGCTCCGTACAGCCACTTGCCCCTTATAGTGCTGCACAAGTGTTATGGCCCCATAAGATGCTCCGTACAGCCACTTGCCCCTTATAGTGCTGCACAAGTGTTATGGCCCCATGAGATGCTCCGTATAGTCACTTGCCCCATATGCTTTTGCTGCGATAAAAAAAAATCACATACTCACCTCTCTTCGCTCAGGACCCCGGCACTGGCAATATTTACCTGCTCCTCGTGCGGCTCCGTCTTTGGCACTGACGTTCAGCAGAGGGCGCATACTGACTACGTCACCGCGCCCTCTGACCTGAGCATCACTGCCAGAGGACGCTGAAGACGGAGCCGCACTAGAACGAGGAGAGGTAAATATCGTGCAGCGCTGCGCTCCCCCTCCCCGTATACACACCTGCTCCTGGTGCTGCGTCCCTGCTTCTTCCACCGCTGCATCTTCTTCCTGTATGGAGCGGTCAGTTACCGCTCATTACAGAAATGAATATGCGGCTCCACCCCTATGGGAGGTGGAGCCGCATATTCATTTCTGTAATGAGTGGTACCATGTGACCGCTCAGTGCAGGAAGAATCTGCAGGGCTGGAAGAAGCAGGGACCTCCAGGGACCGCGCCGGGAGTATAATACTACAGAATCTGCCGCCCCCTCTCTTCTGCCGCCTGAGCCAAAGAGCTCAAATCGCCTCATGGTAGCAGCGTCACTGAATGCTAGTGCATTTCAATGCATTATATCAAAGTAAAAAGAGTGAAAGTCCCATAAAGGGACTAGGTAAAAAATACAAAAATATGTAAAAAAAAATTCCATAATAATAATAAATATTACACAAATACACATTTTTATGTAAAAAATAAACAAAAAAAGTGCATGTTTGGTATTGCCACGTCAGAAAAATCCGATCTACAAAAGTGTCACATTAGTTAACCACTTCAGTGAACGCTGTAAAAAAAAGTAGTAAACGATGCTTTAATATCATACCGCTTAGAAAAAGAGGAATAAAACGTGATCAAAAAGACAAATGCAAATAAAAATGGTACCGCTGAAAATGTCATCTTGTTCCGCATTAAAAGAAGCCGCCACACAGCTCAGCCAGGGGAAAAATAAAAAAAGTTATAGCTCTCAGAACAAAGAGATGCAAAAATAATATTTTTTTCTATAAAATAGTTTTTATTGTATAAAAGCGCCAAAACATAAAAAATGATATAAATGAGGTGTTGCTGTAATCGTACTGACATGAAGAATAAACTGCCTTATCAATGTTACCACACGCGGAACGGAATAAACCGCCCTCCCCTTCAAAAGAAAACAAATTCCTGAATTGCTAGTTTTTGTTTATTAAGCCTCACAAAAATCGGAATACAAAGCGATCACAAAATGTTATTTGCCTGAAAATGGTACCAATAAAAATGTCAACTTGTCCCACAAAAAACAAGCCATCACATGACACTGTCGGCCAAAATATGGAAAAATGATAGCTCTCAAAATGTGGTGATGCAAAAAATATTTTTTGCAATAAAACGTGTTTTTTAGTGTGTGACAGCAGCCATATTTAGAATTGAGAGTCCTCAGTGGTTGATACCTTTTAATGGCTAACTGAAAAGATGGTAACAAATTGCAAGCTTTCGAAACTACACATGTCTCTTCATCAGGCAAATACTAAAACAAATTCTGAAGAATCACATATTTATGCGCAACATAGTTTTTTTCTCTCTCTATGTTGTGCATAAATATGTGATTCTTCAGAATTTGTTTTAGTCTTTGCCTGATGAAAAGACCTGTGTAGTCTTCAAAGCTTGCAATTTGTTACCATTTTTTCAGTTAGCCATTAAAAGGTATCAACCACTGAGGACTCTCAATTCTAATATTTTTCTATCTACTGGCTAACACGGTACCAAGATATATATCTTCCCTGACAGCAGCCAAACATAAAAACCCGCTACAAGGTCTCTTTCACACGTCATGACATTTCCGCTACCGGAGATGTTAGTGTCCGTCTGAGTAATACTTGCGGCACCCGTGTACCGCATCAATACCACATGGAAGTTTTCATTTTGTAAAAGCACAAAACATAAAAAAAATATAAATGTGGTATATCTGTACTCATACTTACCAGAAGAATAAAACTACCTTATCAATTTTAGCCCACGCAGAATGAGGGAAAAAAAAGAGAACAATTCCTGAATTGCTGGTTTTTGTTCATTCTGCCTTCAGAAAAATCAGAATAGAAAACGATCAAAAAAGTAATGTGAACGAAAATGGTACCAATAAAAACATCACTTTTCCTGTGAAAAAAATAAGCTGTCACATGACTGTGGGCTGAAATATTGAAATTATAGCTTTCAAAATATGGGGATGCCTCATTTTTGGAATAAAAAGCGTTATTTAGTGTGACAGTAGCCAAACATAAAAAAACGATAAATCTGGTATCGCTGTAATCGCACTGACCAGAAGAATAAAGTAATCTAATCATTTATACCGCATGAGGAACAGGGTGAAAACTAAAACCAATTCTTCACCTGCTGTTAATTTATTCATTCTGCCTCCCAGAAGATTACAATAATGCAAGGCTCATATTAATCCTGTGCTCTGAGTGGAGTGCTTATACCGGGAATTCTGTGTAAATCTCTGAAATACGTGATTTAGATGGAACCCCAGGCAGAAAATCCCCTATAATGAGGCAGATGGAGGTACTGTGGACGTTGTCTGGCCTATGATCCGGCGGTGTCCATCTTTTTAGGAGTGCATAAAAGTGCTGTCAGCCACGGTTTTATACACCTCTAAAAGGAAGGACACTGCTGAACAGAGACCAGACGGAGTCCAGAGTAACTTTTCTGCCACATTATAGTGATTAGATTAATGGGGGATCTCATCTGAATCATGTCACTTGGAGATTTAGATGTAAACCCCCATATAAGTTCTCAGAGTAGAGTGATGGATAAATGTGATCCCAAACATTATGTAAAATTCTCTCAATAAAAGCTTCAACTCAAGCCACAAAAAAAGTAAGTCCCCACTCTGGCCTATCATCTGTTAACAGAAATATAAGGGGCTTCCATGTTACTGGTAGCACAAAGGCTCTGGAAAAGCAAAACCTCTCCTCACCCCATCAAAATAAAATTCAGCGGGGGATGGCATAATTTCCAAAATTCAGCGGGGAGTTTCCAAAATGGGGTCACTTGAGGGGGATTCTGCTTTTTTATCACATAGGGGCTATGTAAATGGAGTCTGCAAATTCGGAAAATCGGCGCTCCAAGAGGCAAATAGTGCTCTGTCCCTCTCGAGTCTTGCTGTGTGGCTAAGCAGTACTGAACAGCAACATAGGGGGTATTTCTGCATTCAGCAGAAATTGTGGGACAAATTCTGGTGCCATTTTTACCCATTTTTCCATGCGGAAATGTGAATCTGGGGCTAAAACAAAATTTTTGTGGTGAAAATGTATTTATTTTTCTTCACTGCCCAATGGTATCAAATTTGGTGACGCATTTGTGGTGTCAATATGATCATTACATCCCTAGATTAATTCATCAAGTGGTGTATTTTGTAAAATGGGGTCACTTATGAGGAGTTCTGCATCCTCAAACCATAATAGTAAAATCTGCACAATAATATGGCACTCTTTCCCTTTTGAGGTTTGCACTATTCCTCAAAAGTAGTTCCCGATTACATGTAGGGTTTTTGCACATTCAATTGAGATGTCCATTTTTCCCTATTAGCCCTTATAAAAATTAACAATTTGGAGCTAAAACAACATTTTATTGGAAGAAATGTAATTACCGGTATTCTTTCTTTGCTGCCCAATAGTATACGTTTCTGTGTGGCAGAAGTGGCGTCAAAATGATCACCGCAACCTTAGATGAATTCATTAAGAGGAGTAGTTTGTAAAATGACGACACTTATGGGGGGGAGTCTGCTGTTCTGGCACCTCAGTGGCTCTGCCAATGTGATATGGCACACTCAAACCATTCCAGCAAAATCTGAATTCCAATATGGTATTTCTTTCTTTCTCAATTTTGCACTGTGCCTCAAAAATAGTTTTCACCCACACATGGGGTACTGACACACTCAGAAGACATTGGACAACAAATATTGGTGTCCACTTTCTTCTGTTATCCTTGAGAAAATTAAAAAGTTTGGGGACAAAAGGAATATTTTGCGTGAAAAATTTGATTTTTTTAAATTTTCTTAGCTCTATACAATATTATAAACTTCTGCGAAGCTTCTAGAAGTTTCTTGAAGGGTTTAGTTTCCAAAATTATGTCATTTGTGGGGGTTAACACTGCTTAGGAACATCAGGGGCCCTCCAAATGTGACATGGCATCCACTACCAATTCCAGACAATTTTGTGTTCAAAAAGTTATACCAGTGGGTTCAAAATTCTCACTATACCCCTGGATAAAATCCTGGAGAGGCATAGTTTCCAAAATGTGGTGACTTGTAGGGGGTTTCCACTGTTTAGGTATATCAGGGGCTCTCAGAATGTGATATGGCATCCGCTCTCGATTCCAGACAATTCTACATTCAAAATGTCAAAAGGTGCTCCTTCCCTTCTGAGCCCTGTTGTGTGCCCAAACAGTGGTCTTACTCCACACATAGGGTATCGGAGTAATCAGGAGAAATTGCATAACAAATTTTTGGGGTTCATTTTCTTCTGTAACCTTTGACTTTTACAACGAACAAATAGCTGGAATCGAGAGTAGGTGCCATCTCGCATTTGGAGAGCCCCTGATGTGCTTAACCCCTTCCCGACCTTTGACGCATACGCTGCGTTATGAAAGTCGGTGCCATTCCGACCCATGACGCAGCATATGCGTCATGGAAAGATCGCGTCCCTGCAGATCGGGTGAAAGGGTTAACTCCCATTTCACCCGATCTGCAGGGACAGGGGGAGTGGTAGTTTAGCCCAGGGGGGGTGGCTTCACCCCCTCGTGGCTACGATCGCTCTGATTGGCTGTTGAAAGTGAAACTGCCAATCAGAGCGATTTGTAATATTTCACCTAAAAAAATGGTGAAATATTACAATCCAGCCATGGCCGATGCTGCAATATCATCGGCCATGGCTGGACACACTAATGTGCACCCACCCCACCCCACCGATCGCCCCCCGATCTGTCCGGTACATTGTACCGGCTCCCCGCCGTCCTGTGCTCCGCTCCCCCATCCTCCTGCCCGCTCCCCCCATGCTCCAATCACACCCCCCATGCTCCAATCAAACCCCCCCGCACTCCGATCCCCCCCGCACAGCGATCCCCCCCCCCGCACAGCGATTCCCCCCCGTGCTCCGATCCACCCGCCCGCACAGCGATCCCCCACTCCGTGCTCCAATCCACCCCCCGTGTTCCGATCCACCCCCCCGTGCTCCGACGCCCCCCCCGTGCCCTGATCTCCCCCCCTTATACTTACCTGGCCTCCCGGGGACCGTCCGTCTTCTTTCCTGGGCGCCGCCATCTTCCAGGCCGGCAGATTCGTTCCAGAGTGAATTTTGATCACTGAGATAGGTTATATCTCAGTGATCAAAATAAAATAAAAAAGTAAATGACCCCCCCCCCCCTTTGTCACCCCCACAGGTAGGGACAATAAAAAAAATAATTTTTTTTTTCCACTAAGGTTGGGGTAAGAACTAGGGTTAGGGTTAGGGGTAGGGTTAGGGTTAGGGGTAGGGTTAGGGGTAGGGTTAGGGTTTCGGTATGTGCCCACGTATTCTGGTCCTCTGCGGATTTTTCCGCTGCGGATTTGATAAATCCGCAGTGCTAAACCGCTGCGGATTTATGGCGGATTTACCATGTTTTTTCTGCGCATTTCAATGCGGTTTTACAACAGCGATTTTCTATTTGAGCAGTTGTAAAACCGCTGCGGAATCCGCAGAAAGAAGTGACATTCTGCGGAATGTAAACCGCTGCGTTTCCGTGCAGTTTTTCTGCAGCATGTGTACAGCGATTTTTGTTTTCCATAGGTTTGCATTGAACTGTAAACTCATGGGAAACTGCTGCGGATCCGCAGCGTTTTCCGCAGCGTGTGCACATACCTTTAGAATTAGGCTATGTGCACACGGTGCGGATTGGCCGCTGCGGATTCGCAGCAGTGTTCCATCAGGTTTACAGTACCATGTAAACATATGGAAAACCAAATCCGCTGTGCCCATGGTGCGGAAAATACCACGCGGGAACGCTGCGTTGTATTTTCCGCAGCATGTCAATTCTTTGTGCGGATTCCGCAGCGTTTTACACCTGTTCCTCAATAGGAATCCGCAGGTGAAATCCGGACAAAAAACACTGGAAATCCGCGGTAAATCCGCAGGTAAAACGCAGTGCCTTTTACCCACGGATTTTTCAAAAATGGTGCTGAAAAATCTCATACGAATCCGCAACGTTGGCACATAGCCTTAGGGCTAGGGTTGGGTTGGAATTAGGGTTGTGGTTAGGGTTAGGGGTGTGTTGGGGTTACGGGTGTGTTGGGGTTAGAATTGAGGGGTTTCCACTGTTTAGGCACATCAGGGGGTCTCCAAACGCAACATGGCGCCACCATTGATTCCAGCCAATCTTGTATTCAAAAAGTCAAATGGTGCTCCCTCACTTCCGAGCCCCGACGTGCACCCAAACAGTGGTTTACCCCCACATATGGGGTACCAGCATACTCAGGACAAACTGCGCAACAATTACTGGGGTCCAATTTCTCCTGTTACCCTTGTGAAAATAAAGAAATGCTTGCTAAAACATCATTTTTGAGGAAAGAAAAATGATTTTTTATTTTCACGGCTCTGCGTTGTAAACGTCTGTGAAGCACTTGGGGGTTCAAAGTGCTCACCACATATCTAGATAAGTTCCTTGGGGGGTCTAGTTTCTAAAATGTGGTCACTTGTGGGGGGTTTCTACTGTTTAGGCACACCAGGGGCTCTGCAAACGCAATGTGACGCCCGCAGACCATTCCATCAAAGTCTGCATTTCAAAAGTCACTACTTCCCTTCTGAGCCCCGACGTGTGCCCAAACAGTGGTTTATCCCCACACATGGGGTATCAGCGTACTCAGGAGAAACTGGACAACAACTTTTGAGGTCCAATTTCTCCTGTAACCCTTGGGAAAAGAAAAAATTCTGGGCTAAATAATTATTTTTGAGGAAAGAAAACGTATTTATTATTTTCACGGCTCTGCATTATAAACTTCTATGAAGCACTTGGGGGTTCAAAGTGCTCACCACACATCTAGATAAGTTCCTTTCGGGGTCTAGTTTCCAAAATGGGGTCACTTGTGGGGGATTTCTACTGTTTAGGCACATCAAGGGCTCTGCAAACGCAACGTGACGCCCGCAGAGCATTCCATCAAAGTTTGCATTTCAAAACGTCACTACTTCAATTCCGAGCCCCGGCATGTGCCCAAACAGTAGTTTACCCCCACATATGGGGTATCACCGTACTCAGGAGAAACTGGACAACAAATATTGGGGTCAAATTTCTCCTGTTACCCTTGGGAAAATTAAAAAATTCTGGGCTAAATAATTATTTTTGAGGAAAGAAAACGTATTTATTATTTTCACGGCTCTGCATTATAAACTTCTGTGAAGCACTTGGGGGTTCAAAGTGCTCACCACACATCTAGATAAGTTCCTTTCGGGGTCTAGTTTCCAAAATGGGGTCACTTGTGGGGGGTTTCTACTGTTAAGCCACATCAGGGGCTCTGCAAACGCAACGTGACGCCCACAGAGCATTCCATCAAAGTCTGCATTTCAAAATGTCACTACTTCACTTCCGAGCCCCGGCATGTGCCCAAACAGTGGTTTACCCCCACATATGGGGTATCAGCGTACTCAGGAGAAACTGGACAACAACTTTTGGTGTCAAATTTCTCCTGTTACCCTTTGTAAAATAAAAAATTGCAGGCTAAAAGATCATTTTTGAGAAAATAATTTTTTTTTTTTATTTTCATGGCTCTGCGTTATAAACTTCTGTGAAGCACTTGGGGGTTCAAAGTCCTCACCACACATCTAGATTAGTTCCTTTGGGGGTCTAGTTTCCAAAATGGGGTCATTTCTGGGGAATCTCCAATGTTTAGGCATACAGGGGCTCTCCAAACGTGACATGGTGTCCGCTAATGATTGGAGCTAATTTTCCATTTAAAAAGCCAAATGGCGTGCCATCCCTTCCGAGCCCTGCCGTGCGCCCAAACAGTGGTTTACCCCCACATATGTGGTATCTGCATACTCAGGACAAACTGGACAACAATATTTGGGGTCCAATTTATCCTATTATCCTTGGCAAAATAGGAAATTCCAGGCTAAAAAATCATTTTTGAGGAAAGAAAAATTATTTTTTATTTTCATGGCTCTGCGTTATAAACTTCTGTGAAGCACCTGGGGGTTTAAAGTGCTCAATATGCATCTAGATAAGTTCCTTGGGGGGTCTAGTTTCCAAAATGGGGTCACTTGTGGGGGAGCTCCAATGCATAGGCACACAGGGGCTCTCCAAACGCGACATGGTGTCCGCTAACAATTGGAGCTAATTTTCCATTCAAAAAGTCAAATGGCGCACCTTCCCTTCCGAGCCCTGCCGTGTGCCCAAACAGTGGTTTACCCCCACATATGAGGTATCGGCGTACTCGGGAGAAATTGCCAAACAAATTTTATGATCCATTTTATCCTACTGCCCATGTGAAAATGAAAAAATTGAGGCGAAAAGAATTTTTTTGTGAAAAAAAAGTACTTTTTCATTTTTACAGATCAATTTGTGAAGCACCTGAGGGTTTAAAGTGCTCACTAGGCATCTAAATAAGTTCCTTGGGGGGGTCTAGTTTCCAAAATGGGGTCACTTGTGGGTGAGCGCCAATGTTTAGGCACACAGGAGCTCTCCAAACGCGACATGGTGTCCGCTAACGATGGAAATAATTTTTCATTCAAAAAGTCAAATGGCGCACCTTCCCTTCCGAGCCCTGCCGTGTGCCCAAACAGTGGTTTACCCCCACATATGAGGTATCGGCGTACTCGGGAGAAATTGCCAAACAAATTTTATGATCCATTTTATCCTACTGCCCATGTGAAAATGAAAAAATTGAGGCGAAAAGAATTTTTTTGTGAAAAAAAAGTACTTTTTCATTTTTACAGATCAATTTGTGAAGCACCTGAGGGTTTAAAGTGCTCACTAGGCATCTAAATAAGTTCCTTGGGGGGGTCTAGTTTCCAAAATGGGGTCACTTGTGGGGGAGCGCCAATGTTTAGGCACACAGGAGCTCTCCAAACGCGACATGGTGTCCGCTAACGATGGAAATAATTTTTCATTCAAAAAGTCAAATGGCGCTCCTTCCCTTCCGAGCCTTACCATGTGCCCAAACAGTGGTTTACCCCCACATATGAGGTATCGGCGTACTCAGGAGAAATTGCCCAACACATTTTAGGATCCATTTTATCCTGTTGCCCATGTGAAAATGAAAAAATTGAGGCTAAAAGAATTTTTTTGTGAAAAAAAAGTACTTTTTCATTTTTACGGATCAATTTGTGAAGCACCTGGGGGTTCAAAGTGCTCACTATGCATCTAGATAAGTTCCTTGGGGCGTCTAGTTTCCAAAATGGGGTCACTTGTGGGGGAGCTCCAATTTTTAGGCACACGGGGGCTCTCCAAACGTGACATGGTGTCCGCTAAAGAGTGGTGCCAATTTTTGATTCAAAAAGTCAAATGGCGCTCCTTCCCTTCCAAGCCCTGCCGTGCGCCCAAACAGTGGTTTACCCCCACATATGAGGTATCAGCGTACTCAGGACAAATTGGACAACAACTTTCGTGGTTCAGTTTCTCCTTTTACCATTGGGAAAATAAAAAAATTGTTGCTAAAAAATAATTTTTGTGACTAAAAAGTTAAATGTTCATTTTTTCCTTCCATGTTGCTTCTGCTGCTGTGAAGCACCTGAAGGGTTAATAAACTTTTTGAATGTGGTTTTGAGTACCTTGAGGGGTGCAGTTTTTAGAATGGTGTCACTTTTGGGTATTTTCAGCCATATAGACCCCTCAAACTGACTTCAAATGTGAGGTGGTCCCTAAAAAAAATGGTTTTGTAAATTTTGTTGTAAAAATGACAAATCGCTGGTCAAATTTTAACCCTTATAACTTCCTAACAAAAAAAAATTTTGTTTCCAAAATTGTGCTGATGTAAAGTAAACATGTGGGAAATGTTATTTATTAACTATTTTGTGTCACATATCTCTCTGGTTTAACAGAATAAAAATTCAAAATGTGAAAATTGCGAAATTTTCAAAATTTTCGCCAAATTTCCGTTTTTATCACAAATAAACGCAGAATTTATTGACCTAAATTTACCACTAACATGAAGCCCAATATGTCACGAAAAAACAATCTCAGAACCGCTAGGATCCGTTGAAGCGTTCCTGAGTTATTACCTCATAAAGGGACACTGGTCAGAATTGCAAAAAACGGCAAGGTCTTTAAGGTCAAAATAGGCTGGGTCATGAAGGGGTTAAACAGTGGAAACCCCCTACAAGTCACCACATTTTGGAAACTTCACCTCGCAAGGATTTTATCTAGGGCTATAGTGAGCATTTTGAACCCCCTGCTATGACTCAAAATTTGATAACATTAGGTTGCTATATTGAAAAAGTTTATTTTTTTTCACAAAAATCTTGCATTAACACCCAAATCCTCACTTTTGCAAGAGATAACACCAAACAGTTGACCCAACAGTTTGTTATTATTATTATCTATTTATATAGCTCCACTAATTCCATGGTGCCTTACATGAGAAAGGGGTTACATACAGAGTTAGATAGATATCATTTAAGGTAAACAAATTTACAATGACAGACTGGTACAGAGGGGAGAGGACCCTGTCCTTGCGAACATTCCACAGGATAATGGGATAGAGAGAGAAGGTCTGGGGTGCACCAGCTCCGGTGCTGGTGAGGTGGCAGCTCGGGTGGTGGGGAGGTAGCAGAATGGTTACTGCAGGCTGTAGGCTTTCCTGAAGAAATGGGTTTTCAGGTTCCATCTGAAGGTTCCAAGGGTGGTGGATAATCGGACGTGTTGAGGCATGGAATTCAAGAGGATGGGGATATTCGGGAGAAATCTTGGATGCGGTTGTGTGAGGAACAAATGAGTGGGGTGGAGAGTAGGAGGTCTTGGGAGGATCGAATATTGCGTGAGGGAAGATATTGGGAGATTACTTCAGAGATATAGGGAGGGGACAGGTTGTGGATTCGTAGTGTAGTGTTAGTAGTTTGAACTGGATTCGTTGGAGAATTTGGAGCCGGTGCAGGGATTTGCAGAGGGGAGAAGCAGCTTAGAGAGAGGTGGATTAGGTGAGCAGCAGAGTTCAGGACAGACTGGAGTGGTGCAAGAGAGTTAGCGGTGAGGCCACAGAGAAGGGTGTTGCAGTAGTCGAGGCGGGAGATGATGAGGTCATGCACAAGAGTTTTAGTAGATTAAGGGCTGAGGAAGGGACGGATTCTGGCAATATTTTTGAGTTGGAGGTGACAGGAGATGGCAAGAGTATGGACATGCGGTTTGAAGGACAGGGCAGAGTGGAGAGTTACTCTGAGGCAGGGGATTACAGGTGCGGGAGAGAGCGTGATGCCATTTACCATAATAGATTGGGTAGGGAAGATACACAAGATGGAGGATGTTACGGATCTGCAACACAGGACTAAGGTAGAAGGGGGAAAACTGACCCTGCACTATGACTAGGCTCAAACCCTTCGATGGAGTGGGCAACCCATTCCTTGCGAATAGACCCACTGACGATCCTAGGTTAATCTCAAATGAAGACCTATAGATAAGGGGAAGGGGTGCCCTAAAAGAACTAAGGACTGAGTACAAAAACGGGTCACCTCCTAATAGAAAACACAGAGAAGGATGCAGAAACCAATAGAAAACAGAAACTAAGGCTAGCAGAACCAGAGGTACCAGCACTGCACAAATAACACAAAGCAAAGCACGAAGCTAGAGCTCAAGCAAATTAACACTTGTCCAGCAAGGACGGGGAGGGAGGTGCCAGCACCAGAGGAAAAAGACCAGCAGTCAGAACTCCACAAGAAAATGGCAGATAGTCACAAACTCAACAGATTCTAACAGTACCTCCCCTTTAACGAGGATCCCCTGGATCCTCTAGGCCGGGGCTTATTCGGAAATCTTCTGTGAAAAGCCTTAATTAACCTTGAGGCTGAGACATCCACAGCTTTCACCCAGAAATTGTCCTTGGGACCGAAACCCTTGGATGCAGAAACCAATAGAAAACAGAAACTAAGACTGGCAGAACCAGAGGTACCAGCACTGCACAAATAACACAAATCAAAGCACCAAGCTAGAGCTCAAGCAGATTAACACTGTTGTCCAGCAAGGACTGGGAGGCAGGTGCTGGTTAATAAAGAGTTATACAAACACCTGACTCAAGACAAACCCAGCACCAGAGGAAAAAGATTAGCAGCCAGAACTCCACAAGAAAATGGCAGATAGTCGCAAACTAAACAGATTCTAACAGAGGAAAGATGATGAGTTCAGTTTTGCCTACATTGAGTTTTAGGAAGCGAGAGGTGAAAAAGGAGGATATGGCTGATGGACACTCCAGGATTCTGGACAGCAGAGAGGTGACATCTGGGCCAGAGAGGTAGATCTGAGTGTCGTCTGCATACAGGTGGTACTGGAAGCCATATGACTTTGAGTTGTCCTAGGTCAGGCGTATAGATGTAAAAAAGAAGGGGCCCCATGACAGAGCCTTGAGGGACACCAACAGAGAGAGGGCGGAATGAGGAGGTTGTGTGGGAGTGGGAAACGCTAAATGTGTGGTCGGAAAGGTATGAGGCAATCCAGAACAGGGCAAGGTCTTTGATGCCAAGGGAAGAAAGAAACTGTAGCAGAATGCAGTGATCGACTGTGTCAAAGGCAGAAGACAGGTCGAGAAGGAGGAGGATGGAGAACTGTCTGTTGGCTTTGGCTGTAAGTTATTAGTAATTTTGGTCAGAGCAGTTTCGGTGGAGTGGTGGGGGCGGAAACCAGATTGAAGGTTGTCAAGGAGAGAGATAAATGAGAGGTGGGGGGAAAGTTGAGCATGGACATGCTGCTCAAGAAGTTTTGAAGCAAACTGATATGGGGCGATAGCTGGGCAAAGCAGTTGGGTCAAGGTTTGTTTCTTTGAGGATGGGTGTGATGGTGGCATGTTTGAAGGCAGAGGTGAAGATAACAGAAGACAGCGATAGGTTGAAGAGCTGGGTTACGGCTGGAATGAGCATGTTAGTGAGGTAGGGGAGCAGGTGGGAAGGGATGGGGTCAAGTGCACAGGTGGTGAGGTGTGATTTGGAAAGGTGAGTAAGCTCTCCTTCAGTGATGTTGGAGGGAGGTTATTAGGGAAGGGCAGAGGTCTGGTATATGGAGTGGTGGTAGGACAGTAAGGGTTTGCCTTGTTTGGTCAATCTTATGTTTGAAGTAGGTGGCAAAGTTCTCGGAAGAGATGAGGGGAGTTAGAGGTGGCAGTGATGGGCGGAGGAGAGTGTTCACTTTCTTATGAGTGCAGCCATACCCCACATGTAGTCAAAAAGCTCTGTTCGGACAAACGGCTGGGCTTAGAATGCAAAGAGCAATATTTGAATTTTGGAACACAAATTGGCTGAAATAGATTGTTGGTAACATGTCACATTTGCAGGATGCCCAAACAGCAGAAACCTGCCACAGTTGACCCCATTTTGAAACTACACCCCTCAAGGATTTTATCCAGGGATGTAGTGAGAATTTTTAATGCATAGGTACTACACAGAATTTGATAACATTAGGTCATCATTAGTGTTGACCGCAAGTGCTCGCTATTCACTTTTGCATCGGGAGCTTGGGTATGCACCGAGTATCATTCGTGATGGAGAGGCATGCTCAAGTCTCCGTCCCGCATGTTTTGCAGCTGTTATACACTGTGCAGCTGTATGGCAGACAATCCTTGCATGTTTTTTGGCTGACAGACGCAAAACATGTGGGGCAGAGACTCGAGCATGTCACTCAAGCACCCGCGATACACAAGCACCTGAGACAAACTTCAGTAGCAAGCACTTACGTTCAACACTAGTCTTTATATCGTCATCATTTTTTTAACTTTAGAAAAATTCTAACATAAAAAGGACAAATGGAAATTATAAACCTATCACTCAGCAATACTTCTAAGGAAAAGTGATGCTGTAATCGGACATCACACACAGGATTATAATATGGTGCAAGGATGGTCTATAGATACATAGCTGCAGGCATCCAGTGTGCCTCCCTCCATACAGCATTTGATGTGTACATAAGGTTTTATGCACTGTTCAACCTTCTTTTGTTCTGCTATATTTACAATAGTAAAATCTTTTTGCATAGTCTGTTATGCTATACTAATAGCTTACAAAGACTTTTTCCAGTTATAGGATAAAGTTTTCTTTCTAGGAAAAGCCCCTCTGGCAGCATTTCTCAACTGAAGAGCCACGATATGTTTGGTAAAAATGGTGCCTGAAGATGGCAGCAAAAGAAAAAAGGCAAGAAGGAAGTATCCATAGTACAGGGTGCAATGCATGCAGCAGAATATAACTTCCTGCTGCAGCACAGCGAAAATACTGTAATTAATTGTATTTGCGTCGTTAAAATGAGCATATGACTGAACACAGAACCAGAGAATGGCATGGTTGGTGAGTGGGTTTTGTCTTGTTCCCAAGGGCACAGTACCTTAATTTTATATTTATCAATGGGCAAAGGTAGCTTAACCCCCTTCTGACATTGGGCGTTTTAATACACCGATGTTGGACACCCTCCCTTTAATGTGGGCTCAAGCGGTGAGCCCACATCTTTTCCGGCAAGTCAGCTGTTTTGAACAGCTGACATGTGCTGCTAACAGCTGCGGGAGGAATTGCGATCTTTCTGCGGCTGTTAACCCGTTAAAAGCCGTTGTCAAACTCTGACAGCAGGATTTAACATGTGCTTCCGGCAAGCACGCCGGAAAGCTGCCCATCGTGACCACCGTCACGTGATCGCAGGTCACTGATGGGTTGGCATGACAAGCAGAGGTCTCCTGCAGACCTTTATGGTTGCCACTGCTGGATTGCTATGAACATCGCCCGGTGGTCGGCGCTGATAGCAAGTGAGTAATTCTGGTACATACAGGCGATCTGATCATCGCCTGTATGTAGCAGAGCCAATTGGGTTATGGCAGCTTCTAATCTCCCATGGAGACTATTTAAGCATGCAAAAAGTAAAAAAAAAAGTTTTAAAAATTATTTTAAAAATAAAAAAATAATAGTTCAAATCACCCCTTTCAAAATAAAATAAAAAAGTCAAACATACACATATTTGGTATCGCCGTGTTCAGAATTGCCTAATCTATCGATAAAAAAGGATTAAACTGATCGCTAAATGCCGTAGCGAGAAAAAAAGTCAAAATGCCAGAATTACGGGTTTTTTTGTCGCCGCGACATTCCATTAAAATGCAATAACGGGCGATCAAAAGATCATATCTGCACCAAAACGGTATCAATAAAAATGTCAGCTCAGCGCGCAAAAAATAAGCCATCACAAAATCCTGAGGCCACGAAAAATGGAGACGCTACGGGTATCAGTAACTGGAGCAATTTTCTTTTTTTAACAAAGTTCTGAATTTTTTTTCACCACCAGATAAAAAAATAACCTAGACATGTTTCGTGTTTATGCACTCGTAATAACCTGGAGAATCACAGTAGCTTTAGCATTTAGTGAACATAGTAAAAAAGCAAAACAAAAAACATCAGTGGACTTGCACTTTTTTTGCAATTTCACCGCACTTAGAATTTTTTCTTGGTTTCCAGTACACAAAATGTTAAAACCAATGGTGTCTTTCAAACCTACAAATAGTCCTGCAAAAAACAAGCCCTCACATGGCCATATTGACTGAAAAATAAAAAAGTTGTGGCTCTGGGAAGAAGGGGAGCAAAAACTAAAACGCAAAAACAAAAAAACCTACAGTCGTGAAGGGGCTAATTATCAGTTATCACAGTACCTTAGTTTTATCTTCATATAGTATCTTAAAGAGTTGTACCCTTTTAGAACACTTTTGTGATGCTGGCTCCACTCATTGCAAAAAAAAAAAACTATTCACACTTTATTTACAGTATTTTTACTGGATCCAGCGCTGTATCTCTGGCACTTTTCAAATAAGTTGCTTGGCTGCTTCGGTGACATCACAAAAAGTCCAGCAACCGCAAAAACATGTGTAAGGCTACGTTCAGACTAGCGTTGCGCGCCGCTGCGTCGGCGACGCAACGCACGACGCACACAAAAACGCGGCAAAACGCACGCAAAAACGCTGCGTTTTGCGACGCGTGCGTCGTTTTTTGCCAAAAATCGGACGCAAGAAAAATGCAACTTGTTGCGTTTTCTTGGTCCGACGCTAGCGGCAAAAAAGACGCAAGTGTTGCAAAACACAACACACAAAAACGCATGCGTCCCCCATGTTAAACATAGGGGCGCATGACGCGTGCGTCGCCGCTGCATCGCCCGACGCTAAGGCGACGCACACTAGCAGAACGCTAGTGTGAACGTAGCCTTAAATATTGTTAAAAACATCATTTATTTGAATGCTATGATTAAGAGCGTGGTAGTAATCAAAAAGTGTAGGCCTAATGCTATTTTTGTCTTTAAAGCACTCAAATAAATTATATTTTACATAATATTTTTCAATTGTTTTTCTAAGAAAAATAGGTACATGAATAATAAAATAAGGCTACTTTCACACATCAGGTTTTGAGTGTCAGGCTTAATCCGGCTAATTTTCAAAAAACCGGATCAGGTGAATGTTGCCGCTGGATCAGGTGCAGCTCATCCAGGATGGCACATCAATGTGGACTGTGGCAAGGTTTGTTCTGTCTGTCAGCGTAGTGTCCAGAGGCTGGAGGCACTACAAGGAGACAGGCCAGTACACCAGGAAACATGGAGGGGGCCGTAGGAGGGCAACAACCCAGCAGCAGGACTGCTAGCCTTTGTGCTAGGAGGAACAGGAGCACTGCCAGAGCCCTGCAAAATGACCTCCAGTAGGCCACAAATGTGCATGTCTCTGCACAAACGGTTAGAAACAGACTCCATGAGGATGGTCTGAGTGCCTGACGTCCACAGATGGGGGTTGTGCTCACAGCTCACAACACCGTGCAGGATGCTTGGCATTTGCCACAAAACACCAGGATTGGCAAATTTGCTACTGGCGCCCTGTGCTCTTCACAGATGAAAGCAGTTTCACACTGAGCACATGTGACAGATGTGAGTCTGGAGACACCGTGGAGAGCGATCTGCTGCCTACAACATCCTTCAGCATGACCGGTTTGGCAGTGGGTCAGTAATGGTGTGCGGTGGCATTTCTTTGGAGAGCCACACATCCCTCTATGTGCTCACCAGAGGTAGTCTGACTGCCATTAGGTACCGAGATCAGATCCTCAGACCACTTGTGAGACCATATGCTGGTGCAGTTGGCCCTGGGTTCCTCCTAATGCAGGACAATGCCAGACCTCATTTGGGTGGAGTGTGTCAGCAGTTCCTGCGAGATGAAGGCATTGAAGCTATAGACTGGCCCGCCCGTTCCCCAGACCTGAATCCAATGGAACACATCTGGGACATCCTGTCTCGCGTCATCCACCGTCACGTTGCACCACAGACTGTTCAGGAGTTGGCGGATGCTTTAGTCCAGGTATAGGAGGAGATCCCTCAGCAGACCATCCGCCGCCTCATCAGGAGCATGCCAAGGAGTTGTAGGGAAGTAATACAGGCACCTGGAGGCCACACACACTACTGAGCATCATTTCCTTGCCTTGAGGCATTTCCACTGAAGTTGGATCAGCCTGAAACTTCATTTTCCACTTTGATTTTGAGCATCATTCCGACTCCAGACCTCCGTGGGATATTAGTTGTGATTTACGTTGATCATTTTTAGGTTTTATTGTTCTCAACACATTTCACTATGTAATGAATAAAGATTTACAACTGGAATAATTCATTCAGTGATATCTAGGAAGTGGGATTTTAGCGTTCTCTTTATTTTTTTGAGCAATATATATATATATATATATATATATATATATATATATATACACATACACACAAAGTGGGGAAAATAAGTATTTGACACACTACCGATTTTGCAAGTTTTCCCACCTACAATGAATAGAGAGGTGGTTAATTTTTATCACTTCTACACTTCAACTGTGAGAGGCAGAATCTAAAAATAAATTAAAAAAAAACATAAAATCAGATTGCATGATTTTTGAATAATTAAATTGCATTTTTTTTTGCGTGAATTAAGTATTTGATCACCTACCAACCAGCAAATATTCTGGTTCTCACAGACCTGTGAGTTTTTCTTTAAAAATCCCTCCTAATCAGGGGTGCATGCGCGGACCTTGACGGAGTAAGTCATGCTCTGCTGAGCTCCGCAGCCTGATCTGCCGACACAGCCCCAAAGAATACCGGAATCGCAGTACCTTTACCTCGAGCAGTCCGCCCCTGCCTCTGGGACCTGTGTGGACTGTTATGCCAAAGAAAGGAGGCACGAGTCAGCCGGTAAGCCGCACAATAGCCGACAACCTCATGAGCGGCGGAGCTGGCAAGATGGCCGCCGCAACTTCTTACCCATCAGTCTCCTCCATACCACTAGATAACGAGGCAGGCCCTGACGAACTAGCAGCAGTTGAGGATGCTGTTATTCCCACAGCGGTGCTAGTTAAAACTGCAGGAGACCTTTCGATCTGAGCTCACTTCAGCTATGCATAATATAACCACTCAGCTGCAAGATATAATTCCACGCACCTCCAACCTGGAGGAAAAAATGGATGCCACAGCAGAGGCACTAGAGGAAGATCAAGAGACTATTAAGCAACATGCAGAACGCATTGCAGATCTTGAATTGAAATGTGAAGACTACGAGAATAGATCTCGCAGAAGTAATATACGTATCAGAGGTCTCCCTGAAATCACAGTGGCTCTTGAAGACACGGCTACAGCACTATTTAAGGCACTGCTGCCAGATTTAGACCCCTCTTTGCTGCACATCACAAGGACACATAGGGCTCTGGGCAGACCGCATTCCGCAGAGTTCCCTAGGGATGTAGTCCTCAAAATGCATCATGAGGAATCCAGAGACCTAATCCTAACTGCTACCAGAGAACTGGCTTCTCTGCCGGGCTTGCCACATTCAGTCCATCTGCTCGCAGATATTTCTCCAGCTACACTATTTAGGAGACGGGCCCTCAAACCAGTCACTGATGCTCTTCAAGCAGTGCAAGTAAAGTATAGATGGGGTTTTCCCTTTGCACTTTAATTTAAATATGGTGATGAGTTTTTTGTTTGCCGATCATTAGAGGAGGGCAAGAAAACTCTTGAGCGAGCTGGAATTCTAACTCTGGAAGCCATACCACCCCATCCTCAGTGGAAACCTCGTCCAACTAAGAACTGGAAGTTTGCTCCTAGAACCAGGAGCCAAAACACGCGGGTCACCTGAATAACTATATGTAATCTGCAATTTGAATTTATCTGGTTTAGATGATGTTGGTATCAATATATTTGTTAAATGGTTATTGCAAAAAATAAGGTTCATAATCTAACCATTGGGTCTTAAGTTAACAGATCTAAATAGTGGTGGACTGTTTTTAATATTTGTTTATAGATTCCGAGTAATATAACATATGCCCTAATTGACTCCTGCCTTTCCCCCCACACCCCTCCCCCCTTTTTTCTTTTTCCCCTCCCCTTTCCCCCTCCTCTCTTCCGCCTTCCCTTTTTCCCATATAAGGGCATTCTCAAACAGGGGTTAGACACCCGGGCATATAGCATGTTGCCTAACTTTGGTGATACCTGGATCTCCCGTTAATATGGAGCTCCAAATTACCATACAGCTTGGGTTTTTAACCCAATTGTTCTTTGTTTGTTTTATTTCATTGTCCCCCCCTGTTAAGTCTCTTCCCTACTGTATCTCCACAGAAATGTATACGCTTATTGCCATCGATCACGCCAATCCTGGTCTTTTAGAGAGGAGATTGTGCTGGGATTCCGAGACCTTTCGTCATTTCCCACAACGTACGAGGGTTTAACTCTCCCTTGAAACGTAGAAAGGCTTTTATAGACTACCATAATCAAAAACCCGATATTATATGCCAACAAGAAACTCACTTCTCTAAGTCCTCAAACCCTAAATATTTTGATTCTAATTTCACGTGTTTCTTTCTGGCATCTTGGGAGCGTAAAACTTGGGTGTAGCCATATTTCTTAAAAATAGTCTCCCAATCCAGATAGGCAACACTTACTTGGACCCTGAGGGCAGGTTTATAATTATACAAGGCAACTTACAAGGTCAAAATATTTGCATAGTGAATAGCTACCTACCCGCTAATACTCAAACTTTGTTTTTTAAATTAATTCTGTCTAAAATATCCTCAATCCTATACCATCATTTGATATGGTGTGGAGATTTCAACTTCACCCTCAATCCACACTTAGACAGCAGTGATTCAAAACGGTCAGACATTACCAAGGCTGATAGAAAAAAAATCCTTCGATTGATGAGCGAAAATAGATTGGTAGACATGTGGAGAGAGACCAAGGAGTTGGCAAGAGGCTACATATACTTTTCTTCGATGCATAGGTCATACTCAAGAATTGATCTACATGTAACTACAGATAACTCGTTCCAGCTGTCTTATTCTCACGCCACATTCCGTCTTCATGGTCTGACCATGACGCCGTCCTCTCTGTGTTCAAAATCAATATAACCACATCAAAACTGTTTCAGTGGCAACTAAATTAATCCCTAATTATGGATCCTATGGTCACTGCTCAAATTAATGAGGAGTTAAAATTCTATCTCCAATCTAATGTTACTGAAGATTCATCCCTAGGTAATGTGTGGTTAACCCACAAAAAATACATTACCGGATCTTTCATCAAACTAGCAGGGAATAAAAAGAATAGATCAGAACTCCAAAACAAACTAGAAAATAAACTGTTGAAACTTGAGCAAGCAAATCAATTATCTACCTCCCGTTACTTAATTAAACAGATACAAGACACCAAATTGCAATTAAATGCCACCCTTACCAACAGAATGGAAATAGCCTTGACCTGGACCAGGGCCACCTTTTATAGACAGACAAATAAACCAAGTAGAATGCTCGCGCGACAATTAAAGATGAAATAACTTTTAAACAATATCCCTTCATTTAAAGATGCTAAAGATCGCGCTTCAGCACATACTGAAATTATTTATAAGGAATTTCATGACTATCAAAAGCTTTACTCTTCTCCACAATCTCCCCCCCACATCTCCTACAATCTTTTATACAAAACCTACCGCTCCCCAAGATTAATGAACCCATATCCCAACAACTTCAAACGGAAACAACAGAAGAGGAAATACAATTAATAATCAAAAATTTAAAGACTGGTAAGGCTCCTGGACCTGATGGCCTCACGGCTCTTTTTAGTATAAAAAATTTAATGAATCACTCACGCCCCACATAAAAAAATTTTGCAAATTATTTGGTATTATTATCTTCATTTAATTTGTCTTAAAAGAAAAAACACAAAAAGAATTGTCCTAAAGCCAAATTGGATATAATTCCACACCAAACATAAACAAGGGGGTTGACAAAAGTATTGGCACTGTTCGAAAAATCATGTGATGCTTCTCTAATTTGTGTAATTAACAGCACCTGTAACTTACCTGTGGCACCTAACAGGTGTTGGCAATAACTAAATCACACTTGCAGCCAGTTGACATGGATTAAAGTTGACTCAATCCCTGTCCTGTGTCCTTGTGTGTACCACATTGAGCATGGAGAAAAGAAGACCAAAGAACTGTCTGAGGACTTGAGAAACCAAATTGTTAGGGAGCATGAGCAATCTCAAGGCTACAAGTCTATCTCCAAAGACCTGAATGTTTCTGTGTCTACCGTGCGCAGTGTCATCAAGAAGTTTAAAGCCCATGGCACTGTGGCTAACCTCCCTAGATGTGGACGGAAAAGAAAAATTGACAAGAGATTTCAACGCAAGATTGTGTGGATGTTGGATAAAGAACCTCGACTAACATCCAAACAAGTTCAAGCTGCCCTACAGTCTGAGGGTACAACAGTGTCAACTGTTGTGAATTCTGCTCTTGGGTTCCCTCCAGTGGTTGTAGGTGGGAATGCAGTTGACTCTGAGTCACAGTCCTGGCCAGGTGTATCTGCTAATTGCTGTTCTGACTGGGATATTTAAGCGTGCTGGATTCATTAGCCCTTGCCAGTTGTCAATGTTTCTTTGGAAGTATTGAATCTCTGCCTGGCCTCACCTGCTTAGCTGCCAGTTCAGCAAAGATAAGTGTCTGTTTCTTTTTCTGAAGCACACTTGCTGTGTGCTTATTTTCAGTGCTGATCTTTTGTTTCTATTTGTCCAGCTTAGACTGTGTCAGTTGTTTTTCTCAGTCTGGTTGGATTCTCTGGAGTTGCAGTTATACTCTCCACATCTTTAGTTAGGTGGTGGAGTTTTGTGTTTTCTGCTGTGGATATTTTTGTAGTATTTTTATGCTGACCGCTTAGTATCCTGTCCTGTCCTTTTCTATTTAGCTAGAAGTGGCCTCCTTTGCTAAGCCTGTTTTCTGCCTGCGTGTGTCTTTTCCTCTCCAACTCACAGTCATTATTTGTGGGGGGCTGCCTATCCTTTGGGGATCTACTCTGAGGCAAGATAGTTTTCCTATTTCCATCTTTAGGGGTATTTAGTCCTCCGACTGTGTCTAGGTGTCTAGGTTTTGCTAGGCACACCCCAAGGCTACTTCTAGTTGCGGTGATAAGATCAGGGTTTGCGGTCAGTATAAGTTACCACCTACTCCAGTGAAGGTTTTCATGCTGCTCCAAGGCCACCTGATCATAACAGTCAACCCGTACTATCCATCAGCGTCTGAATAAAAAAGGGACTGTATGGTAGGAGACCCAGGAAGACCCCACTTCTTACCCCGAGACATAAAAAAGCCAGGCTGGAGTCTGCCAAAACTTACCTGAAAAAGCCTAAAACGTTTTGGAAGAATGTTCTCTGGTCAGATGAGATAAAAGTAGAGCTTTTTGGACAAAGGCATACACATAGAGTTTACAGGAGAAAAAAAGAGGCATTCAAAGAAAAGAACACAGTCCCTACAGGTTCCCTGATGTTTTGGGGTTGCTTTGCTGCCTCTGGCACTAGACTGCTTGACCGTGTGCATGGCATTAGGAAGTCTGAAGACTACCATCAAATTTTGCAGCATAATGTAGGGCCCAGTGTCAGAAAGCTGGGTCTCCCTCAGAGGTCAGAGTACAGCAGGACAATGACCCAAAACACACTTCAAAAAGCACTAGAAAATGGTTTGAGAGAAAGCACTGGAGACTTCTAAGGTGGCCAGCAATGAGTCCAGACCTGAATCCCATAGAACACCTGTGGAGAGATCTAAAAATGGCAGTTTGGAGAAGGCACCCTTCAAATATCAGGGACCTGGAGCAGTTTGCCAAAGAAGAATGGTCTAAAATTCCAGCAGAGCATTGTAAGAAACTCATTGATGGTTACCAGAAGCGTTTGGTCGCAGTTATTTTGGCTAAAGGTTGTGCAACCAATTATTAGGCTGAGGGTGCCAATACTTTTGTCTGGCCCATTTTTTAATTGTTGTGTGTGAAATGATCAATGTTTTGCTTTTTGCTTCATTCTTTTTTGTGTTTTTTCATTTAAGACCAATTAAATGAGGATACTAATACCAAAATAATTTGTGTTTGAAATCATTTTCAGGAAGAAAATGAGTATTATCGGACAGAATTGCAGGGGTGTCAATACTTTTGGCCATGACTGTATACTGCACATGTGACAGTGATCCCCAAACCGAAAAGAGATAATTTATTAACTAAAAACTACAGGCCCATTTCACTTCTAAATGTTGATCTCAAAATATTTACATCAATTATCACCGACAGAATTAACAAGATACTCTGTCATGATCCCAATGGCAGGGGATCACAAAAGGACAAGCACAAAAAACAAAACAAGCTCTAGGGTGATGGAAACTGAGCTGACCGCGATCCTGAACCTCAACACACAACTAGCTGTAGCCGGGGAACGTGCCTATGATGATTCCTATAAACAAAAATTGGCGCGCACTCGGTTTAATGGGGGAGCGAGGTGCTGGTATAGTGGGCTGTGCAAGCCCTACGTATATGATAAAATATAGTACACCGCACACTCTATGTGTATATTTGCAAGGTGATGGAAAGTTTATTAACAAGTATAATTATAGTACAAGGAAAGCGACCAGAAGTAACTATGACGTTTCGGCCCAACCAGGGCCTTAATCATATAATCGCTAAAGAAAATAAAACAAAAAAACAAAATAAACATAAGATATATACAATAAATCATATTGCAGAACAAAACAAAAAAAAACAATAATGTTCCCAGCCTGGAAAAAAGAGACATTGGAATGCATAAATAGGAGAATGGGTAAACTCCAAATGGAGAAAATTACAATAGCAGTGACATAGCATGTTACATGCATATATAGAAACACCACATATGTTCCCCAAACAGAAAGGGGAAGAGAAAGCTTTTTCACAAGGCTAGACTAAGGTATCCGGAAACCAGACCTTATGACAATCAATATCGAGGGTACAGAGTAAAAAAAACATTACCTTTACTATGTTTATAGTAGGGGAGGAGAAGGTCCTTGTGGACGAAGCTACACACTGCAGGAAAAAGGATATAGACACATGAGATAGGGGAGGTACATAGAGGATAAGGTGTGTGAGAGGATATGAGATGTACCTGGAATGCCAGATAGTGGTGCGTGTAATAACGCAATATCAGCCCTTGGGTGGATGCTATGGAGACACAGGAGATGGGCATGTGTAAGGGACATAAATCTATTATAGTTGAAGTAATATAGCAGTGCCGGTTGGCAATGTATAGGGGTGTAGGTTACCTGGTGTATAGTGGTATTAAGCGGCGCTCCCGCGCCCTGCTGCCGGTATGTAGCGTGGCCGGCGCTGTAATGATTTATAAGCGCAAACCGGAAGTAGGACCTGCGGCACCGGAAGTGACGCGGGCGGTCCGGGAGTGCAACTGCGCATGCGCAGCCGGCGATTCAGTGAGAATCCGGTTGCTAAGAGACCAGAGCGCCTTACATGTCAGCGGCTGCTGCGGGGTATCTGTGTCCATGTGGGCAACCAGGGGTGGGGGTAAATACTGTCTAAAGTGCCAGAAAAAAGCCAGAAAAAAGCCACGGGGGGCATGTTGGCGAATATAATATGGAAGATAACAGGGTAATATGTTATAGGTGTATAACGTCATATTAAAGATGTTAGGGTGCTAATTTAATGCGTGTCAGTGGCTGTTGACAAAATAAGGCGGCGTATATTAATAAAAAGAATACTGAGGCTGTCTGAGAAGGCATGGGAAGTACGGGTGGGGAAAGGGCTAATGTAGGGAAACCTTGAAATGTAGCCTAGAGGGAGCTAGGTGGTAGACTGACTCTGGTTAAAGAAGCCATAGGAGAAAAGAAGGGGCTGGGGAGAGGATACCACTGTAGGTGATGTGTGTGGTGTAGGTATTAAGAAATTAATGGGTAGTGTACCTCTAAGGAACTCGCCTGGAGACTCAACGGATCTGTAAGGAAAAGGAAGAAATTAGAGAACTAGATTAAACCGACCAATCTATTTCCCTATTTAAGCCCCTAGGTGCAAGGGTGTCCAACGTGTATATCCACCAGGTTTCCCTGGATTTTAGACATTTGATGTGGTTACCGCCTCGTCTAGGACGGGGTACATGTTCAAGAACCTGAAATTTAAGTTGAGCCACTGTGTGTCTGGCTTTCATAAAGTGGTCAGGCAGGGGGAGCCAGATTTTATTGCACCTGATGGTAGACTTGTGGCTTGCGATTCTATCCCGTATGTGCTGTGTGGTCTCGCCGACGTAAAGTAGTCCGCAGGGGCACTTAATGACATAGATAACAAAATTAGAGCTGCACGTAAAAAAGCCACGAATGGGGTAGGATTTCCCTGTCCTTGGGTGTGTTACATTATCCGATTTTATCACATTGGAGCAGGCGGCACAATTCAAGCATGGGAAAGTTCCATTGCGGCGTGAGCTTAAAAATTGCTGAGTTGGTACACGAAGTGTGCTACCCATATCTGCCCTGACTATTTGGTCACGAATATTGGGAGGTCTCCTCATGCTCATGAGTGCTGGTGCTCTGAAGGATGGGATTTCTGGATGGGCTCTGCCAAGGAGGGGCCAGTGCTTTTTTATTACAGAGTACACCTTGGTCATGAAAGGATGATGAGTGTGTACAAACGGTATCCTTTCCAGGGATTGACGTGGTGTAGGACTCGTGGGCGGACTGGAGGACCTATTAAGCTCTTGTGTTAAGAGGGTCGAGGGGTAGTTCCTGTCGCTGAACTTTTGTGCCATAGTTTTGAGTCGAATTTGTCGCGTCCCTGGGTCCGTGACGATGCGGGAGACTCTTTTGAATTGAGACCTCGGCAAACTGTTTTTGGTAGTGGTTGGGTGGCAGCTAGAATATAGTAACAAACTGTTGCAGTCTGTTGGTTTAGTGTAGAGATCCGTTTTAAGGAATCCACTAGCATCCTTCAGTATTAGTGTATCCAAGAAGGCTATTTGGGCTTCGTGGGTGTGAATGGTAAACTTAAGCTCTTGGAAAGTGGAGTTAAGGGTGGAGTAGAATATATTGAGGGTGCTGGATGGCCCTGTCCATATCAAAAAAATATCGTCTATGTACCTACAATAGTCAAGGACATGTTGGGTAAAAAACTCATGTGTATAGACGTGCTGGGTTTCAAAGTAATCCATGTATGCATTGGCGTAGGCCGGAGCCACGTTCGAGCCCATAGCGGTCCCGCAAACTTGGGCATAGTAAGTATCCTCAAAGAGGAAATAATTTTCAAAGAGAACCATACGTAAGAGTTCAAGACAAAAGGTTATGGCATTCTGAGACATGTTCGTTTGTTGCAAAAGTTCTCTGGTGGCGTGCATGCCCTTCTCATGGGTTATGGAAGTATATAGGCTGTTGACGTCCATGGTGACAAGAATACTATGGGGAGGTACCTGGTGTAGCTGTTTAATTTTTTCAAGGAATTGGTTAGTGTCCAATATGAAGGATTTAGTGGTTTTGGTCAGGGGTGTCAGAATTTTTTCGAGAAATATTGAAAGTGGTGAAAGAACCGAGTCAGTGGATGCCACAATAGGTCTACCTGGGGGATTTTGTAAGGATTTATGTATTTTTGGTAGGACGTAAAAAACCGGAATGATAGGATGAGGGTTCTGAAGAAAAGTGGCTGTCTTGCTATCAATCGTGTTGTTCTCCTGGTACATTTTGACGACTTCCCTAATTTTTGTGCTGATCGCAGTGGTGGGATCCCTGGGTATGATCTTGTAAGTATTGGTGTCTGCTAGCTGTCTGAGGATCTCTCCCCGGTACTGTGTCCGATCCATGACCACTGTGGCCCCTCCCTTGTCCGCAGGTTTTATAGTAATGGTATTGTTGGACCGTAAGGAGGAAAGTGCCTGTTTCTCTTCCAGTGTCATGTTGGTATGCGTGGGAAAAAACCCTAGTCTTTGTTCATGTGATAGGGATTTAATGTCACGATCTACCAGAGAGATGAATGTTTCAATAGCGTGGTACGAATGAGGAGGAGAGAAAGTGCTAGTATTGCGAAGCCCCAGAGAAGAGATAGACAGTGCTGGGGTAGTTTCAGTGGATCCGGGAGATCTCCCAACCGGAACAGATGTTGGTAAATTGCCAAAGTGAGTCTTAAGTCTAATGGATCTGTAGAAACGATGTAAGTCCTTCTCGAGTTGGAATGAGTCCCAATGAGGTGTTGGACAGAAAGATAATCCTTTCTGTAGGACGGTCAGTTCCGCTGGTGACAGGGAATAGCTGGAGATGTTAACCACTTGATTGGCTGGCTTACCTGGCTTCGGGTCAACATTCTTTCTACGCCGCGATCTTCGGGTTGGTCTGTTTGGTGTCGTCCCCCTCTGCGGCCTGTAGCTAAAAAATGTTGCCTGTTGGAACTGGTGGAGGAGTCGCTGCCGGAGCTGTAGGATCCTGGTCTTCTGGAGTAGTTGCGACGACGCCAGTTTGTGGTGTTGGACGAGTCGCTCCATCGGTACACCTTATCGGTAGCGTAATCCTCGCTATCCCTCTGGAACTTGAGTCTCTTACGTTCCTGCAGGTTTCTCTCGAATTCCAAGATGGCTTTATCCGTTTTAGTTTTAAGTGCGGTCCAGTCGGTGGATGAGAGGGTGGTCGTCAACTGGGTCTCGATGGCCTGGATACTTTTTTGAACGTCAATAATTTCCTTCTGGAGGTATTCTATTGTTAGGATGATGATGTCTAGTGAGCATTTATTCAGGATCTGCTTGTACCTTTCGCAAAATTCAGGATTGTCTGCGAATAGTGTGGGTCGCAGATTACACCTCAATCCTCTAGGAATTTTGCTCTGGCGAAAGTATTCGGCCAGGGTAGTGCAGTGTAAGTCATAAGAGACTAGCTTCCGCTTAGTCTTTTCATAATCCCTGGTTCTCAAATCGGTTGCGGGTGTTTTAAGAAATTCAGTGGAACCAGTCACTGATGACACAATATTAGCGCAAGTGGCTGTATCATAGGCAAAAGTTGTGATGGACATTAGGGCGAACTGGTGCAGCGGCCAAGACTTATGGCAGAGTATAAACAAAAATTGGCGCGCACTCGGTTTAATGGGGGAGCGAGGTGCTGGTATAGTGGGCTGTGCAAGCCCTACGTATATGATAAAATATAGTACACCGCACACTCTATGTGTATATTTGCAAGGTGATGGAAAGTTTATTAACAAGTATAATTATAGTACAAGGAAAGCGACCAGAAGTAACTATGACGTTTCGGCCCAACCAGGGCCTTAATCATATAATCGCTAAAGAAAATAAAACAAAAAAACAAAATAAACATAAGATATATACAATAAATCATATTGCAGAACAAAACAAAAAAAACAATAATGTTCCCAGCCTGGAAAAAAGAGACATTGGAATGCATAAATAGGAGAATGGGTAAACTCCAAATGGAGAAAATTACAATAGCAGTGACATAGCATGTTACATGCATATATAGAAACACCACATATGTTCCCCAAACAGAAAGGGGAAGAGAAAGCTTTTTCACAAGGCTAGACTAAGGTATCCGGAAACCAGACCTTATGACAATCAATATCGAGGGTACAGAGTAAAAAAAACATTACCTTTACTATGTTTATAGTAGGGGAGGAGAAGGTCCTTGTGGACGAAGCTACACACTGCAGGAAAAAGGATATAGACACATGAGATAGGGGAGGTACATAGAGGATAAGGTGTGTGAGAGGATATGAGATGTACCTGGAATGCCAGATAGTGGTGCGTGTAATAACGCAATATCAGCCCTTGGGTGGATGCTATGGAGACACAGGAGATGGGCATGTGTAAGGGACATAAATCTATTATAGTTGAAGTAATATAGCAGTGCCGGTTGGCAATGTATAGGGGTGTAGGTTACCTGGTGTATAGTGGTATTAAGCGGCGCTCCCGCGCCCTGCTGCCGGTATGTAGCGTGGCCGGCGCTGTAATGATTTATAAGCGCAAACCGGAAGTAGGACCTGCGGCACCGGAAGTGACGCGGGCGGTCCGGGAGTGCAACTGCGCATGCGCAGCCGGCGATTCAGTGAGAATCCGGTTGCTAAGAGACCAGAGCGCCTTACATGTCAGCGGCTGCTGCGGGGTATCTGTGTCCATGTGGGCAACCAGGGGTGGGGGTAAATACTGTCTAAAGTGCCAGAAAAAAGCCAGAAAAAAGCCACGGGGGGCATGTTGGCGAATATAATATGGAAGATAACAGGGTAATATGTTATAGGTGTATAACGTCATATTAAAGATGTTAGGGTGCTAATTTAATGCGTGTCAGTGGCTGTTGACAAAATAAGGCGGCGTATATTAATAAAAAGAATACTGAGGCTGTCTGAGAAGGCATGGGAAGTACGGGTGGGGAAAGGGCTAATGTAGGGAAACCTTGAAATGTAGCCTAGAGGGAGCTAGGTGGTAGACTGACTCTGGTTAAAGAAGCCATAGGAGAAAAGAAGGGGCTGGGGAGAGGATACCACTGTAGGTGATGTGTGTGGTGTAGGTATTAAGAAATTAATGGGTAGTGTACCTCTAAGGAACTCGCCTGGAGACTCAACGGATCTGTAAGGAAAAGGAAGAAATTAGAGAACTAGATTAAACCGACCAATCTATTTCCCTATTTAAGCCCCTAGGTGCAAGGGTGTCCAACGTGTATATCCACCAGGTTTCCCTGGATTTTAGGGCTGATATTGCGTTATTACACGCACCACTATCTGGCATTCCAGGTACATCTCATATCCTCTCACACACCTTATCCTCTATGTACCTCCCCTATCTCATGTGTCTATATCCTTTTTCCTGCAGTGTGTAGCTTCGTCCACAAGGACCTTCTCCTCCCCTACTATAAACATAGTAAAGGTAATGTTTTTTTTACTCTGTACCCTCGATATTGATTGTCATAAGGTCTGGTTTCCGGATACCTTAGTCTAGCCTTGTGAAAAAGCTTTCTCTTCCCCTTTCTGTTTGGGGAACATATGTGGTGTTTCTATATATGCATGTAACATGCTATGTCACTGCTATTGTAATTTTCTCCATTTGGAGTTTACCCATTCTCCTATTTATGCATTCCAATGTCTCTTTTTTCCAGGCTGGGAACATTATTGTTTTTTTTGTTTTGTTCTGCAATATGATTTATTGTATATATCTTATGTTTATTTTGTTTTTTTGTTTTATTTTCTTTAGCGATTATATGATTAAGGCCCTGGTTGGGCCGAAACGTCATAGTTACTTCTGGTCGCTTTCCTTGTACTATAATTATACTTGTTAATAAACTTTCCATCACCTTGCAAATATACACATAGAGTGTGCGGTGTACTATATTTTATCATATGATGATTCCTAGACGTCTCGCGCCAGCCGAAGAACTAACTTTCCCTATTAGAAGAAACACAGACCTCTCTTGCCTCCAGAGAAACACCCCACAGAAATAGCAGCCCCCCACATGTAATGACGGTGAAATGAGAGGAAAGCACATACGTAGTTATGAAAACAGATTCAGCAAAATGAGGCCCGCTAAAGCTAGATAGCAGAGGATACAAAAGTGAACTGCGCGGTCAGCGAAAAACCCTACAAAAAACCATCCTGAAATTACTTGAACTCATGTTCCAACTCATGGAACATGAGGAGTAATATCAGCCCACTAGAGCAACCAGCAAAAAGGAATCACATATCTGCAAGCTGGACTAAGACAAAAATTAAGCAAAACGTGGAACAGGAAAATCAAAAACTTAGCTTGTCCTGAAGAATACAGAAGCGGGAAGCAGAGGTAACAAGACACACTGATTACATTGATAGCCGGCGAGGAAATGACAAGAAAGCCAGGTTAAATAGGAAACTCCCATATCCTGATAGAACAGGTGGACACCAGAGACCGCAGAGAACACAAGTCACCCAGTACCATCTGTAACCACCAGAGGGAGCCCAAAAACAGAATCCACAACAGTACCCCCCCCCTTGAGGAGGGGTCACCGAACCCTCACGAGAACCACCAGGGCGACCAGGATGAGCCCTATGAAATGCACGGACCAAATCAGCAGCATGAACATCAGAGGCAACCACCCAAGAATTATCCTCCTGACCATAACCCTTCCACTTGACCAAATATTGGAGTTTCCGTCTGGAAACACGAGAATCCAAGATCTTCTCCACAACATACTCCAATTCTCCCTCCACCAGCACCGGAGCAGGAGGCTCAAGCGAAGGAACAACAGGTACCTCATACTTCCGCAACAACGACCGATGGAACACATTATGAATAGCAAACGATGCCGGGAGATCCAAACGAAACGACACAGGGTTAAGAATTTCCAAGATCCTATAGGGACCGATGAACCGAGGCTTGAACTTAGGAGAAGAGACCTTCATAGGAACAAAACGAGAAGACAACCACACCAAGTCCCCAACACGAAGTCGAGGACCCACGCGGCGACGGCGATTAGCAAACTGCTGAGCCCTCTCCTGGGAAAACTTCAAATTGTCCACCACATGACTCCAAATCTGATGCAACCTATCCACCACCATGTCCACTCCAGGACAATCAGAAGGCTCCACCTGACCAGAGGAAAAACGAGGATGAAACCCCGAATTACAAAAGAAAGGAGAAACCAAGGTAGCAGAACTAGCCCGATTATTAAGGGCAAATTCGGCAAGCGGCAAAAAGGTAACCCAGTCATCTTGATCAGCAGAAACAAAACACCTTAAATAAGTTTCCAAGGTCTGATTAGTTCGTTCCGTCTGGCCATTCGTCTGAGGATGGAATGCAGACGAAAAGGACAAATCAATGCCCATCTTAGCACAGAACGTCCGCCAAAATCTAGACACAAACTGGGATCCCCTGTCAGAAACGATGTTCTCCGGAATCCCATGCAAACGAACCACGTTCTGAAAAAACAGAGGGACCAACTCAGAGGAGGAAGGTAACTTAGGCAAGGGTACCAGATGAACCATCTTAGAAAAGCGGTCACACACAACCCAGATGACGGACATTTTTTGAGAGACAGGAAGATCCGAAATAAAGTCCATGGAAATGTGCGTCCAAGGCCTCTTCGGGATAGGCAAAGGTGACAACAATCCACTGGCCCGAGAACAGCAAGGCTTAGCCCGAGCGCAAACTTCACAAGACTGCACAAAAGAACGCACATCCCTCGACAAGGAAGGCCACCAAAAAGACCTGGCCACCAAGTCTCTAGTACCAAATATTCCAGGATGACCTGCCAACGCAGAAGAATGGACCTCGGAGATGACTCTACTGGTCCAATTATCCGGAACAGACAGTCTTTCAGGCGGACAACGATCAGGTTTATCCGCCTGAAACTCCTGCAAAGCACGTCGCAAGTCTGGGGAGACAGCCGACAAAATCACCCCATCCCTAAGGATACCAGTGGGCTCAGAATTTCCAGGGGAGTCAGGCACAAAACTCCTAGAAAGAGCATCCGCCTTCACATTCTTTGAACCTGGCAGGTATGAAACCACAAAATCGAAACGGGAGAAAAACAGTGACCAACGAGCCTGTCTAGGATTCAGACGCTTGGCAGACTCAAGGTAAATCAGATTCTTGTGATCAGTCAAGACCACCACACGATGTCTAGCACCCTCAAGCCAATGACGCCACTTCTCAAATGCCCACTTCATGGCCAAAAGCTCCCGATTACCAACATCATAATTCCGCTCAGTGGGCGAAAACTTTCTAGAAAAGAATGCACATGGCTTCATCACTGAGCAATCGGAGCTTCTCTGTGACAAAACCGCCCCCGCTCCAATCTCGGAAGCATCAACCTCAACCTGAAAAGGAAGCGAAACATCTGGCTGACGCAACACAGGAGCAGAAGAAAACCGGCGCTTAAGTTCCTGAAAGGCCTCCACAGCCGCAGGAGACCAATCAGCAACATCAGCACCCTTCTTAGTCAAATCCGTCAAAGGCTTAACAACACTAGAAAAATTAGTTATAAAACGACGATAAAAATTAGCAAAGCCCAAGAACTTCTGCAGACTCTTAAGAGATGTAGGCTGCGTCCAGTCACAAATAGCCTGAACCTTGACGGGATCCATCTCAATAGTAGAAGGGGAAAAAATATACCCCAAAAAAGAAATCTTCTGGACTCCAAAGAGACACTTTGAACCTTTTACAAACAAAGAATTGGCCCGCAGGACCTGAAACACCTTCCTGACCTGCTGAACATGGGACTCCCAGTCATCCGAAAAAACCAAAACATCATCCAAATACACAATCATAAATTTATCCAGATATTCACGGAAAATATCGTGCATAAAGGACTGGAAGACAGAAGGAGCATTAGAAAGTCCAAAAGGCATCACCAAATACTCAAAATGGCCCTCAGGCGTATTAAATGCGGTTTTCCACTCATCACCCTGCTTTATCCGCACAAGATTATACGCACCCTGAAGATCAATCTTAGTGAACCATTTAGCCCCCTTAATGCGAGCGAACAAATCAGTCAACAATGGCAAAGGATACTGATATTTGACTGTAATCTTATTCAAAAGACGGTAATCTATACAAGGCCTCAAGGAACCATCTTTTTTGGCCACGAAAAAAAAACCTGCTCCCAAAGGGGACAAAGACGGACGGATATGTCCCTTTTCCAAGGACTCCTGAACATAATCCCGCATAGCAGTATGCTCTGGCACTGACAGATTGAACAAATGACCTTTAGGAAATTTACTGCCTTTATGTGTGGTGAGGTATTATTCTAAAATAAAATAAAATTTATTATATCAGGTTGATCCCACTGTGTGCATATTCTTTTCTTTTGTGTTGAATCAAATCTATAGCACAATCGCAATCCCTGTGAGGAGGAAGCGAATTGAGCTTAGGCTCCTCAAAAACATCCCGATAATCAGACAAAAATACAGGAACCTCAGAAGGAGTAGATGAAGCGATAGAAATCGGAGGTGCATCATCATGAACCCCCTGACATCCCCAGCTTAACACAGACATCGTTTTCCAGTCCAAGACTGGGTTATGAGTTTGTAACCATGGCAGACCAAGCACTAAGACATCATGTAAATTATACACCTCCTGATGAACGGGAGTCATACGCATGGTCACTTGTGTCCAGTACTGAGGTTTATTCATAGCCAAAGGTGTAGAGTCAATTCCCTTCAAAGGAATAGGGACTTCCAGAGGCTCCAGACTAAACCCACAGCGGTTGGCAAATGACCAATCCATAAGACTCAGGGCAGCGCCTGAATCCACATAGGCATCGACGGAAATGGCTGATAATGAACAAATCAGAGTCACAGACAGAATGAACTTAGACTGTAAAGTACTAATGGCAACAGACTTATCAACCTTTTTTGTGCGTTTAGAGCATGCTGATATAACATGAGCTGAATCACCACAATAAAAACACAACCCATTTTTCCGCCTATAGTTTTGCCGTTCACTTCTGGACTGAATTCTATCACATTGCATTGTCTCAGGTGCCTGTTCAGAAGACACCGCCAAATGGTGCACAGGTTTGCGCTCCCGTAAACGCCGATCAATCTGAATAGCCATAGTCATAGACTCATTCAGACCTGTAGGCGCAGGGAACCCCACCATGACATCTTTAATGGCCTCAGAAAGGCCATCTCTGAATCTTGCTGTTAGGGGTCGAGTTCCCGCTTCTGCACAGGGGGAATCTCGAGCCACTTCCGCTGCGGTCTCCCATTCTTGTCCAGCCGCAGTGGAGCCTGCTCAGCAAGGACGTCGGTCCCAGCGTCTTGCTCATTCTCACTCTGTTCTGAGAGTTACTGCTGCTTCTCCAGTCTCTGCCATTAAAGTCAGTGCTGGTCAGCAGCGAGCGGACTTCTCTGAGACTAAGTCCTTGTCTGCATGTACTGAGCATGCCCAGCGTAAGGTCTCCCGTTGGAGATCGAGGGTCATGTGCTCAGGCTCTGCAGCACATTCCATTGGTCCTCTTGGCAGGTCCTAGAAGGGCAAAAGTGCTGTGGCCACTTCCTGTGCTGCTACTATATAAACTGCGCATGACCGCACGGCCATGCGCTAGTATTGTCAAACAATTGCTAATGTGTGTATGTTGTGAGTGCAAGTCGTCCTTGGATACCCCTACCCTATAGTATGACTGTTCGCGGAAGGTGTATGGCTGCTACCTAGCGCCCGACTTATCCTACAGCACTAGTCACACATTATAGCGTCCAGTTGCTGTGACCGCCAGTACGGCGCCGTGCACTTCCTCTGTGCTTTCCTTACCCAAGCCTGGGTGGTTAGTGGCGTTCGTCAGTGTGGCACTGCATGCTCTTCTGTTTCTTTTCACACCCAGTTGCGGTGTTGCGCCAGCAAGGGTCTAATCGGACTTCAATCCCAGTTGGGGTTAAGTTCGCTGACTACTTGCTCGCGCTTTAGGTGCGGTACCGCGGTCCTGTGCCTTAACAGGATTGCTTCTTTCACGCTGGGTGAGGTTAACCCACGCGTGTGTACTCTAGTGTACCGCCATATAGTCTGCTAATTGCTAGCAGCAGGTGTTCACCTGCACGGTGGACCCCGGACTGCGAACGCATCTATACCATCTGTCTTGGTGCGTTCCGCCAGTCCTAACACTTGCAGCCAGGGTGCACTCATTCCACTGAGTAAGCACCGACCATTTCCGAAATTTCTGACAATATATTTCTGCTTCATCTTGCCCCTGAGAGAGAGCCAATAAAGCTTTTTCAGCCTGAATCTCTAGGTTAGGTTCCTCATAGAGCAAACCCAATGCCAGAAAAAACGCATCCACATTGAGCAACGCAGGATCCCCTGGTGCCAATGCAAATGCCCAATTCTGAGGGTCACCCCGCAGGAAAGATATAACAATCTTGACTTGCTGAGCAGGGTCTCCAGAAGAGCGAGATTTCAAAGAAAGAAACAACTTGCAATTGTTCCTAAAATTCAGAAAACTAGATCTATCTCCAGAAAAAAACTCTGGGATAGGAATTCTAGGTTCAGACATAGGAGCATGTACAACAAAATCTTGTATATTTTGAACCTTAGCAGCAAGATTATTCAGGCTGGAAGCCAAACTCTGGACGTCCATGATAAACAGCTGAGGTCAGAGCCATTCAAGGATTAAGAGGAGGTAAGACGCAGCCAGGCTGCAATTAAGGCTATGCAGCAAACTCTGAGGGGGAAAAAAAAAAAAAAAAACTTCCTCAGACTACTTTTCCTCCTACTTCAGCCAATACGATTACCACTTTTTGGCCGGCTATACTGTCATGATCCCAATGGCAGGGGATCACAAAAGGACAAGCACAAAAAACAAAACAAGCTCTAGGGTGATGGAAACTGAGCTGACCGCGATCCTGAACCTCAACACACAACTAGCTGTAGCCGGGGAACGTGCCTACGATGATTCCTAGACGTCTCGCGCCAGCCGAAGAACTAACTTTCCCTATTAGAAGAAACACAGACCTCTCTTGCCTCCAGAGAAACACCCCACAGAAATAGCAGCCCCCCACATGTAATGACGGTGAAATGAGAGGAAAGCACATACGTAGTTATGAAAACAGATTCAGCAAAATGAGGCCCGCTAAAGCTAGATAGCAGAGGATACAAAAGTGAACTGCGCGGTCAGCGAAAAACCCTACAAAAAACCATCCTGAAATTACTTGAACTCATGTTCCAACTCATGGAACATGAGGAGTAATATCAGCCCACTAGAGCAACCAGCAAAAAGGAATCACATATCTGCAAGCTGGACTAAAACAAAAATTAAGCAAAACGTGGAACAGGAAAATCAAAAACTTAGCTTGTCCTGAAGAATACAGAAGCGGGAAGCAGAGGTAACAAGACACACTGATTACATTGATAGCCGGCGAGGAAATGACAAGAAAGCCAGGTTAAATAGGAAACTCCCATATCCTGATAGAACAGGTGGACACCAGAGACCGCAGAGAACACAAGTCACCCAGTACCATCTGTAACCACCAGAGGGAGCCCAAAAACAGAATCCACAACAATACTCCCTTCACTAATACATAGAGACCAGGTAGGTTTCATACGTATGAAGCAAGGACCAGACAACATAAGAAGAAATTTAAACATTATTCATTCAGCACATAACTCACAAAATCCAACCATAATACTAGCATTAGACATCGAGAAAGCCTTCGACACAGTATCTTGGTCATACCATACCTTTTTAAAGTTCTATCCAAATTTGGTATTCCCCATAAGCTACTTTCATGTCTTCATTTATTATATGACAATCCGACTGCATATCTCAAACTTCCCTCAACATAGCCCAATAAACATACAGAGAGGAACCAGGCAAGGATGCCCTTTATCGTCAGCATTATTTGCCTTGGCTATGGAACCTTTAGCTGAAGCCATAAGGAATAATCCTAACATATTAGGACCTGTCGACCTCGGAAGCCAGTATGAGGTTAGCCTTTTTGGCGGACGACCTGCTCCTGACCATCACCAGTCCTCACACTACTCTCCCCAATCTGTTTTCGTTACACGATTTTGAATTGATATCGGGTCTAAAAATCAATGTTGAAAAATCAGAGGCTTTATTCATAAATACTCCTGAAGAAGTTCAATTGGGTTTGGTCTCTCAGTTTGGGTTAATAATAATAATAATCTTTATTTATATAGCGCCAACATATTCCGCAGCGCTTTACAGTTTAACAGTTTCAAACACAAAAGTCATAAGTAACAACGTTAACAATACAATAATTAAAGCAAAATAAGACGACCCTGCTCGTGAGAGCTTACAATCTACAATGAGGTGGGGGAGATACAAAGTACAGGTGTGTATTTACAATGATGTATTTACAATCATGGTCCAGCCATCTTCAGGGGTTGGGGAATAGATTGGGATAGTGAATGGGCTATTTGGGGGTTAATCTCACGATTAATAAATCAACCCTATATAAATGGAACTATATCCCATTAATTCAGAATCTTCGGAAGGATGTGACCAGATGGTCGTCGATGGCACTATCCTGGCTGGGGAGATTAAACGCCATAAAGATAGTATCTCTTCCATGATTCTTATACTTATTTTGTTCCCTTCCTATCCCGATACCTTCTAAAGTCTTTCGCGAGATACATACCATAATCTCAAAGTTTATATGGCAGGGAAAGAAACCGAGGATTAAGCAGAAAACAATGTTCATACATAGAAAAATGGGAGTATTATCCTTACCTAACTTTATAGCTTACTTTAAATCGGCCCAAATTGCTCAAATGACTAAAGTTTGCTCCACTAATAACAAACCTAGATGGGTATGCCTAGAATCATATTACTAAAACCCTACTCATTATCAGACTTGCTATGGACCATAGAGAAACTCCCACGAGACATTTCCATTAGAGCACCTTTCGCCGCTCATTCACCAATTCTCTGGAGGAAAGATTTAAACATGGACTCCAGTCTAAATTCACCCCATTACACTCCCTATTTAACAATCCAATGTTTTTGCCAGGTCTAGATCCCCGCCAGTACTCTTGGTGGATACTAAATGGCATAACTACGATAAAAAATCTATGTTCCCCATTCAACATATTACTAACCATGCAAGAGTTTACCCAGAAACATAATCCACCATTTATAGAAGCCTTAAATCAAATTTTCAATTTTGCCAAACAGAATCTACCAAACAGAACCCCTTTCTTTATATTAGGTTTCGAACAAAAATGTGTAAATGACCCCTTGGGCACAGGGACAATTTCTTTAATATATTCTATAATTAATGCCTCACAGGGCGAGGACAAATTAAAGTATATGAAGCAGTGGGAGGACTTGAAATGTCACTAGATGAGTGGCGTCGATGTTGTGATACTTTATCAAGAGGCAGCCATCAGATCTCCCTGATAGAATCATCTATTAAAGTCCTTCATAGAACCTACCAGGTCCCCACAAAACTTTATGCCATCTATCCTCACATATCTGATGTATGTTTTAGAGGCTGCAACACTCCAGGTGACATGAAGCATACATGGTGGAGCTGCCCAGTCGTTTCCACCCTTTGGCAAGAAATACAACTCACAACGGAAAAGATGTTTAATAGAGTAATCCAACTTGACCCCTCTGTTTTTTTATCTAAGCATCCTGTTGCAAGAATTTGCATAGACTTTTAAGTTTACTATGTATGGCAACTAAAATACATATAGCATCTAAGTGGAGAACTCCATCACTCTCTGTATCCTTAGTCAGAGATAAAATGAATACAATTATGCTATATGAGCGTATTCAAGCAACTAGGACTGACAATTGAATTGCATTCTTTCAAATATGGACTCCTTGGCTCGACCTGGACCCTAACGTTTGCCTGACTCAAGCACTCACGCTATCGCCATAAAAAAATATGTCCCCATTCAGGAGAAAGGCATAGGTGAAGCGTTCACATCAAACTAGTTGATTATATAATCTCTGAATAACCAATGTTTCCTTTCGCAGGCATTTCACAAGGGTTTATTCTATACATGTTTCCAAGCGCATAAAATTGTAAATGTTATGAGTACAGGATTGGACAAACATTATAAGAATCATAATTGATAATTTACTACTGTTTCAATATACTGTTAAGCTGTGGAATGGCAGTACCCCCTCACCTAGTGTTCTTTCCCCCTTGTCATTGTCCTGTCTTTATATGTACAGATTTAGATCTTATTTCACTTTCCTCTTTGAATGTATAAAGTATGCTGACTTGCCCTGCGTGGGATGGTTTTTCTTGATCTGTTAAATGTTATAAAAAATTGAATAAAATTCATTGAAACAAAAAAAATCCCTCCTAATCTGCACTCACTAACTGTTAGGACTGGCGGAACGCACCAAGACAGATGATAAAGGTGCGTTCGCAGTCCGGGGTCCACCGTGCAGGTGAGAACCTGCTGCTAGCAATTTGCAGACAATATGGCGGTACACTAAAGTATACACGCGTGGGTTAAACCTCACCCAGCGTGAAGAAAGCGATCCTGTTAATTCACAGGACCGCAGTACCGCACTAGTGCGCGAGCAAGTGGTCAGCGGACTTAACCCCAGAAGGGATTGGAGCCCGATTAGACCCTTGCTGGCGTAACACCGCAACTGGGTGTGTAGAGAACCTAAAGAAATCTATGTGCACAAGAGTGCGAGCGATGCCGCACTAACGGACGCCACTAACCACCCAGACTCGGGTATGGAAAGCGCAAGGCAGGCGCACAGCGCCGTACTGGAAGGCACAGCTACAGGACGCTGTGATGTGTGTTTAGTGCTGTAGGCTAAGTCGGGCGCTAGATAGCAGCCATACACCTTCCGCGAACAGACATTCAATAGGGTAGGGGTTTCCAAGGACGACTTGCACTCACAACATACACACATAAGCAATTGTAAGACAATACTAGCGCATGGCCGTGCGGTCATGCGCAGTTTATATAGCAGCAGCACAGGAAGTGGCCACAGCACTTTTGCCCTTCTAGGACCTGCCAAGAGGACCAATGGAATGTGCTGCAGAGCCTGAGCACATGACCCTCGATCTCCAACGGGAGACCTTACGCTGGGCATGCTCAGTACATGCAGACAAGGACTTAGTCCCAGAGAAGTCCGCTCGCTGCTGACCAGCACTGACTTTAATGGCAGAGACTGGAGAAGCAGCACTAACTCTCAGAACAGAGTGAGAATGAGCAAGACGCTGGGACCGACGTCCTTGCTGAGCAGGCTCCACTGCGGCTGGACAAGAATGGGAGACCGCAGCGGAAGTGGCTCGAGATTCCCCCTGTGCAGAAGCGGGAACTCGACCCCTAACATTACCCCCCCTCTTAGGGCCCCCCCCTCCTTGGGCCTCGCTACGCTCGAAGGCAGCAATGAGCTGCGGAGCCCGAATGTGCTCAACAGGCTCCCAGGACCTGTCCTCGGGGCCATAACCCTTCCAGTCCACCAAATAAAATTTTTTACCACGCACCACCTTGCACCCCAAAATAGCGTTCACCTCATAATCGTCCGTAGACGAACCCGATGTCCCAGCAGATGACTCGGAAAACCGGGACATATACACGGGTTTCAAGAGGGACACATGAAAGGTGTCGGTGATACCCAGGCGTGGCGGAAGGGCCAAACGATAGACCACAGGATTAACCTGCTCGAGGACCTTGAATGGACCCAAGTAGCGAGGAGCAAATTTAGTGGACTCAACTCGCAGCCTGATGTTACGGGCGGAGAGCCACACCAAGTCGCCAGGAGCAAAGGTCGGAGCGGGGCACCGATGAGCATCAGCGGAGGACCTCATTCTCTCCTTAGAGGCCCGAATGGCATCCTGAGTGCGGTCCCAAATATCCCGTGCCTCCACAGCCCAGTCTGCCACCCTGGAGTCGGCGGAAGACACGGGCATAGGCACAGGTACCCGTGGATGCTGACCATAGTTGAGGAGGAATGGGGTTTGTCCAGTGGAGTCGGCTACGGCGTTGTTCAGTGCAAACTCTGCCCATGATAGCAAGGATGCCCAGTCATCCTGCCTGGCTGAAACAAAATGTCGCAGGTATGTGACCAAGGTCTGGTTGGCCCTCTCTACCAACCCATTCGTCTCGGGATGATAAGCGGAAGAGAGATTCAACTCAATACTGAGAAGACGACAGAGCTCTCTCCAGAACCGAGACGCAAACTGGGGACCCCGGTCACTGACAATTTTGTCTGGCATACCATGTAGGCGGAAGATATGTCTAATGAACAACGCTGCCAAGGCCCGTGCAGAAGGTAACCGCGGCAGCGGCACCAAATGCACCATTTTTGAGAAATGATCGGTGATGACCCAAATGATGGTACAGCCGCGAGACTTGGGCAAACCCACAACAAAGTCCATCCCGACCATCTCCCAGGGCCTATCTGCCACCGGCAAGGGATAGAGCAAACCAGCTGGCCTTTGACGCGGAGATTTATTTTTGGCGCAGGAGACACACGCCAGAACATAATCCCTGACATCCCGGACCATATGCGGCCACCAGTACGTCCTCGCCAGTAGCTCAGATGTCCTCTTTGTCCCAAAGTGTCCACCCACCCTGGACGAATGAGCCCAAGAGAGAACCTCCGGTCGCAAATTAATGGGCACAAAAGTCTTGCCCGGAGGCACAGACTCTAGCGAAACCGGCGCCACGGTTCTCAGGCTCTCGGAAGGGACAACAAGCCGAGGCTCCTCTTCCTCCTCCTCAGTTGACATAAGGGAGCGAGAGAGAGCGTCAGCACGGATATTCTTCTCCCCGGCGAGATAATGAAGGGAAAAGTGGAACCGGGAGAAGAACAGGGACCATCTGGCCTGGCGAGAATTTAGCCGCTGGGCTGTCTGCAAATAGACCAAATTTTTGTGGTCCGTGTAAACTTGGAAGGGAAACCGCGCACCTTCCAGAAGGTGTCTCCACTCCGAAAAGGCCAACTTCATTGCTAGCAACTCCCTGTCCCCGATGGAGTAGTTCCTCTCCGCTGGCGTGAAGGTCTTGGAGAAGAAGAAGCATGGATGCTTCCGACCTTGAGCATCCTTTTGGTAGAGGACTGCTCCAGCACCAACGGACGAGGCATCCACCTCCAGTAGGAATGGCTTATCCACATCGGGACGATGTAAGATGGGAGCGCTAGCAAAGTGGGACTTAATAGAAGTGAAGGCCTTGGAGACCTCTTCCGACCACAATTTGGGATTCGCTCCCTTCTTGGTGAGGGCTACCAAGGGAGCTACCAGAGTTGAGAAGTGGGGAATGAACTGGCGGTAATAGTTTATGAACCCCATAAAGCGCTGCACCGCTTTAAGAGAATGGGGCTCTTGCCAGTCCATCACAGCCTGTAGTTTGGCAGGATCCATAGCCAATCCCTGGGCGGAGATGATATAGCCCAGGAAAGGTAAGGACTCCTGCTCAAACACACACTTCTCCAACTTTGCGTAAAGAGAGTTTGCCCGTAGGAGGTCGAAGACTCTGCCAACATCTCTCCGGTGGGAGTCAATATCTGGAGAAAAGATGAGAATATCATCCAGATAGACTACAACCGAGGTGGAAAGCATATCCCGGAAGATGTCGTTGACAAAGTCTTGAAAAACGGCAGGTGCATTACAGAGCCCGAAGGGCATCACCAGATACTCATAGTGCCCATCTCTGGTGTTAAATGCCGTTTTCCATTCGTCCCCCTCACGGATGCGAATCAGGTTGTAAGCACCCCGCAGATCTAGTTTCGTAAACACTCTAGCTCCCCGAAGCCTATCGAAAAGCTCAGATATCAACGGCAAAGGGTACTTGTTCTTAACTGTGATAGCATTAAGACCCCTGTAGTCTATGCATGGACGTAGTTCTCCATTCTTCTTCTGCACGAAGAAGAACCCTGCCCCAGCAGGTGACACTGACTTCCTGATGAACCCTCTTGCCAGATTCTCTTGTATGTACTGAGACATTGCCTCCGTTTCCGGGAGAGATAATGGATAGACTCGACCCCGGGGAGGCTCAGCACCAGGCAAGAGATCGATAGGACAGTCATAGGGGCGATGGGGCGGAAGGGTCTCCGCCGCCTTCTTGGAGAACACGTCTGCATAAGACCAATATTGCTTGGGGAGAGAGGATAGATCTGCGGGTACCTCAGTAGTAGCAACCTGAACGCACTCTCGGTGACACCTACCCCCACATGATTCACCCCATCCCAGAATTCTGCCTGAGGACCACTCGATGTGAGGAGAGTGGTACCGTAGCCAAGGTATCCCAAACAGGACCTCATCAATACCCTCAGGAATGACGAGCAGAGAAATAATCTCCTGATGGGATGGCGACAGGGACAGAGTAACAGGGATGGTCTGATGTGTTATCTGTGCGGGGAGTGTCGACCCATTCACCACTCGTACCGTTACTGGTTGGGATAGCATAACCAGGGGTATTGCGTGACGTTGGGCGAAGGCAGAAGACATAAAATTGCCCTCCGCCCCAGAATCCACGCAGAGGTCTACCGAGTGGGAGGATGAGCCAAAGGTAATTGTCCCCTTAAAGGACAATTTGGAGGCAAACGTCGCAGTGTCTAGTGCACCTCCACCTACTACCACTAGACGCTGACGTTTCCTCGACCGCTGATGACATCTGGTGGCAAGATGTCCTGACTGTTGGCAAACATGGCAACCCTGGAGTGCCCGAGCAGTCTGGGACTTAGATCCCGCTCGTGACACCACCTTAGGTTCCTGGAACTCAGGAGCCTGAACTGGAGATTCCAAAGGTTTGGCGAAGGTGGGAGCCAGCCGAAACCTCTGCCTACACTGGGCTCGCTCTAACCTCCGCTCGTGAAAACGGAGGTCAATGCGAGTAGATACTGCTATTAACTCCTCCAGTGTGGCGGGAATCTCCCTAGTGGCCAGAGCATCCTTAACGTGGTCAGCCAGCCCCCTCCAAAATATAGGGATAAGGGCTTTATCCGACCACTCCAGCTCAGATGCCAGAGTGCGGAAATGGACGGCAAAAAGGCTGACCAAGGACGAGCCCTGAGTCAGTGCCAACAGTTGGAGCGCCAAGTCATGGGTGACACGAGGTCCTAGAAAGACCTGTTTCAGAGTGCTCAGGAATAACGGAGCACTCTGCACCACATGATCGCCACGCTCCCACAGCGGCGTAGCCCACTGCAACGCCCTGTCCGACAATAAGGAAATTATAAAGCCCACCTTAGCCCGCTCTGTAGGGAAACGAGAGGCCAGAAGCTCGAGATGTATTGAGCACTGGCTCACGAAACCCCTACAGGACTTACTGTCACCAGAAAATTTCTCTGGTAGCGGGAGGCGAGATAGCGTCGGTACAGGAGCGGCAGTGGACAAGGTAGCTGCAGCCACACTTGCAGCCTGAACAGCGACAGCAGTAACATCCACAGCTGAGGTTGAACGCTCAAGAGCCGCCAACCTTCCCTCCAGCTGCTGGATGTACCGCTGTGAACGCTGATCGTCCGCCATTTTACTAGCCAGACCCTGGCGCTAGTATTCTGTTAGGACTGGTGGAACGCACCAAGACAGATGATAAAGGTGCGTTCGCAGTCCGGGGTCCACCGTGCAGGTGAGAACCTGCTGCTAGCAATTTGCAGACAATATGGCGGTACACTAAAGTATACACGCGTGGGTTAAACCTCACCCAGCGTGAAGAAAGCGATCCTGTTAATTCACAGGACCGCAGTACCGCACTAGTGCGCGAGCAAGTGGTCAGCGGACTTAACCCCAGAAGGGATTGGAGCCCGATTAGACCCTTGCTGGCGTAACACCGCAACTGGGTGTGTAGAGAACCTAAAGAAATCTATGTGCACAAGAGTGCGAGCGATGCCGCACTAACGGACGCCACTAACCACCCAGACTCGGGTATGGAAAGCGCAAGGCAGGCGCACGGCGCCGTACTGGCAGGCACAGCTACAGGACGCTGTGATGTGTGTTTAGTGCTGTAGGCTAAGTCGGGCGCTAGATAGCAGCCATACACCTTCCGCGAACAGACATTCAATAGGGTAGGGGTTTCCAAGGACGACTTGCACTCACAACATACACACATAAGCAATTGTAAGACAATACTAGCGCATGGCCGTGCGGTCATGCGCAGTTTATATAGCAGCAGCACAGGAAGTGGCCACAGCACTTTTGCCCTTCTAGGACCTGCCAAGAGGACCAATGGAATGTGCTGCAGAGCCTGAGCACATGACCCTCGATCTCCAACGGGAGACCTTACGCTGGGCATGCTCAGTACATGCAGACAAGGACTTAGTCCCAGAGAAGTCCGCTCGCTGCTGACCAGCACTGACTTTAATAGCAGAGACTGGAGAAGCAGCACTAACTCTCAGAACAGAGTGAGAATGAGCAAGACGCTGGGACCGACGTCCTTGCTGAGCAGGCTCCACTGCGGCTGGACAAAAATGGGAGACCGCAGCGGAAGTGGCTCGAGATTCCCCCTGTGCAGAAGCGGGAACTCGACCCCTAACACTAACTGTGTTAATTGCACCTGCTTGTACTCGTTACCTGTATAAAAGGCAACTGTCCACATGGTCAAACACACTCCAACCTCTTCACCATGGCAAACACCAAAAAGCTGTCTAAGGACACCAGGGATGAAATCGGAGACCTGCACAAGGCTGGGATGGGCTACAGGACCAAAGATAGGCAGCTTCGTGAGAAGGCAACAATGGTTGGCGCAATTATAATAGTAAAAAGAGGAAAACATAAAATGACTGTCAATCTTCCTCGGTCTGGGGCTCCATGCAAGATCTTGCCTCGTGGAGTAAGGATGATTCTGAGAAAGGTCAGGAATCAGCCCAGAACTACACGGGAGGACATGTTCAATGACCTGAGGAGAGCTGAGACCATAGTCTCAAACATTATAGTTAGTAACACACTACGCTGTCATGGAATAATATCTTGCAGGACACATAAGGTCCCACTGCTCACGCCAGCACATATCCAGCCCATTTTGAAGTTTACCAATGACTATCTTGATGATCCAGAGGAGGCATGGGAGGTCATGTGGTCAGATGAAACCATAATAAAACTTTTTGGCATAAACTGCACTCACCGTGTTTGGAGGAAGAAGGATGAGTACAATCCCAAGAACACCGTCCAACCGTGAATCATGGTGGGAGATCTAACAGCGTGTCCCTCCCCCGACCTGTGTCCCTGGACAGCCATATAATCAGGCATGAGTCAACAACCAGTGGGGGGAGCCCTCCGCCATGGAAGGGTGGATCCCAGAACACCGAATAATAGACTCATGTGTTGGCTGATTCAGTTGTGGTGACTTTGGAAGGGCTGGGATCTTATCCTGATGCGAGATCCTGGTGCCAGAGTGTGGAGGGTAAAAAGCTGCCACGTTGGACTGTGTTGTGTCCCTCATCTGCTGGAGCCATTGAATTCACTAAAGGACTATTTCTATTTCCCTGGCGTCGGATTCCCAGGTGGCGCCCCCTGATCTGCTCCCTTTGTGTGGATTAATTGTGGACTCATTGTGGACTACTTACGGACGCTGCAGAACTACTTTCATTTGTGTTATCCCAGTTCCTGTTCCAATAAATCTTGTTGGATTGTCTATCGGCCTGGTGTCTCTTTCTGCTCTGTCGCAAACCCTGTCACAGGGGAAACATCATACTTTAGGTGTTCCTTTCTGCAAAGGAGACAGGATGACCGCACCATATTGAAGGTAGGATGGATGGGGTCATGTATTGCAAGATTTTGGCCAAATACCTCCATCCCTCAGTAAGAGCATTGAAGATGGGTCGTTGTCATAATAATAGTAATAATGACCTTTCTTTTTTATATGAAATTGCATGTATTCACTAATATCTTATTAGGTACAACATAACATTTAACCCCTTAGTGACACCCAATTTTGTACTTAACGACCAAGGCAATTTTTACAATTCTGACTATTATTTTATGAGGTTATAGCTCTGGAATGCAAAAACGGATCTCACTGATTCTGAGAATGTCTTTTCATGACATATTGTACTTCATGTTAGTGGTAAATTTTCTTTTATATGACTTGCGCTTATTTATAAAAAAAATGGAAATTTGGTGAAAATTTTGCGAATTTCAAACTTTTCATTTTTGTGCCCTTAAATCAGTCATATCGCACAAAATAGTTGCTAAATAACATTTCATATATCTGTAATTTACATCAGCACAATTTTTGAACCATAATATTTTTTGTTAGGATGTTATAAGGGTCTAAAGTTGACCAGCAATTTCTCATTGGACCACCTCACATTTGAGTTTGGGGGGTCAATATAACAGAAAATACCCAAAAGTGACACCATTCTAAAAATTGCACTTCTTAAGGTGCACAAAACCACATTCAAGAAGTTTATTAACCCTTCAGGTGCTTCACGAGAACTAAGGCAATGTGGAAGGAAAAAATTAACAATTCACTTTTTTCACAAAAAATTTACTTTGGAACCAAAGGTTTTTTAATTTTTACAATAGTATCATGAGAAAATGGACCACAAAATTTGCCATGCAATTTCTCCTGAGTATGCCGATACCCTGTATGTAGGCAAAAGCAACTGTTTGGGAGCATGGCAGGGCTCAGAAGGGAGGGAGCACTGTTTGATTTTTTGAATGCAAAATTGGCTGAAATCAATGGCGGGCACCATGTCGCTCTTGGAGACTCACTAATGTAAACAGAAGAAACCCCCCAATTCTAACTCCAATCATAACTCAGCCCTAGCCCCAACACACCCCTAACCCTAATCTCAACACTAACCATAAACCTAACCCCAACAACACCCTAACTCCAACCCTTTCTCTAACCCCAATCCTAATGGAAAAAAAGACTACATTTTTTTATTTTACCATTTTTACCTAAAGCAGTGATAATGGGGGGTTTGATTTACTATTTTGTTATCTTGATCACTGTGATAGTGTCTATGACAGTGGTCAAAATGAACCAATAGGAAAAATTTTGTATTGTTGCAAGGTGCCGGCCGGCAGATCTCGGCGGGCGCACTGTGAATGTTCTCGCCATTTTCTTCCTGGAAGAAGCCGCAGAGGGCCATGGACAAAGCCGGAGGGACACCGGAGGTACTGGGGGGCTCAGGGGACACAATTTCTATCTCCTCTGATGTGCTCGATCATATCAGAGGAGAAATAAATGAAAAATCGGACTTTTTTTTGCAGTTGCTGTTATTCCGTGAATAAAGGCGATGGCAGCACTGGGGACAGTAAACCCAGTCTCGAATTTTGTTCTCCGGGGACTTTTCCGGTGCTGGGGGCAAGAGCTGCACACAACTGCAGTATAGTGTAGTCCGTGAGTGAAAAAAGGAAAATAATGAGGAGTTAATACCTGGAAGTGAATGTGGCGGTACCCAGTGCATGGTGCGAGCACACCCTGACACCCGTTTCGTTACCCTGACGAAGAACGCAGCTTACAGACATAGTCACTCACGGACTACACTATGCTGCAGTTGTGTGCAGCTCTTGCCTGATATGTTCCCTTGAATGATGTATTTAATATGACACATTATGCATATTGGGATTGATTTTACACTTGATATTATACTTCGGTCTCTTTGATATTTGTGTTGCTTCATAAGTGGTATTTATATTCTTATGTATATTGTGACAAAACACTCTGGGATCGCCTTTGCTGGGGTCAAAGGACACGTGGTTTGTGCATTGAATCTGAGGCGTACAGCAGGTTTCTGAGCAGGCTGACCTCAGGTCAGATTTATTAACATGAAAGCAACACAAAAAAACAAAACATAAAAATAAATCCTAGCCTGTCCGGCACTAACTAAACAAATACGTTGCTATCTCAACAACTGGGGGGGCTTCTCCCACCCAGCTAACATCACACAATTCTTGAGCAGAGCTCTTCACTCACGTTTGTCCCACACAGGCAGGCAATCTGTCTGCCCCAGGCAGACACTGGAAACACCCAGCTAGTCAACTTTTATTCCTGCAATCATTAACCCATTAGCACCCTGAAGATACTGAGTGGCCTAATTCACATAGGACAAACACCTGGGCGAGATATACCTGCCTCCAACTACCACACCAGCATGAGTCTTACATATCCCCCCCCCTTGCTCAGACCACTCTGGTCGAGCAAGAACACTTTTGAAACAGTGCACTCGGGATAGGGCATCGGCGTTCCCCATCTGCACCCCAGGTCGGTGCTCCACCGTAAAAGAGTAAGCCTGCAGGGCAAGGAACCACCGGGTTACCCGACTATTACGGTCCTTGTGGAGGTGCATCCACTTGAGAGGGGCATGGTCTGTGACCAGCCTAAACTTCCTACCAGCCAGGTAATACTTGAGGGAGTCGAGAGCCCATTTAATGGCTAGGCACTCTTTTTCAACCACCGCATACCTCTGCTCATGTACATTCAGTTTCCGACTGAGATAGAGGACCGGGTGTTCGACTCCGTCCCTCACCTGGGAAAGTACAGCTCCGACACCAGTATCAGAGGCATCAGTTTGTACCACAAACTCGCTGCTGAAATCAGGAGTCACTAGTACGGGCTGAGAGCACAAAGCCCGTTTCAGGCTGTGGAAGGCCTCTTCAGCAGCTGAGGTCCATTTTACCATGACGGAACCCTTCCCCTTGGTAAGATCCGTCAAGGGAGTAGCCATGGCTGCAAAATTGGGTATGAACCGGCGATAATAGCCGGCAATCCCCAGGAAAGCCTGCACTTGTTTCTTGTTCACTGGTTGTGGCCAGCCCTGAATTGCCTGTATTTTGTCGATCTGGGGTTTAACCACTCCTCGGCCAATCACGTAGCCCAAGTATCGGGCTTCTTCAAGCCCGATGTGGCATTTCTTGGGGTTTGCCATTAAACCTGCATCTCGCATGTCATCAATCACCGCTTGTACCTTCTGGAGATGAGTTTCCCAGTCCATTATGTAAATTACGATGTCATCCAGGTAGGCAGAAGCGTACTGTCTGTGAGGCCTCAAGACTCGATCCATCAATCTCTGGAACTTTGCGTGAGCTCCGTGAAGTCCAAACGGCATATAGACATACTGGAACAGACCTTCTGGTGTAGCAAATGCCGTCTTCTCTCTGGCCGCCTCGGCCAGAGGAATCTGCCAGTACCCCTTTGTTAAATCCAGGGTCGTAATGTATCGGGCTTTACCAAGCCGGTCGATCAACTCATCGACCCGGGGCATAGGGTACGCATCAAATTTAGAAACTGCATTCAGTTTCCTAAAGTCATTACAAAACCGGATGGAGCCATCCGGTTTAGGTATCAACACAATTGGACTGGACCAGGCGCTGTGTGACTCCTCAATGACTCCTAAGTCCAACATTGCCATCACTTCCCGGGAGACGGCTTCACGGCAGGCTTCCAGAATCCGGTAGGGCTTCACATGAACAGTGACGCCAGGCTCTGTGACAATCTCATGTTTCACCAACTTAGTCCGGCCAGGTTTTTCGGAGAAAAACTGTCGGTTCTGTAACAAAAATTGCTTAACCTCAGATTTTTGTCGTTCTGAGAGAGTCTCAGCAACCTGCACCTCTGGTACAGTAGGTGAACAAACCGGACGGGGCAGATCCGCCGTTAGGGCAGAGCAGTCTTTCCAGGATTTTATCAGATTCACATGATAAATCTGTTCCGGTTTTCTCTTACCTGGCTGGTACACTTTATAGTTCACTTCACCAACTCTTTCTCGGACCTCAAATGGGCCCTGCCATTTCGCCAGGAATTTACTATCCACCGTAGGGATTAGGACCAACACCCTATCGCCGGGTGCAAATGTACGGACCTTAGCGCCTCTATCATAACTTTGCCTCTGGGCTCCCTGGGCCTGTAACATATGGTCCCTAACAATGGGCATGACAGCGGCAATACGATCCTGCATTTGTGTTACATGGTCGATCACCGTTTTAAAGGGAGTGACTTGACCTTCCCAGGTTTCTTTTGCGACGTCCAGCAGTCCCCGGGGACGACGGGCGTACAACAGTTCGAAAGGCGAAAACCCTGTGGAAGACTGGGGAACTTCCCTAATGGCAAACAGCAAATAGGGTAACAAGTAATCCCAGTTCTTCCCATCTTTGTCTATCGCCTTCCGGAGCATCTGTTTTAAGGTTTTGTTGAAGCGCTCAACCAGGCCATCTGTTTGAGGGTGATAGACAGACGTACGCAACGGGTCTATTTGTAAGAGCCTGCAGAGCTCCTTCATTACCCTCGACATAAAGGGAGTCCCCTGGTCGGTGAGTATCTGTTTTGGAATTCCCACCCGACTAAACACTTGTACCAATTCCTTGGCGATCGTCTTGGTAGCTGTGTTACGCAAAGGGACGGCTTCCGGGTAACGAGTGGCATAGTCCATGATGACGAGGATATGTTGGTGCCCACTGTTGTGAATTCTGTGGCAGAGCTCCCTCCTGTGGTCACAAGTGGTACTTCGGCTGATTCTCTCTGTGAGCTTCTGTTGGTGGAGGGAAGTGGTACTGCGGCTTCTGAGTTTCCTCCCTCAGGTGATCTGGTGAGGTCGTTAGGTGCTTCTCTACTTAACTCCACCTAATGCTTTGATCCTGGCTTCCTCTCAATGTTCCAGTGTTGGACTTGCTTTTCCCTGGATCATTCCTGTGGCCTGCTGCTCTGCATAGCTAAGTTCTTCTTTGCTATTTGTTTGCTATTTTTTCTGTCCAGCTTGTCTAATTTGTTGCTGGAAGCTCTGGGACGCAAAGGGTGTACCTCCGTGCCGTTAGTTCGGTACGGAGGGTCTTTTTGCCCCCTTTGCGTGGTTTTCTTTAGGGTTTTATGTAGACCGCAAAGTTACCTTTTCTATCCTCGATCTGTTAAGAAAGTCGGGCCTCACTTTGCTGAATCTATTTCATCTCTACGTTTGTCTTTTCATCTTAACTCACAGTCATTATATGTGGGGGGCTGCCTTTTCCTTTGGGGTATTTCTCTGAGGCAAGGTAGGCTTATTTTCTATCTTCAGGCTAGTTAGTTTCTCAGGCTGTGCCGAGTTGCCTAGGCAGAGTTAGGCGCAATCCACGGCTGCCTCTAGTGTTGTTTGCTCTGACCGCTATGTCCATTGTAGTACTGAATTGCCTTTCATAACAGTACAGGAAGCCAAAAGTACTAATGATTCTCAATAGAGGGAAAAAAGAAGTTCTGAGACCATTTATTTTTCTTTGCACTGTGTTTTGCCTTTTTTTTCCCCTAGACATTTGGGTGGTTCAGTACACAGGTGTAGCTATGGACATTAGAAGTCTGTCTTCATTTATGGATCAGCTCTCGGCAAGAGTACAAAAGATTCAAGACACTATTGATCAGAAAGCTATGTTGGAACCAAAAATTCCTATTCCTGATTTGTTTTTTGGAGATAGAACTAAGTTTCTGAGTTTCAAAAATAATTGTAAATTATTTCTGGCCTTGAAACCTCGCTCCTCTGGTGATCCAGTTAAACAGGTTTTGATTGTTATTTCTTTTTTTGCGCGGCGACCCTCAGGACTGGGCATTTTCTCTTGCGCCAGGAGATCCTGCATTGAGTAATATCGATGCGTTTTTCCTGGCGCTCGGATTGCTGTACGATGAACCTAATTCAGTGGATCAGGCAGAGAAAAATTTGCTGGCTCTTTGTCAGGGTCAGGATGAGATAGAGGTATATTGTCAGAAATTTAGAAAGTGGTCCGTGCTCACTCAATGGAATGAATCTGCGCTCCATTGAGAGGAATTGATGCCACGCCTTTGGCCAAGAATAAGCCTCAATACTGGACCCAGCCGACCATGTGCATGGCTCCTGCACATCAGGTTATTCGCTTTCTGGTGTTGCATAATCTGCATGATGTGGTCGTGTTGGGGTTGCCATGGCTACAAGCCCATAATCCAGTATTAGATTGGAAATCCATGTCGGTGTCCAGCTGGGGTTGTCAGGGGGTACATGGTGATGTTCATTTCTGTCAATTTCGTCATCCACCCCTTCTGAGGTTCCAGAGTTCTTGTCTGATTACCGGGATGTATTTGATGAGCCCAAGTCCGATGCCCTACCTCCGCATAGGGATTGTGATTGTGCTATCAATTTGATTCCTGGTAGTAAATTCCCAAAAGGTCGACTGTTTAATTTATCCGTGCCTGAGCACGCCGCTATGCGCAGTTATGTGAAGGAATCCCTGGAGAAGGGGCATATTCGCCCGTCATCGTCACCATTAGGAGCAGGGTTCTTTTTTGTAGCCAAGAAGGATGGTTCGCTGAGACCTTGTATAGATTACCGCCTTCTAAATAAGATCACGGTTAAATTTCAGTACCCCTTGCCATTGTTATCTGATTTGTTTGCTCGGATTAAGGGGGCAAGTTGGTTCACCAAGATAGATCTTCGTGGTGCGTATAATCTGGTGCGAATCAGGCGAGGAGATGAATGGAAAACTGCATTTAATACGCCCGAGGGTCATTTTGAGTATCTAGTGATGCCATTCGGACTTGCCAATGCTCCATCACTGTTTCAGTCCTTTATGCATGACATCTTCCGAGAGTACCTGGATAAATTCCTGATTGTGTACTTGGATGACATTTTGATCTTCTCGGATGATTGGGAGTCTCATGTGAAGCAGGTCAGAACAGTTTTTCAGGTCCTGCGTGCTAATTCTTTGTGAAGGGATCAAAGTGTCTCTTTGGTGTGCAGAAGGTTTCATTTTTGGGGGTTCATCTTTTCCCCTTCTACTATCGAGATGGATCCTGTTAAGGTCCAAGCCATCCATGATTGGACTCATCCGACATCTCTGAAAAGTCTGCAAAAGTTCCTGGGCCTTGCTAATTTTTATCGTCGCTTCATCTGCAATTTTTCTAGTATTGCCAAACCATTGACCGATTTGACCAAGAAGGGTGCTGATTTGGTCAATTGGTCTTCTGCTGCTGTGGAAGCTTTTCAAGACTTGAAGCGTCGTTTTTCTTCTGCCCCTGTGTTGTGTCAACCAGATGTTTCGCTTCCGTTCCAGGTCGAGGTTGATGCTTCTGAGATTGGAGCAGGGGCTGTATTGTCGCAGAGAGGTTCTGATTGCTCAGTGATGAAACCATGCGCTTTTTTTTCCAGGAAGTTTTCGCCTGCTGAGCGAAATTATGATGTGGGCAACCGAGAGTTGCTGGCCATGAAGTGGGCATTCGAGGAGTGGCGTCATTGGCTTGAAGGAGCTAAGCATCGCGTGGTGGTATTGACTGATCATAAGAACTTGACTTATCTTGAGTCTGCTAAGCGGTTGAATCCTAGACAGGCTCGTTGGTCGCTGTTTTTTGCCCGTTTTGACTTTGTGATTTCGTACCTTCCGGGCTCTAAAAATGTGAAGGCGGATGCTCTGTCTAGGAGTTTTGTGCCTGACTCTCCGGGTTTGTCTGAGCCGGCGGGTATCCTCAAGGAAGGAGTAATTGTCTGCCATCTCCCCTGATTTGCGGCGGGTGCGGCAAAAATTTCAGGCTAATAAACCTGATCGTTGTCCAGCGGAGAGACTGTTTGTCCCTGATAGGTGGACCAATAAAGTTATCTCTGAGGTTCATTGTTCGGTGTTGGCTGGTCATCCTGGAATCTTTGGTACCAGAGAGTTGGTGGCTAGATCCTTTTGGTGGCCGTCTCTGTCGCAGGATGTGCGTGTTTTTGTGCAGTCCTGTGGGATTTGTGCTCGGGCTAAGCCCTGCTGTTCTCGTGCCAGTGGGTTGCTTTTGCCCTTGCCAGTCCCGAAGAGGCCTTGGACACATATCTCTATGGATTTTATTTCTGATCTTCCCATTTCTCAAAAGATGTCAGTCATTTGGGTGGTCTGTGATCGCTTTTCTAAGATGGTCCATCTGGTACCCTTGTCTAAGTTGCCTTCCTCCTCTGATTTGGTGCCATTGTTCTTCCAGCATGTGGTTCGTTTACATGGCATTCCAGAGAATATCGTTTCTGACAGAGGTTCCCAGTTTGTTTCAAGGTTTTGGCGAGCCTTTTGTGGTAGGATGGGCATTGACTTGTCTTTTTCCTCGGCTTTCCATCCTCAGACTAATGGCCAGACCGAACGAACCAATCAGACCTTGGAAACATATCTGAGATGCTTTGTTTCTGCCGATCAGGATGACTGGGTGTCCTTTTTGCCTTTTGCTGAGTTCGCCCTTAATAATCGGGCCAGCTTGGCTACCTTGGTTTCGCCATTTTTCTGCAATTCTGGGTTCCATCCTCGTTTCTCTTCAGGACAGGTTGAGTCTTCGGACTGTCCTGGTGTGGATACTGTGGTGGACAGGTTGCAGCAGATTTGGACTCATGTAGTGGACAATTTGACCTTGTCCCAGGAGAAGGCTCAACGTTTCGCTAATCGCAGACGCCGTGTAGGTCCCCGACTTCGTGTTGGGGATCTGGTTTGGTTATCTTCTCGTCATATTCCTATGAAGGTTTCCTCTCCTAAGTTTAAACCTTGTTTCATTGGTCCGTATAGGATTTCTGAGGTTCTTAATCCTGTGTCTTTTCGTCTGACCCTTCCAGATTCTTTTTCCATACATAACGTATTCCATAGGTCATTGTTGCGGAGATACGTGGCACCTATGGTTCCATTTGTTGATCCTCCTGCCCCGGTTTTGGTGGAGGGGGAATTGGAGTATATTGTGGAGAAGATTTTGGATTCTCGTGTTTCTAGACGGAAACTCCAGTATCTGGTTAAATGGAAGGGTTATGCTCAGGAAGATAATTCCTGGGTTTTTGCCTCTGATGTCCATGCTCCCGATCTTGTTCGTGCCTTTCATGTGGCTCATCCTGGTCGGCCTGGGGGCTCTGGTGAGGGTTCGGTGACCCCTCCTCATGGGGGGGGTACTGTTGTGAATTCTGTGGCAGAGCTCCCTCCTGTGGTCACAAGTGGTACTTCGGCTGATTCTCTCTGTGAGCTTCTGTTGGTGGAGGGAAGTGGTACTGCGGCTTCTGAGTTTCCTCCCTCAGGTGATCTGGTGAGGTCGTTAGGTGCTTCTCTACTTAACTCCACCTAATGCTTTGATCCTGGCTTCCTGTCAATGTTCCAGTGTTGGACTTGCTTTTCCCTGGATCATTCCTGTGGCCTGCTGCTCTCCATAGCTAAGTTCTTCTTTGCTATTTTTTCTGTCCAGCTTGTCTAATTTGTTGCTGGAAGCTCTGGGACGCAAAGGGTGTACCTCCGTGCCGTTAGTTCAGTATGGAGGGTCTTTTTGCCCCCTTTGCGTGGTTTTCTTTAGGGTTTTATGTAGACCGCAAAGTTACCTTTTCTATCCTCGATCTGTTAAGAAAGTCGGGCCTCACTTTGCTGAATCTATTTCATCTCTACGTTTGTCTTTTCATCTTAACTCACAGTCATTATATGTGGGGGGCTGCCGTTTCCTTTGGGGTATTTCTCTGAGGCAAGGTAGGCTTATTTTCTATCTTCAGGCTAGTTAGTTTCTCAGGCTGTGCCGAGTTGCCTAGGCAGAGTTAGGCGTAATCCACGGCTGCCTCTAGTGTTGTTTGGAGAGGATTAGGGATTGCGGTCTGCAGAGTTCCCACGTCTCAGAGCTCGTTCTATGATTTTGGGTTATTGTCAGATCACTGTATGTGCTCTGACCGCTATGTCCATTGTAGTACTGAATTGCCTTTCATAACAGCCCACGTGCGGATCGGGGAAGGGGCTCAACCAAATCCATCCCAATTCTCTCAAAAGGGACCCCGATGATAGGAAGGGGTACCAAAGGGCTACGGAACTGAGATTTAGGGGCCGCGTTTTGGCACTCTGGACAGGACTCACAATAGTTACGCATATCACAATGTATTCCAGGCCACACAAAACAATGCAATATCCTTTCTGTGGTTTTCTGTACCCCCAGATGTCCCCCCATTATATGTCCGTGGGCCAAATCCAGTACCTTCCGCCGAAAAAATTATTTTTTAGCCCCCAGTTTTGTATTTTCCTGAGGGTAACAGGAGAAATTGGACCCCAAAATTTGTTGTCCAATTTGTCCTGAGTACGCTGATACCCCATATGTGGGGGGGAACCACTGTTTGGGCGCATGGGAGGGCTCGGAAGGGAAGGAGCTCCATTTGGAATGCAGGCTTAGATGGAATGGTCTGTAGGTGTCACATTGCGTTTGCAGAGCCCCCAATGTACCTAAACAGTAGAAACCCCCCACAAGTGACACCATTTTGGAAACTAGACCCCCTAAAGGAACTCATCTAGATGTGTTGTGAGAGCTTTGAACCCCCAAATGTTTCACTACAGTTTGTAACGCAGAGCTGTGAAAATAAAAAAAAAACTTTCCCCAAAAAATTATTTTTTAGCCCCCAGTTTTGTATTTTCCCGAGGGTAAGAGGAGAAATTCGACCTCAAAAGTTGTTGTCCAATTTGTCCTGAGTACGCTGATACCCCATATGTGGGGGGGAACCACTGTTTGGGCGCATGGGAGGGCTCGGAAGGGAAGGAGCTCCATTTGGAATGCAGGCTTAGATGGAATGGTCTGTAGGTGTCACATTGCGTTTGCAGAGCCCCCAATGTACCTAAACAGTAGAAACCCCCCACAAGTGACACCATTTTGGAAACTAGACCCCCTAAAGGAACTCATCTAGATGTGTTGAGAGCTTTGAACCCCCAAATGTTTCACTACAGTTTGTAACGCAGAGCTGTGAAAATAAAAAAAAAACTTTCCCCAAAAAATTATTTTTTAGCCCCCAGTTTTGTATTTTCCCGAGGGTAAGAGGAGAAATTCGACCTCAAAAGTTGTTGTCCAATTTGTCCTGAGTACTCTGATACCCCATATGTGGGGGAGAACCACCGTTTGGGTGCATGGGAGGGCTCGGAAGGGAAGGAGTGCCATTTGGAATGCAGACTTAGATGGAATGGTCTGCAGGCATCACATTGCGTTTGCAGAGCCCCTAATGTACCTAAACAGTAGCAACCCCCCACAAGTGACCCCATATTGGAAACTAGACCCCCCAGGGAACTTATCTAGATGTGTTTTGAGAACTTTTAACCCCCAAGTGTTTCACTACAGTTTATAACGCAGAGCCGTGAAAATAAAAAATCTTTTTTTTCCCCACAAAAATTATTTTTTAGCCTTTAGTTTTGTATTTTCCCAAGGGTAACAGGAGAAATTGGACCCCAAAAGTTGTTGTCCTATTTGTCCTGCGTACGCTGATACTGCATATGTTGGGGTAAACCCCTGTTTGGGCACACGGGAGAGCTCGGAAGGGAAGAAGCACTGTTTTACTTTTTCAACGCAGAATTGGCTGGAATTGAGATCGGACGCCATGTCGCGTTTGGAGAGCCCCTGATGTGCCTAAACAGTGGAAACCCCCCAATTATAACTGAAACCCTAATCCAAACACACCCCTAACCCTAATCCCAACAGTAACCCTAACCACACCTCTAACCCTGACACGCCCCTAACCCTAATCCCAACCCAATTCCCAACTGTAAATGTAATCTAAACCCTAACCGTAACTTTAGCCCCAACCCTAACTTTAGCCCCATCCCTAACTGTAGCCTTAACCCTAGCCCCAACCGTAGCCCTAACCCTAATGGGAAAATGGAAATAAATACATTTTTTTAAATTTTTCCCTAACTAAGGGGGTGATGAAGGGGGGTTTGATTTACTTTTATAGCGCGTCTTTTAGTGGATTTTTATGATTGGCAGCCGTCACACACTGAAATACGCTTTTTATTGCAAAAATTTTTTTTTTGCGTTACCACATTTTGAGAGCTATAATTTTTCCATATTTTGGTCCACACTCATGTGAGGTCTTGTTTTTTGTGGGACGAGTTGACGTTTTTATTGGTAACATTTTTGGGCACGTGACATTTTTTGATCGCTTTTTATTCCGATTTTTGTGAGGCAGAATGACCAAAAACCAGCTATTCATAAATTTCTTTTGGGGGAGGCGTTTATACCGTTCCGCGTTTGGTAAAATTGATAGAGCAGTTTTATTCTTCGGGTCAGTACGTTTACAGCGATACCTCATTTATATATTTTTTTATGTTTTGGCGCTTTTATATGATAAAAACTATTTTATTGAAAAATAATTATTTTTGCATTGCTTTATTCTCAGGACTATAACTTTTTTATTTTTTTGCTGATGATGCTGTATTGCGGCTCGTTTTTTGCGGGACAAGATGACGTTTTCAGCGGTACCATGGTTATTTATATCCGTCTTTTTGATCGCGTGTTATTCCACTTTATGTTCGGCGGTATGATAATAAAGCATTGTTTTTTGCCTTTTTTTTATGGTGTTTACTGAAGGGGTTAACTAGTAGGCCAGTATTATAGGTCGGGCCGTTACGGACACGGCGATACTAAATATGTGTACTTTTATTGTTTTTTTTATTTAGATAAAGAAATGTATTTATGGGAATAATATATATATATTTTTTTCATTATTTAGGAATATTTTTATTTATACATTTGGAAAAATTTTTATTTACTTCTTTACGTTGCCCCATGGGGGGACATCACAGATCGGTGATCTGACAGTTTGCACAGCACTCTGTCAGATCACCGATCTGACTTGCAGCACTGCAGGCTTCACAGTGCCTGCTGTTGTGAATTCCGCTCTTGGGCTCCCTCCGGTGGTTGTAAGTGGCACATTTGTGAGTTCTGCTCTTGGGCTCCCTCTTGTGGTTTCTAGTGGTATGGCTGCTCCTTGGAGTTAGCTGTCATCAGCTGCCTCCACTTATCGTCTCTTCTGCTCTGCTATTTAGGCCTGGCTTTCTTCAGCCAGTGCCACTTGTAAATGGTTCCTAGTTGGATTCACATCTCTTTGGAGTTCCCTGTTATCCTGACCAGTTCAGCAAAGCTTAAGTTTTTGCTTGCTCTTTTCTGTCCATAGATTGTGGACTTATCCATTCTGTGCTTTCTGTTTGTCCAGCTTTTCAGTGTGAATTCTGTCTTGCTGGAAGCTCTGGGAGGCAGATTTGCACTCCACACCTTTAGTCAGGTGTGGAGATTTTTTGTAAACTCTGCGTGGATTTTTGTAGTGTTTTATACTGACCGCACAGTATTCCATCCTGTCCTATCTATTTAGCTAGACTGGCCTCCTGTGCTCATCCTGGTTTCATTCTGTGTATGTCTTTTCCCTCTCCACTCACAGTCATTATTTGTGGGGGGCTAATCTATCCTTTGGGGATTTTCTCTGAGGCAAGATAGCTTTCCTGCTTCTTTCTTTAGGGGTAGTTAGCTCTTAGGCTGTGACGAAATGCCTAGGGAGAGTTAGGAGCATTCCACGGCTACTTCTAGTGTTGTGTTGACTGCGGTCAGTAGTTACCACTTCCTTCAGAGCTCGTTCTATGTTGCTCCTAGACCACCGTATCATAACAGCCTGCTCTGAGCAGGCTCTGTGAAGCCACCTCCCTCCCTGCAGGACCCGGATGCCGCGGCCATCTTGGATCCGGGCCTGGAGCAGGAGACCGTAGGAGACCCTCGCAGCAATGCGATCACTGCGGGGGCTCAAGGAAGCCCGCAGGGAGCCCCCCCTGCGCGATGCTTCCCAGTACCGCCGGCACATCGCGATTATGTTTGATCGTGGTGTGCCGGGGGTTAATGTGCTGGGGGCGGTCCGTGACCATTCCTGGCCCATAGTGCCGGATGTCAGCTGCGATAGGCGCAGGGAGGAGCGCGGCCGATCGCGTATGACGTACTATCCCGTCGGTTGTCATAGGGGCCCACCCAACCTCGACGGGATAGTACGTCTAATGTCAGAAAGGGGTTAAATCACAGAGCGGTGTTACAAAAAATACTTAATAAATAACATTTACCACATGTCTACATTACATCAGCACAATTTTGGAAACTATTTTTTTGTTAGGAAGATGTAACGGTTAAAATTTGACCAGCGATTTCTCATTTTTTTCAACAAAATTTACGAAGCAATTTTTTTTAGGGTCCACCTCGCATTTGAAGTGAGTTTAGGGGTCAATATAACAGAAAATACCCAAAAGTGACACAATTCTAAAAACTGCACCCCTCAAGGAGTGCAAAACCACATTCAAGAAGTTTGTTAACCCTTCAGGTGCTTCACAAAAACTAAAGCAATGTGGAAGGAAAAAATGCACATTTTTATTTTTTAACAAAAATTTTACTTTGGAATAGGGTTGAGCGACTTTTCCCATTTTGAGGTCGAGTCGGGTTACGCGAAACCCAACTTTCTCAAAAGTCGAGTCGAGTGAAATCGGCTGATTATCTTGAAAAGTTGGGGTCGGGGGATCGGCCGAAACACGAAACCCAATGCAAGTCAATGGGAAATCTCTATATATTTACTTCAGCGCGATAATGCAGAAAAGCCGGTAATTCAATTGCCGGCTTTTCATTTCTCCTTCCTAAACCCGACATGATATGAGACATGGTTTACATGCAGTAAACCATGTCATATCCCCATTTTTTTTCCATATTCCACACTACTGTTAGTAGTGTGTATGTGCAAAATTTAGGTGCTGTAGCTATTAAATTTAAGGGTTAAATCGCGGAAAAAATTGGCGTGGGCTACCGCACAATTTTCTCCGCCAGGATGGTAAAGCCAATGACTGAGGGCGGATATTAATAGCCTAGAGAGGGTCCACGGTTATTGGCCCCCCCGCTGGCTAAATACATCTGCCCCCAGCCAACCCAGAAAAGGCACATCTGGAAGATGCGCCTATTCTGGCACTTGACAACTCTTCCCACTCCTGTGTAACGGTGGGATATGGGGTAATGAAGGGTTAATGTCACCTTGCTATTGTAAGGTGACATTAAGCCAGTTTAATAATGGAGAGGCGTCAATTATGACACCTATTCATTATTAATCCAATAGCATGAAATGGTTAAAAACACACACAATATTGCAAAGTATTTTAATGAAATAAACACACAGGTTGTTGTAATATTTTATTGCATTCTCAATCCACCTGCAGACCCTCGACCTGTAACAAATTAAAAATAATAAACCAACAATATCCTACCTTCTGTCGATATGTCCCACAATGTAAATCCATCTGAAGGGGTTAGCATATTTTACAGGCAGGAGCTCTGCTATAATGCAGCTGTGCTCTTGCCTGTAAAACCCCGGGGAATGAAGGTAATGTAGGTCAATGGCCTGTAGTTACCTTCATTCGCGGTGATGCGCCCTCTGCTGGATGTCCTCATATGAACTTGAGCCTGGGAACTTTTCTGAATATTTTCTCACGCTCGAGGTCATATGAGGACATTCAGCAGAGGGCGCATCACCGTGAATGAAGGTAACTACAGGTCAATGACCTACTTTCCATTCATTCGCTGGGGTTTCACAGCCACGAGCACAGCTGCATTAGCAGAGCTCCTGGGTGTAAAATTATTTAACCCCTTCAGATGGATTTACAGCGTGGGACGTGACAGATCATCGGAAGGTATGGGATATTGTTTTTTATTTTTTCTTTGTACAGAGCGAGGGTCTTCAGGTGGATTAAGAGTCTAATAAAATATTACAACAACCTGTGTCTTTATTTCATTAAAAGACTTTGTAATAATGTGTGTGTGTTTTTTAACCATTTCATACAATTGGATTATTAATGGATAGGTGTCATAATTGACGCCTCTCCATTATTAATCTGGCTTAATGTCACCTTACAATAGCAAGGTGACATTAACCCTTCATTACCCAAAATCCCACCGCTACAGGGGAAAGGGAAGACAGTGGCCAAGTGCCAGAATAGGTGCATCTTCCAGATGTGTCTTTTCTGGGGTGGCTGGGGGCAGGTTTTGAGCCGGGGGGACCATAACCATGGACCCTCTCCAGGCTATTAATATCTGCCCTCAGTCACTGGCTTTACCACTCTGGCGGAAAAAATTGTGCGGGAGCCCACGCCAAATTTTTCCGCGATTTAACCCTTAAATAGCTACAGCGCCCAAATTTTGCATACACACTACTAACATTAGTAGTGTGGAATATGCAAAAAAATGGGGATATGACATGGTTTACTATATGTAAACCATGTCTCATATCATGTCAGGTTTAGGAAGGAGAAATGAAAAGCCGGCAATTGAATTACCGTCTTTTCTGCATTATCGCGCTGAAGTAAATATAAACATATATATGTGTCTCAATGACATATATATATATATATATATAACGAAACCCAACTTTTGAGCGAAGATCGCCGACCCGATCCCACAGTGGGATCGGGTCGGGTTTCACAAAACCCGACTTTGCCAAAAGTCAGCGACTTTTGAAATTGGCCAATCCGTTTCGCTCAACCCTACTTTGGAACCAATTTTTTCTTATTTTCACAAGGGTATCAGGAGAAAATGGACCACAAAATTTGTTGTGCAATTTCTCGTGAGTTAGCCAATACCCCATATGTCAGGAAAAGCCACTGTTTGGGTGCATGGCAGGGCTCAGGAGGGAGGGAGCACCGTTTGACTTTTTGAGCACAAAATTGGCTGTAATAAATGCTGGTGCAATGTGGTGTTTGGAGACCCGCTGATGTACCTAAACAGTGGGAACCCCCAATTCTAATTTCAATCCTAACCTCAACATACCCAACTCTAATCCCAACACACCCCTAACTATAACCACAAACCTAACCCTAACACACCCCTAACCCTAATTTCAAGCCTAACTGTAATCCTAACCCTAGCCCAACGCACTTTAGCCCAACTCTAAACCTAATGGAAATACTTTTTTTTATTATTGTTCCCCAAGGGGTGATAAAGGGGGGTTGTATTTACTATTTTTTATATTTTGATCACTATGATAGGGTCTATGACAGTGATCAAAATGAACCAATAGGAAATAGTTTCTATTTTGCCGGCCGGCAGATCCCGATGGGCGCACTGCACATGCGCCCACCATTTTCTCCCGTAAGATGTTGGCAGCCCGGGGAACGTCATTGGGGGTGCCTGGACACTAGAGGTACCAGGGGTGATCTGGGGACCCTATTTCTCTCTCTGATGTGCAATCACATCCGAGGAGAAATTAAATGGAAATTCTGACTTTTTTTTGCAGTCGCCGTTATACCGTTAATAACGGCAATCGCAATATCAAGGTCGGTAAAAGATGACCCGAATTATGTTCTCTGGGGTCTCAACTATCCCTGAGAATTTCCGATGCTAGGGAGCACTATACACTTAAACCTCAATGCCGTTAAAAAGCATCTCTGTGGCTTAAGTACCCTTAAAGGGAACCTGTCACCCCGTTTTTTAAAGATTAGATAAAAATAGTGTGAAATAGGGGCAGAGCTGGGCTTTACATTAGTGCTTTTTTGGTGCCTTTATTCCCCTGTTAGGCTGCCGAAATACCTTTGTGAAGTGGCCGTTTTGTCCTGTCACTCAAGTTGGTCAGGTCGGATGGGCGTGGTCAAATAGCAGTTCCTCCCCCACCTCTTGCGTTTCCCTGCGCAATTTAGTCCCGCCGTTGGCGTTGTGTTTAGCGCCTGCGCAGTAACGTCTAATTTGGCGCCTGCGCATTATGCTTTGCCCAACTGTGGGCATAGCATAATTTACATCACTGCGCATGCGCGGGTCGTGACTTTAGCCTGGGTACCCCGGAAGTGATCATATGGGCATAGTGTTTATCTGGATGTAAAAATTTCTCAGCCCGAACTGCGAGCGATTTTGGCACCAAACTTACGCTCACAGTTCGGGCTGAAAAAATTTTACCGGCATCCAGATAAACACTATGCCCATATGATCACTTCCTGGGCACCCAGGCTAAAGTTACGACCCGCGCATGCGCAGTGAATGAACCCTCCTCGTGTTAAAAGTGGAAGCAAAGTCAGATTTGTGATGGTCGAATAAGACCTTATCACAATCACTGAGAAGGAAGCTCGCAATGGTGGTGCTTTGAATACCTGATTTTAAGAATGGGAATGTGTCTGAAAATAAAGAGGCGGTGTCAATAGACTGATGGTCGAATAAGACCTTATCACAATCACTGAGAAGGAAGCTCGCAATGGTGGTGCTTTGAATACCTGATTTTAAGAACGGGAATGTGTCTGAAAATAAAAAGGCGGTGTTAATAGACTTTATCTCAGCACTTCAGGTCTAGGAGTACGAGGGAACTTTAATCTCTTATACGTTTTTCTTGTCTGTTATATATTATTGACAAAATGTGTCTTTGTGAATGTCCAGTCCCTAACTGTGGAAGTTGTTGTGAATTGTATTTGTACTGTTACCCTAGTCAAAAGTCCTTGTGAGCATATCTGTTATGATAAGGTAATTCAGTACCACAATGGACATAGAGGTCAGAGCACATACAGTGACCTGACAATAACCCAAAAACAGAACGAGCTCTGAGACGTGGGAACTCTGCTGACCGCAATCCCTAATCCTCTACAACCACACTAGAGGCAGCCGTGGATTGCGCCTAACGCTCCCTATGCAACTCGGCACAGCCTGAGAAACTAGCTAGCCTGAAGATAGAAAATAAGCCTACCTTGCCTCAGAGAAATACCCCAAAGGAAAAGGCAGCCCCCACATATAATGACTGTGAGTTAAGATGAAAAGACAAACGTAGAGATGAAATAGATTTAGCAAAGTGAGGCCCGACTTTCTGAACAGAGCGAGGATAGGAAAGGTAACTTTGCGGTCAACACAAAACCCTACAAAAACCACGCAAAGGGGGCAAAAAGACCCTCCGTACCGAACTAACGGCACGGAGGTACACCCTCTGCGTCCCAGAGCTTCCAGCAAGCAGAAAAAAACAAACAGACAAGCTGGACAGAAAAAAACAGCAAACAAAATAGCAAAGCGGAACTTAGCTATGCAGAGCAGCAGGCCACAGGAACGATCCAGGAGGAAACAGGTCAAATAGTAGAACATTGACTGGAGGCCAGGATCAAAGCACTAGGTGGAGTTAAATAGAGCAGCACCTAACGACTTCACCACATCACCTGAGGAAGGAAACTCAGAAGCCGCAGTACCACTTTCCTCCACCAACGGAAGCTCACAGAGAGAATTAGCCGAAGTACCACTTGTGACCACAGGAGGGAGCTCTGCCACAGAATTCACAACACATATCTATCTCTTTCATATCAGTGACCACATTTACCATCACGACCCCATTCCTTGGGGACCTTTCTTATTTATTACATTGTTAAAACATTCGTCCTTCAGATGCATTCATTGGAGAGAGGTGGAAGGATATAGAGATTCAATTCGGTAAATACCTAGAACATAGTGTTATCACACTAGTAACATAAGTGGTTTCTTATCTTTTTGATGACATATGAATTCCACTGACATTTGTCAGACTTTTTACAAGTGGGTAGAAAAACATTGTGCTCAAGGAGCTACATCGTGTATAGTCCTCATCTTATTGGTTGTCTTCTTCTTGTGTATGAGAATTTCATGTAACATCCTTATGGGACAAAGACCCACAGCTATATTTTAATGTCTTGTCCTCATTGTAAGATAGGATTGTTATTGGCTACTTCATCTGATGGCTGGAAAGATATTAAGACTGTACGAAGAGGATATTCCCTGAATGAAACAAGATACAGTTCTTTGTCATCATGGTACCCGGAAATAAGTTTTCTGATTAAATGTACATTGTGCCCTTATCTACTATATAATTGTCTAAGGGTCACTTCTGTCTTTCTGTCTGTCACGGATATTCATTGGTCGCGGCCTCTGTCTGTCAAGGAAATCCAAGTCGCTGATTGGTCGCGGAAAAAAAGCCACGACCAATCAGTGACGGGCACAGTCTGCCCGGCGCCCGCATACTCCCCTCCAGCCACCGCTAACAGGGTTAATGCCGGCGGTAACGGACCGCGTTATGCCGTAACGCATTCTGTTACCGCCGCTATTAACCCTGTGTGTCCTCAACTTTTTACTATTGATGCTGCCTATGTGGCATCAATAGTAAAAAATCTAATGTTAAAAATAATAAAAAAACAAAAAACCTGCTATACTCACCCTCCGTTGTCCGCCCAGCCGCTCGGGCCGGCCGCCATCTTCCGTTCCCGGCGATACATTGCGAAATTACCCAGAAGACTTAGCGGCCTCGCGAGACCGCTAAGTCATCTGGGTAATTTCGAAATGCATCCTGGGAACGGAAGATGGCGGCAGCCACGCGCTCATCGCCTGCGCCAGATTCGAAGGTGAGTATGTTACAACTACAATGGGCCCTCGGATCTAAAGGTGAGTATGTTTATTTTTTAACCTGTGACATACATGGCTGGGCAATATACTACGTGACTGGGCAATATACTACGTGGCTGGGCAATATACTACATCACTGGGAAATATACTACATCGCTGTGCAATATACGTGGCTCTGTGCTGTATACTACGTAGCTGGCCAATATACTACGTGGCTAGGCAATATACTACGTGGCTCTGTGCTGTATACTACGTAGCTGGGCAATATACTACGTCACTGTGCAATATACATGGCTCTGTGCTGTATACTACGTTGCTGTGCAATATACGTCGCTATGCAATATACTACGTGGCTCTGTGCTTTATACTACGTAGCTGGGCAACATACTACGTGGCTGGGCAATATACTACGTGACTGGGCAATATACTACGTGACTGGGCAATATACTACGTCACTGGGCAATATACTACGTGGCTGCGCAATATACTACGTAGCTGGGCAATATACTACGTGGCTGGGCAATATACTACGTGACTGGGCAATATACTACGTGGCTGCGCAATATACTACGTGGCTGCGCAATATACTACGTGGCTGCACAATATACTACGTGGCTGGGCAATATACTACGTGGCTTTGCAATATACTATGTGGACATGCATATTCTAGAATACTCGATGCGTTAGAATCAGGCCACCATTTAGTTGGTCATAAACTTATAGTCGCGGCACGGTGGCGCAGTGGTTAGCACAGCAGCCTTGCAGCGCTGGAGTCCTGGGTTCAAATCCCACCAAGGACAACATCTGCAAAGAGTTTGTATGTTCTCTGCGTGGGTTTCCTCCGGGCACTCCGGTTTCCTCCCACATTCCAAAGACATACTGATAGGAAATCTAGATTGTGAGCCCCATCGGGGACAGTGATGATAATGTGTGCAAAAATGTAAAGCGCTGCAGAATATGTTAGCGCTATATAAAAATAAAGATTATTATTATTATTATAGTCCTAACTCTTACACAAATAGAGTGAAAAATTGTACATTCCTAAAAAATAAACCATTCAGGGGTCCCTTTAATCTAGAACCAGAAGAACGTACCACCAAAGCCGAACGAACAGTCTTGACATTGAGATATAAGCTGTGAACATGGGAAATGTTTCAGGCAAAAGTGTGGCGTGTTGTCTGTGATGTTCCAGTGAAGGGATCACTAGAAGGGGGTATTAAGTACATGCATAAAATAGACCCTGAATGTGTGAAGAACCTTGATAGATGGCATAAAAGGTTTGGATTTGATGGCAAACTTACTTTAATAAAATATTTAATTTAGAAGAAATAGAAATGCATAGAAATGCATTACACAACAGTCCAATTCCAGAAGTAATCCTCCTTGTGGGAAACTGTGAGGTCACTTTCCTATCAGAAGCCACTAGAACGTTAGTACAACCAGAAGAGATACCCACTATTGGACTGTGTGCTGCATGCATAATAGTAAAAGGAGCAAATGGTAAGGTACCCAGAGAACCTTTGTCTACACCAGTGGAGATGCGGGTCCCCGAGACAGGTAAAAGTGCAATTATACAAATTATATTATCAACTGTGCGTCCCTGTAATCTGCTTGGGAGTAATATGATGCAAGCCCTGAGCCTGAGAATAATGCCTACTACTGCAGGACTTCAAGTAAAATCCATGGCTGACATAATGGTGGTCCAAGGGTATTGGGAACCCAGATACTATCAAAGTCTAGATCTAATAAATGCAGAACCATACTCAATTACTGAGTCCTTAATCAAGGAAGCAAGAGAGAAAGGGTACCCACATGTAGCTTTTCACACACCAGGACTACACTGAACTATGTACTACAGGCATTTTAGGGGTCCTGATTGAGAATATGAAAATAGGTTTTCCATGAACCATGCTCTAGGCTGTTCTTGGACACCCTATACTGAGATCAGAAAGGGAACTGTGCCGCCTGTTGTAAACAGTCAGGGGACATGAAATTGCTTTTTAGATGGACCATGCCACGTTTCTCTCCCCAGATGTAAAGGTAAATCATGAAAATTCCTTGGTGATTTTGTGGAAGAATGTATGGAAAGTAAACAATAGAAGTATTTCGGTGATGGCTCATTTTACAATGCCAGACTACAGGCATATTCAAAAGTACTAAATTGGAACACCATTTCTAAACCCTGCGTCCACCTGTGGCAAGGCAGGGGTAACCAGTTGAGAAATGTTCATCCTCTCCCCAGAACAAGAGGAAGAGTTCACCATAATTTTTGTGGTCCACAGGACCTGCAGATGTGGGATTGATAAAAGGGGCGAACTTGTCTCAAAAACACCAAAATCCAGAGGATAACTAATAAAAATCTAATTTTAAACCTGTTAGAGGCAATACAACGTCCCAAGAAAATAGCTATATGTAAATGTGCAGCACATACACGTAAAGATGACCCCATTTCCAAGGGAAATTAAAAGGCAGGTAAGGCGGCAAAACAAGTGGCCGCCACAAATATACTGGCATTACATAAGATACAGTAAGTCTAGAAATCATAGTTAGTAAGTAACATAGTAACATAGTTAGTAAGGCCGAAAAAAGACATTTGTCCATCCAGTTCAGCCTATATTCCATCATAATAAATCCCCAGATCTACGTCCTTCTACAGAACCTAATAATTGTATGATACAATATTGTTCTGCTCCAGGAAGACATCCAGGCCTCTCTTGAACCCCTCGACTGAGTTCGCCATCACCACCTCCTCAGGCAAGCAATTCCAGATTCTCACTGAATGCAACTGAATCAAAGAAATGCAACAAACATCACCAAAACCTGAACAAACTAAATGGGTAAAAAAAGGGATATTTTAAAAGATAGTCTATATGTAGCTACAGGAAACATATATTGCCCGGTAACCTCTTCAGATATGCCACAGTATTGAGCCATGGCGTTAGCCATGTCTCAACAGGAGGGACGGTAGAAATCATATCTAAGGTATTTATGACATATGGCTTTACTTACTATTCCAAAAAATGTTGTTTAACCTGCATTACTTGTGCAAAACACAATTCCCAAGGAAACCCGAGACCAAAGAGAGGACAATTTCCACACCCTAAATACTAATTTCAACATGTTTGTAGGGATTTTATTGAACTGAACAAGTGTGAAGGGAAAAAGTACTGCCTAGTTATTATAGATGCTTTCAGCAGGTGGACTGAAGATTTTCCAACTGTCCACCCTGATGCATTAACGATAGCGAAGGTCCTCTAAGGCTACGTTCACATTTGCGTTGTGCGCCGCTGCGTCGGCGACGCAACGCACAACGCAAATAAAAACGCACCAAAACGCACGCAAAAACGCTGCGTTTTGCGACGCATGCGTCGTTTTTTGCCGAAATTTGGACCCAAGAAAAATGCAACATGTTGCGTTTTCTGCGTCCGACGCTTGCGGCAAAAAAAAACGCATGCGTCGCACAACGCATGTCCATGCGTCCATGTTAAATATAGGGGCGCATGACGCATGCGTCGCCGCGTTTCCAGATGCTGCGTCGGGAAACGCTAAAGTGAACGTAGCCTTAACCCCTTAGCGACCGCCGATACGCCTTTTAACGGCGGCCACTAAGGGTACTTAAACCACAGCGCCGTTAATTAACGGCGCTGTGGAAAAAGTGAATAGCGCCCCCCAGAGTCGGATTTTCTCCGCGGTCTCGGCTGCCGGGGGTAGCCGAGACCCCAGAGAACATGATTCGGGGGGTGTTTAACCGACCCCGCATTTGCGATCGCCGGTAATTAACCGTTTACCGGCGATCGCAAAAAAAAACAACGCAATCTCTTTTTAATTTTTCTGTCCTCCGATGTGATCGCACATCGGATGACAGAGAAAAGGGGTCCCAGGTAGCCCCCCAATACTCACCTATCTCCCCCGATGCTCGTGTCTCCCGGTGGGCGCCACCATCTTCAAAATGGCGGGCGCATGCGCAGTGCGCCCGCCGGCACTGGGAGAATCTTTGGGGTCTCGGCTGCCGGGGGTAGCCGAGACCCCAAAGAACATGATCGGGGTCGGTTTTACCGACCCCTGTTTTGCGATCGCCGGTAATTAACTGTTTACCGGCGACCGCAAAAAAAAAAAAAGTAAAGTGTAATTCTCTGTCCTCTGATGTGATCGCACATCAGAGGACAGAGAAATAGGGGGATTCGGGGACCCTAGCATACTCACCTGTGTCCCTGGGTCCTCCTGCTGCTCCTCCTGGCTGCCGGGGAAAAGAAAATGGCGGGCGCATGCGCAGTGCGCCCGCCATCTGTCTCCATCTGCTGGCCGGCAGGAGAACAGCAGTTGGGGCTAAAATTAGGGTTAGGGTTGGGGTTAGGGCTAGGGCTAAATTTAGGGTTAGGGTTGGGGCTAAATTTAGGGTTAGGCTTCTTTCACACTTACGTCGGTACGAGGCCGTCGCAATGCGTCGGCCCGACATACCGACGCACGTTGTGAAAATTGTGCCAACGTGGGCAGCGGATGTAGTTTTTCAACGCAGCCGCTGCCCAATCTATATCCTGGGGAGGAGGGGGCGGAGTTACGGCAATGCATGCGCGGTCAGAAATGGCGGATGCGACGTACAAAAAAACGTTTCATTGGACTTTTTTGTGCCGACGGTCCGCCAAAACACAACTGATCCAGTGCACGACGGACGCGACGTGTGGCCATCCGTCACGATCCGTCGGCAATACAAGTCTATGGGCAAAAAACGCATCCTGCGGGCACATTTGCAGGATCCGTTTCTTGTCCAAAACTACGGATTGCGACGGATGCCAAACGACGCAAGTGTGAAAGTAGCCTTAGGGCTAGGGTTGGGGCTAAAGTTAGGGCTAGGGTTGGGGCTAAAGTTAGGGTTAGAGTTGGGATTAGGGTTAGGGTTTGGATTAGGGTTGGTATTACGGTTAGGGTTGGCATTAGGGTTACGCTTGGGATTAGGGTTAGGTTTAGGGTTAAGGTTAGGGTTGTGATTAGGGGTGTATTGGGATTAGGGTTAGGTTTGAGGTTAGGGTTGAGATTAGGATTAGGGGTGTGTTGGATTTAGGGTTTTGATTAGGGTTATGGTTAGGGTTGACATTAGGGTTGTTTTGGGGTAAGGGTTGTGATTATCGTTAGGGTTAGTGATTAGGATTATGGATAAGGTTGGGATTAGGGTTAGGGGTGTGTTGGAGTTGGGTTGGAGCTAGAATTGGGGGGTTTCCACTGTTTAGGTACATCAGGGGGTCTCCAAACACGACAGCCAATTTTGCGCTCAAAAAGTCAAATGGTGCTCCCTCCCTTCTGAGCTCTGCTGTGCGCCCAAACAGTGGGTTACCCCCACATATGGGGCATCAGCGTACTCGGGATAAATTGGACAACAACTTCTGGGGTCCAATTTCTCTTGTTACCCTTGTGAAAATAAAAACTTGGGGCTACAAAATCTTTTTTGTGGAAAAATATATATATATATTTTTTTTTATGACTCTGCATTATAAACTTCTGTGAAGCACTTGGGCATTCAAAGTTCTCACCACACATCTATATAAGTTCCTTGGGGGGTTTAGTTTCCAAAACGGTGTCACTTGTGGGGGGTTACTACTGTTTAGGTACATCAGGGGCTCTGCAAACGCAACATAACGCCCACAGACCATTCTATCAAAGTCTGCATTCCAAAACGGCGCTCCTTCCCTTCCGAGCTCTGCCGTGCGCCCAAACAGTGGTTTACCCCCACATATGGCGCATCAGCGTACTCGGGATAAATTGGACAACAACTATTGCAGTCCAATTTCTCCTGTTACCCTTGTGAAAATAAAAACTTGGGGGCTACAATATCTTTTTTGTGGAAAAAAAAATATTTTTTATTTTCACGACTCTGCATTCTAAACTTCTGTGAAGCACTTGGGCATTCAAAGTTCTCACCACACATCTAGATAAGTTCCATGGGGGGTCTAGTTTCCAAAATGGTGTCACTTGTGGAGGGTTTCTACTGGTTAGGTACATCAGGGGCTCTGCAAACGCAACATAATGCTCGCAGACCATTCTATCAAAGTCTGCATTCCAAAACGGCGCTCCTTCCTTCCGAGTTCTGCCGTGCTCCTAAACAGTGGTTTACCCCCACATATGGGGTACCAGCATACTCAGGACAAATTGGACAACAACTTCTGCGGTCCAATTTTTCTTGTTACCCTTGTGAAAATAAAAACTTGGGGGCTAAAAAATCTTTTTTGTGGAAAAAAAAATCTTTTTTATTTTCACGACTCTGCATTATAAACTTCTGTGAAGCACTTGGGCATTCAAAGTTCTCACCACACATCTAGATAAGTTCCTTGGGGGGTCTAGTTTCCAAAATGGGGTCACTTGTGGGGGATTTCTACTGTTTAGGCACATCAGGGGCTCTCCAAACGCGACATGGCGTCCGATCTTAATTCCAGCCAATTCTACATTGAAAAAGTAAAACGGCACTCTTTCTCTTCCAAGCTCTGCGGTGCGCCCAAACAGTGGTTTACCCCCACATATTGGGTATCGACGTACTCAGGAGAAATTGCACAACAACTTTAGTGGTCTAATTTCTCCTGTTACCCTTGTGAAAATAAAAATTTGTGGGCAAAAAGATCATATTTGTAGAAAAAATGCGATTTTTTTTTTTCACGGCTCTACGTTATAAACTTCTGTGAGGCACATGGGGGTTCAAAGTGCTCACCACACATCTAGATAAGTTCCTTAAGGGGTCTAGTTTCCAAAATGGTGTCACTTGTGGGGGTTTCCACTGTTTAGGCACATCAGGGGCTCTCTAAACGTGACATGGCGTCCCATCTCAATTCCAGCCAATTCTGCATTGAAAAAGTCAAACGGCGCTCCTTCACTTCTAAGTTCTGCGGTGCGTCCAAAAAGTGTTTTACCCCCACATATGGGGTATTGGCGTATTCAGGAGAAATTGCATAATAAAATTTATGGTTACATTTCTGTTTTTACACATGTGAAAATAAAAAAAATGGTTCTGAATTAAGAGGTTTGCAAAAAAAAGTTAAATGTTCATTTTTTCCTTCCACATTGTTTCAGTTCCTGTGAAGCACGTAAAGGGTTAATAAACTTCTTGAATGTGGTTTTGAGAACCTTGAGGGGTGTAGTTTTTAGAATGGTGTCACACTTCGTTATTTTCTATCATATAGACCCCTCAAAATGACTTCAAATGTGATGTGGTCCCTAAAAAAAAATGGTGTTGTAAAAATGAGAAATTGCTGGTCAACTTTTAACCCTTATAACTCCCTAACAAAAAAAACGGCTCTACGTTATAAACTTCTGTGAGGCACATGGGGGTTCAAAGTGCTCACCACACATCTAGATAAGTTCCTTAAGGGGTCTAGTTTCCAAAATGGTGTCACTTGTGGGGGTTTCCACTGTTTAGGCACATCAGGGGCTCTCTAAACGTGACATGGCGTCCCATCTCAATTCCAGCCAATTCTGCATTGAAAAAGTCAAACGGCGCTCCTTCACTTCTAAGTTCTGCGGTGCGTCCAAAAAGTGTTTTACCCCCACATATGGGGTATTGGCGTATTCAGGAGAAATTGCATAATAAAATTTATGGTTACATTTCTGTTTTTACACATGTGAAAATAAAAAAAATGGTTCTGAATTAAGAGGTTTGCAAAAAAAAGTTAAATGTTCATTTTTTCCTTCCACATTGTTTCAGTTCCTGTGAAGCACGTAAAGGGTTAATAAACTTCTTGAATGTGGTTTTGAGAACCTTGAGGGGTGTAGTTTTTAGAATGGTGTCACACTTCGTTATTTTCTATCATATAGACCCCTCAAAATGACTTCAAATGTGATGTGGTCCCTAAAAAAAAATGGTGTTGTAAAAATGAGAAATTGCTGGTCAACTTTTAACCCTTATAACTCCCTAACAAAAAAAATTTTGTTTCCAAAATTGTGCTGATGTAAAGTAGACATGTGGGAAATGTTATTGATTAACTATTTTTCGTGACATATCTCTCTGATTTAAGGGCATAAAAATACAAAGTTTGAAAATTGCAAAATTTTAAAAATTTTCGCCATATTTCCGTTTTTTTCATAAATAATCGCAAGTAATATCGAAGAAATGTTACCACTAACATGAAGTACAATATGTCACGAAAAAAATATCTCAGAATCAGCGGGATCCGTTGAAGCGTTCCAGAGTTATATCCTCATAAAGTGACAGTGGTCAGAATTGCAAAAATTGGCTCGGTCATTAAGTACCAAATTGGCTCTGTCACTAAGGGGTTAAAGGAAATCATACCCAGATTTAGGGTTCCAGAAAAAATAGTGACGCCACATCATGGACATGCTCAGTAAGGTGATTTCTGGACTTAGACTCCAGAGCGTCAGGTCACCGCTGCCTATCGCTGGTTACTAAAGATTTGTCTGGAGAGCCAGCAGTAACCAAACGTACACCATGAGCCTGAGCAAGACGCTGGGACTGAGGTCTATGCTCAGCAGCACCTGCAGTGGCTGAACCTGAATGGGAGACTGCAGAGGTAGATAAGGCTTGGGATCTATCCTGTGCAGTGGGAGAAGACTAACAACAGATATATATGTTAACCTTTTGGTTTTTGGCTAGCTTCCATTTCTAACTTACAAAACAAGGTGTCTTCGCTTGTTTTTTCTGGTTCCTTACATCACAGGATGCTTGCTGTCAAGCTATATGACCATCATAGGTGCAGTTACATTTTTATCTGCATCTCTGTACTTTCCAAGCTACGGTTATTGTTAAGACACACCTTTATTTTTACCTATTTAAACTTGATGAAGTTGTATTGGGTCAGACATTAGATTGTGGTGACATCTTTGTTCGGCCGTAATTCTGTATCAATGCTAGCATGATAAATAACAAATTATCTTACAAATTCAGGTGTGGACCGATTTCTAATTGGAAAGAGACTAAACTCCACTGACAGTCATGGCTGGGTCTTCCAGCATGACAATGGCCCGAAACACACAGGCAGGGCAGTTAAGGAATGGCTACGTAAGAAGCTGAACCCAACAGAAAATCTTTGGTGGGAGCTGAAACTCAATGTTGCCCAGCGACAGCCTCGAAATCTGAAAGATCTGGAGAAGATCTGTACGGCGAAATGGGCCAAAATCCCTGCTGCACTGTGTGCAAACTTGGTCAAGAACTACAGGAAATGTCTGATCTCTGTAATTGCAAACAAAGGTTTCTGTACCAAATATTAAATTCTGTTTGTCTAATGTATCAAATAATTATTTCATGCACTAAAATGCAAATTAATTATGCAAAAATCATACAATGTGATTTTCTGGGTTTTTACTTTAGATTCTGTCTCTCAGAGTTGAAGTGTACCTATGATAAAAATGATAGACCTCTCCATTCTTTGTAGGTGGGAAAACTTGCAAAATCAGCAGTGTATCAAATATTTATTTTCACCACTGAATATATATTAATTCAACGTTGAAATTGGAACACCAACAAGGTGTAAAATAAAAAATATTGCAGGATTGACAGACATGTACAGTGCCTACAAGTAGTATTCAACCCCCTGCAGATTTAGCAGGTTTAATAAGATGCAAATAAGTTACAGCCTTCAAACTTCAAACAAGAGCAGGATTTATTAAAAGATGCATAAATCTTACAAACCAAAAAGTTTTGTTGCTCAGTTAAATTTTTATAAATTTTAAACATAAAAGTGTGGGTCAATTATTATTCAACCCCTAGGTTTAATATTTTGTGGAATAACCTTTGTTTGCAATTACAGCTAATAATCGTCTTTTATAAGACCTGATCAGGCCGGCACAGGTCTCTGGAGTTATCTTGGCCCACTCCTCCATGCAGATCTTCTCCAAGTTATCTAGGTTCTTTGGGTGTCTCATGTGGACTTTAATCTTGAGCTCCTTCCACAAGTTTTCAATTGGGTTAAGGTCAGGAGACTGACTAGGCCACTGCAACACCTTGATTTTTTGCCTCTTGAACCAGGCCTTGGTTTTCTTGGCTGTGTGCTTTGGGTCGTTGTCTTGTTGGAAGATGAAATGACGACCCATCTTAAGATCCTTGATGGAGGAGCGGAGGTTCTTGGCCAAAATCTCCAGGTAGGCCGTGCTATCCATCTTCCCATGGATGCGGACCAGATGGCCAGGCCCCTTGGCTGAGAAACAGCCCCACAGCATGATGCTGCCACCACCATGCTTGACTGTAGGGATGGTATTCTTGGGGTCGTATGCAGTGCCATCCAGTCTCCAAACGTCTCGTGTGTGGTTGGCACCAAAGATCTCAATCTTGGTCTCATCAGACCAGAGAACCTTGAACCAGTCAGTCTCAGAGTCCTCCAAGTGATCATGAGCAAACTGTAGACGAGCCTTGACATGACGCTTTGAAAGTAAAGGTACCTTACGGGCTCGTCTGGAATGGAGACCATTGCGGTGGAGTACGTTACTTATGGTATTGACTGAAACCAATGTCCCCACTGCCATGAGATCTTCCCGGAGCTCCTTCCTTGTTGTCCTTGGGTTAGCCTTGACTCTTCGGACAAGCCTGGCCTCGGCACGGGAGGAAACTTTCAAAGGCTGTCCAGGCCGTGGAAGGCTAACAGTAGTTCCATAAGCCTTCCACTTCCGGATGATGCTCCCAACAGTGGAGACAGGTAGGCCCAACTCCTTGGAAAGGGTTTTGTACCCCTTGCCAGCCTTGTGACCCTCCACGATCTTGTCTCTGATGGCCTTGGAATGCTCCTTTGTCTTTCCCATGTTGACCATGTATGAGTGCTGTTCACAAGTTTGGGGAGGGTCTGAAATAGTCAGAAAAGGCTGGAAAAAGAGATAATTAATCCAAACATGTGAAGCTCATTGTTCTTTGTGCCTGAACTACTTCTTAATACTTTAGGGGAACCAAACAGAATTCTGGTGGGTTGAGGGGTTGAATAATAAATGACCCTCTGAAAAGACTTTTCACAATTTAAAAAAAAAAATAAACAAAGAAATAACATTCTTTTTTGCTGCAGTGCATTTCACACTTCCAGGCTGATCTACAGTCCAAATGTCACAATGCCAAGTTAATTCCAAATGTGTAAACCTGCTAAATCTACAGGGGGTTGAATACTACTTGTAGGCACTGTAAATGATCTGCAAATTATGAAAACATTGGGGAAAAAATAAAAACATCTTGATTCATTCAACAAGGATGGGCAAAACATAAAAAAAACCACACATCTTGGGATGCCATGAACGAGGTTATTAGTTGTTTGAGTTGTTAGTGCACCTGTAATGAAAATTAAAGGAGTAGGACTGCCGTACATTATGCCACTCAACACCATAGAACCAGGAGTAGGACTACATTGGGCTACAAGCCAGATGTCCAGCTAAAGGTGTTCCATTGAACTCTTGCCATTGACCTAGATACTATCATGGTGCAGAGCGCGATGGAAATGAAGGTATACCCCCTTTAGCTATGAGTCCCACTTTTTCTTGGATGCAATTATAGCTGTAGATTGGTCTGCAGATCTTGTGGGTAACACCAATGAGAAGCTTACCCAAGAGAACAAAGAAATGGTCCAGGAGCTGTTTTTCAACATGACAACGGCCAGGACACATGTTGCTCGTGCTACTTTGAGCAGTCTGTGTAGACTATACGTGCTACCATTGCAAAAAGAGCTGGCAATAGGTCTTTGTGATTTGTGTGCTTAAGTGCACTGACTAAGGCAAGACATTCCTCAGGAGTCATAAATAGCCTCATTAATAGCATGTTACAGTGTGTTAAGTGTGTGTATATCTGCTCATGGTGCTCACACTTGATACTGTATAAACCGAGACGTTTAGAAAATTTGGTTTCAATATTTTCACCATCTGCATAAGTTAATTTTATGAGCCTTGTTCACTTTTTTCCCCACAGTTTTTGGTGAATTTAAACTATTGATTTTGTCAAACAATACAAAAGTTGAAGCAAATCTTACAAAAGAAAAAAAAAATTTTGTCCAAAGTAAACCAATTCTTTACTTTTAGACAAAATTTAGGAAAGTGTGTGCTAGAATCATAGATATGTTTAAAACTAAGACTGGAAATGCAAGCTTAGACACTTTTTATAAATATGTTCCATGTTTTTCGTCATTTCAAAAAATTATTTTGTAGGGGTGGCCCAATATGAAAATGTTTTGGAAACACTGCCCTAAAGGGAAAATTTTCAATCAGAGGGTAGGCAGGGATTGGCTGGATATAAATAAGTGTGCCACTTCTACGGTAGCGCTCTATTAAAGAGTTCAATTCATACTACAAAACTACTTAACATAGCGTTAAACTACTAAAATAAACATCTAGATCAATACTGTTAGTGGTCTTCAGTGACAATAGCATAATTAAGATGACAGGTTCTCTTTAGAAGAAAACAGGAGGAAGTAGATATCTATACAGGTGCATATTCCATTAAAAATGCAAATATGAAATGCATTTCTTTATATGGATATACTCAAAATAAATATATTATTAAGTAGGCTGTAAATAACATTCTACACCTATCAGAGAGCAAATACTGGTCAAGATCATTTCAAAACTTATCCTTTTTTATTTGGTACACAGCATGAACATTAAATCTTTTCCAAGAATGCAATGTCAAATGTACTGGCTGAGTTTTTCATTCAGAATACATCTTCAGTGGTGTAGCTTAATAAATTCCTAAGCAGCCAGTCAAACTGCCATGAATGGGAGTTTCTGGGTTGCTGCAAAGAAATAAAGTACGTACAACATTACTCTCAAAGTTTTGTTTTCATTTTTAAAGGTGTTTTTAGGTTAACCAAATCCTCCCATGAAAGTAAATTAATTTTTTTCCTCATTTCAAAGCAAATTTAGCCCTACAGCCTGTAATAACATATTTTTATCTGGAGAATGTACTGACATTTATCAGGTAACCTTGGCTTTAGAGAGTAATTACTCAAGCGTACAAGACTGTGCTTGGAACCATGCCACACTCATGTAAAACAAGAAACACAAAACATTCTTTGTTTCTTCCTTAATGTAAATGTATGTTTGAGAAGAAATGATGAGAAGGGATTATTCCACCTTCTGCTTGAAGCATTATTTTACAGTGCACATGTTGTATACTAAGTTGGTCATGGTTTTAGAATTTTTAGGTTAACAACACTGAATGTCTCTACTTTACACAATACAAAAATGATACCTAATACACTATATTTAAAATACATTCAGAAATTGACTGTATTTTCTGTAGCCAGTAATAAATAGTAGAACACTAAGATTTTTTTTACCATTTGTATTTTCAGACTGTGAGTTCTAATGAATAAGTTCCAGTCTTCATTTGCTCAATGATGGCAGCAGTCACCATTAGTAACTACTGTTCTGTGATTACTGATATTTAAACACAATGAATTGTAACTAATTATTACTATTAATCTTATTTAGCAACAGTATTCATGTTACACTAATATATTCAACAATACTAATTTAAAGAGTACCTTTTAGCAATGTCAGCATGCTAAGCTGTCCATATTTCAGAATTCGGGCTGTAAAGCTGAATAAGATATCTTTTTTTACTTTATCTTTGTTGTGGAGATATTAGCTCATATAGTTTAGCTTAAAATGTACGGTTAGGTTGGAGTCACACATACCGTCTAAAAAAAATTGGTCCGTATTTCACGGCCGAGAATCTCAGAAACGTTCCCTCAACAGTGATCTGTATGTCATCCGTGTGTAATGCAATGATGCGATTTTCTCGCATGTAAGCATCCGTGTGACATCCGTATGGCAAGATTTTCTCGCCGACTTGCAAAATGGACATATATTGGATCTTAGCCCAGAAAATCATGAATAAATAATGTGGAAGCCTATTTATTGGCTCCACAAGTTCCATCCTACAAGCGAAAAAAATTCCGTGGTCTCACGCGCAATTTTCTTTGCCAGAGAGGGAAAGCCGACGGCCGGGGCCGATATTTGTAGCCTGGGAAGGGGTTAATACCCTTGGATCTTCCCAGTCTATGAATATCAGCCCGCAGAAGTATATTTAGCCTTTACTGGCTATTCTAATTTGGACCCCACAAAAATGACGTGGGGTCCCCCTATAATTAATAGCCACAAAGGCTATGCCGACAGCTGCGGGCTGTTTTACATGGCCTAGGAAGGGGCCATGGATATTGACCCCCCCTAGCTAAAAATACCAGCACCCAGCCGCCCCAGAAAAGGCGCAAGATGCGCCAATTCTGGCACTTAGCCTCTCTCTTCCCATTGCCCTGTAGCGGTGGGATATGGGGTAATAAGAGGTTAATGTCATCTTGCTATTGTAAGGTGACATTAAGCCCGGTTAATAATGGAGAAGTGTCAATAAGACACCTATCCATTATTAATCCAATAGTATGAAAGGGTTAAAAAAATACACACACATTAAGAATAAAGTCTTTTAATGAAATAATTAAACACACAGGTTTTCCATCTTTACACTCCCAATCCAAGTGAAGCCCTCGTTCTCTGGAAAAAATCCAAAATAAAAAAGCAACAATATCCCATACCTGTCTGCCGTACAGTCAAGTCCCACGTTGCAATCCATCTCAAGGGGTTAAATACTTTACAACCGGGAGCGTTGCTAATGCTACCGCCCCGGCTGTAAACCACTGTGTAATGAAGGAAAAGCTGCCTGCGCAGTTTCTGAACTTTTCCCACGCTGCCGAGTTCACCTCAGGTCAGGCTGTGAGTCTGCGCATGCTCAGTGACGTCAGCTGTAGTTTTTTTCATATATAAACACAAGTCATATCAAGGAAATTTGGAGAATTATAATGGCAGGTCAGTTTTACCATTTAGGGAACATGGAAAAAAAATCCACAATTGTGAAATTGCACTTTTTTTGTAATTTAACCCCTTTACCCCCAAGGGTGGTTTGCACGTTAATGACCGGGCCAATTTTTACAATTCTGACCACTGTCCCTTTATGAGGTTATAACTCTGGAACGCTTCAATGGATCCTGGTGATTCTGACATTGTTTTCTCGTGACATATTGTACTTCATGACAATGGTAAAAATTATTTGATAGTACCTGCGTTTATTTGTGAAAAAAACGGAAATTTGGCGAAAATTATGAAAATTTCGCAATTTTCCAACTTTGAATTTTTATGCAATTAAATCACAGAGATATGTCACACAAAATACTTAATAAGTAACATTTCCCACATGTCTACTTTACATCAGCACAATTTTGGAACCAAAATTTTTTTTTGTTAGGGAGTTATAAGGGTTAAAAGTTGACCAGCAATTTCTCATTTCTACAACACCATTTTATTTTAGGGACCACATCTCATTTGAAGTCATTTTGAGGGGTCTATATGATAGAAAATACCCAAGTGTGACACCATTCTAAAAACTACACCCCTCAAGGTGCTCAAAACCACATTCAAGAAGTTTATTAACCCTTCTGGTGCTTCACAGGAATTTTTTGAATGTTTAAATAAAAATGAACACTTAACTTTTTTTCACAAAAAATTTAATTCAGCTCCAATTTGTTTTATTTTACCAAGGGTAACAGGAGAAAATGGACCCCAAACATTGTTGTACAATTTGTTCTGAGTATGCCAATACCCCACATGTGGGGGTAAACCACTGTTTGGGCGCATGGCAGAGCTCGGAAGCGAAGGAGTGCCATTTGACTTTTCAATGCAAAATTGACTGGAATTGAGATGGGACGCCATGTTTCGTTTGGAGAGCCCCTGATGTGGCTAAACATTGAAACCCCCACAAGTGACACCATTTTGGAAAGTAGACCCCCTAAGGAACTTATCTAGAGGTGTGGTGAGCACTTTGACCCAACAAGTGCTTCACAGAAGTTTATAATGTAGAACCGTAAAAATAAAAAATCATATTTTTTCACAAAAATTATCTTTTCGCCCCCAATTTTTTATTTTCCCAAGGGTAAGAGAAGAAATTGGACCCCAAAAGTTGTTGTACAATTTGTCCTGAGTACGCTGATAGCCCATATGTGGGGGTAAACCACTGTTTGGGCGGATGGGAGAGCTCGGAAGGGAAGGAGCGCCGTTTGACTTTTCAATGCAAAATTGACAGGAATTGAGATGGGACGTCATGTTGCGTTTGAAGAGCCACTGATGTGCCTAAACATTGAAACCCCCCACAAGTGACACCATTTTGGAAAGTAGACCCCCTAAGGAACTTATCTAGAGGTGTGGTGAGCACTTTGACCCACCAAGTGCTTCACAGAAGTTTATAATGTAGAACCGTAAAAATAAAAAATCATATTTTTTCACAAAAATTATCTTTTTGCCCCCAATTTTTTATTTTCCCAAGGGTAAGAGAAGAAATTGGACCCCAAAAGTTGTTGTACAATTTGTCCTGAGTACGCTGATAGCCCATATGTGGGGGTAAACCACTGTTTGGGCGGATGGGAGAGCTCGGAAGGGAAGGAGCGCCGTTTGACTTTTCAATGCAAAATTGACAGGAATTGAGATGGGACGTCATGTTGCGTTTGAAGAGCCACTGATGTGCCTAAACATTGAAACCCCCCACAAGTGACACCATTTTGGAAAGTAGACCCCCTAAGGAACTTATCTAGAGGTGTGGTGAGCACTTTGACCCACCAAGTGCTTCACAGAAGTTTATAATGCAGAGCCGTAAAAATAAAACAAAATTTTTTTCCCACAAAAATTATTTTTTTAGCCCCCAGTTTTGTATTTTCCTGAGGGTAACAGGAGAAATTGGACCCCAAAATGTGTTGCCCAATTTGTCCTGAGTGCGATGATACACCATATGTGGGGGGAACCACTGTTTGGGCACATGGGAGGGCTCAGAAGGGAAGGAGTGCCATTTGAATGCAGACTTAGATGGAATGGTCTGCAGGTGTCACATTGCGTTTGCAGAGCCCTAATGTACCTAAACAGTAGAAACCCCCCACAAGTGACACCATTTTGGAAAGTAGACCCCCTTAGGAACTTATCTAGATGTGTGCTGAGCGCTTTGACCCACCAAGGGCTTCACAGAAGTTTATAATGGAGAGACGTAAAAATAAAACAAAAATTTTTTCCCACAAAAATTATTTTTTAGCCCCCAGTTTTGTATTTTCCCGAGGGTAACAGGAGAAATTCGACCCCACAATTTGTTGTCCAATTTGTCCTGAGTGCGCTGATACCCCATATGTGGGGGGGAACCACTGTTTGGGCGCATGGGAGGGCTCGGAAGGGAAGGAGCTCCATTTGGAATGAGGACTTAGATGGAATGGTCTGCAGGTGTCGCATTGCATTTGCAGAGCCCCTAATGTACCTAAACAGTAGAAACCTCCCACAAGTGACACCATTTTGGAAACTAGACCCCCTAAGGAACTCATCTAGATGTGTTGTGATAGCTTTGAACCCCCAAGTGTTTCACTACAGTTTGTAACGCAGAGCCGTGAAAATTAAAAAAAAAAATCTTTCCCCCCAAAATTATTTTTTAGCCCCCAGTTTTGTATTTTCCCGAGGGTAAGAGGAGAAATTCGACCCCAAAAGTTGTTGTCCAATTCGTCCTGAGTACGCTGATACCCCGTATGTTGGGGGAAACCAACGTTTGAGCGCATGGCAGAGCTCGGGAGGGAAGGAGCGCCATTTGGAATGCAGACTTAGATGGAATGGTCTGCAGACGTCACATTGCGTTTGCAGAACCCCTAATGTACCTAAACAGTAGAAACCCCCCACAAGTGACCCCATATTGGAAACTAGACCCCCCAGGGAACTAATCTAGATGTGTTGTGAGAACTTTGAACCCCCAAGTGTTTCACTACAGTTTATAACGCAGAGCCGTGAAAATAAAAAATCTTTTTTTTTCCCACAAAAAATATGTTTTAGCCCCGAGTTTTGTATTTTCCCAAGGGTAGCAGGAGAAATTGGACCCCAAAAGTTGTTGTCCTATTTGTCCTGAGTACGCTGATACCCCATATGTTGGGGTAAACCCCTGTTTGGGCACACGGGAGAGCTCGGAAGGGAAGAAGCACTGTTTTACTTTTTCAACGCAGAATTGGCTGGAATTGAGATCGGACGCCATGTCGCGTTTGGAGAGCCCCTGATGTGCCTAAACAGTGGAAACCCCCCAATTATAACTGAAACCCTAATCCAAACACATCCCTAACCCTAATCCCAACAGTAACCCTAACCACATCTCTAACCCTGACACACCCCTAACCCTAATCCCAACCCTATTCCCAACCGTAAATGTAATCTAAACCCTAACTGTAACTTTAGCCCCAACCCAAACTGTAGCCCTAGCCCTAACCCTAGCCCTAATCCTAACCCTAGCCCTAACCCTAGCCCTAACCCTAGCCCTAACCCTAACCCTAGCCCTAATGGGAAAATGGAAATAAATACATTTTTTTAATTTTTCCCTAACTAAGGGGGTGATGAAGGGGGGTTTGATTTACTTTTATAGCGGGTTTTTTAGCGGATTTTTATGATTGGCAGCCGTCACACACTGAAAGACGCTTTTTATTGCAAAAAATATTTTTTGCGTTACCACATTTTGAGAGCTATAATTTTTCTATATTTTGGTCCACAGAGTCATGTGAGGTCTTGTTTTTTGCGGGACGAGTTGATGTTTGTATTGGTAACATTTTCGGGCACGTGACATTTTTTGATCGCTTTTTATTCCGATTTTTGTGAGGCAGAATGACCAAAAACCAGCTATTCATAAATTTCTTTTGGGGGAGGCGTTTATACCGTTCCATGTTTGGTAAAATTGATGAAGCAGTTTTATTCTTCGGGTCAGTACGATACAGCGACACCTCATTTATATCATTTTTTTTATGTTTTGGCGCTTTTATACGATAAAAACTATTTTATAGAAAAAATAATTATTTTTGCATCGCTTTATTCTCAGGACTATAACTTTTTTATTTTTTTGCTGATGATGCTGTATGGCGGCTCGTTTTTTGCGGGACAAGATGACGTTTTCAGCGGTACCATGGTTAGTTATATCTGTCTTTTTGATCGTGTGTTATTCCACTTTTTGTTCGGCGGTATGATAATAAAGCGTTGTTTTTTGCCTCGTTTTTTTTTTTTTTTCTTACGGTGTTTACTGAAGGGGTTAACTAGTGGGCCAGTTTTATAGGTCGGGCCGTTACGGACGCGGTGATACTAAATATGTGTACTTTTATTGTTTTTTTTTTTTTTTTTAGATAAAGAAATGTATTTATGGGAATAATATTTTTATTTTTTTTTTCATTATTTTGGAATATTTTTTTTAATTTTTTTTTACACATTTGAAATTTTTTTTTTTAACTTTTTTACTTTGTCCCAGGGGGGGACATCACAGATCAGTGATCTGACAGTTTGCACAGCACTCTGTCAGATCACTGATCTGACATGCAGCGCTGCACCCTTCACAGTGCCTGCTCTGAGCAGGCTCTGTGAAGCCACCTCCCTCCCTGCAGGACCCGGATCCGCGGCCATCTTGGATCCGGGGCTGGAGGGAGCAGGGAGGGAGGTGAGACCCTCGCAGCAACGCGATCACATCGCGTTGCTCCGGGGGTCTCAGGGAAGCCCGCAGGGAGCCCCCTCCCTGCGTGGTGCTTCCCTGTACCGCCGGCACATCGCGATCATCTTTGATCGCGGTGTGCCGGGGGTTAATGTGCCGGGGGCGGTCCGTGACCGCTCCTGGCACATAGTGCCGGATGTCAGCTGCGATAAACAGCTGACACCTGGCCGCGATCGGCGGCGCTCCCCCCGTGAGCGCTGCCGATCGCATATGACGTACTATTGCGTCCTTGGGAAGTAAAGCCCACCCCACATGGACGCAATAGTACGTCTAATGGCAGAAAGGGGTTAATCAGACTTTTTTTTCCCCATTTTCCAGTAACACTATATGGTAAAATCAGTTGTGTAGTTCAAAAGTACAACTTGTTCAGCAAGAAACAAGCCCTCACATGGCCATATTGATGGAAAAATAAGAAAAGTTATGGTCCTGGGAAGAAGGGAAGCCCAAGGTTATGAAGGGATTAAATATTGTACCACGAGTCTCCACTATACTTAAAAATTTAGAATGAAATATACATTTAAAATGATAAATAAAAACAATTTGAATTAAACATATTAAGCAACACATATAGAGTGTGCAAACGTTTTAGGCAGTTGTGAAAACAATGCTGCAAAGTAAATGTTTGCAAAAACAAAAGTATTAGGTTGTGTGCACACGTAGCAGATTTTTCGCATTTTTTTCGCGGATTTTCGCTATAAAAACGCTATAAAACCACAAAAAAACCGCTCACATTAAGCATCCTTTTTAATAGAATACAATCCGCATTTTTTGTGCACATGCTGCATATTTTTCCTGAGCGGATTCTCATTCCAGAAAAAAATGCAGCATGTTCATTAAATTTGTGGAATCGTGGGGGTTCCGCACACCTAGGAATGCACTGATCTGCTTACTTCCCGCATGGGGCTATGCCCACCATGCGGGAAGTAAGCAGATCATGTGCGGTTGGACTCTCCTCCACGGACTAGGCACCATATAATTGTTAAAAAAAAAGAATTAAAATAAAAAAATCGTGATATACTCACCTTCGATGGCCCCCGAAGTCTTCCTGCCCCTCAGTGCTGCACGCGGCCGCTTCCGTTCCTGTAGATGGTGTGTGAAGGACCTGCGATGACGTCGCGGTCACATGACCGCGATGACATTGCGGTCACGTGACCGCGACGTCATCGAAGGTCCTGCACACACACCATCTATAGGAACAGAAGCCGCTGAGGAGATCGGCTGTTTGCGGTAGGTGAGTATAACCATTTTTTATTTTTTTTAATTATTTTTAACATTCTATCTTTTACTATTGATGCGGCATAGGCTGCATCAATAGTAAAAAGTTGGTCACACTTGTCAAACACTATGTTTGACAAGTGTGACCAACCTGTCAATCAGTTTCCCAAGCGATGCTACAGATCGCTTGGAAAACGCTAGCATTCTGCAAGCTAATTATGCTTGTAAAATGCTAGTGTTTAGCGGGAATACGCATGCCAATTCCGCATGCGATATACCTGCGGCAGGAGTTGCGGAATTGCTGTGGAAATTGCTGTGGCAATTCTGCAACGTGTGCACTTAGTCTAAATAATTAATTTTTTTAATTTCAAGCATCTTAACTGTCCCCAGTGTATTGTTAGGCTGGTTTCACATTTGCGTTTAAAAATGCAGCGTTTTAAACGCAAACACATTTGGTGAAGAAACGCATTTAAACGCGTTTAAACGTTGCGTTTTTTAGACGCAAGCGTTTTTGCATGTTTTAATACAAACGCGGCGTTTTGACGCATTTACATGCGTTTTTTCCTGCGTTTGCATTTTTGAAACGCACGATGAGAAGTGTGTGACAGCTGCCAATCATCAAAATCAACAAGAAAACCCACTATAAACAGAAATAGCTAGGGTTAGGATCCCTAGTAACTCTAGGGATCCTAACCCTAACCCAAACCCTAAGGGATCCTAACCCTAAGGGATCCTAACCCAAACGCTAAGGGATCCTAACCCTAAGCCTAAGGGATCCTAACCCTAACCCTAAGGGATCCTAACCCTAAGGGATCCTAAGCCTAACCCAAACCCTAAGGGATCCTAACCCTAAGGGATCCTAACCCTAACCCTAAGGGATCCTAACCCTAACCCAAACGCTAAGGGATCCTAACCCTAACCCAAACCCTAAGGGATCCTAACCCTAACCCAAACGCTAAGGGATCCTAACCCAAACCCAAACGCTAAGGGATCCTAACCCTAACCCAAACCCTAAGGGATCCTAACCCTAACCCTAAGGGTTAGGATCCCTTAGGGTTTGGGTTAGGATCCCTTAGGGTTAGGATCCCTTGGGGTTTGGGTTAGGATCCCTTAGGGTTTGGGTTAGGATCCCTTAGGGTTTGGGTTAGGGTTGGCTTAGGGTTAGGGTTGGCTTATCAGTGTGTTTTCTTGTGTTTTTCTATTAAAACGCATGCGTTTAAAAATGCATGCAAACACATGTGCTTAAAAACGCATGCGTTTACATAGACATCAATACGTTTTTTTGCCGCGAAAAAACGCATGCTAGAAATTACTACATGTTGCCTTTCTGCAACAAAACGCATGCATAGAAACGATACATGCGTCGTCAAAACGTGGCAAAACGCACACAAAAAACCGCATGATCATACAGACTTGTTCACTGTGCAAGTAGCCCATGTGTTCCTGTTTCCATAATTGTTCTCTTGTGTCTACAAGACTGGGGAGTTCCACCACTCCTCTTGGGCTATCTGCACAAAAGCTGTTCTACCCTGTATGCACACATGGATTTTTCCTCTCTGAACCCTGTTCACACAGGTTATATACAGATGATCAGGTTTTTAAATACATCAGATAGGGATTGCATACATTAGTTAGGACTGCTCTGATAAGGGTATACCGTGAAGATTGGTAGAGCAGCTTAGTATACATTTTTTGCAAAAAACGTATCAACCAAATACCCTGTTTTTTACATCTTTTACTGGCACTTGCGGATTACTGCAACATTTTTTCAAACTGAGTGTTTTTGGTTTTACTATTCTCTTTTGTGTCTTTAGAAATTACTACATGTTGCCTTTCTGCAACAAAACGCATGCATAGAAACGATACATGCGTCGTCAAAACGTGGCAAAACGCACACAAAAAACCGCATGCGTTTTTAATGTTAAGTATAGGGAAAAAAAACGCATGCTTTTTTTTGCATTTTTTAGTGCTAAAACGCAAATGTGAAACCAGCCTTAGTGATGCAATGTGCATCATAAATACATTTTTCCATTAAAGTTTGATCATGTGAAAAAAGCACTTTATATAGTTAGATCGTACCTGCTCAATTAGTCATAGGGGAGTGCCTAATATTCTATTCAGTCGTGGGCGTCACCACCCACTCAATTTGATTTAATTCCATGATTCCATGGTGTCGACGTCACTGGAATCCCACGTTTGCGAAGTATGGCGCTTGGAGACGCACTTGCGCAGTGCGAGCGTGGGGCCAGCTGCACTTGCGCAGTGTTGAGCGGAGAGCAACGCATCATGGTGCATGCACGGCTCCCCGTTCAACACTACGCAAGTGTGGCTCCCCGCTTAACACTGCATAAGTGGGGTGAGCTCCACGCTGCACACTGCGTAAGCGCGGCTGCCCGCTCACCACTGTGTAAAAGCGGCTCCAAGGGCCACAATGCAGAAGCGTGGGATTCCAGCGACGTTGGTGCAACAAAGGAGATCAATCAAATTGAGAGGGCGGCGACCCCCGTTGCTGAACAGAAAATGAAGCACCTTGCATCACTAACAACGCACTGGGGACAGTTTAGATGCTTGAAATGCAAAGGCAGGTTCCCTTTAACATAATGCAAAGTTAATGAGCAAAGTAGACATTTTAAACAAATTAATATTTGGTTTGATCACCCCGTTAACTGCATGAATGCATCTATTCTTCTAGATGCACTTGTACAATGATTTTTAAAGGAAATGAGCACAGAAGTTGTGCCAAACATCTTGGGGAACTAGCCATAGGAGTTCTATGGATGTAGGCTTGCGTAAATCCTTCTGTCTCTTTATGCAATCCCACACAGACTTGATGATGTTGAGATCAGTACTGTGTGAAGGCCATATTATTACTTTGAGGACTCCTTGCTCTTCTGTATGCTGAAGATCATTATAAATGACATTGGTTGTATGTTTGGGGTTGTTTTCCGCTGCAGAATACATTTTCTTGAATGATGCATCTGCCTGTATTTCTCATCATTGAGGATGCTGACCAAAAAAATGGGAACATTGAGAACTGTAGGCACCTCAGTTTCTATTTTTTGCATCAAAGCTGAGTCACTTGGCTTTGTTTCCATGTCAGAGTTATGGTTGTTGGCTGCAATTATTCCATGAAGATAACTTCTGGCCAAACATCACTGAACAGTCAATGAATGTAACTGGTTCCCACTGGTTGTTGCCAGTTCTGAGCTGGTGCCACTGCTGGAAATCTTCAAATTTTGAAGGGATGTAAGCATGTTATGTCTTTAGCTATAGGATAAAGCAGTTTATTTGGCAAAGTGCTAGAAATCTGTACTATAATGATTGCCTGCAGGCAACAGTTAAGCAGTGGAAGTTCCTTGGTAGTTTGGGGCACCACCAAATATTGATTTGATTTAGGTTTCTGTTTTATTCACTTAATTTATTTTTCTCAAATAATAAAATGGAAACCACTAACACATACTTTTTATGTGTTATTTTCTTTTACTGGGGCAGCATTTCTTAGGTTGCTCACCCAATAGCTTTGTGAATTGTATCCAGACAGATCTACCAGGGGGAACACTCATTTGTGTCTTTAGTGTCATTATCGTCAGATTACTATACTCAGTATATCACAGTTCTGCTAATGGAATTTTACAATGCAGTCCTTGAAGTATGTCCACATTAGCAGCAATAAATGCAAGTTTTCTTTTTAACATATCATTTTTTGTAACCACAGATAACATAAGGCACTCAGTAATGATCAAATGAAGATCCTTTTACACCTGTGAACTTTCTTACATCCTATGCTTACGACCGATAGCACACGCAAACTCACTGCAAATAACAACAATACATGCAACGTACAAGTGATGCAGGCAACAATCAATGTGAAAGCAGAAAAACACATGGTAGGTGAGAGCCCCTAACAAACAGAAATAAGTAAATAACTCTTTATAATAGGTCTCCAAAGCCTGGGTGGTCTGCTGCAGCAAATGTACCTGAAGATGTCAGTAGAAGCACTATTCAATAGATTTTGAGACATACAGGAAGAAATAAGAGATGAAAAGTTATGTCTTACAAACTCTAAGCTTTGAATGTGACTTCTAATTATTTATAAAGAAATATGTTTTATGGAATCACAAACGGGGTATTTCCAGTTCACCCCATGTTTTTGTGGTTCAGCATAGCAGGAGGAATTCTTTGCTTTATTCTGATATCTGGAATGCATTAAAGATCTGCTAAGCCATTTTCATTGTTTCTAATGCTGGAACAGGTCTGTGATATCTCAGGAAATAGTCTATTTGTGAGCAAACTTTGTGTGTGTGATACATTAACTCTTAGTCTACTGGCATTGTGCACAATACATACATACAATTGCTCAGCAAGGTGTAGATCAAAACGTCTGGACAAAAATAAGTATATACTGCCATCTACTGGAAAGCAGCTCTTGATCTACAACAATGTTAGAGGGCCGGTCAGCACTCCTTACAAGTGTTTTAGTAAATATGTGCTTTCTCAAAAGTAAAACAAACAAACTAAACAATGCTGTTGTAATAAATAGGTGAAACCAATTCCTTTCTCAATAATATGCATAACGTTTTATGTGGCATACAAATATGGCCACATAGTGAGGAAAACATTTTTATGTATGATGGGATACCACAGCTGCTGTATGGTGGTGGCATTGGTAGGGGTGATGGGTGTCAAAGCCCATCCAATCTTTTATTGATGACATATCTTGAAGATAAGTTATCAATATAAGAGTCAGAGCAAATGATAAGATATAACAGGCAAAGCAAAGGCAAATTATTCAATACCCAGGAAGACTGTAATTTACAATGCTGTTATTAGCGTCCTTATTCTGCGCCTAGAAACCTGACATGGAAGGAAATAGGCCACTATTAAATTTATTTCCCTTACTAACAAAAAAAAAGTTAATCTACAGTATTAAAAAAAAGCAAATAAAGACATTATTGAAGATCACCTCAATTCATTTATATCGGCTCTGCTTGCAACATAGCAGGTAAAGAAGCTCCCCAGCGGTGAGAACAAAAACTATAAAAAAATCTCAGCTTTCTGGACCACTCTGAATATGATAATAATTAATGACGGAGGTTAAGTCAAAGAAACCTAAATACTCACATGTCCGAGTTTACATAGCAATGCCGACTGTTGAAATACAACCTTGTTTAAAAGAAAGAAAAGCTAATAGGGCAATGCTGGCAACTAGAGAACCCTACAAAGCTCCTTTCCTACATGGAGGAACATATTGGCAATTTATGTGTGCACATCTAATGATGAGGATCTGTAAAGTGCTTCACCATCAGCACTTTTTGTACAGTATAAAAATGTCTGTGTAGATCATGGTGAAAGGTTGTTACTGTTAGACTCTTCCAAAAAAGTTAAGATTTCAAATACTAACAAATTTACCAAATTCTAAGGAACAGTGCTCTTTACTGACATTGGTCAAGATATGTGATATTGTAGCCAAATAATTACATTTCATAAAAAAAATGTTCCCAGCAGTAATCAAAGGTGCATTTATATTGTATGATTATCATGAACGAGCGTTCCTAGAAACACTTCTTTCACAATAATAGTACAGACTAAACAGGCTGCCAATCACCTGACAAATAAGCAAAACACTTGTTCAATTAGTTAAATGAGCTTTCGGTTTGTGCAAAAGTTCATAGTTCTCAACTGCACATCATCCTGTGTGAACATTGCCTGCTCTGGCGAGAACAATGCCAGGCTAAGTGCACTGAACAACCTATTTATTAGGCTATGCTCCCACGATGAGTATTTAGTGAGTTTTTGATGTTGCAAATTTTCGAAAAAACGCAAGTAACCTATCACTTAAAAGGTGCAGAAAAGTGTAGACAATCTGCAACATCAAAAACTCACCAAATACTTGTGGGAACATAGCCTGAGAGATTGTTGTGTGCATCTGATGTTCACTGACTCCCTGTGTAAACAGGCTACTGCATGACTGCCAACTGGGAAACAAGTTGTTTAATGCTGCACAAACTTTGTCAGCTGCTTGAAACCTGCTGACAGTGCTAAATAGGAGAGGAAGAGAGGCATGAACAGGGACCGGAATGTCATTTTTGTTTTTTATCTAATATATATTTTTAGAAAAATATACTTTCTCCATTCACTGGTATAGTCTGCCTTCAGTGAACACAGAAATTCCCATTTCTGAGATAGGGGATGATGGTTGGTGGAAATTCTATGGAGAACTGTAAGGCTATGTGCCCACGTTGCGGATAAGTGTGTGGATTTTTCTGCACCATTTTTGAAAAATCCACAGGTAAAACACCCTGCGGATTTAGTGCGGATTCCACCTGCGGTTTGTTAGGTATCGAGTTCCCGCCTTTGCACAGAGGGAATCTCGAACCATCTCTGCTGCGGTCTCCCATTCTTCTCCAGCCGCAGTGGAGTCTGCTCAGCGGAGACATCGGTCCCAGCATCTTGCTCAGTCTCACTCTGTGCATAGGGTTATGTTGTGAATTCTGTGGCTGAATTCACTCCTGTGGTCACAAGTGGTACTGCAGCTTCTGAGCTTCCTCCCTCAGGTGTTCTGGTGAGCTCGTTAACTGCTTCATTACTTAACTCCGCCTGATGCTGCTATCCTTGCTCCTTGTCAATGTTTCAGTGTTGGATCTGAGCTTCTCCTGATTGTTCCTGTGACCTGCTGCTCTGTATAGCTAAGTGCTTTTTGCTTTTTTGTTGCTTTTTTTTCTGTCCAGCTTGTCTTTTGTTTTGCTGGAAGCTCTGAGACGCAAAGGGTGTACCGCCGTGCCGTTAGTTCGGCACGTTGGTTTTTTTTTGCCCCCTTTGCGTGGTTTTGCTTTAGGGTTTTTTGTAGACTGCAAGGTTCGCTTTACTATCCTCGCTCTGTCCTAGAATATCGGGCCCCACTTTGCTGAATCTATTTCATCCCTACGTTTTGTCTTTTCATCTTACTCACAGTCATTATATGTGGGGGGCTGCCTTTTCCTTTGGGGAATTTCTCTGGGGCAAGTCAGGCCTATTTTTCTATCTTCAGGCTAGCTAGTTTCTTAGGCTGTGCCGAGTTGCCTAGGTAGTTGTTAGGCGCAATCCACAGCCGCTTTTAGTTGTGTTTAGGATAGGATCAGGTGTGCAGTCTATAGAGTTTCCACGTCTCAGAGCTCGTTCTTGTATTTTTGGGTATTTGTCAGATCACTGTGTGCGCTCTGATCGCTAAGCACACTGTGTTTCTGGATTGCCTTCATAACACCTGTCATTAGCAAACATAACAGTACAAGGAGCCAAACTAATGATTCTCAATAGAGGGAAAGAAAAAGTTCTGACATCATTTTTTTTTTTTTTTCTGCTCTGTGTTCACTTTTTTTTTTTTTTCCCCTAGACATTTGGGTGATTCTGGACACAGGTGTGGACATGGATATTCAGGGTCTGTGCTCTTCAAAGGATAATCTCGTTATAAATGTACAAAAAATTCAAGATACTAATGATCAGAAATCTATGTTAGAACCAAGAATTCCTATTCCTGATTTGTTTTTTGGAGATAGAACTAAGTTTCTAAGTTTCAAAAATAATTGTAAGCTATTTCTGGCCTTGAAACCTCATTCTTCTGGTAATCCTATTCAACAGGTTTTGATTATTATTTCTTTTTTGCGCGGCGACCCTCAAGACTGGGCATTTTCTCTTGTGCCAGGAGACCCTGCATTGAGTAGTGTCGATGCGTTTTTCCTGGCGCTCGGATTGCTGTACGATGAGCCTAATTCAGTGGATCAGGCTGAGAAAAATTTGCTGGCTTTGTGCCAGGGTCAGGATGATATAGAAGTATATTGTCAGAAATTTAGGAAATGGTCAGTACTCACTCAGTGGAATGAATCTGCGCTGGCAGCTTTGTTCAGAAAGGGTCTCTCTGAGGCTCTTAAGGATGTCATGGTGGGATTTCCTATGCCTGCTGGTTTGAATGAGTCTTTGTCTTTGGCCATTCAGATCGGTCGACGCTTGCGCGAGCGTAAATCTGTGCACCATTTGGCGGTACTGCCTGAGGTTAAACCTGAGCCTATGCAGTGCGATAGGACTATGACTAGAGTTGAACGGCAGGAATACAGACGTCTGAATGGTCTGTGTTTCTACTGTGGTGATTCCACTCATGCTATTTCTGATTGTCCTAAGCGCACTAAGCGGTCCGCTAGGTCTGCCGTCATTGGTACTGTACAGTCCAAATTCCTTCTGTCCATTACCTTGATATGCTCTTTGTCGTCGTTTTCTGTCATGGCGTTTGTGGATTCGGGCGCTGCCCTGAATCTGATGGATTTGGATTATGCTAAACGTTGTGGGTTTTTCTTGGAGCCTTTGCGGTGTCCTATTCCATTGAGAGGAATTGATGCTACACCTTTGGCCAAGAATAAACCTCAATACTGGGCCCAGCTGACCATGTGCATGGCTCCTGCACATCAGGAAGTTATTCGCTTTCTGGTGTTGCATAATCTGCATGATGTGGTCGTGTTGGGGTTGCCATGGCTACAAACCCATAATCCAGTATTGGATTGGAATTCCATGTCGGTATCCAGCTGGGGTTGTCAGGGGGTACATGGTGATGTTCCATTTTTGTCGATTTCGTCATCCACCCCTTCTGAGGTCCCAGAGTTCTTGTCTGATTATCAGGATGTATTTGAAGAGCCCAAGTCCGATGCTCTACCTCCGCATAGGGATTGTGATTGTGCTATCAATTTGATTCCTGGTAGTAAATTCCCTAAAGGTCGATTATTTAATTTATCCGTGCCCGAACACGGCGCTATGCGCAGTTATGTGAAGGAATCCCTGGAGAAGGGACATATTCGCCCATCGTCATCACCACTGGGAGCAGGGTTCTTCTTTGTAGCCAAGAAGGATGGTTCGCTGAGACCGTGTATTGATTACCGCCTTCTTAATAAGATCACTGTTAAATTTCAGTATCCCTTGCCATTGTTATCTGACTTGTTTGCTCGGATTAAGGGGGCTAGTTGGTTCACTAAGATAGATCTTCGTGGTGCGTATAATCTGGTGAGAATCAGGCAAGGAGATGAATGGAAAACTGCATTCAATACGCCCGAGGGTCATTTTGAGTATCTAGTGATGCCGTTCGGACTTGCCAATGCTCCATCTGTGTTTCAGTCTTTTATGCATGACATCTTCCGTGAGTATCTGGATAAATTCCTGATTGTTTACTTGGATGACATTTTGATCTTCTCAGATGATTGGGAGTCTCATGTGAAGCAGGTCAGAATGGTTTTTCAGGTCCTGCGTGCTAACTCTTTGTTTGTGAAGGGATCAAAGTGTCTCTTCGGTGTGCAGAAAGTTTCATTTTTGGGGTTCATCTTTACTCCTTCTACTATCGAGATGGATCCAGTTAAGGTCCAAGCCATCCAGGATTGGATTCAGCCGACATCTCTGAAAAGTCTGCAAAAGTTCCTGGGCTTTGCTAATTTTTATCGTCGCTTCATCTGTAATTTTTCTAGCATTGCCAAACCATTGACCGATTTGACCAAGAAGGGTGCTGATTTGGTTAATTGGTCTTCTGCTGCTGTGGAAGCTTTTCAGGAGTTGAAGCGTCGTTTTTGTTCTGCCCCTGTGTTGTGTCAGCCAGATGTTTCTCTTCCGTTCCAGGTCGAGGTTGATGCTTCTGAGATTGGAGCAGGGGCGGTTTTGTCACAGAGAGGTTCTGATTGCTCAGTGATGAAACCATGTGCTTTCTTTTCCAGGAAGTTTTCGCCCGCTGAGCGTAATTATGATGTGGGCAATCGAGAGTTGCTGGCCATGAAGTGGGCATTCGAGGAGTGGCGTCATTGGCTTGAAGGAGCTAAGCATCGCGTGGTGGTATTGACTGATCATAAGAACTTGACTTATCTCGAGTCTGCCAAGCGCTTGAATCCTAGACAGGCCCGTTGGTCGTTATTTTTTGCCCGCTTCGACTTTGTGATTTCGTACCTTCCGGGCTCTAAAAATGTGAAGGCGGATGCTCTGTCTAGGAGTTTTGTGCCCGACTCTCCGGGTTTATCTGAGCCAGCGGGTATCCTCAAGGAAGGAGTCATTGTGTCTGCCATCTCCCCTGATTTGCGGCGGGTGCTGCAAAAATTTCAGGCGAATAAACCTGATCGTTGTCCAGCAGAGAAACTGTTCGTCCCTGATAGGTGGACTAATAAACTTATCTCTGAACTTCATTGTTCGGGGTTGGCTGGTCATCCTGGAATCTTTGGTACCAGAGAGTTAGTGGCTAGATCCTTCTGGTGGCCATCTCTGTCACGGGATGTACGTACTTTTGTGCAGTCCTGTGGGATTTGTGCTAGGGCTAAGCCCTGCTGTTCTCGTGCCAGTGGGTTGCTTTTGCCCTTGCCGGTCCCAAAGAGGCCTTGGACACATATTTCGATGGATTTCATTTCTGACCTTCCCGTTTCTCAAAAGATGTCAGTCATTTGGGTGGTCTGTGATCGCTTTTCTAAAATGGTCCATCTGGTGCCCTTGGCTAAATTGCCTTCCTCCTCTGATTTGGTACCTTTGTTCTTTCAGCATGTGGTTCGGTTGCATGGCATTCCTGAGAATATTGTTTCTGACAGAGGTTCCCAGTTTGTTTCAAGGTTCTGGCGAGCCTTTTGTGGTAGGATGGGCATTGACCTATCCTTTTCCTCGGCTTTCCATCCTCAGACTAATGGCCAGACCGAACGAACCAATCAGACCTTGGAAACATATCTGAGATGTTTTGTTTCTGCAGACCAGGATGATTGGGTGTCCTTTTTGCCGTTGGCTGAGTTCGCCCTTAATAATCGGGCCAGCTCGGCTACCTTGGTTTCTCCATTTTTTTGATATTCTGGGTTCCATCCTCGTTTCTCTTCAGGACAGGTTGAGTCTTCGGACTGTCCTGGTGTGGATTCTGTGGTGGATAGGTTGCAGCAGATCTGGACTCAGGTAGTGGACAATTTGATCTTGTCCCAGGAGAAAGTTCAACTTTTCGCTAATCGCAGACGCCGTGTGGGTCCCCGACTTCGTGTTGGGGATCTGGTTTGGTTATCTTCTCGTCATATTCCTATGAAGGTTTCCTCTCCTAAATTTAAACCTCGTTTTATTGGTCCGTATAGGATTTCTGAGGTTCTCAATCCTGTGTCTTTTCGTTTGACCCTCCCAGACTCCTTTTCCATACATAATGTATTCCATAGGTCGTTGTTGCGGAGATACGTGGCACCTATGGTTCCATCTGTTGAGCCTCCTGCCCCGGTTTTGGTGGAGGGGGAATTGGAGTATATTGTGGAGAAGATTTTGGATTCTCGTGTTTCTAGACGGAAACTCCAGTATCTGGTTAAATGGAAGGGTTATGCTCAGGAAGATAATTCCTGGGTTTTTGCCTCTGATGTTCATGCTTCCGATCTTGTTCGTGCCTTTCATGCGGCTCATCCTGGTCGGCCTGGGGGCTCTGGTGAGGGTTCGGTAACCCCTCCTCAAGGGGGGGTACTGTTGTGAATTCTGTGGCTGAATTCACTCCTGTGGTCACAAGTGGTACTGCAGCTTCTGAGCTTCCTCCCTCAGGTGTTCTGGTGAGCTCGTTAACTGCTTCATTACTTAACTCCGCCTGATGCTGCTATCCTTGCTCCTTGTCAATGTTTCAGTGTTGGATCTGAGCTTCTCCTGATTGTTCCTGTGACCTGCTGCTCTGTATAGCTAAGTGCTTTTTGCTTTTTTGTTGCTTTTTTTTCTGTCCAGCTTGTCTTTTGTTTTGCTGGAAGCTCTGAGACGCAAAGGGTGTACCGCCGTGCCGTTAGTTCGGCACGGTGGGTTTTTTTTGCCCCCTTTGCGTGGTTTTGCTTTAGGGTTTTTTGTAGACTGCAAAGTTCGCTTTACTATCCTCGCTCTGTCCTAGAATATCGGGCCCCACTTTGCTGAATCTATTTCATCCCTACGTTTTGTCTTTTCATCTTACTCACAGTCATTATATGTGGGGGGCTGCCTTTTCCTTTGGGGAATTTCTCTGGGGCAAGTCAGGCCTATTTTTCTATCTTCAGGCTAGCTAGTTTCTTAGGCTGTGCCGAGTTGCCTAGGTAGTTGTTAGGCGCAATCCACAGCCGCTTTTAGTTGTGTTTAGGATAGGATCAGGTGTGCAGTCTACAGAGTTTCCACGTCTCAGAGCTTGTTCTTGTATTTTTGGGTATTTGTCAGATCACTGTGTGCGCTCTGATCGCTAAGCACACTGTGTTTCTGGATTGCCTTCATAACACCTGTCATTAGCAAACATAACAGGGTTACTGCTGCTTTTCCAGCTTCTGCCACTGAAGCCAGTGCTGGTCAGCGGCGAGCAGATGCTTTTGGGACCAAGTCCTGCTTTTCCCCTTCTGAGCATGCCCAGGGCAAGATCTCCCGTGGAGATCGAGGGTCACATGCTCAGATACTGCAGCAGATCCCATTGGTCCTCCAGGAAGGTCCTGACCTGAAGGTGCTCAACTTCTGTGGCAGCCTCTCATTGGTCCTTCTAGGAAGGTCCTGTACATGCTGCAGCTATAAAAGGTTCGCATGACCATGCACTAGTGTAAACTTGTAAACGTGTGTGTTGATGTGTGAAAGTCGTTCATTAATTATCCCCTCCCTTGTGTATGACTGCTCGCGTAAGGTGGATGCCCGACTTAGCCATCAGCACGTAACAAAAAAAAACAGCGTCTAATTGCTGTGACCGCCAGTGCAGCGCTTTCACAGCGCTTTCCTGACCCAAGCCTGGGTGATTAGTGGCGTCCGCCAGTGCGGCACCGCACGAACTCTCGTGCATCTTTATTATTATTATTTCTGTCACTTTGATACCCAGTTGCGGTGTCGAGCGCAAGAGGTCTATATGAACTCAAATCCTGTGTCTTGGGATTGAGTTCTGAGACTCCTGTTACGCAACAGGGTTCACTTCCTTCACACAGGGTGAAGTTAACCCGTGTGTGTATCCCCATTGTACCGCCATATAATCCATCATTACTTGGCAGCAGGTTCCATCTCTGCACGGTGGACCCCGGGCTGCAGAACGCACCTAATTCTATCTTTCTTATTATTTGGTGCGTTCCGCTAGCCCTAACACGGTTTTACACCTGCGGATTCCTATTGAGGAGCAGGTGTAAAACGCTGTGGAATCCGCACAAAGAATTGGCATGCTGCGGAAAATACAACACAGCGTTTCCACGCGGTATTTTCTGCATTATGGGCACAGCGGATTTGGTTTTCCATAGGTTTACATGGTACTGTAAACTTGATGGAAAACTGCTGCGAATCCGCAGCGGCCAATCCGCTGCGGATCCGCACGCAAATCCACACCGTGTGCACATACCCTTACTGTTGTTTCAGGAGAACTTGCATTACCATGTCTCAGTCTTCCTCAAGCTCTTCCATTCCTCTCCATAAAATGATAAAAGCACCAACTGCCATGTCCTATCTCACTAATGGGAAATCTGTCTTCAATGAAGACAGATTTTAGCCATGACTTGAGAGTGAAAGATCAGTCTAGGAGGAGAAAGAAGCCAATGTATCTGATAAAATGTTAGAAAGTTGCTTATTTCCATGTGTACTATGAATTTATTAAACAACAGTTACTCTTTAATTTTTATATTCTTACTAAAGCAGTACAAAAGGAATGTTTAAAGATTTCTACCTCTCTTATGTAATCCTGTCAGCAGCTTCACAGGAAGTGGTGTGGGGGGCAGAACTGCTGACAGACTCCTTTTAGTGGTAAAGAAAGGCCTGTCTGCAGGAATATAAATGATGATCATATAGATAAGGTAACATTTATTTTTACAAATACTGTAACAATAACATTTATTACTGTAGCCTTAGATTAGTCTTTAGAAAGTCATGTATCATTCATATGTAATGTATTTCCCAATTTTATTATACTAATTTTAACTGGTTCTTTACTGCAGCAGAGTTGGAGTTGTTAAGGGCTCCCAATAAGCATCACACAACAAGTAGCAACCAGTCAACCTGAGGGAAGCCCACAGGCCCGCAGGGCCACTGGCTGGCTCTTTGTCACCAAATGGAGCAGGTTGAATGCAGACATCACTGTGATATCCTCACCAACAAAACGAAGGGGCAAAGAACAGGGACAACAGCTGAATGGGAGAAAAAGAAAGATTAATATCAGCATGACGAATGATACAAACAATACGGAGACAAGATGGTCATGACTTATTTTACAGCAGTGGTGGGCAATAACAGATGCTCAAGTATCATGTAATCAAGCAGAAGATTAAACGCTACACGTTATTCTCACTTGGTCCCCACATACAAGGTACAAACTGTGAATGTTTTACATATAAATTCTAGTCACAAAAATTAATTTGGCCACAGGAAATGTAATTAAGAATATGCCTTTGTTACAATATACAGCGATGTAATAGAGATGATTGTAAATGACTGCCCACCACTGTCTTCGAGCATCAAACACACAGTCATTTCAAATAAGGTTATCTGCAGTGATGCATTAATACCTGAAAACAGCTAATAGAAATCATAGTCTGGATAAAGCGTAACAATATACAAAATACTGTGTCAAACTGATGAAAACTGCAATCTTATTACATAAAATCATGAATGTGGTGGAGATAATGAAAAAAACATTAAAAATACATAACAGACCTTATTAACGGAGTCATAAACTTACTTAAAATCAGCCCCACTGGCAGAAATAGGGACAGACAGCTTTACTGTACACTCTTTTCTGATTCTAGACCGATTGGGAGCCTTATGGGGAAAGGGCCACTGTGGAGTTGTAGGAGATAACACTACAGACCACGGTATCATCTGCTGTGATCTTTCCATGGAAATATAGCAGATTTCATTAGTTGTACTAAATATCGCATTAAGGCTAAGTGCCCACGTTCAGAAAAGTGTGCAAAATCCTGACTACTTTCGCAGGAAATCCGCATGCGTATTTTTCGTGTTTTTCCGGAGCTTCCCAATGCAATAGCGGGAAATTGGCAAAAAATCCGCAAAATTAATGAACATGCTGCGTTTTTTCCCGCAATGCGTTATCGTGTAAAAAACGCAACATGTGCACAAAAATTGTGGAATGCATTAAAAATGATGGGATGCTTAATGTATGTGTATTTTAAGCGTTTTTGCAACGGAAAACCGTCGAAAAAACGCACAAAAAATACGGAAAAATCCGGAACGTGCGCACACAGCCTCAGTGTGTTTTTGGCATTCTGCTGCATTGATGTGGTGTTTTTAACAACATTTTTTTATACAGCCAGGTGTTACTTTAAACCCCGTTTATTACTAATGTATAGCCACAATACCTATTGTGCTCCACTCTGTCCTCCTTTCAGAGATCAGTGCCCCTTTCTCTTCTCCGTGATGGCGGATACAGAGGCGTAGGGAGCACTGTGAAAAGTCTTAACTATTATTCTCCTGACTTTCCACTGGTGTGAGATGGACAGTGATGTTTGTCTGTCATCCTGTGGATTTATGTAATTTTATTAGATGGTTGTAACTTGTATGGATGTTTGTTTTCTTTGGTCTCTAAAATTGTATTTAACCCCTTTCTGACATATGACGTACTATCCCGTCGAGGTGGGGAGGGCCCATATGACCACCGACGGCATAGTACGTCATACGTGATCGGCCGCGCTCACGGGTGGAGTGAGGCCGAGTGTCAGCTGACTATCGCAGCAGACATCCGGCACTATGTGCCAGGAGCAGTCACGTACAAACATGATCGCAGTGTTCTGGCGGTATAGGGAAGCATCGCGCAGGAAGTGGGCTCCCTGCGTGCTTCCCTGAGACCCTCGGAGCAACGCGATGTGCTCGCGTTGCTCCGAGGGTCTCCTACCTCCTTCTCCCTGCAGGCCCCGGATCCAAAATGGCCACGGGGCTGCTGCAGGGTCAAGCGCTGGTAAGCCTGCAGCCCTGCTTGTCAGCAATCTGACCTTGTAACATGAAGCCTCCCCCCCCCCGGGCAATGTTATAGTGTAAAAAAATATATATCCACACGTGTAAAAAAAAAAAAAAAATCCTAAATAAATAAAAGAAAAACATATATTGTTCCCATAAATACATTTCTTTATCTAAATAAAAAGACAATAAAAGTACACATATTTCCCACAAGTTAACCTCTTCAGTGAACACCGTAAAAAAAAAAAAAGAGGCAAAAATCAAAGCTTTATTATCATACAGCCAAACAAAAAGTGGAATAACACGTGATCAAAGATACAGATATAAATAACCATGGTACCGCTGAAAACGTCATCTTGTCCCGCAAAAAACGAGCCGCCATACAGCATCATCAGCGAAAAATTAAAAAAGTTATAGTCCTCAGAATAAAGCGATTATTAAAAATAATTATTTTTTATATAAAATAGTTTTTATCGCATAAAAGCGCCAAAACATAAAAAAAAGATATAAATGAGGTATGGTTGTAATCGTACTAACCCGAAGAATAAAACTGCTTTATCAATTTTACGAAACGCGGAACGGTATAACCCCCCCCCCCCAAAAGAAATTCTTGAATAGCTGGTTTTTGGTCATTCTGCCTCACAAAAATCGGAATAAAAAGCGATCAAAAAATGTCACATGCAAAAAATGGTACTAATAAAAATGTCAACTCGTCCCGCAAAAGAAAAGACCTCACATGACTCTGTGGACCAAAGTATGGAAAAATTACAGCTCTCAAAATGTGGGGACGCAAAAACTATTTTTTGCAATAAAAAGCGCCTTTTGGTGTCTGACAGCTGCCAATCATAAAAATTCGCTAAAAAACCCGCTATAAAAGTAAATCAAACCCCCCTTCATCACCCCCTTAGTTAGGGGAAAATAATAAAATTTAAAAAATGTATTTATTTCCATTTTCCCATTAGGGTTAGTGTTGGGGCTAGGGTTAGGGTTGGGGCTAGAGTTGGAGTTAGGGTTGGGGCTAGGGTTGGGGTTAGGGCTACAGTTAGGGTTGGGGCTAAAGTTAGGGTTAGAATTGGGGCTAAATTTAGGATTAGGGTTGGGGCTAAAGTTAGGGTTAGGATTACATTTACAGTGGGGATTAGGGTTAGGGGTGTGGTTAGGGTTATGGTTGGGATTAGTGTTAGGAGTGTGTGGGATTTAGGAGTGTGGTTAGGGTTGGGATTAGGGGTGTTCTGGGGTTAGGGGTGTAGTTGGGATTAAGGTTAGGGGTGTGGTTAGGGTTATGGTTAGAGTTGGGATTAGGGTTAGGGGTGTGTTTGGGTTAGGGTTTCAGTTAGAATTCGGGGTTTCCACTGTTTAGGCACATCAAGGGCTCTCCAAACGCGACATGGCGTCAGATCTCAATTACAGCCAATTCTGTGTTGACAAAGTAAAACAGTGCTCCCTCCCTTCCGAGCTCTCCTGTGCACCCAAACAGGGGTTTACCCCCACATATGGGTTATCAGCGTACTCGGACAAATTGCACAACAACTTTTGGGGTCCAATTTCTTCTGTTATCCTTGGGAAAATAAAAAATTGGCGGCGAAAAGATCATTTTTGTGAAAAAAATATGATTTTTTATTTTTACGGCTCTGCATTATAAACTTCTGTGAAGCACTTGGTGGGTCAAAGTGCTCAACACACATCTAGATAAGTTTCTTAGGGGGTCTACTTTCCAAAATGGTGTCACTTGTGGGGGGTTTCAATGTTTAAGCACATCAGGGGCTCTCCAAATGCAACATGGCGTCCCATCTCAATTCCAGTCAATTTTGCATTGAAAAGTCAAACGGCGCTCCTTCCCTTCTGAGCTCTGCCATGCGCCCAAACAGTGGTTTATCCCCACATATAAGGTATCGGCGTACTCAGGACAAATTGTACAACAACTTTTGGGGTCCATTTTCTCCTGTTACCCTTGGTAGAATAAAACAAATTGGAGCTGAAGTAAATTTTTTGTGAAAAAAAGTTAAATGTTAATTTTTTTAAAAACATTCCAAAAATTCCTGTGAAACACCTGAAGGGTTAATAAACTTCTTGAATGTGGTTTTGAGTACCTTGAGATGTGCAGTTTCTAGAATGGTGTCACACTTGGTTATTTTCCATCATATAGACCCCTCTAAATTACTTCAAATGTGATGTGGTCCCTAAAAACAAATGGTGTAAAAATGAGAAATTGCTGGTCAACTTTTAACCCTTATAACTCCCTAAAAAAAATAATTTGGTTCCAAAATTGTGCTGATGTAAAGTAGACATGTGGGAAATGTTACTTATTCAGTATTTTGTGTGAAATATCTCTGTGATTTAAGGGCATAAAAGTTTGAAAATTGCTAAAGTTTCAAAATTTTTGCCAAATTTCTGTGTTTTTTTTTTTTCACAAATAAATGCAGGTAATATCAAAGAAATTTTACCACTATCATGAAGTACAATATGTCACGAGAAAACAATGTAAGAATCATCAGGATCCGTGGAAGCGTTCCAGAGTTATAACCTCATAAATGGACAATGGACAGAATTGTAAAAATTCGCCCGGTCATTAACGTGCAAACCACCCTTGGGGGTAAAGGGGTTAATAAACATTGTCATATTTGCATGTTACTTTGAGACACACTGCTCTCCTTTTAATATGACATACTTGATCTATGTGCTTTGGTCAGACTTGTTCAAACATCAGTCACATGCCTTAGACTGGATTGTATTGCTCGCTTCATCGGGACATCGGATGGATGGTGCTGTGTCTATCCTGTAGCAGGGAGGGTTGGTTGAGACTTTGCACAGTTCTACCCATGCCTCTTTCATTTTGGAGACGTAGGGGGCACCGATTTCAGGACAGAGGACATTATATATAGCGATTACTGTATATAGCAGGAATGTATATTCATAATTAATATATGATTGCTTTAAAGTCCATTACATAAATTCTAAAAATCAAAGCAAAACAACTGTTTGCTTTTTATTTTCAGGGAGGACAGTGGGTGTAAATTTTAAAAACGAGAAGTGTTACAAGAAAAAATGACAGTAAAAAATGCAGTTGAAAATTCTAAAAACTTCATATATAATTTCTTTAATACAAAACATCACTCCCAAAAATTATTGCCCACATTTACTATTGCTATTATGCCTTACTTATGGCACAATTTGTGTTGTTTTTTGTAATAATATAGATGAGCAAACTGTTCAGAAAACGTTCCCCAATCTCAAATTCGGATTCAAGCTCGCTTTCAAGCGCATTTTTACTCAGTCGGCAAAAGTTGGTCACAGTTCAGTAAATCATCACATTTCAACTAATGCTTTTGCATTACATTGGCTAGGAAAGTGGTGCTGTATGATGAGCAGAGGGACCTGTTTGATGAGGGTAGGGAGTGTGGAGAGGTTAGAGTGTCTGAAGAGATCACAGGAGAGGCGAATGCTTTTTTCCCCCTTAACTGTATGTGTGTTCATTCCGGCAAATAATCAGGGCGCAGAAACCATCCACAACGTCATGGCACAAGGTCTTGTGATTGGCTGCCGAAGTTACATGTCTCTGACCATATAAAAAGTAGACATCTTGTTTTGCTGGCATCATTTGCTCAGTGTCACAGTGCAGAGAGGTCGCTCCTGTGCTAGTGCTGAAAGTAAACTTGTCATTGAAAAAGATAGAATCCTGTCCTGTGTGAAAACAATCTTCCAGCATCGAAGTAGATTGTGCAAAAGCTATGTGGCATCTCTGGAAGCCCCATTTGCTACTTCAAATCGTTTTTGCTAAAACTGTGTTTTAGTGACAAATCACAAGGCCAGATTTCCACTTAAAAATCTTTAGGCCTAATATTGGGGTGCAGCCACAAGGCCCAAATAGCTACTCCAAATTGTTTGTGCTAAAACTGTGTTTCAGTGGCAAATCAGAAGGCCACATTTCCACTGAAAAATCGTTAGGCCTAATATTGGGGTGCAGCCTGGTGGGCCAATTAGCTACTCTAAATCGTTTGCGATAAAACTGTATTTCAGTGGCAAAACAGAAGGCCAGATTTCCACTTAAAAATCGTTAGGCCTAATATAGTGGTGCAGACACGAGGCCCAATTAGCTACTCAAAATCATTTGTGCTAAAACTGTGATTCAGTGGCAAAAAAGAAGGCCAGATTTACATGCAAAAATTACTAGGCCTAATATAGTGGGGCAGCCACAAGGTCCAATTATCTACTCCAAATCCTCTGTGCAAAAAAAAACCTGTGCTTCACTGGCAAAATCAAAAGCCCAGATTTCCACTTAAAAATCAGTCAGCCTAATATAGTGGTGCAGCCACAAGGCCCAATTAGCTACTCAAAATCATTTGTGTTAAAACTGTGTTTCAGTGTCAAATCAGGAAAGATTTCCACTTAAAAATTGTTAGGCCTAATATAGTGGTGCAGCCACGAGGCCCAATAACCTACTCCAAATCGTTTGTGCTAAAACTGAGATTCAATGACAAATCAGACGTCCATATTTGAAAATATAATTTTTTTGTGCTGAAACAATGCCACATTTTGGCAGAATAATATGCTGTGCTGGTAATATTTTGGCCTTGGCAGGAGTCCACATTTAAAAATATAAATTCTTTGTGGTAATACTCCAGAAAAATACTTTGTGTTGGTTACACCTTTTGCCATACATAAGTTCACATTTGAAAATACAAATTGCTTGTGCCAATATCAAAGCCATGAGTTCACATTTCTGAATCTAGATTGAATCCCCAAAACTAGGTGTTTAGTAGTTTAGTATTCCAAGCCCTGTTGTCTAGTAGTTTAGTTCTCCATCCTCAGGTGTGTAGTGGTTTATTTATCCAACTTTAGGTATTTAGTAGTTTATTTCTCCAAGCCCTGTTGTCTAGTAGTTTAGTTCTCCATCTTCAGGTGTGTAGTAGTTTAGTTATCCAACTTTAGGTATGTAGTAGTTTATTTCTCCAAGCCCTGTTGGAGTTTAGTTCTCCTTAAGGTGTGAGGTGGTTTAGTTCTTCATCCCCATGTGCCCTGCAAGCCTTAGGGATACCAAGACTTGTGGAGCAGCCCCTTCCCCGCCTGCCCCCACAGCCACCAGAGTCACCCAGTGCCCAGTCAGAGTGATGTAACACTCCTGTCCATGCTTGCTCGTCCAGGTGTCAGTGTTGAAATGCACCCTGTCAAAATTTTTTTCAAGGAACAAGTGATGTTGTTTGCGACATGCTGGTATAGCGCAGGCACATCTTTCTTAGAGATGGCGACTGGGCAACTGGTACTGGGGGACTGCGACAGCCATCAGCTTTTGTAAACCTTCTGTATCCACAAGGCGGAAAGGCTGCATTTCTGTGGCCACCAGATTTGATTGGCCATCCAATTATCATAGCGGTCACAGGCCAGGAGTCACGCAGAACCATTCGCTGTGAACTTTGGAGGGAAGCGCTCTCAGCTGGCCCCTATCGTCCAGACAATCACACGATTGGGCGACGATCAACCGAGGAGGCCCCAGGCTATTCCCAATAATTAGTTATCGGAAAAACTAACGGTGATCGCACGGCATATACACCTCCGGATTACAATGCATGGAATATGTATATATACCGCCATACGATCACTGCTAACTCCACAATCCTCGCTACCACCAATCCTGCTTTTAAGAAAATAAATAAATACAGGCCCATTGGAAGCCATCCTTCTTTTGAGGTTCACAAATTCAGGGTTTCCATCCTCTCTCCCTCAGAGTAGCGGTCATATACCGTTCCCCAGGCTCACCCACCCACTTCCTTGATCACTTTTCTGCCTTGCTGCCACACTTTATGTCCTCAGAAATGCCAACCCTTATCCTAGGGTGTCCTTCAACAGCCCCACCTCCCCAACTGCATGCCAGCTTCTATCTCTGCCCACTTATCGTGGGCTCTCAAAACTTTCAACCTCTGAGACACACAAAGACCCCTGATCTGGTCTTTGTCCTGCTCTGTTCAATCTCCTACCTTAATAATTCATCTCTTCCCCAAGAAATTAGGACTAACCACAACTTACACCTTTTTAGGCACTCCTTAATAACACGTCTGTTTAGGGCGGCCTATCATGCTCCCTAATCAAAGTCCTTTTTTATACATAGCCTCTTTTCTACTTCTTTGAACATAATTTGCCATCAACTCAACCAAACCCGTAAGCACTACAACCATTGGCTTGTGACTACCTCATGCAGCCTTTATCTATCCCCCATTTCCTCAGGATGGCTGGACCATCATTATAAATAAGCACCTGTACTTTGTGTCACCCACACCTCATTGTAGATTGTAATCTCTGAAGAGCAGGGTCGTCATTATTTTGGCTTTAATTGTTGGATTATCATTTATAGTGATGAGCGAGTGTACTCTTTGCTCGGGTTTTCCCGAGCACGCTCGGGTGACTTCCGAGTGTTTGTTATTGCTCGGCGATATAGTTTTCATCGCCTCAGTTGCATGATTTACGGCTTCCAGATACGCTGAATACATGTGAGGAATGCCTGTTTGTTAGGGAATTCCCACATGTATTCAAGTGTATCTGGAAGCCATAAATCATGCAACTGAGGCGATGAAAACTGTATCTCCGAGCAATAACAAATACTCGGAGGTCACCCGAGCGTGCTCGGGAAAACCCGAGCAACGAGTACACTCGCTCATCACTAATCATTAACTTTGTAACTTATGACTATTTTATATGAACTGCTGACTTGAAAAACTCTGCGGAACTTGTTTGCGCTATATAAATAAAGGTTATTATTATTAGTAGGTTGAAGAAGGTGAAGTTTAATCTCTTAGCTTTGCCATGTGTAGGAAAAAACAATCTTTTATGTGACCACAACTGCACAAACGAGGGCTGGCTGCTATGCTGAGAGGGTAGAGTAGGGTGAACACGACAGACTGCTGGACTGTGAGTGAAGTGCAGGTGTGGATGTTATGGTGAATTGAGAAAGATGTGATGTGCTCAGTGTCTGAGATCAGTCAAAACAGCAGGCATTTCCACTTCCATAACAGCTGATGGGCTCTCACTCACGACTACAGCGGGTAAAATAGTGGAGGTTCCGTGGACGGTGAACTGTGCGAGAACACTTGCCACTTTTGACAGAGGAGAAAGAAGCAGTAGATAAGAATAATGGGGCAGCTGGTGGTTGGCAAGGCCAGCTAGTCCACATTTTAGGGCAATGAGATTCCCAGACAGACGGATGTTGATCACCCATGTTCCAGTTCATGCATGTACAATGATTGGATTTTTTGCCTTTACTATATTTTTTACAAAGTTGGCAGATAACGTGAGTTGAGACATCCTTAGTGGTCTCAAAAAAGACAGGCTAGCCAACCCTTGCCGTTTCTGCGAACTTCAGACCCATGACCACTGCTTGCCACAGTCAGAGATCTGAGGATGCAGTGCCAGTCATGGTTGCATCAGTCACTGTGTGGGAAGCCGCAACTTAACCTACTCCACTTCCTCCTCCGCTGATGAGCTACTCAGCTGCATGCCTCTGGGTTCACACCAAGTGGGATCTACAACCTAATCATCATCCTCTCTGTTCTCCCATTGCTCATCCTGAGAATCACCATACTCCTCTTCCTGCCCTGATAGCACAGTACAATCCACTTTCACCTCAGGTTTATGAGTCTCATCAGGATCACCTCCACCCCCCCCCCAAGGGTTAACGTCTGGTGACGAGGGTTTGGATTCTGCTTGCAGCCTACTTCGTCCACCCCCAGATCCAACGGCAAAAAATGTTGCTCATCGGTGCAGATGCTTTCCTCCTCTTGAGTCTGTGGATCTTTGGAGCAGAACTGTGATGCCCAAGTGGTGCAAACAGCTCTGAACAGAAGTAGAAAATCTGAAGAGCAAAAAAAGCGTAAATAGGGTCTTAACTGGTTAAAAACATGGGGTGCACCAGGGAGAGGTACACTTACCTTGTTTTGTTGCAACTAAGCAACATGTGAAAAGCATGGATCAGCTGCTGAAGGACACAGGTCCAAAGACCGAGGATAATGGTGAAACCGGGTGTATGTGTCCAAATCTGCGCTGCTGATAAAGATGGATGGTAGGCGATATTCTTCAAAGCTTTATTCTACAACAGGTTAATAGTCAATGCGCTTCGAGGTCATGCAGAGCCTCTTCCTCGGGACAAAATCTTACCTAAGGTTTTGTCCCGAGAAAGAAGTTCTGCATGACCTCGAAACATGTTGACTATTAACTTGTTTTGAAATAAAGCTTTGAAGAATATTGTCTGCCATCCAACTTTATCAGTAGCGCAGATTTGGACACATACACCCGGTTTCACCAAACAGCTCTGAAGACTCGCCCATCTGTGGTTTCCCATAGTCAGGTGGGTGTTGGAGAGTTTTGACACAGGGGAAACAAGGGTAATTGGGGTGCCACTTATGAGGACTGTACTGTGTGTGGTGTTAAGGTGGAGGAAGAGGAGGAGAGGTCACTTGATGCAGAGCTTGCCATCCACTGGAGCACATTCTGTCCCGCATCTACAAGGTATACCCCTGTGCGGCTGCTAAAGAAAGGAAGTCGAGTAGCCCGTCCAATAACAGAAGTTGTCAAAATGCTGTGCAATTTCTCACTGCAGCAAAACAAACCTACTTCTCACCTCTCATATGATCCCATTCTCACAATAGTAAACAGCTATTCGGTACTTTCAATTCTCTCCTTATCTCCCAGCTCCTCCTCCCTATCCACTCATCTCAGCTGAAGACTTTGACTCATTCTTTAAACAGAAGATTGACAACATAAGGCAAAGCTTTTGCCTAAAGTCCCCACAGCCCCTAACTATAACTACTCAACTCTCCTCTAAAACCAACTTCACCAACACGGAAGATCAACTTTCCTCTTTACTCTTCAAATCACATCTCACCACCTGTGAACTTGATCCAATCCTGTCCCACCTCACTCCAAACCTTACAAAAGTCTTCATCCCAAAACTAACCGACCACTTCAACCTGTCACTAACAACTGTTGTCGTCCCCTCATGCTTCAGACATACCTCGATCAGACGCATCCTCAAAAAGTCCTCCCTTGTCCCATTCTGTGTGTTTAGCTATCTTCCCATATCACTTCTTCCCTATGCCTCAAAACTAGTAGAACAAAATGTCCATTTTGAACTGTCCTCAAATCTATCCTCCTGCTCCCTCTTTGACCGCTTACAATTTGGCTTTTGACTGCACCATTGCACTGAAACTGCCCTGACTAAAGTCAACAATGACCTACTAACTGCCAAGTCCAAGAGATACTGCTCTGTCCTCCTTCTCCTAGACTTGTCATCTGCCTTCGACACAGTGGACCATTCCCTCTTACTAGAGACTCTCTCATCTCTTGGCATCACAGACTTGGCCCTATCTTAGATCTCCTCATACCTAACAGACAGGACATACAGTGTCTCTCATTCACACACCACCTTCTCATCTTGACCCCTGTCAGTGCCCCCCAAGGTTCAGTTTTAGGACTCCTGCTCTATTCCATCTACACCTTTGGCCGGGGACAGCTCATGGAGTCTCACAGCTTTCCTTATCATCTCTATGCTGATGACACACAGATCTACTTCTCTAGACCTGATATCACCTCCTTACTTACCAGAATCCCACAATGTAAGTCCTCTATTTCATGTTTCTTCTCTGCTAGGTTTCTAAAACTTAACATGGATAAAACCGAATTCATCATTTTTCCACCATTTCATTCAACTCCCCAAATGAGCTATCCATCAAAATCAATGGCTTGACTGTGATCTCTCCTTCAAATCTGACATCCAAGTTCTTTCTCCTTCCTGCCGACTCCAACTCAAAAATATCTCCCTAATCCGCAGATTTCTCAACCATGAATCTGCAAACACTAGAGCATGTCCTCATCGTCTTCAGCCTCAACTACTGCAATACTGCAACCTCCTGCTCTGTGGCCTCCCTTCTAACAGTATCGCACCCATCCAATCTATCCTACACTTTGGTGCCCGACTAATCCACCGGATACCCAGCTATTCCCTGGCTTTTCCCCTCTGTCAATCCCTGCACTGACTCCCCATTGCACAGAGACTCTGAACACTAAGTTTGGCATGCAAAGTGATCCAAAACCTTTCTCCTCCATACATCTGTGACCTAGTCTACTGTTACTTACCTGCAAGCAACCTCCAATCGTCACAAGATCTTCTTCTCTACTCCTTTTATCTCCTCTTCCCACAATCGCATACTTCATGTCTCCCATAGATCCCATCTACTCTGGAACTGTGTTCCTCAACATATCATATTCTCGCTTAACATGGGAACCGCCAAAAGGAATTTGAAAAAAATAACTCTTCCGACAAGCTTGCAACCTACACTAAGCATCGCTCCACTATACCGCTGTGTAAGCAGTTCTACCCTCACCTATTGTATCCTCACCCATCCTTTGTAGACAACAAAAGGGGGGCTCCTGTTACTGTGCAGAAAGACACTATGTCGCTTTTTTTCTTCTTCTGACAGTGTACAAGTTGGGGAAAAAAGTGAGAATATGCTCTGGAAGTGATCAGCTATAGAAAACTGTGTCTTAGTTTCTGCAGAGACGAGTCCTATCTGGAAGAAGTGATGGCGGGTGCACTGGATGAAGAAAAAAAGCAAAGATGAAAGACTTCAACTACAGACGTCAATGGTGAGTTAGTGTGCTACCTGTACACTGACACTATACTATATACAGAGCTCCTGTGTATAATGCCACCAGTGGTCACTGTATTACCTGTAGACCATATACATACTGTATATACAGTGGGGCAAAAAAGTATTTAGTCAGTCAGCAATAGTGCAAGTTCCACCACTTAAAAAGATGAGAGGCGTCTGTAATTTACATCATAGGTAGACCTCAACTATGGGAGACAAACTGAGAAAAAAAAATCCAGAAAATCACATTGTCTGTTTTTTTAACAATTTATTTGCATATTATGGTGGAAAATAAGTATTTGGTCAGAAACAAACAATCAAGATTTCTGGCTCTCACAGACCTGTAACTTCTTCTTTAAGAGTCTCCTCTTTCCTCCACTCATTACCTGTAGTAATGGCACCTGTTTAAACTTGTTATCAGTATAAAAAGACACCTGTGCACACCCTCAAACAGTCTGACTCCAAACTCCACTATGGTGAAGACCAAAGAGCTGTCAAAGGACACCAGAAACAAAATTGTAGCCCTGCACCAGGCTGGGAAGACTGAATCTGCAATAGCCAACCAGCTTGGAGTGAAGAAATCAACAGTGGGAGCAATAATTAGAAAATGGAAGACATACAAGACCACTGATAATCTCCCTCGATCTGGGGCTCCACGCAAAATCCCACCCCGTGGGGTCAGAATGATCACAAGAACGGTGAGCAAAAATCCCAGAACCACGCGGGGGGACCTAGTGAATGAACTGCAGAGAGCTGGGACCAATGTAACAAGGCCTACCATAAGTAACACACTACGCCACCATGGACTCAGATCCTGCAGTGCCAGACGTGTCCCACTGCTTAAGCCAGTACATGTCCGGGCCCGTCTGAAGTTTGCTAGAGAGCATTTGGATGATCCAGAGGAGTTTTGGGAGAATGTCCTATGGTCTGATGAAACCAAACTGGAACTGTTTGGTAGAAACACAACTTGTCGTGTTTGGAGGAAAAAGAATACTGAGTTGCATCCATCAAACACCATACCTACTGTAAAGCATGGTGGTGGAAACATCATGCTTTGGGGCTGTTTCTCTGCAAAGGGGCCAGGACGACTGATCCGGGTACATGAAAGAATGAATGGGGCCATGTATCGTGAGATTTTGAGTGCAAACCTCCTTCCATCAGCAAGGGCATTGAAGATGAAACGTGGCTGGGTCTTTCAACATGACAATGATCCAAAGCACACCACCAGGGCAACGAAGGAGTGGCTTCGTAAGAAGCATTTCAAGGTCCTGGAGTGGCCTAGCCAGTCTCCAGATCTCAACCCTATAGAAAACCTTTGGAGGGAGTTGAAAGTCCGTGTTGCCAAGCGAAAAGCCAAAAACATCACTGCTCTAGAGGAGATCTGCATGGAGGAATGGGCCAACATGCCAACAACAGTGTGTGGCAACCTTGTGAAGACTTACAGAAAACGTTTGACCTCTGTCATTGCCAACAAAGGATATATTACAAAGTATTGAGATGAAATTTTGTTTCTGACCAAATACTTATTTTCCACCATAATATGCAAATAAAATGTTAAAAAACAGACAATGTGATTTTCTGGATTTTTTTTCTCAGTTTGTCTCCCATAGTTGAGGTCTACCTATGATGTAAATTACAGACGCCTCTCATCTTTTTAAGTGGTGGAACTTGCACTATTGCTGACTGACTAAATACTTTTTTGCCCCACTGTACATAAACTCTAACTTTAGCCCAACTCTAACCCTAATGGAAAAATGGAAATAAATATTTTCTTTACTATATTTTCCAGGTCACCACCTGACAGCACCATGGAGGACGTCCTTCTTATCCATAGTGGGACAGGAAACCACGAGAGTTTAAAAGGACCCTCCCCATTCCACCCTTCAGTGTTTTTCCTGTCCCACGGTGGATAGGAACGATGAGAGATTCGTCTGTCCCGTGCAGAGAGTGTGGATCGGGGGGGCTTGGCCTCTTCCTTCCCACTATATGAGCTCTGTATAGCTGACACCCAAGTAATCGGGTCCCTCAGCAGCACCAGTGCAGCGCTGCTCCTGGTAAGAAAAGGGTCGCTTCCCCCTGGGGGGGGCTCTCGACCCCGGATGAAACCCCTGATGTACCTGCATATCGCTCCTGCAAGGGCGCACCCTTCGCAGGCGATTCCGGTGTCAGGATGAACGCAGGCATCTCAGGACGCTGACCGAGAACGCCGGGGATCTGTGGAGCTCGGCGGCAAGTAACTTCTGGTTCATCGCTGCCACGCATCACTTCCGGGTCACGGCCGGCAGCAGAGGGCGGTCATCCTCTTCGCTCCTATGTGGTAGCAGTTCCGGGACAAAGAGCAACGGGATAAAGGTATGTGGGGGCTAGGTAGTGCGCATTAGGCAGCGGCAGCAGCAGAGTTAGTATGGAGGATCCAAACCCTGTAGCCGCAGTGAGCGCGGAGGTCCCGGGAAAGCAGAATACCCAGGCACATGTGAGTCCCCACTTAGGGGTGTGCTCCCTACAGCCCCTATTAAAGATACCATCAGCGATCTTTTTATTTATTCTAGGGGCGTCCCTCATCAGGGGATAAGAAGACTGGCAGGACTAAGAGGTGCCCTTTCTGTGCCACAAAGCTTAACGTCTCGTGGCAGAAGCCTCTCTGCGAGTCCTGCACTGCTCGTATTGTAGGAGAGGAACAGGCCTCCCTAATAACAAGCATGAGAGCCATGGTTAGAGAAGAAGTGCAGGCTTCAATATCTAACTTATCTGTTCCCCAGTCTATCCAGTCTGACTTCCAGGATCCTTCCAGGTCCAGGAAGAGGCAGAGGGAGTCGGATCTGTCATCTGAAGACAGCTCCTTTGAATCTGATATGGAAGAGGAGGAATTGTGCAGAGACCCTCTTCAAAAAGGGAAAAAGTACTTGTTCTCTTCCAATGATATCGATGAGCTTCTGGGTGCGGTGAGACAGACTATGCAGGTTGAGGAGCCTTCAACCATTCAGTCGGTCCAGGATGAGATGTTCGGGGGGCTGCGTTCGCAGACATCAAAGGTCTTCCCTGTTAATGCCCACATTCGGTGAGCCCCCGAGCTACCAGTCTCTGGCATTGCTCACAGTTAGCAGCAGTTAACCTCTTCATCACCTCTTCCCGCAGCTCAATGATTTTAGAAGAGTGGGAAGAGGCAGAGAAAAGGATATCCATTCCAAGAGACTTTAGACTACGTCTTCCCTTTGACCCTGAGGAGGTCAAAGATTGGGAAGATATACCGAAAATCGACATCCCATTAGCGAAGGTGTCTAAGAGAACTGCCATACCATTTGAAGACTCCTCGAACTTGAAGGAGCCTATGGACAGGAAGGCAGATGGTCTCCTAAAGAGAGCTTGGGAGAGCTCTGCTGCAGTGATCCGCACAAATATATCGGCAACATCTCGAGAGCAATGCATCTATGGGTTGACGATTTAAAGGATCAATTGTCAGCCAAAGCCTCTAGAGAGTCTATTATAAAAGCTATCCCTTTACTCAAACTAGCAACGGGATTTCTTGCAGATGCTACTGCAGAATCAGTTAGGTTCACAGCTAGAGGCCAATCATTATCAAATGCAGCCCGAAGGGCTATATGGTTAAAGAGCTGGTCGGGAGATGTTCATTCCAAAAATAAATTATGCTCCACTCCCTTTTCAGGGGGCAGAGTCTTTGGGCCCATATTAGATGATATTCTGGAGAAGGCTTCTGATGAAAAGAAGGGGTTTTCCAGAAGAAAAACGGAAAAAATTCCAGCCCTTTCGTAGACCCTATTACAGTCAGAGATCAGACTATAGGGGTAAGGGTAAACAAGGAAGATGGAGCTACCAGAAAGGGGGAGAAAATAGGAACCGAAATAGAGATCCAGGTCCCTCAAACCCTAGGTCAGAGTTCTGTAGAAAGTGACGCCACCAGGATAGGGGGACGGTTGCTGAACTACCTGGGGGAATGGGGAAAAATTACCACAAGTCCTTGGGTCCTCCAGGTTATATCTCAGGGGTACAGGATAGAATTCGACTCCCTTCCCCCAGAAAAATATTTTGTTTCCAACGCCCGTCTCTCTTCAATCTCACCAATGTGGTCAGACATACAGGATCTCCTCCGGATGGAGGCAATATCTCCTGTACCCCCTCACCAAATAGGAACAGGTCATTACTCGGGTCTCTTTTCTATAAAGAAACCTTCAGGAGAATCCCGAACCATAACAAATCTCAAGCCTCTAAACAAATGGCTGCAGTACAAAAGGTTCAAGATGGAGTCCATACGCTCCACAATTCCCCTATTAGGGAAAAATGTGGTAATGTGTACTTTGGACTTAAAAAGTGCATATTATCACATGCCAATTTTTCCACATCATCAAAGATACCTGAGGTTTGCAATAGAAAAGGAAGGGTCAGTCTTCCACTATCAATTTCGTTGCCTTCCATTTGGACTGGCGTCGGCTCCAAGAGTTTTTACAAAACTCATCATAGAGATCGTGTCTTATCTAAGGAAGCGAGATATCACTATAATACCCTATCTGGTCGATTTCCTGTTAGTGGCAGACTCTGTGGGGCAACTCAAGATTGATTCTCAGTTGGTGATCTCCACACTGCAGAAATTAGGATGGGTGTTGAACTGGCAAAAATCACACCTGACTCCAAAATCAAAGAGACAGTTTCTAGGTGTAATACTAGATTCGGAAATCAGGAAATCGTTTCTTCCAGACAAAAGGCGGTCCGACCTGATACAGAAAGTTTGTCAGTTTGCAAGAAGTTGAGTAACAATCAGGGATGCAATGAAGATCCTAGGTTTAATCACAGCCTGCATCCCATGCGTTAGCTGGAGCCAATTCCATTCCCGTCAGTTACAAAGAGCGGTCCTTACAACATGGGACAGAAGACAGTCTTCGTTGGACAAGGAGTTTTGCCTATCCCACTGGGTCAGGCAATCACTACAATGGTGGACTGTGTCAGAGAACCTCCAGGTGGGTGTCCCATGGATCCAGACTCCAGCAGTCACGGTTACGACGGACGCAATTCAACAAGGTTGGGTGTTATGATCTGGTGGTTTAGGAACAACATGAGACAAGCTCTGAAGGAAGTGGTATCTGTACTGACCGCAAACCCTGAACCTAGCAGCGCAACTAAAAATAGCCGTGGGGGGTACCTGACGCTCCCTAGACTCCTCGGCACAGCCTAAGATCTAACTTCCCCTAAAGATGGAAACAGGAAACCTATCTTGCCTCAGAGAAAATCCCCAAAGGAAAGATAGCCCCCCACAAATATTGACGGTGAGAGGAGGGGAAAATAACATACGCAGAAATGAAATCAGATTTTAGCATAGGAGGCCAGTCTAGCTTGATAGATAGGACAGGAAAGGATACTGTGCGGTCAGTATAAAAACTACAAAACAATCCACACAGAGTTTACAAATATCTCCACACCTGACTAAAGGTGTGGAGGGTAAATCTGCTTCCCAGAGCTTCCAGCTAACAGAACTAATCCATACTGACAAGCTGGACAAATATAGAATGCACAGAACAATAAGTCCACAACATGTGGACTGAAATGAGCAAAGCCAGAACTTATCTTTGCAGAACTGGTCAGGAAACCAGGAGAATCCAAGCAGAGATGTGAATTCAGCCAGGAAACATTGACAAGTGGCACAGGCTGAAGAAAGAGCCAGACTTAAATAGTCGAGCAGAAGAGACGATAAGTAGAGGCAGCTGATGACAGCTAACTCCAAGGAGCAGCCATACCACTAGAAACCACAAGAGGGAGCCCAAGAGCAGAACTCACAAAAGTGCCACTTACAACCACCGGAGGGAGCCCAAGAGCGGAATTCACAACAGTTGGGGCGGTCAGGTACTCGGAAGATACTACCAGGGACAATGGAATTTGAAAGACAGCAGCAATTCCTCAAACCACAGAGAGCTGCATGCGGTTTGGGATGTTGTGTGTTCAGCCCGGATCCTATTAGAGTACAAACATCTAAAGATCCTATCGGACAACACGACGATGGTAGCTTTTCTTCGCCATCAGGGAGGTCCAATGCATCCGAAGCTACAACATCTGGCAGATCAGATTTTCGCATGGGCAGAGAGATCGGTACTTTCGATTTCGGCGGTTCACTTAGAGGGCTCAAGAAACCAGATTGCGGATTTTCTGAGCAGAGAGAAGCTATCACCCACAGAGTGGGAACTAAACAGCAAGATTTTCGACACTCTGTGTCGATGCTGGGGAACCCCGACGGTGGACCTATTTGCAACCAGAAGGAATGCAAAAACCGGAACATTTTACTCACTAAACCCTGCAGAGGATCCGGCAGGGGTAGATGCCCTCTCTCAGTCATGGAGCAAGGGTCTGCTATATGCTTTCCCCCCTCTGGCATTAGTACCAAGGGTCCTCAGGAAAATATGCGAGGACAGAGCTCGAGTGATTTTTGTGGTCCCTTTCTGGCCCGGGAGGAGCTGGTTCCCTCTCCTAAGGAAACTGGCAGTGGACAATCCTTACCATCTTCCAGAAATGAAGGACTTACTTTCACAAGGTTCGATTCTTCATCAGAACCCAGAGAATCTCCAGCTAGCAGCGTGGATCCTGAACGGCAGATCCTAACAGCAAGAGGCCTATCGGAAGGGGTAATTTCCATCCTACAAGCAAGTAGGAAGCCCGTGACTTCGACGATATATCTTAAAATTTGGAAAAAATTCTGCAGTTTTTGTGGAGACACAACGATCGATGTTGATCACCCTAACATACCTAGAATTCTTGATTTCTTACAGCAGGGATTCAAGAAAGGGCTTAAACCAAGTACTTTGAGGGTCCAGATAGCAGCCCTCAGCGTGTTCTATGATTCTTCCCTTGCTGCCCACCCTTGGATCGCTCAGTTTTCTAGAGCAGTTACGAGGCTGACACCCCTAATCAGGAAGACTGTCCCACCTTGGGACCTTAACTTAGTCCTTAATGAATTATGTAAGGAGCCCTTTGATATAGAGAAAGATATAAACATTGCTAATCTTTCCCTTAAAACAGTTTTTTTAGTAGCCAAAAGATTGGGGGAACTTCAGGCCCTGTCCATCCAGAACCCTTATCTACAAATATTTGACGATAGGTTGGTTTTAAGACTTGACCCAGGGTTTCTTCTCAAGGTGGCTTCAGTTTCAAATATAAACCAAGAAGTTGTACTTCCATCTTTTTGCCAGTTCCCTAGAAACCAAAAGGAGTCGTTCTTCCATAACTTAGACGTCAGGGAAACGGTACTTAAATACTTAGACATGACTAGGGCCTGGAGGCAAGATAGTAATCTCTTTATCCTTTACGGGGGTCCTAGTAGAGGGAAGAAAGCATCAAAATCCACTATTGCCAGATGAATTCGATCCACTATTAGCCTAGCTTATCAGGCATAGGGAAAGAATCCCCCAGATAGCCTTAAAGCTCACTCATCTAGGGCTATGGCCGCGTCTTGGGCAGAAAAAGGGGGGGCCTCGGTAGATCTGATTTGCAAAGCGGCATCTTGGTCTAATATTAGCACCTTTTCGAAACACTACAAATTAGACATAGTCTCTTCTCAGTTAGCATTTGGCAGGAAGGTGCTTCAAGCGGTAGTCCCACCCTAGAACCAGGAAGTCTCCTTTGGTACTTCTCCATGGTGCTGTCAGGTGGTGACCTGGAAAACGGTAATTAGTCTTACCGATAATTGTATTTCCAGGAATCCATCCTGACAGCACGGATAGTTCCCTCCCTAATATAAATATGTGGTATACTTATGTGAAGTAACATTTGTATTAAATTTGTTATTGTCAAAATAAATTTTCTGTTTGCATCCATCCAGATGTGTTACTTTGGAAAATCACTGAAGGGTGAAAGGGGGAGGGTCCTTTTAAACTCTCGTGGTTTCCTGTCCGACTATGGATCAGAAGGACGTCCTCCATGGTGCTGTCAGGATGGATTCCTGGAAATACAATTATCGGTAAGACTAATTACCGTTATTTTTCCCTAATTAAGGGGGTGATAAAGGGGAGTTTTATTTACTATTTTTTTTATTTTGATCACTGTGATAGGGTCTAACACAGTGTTCAAAATTAACCAAAAGGAAAAATTTATTTTTGTTGCCGGGTGCTGGCTGGCAGATCTCGGTGAGCGCACATCGCATGCGCCCGCCATTTTCTTCTCGGAAGATGTCAGGGGCCCGGGGGACTTCATGGGGGGAAGCAGGGACATTGGAGGTACGGGGGGGGATCAGGGGACCCATTTCTTCCTCCTCTGATGTGCAATCACATCAGAGGAGAGAGAAATTAAATGGGAAATCTGACTTTTTTTTGCGGTCGCCATTATTCCGTTAATAACGGCGATAGCAACACTGGGGTTGTTAAAAACTGACCCGAATCATGTTCTCTGGGGTCTCAGCTACCCCCAGTGGCCGAGACCCCGGAAAGATTCTGCCTCTGGGGGGCGCCATCCACTTATCTCTCAGCGCCCTTAAAAAGCGGCGTTGAGACATAAGTACCCTTAACTGCTGTCATTGGTGGTCGTTAAGGGGTTAATGTCCAAACACATAACATAAACAGCACACGGTATCCTCCAAGACGCAGCGGGGAAACTAGAAAGTCCATATCAGACACACTGCACTGCCGTGTACGCTGAGGGGTGCTAGGCCTTTTGGCTCTGCTTGGCTCCATGCTGCTTCACACAGGCTGACGTTCTGCAAAGCCTCCTGCTCTGCAGGTTTGCAAAACAAGACTGACACACCCAACCCCTTGCTGCAGGGTTTTTACAATGAATCCGTGGCCATGGGCCACTTGTAAGACCCGGCTGGGAGGAAACTGACCGCACCAGTACCATCCTGTAGTCCGCTTCAAAAATAAAAGCCCATGGTGGGTTTTCTTAAATCTGCCTTGCACAAATAGCTTGCACAAGACCAACTCTTACTTATATATTTGCACTACAATCACAGCTATGCCTGTGACTGCAATGCACTCCTGTGGCCTCAATATGCTTCTGTGCGCATCCTGGGAGACACATAGCGACTCTCGCATAAAACAGTGGTCACTGCCTCACAGTCCCCTGTATGTGGTATTATTCGGTCACTATGTGGTGGTAATATGTGATCTGGTCACGGTGTGGTGGTATTTGTTTCTTGCATGTGGTATTATTGGTCTAGGAATAGTGGATTGTGTTATGTATGAGGTCACATGTTCTCTCTGATATCAATAAGGGGAAGCTTATTGATTTCCAATAGAGATTTAATTCTTGGACGTTTAACCCCTCCCTGTCCTGTGACTATTACACAGTGGCAAATATGCAACATTTCTAATTTTCTAGAGCAGTAATGCAATTCAAATTTCATATATTTCATGTTTGCATGCGATAGCACTATAGAGTGCTACTTTATCTGTTGGTTATATATGGAGATGGCAACTCTTAGTAAGCAGGGCTATGGAGTCAGTAAGCCAAACCTCCGACTCCTCAATTTCCAGGGCACCGACTCTGACGCCACCAAAATGGGCTCCGACTTCACGATTCCAACTACACAGCCCTGCCAGGGCTTTTTGTTCAGCTGTATGATGATAAAGCATTTTTTGCGCTTCGTTTTTTATTTTTTACGGTGTTCACCGAAGGGGTGAACTAGTGGGATAGTTTTATAGAGCAGGTCACTATGGACACAGTGATACCAAATATTTGTACTTTTAGGGGGGGTAATTTAAAAAAAATATATATTTTTACACTTTTAAAGGGAACCTGTCAGCTGTTTTGGCCGATATAAGATGTGGACACTGCCTTTCGGGGCTTATCTACAGCATTCTATAATGCTGTAGATAAGCCACCAGTCCAACCTGAAAAATAAGAAAAATAAGTTTTATTATACTATACTGGCGGTCTGGTGCGGTCTGGACCGATGGGTGTCGCAGGTCCGAGTCACCTTCCCTGCAGGACCTGGTAGGACCCCGCTGCCATCTTGAGGATGGGGGTCTCCATGGAGACCATCAGGTCAATGTCATCACATCGTGTTGTCCTGATGGAAGTGCGCAGGGAGCCCCCTCCCTGTGCGATGCCCCTCTATGTCGCTGTCACTACTGACAGCAGCATCAGAGGGGTTAAATGCCCATGATCGGTGCTAGCACCGACCACTGGCGTTGCTGCGGGGTGTCAGCTGTCACATACAGCTGAGCTGACAACCGCACCTGATCGCAGCGGCGCTGCGTGTGAGGCCGCGCGATCAGTGCACTGTCCTAGTACTGCTGTTTGCGGGAACACAGTTCCCACAGAGCAGTACTAGTATGGGGCATGTCGGGAAGGGGTTAACCCTCTGTCACATACAATATTCGGACTAACGAGTTCACATACAATGTGCCTGTCAGGCGCCTGCTGGAAAAATACCTATAATATCTAATGTTTGCAATTTCAGTGCTCTAAAAGTGATCAGTGACCTTCATAGGGATGTAATAAAAGAGACTACACATAATCAGTTGCAAAAAAAAACATTTACTTAACATAAAACTAATAACTATGAAATACAAACTTTTCAAAACTCCCGCCAAATAGTCCCCAGTTCGACTCTCTCAAAAAAATGTACAAACAAAAATTTTGAACACAAACTTAATTTTAAGGTACCTTAAGTACTATTAAAAACATATTCAATCAGAAGTAGATGCTGAGGTTTCCCCAGAAAAGTCACACTTGCAGAGCAAATAGCAAGAATTACACACCATTTTTGCATGTGTCAGGCAAATTGCTTTATGACATTTGAGACATTCATAATTTGAAAGCCTTTTGGTTCCGCTTTCCGTTTGGCAGGTGGTGCATCTCCTTCTTTTGTGAGGTGGTGCAGATGGTGACTTTTCACCATCATCTTCTGGGCGGAACCTTTTGAGCTGAACTTTAAGGCGAGAGGGGATACCGATTGTTTTCACGCTTCTCCTGCGTAGCTCTCCAAGTACTAGTTCATGGGCCAATTTTTTCAGATACAATCGTCTACGGAGTGGTTCAAGCTTGTTTTCAAGATAAATTACTTGTGAATTTATACCACCCAAATTCAACATAGCAAAAAATATGACCATTGGCCAGCGTTTGATGTTTCTGCTGACGTTGAAAGTGGAGCACATCTGATCTGCTGTATCCACACCCCCTTTGGTGGCATTGTAAAATGTAATTATCTCCGTTTTTTTTTCTGCCCCAGTCCCAGGATCGATGGCAGCATCATCATGAAGTGTTGATAGAAGAAGTACGATTTTTTTTGGCATGTGGTACATAGGAAACTAAAGCCTTTCCATTATGGAATGCAAACATACTGCTGTACTGTTGTCTCTCTTTCACACTTACAAACTGTGGCGGCAATTCCCTTTTGTTTTTTCTTACAGTTCCCACATATGACAGCTTCTGAATTTTCAGATAATCAATCAGATCACAACTTGTAAACCAATTGTCAGCTGTAATATTGCGACCCGATCCAAATAAGGGTTCAGCCAGTCTTTTTACAACATCAATGGGTTTGTTGCTCACACAGTAAGGACCTTCTGGTTGTTTTCCTGCATAAACTTCCAGGTTGTAAGTGTAGGTCTTACTGGCATCAACAAGGGCATAAATTTTTATTCCATATTTGTTTGGCTTTGATGGAATATATTGACGAAAGGCACATCTACCACGAAAACCAGGGAGCATTTCGTCAATAGTGAGATTCTCTCCAGGGTAATAACTTTGTTTACAGTTTACAACAAATCTTTGAAATATATCACGAATTGGAGCAAGTCGGTCATGTGTTTTGCTTTCGGTTCGGGTAGTTCTGTCGTCAAACCGAAGGCAACGAATTAGAATCTTGAATCTGTTTATGGACATAACAAGGCTACATTTTTCAACTCCATCCCCATCTTTACCCCAAAGTTCCTCCAAACTTTGTCTATTTGCCCTATAAGCTCCTGCAAGGTACAGTAATCCAAAAAAAGCACGCAGTTCTATTTCATCTGTGGGCTTGATGGTTCTGTTGCAGATGTACTTGTCCTTTATAATGTCTATATATTGGTTGGTATATGTAACAATAGAGTCCAGAATGTCATCTGTAAATATACTGTTCCAGCATTCAACTGCAGTTTTTGCATTACGTGCAGTTCCTATTACTGCAGGAAGGTGAGTAATAATGTTTAAAGGTTCCCTACGTTTTTTCTGGAATGGCTTCTTGTTCCATTTAGTATTTTTATCTTTTCCAATATAATATTATCCAACTTCTTCATTCTCACCACTGTCACCATCTTGCTCTGTTTCAGAATCCAGGACACATTCTTCCACCTCATCATGAGAATCAATCTCACTTTTCTCTCCTAAATCCTCATTCAGTGTGAGGTCTCTATCATCTAACAGCATGTTTGTTACTTCCTCAACATCAAGTTGTTTGGATAAATTGTACATTTTCCTCTCCATTTCAGCAGATAACCTGAAGCAAGAGAAGGAATATGTTAGGGAACTACTGTATGTGCCTGATCAGCACACTTTCTTTTATAAAATCTCCCTTATTTCTATGAAATATCCTCACATTTTGTGCTATACATTCATAAAACAAGCTAAATAAACTATTGTGATGAATAAAAACATAAAATACCAACCTTACTGAATGTGACGTATTCACATACAATGAGCCTGAGAGATCTGTGCAGCTATATCCTCTCCCCTGAAGCTCTGAAATCCAACTGTGATATCAGGTTTCACAGACCTTCAAGAGACAGGAGACTACCTGGAGGGAGGGGGTTTCCTCACAATCTGGTGAGGAAGGAGAAATGAAAGTAAAAGAGAAGCGCCTGTCAGATCAGTTGTATGTGACGGAGGGTTAAAGGTCACCTGTCAGCAGGATTGTGCACAACAACCTACAGAAAGTATCAGGTCTGCGCCGTTTTACTGATTACAATAATACCTTGGATGATGGAATCCGTCTTGTGGTTGTTGTTTAATCTTTATTTTCAGTTTTGAGTTAATGACATGCTTGTGCACTGGGGCGGCCTGTGAAGGGGGAGGGGTCTTCATGTGGTGCTCTGATTAGGTATTCATAATGCAGACTGCTGACAGGGCACTGACCCCTCAGTGACCTGTCCCCTAGCTTACAGAATGAATATTATATATATATTGGGAAAAAAAACCTTCTGCAGACGCCGGCGATGGCACCTGTGCTGCAGCCTGATGGCCTATGTAATGTGTTTATAATAAATTTCTTTGCTGTTCTCCTGATATTCCTAAAAAAAAAAATCTGTATGAAAATGGTGCAGGGCGCGCCTGCAGCTGCTACTGCCATCCTGCTAGAGGAAAAAAAAATTCCTCCTCCAAGATGGCGCCAGCGCAGTAGCAGCTACTGGCGATTGCCGATAGCTGCTATTGCGCAGGCAACGGCAGCGCCATCTTGAAGGAGGACATTTTTGGGCCCGGCGCCATTTTCAAACTTTTTTTTTTAGGAATATCAGGAGAACAGTAAAGCAGTTAATTATAAATACATTACATATGCGATCAGGCTGCAGTGCAAGTACCACCCGCTGGTGCCTGCCTGCCTGCAGAAGTTTTTTTTCCAAGATATATATAATATTCATTAAGTAAACTAGGGGGCAGGTGAGAGAGGTATCAGTGATCTCTAAGGCCGGCGTCACACACAGCGTATGAAAATACGGTCCGTATATTACGGCCGTAATACGCTGAAAAGTCCCGTAAATAGTGGTCCGTAGCTCCTCCATCGGCAGGGTGTGTCACCGTTTTTTGCGCATGGCATCCTCCGTATGTAATCCGTATGGCAGCCGTAATGCGTGTTTTTATCGCAGGCTTGCAAAACCGACATACGGCTATACAAGGGATCCATGTGTTAAAAAAAAAAAAACATATATACTGTCTCTCTCTCTCTCTCTCTATATATATGTCAGGGAGACACATATATGTATATATATTATTACTTCATACAGCGCGAGATAGCAGAAAGCCGGTAATTCAATTACCGGCTTTTGCCATCTCCTTCCTAAACCCGACATGATATGAGACATGGTTTACATACAGTAAACCATCTCATATCCCCATTTTTTTTGCCCATTCCACACTACTAATGTCAGTAGTGTGTCTATGCAAAATTTGGCCGTTCTAGCTAGTAAAATAAGGGGTTAAATGGTGGAAAAAATTGGTGTGGGCTCCCGCACAATTTTCTCCGCCAGAGTAGTAAAGCCAGTGACTGAGGGCAGATATTAATAGCCTGGAGAGGGTCCATGGTTATTGGCCCCCCCTGGCTAAAAACACCTGCCCCCAGCCACCCCAGAACAGGCACATCTGGAAGATGCGCCTATTCTGGCACTTGGCCACTCTCTTCCCATTCCCGTGTAGCGGTGGGATATGGGGTAATGAAGGGTTAATGCCACCTCGCTATTGTAAGGTGACATTAAGCCAGATTAATAATGGAGAGGCGTCAATTATGACACCTATCCATTATTAATCCAATACTAGTAAAGGGTTAAAAAAAAAAATACACACACATTATTAAAAATTAATTTATTGAAAAAATCACAAAGGTTGTTGTATTAATTTATTCTACTCTCAATCCACTCACTGAAGACCCTCGATCTGTAAATGAAAAAAAAATAATAAACCAACAATATACATACCTTCCGAGGATCTGGCACGTCCAACGATGTAGATCCATCTGAAGGGGTTAAAATATTTTGCAGACACGAGCTCCGCTAATGCAGGATGCTCATTTCTGCAAAACCCCGGCGAATGAAGCTAAATATAGGTCAATGATCTATATTTAGCTTAATTTGCGGTGAGGCGCCCTCTGCTGGTTGTCCCTAGATCGTGGGAACTTTCCTCGAAAGCTCCCTTGCTCGAGTTCATATGAGGACAACCAGCAGAGGGCGCCCTCTTATGATCTCGAGCAAGGGAGCTTTCTAGGAAAGTTCCCACGATCTAGGAACAGCCAGCAGAGGGCGTCTCACCGCAAATGAAGCTAAATATAGATCATTGACCTATATTTAGCTTCATTCGCCGGGTTTTGCAGAAATGAGCATCCTGCATTAGCGGAGCTCGTGTCTGCAAAATATTTAAACCCCTTCAGATGGATCTACATCGTTGTACGTGCCAGATCCTCGGAAGGTATGTATATTGTTGGTTTATTATTTTTTTTTCATTTACAGATCGAGGGTCTTCAGTGAGTGGATTGAGAGTAGAATAAATTAATACAACAGCCTTTGTGATTTTTTCAATAAATTAATTTTTAATAATGTGTGTGGGTTTTTTTAACCCTTTACTAGTATTGGATTAATAATGGATAGGTGTCATAATTGACGCCTCTCCATTATTAATCTGGCTTAATGTCACCTTACAATAGCAAGGTGGCATTAATCCTGCATTACCCCATATCCCACCGCTACACGGGAATGGGAAGAGAGTGGCCAAGTGCCAGAATAGGCGCATCTTCCAGATGTGCCTGTTCTGGGGTGGCTGGGGGCAGGTGTTTTTAGCCAGGGGGGGGCCAATAACCATGGACCCTCTCCAGGCTATTAATATCTGCCCTCAGTCACTGGCTTTACTACTCTGGCGGAGAAAATTGTGCGGGAGCCCATGCCAATTTTTTCCGCCATTTAACCCCTTATTTTACTAGCTAGAACGGCCAAATTTTGCATATACACACTACTAACATTAGTAGTGTGGAATATGCAAAAAAAATGGGGATATGAGATGGTTTACTGTATGTAAACCATGTCTCATGTCGGGTTTAGGAAGGAGAAAGCAAAAGCCGGTAATTGAATTACCGGCTTTTCTCTCTAACAGCGCTGCGTATTCCTCGCAAGTCACACTGCTGGTCCGTGTGTGATCCGTATTTTTCTGGCTTCCATAGACTTTCATTGACGTTTTATTTGCGCAATACGGTGACAAACGCAGCATGCTGCGATTTTCTACGGCCGTAGAAAGCCGTATAATACGGATCAGTTTAATACGGCAGATAGGAGCAGGGGCATAGAGAATAATTGTGCCGTATTTTTTGCGAGTTTTACGGACGTAGTTTCTGCGCTCTTACGTCCGTAAAACTCGCAAGTGTGACGCCGGCCTAAGAAGCGATACACATGAATACCTAATCAGATCACCACATGAAGACCCCCCACAGCCCAGCCCCAGAGTACGGGAATATCAATAACTCAAAGATGAAAATAAAGATAAAACAACCACAGGACGGATTTCAACACCCAGGTATCATTTTAATCAGTATAATGGCACCGACCTGACACTGTCTGTAGGTTACTGTGCACTATCCTGCTGACAGGTTCCCGTTAAGAATACTAATGCAGGTATAGCTCTGACGCGTTTTGGATACTATAGGGCCTTACTCATAGCAAGCTTTACATGTACTGTGAGACTAACGCATAAAAAATGCTGCAAAAACTCCCAGTGTGAATTTAGCCTAAGACAAAATTTTAGACTTTTTGGATTGCAGAAAACTTCTATACAATCTTGATATATTCCCCCATCGTGTATAAATTGCTCACGGTGTGAAGCCTTATTATTTAGGCCTCATTCAGATGTCAATTTTTGTCACATACAAAAAAAGGAACCAATTATTTTTATCAGGCTTTGATCAGAGTTTGCTCAGAGTGTGGTTCGAGTGTAATTTTTCTCGTATATGGGGAAAAAAAAGGTTCTCCATCTTCTCCTATATGACAGTCCGTGAAAATTGGACCGCACTTGGATGACATCCAACTGCAGTCCAATTTTTTCCATGGACTCATAGACTTGCATTGCCAATTTTCAGCTGACACTCAGATCAAAATCGGACATTTCATCGTGATTTTTCATGGACAAATAGGTCCGAGAATAATCATGGGGACATGTGAAAGGCCCCATAGTCTATCACAATTATGAGTGTTAGGCCGGGATCACACATGCGAGAAACACGTCCGTGTCTCGCATGTGAAATCCAAGCTCTGGCGCCGGCACTGTGGAGCGGAGCGTGCGGCCACATAGCAACACATGGAGCCGCACGCTCCGCTCTGGAAAATATTCAGAAAAGTTCCCAGGCACGAGTTCATATGAGGACATCCAGCAGAGGGCGCCTCACCACAACTGAAGGTAACTACAGGTCATTCACTTACATTCCATTCATTCACCAGGTTTTTACAGACAGGGGCAGCTGCATTAGCAGGCTTCTGCTTGTAAAATTAGTTAACCCTTTCAGATGGATTTACAGCGTGGGACGAGACTGATCATCGGAAAGTATGGGATATTGTTGTTTGTTTTTTTTACATTTGTTACAGGTGACAAGTGTCTTCAGGTGGATTACCAGTATAATAAAACATTACAACATCCTGTGTATTTATTTCATTAAAATACTTTGTAATAATGTGTGTTTTTTTAACCATTTCATAATATTGGATTATTAATGGATAGGTGTCATAATTGACGCCTCTTCATTATTAACCTGGCTTAATGTCACCTTACAATAGCAAGGTGACATTAACCCTTCATTATCCCATATCCCACCGCTACACGGGAATGGGAAGAGAGTGGCCAAGTGCCAGAATAGGCGCATCTTCCAGCTGTGCCTTTTCTGGGGTGGCTGGGGGCAGATGTTTTAGCCAGGGGGGGGCAATAACCATGGACCCTCTCCAGGCTATTAATATCTGCCCTCAGTCACTGGCTTTACCATTCTGGCGGAGAAAATTGCGCGGGAGCCCACGCCAATTTTTTCCGCGATTTAACCCTTTAATTTAATAGCTAGAGCGCCCAAATTTTGCACATACACACTACTAACATTAGTAGTGTGGAATATGCAAAAAAAAAAAAAGGTATATGAGATGGTTTACTGTATGTAAACCAGGTGTCATATCATGTCGGGTTTGTGAAGGAGATAGGAAAAGCCGGCAATTGAATTACCGGCTTTTAGGCTATCTAGCGCTGTATGATATATTAATATATATATATATATATATATATATATATAATCAGTGAGACACACACACATATATATATATATAAACAGTATATATGTTTTGACGATTATTCGAGCCCATGGATCCATTGTCCGTATGTCGGCTTTGCAAGCCTGCGAGAAGATCTCGCAGTACGGATGCCATACGGATTACATATGGAGTATGCCATGCGCAAAATACACTGACACACCCTGACGGATGACATACGGATCACTATTTTGGGGACTTTTCTGCGTATTACGGCCGTAAATAACAGACCGTATTTTTATACGCTGAGTGTGAGGCCGGCCTTAATGAGGCTGGTTTCACACTTGCATTTGGCTGGTCTGCGTATGGCTGTGTACATCCTCCGTTAAGCTCTGATAGGTATGCAGGATGACGCAGGACACATACGGAAGTAGGCGGAGCGTAGGCAGAGCTTAATGGAGGATGTACGCAGCCATACGCAGACCAGCCACACGCAAATGTGTACTTAGCCTAAGTGTTTTTTACATTAGTTTTTAGAAGCAGTAGTGATATGGCTACCTAAGGCTGCCGTCACACGAGCAGTATTTGCTCAGTATTTTACATCAATATTTGTAAGCCAAAACCAGGAGTAGAACAATCAGAGGAAAAGTATAATAGAAACATATGCACCACTTCTGCATTTATCACCCACTCCTGGTTTTGGCTTACAAATACTGATGTAAAATACTGACCAAATACTGATAGTCACACATGCGAGAAACACGTCCGTGTCTCGCATGTGAAAACCAAGGTCTGGCGCCGGCACTCCAGAGCGGAGCGTGCGGCTGCATAGCAACACATGGAGCCGCACGCTCCGCTCCCAAGTGCCGGCGCCAGAGCTTGGTTTTCACATGCGAGACACGGACGTGTTTCTCGCATGTGTGACTCCGGCCTAAGGGCTCATTTCCACTTGCGAGTAAAACGGTAAAAAACGGTAAAATAAAAAAATCGGATTGCACTCGGACCAATGTTATTCAATAGGTGTCTTTTCATTTGCGATTTTTTTCTCAGCCGAAATCGGACTGAGAAAAAAATCGCAGCATGCTGCGATTTGCTGCGAGTCTCGGACGAGACTCGCCAATGCAAGTCAATGGGTGCAATAAAAAAAACGCATGGCATACGGAACATCCGTATTCCATCCGTTTTTTACGGATACCTTACCATTCTGTGTCATAGAACACTGTAAATAGTCCTGTAAATGACTGTATAAAAATAGTTGCAGAGAAAAAAAACGGATTGCATACGGATGTAAAACGGATGGTGCGACTAAAAAAAAAAATCGCATTGAACTCGCATCACAAACGCATGACAAACGCATACTTTTCATCCCTTTTTTCGGTCCAGATTACGGACCGATTTGTCTATCACAAGTGGAAATGAGCCCTAAGGCAGAGGAAGGGATCCTCCAGCGCAGTGAACTGTAAACGTTATGACCTCTGGCCAGGGCTGGCTCCAGATTTTCGTGGGCCTCAAGAAAAAGAGACTCAGTGAACCCCTTTAAAGGGAACCTATCAGCAGGATTGTGCACAGTAAAAAACTGTACAGTGTCAGGTCAGCGCCGTTATAATAAAATCTGTCTTGTGATTGCTGTTTAATCTTTGGTTTCAGTTTTGAGTTAAAGGGCCACTGTCACCCCCCTCCAGCCGTTATAAACTAAAAGAGCCACTATGTGCATCAGTAATGCTGCATTCTAACAAGGTGGCTCTTTTAGTTTTTGGTGCATTTATTCCCAAAATAAAGCGTTTTATAACTTCTCCAAAATACCTGTCTTTCGCCAGGGAGGCAGGTCCTCACCCCCCTGCTTGAAACGCCACACTGCCGTCACTCAAATCTTCAGGGGCGCCGCCCCCTCCTCGCTGTTTTCCCATGAAATCCGGCACCTGCACTGTTTAGTACTGGCTGGTGCAGGCGCAGTCTGCAAGACTGGATGTGACGTCAGATGGCCAGAGCTCACTGCGCCTGCACCAGCCAGTACTAAACAGCGCAGGCGCCGGATTTCATGGAAAAACAGCGCGGAGGGGGCGGCGCCTGGGGCCCCTGAAGATTTGAGTGACGGCAGTGCAACGTTTCAAGCAGGGGGGTTAAGACCTGCCTCCCTGTCTAAAGACAGGTATTTTGGAGAAGTTATAAAACGCTTTATTTTGGGAATAAATGCACCAAAAACTAAAAGAGCCACCTTGTTAGAATGCAGCATTACTGCTGCACAAGGTGGCTCTTTTAGTTTATAATGGCTGGAGGGGGTGACAGAGGCCCTTTAACCCCTTTACCCCCAAGGGTGGTTTGCACGTTAATGACCGGGCCAATTTTTACAATTCGGACCACTGTCCCTTTATGAGGTTATAACTCTGGAACGCTTCAATGGATTCCAGTGATTCTGACATTGTTTTCTCGTGACATATTGTACTTCATGACAATGGTAAAAATTCTTTGATAGTACTTGCGTTTATTTGTGAAAAAAACAGAAATTTGGCGAAAATTATGAAAATTTCGCAATTTTCCAACTTTGAATTTTTATGCAATTAAATCACAGATATATGTCCCACAAAATACTTAATAAGTAACATTTCCCACATGTTTACTTTACATCAGCACAATTTTGGAACCAAAATTTTTTTTTGTTAGGGAGTTATAAGGGTTAAAAGTTGACCAGCAATATCTCATTTTTACAACACCATTTTTTTTTAGGGACCACATCTCATTTGAAGTCATTTTGAGGGGTCTATATGATAAAAAATACCCAAGTGTGACACCATTTTAAAAACTGCACCCCTCATGGTGCTCAAAACCATATTCAAGAAGTTTATTAACCCTTCTGGTGCTTCACAGGAATTTTTGGAATGTTTAAATAAAAATGAACATTTAACTTTTTTTCACAAAAAATTTAATTCAGCTCCAATTTGTTTTATTTTACCAAGGGTAACAGGAGAAAATGGACCGCAAAAGTTGTTGTACAATTTGTCCTGAGTACACCGATACCCCATATGTGGGGGTAAACCACTGTTTGGGCGCATGACAGAGCTCGGAAGCGAAGGAGCGCCATTTGACTTTTCAATGCAAAATTGACTGGAATCGAGATGGGACACCATGTTGCGTTTGGAGAGCCCCTGATGTGCCTAAACATTGAAACCCCCCACAAGTGACAACATTTTGGAAAGTAGACCCCCTTAAGGAACTTATCTAGAGGTGTGGTGAGCACTTTGACCCACCAAGTGCTTCACAGAACTTTATAATGCAGAACCGTAAAAATAAAAAATATTTTTTCACGAAAATTATCTTTTCGCCCCCAGTTTTGTATTTTCCCGAGGGTAAGAGGAGAAATTCGACCCCAAAAGTTGTTGTCCAATTTGTCCTGAGTACGCTGATACCCCATATGTGGAGGGAACCACCGTTTGGGCGCATGGGAGGGCTCGGAAGGGAAGGAGTGCCATTTGGAATGCAGACTTAGATGGAATAGTCTGCAGGCGTCACATTGCGTTTGCAGAGCCCCTAATGTACCTAAACAGTAGAAACCCCCCACAAGTGACCCCATATTGGAAACTAGACCCCCCAGGGAACTCATCTAGATGTGTTGGGAGAACTTTGAACCCCCAAGTGTTTCACTACAGTTTATAACGCAGAGCCGTGAAAATAAAAAATCTTTTTTTTTTCCCACAAAAATTATTTTTTAGCCCCTAGTTTGTTTTTTCCCAAGGGTAACAGGAGAAATTGGACCCCAAAAGTTGTTGTCCTATTTGTCCTGAGTACGCTGATACCCCATATGTTGGGGCAAACCCCTGTTTGGGCACACGGGAGAGCTCGGAAGGGAAGGAGCACTGTTTTACTTTTTCAACGCAGAATTGGCTGGAATTGAGATCGGACGCCATGTCGTGTTTGGAGAGCCCCTGATGTGCCTAAACAGTGGAAACCCTCCAATTATAACTTAAGCCCTAATCCAAACACACCCCTAACCCTAATTCCAACGGTAACCCTAACCACACCCCTAATCCCAACCCTATTCCCAACTGTAAATGTAATCTAAACCCTAACCCTAACTTTAGCCCCAACCCTAACTGTAGCCCCAACCCTAACTGTAGCCCCAACCCTAACCCTAACCCTAGCCCTAACCCTAGCCCTAACCCTAACCCCAGCCCTAACCCTAGCCCTAACCCTAACGGGAAAATGGATATAAATACATTTTTTTAATTTTTCCCTAATTAAGGGGGTGATGAAGGGGGGTTTGATTTACTTTTATAGCGGGTTTTTTAGCGGATTTTTATGATTGGCAGCCGTCACACACTGAAAGACGCTTTTTATTGCAAAAATATTTTTTGCGTTACCACATTTTGAGAGCTATAATTTTTCCATATTTTGGTCCACAGAGTCATGTGAGGTCTTATTTTTTGCGGGACGAGTTGACGATTTTATTGGTAATATTTTCAGGCACGTGACATTTTTTGATCGCTTTTTATTCCGATTTTTGTGAGGAAGAATGACCAAAAAACAGCTATTCATGAATTTCTTTTGGGGGAGGCGTTTATACCGTTCCGCGTTTGGTAAAATTGATAAAGCAGTTTTATTCTTCGGGTCAGTACGATTACAGCGACACCTCATTTATATCATTTTTTTATGTTTTGGCGCTTTTATACGATAAAAACTATTTTACGGAAAAAATAATTATTTTTGCATCGCTTTATTCTCAGGACTATAACTTTTTTATGTTTTTGCTGATGATGCTGTATGGCGGCTCGTTTTTTGCGGGACAAGATGACGCTTTCAGCGGTACCATGGTTATTTATATCCATCTTTTTGATCGCGTGTTATTCCACTTTTTGTTCGGCGGTATGATAATAAAGCGTTGTTTTTTGCCTCGTTTTTTTTTTTCTTTTCTTACGGTGTTTACTGAAGGGGTTAACTAGTGGGCCAGTTTTATAGGTCGGGCCGTTACGGACGCGGCGATACTAAATATGTGTACTTTTATTGTTTTGTTTTTTTTATTTAGATAAAGAAATGTATTTATGGGAATAATATTTTTTTCTTCATTATTTTGGAATATTTTTTTTATTTTTTTTTTACACATTTGAAAATTTTTTTTTTTACTTTTTTACTTTGTCCCAGGGGGGGACATCACAGATCAGTGATCTGACAGTTTGCACAGCACTCTGTCAGATCACCGATCTGATAGGAGTGCAGGCTGCTTCACAGTGCCTGCTCTGAGCAGGCTCTGTGAAGCTACCTCCCTCCCTGCAGGACCCGGATCCGCGGCCATCTTGGATCCGGGCCTGGAGCAGGGAGGGAGGGAGGTAAGACCCTCGCAGCAACGCGATCACATCGCGTTGCTGCGGGGGGCTCAGGGAAGGCCGCAGGGAGCCCCCTCCCTGCGTGGTGCTTCCCTGCACCGCCGGCACATCGCGATCGCGGTGTGCCGGGGGTTAATGTGCCGGGGGCGGTCTTTGATCGCTCCTGGCACATAGTGCCGGATGTCAGCTGCGATAGGCAGCTGACACCCGGCCGCGATCGACGGCGCTCCCCCCGTGAGCGCTGCCGATCGCATATGACGTACTATTGCGTCCTTAGGAAGTAAAGCCCACCCCACATGGACGCAATAGTACGTCTAATGGCAGAAAGGGGTTAATGATACGCTCGTGCCCAGGGGCGGCCTGTGGGGGGTCTTCATGTGGTGCTCTGATTAGGTATCACTGATCCCTCACTGACCTGCACCCTAGTTTACATAATGAATATCATTTATATCTCGAGAAAGAAAAAAAAACCTTCTGCAGGCAGGCGCCAGCCGTGGCACCTGCCCTGCAGCCTTATCGCATATGTAATGAATATACACATTTGTTTGATGTAATCCTGAAGTTCCTAAAAAAAAAAAAATGTTTGAAAATGGCTCCGGCCGCGCCTGTCGCCTGTGCAGAAGCAGCTATAGGTGATCCGATAGCTGCTACTGCACAGGCGATGGTGGGGCCATCTTGCTAGGGAACAAAAAATTTCCTCCTCCAAGATGGCACCGCCAGCACCTGTGCAGTAGCAGCTATTTGCGATCGCCAACAGCTGCTATTGCTTAGGCGCCGGCCCTGCCGTCTTGCTAGAAAAAAATTCCCCTTCCATGATGGCGCCGCAGGCGCCGGCGCAGTAGCAGCTATCGGTTATAGCTCTTGCTGCGCACGCTCCACCGGAGCCATCTTGGAGGAGGAAATTTGTTTTTGTTCTCCACTGTAGTGGAGCTGTAGCTTAGGACCCACTTCACACAAGCGTAATACGGGAGTGCTTCTCTGCTTGTATTAAGCCTGAAAATCCTGACTGTGCGTCTGTCACCTTGAACATCATGAAGACCTGTGATTATGTGAGGTAGGTAGGAGTCACACTAGCAATAGTGATGAGCGAGTATACTCGTTGCTCGGGTTTTCTAGAGCACGCTCAGGTGGTCTCCGAGTATTTATGACTGCTCGGAGATTTAGTTTTCCTTGCAGCAGCTGAATGATTTACGACTACTAGACAGTTTGATTACATGTGGGAATTCCCTAGCAACCAGGCAACCCCCACATGTACTCAGCCTGGCTAGTAGCTGTAAATCATTCAGCCGAGGTGATGAAAACGTATTCTCTGAACACTAACAAATACTCGGAGGTCACCAGAGCATGCTCGAGAAAACCTGAGCAACGAGTACACTCGCTCATCACTAACTAGCAATTTTAAAATTGGTCCGATTTTGATGCAGGAGAGTCGGACAAGTGTAATGCAAGTGTCATGCGAGTGTCATGGGTTTTTTATGCAAGGGTAATCCGATTACAATGCGATTTTAACATGAGCTTTTACATACAGCAGTTCTGTTCTCTGTCATTTACACATCGTTTTCAAAGGAGATATTCTTCAAAACACACACATATACACTACCGTTCAAAAGTTTAGGGTCACTTAGAAATTTCCTTATTTTTGAAAGAAAAACACAGTTTTTTCCAATGAAGCTAACAATAAATGATTCAGAAATACACTCTATACATTGTTAATGTGGTAAATTACTATTTTAACTGCAAACGTCTGGTCTGTAATGCAATATCTTCATAGGTGTGTAGAGGCCGATTTCCAACAACCATCAATCAAGTGTTCTTATGGTACTTTGTCTTTGCTAACTGTGTAAGAAGGCTAAATAATGGTTAGAATACCCTTGAAAACCCTTGTGCAAGTATGTTAGCACAGCTGAAAACAGTTTGGCTGATTAGAGAACCTATAATCCTGACCTTCCTTTGAGCCAGTTGAGAATCTGGAGCATTACATTTGTTGGTTCCATTAAACTCTCAAAATGGACAGAAAAAAAGAACCTTCATGTGAAACTCGACAGTCTATTCTTGTTCTTAGAAATGAAGGTTATTCCATGCGAGAAATTGCCAAGAAACTGAAGATTTCCTACAACGGTGTGTACTACTCCCTTCAGAGGAGAGCACAAACAGGCTCTAACCAGAGTAGAAAGAGAAGTTGGAGGCCCCGCTGCACAACTGAGCAACAAGACAAGTACATTAGAGTCTGTTTGAGAAATCGATGCCTCACAAGTCCTCAACTGGCAGCTAGTACACGCAAAACGCCAGTGTCAACTTCTACAGTGAAGAGGCAACTCCGGGATGCTGGCCTTCAGGGCAGAGTGGCAAAGAAAAAGCCATATCTGAGACTGGCTAATAAAAGGAAAAGATTAATATGGGCAAAAGAACAAAGACATTGGACAGAATGGAAAAAAGTGTTATGGACAGAAGAATCAAAGTTTGAGGTGTTTGGATCACAAAGAAGAACCTTTGTGAGATGCAGAACAACTGAAAAGATGCTGGAAGAGTGCCTGACGCCATCTGTCAAGCATGGTAGAGGTAATGTGATGGTCTGGGGTTGCTTTGTTGCTGGTAAAGTGGGAGATTTGTACAAGGTAAAAGGGGTTTTGAATAAGGAAGGCTATCACTCCATTTTGCATCACCGTGCCATACCCTGTGGACAGCGTTTGATTGGAGCCAATTTCATACTCCAACAGGACAATGACCCAAAGCACTCCTCCAAATTATGCAAGAACTATTTAGGGAAGAGGCAGGCAGTCACGAGATCTCAACCCCATTGAGCTGTTGGGAGCAGCTTGACCGTATGGTACGCAAAAAGTGCCGATTATAGCCTGGGGAGGGGGTAATACTCATGGAGCTTCCCAGGCTATTAATATCAGCTCACAGCTATATACTTAGCCTTTCCTGGCAATTAGAATGGGGATCCTAAAAAAAAATGACGCTGTGAACTCCCGGGACCTGTCAGATGGCACTGTGAGCAGGAGATTGTTCTCACGCTCGCGGTGCCCTCAGACAGGGAATAGCAGTTCACACAGACACACTGAGCACCAGAATTGGCGCATCTTAGAGATGTGCCTTTTCTGGGGTGGCTGAGAGCTGATGAGGGGGGGGGGGGGGCAGTATCCATGGCCCCTTCCTAGGCTATTAATAAAAGTCTGCAGCTGTCTGCATAGCCTTTGCTGGTTATTAATTATAGAGGGACCCTACGTCATTTTTTTTAGGGTCCCCCATGTTAATAGCCAGTAAAAGCTAAGTATACAGCTGTGAGTTAATATTAGTAGCCAGGGAAGCTCCATGGGTATTACCCCCTTCCCAGGCTATAAACATCGGTTCCCCAGCCGTCGGCTTTCCCTCTGCTGGTTACAAAAATTGAGCGGAAGGAGCCCACGCCATTTTTTTCCCCAAAAATTTTTCCATCTCTTCTATCCTGTCGGCTCCTGCAGTGATTTTACACTACCATGGCTGCTGAATTGCCATCTTTTCTTCTATCTATGTAATATAAATACATATATATGCATGTGTCACTGACATCTGTCAGGGTTAATTGTTGTGGCCTCCTTTTGGATCTAGGAGGGATATTTATACCCACACTGGACTAGGATTCTTTGTCAGTTATAGGTTCGTTCTGGCTGTGTGTCTGACCCCCTGGTGTGCATGTGCATACTGTGTTGTTTGTTTTGCTCTCCTTGCCTTATCTGATCTGTTTAATCCTCTTGGCTTCCCTGCTTTGTGGTTATATCCATTCACTTAAGGTACCGTCACACTAGGCGACGCTGCAGCGATACCGACAACGATCCGGATCGCTGCAGCGTTGCTGTTTGGTCGCTGGAGAGCTGTCACACAGACCGCTCTCCAGCGACCAACGATGCCGGTAACCAGGGTAAACATCGGGTAACTAAGCGCAGGGCCGCGCTTAGTAACCCGATGTTTACCCTGGTTACCATCCTAAAAGTAAAAAAAAACAAACACTACATACTTACCTACAGCCGTCTGTCCTCCAGCGCTGTGCTCTGCACTCCTCCTGTACTGTCTGTGTGAGCACAGCGGCCGGAAAGCAGAGCGGTGACGTCACCGCTCTGCTTTCCGGCTGACCGATGCTCACAGCCAGTACAGGAGGAGTGCAGAGCACAGCGCTGGAGGACAGACGGCTGTAGGTAAGTATGTAGTGTTTGTTTTTTTTTACTTTTAGGATGGTAACCAGGGTAAACATCGGGTTACTAAGCGCGGCCCTGCGCTTAGTTACCCAATGTTTACCCTGGTTACCAGTGAAGACATCGCTGAATCGGTGTCACACACGCCGATTCAGCGATGTCTACGGGGAGTCCAGCGACCAAATAAAGTTCTGGACTTTCTTCCCCGACCAGCGACATCACAGCAGGATCCTGATCGCTGCTGCCTGTCACACTGGATGATATCGCTAGCGAGGACGCTGCAACGTCACGGATCGCTAGCGATATCGTCTAGTGTGACGGTACCTTTAGGGTATGTGCACACGTCAGGATTTCTTGCAGAAATTTTCCTGACAAAAACCCGGAAATTTTCCTGACAAAAACTTCTGCCAGAAATCCGCATGCGTTTTTTTCCGCGTTTTTGGTGCATTTTTTCCCAAATGCGGGAAAAACGCAGAAAATCTGCAAAATTAATGAACATGCTGCTTTTTTTACCGCGATGCGTTTTTTTTGCGGAAAAAAACGCATCATGTGCACAAAACATGCAGAATAGATTCTAAATGATAGGATGCATAATGTATGCATTTTTAATGGTTTTTTATAGCGTTTTACCGCGAAAAAAACGCAAAAAAAACCTGAACGTGTGCACATAGCCTTACTCGGCTTTCTGACCTCCGGCTTCCACCTGACGATCCTTCTGTCTCTGTCTCACCTTCCAGTACCTCGCTTATCCCCTGGTTATTGACCTCGGCACGTTTCACTACTCTCCGGTGCCATTCGCCTCCTTGCACCCCGTCACCTGGCCCCATCCCCTGGCCACTCCCCCTTGTCACAAGGTTCAGGTCCTGCTTACTACCTGGTGAGTTCTCCGCTGTTCTGCTCTGGGCTCCCTTACTGCAGTAAGTAGCCTCCCAGCAGTTATTGCACACGGGAGCCTTGACATTATAACTGACCATACAGTCTCTTCCAAGTGGTTAGGTGGGAGTTTATTATGGATCCGGTACGGGCTCTCACGGAGCAGGTTAATGAGCTTTCCCAACTTATGCAGAAGCTGTCAATGGAGCCGCAAGCCCTGGTTCACTCGCACCAACAGGTGCAGAGAGATGTGGTGGGCGCTCTACAGGGTCCTGTTCCGTTGGGGAATCGGGATGGGGGCCTCACTGACGTATTCCTAGTGGACCCCGAACCACAGGGAAAGTTACCTGACAATTTTTCCGGGAATAAAAAATTGTTTATGGTTTTTAAAGAGGGATGCAAGTTGTTTTTTGAGGTACGTCCCCGCGTTTCTGGTAATGAAAGGCAGAGGGTGGGGATTGTTATGTCCTTGTTAAGGGGGGCTCCACCGGCATTGGCTTTCTCTCTCTCTCGCTCCCTCTGCTTCTGAACGTATGTCGGTGAGCCAGTTCTTTGAGGCTTTGGGGCAAATTTATGATAGCACTGATAGCAACACTGCAGAAGAAATGCTAGCATAGGCTTCCAGTATCCTTTGTTTCAGATGCTGCACATCTTGTATCTTCACAGCATAGACAATTGCCTTCAGATGACACAAAAGATAAAAATCTAAGGGGGTCAGATCGGGAGACCTTGGTGGCCATTCAACCGGCCCACAACGACCAATCCACTTTCCAGGAAACTGTTCATGTAAGAATGCTCGGACCTGACACCCATAATTGATGGTATGGTGTGGTATATGGGTTACAAAGAGAGTGGTGCCATTCTTCATCAAGGAAAAACCTCAATGCCACTGGATATCTGAAATGATGATGTGTTGCCCTCTTTATGGACTGAAGATGGCATGTTCCCTAAGTTTTTCCAGCAAGATAGTGCACCACCACATTATGGGTGTCAGGTCCGAGCATTCCTATAAGGAATCTGACCCCCTTAGACTAGCATTTTTTCTGCAGTACTGCTATCAGTGTGTCAAGAGTGGGAGAAGAGGGTTGCATTGACAATCCAACACAATGGGCAGCACTTTGAACACATTTTATAAGTGGTCATAAACTTGTAAATAAGGCTACTTTCACACTAGCGTTTTCTGCAATCCGTCACAATGCGTCGTTTTGCAGAAAAAACGCATCCTGCAAAAGTGCTTGCAGGATGCGTTTTTTCCCCATAGACTTGCATTGACAACGCATTTGCGACGGATTGCCACACGTCGCATCCGTCGAGCGACGGATGCGTCGTGCTTTGGTGGACCATCGGGAGCAAAAAACGCTACATGTAACGTTTTTTGCTCCTGACGGACCACTTTTTCCGACCGCGCATGTGCGGCCGGAACTCCGCCCCCACACCTTACAATGGGGCAGCGGATGCGCCGGAGAAATGCATCCGCTGCCTCCATTGTGCAATGCGTTAAACGCTAGCGTCGGAATCTCTCCCCGACGCATTGCGACGGGGAGATTCCGACGCTAGTGTGAAAGAAGCCTAACTCATGAAAGAACAAAGTTACAGTATGTTAGAACCAAGCACACCAGTTTTTCTTGTGAAAATCTCAGTAAGTTTCATGTGTCACATGACCCTCTTCCCATTGGAAAAAATAAAGTTGGATCCAAAATGGCTAACTTCAAAAAGGCCGCCATGGTCACCACCCATCTTGAAAAGTTTCCCCCCTCCCATATACTAATGTGCCACAAACAGGAATTCTATGTGTATATAACTATTCTAACCTGTCAGTGTGATATTACTGTAGCCGCAGATAAATTGCCGGCTTTTCAAATGCGATCAGTGTGTAAAAATCGGACAGCACTTGCATGGTCCGAGTGCTATGTGATTTTTTTCTCGCACCCATTGACTTCTATTGCGGGATGCAATCCGAATTCTGATTACAATCGCAGCATGATGCAATTTTTTTCCAGTCCGATCGTGTTCCGATCCAAGCTACAGATGAAGACACAATCATAGAATAACATTGGTCTGAATTCAATCCGATTTTTTATCGGATTGCATTTGTCCGATTTCATCGCAAGTGGGAACGAGCCCGTAGGGTGAACATAGCCGAAGTCTGAGCTTAAGATTATAGTGCACAGGCATCAAATCTAGAAATTCCCACAATCTACAACTTTCAGCAGGCCCTGATAGCTACAGGTGAAATTTCACATAGCGGGAGAGACACTAGTCGTGCCACTTATTTCTGATTGAGTGAAAAGATAAGATGGTAAAATAAAATTTCTATAGACGGGCGACAACAAAAATGGGGCAGAATAAATGACAACCTGGCATAATCCTGCAGTGTTTGGTTAGTATACAACCCCTGGCAAAAATTATGGAATCACCGGCCTTGAAGGATGTTCATTCAGTTGTTTAAATTTGTAGAAAAAAAGCAGATCACAGACATGGCACAAAACTAAAGTCATATCAAATGGCATCTTTCTGGCTTTAAGAAACACTAAAAGAAATCAAGAACAAAAATGTGGTAGTCAGTAATGGTTACTTTTTTTAACCAAGCATAGGGGAAAAATTATGGAATCACTCAATTCTGAGGAAAAAATTATGGATTCATCCTGTAAATTTTCATACCTAAAAATAACACCTGCATCAAATTAGATCTGCTCGTTAGTCTGCATCTAAAAAGGAGTGATCACACCTTGGAGAGCTGTTGCACCAAGTGGACTGACATGAATCATGGCTCCAACACAAGAGATGTCAATTGAAACAAAGGAGAGGATTATCAAACTCTTAAAAGAGGGTAAATCATCACGCAATGTTGCAAAATATGTTGGTGGTTCACAGTCAGCTGTGTCTAAAATCTGGACCAAATAAAAACAACATGGGAAGGTTGTTAAAGGCAAACATACTGGTAGAACAAGGAAGACATCAAAGCGTCAATACCGGAAATTTAAAGCAATATGTCTCCAAAACAGGAAATGCACAAGAAAACAAATGAGGAACGAATGAGTGGAAACTGGAGCCAACGTCTGTGACCGAACTGTAAGAAACCGCCTAAAGGAAATGGGATTTACATACAGAAAAACTAAACGAAAGCCATCATTAACACCTAAACAGAAAAAAAACAAGGTTACAATGGGCTAAGGAAAAGCAATCGTGGACTGTGGATGACTGGATGAAAGTCATATTCAGTGATGAATCGCGAGTCTGCATTGGGCAAGTTGATGATGCTGGAACTTTTGTTTGGTGCCGTTCCAATGAGATTTATAAAGATGACTGCCTGAAGACAACATGCAAATTTCCACAGTCATTGATGATATGGGGCTGCATGTCAGGTAAAGGCACTGGGGAGATGGCTGTCATTACATCTTCAATAAATGCACAAGTTTATGTAGATACTAGATGGTGGCCCGATTCTAACGCATCGGGTATTCTAGAATATGCATGTCCACGTAGTATATTGCACAACCCACGTAGTATATTGCCCAGCCACGTAGTATATTGCCCAGCCACGTAGTATATTGCCCAGCCACGTAGTATATTGCCCAGCAAAGTAGTATATTGCCCACTGACGTAGTATATTGCCCAGTGACGTAATATATTGGCCAGCCACGTAGTATATTGCCCAGTGACATAGTATATTGCCCAGCCACGTAGTATATTGCCCAGTTACGTAGTATATTGCCCAGCCACATAGTATATTGCCCAGTTACGTAGTATATTGCCGAGCTACGTAGTATATTGCCCAGCCACGTAGTATATTGCCCAGTTACGTAACATATTGCCTAGTGACGTAGTATATTGCGCAGCCACGTAGTATATTGCCCAGCCACATAGTATATTGCCCAGTTACGTAGTATATTGCCGAGCTACGTAGTATACTGCACAGCCCACGTAGTATATTGCTCAGTTACGTAGTATATTGCCCAGCCACATAGTATATTGCCCAGTTACGTAGTATATTGCCGAGCTACGTAGTATATTGCCCAGCCACGTAGTATATTGCCCAGTTACGTAACATATTGCCTAGTGACGTAGTATATTGCGCAGCCACGTAGTATATTGCCCAGCCACATAGTATATTGCCCAGTTACGTAGTATATTGCCGAGCTACGTAGTATACTGCACAGCCCACGTAGTATATTGCCCAGTGACATAATATATTGGCCAGCCACGTAGTATATTGCCCAGTTATGTAGTATATTGCCTAGTGACGTAGTATATTGCCTGTTATGAAAGGCAATTTAGTACCACAATGGACATAGCGGTCAGAGCACATACAGTGATCTGACAAAACCCAAAATCATAGAACGAGCTCTGAGACGTGGGAACTCTGCAGACCGCAATCCCTAATCCTCTCCAAACAACACTAGAGGCAGCCGTGGATTGCGCCTAACTCTGCCTATGCAACTCGGCACAACCTGAGAAACTAACTAGCCTGAAGATAGAAAATAAGCCTACCTTGCCTCAGAGAAATACCCCAAAGGAAAAGGCAGCCCCCCACATATAATGACTGTGAGTAAGATGAAAAGACAAACGTAGGGATGAAATAGATTCAGCAAAGTGAGGCCCGACTTTCTAAACAGAGCGAGGATAGGAAAGATAACTTTGCGGTCTACACAAAACCCTAAAGAAAACCACGCAAAGGGGGCAAAAAGACCCTCCGTACCGAACAATCGGCACGGAGGTACACCCTTTGCGTCCCAGAGCTTCCAGCAAAACAAATAGACAAGCTGGACAGAAAAAATAGCAAACAAATAGCAAAGAAGCACTTAGCTATGCAGAGCAGCAGGCCACAGGAATGATCCAGGGAAAAACAAGTCCAACACTGGAACATTGACAGGAAGCATGGATCAAAGCATTAGGTGGAGTTAAGTAGAGAAGCACCTAATGACCTCACAAGATCACCTGAGGGAGGAAACTCAGAAGCCGCAGTACCACTTTCCTCCACAAACGGAAGCTCCCAGAGAGAATCAGCCGAAGTACCACTTGTGACCACAGGAGGGAGCTCTGCCACAGAATTCATAACAGTCCCCCCCCCCTTGAGGAGGGGTCACCGAACCCTCACCAGAGCCTCCAGGCCGACCAGGATGAGCCACATGAAAGGCACGAACAAGATCGGGAGCATGGACATCAGAGGCAAAAACCCAGGAATTATCTTCCTGAGCATAACCCTTCCATTTCACCAGATACTGGAGTTTCCGTCTTGAAACACGAGAATCCAAAATCTTCTCCACAATATACTCCAACTCCCCCTCCACCAAAACCGGGGCAGGAGGGTCAACAGATGGAACCACAGGTGCCACGTATCTCCGCAACAATGACCTATGGAATACGTTATGTATGGAAAAAGAATCTGGAAGGGTCAGACGAAAAGACACAGGATTAAGAACCTCAGAAATCCTATACGGACCAATGAAACGAGGTTTAAACTTAGGAGAGGACACCTTCATAGGAATATGACGAGAAGATAACAAAACCAGATCCCCAACACGAAGTCGGGGACCCACACAGCGTCTGCGATTAGCAAAACGTTGAGCCCTCTCCTGGGACAAGGTCAAATTGTCCACTACATGAGTCCAAATCTGCTGCAACCTGTCCACCACAGTATCCACACCAGGACAGTCCGAAGACTCAACCTGTCCTGAAGAGAAACGAGGATGGAACCCAAAGTTGCAGAAAAATGGCGAAACCAAGGTAGCCGAGCTGGCCCGGTTATTAAGGGCGAACTCAGCCAAAGGCAAAAAGGACACCCAGTCATCCTGATCAGCAGAAACAAAACATCTCAGATATGTTTCCAAGGTCTGATTGGTTCGTTCGGTCTGGCCATTAGTCTGAGGATGGAAAGCCGAGGAAAAAGACAAGTCAATGCCCATCCTACCACAAAAGGCTCGCCAAAACCTCGAAACAAACTGGGAACCTCTGTTAGAAACGATATTCTCCGGAATGCCATGTAAACGAACCACATGCTGGAAGAACAATGGCACCAAATCAGAGGAGGAAGGCAATTTAGACCAGGGTACCAGATGGACCATCTTAGAAAAGCGATCACAGACCACCCAAATGACTGACATCTTTTGAGAAATGGGAACATCTGAAATAAAATCCATAGAGATATGTGTCCAAGGCCTCTTCGGGACCGGCAAGGGCAAAAGCAACCCACTGGCACGAGAACAGCAGGGCTTAGCCCGAGCACAAATCCCACAGGACTGCACAAAAGTACGCACATCCCGCGACAGAGATGGCCACCAAAAGGATCTAGCCACTAACTCTCTGGTACCAAAGATTCCAGGATGACCAGCCAACACCGAACAATGAACCTCAGAGATAACTTTATTCGTCCACCTATCAGGGACAAATAACTGTAGAAAAAATTGAAAGCTAGCACTCAATCAACTAAAGTTCACGGTGCCAGTGAACGGGATACTCGATCCCACAAGTCATAAAGTCAAAGTAATCACTGCACTCGTATATTATCGAATTAGCAAAAAGTTTATTGAATATAAATTTGTGAAAAAGAGGTATTTGGCGAATTGACGTTTCGGCCAAACCTTGGCCTTGTTCACAAAATCGCTGTAACAAGCAAAAGACAAAACAATATTATAAACAGACAAATATCTACAAATATACATATTTACATTACATAAAAGAATACATGTCAAAAGAGTTTAGCTGCCATGGTCAGACATACTCAAGAAGAAAAGACTATCTACTGCATCCTGAGGATAACGTAGCGGAGAGACGTTCAAAGGACAAGGTCATGTTGAATGCTAGAAATGGACATGGAAAGAAGACATACCCCGTTATAACTCTGTTGTTTTGTACAGAAAGGACCCTATTTGACCGGTGAGTCAGGTAAAGGAATAAAGTTGCATAACCTGGAAAAAGTAATACAGCGTGAGGATGTAATTTTGAGACTGAATATCTACACGCACCCGTACATATACACACTCCCCCATATACATATATATATATATATACCCCCTATGGGTAATCTAGACCGTATTACTAAGATTCTATAGCCACGCCATTCAGGGTGGACTGTAGGGTAGAGGGTAATCCAGATCTACTGGAATGGAAGCACCACATACATGATGTCAGATAAATCGACTGGTGATCCCCCTATATGTGTCCCATTGTGTGAGCATATGTCTCTATTACCACAAAGATGAAAGCATGCCATAAACGTACTAACCATACTGAAATCATAAAGAGCGCTTGCCAGTGCACTGTAGCCGCAATTCCGGCTGGAAAGACACCTATAGCTGAAATACATGTTGACATATATGTGAAGATCAAGGGGGGAATATATAGACTAGCCAGACTGAAAAAAGTATATATATATATAGTCAATGGAATACCTGCCCTGTGTGTAATATCAGGGATACAGCTTGGGCTGTGTTCCTCCTGCGTTAATTGGAAAGCCCCAGAGGGAATGAGACCATATAATGCTGCGGGCAAAAAGAGTATTATGGCTAGGACTCATAGGGGAAAAGGACAATGCATTCATATTTACTGGATCATATGGGTACCTGTATCGCTTATGCATGCAGAAGCATAGATGTATTCAGGGGTGTAATAGCGGAAGTGGACTCCCTGTATGGTGTGGTCTATTAAAGGCAGAACTGGGGATGATATCCCTGTAAAAGGAGGAAGGTACAGGCTAAACGATAGCTATCCTGGGTGGTGATACACTTATCTTAATGTTGTGCCGGAGTCTCACGTCTCTGTATCCCTTGGCAGCAGGGGGCAAGCGTTGGTGGCGTAGTGGAGGAAGCCGACACAATCCTGTGTCACGGCGGTGAATCAGCTTAATGTGAGCCATGGCGTCTGGTGTATAAGAAGATCCCCGGCCGATCATGTGACCGGAAGTGCAGGGGAACGCTAGCGCCTGCGCACAAGTGTATCCCTGGTACTAGTGTGCCAAAGTCCCCGCGCCTGCGCACTAGGAGCCGCCCTGAGCGCCAATGTGATGACACCTGCGCGTGCGTCTTAGCTAGCCTATAGAGACGTTGCCAGCGCCTGCGCTCTGTGTTCGGGCTCCAAAAGAGCCTCCCACTATGTAGTCCTGCCCGGGTCATAGCCGAGGGGGAGGGGGGAAGAAAAGAAGAAAAGGCCTGGCTGTCTGCAGGCAAGCTGTATGTGTACAATGATGCAGGCACTGAACCTAGATGTAGACTGTCTATGGGGTGACATACAAGACAGATCACTGTAAATAAACCAAATCACATCATATCACAAGAACATATTAAATGGTAGGAGTCCAAACTAAAAGAAAAAGAATACTGAAACGAATGAAATAAATGTAAAGAAACAGGATGAAAGAAATGAGAAAAATGAAATGAATGAAATGAAAAAAAATGAAAAAGATGAAAAAAATGAAAAAACTGAAAAAACTGAAAAAAATGAAAAAACGGAAAAAAATGAAAAAAATGAAAAAAATGAAAAAAAATGAAAGAAATAAATAAGCAAAATTGAATGAAACAAAAGAATAACAAAATAATGAAAAAAGTGAAAATAATGAAAAAAATGAAAAAATGAAAAAATATAGTAATATAAATGAAGAAAAAATGTAAAAAGTAAAAAATAAAAAATAAAAAAGGGGGAAAGACTAAAAAATGAAACTTATAAAAAAGACTAGTGGGGTAAATCAGGGACAAATAGTCTCTCCGCTGGACAACGATCAGGTTTATTAGCCTGAAATTTTTGCAACACCCGCCGCAAATCAGGGGAGATGGCAGACACAATTACTCCTTCCTTGAGGATACCCGCCGGCTCAGACAAACCCGGAGAGTCGGGCACAAAACTCCTAGACAGAGCATCCGCCTTCACATTCTTAGAGCCCGGAAGGTACGAAATCACAAAGTCAAAACGGGCAAAAAACAGCGACCAACGAGCCTGTCTAGGATTCAACCGCTTGGCAGACTCGAGATAAGTCAAGTTCTTATGATCAGTCAATACCACCACGCGATGCTTAGCTCCTTTAAGCCAATGACGCATCAACCTCGACCTGGAACGGAAGAGAAACATCTGGTTGACACAACACAGGGGCAGAAGAAAAACGACGCTTCAACTCTTGAAAGGCTTCCACAGCAACAGAAGACCAATTGACCACATCAGCACCCTTCTTGGTCAAATCGGTCAATGGTTTAGCAATACTAGAAAAATTGCAGATGAAGCGACGATAAAAATTAGCAAAGCCCAGGAACTTTTGCAGACTTTTCAGAGATGTCGGCTGAGTCCAATCATGGATGGCCTGGACCTTAACAGGATCCATCTCGATAGTAGAAGGGGAAAAGATGAACCCCAAAAATGAAACCTTCTGCACACCAAAGAGACACTTTGATCCCTTCACAAACAAAGAATTAGCACGCAGGACCTGAAAAACCGTTCTGACCTGCTTCACATGAGACTCCCAATCATCCGAGAAGATCAAAATGTCATCCAAGTACACAATCAGGAATTTATCCAGGTACTCTCAGAAGATGTCATGCATAAAAGACTGAAACACTGATGGAGCATTGGCAAGTCCGAACGGCATCACTAGATACTCAAAATGACCCTCGGGCGTATTGAATGCAGTTTTCTGTTATGTAGGCAATCCAGTGACACAGTGTGCCAGCAATCAGAGCACATACAGTGATCTGACAATAACCCAAAAACAATAGAACGAGCTCTGAGACGTGGAATCTCTGTAGACCGCAATACCTGAACCTATCCTAAACACAACTAAAGGCAGCTGTGGATTGCGCCTGACACTACCTATGCAACTCGGCACAGCCTGAGGAGCTGACTAGCCTGAAGATAGAAAAACAAGCCTGACTTGCCTCAGAGAAATACCCCAAAGGAAAAGGCAGCCCCCCACATATAATGACTGTTAGCAAGATGAAAAGACAAACGTAGGGATGAAATAGATTCAGCAAAGTGAGGCCCGATATTCTAGATAGAGCGAGGATAGCAAAGAGAACTTTGCAGTCTACAAAAAACCCTAAAGCAAAAAACCACGCAAAGGGGGCAAAAAGACCCACCGTGCCGAACTAACGGCACGGCGGTACACCCTTTGCGTCTCAGAGCTTCCAGCAAAACGAAAAGACAAGCTGGACAGAAAAAGTAGCAACAAAAGCAAAGAAGCACTTATCTAAGCAGAGCAGCAGGCCACAGGAAAGATCCAGAAGCTCAGATCCAACACTGGAACATTGACAAGGAGCAAGGAAGACAGAATCAGGTGGAGTTAAATAACAAAGCAGCCAACGAGCTCACCAGAACACCTGAGGGAGGAAGCTCAGAAGCTGCAGTACCACTTGTGACCACAGGAGTGAATTCAGCCACAGAATTCACAACAGTACCCCCCCCTTGAAGAGGGGTCACCGAACCCTCACCAGAGCCCCCAGGCCGACCAGGATGAGCCACATGAAAGGCACGAACAAGATCTGGAGCATGGACATCAGAGGCAAAAACCCAGGAATTATCTTCCTGAGCATAACCCTTCCATTTCACCAGATACTGGAGTTTCCGTCTAGAAACACGAGAATCCAAAATTTTCTCCACAATATACTCCAATTCCCCCTCCACCAAAACCGGGGCAGGAGGCTCAACAGATGGAACCATAGGTGCCACGTATCTCCGCAACAACGACCTATGGAATACATTATGTATGGAAAAGGAGTCTGGGAGGGTCAGACGAAAAGACACAGGATTGAGAATCTCAGAAATCCTATACGGACCAATAAAACGAGGTTTAAATTTAGGAGAGGAAACCTTCATAGGAATATGACGAGAAGATAACCAAACCAGATCCCCAACACGAAGTCGGGGACCCACACGGCGTCTGCGATTAGCGAAAAGTTGAGCCTTCTCCTGGGACAAGGTCAAATTGTCCACTACCTGAGTCCAGATCTGCTGCAACCTGTCCACCACAGAATCCACACCAGGACAGTCCGAAGACTCAACCTGTCCTGAAGAGAAACGAGGATGGAACCCAGAATTGCAGAAAAATGGAGAGACCAAGGTAGCCGAGCTGGCCCGATTAATAAGGGCGAACTCAGCCAACGGCAAAAATGACACCCAATCATCCTGGTCTGCAGAAACAAAACATCTCAGATATGTTTCCAAGGTCTGATTGGTTCGTTCGGTCTGGCCATTAGTCTGAGGATGGAAAGCCGAGGAAAAAGATAGGTCAATGCCCATCCTACCACAAAAGGCTCGCCAAAACCTTGAAACAAACTGGGAACCTCTGTCAGAAACAATATTCTCAGGAATGCCATGCAAACGAAAGACATGCTGGAAGAACAAAGGCACCAAATCAGAGGAGGAAGGCAATTTAACCAAGGGCACCAGATGGACCATTTTAGAAAAGCGATCACAGACCACCCAAATGACTGACATCTTTTGTGAAACGGGAAGGTCAGAAATGAAATCCATCGAAATATGTGTCCAAGGCCTCTTTGGGACCGGCAAGGGCAAAAGCAACCCACTGGCACGTGAACAGCAGGGCTTAGCCCTAGCACAAATCCCACAGGACTGCACAAAAGTACGTACATCCCGTGACAGAGATGGCCACCAGAAGGGTCTAGCCACCAACTCTCTGGTACCAAAGATTCCAGGATGACCAGCCAACACCGAACAATGAAGTTCAGAGATAACTTTACTAGTCCACCTATCAGGAACGAACAGTTTCTCCGCCGGACAACGATCAGGTTTATTCGCCTGAAATTTTTGCAACACTCGCCGCAAATCAGGGAAGATGGCAGACACAATGACTCCTTCCTTGAGGATACTCGCCGGCTCAGATGAACCCGGAGAGTCGGGCACAAAACTCCTAGACAGAGCATCCGCCTTCACATTTTTAGAGCCCGGAAGGTACGAAATCACAAAATCGAAGCGGGCAAAAAATAACGACCAACGGGCCTGTCTAGGATTCAAGCGCTTGGCAGACTCGAGATAAGTAAGGTTCTTATGATCAGTCAATACCACCACGCGATGCTTAGCTCCTTCAAGCCAATGACGCCATTCCTCGAATGCCCACTTCATGGCCAGCAACTCTCGGTTGCCCACATCATAATTACGCTCAGCAGCCGAAAACTTCCTGGAAAAGAAAGCACATGGTTTCAACACTGAGCAACCAGAACCTCTCTGTGACAAAACCGCCCCTGCACCAATCTCAGAAGCATCAACCTCGACCTGGAACGGAAGAGAAACATCTGGTTGACACAACACAGGGGCAGAACAAAAACGATGCTTCAACTCCTGAAAAGCTTCCACAGCAGCAGAAGACCAATTAACCAAATCAGCACCCTTCTTGGTCAAATCGGTCAATGGTTTGGCAATGCTAGAAAAATTACAGATGAAGCGACGATAAAAATTAGCAAAGCCCAGGAATTTTTGCAGACTTTTCAGAGATGTCGGCTGAGTCCAATCCTGGATGGCTTGGACCTTAACCGGATCCATCTCGATAGTAGAAGGGGAAAAGATGAACCCCAAAAATGAAACTTTCTGCACACCGAAGAGACACTTTGATCCCTTCACAAACAAAGAATTAGCACGCAGGACCTGGAAAACCATTCTGACCTGCTTCACATGAGACTCCCAATCATCCGAGAAGATCAAAATGTCATCCAAGTACACAATCAGGAATTTATCCAGGTACTCACGGAAGATGTCATGCATAAAAGACTGAAACACAGATGGAGCATTGGCAAGTCCGAACGGCATCACTAGATACTCAAAATGACCCTCGGGCGTATTAAATGCAGTTTTCCATTCATCTCCTTGCCTGATTCTCACCAGATTATACGCACCACGAAGATCTATCTTAGTGAACCAACTAGCCCCCTTAATCCGAGCAAACAAGTCAGATAACAATGGCAAGGGATACTGAAATTTAACAGTGATCTTATTAAGAAGGCGGTAATCAATACACGGTCTCAGCGAACCATCCTTCTTGGCTACAAAAAAGAACCCTGCTCCCAGTGGTGATGACGATGGGCGAATATGTCCCTTCTCCAGGGATTCCTTCACATAACTGCGCATAGCGGCGTGTTCAGGCACGGATAAATTAAATAATCGACCTTTAGGGAATTTACTACCAGGAATCAAATTGATAGCACAATCACAATCCCTATGCGGAGGTAGGGCATCGGACTTGGGCTCTTCAAATACATCCTGATAATCAGACAAGAACTCTGGGACCTCAGAAGGAGTGGATGACGAAATAGACAAAAATGGAACATCACCATGTACCCCCTGACAACCCCAGCTGGATACCGACATAGAGTTCCAATCCAATACTGGATTATGGGTTTGCAGCCATGGCAACCCCAACACGACCACATCATGCAGATTATGTAGCACCAGAAAGCGAATAACTTCCTGATGTGCAGGAGCCATGCACATGGTCAGCTGGGTCCAGTACTGAGGTTTATTCTTGGCCAAAGGTGTAGCATCAATTCCTCTCAACGGAATAGGACACCGCAAAGGCTCCAAGAAAAACCCACAACGTTTAGCATAATCCAAATCCATCAGATTCAGGGCAGCGCCTGAATCCACAAACGCCATGACAGAATACGATGACAAAGAGCATATCAAGGTAATGGACAGAAGGAATTTGGATTGTACAGTACCAATGACGGCAGACCTATCGAACCGCTTAGTGCGCTTAGGACAATCAGAAATAGCATGAGTGGAATCACCACAGTAGAAACACAGACCATTCAGACGTCTGTGTTCTTGCCGTTCAACTCTGGTCATAGTCCTATCGCACTGCATAGGCTCAGGTTTAATCTTAGACAATACCGCCAAATGGTGCACAGATTTACGCTCGCGCAAGCGTCGACCGATCTGAATGGCCAAAGACATAGACTCATTCAAACCAGCAGGCATAGGAAAACCCACCATGACATCCTTAAGAGCCTCAGAGAGACCCTTTCTGAACAAAGCTGCCAGCGCAGATTCATTCCACAGAGTGAGTACTGACCACTTCCTAAATTTCTGACAATATACTTCTATATCATCCTGACCCTGGCACAAAGCCAGCAAATTTTTCTCAGCCTGATCCACTGAATTAGGCTCATCGTAAAGTAATCCGAGCGCCAGGAAAAACGCATTGACATTACTCAATGCAGGGTCTCCTGGCGCAAGAGAAAATGCCCAGTCCTGAGGGTCGCCGCGCAAAAAAGAAATAATAATCAAAACCTGTTGAATAGGATTACCAGAAGAATGAGGTTTCAAGGCCAGAAATAGCTTACAATTATTTTTGAAATTAAGAAACTTAGTTCTATCACCAAAAAACAAATCAGGAATAGGAATTCTTGGTTCTAACATAGATTTCTGATCAATAGTATCTTGAATCCTTTGTACATGTGTAACGAGATTATCCATGGAAGCACAGACCCTGAATATCCATGTCCACACCTGTGTCCTGAAACACCCAAATGTCTAGGGGAAAAAAAAGACTGAACACAGAGCTGAGAAAAAAAAAAAAAGGTGTCAGAACTTCTTTTTTCCCTCTATTGAGAATCATTAGGTTGGCTCCTTGTACTGTTATGTAGGCAATCCAGTGACACAGTGTGCCAGCAATCAGAGCACATACAGTGATCTGACAATAACCCAAAAACAATAGAACGAGCTCTGAGACGTGGAATCTCTGTAGACCGCAATACCTGAACCTATCCTAAACACAACTAAAGGCAGCTGTGGATTGCGCCTGACACTACCTATGCAACTCGGCACAGCCTGAGGAGCTGACTAGCCTGAAGATAGAAAAACAAGCCTGACTTGCCTCAGAGAAATACCCCAAAGGAAAAGGCAGCCCCCCACATATAATGACTGTTAGCAAGATGAAAAGACAAACGTAGGGATGAAATAGATTCAGCAAAGTGAGGCCCGATATTCTAGATAGAGCGAGGATAGCAAAGAGAACTTTGCAGTCTACAAAAAACCCTAAAGCAAAAAACCACGCAAAGGGGGCAAAAAGACCCACCGTGCCGAACTAACGGCACGGCGGTACACCCTTTGCGTCTCAGAGCTTCCAGCAAAACGAAAAGACAAGCTGGACAGAAAAAGTAGCAACAAAAGCAAAGAAGCACTTATCTAAGCAGAGCAGCAGGCCACAGGAAAGATCCAGAAGCTCAGATCCAACACTGGAACATTGACAAGGAGCAAGGAAGACAGAATCAGGTGGAGTTAAATAACAAAGCAGCCAACGAGCTCACCAGAACACCTGAGGGAGGAAGCTCAGAAGCTGCAGTACCACTTGTGACCACAGGAGTGAATTCAGCCACAGAATTCACAACAGTTTTCCATTCATCGCCTTGCTTAATTCGCACCAGATTATACGCACCACGAAGATCTATCTTTGTGAACCAACTAGCCCCCTTAATCCGAGCAAACAGATCAGATAACAATGGCAAGGGGTACTGAAATTTAACCGTGATCTTATTAAGAAGGCGGTAATCTATACAAGGTCTCAGCGAACCATCTTTCTTGGCTACAAAAAAAAACCCTGCTCCTAATGGCGACGATGACGGGCGAATATGCCCCTTCTCCAGGGATTCCTTCACATAACTGCGCATAGCGGTGTGCTCAGGCACGGATAAATTAAACAATCGACCTTTTGGGAATTTACTACCAGGAATCAAATTGATAGCACAATCACAATCCCTATGCGGAGGTAGGGTATCGGACTTGGGCTCATCAAATACATCCCGGTAATCAGACAAGAACTCTGGGACCTCAGAAGGGGTGGATGACGAAATTGACAGAAATGGAACATCACCATGTACCCCCTGACAACCCCAGCTGGACACCGACATGGATTTCCAATCTAATACTGGATTATGGACTTGTAGCCATGGCAACCCCAACACGACCACATCATGCAGATTATGCAACACCAGAAAGCGAATATCCTCCTGATGTGCAGGAGCCATGCACATGGTCAGCTGGGTCCAGTACTGAGGCTTATTCTTGGCCAAAGGTGTAGCACCAATACCTCTCAATGGAATAGGACACTGCAAGGGCTCCAAGAAAGACCCACAACGCTTAGCATACTCTAAGTCCATCAAATTCAGTGCAGCGCCTGAATCCACAAATGCCATGACAGAATACGATGACAAAGAGCAGATCAAGGTAACGGACAGAAGAAATTTTGACTGTACCGTACCAATGGTGGCAGACCTAGCGAACCGCTTAGAGCGCTTAGGACAATCAGAGATGGCATGAGTGGAATCACCACAGTAGAAACACAGACCATTCAGACGTCTGTGTTCTTGCCGTTCAACTCTGGACAAAGTCCTATCGCACTGCATAGGCTTAGGTTTAATCTCAGGTAATACCGCCAAATGGTGCACAGCTTTACGCTCACGCAAGCGTCGACCGATCTGAATGGCCAAAGACATAGATTCATTCAGACCATCAGGCATAGGAAATCCCACCATGACATCTTTAAGGGCTTCAGAGAGACCCTTTCTGAAAATCGCTGCGAGCGCAGCTTCATTCCATTGAGTGAGTACAGACCACTATCTAAATTTCTGACAATATACCTCTATCTCATCCTGACCCTGACACAAAGCCAGCAAATTTTTCTCTGCCTGATCCACTGAATTAGGCTCATCGTACAGCAATCCGAGCGCCAGGAAAAACGCATCAATATTACTTAATGCAGGATCTCCTGGCGCAAGGGAAAATGCCCAGTCTTGAGAGTCGCCACGCAAAAAAGAAATAATAATTCTCACTTGTTGAGCTGGGTCACCAGAGGGGTGAGGTTTCAAGGCCAGAAACAGTTTGCAATTATTTTTGAAATTCACAAACTTGACTCTATCACCATAAAACAAATCAGGAATAGGAATTCTTGGTTCAAACATAGGCTTCTGAACCACCAAATCTTGAATCTTTTGTACATTTATAACGAGATTCTCCATTGAAGAGCACAGACCCTGAATCTCCATGTCCACACCTGTGTCCTGAACCACCCAAATGTCTAGGGGAAAAAAAAGGCAAAACACAGTGCAAAGAAAAAAAAATGGTCTCAGAACTTCTTTTTTCCCTCTATTGAGAATCATTAGTACTTTTGGCTTCCTGTACTGTTATGAAAGGCAATTTAGTACCACAATGGACACAGCGGTCAGAGCACATACAGTGATCTGACAAAAACCCAAAATCATAGAACGAGCTCTGAGACGTGGGAACTCTGCAGACCGCAATCCCTAATCCTCTCCAAACAACACTAGAGGCAGCCGTGGATTGCGCCTAACTCTGCCTATGCAACTCGGCACAGCCTGAGAAACTAACTAGCCTGAAGATAGAAAATAAGCCTACCTTGCCTCAGAGAAATACCCCAAAGGAAAAGGCAGCCCCCCACATATAATGACTGTGAGTAAGATGAAAAGACAAACGTAGGGATGAAACAGATTCAGCAAAGTGAGGCCCGACTTTCTAAACAGAGCGAGGATAGGAAAGATAACTTTGCGGTCTACACAAAACCCTAAAGAAAACCACACAAAGGGGGCAAAAAGACCCTCCGTACCGAACTAACGACACGGAGGTACACCCTTTGCGTCCCAGAGCTTCCAGCAAAACAAATAGACAAGCTGGACAGAAAAAGTAGCAAACAAATAGCAAAGAAGCACTTAGCTATGCAGAGCAGCAGGCCACAGGAATGATCCAGGAAAAAACAAGTCCAACACTGGAACATTGACAGGAAGCATGGATCAAAGCATTAGGTGGAGTTAAGTAGAGAAGCACCTAACGACCTCACAAGATCACCTGAGGGAGGAAACTCAGAAGCCGCAGTACCACTTTCCTCCACAAACGGAAGCTCCCAGAGAGAATCAGCCGAAGTACCTCTTGTGACCACAGGAGGGAGCTCTGCCACAGAATTCACAACAATTGCCCAGCCACGTAGTATATTGCCGAGCTACGTAGTATATTGCCCAGCCACGTAGTATATTGCCTAGTGACGTAGTATATTGCGCAGCCACTTAGTATATTGCACAGCCCACGTAGTATATTGCCCAGTGACGTAATATATTGGCCAGCCACGTAGTATATTGCCCAGTCACGTAGTATATTGCCTAGTGATGTAGTATATTGCCGAGCCACGTAGTATATTGCCCAGTTACGTAACATATTGCCTAGTGACGTAGTATATTGCGCAGCCACGTAGTATATTGCCCAGCACATAGTATATTGCCCAGTTACGTAGTATATTGCCGAGCTACCTAGTATATTGCACAGCCCCCGTAGTATATTGCCCAGTGACGTAATATATTGGCCAGCCATAGTATATTGCCCAGTTACGTATTATATTGCCTAGTGACGTAGTATATTGCCCAGCCACGTAGTATATTGCCGAGCTACGTAGTATATTGCCCAGCCACGTAGTATATTGCCCAGTTACGTAGTATATTGCCCAGTGACGTAGTATATTGCGCAGCCACTTAGTATATTGCACAGCCCACGTAGTATATTGCCCAGTGACGTAATATATTGGCCAGCCACGTAGTATATTGCCCAGTCACGTAGTATATTGCCTAGTGACGTAGTATATTGCCGAGCCACGTAGTACATTGCCCAGTTACGTAGTATATTGCCTAGTGACGTAGTATATTGCGCAGCCACGTAGTATATTGCCCAGCCACATAGTATATTGCCCAGTTACGTAGTATATTGCGCAGCCACGTATTATATTGCCCAGTGACGTAGTATATTGCCCAGTGACGTAGTATATTGCACAGCGAAGTAGTATACAGCACAGAGCCACGTGGTATATTGGCCAGTCATGTAGTATATTGGCCAGCTACGTAGTATATTGCCCAGCCAGGTTTGTCACAGGTGAAAAAATAAAAAATAAACATATACTCACCTTTCCAAGTGAGCCCTTGTAGTCCACGGCAGGTTCCGGTCCCAGGGTTGGTATTAGCGCAGGACCTGTGATGACGTCGCGGTCACATGACCGTGACGTCATGGCAGGTCTTTGTAGCGCAGGCGCACAGGGCCTGTGATTACGTCGCGGTCACATGACCGTGATGTCATGGCAGGTCCTTGCCGCGCAGGGCCTGTGATGATGTCGCGGTCACATGATCATGACGTCATGGCAGGTCCTTCTGCCACCGGAACCTTCAACGGAAGATGGCGGCCGGCGCGAGCTGCAACGCAGGGTTAGTATAGCAGGATTTTTTTAAATTATTTTTAACATTACATTTTTTACTATTGATGCCGCATAGGCAGCGTCAATAGTAAAAAGTTGGGGACACACAGGGTTAATAGCGGCGGTTAAGGAGTGCATTACCCGCGGCATAACGCGATCCGTTACCGCCGGCATTAACCCTGTGTTAGCGGTGACCGGAGGGGAGTATGCGGGCGACAGGCACTGACTGCGGGGAGTAAGGAGCTGCCATTTTCTTCCGGAGTGTGCCCGTCGCTGATTGGTCGCGGCAGCTATGACAGGCAGCTGGCGAGACCAATCAGCGAATGAATAACCGTGACAGAAGGACAGACAGACGGAAGTGACCCTTAGACAATTATATAGTAGATTTTGGACACTTTTCTTATCCCATCAATTGAAAGGATGTTTGGGGATGATGAAATCATTTTTCAAGATGATAATGCATCCTGCGATAGAGCAAAAACTGTGAAAACATTCCTTGAAAAAAGACACATAAGATCAATGTCATGGCCTGCAAATAGTCCGGATCTCAATCCAATTAAAAATCCTTGGTGGAAGTTGAAGAAAATGGTCCATGACAAAGCTCCAACCTGCAAAGCTGATCTGGCAACAGAAATCAGAGAAAGTTGGAGCCAGATTGATGAAGAGTATTGTTTGACACTCATTAAGTCCATGCCTCAGAGACTGCAAGCTGTTATAAAAGACAGAGGTGGTGCAACAAAATACTAGTGATGTTTTGGAGTGTTTTTTGTTTGTTTGTTTTTCATGATTCCATATTTTTTTTCCTCAGAATTGAGTGATTCCATAATTTGTCCCCTATGTTTGGTTAAAAAAGTAGCCATTACTGACTACCAAATTTTTTGCTCTTAATTTCTTTTAGTGTTTTTTAACCCCTTCACGACATGCCCCGTACTAGTACCGCACATGTCGTGTCTCCCCCTTTGATGTGGGCTCCGGCGCTGAGCCCACATCAAAGTCGCGACATGTCAGCTGTTATGTACAGCTGACATGTGCGCGCAATAGCGGCAGGTGGAATCACAATCCACCTGCCGCTATTAACCAGTTAAATGCCGCTGTCAAACGCTAGAGAATCACAATGGCAGGTCAGTTTTAGCATTTTAGTGAACCTAGCAAAAAAGCCAAACAAAAAACAAGTGTGGGATTGCACTTTTTTTGCAATTTCACCACACTTGGAATTTTTTTCCCGTTTTCTAGTACAAGACATAGTAAAACCAATGGTGTCGTTACACAGTACAACTCGTCCCGCAAAAAAAAAGCCCTCACATGACCATATTGACAGAAAAATAAAAAAGTTATGGCTCTGGGAAGGAGGGGAGCGAAAAAAGAAAACACAAAAACGCCTCTTAAAATGAAGTTGTTCCTCCCTGTGAAATAAAAAGAACAGGTGCTCACCTTCAGCACTGGTACTGTCCCAGAGATATCAGGTTTGCCAGGATTCACAAGACAATTAGGCGGCACTTTTTCTGAGGACATATGTCGGACAACTATAAGTAAACCCAATACCAGCCACTGATCAGCTGCAGGGCTAATGAAACATAAGAGCATCACACGACTCCCAGAGCCGACATTGCTAGAACGCCGCTGGTACGGGAGGTTTCTGTTCTTTTTATTCCATGAGGCCGGTTTCACACGTCAGTGGCTCCGGTACGTGAGGTGACAGTTTCCTCACGTACCGGAGACATTGACTCACGTAGACACATTGAAATCAATGTGTCTCTGCACATGTCAGCGTGTTTTCACGGACCGTGTGTCCGTGTGCAAAACATGGAGACATGTCAGTGTTCGTGGGAGCGCACGGATTACACGGACCCATTAAAGTCAATGGGTCCGTGTAAAACACGTACCGCACACGGATGCTGTCCGTGTGCAGTCCGTGTGCCGTGCAGGAGACAGCGCTACAGTTAGCGCAGTTAGCGCTGTCCCCCCCACGTGATGCTGAAGCCGCCATTCATATCTTCTCTCCAGCAGGGTTCGCTGGAGAGAAGATATGAAAAATCCTTTTTTTTTTTTTCGTGTTTAAAATAAAGATCCCTGTCCCCAGCCCCCTCCCACCCCTTGTGCGCTCCTCCCCCCCCGCTGTTAATAAAATACTCACCCGGCTCCCTCGCAGCGTCCTGTCCTCGCCGTAGCTTCTCCTGTATGAGCAGTCACGTGGTGCCGCCGATTACAGTCATGAATATGCGGCTCCACCTCCCATAGGGGTGGAGCCGCATATTCATCACTGTAATGGGCGGCACCACGTGACCGCTCATACAGGAGAAGGTGCGGCGCGGAGAGGACACTGCGAGGGAGCCGGGTGAGTTATTTTATTAACAGCGGGGGAGGGGAGGGGAGGTGGGCGCACAGGGGGTGGGAGGGGGTTTGGGGACAGGGATCTTTATTTTAAACACGAAAAAAAAAGAAAAAAAAAAAGGATTTTTCATATCTTCTCTCCAGCGAACGCTGCTGGAGAGAAGATATGAATTGCGGCTTCAGCACCAGATGCAGGGGACAGCGCTTATCTCTAGCGCTGTCTCTTGCACGCTCCGTGTGGTACCCAGTCGGCACACGTGTGCCACACGGATGGCCTACGTGAGCTCACGGACACACGGACACGGATAACTCCGGTACCGATTTTTCCGGTACCGGAATTATCTGGACGTGTGGGACAGGCCTGAGGGGGACTACTTCAATTAAAAAGGGGTTATCCAAGTAGTGGACAACTCCTTTAAATAAATGTGCTCCACATAATAATGAAATATATGATAGATAGTACCGAAAATGCAGCAGAAGGGCATGAATTATTAATGGAGTTAGTGTATTGTGCCATGGCTGACTAGTGCCCTGCACTACTCCACATAATGTGCCATGCTGACTGCTGCCCAGCACAACTACTCCACATAATGTGCCATAGCTGACTGGTCCCCTGCACTACTTCTCCACATAATGTGTCATGGCTGACTGGTGCCCTGCACAACTTCTTCACGTAATGTGCCATAGCTGACTGGTGCCCTGCACTACTTCTCCACATAATGTGCCATGGCTTACTGGTGCCCTGCACTACATCTCCACATAATGTGCCATGGCTAACTGGTGCCCTGCACTACTTCTCCACATAATGTGTCATGGCTAACTGGTGCCCTGCACAACTTCTTCACGTAATGTGTTATGGCTGACTGGTGCCCTGCACTACTTCTTCACATAATGTGTCATGGCTGACTGGTGCCCTGCACTACTTCTCCACATAATGTGTCATGGCTGACTGGTGCCCAGTACAACTTCTCCACATAACGTGTCATGGCTGACTGGTGCCCAGCACAACTTCTCCACATAATGTGTCATGGCTGACTGGTGCCCTGCACAACTTCTCTATATAATGTGTCATGGCTGACTGGTGCCCTGCACAACCTCTCCACATAATGTGTCATGCAGCACAACTTCTCCACATAATGTGCCATGGCTGACTGGGGCCCAGCACAACTTCTCCACACAATGTGTCAAGTCTGTCTGTTGCCCAGCACAACTTCTCCACATAATGTGTCATGTCTGGTGCCCAGCACAACTTCTCCACATAATGTGCCATGGCTGACTGGTGCCCAGCACAACTTCTCCACATAATGTGTCATGGCTGACTGGTGCCCAGCACAACTTCTCCACTTAATGTGCCATGGCTGACTGGTGCCCAGCACAACTTCTCCACATAATGTGTCATAGCTGACTGGTGCCGAGTACAACTTCAATTAAAAAGGGGTTATCCAAGTAGTGGACAACTCCTTTAAATAAATGTGCTCCACATAATAATGAAATGATATGGCTGACTGGTGCCCAGCACAACTTCTCCACATAATGTGTCATGGCTGACTGGTGCCCGGCACAACTTCTCCACATAATGTGTCATGGCTAGCTGGTGCCCAGCACAACTTCTCCACATAATGTGTCATGGCTGACTGGTGCCCAGCACAACTTCTCCACATAATGTGTCATGCAGCACAACTTCTCCACATAATGTGCCATGGCTGACTGGTTGACTGGTGCCCAGCACAACTTCTCCACATAATGTGTCAAGGCTGACTGGTGCCCTGCACAACTTCTTCACGTAATGTGTTATGGCTGACTGGTACCCTGCACTACTTCTCCACATAATGTGTTATGGCTGACTGGTGCCCAGCACAACTTCTCCACATAATGTGCCATGGCTGACTGGTGCCCAGCACAACTTCTCCACATAATGTGTCATGGCTGACTGGTGCCCAGTACAACTTCTCCACATAATGTGCCATGGCTGACTGGTACCCAGCACAACTTCTCCACATAATGTGCCATGGCTGACTGGTGCCCTGCACAACCTCTCCACATAATGTGTCATGCAGCACAACTTCTCCACATAATGTGCCATGGCTGACTGGGGCCCAGCACAACTTCTCCACACAATGTGTCATGGCTGACTGGTGCCCAGCACAACTTCTCCACATAATGTGTCATGGCTGACTGGTGCCCAGCACAACTTCTTCACGTAATGTGTTATGGCTGACTGGTACCCTGCACTACTTCTTCACATAATGTGTCATGGCTGACTGGTGCCCTGCACAACTTCTTCACGTAATGTGTTATGGCTGACTGGTACCCTGCACTACTTCTTCACATAATGTGTCATGGCTGACTGGCGCCCAGCACAACTTCTCCACATAATGTGTCATGGCTGACTGGTGCCCAGCACAACTTCTCCACATAATGTGTCATGGCTGACTGGTGCCCAGTACAACTTCTCCACATAATGTGTCATGGCTGACTGGTGCCCAGTACAACTTCTCCACATAATGTGTCATGGCTGACTGGTGCCCAGTACAACTTCTCCACATAATGTGTCATGGCTGACTGGTGCCCAGCACAACTTCTCCACATAATGTGTCATGGCTGACTGGTGCCCAGTACAACTTCTCCACATAATGTGTCATGGCTGACTGGTGCCCAGCACAACTTCTCCACATAATGTGCCATGGCTGACTGGTACCCAGCACAACTTCTCCACATAATGTGCCATGGCTGACTGGTGCCCTGCACAACCTCTCCACATAATGTGTCATGCAGCACAACTTCTCCACATAATGTGCCATGGCTGACTGGTTGACTGGTGCCCAGCACAACTTCTCCACATAATGTGTCATAGCTGACTGGTGCCGAGTACAACTTCAATTAAAAAGGGGTTATCCAAGTAGTGGACAACTCCTTTAAATAAATGTGCTCCACATAATAATGAAATATATGATATGATATGGCTGACTGGTGCCCAGCACAACTTCTCCACATAATGTGTCATGGCTGACTGGTGCCCGGCACAACTTCTCCACATAATGTGCCATGGCTGACTGGTGCCCAGCACAACTTCTCCACATAATGTGCCATGGCTGACTGGTGCCCAGCACAACTTCTCCACATAATGTGTCATGGCTGACTGGTGCCCAGCACAACTTCTCCACATAATGTGTCATGGCTGACTGGTGCCCAGCACAACTTCTCCACATAATGTGTCATGGCAGACTGGTGCCCAGCACAACTTCTCCACATAATGTGTCATGGCAGACTGGTGCCCAGCACAACTTCTCCACATAATGTGTCATGGCTGACTGGTGCCCAGCACAACTTCTCCACATAATGTGTCATGGCTGACTGGTGCCCAGCACAACTTCTCCACATAATGTGTCATGGCTGACTGGTGCCCAGTACAACTTCTCCACATAATGTGTCATGGCTGACTGGTGCCCTGCACAACTTCTTCACGTAATGTGTTATGGCTGACTGGTACCCTGCACTACTTCTTCACATAATGTGTCATGGCTGACTGGCGCCCAGCACAACTTCTCCACATAATGTGTCATGGCTGACTGTGCCCAGCACAACTTCTCCACATAATGTGTCATGGCTGACTGGTGCCCAGCACAACTTCTCCACATAATGTTTCATAGCTGACTGGTGCCCAGTACAACTTCTCCACATAATGTGTCATGGCTGACTGGTGCCCAGTACAACTTCTCCACATAATGTGTCATGGCTGACTGGTGCCCAGCACAACTTCTCCACATAATGTGCCATGGCTGACTGGTACCCAGCACAACTTCTCCACATAATGTGTCATAGCTGACTGGTGACCAGCACAACTTCTCCACATAATGTGCCATGGCTGACTGGTGCCCAGTACAACTTCTCCACATAATGTGTCATGGCTGACTGGTGCCCAGCACAACTTCTCCACATAATGTGTCATAGCTGACTGGTGACCAGCACAACTTCTCCACATAATGTGTCATGGCTGACTGGTGCCCAGCACAACTTCTCCACATAATGTGTCATGGCTGACTGGTGACCAGCACAACTTCTCCACATAATGTGTCATGGCTGACTGGTGCCCAGCACAACTTCTCCACATAATGTGTCATAGCTGACTGGTGACCAGCACAACTTCTCCACATAATGTGTCATGGCTGACTGGTGCCCAGTACAACTTCTCCACATAATGTGTCATGGCTGACTGGTGCCCAGCACAACTTCTCCACATAATGTGTCATGGCTGACTGGTGCCCAGCACAACTTCTCTATATAATGTGTCATGGCTGACTGGTGCCCTGCACAACTTCTCCACATAAAGTTTCATGGATGACTGGTGCCCAGCACAACTTCTCCACATAATGTGTCATGGCTGACTGGTGCCCAGCACAACTTCTCCACATAATGTGTCATGGCTGACTGGTGCCCAGCACAACTTCTCCACATAATGTGTCATGGCTGACTGGTGCCCAGCACAACTTCTCTATATAATGTGTCATGGCTGACTGGTGCCCTGCACAACTTCTCCACATAAAGTTTCATGGATGACTGGTGCCCAGCACAACTTCTCCACATAATGTGTCATAGCTGACTGGTGCCCAGCACAACTTCTCCACATAATGTGTCATGGCTGACTGGTGCCCAGTACAACTTCTCCACATAATGTGTCATGGCTGACTGGTGCCCTGCACAACTTCTTCACGTAATGTGTTATGGCTGACTGGTACCCTGCACTACTTCTTCACATAATGTGTCATGGCTGACTGGCGCCCAGCACAACTTCTCCACATAATGTGTCATGGCTGACTGGTGCCCAGCACAACTTCTCCACATAATGTGTCATGGCTGACTGGTGCCCAGCACAACTTCTCCACATAATGTGTCATGGCTGACTGGTGCCCAGCACAACTTCTCCACATAATGTTTCATAGCTGACTGGTGCCCAGTACAACTTCTCCACATAATGTGTCATGGCTGACTGGTGCCCAGTACAACTTCTCCACATAATGTGTCATGGCTGACTGGTGCCCAGCACAACTTCTCTATATAATGTGTCATGGCTGACTGGTGCCCAGCACAACTTCTCCACATAAAGTTTCATGGATGACTGGTGCCCAGCACAACTTCTCCACATAACGTGCCATGGCTGACTGTTGCCCGGAACAACTTCTCCACACAATGTGTCAAGTCTGACTGTTGCCCAGCACAACTTCTCCACATAATGTGCCATGGCTGACTGGTGCCCAGCACAACTTCCGAACATAATGTGTCATGGCTGACTGGTGCCCAGCACAACTTCTCCACATAATGTGCCATGGCTGACTGGTGCCCAGCACAACTTCCGAACATAATGTATCAAGGCTGACCGGTGCCCAGCACAACTTCTCCACATAATGTGCCATGGCTGACTGGTGCCCAGCACAACTTCTCCACATAATGTGCCATGGCTGACTGTTGCCCAGCACAACTTCTCCACATAATGTGCCATGGCTGACTGGTGCCCAGCACAACTTCTCCACATAATGTGCCATGGCTGACTGTTGCCCAGCACAACTTCTCCACATAAGGTGTCATGGCTGACTGGTGCCCAGTACAACTTCTCCACATAATGTGTCATGTCTGACTGGTGCCCAACACAACTTCTCCACATAAGGTGTCATGGCTGACTGGTGCCCAGTACAACTTCTCCACATAATGTGTCATGGCTGACTGGTGCCCAGCACAACTTCTCCACATAATGTGTCATGTCTGACTGGTGCCCAGCACAACTTCTCCACATAATGTGCCATGGCTGACTGTTGCCCAGCACAACTTCTCCACATAATGTGTTATGGCTGACTGGCGCCCAGTACAACTTCTCCACATAATGTGTTATGGCTGACTGGTGCCCAGTACAACTTCTCCACATAATGTGTCATGGCTGACTGGTGCCCAGCACAACTTCTCCACATAATGTGTCATGTCTGACTGGTGCCCAGCACAACTTCTCCACATAAGGTGTCATGGCTGACTGGTACCCAGTACAACTTCTCCACATAATGTGTCATGTCTGACTGGTGCCCAGCACAACTTCTCCACATAAGGTGTCATGGCTGACTGGTACCCAGCACAACTTCTCCACATAATGTGTCATGGCTGACTGGTGCCCAGTACAATTTCTCCACATAATGTGCCATGCTGACTGGTGCCCAGCACAACTTCTCCACATAATGTGTCATGGCTGACTGGTGCCCAGCACAACTTCTCCACATAATGTGTCATGTCTGACTGGTGCCCAGTACAACTTCTCCACATAATGTGTCATGGCTGACTGGTACCCAGCACAACTTCTCCACATAAGGTGTCATGGCTGACTGGTGCCCAGCACAACTTCTCCACATAATGTGTCATGGCTGACTGGTACCCAGTACAACTTCTCCACATAATGTGTCATGGCTGACTGGTACCCAGCACAACTTCTCCACATAAGGTGTCATGGCTGACTGGTGCCCAGCACAACTTCTCCACATAATGTGTCATGGCTGACTGGTGCCCAGCACAACTTCTCCACATAATGTGTCATGGCTGACTGGTACCCAGTACAACTTCTCCACATAATGTGTCATGGCTGACTGGTACCCAGCTGTTATGGCAGGCAACACAGCGTGCAGTAATCAGCGCACATACAGAGATCTGGCAATAACCAAAAACAATAGGACGAGCTCTGAGACGTGGAATCTCTGTAGACTGCAGTACCTGATCTATCCTCACACAACTATAAGCAGCAGTGGATTGCGCCTATCACTACCTATGCAACTCGGCACTGCCTGAGGAGCTGACTAGCCTGAAGATAGAAATACAAGCCTGACTTACCTCAGAGAAATACCCCAAAGGAATAGGCAGCCCCCCACATATAATGACTGTTAGCAAGATGAAAAGACAAACGTAGGAATGAAATAGATTCAGCAAAGTGAGGCCCGATATTCTAGACAGAGCGAGGATAGCAAAGAGAACTATGCAGTCTACAAAAAACCCTAAAACGAAAACCACGCAAAAGGGCAAAAAGACCCACCGTGCCGAACTAACAGCACGGCGGTGCACCCCTTTGCTTCTCAGAGCTTCCAGCAAAAGTTAATAGCAAGCTGGACAGAAAAAACAGAAAACAAACTAGAAGCACTTATCTAGCAGAGCAGCAGGCCCAAGGAAAGATGCAGTAGCTCAGATCCAACACTGGAACATTGACAAGGAGCAAGGAAGACAGACTCAGGTGGAGCTAAATAGCAAGGCAGCCAACGAGCTCACCAAAACACCTGAGGGAGGAAGCCCAGAGACTGCAATACCACTTGTGACCACAGAAGTGAACTCAGCCACAGAATTCACAACAGTACCCCCCCCTTGAGGAGGGGTCACCGAACCCTCACCAGAACCCCCAGGCCGACCAGGATGAGCCACATGAAAGGCACGAACAAGATCTGGGGCATGGACATCAGAGGCAAAAACCCAGGAATTATCTTCCTGAGCATAACCCTTCCATTTGACCAGATACTGGAGTTTCCGTCTAGAGACACGAGAATCCAAAATCTTCTCCACAATATACTCCAATTCCCCCTCCACCAAAACAGGGGCAGGAGGCTCCACAGATGGAACCATAGGTGCCACGTATCTCCTCAACAACGACCTATGGAATACATTATGTATGGAAAAGGAGTCTGGAAGGATCAGACGAAAAGACACCGGATTGAGAATCTCAGAAATCCTATACGGACCAATAAAACGAGGTTTAAATTTAGGAGAGGAAACCTTCATAGGAATATGACGAGAAGATAACCAAACCAGATCCCCAACACGAAGTCGGGGTCCCACACGGCGTCTGCGATTAGCGAAAAGCTGAGCCTTCTCCTGGGACAAGGTCAAATTGTCCACTACCTGAGTCCAGATCTGCTGCAACCTGTCCACCACAGAATCCACACCAGGACAGTCCGAAGACTCAACCTGTCCTGGTCAATGCCCATCCTACCACAAAAGGCTCGCCAGAACCTTGAGACAAACTGGGAACCTCTGTCAGAAACAATATTCTCAGGAATGCCATGTAAACGAACCACATGCTGGAAGAACAAAGGCACCAAATCAGAGGAGGAAGGCAATTTAACCAAGGGCACCAGATGGACCATTTTAGAAAAGCGATCACAGACCACCCAAATGACCGACATTTTTTGAGAAACGGGAAGGTCAGAAATGAAATCCATCGAAATATGTGTCCAAGGCCTCTTCGGGACCGGCAAGGGCAAAAGCAACCCACTGGCACGTGAACAGCAGGGCTTAGCCCTAGCACAAATTCCACAGGACTGCACAAAAGCACGCACATCCCGTGACAGAGATGGCCACCAGAAGGATCTAGCAACCAACTCCCTGGTACCAAAGATTCCTGGATGACCGGCCAGCACCGAACAATGAAGTTCAGAGATAACTTTACTAGTCCACCTATCAGGGACGAACAGTTTCTCGGCCGGACAACGATCAGGTTTATTAGCCTGAAATTTCTGCAACACTCTCCGCAAATCAGGGGAGATGGCAGACACAATGACTCCTTCCTTGAGGATACTCGCCGGCTCAGATAACCCCGGAGAGTCGGGCACAAAACTCCTAGACAGAGCATCCACCTTCACATTTTTAGAGCCCGGAAGGTATGAAATCACAAAATCAAAACGAGCAAAAAATAACGACCAACGGGCCTGTCTAGGATTCAAGCGCTTGGCAGACTCGAGATAAGTAAGGTTCTTATGATCAGTCAAAACCACCACGCGATGCTTAGCACCCTCAAGCCAATGACGCCACTCCTCGAATGCCCACTTCATGGCCAGCAACTCTCGGTTGCCCACATCATAATTACGCTCAGCAGCAGAAAATTTCCTGGAAAAGAAAGCACATGGTTTGAACACTGAGCAACCAGAACCTCTCTGTGACAAAACCGCCCCTGCACCAATCTCAGAAGCATCAACCTCGACCTGGAACGGAAGAGAAACATCAGGTTGACACAACACAGGGGCACAGCAAAAACGACGCTTCAACTCCTGAAAAGCTTCCACGGCAGCAGAAGACCAATTAACCAAATCAGCACCCTTCTTGGTCAAATCGGTCAATGGTCTGGCAATGCTAGAAAAATTACAGATGAAGCGACGATAAAAATTAGCAAAGCCCAGGAATTTCTGCAGACTTTTTAGAGATGTCGGCTGAGTCCAATCCTGGATGGCCTGAACCTTAACCGGATCCATCTCGATAGTAGAAGGGGAAAAGATGAACCCCAAAAATGAAACTTTCTGCACACCGAAGAGACACTTTGATCCCTTCACGAACAAGGAATTAGCACGCAGTACCTGGAAAACCATTCTGACTTGCTTCACATGAGACTCCCAATCATCTGAGAAGATCAAAATGTCATCCAAGTAAACAATCAAGAATTTATCCAGATACTCACGGAAAATGTCATGCATAAAAGACTGAAAAACAGATGGAGCATTGGCAAGTCCGAACGGCATCACCAGATACTCAAAATGACCCTCGGGCGTATTAAATGCCGTTTTCCATTCATCTCCCTGCCTGATTCTCACCAGATTATACGCACCACGAAGATCAATCTTAGTAAACCAACTAGCCCCCTTAATCCGAGCAAACAAGTCAGAAATCAATGGCAAGGGATACTGAAACTTAACAGTGATCTTATTAAGAAGGCGGTAATCAATACACGGTCTTAGCGAACCATCCTTCTTGGCTACAAAAAAGAACCCTGCTCCCAATGGTGACGACGATGGGCAAATATGTCCCTTCTCCAGGGACTCCTTCACATAACTACGCATAGCGGTGTGTTCAGGTACGGACAAATTAAATAAACGACCCTTAGGGAATTTACTACCAGGAATCAAATCGATAGCACAATCACAATTCCTATGCGGAGGTAGGGCATCAGACTTGGACTCTTCAAATACATCCTGAAAGTCCGACAAGAACTCTGGGATGTCAGAAGGAATGGATGACGAAATAGACAAAAATGGAACATCACCATGTACTCCCTGACAACCCCAGCTGGTTACCGACATAGAGTTCCAATCCAATACTGGATTATGGGTTTGTAGCAATGGCAACCCCAACACGACCACATCAAGCAAATTATGCAGTACCAGAAAGCGAATAACTTCCTGATGTGCAGGAGCAATGCACATGGTCAGCTGGGCCCAGTACTGAGGCTTATTCTTGGCCAAAGGTGTAGCATCAATTCCTCTCAACGGAATAGGACACCGCAAAGGCTCCAAGAAAAATCCACAACGTTTAGCATAATCCAAATCCATCAGATTCAGGGCAGCGCCTGAATCCACAAACGCCATGACAGAATACGATGACAAAGAGCACATTAAGGTAATGGACAAAAGGAATTTGGACTGTACAGTACCAATAACGGCAGAGCTATCGAACCGCCTAGTGCGTTTAGGACAATTAAAAATAGCATGAGTAGAATCACCACAATAGAAACACAGTCTGTTCAGACGTCTGTGTTCTTGCCGTTCTACTTTAGTCATAGTCCTGTCGCACTGCATAGGCTCAGGTTTACTCTCAGACAATACCGCCAGATGGTGCACAGATTTACGCTCGCGCAAGCGACGACCGATCTGAATGGCCAAGGACATAGACTCATTCAAACCAGCAGGCATAGGAAATCCCACCATTACATCCTTAAGAGCTTCAGAGAGACCCTTTCTGAACAAAGCCGCTAGTGCAGATTCATTCCACAGAGTGAGTACTGACCACTTCCTAAATTTCTGACAATATACTTCTACATCATCCTGACCCTGGCATAAAGCCAGCAGATTTTTCTCAGCCTGATCCACTGAATTAGGCTCATCGTAAAGCAATCCCAGCGCCTGGAAAAATGCATCAACATTACTCAATGCAGAATCTCCTGGTGCAAGAGAAAACGCCCAGTCCTGTGGGTCGCCGCGCAAAAAAGAAATAATAATCAAAACCTGTTGAATAGGATTACCAGAAGAATGAGGTTTCAAGGCCAAAAATAGCTTACAATTATTTCTGAAGCTCAGGAACTTAGTTCTGTCACCAAAAAACAAATCAGGAATCGGAATTCTTGGTTCTAGCATCGATTTCTGATCAATAGTATCTTGAATCTTTTGTACATTTACAACGAGATTATCCATTGAGGAGCACAGAGCCTGAATATCCATGTCCACAGCTGTGTCCTGAAGCACTCTAATGTCTAGGGGAAAAAAAAAAAGACTGAAGACAGAGCTAAGAAAAAAAAAATGATGTCAGGATTTCTTTTTTCCCTCTATTGGGAATCATTGGTTTGGCTCCTTGTACTGTTATGGCAGGCAACACAGCGTGCAGTAATCAGCGCACATACAGAGATCTGGCAATAACCAAAAACAATAGGACGAGCTCTGAGACGTGGAATCTCTGTAGACTGCAGTACCTGATCTATCCTCACACAACTATAAGCAGCAGTGGATTGCGCCTATCACTACCTATGCAACTCGGCACTGCCTGAGGAGCTGACTAGCCTGAAGATAGAAATACAAGCCTGACTTACCTCAGAGAAATACCCCAAAGGAATAGGCAGCCCCCCACATATAATGACTGTTAGCAAGATGAAAAGACAAACGTAGGAATGAAATAGATTCAGCAAAGTGAGGCCCGATATTCTAGACAGAGCGAGGATAGCAAAGAGAACTATGCAGTCTACAAAAAACCCTAAAACGAAAACCACGCAAAGGGGCAAAAAGACCCACCGTGCCGAACTAACAGCACGGCGGTGCACCCCTTTGCTTCTCAGAGCTTCCAGCAAAAGTTAATAGCAAGTTGGACAGAAAAAACAGAAAACAAACTAGAAGCACTTATCTAGCAGAGCAGCAGGCCCAAGGAAAGATGCAGTAGCTCAGATCCAACACTGGAACATTGACAAGGAGCAAGGAAGACAGACTCAGGTGGAGCTAAATAGCAAGGCAGCCAACGAGCTCACCAAAACACCTGAGGGAGGAAGCCCAGAGACTGCAATACCACTTGTGACCACAGAAGTGAACTCAGCCACAGAATTCACAACACCCAGCACAACTTCTCCACATAATGTGTCATGTCTGACTGGTGCCCAGTACAACTTCTCTATATAATGTGTCATGTCTGACTGGTACCCAGCACAACTTCTCCACATAAGGTGTCATGGCTGACTGGTACCCAGCACAACTTCTCCACATAAGGTGTCATGGCTGACTGGTGCCCAGTACAACTTCTCCACATAATGTGTCATGGCTGACTGGTACCCAGTACAACTTCTCCACATAATGTGTCATGGCTGACTGGTGCCCAGTACAACTTCTCCACATAATGTGTCATGGCTGACTGGTACCCAGCACAACTTCTCCACATAAGGTGTCATGGCTGACTGGTACCCAGTACAACTTCTCCACATAATGTGTCATGGCTGACTGGTGCCCAGCACAACTTCTCCACATAAGGTGTCATGGCTGACTGGTGCCCAGCACAACTTCTCCACATAATGTGTCATGGCTGACTGGTGCCCAGCACAACTTCTCCACATAATGTGTCATGGCTGACTGGTACCCAGTACAACTTCTCCACATGTGTCATGTCTGACTGGTGCCCAGCACAACTTCTCCACATAAGGTGTCATGGCTGACTGGTGCCCAGTACAACTTCTCCACATAAGGTGTCATGGCTGACTGGTGCCCAGCACAACTTCTCCACATAATGTGTCATGGCTGACTGGTACCCAGTACAACTTCTCCACATAATGTGTCATGTCTGACTGGTACCCAGTACAACTTCTCCACATAATGTGTCATGTCTGACTGGTGCCCAGTACAACTTCTCCACATAATGTGTCATGGCTGACTGGTACCCAGTACAACTTCTCCACATAATGTGTCATGTCTGACTGGTGCCCAGCACAACTTCTCCACATAATGTGTCATGGCTGACTGGTACCCAGCACAACTTCTCCACATAATGTGTCATGGCTGACTGGTACCCAGCACAACTTCTCCACATAAGGTGTCATGGCTGACTGGTGCCCAGCACAACTTCTCCACATAAGGTGTCATGGCTGACTGGTACCCAGTACAACTTCTCCACATAATGTGTCATGGCTGACTGGTACCCAGCACAACTTCTCCACATAAGGTGTCATGGCTGACTGGTGCCCAGCACAACTTCTCCACATAATGTGTCATGGCTGACTGGTGCCCAGCACAACTTCTCCACATAATGTGTCATGGCTGACTGGTGCCCAGTACAACTTCTCCACAGCAGTCACCTGCACTCCATATACACGGCCATCTATGTCCAGGCCCTCGGTGCAGACGGGAGCTGAGTCACCACAGAGGACGCGCATGCTGGAGAGCGGCCATAGGATGATGCTTACCTGCTATACAGACAGTGAGGAGGGCGCAGAGCAGGAGGCGCATGTGTGGCGGGTCCCGGCCGGCAGCACCTCGCTGTCTCCCCGCTGTGTATCGGGCTCCTCCACCTTTACTTTGTTGCCTCTCCCCTCCCCTGGTGCTGTCTCTAATGTCAAGCCAGGGTGACAGACATGCGTGTGGGGGATGCCGGGAAATTCCTGTGCAGCCAGCACCAAATATGAGCATGGAATGAAGCTTGGAAGCGGCAACACTGGGGCTTTTCATTTTTGGCCGGTGCCCGCCTCTTCCATTGCCAGCACAGGAGCAGGAGAATGGGGCGAACGGTGCGATGACAGTGCCTGGAGGACTGAGAAGAAGGGGCAGCTCCACTAAGGAGGACTAGCTCAGGGACGGGGGTCCTGCCACCCTGCCTGTGGGATCTGTGGGGGGTAACGGTTAGACCCCCTTCCAATGAGGGGTGAATGGACCTGGAAAACTCTGATACCAAACTTGGCATACTGTGGGGTTTTTACTGTTTTAGTATCTTAAAAAAAATAAACTTTGGTACAAAATAAAAAAAAGACGTACCATAACTTTTTTATTTTTCATCAAAGGAGCAGTGTTGTGCGGTTAGGGTATGTGTCCACGTTCAGGATTGCATCAGGATTTGGTCAGGATTCTACGCAGGTAAAGTCTGCACCTGAGGTCACTGGCAGGTCACCTGCGCTGTCCTTGCGTTGTTTCTGCAATCTAAGGACATGCTGCGTTCTGAAAAGACGCGCCGCATGTGCGTTTTCGCGGGTATGCCACATGCATCTTTTAATGCATAGTGGAGACTTGATTTCATGAAATCCCCTCCACTGTGCTGTAACATCTGGACGCTGCGTTTTTGACGCTACGGCTCAACGCAGCGTTTCCTGAACGTGGAAACATACCCTTTGAGGTAGGTCCTGGCTGTTAGGCCGCATTCAGACATGCGTGTTTTCCCACATAGCGTTGGTATCTATTGCAGAGAATGGAGTCAGTCAGATGTCGGTGATTTTCCGCAGACGATTGGTCCGTGCTAAATCGCAGAAAGATGTCCGATATTGATCCAAGTGTCAGATCGAAATCAGCAATGCACGTCTATGGGTCTGTGAAAAAATGACACTGCACTCGGATGCCATCCAGCTATTGTCCAATTTTCATGGACTGTTAGGAGGTGGAGAAACTTTTACTTTTTCACTTACGAGAAAGACTGATGCTAGCTGGACCACACTCTGAGAAATCTCTCACGGAAATCACTGATGAAACACTTGTTCGTGAAAAAACTGAAGGAAGAATGAGCCACAACATAGCCTTTACCTGCCGGGTACGGGGCAAGCTCACCCAAGGCCGGCATCACCAGCTGATCCACGCAGGCAAGTGCTGAGGTCCAGCACACTATGGAGCCTGTGAGTCGGGAGCCCAGTGCCAGCGCCCGCGAGTGGGCCCCTCGCTTCCTCAGGTTTTCGGCACCTGCAATACTTGCCTTTCCCTGTTCGTCCACAGCTGGTGTCTTCTGCGGTTGCTGACTGTGACGTCTCAGGGCAGAGGGCGCAATGATGCCACTACTGGGCGCCCTCTGCTCTGAGCAGTCACAGTGCAAAGAGCCGGAAGATGGCGACGCTGAGGAGTTCGGAACTACGGCCAGCGAAGAGAGGTGAGTTTTTTTATGTGTGGAGCAATACATGTGGCCCATACAGTATGGAGCATTATATGGGACCTATTCTATATGGAGCATTATATGGGACCCATTCTGTATGGAGCAATATATGGGGCCCATTATTCTGTATGGAGCAATATATGGGGCCTGTTATACTGTGTGGAGCATTATATGGGGCCCATTATTCTGCATGGAGCATTATAAGAGGCCCATTATACTGTATGGAGAAATATATGGGACCCATTGTTCTGTATGGAGCATTATATGGGGCCCTTTGTTCTGTATGGAGCCTATTATTATGTATGGAGCATTGTATGGGGTCACTTATACTGTATGGAGCATTATATGGTGTCCATTATTCTATATGGAGCATTATATGAGGTCCATTATTCTGCATGGAGCATTATATGAGGCCCATTATACTGTATGGAGCAATATATGGGGCTCATTATAGTGTATGGAGGACTATGTGGTGCTCATAATACTGTATGCAGGACTATGTGGTGCCCATAATACTGTAATGAAAACTATACTGTCCGGTCTAAAATGAAAACTTTTGAATCCCCCAGGGTAAGCACTCCGCGCTGCAATGATTCTGGACTATTGTAGAATTTACAATAGATATCACTTGTATAATGTAAGAAGTGAAATCTTTGGCATTGTACTATACCTACATTTCTTATCTGTGCATCATGAATCTGGTATGTGTTAAAGGGGCCCACTGAGACTCTCACCTGGAGCCCATGAAAACCTGGAGCTGGCCTTGCATATACCATCTACCAACTTACGCCGTACATGTGCGGTAGATGTTGGTAAGGGGTTAAAATTTGAATTATAAGTCTTATTTGCAGAGACTTTAGCGACCACTGAGTCAGAGATTGATGAAACACTACAACAGCTGCTGGCAGACCAAACCCTGATTTCAAATACAGAACAATGTGCGCGGGACTGCAGCGCTTAACATATAAAATGATGGCTTAATTAGTAGAACACATAAGGCCTCTTTCACACTTGCGTCGGCCCGACGCATAGCCACGGACCCATACCGACGCACGTTGTGAAATTTGTGCACGACGTGGGCAGCGGATGCAGTTTTTCAACACATCCGCTGCCCATTCTGAAGTCCGGGGAGGAGGGGGCGGAGTTTCAGCAGCGCATGCGCGGTAGAAAATGGCAGACGTGACGGACAAAAAAGTTTACTTGAATGGTTTTTTTTGTGCCGACGGTCCGCCAAAACACGACGGATCCGTTGCATGACGGACGCGACGTGTGGCCATCCATCGCTAATACAAGTCTATGGGCAAAAAATGCATCCTGCGGGCACATTTGCAAGATCCGTTTTTTGCCCAAAACGACGGATTGCGACGGATTAGAAAAAAAGCAAGTGTGAAAGAAGCCTAAGAAACCATACAATGCAATGGTGTCACGCTGATTTTAGATTATTGCATATTAATGTCTTTAGTAAAAGGCCACAGAAGGGTTCAATTACTAGGAATAATGTCCTGTAAGGTGTAAAGCAATCCTGTCAGTACAGAAAGGTCCAATGTGCGGAGATCCACGGTGTCCTATGCACAGAAACGAAGTCCTCTGATAGCATCTGTGTGGCATTGGTGATTAAAACAAGGGCGCTCCAGTCGGTAGCATTATTGGTAACCACATGAGCAGATCACGAGCAGGCGTGTGACATCACTGGCTGCTGAGTACAGTATCCTGTAAAAGCCAAAAAGCCAACACGTTTTGAAGAATGCGGTACGTCTTCCTCAGGGTCTAGCTACTGCTTAAAGGGGTTGTCTAGTCTAAAACTACAGATCTGCAGTCTATATCTGGCCTTGTTCAATACACTTACATTGAGCGAGGCCTGATACAGTCCAGTCAGTATGTAACGACATTTATGCAAATTGCAAATGCGATTACACACCCTCCTCTCCCGGCCCACATCACATAGAGTGACCGCACACTTGTAGTTTTAGGCCGGCTTCACACTTGCGAGTTTTACGGACGTAAGAGCGCAGAAACTACGTCCGTAAAACTCGCAAAAAATACGGCACAATTATTCTCTATGCCCTGCTCCTATCTGCCATATTTTACTGATCAGTATTATACGGCTTTCTATGGCCGTAGAAAATCGCAGCATGCTGCGTTTGTCACCGTATTGCACAAATAAAACGTCAATGAAAGTCTATGGAAGCCCCAAAAATACGGATCACACACAGTGTGTGAACAGCAGTGTGACTTGCGAGAAATACGCAGCGGTGTTAGAGAGAAAAGCCGGTAATTCAGTGCGGTGTACAGTAAAATCACACTGACAGCTTACAATAGAATGGGTAGAATAAATGTGTACACATAGAATAGGATGTCAGTGAGACACATATATGTATATATATATTAATATTTCTTCCAGCGCTAGACAGCTTTAAAGCCGGTAATTCAATTACCGGCTTTTGCTTTCTCCTTCCTAAACCTGACATGATATGAGACATGGTTTACATACAGTAAACCATCTCATATCCCCATTTTTTTTGCATATTCCACACTACTAATGTTAGCAGTGTGTCTATGCAAAATTTGGCCGTTCTAGCTAGTAAATTAAGGGGTTAAATGGCGGAAAAAATTGTCGTGGGCTCCCGCACAATTTTCTCCGCCAGAGTAGTAAAGCCAGTGACTGAGGGCAGATATTGATAGCCTGGAGAGGGTCCACGGTTATTGGCCCCCCCCCTGGCTAAAAACATCTGCCCCCAGCCACCCCAGAAAAGGCACATCTGGAAGATGCGCCTATTCTGGCACTTGGCCACTCTCTTCCCATTCCCGTGTAGCGGTGGGATATGGGGTAATGAAGGGTTAATGCCACCTTGCTATGGTAAGGTGACATTAAGCCAAATTAATAATGGAGAGGCGTCAATTATGACACCTATCCATTATTAATCCAATACTAGTAAAGGGTTAAAAAATACACAAACACATTATTAAAAATTATTTTAATGAAATAAAAACAAAGGTTGTTTTAATATTTTATTGAACGCCCAATCCAATCACTGAAGACCCTCGTTCTGTAACAAAAAAAAACATAATAAACCAACAATATCCTTACCTTCCGCAGATCTGTAAAGTCCAACGATGTAAATCCATCTGAAGGGGTTAAAATATTTTGCAGCCACGAGCTTTGCTAATGCAGCAGCTCATGTCTGCAAAACCCCGGAGAATGTAGGTAAAGTAGGTCATTGACCTATATCTACCTGCATTTGCGGTGAGGCGCCCTCTGCTGGCTGTTCCTAGATCGTGGGAACTTTCCTAGAAAGCTCTCTGGCTCGAGTTCATATGAGCACAACCAGCAGACGGCGCCTCTTATGATCTCGAGCCAGGGAGTTTTCTAGGAAAGTTCCCACGATCTAGGAACAGCCAGCAGAGGGCGCCTCACCGCAAATGCAGGTAAATATAGGTCAATGACCTACTTTACCTACATTCTCCGGGGTTTTGCAGACATGAGCTGCTGCATTAGCAAAGCTCGTGGCTGCAAAATATTTTAACCCCTTCAGATGGATTTACATCGTTGGACTTTACAGATCTGCGGAAGGTAAGGATATTGTTGGTTTATTATGTTTTTTTTGTTACAGAACGAGGGTCTTCAGTGATTGGATTGGGCGTTCAATAAAATATTACAACAACCTTTGTTTTTATTTCATTAAAATAATTTTTAATAATGTGTTTGTGTATTTTTTAACCCTTTACTAGTATTGGATTAATAATGGATAGGTGTCATAATTGACGCCTCTCCATTATTAATTTGGCTTAATGTCACCTTACAATAGCAAGGTGGCATTAACCCTTCATTACCCCATATCCCACCGCTACACGGGAATGGGAAGAGAGTGGCCAAGTGCCAGAATAGGCGCATCTTCCAGATGTGCCTTTTCTGGAGTGGCTGGGGGCAGATGTTTTTAGCCGGGGGGGGGGGAAGGCAATAACCATGGACCCTCTCCAGGCTATTAATATCTGCCCTCAGTCACTGGCTTTACTACTCTGGCGGAGAAAATTGTGCGGGAGTCCACGCCAATTTTTTCCGCCATTTAACCCCTTAATTTACTAGCTAGAACGGCCAAATTTTGCATATACACACTACTAACATTAGTAGTGTGGAATATGCAAAAAAATGGTGATATGAGATGGTTTAATGTATGTAAACCAGGTCTCATATCATGTCGGGTTTATATATATATATATAGACAGTTTTTGTTTTTTTTTTTACACATGGATCCCTTGTATAGCCGTATGTTGGTTTTGCAAGCCTGCGATAAAAACACGCAGTACGGATGACATACGGATTACATACGGAGGATGCCATCCTCAAAAAACGCTGAAACACCCTGCCTACGGAGGAGCTACGGACCACTATTTTCGGGACTTTTCAGCGTATTACGGCCGTAATATACGGACCGTAATTTCATACGCTGAGTGTGAAGCCGGCCTTAGGCTGGACAATCCCTTTAACAATGGTTACCTTATATAGCCTAACAGCCTGCCGATTGAAATATTTCCTTGGATTCAAAGGAAATGGATCTAATACAGCACATCTGCATGGAGAGAATTATTGATGGTACAATGTACAAATCTTTATCTAATGAATAATGTGTCATGAATTAAAAGAAGTTATACTTTATTAGGAATTAAATATATACAATAAAAATTAATGTTTCAAAAATGTGCATAGGGTGTGATTTGTCCACTGATGATATACTAATGAAATGTTAATATGCATCTTCTTATTTTATTTTGATTATTTAAGTGTATGAAATGGTAAAATTAAAGTTTGTTAAAACTAATGAAAAAATAAATAATATATATATATATATATATATATATATATATATATATATATACAGTTAGGTCCATATATATTTGGACAGAGACAACATTTTTCTAATTTTGATTATAGACATTACCACAATGAATTTTAAACAAAACAATTCAGATGCAGTTGAAGTTCAGACTTTCAGCTTTCATTTGAGGATATCAACATTAAAATTGGATGAAGGGTTTAGGAGTTTCAGCTCCTTAACATGTGCCACCCTGTTTTTAAAGAGACCAAAAGTAATTGGACAATTGACTCCAAGGCTATTTCATGGACAGGTGTGGGCAATCCCTTCGTTATGTCATTCTCAATTAAGAAGATAAAAGGCCTGGAGTTGATTTGAGGTGTGGTGCTTGCATTTGGAAGGTTTTGCTGTGAAGTAAACATTCGGTCAAAGGAGCTCTCCATGCAGGTGAAACAAGCCATCCTTAAACTGCAAAAACAGAAAAAAACCCATCCAAGAAATTGCTACAATATTAGGAGTGTCAAAATCTACACTTTGGTACATCCTGAGAAAGAAAGAAAGCACTGGTGAACTCATCAATGCAGAAAGACCTGGGCGCCCACGGAAGACAACAGTGGTGGATGATTGCAGAATAATCTCCATGGTGAAGAGAAACACCTTCACAACAGCCAACCAAGTGAACAACACTCTCCAGGAGGTAGGCGTATCAATATCCAAATCTACCATAAAGAGAAGACTGCATGAAAGTAAATACAGAGGGTTCACTGCACGGTGCAAGCCACTCATAAGCATCAAGAATAAAAAGGCTAGACTGGTTTTGCTAAAAAACATCTAAAAAAGCAAACACAGTTTTGGAAGAACATTCTTTGGACAGATGAAACCAATGTCAACCTCTACCAGAATGATGGGAAGAGAAAAGTATGGCGAAGGCGTGGTACAGCTCATGATCCAAAGCATACCACATTATCTGTAAAACAATGTGGAGGCAGTGTGATGGCTTGTGCATGCATGGCTGCCAGTGGCACTGGGTCACTAGTGTTTATTGATGATGTGACACAGGACAGAAGCAGTTGAATGAATTCTGAGGTATTCAGAGACATACTGTGTGCTCAGATCCAGCCAAATGCAGCAAAACTGATTGGTCGTCGTTTCATACTACAGATGGACAATGACCCAAAACATAAAGCCAAAGCAACCAGGAGGTTATTAAAGCAAAGAAGTGGAATATTCTAGAATGGCCAAGTCAGTCACCTGATCTCAACCCAATTGAGCATGCATTTCACTTGTCAAAGACTAAACTTCAGACAGAAAGGCCCACAAACAAACAGCAACTGAAAACCACCACAGTGAAGGCCTGGCAGAGCGTCAAGAAGGAGGAAAGACAGCATCTGGTGATGTCCATGAGTTCAAGACTTCAGGCAGTCATTGCCAACAAAGGGTTTTCAACCAAGTACTAAAAATGAACATTGTATTTAAAATTATTTAATCTGTCCAATTAATTTTGGTCCCTTTAAAAACAGGGTTGCACACGTTAAGGAGCTGAAACTCCTAAACCCTTCATCCAATTTTAATGTGGATACCCTCAAATGAAAGCTGAAAGTCTGAACTTCAACTGCATCTGAATTATTTTGTTTCAAATTCATTGTGGTAATGTCTATAATCAAAATTAGAAAAATGTTGTCTCTGTCCAAATATATATGGACCTAACTGTATATATATATATATATATATATATATATATATAACTGAAGAGCCCGGCGTTACCTGGGCATAGTAAATATCTTTGGTTAGTTATAGCACCTCACTTCTCTTATTTTCCCATCACGCCTCTCATTTTCCCAATCACATCTTTCATTTTCCCCCTCACATCTCTCATTTTCTCCCTCACACCTCTCATTTTCTCCCTCACTCCTCTCATTCCCCCCTAACACTTGTCATTTCAACCTCACATCTGTCATTTTCTGATCACTCCACTATTTTTCCTCACTCCTCTCATTTTGCACTCACACCTTTTCATTTTCACCTCACACCTCTCATTTTCACGTCATCACCTCAGTATATACATGTTTGTCATCTCCCTTATATATAGTATACATCTGTATGTCATCTCCTGTATATAGTATATACCTGTATGTCATCTCCCCTGTATATAGTATATACCTGCTGTGTGTCATCTCCCCTATATATAGTATATACCTGAATGTCATCTCCTTCTATATATAGTATATACCTGTATGTCATCTCCTCCTGTATATAGTATATACCTGTGTGTCATCTCCCCTGTATATAGTATATATCTGAGTGTCATCTCCTCCTGCATATAGTATATACCTGCATGTCATCTTCTATATGTAGCATATACCTGTATGTCATCTCCTCCTGTATATAGTATATACCTGTGTGTCATCTCCCCTGTATATAGTATATATCTGAGTGTCATCTCCTCCTGCATATAGTATATACCTGCATGTCATCTTCTATATATAGCATATACCTGTATGACATCTCCTCCTGTATATAGTATATACCTGTATGTCATCTCCTCCTGTATATATATGTACCTATATGTCATCTCCTCTATATAGTATATACCTGTGTGTCATCTCTCCTGTATATAGTATATATCTGTGTGTCATCTCCTCTGTATATAGTATGTACCTGTGTGTCATCTCCTCTTGTATTAGACCTCGTTCACACGTTATTTGCTCAGTATTTTTACCTCAGTATTTGTAAGCTAAATTGGCAGCCTGATAACTCCCCAGCCAACAGGAAGCCCTCCCCCTGGCAGTATATATTAGCTCACACATACACATAATAGACAGGTCATGTGACTGACAGCTGCCGTATTTCCTATATGGTGCAATTGTTGTAGTTTGTCTGCTTATTAATCAGATTTTTATTTTTGAAGGATAATACCAGACTTGTGTGTGTTTTAGGGCGAGTTTCGTTTGTCAAGTTGTGTGTGTTGAGTTGCGTGTGACGACATGCATGTAGCGACTTTTCTGAGATGAGTTTTGTGTAGCAACGTGCGTGTAGCAACTTTTTGTGTGTCGAGTTGCATGTGACAGGTTAGTGTAGCAAGTTGTGTGCAGCAAGTTTTGCGCATGGCGAGTTTTGCGCGTTGCAAGTATTATGTGTGGTGCCTTTTGAGTATGTGCAAGTTTTGTGTGAGGCAACTTTTGCATGTATTGCAACTTTTGTGCATGTGGCAATTTTTCCGCGTGTGCAAGTTTTGCGTGTGGCGAGTTTTCAATGAGGAGAATTTTGCACTTGTGGCGAGTTTTGCAAGAGCCTAGTTTTTGCATGTGGCGAGTTCTGCGCGTGGCGAGTTTTGAGTGGCGACTTTTGTGTTTTGACTTTTATGTGGCGAGGTTGGTGTATTATGTGTGCTGAGGGTAATATGTGTTCAAGCACGTGGTAGTGTGTGGCGCATTTTGTGTGTGTTCATATCCCCGTGTGTGGTGAGTATCCCATGTCGAGGCCCCACCTTAGCAACTGTACGGTATATACTCTTTGGCGCCATCGCTCTCATTCTTTAAGTCCCCCTTGTTCACATCTGGCAGCTGTCAATTTGCCTCCTACACTTTTCCTTTCATTTTTTCCCATTATGTAGATAGGGGCAAAATTGTTTGGTGAATTGGAAAGCGCGGGGTTAAAATTTCACCTCACAACATAGCCTATGACGCTCTCAGGGTCCAGATGTGTGACTGTGCAAAATTTTGTTGCTGTAGCTGCGACGCTTCCAACACTTTTCCTTTCACTTTTTCCCCATTATGTAGATAGGGGCAAAATTGTTTGGTGAATTGGAACGCGCGGGGTTAAAATTTCACCTCACAACGAAGCCTATGACGCTCTCAGGGTCCCGACGTGTGACTGTGCAAAATTTTGTTTCTGTAGCTGCGACGCCTCCAACACTTTTCCTTTCACTTTTTTCCCCATTATGTAGATAGGGGCAAAATTGGTGAATTGGAAAGCGCGGGGTTAATATTTCACCTCACAACATAGCCTATGACGCTCTCGGGGTCCAGACGTGTGACTGTGCAAAATTTTGTTGCTGTAGCTGCGACGCCTCCAACACTTTTCCTTTCACTTTTTCCCCATTATGTAGATAGGGGCAAAATTGTTTGGTGAATTGGAAAGCGCGGGGTTAATGTTTCACCTCACAATGTAGCCTATGACGCTCTCAGGGTCCAGACGTGTGACTGTGCAAAATTTTGTTTCTGTAGCTGCGACGCCTCCAACACTTTTCCTTTCACTTTATTCCCCATTATGTAGATAGGGGCAAAATTGTTTGGTGAATTGGAACGCGCGGGGTTAAAATTTCGCCTCACAATATAGCTTATGACGCTCTCGGGGTCCAGACATGTGACTGTGCAAAATTTTGTGGCTGTAGCTGCGACGCCTCCAACACTTTTCCTTTCACTTTTTCCCCATTATGTAGATAGGGGCAAAATTGTTTGGTGAATTGGAAAGCGCGGGGTTAAAATTTCACCTCACAACATAGCCTATGACGCTCTCAGGGTCCAGACGTGTGACTGTGCAAAATTGTGTTGCTGTAGCTGCGACGCTTCCAACACTTTTCCTTTCACTTTTTTCCCCATTATGTAGATAGGGGCAAAATTGTTTGGTGAATTGGAACGCGCGGGGTTAAAATTTCGCCTCACAATATAGCGTATGACGCTCTCGGGGTCCAGACGTGTGACTGTGCAAAATTTTGTGGCTGTAGCTGCGACGGTGCAGATGCCAATCCCGGACATACACACATACACACACACACACACACATTCAGCTTTATATAGTAGACTAGCTGAAGAGCCCGGCGTTGCCTGGGCATAGTAAATATCTGTGGTTAGTTATAGCACGTCACTTCTCTTATTTTCCCATCACGCCTCTCATTTTCCCAATCACATCTTTAATTTTCCCCCTCACATCTCTCATTTTCTCCCTCACACCTCTCATTTTCTCCCTCACTCCTCTCATTCCCCCCTAACACGTCATTTCGACCTCACATCTGTCATTTTCCGATCACTACACTATTTTCCCTCACTCCTCTCATTTTGCACTCACACCTTTTCATTTTCACCTCACACCTCTCATTTTCACCTCAGTATATACATGTTTGTCATCTCCCTTATATATAGTATACACCTGTATGTCATCTCCTGTATATAGTATATACCTGTATGTCATCTCCCCTGTATATAGTATATACCTGCTGTGTGTCATCTCCCCTGTATATAGTATATACCTGTATGTCATCTCCTCCTATATATAGTATATACCTGTATGTCATCTCCTCCTATATATAGTATATACCTGTATGTCATCTCCTTCTATATATAGTATATACCTGTATGTCATCTCCTCCTGTATATAGTATATACCTGTGTGTCATCTCCCCTGCATATAGTATATATCTGTGTGTCATCTCCTCCTGTATATAGTATATACCTGTAGGTAATCTGCTCCTGTATATAGTATATACCTGTGTGTCATCTCCTCCTGTATATTGTATATACCTGTATGTCATCTCCTTCTGTATATAGTATGTACCTGTACAGTGGGGCAAAAAAGTATTTAGTCAGTCAGCAATAGTGCAAGTTCCACCACTTAAAAAGATGAGAGGCGTCTGTAATTTACATCATAGGTAGACCTCAACTATGGGAGACAAACTGAGAAAAAAAAATCCACAAAATCACATTGTCTGTTTTTTTAACATTTTATTTGCATATTATGGTGGAAAATAAGTATTTGGTCAGAAACAAACAATCAAGATTTCTGGCTCTCACAGACCTGTAACTTCTTCTTTAAGAGTCTCCTCTTTCCTCCACTCATTACCTGTAGTAATGGCACCTGTTTAAACTTGTTATCAGTATAAAAAGACACCTGTGCACACCCTCAAACAGTCTGACTCCAAACTCCACTATGGTGAAGACAAAAGAGCTGTCAAAGGACACCAGAAACAAAATTGTAGCCCTGCACCAGGCTGGGAAGACTGAATCTGCAATAGCCAACCAGCTTGGAGTGAAGAAATCAACAATGGGAGCAATAATTAGAAAATGGAAGACATACAAGACCACTGATAATCTCCCTCGATCTAGGGCTCCACGCAAAATCCCACCCCGTGGGGTCAGAATGATCACAAGAACGGTGAGCAAAAATCCCAGAACCACGCGGGGGGACCTAGTGAATGAACTGCAGAGAGCTGGGACCAATGTAACAAGGCCTACCATAAGTAACACACTACGCCACCATGGACTCAGATCCTGCAGTGCCAGACGTGTCCCACTGCTTAAGCCAGTACATGTCCGGGCCCGTCTGAAGTTTGCAAGAGAGCATTTGGATGATCCAGAGGAATTTTGGGAGAATGTCCTATGGTCTGATGAAACCAAACGGGAACTGTTTGGTAGAAACACAACTTGTCGTGTTTGGAGGAAAAAGAATACTGAGTTGCATCCATCAAACACCATACCTACTGTAAAGCATGGTGGTGGAAACATCATGCTTTGGGGCTGTTTCTCTGCAAAGGGGCCAGGACGACTGATCCGGGTACATGAAAGAATGAATGGGGCCATGTATCGTGAGATTTTGAGTGCAAACCTCCTTCCATCAGCAAGGGCATTGAAGATGAAACGTGGCTGGGTCTTTCAACATGACAATGATCCAAAGCACACCGCCAGGGCAATGAAGGAGTGGCTTCGTAAGAAGCATTTCAAGGTCCTGGAGTGGCCTAGCCAGTCTCCAGATCTCAACCCTATAGAAAACCTTTGGAGGGAGTTGAAAGTCCGTGTTGCCAAGCGAAAAGCCAAAAACATCACTGCTCTAGAGGAGATCTGCATGGAGGAATGGGCCAACATACCAACAACAGTGTGTGGCAACCTTGTGAAGACTTACAGAAAACGTTTGACCTCTGTCATTGCCAACAAAGGATATATTACAAAGTATTGAGATGAAATTTTGTTTCTGACCAAATACTTATTTTCCACCATAATATGCAAATAAAATGTTAAAAAAACAGACAATGTGATTTTGTGGATTTTTTTTTTCTCAGTTTGTCTCCCATAGTTGAGGTCTACCTATGATGTAAATTACAGACGCCTCTCATCTTTTTAAGTGGTGGAACTTGCACTATTGCTGACTGACTAAATACTTTTTTGCCCCACTGTATGTCATCTCCTCCTCTATATAGTATATACCTGTGTGTCATCTCTCCTGTATATAGTATATATCTGTGTGTCATCTCCCCTGTATATAGTATATACCTGTGTGATCTCCTGTATTAGACCTCGTTAACACGTTATTTGCTCAGTATTTTTACCTCAGTATTTGTAAGATAAATTGGCAGCCTGATAAATCCCCAGCCAACAGGAAGCCCTCCCCCTGGCAGTATATATTAGCTCACACATACACATAATAGACAGGTCATGTGACTGACAGCTGCCGTATTTCCTATATGGTACATTTGTTGCTCTTGTAGTTTGTCTGCTTATTAATCAGATTTTTATTTTTGAAGGCTAATACCAGACTTGTGTGTGTTTTAGGGCGAGTTTCGTTTGTCAAGTTGTGTGTGTTGAGTTGTGTGTGGCGACATGCATGTAGCGACTTTTGTGAGCTGAGTTTTGTGTGGCAACATGCGTGTAGCAACTTTTTGTGTGTCGAGTTGCATGTGACAGGTTAGTGTAGCAAGTTGTGTGCAGCAAGTTTTGCGCATGGTGAGTTTTCCATGAGGTGAGTTTTGCACTTGTGGCGAGTTTTGCGTGAGCCTAGTTTTTGCATGTGGCGAGTTTTGCGCGTGGCGAGTTTTGAGCGGCGACTTTTGTGTTTCGACTTTTATGTGGCGAGGTTGGTGTATGTGTGGTGAAATGTGTGCTGAGGGTGGTCTATGTGTTCAAGCACGTGGTAGTGTGTGGCGCATTTTGTGTGTGTGTTCATATCCCCGTGTGTGGTGAGTATCCCATGTCGGGGCCCCACCTTAGCAACTGATCGGTATATACTCTTTTGCGCCATCGCTCTCATTCTTTAAGTCCCCCTTGTTCACATCTGGCAGCTGTCAATTTGCCTCCTACACTTTTCCTTTCATTTTTTCCCATTATGTAGATAGGGGAAAAATAGTTTGGTGAATTGGAAAGCGCGGGGTTAAAATTTCACCTCACAACATAGCCTATGACGCTCTCAGGGTCCAGACGTGTGACTGTGCTAAATTTTGTTTCTGTATCTGCGACGCCTCAAACACTTTTCCTTTCACTTTTTTCCCCATTATGTAGATAGGGGCAAAATTGTTTGGTGAATTGGAAAGCGCGGGGTTAAAATTTCACCTCACAACGTAGCCTATGACGCTCTCGGGGTCCAGACGTGTGACTGTGCAAAATTTTGTGGCTGTAGCTGCGACGGTGCAGATGCCAATCCCGGACATACACACATACACACACACACACACATTCAGCTTTATATAGTAGACTAGCTGAAGAGCCCGGCGTTGCCTGGGCATAGTAAATATCTGTGGTTAGTTATAGCACCTCACTTCTCTTATTTTCCCATCACGCCTCTCATTTTCCCAATCACATCTTTCATTTTCCCCCTCACATCTCTCATTTTCTCCCTCACTCCTCTCATTCCCCCCTAACACTTGTAATTTCAACCTCACATCTGTCATTTTCTGATCACTCCACTATTTTTCCTCACTACTCTCATTTTGCACTCACACCTTTTCATTTTCACCTCATCACCTCAGTATATACATGTTTGTCATTTCCCTTATATATAGTATACATCTGTATGTCATCTCCTGTATGTAGTATATACCTGTATGTCATCTCCCCTGTATATAGTATATACCTGCTGTGTGTCATCTCCCCTATATATAGTATATACCTGAATGTCATCTCCTTCTATATATAGTATATACCTGTATGTCATCTCCTCCTGTATATAGTATATACCTGTGTGTCATCTCCCCTGTATATAGTATATATCTGAGTGTCATCTCCTCCTGCATATAGTATATACCTGCATGTCATCTTCTATATATAGCATATACCTGTATGTCATCTCTTCCCGTATATAGTATATACCTGTGTGTCATCTCCCCTGTATATAGTATATATCTGAGTGTCATTTCCTCCTGCATATAGTATATACCTGCATGTCATCTTCTATATATAGCATATACCTGTATGTCATCTCCTCCTGTATATAGTATATACCTGTATGTCATCTCCTCTATATAGTATATACCTGTGTGTCATCTCTCCTGTATATAGTATATATCTGTGTGTCATCTCCCCTGTATATAGTATATACCTGTGTGTCATCTCCTCCTGTATTAGACCTCGTTCACACGTTATTTGCTCAGTATTTTTACCTCAGTATTTGTAAGCTAAATTGGCAGCCTGATAAATCCCCAGCCAACAGGAAGCCCTCCCCCTGGCAGTATATATTAGCTCACACATACACATAATAGACAGGTCATGTGACTGACAGCTGCCGTATTTCCTATATGGTGCAATTGTTGTAGTTTGCTTATTAATCAGATTATTATTTTTGAAGGATAATACCAGACTTGTGTGTGTTTTAGGGCGAGTTTCGTTTGTCAAGTTGTGTGTGTTGAGCTGCGTGTGGCGACATGCATGTAGCGACTTTTGTGAGATGAGTTTTGTGTAGCAACATGCGTGTAGCAACTTTTTGTGTGTCGAGTTGCATGTGACAGGTTAGTGTAGCAAGTTGTGTGCAGCAAGTTTTGCGCATGGCGAGTTTTGCGCGTTGCGAGTATTATGTGTGGTGCCTTTTGAGTATGTGCAAGTTTTGTGTGAGGCAATTTTTGCATGTGTTGCAACTTTTGTGCATGTGGCAATTTTTCCGCGTGTGCAAGTTTTGCGTGTGGCGAGTTTTTCATGAGGAGAATTTTGCACTTGTGGCGAGTTTTGCAAGAGCCTAGTTTTTGCATGTGGCGAGTTCTGCGCGTGTCGAGTTTTGAGTGGCGACTTTTGTGTTTTGACTTTTATGTGGCGAGGTTGGTGTATTTGTGGTGAAATGTGTGCTGAGGGTAATATGTGTTCAAGCACGTGGTAGTGTGTGGCGCATTTTGTGTGTGTTCATATCCCCGTGTGTGGTGAGTATCCCATGTCGAGGCCCCACCTTAGCAACTGTACGGTATATACTCTTTGGCGCCATCGCTCTCATTCTTTAAGTCCCCCTTGTTCACATCTGGCAGCTGTCAATTTGCCTCCTACACTTTTCCTTTCATTTTTTCCCATTATGTAGATAGGGGCAAAATTGTTTGGTGAATTGGAAAGCGCGGGGTTAAAATTTCACCTCACAACATAGCCTATGATGCTCTCGGGGTCCAGACGTGTGACTGTGCAAAATTTTGTTGCTGTAGCTGCGACGCTTCCAACACTTTTCCTTTCACTTTTTCCCCATTATGTAGATAGGGGCAAAATTGTTTGGTGAATTGGAACGTGCGGGGGTTAAAATTTCACCTCACAACGAAGCCTATGACGCTCTCAGGGTCCAGACATGTGACTGTGCAAAATTTTGTTGCTGTAGCTGCGACGCCTCCAACACTTTTCCTTTCACTTTTTTCCCCATTATATAGATAGGGGCAAAATTGTTTGGTGAATTGGAACGCGCGGGGTTAAAATTTCGCCTCACAATATAGCCTATGACGCTCTCGGGGTCCAGACATGTGACTGTGCAAAATTTTGTGGCTGTAGCTGCGACGCCTCCAACACTTTTCCTTTCACTTTTTCCCCATTATGTAGATAGGGGCAAAATTGTTTGGTGAATTGGAACGCGCGGGGTTAAAATTTCACCTCACAACATAGCCTATGACGCTTTCAGGGACCAGACGTGTGACTGTGCAAAATTTTGTTTCTGTAGCTGCGACGCCTCCAACACTTTTCCTTTCACTTTTTTCCCCATTATGTAGATAGGGGCAAAATTGTTTGGTGAATTGGAAAGCGCGGGGTTAATATTTCACCTCACAACACAGCCTATGACGCTCTCAGGGTCCCGACGTGTGACTGTGCAAAATTTTGTTGCTGTAGCTGCGACGCTTCCAACACTTTTCCTTTCACTTTTTTCCCCATTATGTAGATAGGGGCAAAATTGTTTGGTGAATTGGAACGCGCGGGGTTAAAATTTCGCTTCACAACATAGCCTATGACGCTCTCGGGGTCCAGACGTGTGACTGTGCAAAATTTTGTGGCTGTAGCTGCGACGGTGCAGATGCCAATCCCGGACATACACACACACATACACACACACACACATACACACACACACACACACACATTCAGCTTTATATAGTAGATATATACTAGATGGTGGCCCGATTCTAACGCATCGGGTATTCTAGAACAGGGGTCCCCAACTCCAGTCCTCAAGGCCCACCAACATGTCATGTTTTCAGGATTTCCTTAGTCTTGCCCAGGTAATAATTGCATCACCTGTGCAATGCAAAGGAAATCCTGAAAACATGACCTGTTGGTGGGCCTTGAGGACTGGAGTTGGGGACCCCTGTTCTAGAATATGCATGTCCACGTAGTATATTGCACAGCCCACGTAGTATATTACCCAGCCACATAGTATATTGCCCAGCCACGTAGTATATTGCCCAGTGACGTAATATATTGGCCAGCCACGTAGTATATTGCCCAGTGACATAGTATATTGCCCAGCCACGTAGTATATTGCCCAGTTACGTAGTATAATGCCTAGTGATGTAGTATATTGCACAGCCACGTAGTATATTGCCCAGCCACATAGTATATTGCCCAGTTACGTAGTATATTGCCCAGTCACGTAGTATATTGCACAGCCCACGTAGTATATTGCCCAGTCATGTAGTATATTGCCCAGTGACGTAGTATAGTGCCCAGCCACGTAGTATATTGCACAGCGAAGTAGTATACAACACAGAGCCACGTAGTACAGTACTGGCAAAAAAAATCTTTACAAGTTCAATGAAACCACAAAATCTTAATATTCAAGTGGATTCAAGTGTTTTATTGTGGATATTTTATTATAATTAGTATTTTGTCATGTCACCCTTACATTTTATCACCATCTGCAGTCGTTTAGGCATGGATTTAGCAAGGCTGGCTAAGTATGTGGAGTCCATGTTTACCCACAGTGTCTTCAGCACCTCCTTTAGTACTGTATATTTTAGGTCATACCGTGACACGGTACTCGGACGACGCACAACCTTTGAGCCTCCCCTGACCAGCCTGAAAGTTCTCTCATCACTAAACATCACTTTCTTCCACTCTTCAGATGTCCAATCTTGATATTTCTTACAAAAGGCAAGCCTTTTCTTCTTCATTGCTGCTGTGAGCAGGGGCTTCTCTGTGGCACGGCAACTTGGTAGACCCAGGTCCTTCTGCAGACGGTGACGAATAGTCCTAGTTGCGATGTTCTGGAGGAGCATAGGGTACTTGTTTTTTAGTTCAACGGCAGTTATAGAAGGATGTGACATCACTTCAGGCTTCAGAAGCTTATCAGTTCTTAGGTGCGCCAGAGCCTGACTTCCTCTGCGGTACCATCCCAGGAGGCAATGATGCCGCCGACCGCTTCAGTTGATAAATTGCTTCTCTTGACACTCCCAGATCTCTAGCTACAGCAATCACCGAATCCCCCTTCTCGAGCAGAGACAAGGCACGGGATTTCTCTTCCATTTTAAGCTTCTTTCAACCCATTGTGGGAGATAATAAAATAACTGAGGGAGATAATAAAAGACTGCCTAATAGCAAAACTGGCTGGGCTGCACATAACAACCAATCAGAGTGCAGCTTTCGCTTAACCAGAGAAGTGAAAACTGAGCGTTGATTGGTTGATATTTGCAACAAAGCCAGCTTTAATATTAGACAGTTTTTTATTATCTCCCCCATTGTGTACACTTTTAAAAAGTGAAATTATGATGTGGATTTTATATGTAAAGATTTTTTTTGCCGGCACTGTATTTTGCCCAGTCACGTAGTATATTGCCCAGCCAGGTTTGTCACAGGTGAAAAAATAAAAAATAGACATATACTCTCCTTTCCGCGGGAGCCCTTGTAGACCACGGCAGGTTCCAGTCCCAGGGTTGGTATTAGCACAGGACCTGTGATGACGTCGCGGTCACATGACCGTGACGTCATGGAAGGTCCTTCTGCCTCCGGAACCTGCAACGGAAGATGGTGGCCGGCGAGAGCTGCAACAGAGGGTGAGTATAGCAGGTTTTTTTTTTTTTAATTATTTTTAACATTACATTTTTTTACTATTGATGCCGCATAGACAGCGTCAATAGTAAAAAGTTGGGGACAGACAGGGTTAATAGCGGCGGTAACGGAGTGCGTTACCCGCGGCATAACGCGGTCCGTTACTGCCGGCATTAACCCTGTGTTAGCGGTGACCGGAGGGGAGTAACCATGACAGGCAGCTGGCGAGACCAATCAGCGAATGAATAACTGTGACAGAAGGACGGACAGACAGACGGAAGTGACCCATAGACAATTATATAGTACTAGATGGCAGCCCGATTCTAAAGAATCGGGAGTCTAGAATCCATATATACTTTATTTATTCAAATGTAAGAATAATACAATTAATAAATAATAGTAAGAAAGAACAAAAATAATAGGCAGTATATGGAGAAAACACCAAACAAAAGTTCAAAATTGGTGTGAAAATGTCACTGAACCACTTCACAAGTAAATATATATAGTTTTGGTAAATGGTATTACCATTTTTTTGATGAAATTCGGCAGGAGCTTGAAGAGCAACGTCACTGGGCCCGCCTCCACGCAGTAGAAACTTGCTGTGAGGTAAAAATTCAAAAATCACACCAAAATGGCGGGCGGAGTGTGTCACAGTACGGCACGTTTCTGATTGGTCGCTCGCAGCAGGCGGCAACCAATCAGACACTGGACACTGTTGTCACTTATCTCCGGACATTAGCTCCGGACATTAGCTCCGGACATTAGCTCCGGACAAAGCCACGGAAGTTGGCACAAATTGCAGGAAGTAGTATTCTAGGCAATTATATATTAGATATATATATATAGACACACACACACACACACACATTCATGGCCGAAAGTGTTGGCATCCTGGAAATTGTTCCAGGAAATGAAGCATTTCTCCCAGAAAATTATTGCAATTACACATGTTTTGTGATGCAAATGTTTATTTCCTTTGTGTGTCTTGGAGTAACACAATAAAAAAAAACAGAAGAAGGGCAAATTTGACATGATATCACATTAAACCCCAAAAATGAGCCGGACAAAATTGTTGCCACCATCAACTAAAAGGGAATCTGTCACCCCCAAAATCGTATATAAGCTTCGGCCACCGCCATCAGGGGCTTATCTACAGCATTCTGTAATGCAACCTGAAAGGTAAGAAAAACATTATACTCAGCCAGGGGCGGTCCCGCTGTGGTCCAGCGCCTCCTATCTTCATACGATAACGTCCTCTTCCTGTCGCGGTTCCGGCGCAGGCGTACATTGCCCTGCAGTACTTTGTTCTGCCCTCAACAGGGCAAAGTACGCCTGCGCCGGAGCCACGACAAGAAGAGGATGTCATCTGATGAAGATAGGAGGCCGCGACGCCAAGCGGACCCGGATCGCAGCGGGACCGCCCCTGGGTGATTATAATATAACCTTTATTTCTCATCTTTCCGGATACATCGGGGGCTTATCTACAGCATTACAGAATGCTATAGATAAGCCCCTGATGCCGGTGGCCGCAGCTCATATACGATATTATTACGATACAATATTATTCAATGGGTGATATCTCATCTGCGATTTTTTTCTCAGCTGAAATCGGACTGAAAAAAAAAATCGCAGCATGTTGCGTATCTCGGACGAGACTCGCCAATGCAAGTCAATGGATGCGAGAAAACGCACAGCACTCGCACCATTTACGCATCGGTGTCCTTTGAAAAGTTGTCAATTCATATGCGGCTACTGTATAAATCACACTGACAGGTTATAATAGAAAAGATAGAATAGATATATACACATAGAATACTTATATATATATATATACACAGTATATACATGTCAGTAACACACACATATTTATCTGTATTTATACTACATAGAGAGATAGAAGAATAGCCGTTAATTAATTTGCTGGATTCTGTAAATTCACTGCAGGAGCTGAAGAGATGGGATAGAAGAGATAGATTACATACCGTCAATACATATAGAATAGGTAGATATATAGCTGTCAGTGACAAATACAATTTACACAGTGTGTGCAACCCAGGGGATATGTAATTAATAAAAGATTATTTTACGAAAAAAAAATGGTGTGGGCTCCCGCGCAATTTTCAAAACCAGCAGAGGGAAAGCCAGCGACTGGGGGCAGATGTTTATAGCCTGGGCAGGGGGTAATACCCATAAAGCCTCCCAGGCTATTTATATTAGCTCACAGCTGTATACTTAGCCTTTACTGGCTATTAAAATAGGGGACCCCCCCAAAAAAAAATGACGTGGGGTTCTCCCATAATACCAGCAAAGGCTTTGCAGGCAGCTGCGGGCTGATATTAATAGCCTAGGAAGGGACCATGGATATTGGCCCCCCTGGCTAAAGACATCTGCACTCAGCTGCCCTAGAAAAGGCGCATCTGTAAGATGCGCCAATTCCGGCACTTAGCCTCGCTCTTCCCACTTGGCCTGTAGTGTTGGCAAGTGGGGTAATAGTTGTGGGGTTGAGGTCACCTTTGTATTATAAGGTGGCATCAAGCCAGCTTAGTAATGGAGAGGTGTCAATAAGACACCTATCCATTACTAATCCTATAGTTGTTAATGGGTTAAAAAAAGACAACCAGAAAAGTCTTTTAATAAAATAAAACAATAGACACAGTTTGACCAATTTACTGTTACTGCTAGTCCATGCGACGCCCTCGATCTCCTGTAAAAAAGAAAAAGCCAACAATATACCATTAGTGATGAGTGAATATACTCGTTACTCGAGATTTCCCGAGCACGCTCAGGTGTGTTCCGAGTATTTTTTTTTAGTGCTGGGAGATTTACTTTTTTTCGCAGCAGCTGGATGATTTACAGCTACTTGCCAGCTTGATTACATGTGGGGATTCCCTAGCAACCAGGCAACCCCCACATGTACTTAGGCTGGCTAATAGCTGTAAATCATTTAGCTGAGGCGATGAAAATTAAATCTCCAAGCACTAAAAAATACTCGGAGGACACCCGAGCGTGCTCGGGAAATCTCGAATAACAAGTATATTCGCTCATCACTATATACCATACCTGTCCGGCGTTCAGTCAGTCCCACGCCGTAATCCATATCTGGGGTATATACAGTTTACAACTGGGAGCGGTACTAATGTGACCGTCCCGGCTGTAAACTACTGGGGAATGAATGAAATGCTGCCGACACAGCTTCAGTGACTAGCGCTGATGTCGCTCCCTCACAGCCTGAACTCAGATGAACTCTTGAGCGTGGGAAAATGCCAGCTCATTTTCCCATGCTCAGGAGTTCAGTGCAAGTCAGGCTGTGAGGGAGCGCAGGATCAGTGAAATCACCTCTATTTACTGAAGCTGTTCTCACAGCTTCCGTTTTTTTCTCACATATAAATATGAGCCTTAATATTTGGTTGCACACTCCTTAGAATAAATAACTGCAGTCAATCTGTCCCTATAACCATCAATAAGCTTCTTACACCTCTCAACTGGAATTTTGGACCACTGTTCTTTTGTAAACTGCTCCAGTTCTCTCACATTGGAAAATTTCCTTGTCCCAACAGCAATTTTAAGATCTTTCCACAGGTGTTTAATGGGATTTAGATCCGGACTCATTGCTGACCATTTCAGAACTCTCCAGCACTTCCATCCATTTTTGGGTGCTTCTTGAAGTATGTTTGGGGTCATTTTCCTCCTGGAAGACCCATGACCTAGGATGCAAACCCAGCTTTCTGACACTGGGCACTACATTGCAACCCAATATCCATTGGTTATCTTCAGATTTCATGATGCCTTGAACACAGTCAAGGCACCCAGTGCCAGAGGTAGTAAAACAACCCCAATACATAGTTGAAGCCTCACTATATTTAACTGTAGGTATTGTGTTCTTTTCTTTTTAGGCCTCATTCCATTTTCAGTAAACAGTAGAATGATGTGCTGTTCCTAAAAGCTTTGTCTCACCTGTCTACAAGACGCTTTCCCACAATGATTTTGGCTTACTCAAGTACATTTTAGAAAACTGGAGTCTAGCTTTTTTATGTCTTTGTGTCAGCAGTAGGGTACTCATGGGTCTCCTGCTGTAGCGTTTCATTTCATTCAAATGTTGAAGTATAGTGTACGCTGACACTGATGCACCCTAAGCTGCAGGACAGCTTGAATTTCTTTGGAACTTAATTGGGGCTGTTTATTCACCATCTGGACTATCTGTTGCAACCTTTTATCAAATTTTCATTGTGTCCAGGGACATTAGCTATAATTCCATGGGTTGTAAACTTTTTGTTTATGTTGTGCACCGTGGACAAAGGAATGTAAAGATCTATGGAGATGGACTTGCAGCCTTGAAATTGTTGATATTTTTCAACAATTTTGTACAAAGAAAGATTACTTTAGGACTGACCATTGCTTCACCTCATGGCTAGTCAACTTATATGTGTTTTACCGTATATACTCGAGTATAAGCCGAGATTTTCAGCCCATTTTTTTAGGCTGAAAGTGCCCCTCTCGGCTTATACTCGAGTCATTGTCCCATGGGGGGTCGGCGGAGGAGCGGTGGCCGTCACATACTCACCTGCTTCTGGCACGGTCCCTGCATGTCCGATGGTCTCTGGGCAGCTCTTCCTGTGTTCAGCGGTCACGTGGTACCTCTCATTAAAGTAATGAATATGGACGCATATTTATTACTTTAATGAGTGGTAGGCCGGCCTCACACTCAGCGTATAAAAATACGGTCCGTTATTTACGGCCGTAATACGCAGAAAAGTTCCCAAAATAGTGATCCGTATGTCATCCGTAGGCAGGGTGTGTCAGCGTATTTTGCGCATGGCATCCTCCATATGTAATCCATATGGCATTCGTACTGCGAGATTTTCTCGCAGGCTTGCAAAACCGACATACGGACATACAATGGATCCATTGGCTCAAATAATCGTAAAAACATATATACTCACATATATATATATATATATATATCATACAGTGCCAGATAGCTTAAAAGGCGGTAATTCAATTGCCGGCTTTTCCTATCTCCTTCTCAAACCCGACATGATATGAGACATGGTTTACATACAGTAAACCATCTCATATCTTTTTTTTTTTTTTTTGTTTTGCATATTCCACACTACTGTTAGTGGTGTGTATGTGCAAAATTTGGGCGCTCTAGCTATTAAATTAAAGGGTTAAATCGCGGGGAAAAATTGCTGTGGGCTCCCGCGCAATTTTCTCCGCCAGAATGGTAAAGCTAGTGACTGAGGGCAGATATTAATAGCCTGGAGAGGGTCCATGGTTATTGCCCCCAGCCACCCCAGAAAAGGCACATCTGGAAGATGCACCTATTCTGGCACTTGGCCACTCTCTTCCCATTCCCATGTAGCGGTGGGATATGGGGTAATGAAGGGTTAATGTCACCTTGCTATTGTAAGGTGACATTAAGCCAGATTAATAATGGAGAGGCGTCAATTATGACACCTATCCATTATTAATCCAATAGTATGAAATGGTTAAAAAAACACACACATATTATTACAAAGTATTTTATTTAAATACACAGGTTGTTGTACTATTTTATTATACTGGTAATCCACCTGAAGACCCTTGTCACCTGGAACAAATGTAAAAAAAACAAAACAACAATATTCTATACTTTCCGACGATCAGTCACGTCCCACGCTGTAAATCCATCTGAAAGGGTTAACTAATTTTACAAGCAGAAGCCTGCTAATGCAGCCGCCCCTGCTTGTAAAAACCCGGCAAAGGAATGGAATGTAGGTGAATGACCTGTAGTTACCTCGAGTTGCGGTGATGCACCCTCTGCTGGATGTCCTCATATGAACTCGAGCCTGGGAACTTTTCAGAATATTTTCCTCCACGTCCTCTGCCTGTGACTGTTCAGATAAGGCTTCTTTCACACTTGAGTCGTGCACTGCACGTCGCTATGCGATGTTGCGGTGCACCGACGCAAGCAGCGAAAGCGCCGCACAACAGGGGCAGCGGATTAATTTTTCCAGCGCATCCGCTGCCCCATTGTGAGATGCGGGGAGGTGGGGGCGGAGTTCCGGCCGCGCATGCGCGGTCGGAAAAAGCGGACCGTCGGCAGCAAAAAAACGTTACATGTAACGTTTTTTGCTCCCAGCGGTCCGCCACAACACGGCGCAACCGTCGCACGACGGTTGCGACGTGTGTCTATGCGTCGCTAATGTTACTCTATGGGGCAAAAACGCATCCTGCAGACAACTTTGCAGGATGCGTTTTTTCCCCTAAACGACGCATTGCGACGTATTGAAAAAAACGCTAGTGTGAAAGTAGCCTAAGAGGGTGCGATGACATGTTTAGTGTGCACCCTCTGCCTGAACGGTCAGAGAGCCAGAAGACAGAGCGGCACGCAGCGGTGGAATGGGGAAGGTGAATATCGCAAGTGTCGGGGGTGTGAGCGACGAGAGGCGAGTATGTGATTTTTTTTTTATTTTAATCGCAGCGTATGGGGCATAATCTATGGAGCATTTAATGGGGCATAATCTATGGAGCATTTAATGGGGCATAATCTATGGAGCATCTTATGGGGCCATCAACCTTTATACAGCATTGTATAGGGCAAAATCTATGGAGCATCTTAGGGGGCATAATCTATGGAGCATCTTAGTGGGCATAATCTATGGAGCATTTTATGGGGCATAATCTATGGAGCATTTTATGGGGCATAATCTATGGAGCATCTTATGGGGCCATCAACCTTTATACAGCATTGTATGGGGCATATTCTACGGAGCATCTTATGGGGCCATCAACCTTTATACAGCATTGTATGGGGCAAATGTTTCTATAGACCATCTTATGGGGCCATTATTAACCTTTGTGCAGCATTATATATGGGGCATATTTTAATATAGAGTATCTTAGTATCTCAGTCGAGGGGTTCAAGAGAGGCCTGGATGTCTTCCTGGAGCAGAACAATATTGTATCATACAATTATTAGGTTCTGTAGAAGGACATAGATCTGGGGATTTATTATGATGGAATATAGGCTGAACTGGATGGACAAATGTCTTTTTTCGGCCTTACTAACTATGTTACTATGTTATGGGGTCCATCATGAACTGTATGGAGCATTATATGGGGCTCCTGATTCAATATGGATATTCAAAAACACTTAACCTACTGATGTCTCAACTAATTTTACTTTTATTGGTATCTATTTTTATTTTTGAAATTTACCGGTAGCTGCTGCATGTCCCACCCTAGGCTTATACTCGAGTCATTAAGTTTTCCCAGTTTTTTGTGGCAAAATTAGGGGTCTCGGCTTATACTCAAATATATACGGTATATTGTCTCTGACTCTCATTAGGCATTTATATAGACTTGTAAACCGACAACATTGAATGATAAAAATAATACATGCTGTGGAATATGAAATAGCATCTTTAATTATAAAATGTTCTGTTCCATCCAAGTTAGTAAATCCTTTTTTTTTTATCAATAATACTAAACCCTTTTTGAATAATTAATTGAGGATTGTTACAAGAGCATTTCCCACATGGGTGAAAATTCCACCCTATTAGGCAAAAAGTGGATGTCAACTTTTGGGTGCTTTTGACGTGCCATTTTCATCAGTTTGACTAGGTTTCCCAAAGTTTTTGCTCTCCTATATACAAATTTAACCCCTTCACGACCCAGCCTATTTTGACCTTAATGACCTGGCCATTTTTTGCAATTCTGACCAGTATCCCTTTATGAGGGAACTCAGGAACGCTTCAACGGATCCTAGCGATTCTGACATATTGGGCTTCATGTTAGTGGTAAATTTAGGTCGATAATTTTTGCGTTTGTGAAAAAAACGGAAATGTGATGAAAAATTTGAAAATTTCGCAATTTTCAAATTTTTATCCTGTTAAACCAGAGTTATATGACACAAAATAGTTAATAAATAACATTTCCCACATGTCTACTTTACATCAGCACAATTTTGGAAACACATTTTTTTTGTGCTAGGAAGTTATAAGGGTTAATATTTGACCAGCGAGTTCTCATTTTTACAACAAAATTTACAAAACCATTTTTTTTTAGGGACCACCTCACATTTGAAGTCAGTTTGAGGGGTCTATATGGCTGAAGATACCCAAAAGTGACACCATTCTAAAAACTGCACCCCTCAAGGTGCTCAAAACCACATTCAAGAAGTTTATTAACCCTTTATGTGTTTCACAGCAGCAGAAGCAACATGGAAGGAAAAAATGAACATTTCACTTTTTAGTCCCAAAAATGATCTTTTGGCAACAATTTTTTTTATTTTCCCAAGGGTAAAAGGAGAAACTGCACCCCGAAAGTTGTTGTCCAATTTGTGCTGAGTGCGCCGATACCCCATATTTGGGGGGAACCACTGTTTGGGCGCACAACAGGGCTCGGAAGGGAAGGAGCTCCATTTGACTTTTTGAATGAAAAATTGGCTCCAATCTTTAGCGGACACCATGTCGCGTTGTCACGAGCCCCTGTGTGCCTAAAGATTGGAGCTCCCCCACAAGTGACCCCATTTTGGAAACTAGACCCCACCAACGAACTTATCTAGATGCATAGTGAGCACTTTAAACCCCCAAGTGATTCACAAATTGATCCGTAAAAATGAAAAAGTACTTTTTTTTCAAACAATAAAGTTCTTTTAGCCTCAATTTTCTCATTTTCACATGGGCAACAGGATAAAATAGATCCTAAAATTTTTTGGTCAATTTCTCCTGAGTACACCAATACCTCATATGTGGGGGTAAACCACTGTTTGGGAGCACGGCAGGGCTTGGAAGGGAAGGAGCGCCATTGACTTTTTGAATGGAAAATTAGCTCCAATCGTTAGCGGACACCATGTCGCGTTTGGAGAGCCCCTGTGTGCCTAGACATTGGAGCTCCCCCACAGGTGAACCCATTTTGGAAACTAAACCTCCCAAGGAACTAATCTAGTGTGTGGTGAGCATTTTGAACCCCCAAGTGCTTCACAAAAGTTTATAACGCAGAGCCGTGAAAATAAAAAATCATTTTTCTTTCCTCAAAAATAATTTTTTAGCCCATTTTTTTATTTTCACAAGGGTAACAAGAGAAATTGGACCCCAAACGTTGTTGTCCAGTTCGTCCTGAGTATGCTGGTACCCCATATGTGGGAGCAAGACACTGTTTGGGCACACATCGGGGCTCGGAAGGAAGGGAGAACCATTTGACTTTTTGAACACAAGATTGGCTGGAATCAATGGTGGCGCCATGTCGCGTTTGGAGACCCCCTGATGTGCCTAAACAGTGGAAACCCCTCAATTCTAACTCCAACACTAAACCCAACACACCCCTAACCCTAATCCCAACTCTAACCATGACCCTAATCACAACCCTAACCCCAACACACCCCTAACCACAACCCTAACCCCAATCCCAACCCTAACCACAAGCCTAACCCTAACCCCAACACACCCTTAACCCTAATCTTAACCCTAATTCCAATCCTAACCCTAATTCCAACGCTAACCCTAAGGCTATGTGCCCACGTTGCGGATTTGTGTGCGGATTGTTCCTCACCGTTTTTTAAATTTGCTGCGGGTTTCCAGTGTTTTTTGTGCGGATTTCACCTGCGGATTCCTATACAGGAAGAGGTGTAAAACGTTGCAGAATCCACACAAAGAATTGACATGCTGCCGAAAATACCGAGCGGTATTTTCCACACCATGGGCACAGCGGATTTGGTTTTCCATAGGTTTACATGGTACTGTAAACGTGATGGAAAACTGCTACGAATCCGCAGCCAAATCCGCACCGTGTGCATATAGCCCAATTCTAACCCTAATTGCAACCCTAACCCTAATTGCAACCCTAACCCTAATTTTAACCCTAATTGCAACCCTAACCCTAACTGAAACCCTAAACCTAGTGGAAAAATAAAAATAAATATATTTTGTTTATTTTATTATGTTCCCTACCTATGGGGGTGATAAAGGGGGGGTTTATATACAATTTTTTTTTATTTTGATCACGGTGATTGATCACTGTGATAGAACCTATCACAGTGATCAAAATGTACCTGGAATGAATCTGCCGGCCGGCAAATTCGGCGGCCGCACTGCACATGCCCCCGCCATTTTGGAAGATGGCGGCACCCATAGAAGACGGAGGGACACCGGGACTTGGTAAGTATGGGGGGGTGGGATCGGACAACAGGGGGCAGAGGGGAGAGGAGGGCATAGAGGACAGGAGGAAGGGGTAGGAAACACTGATGGCGGGGGCAGATCGGAGTCTCCAGCCATGGCCGATGATATTGCAACATCGGCCATGGCTGGATTGTAATATTTCGCCAAGTTTTATAGGTGAAATATTACAAATTGCTCTGATTGGCTGTTTCACTTTCAACAGCCAATCAGAGCGATCGTAGCCACGTGGGGGTAAAGCCACCCCCCCGGGCTGAAGTACCACTCCCCCTGTCCCTGCAGGTGAGGTGAAATTTGAGTTAACCCTTTCACCCGATCTGCAGGAACGTGATCCTGCCATGACCCCACATAGGCATCACAGGTCGGATTGGCACCGACTTTCATGACACCTATGTGGCGTCACAGGATGGGAAAGGGTTAAGGTGATACATGATGAACTCGCCAATAGTCTTGTCTTGCTTCAGAATAGGTCAGTATTTATAAATTGTGTTTTATTGCTGTGGTAATGTGTGATAATCAGAACTTGGGTGATTTGTTGTTGTATTTTAGGGGATCTTGGAGGCGATTTAGTTGTATGAAAGAGATTGCCTCTTCGGATAGATTTTACTTCCTTTAGTGTTGTTCCTAATGAGTTTGGATCATATCCTCTACTCATGAATTGTTCTTTCAGGAACTCAGTCTCCATAACATAATTGGCCACACTGATTTGAATAGAGGTGCAGTTTTGCAGTACCCAGCCATGGCTACTATCAGTGGATGAAGACGTTCCGTACCTGAGCACTCTGGCAGCCGCCGACACAGAGAACAGCTGATCAACGGGGCTGCTAGGCATCACACCCCCACCCATCAGACATTGAAGTGATGACCTATCCTAAGGATGAATCATCAGTGTTAAAGTAGTGGACAAACTCTTTAACCCTTTCACCCCCCAGCTTGTTTTCATCTTTCTTATCAGGCCAATTGTTTCAATTCTGCCAGTGTACTATGTGGTAATAACTCTGGGACACTTCAACGGATCCCAGTGATCCGGAGAGGTTTTTTTTTGTGACATGTTGTACTGCATATTAGTGGCAAATTTAGTTAGATGTGATTTGTATTTGTTTAGGAAAATATCGAAAGTTGACAAAATTAGAAAATGTAGCAATTTTCAAACTTTATATTTTTATGCCATTAGCCCCTTCCTGACCTTGAACATACCCTATACATCGTGGAAGGGCATGACTTCCCGTCCTTGGACTTACGAGGTATATCATGGTGATTTTGTATGGAAAGGAGCTGTGCATGCGCGATCACCACCAAGTGTTTAGCTAACATAGCTGACACTCGGTTCTCACCGCCAGGATCAGTGCCCGCAACGCTCTCAGCAGTATAACCCCCTAAATGCTGTGATCAATATCGATCACAGTATTTAAAAGACAGGAAGAGGGAGGGGGCTCCCTCTCCCCTCTGATCGGTGCCCCGATGATGTATTGTGAGGCCACGATCATTACCTTTGTGATCTGAGGTCAAAATGACTAATGTAAAATTCTATTCTATTCTAAAGGCAGCTATGTCAAAAACATGTTAGACTGGTTCTGCATCTTTTAACCATGGATATCCCTGCATTTAATGGATTAAATAAATGGAAGTTCTATTACTGTATATACTCATGTATAAGCGGAGTTTTTCAGCCCCTTTTTAGGCTGAAAAAGACCCCCCTCGGCTGATACACGAGTCAGTGTCCCAGTGCAGAGGTCCCTGGCGTCTCCAGAACATGTCCGCGCTCCCCTGTAGTATTCCGGTGGCTGATGACAGAGCCCGCTGTCTGCGTTGGCACCGGGAGAAGTGTCGGTGTCCTGAGCAGGCGGGGACACCGGTGTGCTATGGGGGGGCCAGGTGCCTGTGCTGCCGCTTGCTTAGGACCCTGCCACTTGCGATACTCACCTGTCCCCGTTCCACCACCGCGCTGTGTCTTCCGTGTCCTTTGGCTGTGATGTTCAGGTCAGAGGGCGCGATGACGTGTTAGTCAGTCACTGCAGAGAGCCGGCGACGCTGAGAAGCAGCGGCCAGCGACGAGAGGCGAGTGTCACTTTTTTTTTTTTTAATTGCAGCAGCAATATAGGATATCGGCATAAACTGCACTGATATGATGAGCATCTTATGGGGCCATCACCAACCTTTATGGAGCATTATATGTGGCATATTTTTCTATGGAGCATCTCATGGGGTCATCATCAACCTTTATGGAGCGTTATATGAGGCATATTTTTCTATGGAGCATCTTATTGGGTAATCAACAACGTTTATGGAGCATTATATTGGGCATATTTCTCTATGGAGCATCTCATAGGGTCATCATCAACCTTTATGGAGCGGTATATGGGGCATATTTTTCTATGGAACATCTAATGGGGCTATCATCAACCTTTATGCAGCATGATATGGGCCATATTTTGTATGGAGCATTTACCAGGAGCTGCTGCATTTCCCACCCTAAGCTTATACTTGAGTCAATAAATTTTCAGTTTTTTGAGGCAAAATGAGGTGCCTCAGCTTATACTCGAGTATACGGTAAATCAAGTACTGATCCTTTTTCTGTTTTTTTGCTATTGCACACTGCTGGTCGGCAACATGTATTGCAGTACTGACTATTGACGCAGCGACAAGGCACGGTGAGGCTCTTGATAACATTTTGCACTTTTTATGGTAAAAATGTAATTATTCATTCTTCATAAAATTCTGTGAGGCACATGTGTTGTTAACATGCTGGCGGTTCACCTAGATGAACTAATTGGGGTGTGTAGTTTGAAAAATGAGGTCACTTATGGGGGGTTTCTGCTATTTTGATACAACAGGAGCTCTGCCAATGTGACATGACACCCTGGAAACATTCCAACAAAATCTGAACTCCAATATGGTGCGTCTTCCCTTCTGAGCTTTGCACTGTGCCTCAAAAGTAGTTTTTGACCACATATGGGGTATCGGTGTACTCAAGAGAAATTGCACAAAAAAAATTCTCCTGTTACCCTTGTGAAAATAGAACAATTTGGAGCTAAAAACATTTTTCTGGCAAAAATGTGATATTTTTATTTCACGGTTCTACGTTACAAACTTCTGTGAAGCACCTGGGGGTTCCTTAAAGGAGTCTAGTTTCCAAAATTGGGTCAAATGTTGGGGGTTTCCATTGTTTAGGCACATCAGGGGCTCTCCAAACGTGACTGTCGTCCACTCTCTGTTCCAGACAATTTTGCGTTCAAAAAGACAAACTGTGCTCTTTCCCTTCCGGGCCCTGCCGTGCGACCAAACAGTAGTTTTTGCCCACATATGGGTTATCAACATAACAAAAGGGGTAACAGGAGAAAATGGACTGTACAATTTGCTCTCCTGCGTATGCCAATAACCCATATGTGGAGAACTACTGTTTGGGTACACGGTAGGGCTCGCAAGGCAAGGAGCACCCTTCAACTTTTGGAGCTGAAATAGATAGCAGATGCCATGTCGCATTTTGCAGAGCCCCTGATGTGTGTAAAAAAGTAGAACCCCCCCACAAGTTCCCTTAGTTTGAAAGTACACCCCTCAAAGAAATTAGCAAAAGGTGTGGTGAGCACCTTGAACCTGCAGGTCTTCAAACAATTTTATAACGTTAAGGCGGAAAAAAAAAATCACATTATTCAGATTTTGCTGGAATAGTTTGAAGGTATCACATTAGCAGAGCCCCTGAGGTGCCAGAACAACAGAACCCCTCCATAAGTGACCCCATTTTACAAACTGCACCTCACATTGAATTAATCTAGAGGTGCAGTGAGCAAGTTGACACCAATTGACACAGGTTTGGCACAGAATTGTATACCATTGGGTGGTGAAGAAAGAATACCTTATATACTTGAGTATAAGCTGACCCGATTATAAGCCGAGGCACCTAATTTTGCCACGGAAAACTGGGAAAGCTTATTGACTCGAGAATAAGCCGGGTATGCATTGTTTCCTCATCCCTGTCCTGCTACACGTGGCTCCCGCATCCTGTCCTGCTATGTGTGGCTTTCCCCTGTCGCTGTCCTGATATGTGGCTCCCCTGTCCTGGGATGTGTGGCTCCCCTGTTGTTTGCATGGCTCCCCCTATACCTTCATTGTATGCATGGCTCACTTCCTCCCATCCTACTCACCCTCCTCGTGCTGTCGCTGCATCTCACCCAATGCGGCAACTCTCCTGTGCTGAGCAGTCACGTGGTACCGCTCATTAAAGTAATAAATATGCGCTCCATGCCTATGGGAGTGGAGACTATTGCATATTCATTATCTTATTGAGTGGTACCATGTGACCGCTCAGCACAGGAAGAGCCGCCAGCGCCGGGACGGAGATGCAGGGATGGAGATGCAGCTACGGTGCCAGGAGGGTGAGTATGAAGTCTTCTGTTTGCCAGCTCCTGCCCCACCGCTCTCCCTCCCCCGCCAGCTTTCTGAACAATGACTCGTGTATAAGCCGAGGGGGGTGTTTTCAGCACAAAAAATGTTCTGAAAATCTCAGATTATACACGACTATATGCAATAAACATTTTAGTAGTAAAAATGTAATTATCTAGCACCAAATCTTTAATTTGTATAAGGGCCATCAGGAATGGACCCCATAATTTGTTGTGCAATTTCTCCTGAATGTGATAATACCATACATTTAATCGGGAAATACTTTTCAGGCACAGTGGAAACCTCAGAAGGGAAGGAGCGCCATATTGTAGGGCAGATTGGCAGATTTGGAGACCCTGAGGCGCCAGCACAGCAGAACACCCTCCATAAATGACCCAATTTTACAGACTACACCTCTCAATGAATTAATCTAAAGGTGAAGTGATTATATTGACACCAAGTGACATGGGTGCCTCACAGAATTTTATAATATTGAGCAGTGGGAAATGAGTAAAAATGGCACCAAAATTTGTCACACAATTTCTGCTGATCATGGAAATACCCAATATGTGGCTCTACAGTACAGCTTAGCCACACAGACATAGGAGAAAAAGAGCGGTATTTGACTCTTGGAGAATAACATTTTGTAGAATAGTTTGTGGACTCCATATGCAGAGCCCCTAAATGACAGAAGAGCAGAATCCCCCCTCAAATGACCCCATTTTGGAAATTAAACCGCTCTTGGAATTTATTTACAGATTTAGTGTCGATTTTGACTCCATGTGTGTTTTCCAGAAACAAGTAGTACTGGATGTTGCGGAGTGAAAATTGAAAACCTTCCATTGTGCCCATACATTGCAGTGCACAGTATATTGTAGTGCCCAGTACATTGTAGACCCAAACATTGTGCCTTCTGAAGATATGGGCCAAGTAATTTAAGTGGGCTCTCAACAATACAGAAATGACAAACATGTTGACGTTAAATGTGGTGTAGGCATACTGTGGGCTCAGAAGGGAGGTGAGCATTTAGATTTGGGAGTGCAGAATTTGCTGGATGTTTTTTGGGGTGGTGGTAAGGAGCCATAGTGCTTTTCCAGAGCCTTTGTACTACCAGCAACGCAGAAGCCCGATATATTTCATAGAATGATAGAGTTGGAAGGGACCTCCTGGGTCATCTGGTCCAACCCCCTGCTCAAAGCAGGATTCAGTAAATTATCCCAGAGAGATGTCTGTCCAGCCTCTGTTTGAAGACTTCCTTTGAAGAACTCACCACCTCTCGTGGCAGCCTGTTCCACTCATTGATCACCCTAACTGTCAAAAAGTTTTTTCTAATATTTAATCTGTGTCTCCTCCCATTCAGTTTCATCCTTCATTGCTTCTAGTCTTTCCTTGTGCAAATGAGAATAAAGATGATCCTTCTACAATGTGACAGCCCTTGAGATATTTGTAGAAAGCTATTAAGTCTCCTCTGAGTCATTTTTGCAAGCTAAACATTCCCAAATTCTGTAAGCGTTCCTCATAGGACATGTTTTGCAGACCAGTTACCATTCTGGTCGATCTTCTCTGAACTTGCTCCAGTTTGTAGATGTCTTTTTTAAAATGTAGTGCCCAAAACTGGACACAGTATTCCAAATGAGGTATGACCAAAGAGAAGTAGAGGGCAATAATGACTTCACGTGATCTAGACCAGTGGTCCCCAACTCCAGGCCTCGAGGGCCGCCAACAGTGCAGGTTTTCAGGATTTCCTTAGTATTGCACAGGGGTTGGAATCATCACCTGTGCAGATGATCACATTACCACCGATGCAATACTAAAGAAATCCTGAAAACCTGCACTGTTGGCGGCCCTCGAGGCCTGGAGTTGGGGACCCCTGATCTAGACTGTATGCTTCTGTTAAAACATCCCAGAATTGAATTTGCCCTTTGTGCTGCTGCATCACACTGTTGACTCATGTTTAGTCTGTGATCTATTAGTATACCCAAGTCTTTCTCACATGTAAAGTTGCTTAGCCCTATTCCTCCCATTCTGTATATGCCTTTTTCATTTTTATTGCCCAGATGTAGTACTTAGAATGATTTCTAACAGGGAAAAATGCAGTTAGTGGCTGCACACTGCTCCAGTTTATTTGTATCTTTTTGAATCCTCTCTCTTCTCGAATATTAGCTATCCCTCCTAGCTTTGTGTCATCAGCAAATTTAATCAGTTTACCCTCAATTCCTTCATCTAAATCATTGATAAAGATGTTGAACAATACAGGGCCCAGGACAGAGCCCTGTGATACCCCACTTGACACATTCATCCAACTGGATGTGCAGCCATTTACGACCACTCTTTGGGTCTGATTACTAAGCCAGTTATCAATCCTCCTAACAGTTGCCTTGTCCATACTTAGTAATTTTTTCAATAAGGATTGTGTGAGATACTTTGTCAAATGCTTTGCTGAAGTCGAGATATACTATATCTACAGCATTTCCCTGATCCACCCAGTCAGTGATTCTATCATAGAAGGAAATTAAGTTAGTTTGACATGACTTATTAGTTATAAACCCATGCTGACTTTGTTTAATCACTTAATTCTTATCCAGGTACTTACTTACTTACATGTTGTTTAATAATTTGTTCAAAGATCTTTCTGGTATAGAAGTGAGACTCATTGGCCTATAATTCCCTGGGTCCACCTTCTTCCCTTTTTTGAAGATTGGAGAAGAGCAAATGTTGTTCCTATCTTCTGGGACTTCTCCTGTTCTCCAAGAATTTTCAAAGACTATGGAGAGTGGTTCAAAAATTTCTTCTGCTATCTTCTTCAGTACTCTGGGGTGTAATTCATCTGGACCCGGAGACTTGAATTCATTTATGTTAGTTAAGCGTTTCCTCACTATCCTTCTGTTTATAGATATCCTTGATTCTTCTATTCCCTTAATAGGACAGTGAAAATCAATTGATGTTAGATTTTCTTTCTGAGAGAAAGCAGATGCAAAATAGGATTTTAAAAGTTCGGCCTTCTCAACATCCTTTCTTACCATTTCATCATTTTCATCCTGTAAAAATCCTACAGCATCTTTGAGTTTTTACTTTTGTCATATCCCCACAATCCTTTTTTATTGCTTTTGACGTCTCTTGCAAGCCTTAATTCATTGTCAGCTTTAACTAATCTGATTTGTGCCCTGCAGACAGCATTATATTCTTCTTTAGATATGCTTCCCTCTTTCCATTTGATAAACATCTTTCTTCTTTTTTAGAATGTGTTTAAGTTCTGTGTTCATCCATCCTGGTTTCCTTAAATGCTTCCTATTCTTCCCCTTTTTCGGAATTAACGATTGTGCTTTGAGAATCTCATTTTTCAAGATTTTACATCCTTTCTGGACATTTTTGTCCTTAAGGATTTCCAGCCATTGGATCCCTCAGATTCTCTGAGTCCCTTAAAATATACCTTTCTGAAATCTGACCTTGACGTCAGACTCACAGGTCTTCCTCCTCTAGTTATCCAAAATTCTAAATAGCATAGTCACTACCTCCTAGGGTCCCAGCCACTGTTACCTCCTCAACTATTTCCTCCCTGTTTATAAGGATTAAATCCAAGGTAGCATATCCCCTTGTTAGGTATCCTACCTTTTGGAAGATAAAATTGTCAGCAAGAGAGGATAAGAATTTGTTTAACCTGTTAGTTTTGCCTGAGAGAGATTCCCAACAAATGTCTGGATAGTTGAAAGCATTAAGCTACTCACCGGTAGCAGTTTTTTTCGGAGGCCCATGACAGCACCACAAGAGAGGGGATCCACCCATTAGGAACAGGAAACCTACAGATACAAAAGGGCGGCACCTCTCCCACATATCAGTTGTTTTACAGAGCCTGAGAGGACTACCGCGGTTAATGACAAGCATAATATACAATATGACATTTTTAATAAATTATCAATACAGATATCATATCATTTTTTTTTTTTTTTTAACGTTTAAGGACGTGCAACCCCCACGTGAAAAGGGAGGGAACTAAGGGTGCCGTTATGGGCCTCCGAAAAAAAACTGCTACCGGTGAGTAGCTTAATGCTTTATTCGAACTCCCATGACGGCACCACGAGAGATTTTACAGAGACGTAAACCATCTTAGGGAGGGACTACAGCCTGAAGCACCCTTAGCCCGAAAGTGAGATCAGAAGAGAACCCAAAGTCCAACCGATAATGTTTAAAAAAAGGAGGAAGGGGATGGCCATGGGGCCGCCTTACATATCTGATCTAGTGACACTCCAGACCTTTCCGCCCAAGACGACGCCATGGCCCGGGTGGAATGGTGCCTTCAGATTCTGTGGAGCTGGACCCCCACCTGCTGTGTATGCGAGAGAGATCGCCTCCCTAATCCATTTAGCTAGTGTATACTTCGGTGCTCTACCCCCTTTACTAGAACCTTGGAAGGAAAGAAATAGTGCATTATCTCTTTCCCAACCATTGGTGACTGAGATATACTGTAGAAGACATCTTTTAACATCCAGTGTATGAAGCTCTTCCTCTTTAGGATTAGAAGGATTAGGTATAAATGATGGTAGAACTATCTCTTGTGATCTACGAAATCATGTTACTACTTTCGGCAAGTACGCAGGGTCTCGCCTAAGGATTACTCTGTCTGATAAGAATTCCGTGTATGGGGCAGTCTGGAAAGCGCTTGGATGTCCCCTATTCTGCGAGCTGATGTTATGGCCACTAGAAAAGCTGTCTTGAGGGACAACATTTTGATTGAGGCTTCTTGTAGAGGTTCACAGGGGGGTTTCGTTAGAGATGAAAGAACTAAATTTAGATCCCACGGAACCATCCTGTCTTTATGTAATGGTCTAGTTCTATTGGCTGCTTTAATGAATCTTGATACCCAATAGTTGTTAGCAATATTGCAGGAAAACAGGGCACCCAGGGCTGAAACCTGCACTTTTAAAAGGTACTGGTAGAGAGATTTAATTCTAGCCCTCTCTGCAGAAACTCTAAGATGTGATGTATCGGCACTCCTTCCTGGATATTAAAATCTGAACTGGACAAGAACTTCCTCCAGGTACTGGAGTAAATTCTCGTTATCTGCTTCCTACTCTTCAGGAGTGTGTCTACCAATTTTGGAGAGAAGCCTCTATGTTCTAATAATGACCGCTCAAACTCCAAGCCGTTAAATGGAGTGCTGCCACTTGTGGATGGCAGATCGGTCTTTGAGAAAGCAAGTTCGGAATCTCTGGTAACACCCAGGGAGCCGACACCGACATTGTCCTGAGCCAGGCGAATCAGGTCCTTCTGGGCCAGAAAGAGGCGATAAGAATTACTTTTGCTCAGTCTTCCCCGATTTTCCTCACCACTAGAGGTAACCGGTTCAACGGTGGGAAAGCATAGGCCAGCGGAAAATCCCACTTTATTAGAAATGCGTCCACTGCCAGGGGATTCTCTCTGGGATTCAGTGAGCAGAAACTTTCCACTTTTTTGTTGCCTCTGATGACAAACAGATCCACCACTGGCTGACCCCATCTGCGGACAATATGATTGAAAACGTCCTTGTTTAGAGACCATTTTCCTTGTTTTAGTGTATTGCGGCTGAGGAAATCTGCTGTTAAGTTTTCTTTTCCTTTGATGTGGAGCGCCGTCAACGATCGAAAATTTGTCTATGCTATTTGAAATGGGCGATCCGTGATCCGCATTAAGGCTTCGGAACGTGTTCCCCCTTGACGGTTTATATAAGTGACTGCAACTCGGTTGTCCGATAGGATTCTGACTTGCTGGCCCTGCAGATATATGAGGAATTTTTTAACAGCTAAATCAACCGCCAATAATTCCCTTTGATTGGATGAGGATGTAGTGAAGGGTTCCCATTGCCCTTGGACCACCATGTCCTCCATGTAGGCTCCCCACCCTGAAGAGCTAGCATCTGTGGTTATCATCCGAGTAATATCCACTATCCAGGGAACCCCGCTGATAAATTTTCTTTATCTAGCCACCATCTAAGGGATTCTAATGTTATCGATCCCAACTTTAATTTTTTATTTAACGCACCCCCAAAACTCTGTCATGGAACAAGACTTCTCTTTGCATGGATCTGGTGTGAAATTGAGCCCATTTAACTGCTGGGATGCATGACGTAAGGGACCAGAGTAGGGACATGGCTTGTCGAAGCATCATGGAGGGTATTTTAATCGCTTTTAAGACATGACTTTAAATTTGGTCTAATTTCTCTATGGGGAGAAGACACTTGTGTTTTCGAATCCAATATTAACCCCCAAAATTTTTTAATGTTTAGGGGCTGTAACTTAGATTTTTTGTAGTTTATGACCCAACCTAAGCGTTCCAATTTAGTCTTAGTTATTTCCAATTGTGATAGGCAGTGATGTACTGAATTTCCGACGACGAGGAAATCATCTAAATAGGGCATTATAAGGACATTTGATTCCCTCAAATGTGCCATGACCTCAGCGACTACTTTTGTAAATACTCTGGGGGCCGAAGTTATGCCAAAGGGAAGTGCTCTGTACTGAAAAGGTCTAATGGTTCCCCCCATTAATACGGCTACTCTCAGGTATTTTTGGAAACCCGCATGAATGGGTACATGATAATAGGCATCTTTTAAGTCCACTACTACCATGAAACAGTTGTGAAAAATAATTTTTATTGTTGAGTTGATGGACTCCATTTTGAAAGTATGCTTAACGAAAAATCTATTGAGACCTCTAAGATTTATAATACGGTAGTCCTAAAAGTTTTGTCAGGTTTTTGAATCAAGAATTGGGGAGAGTAAAAACCTTTTCCTCACTCAGAGCGTGGGACCTCTATCAGGACGTTTTTTAGAACAGAGTCATTACTTCATCCTCTAAAGCAGCTTGTTCAGAGGCAGAACGTGAATGGGGTTAACTTAAATTTATCCCATGGGGTATGAATGAACTCTAGTTTGAGTCCCTGGGAAATAGTGTCTTGTATCCAAACACTATTTGTAATTTTTAACCACTCTGCAGTAAAGTGTAACAATCTCCCCCCCCCACTGGTCTTTCTAGTCATTGGTCTGGTTTTTCTCTTTCTCTCGATGAACGGCGGAACATGAATCCTGTACCTCGCTTCCTTCTATCATCCCATCTGGACCCATCTCTGACTGTGAAAAGGTGCGCTTCCCTCCCCGATTGAACTTCCTTTTGTTGAAGGGACGACGATATGACCCAAATAAACTAGGAAATTTCTTTTTGTCATCCCCTGCTTTCTCCAGGAGTTTGTCCAAGGTGGGCCCAAATAAATATTCTCCCTTGCAAGGGATAGCACAGAGCTTTGCTCTTGCTTGTATATCCCCCGGCCAGCACTTTAACCATAGGGCTCTTCTAGTGGCATTGGAGAGTCCTGCTGCTCTAGCTGCCAACTTAACAGAATCAATGGAAGCCTCTGACAAGAAAGCAGCCCCCTCCTGAATTACTGGTAACGCCGCTAGTATAGAGTCTCTAGAAGCCACCTGCTTCAACTGGGTCTCTAACTGGTCCAGCCAAACCATCACTGACCTTGCAGTACAGGTCGATGCTACCGCAGGTCTTAAGGCGCCGGCTGCCATCTCCCAGGTACCCTTTAGAAAGGGGTCTGCCTTCCTGTCCAGGGGGTCTTTGAGGGATCCCATATCCTCAAATGGGAGAGAGGCTTGTTTTGCCACTTTGGCAATTGCTGCATCTAACTTGGGGGCTTTTTCCCAATTGCTGACTGATGGGTGATCAAAGGGATAACTACGCTTCTGTGCTGGTGGCAAGGAACCCTTTTTCTCCATTTTTTTTCCACTCCCTGTTGATTAGTTGCTGTATTTTTTCATTTAAAGGAAAAACTCTATGTTTCTTTTGTTCTAGTCCACTGAACATCATGTCTTCTTTGGATAGCTGAGGCTTGGGTTCTGTTATACCCATTGTTCCCCTGACTGCTTTTACTAATTTGTCTATCCTTTCCAGGGGTAAGCAAAAATGGGCAGCGTCTTCATCCGAAGAGGAGGATGATGCAGCGAAATCGCCGGAGATTTCACCCTTGTCTTTGTCCACAGACGAATCGGATATCCACTGGCCTTTTTGCCTAGAGCTTCCTGCATGAGATAGGTCTTTAATGGACTGACCATCCTGACTATTTCTTTCAGGCTGGCCGCAATAGAAGAGGATTCTTCCGCTACCTGAGGGGGCAAGCAAGGCAATCCAGTCTATATAGATCTATGCCGCTATCCCCTCCCCCTTTCCAGGACCTCACCGTCTGCTGGACACAGGGGTCACATAGTTTTTTAGGGCATGAGTCAGGTAAGGGAACCCCGCAGATGGCACATTCCCTATGTTTCGCTTTACTGACGCTCTTCCCCTATAACAAAACATACGAGGTGAGACCAGTCACTGGGTGAACTTTCTCGAAGATCACTTACCAGTGGTTGCCCAAAATCAGAGAGATACTGGAGTATGAGGGGGATCCTGCCTGGCTGATGCGCCAGACTCGTCTGGAGGAGCTTTTGCGGTCAGATCCATTGCTCCTTCTACGGTGTTCCACATCCTTCTGTGGTACTTCTTCCAGCAGCAGAGGCTGCTGATCCTGCTCAGATTCCATCCTTAACTGGAAGCCAGAAGCAAGGAACACACCTGGAGCGCCATTATATAGCCCCTCCTCCGGTCAGATCTGCTCAGCGCTCCTTCCGGAACATTATCCACCCCCCAGCTGCAAGAGACAGCCCCAGGGCTTGAGGGTGGGTGGCGTGTTATTTTCCGGTGGGCGCCGCCATCTTGGGAGTTACTGCGCATGCGCAGAACCCGCTCCTTGCTGGATATGCCACTGCCGTGCAGCCCTTTCAGGACCACCGTGAGCACTTCAGGAACTCCGCACCGGCCGAGGTAGGAGACCACCTTCCCCCCTCAAGCTACCAGAACCGGCCGGCCTGGGATTCCTAAGTGTTGTGAGTTCTGTTTTTGGGCTCCCTCTGGTGGTTACTGATGGTACTGGGTGACTTGTGTTCTCTGCGGTCTCTGGTGTCCACCTGTTCCATCAGGTTATGGGTGTTTCCTATTTAACCTGGCTTTTTTGTCATTTCCTCGCCGGCTATCAATGTAATCAGCGTGTCTTTTTACCTCTGCTCCCTGTGTCTGTTATCTTCAGGACAAGCTAAGTTTTGATTTTCCTGTTCCACGTTTTGCTTACTTTTTGTCTTAGTCCAGCTTGCAGATATGTGATTCCTTGCTGCTGGTAGCTCTAGTGGGCTGAAATTACTCCTCATGTTCCATGAGTTGGCACATGAGTTCAAGTAATTTCAGGATGGTTTTTTGAAGGGTTTTTCGCTGACCGCGCAGTTCACTTTTGTATCCTCTGCTATCTAGCTTTAGCGGGCCTCATTTTTGCTGATTCTATTTTCATAACTACGTATGTGCTTTCCTCTCATTTCACCGTTATTACATGTGGGGGGCTGCTATTTCTGTGGGGTGTTTCTCTGGAGGCAAGTGAGGTCTGTGTTTCTTCTTATAGGGGAAGTTAATCCTTCGGCTGGCGCGAGACGTCTAGGAATCATCGTAGGCACGTTCCCTGGCTACTGCTAGTTGTGTGTTTAGGTTCAGGATCGCGGTCAGCTCAGGTTCCATCACCCTAGAGCTTGTTTTGTTTTTGTGCTTGTCCTTTTGTGATCCCCTGCCATTGGGATCATGACAGTATAGCCGGCCAGAAAAAAATTGGTCATCGTTTTGGCTGAAGTAGGAGGAAAAGTAGTCTAAGTTTTTTTTTTTTTTTCCCTCCTCAGTGTTTGCTGCCTAGCTGGACTGCTTCTTTCCTCCTCTTAATCCTTGAATGGCTCTGACCTCAGCTGTTTATCATGGACGTCCAGAGTTTGGCTTCCAGCCTGAATAATCTTGCTGCTAAGGTTCAAAATATACAAGATTTTGTTGTACATACGCCTATGTCTGAACCTAGAATTCCTGTCCCAGAGTTTTTTTCTGGAGATAGATCTAGTTTTCTGAATTTTAGGAACAATTGCAAGTTGTTTCTTTCCTTGAAATCTCGCTCCTCTGGAGACCCTGCTCAGCAGGTCAAGATTGTTATATCTTTCCTGCGGGGTGACCCTCAGAATTTGGCATTTGCATTGGCACCAGGGGATCCTGCGTTGCTCAATGTGGATGCGTTTTTTCTGGCATTGGATTTGCTCTATGAGGAACCTAACCTAGAGATTCAGGCTGAAAAAGCTTTATTGGCTCTCTCTCAGGGGCAAGATGAAGCAGAAATATATTGTCAGAAATTTCGGAAATGGTCGGTGCTTACTCAGTGGAATGAGTGCGCTCTGGCTGCAAAATTCAGAGATGGCCTTTCTGAGGCCATTAAAGATGTTATGGTGGGGTTCCCGGCGCCTACAGGTCTGAATGAGTCCATGACTATGGCTATTCAGATTGATCGGCGTTTACGGGAGCGCAAACCTGTGCACCATTTGGCGGTGTCTTCTGAACAGGCACCTGAGATAATGCAATGTGATAGAATTCAGTCCAGAAGTGAACGGCAAAATTATAGGCGGAAAAATGGATTGTGTTTTTATTGTGGTGATTCAGCTCATGTTATATCAGCATGCTCTAAACGCACAAAAAAGGTTGATAAGTCTGTTGCCATTAGTACTTTACAGTCTAAGTTCATTCTGTCTGTGACGCTGATTTGTTCATTATCATCCATTTCCGTCGATGCCTATGTGGATTCAGGCGCTGCCCTGAGTCTTATGGATTGGTCATTTGCCAATCGCTGTGGGTTTAGTCTGGAACCTCTGGAAGTTCCTATTCCTTTGAAAGGAATTGACTCTACACCTTTGGCTATGAATAAACCTCAGTACTGGACACAAGTGACCATGCGTATGACTCCCGTTCATCAGGAGGTGATTCGCTTCCTGGTACTGTATAATTTACATGATGTCTTAGTGCTTGGTCTGCCATGGTTACAAACTCATAACCCAGTCCTGGACTGGAAAACAATGTCTGTGTTAAGATGGGGATGTCAGGGGGTTCATGATGATGCATCTCCGATTTCTATCGCTTCATCTACTCCTTCTGAGGTTCCGGTATTTTTGTCTGATTATCGGGAGGTTTTTGAGGAGCCTAAGCTCAGTTCGCTTCCTCCTCACAGGGATTGCGATTGTGCTATAGATTTGATTCCTGGCAGTAAATTCCCTAAAGGTCGTTTGTTCAATCTGTCAGTGCCAGAGCATACTGCTATGCGGAATTATGTCAAGGAGTCCTTGGAAAAGGGACATATCCGTCCATCTTCGTCCCCTTTGGGAGCAGGTTTTTTTTTTGTGGCCAAAAAAGATGGTTCCTTGAGGCCTTGCATAGATTATCGTCTTTTGAATAAGATTACAGTTAAATATCAGTATCCTTTGCCATTGTTGACTGATTTGTTCGCTCGCATTAAGGGGGCTAAATGGTTCACTAAGATTGATCTTTGGGGTGCGTATAATCTTGTGCGGATAAGGCAGGGTGATGAGTGGAAAACCGCATTTAATACGCCTGAGGGCCATTTCGAGTATTTGGTGATGCCTTTTGGACTTTCTAATGCTCCTTCTGTCTTCCAGTCTTTTATGCACGATATTTTCCGTGAATATCTGGATAAATTTATTATCGTGTATTTGGATGATGTTTTGGTTTTTTCTGATGACTGGGAGTCTCATGTTCAGCAGGTCAGGAAGGTGTTTCAGGTCCTGCGGGCCAATTCTTTGTTTGTAAAGGGTTCTAAATGTCTCTTTGGAGTCCAGAAGATTTCTTTTTTGGGGTATATTTTTTCCCCTTCTACTATTGAGATGGATCCCGTCAAGGTTCAGGCTATTTGTGACTGGACGCAGCCTACATCTCTTAAGAGTCTACAGAAGTTCTTGGGCTTTGCTAATTTTTATCGTCGCTTCATAACTAATTTTTCTAGTGTTGTTAAGCCTTTGACGGATTTGACTAAAAAGGGTGCTGATGTTACTGATTGGTCTCCTGCGGCTGTGGAGGCCTTTCAGGAACTTAAGCGCCGGTTTTCTTCTGCTCCTGTGTTGCGTCAGCCAGATACGTCGCTTCCTTTTCATGTTGAGGTTGATGCTTCCGAGATCGGAGCGGGGGCGGTTTTGTCACAGAGAAGCTCCGATGGCTCAGTGATGAAGCCATGTGCGTTCTTTTCTAGAAAATTTTCGCCCGCTGAACGGAATTATGATGTTGGTAATCGGGAGCTTTTGGCCATGAAGTGGGCATTTGAGGAGTGGAGTCATTGGCTTGAGGGTGCTAGACATCGTGTGGTGGTCTTGACTGATCACAAAAATCTGATGTACCTTGAGTCCGCCAAGCGTCCGAATCCTAGACAGGCTCGTTGGTCACTGTTTTTCTCCCGTTTCAATTTTGTGGTTTCATACCTGCCAGGTTCAAAGAATGTGAAGGCGGATTCTCTTTCTAGGAGTTTTGTGCCTGACTCCCCTGGAAATTCTGAGCCCACTGGTATCCTTAGGGATGGGGTGATTTTGTCGGCTGTCTCCCCAGACTTGCGACGTGCTTTGCAGGAGTTTTAGGCGGATAAACCTGATCGTTGTTCGCCGGAAAGACTGTTTGTTCCGGATAATTGGACCAGTAGAGTCATCTCCGAGGTCCATTCTTCTGTGTTGGCAGGTCATCCTGGAATATTTGGTACTAGAGACTTGGTGGCCAGGTCTTTTTGGTGGCCTTCCTTGTCGAGGGATGTGCATTCTTTCGTGCAGTCTTGTGGAGTTTGCGCTCGGGCTAAGCCTTGCTGTTCTCGGGCCAGTGGATTGTTGTTACCTTTGCCTATCCCGAAGAGGCCTTGGACGCACATTTCCATGGACTTTATTTCGGATCTCCCTGTCTCTCAAAAAATGTCCGTCATATGGGTTGTGTGTGACCGCTTTTCTAAGATGGTTCATCTGGTACCCTTGCCTAAGTTACCTTCCTCCTCTGAGTTGGTCCCTCTGTTTTTTCAAAACGTGGTCCGTTTGCATGGCATTCCGGAGAACATCGTTTCTGACAGGGGATCCCAGTTTGTGTCTAGATTTTGGCGGACGTTCTGTGCTAAGATGGGCATTGATTTGTCCTTTTCGTCTGCATTCCATCCCCAGACGAATGGCCAGACGGAACGAACTAATCAGACTTTAGAAACTTATTTAAGGTGTTTTGTTTCTGCTGATCAAGATGACTGGGTTTCCTTTTTGCCGCTTGCCGAGTTTGCCCTTAATAATCGGGCTAGTTCTGCTACCTTGGTTTCTCCTTTCTTTTGTAATTCGGGGTTTCATCCTCGTTTTTCCTCTGGTCAGGTGGAGCCTTCTGATTGTCCTGGAGTGGACATGGTGGTGGATAGGTTGCATCGGATTTGGAGTCATGTGGTGGACAATTTGAAGTTGTCCCAGGAGAGGGCTCAGCAGTTTGCTAATCGCCGTCGCCGCGTGGGTCCTCGACTTCTTGTTGGGGACTTGGTGTGGTTGTCTTCTCGTTTTGTTCCTATGAAGGTCTCTTCTCCTAAGTTCAAGCCTCGGTTCATCGGTCCCTATAGGATCTTGGAAATTCTTAACCCTGTGTCGTTTCATTTGGATCTCCCGGCATCGTTTGCTATTCATAATGTGTTCCATCGGTCGTTGTTGCGGAAGTATGAGGTACCTGCCGTTCCTTCGCTTGAGCCTCCTGCTCCGGTGCTGGTGGAGGGTGAATTGGAGTATGTTGTGGAGAAGATCTTGGATTCTTGTGTTTCCAGACGGAAACTCCAGTATTTGGTCAAGTGGAAGGGTTATGGTCAGGAGGATAATTCTTGGGTGGTTGCCTCTGATGTTCATGCTGCTGATTTGGTCCGTGCTTTTCATAGGGCTCATCCTGGTCGCCGTGGTGGTTCTCGTGAGGGTTCGGTGACCCCTCCTCAAGGGGGGGGTACTGTTGTGAGTTCTGTTTTTGGGCTCCCTCTGGTGGTTACTGATGGTACTGGGTGACTTGTGTTCTCTGCGGTCTCTGGTGTCCACCTGTTCCATCAGGTTATGGGTGTTTCCTATTTAACCTGGCTTTTTTGTCATTTCCTCGCCGGCTATCAATGTAATCAGCGTGTCTTTTTACCTCTGCTCCCTGTGTCTGTTATCTTCAGGACAAGCTAAGTTTTGATTTTCCTGTTCCACGTTTTGCTTACTTTTTGTCTTAGTCCAGCTTGCAGATATGTGATTCCTTGCTGCTGGTAGCTCTAGTGGGCTGAAATTACTCCTCATGTTCCATGAGTTGGCACATGAGTTCAAGTAATTTCAGGATGGTTTTTTGAAGGGTTTTTCGCTGACCGCGCAGTTCACTTTTGTATCCTCTGCTTCTAGCTTTAGCGGGCCTCATTTTTGCTGATTCTATTTTCATAACTACGTATGTGCTTTCCTCTCATTTCACCGTTATTACATGTGGGGGGCTGCTATTTCTGTGGGGTGTTTCTCTGGAGGCAAGTGAGGTCTGTTTCTTCTTATAGGGGAAGTTAATCCTTCGGCTGGCGCGAGACGTCTAGGAATCATCGTAGGCACGTTCCCCGGCTACTGCTAGTTGTGTGTTTAGGTTCAGGATCGCGGTCAGCTCAGGTTCCATCACCCTAGAGCTTGTTTTGTTTTTGTGCTTGTCCTTTTGTGATCCCCTGCCATTGGGATCATGACACCTAAGGTCTTCCTGTCGGATCCAGTCCCTTTAGGAACAGGAAACCAACCGATATGTGGGAGAGGTGCCGCCCTTTTGTATCTGTAGGTTTTCTGTTCCTAATGGGCGGATCCCCTCTCTTGTGGTGCCATCATGGGAGTCCGAATAAATCTCCCATGACAACTATGTCATTTTTTGGAGAACTTGGCCATTTGATGCATAAAGAGTTCATCCTGATCTTCAGCTTGCACAGGCGGCCTGTATTAAATGCCTACAATGGTGTCCTTTCTGTTGTTCTCTCCTTGTATTCTTACCCAGTTTCCACAGAACTCCCAGTCTCTGAAACTTCAATCTCTGTGCAGATATATGCTTTTCTAACCTACAAAGTGACACCTCCTCCTTGTTTATCAAGTCTGTTTCTTGCAAATAAATTGTATCCTTCTAGCCTTGTATTCCAATCGTGTATCGTCCTACCAAGTTTCAGTGATTCCAATGACATCATATTTCTTCCTGCGTTAGTAGTTCCAATTCTCCATGTTTGTTGCCCATGCTTTGTGCATTCGTATAGAAACATTTTAGTTTGTGATTGGTTTCTCTTTCACCAATATTTTTATTATTTAGATTTGTTGTCTTTGTTCAAATGTTCCACTTCTAATAGCAGAGTTCTCAATAGTAGTGGTCATGTGTATGGCTTTTTCTGGCCTTTTGCTTCCCTTCCCACGTTGTTCTAATTTAAAGCTCTCCTGATGAGTGTAGCAAGGCGACTTCCAAATACATGTTTTCCAGTCTTCGTAAGGTGCACCCAAGCTCTAGCAAGTAGCCCATCGTATAGGTAATTCACTCAGTGATCCAGAAATCCAAATCCTTGCAAACGGCACCATCGAAGTAGCCAGTTGTTCACCTGCAGAATCTTATTCCACCTCGTTTCATCACCATCCACTGGAAAGATGGGAGAAGACCACCTGTGCTCCCAGTTCTTTCACTTTCTTTCCTAACTTTTCAATGTTACTGCAGATGGCTTCCAGGTCGTTTCTTGCTGTGTCATTTGTCCCCACATGTATTCACAGGAATGGGTAGTCATCTGTAGGTTTGAAGAGTCCTGATATCCTGTCAGACACATCTTTACTTTTGCACCAGGAAGACAGCACATTTCTTTTGAGGTTATATCCGGTCTGCAGATTGCTGAGTGCACACGTTCCAGATTTTTTGCATTTTTTCGCAACCAAAACGTTTAAAAACGCATACATATGCATCCCATCATTTATAATGGTTTCCGCAATTTTTGTGCACATACACAGCATGTTCATTCATTTTGCAGTTTTTAAGCGGATTTCCCACTATATTATTGCACTGGAACCTCCGGCAAAAAATCCGCACAAAAAAAAAAAAAACGTGTGACAAAAATGCGTGCAGAATTCCTGTGGAAAACCTCAGGATTTTCTCAGTAAATTTCTGCATACTTTCCGGACGTGTGCACATACCCTTACACTCAACAGGGAATCCCCCATGACCACAATTCTCTGTTTCTTCTTCACAACTTTTTTCTTTCTCCATCCAGGAGGACTCTGAGGACGTCCAAGGTTGTTCTTTGTGGGCAAAATATTATCTTCATGTATTTCTTAGTCATTCTCCTGTGTAAGAACCTGTTACTGGTTCCTGAGTAGTGTGGGTGCTGACTGCCTCTTGATCCTCCTGCTTCTCTGGGTCACATGCTTCCATTCCTCTATTTCATAAGGTGCACTCTGAATGTCTTCTCTTTCTGTAACATGAAGAGATAATTCTACTCTAAGAACTCTTCACCTTCCTTAATGATTTTTCCATTTGACAGATGACGGACCTTAGTGGGGACTTTTTTATGAATTGAGTTAAAACCTTTGTTGGGAACATACATTGGCATTTACACATTTGGGTACCCCTGGTTAAAATTACTATTATTGTGAGCAGTTAAACAAATTGAATATTAAATGATCTCTAAAAGGCCTAAACTTAAATATTACACATTTACTTTGTATTTTAAATAAAACATTATATACACTGCTCAAAAAAAATAAAGGGAACACTTTTACAACAGAATATAACTCCAAGTAAATCAAACTTCTGTGAAATCAAACTGTCCACTTAGAAAGCAACACTGTTTGACAATCAATTTCACATACTGTTTTGCAAATGGAATAGACAACAGATGGAAATAACTGGCAATTATGAAGACACTCAAAAAAGGAGTGGTTCTGCAGGTGGGGACCACGGACCACAGACCACATCTCAGTACCAATGCTTTCTGGCTGATGTTTTTTCACTTTTGAATGTTGGTTGTGCTTTCACACTCGTGGTAGCATGAGATGGACTCTACAACCCACACATGTGGCTCAGGTAGTGCAGCTCATCCAGGATGGCACATCAATGCGAGCTGTGGCAAGGTTTGCGATGTGACAGCTTAGTGTCCTGAGGCTGGAGGCACTGTGATGGAAATATATATATCATGTAGATCTCACTTGCATGTATACTCCTTTATAATCATATATACACTATAATAAATTGCTTAAAATGGCTGACATAAACTGATATAAGCCAGACAGACTGTATGGGGTTTTCCAGGCAAAAGCAGAACGCCAGATGTATTAAGCGATGATCAGATGTCTCAACTTTATCCTAGATGCAGACAGCTAAATATCAGCATTCATATGTGCATTAAGCACAATCTACTATATAATTGTCTACGGGTCACTTCCGTCTTTCTGTCTGTCACGGATATTCATTGGTCGCGGCCTCTGTCCTGGAAATCCAAGTCGCTGATTGGTCGTGGCTGTTTTGCTGCGACCAATCAGCGACGGGCACAGTCCGGAAGAAAATGGCCGCTCCTTACTACCCGCAGTCACTGGCCGGCGCCGGCTTACTCCCCTCCACTCACACAGGGTTAATGCCGGCGGGGCACTGCCAGAGCCCCGCAAAATGACCTCCAGTAGGCCACAAATGTGCATGTGTCTGCACAAACGGTTAGAAAACCGACTCCATGAGGATGGTTTGAGTGCCCCATGACCACAGATGGGGGTTGTGCTCTCAGCCTAACACCGTGCAGGATGCTTGGCATTTGCCACAGAACACCAGGATTGGCAAATTTGCCACTGGCGTCCTGTGCTCTTCACAGATGAAAGCAAGTTCACACGGAGCACATGTGACAGAGTCTGGAGACACCATGGAGAGCTATCTGCTGCCTGCAACATCCTTCAGCATGACCGGTTTGGCAGTGGGTCAGTAATGGTGTGGGATGGCATATCTTTGGAGGGCCGCACAGCCCTCCAGGTGCTCGCCAGAGGTAGCCTGACTGCCATTAGGAACAGAGATGAGATCCTCAGACCCCTTGTGAGACCACATGCTGGTGCGGTTGGCCCTGGGTTCCTCCTAATGCAGGACAATGCCAGACCTCGTTGCTGGAGTGTCAGCAGTTCCTGCAAGATGAAGGCATTATTACTATGGACTGGCCCACCCGTTCCCCAGACCTGAATTCTATTGAACACATGTGGGACATCATGTCTCGCACCATCCACCAATGTCACGTTGCACCACAGACTGTCCAGCAGTTGGTGGATGCTTTAGTCCAGGTCTGGGAGGAAATCCCTCAGGAGACCATCCGCCGCCTGAGAAGCATGCCCAGGCGTTGTAGGGAGATTATACAGGCACATGGAGGCGCCACACACTCCTGAGCATCATTTTCTTGTCTTGAGGCATTTCCACTGAAGTTGGATCAGCCTGTAACGTCACTTTCCCCTTTGATTTTGAGCAACATTCCAAGTCTAGACCTCCATGGGATATTAGTTGTGATTTATATTGATAATTTTTAGGTTTTATTGTTCTCAACACATTCCACTATGTAATGAATATTTAAAACTGGAATATTTCATTCAGTGATATTGAGGATGTGAGATTTTATTGTTCCCGTTATTTTTTGGAGCAGTGTTTTTTTTTTTATAAATATAAAAGTTCAACTCCTTAAGGACCACGCCACTTTGTAGGTTAATGACAAGGCCTTAATTTTGAAATCTGACCACTGTCACTTTATGTGGTTATAACTAACGCTTCAACGGATCCCGCTGATTGAGATTGTTTTTTTAGAGAAATATTGTACTTTGTTAGTGGTAAAATTTCAATCGATATGACTTGCGTTATTTGTGGGGGAAAAAATCTAAATTTGGCAAAAATTGAGAATTTAACATTTTTCAAACTCAATTTTTATGCCCCAAATCAAAGCGTTATGTCACACAAAATAGTTAATAAATAACATTTCCCACATCTAGATCAGCACAATATTGGAAACAATTCTTTTTTTTTTATTTGGAAGTTATAAGGGTTAAAAGTTAACCAGCGATTTCTAATTTTTCCAACAAAATTTACAAAACTAAACCACATTCAAGAAGTTTATTAACCCTTCAGGTGCTTCACAAGAACTGAAGCAATGTGGAAGGGAAAAAAATAACTTTTTTTTCTGCACAAAAATGTTACTTCGGACACAATTTCTTTTATTTTCTTAAGGGTTTCAGGAGAAAATTAGGTGCACAGCAAGGCTCGGAAGGGAAGGAGCACCATTTGAGGTTTTGAACGTAAAATACGCTGGAATTGAGAGAGGATGCCATGTCGCATTTGAAGAGCCCCTGATGTGCAAACAATGGAAAGCACCCAAAAGTGACCGCATTTTGGAAACTAGACCCCTCAAGGGAATTATCTAGATGTGTCTTGAGCACCCTGAACCCCCAAGTGCTTCACGTAAGTTTATAACGTAGAGCTGTGAAAATTAAATAAATTAAAAAAAAAATCAAATTTTGTTTCCACAAAACACATCCTTTAGCACCAAATTTTTTATTTTAATTAAAGGTTGCAGGAGAAAATGAACCCCAAAATTTGTTGAGTATGCCGATACCCCATGTGTGGGTAAAAACTAGTTTTGAGGAACAGTGCAAAGCTAAAAAGGGAAGGAGTGCCATATTATAGTGCAGCTTTAACTATTATGGTTTGAGGGTGCCATGACGCACTGGGAAAGCTCCTGAGGTGCCAGAACAGCAGGACTCCTAAGCGACCCCATTTCACAAAATATACCTCTTGATGAATTAATCTAGGGGTGCAGTAATCATTTTGACACCATCGTTGGGTCACAGAATTTCATACCATTGGGCAGTGAAGAAATAACTACACATTTTTAACCACAAAAATGGTTTTAGCCCCAGATTTTATATTTTCACACAAGTAGTGGATAAAATTGGCATCAGAATTTGTCCCACAATTTCTGCTGAATATAAAAAATAGAATTAGACTTACTGGTAATTCGGTTTCTAGGAACCTTCCACGACAGCAGGATCGGAGGATGTCTCCCCGCCCTAATAGGGGACAGGAAATCAGAGAGGTTAAATACCCTCCCCTTCCTGCAACCACCAGTGTTTTTTTCTGGCCACAGTAGCATGTATAGCTACCACTTAAGTGCAGGAATCATCCAATAAGAATATCAGATAGGGAGGGAAACTAGTGCTGTCGTGGAAGGTTCCTAGAGACCGAATTACCGGTAAGGGTATGTGCACACGTTGCGGATTCCCTGCGGATCGTTTTTTGAGGTGCAGATCCGCAATTGATTTACAGTACAATGTAAATCAATGAGAAAAAAAAATGTGCACACTTTGCGGAAAATCCGCTGCGGAAACGCTGCTGTTTAAAAGAAGTAGCATGTCACTTATTTTTTGTGAATCTGCAGCGTTTTTGTACCCATTCCATTATAGAAAACCGCAGGGGTAAAAACCGCAGCAAATCCGCAAGAAAACCGCAGCAAAAACACAAAAACCGCTGCGGAACCGCAGGTGTGTTTTCTGACAGGAAAGGCAGAATCCGCACCAGAAATTCCTAAGCCTAATCCACAACGTGTGCACATAGCCTAAGTCTAATTCTATTTTCTCTAGTCACCTTCCATGACAGCAGGATCGGAGTGATACCAACAGCTAATTTCTTTAGGGAGGGACAACAGCCTGCAGAACACGTCTGCCAAACGATAGATCCCTATTGAAATTTAGTGTGTAACGCCTGGTGAATGTATGGATTGACGACCAGGTGGCAGCTCTGAATATCTGCTCCGATGATGCGTTGCCCCTCTCTGCCCAGGATGTTGAGACTGAACAGGTGCAGTGAGCTTTCAGTGATGCCAGGGGAGCAATTCCCCAGGTTGAGTATGCAAGACAGATGGCCTGCTTGATCTAGTTGGCGATAGTACTTTTAGCCGCTTTTTTGCCTTTATTCCGTCCTGACCCCCGGACGAAAAGGTTTTGGTCTATCCTCCAAACCTCTTTGTTGGAGGAAGAAGAGAACCACCCTGCAGACATCCAGGGTGTGAAAGGTCTCTTCCTTCGGATTAGAGGGATTTGGACAGAATGAGGGTAAGACAATAGCTTGACTTCTGTGGAAGTCTGAGACTACTTTCAGCATAAAGGCAGGGTCCAGCTTAAGGATTATGCCATCCATGGTTATTGTTAGGTATGGCTCCTGTACTGATTAAGCCTGTAACTCCTATACGCCTAGCGGTAGTGATTGCTACTAGGAAGACAGTCTTGAGGGTCAGGATTTTAAGGCTAATGGCTGATAAGGGCTCAAAAGGGGTGCCTGGTCAATTATTTAGTACGAGGTTCAGATCCCAAGGAGGGGTCTGGGCCCAGAGCCTAGGACGAATCCTAGCTGCAGATACCATGAAACGTTTAACCCAACGGTGGCCTGCTAAATCCTGATCAAAAGGAACTTCGTGCTGACACCTGAACGTTTAGGTGCTAGGAGAGAGAGTCCTAGCTCCAGATCCTTTTGGAAAAATTCTAATATCTGAGCGATGTTGGGACAGAATGGATCAGGTTTGTTTGGGGCACACCAGGAAGAATTTTTTTTCCAGACCTTGCCATAAATGGCATTAGGTTACAGGTTTTCTACTTCTTTCTTTTTTTTTTTTCTTTCAACGTTCTTTTTATTAAGTAACAAATAACAAGGAACAGAGAAAATACAGTAATCTTGATCATGTCAATAAAGGACTTTAAACAATTGTGAAAAGAGTGTCGAAGTAGAGTCCTTTTTAGTAAGCAATACATCAATTATAGGTCCAGGTGTTAAGAGAATCAGAATAATCAAAAATTTGATTAGTTTTCCTGGAACAACTAGTGAGATTAATGATAAAGTAAACGAAACATTCAAGAGGTGAGGATATCAAACAGGAATTAGACAGAAGAAAAAAAAAGGGGGGGATGAGAGAGGGGTGGATAGGTAGGAAGTAATACGGGGGGGGGGGGGGGGGGCGGGGTGACCCAGCGGAGAATGTTCAGAAGCAAGATATAGATAGGGTGAGAGGTTTTAGTTATTAGATCAACTATCAGATACTTCTAGTATGAAGTTGGGGTTGGATCTGAATTGGATCCAGGGTTCCCATGTCTTGCGGAAAGAGAATGATGATTCTTGTGTGTTGGCTACTATTTCAGCCGTATGAAACAATAGATCGATTTTTTCCAGGACTTGCTTTTTGGAGGGGGTTTGGGTTGACTTTTTGGAGGGGGTTTGGGTTGACTTCCATCTAGTAGGAATTAGGTATTTGCCAGCTGCTATAATAATATTAGCCATCTTGGAAGCTGAGGAATTCTCTGGCCATAAAGGTAAATTAAGAAGAGCAGATTGTGGTTTCATCACAGGGGCTTGGCCCAGAACTTTTGTAATTATTTCACCAATCAGTTGCCAAAAGATCTTAATCACTGGACATGTCCACCATATGTGAAAATAGGTGCCCAAGTCTGCCCTGCATCTCCAACATTCCTCTGAAACGGAGGGATGCCATTGATGCAGTTGAGCTGGAGTACGTTTTCTACTTCTTTGTAGGGTTTGAATGACGTCATCTGAGAGACCTCTAGCTCTCAGAATCTCGGCCTCAGTAGCCAGGCTGCCAGTTTCAGCCTGTGTAAGTCTGGGTGTAGCAGTGGTCCCTGCTGAAGGTCTACTATCTGAGGTAGAAGTATTGGGCCTTCCAGAGCCATGCAGCTTCTTCCTGGCCACATCGGTGCTACCAGAATTGTTGTGACTCGATCCATCCGGATCTTCTGCAACGTCCTTGGCAATAAGGGAATTGGTGGGAAGGCGTATGCCAGAGCAAACTTCCAAGGATGGGAGAAGGCGTCCAGGATGGAAATCTTTCCGGCTTAGGAAGTCCGCCTGGACATTGTCTGACCCCTTTATGTGTACTGTCGAGATAGACAGGAGATGTCTTTCTCCCCAGGAAATCCTTGCAGCGGTTGATTTTCGGCTGGTGTATTTTGTGCCTCCCTGGTGACGGAGGTAGGCCACCGTAGTTGTGTTGTCTGACATAATCCGTACATGGTGACCCTGGATGAGGACAGATGCGGCTTTTAGCACCTCCTCTACCGCTTTCAGTTCTTTCAGATTCGAGGATCTTGATCTGATGCTTGGGGGCCACAACCCCTGGAACTGGGAACCTTCAATTATGGCACCCCAACCTCTCTGGCTTGCATCTGTTGTGAGTACCTTCAGAGGCCTTTGATCCCAGCTGACTCCTCGTTGAAGGTTCTGGGAGTTCAGCCACCATGAAAGGGAGGATTTCACGTGACTGAGAAGGGGAATCCTCCTGGTTAGAGCATTCTGGGGTCCTTTTGAATGTCTCAGGATGTGGGTTTGAAGGACTCGTGTGAGCCTGGGCCCAGGAAACTGACTGGATGCAGGACGTCAACGAACCCAGGATTGACACGGAGTCCCTTAGGGTCGGGAAATTCTGGCTCCTGAACGTGGAGATTCTGTGGACGAAATCATGCCGACGGTCCCTGGATAAGAAGGACATTCTTTCCCTTGAGTCAAAAAAAAAAACTCCTAGAAATTTTTTCCTTGGTGATGGATGGAGGTCTGACTTCGAGTTCGGAATCCATCCCAGTGACTTCAGGGTATCCAGGACTTTCGTCACATCCTGATTTAAACGAGGAACAGATGGAGCAATAATAAGAAAATCGTCCAGATACGGGATGATACAGATCCCCTGATGCCGGATGAAGATCACGGCTTCTGTCATGATCTTGGCAAAAACCCGGGGAGCTGACGAGACTCCGAATGGGAGGAAGTTGAACTGACAATGGCTCTTTCGATGGTTCTGGGTCAACGCAAATCTGAGGAACTTTCTGTGGTGGGGATGCATCGGTACATGATAGTAAGCGTCCCTCAGATTCAACGTTGCCATTACCCAGTCGTGGCCAATCAGCGGGATTGCGGATTTGATAGATTCCATTTTGAATCTGTGGTATTTGATTACTTGATTCAGGGGTTTCAGGTTTATGATAACCCGTTGTTTCCCAGAGGGTTTTTTCACTAAAAATAGGTGAGAATAGTGGCCTTCTCCTACTTCCTGAGGAAGTACCCAGGAGATTGCCCCTGCCTGAAGCAGATCAAGAATATCTGCATTGAGACATCTCCGAAGGTGTGGAGACTGTAGGGTTGTAATTGTTAGACGGTGAGGAGGAGAACTCTCGAATTCTAACCTTAATCCTTCCTGAATGGTACTCAGGACCCACCGATTTGTGGTGATGGTCTGCATTGGGGAAGAAAACCTGAGCAGTCATTGTTTCTCAGGGGTCTGCTCGGGTTGAGGAACAAGGATGTTCCTAGCTTTACCCCCTTTGGGGTAACTCCACCAACCAGATTTACCTTTACCCCTGTAATCCCTCTGTGGGACCTGTTCACGAAGGGGGGGGGGGGGGGGGAAAAAGCGTTTCATCAAGCTTTTTTGCTCCGGAAGAGCTTTCTTTTTATCCGTAGCCTTGTTTAGGATGTCATCGAGGGCTGGCCCGAACATATAGTGTACTAGGAAGGGAAGACCACATAACTTGGATTTAGAAGTTAGATCACCTCCCCAGGACTTAAGCCATAGAGTTCTTCTAGCAGAGTTGGAGAGAACTCCAACAGATTCAGCGGAAGCATCCACCAGGAACCCCGTTGCCTTCTGGAGTAATGGTAGGGAATTTAAAATTTCCTCCCTAGATGTTCCCTGGGAAAGATGATTTTCTAAAGGTATGTAACCAGAGAAATAGGGACCTGGCAACACATGTGGAGGCCACGTTTGTCTTCAGCAGATTAGAAGAGGTGTCCCAGGATTTCCTCGATAAGCTTTCAGTTTTACGATCCATAGGATCTTTGAGCTGTGAAGAATCCTCGAAGAGTAGAGCTGTTTTTTTGGTAACCCTGGACACCTGTACATCTACCTTAGGCATCTCCCATAAAGAGCAGTGCACCCCCACCAGAGGGAAACGATTTTTCAACTCAGATGGGACATTCAAAGCTTTCTCAGCTAGGGCCCACTTATAAAGGATAAGGTTCTCAATATTCTCATGAATAGGGAACCCTTTCGGGGTCCTAGGCTTTAACCCTCCAAACATGTCATACTGAATGGAATTACTTGCTACCTCCTCTTCCACCCCCATGGTGCCCCTCACCATGGAAATCAGCTCTTCCATATCTTCGGAAGAGAAGAGATTTTTTATTGTCAGTTTTGGGGTTGGAAGTAGAACCCTCATTCTCCCAAATGCCCTCTGAACCCGAGGTATGAATCTCGCCCGAGTCAAATGTAGTGGGAGCCATCTTCCTTTTCTTAGGAGGCTGAGGAGTCGGGGCCTGAGACAGGGCCGCCATAGAGGACTGAACCTCTTGTTTGATAAGGGTTCTGATGCTGTCCAGGAGGGAGGGCTGTTCACTACGCAGCACTTCATCCATGCATGGTTGGCAAAGCTTTTTCTTATAAGATGAGGGAAGCTTGGTCGCACATGTACCACACTTGCGGCTGGATTTTTTTTAGAAGCAGAGGCCTCGTCTCCCTAGAAAAGAGAGAGAGAGAGGCTGGACTAAAGGTACCTTCACACATAACGATATTGTTAACGATATCGTTGCTTTTTGTGACGTAGCAACGATATCGTTAATAAAATTGTTATGTGTGACAGCGACCAACGATCAGGCCCCTGCTGGGAGATCGTTGGTGGCTGAAGAAAGTCCAGAACTTTATTTCGTCGCTGGATCTCCCGTGGACATCGCTGGTTCGGCGTGTGTGACACCGATCCAGCGATGTCTTCACTGGTAACCAGGGTAAACATCGGGTAACTAAGCGCAGGGCCGCGCTTAGTAACCCGATGTTTACCCTGGTTACCTTCCTTAAAGTAAAAAAAAAACAAACAGTACATACTTACCTAACGCTGTCTGTCCTCCAGCGCTGTGCTCTGCACTCCTCCTGCACTGGCTGTGAGCACAGCGGCCGGAAAGCAGAGCGGTGAAGTCACCGCTCTGCTTTCCGGCTGACCGACGCTCACAGCCAGAGCAGGAGGCGTGCAGAGAAGCAGAGCGCCGGGGACAGACAGCGTTAGGCAAGTATGTACTGTTTGTTTTTTTTACTTTTAGGAAGGTAACCAGGGTAAACATCGGGTTACTAAGCGCGGCCCTGCGCTTAGTTACCCGATGTTTACCCTGGTTACCGGCATCGTTCGTCGCTGGAGAGCGGTCTGTGTGACAGCTCTCCAGCGACCAAACAGCGACGCTGCAGCGATCCGGATCGTTGTCGGTATCGCTGCAGCGTCGCTTAATGTGAAGGGGCCTTAAGTCTTTAATAACAAAACTGGACAGCAAGGGACCTCATCTTCTACTTACAGTAAGAGGGTGAACGCTGGGCTCTGCAGAAGCAGAGTGCAGGGGTTTGTCGCCGTCCACAGGGTCAGTCACCAGTCAGAAGGGACACAGAGAGGCCTTACCTGGAGGCTTCCCCCAACCAGGAATATATATACATAGGAGGTCGCCAGCTGATTTCATGCTCCTCCTCCTCCCAGGGTCCATAGGGGGTGCCGTGATTGAACCGTCTGTCATGGCTGCCGCAGGCTTGGAACGCCGGCCGGCGCGCGCGCAGGCTCCGGAGTATGGAGGCTTAAACTGGAAGTTCGGAAGAGTCACTTCAGGTGCGCGGCCTCCAGCGGCAGTGAGGTGGGAGGAGAGCCAGGGAGCTGCAAGAGGACCCCAGATAGCTTCACTGCCCTGCTTTGCCCCACGAGCGAGGCGCAGGAAAGGCGGGATGGAGGGTCCCAAGTCACGCAAAAGCTGCGGAGATGGGAGCAGTCACCGAGGAGGAGAGCTGATTCCCCAGACCTCAACTGCCCGGCTATTCAGGTAATAGTGCTCCGATCACCGGCAGCACCATCTGAGAACCTCTTCATGCCCCATAGGGGACAGGAAAAACACTGGTGGTTGCAGGAAGGGGATGGTATTTAACCTCTGAGTTCCTGTCCCCTATTAGGGCGGGGAGACATCCTCCGATCCTGCTGTCATGGAAGGTGACTAGAGAAATACCCCATAGGTGGCTGTGCAGTATTGCTTAGCCATACGAGAGTCTTGGTTGAGACTGAGCAGAATCCCCCCTCAAGTGATACCATTTTGGAATTTATACCCCTGCCAAATGTGAATGCTAAAGGTGGTTTATGCACACTGGGGGCTCAGAAGGGAGGTGGGCATTTGAATTTGGGAGCACAGAATTCACTGAATTTCTATTTGGGGTAATGAGCCATTTTCCTTTTACAGAGCCTTTGTGCCATCAGTAATGTGGAAGCCCCCTATATTTCTGTTAGCAGGTGACATATCTGAGTGGGACCTTTTTAGTGGATTGAGTTGAAGCTTATCCTGAGCACTTACTTTGGGGTTTCCATCTAAATCTGAGATGTGACATGAAACCCCTGAGGGATCCAATTACTATAATTAGGCAGCAGAGTTACTCTGGACTCCGTCTGGCCTTTGTTAAGGATTGTCCTTCCTTTCAGAGGTGCAGAAAACTATGGTGGACTGCATTTTTATGCATGCCTAAAAATAGACACTGCCAGATCACAGGTCAGACAGCATCCACAGTGCCTCCATCTGCCACATAGGGAATCTTCTGCCGGCGGTTCAGTCTGAATCACATATTTCAGAGATGTACATGGAAACCCCGGTATTAGCCCTCAGTGTAGAGCACAGGATAAATGTGCGTCGAGCATTACTGCGATCCTTGGGAGGCAGAATGAACAAATCCAAAAGCAGGTGAAGAATTGGTTTTATTTTTTACGTCATTCCTCGTACAGTATAAGGGATAAGGCGACTTTATTCTTTGGGTCTGTGCGATTACAGCAATACCAGATTTATATCCTTTTATGTTTAGCTGCTGTCACACACTAAAAAACGCTTTTTTGTAAGGAGAAGTTTTTGCAGCACCATATTTTGAGAGCTATCATTTTTCCATATTTCGGCTGACAGTCATGTGAGGGCTTGCTTTTGTAGGACAAGTTGACTTTTGGTACCATTTTCAGGCATGACATTTTTTTGATCGCGCTCTCTATATGGGGCAGCATGGTGGCGCATTGGTTAGCACTGCAGCCTTGCAGCGCTGGGGTTCTGGGTTCTAATCCCACCCAGGACAACATCTGCAAAGAGTTTGTATGTTCTCTCAGTGTTTGCGTGGGTTTCCTCCGGGCACTCCGGTTTCCTCCCACATTCTAAAGACATACTGATAGGGATTCTAGATTGTGAGCCCCATCGGGGACAGTGATGATAATGTGTTCAAAACTGTAAAGCGCTGCGGAATATGTTAGCGCTATATAAAAATAAAGATTATTAAAATAAAGATTATTCCGATTTTTGTGGAGGCAGAATGAACAAAAAAAACAAACAGCAATTAGGAGGTCAGCATGTGGAGCAGGAGCTCTAGAAAGGTAACACCCGGGAAGGGGGCCATCATAACTGCAGAGAAGTATCTACCAGTGGAACAGACTGCTGGTGATTGTTGTATTCCATGGACATTGATGAACTGTTTGGCGTACCGTCACCCATAGTAACTGGACTCATGGTAAGTGAGAAGGCCAGCATGTTTAGTGACAGAGTTGAAGCCGTATATAATGAACTGTGCATGACCTGGTTTATGCCGCATAAAATAAACCGCATGGACTGTGTGAGAAACCCGTGCCTGTGTGACTGAATCCCGTGCCAAGCGAGTATTCCCCAACACACTCAGTAAATACATATCTATCTGGTCACTGAGGGAGCAGTATGACCTTTCAGCAATCCTCATTATGAACCAGATCACCACGTAAAGACCCCCCCACAGGCCCACCAAAGCACGAGCAGATTATGAACTGAAAATTACGATTAAACAACCACAAGATGGATTGGATTTCATCACCAGGTATCATTGTAATCAGTACAACGGCACCAACCTGACACTGTCTGTAGGTTACTGTGCACAATCCTGCTGACAGGTTCCATTTAAGTAGCAAAAACTGATTTTTTTTTTTTTAGTGGGTGCTTTAACATTCTACCAGCAATGACCGTTTCAGCACCTATTTCCTCAACCCAACATTCACAAAGTATTCAGTTGAGAGTGGGGGAGCACAGACCAATCCCCACTTGCTATAATCAGTCAGTGACACTGCTGCTGGTGACCGATCACAGTGCAGAACAGCACAAAGAAAAACACTTACAATAAAGCGATTTGTAGATTATCTATTTAGCACATTACTGTCAGACAGCTTGATCTAATTTAATATGCAGTCATCATTCAAAAAACTTCCTTTAGCTTCTTTTCCCTGGCTAAAAAAAAATAAAACAAGGATGTGTGACTATCTTTAGGATACAGTCGCATCAATTTCCATCTGTGTAAAAGGGAAGGTACTCATGCATCCTTTTCTCTCTTATTGGAGGTTAAATCTGTGACTTAACCCCTTATCGACATGGCCAATTTGTTTTTGCATTTTTTGTGGGAGCTTTTCTTTGCAAGGAGAGTTGTACTTTGAATGACCATTACAGTAATTTTACCACTGATGTAGTGTCTTGGAAAACAACTCCAAGTGCAGTAAAAATCAATTACATTTTAACATGCATTGTGTGGATAAAATGACCTGGTAATATGATCAGGACTATGCCCAAATTATTTTAGCGGAAAAATTAAATTTGTAATAATAAAAAAAAAAAGTTATTTTCCAAGCCGCATTTTTTTCTCCAGCCAACTGAACAGTGTGAAAACTTTTTGTGAGGCAAGCATTTTAGTGTTTTTATTGATTACAATAAGAAGCGAGCAAAATGTCTCATCTTTCCCAAAATGCGGTGTTACAATGACAAAAAAAACACTACAATTTTAGTTTTACCAATGAGATTATTTTTATAGACTGAAATGGTGGTGAGTCTTCTAGTCAGATTTTACAGAAGCTTATTGGGGGGTGGAGGGAGGGGCAGGAGGCCAGGTCGCTGACGGAGGAAGCTGGCGGCAGCAGGAGTGGGGCAATGCTGCGAGCCCTAGCACTGCAGGTCCTGGGCTGTCAGAAGATGTCGACAATGAGCTGCATCCCCATACTTTCCATTGATATCCCTGCAGAAAATGGCCACGGGAGGCAGCGCATGCACAGATTGAGATCCTGAGATCTCAGGAGCCGAGAAGTCAATCTGTGCACGTGCTGCCTATAGCAGCCATTTTCCCCAAAGTCCACGACAGTGGAAAGGACGTGAAGTGCTGGAACTCCGCACCCTCTTGACATTTTCCAACAACCCAGGACCTACAGTGCCAGGGACACTTCCTCCTCCTTGCCCAGGGTCCTCATCATCACCCCACTCCTGTCAGCAAAGCTGCCTTTTGTGACCCAGCTATACCACAGCAAGCTACATTTCAATTATAAGATATACACATTTTCCAAGTTTTTTGGGGAAAAAAGGGTGTCTTCTAATCCGAAAAAATTGGGTCGTCTAATACAGAGGTCCCCAACTCCAGTCCTCAAGGCCCACCAACAGGTCATGTTTTCAGGATTTCCATTGCATTGCACAGGTGATGCAATTATTACCTGGGCAAGACTAAGGAAATCCTGAAAACATGACCTGTTGGTGGGCCTTGAGGACTGGAGTTGGGGACCTCTGGTCTAATAGATCAGACTTTTATGGATGTGTCAATACCACGTGTATTTTAATGGGGGGGACAAGGTTTCATACTTTTATTTATGAGTCCCCTTAGAGAACTTGAACCTGCAATCATCTAACTGCTTGTACTGTATATAGCAATAATCCCACAGGCTGGGTTTCAAAGTAGCTTCATGACGACCGGTATGGAGGTCTTCAGTGGACCCCTGGCTGTCTTAGTAACCCATCAGTGCCCCGGAGGTCACACGACTGGTGCGACCCCATGCTGGTGTGGTGTTAAATGCCGTTGTCAATCTCTGAAAGTGGCATTAACAGTAACAGGCAGAGCTCTTTTCCACACACACGACCCTTAAGAGGCAGGTCCTGGCGGTAGGTCAGCACTATTCACTGCCCAGTGTATGGGGCAGGTTCAACCTGTGAGCCCGCTCTACACACCCATACAGACTTGATCTATACATGCATGGTTGATGTCTGTAGTGTGTTAATTACAAATGGATGTAACAGATGGGAAACAAATGGGAAATAAGTTTTAAAAAATGGCTTAAGAAAAAAAAAAAGAATCTGTGTAAACTAATCAGTGATGCCCAGAGTCTTACAGATCAGAAAGATCCATTTTATTTCTTTATAACTGGTTTATGGAACAGTGAATCTATGGATCCATGTAACTAAACAGAGCAGATGAATGTAGTCTTCAATCACTTTATAACACCTCTGGAGACCACTTTTTAAATAAAACATCCATGGGCATCCTCCAATTCCTTGAAGAGAAGTCACACCTTACAACACAAATGCAAACTGCCAACTGAACTGCCTGGCGTTATAGGAATAAAATTAACTCAAGATAAAGCTAAGGTTTTAGTATTCAAGGAAACTGCTTTGCTAATTGATGGGTAGAAAAGGAAGTAGAATAACTGCTTCTTTTAATAAATCAAAAACTTTAATAGTGAGGAATACAGGCATCTTCCTTGTTTACACATTTACTACACATTTGGGTGTCAGGACCCAATGTATACGTGTAACAAAATTCACTGGCTTGATCTTTACAATTGCTATAGTGTGGAGGCCAACATTCTGGAAAACAAAACCTACTGCCACGTCAGCCATACCCTGTTCTAATATTTCTGAATAAATACATCATTTCACAAAATAAATTGTCCAGCATCTGCCAATTGCTTATTTATTGCTCACAATAATTGGAATCTTTACAATTGGTATCAGACCTCACGTGAAACAAAGTCAGACATTTTATATAAAACCTATAAAAGATATTTAAATTTGTATCTAATACTTTTAAAGGTAACTGGCTGGTTGACCTTTATGAGATGGTGCAGCCAATTTCTTATATAAAATAACATTGTTATGAATAAAATAGGAAGCTTATTTACTGCCTCTAAGCAGACATTTGCACAAGACTTGCCGCCACCAATTACACTTAAATACAAAAGGCAAAGTACATGTCTTACAATTCTTACCTTCGTAAGCCAGATATTCCCAATACTTCAGCTGTAACAATCACCATCTACAGCAGCAGAAGTCATAGTTAGCCTCAAAAATGTACAATTTACTATTAAGAGTATACATATATATGACAAAATAGTGTGCAGGATCCCATAGGAATTCAATAAATTATCTTCCACATTTCAATTCAAGAAAACAGTCGTATGGTTCACAAACAAGTCATGATCATCTCAAATTGGTCCTTTAATGCAAGAAACCACTAGTTTTCCTCTGTTTATCTTGTAATGTCCTTTGGATGATTATTGACAAGACAGAACAAGCTGTGTTCTCAATGGAAATGTTAATATACTGACGATGGGGGGAAAAAAGAAAAAAAAAAACCTAAGAAAAAAAAATAAAGGGAAGACAGGTGCAACTCAGGACCCCCCACCCCCGCTGCAAATATAACAGTCATTATGAAAGCAGTCTCATGAGGATGGAGATGTGCCTGTTCGCAGATTTAACTGTGACAAAGAGTTCATTTGTTTGTTTAAAGGCTTCAGAGGAGTGTTGCATGTCAGCGCCGGAGGAAAACGATGATGATATCGATCTAATCGCAAATATTTCACAGTCACCAGCTTTCCTAAAGGAAGAAAAAAAAACACTTACTAAACAGCTGGCCTAATCTAAACCAAATGTACTAAAAGTACAAAATGTGGCAATCCTTACCATCAAACCAAGATCCATGCAATGCCTTAAATGCCTTTCCTGCATAGTCCGGTGACAGACACTTTACATAGACACAACCCTATATAAAAAAAAAAAACATACAATTTATAAACAAGAAAAGCAGCGTGGAATTCAGAGACATGTAAAGAAAAGTAGGACAATTACCTCACGAGAATTTTTATCAACTGCAATGTGAACAATCCCTTCATTATCACTGCATTTCTCCAGAATAGCTTCCTGAATTGCCAAATGCCAGTGATCTCCAATTTCCCTAAAAAAATAAAAATAAAAAAATAAAAAAGTGAAAACACGGCCCATGAAACATTCTTAGTTTTTCATAACCTGTCGCTTTAAAAGTTTCATTAAGGTTTTTATTAATGATGAGCGAATATACTCGTTACTCGAGATTACCCGAGCATGCCCGGGTGTCCTCCGAGTATTTTTTAGTGCTCGGAGATTTAGTTTTCTGTGCCGCAGCTGAATGATTTACATCTGTTAGCCAGCTTGATTACATGTGGGGATTCCCTAGCAACCAGGCAACCCCCACATGTACTTATGTTGGCTAACAGATGTAAATCATTCAGCTGTGGCGCTAAAAACAAAATCCAAGCACTAAAAAATACTCGGAGGACACCCGAGCATGCTACGGACATCTCGATTAACGAGTATATTCGCTCATCAGTAGTTTTTATGTCAGCCAAAGTGTTCTTAATGTATACATTTACTTTCAAATCATTTTTTATAATCTTACACTGTATAGGTGGTACCTTTCAATTTAATTTCAACTGTCATGATAATGAAACTATAGAAAAGTCTTCTGTGCATATGGTACAACATGGGGAAATAAAAAATCTACATCCTGCAATTTAGATGCTAGATTCTTCCACTTCCTGTTCTATACAGAAGATTTTCCAGCAGCCTCATGACAAATACAATGACTGGTAACACCTCTACACAGTCACAGCTCCCTTATTCACACTTATAGGGAATCACCACCCCAAAATTGGCCTATAAACTAAGGCCACCAGCATCAGGGGCTTATCTACAGCATTCTGCAATGCTGTAGATAAGCCCCGATGTATCCTGAAAGTTAAGAAAAACAGGTTATATTATACTCACCCAGGGGCGGTCCGGTCAGCGCCACGGTCCGGGTCCAGCGCCTCCCATCTTCATATGAGGATGTCCTCTTGTCTCCCTGCCGCGGCTCATGCTCAGGCGTACTTTGTCTGCCCTGTTGAGGGCAGAGCGAAGTACTGCAGTGCACAGGTGCTGGGCCTCTCTGACCTTACTTTGCAGCGGGGCCGCCCCTGGGTGAGTATGATATAACCTGTTTTTCTTATCTTTCAGAAAACTTCGGGACTTTGCCCAAATAATAATAACCAAGTTTAGAGGCCAGTGTAAAATTTAAAGGTCAATTTTTCATATGTTAAACTATATTATCAAAAATATGGTAAATGCGCACACTGCTGACACTACAGATTTTTGCCTGGAAAGGAAGATGAAAAATTTGCAATGTATTTTAAATTAACAAAGAGGGTGAGCATTTACCCAAATCTCCATAAATAAAGCTAGCGTCTGAAATGTGTGGATTTAAAAACACAGAATGGCAATTTATGCTGCAGATTGTTACCCCCAGACATCACCGTTACCAGACATTTCATTTGGCATGTTTCTCCTTTAACCCCAAGACAGTTTTCACCTTCCTGACCTGACCAAATTTTTACAATTCTGACCAGTCTATGAGGTCATATATCTGGAACGCTTCAATGGATCCCACCGATTCAAAGATTTTTTTTTTCATGACACCTTTTACTTTATGTTAGTAGTAAATTTAGGTTGATTTTTTGCATTCGTGAAAATATAGGAATTTTGGCCAACATTTTGAAATTTTCAAAGCTGATACATATCTGGTTTAAGGCAACAAAAAATATAACTATTGTATGATATAACTAACATTTATCACATGTCTACTTTACATCAGCGTCATTTTGTAAAACAATGTTTTTGTTAGTTTAAAGTTTATGCTAATCTGCAATTTCATTTTTCAAACATTTTTTTTTGTAAGGAACAGAAGAAAATGGACTATACAACTTGTTGTGCAATTTTTCCCCCGAGTACGCAGATACCCCATGTGTGGTAGAAAACTACTGTTGGGCACACTGCAGGTCACAGGAGGGAAGGAGCGCCAATTGAATTTTGGAGCGCAACTTTGGCTGGAATAGATTGTGGATGCCAGGTCACAATTGAAGAGCCGCTGACATGCTTAAAAAAACAGCAGAAACCCCCACAAGTGACCCCACTTTGAAACTAAACCTCCTGAGGAATTCATCTAGGGGTATAGGGAGTAATTATACAATATAAGGGTAAGTAAATGGAAAATTATCACTTTTCCACTAAAATGTTGCTTTGACCCCAAGTATTCAATTTCTCCTATTATCCCATTTGAAAATTAAACAGTACAATTTGTTGTGCAATTTCTCCTGAGTTAGGCTACTTTCACACTAGAGTTTTCTGCAATCCGTCACAATGCGTCGTTTTGCAGAAAAAACGCATCCTGCAAACGTGCTTGCAGGATGCGCTTTTTCCCCATAGACTTGTATTGACGACGCATTTGCGACGGATTGCCACACGTCGCATCCGTCGAGCGACGGATGCGTCGTGCTTTGGCGGACCGTCGGGAGCAAAAAACGCTACATGTAATGTTTTTTGCTCCTGACGGACCGCTTTTTCCGACCGCGCATGCGCGGACGGAACTCTGCCCCCACTTCCCCGCACCTTATAATGGGGCAGCGGATGCGCCGGAGAAATGCATCCGCTGCCTCCATTGTGCAATGCGTTAAACGCTAGCGTCGGAATCTCTCCCCGACGCATTGCGTGTGAAAGAAGCCTAAGCCAATACCTTATGTGTGGTCAAAAACTATTTGAGGCACAGCTCAAAAAAAGAAAGGAGAGCCATATTGGTTTTCCGATTTTGCTGGAATGGTTTGTGGGTGCTATATCACATTGAAAGAACCCATGAAGGCGTCAAAACAGTAGAACACCCCATAAGTGACCTCACTTTACAAACTACACCTTTTCATCTAGTGGTGCAGAGATCATTACTACCACAAGTGTGTCACAATTTGATACCATTGACAGTGAAAGTTTTTTTTATTTATTTATTTATTTATTTTTACCACAAATCTTGTTTTAAGCCCAGATCTTACATTTTTTACATTTATAACGTAGAGTTTAGTTTATAACGTAGAGCCGTGAAAATAAAAAAATCGCTTTTGTTTACACAAAAATGATCTTTTTGCCCACAAATTCTTATTTTCACAAGGGTAACAGGAGAAATTAGACCACAAAAGTTGTTGTGCAATTTCTCCTGAGTACGCTGATACCCAATATGTGGGGGTAAACAACTGTTAGGGCGCACCGCAGAGCTTGGAAGAGAAGGAGTGCCGTTTTACTTTTTCAATGTAGAATTGGCTGGAATTGAGATCGGATGCCATGTCGCGTTTGGAAAGCCCCTGATGTGCCTAAACAGTAGAAATCCCCCACAAGTGACCCCATTTTGGAAACTAGACCCCCCATGGAACTTATCTAGATGTGTGGTGAGAACCTTGAATGCCCAAGTGCTTCACAGAAGTTTATAATGCAGAGCCGTGAAAATAAAAAATATTTTTTTTTTTTACAAAAAAGATTTTTTAGCCACCAAATTTTTATTTTCACAAGGGTAACAAGAGAAACTGGACCCCAAAAGTTGTTGTCCAATTTGTCCTGAGTATGCTGGTACCCCATATGTGGGGGTAAACCACTGTTTGGGTGCACGGCAGAGCTCGGAAGGAAGGAGCGCCGTTTTGGAATGCAGACTTTGATAGAATGGTCTGCGGGTATTATGTTGCGTTTGCAGAGCCCCTGATGTACCTAACCAGTAGAAACCCTCCACAAGTGACCCCATTTTGGAAACTAGACCCCCCAAGGAACTTATCTAGATGTGTGGTGAGAACTTTGAATGCCCAAGTGCTTCACAGAAGTTTAGAATGCAGAGTCGTGAAAATAAAAAATATTTTTTTTTTCCACAAAAAAGATATTGTAGCCCCTAAGTTTTTATTTTCACAAGGGTAACAGGAGAAATTGGACTGCAATAGTTGTCCAATTTATCCAGAGTACGCTGATGCGCCATATGTGGCGGTAAACCACTGTTTGGGCGCACGGCAGAGCTCGGAAGGGAAGGAGCGCCTTTTTGGAATGCAGACTTTGATAGAATGGTCTGTGGGCATTATGTTGCGATTGCAGAGCCCCTGATGTACCTAACCAGTAGTAACCCCCCACAAGTGACCCCATTTTGGAAACTAGACCCCCCAGGGAACTTATCTAGATGTGTGGTGAGAACTTTGAATGCCCAAGTGCTTCACAGAAGTTTAGAATGCAGAGTCGTGAAAATAAAAAATATTTTTTTTTTTTCACAAAAAAGATTTTGTAGCCCCCAAGTTTTTATTTTCACAAGGGTAACAAGAGAAATTGGACCCCAGAAGTTGTTGTCCAATTTATCCCGAGTACGCTGATGCCCCATATGTGGGGGTAACCCACTGTTTGGGCGCACGGCAGAGCTCAGAAGGGAGGGAGCACCATTTGACTTTTTGAGCGCAAAATTGGCTGTCGTGTTTGGAGACCCCCTGATGTACCTAAACAGTGGAAACCCCCCAATTCTAGCTCCAACCCTAACCCCAACACACCCCTAACCCTAATCCCAACCTCATCCATAATCCTAATCACTAACCCTAACCATAATCACAACCCTTACCCCAAAACAACCCTAATGTCAACCCTAACCATAACCCTAATCAAAACCCTAAATCCAACACACCCCTAATCCTAATCTCAAACCTAACCCTAATCCCAATACACCCCTAATCACAACCCTAACCTTAACCCTAATCCCAAGCGTAACCCTAATGCCAACCCTAACCCTAATACGAACCCTAATCCAAACCCTAACCCTAATCCCAGCTCTAACCCTAACTTTAGCCCCAACCCTAGCCCTAACTTTAGCCCCAACCCTAACCCTAGCCCTAAGGCTACTTTCACACTTGCGTCGTTTGGCATTCCGTCGCAATCCGTCGTTTTGGACAAGAAACGGATCCTGCAAATGTGCCCGCAGGATGCGTTTTTTGCCCATAGACTTGTATTGCCGACGGATCGTGACGGATGGCCACACGTCGCGTCCGTCGTGCACTGGATCAGTTGTGTTTTGGCGGAGCATCGGCACAAAAAAACGTTCAATGAAACGTTTTTTTGTACGTCGCATCCGCCATTTCTGACCGCGCATGCGTGGCCGTAACTCCGCCCCAGGACATAGATTGGGCAGCGGATGTGTTGAAAAACTACAGCTGCTGCCCACGTTGTGCACAATTTTCACAACGTGCGTCGGTATGTCGGGCCGACGCATTGCGACGGCCCCGTACCGACGTAAGTGTGAAAGAAGCCTAACCCTAAGTTTAGCCCCAACCCTAACCCTAAATTTAGCCCCAACCCTAACCCTAAATTTAGCCCCAACCCTAGCCCTACCCCTAACCTAACCCTACCCCTAACCTAACCCTAACCCTACCCCTAACCTAACCCTACCCCTAACCTAACCCTAACCTAACACTAACCCTACCCCTAACCTAACCCTACCCCTAACCTAACCCTACCCCTAACCCTACCCCTAACCTAACCCCTAACCCAACCCTAATTTTAGCCCCAACTGCTGTTCTCCTGCCGGCCGGCAGATGGAGACAGATGGCGGGCGCACTGGGCATGCGTCCGCCATGTTCTGCTACCGGCGGCCAGGAGGAGCAGCAAGAGGATCCAGGGACCTAGGTGAGTATGCTAGGGTCCCCGAATCCCCCTATTTCTCTGTCCTCTGATGTGCGATCACATCAGAGGACAGAGAATTACACTTTACTTTTTTTTTTTTTTTTTTTTTGCGGTCGCCGGTAAACAGTTAATTACCGGCGATCGCAAAACAGGGGTCGGTAATACCGACCCCGATCGTGCTCTTTGGGGTCTCGGCTACCCCCGGCAGCCGAGACCCCAAAGATTCTCCCGGTGCCGGCCGGCGGGCGCACTGCGCCCGCCATTTTGAAGATGGCGGTGCCCACCGGGAGACACGAGGAGCATCGGGGGAGCTAGGTGAGTATTGGGGGGCCACCTGGGACCCCTTTTCTCTGTCCTCCGATGTGCGATCACATCGGAGGACAGAGAAATTAAAAAGAGATCGCTTTTTTTTTTTTTTGTGATCGCCGGTAAACGGTTAATTACCGGCGATCGCAAATGCGGGGTGGGTTAAAAACCCCCCGAATCATGTTCTCTGGGGTCTCGGCTACCCTCGGCAGCCGAGACCCCGGAGAAAATCGGCCTCTGGGGGGCGCTATGGACTTTTTCCACAGCGCCGTTAATTAATGGCGCTGTGGTTTAAGTACCCTTAGCGGCCGCCGTTAAAAGGCGTATCGGCGGTCGCTAAGGGGTTAAACTAGGCTATTGTTTATGTTCTGCTACAAGGCCAGAGTGTTCTCTTGAACCAGATAATGAGGCACCTGTTGGTATGCTTTTTCTATCCTAAGAAGACACGACCATATCTGTAGTTTCCGTTTTTTCTGTATCCTCATGGGTTAAGTTTTTCCTGCATTTTTATAGGTTAAGAACTGAGCGTGCTCTTATGCTGATTGGTTGAAGTGTAATTTCTAAGATTATGAAAAGTGATACACAATAAACGGAGATCAGAGATCTGCTCGATCCCCCATACAGAGAGACACGTCTCAGTCTGGTCATTTTCAGTTGCCGGCAACGCCCTGTAGATTAATTTGGAAATCAGAGTCAACCGTGAAGGATCAATTTAGATTCTCCCTCAACAATATCTCTATGGGGCATCTTATGGGGCCATAATCAGCATTTGTGCAGCATTATAGGGGGCAAATGTGTCTATGGAGCATCTTATGGGGCCATTATTAACCTTTGTGCAGCATTATATGGGGCATATTTTAATGTGGAGCATCTTATGGGACCCATCATAAACATTATGGAGCATTATATGAGGCGTATTTTGTATGGAGCATCTTATGGGGCCCACCGTGAACTGTATGGAGCATTATATGGGGCTCCTGATTAAATATGGATATTCAAAAACACAACCTACTGATGTCTCAATTTTACTTTTATTAGTACCCATTTTTGAAATTTATCGGTAGCTGCTGCATTTTCCACCCTAGGCTTATACTCGAGTCATTAAGTTTTCCCAGTTTTTTGTGGCAAAGTTAGGGGTCTCGGCTTATACTCGAGTATATACGGTATTTTCCACCATAATTTTCAAAATAAATCTTGCCAAATCAGACAAGGTGATTTTCTGGATTTGTTTTCTCATTTTGTGGTCCAGCTATGATGTCAATTACAGGCCTCATCTTTTTAAGTGGAAGAACTTGCACAATTGGTGGCTGACAAATACACCAACCCCCCCCCCTATTGAGGAACAGGTGTAAAACGCTGCGGAATCCACACAAAAAATTGACATGCTGCAGAAAATACAATGCAGCACTTCCGTGCAGTATTTTCCGCACCAAGGGCACAACGGATTTGGTTTTCCGTAGGTTTACATGGTACTGTAAACCTGATGGAAAACTGCTGCGGATCCGCAGCCAAATCCGCATATAGCCTAACCCTAGTTCTAACCCTAACCCTAGTTCTAACCCCAATTATAACCCTAACCCCAATTCTAACCCTAACCCCAATTCTAACCCTAACCCCAATTCTAACCCTAACCCCAATTCTAACCCTAACCCCAATTCTAACCCTAACCCCAATTCTAACCCTAACCCCAATTCTAACCCTAACCCCAATTCTAACCCTAACCCCAATTCTAACCCTAACCCCAATTCTAACCCTAACCCCAATTCTAACCCTAACCCCAATTCTAACCCTAACCCCAATTCTAACCCTAACCCCAATTCTAACCCTAACCCCAATTCTAACCCTAACCCCAATTCTAACCCTAACCCCAATTCTAACCCTAACCCCAATTCTAACCCTAACCCCAATTCTAACCCTAACCCCAATTCTAACCCTAACCCCAATTCTAACCCTAGCAGAAAAAATAAAAAGTAAATAGATTTTCTTTATTTTATTATTGTCCCTACCTATGGGGGTGATAAAGGGGGGGGGGGGGGGGGTTCATTTACTATTTTTTTATTTTGATCACTGTGATATGTTTTATCACAGTGATCAAAATGTACCTGGAATGAATCTGCCGGCCGATTCGGAGGGCACACTACGCATGTGCCCGAGATTTTGGAAGATGGCGGCGCCCATGGACAAGACGGACAGACACCGGGAGGCTCGGTAAGTATGAGGGGGTGGGATCGGAGCACGGGGGTTGGATCGGAGCACGGGGGGGGGGGGGAGCGGACAGGAGGACGGAGAGGAGCGGAGCACAGTATGGGACAGGACGGAGGACTGGGGAGGAGATCGGTGGCGGGGGCAGATCAGGGTTTCCAGCTATGGCCGATGATATTGCAGCATCGGCCATGGCTGGATTGTACTATTTTACCACTTTTCACAGGAGAAATATTACAAATTACTCTGATTGGCTGTTTCACTTTCAACAGCCAATCAAAGCGATCGTAGCCAAGTGGGGGCAAAGCCACCCCCTGGGCTGAAGTACCACTCCCCCTGTCCTTGCAGATCGGGTGAAATTGGAGTTAACCTTTTCACCCGATCTGCAGGGACGCGATCCCTCCATGACGCCACATAGGCGTCACAGGTCAGATTGGCACCGACTTTCATGATGCCTACGTGGTGTCACAGGTCGGGAATGGGTTAATGGGAGCGCTGAAGACCAGCTGAACACTGCTCGGCTATCTCTGGTGGTTTTTAAGATCAAATCCCCAGAAATCAGGAAGTTATCCCCCAACAGAAACATACTCCTGATTTCAATTAAGTTTACAGAAATTTTTTTTTTTTTTTTTTTTTTTAACACAAATACCCACATATCCCTGGCTCGGGACCCTCCTTTACCTCTCCACCAATGGCAGGAGGATTCACATTTATTTTATTCATATGGTGCCAATAATTCCAGAAAGCATTAGGGTATGTGCACACGTCATTATTTCTTGCAGAAATTTTCCTGACAAAAACCGGACATTTCTGCCAGAAATCCGCATGCGTTTTTACCGCGTTTTTGATGCGTTTTTTTGTGCGTTTTTTCCCAGATGCATAGAATTGCGGGGAAAACGCAGAAAATCCGCAAAAACACCGGATTACGTACCGGTAATGCTCTTTTATAGAGCCACGACAGCACCCACTTGAGAGAGGGGATCCGCCCCTAGGAACAGGAAACCCTATGGAGAGAATAAAAGGGGCAGTCCCCCTCGCTCCCACAGTTGGGTTTACAGAGATTGCGAGGAACCGCCCATTAGATTTTAGTAGGTCATTCAATATTACCGTTTATAACTAGTTAACTTAAGTATGGCTAACTACAAGAACCAAACACCCTTAACCGTGCTTCTAAATAAAAAACCTATAAGGGTGGGAAGTGAAGGGGTGCTGTCGTGGCTCTATAAAAGAGCATTACCGGTACGTAATCCGGTGTTTTCTCTTCGCCACGACAGCACCCACTTGAGAGACTTTCAGAGATAGTCATTTGGGAGGGATCACCGTGTTAAGGACTGATCTACCGAAGGACAAGTCAGATGAGGAAGACAAGTCTAATCTATAGTGATTATAGAAGGTAGTAGGTGAAGACCAGGTTGCGGCCTTACATATCTGTTCTAACGGAACCTCCGCTCGTTCAGCCCAGGATGATGCAATCGCCCGGGTGGAATGTACTCTTACGGTCTCAGGCGGATTCTCCCCTTTGGATGAATAGGCCAGACATATTGCATCTCGAATCCACCGAGATAAAGTACCCTTCGTGATTCCAGCTCCTTCTCTATGACCCTGGAACGAAACAAAGAGAGCCCTGCTCTCCCTCCAAGCACTAGTCCTATCCAAATAGGCTAATATGGCTCTCCTCACATATATGTGTGGTATTTTTTTTCTTCCTGACTTGTAGGGTTATCATAGAAGGAGGGAAGGAAAATTTCTTGTGATCTGTGAAATTTAGTACATACTTTGGGTAAGTATGAAGGGTCTGTTTTTAAGACAACTCTGTCTGGGAAGACTGACATAAAGGGAGGATCTATAGATAGTGCCTGTATGTCACTTACTCTTCTTGCTGATACTAAGGCTACGAGAAGAGCTGTCTTGAGGGAGACATGTTTTATGTGAGCTGAATGTAGTGGCTCAAAAGGGTGGTCTGTAAGAGCTTCCAGAACTAAATTAACATCCCAAGGTGGTACATAGGGAATTCGAACTGTCTCTGACCTCTGGCATGCTGCAACAAATCTGGCTACCCATTTATTACCTGCGATATCATGACTATATAAAGCCCCTAGCGCAGAAATGTGTACTTTTAAGGTACTGACCGCCAGACCTAGACCGCGCCCTTTTTGAAGAAATTCTAGAATCATGGGAATATGAATTTCATTTGACAGGGCCGTTGGGTAGAGGTTTAAAAATTTTCTCCACACTCTTGCGTAGATGGAGGTAGTGGATTTTTTTCTACTTAATAGCAGAGTGTCAATCACTGTTTGAGAATCCTCTCATCTTTAGCAGCTGCCTCTCAAATTCCAGGCTGTTAGTCGAAGACCCTTCACCTGAGGGTGGTTGAAGGGGCCCTGGAAGAGAAGATCCTGATCCACCGGGAGGATCCATGGGTCTGAGATTGACATGGCTCTCAGCCAGGAAAACCATGGCCTCTTGGGCCAGAATGGAGTTATTAAGATCACGTTTGCTCTGTCCTCTCTTATCTTCCTGATCACTGTCGGAAGTAATATCAGCGGGGGAAAGGCATATGCCTTCTTGAATACCCATGGCACTTGAAGGGCGTCGAAGATATCTGGATTGTCGGATCGGAACAATGATGCAAATTTTTTGACTTGCCTGTTTTGTCTTGTCGCAAAGAGATCTATCTCGGGAGTGCCTTATTTTTTTACTATCATGCAAAAGATACGACGACTTAGAACCCATTCTCCTTGGTGGAGAGTGTGGCGACTGAGGAAATCTGCTCTCGAATTGTCGATTCCCCTCACATGCAGTGCTGACAGGGACAGAAGGTGCTCCTCTGCGATGGCTAGAATGTCGTTGGCTATAGACATGAGTGCTTCTGATCTTGTTCCTCCTTGGTGGTTTATGTATGCTACCGCTGTCATGTTGTCTGAAAAAAGACTCTTGTATGCGTTCCGTGTAGCTGCGGAAGAAATTCAGACACGGCATGATAGATAGCTTTTAGTTCTTTCTTATTAGAAGAATCATCCGATTCTCTAGGAGACCACAGACCTTGCACTATTTGATCTTCTAAGTGTGCTCCCCAACCACTAGGACTGGCATCAGTGAAGATAGTTTTTGATGGTTTAACCACCCAGGGAACCCCACTGGTAAAATGATCCGGATTCAACCACCAAGTGAGAGATTGTATTACATCTGTTGGTAAGGGAATACGACTATCCAGTCGGCCATGTAATCTTTCTTCCTCACGAAGAATTGTATATTGTAATTTCCTGCTATGGAATTGGGCCCACGGAACAGCTGGAATACAGGAAGTAAATGAACCAAGAAGGGACATACCTTCTCTTAGGGAAATTAGAGGGTGGTTAATCACTGATTGTACTTTGTTTATGATTGTTATTTGTTTTGATTCCGGAAGAAAGCACATTTGATTTGCAGAATCTAGAATAATTCCTAAAAATTTTTGCTTAGTTGTGGGGGATAATCTAGATTATTCCCAATTTACTAACCACCCTAACCCCTGTAGGGACGAAATTGAATCAGCTAAACGTTGATGACATTGAGAAAGAGTTCCCGACTATCAATAGGTCATCTAAATATGGTATTATGAGGGTGTCTTTTAACCTCAAATATGACATTACCTCTGACATTAGTTTTGTGAAAACTCTAGGGGCTATTGATAGACCAAAGGGCATTGCTGTGTATTGATAATGCCGAACCTGACCTTTGACCATAACTGCCACCCGTAGATATTTTTGATGTTCACTGAAGATTGGAAGATGATAATATGCATCTTTAAGGCCAAGAACCACCATGAAGCAATGGGGAAACAGAAGCTTAATAGTTGACCGAATAGATTCCATCTTAAAAGTTTGATTCTCTAAGAAGACGTTTAGTCTCTTAAGGTTAATTATTGTTCTATATGACCCGTCAGGTTTTGAAATCAAAAATAAAGGGGAATAAAATCCCCTTCCCTTTTGATGACAGGGGACTTCCACCAAAACTCCTTTGGACAGGAGAGTTATTATTTCCTGTTCCAAGGCTTCTTGTTGTGATGGTGACTTTAAGGAAGTCAGACAAAATGAGTCTTGGGAAAAACTTAATTTTAGGCCCGTAGTAATGAGGCTAGTTGCCCATGGATTAGAGGTTATTGTCAGCCACTGTATAGAGAAGAAGGACAACCTACCACCAACGGGTAGATCTGTCCTAACGGGGTTTATCCTCAGGTTTGAAAGGGCGTTTTCCGAAGAAGGCTCCTTTTTGTTTAAAGTCTTTATTAGCCCAACGGTCCTGGTTTTTATAGTCCCGTCTTCTGTTGAACATGGGCTTTCGGAACGCTCTCCTTGGCATGGTAGACCACATAACTTAGATTTCGTCTGTGGATCTCCTTTCCACCCTTTTAACCACAAGGCGCAGCGAGCCGCGTTGGTCAGACCTGCTGATTTGGCTGCTAACCGGATGGAATCAGCTGAAGCATCAGCTAGAAAGGCAGTAGCTCCTTTAATTAACGGAATAGATGATATGATTTTATTGCGGGAAAGGCCACCTTTCAAGCCTTCTTCAAGGTCATTCAACCAGACCAACATGGACCTTGCAGTACATGTGGCTGAGATGGCCGGTTTTAAGGCTCCTGTACAAGATTCCCAAGTTCTTTTTAAAAGGGAATCTGCTTTCCGATCAAGTGGGTCTTGCAAGGATCCGGAATCTTCTACAGGTAGTAGAGATTTCCTAGAAGTGGATGCCACCGCCGCATCTACTTTTGGGGCCTTTGACCATTTGGAGAAATCATCGTCACTAAAGGGATAGCGACGTTTTGAGGAAGACGGCAACCCTTTTTGCCCCTGGCTTTCCCACTCCTTTTTGACTAAGTCCTTTATCGCTGGAATAACAGGAAAGGAACGTCTCTTTTTCTCAGACAGGCCGGCAAACATCACGTCCTGTGGTGTCTTGGGGGTTTTAGTATCTTCTATACCCATAGTATTACGTATTGATCTGACTAGATTGTCAATACTGTCTGTAGGGAAACATGTATCCTGTTCACCCTCCGAGGATATAACCTCTTGGGAATCGTCCGAATCTTTATCCTCCACCTCAGATGACTGTTCAGATCTAGGAGAACTATATTTTTTCCTACTCTCAGGAACTTTATCCGAGCTTCGAAAAGCTCGTAATTCCTCTCTAATCATGCTACGTATATCTTCCGACCTTACAGAAGACTCCTCACGTAAGGTGGATTCGATGCATGAATGGCACAGCTTTTTTTAAATAGGTGTCCGGGAGCGGCTGAGCGCATAAGGCACATTGCTTATGTTTGGATTTCCCTGTTCTTTTAACCTAGGGAATTAGATAAAAGAGGGGAGTGTAATCAGCTTAAATAGGGTAGACCAACACTCACCCCTAAAGCTGTAGTCATAATACCGGCTGGAGAGGAGGAGACGGAGGCACAGATGGAGGAGCTGACCGGTCCGATCTTTTTTCTCTGGTGCTCTTGGAGGATGATCTGCGGCTACTGCTAGTCCGGCTTCCAGGAGTAATAGCAGTGACTTCAGCTGAAGGCAACGCTGTGTCCTGGTGAGATGCCATGATGGACGCTGGGTATCAGTGCCGGCGTCCTTTTGTAGATGGGGGCCGCCGTCATCTTCCTGCCGCACCCGGAAGTGACTACCACATCCGGGTTGCGGCTCTGCTGTGCGCGCCTGCGCCTCCACCCAGCAATCGCGCAGGCACCGTCCTCCTCCTACGTCACCCCGGAAGTTGTAGCAATACTTCCGGGGGAGAAACAATGGGCCACACGCTGCCTGTGCGCCTCCCGAAGATGGCGACACAGGGTCTTACCCAGCGGTCCGGTCCCTGCAGGTGCGCTGGATGATTCTCCGTGAGCCAGGCGACTCCCTGATCCTGGCCTCACGGTACCTGCCGACAGAGGGGGGAAGCTGCCATAGAACCCCCGACGCCGCTTCCAGCTCTGGAGCCCTTGCCGTCCCTATAAGGTAAACTGCGCAAGCGGCATCCAGGCTGGGAATCCTCTTCTCTCCCAGGTGTCTCCCGTAGGAACAGGAAACCAACTGTGGGAGCGAGGGGGACCGCCCCTTTTATTCTCTCCATAGGGTTTCCTGTTCCTAGGGGCGGATCCCCTCTCTCAAGTGGGTGCTGTCGTGGCGAAGAGAAAATAATGAACATGCTCATATTTTTTACCGCGATGCGTTTTTTTTGGCGGAAAAAAACGCATCCATGTGCACAAAACCTGCAGAATGCATTCTAAATGATAGAATGCATAATGTATGCGTTTTTAATGAGTTTTTATAGCGTTTTTAGCGCAAAAAAACCTGTACGTGTGCACATACCCTTACACACATTGTGAGCCGCATTAGGGACAGTGCTGATAATCTACTTTCCCCATCTGTAGGTCTTTGGAATGTGGGAGGAAAGCATTAAGCTACTTACTGGTAGCGGCGTTTCTCGGAGGCCCATGACAGCACGACAGAGAGAGGGGATCCGCCCATTAGGAACAGGAAACCTACAGATACAAGAGGGCGGTACCTCTCCCTTGTCTCAGTTTGTATTTCAGAGTCTTGAGAGGACTACCGCGGTTAGTGGCACAAAAAATATACACTATATACAAAATTATATACAGATTATATACAGATTCCCAACTATATATTTGGAACTGGTATCATGTGTGAGATATATATATCTATAGGAAGTGCAACCCCCACGTGAATAGGGAGGGAACTAAGGGTGCTGTCATGGGCCTCCGAGAAACGCCGCTACCAGTAAGTAGCTTAATGCTTTACTCGGACTCCCATGACAGCACGACAGAGAGAATTACAGAGATGTAAGGTACCTTAGGGAGGGACTATGGCCTGTAGCACCCTTAACCCGAATGTGAGATCAGAGGAAGCTCCCAAATCCAACCTATAGTGCTTAAAGAAGGTGGACGGGGATGACCATGTGGCCGCCTTACATATCTGGTCGATTGATACTCCAGATTTTTCCACCCAGGATGTAGACATGGCCCTGGTGGAATGCGCCCTCAGATTCTGCGGAGCTGGACCCCCACCTGCAGTATAAGCCAGAGAGATAGCCTCCCTAATCCACTTTGCTAGTGTGTATTTAGATACCCTGAGTCCTTTTCTAGGATTTTGGAAGGATAAAAATAATGCATCATCTTTCCTCCATGTGTCGGTAACAGATGTATTCTAGCAGGCATCTCCTAACGTCTAATGTATGGAGTATCTCTTCCTTAGGGTTAGCAGGATTAGGGAGGAAGGATGGTAAAATTATCTCTTGTGACCTGTGAAACCGTGATGACACTTTAGGCAAATAGGCTGGGTCCGGTCTGAGGATTACTCTGTCTGGTAGAAACTCTGTATAAGGGGATACCCTGGAGAGAGCTTGTATGTCTCCTACTCTACGGGCAGATGTAATAGCTACCAGAAACGCTGTTTTAAGAGAAAGGGCCTTATTTGAAGCTGATCGTAAAGGTTCAAATGGTTCTTTAGTCAGGGCTGATAGAACTAAGTTGAGATCCCAAGGCATAGACCTATCTTTCTGAATGGGTCTAGATCTACTGGATGCCTTAATGAACCTTGAAATCCAATAATTATTGGCGATGTTACAGGAGAATAGAGCCCCTAGGGCCGAGACCTGTACCTTTAAAGTACTAGTAGATAGACCTAGTTCTAAGCCTTTTTGCAGGAATTCTAATATCTGATTTACAGGAATTCCTTCTTCTAAATTGAACTCAGAAGAGGCCAGAAACTTTCGCCAGGTCCTAGCGTAGATCGTTGTAGTTATTTGTTTCCTACTTTTCATAAGGGTTTCAATCAAACTCGGGGAGAACCCTTTGTCTTTCAGTAACGCCCTTTCAAACTCCATGCCGTTAAATGCAGGTTCTTTATCTGCGGATGACTGATCGGCCCCTGGTAGAGTAAATCCGGAATCTCCGGAAGCACCCAGGGATCCTCCACTGACATGATCCTGAGCCAAGTGAACCAGGCCCTTCTGGGCCAGAATGGGGCGATCAATATAATCCTGGCTCGATCTTCTCTTATTTTCCTGACTACTAAGGGTAATAGGCCTAGTGGAGGGAATGCGTAAGCCAGCTGAAAATCCCAATTGATCAGAAGGGCGTCTACTGCCAGAGGATTCTCCCTGGGATTTAGGGAACAGAATTTTGCTGTCTTCCGGTTGTCCCTGGTAGCAAATAGATCTACCTCTGGATGTCCCCATTTGCGGACAATCTGATCGAATACGCCATTGTTTAGGGACCATTCCCCTTGCCTCAAGGTGTTGCGGCTTAGAAAGTCCGCCTTGGCGTTTTCCTTCCCTCTTATGTGCAGAGCAGATAGGGATAAAAAGTGACTCTCTGCTGTCTGGAACAGACGATCTGCCACTCTCATCAGTGACTCAGAATGAGTTCCACCCTGATGATTTATGTATGCGACCGCCACCTGGTTGTCCGATAGGATCTTGACATGATGACCCTGCAGATATGAGAGGAATTTATTTACTGAAAACTCTACTGCCATTAACTCTTTCTGGTTGGAGGAGGTTGATGTTAGGGAAGGGGGCCACAGCCCCTGAACCGTCATGTCATCTATGTGTGCTCCCCACCCTGCTGGGCTAGCATCAGTTGTTACCACACGTGTTACGTGAGACACCCAGGGAACCCCTGCTGATAAATTCTCACTGTCCAGCCACCACCTAAGGGAAGTGAGCGCTTTTGGACCTAAAGTAACCTGACTCTGCAGGGACCCCTGTAACCTCTTATCATTAACCAGGACCTCGGATTGTAATGGTCTGGTGTGAAATTGGGCCCAACGGACAGCGGGAATGCAAGAAGTTAAGGAACCCAATAGAGACATAGCCCGTCTAAGGGTCATGGATGGTTTGTCAATTGCCTTAGATACTTGTTGCTGGATGTGCACTGTTTTGTCGGGTGGCAGACAACACTGTTGTAACTCTGAGTTTAATGACAAACCTAAGAATCTCTGTATCTTTTGAGGCTGTAAGCGAGATTTCTCATAATTTATGATCCACCCCAGACGCTCCAGTCTGGATGTGGCCGACTCTAGCTGGGACAAACAATGATCTGCTGAGCTCCCTACTATAAGGAAGTCATCCAAGTAAGGAATGATCAGGATGTCGGACTCTCGCAAGTGTGCCATGACCTCAGCCACTAGTTTCGTGAATACCCTAGGAGCCGCTGATAAGCCAAAGGGAAGAGCCCTAAACTGGAAATGGCGAATGTTACCCTCCATTAACACTGCTACTCAAGAATTTCTGGAAATCCTCATGTATTGGAACATGATAGTATGCATCTAAGATCTACGACTACCATAAAGCAGTGATCAAACAAAATCTTTATTGCGGAATTAATGGTTTCCATTTTGAAGGACTCATTAACCAGGAATTTATTAAGACACTTTAGATTAATGATCGTTCTAAACGATCCATCTGGTTTTTTGATCAGAAAAAGAGGAGAATAAAATCCCCTTCCTTTTTCTGAAACTGGAACCTCCACCAATACATTCTTGGTGCATAAGTTTATGGCTTCAGCCTCTAGGGCTGCTTGCTCCAGGGGGGAGGAACGATAAGGGGTTAATTTGAATTTATCCCGAGGCCAATGATTAAAGTCCAACTTTAGACCTTTAGTAACAATGTCAATGACCCATCTACTGTTTGAAATGTCAAGCCATGCTGCGGAGAATGCTGACAGTCTGCCCCCCACAGGGACTGCTAGTCATTGATCTGGTTTTTTCTGATCCTTTGAGGAACGACGAAACATATATCCCGTACCTCTACCGCGTCTATCTTCCCATCTGAAACTCTCTCTAGTGGGAGAGGACCCTCTTTTCTTTCCACGACCAAATCTTCTTCGACTGAAGGGTCTGCGGTAGGATGCTGAATACAGGCTGGGAAATTTCTTTTTATCATCGCCTGCCTTTTCCAGCAACTCGTCCAGTGTTGGACCAAAGAGATACTGTCCTTCACATGGAATGGTGCAGAGCTTAGTTCTGGACTGGATGTCACCTGACCAGCATTTTAACCATAAGGCCCTGCGAGCTGCGTTAGACAGACCTGCCGCTCTGGCCGCCATCCTGACAGAGTCCACAGAAGCATCCGATAGGAAGGCTGCAGCGTTCTGAATTGTCGGAAGCGCTTTGAGAATAGAATCTCTGGATGCCCCATCCTTCAGCTGAGACTAACTGGTCTAGCCAGACCATTAATGACCTGGCTGTGCATGTCGTGGCCACTGCTGGTCTGAGGGATCCAGCCGCCATCTCCCAGGTACTTTTTAGAAAGATATCTGCTTTTCTGTCTAGGGGATCTTTGAGGGTCCCCATATCCTCAAAGGGTAATGAGGCTTTCTTTGACGCCTTTGCTACAGCCGCGTCCAACCTTGGAGCTTTATCCCATGTCTCCACCACTGGATCATCAAAGGGATATCTGCGCTTTAAAGCTGGCGGTAAGGCCCCCTTTTTTTCAGGCTTTTTCCATTCTCGGAGTATCAACTCTTTGATCTTCTCATTTACTGGGAAAGATCTATGTTTCTTACGATCTAACCCACTAAACATTAACTCCTGTTTAGAAGGCTGTGATTTGGGTTCCTCTATACCCATCGTGCCTCTAACTGACTTGACCACCTTATCAACCTTATCTAGGGGTAGACAAAATCGTCCAGATTCCTCGTCTGATGAAGAGGAGAAAGGACTAGAGAGATAAGCATCTTCTTCTCTTTCCTCTTCTGACGAATTAGCGTCCAGAGGGTTCCCATGTTTCGGGCCTTCCGCTTGGGATAGGGATCGTAACAACTCCCTTACTTCCAGCCGTATCATTTCTTTTAAATTTGCCGTACTCACGGACTCTTCTGCTACCTGGGGGAGGACAATATAGGTGATAACCACTATCTGACCTAAGGTCACTTCCACCCAACCACTCCTGTAGACCTCACCGTCTGTTGTATACAGGGGGCACATAACTTTTTAGTACAGGAGTCGGGTAAGGGGACTCCACAGAGGGCACACTCCTTATGTTTGGATTTCTCCGTACTTTTCTTCCCCTAGAAAGATAAAGTATAAGGGCCCCGCGTCACAGAGTGAACTTTCACGTAGATCACTTACCCGTGCGCCCAATCAAGTACCGAAATCCGAGGGGGTTCTTTTCTAGTCGAAGCTCTGGATCCTTGTTCGGATGAGCTCTTTCGACTGGGTTGGTCACCTCTATCCCACTCTCCATGACGGAATACAACCAAAAGCAAGGTACTGACCATGTGACCTGCTTATATCCCCCTTGGATCCGGTCAGCAGATAGGTCAGCGCTAACCCTATTGGCCCTGGACACCGCAAGGAGGGCAGAGGGCTATCTGGGTGAACCGGCATTCAGATGCAATGGGCGCCGCCATCTTGGAACGCCCGCGCATGCGCAGACGCCCGGCGACCCGGAAGCGACAACCAAACTCCGCCCCCAGACGTCACCGCACCCGGAAACGCTCCAGCACACGCTGAGAGCGGTGCAGGACACTGGGGACGGACCGGCAGCGCTCCGGAGCTCGACCACGCATCCGAGCCCGGTACCCGCAGCCATGCCGCACCGCTGCGCCACCAATGGGAATACTTACCTGCGCTGACTCTCCTGGATGCAGGAAATCCTCCGGACTCCGCTCCCTGCTGCGAACTCCACCGCGTGCAATCCATCCAGGACCACCGTGGCGTCTCCAGGGATCTCCGCACCGGCCGAGGTAGGAGACCCCCCCGCTACCGTAATCGGCCGGCCTGGGCTTCCATTCTCTGTAGGAACCCGTCCCCTCAGGAACAGGAAACCAAACTGAGAAAAGGGAGAGGTACCGCCCTTTTGTATCTGTAGGTTTCCTGTTCCTAATGGGCGGATCCCCTCTCTCTGTCGTGCTGTCATGGGAGTCCGAGTAAACCAAAGTTCCAGGAGGAAAACTATGTAAACAAACTCATAGTAACATAGTAACATAGTAGTAACATAGTAAGGCCGAAAAAAGACATCTGTCCATCCAGTTCAGCCTATATTCCATCATAATAAATCCCCAGATCTACGTCCTTCTACAGAACCTAATAATTGTATGATACAATATTGTTCTGCTCCAGGAAGACATCCAGGCCTCTCTTGAACCCCTCGACTGAGTTCACCATCACCACCTCCTCAGGCAAGCAATTCCAGATTCTCACTGCCCTAACAGTAAAGAATCCTCTTCTATGTTGGTGGAAAAACCTTCTCTCCTCCAGACGCAAAGAATGCCCCCTTGTGCCCGTCACCTTCCTTGGTATAAACAGATCCTCAGCGAGATATTTGTATTGTCCCCTTATATACTTATACATGGTTATTAGATCGCCCCTCAGTCGTCTTTTTTCTAGACTAAATAATCCTAATTTCGCTAATCTATCTGGGTATTGTAGTTCTCCCATCCCCTTTATTAATTTTGTTGCCCTCCTTTGTACTCTCTCTAGTTCCATTATATCCTTCCTGAGCACCGGTGCCCAAAACTGGACACAGTACTCCATGTGCGGTCTAACTAGGGATTTGTACAGAGGCAGTATAATGCTCTCATGTGTATCCAGACCTCTTTTAATGCACCCCATGATCCTGTTTGCCTTGGCAGCTGCTGCCTGGCACTGGCTGCTCCAGGTAAGTTTATCATTAACTAGGATCCCCAAGTCCTTCTCCCTGTCAGATTTACCCAGTGGTTTCCCATTCAGTGTGTAATGGTAACATTGATTCCTTCTTCCCATGTGTATAACCTTACATTTATCATTGTTAAACCTCATCTGCCACCTTTCAGCCCAAGTTTCCAACTTATCCAGATCCATCTGTAGCAGAATACTATCTTCTCTTGTATTAACTGCTTTACATAGTTTTGTATCATCTGCAAATATCGATATTTTACTGTGTAAACCTTCTACCAGATCATTAATGAATATGTTGAAGAGAACAGGTCCCAATACTGACCCCTGCGGTACCCCACTGGTCACAGCGACCCAGTTAGAGACTATACCATTTATAACCACCCTCTGCTTTCTATCACTAAGCCAGTTACTAACCCATTTACACACATTTTCCCCCAGACCAAGCATTCTCATTTTGTGTACCAACCTCTTGTGCGGCACGGTATCAAACGCTTTGGAAAAATCGAGATATACCACGTCCAATGACTCACCGTGGTCCAGCCTATAGCTTACTTCTTCATAAAAACTGATTAGATTGGTTTGACAGGAGCGATTTCTCATAAACCCATGCTGATATTGAGTTAAACTCCTTGTAGATGTTGTCCTTGGTAGGATTTGTACCCAGGACCCCGGCGCTGCAAAGTTGCAGTGCTAACCACTGAACCTCCATGACGTGTTGCACTGATCTCGTCACGGTGAACTGAAGATAGTTGGAATCTTGGGTGTAGGAAGAGTAAGAAAAACAAAGAAAACTAATCTATCCAATAAACTTTATTAAACAAAATAAGGATAAAAGACTGACACAACACCCAGACCCCTCTAAATGGGGGTGGGTCAATTAAAAAACCTGGCCCAAAAAGATTGTAAAGGGCAAAGGGTGGGAGGGACAACGGGGCCGATAGCAAAAACCCTACACGTCCCTACAAATATTCCCTGCCTGTCTGCGGAGGTTGGCACCCTCTTGGACGCAATATGGCGCCCCCGCTCACCGTCGACTCACCCTTAAGGCCCTATAAGTCCCTCTACATGTATAAAGATACTATACCACAAACAACACCCAATACATGGCCTAACCAAACTCGGGACCAAAAAAGAGAAAAAACACCAGGTAGTGATTCACCAGTAAAGACAAACGGTCTGACCGTACCAATCCCTAATGCTAAAGTATAACGCCTGAAACTAAGGCTAATACACCCTAAGGAGTCCCTAACCGAGTCTCCCTACCTGTCAGCGGAGGTTGGCACCCTCTTGAACGCAAATGGCGCCCCCGCTCCTCGGCGGCTGCCCCTATTAACCCTGGCTGAATCCCTAAAAGAAGATATATCGGGATACTAAATACGGGTGGTGCCTTAGGGGCTATACTAGTGACCCAGATAAATAGGTCCCTATAGCTCGGTCAGACCCTAAAGATAAAGCAAATAGCAACAATACTTAAACCAATGCTTGCACGGCAATAGGAAAGATGTATATAACAGCTTAACGAATACAACTATATTATGATCACAGTTGGTAAAGTACTCGTATGCAAATACAATGGTTGCGGGGAAAAAAAAAAAAAAAAACAAAAAAAAAAAAAAAAAAAAAAACACAACTGGTGAAAAACATATAAACTTATAAACTTAAAAGGCCTGAAACACTTATCTGTGTTCAGGTCTCGCCTCTACGCGTTTCCCCCCCATGATGTGGTTCCTCAGGAGGCATATGGGAAAAAGAGATACTGTGTGAATAGATCACATCAGAGATACATGTTGTGCCTGGTTGCAGGTGTAGGAAGAGTAGCAAATCCTGAGGGCACCAGCTGCTGTCCTATACCATAATTTAAAGGAACATTACTGAGCAATTACATTTTTACCATTAAATTTATTTATTTTGCCCCACATTTTTTTCCTCTTCACAGGCTGTAATAGGTGAAAATAACTGCTTAGTTTGTTATGAAATAACTTCCAAATGCAGCAACACCCCATCATTGTTTGAGAACATGGCGCACACACACCACTTGATTTTTGGAGCAATCATGTTTCTAGATGCGATTTGCCGACCTCTTAAGGTACCAGAAAATTATTTTTTCGGGGGGAGTGGTGGGGGTTTAAGGATGTGAGCATGTTTTTTTTTTTTAATGCATTCTGCCATCACAGGAAACTCCCTACATCTCCAATGACAGACCAGAGTAGTGGCTCATTTGAAGTTTATTGGTGCTGTAGGAGCTCAGCTGTCAATTAAACAAAGCGCCTGCAGTGTTATTGCCAGGCACAGAACCTGTGTCCACACGATCATCTGGTACATTTAATGTCGAGAAGGTAAATCGGAAGGGGGAGTGAATATTAATGTTCATGCCAATATGCCTTAGAGCAGTGGTCCCCAACTCCAGGCCTCGAGGGCCGCCAACAGTGCAGGTTTTCAGGATTTCCTTAGTATTGCACAGGGGTTGGAATCATCACCTGTGCAGATGATCACATTACCACCGATGCAATACTAAAGAAATCCTGAAAACCTGCACTGTTGGCGGCCCTCGAGGCCTGGAGTTGGGGACCCCTGCCTTACAGTATGTGAACAAGTAGGAAATGTGGTGCAGAATTTTCTGCACAAAATCCGCATCTCCTGGCAGAATCCGCAGCTGCGGATTTGCCGGGTTTTTATGCGGATTTGCTGCGGAATTGAAGCAGATTTTCTGCAATTTTTTGCCAGTGCGGATTTCTATCATGGAGGGGTGCAGAAACGCTGCAGATTCGCACAAAAGTAGTGACATGCACTTCTTTGAAATCCGCAGCAATTCCTCACCGATTTTTCCACACGATGTGCACAACTTTTTTTAAACCCATTGATTAACATTGTACTGTACATCACAGTGCGGATCTGCAGCGTTTCTGCGCGGAAAAATCCGCTGCGAATCCGCAGCAAATCCGCATCGTGTGCACATAGACTTAGACTACTACTTACATGACTGGGTCAAACATGTTCCGTATCTTTAAACAAGGAGTGAGACTGTTTGGAGGGGAATTTCTTTTATCCAAATGGAAAGCTGTAATAGAAGAAACCATGGTCAGCTGGCCAAAAAGGTAAATTGCAAAATAAGGAGTTCATTATTTGCATAAATCTATTGTTTCTCTCAAGGACAGCCAGACATCTGTGTTAAGAACTAGAAATCCAACACACCCACCCTGGCCTTGCCACACTTTAGATGGGATGACTGAAGGTTTTTCACATGTAGACGGCTGAGTCCATTTCCATACAAGGAAGTCTGCGCCTCCAATTTGCTTGGTTTCAGTACGTAAACGAGTTTCATTGGAAGCCAAGAATTCAACTGCTCTTTTCCAAACCTTCTTCATTTTTTTCCTGTGCAAAAGGAAGTAGTAAGGGATTGTTACTTTTGAAACCATATAATATTTGGTACAACCAAACAAAACTAAGAGCTACAAAGCCATACAAAAGGTTGTAGTTCTGTCGTCCAAAAGACACTGCACATGCAGAGTTTTCCCAGGCATAGATTTTTTTAATGCAGCTTTGCCAGCCGTTTTGACTTTCTTGTGGCAGTTCCATAGCTGGCATCTTTTATTGTATACTGTGAAATTTAGAGCCTGAAGAATGAACATGTCACTTAACTGCTTCAGGTTTGCAAACCCTGAAGCGGTTAAAAGCAGTGACAAAACATGTAGACAGCAATGTCTATGATTTTCATGTACATTATATTCATTTCACATATTGCTTTTGCAGGCAAATATGTTCACGTCAACAAGTATTTTAAAGATAGATCCCTATTCTTTAAACTTATCACGACCATTGATGTACATGTCAAAAGTTATCTGCCTTTTAGGGCTTGCACACAGAGTATGAATTTTTCCCGGCAAATGGCTGATTTAATTTAATCATGTGCAGCTGTTAACTTGTTAACCTAGTTGCGTTCCCGTGCGGTCGCGTTAAAAACAACGCATCCGTATACATCTGCATGTCCGATTGCGGCCATGTGTCAGCTGATTATCACAGCTGACATCCGGCACTATGTGCTAGGAGCAGTCACGGACCGCTCCCAGCACTTTACCCCCGTAACACTGCGATCATATATGATCGCAGCGTTCCAGTGGCATAGGGAAGCATCGCCCAGGGAGGGGCTCCATGCGTGCTTCCCCGAGACCCTCAGAACAACGCGATGTGAACGCGTTGTTCCGAGCGTCTCCTCAGTTCTCCTCCCTGCAGGCCCGGATCCAAGATTGCTGCGGAGCTCCTTCCGGGTCATGCAGGAAGGTGGCTTGCGAGCGCCTGCTGAGAGTGCTCTGCAAAGTGTCAGATCACCGATCGGACTTTATATAGCGATGTCCCACCCTGGGACAAAGTAAAAAAAAAAAAAAAATAAAATAGTATTTCAGTAAAAATTTTAAAAAACCTAAGTAAAAAATAAATAAATAAATATCGCTCCAATAAACACATTTCTTTATGTAAATAAAAAAAAATAGTACACATTTAGTATCGCCGTGTACGCAACAACCCAACCTATAAAAGTGTCCTGCTGGTTAACCCCTTCAATGAACACCGTAAATAAAAATAAAACCCGAGGCAAAAAAAACAATGCTTTATCATACCGCTGAACAAAACGTGGAATAACACGCGATCAAAAAGACAGATATAAATAAACATGGTACCCATGAAAACGTCATCTTTACCTGCAAAAAACGAGCCGCAAAACAGTCATCAGCGAAAAGATAAAAAGTTATAGCACTCAGAATAAAAGCGATGCAAATTTTTTTTTTTTTTTATACATAATAGTTTTTATTATATAATAGCGCCAAAACATGGGAAAAAAAAAAAAAAAAAGATATAAATGTGGCATCGCTGTAATCTTTCCAACCCGAAGAATGAAATTGATCAATTTTACCGCACGCGGAACGGAATAAACCCCCTCAAAGAAATTCATCAATTACTGGTTTTTGTTTATTCTGCCTAACAAAAATCGGAATAAAAAGCGATCAAAAAATGTCATGTGCCCAAAAATTTTACCAACAAAAACGTACACCACCTCACACGACTGTGGACCAAAATATGGAAAAGTTATAGCCCTCAATGTGATGACGCAAAAAATATTTTTTGCAATAAAAAGCATCTTTTAGTGTGTGACAGCTGCCAAACAAAAACCCGCTATAATATAGTAAATCAAACCCCCTTTAATCACTGCTTTAGTTAGGGAAAATAAAATTAAAAAAATGTATTTCTATTTTCCCATTAGGGTTGGGGCTAAAGTTAGGGTTTGGACTATGTTTACGGTAGGGTTAGTGGTGTGTCTGGGTGTGTTCGGGTTAGAATTGGGGGGTTTGCACTGTTTAGGCACATCAGGGGCTCTCCAAACGCGACATGGCATCCAATCTCAATTCCAGCCAATTCTGCGTTGAAAAAGTAAAACAGTGCTACTTCCCTTCCGAGCTCTCCCGTGTGCCCAAACAGGGGTTTACCCCAACATATGGGGAAGTTTTTGGAAGTGCATTTGAACAGCAAGGTGGATTGCTGTTGAGGGGAACTAGAAAAAAAAAAAAAAAAAAAATCTATATATCTTCAGCATAGCGAGTGTGAGCGAGCTGAGTGTGACCTGAGTGTAAGTGTGGACAGCGGTAAGTGTGACTTGTGATTCAGTGAAGAGGTATTTGGAAAGCCTTTAACAAATACCTGTGTGAATTGGTGTGAGTTGCTGAATTTGGAGTAGCTATATTCATAAGGGGTTAACTTAGGGTGGGGGCTCATAGTTAAGGGTTTATAAGGGGCAGCTGTTTGGGGCTCAAGTCCTTTTTGGAAGTGCATTTGAACAGCAAGGTGGATTGCTGTTGAGGGGAACTAGAAAAAAAATAAAAAATCTATAAATCTTCAGCATAGCGAGTGTGAGCGAGCTGAGTGTGACCTGAGTGTAAGTGTGGACAGCGGTAAGTGTGACTTGTGATTCAGTGACTTTGGAGTCAGGGAGATTCCAAGGGAGGAATTACTGAATTGCTGTCTGTTTTGTATTAATACTTTGTATTTATTTTTTTATTATTTAACTTTTCTGCCTGGTGCAATCCCCATTAGGAAATGTGCTCCACGATTGTTAATGCCATCCAGTGCACATCTTGCCACATGTATGCAGTCCTTGAGCAGCCGATCAAGGGTGCATACTGCTGTGCGAGATGAGCACGCTGTGCATTTGGAAACCCAGATTATGACTCTAAATGTGCAGCTGGCAACACTGAGATCCATAGACAATATGGAGAGGAGTCTTCTGCTCACTGAGCAGACGCTCAATGGGACAGATGAGGGGGGGGGATGGTGGGATGGAGCTGCAGGACGGTGAAGTAGCTAGCTGGGTGACAGCTAGGAAGCGGGGTAGAGGGAAGAGTGCCAGGGAGGCTAGTCCTGATCTGGCACACCCCAATAAGTTTGCTAAGTTGGCAGATGAGGGGGGTGCCAGTACAGGGGTAGCACTGCTGCAGCCAGGCATGTCCTCTGAAAGCCGGGGGAGTGACTGCTCCAGTAAGGAGGGAAATAGGAGAGCAGGGCAGGCCAGACAGGTGCTGGTAGTGGGTGACTCAATTATTAGGGGAACAGATAGGGCAATCTGTCACAAAGACAGGGATCGTCGAACGGTGTGCTGCCTACCTGGCGCTCGAGTCCGACACATCGCTGATCGGGTGGACAGATTATTGGGAGGGGCTGGTGAGGACCCAGCGGTCATGGTGCACATAGGCACAAATGACAAAGTTAGAGGTAGGTGGAAGGTCCTTAAAGATGATTTCAGTGAATTAGGCTGCAAGCTGAAAGAAAGGACCTCCAACGTGGTATTCTCCGAAATACTGCCTGTACCACGCCAGAGAGGCAACGGGAGATTAGGGAGGTTAATAAGTGGCTCAAGAATTGGTGTAGGAAGGAGGGGTTTGGGTTCCTGCAGAACTGGGCCGACTTCGCAGTTGGCTACAGGCTCTACAATAGGGATGGACTGCACCTCAATGGGGAAGGTGCAGCTGTGCTGGGGGAGAAAATGGCTAGAAGGTTCGAGGATTGTTTAAACTAGGGATTGGGGGAGAGGGTATTCAATTTATAGGAGGGGAAGATAGTGTAGACAGAGACCTGGGCACAAATAAGGAAGTTGGGTGTGGCGGTGGCATGGGGGGTGGGATTAGAACAGTTAATAATTTAAGAAAGTAGAGGTACAGAGAGGAACATCAAGTGCATGTATACTAATGCCAGAAGCCTCGCCAACAAAATGGACGAATTAGAATTAATGTTGTTGGAGCATAATTGTGACATGGTGGGGATATCTGAAACGTGGCTGGATGAGAGCCATGACTGGGCTGTTAACTTGCAGGGCTATAGTCTGTTCAGAAATGACCGTACAGATAAGCGAGGGGGAGGGGTGTGTCTATATGTAAAATAGTCCTTAAAACCCATCCTGCGTGATAATATAGGTGAATTTAATGAAAATGTAGAATCCCTGTGGGTGGAGATAAGGGGAGGGGGAAAAAATAATAAATTACTGATAGGGGTTTGTTATAAATCTCCAAAAATAATGGAAGCAATGGAGAATATCCTCGTAAAGCAAATAGATGAAGCTGCGACTCAAGGAGAAGTCATTATTATGGGGGACTTCAACTACCCTGAAATAGATTGGAGAACAGAAACCTGCAGTTCCAGCAAAGGTAATCGGTTTTTGACAACTGTGAGACAATTACCTTTCACAGCTGGTTCAGGACCCAACAAGAAGGGGGGCACTGCTAGACCTAATATTAACCAACAGGCCAGACCGCATATCAAATATAAGGGTTGGGGGTTACTTGGGAAATAGCGATCACAAAATAATAAGTTTTCATGTATCCTTTAAAAAGATGTGTAATAGGGGGGTTACAAGGACACTAAACTTCAGGAGGGCAAATTTCCAACGGATGAGAGAGGATCTTGGTGCAATTAAATGGGACGATATCCTGAGACACAAAAATACACAAAGAAAATGGGAGACATTTATTAGCATCCTGGATAGGACCTGTGCACAGTATATACCGTATGGGAATAAACATACTAGAAATAGGAGGAAACCAATATGGCTAAATAGAGCTGTAAGGGGCGCAATAAGTGACAAAAAGAAAGCATTTAGAGAATTAAAGGAAGTAGGTAGTGAGGAGGCATTAAATAAATACAGAAAATTAAATAAAGTCTGTAAAAAGCAAATCAAGGCAGCAAAGATTGAGACAGAGAGGCTCATTGCTAGAGAGTAAAAATAATCCTAAAATATTCTTTAACTACATAAATAGTAAGAAACTAAAAAATGATAGTGTTGGCCCCCTTAAAAATAGTCTGGGTGAAATGGTGGATGAGGATGAGGAAAAAGCCAATATGCTAAATGACTTTTTTTCATCAGTATTTACACAAGAAAATCCCATGGCAGACAAAATGACTAGTGATAAAAATTCCCCATTAAATGTCACCTGCTTAACCCAGCAGGAAGTGCGGCGGCGTCTAAAAATCACTAAAATTGACAAATCTCCGGGCCCGGATGGGATACACCCTCGAGTACTGCAGGAATTAAGTACAGTCATTGATAGACCATTATTTTTAATCTTTAAAGACTCCATAATAACAGGGTCTGTACCACAGGACTGGCGTATAGCAAATAAGGTGCCAATATTCAAAAAGGGGGCAAAAACTGAACTCGGAAATTATAGGCCAGTAAGCTTAACCTCTACTGTGGGTAAAATCCTGGAGGGCATTCTAAGGGATGATATACTGGAGTATCTGAAGAGGAATAACCTCATGACCCAGTATCAACACGGGTTTACTAGGGACCGTTCATGTCAGACTAATTTGATCAGTTTCTATGAAGAGGTAAGTTCCGGACTGGACCAAAGGAACCCAGTAGATGTAGTGTATATGGACTTTTCAAAAGCTTTTGATACGGTGCCACACAAAAGGTTGATACATAAAATGAGAATAATGGGGATAGGGGAAAATATGTGTAAGTGGGTTGAGAGCTGGCTCAGGGATAGGAAACAAAGGGTGGTTATTAATGGAGCACACTCGGACTGGGTAGCGGTTAGCAGTGGGGTACCACAGGGGTCAGTATTGGGCCCGCTTCTTTTTAACATATTTATTAATGACCTTGTAGGGGGCATTCAGAGTAGAATTTCAATATTTGCAGATGACACTAAACTCTGCAGGGTAATCAATACAGAGGAGGACAATTTTATATTACAGGATGATTTATGTAAACTAGAAGCTTGGGCTGATATATGGCAAATGAGCTTTAATGGGGATAAATGTAAGGTCATGCACTTGGGTAGAAGTAATAAGATTTATAACTATGTGCTTAATTCTAAAACTCTGGGCAAAACCGTCAATGAAAAAGACCTGGGTGTATGGGTGGATGACAAACTCATATTTAGTGGCCAGTGTCAGGCAGCTGCTACAAAGGCAAATAAAATAATGGGATGCATTAAAAGAGGCATAGATGCTCATGAGGAGAACATAATTTTACCTCTATACAAGTCACTTGTTCGACCACACTTAGAATACTGTGCACAGTTCTGGTCTCCGGTGTATAAGAAAGACATAGCTGAACTGGAGCGGGCGCAGAGAAGAGCGACCAAGGTTATTAGAGGACTGGGGGATCTGCAATACCAAGATAGGTTATTACACTTGGGGCTATTTAGTTTGGAAAAACGAAGACTAAGGGGTGATCTTATGTTAATGTATAAATATATGAGGGGACAGTACAAAGACCTTTCTGATGATCTTTTTAATCATAGACCTGAAACAGGGACAAGGGGGCATCCTCTACGTTTGGAGGAAAAAAGGTTTAAGCATAATAACAGACGCGGATTCTTTACTGTAAGAGCAGTGAGACTATGGAACTCTCTGCCGTATGATGTTGTAATGAGTGATTCATTACTTAAATTTAAGAGGGGACTGGATACATTTCTGGAAAAGTATAATGTTACAGGGTATATACACTAGATTCCTTGATAGGGCGTTGATCCAGGGAACTAGTCTGATTGCCTTATGTGGAGTCGGGAAGGAATTTTTTTCCCCAAGGTGGAGCTTACTCTTTGCCACATGGGTTTTTTTTGCCTTCCTCTGGATCAACATGTTAGGGCAAGTTAGGTTAGGCTATGGGTTGAACTAGATGGACTTATAGTCTTCCTTCAACCTTAACTATGTAACTATGTACTCCGGACAAATTGGACAACCACTTTAGTGGTCCAATTCCTCCTGTTACCCTTGGGGAAAAAAAAAATTGGGGGCTAAAAAAATCGTTTTTGTGGAAAGAATAAAAAAGATTTTTTTTATTTTCATGGCTCTGCGTTATAAACTTTAGTGAAACACTTGGGGGGGGGGGGGGGGGTTCAAAGTGCTCACCACACATCTAGATAAGTTCCTTAGGGGAGTGTTTTTACAGTTGAAAGAACTCAGTGTTCCACCGCAGCCCCCTTCTCCCTGGAGCTAATCCCTGTACCATGTTGGGCAAGATATTAAAATATAGAGACAGACATTCTTAGAAAGGCCAGAGAAATGGAGGATCTCACGGTTGGAGGTCAGAGAATTGCCATTTATCTGGATTACTCCACTGCGGTCCAGAAACAGAGAATCCAGTTTACTGGTGTCAAGAGACGTCAAGAGAGCTGGGGGTGCAATACTCCATGTTTTTTTCCGGCGAGACTAAGAGTGGTGGCTTTTAATAGAGTTCATTTTTTCCTGACACCAGAGGACGCTACCCAGTGGATTGATATTAATGCTAAGAAAATACAAGCTAAAGGAGACGGAGAACTCAGATATGGATATGGGATATTGGTTTCTCTTTGAAAGAGGAGAATTGGGTTAATTGCATACTTGTTTACTGCTTGTATTCTTTTCAATTAAGAAAGAGGAGTTTAGCCATTCTGGTTCTTTGGCCAGACAATGCTGCAATAGATGATGATGTTCGTCCTTCGCTTTTGAAGATGACCATGACTTCAGGGTTAGAAGAGAATTAATAGTTATGGGTCCGGAGGTGGCTGATGAGTCCAATCCGGGCCCTGAAGGTTCGCCCACATACTTGACATACGAAAGCAGATGTGGTCAGTACACCAGATTCTGCTTGTGCCTTGCGTACAGCACGCTTTGTTTTTGCGTCACCGATTTTTCCATCTTCAGCTGCACGTGCTCCTGAGGTGATCCTGCCCCAACCTGGGCAAGCTCTTCCCATTCATTGGTGTTGACTTCCAGGTTTTTGAGAGACACCTTAAGGCAGTCTTTATAGCGCTTCTTCTGCCCCCCGACTGCTCGCTTTCCTTGGCACAGTTCTCCGTACAGCAGTTGTTTCGGTAGTCGGCTGTCCGGCATTCGGACCACATGTCCAGCCCACCTGGCTTTGACTTTCAGCAGGAGAGTGTAAATGCTGCAGAGCCCAGTTTGTTCCAGAATTGCCGTGTCTGGGACATTGTCTTGCCACCTGATGTGGAGGAGTCTGCGGAGGCAACTCATGTGGAAATGATTAAGCTGTTTAGCATGCCGGCTGTACACTGTCCAGGTCTCGCTAGCATAGAGAAGTGTGGTGAGGACCACCGCGCAGTAGACCTTCAGCTTGGTGGTAGATAATATGGAGGGCAGAGGAGTGCTTTAGAAAAAGGTGTTCTGCGAATGTGTATTATACCTCTGTTCTAGGTTTTGAAATGTTTTAGATGAATAAAAAAAGTACAGAGTGGTGACCTTAATGGTGGCGGGAGAGGGAAGGAGAAAGTAATCCAAGGGAGAGTGTCTAATGGGCAGAGGAGCCCCACTCTCCACGAGGAAAAAGCATTAGTTGGGGGGGAGGGTAGGGATGGGAGTTGAGAGTTCAAAGCAGGGGGGAGGGGTTAGACGTCTCAGGCAAAGAAATAAGGTTACTCTGAAGGTTGACGAGAGGTATGATGGGGGACCGTATTAAAATACCGAGTTGGAATATAAGAGGCCTAGCGGATAAAACCAGGCAGGCGGCGGTTTTACACTATGCTCGTGATCAAAGGGCCTCATTGATATGTCTGCTTGAAACATGTAGTGCGTGAGGGTTGATGTCTTGTCTAGGCGCTGGATACAGAAAGCGTATCACTCTACTTTCTCTACGTACTCAAGGGGAGTGTCAGTTGGATTCCTGCAGGGGTGCGATTTGAGGAGATGAAGGTGTATGTTGATGCAGATGGTCAATATGTGGTGGTGAAATGTAAATTGCTGGGGTGCTGTGTGTAGTGGCTATGTATATTCCACCTCCCTATTCCAGTAAGAAAATTAGAGAAGTGTTGGAGCTGGTGGGGTGAGGGGACCCGATACCACATATTATTGAGGTCTCCAATGATTAGATGTGATGACTTCTGGGATAGGAACAAAAACTTACAGAATAGGTCTGAAGGTCATACTACTACGTTTGATTCATATGTTCAGGAAATTGGCATGATTGATCTGTGGAGGGTGCGACACGTTTACTGTTAGGGCAGTGAGAATCTGGAATTGCTTGCCTGAGGAGGTGGTGATGGCGAACTCAGTCGAGGGGTTCAAGAGAGGCCTGGATGTCTTCCTGGAGCAGAACAATATTGTATCATACAATTAGGTTCTGTAGAAGGACGTAGATCTGGGGATTTATTATGATGGAATATAGGCTGAACTGGATGGACAAATGTCTTTTTTCGGCCTTACTAACTATGTTACTATGTTACTATGTTGGGGAGAGGGGGTATTCTTGCTACTCACCGGCCCATGATACCTCATCTAGAATAGATATGGCTCTTGGAAATGAAATGTTAGATACAATGGTGGGAGATGTGAGATACCTGTCATGGGCATTTTCGGATCATAATCAGATTGAGGTGGAGCTGTGGCCGATAGGGGCGCGGGCCGGGTGCAGGGGAGAGTGGAAAATTCACCCTAACTGGTTGCGCAGTATTGATATAGACAACATACAGCGGGAGATAGGAGTTTTTTGAGTTTAATGATGGGAGTGCTGATATACCTACTATTTGGGAGATTATGAAAGCATATCTGAGGAGATTGCTGTTTAGAGATATTAGTAGATGTAAGCAGCGAGCAAAACAGGAAGAAAGAATGGCAAGTGAGAGGCTAAAGGTACCTTCACACATAACGATATTGTTAACGATATCGTTGCTATTTGTGACGTAGCAACGATATCGTTAATGAAATCGTTATGTGTGACAGCGACCAACGATCAGGCCCCTGCTGGGAGATCGTTGGTCGCTGAATAAAGTCCAGAACTTTATTTCGTCGCTGGACTCCCTGGAGACATCGCTGGATCGGCGTGTGTGACACCGATCCAGCGATGTCTTCACTGGTAACCAGGGTAAACATCGGGTAACTAAGCGCAGGGCCGCGCTTAGTAACCCGATGTTTACCCTGGTTACCATCCTAAAAGTAAAAAAAAACAAACAGTACATACTTACCTACAGCTGTCTGTCCTCCAGCGCTGCGCTCTGCACTCCTCCTGTACTGGCTGTGAGCCGGAAAGCAGAGCGGTGACGTCACCGCTCTGCTTTCCGGCTCCCAGACAGTACAGGAGGAGAGCAGAGAAGCAGAGCGCAGCGCTGGAGGACAGACGGCTGTAGGTAAGTATGTACTGTTTGTTTTTTTTTTACTTTTAGCATGGTAACCAGGGTAAACATCGGGTTACTAAGCGCGGTCCTGCGCTTAGTAACCCGATGTTTACCCTGGTTACCGGCATCGTTGGTCGCTGGAGAGCGGTCTGTGTGACAGCTCTCCAGCGACCAAACAGCGACGCTGCAGCGATCCGGATCGTTGTCGGTATCGCTGCAGCGTCGCTAAATGTGAAGGGGCCTTAAGAGTAGCGGAGGATGAAATGATTGCTCTGAGTACCCCTGAGGCTGGGAACTGTTAAAAGGAGCTCAGAATAAAATGGATAAAATTCTTTTGGAGAGGGCGGAGAGAAAGAAAGTTTCAGAGACTAGCTTTTTATCAGGAGGGGGAGGCGGTGGGTCATATGCTGTCGCTGGTGGCCTCTGCTTGGAGGAGTACATCACTTGTGCATTCATTGGTTTCAGCAAACGGTGCGAAGGTGCTGGAGACTTCTGAGATTTTGGATGTCTTTACAGACTTCTATGCGGATTAATACTCCTCGCGGGTGGATGCATCGATGGGAGACACTGAGGCTTTTTTAGGGGGACTTGAGTTGCCTAAGCTGAGTGAGGATGACAGGGAAAGTTTGGAGGCACCTATTACGGATGATGAATTGAGCCGGGCATTAAGGTCAATGGCAAGGGGTAAGGTGCCAAGGGCAGATGGACTACCAGCTGAAATTTACAAAGATATGGAAGAAGTGTTGATGCCCAGATTAAGAGTGGTCTCGGAGGAGGCTAAGAGTTGGGAATCCTGCCAGCCTCCATGAGAGAAGCCATAAAAGTGGTAAACCCAAGGACGATAAAGACTTACGATATCCTGAGTCATACCAACCAATTTCTTTGCTTACAACAGATGTCAAGCTTCTGGCCAGGGTGTTGGCAACCAGACTGTCAGGTGTTATCTCTAAATTAATACATCCGGATCAGTCAGGCTTTATGTTTGACAGGTCTATGGCAACTTAAGGCTTTTTATGAATGTACAGCTGGGTGCTGATAACTGTGGCCAAAGAGTTATTGCATCCTTAAATGCCCATAAGGCATTCGACAGTGTAGAATGGGCTAGAGTTAGGGTGAATGGAGAGTTTTCTTGTACGATTAAGTTACATAGAGGGATGAGACAGGGGTGTCCACTCTCCCCTCTCCCATTTGCTTTGGCTGTTGAGCCGTTGGCCGCCAAGATTAGGCAGTCTGCTGAAGCATCTGGGTTTAAGTATGGGTCAATTGAAGAAAAGAGCGTTATACGCGGACGACATACTGCTGTTCCTGAGTGATCCACATGTCTCATTGGGAAATGCTATTCGGCTTATTGAAAGATTTGGAGCATTGTCGGGGTTGAGGATAAATTAGAATAAATCAACTGTTTAAAGATAGATGTTATTAAAATGATTCTCATGCCTAAGGCTGGTTTCACATTTGCGTTTAAAAACGTAGCGTTTTAAACGCAAACACATTTGGTGAAAAAACGCGTTTAAACGCTGCGTTTTTTTAGGCGCATGCGTTTTTGCATGTTTTAACACAAACGCGGCATTTTGACCCGTTTACATGCGTTTTTTCCTGCGTTTGCGTTTTTGAAACGCATGATGAGAAGTGTGTGACAGCTGCCAATCATCAAAATCAACTAGAAAACCCACTATAAACAGAAATACCTAGGGTTAGGATCCCTAGTAACCCTAGGGATCCTAACTCTAACCCTAAAACACAAACTAACCCTAACCCTAGGGACCCTAACCCTAGGGACCCTAAGGACCCTACCCCAAACCCTAGGGATCCTAACCCAAACCCTTAAAGTTAGGGTTGGGGGGTGGCTTTTCAGTGTGTATTCTTGTGTTTTTCTATAAAAACGCATGTGCTTAAAAACGCATGCGTTTACATAGACATTAATACTTTTTTTTGCGGCAAAAAAAGCCGCTTAAATTACTATATGTTGCATTTGTGCAACACAACGCATGCAGAAAAAACGCATGCGTTAAAACGCGTCAAAACGCATGCGTTTTTAATGTTAAGTATAGGGGAAAAAAACACATTTTTTTTGCTTTTTTTTGGTGAAACCAGCCTAAGATAATGTCTGTTCTCCATAACTCGCCTATTTGGATACCACGTGGGAAATTTAAGCTGATTAACTCCTTATTTAGGAATTTGGTGTGGGGGAAGCAGCATCCCCACATTAGGTTTGAGACGCTTCAGAGACCTGAAGGAGGTTTGGCTTTGCCTTCCCCCGAAATATACTTCCTGGCGGCTCAGTGCCAGCAATTAAAGGGCTGGGAGTGTGAGGAGTCTTCCAGCGTGGTCCAACAGCTGATAGAGAGGGTGACGACAAGATGTCCTGCGGTACAGTGCTTGGAAGATGGGTCTCTGGGGGCACATGGGAAAATCTATCCTACGCCATTCCTGATATATAAATTATGGGGAAGAGTTAGCAAATTTCTGGAGTCATCTGTCTTACCAGGTTCTCCCCACTGTGGTTTAATAATTTACCAGAGTTTATGGCAATGGGATGCTTACGAGAATGGCAGGTCAGGGGGATACGATATGTCTATCAGGTTCTAGAGCGGCGAGAGCGGAAATCCTTTTCCCAGCTACAATCGGAATTTGGTATTAGGGCTTCTGGGGGATATCAACATGCACAGGTGAGACATGCGTTAAATGCCCAGAACAGGGGAGACTTAAAATTCAAGGCGATTTAGTGTTGGAGTATGTGTGTGGAGAGGGGGCAACGAGATGGGTTATTTCTATCTGTACAGAGACCTACTACATACTCATTTATTGGGTTTCCCGATTGGAGCTAAAACTAAATAGGAGAGAGAATTGGGCCATTTAGTGGATGAAACATGTATTTGTGTTAGAATGGATACCAGAACTGTCACTGAATGAACCGTATAGACTGTCTCAGCTTTATGTCCTACATAGAGTGTATAGATCTCCAGATGCTTTGTATAAGGCCGGATTGCGGTCTGATTCGGAGTGCCCTAGGTGTAGGAATGACAATGCTGGACTGCTTCACATGCTCTGGACGTGTCCGTGGTTGGCTACTTTCTGGTTGGTGATTATCAGTCGAATAGAGGGGGCTATAAATGCGTGGTCCCAAGGGAACCGGCTGTGTTTGTTGGGCTATGTACAGGAGATAAGGTTAGATAATTTGAAGATGGCAATTGCTAGACTATTGTACATGGGTCAGAAGGTCATAGCAAGAAACTGGATAAAAGAGGATCCACCTTCGAGAGGAGAAGATCTTCAATATGTGAAACATGTTATTACTCTAGAAAAGGGAGTTAACCATAAAAGAGGGAAAGTGGAGTTTTATGATAAACTGTGGACGCCTTGGCTGGAATTGGGGTGAGGGATGAGGGAAGAACGTTCTGGGAAGTTTTTTCCTTTTGGAATGTTTGTTTATAAGGGGACAGTAGGAGTCATCACATACAGTAATACTAAAAGTATATGCCGGTATACGATATGCTAAGGGAAGAGCGTGAGCTGTTTAAATGGGGAGAAAGGGGGAGGGGAGGAGATCTTTAAAATCCCTGAATTGTTGTAAAATGTTCATCGTGATTTTATACTTAATAAAAATCTATTTGAGCTAAAAAAAAATAAAAAAAAAGTTCCGAAGGGGGGGGTCTAGTTTCCAATATGGGGTCACTTGTGGGGGGTTTCCACTGTTTAGGTACATCAGGGGCTCTGCAAACGCAACGCAATGCCCGCAGTCCATTTCATCAAATTCTGCATTCCAAAATGCCACTTCTACCCTTCGGAGCCCCAACGTGTGCTCAAACAGTAATTTTCGCCCACATATCAGTGTACTCAGGAAAAATTGCACAACAACTTTTGTTTCTCCTGTTACCCTTGGCAAAATTAAAAAATTGGGGGCGAAAAGATTTTTCTGAAAAAAATAGGTTTGAATTGTTACTGCTCTGCATTATAAACTTCTGTGAAGCACTTGGGGGTTCAAAGGTTCTGTAGAAGGACATAGATCTGGGGATTTATTATGATGGAATATAGGCTGAACTGGATGGACAAATGTCTTTTTTCGGCCTTACTAACTATGTTACTATGTAAAGTGCTCACCACACATCTAGGTAAGTTCCTTAGGGGGTCTACTTTCCAAAATGGTGTCACTTGTGGGGGGTTTCCACTGTTTAGGCACATCAGGGGCTCCCAAAAGCGACATGGCGTTTAATCTCAATTCCAGCCAATTTTGCATTGAAAAGTCAAATGGTGCTCCTTCCCTTCCGAGCTCTGCCATGTGCCCAAACAGTGGTTTACTCCCCACATATGGGGTATCGGCGTACTCAGGACAAATTGTACAACAACTTTTGTGGTCCAATTTCTCCTGTTACACTTGGTAAAACAAAACAAATTGGTTTTGAAGTAAATTTTTTGTGAAAAGTGTTTTTTTTTTTTTTAAACATTCCAAAAATTCCTGTGAAGCACATGAAGGGTTAATAAACTTCTTACATGAGGTTTTGAGCACCTTGAGGGGTGCAGGTTTTAGAATGGTGTAACTTTTTTGGTATTTTCTATCATATAGACCCCTCAAATGGACTTCAAATGTGATGTGGTCCCTAAAAAAAAAAAAAAAAAAAAAAGGTGTTGTAAAAATGAGAAATTGCTGGTCACCTTTTAACCCTTATAACTCCCTAACAAAAAAATTATTTTTGGTTCCAAAATAGTGCTGATGTAAAGTAGAAATGGGGGAAATGTTACTTAAGTATTTTGTGACATATCTGTGATTTAAGGGCATGAAAATACAAAGTTGGAAAATTGCAAAATTTTCAAAATTTGCCAAATTTCCGTTTTTTCCCCCCACAAATAAACGCAAGTAATATCAAAGATTTTACCACTATTATGAAGTACAATATGTCCCGAGAAAATGTCAGAATCACCGGGATAAGTTGAAGCGTTTTAGAGTTATAACTTCACAAAGGGACAGTGGTGAGAATTGTAAAAAATGGCCCGGTCATTAACGTGCAAACCACCCTTGGGGGTAAAGGGGTTAGAGATAGGTACGCAGGACGCATGCAGAAGTAGGCAGACCTAAACGGAAGTAGTGTGGAAGTGGGCGAAGCTTCAGGGAGGAAGTATGCAGCCGTCTGCAAAGCCCTGGTACGCAAGTGTGAATGCAGCCTAAGGCTACTTTCACACTAGCGTTTTTTTAATACGTCGCAATGCGTCGTTTAGGGGAAAAAACGTATCCTGCAAAGTTGTTTGCAGGATGCGTTCTTGCCCCATAGAGTAACATTACCGACGCATTGCGAGGTATTGACACACGTCGCAACCGTCGTGCGACGGTTGCGCCGTGTTGTGGCAGTCCGTCTGCAGCAAAAAAAACACGTTTCATGTAACTTTTTTGCTCCCGGCGGTCCGCCACAACACGGCGCAACCGTCACACGACGGTTGCGACGTGTGTCAATACGTCGGTAATGTTACTCTATGGGGCAAAAACGCATCCTGCAAACAACTTTGCAGGATGCGTTTTTTCCCCTAAACGATGCATTGCGACGTATTCAAAACAACGCCAGTGTGAAAGTAGCCTTAGTCTCCTGTGCTGCTTCGTCCCGGATGGCAGCTTTTCAGAGTCAAACATGTCTAGCTGAAGTCATGCAGCCAGTGTCCGATACACGCAAAATGTATCAGCCGCCAGGTTCCCGTTAATCCTTTCCAATTTGAGGACATTTTCATTTGTGCGCTTTTCAGGCACACCCCCAGTAAATGATCCAAGTTACCTGGACTTGAAAACTCATTAGGGGACAAACTTTTCCAATATCTCAAGAGGTGAAAAAAAAAAAGAAAAGTTTTGCTAGACCATTGGGACCCCCAATGATCCAGAACTCTACTTTATTGAAGGTCTGTGCAACTATCATTTGCTCCATATGTTAAGATCCCAGGAACAGTTATTTTTAGTTGATGTCAATTGTACAAATATAACTGGCATCACATGTGTGCATGCATAATTCCATATCATCACCATAAGATCAAAACCAGTAACATACCTGTCACATGGAGGTATCAAAGAATCTCTCACATGGGGGATTGGTGTATACGGCTCTAGTTCTTTGTTTTCTTGGCAAGCTTCATTGTGACTTTTTAACACATCTGAAGGCACAATGACATGTTACTTGTAACAAGCTTTATAAGTGTAATGGTATATGGCATATACAGTGGGGAAAATAAGTATTTGATACACTGCAGATTTTGCAAGTGCAAGTTTTCCCACCTACAAAGAATGGAGGTCTAATTTTACCGTATGTACACTTCAACTGAGAATCTTTTAGAAAAACAAAAATCCAGAAAATCACATTGTAGGAATTTTAACCCCTTTCCGACATCGGGTGTAGTAGTACACAGATGTCAGACTCCCTCCCTATGGTGTGGGCTCCGGCGCTGAGCCCACATCTCTTCCGGCCCAAGTCAACAGTTTTGAACAGCTGAAATGTGCCTCTAACAGCCGAGGGTGGAATCACAATCCACCTGCTGCGGTTAACTAGTTAAATGCTGTCAATCTCTGACAGCGGCATTTAATGCACGCTTCTGGCAAACACGCCAGAAATCCCACCCATCGGTGACCCAGTCACATGATCGCGGGTCACCGATGGTTTGGCATGAAAATCAGAGGTCTCCAGCTGACCTTTATGCTTCTTACTCCCAAATTACTATGAGCACCGCCCTATGATCGGCACTCATAGCAAGTGAGCAATTCTGCTACATACAGGCGATCTGGTCATCACCTGTATGTAGCAGAGCCAATCAGATTATGGCAGCTTCTAGTCTCCCATGGAGACTATTGAAGCAAGCCAAAAAGTTGAAAAGAAAAAAAAAAGTTTAAAAATATAAAAAAATTTAAAGAGTTCAAATCACACCAGAAATACGGGCAAATGGTATTAAAAACATCAGCTCGGCGCACAAAACAAGTCCTCACCCAGCCCCAGATAATGGAAAATGGTGCACTTTGTTTTCCTTTTAAACTTTAGGTTCTTTTTAATTTAATTGAGAGAAAAAACCCCAATTTCTATTACTCAATCTGTTAAAACCAAAAGGTGCCGTTCAAAAGTGCAACTCGGCATACAAAAACATGCCCTCACATGGCCATTTTGACCACCAAAAAAAAAATAAAAAAAAGTTATGGCTCTAGGAATAAGGGGAGCAAAAAATTAAAATGCAAAACAAAATGCCTCTGGTCATTAAGGAGTTAAATAATTAAATTGCATTTTGCATGAAGTATGTATTTGACAAGTATTCTGGCTCTCAGACAGTTTCTCTTTATGAAGTCCTTCACCTCTGCACTCATTACCTGTATTAATTGCACCTGTCCACACTCACTATAACCTCTCCACCATGGTCAATACCAAAGAGTTGTCTAAGGACGCCAGGGACAAAATTGCAGACCTGCACAAGGCTGGGATATACTTATTTTCCCCATTACATTAGTAATTAAATACCATATGCACAGTCAAAATGGAAATAGGCATTACAGAAATAAAAGTAGCAATAAACAACTGCAATATATTTGTACCATATGTGAAATTCCTTCTAACTGTTCATGTATCCAAGACATTTATTTTAGGACACTGGCTTGATGTGATTTTTTTTAATACAACTACTTGAGGGGGAAAACCCAAATACCTCCGAGTCCACAGGTGAGAAATATCAGCTGTGTTCACATAGAAAATAGTCCTCGCAGCATTGAAAGGAATACTAATATTCCATTAATCTGTATTTTTATTCCATAGCTAGTTTACTTGTTGAGCCAATTACGTATAAACATTCAATAGATACAGATTATAATGTATACAACTACAGCAAAATCTTGTATAACAATACTAACCAATAATTTTCACCACAAGGTCATACATTTGCTTTGTTTCCTCTTCCTCTTTTTTCCAGTGGTATCGCATATACTGAAGCGCTCCAAAAACCCCAGCAACACCTTCACAAATATAGAAAAGAAAGTAATTAAATGTTCAATGCCACCATTCACTGAATAATGGGGTTTGACAAAACATGCTGAAAAAACAAAACAAAAAAAAAAGTCTTGGGCTGCGTGTCCACGAACAGGATGGCCGGCGGTTTAGTCGGAGCTGCAATCCCGCTCTGCGCTAAGCCCCACCCCCTTCTGGGACACGATGATGCCGGATGTGTTCATAGCACACATCCGGGATCATCGCACCACACACATAGGGCCCTGTGCTAGATCTTGCGGCGGCGCAGCAAGATATACGGACACGCTGCGGTCTTAAAAGACGCGCCGCATGTCCGTAGTCGCAGGGCCGCCGCGTGCATGTTACCACACATAGTGGAGACGGGATTTCATTAAATCCCCTCCACTATGCTGTAACATCTGGACGCTGCGTGTTTGACGCTCTGTCTCTATGCAGCGTCAAACACGCAGCGTTTCCTGCACGTGGACACAGCCTTAAGTTCAGTCTATATATGAGCTTCACATGAGACCCAAGATGGCAGTGATGCATGTCTCCAGCGGGCACATGGCTGTCATATGAACCCATATGTGCCCCTTCATAGTGTTGCAGGAGCGCACAAGAACTCATTTAAATGCCGCTGTCAGTCAGATAGTGGCACCTATATTGACAAGTGCACTGTTGGGCCTCATGCAGACAGTGTTTTATCTGTATTTCACAGATGAGCATGTTCCCTTCAGACTGTCCACGCAAAATTAAAAAAAAAGGGATGAAAAATACCAATACAAGTCTATAGTATATATTAAAAAAAAAAAAAAAAAACAGCGCAGGGTTGTCATCTGTCCTGTGTTTACAAAGCCTCTGCTATTCTTTGCAAATTTATTCATCCAATCGTGTATATAAATGATAAACACAGAGACCCTTTTCATCCTTTTGCGAGTACAATACACGTAATATTGGTGTAAAGGGAACTGGTCAGTGGGATCAACACTCCCTAGAGATCTGAGCATAGTCATGGGAAGCTGAATAAAAGGATACCACGACATCTGCAATCTGATGTCCTATTCCAGAGAAATCCACTTTCTTATTTGTAAATGAACTCTTCCAGGCTATGGGGTAGATGTCTCCCTCCTTTATTTAAAAAGGGAACCTGTCACCAGGTTTGGGTAATACGAGTTACAGCCACCCCCTTTCAGGGATTATATACAGCATTCTATAATGCGGTGTATAAGCCTCTGATCTGACCTGTAAGAGAAGAAAAATAAATTATACTCGCCTGCGAGGTGGTGCGGTCCGGTGGGTGTCACTGTTCTTGGTCCAGCGCCTCACATCTTGCGATCCACATCCTCCTGCTTACTTCATGTGGATGACATGTCCCTGCGTCATCCACACAGGCTCCCCAGAATCGCACTTCTGCGCAGGCGTAGTTCTCTGTCCTGTTGAGGGCAGAGCAAAGTACTGCAGTGTGCAGGTGCCGGGAAAGGTCAAAGAGACCCAGCGCCTACGCACTGCAGGACTGACCACGCAGGTGAGTATAATAGTTATATTTCTTCTCCTACAGGTCGGATCGGGGGCTGATATACAGCATTTTAGAATGATGTAGACAAGCCCTGAAAGGCGGTGGCCGTAACTCGTATCGGTCAAACCTGGTGACAGGTTCCCTTTAACATAATCTCTGGTGGGCGTTATCTGTGAGACAAGTAACAGAAGAGGACAAATAAAATGTGTCTTCTTGGAAACACTTGCAGCTCTGAGCTTTGCTGTACTGCAACCCTGTCTGCCTGTGAGATGGAAACAGAGGAACCTGCAGATGTGTCAGTGATAACCACACCGTTCTGTAGTGAGTGGCCATTACACATCACACTAGCAACACCCTCTCCATGAAAAATAAGCTCTGGAGGCAGCGTTATCTTCCAGGCAGTGTCCTCCCCAGACCCTGCAAGTGGCCATTTACCGGTATATAAATTGAGAGGATTTAAACAAGCACGTTGGCTCAGTGGTTAGCTCTGCAGAGCTGGGGTCCAGGGTTCATATCCCACCAATAACATTTGAAAGGTATGTTCTCAAGTTAGTGTGGGTTTCCTACGGGTACTCCGGTTTCCTCCCACACTCCAAAGACATACCGAAAGGGAATTTAGACTGTGAGCCCCATTGGGGACAGCTATGATAATGTATGTAAAGCTCAGCAGAAAATGATAGCGCTATAAGCAAAGCATAATAAATAAAAACAAGGCATCTGATAGAAGTACTAGAAGGTAACTTTTCAGCAGTCTCACCACATTTGACAGATCAATATGGGCTTACAGGTTATAGATAGCCTATATAAAAAGCAGTAAAATTAGGACGAGCATCTCCGTTATGCAACTGGCTGCACTGCTGCTTCTGGCCAAAATCTGACCACACACCGCTTTTGACTGCTGTTGGCTCAGGTCTGAAGTCATCCGCTTGCTCTACCCTACCCATTTTCTCATATTAGAGTTAGGGTGTATGCACATTGTAAAGTATTTGTTGCAGACATTTCCGCATCAAGAAGGGGGAATTAGTCCTATCCGTAATTGTATTTCCAAAAGTCCATCAAGACCGGGCCACCAGGAAGTTAGATTTTCTGATCCTCGATAGTGACAGGAACATAGGAGAGGTTCAACAGCCCCTCCCACCATTGATCTTTTCAAGTTCCACACCAGGATGGAGGCAACGCTATTCATTGAGCTTCATTCTACATAGGTTTATCTTACATAGCAGAAATGAATCGGGGGGTTGGGAAGAGAAATATAAGGGGTGATGTCATGGACTCCTGGAAATACAATTATCGTTAGCACCAATTCCCCTTTCCAGGACGTCCCTACTGAGAGCACCACCAGATGCAGTACCTGATAAACCAGAGAGACTTTTCTCCCAAAGGAAGTCTTAACTTGACAGAATGTCCAACTTATAATTCTTGCAAAAAGTGCCCAGATTTGACCATGTTGCTGCTCTGCAGATCTGGTCTACAGAGGCCCCTACTCATTAGGCCCATGTAGAGATTTCTCTAGTTGAATGGGCTCTGACTTTCTCATGAGTTTTACCCCCTCAGAAGAGTAGGCAATGCCAATTGCAGATTTAATCCACCTTGCCTCTATAGACTTTGAAGCCTTCTTTCTTCTGTTCTTGCCCCCAAATTGACTCGAGGTTAAAATCTATTCACCACTTCTAAGCGATCATGTATTGTAAAACAGTTTCTTACATTAAGGCAGAGACCTGAACATTCCTGATTTCCATGGTTCTGTCAGAAAAAGGGCAAAACGATTGATTCCTATGAAAAGTCATCACTATTTTGGGTAGGAATGCTGGATCCACTCCAAGAATGATAGATACAGTCCTCAACAACACCATGAAAGGGATCTCTGATGGACAAGGCCTGAATTTTCCCATGCACTTCGCAGTCATAGTAGCCACCAGGAAGACCGTTTTAAGGGATAGGGATCTTATACTTTCATCCTCTAAAAGGCTCATATGGGGGTCTACAGTGGTGTATGTAGAAATACATGCAGCCGCATGCTCTGGTCCCGAGTGCCGGCGGCAGTGTCGGGTATTGAGGTGTTAGTTTCTCGCATTGCACTTGCAAGTGTGACTCCGGCCTAAGGCTGAAATCTGGACCTTCAGTGTACTGGGTCTTAGTCATTTATCCTGACCGCAGAAGTCTAGGATCCTTGGGATCCAGGCAAACAGATGTAAACAAGTATACCATCAGACTATGGAAGTAGCGTCTTGATGGTAGGATGACTGACTCACCAGAGCCATCTGCCTTAGAAGGGAGAACCAACTTTTTTGGTCCAGAATGGAACTATTAGAATTACTCTGACCTCTATTTATGCCTTTTCCTAACCTCCCTCCCCAAGTTAACAAAAAGTTCAATAAAAATTTATTGGAAAAAGAATTAATCTGACCTGATCTTTCCAAATCTTCCATAGCACCCCTGGGATCCATGGAAGTGGAAGGAAGACATAAGCCAGATCCATGTCCCAACTCTGGAACAAGGGGGTCTATTCCATCAGGATTGTCCCCTGGTTTATCAGGGATTCTCACCACATTTGACCTATCTAAACTTTATATGGGCACACAGTTTTATAGACAGCTGAAAGAATGTCCTACCTGTATGCCTTTGTTGAGAAATCATCTTTTATCACTTTATATAAATGATCTCTTCCAGGCTCTGAAGAGGATCTTGTCGTCCAGAGCTGGTTATCTTTTTCAGACGAGTTATAAAATGTAGGGGGGGGTGGGAAGGGGGTTAACAGCATGACGTGTAGTGGCCACTCTGCATCACACTGCAGAGTTATGTCTGATTATAACTGACTAGTTATGAGGAACATGCTCGGATAATGCGTTAGAGTGTCTTGTTTTGCGTTGGTAGTCAGCCGCAACACATGCAGGGATTGACTGTTCGGCAATCCCCTCATGTGTTGCGACTGTCTACCATTGCAAAATATGCAGCTGCCGGCACTCCAATATTATTCATGCACGTCCAAAATACTGATAAAAGAACGTGATCACATAATGTGTTATCACTGACATCTGCAGGCTTCTCAGCTTCCATCTCACATATGAAATATTGTCGCAATATAGAGTTGAGAGAAGCAAAAAAAAAAAAAGTATGCAAGAAGACAAAAGTTAATTTCTCTTGTTCTGTGTTAGCTACTTGTCTCACTGGTAACTCCCCCTTCATAGAAAACAAGCTCTAGGGGAAGTCATCTTCCAGACAACATCCAGGCGCTGGGGAGGAAGAGGTCGTTTATATAAAACTGATGAGGATTTCACAAGGCATGTGATGTGAGGCATACAGGTAGGACTTTTTAGCATTCTATAACCTGAATGCCCATATTAATCGTTTAGATGGTCAAGTGTGGTGACAGATTCCCTTTAAGGAATTATAGTTATTCTGCCTTTGCATTTTTCCTGGAGGTGAATAGATCTACCGGAGGGATGCCCCAGCACTGGGTGAATTGATGGAATACCTCTATGTTCAGAGCCCATTCTGATGGCTCCTTCCTTATGCCGAGTGGTGTATCTCCAAGGCTAAGCACTGAAGATAGGGATGCTTCAGGCCCTGATGAAGTAAACCATATTGATGTCTGAGAAAATTCAGACATACTGGTTTCTGAGAACGGTCTGACACCTTCATTTTGTGTCCCATACAGCTCAAAGTGCTCTGTATATGTAGCGAACTGATGGCCAGGTGCCCTGAAGGTATTAGCCATTTATATGTGCTCCCCTACCTCTGCAGCTTGTGTCGGTAGTGATCTTCACGTATGGGGACAGTGTTTTCCTCTTTGAAGATTCATTGCTGAGGTCCATCAACTCAGATTCCTTCAGTTCTATCGATAGTCTTATTTTCTTGTCCAGACTACCTGGCTGTCCATCCCAGGAAGATAAAATTGCCTGTTGCAAGTCCCTTGTGTGGAACTGGCTCCACAGAAGGCTTGACATGCAAGATGCCATTAGACCTAGAACTTTCATGGCCTCTGAGTGATATACGTGCCTTCTTCTGAAAGGACTGAGTTTTTGCTCTGATCTCCACCTGCTTCTGTTTTGGGAGAAAATATGTGTATAGTCCCGAGTCCAGAAGAACCTAAAAATCAATCTTGCTTTTTTCTGGTTTGAGTTCTGATTTTTTTTTTTTTCCTTTAAATTTATAGTCCATCCCAGCCTGTCTAAATACGGATACTGTTGCAGCTAGGTGTAACTTTCACTGTTGTGATGAGTCCACTAGGAGAAAGTCATCCTGATACGGGATGATCGGAACATCCTTCTTAAGTAGGCCATAACTCCTGCGACCAGCTTGGTAAAGATTCGAGGCACAGAGGACATGACAAACGGAAGACACTAGAACTGGAAGTGATGGTTCTTGTCTTGTTCATCCGTGCAAATCTCAGGTACCTCTGGGCATGATGAATGGCCACCTGGTAGTAGGAGTTTTTCAGGTCCAGGGTACACCACCATATCTTTCCCTTTTAAAGGGAACCTGCAAGTCAGAAAAATGGTATTAACCTGCAGATATGGAGTTAATCTGCAGGTTAGTAGCATTATTAATCCGCTTGGAGCCTGCACTTACCAGAACACTGCAGTGAAAAGTTTATTGCTCCCAGCAGCGTTCCGGTTTCAATCACGTTGGTGGCGCTGGCACTAGTTGTCACTTGTCTCTTAGTATACAGATGTTCACCGTAGAACGCCGTACTTGACAGATGGATTAAAAGTTATATTTTATAACTTAATTTTTAAAAAATATTTATAAAGTGCAAAAACAAACCATCATTTGAATCAGCAACAGCCAAGTTCTCTTTGTCTAAACTACTATTTCACTCCTGGTGAACCTTGAGAGGAGAAACACGTTGAATGTTAAGTTAGTTCTTTTTATCTACAATTTTTTGCGGTTATAGATTGCTCCTGGTGGCTAGGTTATCTTATACCAAGGTTTCATCAATTGAGTATTCGTTCTCAGTTGGGATACTGCTTTTTTTGCCTTTCGGCACCCAATCCTATGGCGGTTATCATAAAGAACGCAACAATTATCCAAGTAATTGACCTGGTGACTTTTTTTTTTTTTTTTTTTTTTTTTTTTAAGATAGAAAGCCCCTTTTATGTGGACCTATTACTCCCCTCCTTTTTTGGATCTCTCCTGAAATCCATTTAGTAGAACATAAACAATGGTGTGTATTTTCCTGCTAGACTACTCTACCAATGAGGATTCTGGGTAATATTCCCTCACACCATCTTACTATTTACAAAAGGCACTAAGCACTTTACCTCCCATTTCCTCTTCAATTTATTTTTACTTTAAACACCTAGTGAGGGACAGCCGCCAATGAGCTGGGATGCCAACCCCTGCTGATAGGCAGTTCAAGCCACAGAAAGGCAAATATATAACATTTTTACATTTAAACCCCTCCGGATATCCGTTACCAGGATATATTGCCAATCAGACCCTTTAACACAAACCAATTTTTGCATTTATAGTCCACATGTGTCATAACATCTCACCCAGACATTCTTGGCTGTATTTGTTTTTTCTTCCCCTGTTTCATCTAGCTGGGCGAATCATGGACAAGCAGGGGCGCCATTGCGCAGATAATAGGGTGCCAACCTCGACTAGGAAGTAAGGTGGTTCAGCTTTGTAGTAGAGATAGGTACCTTTACAAGTGTCTTGATACCTTGGTGGTTGTGTGTTAATTTTTAAAAACCTTTATAATTTTTATTTTTTTTACCTGTATGGGGTTCTACAGTGAATACATGTTCTTACAGTAAAAATGCTCCTACATTGAATCTGTTTTCAACTGAGAATTAACTCACCTCTTGAGTATACTGAGCGGCAGGTGTAGCCGTGCCCCCAACACTGACTGAGCCAGCCCCAATGCAGAGCCAGGAGAATGGTTACATCCACAGCTCTGTATACTCAGCAGTGACTGAACGAGGTGTGGATATACCCAAAGTGTTACCAACACGGAAGGGGAGCGAGTTGTACGAAGAAGTGCAGCCAACTGTATTAGAGGGAAGAGTGTGCATGTGCACAAAAAGCATCAGTGCGCTTTGCTGTGGATTAAAGATCACACGTCTTGTATTAAAAGCAGTATATGAATGAAGCAGTGTAGAATTTAAATGGTGGTAATCAGCAACCTGGACATATCCAGTATGTATGCTGGCTACACATGAGATGGCAGCAGAATGAGCATTTGGGCAACAGCTCTACCTTTCCCTGTTCCCCGTACACAAATAGTCAGCTGTGCCATCCATGCATTCCTACTCTAGATGCAGCTTTTCTCAAAAGGAGGGGGTGGACATTTATATCTATACTCTCCGACTCCTCTCCCCAAATGAGAGGAAGAGTTTGGAAATCCCCACATGCATTAGATTGTCAGTAGATGTCTAGAACTTATTCTAGGGTTAGATGTAATGTGAAGCCATAATTGTGAGAACGGTGGAGGTCCAACACCCCCACTGATCAGAGGACACCTACTCAAGCAGCATCCAGGTATAAGTGATGCCTTGAGTAGAACTCAGCAGCCCCATACATTGCTTAGTGGACACTGCAGAGTATTGTGTATTATGTGAATGGCAGAGTAATTTTCAGATCAGTGGGGGTGTCAAGTGTTAGATCCCCAACTCATTACCTATAAGTATCTATAGGATAGGTCAATTGTTAAGTCGGACAACCCCGTTATTATATACACTAGACACTCCCACATTTGAAAATGCTGAAAAGAGGAACAGATTGTTTACTTCCATATGCAGTTTTCATATTAATGAAAGATACTACAGTTTAAAACTGCAAAGCAAAAACTGGTTCATAGAGCTATGTCAATGGTACACGCTACAGCACATATTGCATTAAGGAAGTTACCAAGAAGGAGGAGTGATAATCTGTGAGCTACAATCACAATGGCACGGCGGATGCGACATAGAAACGACATCTGCGGCTGTGTGGATTCCAAGTATTTCACACTCGTAATAGTTAATTTAGAGTCGTCGACATCTCCAAAGCACCTGAACAAAATAAAAAAATAAATAAAGTTAAACGGTTGTACATAAATGTCAATTATACTATGAACTTTCATTGAAATGTCAGAGCACAGTCCACTAGTCCAGACCGTAGTAGCAAGAGTGGGGCGATGCTGCTGGCCTCAGGGTGTGTTTGTGTGTGTTACATATGCATCTGTATGTGCTTATAACAAGTCACCGATCCTTCAGTGAGCTGCCTACTTTACATAATGCATACAACAGTTATATTACTGTTGATAATATATATTGTTGACAACACCTACAGTAATGTGGCTATTGTGAGGCTCAGAAAGAAAAAAAGTTATGTCCTGAAAAATGGCACAGGCGCAGTAGGATCTATCTTACAGCCAACTTTTTTTTCCAGCATTCACTGAAAGGGTTAACTAGGACGAAAGTTTGAGGCCATGTGCACACGTTCAGGATTTCTCGCAGAAAATTCCTGAGAAAAACCCGGACATTTTCTGCAGGAAATCCGTAAGAAAACTGCAAGCGATTTTGCAGCGGTTTTGACGCGTTTTCCCCAGACACTTCCCAATGCATTTTGTAGTGGGAAATCTGCAAAAAAAAACAGCAAAATTAATGAACATGCTGCGGTTTTTACAGCGATGCGTTTTTTTCACGGAAAAAAACCGCATCATGTGCACAAAACATGCGGAATTCTTTCTAAATGATGGGATGCTTATTGTATGCTTTTTTTGCGGTTTTATAGCGTTTTTATCGGGAAAGACATGCAACGTGTGCACACAACCTTATGGTTGGGTCGTTCTGGACGCAGCAAGACTAAATGTGTATTGTGTTTTTTATTCATTTAAGAAAAGTTAAAAATATTCTAAACTATTTTTACATTGTCCCACTATGGGACATCATCTTTACACTAATCTGATACTCTGCAATGCTTTAAGGCTATGTGCACACGCAGAAAGCTCTGCGAATTTTTCTGCAGTGGATTAGAGAAATCCGCAGGTAAAACGCACTGCATTTTACCTGCGGATTTACAGCGGATTTTATGCAGATTTTGTGCGGATTCCACCTGTGGTTTTACACCTGCGGATTCCTATTATGGAGCAGGTGTAAATCGCTGTGGAATCCGCATAAAGAATTGACATTCTGCGGAATGTAACCCGCAGCGTTTCCACGCTATTTTTCTGCAGCATGGGTACTGCGGATTGCGTTTTCCATAGGTTTACATTGTACTGTAAACGCAAGGAAAGCTGCTGCGGACCCGCAGCTGCAAGTCCGCAGCAAAATCCGCAACGTGTGCACATAGCCTTACATTGCACCAGAACATTGACAGGCAGTGTAGGTGGTGTGACAGCTCCTGCTCTTAGCAGGCGTTCACAGGCTACCTTCCCTGCAGGACCCCACAGCCATCTTGTGGCCTGGGGTTACCATGGAGACAATCAGCACAACACAATTGCATCATGTTGTGCTCATGGGAGCAGACTGGGATCTCACTCCCTCTGCAATGCTTCTCTGTCACTATTGACAGCAGCACAGGGATTAAACGTCCACGATCTGTGCTAGCACCGACTGGGCATTGCTGCAGGGTGTCAGGATGACCAGGACCAATACAAGTGTATTGGTCCATGAAAACCACGTACAACACACAGATGCCATGTTCATGTTTAACACTGCTAAGTATAGCAGAAGCTTTGTAATTTATTTTTATACCCATCCCTGAAAAACACCGATGACAAATTGATGATAAAAATGGACACGGATGCAAAATACTGATCATACTGGTACAAATTTTTCAAGTACATGTTTAAATACGGACATGTGAATTAGGCATAACGACGCATATTCATGCTGCCTGTGTTTTAGGCAGCATGAATCAGAAGGCAGGTTCTCACTAATGCACCGTTCACAGGTTCGGTCTACAGAAACAAGCGACATCCTGGGAGCCTCTACTATTTATTAGACCCAACAAGGTTGCAGGTCCTGTCAAGCACCAAAAGTGCCTATGATGCTGGGGGAAGCAATGAAGAGCTGCATGTGTCACACAAAAGGTCATTATGTGAAACATGCTAAAACACTCACCTGATGCCAACATCTTTTCCTGACTGTAAAATCCATGCCAGAGAATTGTTGAGTTCACCAATATATTCTTGACCTAAACCCTGTAAAAAAAGCATAATTTGTAAAAACGTGGTGGGGGGGGGGGGGGGGGGGAGGGGTTTGGGGGCTTCGGGACAAACTAAAAACAAACTTGAGGGTGGGGGAGAAGAAAAAAAAAAAAAAAAAAAAACAGTAAAGACTTAGCTACTGCATTTTAAATCATCAATGTACCCAATGAAATTTCCTCCGGTGACATTGCTCCCAGTGCAGGCACCACACGCAGTTTAATAGCGTTATTTTGCATGACCAGTTCCCTTTAGAGTGAATTTTACACCAGATACATGCTGCCCAATCTGTGGGCAGCATGCATTAGGTGCTGTCTGTATCAACACAGCTAGGCACGTTGGACTCAAACGCAGCAGTGTTTCAGAGTACAATTTAAAAGCTGCCGGAGACTGGGACTGCTGTAGACTAGATGGACATGCAGGTCCTCGACTTTCTTTCCACCTGCTGACCTGAAGTTACAGGTCTCTGCTTACATGTGCGTATAGACAGATAACATGGCCGAAGCTGGTGGAGATCTATCGATAACATTTTTTTGTATTGGATGGTGAGGGGAAAAGATCTTTTTGCCTTCCAAAGAGAAATAAATCAGGTTTTCAAGGAGATTCAATTTACTCTAACACATTAAACAGAACTGCAATCTCTGGACACTAGTTTACAGAGAATGATACAGTGTACGGATTTATTTTATTAAATCCACTGATGGTCTCCAGCATTTTGATAGTAAATATAAATGTCAGATGAATGAGTCAGTGAACAAGACTATGGAGGATAGAGGAAAGATATATATCTTGGTACCGTGTTAGCCAGTGGATAGAAAAATATTTAGAATTGAGAGTCCTCAGTGGTTGATACCTTTTTAATGGCTAACTGAAAAGATGGTAAAATACAAGATTTTGAGACTACACAGGTCTCTTCATCAGGCATAGACTAATAGAAATTCTGAAGAATCCTCAGATTCCTATGATGCTGCACAGTAGGAAAGAGGCAGAGGGAGATGGGGGAGAACCACAGATAAGTATTGCGCATGCCCAAGAATCCCAGCCCCACAATGTGAATTAATCAGAAGAGACTGCGGAGCGGGATCTCGAGCCGCGCGACCACGCAGGCGCAATAAAAGACATCAAGTGAGGTCAGTGGATGGGCAGCGCTAACTGCGCATGCCCAAGGCCAAAGATGACCGCGCAGGCGCCGGGACAATTCAAAAACGCTGAGGAGGCGGCGCCCGGAGGCCATGAGTGACGGCTGTGGTGCATCTGTATTAGGGGGGAAAGACCTGCCCCCAGGACGATTTCAAGGTATGAGGGACAAATTTCATAAACGATTACTTCAGCAGTGCCAGAAACACAGGAGCAAGAACTAAAAGCCACCTTGTCAGAATGCAGCATTAGGCTACGTTCACATTAGCGTTGTGCGGGGCAGCGTCAGGTGCAGCCGCGGCGACGCATGAGTCATGTGCCCCTATATTTAACATGGGGGGGGGGGTGCATGGACATGCGTTGTCTTGCGTTTTGTGACGCATGCCTCATTTTGGCGCAACTGTCAGGGCACAGAGGACGCTGCATGATGCAGTTTTTTCTGCGCCAAAAATCATGCAAAAATGAACGCATGCGTCACAAAAAGCTGCGTTGTGCATGCGTTTTTGCATGCATCGTGCGGAGTCGCCGACGCTGCCCCACACAACCCTAATGTGAACGTAGCCTTAGTGCTGCACAAGGTGGCTTTTAGTTACAAACGCCCGGGATGGGGGGGTGACAGGTTCCCTTTAAGGCAAGAATAGATGAGACTTTAGGGGAATATGATGAAAATTTGAAGTTTATCTCCAGATGTTACTTTACTCCCACTTTTTTGTTTGAGGGATAGATTCCATACTCCAAATGAAGGAGGATACCCTTTGTGTTAGGCTATCTGGCAAAGGATGGAGAAAAAAAATTATACTGACAACTAACAGAGCAAGTCAAGACTTGGGAACTTTCCTTGCCTTGGGTGTACATGCTGTGACAATATGCTGAAGGGAAATGCGTTTTCACATCCCTGAACTGGTAAAAGGTATTGGATAAAGGACAGATACACCTGGATTATATGGCATGGGCTCATGTGCACTTGAACTTACAGTTATTCTGGGACATTTACACATGATTGGTGCAGGGCTGCCAAGACAACAAGAATGCTTTAAAGTGATAGGTGGATCAAAAAAAACAACCTTTTGTCCACCTCCTGGAGTTTTTTAATGTATACACACACACACACACGTTAATTATGGGATACTTGTATGCTCTATGATGTTCTTTATATAATACTAGATGGCAGCCCGATTCTAAAGAATCGGGAGTCTAGAATCCATATATACTTTATTTATTCAAATGTAAGAATAATATAAATAATAGTAAGAAAGAACAAAAATAATAGGCAGTATATGGAGAAAACACCAAACAAAAGTTCAAAATTGGTGTGAAAATGTCACTGAACCACTTCACAACTAAATATATATAGTTTTGGTAAGTGGTATTATCATTTTTTTGACGAAATTCGGCAGGAGCTTGAAGAGCAACGTCACTGGGCCCGCCTCCACGCAGTAGAAACTTGCTGTGAGGTAAAAATTCAAAAATCACACCAAAATGGTGGGCGGAGTGTGTCACAGTACGGCACGTTTCTGATTGGTCGCTCGCAGCAGGCGGCAACCAATCAGACACTGGACACTGTTGACGTCACTTATCTCCGGACATTAGCTCCGGACATTAGCTCCGGACAAAGCCACGGAAGTTGGCACAAATTGCAGGAAGTAGTATTCTAGGCAATTATATATTAGATAAATGTGGTGTGTAACCAACATGTATTTTTGCAATGGTAGCTTGATGAGAATAAAAAGCTTATCTTAATATATTACTAAAAATGAATAAAAGTGAAAATGCCTTCCTTAAAATAAGGATTATTGTTCAAGATCTACACTATTTCAAGGAGAATCAGGCCAAAGTGTTTAATATAAATTCTGGTCAGGAACTAGAAACTGATCATTCCTCGACTGACACTGAGGTATCGGACAACAAAGCCAAAAGTAAGGGCCAGCAAGGGAGAGGTAGGGGTCATGACCACCAAAGAGGGAGGGAAAGGTTTGGGTGGTGCACGTTGTCAATTATCACCTAAGGAACCACCTAGCTCCCCTAGAAGACCCACAAATGACATCTGATCTACAGGTCATCAATTTGTCCTGATGGGCACTTAGCAATGTAGATTGATTTGTTCAGGGGGAGTTGATTTAAATGTGCTCGAAAGCGCAAATGAAAAAAAAAAAACAACACATTTCGCTAGACAGAATAAGAATCTTTGTAACGATTTGGCCATTCCTGTAAACACATTTGATGATACAAGACTACTTGATAGTCTGGCTGATAACGACCTTTTTCTGATCTTTGCACCAAGAGTAAAAGAAAAAAAAAATAAAATGCCATCCAACTTTAACCCCTTAACCCCCAAGGGTGGTTTGCACGTTAATGACCGGGCCAATTTTTACAATTCTGACCACTCTCCCTTTATGAGGTTATAACTCTCGAACTCTTGCATGGATCCCGGTGATACTGACACTGTTCTCGTGACATATTCAACTTCATGATAGTGGTAAAATTTCCTCGACATTACTTGCATTTATTTGAGACAACAACAAAAAAACGGAAATTTAGCGAAAATTTTGAAAATTGTGCATATTCCCAAGTTTGAATTTTCATGCCCTTAAATCAGAGATATGTCACCCAAAACACTTAGGCAACATTTCCCATATGTCTACTTTACATCAGCATAATTTTGGAACCAAAATTTATTTTGTTAGGGAGTTCTAAGGGTTAAAAAGTTGACCAGCAATTTATTTTTACAACTTTTTTTTTTTTTTTTTTTTTAAAGGGGCTACATCACATTTGATGTCACTTTGAGGGGTCTATATGATAGAAAATAACCAATTGTAACACCATTCTAAAAACTGCACATCTCAAGGTGCTCAAAACCACATTCAAGAAGTTCATCAACCCTTCAGGTGTTTCACAGGAATTTTTGGAATGTTTAAATAAAAATGAACATTTAACTTTTCACAAAAATTTACTTCAAATTCTATTTGTTTTATTTTACCAAGGGTAACAGGAGAAATTGGACCCCAAAAGTTGTTGTACAATTTGTTTTGAGTATGCGGATACCCCATATGTGGGGGGTAACCACTGTTTGGGCGCATGACAGAGCTCGGAAGGGAAGGAGTGCCATTTGACTTTTCAATGCAAAATTGACTGGAATTGAGATAAGACACCATGCCGCATTTGGAGAGCCCCTGATGTGCATAAACCGTGGAAAAACCCCAATTCTAACCATACCCCTAGTCCGAACACACTCCTAACCCTAACCACACCCCCAATCCCAACCGTAAATGTAATCGTAGCCCCAACCCTAACGGGAAAATAGAAAAAAAATTATTTTTTTTTAACCCCTTTACCCCCAAGGGTGGTTTGCACGTTAATGACCGGGCCAATTTTTACAATTCTGACCACTGTCCCTTTATGAGGTTATAACTCTGGAACGCTTCAACGAATCTTGGCGATTCTGAGATTGTTTTCTTGTAACATATTGTACTTCATGATAGTGGTAAAATTTCTTCGATATAACTTGCATTTATTTGTGAAAAAAAAACGGAAATTTGGCGAAAATTTTGAAAATTTCGCAATTTTCCAACTTTTAATTTTTATTCTGTTAAACCAGAGAGTTAAGTGACACAATATAGTTAATAAACAACATTACCCACATGTCTACTTTACATCAGCACAATTTTGGAAACAATTTTTTTTTTCTAAGAAGTTACAAGGGTTAAAATTTGACCAGCAATTTCTCATTTTTACAACAAAATTTACAAAACCATTTTTTTTTTAGGGACCACCTCACATTTGAAGTCATTTTGAGGGGTCTATATGGCAGAAAATACCCAAAAGTGACAATTCTAAAAACTGCACCCCTCAAGCTGCTCAAAACCACATTCAAGAAGTTTATTAACCCTTCAGGGTTTTCACAGCAGCAGAAGCAACATGGAAGGAAAAAATGAACATTTTACTTTTTAGTCACAAAAATGTTCTTTCAGCAATAATTTTTTTTAATTTCCCAAGGGTAAAAAGAGAAATTGGACCCCAAAAGTTGTTGTACAATTTGTCCTGAGTACGCTGATACCCCATATGTGGTAGGGAACCACTGTTTGGGTGCATGGCAGGGCTCAGAAGGAAAGGAGCGCCGTTTGACATTTTCAAGCTAAAATTGGCTGGAATTGAGATCGGACGCCATGTCGCGTTTGGACAGCCCCTGATGTGCCTAAACAGTGGAAACCCCCCACAAGTGACCCCATTTTGGAAACTAGACCCCCTAAGGAACTTATCTAGGTTTGTGGTGAGCACTTTTATCCCCCAAGTGCTTCACGAAAGTCTATGATGCCCGGCGTGAAAATAAAAAATTTTTCCCCCACAAATGATCTTTCAGCCCCCAATTTTTTATTTTCCCAAGGGTAACAGGAGAAATTGGACCCCAAAAGTTGTTGTCCAATTTGTTCTGAGTACGCCGGTACCCCATATGTGGGAAAAAACTGTTTGGGCACTTCGGGACTCAGAAGGGAAGCAGTGACGATTTGGAATGCAGACTTTGATGGACTAGTTCTGAGGGCGTCATGTTCCGTTTGCAGAGCCCCTGATGTGCCTAAACAGTAAAAAAAAAAAACAAGTGACATTTTGGAACCTAGACCCCCAAGGAACTTACTTAGATGTGCCCCCTCTTTGGAACTAATCTACTGGTTCCTGTTAAGTAAATTAGTAGTGCATGGAGGTGTGGTACAATTTGAAGCAGTCCTTCATACACAGGCCAGGTTTGTCGGGGCAGGTGTCGCATTGATAGATGGTGTCCTTGCGTACTCCTCTTTTGTAGCACACTCGGCACCTTTTTTGCGGCTTACTTTTTCTATCAGTTGGCGGGACCACCCCCGGAAAATGCTGACCTGGTATGATACGAGCACCCTCAGTTCCGGAAGTACTGGGGCCCGCTCCTTCCCTCGTGCCAAATATCAGGGCCTTAACCACTACCTCCTGGAACTGAAGGTACGACGTATCAGTGTGTCGTGCACATCGTGACAGCAGGAAAGCGTTGAGCATTGCCATTTGTACGATGTACACGGACAGCTTTTTGTACCACACCTTGGCCTTCTTCAAAGCACTGTACGGTTGGAGGAGTTGATCGGAGAGATCAACGCCCCCCATGTTTTTGTTGTACCCCAGTACACAGTCCGGTTTGCAGACCTGTGTTGAGGTACCCCGTACACTGCTGAGGGCACTGCCATCACCGTGTATGGTGGTCAAGAGAAGGACATCCCTCTTGTCCTTGTACTTGACCACCAGCAGGTGGTCGCTACATTGGGCTTTGCTCTCACCTTTTCTGAGCATCTGCCCAAGTAGCGTCTTCGGGAGGCCTCTCTGATTTTTGCGGACAGTACCGCAGGCTGCGGTACCTCGCGCAGAGAGGGATTTGTAGAGTGGGATGCTGGAATAAAAGTTATCGGTGTAGAGGTGATAACCTTTATCCAGCAGTGGGTGCACCAAATCCCACACAATTTTCCCCACTCACTCCCAGGATGGAAGGACACTCAGGCGGTTCAATCCTGCTGTCCTTCCCTTCGTACACTCTAAAGCTGTAGGTGTACCCTGAGGTACTCTCACAGCTTGTAGAGTTTGATTCCGTACCTGGCCCTTTTGCTGGGCAGGTATTGACGGAATCTGAGCCGCCCCTTAAAATGAACCAAGGACTCATCCACACAGATGTCCCTTTTGGGCACGTACACTTCAGCAAACTTTTTGCTGAAATGTTCGATGACCGGCCGAACTTTGAACAGACGGTCAAAATTGGGGTCATCTCGTGCGGGACACCGTGCATTATCGTTGTAATGCAAAAACTTATGGATGGCCTCAAAACGCGTCCGAACCATGACCATTCGGAACACTGGAGTGTTATATAAAATATCTACACTCCAATATTGCCGAATTTCTGGCTTCTTCACGATCCCCATATGGAGGACCAGGCCCCAAAACTGCATCATTTCAACTGCGTCCACAGGAGACCAGTTAGAAAGTGATGAACAGGAGTTTTGCTCCAAAAATTGCCGAGCATACAAATTAGTTTGCTCCACCATGAGGTTAACGAAAGCCTCAGAGAAAAAGACTTTGAAAAAGTCTATTTCTGTGAGGCCGGTGGTGTCAAACTTGATTCCTGATTCTGCCACAAAATCAGGAATCAGTGGCTCATAATTTTCGGGGGGCGAAGAGGGTCGCGCTGGTTCATTTTCAGGAGTGGGCGCTGCCTGATCTTCTCTCCTGGGGCGTCTGCGTGGCGGTTCCGCAAGACCCGAGGAGGAAGATGAGGAGGAGGAAGAGGATGAAGAATCTGAAGAGTAAAGGAATGTGGGATCCTCTCCCTCGCTATCAGTGTCGGAGGCAAGGAAAGCATATGCCTCCTCCAATGAATAGCGCTGCTGGGACGAACGGGACATTTTTTGTGTGATTATGGTGCTTGGGTGTAATATTTATTGGTAACTGTACGTGTGTGTGGGGGGGGGGGGGGGGGGGGAAGTGTTTGGTGCAAACTATTCTGAAAGGAAAAAGCTAAAGGGAAAAAAAATACCTGTAAAAGGAAAAGTCTAAAACAGCAGGCCCTAGCTCTGATAAGTGAACTGCGTCACTTATCAAAGTTCGGCGGCTGCTGGGTGTGTGAACGGGGATGTGTAAAAAAAAAAAAAAAAAATAAAGAAATGAAAGGCACGGGTTCAGACGCAGCGGCGGGGTGCGTGGACGGGGATGTGGGAACGAAAAGCGAGCACGAGTGTTGATCGGTGAACTGCGTCACCAATCAACGCTCGGCGGCGCTAAGGGGGGTGAAAAAGAAAAGCGAGCACGAGTGTTGATCGGTGAACTGCGTCACCAATCAACGCTCGGCAGCTGCTAAATTTGGGCACGGACGGACGCGGCGCAAAGTGGGGGTGGAGGGGGAAGGGGAGGGGGAGAGGGGTAAGGGGGGGTTGAAGTAAGATCGGGCCGGATCGGGGATGAACACTTACGGTTGTAGTCTCTTCTTTCTTCTGTCTTCTTTCTTTAGCAAGAATTGTGGTGTCACAGGCTACTGTGGCACCACAAGTCTCAGCACAGGAGGGGATCTGTCAGCCAAGTGTGAGGATTCCTGAAGAGCAGTCAGACAGGTCAGGGACAGGTGAGACAGGTCACAGAGCGGTCACACCGCTGCTGTGACCTGTCATTGGTGGGATCGAATGATCACATCGATCCCACCAATCAGAGGTGGCCCTGGTGACGCCGGTGTCGCTAGGCACCAGCCTATGATCGGAGCTCACAGCTCCGATCATAGGCAGGTCACCAGCAAGTGACCGGCAGGTCACCATCAGGGCACAGCGCGGGCACACCGCTGCTGTGCCCTGATTGGCAGAGCTGCAGGAGGTGGTGGGGGAGGTGGCAGGAAGATGAGGCAGGGCCCGGCACATGGATTTCCAAGCAGGGCACAGCGCGGTACCACCGCCGCTGTGCCCTGCGATCGATGTGATCGTCGATCGTGCCGATCCGGGGGGTCTGTTCCTGATTGGCGCGATCGACGATCACATTGATCGCGCCAATCAGCTGCAGGATCCGGAGCCGCAGGGCAGCTGAGGAAGGCTCCGGATCAGGTACTTTCAGGCAGGGCACAGCGCGGTAACACCGCCGCTATGCCCTGCGATTGGCGCGATCGATGTGATCGTCGATCACGCCACCCAGGCACCGGCCCCAGGATCGAGTACATCGGTACTCGATCCTAGCCTGGAACCTCACTGTTTCAGCCAAGCTGATTGGCTGTTCAGAATTGAACAACCAATCACAGCGATCGGGAGGCGGGGGAGGGGACGCCATACCCAAGGATGCCGAGGCCATCTTCCCTGAGGTAAGATGGCGTCGGAATTTTAATGCAATCACCGCGACTTAAGTCGCAGTGTCGCATTAAAGGGCATGACGTACTATCCCGTCCCTGGTCATGGGGGCCCACCCCACCTCGACGGGATAGTACGTCTGATGTCAGAAAGGGGTTAATTTTATTATTTTTTCCCCCCAACTAAGGCGGTGATAAATGGGGGTTTGATTTACTATTTATAGTGGGGGTTTTAGCGGATTTTTATGATTGGTAGCAGTCGCACGCTAAAAGACGCTTTTTATTGGAAAAAATGGTTTTTGCGTCACATTTGAAAACTATAATTTTTCCATATTTTGGTCCACAGAGTCATGTGAGGTCTTGGTTTTTGCGGGACGAGTTGACTTTTTATTGGTACCATTTTCAGGCACATGACTTTTTTTGATCGCTTTTTATTCCGAATTTTGTGAGGCAGAATGAACAAAAAACAGCAGTTAATGAATTTGGGGGGCGTTTATACCGTTACGCGTTTGGTAAAATTGATAAAGCAGTTTTATTCTTCGGGTCAATACAATTACAGAGATCTCATTTTTTACATTTTGGCGCTTTTATACAATAAAAACTATTTTATATAAAAAGTAATTATTTTTGCATCGTTTATTCTGAGGGCTAGAACTTATGTTTTTGCTGATGACGCTGTATGGCTGCTTGTTTTTTGCGGGACAAGATGACTTTTTCAGCGGTACCATGTTTATTTATATTGGTCTTTTTAATCGCGTGTTTTTTGCCTCGTTTATTTTTTTTACAGTGTTCACTGAAGAGGTTTACTAGCGGGACAGTTTTATAGGTCGGGTCATTATGGATGCGGCGATACTAAATGTGTACTATTGTTTTTTTATTTACATAAAGAGATTTATTGGAATATTTTTTATTTCTTTATTTAGGATTTTTTTAAATATATTTTTACACACTAATTTTTATTTTTCTTTATTTTTAACTTTTCCCCCAGGGTGGGACATCACTATGTAGTGTGATATTACTGATCTGACACTTTGCACATCACTGTCAGATCAGCGATCTGATAAGCAGTGCTAAAGGCTTGCCGGCGCCTGCTCTCAGCAGGCGCTCGCAAGCCACCGCCCTGCAGGACCCGGAAGGAACATTCCGACCATTTTGGATCCGGGGCCTGCAGCAAGAACGGGGAGATCCTCGAAACGCTGCGATCACATCGCGTTGTTCCTAGGGTCTCAGGGAAGCCCCCTCCCTGCACGATGCTTCCCCATTAGTGATGAGCGAATATACTTGTTACTCGAGATTTCCCGAGCATGCTCGGGTGTCCTCCGAGTATTTGTAAGTGTTCGGAGATTTAGTTTTCATCGCCGCAGCTGAATGATTTACAGCTACTAGCCAGCATAAGTACATGAGGGAGTTGCCTGGTTGCTAGGGAATCCCCACATGTAAATCAAGCTGGCTTACAGATATAAATCATTCAGCTGCTGCAAGGAAAACTAAATCTCCGAGCACTTACAAATACTCGGAGGACACCCAAGAGTGCTCGGGAAATCTCAAGTAATGAGTATATTCGCTCATCACTATTCCCTATGCAACCAGAACGCTGCGATCAAGTTTGATCACAGCATTCCAGGGGTTAGTGTGCCAGGAGCGGTCCGTCACCGCTCCTGGCAGTGCCGGATGTCAGCTGTCATAATCAGTTTACACCCGGCCGCGCTCCCCCTGTGAGCGCGGCTGTTCGCCTATGACGTACTATCCCGTCCATGGGAATTAAGTCCCAGGGCACATGGACGGGATAGTACATCCAATGGCAGAAAGGTGTTAATGATGTCACAACTAATGACGTATTTGTCAATAGAGTAACAGTATCTTCGTCATTTATAGGATATGCCTCCCCCTACAAGATACACAAATGCTTCTCACAAAATTAGAATATCAAAAATGGTAGTTACTCACCGACAACGGTGTTTCTCTGAGCCCATGATTGCACCACGGAGAGAGGGGACCCGCCCACCAAGGACAGGAAACCTACAGATAAAAAGGCGGTACCTCTCTCCCGCATCAGTTGTTTACAGAGCATGAAGGGAATATCAGGTTAATAGTTTCAACATTACTAAGCCTTAATAGAGATACCGCGTGCTTCTTGCTAAATATTTAACCAAACATTATAATAGTGTGCACACCCACACGTGAAGGGAGGGAATGTACGGGTGCCGTCATGGGCTCAGAGAAACACCGTTATCGGTGAGTAACTACCATTTTCTCTGTCCCCCATGACGGCACCACAGAGAGAATTGCAGAGACTGTACATTAGGGAGGGACTACCGCTTCCAGAACCCTTTTACCAAATGTAAGGTCTGAAGAAGAAGTTAAGTCCAACCGATAGTGTTTAAAGAAGGTTGAGGGTGAAGACCAAGTAGCCGCTCTACATATCTGGTCAATTGAAGCGCCGGCTCTTTCCGCCCAGGAAGCCGCCATTGCTCTAGTTGAATGAGCTTTAACCTTCCCTGGAACTGGCATCCCGCATGAGGTATACGAGAGGTTGATGGCATCTCTGATCCATCTTGCCAGTGTACCCTTGGAGGCCTTTTTGCCTTTTCGAGGGCCCTGAAAACACACAAAAAGAGACCCATCTTCCCCTACACTCCCTAGTAGCTTCCAGGTAATGAATGAGACACCTTCTAACATCCAATGTGTGTAATGTTTTTTCCCCTTCGTTTTTAGGGTTTGGACAAAAGGAGGGAAGGGAGATCTCTTTGGATCTATGGAACCGGGAAGCTACTTTTGGTAAATATGCCGGATCTGTTTTTAATACCACCCTGTCATCTAAGATTTGTGTGAAGGGTGGGCCGGCTGACAAAGCTTGTATGTCACTAACCCTTCGGGCTGAAGTAAGGGCTACCAAAAGGGAGGTTTTGAAGGATAGGATCCTTAAGGGAAGTTCCTCTAAGGGCTCAAAGGGGGGGGATTAGTTAGGGCTGTGAGGACTAAATTTAAGTCCCACTGCGGGGCCCTTCGTAAGGGTAGAGGTCTAGATCTTTCTTCCGCATTAACAAATCTGGAAACCCAATGATTCCTTGCCAGGTTGTAGTTAAACAGTGCCCCAATAGGAACCTTAATTGTGCTTGTGGCTAGACCTTTCTCTAGCCCATTTTGTAAAAACTCTAATACGGCTTTAAGCGGGATTCCTTCAGACACTTTACAGCCTGAGGAAGAGAGGAATTTCTTCCAAATTTTACCATATTGCTTGGTGGTTGTTAGTTTCCTACTTTTCAGGAGGGTTGATACTAAACCTTGAGAAAAGCCTTTCTCCATCAGTAACCCCCTTTCAAATTCCAAGCTGTCATATGTAGTCTTGCTACCTGCGGGTACGTTACTGGTCCCTGGAATAGGAGATTGGGAAGATCTGGGAGTACCCAAGGATCTGTTACAGACATTCTCCTGACCCAAGAAAACCAAATCCTTTTCGGCCAGAAGAGGGCTATTAAGATTACTCAGGCCCTGTACTCCCTTATCTTCCTCATAACTGCCGGTATCAATGCGATTGGGGGAAACGCATAAGCCAGTTTGTGATTCCAAGGAATTAGGAAAGCGTCCAACGCCACCGGGTTCCCTGCTGGGTTTATGGAACAAAAGGTGGTCACCTTTCGATTTAGATTGTTCGCAAAGAGATCTATAACAGGAGTTCCCCATTTCTCTGATCTGATTGAATATGGATTGGTTCAGCTCCCATTCCCCTTGTCTTAGGCGGAACCGACTTAGGTAGTCCGCCATGAGATTGTCCACCCCTTTTATGTGAAGGGCCGACAAGGATGCTAAATTGTTCTCGGCCATCTGTAAGATTGAATATGTCACTTTCATCAGTGGTTGAGAGTGGGTGCCTCCCTGATGGTTTAGGTAGGCCACTACCACCCTGTTGTCTGAAAGCATTAAGCTACTTACTGGTAGCGGCATTTCTCGGAGGCCCATGACAGCACGACGAGAGAGGGGATCCGCCCATTAGGAACAGGAAACCTACAGATACAAAAGGGCGGTACCTCTCCCTTGCCTCAGTTGTATTTCAGAGTCTTGAGAGGACTACCGCGGTTAGTGGTACACAAAAATATACACTATATACAGATTATATACAAAATATCAGACATCTATTGGGACTGGTATCTTATTGTGAAATATATACATTTATAGGAAGTGCAACCCCCAGTGAATAGGGAGGGAACTAAGGGTGCTGTCATGGGCCTCCGAGAAATGCCGCTACCAGTAAGTAGCTTAATGCTTTACTCGGACTCCCATGACAGCACGACGAGAGAATTACAGAGATGTAAGGTTCCTTAGGGAGGGACTATGGCCTGTAGCACCCTTAACCCGAATGTGAGATCAGAGGAAGCCCCCAAATCCAACCTATAGTGCTTAAAGAAGGTGGACGGGGATGACCATGTGGCCGCCTTACATATCTGGTCGATTGATACTCCAGACTTTTCCGCCCAGGATGTAGCCATGGCCCTGGTGGAATGCGCCCTCAGATTCTGCGGAGCCGGACCTCCACCTGCAGTGTAAGCCAAAGAGAGAGCCTCCCTAATCCACTTTGCTAGTGTGTACTTTGATACCCTAAGTCCCTTTCTAGGGTTTTGGAAAGATAAGAACAACGCATCATCTTTCTTACATGTGTCAGTAATAGAGATGTATTCTAGCAGGCATCTCCTAACATCTAATGTATGGAGTAGTTCTTCTTTAGGGTTGGAGGGATTGGGAAGGAAGGATGGTAAAACTATCTCCTGTGTCCTGTGAAACCGTGATGACACTTTTGGTAAATAGGCTGGGTCCGGTCTGAGGATTACTCTGTCTGGTAGAAACTCTGTATAAGGGGATACCCTGGAGAGTGCTTGTATGTCCCCAACTCTACGGGCAGATGTAATTGCCACAAGAAAAGCTGTCTTAAGAGATAGGGCCTTAATTGAAGCTGATTGTAAAGGTTCAAACTGCTCTCTAGTCAATGCTGACAGTACTAGGTTGAGATCCCAAGGCATAGATCTATCTTTATGTATGGGTCTAGATCTAATAGATGCTTTAATGAACCTCGAGATCCAATAATTATTGGCGATGTTACATGAAAATAGAGCCCCTAGGGCCGAGACCTGTACCCTTAGAGTACTAGTGGATAGATCTAGCTCTAAGCCTTTTTGCAGAAATTCTAAGATTTGTTTTATAGGTAATCCCTCTTCTAAATTAAAATCAGAAGAGGCCAGAAATTTCCGCCAGGTTCTAGCGTAAATTGTTGTGGTTATTTGCTTTCTACTTTTCATAAGGGTCTCAATTAGACTTGGGGAGAACCTTTTGCTTTTTAGCAACGCCCTTTCAAAATCCATGCCGTTAAATGGAGATTCTTTACTTGAGGATGACTGATCGGACCCTGGTAGAGCAGATCTGGAATGTCCGGAAGTACCCAGGGGTCCTCCACTGACATGATCCTGAGCCAAGTGAACCAGGCCCTTCTGGGCCAGAATGGGGCAATCAATATAACTCTGGCCCGATCTTCGCTTATCTTCCTGACTACTAGGGGTAACAGGCCTAGTGGAGGAAATGCATACGCCAGTTGAAAATCCCATTTGATTAGAAAAGCGTCTACCGTCAGAGGATTTTCCCTGGGATTTAGGGAACAAAATTTTTTTGTCTTCCGGTTGTCCCTGGTAGCAAATAAATCTACTTCTGGATGTCCCCATTTGTGGACGATCTGATCGAACACGCAATTGTTTAGGGACCACTCCCCTTGTCTCAAGGTGTTGCGGCTTAGAAAGTCCGCTTTGATGTTTTCTTTTCCTCTTATGTGTAGAGCGGTTAGGGATAAGAAGTGATTTTCTGCTGTCTGGAACAGACGATCCGCCACTCTCATCAGTGACTCGGAATGAGTTCCACCCTGATGATTTATGTATGCGACTGCCACCTGGTTGTCCGATAGGATCTTGACATGATGACCCTGCAGATATATGAGGAATTTTTTCACTGAAAGCTCTACTGCCATTAACTCTTTCTGGTTGGAGGAGGCTGATGTTAGGGGAGGGGACCATAGACCCTGAACCATCATGTCATCCATGTGTGCTCCCCAACCCGAAGGGCTAGCATCCGTTGTTACAACACGTGTTATCTGTGACACCCAGGGAACTCCCGCTGATAAGTTTTCACTGTCTAGCCACCACCTAAGAGATGTGAGTGCTTTTGGACCTAAGGTAATCTGATTCTGCAGGGACCCCTGTAAGATTCTATCATTAACCAGCACCTCGGATTGTAACGGTCTGGTGTGGAACTGGGCCCAACGGACGGCGGGAATGCAAGAGGTTAAAGAACCCAATAGTGACATAGCCTGTCTAAGGGTCATGGATGGCTTATCAATTGCCCTAGACACCTGTTGCTGGATATGTAACAACTTGTCGGGTGGAAGACAACACTGTTGGGATTCTGAGTTTAACAATAGTCCCAAAAATCTTTGTATTTTCTGGGGCTGTAAACGAGATTTTTCGTAATTTACGATCCACCCCAGATGCTCAAGTTTGGATGTGGCTGTCTCTAGCTGAGAACGGCAATGGTCTGCAGAGCTCCCTACTATAAGAAAGTCATCCAAGTAGGGAATAATTAGGATGTCAGACTCTCGTAAGTGTGCCATGACTTCGGCCACTAACTTTGTAAACACCCTAGGAGCTGCCGATAAGCCGAAGGGAAGAGCTCTGAACTGGAAATGGCGAATCTGGCCCCCCATTGACACAGCTACTCTCAGGAATCTCTGGAAGTGTTCATGTATTGGAACATGATAGTATGCATCTTTTAGATCTACAACTACCATGAAACAGTGATTAAACAACATTTTTATTGCTGAATTGATTGTTTCCATTTTAAATGATTCATTGACCAGGAACTCATTAAGACATTTGAGATTAATGATCGTTCTAAAAGATCCGTCTGGTTTCTTAATCAGAAAAAGAGGAGAACAAAATCCCCTTCCTCTTTCTGATTCCAGTATTTCAATCAGCACGTTCTTGGAACATAAGTTGATAACCTCTGCTTCCAGGGCTGCTTGCTCAAGGCGGGAGGAACGTAAAGGGGTTAATTTAAATTTTTCACGAGGCCAGTGATTGAAGTCCAGTTTTAGACCTTCAGTAATGATGCCTCTGACCCATTTACTGTTTGTAATGTCAAGCCAAGTTGAAGAGAATGCTGACAGTCTACCCCCCACAGGGATCGCTAGTCATTGGTCCGGTTTTTTCTGATCCTTTGAGGAACGGCGAAACATATATCCCGTACCTCTACCGCGTCTGTCTTCCCATCTGAAACTTTCTCTAGTGGGAGAGGACCTGCGTTTCTTCCCGCGACCAAATCTCCTTCGATTGAACGGCCGGCGGTAAGAGGAATATAGATTGGGGAATTTCTTTTTGTCATCCCCTGCTTTTTCCAACAACTCGTCCAGAGTTGGACCGAAGAGGTATTGTCCTTCACACGGAATGGCGCAGAGCTTGGTTCTAGACTGAATGTCACCTGACCAGCATTTCAGCCACAAGGCCCTGCGAGCCGCATTGGATAGTCCTGCCGCTCTAGCCGCCATTCTGACAGAGTCCACCGATGCGTCCGATAGGAAGGCTGCAGCATTCTGGATGGTCGGTAGAGCCTTCAGAATAGTGTCCCTGGATGCACCGTCCTTAAGCTGAGACTTTAACTGATCTAGCCAGACCATTAATGATCTGGCCGTACATGTTGCCGCCACAGCAGGTCTGAGAGATCCAGCCGCCATCTCCCAGGTACCTTTAAGGAATATATCTGCTTTTCTGTCCAGGGGATCCTTGAGGGTCCCCATATCCTCAAAGGGTAATGAGGCTTTCTTTGACGCCTTTGCAACAGCCGCGTCCAATTTAGGAGCTTTATCCCATGTATCCACAACCGGATCGTCAAAGGGATACCTGCGTTTTAATGCTGGTGGTAAGGCCCCCTTTTTTTCTGGTTTCTTCCATTCTCTAAGGATCAAGTCCTGAATCTTTTCGTTTACCGGGAAAGATCTACGTTTTTTACGATCAAGTCCGCTAAACATCATCTCCTGTTTCGAGGGTTGTGATTTAGGTTCCTCTATACCCATGGTGCCTCTAACTGATTTGACAACTTTGTCGATTTTATCCAAGGGTAGACAGAATCGTCCTGACTCCTCATCTGATGAAGAGGAGAGAGGACTGGAGAGATAGGAATTTTCCTCTCTTTCTTCCTCTGAAGAATTAGAGTCCAAGAGAGTCCTATGCTTTGAGCCTTCCGCTTGGGATAGGGACCGTAGCGATTCCCTTACTTCCAGCCGGATCATTTCCCTCAGATTTGTCGGAGTTACTGACTTCTGCTACCTAGGGGAGGACAATATAGGAGATAACTAATATCTGACCTAATGTCACTACCACCAACCCGCTCCTGTAGACCTCACCGTCTGCTGTATACAGGGGGCACATAGTTTTTTTGAACAAGAGTCAGGTAGAGGGACTCCACAGAGGGCACACTCCTTATGTTTAGACTTTCCCGTACTCTTCTTCCCCTGGAATGATAAAGTATAAGGGGCCCGCGTCACAGAGTGAACTTTCACGTAGATCACTTACCCGTGTGCCAAAGTAAAGTACCGGAATCCGAGGGGTTTCTTTAGTCGAAGCTCTGGATCCTTGTTCGGAAGAGCTCTTACGACTGGGCTGGTCGCCTCTATCCTTCTGTTTGGGCTTCTGACGTACCTCGTCTGGCAGCTGCTGCTCACCACCACTCTCCATGACGAAATGCGACCAAAAGCAGGGATCTAACATCTCCACCTGCATAAATACCCCTTGGATCCGGTCAGCAGATGGGCCAGCGCTGTCCCTATTGGTCCAGGATACAGCAGAGGGCAGGAGATCTTGCGGTCAAAACCGGCACACAGACGCGATGGACGCCGCCATCTTGGGACGACTGCGCATGTGCAGACGTCCGGCGACCCGGAAGAGGCCGCTAACCCCGCCCCCTGACGTCACTGCACCCGGAGATGCTCCAGCACGCGCTGAGAGCGGTGCAGGACGACGGGGATGGAGCGCAGCGCTCCGGGAGCTCACCCACACGCCTGAGCCCGGCACCCGCAGCCACGCCATACCGCTGCATCACCAATGGGAATACTTACCTGCGCCGGCGCTGATGGAGGCAGGAAATCCTCCGGACTCCGCTCCCTGCTGCGAACGCCACTGCCGTGAAATCCAGCAAGGACCACCGTGGCGTCTCCAGGGATCTCCGCACCGGCCGAGGTAGGAGACCCCCCCGCTACCGTATTCGGCCGGCCGGCCTGGGCTCCTTCTGTAGGCATCCGTCCCCTTCAGGAACAGGAAACCAACTGAGGCAAGGGAGAGGTACCGCCCTTTTGTATCTGTAGGTTTCCTGTTCCTAATGGGCGGATCCCCTCTCTCGTCGTGCTGTCATGGGAGTCCGAGTAAAATATTCTTACATGATGAGAGCGAAGGGGGGTCAGGAATTCTATAAGCGCGAATTTCACTGCCAGTAGTTCCTTCATATTGGAGGATACGGCTTTTAAGTCATCTGACCATGTCCCCTGAGCCACTAGATCGTCTAGGTGAGCCCCCCAACCCATGGGTCTTGCGTCCGTGGTTACCACTTGATATTAGGACTACCCATGGAAGGCCGCGGCCCAGAGCGCTCTCCCTCGTCCACCAATCTAGTGAGAGGGTTGTGTTTGACCAGAAGGTGAACTGACTCTCTAAATTTCCTTTCAGAGAACTTTCCTCTGCCAATATCTGCCATTGAAGTTCCCTCGTATGTGACTGGGCTCATTGGACCACGGAAATACAAGCTGTCATAGACCCCAGAAGAGACATTGCTTCTCGAAGCGATATAGAGGAGAGTTCCCTTGCCCGGGACACTAGCCCCACCATCTTTTGGATTTTCCCTTGGGGTGGGCGACACTCTTGGGAGATGGAATCTAGCGTGATGCCCAGATATTCCTGAATCTGACTCGGTGTTAACCTGGACTTTTCTAGATTTAGGAGCCAACCTAAGTTTTTTTTAGTCCATGACTATCTCCAGCTGATTTTTGCAATGCTTGGGAGAGTTGCCGATCACCAGGAAATTGTCTAAGTATGGGACGATTAGAGTTTTGTTTTCTCAGATCTGCCATGACTTCTGCTATCAGTTTGGTGAACACCCTTGGGGCTATCGCGAGACCGAAAGGGAGAACTGCAAACTGAAAATGCCTTACATACAACCCCTTCGATCTCGATCGCCACCCTGAGGAATTTTTGGAAGTCTCTGAATGGGGACGTGGTAGTATGCATCCTTTAGATCTAATACTACCATGAAACAACATTTTAACTGCTGTTTTTATTGTTTCCATTTTGAATGGTTCCACTATCAGGTGTTTGTTTAAATTTTTTAAATTGATAATTGTCCTGAAAGACCCGTCTGGCTTCTGCCTGAGAAAAACCGGAGAGTAGAACCCTTTCCCTCTTTCTCGGAGAGGAACTTCCAGAAGAACCCCTTTGCCAAGCAATGTTGCTACTTCCTGTTCCAGAGCTATTCGCTCCTGCGGAGAAGCTCTCTGAGATGTTACCAGGAAGGACGGCTGAGGAAAGGTGAGGAATCTGAACTTTAGTCCCGATCTTATCAAGTCCAGAATCCAGGCGCTGCTGGTTATCTATTCCCAGGCTGAGAAAAAGAGGGACAATCTTCCTCCCACCTGGGGCGAAAGTTCATTGTGAGGGTTTTTTGGTATCGGTGGGGATTTTGTTGAATATAAACCCCTTATTTTTGTTCTTTGTCTTCCCACCTGTCCTGTGTTCTAGGGGGTTTTCTACGGTTGAATCTCTTACTTCGAAAGGGACGTTTGTAAGATGGATATGCCAGGATGGGGAAGGACTTCTTTTTGTCCCCTGCCTTTTCCAGAATATCATCCAGAGTGGAGCAGAATAGAAATTCTCCTTCGCAGGGAATATTACAAAGTTTTGACTTTGTTTGGAGGTCTCCAGGCCAACATTTGAGCCAGAGAGCTCTCCTGGCTGCGTTGGAGAAAACCGCTGATCTGGCCGTCAGCCTGATGGAATCTGCTGACGCGTCGGCCAGGAAAGCGGCTGCCCCTTTCATTACTGGCAAGGTACTTAATATACTGTCTCTGTATGATCTCCTTTTGAGCTGAGATTCTAGCTGGTCTAACCACACCGACAGGGAGCGGGAAGTACAAGCAGCGGCCACTGCCGGTTTCAGTCCCCCTCCAGCTGCCTCCCAGGAACTTTTTAGAAAAGCGTCCGCTTTTTTGTCCCCCATATCCTCAAAAGGTAGGGCAAACTTTTTTGACGCCTTAGCAATGGCTACGTCTAATTTGGGAGCTTTCTCCCAGAAGGAGCATGCTGGTTCCTCAAAAGGATATTTCCTTTTGGGAGTAAGCAAGGTCTTCCTTATAGGTTTTTTCCACTCTTTATTAATTAGAGCCTGTATTTTATCATTGAGCGGAAATACTCTTTCTGCTCAAGCCCCCCAAACATGATGTCTTGGACTGTTTTTTTGGGATGAGAATCAGTTAGTCCCACGGTGCTTCTGATAGCTTTAACCAGGGAGTCCGTTTCTTCTAATGGGAAGCAACTACGGCCCCCTCGAGAAGAGGATGATGATGAAGATGAGGCATTAGAAGAACCCAAACTAATCTCCCCACTCTGTCACTGGAGTCAGATAGGGGATTTGTGTCTGATTTTTTTACGTTTTTTACTCTCGTGGAGGGATTTAAAGGTATCATCTACTTGAGCTTTAATGATTTGAGCTCTGTAGCGAACCCTGGAAGCCCCTCGCAGAGCGTTTGCTCTATACAGGATTTACACAATCTCTTTTCCCACGTAGTAGGTAAATCTTCTTTACAAAGCGCGCAGATTCTGTGTTTGGACTTCCCTGAGCTTTTCTTTCCCTAAGACAAGAGAAAGCGTAGGCTCTACAGTCATGGACAAAAATTTTGAGAATGAGACAAATATAAATTTTTCCAAAGCCTACTGCTTCATTTTTTCTAATGGCAATTTGCATATACTCCTGAATGTCAGAGTGATCAGCCTAACAGCAATTACTGTACTTGCAAAGTCAATATTTGCCCAGAAAATGAACTTTTATCCCCAAAACACATTTCAACATCACTGCAGTCCTGCCTTAAAAGGAGCAGCTAACATCGTTTTAGTGATTGATCCATTAACACTGGTGTGGGTGTTGATGAGGACAGGGCTGGCGATCAGTCATGATTAAGTAAGAATGACATCACTGGACACTTTAAGAGGAGGCTGGTGCTTGGTATCATTGTTTCTCTTCAGTTATCTCTAAAGAAACACGTGCAGCCATCATTGCACAGCACAAAAATGGCTTAACAGGGAAGAGTATCGCAGCTACAATGATTGTACCTCAGTCAACAATCTATCGCATCATCAAGAACTTCAAGAAGAGAGCTTCCATTGTTGTCAAAAAGGCTCCAGGGCGCCCAAGAAAGACCAGCAAGATCCAGGACCGTATCTTAAAACTGTTTCAGCTGCGGGATCGGACTACCAGCAGTGCCGAGCTTGCTCAGGAATGGCAGCAGGCTGGTGTGAGTGCTTCTGCACGCACTGTGAGGCGGAGACTCTTTGAGCAAGGCCTGGTTTCAAGGAGGGCAGCAAAGAAGCCACTTCTCTCCAGAAAAAACATCAGGGACAGACTGATATTCTGCAAAAGGTACAGAGAGTGGACTGCTGAGGACTGGGGCAAAGTCATTTTCTCTGATGAATCCCCTTTTCGATTGTTTGGGACATCTGGAAAACAGCTTATTCGGAGAAGAAGAGGTGAGCGCTACCACCAGTCTTGTCTCATGCCAACTGTAAAGCATCCTGAAACCATTCATGTGTGGCGTTGCATCTCAGCCAAGGGAATCGGCTCACTCACAGTCTTGCCTAAAAACACAGCCATGAATAAAGAATGGTACCAGAATGTCCTCCAAGAGCAACTTCTCCCAACCGTCCAAGAGCAGTTTGGTGCCCAACAATGCCTTTTCCAGCATGATGGAGCACCTTGCCATAAAGCAAAGGTGATAATTAAATGGCTCATGTAACAAAACAGAGATTTTGGGTCCATGGCCTGGAAACTCCCCAGATCTTAATCCCATTGAGAACTTGTGGTCAATCATCAAGAGACGGGTGGACAAAAACCAACAAATTCTGGCAAAATGCAAGCATTGATTATGCAAGAATGGACTGCTATCAGTCAGGATTTGGTCCAGAAGTTGATTGAGAGCATGCCAGAGAGAATTGCAGAGGTCTTGAAGAAGAAGGGTCAACACTGCAAATATTGACTTGCTGCATTAACTCATTCTAACTGTCCATATTATGAGTACCAATAAGTTATATTATTGCAATTATATTTCTGTATGCGATATAAACATCACACAAACACTAATAAAAACCAGAGGGCAGCAGATCATGTGAAAATATAATTTTGGTGTCATTCTCAAAAATTTTGGCCATGACTATTAGCCGGAGCATTCACGGAGATCACTCACCACCTGGTGTGCCCCTCAGTACCGGCTATGGACGGTCCATATCCACTATGGGATGCTCCTTTGGTCCGGATGCAGCACTAGAATTCTTGCTGTGCTGGGATCCTGACCGTGCCCCAGATCCACGCTGCTGGCCATGAGGGGCTCCTTTCCCCTGCTGCCGGCGTTTCTGCTGCTGCTGCGGTTCCTGCGCTGGTGATCCCTGCAGTTTGGGGGTCACTCATTAGGCTGCTGGGGAGCACTGGCTGGACTCCATTAGGGCAACCAGTCAGTGAAGCGACCCCCATTAAATATAGAGTGGCCGCATGTTCCACGCTGTGCACGCGTCCCCTCCGGGACCATCATGCACTGCGCACCTCACGCGCGCGGCCCATCATGCAGTGCGGCGCCCGCGCGTTACCTCACAGGAACCCGGCGCCATTTCTGATGCGGCTGTTATCGCGCCGTGTTCCACCTCTGGAGGGACCCCTCACGGTAGTTTTTGCAGGCTCCGTGGTGCCAATCTGGAAGCCCCCTCGTTTTGTGAGGATCCTTCCTGGGAGCAGCAACGCTGCTGCTGCCGCCGCCCGCACACCCTCGAGACCTACTGATCCCAGCAGTGGCGCATCGGGTGGTCTAGCCTAGCCGAGGCAGGGAACCCCCGCTGCCTGAACCGGTCTGACTGGCCCCGGAATCCAACAACGATCTGAGGTAAGATCTGCTGCAGGTTCCCCATCAAGGACAGGAAACCAAACTGATGCGGGAGAGAGGTACCGCCTTTTTATCTGTAGGTTTCCTGTCCTTGGTGGGCAGGTCCCCTCTCTCCGTGGTGCAGTCATGGGGGACAGAGAAAAGTTAATTTCAGTTCTTCAATACAAGAAGTGAAACTCATACCGTCATTACAGAGTGATCCATTTCAAGTGTTTATATGTTAATGTTGAGGATTATGGCTTACTGCCAATGAAAATCCAAGTCATTATCTCAGTAAATTAGAATAATTAAACACCTGCTGAGGCTTCCCAAGCATTTAAAAAAGGTCCCCTAGTCTGTTTTAGTAGGCTCCACAATCATGGGGGAGACTGCTGACTTGACAGATGTCCAGAAGGCAGTCACTGACACACTCCACGAGGGTAAGTCACAAAAGGTCATTGCTAAAGAAGCTGGCTGTTCACAGAGTGCTGTATCCAAGCATATTAATGTAAAGTTAAGTGGAAGGAAAAAAGTGGTAGAAAGGTGCACAAGCAACCTGGATAACCGCAGCCTTGAAAAGATTGTTAAGAAAAGGCCATTCAAAAATTTGGGGGAGATTCACGTGTGGACTGCGGCTGGAGTTATTGCTTCAAGAGCCACCACACAGTGATTTCCAGGACATGGGTTACAAGTGTTGCATTCCTTCTGCCAAGCCACTTGACCAATAGACAATGCCAGAAGTGTCTTACCTGGGCCAAAGAGAAAAAAAAATGGATTGTTGCTCAGTAGTCCAAGGTGTTTTCAGATAAAAGTAAATTTTGCATTTCATTTGGAAATCAAGGTCCCAGAGTCTGGAGGAAGAGTGGAGAGGCACACAGTCCAAGCTGTTTGAGGTCTACTATGAAGTTTCCATAATCAGTGATGGTTTGGGGAGCCATGTCATCTGCTGGTATAGGTCCACTGTTTTATCAAGACCAAAGTCAGCGCGACCATCTACCAAGAAATTTAGAGCACTTAATGGTTCCCTCTGCTGACAAGCTTTCTGGAGATGGAAATTTCATTCTCCAGCAGGACTTGGCACCTGTCCACACTGCCAAAAGTACCAATATCTGGTTTAAAAACAACAGTATCACTGTGCTTGACTGGCCAAACTTTCCTGACCTTAACCCCATGGATAATCGTCAAGAAGACTACTAGTTACCAGACCCAACAATGCAGACAAGCTGAAGGCTGCTGTCAAAGCAACTTGGGCTTCCATAACACCTCATCAGTGCCACAGGCTGATCACCTCCATGCCATGCGCATTGATGTAGTAATTGATGCAAAAGGAGCCCTGACCAAGTCTTGAGTGCATTTACTGAACATACATTTCAGTAGGCCAACATTTCATATTTTAAAATCATTTTTCAAGCTGGCGTTATAAAGTATTCAAATTTACTGAGATAATGACTTTTGGGTTTTCATTGGCTGCAAGTCATAATCATCATCAACATTACCAGAAGTTAACTGACATTGAGGGGGAAGTCAGTACAAGTCAGTATCCTCAGTATCTTAGAATTATGGCTCACTAGTAATTTCTTCACATTTGATGGCAAGTACTTACACCAGCTCAGGTGCACAGCTATGGGTAGCCCTTGTGCACCTAGCTATGCTAACTTGTTCCTGGGCTGGTGGGAGGAAAATATTTTCTGATGTTAAATTCCACACAGGTAAGATCAAAATGTGGAGTCCTTAGGTCGAAAAGGTCTCCCTGATTTGGAAGGGCATCTTTAATTTAACCCCTTAGTGACCATTAATACGTCTTTTTACTGACATGCAATATAAGAGACTAGCATCCCCTGACAAGTGAATCCAGCAGCCGTCAGCTGTACACTGTAACTGACAACTTGCTGCTTCAGCCATGATTAGTGCTGGGGCCGAATATAGCCGTTTAACCCCTTAAATGCTGCCTTCAATGACTACAGCATCTAGATGGTTAACAGTGTGGGGCTCCCTCTAACATCGACACCCTGAGATCTTGATCGTGTGGTTCTGATGTTTGCCATGGCAACTCATGGCCAAATTAATCCCAGCCGGACCACTATCCCTCCACAGAGATACAGATTTTAGTCTAAGAGGATACATGTTCCCATACAGATGAAGACTGTTCTAAGAGGAAAGGCATTGCTAGATCCTGGAAAAGAAACGCCTGAACGTGGCTTTCATGTATACATGAATTGGCCAATTTATGGGCTAAGCTCTCAATTTTGTATATTTCTAATGCAGTAATGCAATTTTCATATTTCACATTTGCATGCTATGGTGCAGAGTGCTGTCTTTTTTGTTTGAGTGTATATGAGTTGTTGACTCAGTTAGCATCTGTTCACACTTAATCTATGCTTGGATGTGACGGTCAGTTTTTTGAAATTTGAATTCATGGCCAAATAACGGCCTTAATGTCTGCCAGTTACAGGGGCCTGTTCAGACGTTATCAGCATTGACGTGGTAAAATACAGTACAGACCAAGAGTTTGGACACCTTCTCATTTAAAGATTTTTCTGTATTTTCATGACTATGAAAATTGTACATTCACACTGAAGGCATCAAAACTATGAATTAACACATGTGGAATTATATACTTAACAAAAAAGTGTGAAACAACTGAAATTATCTACTATATAATTGTCTAAGGGTCACTTCCGTCTCTCCTGTCTGTCTGTCACGGTTATTCATTCGCCGATTGGTCTCGCCAGCTGCCTGTCATGGCTGCCGCGACCAATCAGCAACGGGCACAGTCCGGAAGAAAATGGCCGCTCCTTACTCCCCGCAGTCAGTGCCTGTTGCCCGCATACTCCCCTCCGGTCACCGCTAACACAGGGTTAATGCCGGCGGTAACGGACCGCGTTATGCCGCGGGTAATGCACTTAGTTACCGCCGCTATTAACCCTGTGTGTCCCCAACTTTTTACTATTGACGCTGCCTATGCGGCATCAATAGTAAAAAATGTAATGTTAAAAATAATAAAACCTGCTATACTCACCCTCCGTAGTCGCTCGCGCCGGCCGCCATCTTCCGTTGCAGGTTCCAGTGGCAAAGATGGTATGGGAGCAGGACCTGCCATGACGTCACGGTCATGTGACCGCGATGTCATCACAGGTCCTGCGCTCATACCAACCCTGGGACTGGAAGCTGCCGTGGACTACAAGGGGCCCTCGGAAAGGTGAGTATATGTTTATTTTTTTTATACGTGGCTGGGCAATATACTACGTGGCTGGGCAAAATACTACGTGGACATGCATATTCTAGAATACCCGATGCATTAGAATCAGGCCACCATCTAGTGTCTTATAGTCTAGGTTCTTCAAAGTAGTCACCTTTGGCTGCAGGGTGTGCAAAGCAGCCATCAAAGCAAAAGGTGGCAACTTTGAAGAACCAAGAATATAAGACAATTTCAGTTGTTTTACACTTTTGTTAAGTATATAATTCCACATGTGTTAATTCATAGTTTTGATGCCTTCAGTGTGAATGTACAATTTTCATAGTCATGAAAACAGAAAAATTTTTAAATGAAGAAATGTACAGTACAGACCAAAAGTTTGGACACACCTCATTACAGTTATGCCACTTTGCATTAATTCCTGAAAACCATCTAAAGGAGTTAAACTACATGAAAGCAATTTTGAACACGTTGAGGGGTGCAGTTTTTAAAATGGTATCACTTTTCTGATAAACCTTGTTTTTGTTAAACCTTCTAAAATACTAATAAAATAAGACATTTTACAAATGGTGCTGATGTAAAGCAAACGTGGGAAATTTTATTTAGTAAAGAGAATCTGTCACCACATTGTAGGCCTATAATCCAAGGCCACCGCCATCAGGGGCTTATCTACAGCATTCTGTAATGCTGTAGATAAGCCCCCGATGTAACCTGAAAGAAAAACAAGTTAGATTATTCTCACTACACCTATTAGGCGCTATTAATCCCCCCCTCCCATATTAATTGAAATATAAAGCAGGATCCCAGGAGCTATGATCTTGTGACTCCTCACATGACTGTTGCAGGTCACGTGACGTGACTGATGACACATCGCTCCAGAAAGGTCCTATTTGAGCCGCATCATTACATTCTAATGGAAGGTCCTGTAAAGCAACGTCATAGGATCAGTGTTTGGCCGCATATTAGCGGCATGTATGCCCTAGGTAATACTTCCCATGTATGCAGTTAGTTTGACCAAGTTACAGGTGGGGGGGGGGGGTTTACATGGGGTTCCCATCTTAATACTTAAATGAACTGGATTGTTTTTCACTGCCACGCCATTTTTGAGTAACAGCAATGTGGGCAGTGGACACTTGGCCTCGATTCCCCTGATGACCTGAGAGGAGAAACGCTATACTATCTGACCGCTGTCAGTCATTTTCAGGTATCCATTGTGAGGTACTGATCAATGCTTTTTTACACCTATATGCACTGTCGTTCTTGGGTCTACGTAAAGTATTGTTTCTGGTTTTTTGCTGCGTGATGTATATAGAAAGACCTATCGATCAATACTTTAGTCGACCAATGTGGCTGCATTACAGTTTTCCAATCCTTATTTAAGGAAGGCATTTTTGCTTTTATTCATTAATATTTTAAAAGTTAAGTTTTACCTATTCTCACCAAGCTACCATTACACTGATTTTGTACAGTCTGGTGATTTTCAATACATCGTTGTTTGAGTGGTATGATGAGGTGGGGACGGAGTGCTTCGTGACTGGTACTTCAGTAATGATCTATGCCATTTAAAGCAGGCTTGATAGATCACAAGCATTAAAAAATATATTTTAGGTCGAAACATTGAACTTTATGGCAGAATAAGTTTTGAATTTTCTTCACCATGACTGGATGCTGTCCAATTCATTTATGTGCTCACCCAAAGTTGGCTCCTTGGGACTTTTCTGACTGTGCGTTCATAGAAGGGCGATTGCACCATCAAATGTCCAGAGTGGAGTGCTGTGTTTTTCTACTTATGTGCTGTAGAGTGGTTGGATAGGCAGGTCCTCGGCGGCTTCTCCCCACCCGCCGACCTAGAGTTACACATCTCTGCCTACATGTGCGTATGAGCAGATCTGTGAATCCAGGGACTTGGGTGAGGAGAAAAACAAAAACCACAAAAGTAGTCAGGGACCAATCGGTGGGGAGCATGCATTAGGATTTCTTTCATAATTAGAATGTGTCATTCACAAATGCCTCATAGTATTCCTTTTGTAATTAGACTATGCTTATCTGCAAGATCGGTGAAAACATAACTGACCTTTAAATAATCTGCTGCCTCTTGGACGGAAATATGTCTGTAGTCAGCATCTCCACATGTGAAGTCTCCTATAGCAATGCGATTAAAAGAAAAAAACAAAATGCATTTAAAGAATCTGCACGGCTTTAACAATAAAAATTAATTCTTGCAACAGAAAAAGAAAAAACCCTTTCACAAATAGACGTCAGAAAAGTTTTGTTTTTTGTGCACCCTTTAGCATTTTCCGATATTGTACGTTATTAGTATGTCTTAGTTTTCAAGATACTCCCACAAATATGCGTAGGTAGGTCCTGGTGATTGTGTGAGCTCAGGAATCTGGGCCTAGTACGATTAACCAGTGAGCTTGGCTGAAAGGGATTTGTCCAGGACTCTGACAATGCCAATCCCAACTGCTATATTCCTCTTCTAAAATACAACCTTCTAGTGCTACTCTACCAACATTTGAGCTGGGTGTCACGTGACGTGAGCTCCGGATCAATCAGCACCTGCTAATTGGCCGCTCCACTCTTGCTTCCTTCAGAGAAATGGAAGGTAGTGAACACTGCAGCGGCACTGAATTTTTCTGGATGTAATGTGAAAGTAGCCTTATTTAACAATCAGGTTTTCACCATCAGACTCAATCTGGCGAATCAAAAAAACAGATCCGGTTAATGTTGCCACCGGATTAGTTTTTTTTATCCATAGACTTGTATTAGTGCCGGATGTCTTTGCGTTTTGTCAGTTTTTCGCCGGATCCGGCAAATCTGCTGTTTCCGGTTTATGGGAAAAACATCCATAGCAACGTTTTTTGTCTCCAGCAAAAAAGCCGGAAGCGCCGGATCTGGCACTTCCGGCTGTATGCTAGAATGGAAGCCTATGGGAGCCGGAAGGTGCCAGATCCGGAAAACGACGGATTCTGGCTTTTTAAACTGAGCATGCTCCAAATTTTTTTTTTAGCCAATTATCTGGATATGCTAGTCAGATCGGTCAAAAAAACAGATCCGTCGCATCAGTTTCACAATCTGCACCGGATCAGTTTTTTCTAACATTCGCCAGATTATGCCTGATGCAAAAAACCTGATGTGTGAGAGTAGCCTAAGGTAAGCAACACCACTTCTTCCAGATGTTAGTTTCGTCTGAAAGCAGCAAAAGTGAAGCGGCCCATTAGTAGCCACTGAATGGCTGCAAGGCTCATGTAACAACGTCAGGTAAGCGGCGGCAGAGATATTAAAGCAATTTAAAGGGGTTGTCCAAGAAGTAGTGACAACTTCTGATAGCCAGACTCCTGCAGTAACACTCATCAACATGGTTAGACAGCCATGGACAATGTATAGCAGTGACAAAACTAGAAGCATGTGGGGAATAGCCCTTTATACAAACACCATCCTTGCACAACGCAATCACAGTATGCCAATAGGTTTGCTTTAATATGGAGGTTATAGAATGACAACCATCAGAAGGCTTTTGCTAAGTAAGCTACACTGTCAGGTTGGCAGTGCTAGGATGGTGTCACACTTGCGAGTACAATGAGAGTCTCGCATCACTTCCCGGCACTGCCGCCAGCAATCAGGACAGGAGTATGCAGCTGCATGCATTTCTTTGCAGTTGAAGTCTCTGGTCCGAACCACTGGCAGCAGTGCCGGGAATTGATGCAAGAGACTGACTGCACTCGCAAGTGTGACACCGGCCTTAAACTGATTAAAATGAAACCTGGGGTGAAGAAATCCATCTTGATGTTCTTGTGTAATCAGTGTTAGGCCGGTGTCACACTCAGCGTAGGGAAATACGGTCCGTATTTTACATGCATAATACGCAGAAATGTTCCCAAAATAGTGGTCCGTATGTCATCCGTAGGCAAGGTGTGGCTGCGTATTTTGTGCATGTAAACCTCCATATGTAATCCGTATGGCATCCGTACAGCGAGATTTTCTCGCCGGCTTGCAAAACCGACATATGGACATACAATGGATCCATGGGCTCAAATATTCATGAAAACATATATACAGTAGACAGATTTACTACAGTGCTAGATAGCTTAAAAGCCGGTAATTCAATTGCCGGCTTTTGCCATCTCCTTCTCAAACCCGACAGGATATGAGACATGGTTTACATACAGTAAACCATTTCATATCCCTTATTTTTTTATTTTTTTTTTTTTTACATATTCCTCAATAATGTTACAAGTGTGTGTAAAATTTGGGGGCTGTTAAAATAAAGGGTTAAACCACAGAAAAAATTGGCATGGGCTCCCGCGCAATTTTCTCCACCAGAGTGGTTAAGCCAGTGACTGAGGGCAGATATTAATAGCCTAGAGCGGGCCCCCACCCCCACCCGGCTAAAAACATCTTCCCCCAGCCACCCCAGAAAAGGCACATCTGGAAGATGCGCCTATTCTGGTACATAGCCTCTCTTCCCATTCCCGTGTAGCGGTGGGATATGGGGTAATAAAGGGTTAATGCCACCTTGCTATTGTAAGGTGACATTAAGCCTGGTTAATAATGGAGAGGTGTCAATAAGACAACTATCCATTATTAATCCAATAGTAGTAAGTGGTTAATAAAACACACACAATTAGGAAAAAAGTATTTTATTGAAATAAAGACACAGGGTGTTGTAATAGTTTATTATACTCTCAATCCAAAAGACGACCCTCGTTCTGTAAAAAAACGAAATTTGCGCTCCCAAATCTAAAATGCTTCCCCCCCCCCCTTCTGAGCCCCACAGTGTGCATCCACGTTTGGCTAACTGTAGAGAGGAGAAATTAATTTACAGGTGCACGTATTGGGCAGTCTTCACTCTGCAAGGTCCATTGTACTTGTTAAAGGAAACCACCCATGGCATGAAAATTATCGCTACATCCATAGATTAATTCCCAGAGTGGTGCGATTTCCAAAAGGGGGTCATGTGAGGGAGTTTCTGCTGTTCACTTTGTTAATTAAATGCAATCATGTTGACCAAAACTCACCACATTACAATGTGTCAAAAAAAAATTTCAGAATCACTTGATATGTAGAGGCGTTTCAGATTTATTACGATACTAGCTAAAGAGCCTGGAGTTGCCCAGGCATAGTAACCAACGGTGGTTAGTTATAGCACCTCACTTCTCATCCACCCCCCCCTCAGTATATACCTGCATGTCATCTCCCCCTGTATGTAGTATATACCTGCAAGTCATCTCCCCCTGTATATAGTATATACCTGCAAGTCATCTCCCCCTGTATGTAGTATATACCTGTATGTCATCTCCCCCTGTATATAGTATATGCCTGTAGTCATCTTCTGTATATAGTATATACCTGTATATCATCTCCTCCTGTATATAGTATATACCTGTGTGTCATCCCCTCCTGTATTAGACCCCATTCACACATTATATGGTCAGAATTTTAACCTCAGTATTTGTAAGCTGAAACTTGGAGTAAAACAATCAGAGGAAAAGTATAATAGAAACATGTCCCCACTTCTGTATTTTTCTCCCACTCCTTGTTTTGGCTTACAAATACTGAGGTAAAATACTGACCAAATACTGCTAGTGTGAATGTGGCCTCCACCTGCAGCACCTCACTCTTCTCTATACACAGCCTCATACTGCAGCAGCACCTCACTTCTCTCATTTCCCCCCTCACATATCTATCCATGAGGCTCCTCCCTTCCCTTGACATAATGCCTCACAGGAGCAACTCCATTCTAGACATGACAGCGCTAGATGTGGCCTGTGCCAGCTATGTGGAGTGGGCGGAGCGCGATACACACACATACACCTTTATATATTAGATAAAGTGACACTGGTCAGAATTGAAAAGTTTGTTCTTTCCAGGAAGGTAAATATGCTTTGACAGTAAGGGGTTAAACAAATTCTAATGTAATTTATCAGAGTAGAGTATGGGATATTTGTGCAACTATGTAAAATGTTATGTGCCCCAAAATGTTACCAATAAGGCCGGCTTCACACTCAGCGTATGAAAATACGGTCCGTATATTACGGCCGTAATATGATTTGAGACATGGTTTACATACAGTAAACCATGTCTTCTCTCCTTTTTTTTTTGCAGATTCCACACTACTAATGTCAGTAGTGTATCTGCAAAATTTGGCCGTTCTATCTACTAAATTAAAGGGTTAAATGGCGGAAAAAATTGGCGTGGGCTCCCGCACAATTTTCTCCGCCAGAGTAGTAAAGCCAGTGACTGAGGGCAGATATTAATAGCCTGGAGAGGGTCCACGGTTATTGCCCCCCCCCCCCTGGCTAAAAACACCTGCCCCCAGCCACCCCAGAAAAGGCACATCTGGAAGATGCGCCTATTCTGGCACTTGGCCACTCTCTTCCCATTCCCGTGTAGCGGTGGGATATGGGGTAATGAAGGGTTAATGCCACCTTGCTATTGTAAGGTGACATTAAGCCTAATTAATAATGGAGAGGCGTCAATTATGACAGATTTTACTGCTATGGTTTGCAGGTACCATGACCCACTACTGGGAGCCCCATAGATGCCAGAATAGCAGAACTCCTTTTAAAGGGAACCTGTCACCCCCAAAATGGAAGTTGAGCCAAGCCCACCGGCAACAGGGGCTTATCTACAGCATTCTGGAATGCTGTAGATAAGCCCCTGATGTAACCTGAAAGATGAGAAAAACAGGTTTGATTATACTCACCTGGGCGGGCGGGCGGGCGGTCCGATGGGAGTCACAGTCCGGTCCTGGGCCTCCCATCTTCTTACGATGACGTCCTCTTGTCTTCATGCTGCGGCTCCAGCGCAGGCGTACTTTGTCTGCCCTGTTGAAGGCAGAGCAAAGTACTGCAGTGCGCAGGCGCCAGGAAAGGTCAGAGAGGCATGCCACCTGCGCACTGCAGTACTTTGCTCTGCCCTCAACAGGTCAGACAAAGTACGCTGGAGCCGCGGCAGGAAGACAAGAAGAGGACGTCATCGTAACAAGATGGGAGGCCCCGGACCGCAATGCCCATCGGACCAGGACCGCCCCTGGGTGAGTATAATCTAACCTCTTCTCTTTCTTTCAGGATACATCGGGGGCTTATCTACAGCATTACAGAATGCTGCAGATAAGCCCCTGATGACGGTGCGCTTGGCTCAACTTCCATTTTGGGGGTGACCGGTTCCCTTTAAGTGACCTCATTTTACAAAATACACCTCTCAATGAATATATCTAGGGCTGCAGTGATCATATTGACACCACAGGTATGTCAGAATTTTATACCATCGGGTAGTGAATTTAAAATAAAAAAAAAAAAAAAAGTTTACCACAAAAAATAAAAATTGTTTTATCCCAGATTTTACATTTTTTACAATGAGAAATGGGGAAAAAAAAGTGTGTCCCACAATTTCTGCTGAATGTGGAAATACCTCCTATGTGGATGTACAGTACTGCTTAGACATACGGAGATACTCGGGCGGAATGGAGCACTTTCTGCCTTCTGGAGCGCAGATTTTCCTAGAATAGTTTGTGGACTCCACATATAGAGCCCCAAAGAGCAGAATCCCCCCTCAAGTGTCGCCATTTTGCAATTTATAACCCTTTGGGAATTTATCTACAGATGTAGTGACGATTTTTACTCCATGGGTATTTTCCAGAAACAAAACGACATGGATGTTACTGAGTAAATTGCAAACTGTAGTGACCAGTACATTGTGCTCAGCTTGTGCTTGTTGAGACACGCAAATGTAAAGTAGGAGGGCCCTCATCACTACAGAAATGCCAAATATGTGGGCACTAAGTGTAGTTTAGGCACACTGTGGAGCTCAGAATGGAGAGGGGCATTTGGATTTGTGAAAGCAGAATTTGTTGGATTTCTTCTGGGATGCAAGAAGCCATAGCCCTTTTCCAGAGCCTTGGTGCTACCAGTAACATGGAAGCCCCCTATATTTCCATTGACAGACCTGAGGGAACTTTGTGAATTAAGTTGAAGCTTTTATTGTGAACATTTTACATAACATTTGGGAGCACATTTATCAGATGCGCTACACTGAGCACTTGCATCGGGTTTTTCCATCTAAATCTCCGAGAGACTCAATTCAGAAGAATCCCCCCCACACACACACACACACTCTATAATGAGGCAGAAGAGTTACTCTGGACTCAGTCTAGCCTCTGTTCAGCTGTTTCCTTTTCAGAAATGCACAAAACTGTGGCGGACTGTGCTTTTATGCAAGCCTAAGGCTATGTTCACATGCTGCGGATCCGCAGTGATTTCCCACGAGTTTACAGCACAATGTAAACCTATGGGAAACACAATCTGCAGTGCACATGCTGCAGAAAAAAACATGCGGAAATGCAGCGGTTTACATTCCGCAGCATGTCAATTCTTTGTGCGGAATCCGCAGCGGTTTTACACCTGCTCCATAATGGAAAAGCGCAGCTGTAAAACTGCAGTGGAATCTTTACAAAAAAATGCAGTAAATCTGCAATAAATCTGCAGGAAAAACGTGCAGTTTTTGCCCTGCGGATTTATCAAATCCGCTGCGGAAAAATACGCAGAGGATCATTCTACGTGCGCACATACCCTAAAGAGACGACACCGCTGGATCACAGGTGGCCAGACAGAATCCACAGTGCTTCCATCTTCCTCATTATAAAGGCTCTTCCGCCCGTGGATTTATCTGAATCATGTATTTCAGAGATTTACACGGAAACCCCGAAGTAAGCGCTGGACAAATGTAAACAGTCTTAGGCTATGTGCACACGTAGGAAATGTGGTGCAGAATTTTCTGCACTAAATCTGCATCTCCTGGCAGAATCCGCAGGTGCGCTTTTTGTGCGTTTATGCGTTTTTTTGTGCAGATTTCACCACTGTGGATTTCTATAATGGAGGGGTGCAGAAACGTTGCAGAACTGCACAAAAGAAGTGACATGCACTTTGAAATCTGCAGCGTTTCTGCGCAGATTTTTCTGCACCATGTGCACAGCTTTTTTTTCACATTGATTTACATTGTACTGTAAATCACAGTGCAGTTCTGCAGCATTTCTGCTGCAGAAAAATCTGCTGCAGTTCTGCACTAAATCTGCATCGTGTGCACATACCCTTTATAGCGTTATTTGGGTGGCAAAATTAACAAATCAACAGCAGGTGAAGAATTGGTTTTATTTATTTTTTATTTATTTTTTAACGCTGTTCCTCGTGCAGTATAAGGAATTAAACTTATTCTTCAAGTCGGTGCAATTACAGCGATACCAGACATCTTTTATATATGTTTGGCTGATGTTACACAAAAAACAAAACAAAAAAAATCAAACATTTTATTGCAAAACTACGTTTTGGCATCGCCATATTTAGACAGCTATAATTTTTACCATTTTTCAGCAGTCATGCGAGTGCTTGTTTTTTTTACTTTTATTGGTACCATTTTCGGTCGCAAAGTTTTTTTTGGATTGCCCTCTATTCTGATTTTAGGGAGGCAGAATGAAAAAAAACCAACACATCAGAATGTTTTTTTTGCTGTTCCCTGTGGCAAACTTGATAAGGCTTTATACTTCGGGTCAGCACTTCAGCAGTGATTTTTGCTTTTTACGTTTCAGCGCTTTTACACAGTAAACACTGATAGAAATGATTACTTTGCATCGCTGTAATCAAAGAGCTATAACTTACTTTTTCGCTGATGAAGCTCTATGGCAGCTGTTTTTTGAGGGACAAGATAACATTTTCAGAGATATCATTTTTTAATTTAGACTTTTTGATCACATTTTCTTCCACTTTTTGTTTGGCGATGTGACGAAAAAGCAAGTTTTTTCCCCCTTTATGAGGTTCACTGAAGGGGTTAACAGTTTTATGAGTCGGGTCATCATGGACGCAGCGGTACTAAACAGGTACTTTTTTTTTTTACATAAAAATATAAAATGTATCAGGGCAATATATTTTTATTATCTCTTTTTTTCATATATTGTCCCACACGGGACTTCACTTTCAGCAGCCCGATTGTTGCTATAATTCATTACAATGGTTTTTAACTTTCAGTGCTGCACTGACAAGGCGAAGACAGTGGTCTGCGCATGGTGAGGTGCTTGCCGTTGATTGGTGACCTGGATGTCCTCATGAAGACATTGGGCCACCAAGGCAAAAATCGGGTATGCAGAGGGGACTCCCTCCCTATCAATGCCTGCTATCGCAGTATTTAGGAGCTAAAGTGCCAGTAGCGCTGTGGGCACCACTCCACTGAGTGCCGGGTGTCAGAATCAGCTGACAGCCAGTGCCAGTGGTGATCGCCTGAACGTACTCAGTACGTCTAAGATGGTTAAGTACCAGCCGACCAGGATGTATCAAGTACGTACAATGTTGGGAAAGGTTTAAGGGCCAACCTAAAATCAAATTGAGACTAATCATTTATATACAACTTCTACATGCATGATGGACAACTGAAGGGGGGGGGGGGGGGGAAATATTGTACACAATTCTGAGCAATGTATATGGGTGTAATTGACTGTTCAGTGGGCAATATGTGACAGCAATCTCAAGTACTTGTCAAACTTTTTGTAGAAACTTACCTGCTCTTTTTGACAACTTGTCATGAAGCTTATGGAGTGCATTCATAAGATTTTTCTCAGCTTTCTGAAACAATGAAATATGAAAAATCTCAAACAATATGCAGCTATTTAACCTATGCCCTTTACTAGAACATTGTTTTTTAATATGCTTTAGTCTTCTATTAAACCAATGATACCAAGTTATTTAAGTCAAAGACAGGTAACAGAACTCTAAAAATGTTCGAACATGCATGGGCATTTTTAGTGCATCTCTACTAATTTTAAAAGAGAAGTAGAGCTCATTGCATTTCTTATCTTACAGTTTTGCCATTATATACTTAAATATATAGGTTGTGAATAGCTCCACCACTGAGAAGCAGCCACAAATACAGCACAGCTTTACTTTGGACCCTTTCTAACTCCATAAAGGATCACCCAACCAACATCCAAGCTCAGGTCTCTATTCACATCTACCTGAGGTGCTGGTTCAGCCAATTTTGGAGTGATAGTCTTAGAAGAATCAGACATTTATAGCATATCCTGCAAATATGCAATGTCTAAGGGTACCGTCACACAGTGGCATTTTGATCGCTACGACGGTACGATCCGTGACGCTCCAGCATCGTAACAATATCGCTCCAGCGTTGTAGACTGCTGTCACACTTTGCAATGTACGACGCTGGAGCGATAATTTCATGACGTATGTGCGATGTAGAAGTCGTTGGTTACTATGCGCACATCGTATACGATATATGTTACACCATGCGATCATGCCGCCACAGCGGGACACTAGACGACGAAAGAAAGTTTCAAACGATCTGCTACGACGTACGATTCTCAGCGGGGTCCCTGATCGCAGGAGCGTGTCAGACACTGCGATATCGTAACTATATTGCTCGAACGTCACGAATCGTGCCGTCGTAGCGATCAAAATTGCACTGTGTGACGGTACCCTAACATGTCCAAAGCAACATCTTAATCCTTAGATTTCGGAAGCACCTCTATTCTATTCATTTCTCTTAAGTATCGGCACACGTTACCGCCAGCAGCAGCAGGAAGCAGGTGGCTGACAGTGTGCGGTAATGAAGAGGAATGAATACGCACCGCGATCTCCGATGAACACCTGGTATTCCAGCAGTTGGGCTCTGCTTGTGAGCAACCCATGATGTCCCCATCATACGCTGCTTACAAGCATTAAGCAGCTGCTGGCACCGGAGCAGGACGCTGCGACTGCGAGGGAGCAGAGGAAGCGAGGTAAGTAATGGTTTGGGTTTTTTTCTTTAATCTTTTCTGATGGGGCCATGTATACCAGAACTGGGATGGGGCCAATCAATCATATCAGAATAAGAATGGGACCATGCATACCAGGACTGGGATGGGGCCATGCATACCAGAATGGGGATGAGGGGGACCATATTTACCAGGATAGGCGATCTTAAGTACAGAACTGACCACATTTTTTGCTTCAGTTTTTTTTCCCCAATTTACTCCTCTAAAACCTAGATGCGTCTTAGTCCAAAAAATACGGTGTATATATCTCGCCTACATCATGGTCCGTGTGCCGTGCCATTTTCCTCTCACCAATTGACTTGCACTGGCGAGTCTCGGCCATTGTACGCGGCCATATGAAGCATGTTGTGATTTTTTTCTCACCCCAATTCCACTTGAGGAAAAACTCACAGATGAATACTGGAGTGGTGCCACTACTTAAAATTTCCTAGTGTTATATTCTCTGACCGCCATTTTCTGTAGTTTGTGACGTGCCCAATCGCTCCAGTGTTTTGGTGGGTGATCTAGAAGTCATAACTCAATGCAAGACTACGAAAGCCAGAAGATGGTTCTTATAGACTAAGACTATATAGACTAAGACTATGTGCACACGTAGGAAATATAGTGCAGAATTTTCTGCACTAAATCTGCATCTCCTGGCAAAATCTGCAGGTGCGTTTTGTGCAGTTTTTGTGCAGATTTTACCACTGTGGATTTCTATAATGGAGGGGTGCAGAAATGCTGCAGAACTGCACAAAAGAAGTTACATGCACTTCTTTGAAATCTGCAGCGTTTCTGCGCAGATTTTTCTGCACAGCTTTTTTTTTTTTTCACATTGATTTACATTGTACTGTAAATCACGGTGCAGTTCTGCAGCGTTTCTGCTGCAGAAAAATCTGCTGCAGTTCCGCACTAAATCTGCATCGTGTGCACATACCCTAACAATGAGAGCTTGTGACCATTACCTCTGACTTCCGGTCAGAAGTTGAGGTCACAAGCTGGCAAGAAAAGCTGAAGACAGTAGCTGTAAATATAATACAACTAAATCTACCGTATATACTCGAGTATAAGCCGAGACTTTCAGCCCAAATTTTTGGGCTGAAAGTGCCCCTCTCGGCTTATACTCGAGTCAAGGTGGGTGGCAGGGTCGGCGGGAGAGGGCGCTGAGGCATACTTACCTGCTTCCAGCGATCCTGGCGCTCCCCCTGCCGTCCCACGGTCTTCGGTGCTGCAGTTCTTCCCCTCTTCAGCGGTCACGTGGGACCGCTCATTAGAGAAATGACTATGTGGCTTCACCTCCCATAGGGGCGGAGCCGCCTATTCATTTCTCTAATCAGCGGTAACGGTGACCGCTGATAGAGAAAGAAGCTGCGGCACCGAAGACAGCTGTCCGGGGGAAGGAGCCGGACGCCGGGACCAGGTAAGTATGTCATTCACCTGTCCCCGTTCCAGCCGCCGCTCCATCTTCCCGGCGTCTCTGCGCTCTGACTGTTCAGGTCAGAGGCCGCGATGACGCATATAGTGTGCGCGGCGCCCTCTGCCTGATCAGTCAGTGCAGAGAGACGCCAGGACCGGACGCCGGGAGCTGCAAGCAAGAGAGGTATGTGTTTTTTTTTTTTATTGCAGCAGCAGCAATGGCACAGCTTTCAATGGAGCATCTATGGGGAAATATGAACGGTGCAGAGCATATATGGGGCACAGCTATGGGGGAATATGAACGGTACAGAGCATATATGGCAGCTATGGGGAGATATGAACGGTGCGGAGCACTATATGGCAGCTATGGGGAGATATCAACGGTGCAGAGCACTATATGGCAGCTATGGGGAGATATCAACGGTGTGGAGCACTATATGGCAGCTATGGGGAGATATCAACAGTGCAGAGCACTATATGGCACAGCTATGGGGAAATAATGATCTATTTTTATTTTTGAAATTCACCGGTAAATGCTGCATTTCCACCCTAGGCTTATACTCGAGTCAATAAAGGTACCTTCACACAACGATATTGTTAACGATATCGTTGCTTTTTGTGATGTAGCAACGATATCGTTAATAAAATCGTTATGTGTGACAGCGACCAACGATCAGGCCCCTGCTGGGAGATCGTTGGTCGCTGAATAAAGTCCAGAACTTTATTTCGTCGCTGGACTCCTGCTGACATCGCTGGATCGGTGTGTGACACCGATCCAGCGATGTCTTCACTGGTAACCAGGGTAAACATCGGGTAACTAAGCGCAGGGCCGCGCTTAGTAACCCGATGTTTACCCTGGTTACCATCCTAAAAGTAAAAAAAACAAATAGTACATACTAACCTACCGCTGTCTGTCCTCCAGCGCTGTGCTCTGCACTCCTCCTGTACTGGCTGTGAGCGTCGGTCAGCCGGAAAGCAGAGCGGTGACGTCACCGCTCTGCTTTCCGGCCGCTGTGCTCACACAGACAGTACAGGAGGAGTGCAGAGCACAGCGCTGGAGGACAGACGGCTGTAGGTAAGTATGTACTGTTTGTTTTTTTTTACTTTTAGGATGGTAACCAGGGTAAACATCGGGTTACTAAGCGCGGCCCTGCGCTTAGTTACCCGATGTTTACCCTGGTTACCGGCATCGTTGGTCGCTGGAGAGCGGTCTGTGTGACAGCTCTCCAGCGACCAAACAGCGACGCTGCAGCGATCCGGATCGTTGTCGGTATCGCTGCAGCGTCGCTAAATGTGAAGGGGCCTTAAGTTTTCCCAGTTTTTTGTGGCAAAATTAGGGGGGGGGGGGTCGGCTTATACTCGAGTATATACGGTAAGTTGCCAGACCCTTGTAACACGCCAACGGTATCGAAGAAAAAAAAAAAGTTGGAGTGGTGCTTCAAGTTCAAAAGGACTGTGCTTTTGCATAATAAAATGTAAAATAATGTAAGGCACAAGTGGACAACCTGCGTCCCAGAGTTACACAAAGCCTACAATGCCATTCTCTGCAGCCCCACAAGCATATTGACATATTCATCTGTCTGCTCGCATGTTATTTCCCCATGCCAGAAAGCAAATGTAAAGGTGGTTATTTACAGAGGCCATCTTATTTTAGTTTATGGGTGTAGTAAACATGGTAGTGAAAGCTGCATGTGAGGTTCTCTTTCTAGAACTTCCACTTATCATTTGTAGCTTATACAACATCTCCGATAGGCCATAAATGTTTCAGATTGAAACGCCCGATTAAATTTTACTACGGCTGTTGGGTTTGGTGTTGGCACCAAATTGTCAGATGAAACCAAGACTGCCATCTCCTGCTATACAGGTTTTTAAGAACAAGAAATATATAATACTTACATCACCAGGTAAATCTTCAGTACTTCTTACTAAGAAAAGGGGGGAGGGATAAAAAGTGAATAATTTTAGTATTAATGTAAGGTTATACAATAATGCAAACTAAAGTATGCATTTTGTCTTTTAACATGGCTATCTGTTTTCACAGAAATTTGGGTCACACACACACACCTAATGCTTTAAAATACAAACTCAAGAAGTATTTAACAGGTCCCTGCTGCTCCAACCACTTGCCTCAGAGGTGATTAAGTCAACTGCATAACGTAGCTGAGGCTAGTGATTAACTGCAGTGGTCACATACTGTAGACAGGACATCATTGCAGCAGCGCTGTAAACTAAAACCTGGAAGAGGCAGAGACATGGCAGTGGGGTGGCTTCCACAAGCATAGACTCCTTATTTTGTTGTGTGAACAAGACATGTGTCCAAAATATTTAAACATCTGTCCACAAGCAGCAAGTCGGTTACATTAAGTAGTATACTTCTAGTAAAAAAAAAAAAAAAAAAAAAAAAAGTGGCACTCGCCATCCAAGACAGTCGTTTATTTAGTCCATAAAACGAGTACAGTGGAGCAGAAACCTTCTGTGGACGACGGCCATTTTGTGCTGACTGCGCTTCAACGGGTCCTGTGCACAGAAGGTTTCCGCTACTGCTGTACTCGTTTTATGGACTAAATAAACGACTGTTTTAATTGGATGGCGAGTGCCACTTTTTTATGGACCATACTGGATTTATCTTTTTGGTGTGCACCCGTATTCCTACAGTTGTCTGGTATTCAGCTAACACGTAGATTTTCAATCACAGCTGGGATAGTCACAGAAGGCAGTACACTCCCTAAGGCTACGTTCACATTAGCGTTCCGCTAATGTGCGTCGCTGTTGCGTCGGCGACGCAGCGGCGACGCGCCCCTATGTTTAACATGGGGGACGCATGCGTTTTTTTTGTTGCGTTTTCTGACACGTGCGTCGTTTCCGACGCTAGCGTCAGACGCAAGAAAATGCAACAAGTTGCATTTTTCGTGCGTCCGATTTTCGTAAAAAAACGCACGCGTCGCAAAACGCAGCGTTTTTGCGTGCGTTTGCGTGCTTTTTTGTGCGTCGTGCGTTGCGTCGCCGACGCAGCGGCGCGCAACGCTAATGTGAACGTAGCCTAAGGCCGGTTTCACACATCAGTGGCTTCGGTACGTGAGGTGACAGTTTCCTCACGTACCGGAGACACTGACTCACGCAGACACATTAAAATAAACCGTGTGTCCGTTTGAAAAACACGGAGACATGTCAGTGTGTGGGAACGCACGGCTCACACGGACCCATTAAAGTCAATGGATCCGTGTAAAACACGTACCGCACACGGATGCTGTCCGTGTGCAGTCCGTGTGCCGTGCAGGAGACAGCGCTACTGTAAGCGCTGTCCTTCCCCCCCCCGCGTGTGGTGCTGAAGCCGGAAATCATCCCTTCTTCCCAGCAGCGTTCGCTGGAGAGAAGGAATGAATAATTTTTTTTTTCTTTCCCCTTAAAAATAAAGTTTGTGCGTCCCCTCCCGCCTCCCATCCCCTGTGCGCCCCCCGCTTGCCAGGAAATACTCACCGACACCCAGCTCCAGCGATGTCTCCTCTCAGCGGCTGCAGCCTGTGCTGTGTGAGCGGTCACATGGTCCCGCTCATTACAGTGAGGAATATGCGCACAAACTTTATTTTTAAGGGGAAAAAAAAAAAATTATTCATTCCTTCTCTCCAGCGAACGCTGCTGGGAAGAAGGAATGAATTCCGGCTTCAGTACCGCACGCAGGGGACAGCGCTTAACTAACGCTGTCTCCTGCACGGTCCGTGTGGTCCTCAGTCGGCACACGGCTGCCGCGCGTGTGCCACACTGATGTGCTACGTAAGCACACGGACAATTCCGGTACCGGAATTATCTGGACGTGTGGGACAGGCCTAACACATACTTACATTTACACCCTGCCACCCCTGCTAAGTTCCCTGAGACCCCCCACCCGGCTGCCTAGTCACATCCTTTATGTCCCCACAAGACTGCTCATACCAATCACCAGCTGAAGAAGTATCTGTCAATAGACTGCCGAGGTCATATTTGCTACAGTGGTTACAAGAGGTATAAAGGATGTAAACAGAGGTACCATGGTAAACCGAAGACCTTAACAGTAAATGGGTCGGAATGCATTAAGAAATTATATAGCACAAAAACTCATTTGCGGTCAAATGCTAACTAGGAAACTTTGAAAATCGCAGGCTTTGGTATACAAAAACCCCTTTAAAGACAAAAGAAACATTTATGCATAACAACTTATCGATGCCTCATTTGGAAATTTAGTATATTTAGTTTAAGTCTTAAAATTCCACACATCTTTGTAGTCCGTGAAACCATAAACAACGTCATGAATTGCTGAATTAAGAGGGGGGAAAAAAAGTGCATTTACAGGAATTTGCACTGTGCCAGATTATGAAAAACTGACATATAAAGTTATGAAGGAACCAAGTTCCATCCTTGATTACCAAGCCATTGAAGCCTCACAACCGGGTGCCCATTTATAGCAAATACTGAATAAGGCATATACAGCTATAGACCTATAATTACATCTTCAGCTTCAACCCTTAAGGGCTAGGACAGCTCTGAGGGCCTTTTTGCCAAACAAATTGCAGTTTGTTTTTTTTTTAAACTTTTAAAACAAAGTATTGAAAAAAAACAAAACAGAAAAGGCGGGTAATTTCAATGTTCACGTTACGGCGTGTAACGTGCAGTTTAATTTTATTTTTTGATGGAACAAATTTACACATGTGGCAAAAGCTTTTTTTTAAATTTATTTATAAACAAAGAAATAGTTCTAAAATCAGTTTAACCCCTTAACGACCGCCGATACGCCTTTTAACGGCGGGAGTTGAGGGTAACGTTAACTAACGGCGCTGTGGAAAAAGTGAATAGCGCCCCCAGAGTCGGATTTTCTCTGGGGTCTTGGTTGGTGGGGAACAGTGGCTTTGCGTCATAGAAGTACACAAATGACAGCAACATGGACCTAAAGCAAGATCCCAGCTGACATGGTAGCCTATCTGGGAGTGCACAACGCTGACAACTAAACAAATGCTGTCAAGCCGACAGCAGCATGCTACGTTCACATTAGCGTTGTGCGGCGAAGCGTCGGACGCAGCCGCGGCGACGCATGCGTCATACGCCCCTATATTTAACATGGGGGGGCGCATGGACATGCGTTGTATTAAGTTTTGTGACGCATGCGTCATTGTGGCGCAACTGTCAGGGCGCAGAGGACGCTGCATCATGCAGTTTTTTCTGCGCCAAAAATCATGCAAAAAATGAACGCATGCGTCACAAAACCCTGCGTTGTGCATGCGTTGTGTCGCCGACGCTGCGCCGCACAATGCTAATGTGAACGTAGCCTAAATGGTTTACAGTGATCAGAGCTTAGCCTGTTCAACACACAGATCCCAGCTATGAAGGCTATAACAGTCAAGATTTTAACAGATGCCACAGATTGATAGACGACCTGCAAGAAATACCATTACAACACAATCATGAATTACAGAATTTGAGAGCCTGCAGTAGCCATTATTGTGCCAGTATATAGAATCCTTGACATGTGCATAAGTCCATAAACTACATTAAACAGAAGCAAACGGGAATTTCCACTACCAGCAGATGTTAACCAAGTGTCAAACCCCAAGTGTTGAAAAAAAATAATTTGCTTGTGTATTACCATAACCTGAGGCCTATAATGTTTTAAAATTTCAGTCCAAAAAAAAAAAAAAAAAAAAAAAGGTATGTCTGATTTTAGGCTGCCTCATACTTTAAGGCTATGTGCACATGGTGCGGATTTTTCCGCAGTGCCGTTTTTGCTAAATCCACAGGTAAAACGCACTGCGGATTACCTGTGGTTTTTGTGCAGATTCCTATTGAGGAGCAGGTGTAAAACGCTGCGGAATCGGCACAAAGAATTGACATGCTGCAAAAAATACAACGCAGCGTTTCCATGTGGCATTTTCCGCAGCATGGGCACTGCGCATTTGGTTTTCCATAGGTTTACATGGTACTGTACAACACATGGAAAACTGCTGCCAATCCGCTGCGGATCCACAGCCAAATCTGCACCGTGTGCACATAGCCTAAGTGGGAGACTTCAGGCACAGATGCATAAGTATTACAACTTGCCCACCTCCTGAAAAGCGTGCACTATCATCAGGTACTAAGCAAATCTAGTCTAATGAAAAGAACATGTGCATATACGTGTCTTGCCAAGTGTGTGTCTTAAAGGAAATCTGTCAGCAGGATCATGCACAGTAAGCTACAGTGTCTGCTCAGAGACATTATATTGATTACAATGATACCTCGGTGATGAAATCCGTCTTGTGGTTGTTTAACCCCTTAGTGACCGAGCCAAATTTTTGAAATCTGACCAGTGTCACTTTATGTGGTAATAACTCTGCAACGCTTCAACAAATCCCAGTGATTTTGAGATTGTTTTTTCGTGACACATTATACTTTATGATAATGGTAAATTTAGTTCAACATTTTTTGTGTTTATTTATAAAAAAATATAAAAAATTTGAGAAAAATGTTAAAAAATTAGCAATTTTCTAAATTTGAATAATTATCCCTTTAATCCAGATAGTCATACAACAGCAAACCATTAATAAATAACATTTCCCACATGTCGGCTTTACATCAGCACCATTTGTAAAATGTTATTTTATTTTGTTAGCATTTTAGGAGGTTTAAAAATGTAGCAGCAATTTTTCATTTTTTCAAAGAAATTTACCACATTTATTTTTTAGGGACTTATCCATGTTTGAAGTGACTGTAGGGGTCCCATATATTGGGAAACCCCCAAACGTGATACCATTTTAAAAACAGCACCCCTAAACATATTGAAAACTGCTGTCAGGTAGTTTATTAACCCTTCAGGTGCTTTACAGGAATTAATGCAAAGTGACATGACAGAAATGAAAATGTGTATTTTTACCACCTAAATGTTGCTAACTTCTAAACAGATTACTACAGCCGACAGACTCTAAGGGTACCGTCACACTATAACATTTCGATCGCTACGACGGTACGATTCGTGACGTTCCAGCGATATCGTTACGATATCGCTGTGTCTGACACGCAGCAGCGATCAGGGATCCTGCTCAAAATCGTACGTCGTAGCAGATCGTATGGAACTTTCTTTCATCGCTGGATCTCCCGCTGTCATCGCTAGATCGGTGTGTGTGACACCGATCTAGCGATGCGATCCAGCGATGCGTTCGCTTGTAACCAGGGTAAACATCGGGTAACTAAGCGCAGGACCGCGCTTAGTTACCCGATGTTTACCCTGGTTACAAGCGTTAAACTAAAAAAAAAAAAAAAAAAACAGCACATACTTACATTCTGGTGTCCGTCAGGTCCCTTGCCGTCTCTGCTTCCCGCACTGTGACTGCCGGCCGTAAAGTGAAAGCAGAGCACAGCGGCTGTGCTTTCACTTTCACTTTACGGCCGGCAGTCACTGAGTGCGGGAAGCAGAGACGGCAAGGGACCTGATGGACACCAGATGTAAGTATGTGCTGTTTTTTTTTTTTTAGTTTAACGCTTGTAACCAGGGTAAACATCGGGTAATTAAGCGCGGTCCTGCGCTTAGTTACCCGATGTTTACCCTGGTTACCCAGGGACCTCGGCATCGTTGGTCGCTGGAGAGCTGTCTGTGTGACAGCTCCCCAGCGACCACACTACGATTTACCTACGATCACGGCCAGGTCATATCGCTGGTCGTGATCGTAGGTAAATCGTATAGTGTGACGGTACCCTAAGGCCGCTACTTGGTCATGAATTGCCATCGCAAACATCAAGACCACAAAATCATGATCTAAGTGCACCAATTGGGATAAAGAAGAAGCCCCCACACTCTGTTAACCATTTATAATGAAGTAGTCACTATTGACAGCAGCATCTAAGGGGTTAAACAGATTTGGACGGTGCAAATACTGATCGTGGCTGATACAGCAAGTTGTCAGCTATAGTGTACAACCAACAGATGCTGGATTGTCATCTGTATGGGGAGGCCATTCTCTTATATGTCAGGTCAGTTAAAAGGCGTATTGGCGGTCATTAAGGGGTTAATCTTTATTTTCAGTTTGTAGTTAATGATGTGCCCATGTTGTGGGGCGGCCTGTGTGGGGGGTCTTCATGTGGTGCTCTGATTAGGTATTCATAATGCAGACTACTGACAGGTCACTGATCCCTCACTGAACTGCCCCCTAGTTTACATACTGAATATCTGTACATAAAAAAAAAAAACCTTCTGCAGGCAGGTGCCAGACGTGGGTCCTGCAGCATAATCGCATGTTTTGTGTGCCAATAATACATTTTATTCCTGTTATTCAACTAAAGAAAAAAAAAAAAATTTGAAAATGAAAGATGGCGCCCGCCACACCTGCGCAGTAGCAGCGCCTAGCTGTGATCTCAATAGCTGCTACTGCGCATGAGCCGGCGGCACCATCTACTGGAGAAGAAAAAAATAAATAAATACCTCCAAGATGGCGCCACCCGTACCTGCACAGTAGAAGCTCTTGGAGATCACAGAGAGCTGCTACTGCAGAGGCGGGTGGCGCCATCTTGGAGGACATGTTTTCACTCTTCTTCAGCAAGATGGCGCCGCAAGCTCAATAGTAACTATCGGATCTCTATACACCAACCCCGATAGCAGCTACTGCACAGGCATCATTTTCAAAATGTATGTTTTACACTCGCTCAGTAACATCAAGAATACTTATTAACTGAACGCTAAACATGAGATTATGCTGCAGTAGAGGTGCCATGGCTGCCACCTGCCTGCAGAAGTGTGTTGTTTTTTTCTACAGTATGTACATATATTCATTATGTAAACTAGGGGGCAGGTCAGTGAGGGATCAGTAACCTGTCAGCAGGCTGCACTGTGAATACCTAATCAGAGCACCACATGAAGACCCCTCCCACCACCAGCAGCGGCTCTCCCCCTCCAGGCCCACCCTGCAGCACAGGCATCTCAATACAAAACTGAAAAGATTAAAAACGACCACAAGACAGATTTCATCACCCAGGTATCATTTTAATCAGTATAATAGCACCGACCTGACAAAGTCTGTAAGTTACTATGCACAATCCTGCTGACAGATTCCCTTTAAACCACTCCCTTCCAATTCAGAAGTTAGCTGCTCCAGAACTCACTATACACCCCATAACAAATGATGACCTATCAGCTATAAGATCGGTGATTGTCCAATAGGCAGCACCCAAAACGATCCCCCCACCACAGCCGATCAACTGAAATCTGTTCTGCAGTGGCTAGATAGAAGCAATGTAGTGACAGACAGCTTCGAACAACCTTTTTTCTTTTTTAAATGTGCACTCGCAGTAATTTATTTTAGTTTCCGAGACCAGAAGTCAGTTGCCCAGAGTCATCACTAGTGCTGCTCAACATGGACCCTCATTAAAAGGGCGTGGAGTCAGACATCATAAAAGTGGTGTTCACCTCTCCACGTATCTAAGGACAGGTTCACATTTGCAGTTGAGTCAGCAGAGTTTCGTACGCAACAGAATGGCATGATAACGCTGCGGTTTTTTATCCGCATCAACTTACGCATGACGGATAAAAAAAAAAAAAAAAACGTTTGCACGCGTTTGCGTTTATGGCATGCTTTTGTTATGAAAACATTTTTCAAGGAGAATTTCATTGACAAGCCATCCCAATGGGTGTGGCTCATGGGATTTCTGTATATAGACCCTTGGGCAAACGCAAGCGAACGCATGTCCTTGCGTTCCCATAGACTGTAATGCGTTTTGACACACTCCTTCCGCAAGCATATGGCGGTGAAAATTTGAGGCCAAAAAATTCTAAGCAAACGCGGATGAATGCATGCACCTGCGTCTACAATGTTAAAGATAGGAGATCAAGACGCATGCGGATGTATACATCAGAAACCCTGCGAACTGAAAATGTGAAACCACCCTTAACCCCTTCATGACCAGGGGATTTTTCGTTTTTCCGTGTTCGTTTTTCGCTCCCCTCCTTCCCAGAGCCATAACTTTTTTATTTTTCCGTCAATTTGGCCATGTGAGGGCTTATTTTTTGCGGGACGAGTTGTACTTTTGAACGACATCATTGGTTTTAGCATGTCGTGTACTAGAAAACGGGAAAAAAATTCCAAGTGCGGTGAAATTGCAAAAAAAGTGCAATCCCACATTGGTTTTTTGTTTGGCTTTTTTGCTAGGTTCACTAAATGCTAAAACTGACCTGCCATTATGATTCTCCAGGTCATTACGAGTTCATAGACACCAAACATGACTAGGTTATTTTTTATCTAAGTGGTGAAAAAAAATTCCAAACTTTGCTAAAAAAAAAAAAAAAAAAAAAATTGCGCCATTTTCCGATACTCGTAGCGTCTCCATTTTTCGTGATCTGGGGTCGGTTGAGGGCTTATTTTTTGCGTGCCGAGATGACGTTTTTAATGATAGCATTTCGGTGCAGATACGTTCTTTTGATCGCCCGTTATTGCATTTTAATGCAATGTCGCGGCGACAAAAAAAAACGTAATTCTGGCGTTTCGAGTTTTTTTCCCGCTACGCTGTTTAGCGATCAGGTTAATACTTTTTTTTATTTGATAGATCGGGCAATTCTGAGCGCGGCGATACCAAATATGCGTAGATTTGATATTTTTTTTATTGATTTATTTTGATTGGGGCGAAAGGGGGGTGATTTAAACTTTTATGTTTTTTTTATTTTTTTCACATTTTTTTAAACTTTTTTTTTTAACTTTTGCCATGCTTCAATAGCCTCCATGGGAGGCTAGAAGCAGGGACAGCACGATCGGCTCTGCTACATAGCAGCGATCTGCTGATCGCTGCTATGTAGCAGAATTGCACGTGTGCTGTGAGCGCCGACCACAGGGTGGCGCTCACAGCGACGGGCAATCAGTAACCATAGAGGTCTCAAGGACCTCTATGGCTACAATGGAGACGCATCGCCGACCCCCGGACATGTGACGGGGGTCGGCGATGACGTCATTTCCGGCCGCCCGGCCGGAAGCGGTAGTTAAATGCCGCTGTCTGCGTTTGACAGCGGCATTTAACTAGTTAATAGGTGCGGGCAGATCGCGATTCTGCCCGCGCCTATTACGGGCACATGTCAGCTGTTCAAAACAGCTGACATGTCCCGGCTTTGGTGCGGGCTCACCGCGGAGCCCTGCATCAAAGCAGGGGAGCCGGCATCGGACGGTATAGTACGTCCGATGCCGGTAAGGGGTTAAGGTACAGTTACACTAAACGATTTACCAACGATCACAACCAGCGATACGACCTGGCCGTGATCGTTGGTAAGTCGTTGTGTGGTCGCTGGGGAGCTGTCACACAGACAGCTCTCTCCAGCGACAAACGATCGGAGAACAACTTCGGCATCGTTGAAACTGTCTTCAACTATGCCGAAGTCCCCGGGTAACCATTGTAAGTGTTAAAAAAAAAAAAAAAAAAAAAAAACACTACATACTCACATTCCGATGTCTGTCACGTCCCCCGGCGTCAGCTTCCCTGCACTGTGTAAAAGCGCCGGCCGTAAAGCAGAGCGGTGACGTCACTACTGTGCTCTGCTTTACGGCCGGCGCTGACACAGTGCAGGGAAGCTGACGCCGGGGGACGTGACAGACATCGGAATGCGAGTATGTAGTGGGTTTTTTTTTTTGTTTTTTTTTTTTACTTTTAGAATGGTAACCAGGGTAAATATCGGGTTACTAAGCGCGGCCCTGCACTTAGTAACCTGATATTTACCCTGGTTACAGGTGAACACCGCTATATCGGCGTCACACACGCCGATCTAGCGATGACAGCGGGTGATCAGCGACCAAAAAAAAGGTCCTGATCATTCCCCACGACCTCCCAGCAGGGGCCTGATCATTGGTCGCTGTAACACAAAGATATCGTTTGCGGGATCGTTGCTACATCACAAAAAGCGTGACGTTGCAAAGATATCGTTAACTAAATCGTTATGTGTGAAGGTACCTTTACTCCATCCAGTCAAAGACCATTTTATGCCACAAATCTTTCTCTACACTACAACTTGTCCTTAGACGCACAAGCACCATAATGCTCTGCTCCAGATCTGCACATTGGTTTTTTGCAGAGCTAGCCAAAAGTCAGAAAAATTGTGCAAGCTTACACTGTGCAAAAAATATGGCTTCTCAAGGTCTTTTATGCACTGCAACAGTGATGAATTGGGGCCTATCTATTCCTAAGAAAAGCATGTATGCGTTCATGAATAGGAGCATTTCAGCTCCATGCATGGTACGCCTCAGCCAGAGCAAACAGCTGATCACTGGGTGTGCCATGTGTTAGAGCCAATCAATCTATTGATCACCTTTCAGGACTTAAAGGGAACCTGTCACCCCCAAAATCGATGGTGAGGTAAGCTCACCTTCATCAGGGGCATTATGGAATGTTGTAGATAAGCCGCCGATGTTACCTGAAAGAGGAGAAAAATAGGTTAGATTATACTCACCCAGTGGGTGGTCCCGCTGCGGTCTGGTCAACTGGGTGTCTCAGGTCCACTCTGGCGCCTCCCATCTTCATTCCATGACGTCCTCTTCTGGTCTTCACGTCGCGGCTCCGGTGCAGGCGCACTTTGTCTGCCCTGTTGAGGGCAGAGCAAAGTACTGCAGTGCGCAGGCGCCGGGCCTCTGACCTTTCCGGCGCCTGCGCACTGCAGTACTACTTTCCTCTGCCCTCAACAGGGCAAAGTACACCTGCACCGGAGCCGCGGCGTGAAGACCAGAAGAGGACATCATGGAATGAAGATGGGAGGTGCCGGAGCGGACCCGAGACACCCATTTGACTAGACCGCAGCGGGACCGCCCCTGGGTGAGTATAATCTAACCTCTTTTTCTCCTCTTTCAGGTAACATTGGAGGCTTATCTACAGCATTACAGAATGCTGCAGATAAGCCCCTGATGACGGTGAGCTTACCTCACCATCGATTTTGGGGATGACAGGTTCCCTTTAAAGGGAATCTGTCACCCCATTTTTCGTATATAAGCTGCGGCCACCAGGGGCTTATCTACATCATTCTGTAATGCTGTAGATTTGCCCCTGATGTAACCTGAAAGATGAGACAAACAAGTTATATTATACTCACCTGGGGCGGTCCGGTCCAATGGGCGTCGCAGTCCAGCGCCTCCCTTTTTCATATAATGACATCCTCTTCTTTGCTTCCTGCTTTGGCTCCTGCTCAGGTGTACTTTATAAAGTACAGTAGTGCGCAAGCGCCAGGAAAGGTCAGAGAGGCCCAGCGCCTGTGCACTGCAGCACTTTGCTCTGCCCTCAACAGGGCAGATAAAGTACACCTGCACCAGAGCTGCGACAGGAAGCAAAGAAGAGGACATCATTGTATGGAGATGTGAGGCCCCGGACCGGATCGCGACGCCCATTGGACCGGACCGCCCCAGGTGAGTATAATCTAACTTGTTTTTCTCATCTTTCAGGTTACATTGGAGGCTTATGTACAGCATTATATAATGCTGTAGATAAGCCCCTGATGGCGGTGGGCTTAGCTTATAGGCGAAAAATGGGGTGACAGATTCCCTTTAACTTATTTTCCTGGGGAACATCTTAAAAAACAAAAATTACATATGTAGCCACTATGGCATGCAGCCATCTTAGAGAATACTAGAATATGCAATGCAAGATCATCATTCTCCTACAATATTCTGTTAGATCCTCTGCTGGCTGCCAAAAAAAAATTCTATAGAGAAGACCCACAGATTGCAACATTAACTGGAATTAGAATGAAAAGAAATAAAAAGCCCAAAAGGTGGTCAAACTACGGCACAAGTATGCATGGAAAAAAAGAGTTCCTATACACTTAGACGGCTTCAATAAAAAATGTGATTTAAGAAATCTTATGCTTCAATAACAAAATAAGCAGCATTTACTAGCATTAAGCAAGATTTTCAGGTCCCTGGTCAGGCATCCACATTGTCACAGGGCACTGGTGTTAGAGAGATACTGGTGTGGAAGCCAAACCATGGGCCTGGGAAGGTTTTTGCAAGTTGAAGCCCCCACTGGCCTTTGTTTATAGGCGTTACATCAGTGATGTCATGTCTACAACCTATTATCACAGCAGACAATGACCGGCTGCAGACAATGACCGGCTGCAGCATCTCCCTTATCACCAAGTCTGGTGCTTGGCTGCAGCAGTCACAAAACCAGTGCACTAATAAAGCCACACCACCCCTATGTAAGAAACTATGTTAGATTCCCTGCGGGCTATGGTGGAGATCAGGAGGAGATCTTCTCAGTACAAGTGTATGGCCGTGGCACATATGTAGCCATCCACCCTGCACTTGGCAGCATGGTGAGGGACTGGACCACCAGGAATGCTTCCATCTCCATGGACTATACTTACTGGTGCCCCTCATTCCCAGGTAGGTGAGTGCCAGCAGCAGGAAGAAGAGGAAGGCGGCCGTGAGCAGGATCATGGACAGGTAGTGGGCGCTGGAGGACACCTCGCCGCCCCGGAACTGCTGCAGCAGCGCCTCCTCGGGCTCGGCCGGCTTGTGCGGCCTCTTCTTGGTGTACGGGTAGGGGCTGTGGTTGGAGCCGGCATGGTTGTTGCCGGTCAGGTAGAGCCGGGGCCCGTCCGCGCTGTACGCCGCCCCCAGGTGGTTGTTGCTCTTGTCCGGACAGTGAGGCTGCCTTGCGGGGGGCCGCTGCCTAGGAGACGCCGGGGCCTCCTCCCGGTCCCAGGCCGCCGTGCTCCGCTCCATGCCGTTGTCCCGGGGCGGTGCGGTCACAGGCCGCCTGCTCCGGCGGCTCGGCAGCGGCTCCTCCACATTGTCCTCCTCGTCGGAGTAGCCCCTGCAGTAGGAGAGGCGGCTGCCGTTCACGGTCCTACTCTTGGCCGCCGCCTCCGTCCGGAGCCTGCACGTCCCCCACCAGACAGGCGCCTTCCGCCCGTCTACCTCGTCCGCACAGTCCCGCCGGGCCGGGCTCCTCTCATGCGGGGGGCTGCTCCTCTCCCGGCGCCCGCCATGCGCCCCCAGGGCAGAGTCTCCGTCCGACTCGTCCGAGCTGAAGCCCACGACGTGAGCCTGCTTAGCGGCCTCCGCCTGCTGGTAGTGCCGGCCGCCGCGCCTGTGCGTCACGTCCCCGGGCAGCGAGCGGGCTCCTGGGCTCTCCGAGTGGCCATCCACCGCCGGGCTGTGGTGTGGTAACCGCGTTTTCCCGGCTCGGGGCCTTTGTTCCTCTCGCAGCTTCTTAAGTTTCTTCAGGTAGACCGGCCGGGTGCTTTCCGTGACCGGTCCCGGCATGACGCCAGAGCGCTTCAGCTCTCGAATCAGCTCCTCATCCGTTAACTGTGCGGCCGCCATTTTGACCACTCGTCTGGGATATCTGCCCCCCCCCCACGCTGGCTGTGCCCCGGAAGTGACGTCAGCGAACTAGACTGTGAACTAGACCAGACGCTCACCCAGGAGCCAGTCTGACGGCGTGCGGCGGCCCAGGCGGCTGGGGACTGGGAGATGCGGCGGCCCAGGCGGCTGTGTGCTGGGGACTGGGAGATGCGGCGGCCCAGGCGGCTGTGTGCTGGGGACTGGGAGATGCGGCGGCCGTGTGCTGGGGACTGGGAGATGCGGCGGCCGTGTGCTGGGGACTGGGAGATGCGGCGGCCCAGGCGGCTGTGTGCTGGGGACTGAGAGATGCGGCGGCCCAGGCGGCTGGGGACTGGGAGATGCGGCGGCCCAGGCGGCTGGGGACTGGGAGATGCGGCGGCCGTGTGCTGGGGACTGGGAGATGCGGCGGCCCAGGCGGCTGTGTGCTGGGGACTGGGAGATGCGGCGGCCCAGGCGGCCGTGTGCTGGGGACTGGGATATGCGGCGGCTGTGTGCTGGGGACTGGGAGATGCGGCGGCCCAGGCGGCTGTGTGCTGGGGACTGGGAGATGCGGCGGCCCAGGCGGCCGTGTGCTGGGGACTGGGATATGCGGCGGCCCAGGCGGCTGTGTGCTGGGGACTGAGAGATGTGGCGGCCCAGGCGGCTGTGTGCTGGGGACTGAGAGATGCGGCGGCCCAGGCGGCCGTGTGCTTGGGACTGGGAGATGCGGCGGCCTAGGCGGCTGTGTGCTGGGGACTGAGAGATCAGGCGGCTGTGTGCTGGGGACTGAGAGATGCGGCGGCCCAGGCGGCTGTGTGCTGGGGACTGAGAGATGAGGCGGCCCAGGCGGCTGTGTGCTGGGGACTGAGAGATGCGGCGGCCCAGGCGGCTGTGTGCTGGGGACTGAGAGATGCGGCGGCCCAGGCGGCCGTGTGCTTGGGACTGGGAGATGCGGCGGCCTAGGCGGCTGTGTGCTGGGGACTGAGAGATGCGGCGGCCCAGGTGGCCGTGTGCTGGGGACTGGGAGATGCGGCGGCCCAGGTGGCCGTGTGCTGGGGACTGGGAGATGCGGCGGCCCAGGCGGCTGTGTGCTGGGGACTGAGAGATGTGGCGGCCCAGGCGGCTGTGTGCTGGGGACTGAGATGCGGCGGCCCAGGTGGCCGTGTGCTTGGGACTGGGAGATGCGGCGGCCTAGGCGGCTGTGTGCTGGGGACTGAGAGATGAGGCGGCCCAGGCGGCTGTGTGCTGGGGACTGAGAGATGCGGCGGCCCAGGCGGCTGTGTGCTGGGGACTGAGATGCGGCGGCCCAGGTGGCCGTGTGCTTGGGACTGGGAGATGCGGCGGCCTAGGCGGCTGTGTGCTGGGGACTGAGAGATGAGGCGGCCCAGGCGGCTGTGTGCTGGGGACTGAGAGATGCGGCGGCCCAGGCGGCTGTGTGCTGGGGACTGAGAAATGCGGCGGCCCAGGCGGCTGTGTGCTGGGGACTGGGAGATGCGGCGGCCTAGGCGGCTGTGTGCTGGGGACTGAGAGATGCGGCGGCCTAGGTGGCCGTGTGCTGGGGACTGGGAGATGCGGCGGCCCAGGCGGCTGTGTGCTGGGGACTGAGAGATGCGGCGGCCCAGGTGGCCGTGTGCTGGGGACTGGGAGATGCGGCGGCCCAGGTGGCCGTGTGCTGGGGACTGGGAGATGCGGCGGCCCAGGCGGCTGTGTGCTGGGGACTGAGAGATGTGGCGGCCCAGGCGGCTGTGTGCTGGGGACTGAGATGCGGCGGCCCAGGTGGCCGTGTGCTTGGGACTGGGAGATGCGGCGGCCTAGGCGGCTGTGTGCTGGGGACTGAGAGATGAGGCGGCCCAGGCGGCTGTGTGCTGGGGACTGAGAGATGCGGCGGCCCAGGCGGCTGTGTGCTGGGGACTGAGATGCGGCGGCCCAGGTGGCCGTGTGCTTGGGACTGGGAGATGCGGCGGCCTAGGCGGCTGTGTGCTGGGGACTGAGAGATGAGGCGGCCCAGGCGGCTGTGTGCTGGGGACTGAGAGATGCGGCGGCCCAGGCGGCTGTGTGCTGGGGACTGAGAAATGCGGCGGCCCAGGCGGCTGTGTGCTGGGGACTGGGAGATGCGGCGGCCTAGGCGGCTGTGTGCTGGGGACTGAGAGATGCGGCGGCCTAGGTGGCCGTGTGCTGGGGACTGGGAGATGCGGCGGCCCAGGCGGCTGTGTGCTGGGGACTGAGAGATGCGGCGGCCCAGGTGGCCGTGTGCTGGGGACTGGGAGATGCGGCGGCCCAGGCGGCTGTGTGCTGGGGACTGAGAGATGCGGCGGCCCAGGTGGCCGTGTGCTGGGGACTGGGAGATGCGGCGGCCCAGGTGGCCGTGTGCTGGGGACTGGGAGATGCGGCGGCCCAGGCGGCTGTGTGCTGGGGACTGAGAGATGCGGCGGCCCAGGTGGCTGTGTGCTGGGGACTGGGAGATGCGGCGGCCCAGGCAGCTGGGGACTGGGAGATGCAGTACTGCGGCGGCTGGGGACTGGGAGATGCGGCGGCTGTGTGCTGGGGACTGGGAGATGCGGCGGCCCAGGCGGCTGTGTGCTGGGGAGAGGTTCCAGTCATAGCTCTGCACTCCAGCCACAACACTGGCAGGCAGAACTCAGTGCTGCGGTCACATGCAGTGGTGTTCCTGCAGTAGGGCTGCTGCAACCAGACAAGTACATAAGTGGGAGCAGTGTTACTTCTTATTGCCACATTGGCCTGCTCATGTTTATGGTCTTTGAAAACTACTTATAAAGCTTTTAGCTGCTTCCTGCTCCCATTTTAGGCCGAATTCACACTATCCAGTGCCATATTTAGAGTTTCTGCTGCTCTAGGCACTTTTTGTGCTGCCTCCCCCTTTGGTGAGTATGACACTATCGGCAGTGACTTTGGCAAGAATCGCTGATGTGAAAGTAGATTTTTGCAGTAGATCGGGCAGTTTTTCTGCATCTGCCGTGTAACAGATCACTTACAGCAACACTGCATTCGGCCTCATACATTCCCCATCTGATTTGTGGCTCTTTCCGTGATCTGGCAAATGTGCTACCATACCTCCCAAGTTTTTGCGCCTTGGCAAATTTTAGGCCACACCTCTGGCTACACCCATATCCATGTCCCAAAAACACCCATTTAGCACTGCTGATCACATTTTCATATACAATAATTATAAACAAAAATAAATATGGCCACACAGTGCTCCATACTGTATAATGGCCACACATGATGCTCCATACTGTATAATGGCCACACATGATGGTCAATACTGTACAATGGCCATTGGCCACACATGGTGCTCCATACTGTATAATGGCCACACATGATGTTCAATACTGTATAATGGCCATTGGCCACACATGATGCTCCATGCTGTATAATGGCCACACATGATGCTCCATGCTGTATAATGGCCACACATGATGCTCCATACTGTATAATGGCCCCACATGATGCTCCATACTGTATAATGACCCCACATGATGCTCCATACTGTATAATGACCCCACATGATGCTCAATGCTGTATAATGCCCCCTCCCATCTTGTATGCATGGCTCATCTCCCTCCCATCCCATATGCATGGCTCATATTCCCCCCCCCTCCTCCTGTATGCATGGCTCATATTCCCCCCCTCCTGTATGCATGGCTCATAATCCCCCCCCCCTGTATGCATGGCTCATAATTCCCCCCCCTCCTGTATGCATGGCTCATAATCCCCCACCTCCTGTATGCATGGCTCATAATCCCCCACCTCCTGTATGCATGGCTCATAATCCCCCCACCTCCTGTATGCATGGCTCATAATCCCCCCACCTCCTGTATGCATGGCTCATATTCCACCACCGTCCCCCTCCTGTATGCATGGCTCATATTCCCCCCTCCTGTATGCAAGGCTCATAATCCCCCCCCCCCCCACCTCCTGTATGGATGGCTCATATTCCACCACCACCCCCTCCTGTATGAATGGCTCATATTCCACCACCGTCCCCCTCCTGTATGCGTGGCTCATATTCCCCCCTCCTGTATGCGTGGCTCATATTCCCCCCCCCCCCTCCTGTATGCATGGCTCATATTCCCCCCCCCCCCTCCTGTATGCATGGCTCATATTCCCCCCCTCCTGTATGCATGGCTCATATTCCCCCCCTCCTATATGCATGGCTCATATTCCCCCCCCCCCTCCTGTATGCATGGCTAATATTCCCCCCCTTCCTGTATGCATGGCTCATATTCCCCCCCTTCTGTATGCATGGCTAATATTCCCCCCCCCCCCCTGTATGCATGGCTCATAATTCCACCCCCCCTCCTGTATGCATGGCTCATAATCCCCCCCACCTGTATGCATGGCTCATAATCCCCCCCCCACCTCCTGTATGCATGGCTCATATTCCACCACCACCCCCTCCTGTATGCACGGCTCATATTCCACCACCACCCCCTCCTGTATGCATGGCTCATATTCCACCACCACCCCCTCCTGTATGCATGGCTCATATTCCACCACCACCCCCTCCTGTATGCATGGCTCATATTCCACCACCACCCCCTCCTGTATGCATGGCTCATATTCCACCACCACCCCCTCCTGTATGCATGGCTCATATCCACCACCACCCCGTCCTGTATGCATGGCTCATATCCCCCCTCCTGTATGCATGGCTCAAATCCCCCTCCTGTATGCATGGCTCATCTCTCCACCCTCCCGCTCCTCCCATCTTGCATGGCTCGGCTTACCGTCCTTCATCCCCCCCATCCCCTGTCCCTCATACTCGCCTGTCCCACGCCGCGTCGACATCCCTCAGGCTCTGTCCTGACTCCCGGCGCAGCACCCTCTTCCTGAGTGAGCGGTCATGTGGTACCACTCATTAAGGTCATGAATATGCACATATTCATGACCTTAATGAGCGGTACCACGTGACCGCGCACTCAGGACGCTACAGACGCTGAGACCAGGCATCGATGGAGCAGGGTGAGTATCGTCTTCAAGGAGGAAAGGGGGGGGGGGTGGCGGTCGGTCGGGAGGTGACCCAGGACTTTTATAAAAAGAAAAAAAACCTTGCTCGGGTGCCGCCCCCGCAACGTCCCCGCCCTAGGCACGTGCCCTCAAGTGCCTAGTGGCAAATACGGCCCTGACACTATCAGTATTTATAATTATTATATTAATAATTTTCATCACCATTTGTAAGCCAAAACCAGGTGAATCTGCGGAAACATGTCACCACTTCTGTATTTATCACCCACTCATGGGTTTAGCTTACAAATACTGAGGCAAAATACTGACAAAATACAGTGTGAATGTGGCCTTAGATTTACTGAAATGCATTAGAATGTCCGATGTGCCACTATGGCCGGGGTCACACTTCTGTGTGTAATGCGAGAAACTCTCACAAGCCTCTCGCATCAATATTCGGGACCAGAGTGTGCGGTGCAAGGTAATGGAAGGTTTCCCTGTGAGAAGGCGATTATCACAGGGAAACCTCCCATTGCCTTGCGCCGCTTTGAGCTTTCTTTTTTCCATGGCAATCTGTCTGATATAGGTTTATATTTGAGACCAATACGTTATAAAAATGTGGGATTGCGTTACAAGAATAAACTAATTTTGCATATTCCAAGAGTGCCAGATTTTTTGACATTTAGGTATTACTCCTCAGCGCCACTTTTTAATGGTGCTGAGAAATAAGGGTATAGCGCCCCCCAGTGTCGGAAAATCTCCGGGGTCTCGGCTACCAGAGGTAGCTACCAGAGGTAGAGAACATGATCAGGGCTGGTTTTTAGGGATTTACAATTCATTTACAATTCTCTCCTTTAATATCAAACATATCAAAGAAGAGAGAGAAAAGGGGTCCCCGTGTTCCTCCTAGCCCACATCCTTTGTCTGCAGAAGCAAAATGGATCTTCCTCCCTGCACCTGGCTACCGGTGGGAATTTTCTCATTGGCTGCCAGCTTTTAATTACTGTGATAGACCCTATCACAGTGATCAAAAGCCCCCAATAGTAGTAAATGTGGCAGCACTTGGGCTGTGCCTCTCTTCTCTCCTTGTAGTTGTTCTGGGAGAAAAAAGAGATACACTACATCCGAGAGCTGCCCAGTCAGTGAAAAAAAAAAAATCACAAAAATCAAATTTCTACCTCCGTGTCTGTAAATCCCCAAAATCGAATTGATTACCCCCCCCCCCCCATTCTGTGTCAACCCCCTTGTCAGATTACTATTTAAAAAATATATATATATTTTCATTCTTTTTAGTTAGGGTTAAGGTTATGCTTAGTTTTTTAAAAACGTATAAAGAAATACTAGTGCTAGATAAGGTTCAGGGCTAGTAGTGTTAGATTAGGTTTAGTTTTTTTTATTAGGCAGGCCTATAAAATAAAGCAATGGCCCACAGAACAATAAGCCGAGCAAGCGTACAGCCAGCTTTGCTCAGGTCGGCAGCACGGTGGCCCAGTGATTAGCACTGCAGCCTTGCAGCGCTGGAGTCCTGGGTTCAAACCCCACCAAGGACAACATCTGCAAAGAGTTTGTATGTTCTCTCCGTGTTTGCGTGGGTTTCCTCCGGGCACTCCGGTTTCCTCCCACATTCCAAAGACATACTGATAGGGAATTTAGATTGTGAGCCCCGTCGGGGACAGTGATGATGTGTGCAAAACGTAAAGCGCTGTGGAATATGTTAGTGCTGTATAAAAACAAAGATTATTATTATATTATAAACTGAATCTGCCTATGAAGCAAAGCAGTTTTGTGAGAGGGACGACCCCTCTTCCTCAATGGGATCCCACAGCCCAATGATAGCGCAGTCGGTCATTACTGATGATGCTTCAGAGGCAGGATCAAGTACCGCAGTCTCCCCATCTGTGGTATCACGACTAGCGATGAGCGAGTACTCGTTCGGGTGGTCTCCAAGTATTTGTAACTGCTCAGAGATTTAGTTTTCATTGTGGCAGCTGAATGATTTACAGCTACTAGCCAGGCTGAGTACATGTGGGGGTTGCCTGGTTGCTAGGAATCCCCACATGTAATCAAGCTGTTAATAGCCGCAAATCATCCAGCTGCAGAAAGGAAAACTAAATCTCGAGCAGTCATAAGTACTCGGAGACCACCCGAGCAACGAGTACACTCGCTCATCACTAATCACGACAGTTCATTTTCCCCTCATTTCCCCCTTTTTAGAAGCTCCTGGAATAAAATTAGTCGCCAATTTTACCTCTTTCGATATTTTCCAAGTTTTCATTACTCTAGAAGTCCTACAATTGATTGCCCACCAAACCAATTTATATGATCAACAATACATTTCCAAAAAACCCACTACCTTTCATTCCAGTTCCTGGATCCCTACAAATGTCCCTGAAATAAAACGTTTTTGGGGTCTTACCTTCAACATCAGGTTAGTAAAAAAAAAAAATAAAAAAAACACACGCTCCGCTCTTTCTTGGCAGCAAAATCTGTCCACAGTACCCCTGTATTTGCAGCTGTCCCGAGCCCATTATGAAGCCCTAATGAGATTCCTACATTTTATTGATAAAACAAACAAATTGAGAGCCCTAATTTCCCTTATACAACTATCATTTCTTAATTCATATACCCCGGAGCAAAATGTGGCAGTTAACGAGTCCTTAATTAGTTACAAGGTCCAACAAAATAGCAAATGGCCAACAGCACATTAGACGTGGATGCACATCCTAGTTCCACTGGACCCCCATGGAAAGTGTACATACCAAGTAAACAATGAAGGACAGCATCCAATCCAGGTGAAATGTTCAAAAACGGATTTCTTTATTTGCCAAAGTGCAACGTTTCAACCCACAAGGGTCTTTTTCAAGCTGACTTTCATTTGTTCATTTTCATAGATTTTTTTTTTTTATTTATTTTGTCAGATTCAAGTTTCAAGTTATTTATGTGACCATTGTGGGTTTTTCTGTCATTAAACGAGGGGTACCAACAATTTTGACCCCATCTGTTGGTGGCGTTTACCTGTCAGACCAGGTGTTTCAACCATACCTGGTGAAGCATAAGACCAGGGCCTGATATGAAAAGTTAGCAATCTAACTAATCCAAATTGATACCTGCAACAGTTTTGTCCTATACAGAAAATCCCAAGGAGCGCTCAGTTCCTTCCAGATACTGGAGAAAATTGTGTGCCTCCTATTTGACTCCATTTCGAATCTGAAGATGTTTGGAGACTTACAGAACGCCATTTTCTCAGTCGCCCATGACAGCACTACCAGAGAGAGGGGATCCGCCCTTCAGGGACAGGAAACCTACAGGATAAAAGGGCGGTACCTCTCCCCTGCATCAGTTTGGTTTCCTGTCCCTGACGGGGAACCTTCTCGGACGGTACCTGTCATGACCGACCGGAACGAAAAGACTACCTGGTGAAGATCCGGAGCCGGCCAGTCCGGGTTCTGGCAGCGGGGAGGCCCCTGCCACGGCTGGTCCGGTATCTGAAGCCGCCACGACTTCGACCGAAGGGTCTGTAAGCGTGAGTGGGGGGAAGCGCTGGCGCCACTCCGGATAGGGGTTGGAGCGCTCCAGCACACTGCCGCAGGACGCCAGGGATTCCAAGATGGCACCGCACCGGAAGTAGTGGAGGAATTTCCGGTTCGGGGGCAGTGAGGTGAATGACTACACCAAGATGGCGCTGCCCCGGAACCGGAATCCTTCATTTCCGGGTCAACAGCTGCGTGCGCATGCGCAGTGACTGGGAAAGGAAAAAAAAAAAGTAAGTGCTTCCTCCAAACAACGCAGCCACGAGGGGAGGGGATAAGCGCCATCCTTAAAAGAAGGAGCGCTTAGCAGAACCCTTGCTGCATGCTGTTCCAAAGGCCATGGAAGACAGCGATCAGCAGCTCCAGCCGCCACCGCAGCAGCAGCAGCGCCATCGTCCACGCCAAAAGACAGATGGCCAAGGGAAGAAAACTTCTGCAAGCAACCGGAGTTCTCGATCCAGTAGCCATTCCACACAACGGAGTAAGGATTCCAGTGTGGTAAACCTGCGACCGGCCACGGATCATACGCCTCAGGATCCGACCCCTCCTCCAGAACCGGTACCTGTGGCTGCGTCAGATCGGTGAGTGATCTTCGTGAAAGCTCATTTTGTAATCGGGGTTCCCCTTCTCCCTTATCTTGGGCAAGGAAGAGAACGGGGAAGATGAAAAATAGGACCTGCCCCTTATGTGATAAAGCATTACCACAGTCCTGGGAGAAGAGATTATGTGACTCCTTTATTGAGCGAGTTCTCTGTGAGGAGACCCCGAACTTCGCCTCTGAGTTACGTTCTGTAATTAAAGCGGAGGTTGAGACGGTATTTAACTCCCTTAAAGGTGAAAGGAAATCTACTAAGAAATCAGTTCCTGATAGGAATTCCGACTCTTCCAGCTCCGAGAGTAAAAACTCGGATACGCAAGATTCATCCCTCTCCTCTTCAGACAGTGAAAGTGGAGGTCGTCATTGCTTCCCCCTAGATGAGGTTGACGGCCTTGTAAAGGCTGTTAGATCAACGATGGGGGTGTTGGATCCTCGTCCTGATAAAACAATGCAGGACATTGTTTGGCGGGCTATCCCAAAAAAAGCGTAAAGTGTTTCCCCTTAATGAAAATATTCAAACATTAATTAAAAAGGAGTGGGAGAAACCTGAAAGGAAAAATGCATCGGTTCCCTCTATTAAAAGGAAATACCCCTTTGATGAAGAGGCTTCGGTCTCGTGGGATAAAGCCCCCAAACTAGATGTCGCGGTAGCTAAAGCCTCAAAAAAGTTCGCTTTGCCATTCGAAGATATGGGAACCTTTGAAAGATCCTCTTGACAAAAGAGCAGACACTTTTCTTAAAGGGGCCTGGGAGTCAGCAGGAGGATGCTTAAGGCCAACTATAGCGGCGACCTGTACGTCACGTTCCTTAATGATTTGGGTTGATAACCTAGAGAAACAGCTTAGAGATGGGGTCCCTAGGGATAAAATTTTAGAGTCCATCCCTATGATTAGAGGAGCCACAGCATTCTTGGCAGACTCATCGGCCCACTCCATTAAATTAACATCTAAATCTGCAGCTCTCTCAAATGCGGCACGTAGAACCTTATGGTTAAAGAGCTGGCCGGGGGATTTACAAACCAAACAAAAACTGTGCTCAATCCCCTGTGAAGGTAAATTTCTCTTTGGAGAGACTCTGGACGATATCCTGCAAAAAGCGGGTGATAAAAAGAAAGGGTTTCCCATCCTAGCCCCATCATATAATAAACGGCCCTTTCGGAACAGAAAATTTTTTAGAAGGAGACCACCGAGGGAGCAAAACCGATGGGATGACGGGAGAAGGAAAGACAGAGGTTTCCTCTTTGGTAACTCCCCTCGAGACAGAACCCCCCCCCCCCCCCCCAAGTGACGTCTTCCCCAGGGTGGGAGGGAGATTGTCTCAATTCCTCCCGGCCTGGGAGAAAATTTCGACTAGCCCTTGGATATTGAAATTAATAGGAGAAGGGCTTCGCATAGAATTTTTATCCCTACCCCCACGGAATTATGTGGTAACACCGCTGAGATCATCTCCTCATCAACAAGAAGCTCTAGAACTAGAAATCGTAAAACCAGTAAACAAGTCTGTCATCCAAGAAGTCCCTCCTCTAGAGAGAGGAAAGGGTTTCTACTCTCCATTGTTCCTGGTTTCCCAAACCGGACGGAACCTTCCGAACTATAATAAACTTACGGAAGTTGAATACTTATGTAAAAAATCACCGATTCAAAATGGAGTCAATAAAGTCAACGGTAAAAAATCTGTTTCCCAACTGTTTTATGATAGTTCTAGATCTCAGCGACGCATATTATCACGTCCCCATTCACAAGACCTCTCAAAAATTCCTCAGACTGGCAGTAGTCATAAAAGGACAGACCAGGGAATACCAATACAGGGCTCTTCCCTTTTGGCATATCAATTGCTCCCCGCATCTTCACGAAGTTGATAGCGGAGATGATGGCACATCTGAGAGGAAGACGTCTTGATTATTCCATATCTAGACGACGTTCTGATTGTGAGCAACTCGGCTGAACTCTGCCGTCAACAATGCGACAGAGTGATAGATACCTTAACAGAATTGGGCTGGCTGGTGAACCTCCAAAAATCAAAACTGGAACCAACCAAGGTTCAAGAATTCTTGGGTCTCACCTTGGACTCAAATTCTCAGGTCTGTTACCTACCAGACAAGAAGAAACAAAATATAATCCACTTAGTGTCAGAAGCGTGTGCAAACCCTACCATGACTCTAAGGAAGGCAATGTCATTACTGGGGTCCCTCTCAGCCTGTCTCCCAGCGGTTCAGTGGGCACAGCTCCACACGAGGACACTTCAGTGGGATATTTTAAGAAACCAAAAAATACTAGGGGGGCGGTTAGAAAGTCGAATGACTCTAAGTTTACCCACTATTCATTCCCTAGTCTGGTGGTTAGATCCCAGCAACTTATCAAAAGGGATTCCCTGGGTGATAGAGGCGTCTCAGATAGTCACCACAGACGCAAGTCCCACAGGGTGGGGGGCTCACCTGGACAACAAAGTCGCTCAGGGGATATGGACATTTCAGGAGCTCAGATCTTCCTCAAATCAAAAAGAGCTGAGGGCAGTAAATCACGCACTACTGTACTTCTTAGATCAACTACAGGGCCATCATATCCGAATATTCTCGGACAACAAAGTAGTAGTAGCTTACTTAAACCACCAGGGGGGAACTAGGTATCAATCATTAATGGAAACCACCTTCGAAATTTTCAGCCTGGTACAAAACAACTTCCTGTCCCTATCAGCCCTACACATAAAGTGGGTAGAAAACCAGAAAGCGGACTTCCTAAGTCGTACCCAACTAAAGCAGGGGGAGTGGTCTCTAAATCAGGACATATTCAACAGAATTACAGATCTATGGGGAACCCCTGTAATAGACCTCTTTGCAAATATGCACAACAAGAAAGTGGAAATTTTCTGTTCCCTAGATCCCAGGGGGAACCCTCAGGCCGTGGATGCGTTCACAATACCCTGGACACAGACCCTAGCGTATGCATTTCCCCCTACTATTCTCATTCCAGCAGTTCTGAGGAAGATCAGGCAGGACAAATCCAGACTCTTCTTAATAGCTCCCTTCTGGCCCAAGAGAGCCTGGTTTTCGTGGCTGAGGATGCTATCGACCACCGATCCCTGGGTGCTTCCGGACCTCCTGTCTCAGGGACCGGTGTTCCACCCTCAGTCAGAGAACCTCCATCTGACAGCGAGGCATTTGAAAGGTCACTATTGAGGGAAAGAGGTTTTCTGACAAACTGGTGTCCACACTAATGAAAAGTAGGAAACCTGTGACCACAAAAATATACGGTAAAACATGGAAAAAATTTCTGTCCTCCTCAGGGGTAAGATTGCAAGATGGAGTTCCAGTGTCTCAAATACTGGAATTCCTACAGAAGGGCTTAGACTTAGGTCTCTCAGTAAGTACCTTAAAGGTACAGATAGCAGCTCTAGGAGCATTATATTGTGAGAACATAGCGGTCAATCCTTGGGTTATACGGTTCATCAAAGCAGCCGCAAGATCTAAACCTGTATCTATAAGTAGATTGCCAACCTGGGACCTGAACTTGGTTTTGTCAGCCCTAACAGAATCCCCGTTTGAGCCTATAGAATCGGTACCCCTTAGGATTCTTTCTCTTAAAACGGCCCTCCTAATAGCCCTGACTTCGGCCCGTAGAATAAGTGACCTCCAAGCCCTGTCTGCAAACCCTCCATTTACACAGATTCTGGATGATAAGGTTATACTTAAAACAGACCCTGCCTATCTACCAAAAGTTGCGTCTACATTCCATAGATCTCAGGAAATAATCCTTCCTTCCTTCTGTCAAAACCCTAAAAATAAGAAGGAAGAGAAATTCCATACACTAGACGTTAAAAGGTGCCTGGTCCAATACATTAAAACCACCCAGCAGTATTGGAAGGAAGGGTCTCTTTTTATCTGCTTCCAGGGGCCCAGAAAAGGACTCAAAGCTTCTAAGGGCACTATAGCTCGATGGGTCACAGACGCAATAGCCTTGGCGTACTCATCCTCCGGGAACGCCGTTCCGCAAGGACTGAAGGCACATTCTACAAGAGCTATGGCGACCTCCTGGGCCGAAAGGTCAGAGGTACCATTAGTTCAGATTTGTAAGGCAGCCACCTGGTCTTCACCTTCAACCTTCTTCAGACACTACCGCTTAGACCTAGCCTGTTCGTCTGACCTAACCTTTGGGAGAAGGGTTCTGCAGGCTGTGGTCCCTCCCTAAGCAATGATCTCTGTAATTCTCTCTGGTAGTGCTGTCATGGGCGACTGAGAAAAGTGTAGTTACTCACCGATAACGGTGTTTCTCAGAGCCCATGACAGCACCTGCTTATTTCCCCCCTCATCACGTGTGCGGTGAGCACATTATTTGTGTGAAGTGGTTTTTCCATATAGTCACGGTGTTCACTTGTTAAGCATTATGATTAAATTGCATATTTTTTTATGTTGTTGTGACTAACCTGGAGGACCTCCGATGCTCTGTAAACAAAACTGATGCAGGGGAGAGGTACCGCCCTTTTATCCTGTAGGTTTCCTGTCCCTGAAGGGCGGATCCCCTCTCTCTGGTAGTGCTGTCATGGGCTCTGAGAAACACCGTTATCGGTGAGTAACTACACTTTTCTTTTCCACGTCCCTGCCTCTCCCACCCAAATGTATCCCCCAAAAAGTTGCTGGATATGTAGGAAGCATGGTAGGAGTGATTCTCAGTAATATTGCCCCATGTGCCCATCCCAACCAGGCCTTTGTATCTCCCCCTGTTTTGAGACAACCTACCTCACATCTTACAATTATTAGGGTTTTTTTTTCAAATAATTTATTTTTTCTTCTTAATGGGCCCCAGTAGAGTAATTTTTATGGAACAAGTAATGAAGAGAGTATTTTCGTCAGTAAATCACACTTTACACCATTTCACAATTCAGGACTTGATCAATCACATACTAAACTATTATTCAGGCCTCTTTCACACATCAGTGTCTCTTTTACGTGTTGTGATAGTTTTCATACGTACCTTAGACACACGTAGACCGATTCAAGTGAATGAGTCTGTGCACATGTCAGTGTGTTTCCACGGAACGTGTCCGTGGGCAAAATACGCTGACATGTCTGTTTTTTTTAACAGCGTAACAGTTTTTAAACAGCAGCATGGGCCGCAAACCGTCCCGCACACATGCACACTGATTATATAAGTATGTCATCAGTGTGACACCGGCGCCTGGGACTGGAACTTAGCGCTGTTCCCCGGCGCCGAGTGCTGAAGAATGCGTGCATCATTCTCCCCTGCTCGCTCTGTCATCAGTGTGAGCAGGGGAAAATGAGAATTGTATTCAACTGATAACAGGGCGAGCAGGCCATGGCTGATGGGACTACTACTTCTATCAGCTTACACCTGCTGCTGCTAATAACAGAACAGGTGGCGGCTGATGGGAGTATTCATCATCCGCCGCCTGTGCTATAAATAAATTTAAAAAAGGTCATTGTTCCACTGTATTTTTGAAAACCAGCCAGGCAAAACTGACAGCTGCGGGGCTGCAGCCCTCGGCAGCTTCAGCAAGGCTGGTTATCAAGAATTAGATGGGTCCCCACACTGTTTTTTAAAATTATTGTCATGCCCTCAGCTGCAGGTCTGGTCTCTGCTGCGAAGGGAGACCGGCACCTTTCACGCAGCTCCACTGGTACTACTCACCCTGTCCGTGGCTCCAGACGATCAGCGGCTCCTTTCTCTGCTAAGAACCTGCATCCTCTTGGCAGGTCTCCTGGAAATGCTCTTAGGAGGCGCGCCCCGCTTCCTGCACATACTTAAAACAGCAGAGCACCTGTTCTCTATTAAGGCTCTCTGTGCTATGATGCTCTGTGCATAAAAGGCATCCTCCCATTATGGGCAATGTGTTCATTCTATTGTTTGTGGCCTTCTGCTCAGGCCACACTCTGCTGTGCTCTGCTCTGCAAAGTGTAGTTTATTACTTTTGGTTTGCTAATTCCTCTGTCTCCTCAGTATCCTCCGCTTGCAGTTCCCTATTCTGGATCCTTCAGGACTCTCTGGTTTCCACTCCAGGCTGACTAAGCTGCTCCTCACAGAATCTTCCAGATATTGCTGCGGGCTGGATCAGCCTTTCCAAAACTACACAGAGCTTCCAGGATTCTCTTCACTGATAGAGCCTGAATTCCACCATCTTGTTATTACGGTCTGTATGGGTCATCCCTCTGGTCACGGGTACTGCAGCATTTAGGCCATCTGGTGTTGACAGGGGAATCCCTGTATAGGGGTACACCTTGCCTGGTGCTCCACTACGTGGTTCAGTGTTGTGGCCCATAGGGTTCTTCTCTCAGGCACCTCTTTCTGTTTGTTTAAGCTTTATTTAAATAAATACCGTTGCTTTTTGGAAGCAGCTACCACTGCTCCATCAGTGGTCTAGTGAGTCCACTATATTTCCCCACGCGCTGTGGGTGTAACAATTATTTAAATAATTAAAAAAAAAAAAACTGAGGTCCCTCCCTATTTTTGACAGCAGCCATGCTAAAGTAGACAGCTGGGGGATGGTATTCTCAGGCTGGTAAGAGGCCATGAATATTGACCCCCCCCCCCCCCCCCTTAAAAATAGCAGCCCCTTTTTGACTAGATGTGGGATATCGCTGCTCTTGTAAAAAGTGGGTAGCAAATTGTGAGGTACACTATGAGGTGTTACCTCTGGAGAAAAGTGAGAAATTTGGGCCTAAAACAAGATTTTTGTGAAAAAAAATTAACTTTTTCAGTGTCATGACCAAATGTTATCAAATTCTGTGTCATACCTGTGGTTTCAAAATGCTCACTATACTCCTGGATAAAATCCTTGAGAGGTGTACTTTCCAAAATAGGGTCACTTGTGGGGGATTTCCACTGTTAAAGATGAGCTAAGCCCACCAGCATCAGGGGCTTATCTACAGCATCCTCAACAGGGCAGACAAAGTACGCCAGAGCCGCAGTGTGAATACAAGAAGACGTCATCGTAAGAAGATAGGAGGCCTCGGACCGGACCGCGACACCCATCGTACCAGGACCGCCCCTGGGTGAGTATAATCTAACCTCTTTTTCTCATCTTTCAGGATACATCGGGGTCTTATCTACAGAATGCTGTAGATAAGCCCCTGATGCTGGTGGGCTTAGCTCACCTTCGATTTTGGGGGTGACAGGTTCCCTTTAAGGCACATCAGGGGCCCTCCAAAAGTGACATGGTGTCTGCTCTCAATTCCGGTAATATGAAAAATGTTCAGCACAGCCGAAGGAAGGAGGTGCACGGTCATAGGTTCCCAAGCCTTAATATATAGATAATCAGTGACTGGCACACTCTGGACGTGTTGTGATGCAAGATCGGGGTTTATTATACATACATACAGTGGCACAAACGTTTCGGTCGTAACTGGACCTTCATCAGTGTGCTAAAGAAAAGTACATACAAAGGGAGTGATATCCAAAACATAAAGGGTCAAAGATACAGAAATGACTATAAACAAAATAAACAAAAGTATATACAACACAAAAGGTCATGTTTACAGAGAAAATAAACATTAATAGTAGCCACATAGGAGGACCGTCAAACACGGTTTGCGAAGATATGCATGCTTGAACAAATTGGTCATATCCGTGCAGGTATAGTGCCGTGGAGGAGGGAGCTAGAAGAAAGAGGTATGGCAAGGTGGTGATGAGAGACACATACTGTGCCGTGAGGTATGGCTGACAGGTAAACCTACCTAGATCACTAGTATGTTGAAAGAGCCCCGAGATATGAGCTAAAATGCATCTGAGGGAAAATTAAATATATAAAGGCATGTACCTGTGTGTGCCTAAATGGGCCAACAACAATAATGCTATAGGGCTAGATGTGCCATGTAGGATGATTGCATACCAGAGAAAAGGCCTGGAGCTATGTGGAATTCAGGTAGTAGTAATCTGTGGACACAGTATGGCAACGATGACGCTTTCTGTAGGAGAGATAGCTAAAATGTGAATTGTGCCGGTGAGCCACTAGATTGTGTAGGTATATGATACCTACCAGAAAGAAACCTGAAGGTATATGGACCCCAGCCTTAGGAAACGATCCGCAGATGCAGGGTAGAATGTCACAAGTGACGCTATCTGCAGGAGGGATAAGTATAGTGTGTAATACCTGGCGCTAGTGAGCCACTAGGTAGTGAGTGTATAAGGTACACAGGACTTACCCGCCCAATGAATATGTCACGTGGAGTCACAGCTGTAGTGGGCTGAGAAGGAAAGATATGCTGTCTGTACGGGGAGGATAAAAGCAGAGACTATGTGAGAGGGATAGCCCCCTATACTGCTGGGACAGAGAGCATGTGGTATATGGAACTTACCGGCCTGATGTGTGGGGAGAGCACGCAGTATCCACCGCAAGTGCAGGCTGGGGAACGAAGCGCCAGAGACCTCCTTATATAGTGGGGAGGTGGAATAGTGTGCGCATAGTGTTCCCGGCGAAGTGAGGCCAGAGGGGGTGGGGTAGGGTGACGTGTGTCACATGACCGCCAGGGGCGGTTGCGTTCCACTGAGAAGGAAGAGGTGGAAGTGCGTTCCAAAGTAGTGGATTGGCCGATGCAGAGGTGTACTACGGTGGCCCCAGAGTATCACAGAAGAGGAAGACTCAAAGCGGTCGGTTCTGTAAAGGAGAGGGGGAGAGTTAGTAAGCAGAAAGAGAACACTGCAAATATAGCACAGACAGAGATCCTTTTTGTATATTGTGCGCTAATACAGATAAAGAGGTAAAATCAAATTGCATTAAACAAATCCTCTACCAGAAAGCCCTTCAGACAGGATGGTCATCACTCATCAGTGGACTACACAACCTCCAACTCGGACCCAGAGAGATCCGCCAGGCATCCATACCCAGCTCGTTTTTTAGGCCGACAGAGACGACAAGGGAAAAGAAGAGGACTAGACGGGGGCTCAACAGGTCCCAGAAATATGGACTTCGCCCGGGTCACCAGATCTCAGGTATACAACCATTGGTAGTTAATATCTCCTCGAAATCTCTAGGGATAGCTGAACATAGTGCCCTACAGAAAGGGCTTTCCTTCTGTCCCAGCTATAGGCACAATACGTTCCAGATGGAGATTGACTTACAAAAATTCACTTCGCCGGGAACACTATGCGCACACTATTCCACCTCCCCACTATATAAGGAGGTCTCTGGCGCTTCGTTCCCCAGCCTGCACTTGCGGCGGATACCGCGTGCTCTCCCCACACATCAGGCCGGTAAGTTCCATATACCACATGCTCTGTCCCAGCAGTATAGGGGGCTATCCCTCTCACATAGTCTCTGCTTTTATCCTCCCCGTACAGACAGCGTATCTTTCCTTCTCAGCCCGCTACAGCTGTGACTCCACGTGACATATTCATTGGGCGGGTAAGTCCTGTGTACCTTATACACTCACTACCTAGTGGCTCACTAGCGCCAGGTATTACACACTATACTTATCCCTCCTGCAGATAGCGTCACTTGTGACATTCTACCCTGCATCTGCGGATCGTTTCCTAAGGCTGGGGTCCATATACCTTCAGGTTTCTTTCTGGTAGGTATCATATACCTACACAATCTAGTGGCTCACTGGCACAATTCACATTTTAGCTATCTCTCCTACAGAAAGCGCCATCGTTGCCATACTGTGTCCACAGATTACTACTACCTGAATTCCACATAGCTCCAGGCCTTTTCTCTGGTATGTAATCATCCTACATGGCACATCTAGCCCTATAGCATTATTGTTGTTGGCCCATTTAGGCACACACAGGTACATGCCTTTATATATTTAATTTTCCCTCAGATGCATTTTAGCTCATATCTCGGGGCTCTTTCAACATACTAGTGATCTAGGTAGGTTTACCTGTCAGCCATACCTCACGGCACAGTATGTGTCTCTCATCACCACCTTGCCATACCTCTTCTAGCTCCCTCCTCCACGGCACTATACCTGCACGGATATGACCAATTTGTTCAAGCATGCATATCTTCGCAAACCGTGTTTGACGGTCCTCCTATGTGGCTACTATTAATGTTTATTTTCTCTGTAAACATGACCTTTTGTGTTGTATATACTTTTGTTTATTTTGTTTATAGTTATTTCTGCATTTTTGACCCTTTATGTTTTGGATATCACTCCCTTTGTATGTATTTTTCTTTAGCACACTGATGAAGGTCCAGTTACGACCGAAACGTTTGTGCCACTGTATGTATGTATAATAAACCCCGATCTTGTATCACAACACGTCCAGAGTGTGCCAGTCACTGATTATCTGCTCTCAATTCCAGCCAATTTTGTGTTCAAAAAGTCAAACCATCAGGGTTGTGTTGTGCGCCCAAACAGTGGTTTTCCTCCACACATGGGGTATCGACGTACTCAGGAGAAATTGCTCACCAATTTTTAGGGTCCATTTTCTCCTTCTACCTTCAAAAAGTCAAACGGTGCTCCTTACCCTCCAATCGTTGCCATGTGCCCAAACAGTGGTTTTCCCCCCAAATATGGGATATTGTCATGTTCAGCAGAAATTGCACAACCAATTTTGTGGTCCATTTTCACTTGTTACCCTTCTGAGAATAAAAACAATTGGGGTCTCAAGTGAAATTTTTGTGAAAAAATTTAAATTATGTCAGTCATTAAGTCCTAGGTGCAGATAAGTCCATAGTTAAACTCAATTTCATGGTTTAACACAAGAGCATAGTTTGGTGTTTTCCTTACTAGCTTCAATTGTTTATTTTTTTTTCTGCTTTTATCGGTACGGTTATCCCCATTGAATATGTGCTCCATAGTCAATGCACCAGGTGTGCATCTTGAGAGATGTGTGCATGCCTTGAACAGCCGTTTGAAAGTGAATATGTCTGCACTTGATGCAAGTGAGTTACATGTTTGGAAGCCCAGGTAATGGATCTGAATGTGCAGCTTGCAACAGTCAGAAGCATGGCAAACCTGGAGAGGAGTTTAGAGCTTACTGAGCTTGTGCTGGCTGGGGCCAGTGATGTGGAGGAGGGTGGACACAGGGAAGATCAGGAAAGTGAAGTAAGCAGCTTGATAAATGTTGCAAGCAAGGGTAGGAGGAAAAGTGCCAGGCAGCCCAGTCCTAATATGGCACAACCTAGTAAATATGCTTGTTTGGCTGATATTAGGAATGCAAGCCCAGGACTGGAATCTCTGCAACAGGATGTTGCTCCTAGCAACCAGGAAAATGACTGCTGTAGGAAGGAGGGAAATAGGAGTGCAGCAAAAGCCAGACAGATGTTGGTAGTAGGAGACTCTATAATTAGGTGGACAGACAGGGTCATCTGCCATCGAGACCGTGAATGCCGAACAGTGTGTTGTCTGCCGGGTGCTCGGGTTCGACATATTGCGGATCGGATAGACAGATTGCTGTGTGGGGCTGGGGAAATCCCTGCGGTCATGGTGCACATCAGTACCAATGACAAAGTTAGAGGGAGTTAGAGGGAGGTGGAAGGTCCTTAATAATGATGTTAGGGAACTAGGAGAGAAGCTGAAGGCCAGGACCTCCAAGGTGGTGTTTTCAGAAATACTGCAAGTGGCATGAGCGTCACTAGATAGGCAGCGGGACCTTAGGGAGATAAATAAGTGGTTTAGAAACTGGTGCAGGAAGGAAGGGTTTAGGTTCATGGAGAACTGGGCCAACTTCTCTGTCGGCTACAGGCTCTATGGTAGGGACGGGCTGCACCTCAATGGGGAGGGTGCTGCTATGCTTGGGGGAAAAAATGGTAAGACGGATGGAGAAGCTTTTAAACTAGGATCTGGGGAGAGGGAGGGTAGTTGTGTTAATAAGGGGATAGAGTAGACAAAGAGAGGGGCAGTAGGGGTAAATGAGGATTTAGGGGGGCTGGGATATGCTAGGAAAGCAGGGAGCTGAGTAGGAGTAACAAATGTGCTAATACTATTACCATATTTTTCGGACTATAAGATGCACTTTTTTCCCCATAAAATTTGGGAGGAAAATGGGGGGTGCGTCTTATAGTGCGAACTCAAGGTTCCTTCTTTTTTCTGCTATTTTTCCACCCAAAAATTTGGCGTGCGTCTTATGGTCTGGTGCGTCTTATAGTCCGAAAAATAAGGTAAATGTCTGGCAAACAAAATGAATGAACTGGAGACTCTTATGACGGTCACAGAATACGATGGGGATGTGCGTTTTGGAAACCTTACTTAATGAGAGCCATGACTCCATAACAAATGCAGAGTTACTGTCACAATTCAGGTTTAGATTTGTGGCAGCTCTGGTTCCGCTATAATTTAAATGTAATTTTTTCTTTTCAGGCCAGCAATAGTTAATGTCTGTTTCCTTGCTGGCAGCTGCTCCATTTCTGGTCAGCTGATGTGGGTGGTGACCACTCCCACCATCCTTTAAATAGTTACCTAACACATCAGCTGACTGTTGGTAATAGTTTTCTATGTAGACCAGCCTTGTAGTTGCAGCTCTCTGGTGTCAGCACTGAATCTGCTTCTGTTGATTTCAGGGTCCTGTTTCCATATCCTCTGTGGTGTGGAGCTTGGGCAGCGGAGTCTGGAGTTAGGTTTTGTGCATTTACCTTGTCTGTCTCGTGCTTGTCACTATCCCTTGTGTTTGTACCATCCACAGTGGGGATGCTAGCGCCCTTGCTAGCCAGTGCACTATTCAGGGCATTGTGAGGTGACATGGATGAAGTGCGTGACAGCGGCGGGGAAAAGGGCCCTCTTAGGACATTAGGGGAGTTCAGGGACAGGCTCAGGTTGGAGCTCAGGAGGTTATCCCATCCCTCGTTTCCTATTGTTAGGGCCTTTTTCTCCCCTTTACCATCCCGTTGTGTGGGCATTGTGCCGTCTGCTGGAACGACCCTTGTTGGGTAGTGACAGCTACACTACATTTAGAAAGGACAGGAAAGATTAAAAAAAAGTGTAGGGATGTGCATCGTCATAAAATCCACATTAAAACCTGTGCTCAATGAAGACATTGGGGGAGGAGATACAGCAGTGTGGAGTTACTATGAGTAAATGTACACGGGGATGGCAATAATGGAAAGCTGCTAACTGGAGTATGCTACAAGCCTAATATTACTGAACAGGTAGATGATGAAATGCTGCAGCAAATTTTAACTATCCGGACATTCAATAGGGAATAGAATCTCCTTTTTGTGCTAAAAGCTACAATTTCTTATCCACAGTTCAGGACAATTACCTCTCCCAGCTGGTAGATGAACAGGGGGTGTAATCTGCTGGATCTGGTTCTGTCAAATAGACCAGATACACTTTCACATCTATAGGTCAGGGAACATTTGGGAAGCAGTGACCATAACATGGTAAGTTTCAGTGTCATTTTCAGTCAAACATTCAAAAGGGGTAATGCCAAGACCCCTTTAAGAAAGCAGATTTCAACAAATTAAGCGAAGATCTTAATTGTATAGACTGAGAAAACATCATGGTAACTGGGGATGCTGAACATAAATGGGGCATTTTTAAGGAAATACTACTAGAATCCTGCAGAAAAATTACACCCTCTGGTAATAAAATGTCACGGAAGAGGAGCTTGAACGGTGCGGATGTGGCCGACACGAGCTCCCCAGATTTTCCTACCTGGGGACCCCAAAATCACGTTCAAACCCTTGGAAATCCTCTAACTCTGAGTTCAGGGAGCCTCCTAACTGGCGCCGCCTGAACCCTGCACCGAGGGAGTCATCCTACGGAGGGGACGCCGGCCGGAGCCTGCAGCGCTACAATCAGACGGCGCCATCGCTGATTCCCCGTGGAGCCCCTGCAGTGAGGGAGCGGTGAACAACAGAGCCCCGAGGCGGACACAGAACCGCGAGGCAAGGAGGGGGATTGCGGCACAACGCAGCAGGTCCAGTGAGTTTGGGAACATCAGTGGCACCGGGGGAGACCGCCCGGCAGCCAGCACCGCTCAGAGGTTGCGGCGGCCCGGACCGCACACTAAGGGAAGACTCCCGCACTGCCCGTCCCTATCGTCCCCTCGCACTCACCTCCTCCGTGTCGGCCCTGCCAGGCGCAGGTGAAGAGCGGACGCCTGCAGGAAGCTGGAGCAGTGGTAGTCCTTGTCCTCCTTCCCCCTCTCTGGGCCCTCATTTTGGCGCCAAACGCCGCCATTACAAGTAGGAGCGGAAACAGCTCCTCTACGGTGACGCCACACTACCTCTGGGCGCAGCGTCGGTCTGGAGAGACTGTCCTACACGGCAGAGCCCCGGTTTAACCCCCGAAACTTAAATAAAGGGGAAGTCTTCCTGGGGAGAGGTTTTTGCTGAGCGAGGAGCGGGATACGTTATGTAGCTCCTCGGATCTCCTATGTACCCCCCACGGCCATCCATTAGCCTATAAAAATCACTAATGTTCATGGGCAAATCCAAAAAACGCTCAGAGGTACCCCTAGACTCTACAACCCACCCTTCAGATATGGATCGCTTCTTAACCACTAACAAGCAACACAGGAATACCAGATCCCAGTCTTCCATTAAGGTCTCAGAGGATCGTTTGCCCTCACAAGGTTCATTGACCCCACACAATTCACCTGAAAGGGCGTCAGAGGAAGGTGATGACAGCAGCGATCTTCCTGATGACATGAATGTACAGGACCTTAGTAAATTAATAAGAACCCTTCCCACCAAAATAGACTTGGAGAAATTTGCCTGTAGAATAGAAAATTCCTATAAAAAGGAGCTCCATGCCTTAAAATCAGAATTTACAACAAGAGTGGAAGAGGTAGAGAAAACCCAGGAACTCGTATTGCAAGAACTACAAACCCACAGGGAGGTCATAACAAGTCATACTTTAAGACTAGAAGAATTAGCAACCGGAATGGAGGATCTAGAAAATCGTAATAGGCGTAATAATATCAGGATACGTGGTTTACCGGAGTCCATAGGCCCTGCTGAACTAGACCCCACAGTGCAGAAGTTATTTCTCGAAATCCTAAATGAAGCGGGGACGGGCTCCATAGAATTTGACCGGATCCATAGGTCCCTTGGCCCGAAACCACAATCAGACTCAAGACCCAGAGACGTCATCTGCAGAGTGCACTATTATAAAACGAAGGAATCTATAATGTTAGCGGCTAGGCAGAAGGGCACAATTCATTTCTGTGGAGCACAGATCCTAATATTATCAGACTTGTCCAGGCAGACCCTGCAGCTGAGAAGAGCTCTACGTCCATTACTGTCCCTCCTCCAGGGAAAAGATATCCCTTACAAATGGGGCTTTCCATTTCAATTGATTGCCTTTAAAGGTGGGAAAACAGCCACCTTCCGAAACCTGGGGGATCTGGCCAACTTCCTAGGTACTTTTGAGCTGCCGATGACTGCCCTACCTGACTGGCCAAGTTCTCCTCAGCTTCCAGATATACCACCGAGATGGTCAAGGGTCCAGCGCTCTAAGCAACACAAGAAACAGGACTTGTCCTCTGACCAGACCTGAGAGCCTTTTCTCAATACTCCATTTGTCCTTATTGTGACCTAACCTAATCTTCTATACCTCACTGAGCCACTCTATTTCTGGGCCTAATACGTGATGGGAATTAACCAAGTTTCGTTATATAAACTGTCTCCATATAAGTTAAATTTATATGTCCACCATAGATGTTTGGTATAGCATTGGAGTTTTATTAACCTAATTTCCTTCTTTAACATTTGTATTTCCTAGTTAGAGTTCCAGTCTAATCTAAATGGGTATAGTTACTAAATATTTGAAGTTTGCTCCTATACAATGTTACACAACTGTTGATTTGCCAATTAGGCCGGGGGGTGCCGTGGAGACCGAGCCTCGCCTTTGGCTCTCCCTCACCCGAATTGGTGCGAGTGGCGGCATATTGGTACGCCACCGCACCAAGATTTCCTCATCTAGGTGCTCAACCACTACACTTTCATTCTCCTTTCTCAGCCTATACTATATAGGTTCCTCTCTACTCCTTTCCATGGTTCTCTTCTCCCAATCCCTTATCCCACTCCCAGTCCAAACAACACACATGGATCCCCCATGGGCCTGGTTTCATTGTTCTCACAGTCAATTTTCCAATCAACACCTTGATTATGGCTAGAATTAAATTTTGCTCTTTTAATGCTAAAGGGCTTAACATACCAGAAAAAAGAAGACAGGTACTGTACTCTAGCCACAAGCAACGTGTCTCAATATTAATGCTGCAGGAGACTCATTTTAAGACAGGAGTGACTCCTAACTGTACATCATATCACTACCCCAAATGGTTCCATAGCACAAACCCCCACTCAAAATCTAAAGGAGTTTCTATTGGTTTTCACAAGTCCTTCCTCCCAGAGATCCTCGATTCGGTAGTTGATACAGAAGGGAGATTTATCTTCTTGAAACTGGCATGGAGATCTCGTGAACTCCTATTGGCAAATGTTTATTTCCCTAATCAGGGTCAGCACAAATTCGGCTCCACGTGCAAACGGCTTCTAGAAAAATTTGCAGGAGGCTCGCCGATAATCCTCGGAGGTGACTTCAATCTCCCAATGAATCCTCTACTTGATGTGTCATCAGGTAAGTCCTCATATCCCGCATCATCTATCAAAAAAGTGAAGAGGCAGCTGAGTGACTTGCGGTTGATGGATGTGTGGAGGGCGTTGCACCCAGGTGTGAAAGACTATAGCTTTTATTCCCCAATTGATTCTACATATAGCAGAATTGACTATTGGGTGGAGGCTGACGTGGGGTCGGTCCTGTGGTCTGACCACGCACTTATCTACCTCACGATACAACTGGACCCCTCTGTGAGATCCAGGTTCTCGTGGAGATTGAATGAGAATCTATTGCAGGATCCGACCTGTGTTTTGGAAGTGAAGCGTTCCATTGAAGGTTTTGTGGCGGACCATGTTGAAGATCCCACGTCCCCCTCGATCAAATGGGAGACCCTAAAATGGATCCTGAGGCGAATTCATATCGCATGGTGCTCGTCTTAAAAGAGAGTGCACCGCAGAAATCGCAGAACTCTCCTCCCAGATACACAAACTTGAAGCAAAACACAAACCGGATCTCTCCCCGCTCACTTTATCAAATCTGTCCACGGCCAGACAAAAACTACTCACTATCCTAGATCAGAAATCCCGGTGCTTGAGAGAAAAAAGAAAGAGCCGCTTCTATCATCTAGGTAACAAAAGTGGCAAACTTTTGGCAAGGGCCCTACATCCTCGAGGTCCCCAAACATTCATCCCATATATGCCAAGGGCAAAAAAGTTTACAGCATGCAGGACATACTCTCTAGCTTCCACGACTACTATAGCTCTCTCTATAACCTAAAGGGCATTATGACGTCCTCCCCCCACACTCACTTCAAGATAAAATTAAATCGTATATCCAGTCAAATCAGTTGCCTACTATTTTGGAGGAGTCCCTGGCGGATCTGGAGGACGATTTTTCACTAGAAGAGATCTCCTCTGTGGTTAAAGATCTGAAGCCAGGTAAAAGTCCTGGACCTGATGGCTTCGCAGCTAGCTTTTATAAACAGTTCTCGGATCTACTGTATACTCCGCTCAACCTCTTGTAACTATGTGGCCTCGGGGGGATCCTTTCCACCACAGGCCCTAGCTGCGCATATAACAGTCAGAGAAAGACCTTGCGCTGTGCAGCAGTTATCGCCCCATCTCACTTATTAATATAGACGTAAAAATTTATGCTAAAATGATAGCCAAAAGATTAAATAGTCTTCTACCCCTTCTGATCAACCAGGACCAGGTCGGTTTCATTCCAGGAAGGGAGGCGAGAGATACCATAAGATCCATCTCTCTGATTGATAGGACCAACAGGGGTGGTAATCCCATGTGTATACTTTAAATCGATGCCGAGAAGGCATTCGATAGGGTGGGATGGGAGTTCATGCACGGAACACTAGAGGGCATTGGGTTGAAAAAGAAGATGCTGAGGGGTATCATGGCGCTCTATGAGGCTCCTTCGGCACACATCAAAGTGAACGGGTCTTTGTCAAACTCTACAAATTCGCAATGGCACTAGACAAGGGTGTCCCCTCTCACCATTACTATATGTTTTAACCATGGAGCATTTAGCCACCGCGATCCGCAACAACCCATCCATAAAGGGTATAGAGATTCAGTCAGAAGAACACAAACTGGCCCTGTTTGTTGACGATGTGCTCGTGTACATCACCTCTCCTATAACCACCATTCCCAACATCATCTCAGAGCTTCAGAGATGTGGGCTCTTGAGCAATTTCAAGATAAACTCACATAAATCAGAAGTTCTCGCCCTCCTTATTCTCCCAGTTGCGCTCCTCTTTCCCGTTCAGATGGCGAACAGATTCCCTTAGATACCTGGGCATTACACTAACCTCAAAAACAACACAATTATATGAAGCCAATTACAGACCGGCCCTTCGCAGAGCAGAGATAGATCTGGAAAGGTGGAATAAACTTCATCTATCCTGGCTGGGCAGAATTAATTCCATCAAGATGGATTTGCTGCCACGTCTTCTCTACTTTTTCCAGACTATCCCTATCGCTCTCCCGCCCTCCTTTTTCTCCAGGCTTAAGACCATGATCACACGATATATCTGGACTAGGCCTTCTAAATTTCCAGCTTTACAATTATGCATCCCTGGGAACATACGTTTTGGATCTTTTTCACCACGCATGTAACAAAAAATGGGTGAACTTGGAATTTAAACTCTCGGCGGCCAATCTTATTTCCAACATTTGGCAAAAGAATAACGCACAGGAACTGAGAGAGGAACTTCCCCTCCTCACAAGAAACCTAGTGTTCTTCATCAAAAACGGCAGCCAAAAACTCAACATTTCGTCGATACCTGGCCCCATGACCCCGGTTATCGACAACCTAGATTTTCCCGCTGGACGGGATAAAGCTTTCTTTTTGCATAAACACAAGGACAGCCACCCGATAATCTATGATTATATAACCCAATCCGCAATAAAACCCCTACGGTCCCTCTTTGCTGAATTAGACCCACCTCCTGGCTCATGGTTTCCATATGAACAGATTAAGAGTTTCATTAATGTGATTTCTAAGCTGACCAACATATTTAGACCCCTCACTCCCTTTGAGTCGGTATGCCTGGGTGCGGGCCCTCCTACGCGTTCGGTATCATTCTTATATAGGATGTTTCCGGACCATCAGGTAACCGCGTTTGGCTCTCCTGCATTCTTTGCGAAATGGGAGAATGATCTAAACAAAACCTTATCACCAGAGGATAGATCCAAGTGTCTCCTCCATACCTTCAGATCTTCGCTGTGTGCTGACCACCAAGAGAGAAGTTATAAGCTACTGATCCGATGGTATAGATGCCCGGACAGTATCCACAATATGTTCCCATCCACCCCAGATCTCTGTTGGAGGTGTTGGACAGAAAAGGGATCATACTCACATATTTGGTGGTCTTGTCCTCCAATTCATAAATTTTGGAAGGATGTATTTGATCTACACAACAAATTATCCTTTTATAAGATGCAGCCGACTATGGAGCTGGCCTTATTATCGATGTGCGATCTCTCCATTGCCAGATTTAAGGGAGGCCTTCTTAGACATTTTCTCACAGCCGCACGCAATCTAATACCTCGATATTGGAAACAATCCAAATCTCCATCATGCTCTGATCTTGTTTTAGAATTGAATCATACAGTGGGGCAAAAAAGTATTTAGTCAGTCAGCAATAGTGCAAGTTCCACCACTTAAAAAGATGAGAGGCGTCTGTAATTTACATCATAGGTAGACCTCAACTATGGGAGACAAACTGAGAAAAAAAAATCCAGAAAATCACATTGTCTGGTTTTTTAACATTTTATTTGCATATTATGGTGGAAAATAAGTATTTGGTCAGAAACAAACAATCAAGATTTCTGGCTCTCACAGACCTGTAACTTCTTCTTTAAGAGTCTCCTCTTTCCTCCACTCATTACCTGTAGTAATGGCACCTGTTTAAACTTGTTATCAGTATAAAAAGACACCTGTGCACACCCTCAAACAGTCTGACTCCAAACTCCACTATGGTGAAGACCAAAGAGCTGTCAAAGGACACCAGAAACAAAATTGTAGCCCTGCACCAGGCTGGGAAGACTGAATCTGCAATAGCCAACCAGCTTGGAGTGAAGAAATCAACAGTGGGAGCAATAATTAGAAAATGGAAGACATACAAGACCACTGATAATCTCCCTCGATTTGGGGCTCCACGCAAAATCCCACCCCGTGGGGTCAGAATGATCACAAGAACGGTGAGCAAAAATCCCAGAACCACGCGGGGGGACCTAGTGAATGAACTGCAGAGAGCTGGGACCAATGTAACAAGGCCTACCATAAGTAACACACTACGCCACCATGGATTCAGATCCTGCAGTGCCAGACGTGTCCCACTGCTTAAGCCAGTACATGTCCGGGCCCGTCTGAAGTTTGCTAGAGAGCATTTGGATGATCCAGAGGAGTTTTGGGAGAATGTCCTATGGTCTGATGAAACCAAACTGGAACTGTTTGGTAGAAACACAACTTGTTGTGTTTGGAGGAAAAAGAATACTGAGTTGCATCCATCAAACACCATATCTACTGTAAAGCATGGTGGTGGAAACATCATGCTTTGGGGCTGTTTCTCTGCAAAGGGGCCAGGACGACTGATCCGGGTACATGAAAGAATGAATGGGGCCATGTATCATGAGATTTTGAGTGCAAACCTCCTTCCATCAGCAAGGGCATTGAAGATGAAACGTGGCTGGGTCTTTCAACATGACAATGATCCAAAGCACACCGCCAGGGCAACGAAGGAGTGGCTTCGTAAGAAGCATTTCAAGGTCCTGGAGTGGCCTAGCCAGTCTCCAGATCTCAACCCTATAGAAAACCTTTGGAGGGAGTTGAAAGTCCGTGTTGCCAAGCGAAAAGCCAAAAACATCACTGCTCTAGAGGAGATCTGCATGGAGGAATGGGCCAACATACCAACAACAGTGTGTGGCAACCTTGTGAAGACTTACAGAAAGCGTTTGACCTCTGTCATTGCCAACAAAGGATATATTACAAAGTATTGAGATGAAATTTTGTTTCTGACCAAATACTTATTTTCCACCATAATATGCAAATAAAATGTTAAAAAAACAGACAATGTGATTTTCTGGATTTTTTTTTCTCAGTTTGTCTCCCATAGTTGAGGTCTACCTATGATGTAAATTACAGACGCCTCTCATCTTTTTAAGTGGTGGAACTTGCACTATTGCTGACTGACTAAATACTTTTTTGCCCCACTGTATATACAGAATGGAGCAGTTGATTGGGCAGGACACAGGAACCCTAGACAAAGTTCTGAACATATGGTCTCCATGGATCATGTTCAGAGAGACTCCGGATTTGATATCTTGGATGGGACGCAGTTGACTGCAGGCGGGAAACCAGGAACCCGATCTCCCCCCTCCCCTCTCTTGTTCCCCCCCCCTCTTTCCTCCTTTTCTCTCTTCTCTCCTCTATCTCTTCTTAAACATAAATAAAGTTTAAGCCATTTTGAAGTTATTACATGATGTTATAATATAGCTATTCCAGCTCTTAAATCTTAACCGATTCCATATACTCACACCAAGGATGATAGAAAGAATTTTATCACTCAAGTTACTTCAAACCATAACGCATTTTATTGTTCAACAGTGCTTACATCGAATGTTGTTTAAACACATGTTTGTCTGACGATGATTTGATATGTAATGAATATTTTCATGCAATTTGTTTCAATAAAAAGATTTACACAAAATGTCAAGGAAGGAAAAAAAAGCCATTATGGATGAACAGAACGGTACAAAGTTTAATAAGACAAAAACAAAGGGCATTCAAAATTTTGAAAGCTGAGATTACTGAAATAGCATTTCAGGAGTATAAAGATCTAAATAAGAAATGTAAAAAATAATCCCAAAATTTTTTATAAATACATCACTGACAAAAAGAAAAAAGTACATGGTATCAGCCACTTAAAAGATGACAATAACAAGATAATCACAGAGGATAAAGAAAAGGCTGAGATATTAAACAGGCACTTTACATCCGTGTTCACCAATGAACTATCTGTTACAGGGATCACTCAACAAGGCACAAAATAAAATTCACAACCTGATATAACTAGTTTAACACAAGATAATTATACTGCCCCATAAATAAAAATCTTTTTCTGTGCCTCTGAATAAATTCCCCCCCTTGCTATCCCTCACAATGCCCCTCTCTAATATAACCCTCCCCATAATGTCCCTCCCACACTGAACACCTCCATGAAATTCCACTCCCCCACACTGATCCTCTCCTTAAGATCACCCTTCCCCACACTGAGCCTTTCCTCATATATCCCCCCACACTGTGCATCTCCATAAAATCACCCCCACCAAAATATCCCACCAAACTGTCCATTTCCATTTATTATTATTATTATTATACATTTTTATAGCGCCATTTATTCCATGGCGCTTTACATGTGAATACGGGGCAAATATAGACAAATACATTAAACATGAGCAGATAACAAGGCACACGAGTACATAAGGAGGGAGGACCCTGCCCGCGAGGGCTCACAGTCTGCAGGGGGTGGGTGAGGATACACTAGGAGAGGGAAGAGCTGGCTGTACGGCTGTTCAGTAGGTTGAGGATCACTGCAGGCTGTAGGCTTGTCGGAAGAGATGAGTCTTCAGGTTCTTTTTGAAGGTTTCTATGGTATTTCCATAATATTCCCTCCACACTGCCCCTCTGCACAAAGTTCCTCCACCTTACTGCCCCTTGCTATACTATGCCTCTGTCACAATTCCACCCCTCAGTGTGTCTTGGATGCAGTTACTGAAAGCTCAGCCATCTAATCTGCTGAAGCTGTCAGTACTGGTGCAGTGGCGTGCTGAGCTGTCAGTATTTTGACTGGGAGGTGCTGGGTTGTCTTCAGGTCTTCACTGTCACAGGTGATTGCCTGGCTTTTTAACTGGGCTGTCAGTCCCAGATATCTGTATGTAAAGGACATGTGCCCTGCTCAGATGGTGCCCAGGTAGGTTCCAAAACCATAGTAATATTTGTAAGAAAAACCTGGCACTCAACTTGCATATAAGATGCTTTTTAATGGTTCCAAGCGGAAACAAAGTGACAGCAAGCGGAGGTACAGTGACAGCAATAGCAAAACGTTTCGGTCATATACATCTGACCTTCATCAGTTGCTGTAAAATACATATGAACAAAACACAAAATTTCGTATAAAGCTGGTACAAAACAAAATAAAGTATATACAGAGAAGCATCCATTCATATGGCGTTGTAGAGAATCATGGTGAATTCATCGTATCAAGAGAAACAAAAGTACATGATGGCACAGTCAAATTAAACGGACATGAGGGATGAGAAACAGTACATACCAAAAAGTGATAACTGGCGGCGTGAGTGTTGTCAATAACAAAAAACTTGTGGTATGGGTTGCTGAAAAAAAACGAGTGAGGGTAATGTTCAGTAAGGCAGGCAGGAGAGGTGGGGACGTGACATAATTACATGCTATGCGTGTGTAAAAGAGAATATGTCTGCATACCCCTAAGATGTATGGCCCTGTTCAGCACAAATAGAGATGGGCGCAGCCTGTGGTAAAAAAGTCCTCATTATATAGTCGATCCCTCTAGGGGTGATATGGGTAGTGGAGGAGAGGAATCAAGTGACTCACCCTGTTGTGGCGCTGCCGACGCGGAATCCACCGCTTGTCTCTGGCAGGCCGTAGCTGTGCTGTATAAGAAGGATGGTGAGGAAGTGTTGAGATGCCGAGAACCGGAAGTGGGGCGGGAACTGTGAGTGCTGATGCATGCTGGGAGTGGACGTGACCTCACAAACATGGAGGTGCGTTCCAATGCATCAGATCTGCATTCCACAGGTTACAAAGAAAGCCTGGTATCTAGATGTGACGTCGGTAGGATGTGCTGCTGGCTGCGGCATGCAGTGATGTAATTGGCATCGTTATGTCTCCTAGTGGATGTACCATACATAGGAGGGGACCGGGCGGTATTCACAAAGATGTGGAGTGTTATTCCTGGGAATGTGTATTTTACAGTGAAGGAACGTATGGGCTAGAACTACAAGATAGTCATCAGGTACTGTGAATGAGAAAAACAGGTAGAATGAATAAACTGTGACGAATCAGGGAGGCACAATCTTACACACGGTACAGCGGATAGTGAAGTGCTCGTGAGTCGTAGTGTCTGCTGATCAATAAAGGCGACTCTAAGGAAATAGAGAAGACACAATTAGTGATAGCATCAACACAATACAGTAACGGCATACACTATATAAATGCTACCAGGTCATAATCCCTGTTTAACCCTTTCAGGGTTAACGTGTCCAACGTATGGATCCAATAGGCCTCCCGTTTCTTCAGGAGGGATATCCTGTCACCACCCCGTCGTGGTGGAGGGACAGAATCGATTACCTGGAATTTCAATTGGGAAATGGAATGTCCCTGGGAGTGGAAATGGTGTGGAATAGGGAGGAGCAAATTTTTGCACCGTATTGTGGACTTATGTTTTGAAACCCTGTCACGTATCGGTTGCGTGGTTTCCCCTACGTATAATAAGCCACAAGGGCACTTTATTAGGTATACTACGTAGGAAGCCTTGCACGTATAGTACTGCCTAATGTGGTATTGTTTGCCTGTTTGTGGATGATGGAAAACACTGCCCTTCTGTACATTCCCACATTGGGCACAGTGTAGGCAAGGGAATGTACCCATCAAAGGTGTGGACAAAAAGAGCGTTTTTTTGAGTTGTGCAGAGCCTATATCACCCCTAACGAGGCTATCCCTGAGATTGTGGGATCTTTTAAAGCATGGCAGAAGAGGGGTCTTGAACTCCGGAATGTTTGGATAGGCCGTAGACAGGAGTGGCCAATGTTTCCTGATATTTTTGTGGAGAATGAAGAAGGGGTGGTACGTGTGTACGAAGGGAATCCGTTTATGTTGGTCAGTCTGACGAACATGGGATTGCGGATTGAGTTGTTCCTTAAGTAATGGAGCAGGGTAGCCCCTTTGACTATATTTGGAGGTCATATCTTTTAGACGTTGATCCCGTGTGGCTTCATCTGAGACAATGCATTTCACACGCTGGCACTGTGACCTCGGTATAGACCTTTTAACTGATGGTGGGTGAAAGCTCTGGAAATGTAGGATGCTGTTGCGATCCGTGGGCTTAATATGTAGATCTGTTGCGAGGTGGCCCTCAGGGTCCTTTATGACAATGGTGTCTAGAAAACTAACTGAATGGCTGTCATGAGTCATGGTGAGTTTTATGCCGGGCCATGAATCATTAAGGACAGTAAAGAATTGCTCCAAGGACTCCAACGTGCCCCCCCTTATGCAGAATATGTCATCTATATAGCGTGTCCATCGAAGGACATTGCTGACAAACAGAGGGTGTTTGTAGATCACTTTCCTCAAAGTGTGCCATATATGCATTAGCATAGGGGGGCGCTACGTTGGAGCCCATAGCGGTCCCTCTCGTCTGTAGAAAGAAACTGTCCTGAAAGAGAAAGAAGTTGTTATACAGAACAAGTGTAAGAAGGTCTAGACATAGATTAATTTGGTCAGGTCCCATGTTTTATGAAGTCAGAAGGTGATGTATGGAGTTAATGCCCTCAATATGAGGTATGGACGTGTAAAGATCTTTGACGTCCATGGTCACTAATATGGTATGAGTTGGTACAATGTTGTGGTTACGGATGATGGTAAGAAATGCCCCAGTGTCTAGCAAGAGGGACGGTGTCTTTTGGATCATGGGAGTAAGAATCTTCTCCAAAAAGATAGAAATTGGAGAAAGAATTGACTCGGTGGACGCCACTATGGGCCTCCCGGGGGGGGGGGGGTGTTGTATATCCTTGTGGATTTTAGGTAACGTATAGAACACCGGTATGACCAAGTTCTTTTTCCAAAGGAAATCAATAGTTTTGGAATCTAGGATTCCAAGGTGAGAGTATTTCAGTAGGATGTCCTCAATCTTATTTCGGATGTCTTGAGTAGGGTCCTTAGAAAGTTTTTGGTAGATGGACATATCCGCTAGCTGCCTGGAAATTTCTGACAGGTAGCTAGATCTATCCATCACGATCAAAGCACCCCCCTTCTCAGCTGGTTTTAATACTAGATTCGTGTCACTCTGAAGTGACCGAAGTGCTTGGTATTCAACGGGAGGTAAGTTTGGAGGGAAATAGAGTCTCCCCCTTTCCATGTCCTCCCGTATTGTGTGGAAGGAATTTTGTAAAAGATTGATAAAAGTTTCTACAGCGTGGGAGCCATAGGGGGGCCGGAAATTACTTTTATTTCGTAACCCTAAATCTACAATAGACAGAGCATTGGGTGTACGAATAGAGTCAGTTGCAGGAATAGGAGCCGAGGAGAAGTGGACTTTTAGTCTGAGGAGATGGAAGAACCTTTGTAGGTCCATCTCCAATTCGAAGGTCTTACACTTGTAGGAAGGGCACAAAGAGAGACCCTTTTGCAACACATTCATTTCTGCAATACCCAGAGATCTTGATGAAATGTTAATTACCAAAGATTCCCTACCTGGGATCTCGTGACTCTTGTTCTGTCCTGGTTGTAGTCTCTGGTGGCGCCCCGTCTTGTCTTCTTCTTGCAGGGCGGCGTATCTGTCCTAAAAAAGGAATCTGAATGGACTGGGATGAATTTCTTTCTTGTTCCGACCCCGAGGTGGAGGCGTCTGTAGAGGATCGTTGGTTGCGAGGTGATGACCTCCTCGAAGGGAAGCTCTCTTGCCACCGATATACCTTATTTGATTCGTAGTCGGCGGTGTCTCTAGCAAATTTGCTGCGTTTATGACCTTCGGTGTCCTTTTTATGTTGTTCTACACAAGTCTGGATCTGGGCTTTGAGAGTGGTCACCTCATCCATAGTACCTGCTGTTGCTAGTTGACTCTAGATGTTCTTGATTAGGGCTGAGTTGTTTTCGATGCTCTTGTGCAGGTGACTGTGCCATCATGTACTTTTGTTTCTCTTGATACGATGAATTCACCATGATTCTCTACAACGCCATATGAATGGATGCTTCTCTGTATATACTTTATTTTGTTTTGTACCAGCTTTATACGAAATTTTGTGTTTTGTTCATATGTATTTTACAGCAACTGATGAAGGTCAGATGTATATGACCGAAACGTTTTGCTATTGCTGTCACTGTACCTCCGCTTGCTGTCACTGTGTTTCCGCTTGGAACCTTTAAAAAGCATCTTATATGCAAGTTGAGTCCCAGATCTCTGTCAGACATAGATTCAGCTCTGTGTGGTTTGTTTCTCTGTGCCTTGTGCTTTGCTTGTGGATGTTTTTTGCTGTCTGACCTTTTACTTCATTCTGACAATCCATTTTGTCTAGCCCCTTTACTCTAATCTGTTAATCTGTATTCTGACCTTAAGGTACCGTCACACTCAGCAACTTTACAACGAGAACGACAACGATCCGTGATGTTGTAGCGTCCTGGATAGCGATCTCGTGTTTGACACGCAGCAGCGATCTGGATCCCGCTGTGCCATCGCTGGTCGGAGCTAGAAGTCCTTAACTTTATTTGGTCATCAGGTCGGCGTGTATCGTCATGTTTGACATTAAAAGCAACGATGCCAGCAATGTTTTACATGGAGCAACAACCAGCGAGAACGATAAGTGAGTCGCCGTTACGTCACTGGATCGCTCCTGCATTGTTCTGGAGTTACTGTGTTTGACGTCTCTACAGCGACCTAAACAGCGATGCTCCAGCGATCGGCTCGTTGTCTATATCGCTGCAGCGTCGCTAAGTGTGACGGTACCTTTAGACCGGTACCTGACTGCCATTGTCTCTTCCCCCTGTTTATGACGTACCCTTCTGGTTCTTATCCTCAGATTTGTTGACTACCCTGATTCATGGCTTGTCTGTGAGAAGTGACTTAGCGTAACATTACATCTGGCACATATGTTTTTCTTTATCAACAGTATGGATCCTGTTCACACACTGACTAGGTGGTAATCTTGATGCAGGATCTGGCTAAGAAATGCCAGAGTCTGGAAACATCACAGCATCAGTTACAGGGTCAGATCATTTGTTTTATAAAAAAAATTCCTAAAGCTCTCCACTGCCGGCAGTATTTAATGTACAGTTAGTTTCTCCCGAACCTGTAATGGTGCTCCCTGATAAATTTCCAGTAGAGAAAAAACAGTTTATGGTGTTCAGGGAGCGTTGCAGGCTATTTTTTACCCTGTGAGTTTGGTCATCAGAAGATGAGTGCCAGCAGGTGGTGATAATCATATCCATACTGCGAGGGATCCTCAGACCGGGGCATTTTCTTTGTCCCCACAAGCCCCAGAACGGTCTTCTGTGGATGCCTTTTTTGACACTTTTGGTTTGACCTATGACAAACCCGACAAGATCCAGGTTGCTGAGGAAATGATCATGAAAGTAGCACAGGGGGGCCACACTGCTGAGGACTACTACACTAAGTTCTGGCAGTGATCTACTGAAGTTCTGTGGAAGGATGCAGCCCTCACGTGCGAGTTCCGCAAAGGTCTTTTCAAAGCTCTTAAGGATGCTCTGGTTCTTCATGACGCCCCTTGTTTTCTTTCGGAGGTCATGAATTAGGTCATACTAATGGACCGCAGAATCCATGAGAGAAGTAATAAACAGCAGGCCTCCCATTATACTTCCCCGGAGCAGGTGCATTTACCTGAGTTGGAGCCATTGGAGGTTATAGTTGCCAGTTTTCATATAGAGAGAAAACATAGGCAAGATCTAGGATTCTGTCTATACTGTGGTCTCCTTGTCAAAAATTGCCCAACTCGTTTTCAGGCAAGCAAACAATCAGGAGAACATCCAGGTTTGGGTGATTGCCGAGGAGATGACCCAGACCTCCAGGTACCTCTTTCTTCCTTTGATAAAGTATTAATGAATACGGTGTTATCCTTTAAGAACCAGATTATCAGTATTGATGGTCATTGACTGTGGGTCTGCTGCTAACTTTATTGTTTTGGGAACGCTGAGTGGAAAGTCCCAACATTGTTTTCAACATTGACAAAACTTCATTAGCCCAGAACTTGGTCAGAAAGGTAATGGTGGATTTCATGCTCCGAGTGGGAGCACTTCACTCTGAGTCCATCTCCTGTTTTGTTTTGGTTAATTTACCTGCATGGTTGGTACTGGGGCTTCTATGGTTGTTCAAAATCCTTTTATTGATTGGTGTCAGAAGGAACTTGTTAAATGGATCCCCATTTGTTACCACAAAATGTCTAAAATCAGTACAAATATGCTCTGCAAGTCTGAAGGGTCTGATGGGGTACCTAAAGAACCTTGGAGATGTGTTTTTGGAAAAAGAGGCAGAGATACTATCTCCCTATCGCCTCTATGATGGTGCTATTAATCTAATCACTAATATCAAGTTACCTAAAGCTTTGAATTTGTCTGGGCCTGAATGGACCGTAATTAAAGAATATGTTAACACAAGGGTCATATCTTTTCCTCCTCCTCCCCTGTGGCTGCCTGATTTTTCTTTTTAAAAAGAAAGATGTGGCCTACATCCTTGCCTCGATTTTCCAGAACTAAACAAAATCACCATTAACCCCTTAGTGACAAAGCCAATTTGGTACTTAATGACCGAGCCAATTTTTACAATTCTGACCACTGTCACTTTATGAGGTTATAACTCTGGAACGCTTTAACGGATCCCACTGATTCTGAGACTGTTTTTTCGTGACATATTGTACTTCATGTTAGTGGTAACATTTCTTCAATATTACTTGCGATTATTTATGAAAAAAACGGAAATATGGCGAAAATTTTAAAAAATTTAGCAATTTTCAAACTTTATTTTTATGCCCTTAAATCAGAGAGATAAGTCACGAAAAGTAGTTAATAAATAACATTTCCCACATGTCTACTTTACATCAGCACAATTTTGGAAACAAAATTTTTTTTGTTAGGGAGTTATAAGGGTTAAAAGTTGACCAGCAATTTCTCATTTTTACAACACCGTTTTTTTTTTTTAGGGACCACATCACATTTGAAGTCATTTTGAGGGGTCTATATGATAGAAAATAATGAAGTGTGACACCATTCTAAAAACTGCACCCCTCAAGGTTCTCAAAACCACATTCAAGAAGTTTATTAACCCTTTACATGCTTCACAGGCACTGAAACAATGTGGAAGGAAAAAATGAACATTTAACTTTTTTTTGCAAACATTTAACATCAGAACCAATTTTTTTATTTTCACAAGTGTAAAAACAGAGATTAAACAATAAATTTTGTTGTGCAATTTCTCCTGAATACGCCAATACTACATATGTGGGGGTAAACCACTGTTCCGGCGCACCGCAGAGCTTGGAAATGAAGGAGTGCCATTTTACTTTTTCAATGTAGAATTGGCTGGAATTGAGATCGGACGCCATGTCGCGTTTGGAGAGCCCTGATGTGCCTTAACAGTGGAAACCGCCCACAAGTGACACCATTTTGGAAACTAGACCCCTTAAGTAACTTATGTAGATGTGTGGTGAGCACTTTAAACCCCCAGGTGCTTCACAGAAGTTTATAACGTAGAGCAGGGAAAATAAAAAATAAAAAATCGCATTTTTTCTACAAAAATGATCTTTTTGCCCCCAAATTTTTATTTTCACAAGGGTAACAGGAGAAATTAGACCACAAAAGTTGTTTTGCAATTTCTCCTGAGTACGTTGATACCCCATATGTGGGGGTAAACCACTGTTTGGGCACACCGCAGAGCTTGGAAGAGAAGGAGTGCCGTTTTACTTTTTCAATGTAGAATTGGCTGGAATTGCGATCGGACGCCATGTCGCGTTTGGAGAGCCCCTGATGTGCCTAAACAGTAGAAACCCCCCACAAGTGACCCCATTTTGGAAACTAGACCCCCCCCAAGGAACTTATCTAGATGTGTGGTGAGAACTTTGAATGCCCAAGTGCTTCACAGAAGGTTATAATGCAGAGTCGTGAAAATAAAAGTGTTTTTTCTCAGTCGCCCATGACAGCACTACCAGAGAGAGGGAATCCGCCCTTCAGGACAGGAAACCTACAGGATTAAAAGGGCGGTACCTCTCTCCTGCGTCAGTTTTGTTTCCTGTCCTGACAGGGAACCCTCTAGGATGGTACCTGAGATCCGGAGCCGACCAGTCGACCTATGACGGCGGGGAGGCCCCTGTCACGGCTGGCGCGGTGTCCGACGCCGCCACTGCTGGGTCCGATGGGGCTGCAGAGTGCGCGGAGGGAAGCGCGGCCGCCTCCCCGGATTGGGGTAGGGGCTTCGGGGACCCGGTGTGCCTCGGGCAGAGGCACTTCCTGATTCGGAGCGGTGGCCTGGTGTGTGAAGGAGCACCAAGATGGCCGCCGCACCGGATATAGAGAACACTACTTCCGGGTCCCGGACAGAGCGCGCATGCTCAGTAATCCAAGGGGGATCAGCGCTTTCCTGGGACGCAGCCCTGGAGGAGGGGGTGAATCGGCGTATAGTATTTAAGCACCGCTGTGGAATCACTCTTTGCTGCATGCGGTCCTAATAATGGAGGACAGCGACCAGCAGCTCCAGCAGGTGCAGGCCTTACAGCAGCAGCAGCCACCGCAGCAGCAGCGTCAGCGTCACCACCAGCGCAAGCCAGATGACCAAAAGAAAAGGTCCTCTGCAGGCACCTGCAGCACTCGCTCCAGTAGCCATTCCACGCCGCGGAGTAAAGCCAATATGCTTAACCAGCCGACACCACAGACTTCGGATCTGATACAGGATCCTATACCTCCTCCAGAACCGGTACCTGTGGCTGCGCAAGATGGGTGAGTGATCTTCGTGAAAGTTCACCAAATAATTGGGGTCCCCCTTTCCGTTTGTTTTTAGGCAAGAAAGAAAACGGAGAAAACTAAGAATAGAGTCTGCCCCTTATGCAGTGAACCCCTGTTGCAAAACTGGGATAAGAAATTATGTGGCTCCTGTATAGGACAAGTCCTGTGTGAAGAAACCCCTAGTTTCGCCTCTGAATTGCGTTCTGTAATAAGATCAGAGGTGGAAACAGCATTTAAATCTCTTAAAGGGGAAGGGGTCAAGGAAAAAACACCTGTGCCCTATTCTCACTCCGATTCTTCTAGTTCTGAGGGGGACGCTTCAGACAGACAGGGTTCCTCCTCCTCCTCGGATTCTGAGAGCGGAGGCCGCCACTGCTTCCCATTAGACGAAGTAGATGCCCTTGTAAAGGCCGTAAGATCAACCATGGGGGTTGTAGATCCACGTCCTGACAAAACAGTACAGGACATTATGTTTGGGGGCCTAGGGCAAAAAAGGCGCAGAGTCTTTCCACTTAATGAGAATATTGAAGCATTAATTAAGAAAGAGTGGGAGAAACCGGAAAGGAAAAATTCATCCGTGCCCTCCCTTAAAAGAAAATATCCCTTCGAGGAAGAGGCTTCTACGTCATGGGACAAGGCTCCAAAACTCGACGTAGCAGTAGCCAAAGCGTCAAAAAAATTCGCATTGCCCTTTGAGGACATGGGAACCCTGAAGGATCCCCTCGATAAAAGAGCTGATACTTTCCTTAAAGGGGCATGGGAATCGGCAGGGGGGTGTCTAAGGCCTGCAATAGCAGCCGCATGTACTTCCAGATCTTTAATGATTTGGATAGATAACTTGGAAAAGCAACTAAAAGACGGCATATCTAGACATAAAATGATTGAATCAATTCCCATGATTAGAGGGGCGGCAGCCTTTTTGGCAGATTCATCAGCCGATTCAATCAAACTTGCTTCAAAATCGGCAGCCTTGTCCAATGCAGCTCGTAGGACGCTGTGGTTAAAAAGCTGGCCGGGCGACCTACAGACCAAACAAAAACTTTGTTCAATTCCATGTGAGGGGAAATTCTTATTTGGGGAAACCCTAGATTACATCTTACAAAAAGCAGGGGATAAGAAGAAGGGGTTCCCTAACCTAGCCGCACCATTTGTTAGACGGCCCTTTCGGAGTAGGAAGTTTTTTCGGAGACGTCACCCAAGGGAACAGAACAGATGGGATGATGGGAGAAGGAAGGATAGGGGCTTCCTCTTTGGTAATTCCCCAAGAGATAAAAAAAACCCTAAGTGACACCTCCCCCAGGGTGGGAGGGAGATTGTCTCAATACCTTCCGGCCTGGGAAAAAATTTCAACCAATACTTGGATTTTAGATCTGATAAAGATGGGGCTTCAAATAAACTTTACCTCCCTTCCTCCCCAAAACTATGTGGTCACCCCACTAAAACCCTCACCTCAGCAACAACAGGCCTTGGAACAAGAAATTTCAAAGCTCATAATGAAAGATGTGATCCAAGAAGTTCCCCTACTGGAGAGAGGCAAAGGGTTCTTTTCCCCACTATTTTTGGTCCCAAAACCGGATGAATCTTTCCGCACAATAATCAATTTACGGAAACTAAACAGTTATGTAAAAAATCAATCCTTCAAAATGGAATCAATAAAATCAACAATAAAAAACCTGTTTCCGAATTGCTTCATGATAGTGTTGGATCTCAGCGACGCGTACTATCATGTCCCCATCCACAAAAATGCCCAGAAATACCTCAGACTAGCGGTAGTTATGGGAGGAGAAATAAAACAATACCAGTACAAGGCCCTTCCATTTGGCATCTCGGTAGCGCCTCGTATATTTACCAAATTGGTAGCGGAAATGATGGCCCACATAAGAGAAAAAGACATTATAATAATACTGTATCTGGACGACTTCCTGATTGTCAGCAACTCAGCCCGACATTGTCGCCAACAATGCGACAGAGTGATAAAAATCCTAACAGAGTTAGGTTGGCTCCTAAATCTCCAAAAGTCAAAACTAGAACCGACCAGGGTTCAAGAGTTTTTGGGCCTCACTTTGGACTCGATAACACAGGAACGTCGTCTTCCAGACCAGAAAAAACAGAAAATATTAAATCTTGTGTCCAGAGCTCGTTCAAACCCTCATATGACCCTGAGAGGGGCGATGTCACTGCTGGGGTCCCTTTCTGCTTGTCTCCCGGCAATACAGTGGGCACAAATTCACACGAGGGATCTCCAGTGGGATATTCTGAGGAATCAGGTTACACTGGGGGGACACCTAGAAGGAAAAATGTCTCTAAATTCAAACACTATTCGTTCCCTAGCCTGGTGGTTAGATCCCAAAAACCTATCAAAGGGGGTTCCATGGGTGATAGACACATCTCGGATAGTTACCACGGATGCCAGTCCCACGGGGTGGGGAGCTCACCTGGACGACAGTATCACTCAGGGGGTCTGGACAGATCAAGAATACGAGGTATCTTCGAATCAAAAAGAACTTTGGGCAGTGAGTCACGCTCTATCATATTTTCTTCCCAACCTACAGGGGCATCATGTCCGGGTTTTTTCGGACAATCAGGTAGTGGTAGCCTACCTGAACCATCAGGGGGGAACCAGATCCCAAGCCCTAATGAAGGCTACCTTCCAGATCTTCATCTTAGCAGAAGACCACTTCCTATCCCTCTCTGCGCTGCATATAAAGGGGGTAGAGAACCAAAAAGCAGACTTCTTAAGCCGTACCCGGTTAAAACAGGGGGAATGGGCACTAAACCAAAGCATCTTCGATCGCATTACCAAAATCTGGGGGGTTCCTGTAATAGATCTCTTTGCCAGTGCAGAAAACAGGAAAGTAAGGGATTTTTGTTCTCTGAACCCCAAAGGGTGCCCTCGGGCTCTGGATGCATTTACGATTCCTTGGACTCAGGGTCTAACATACGCATTTCCTCCTCACATTCTTATTCCGGCTGTTCTGCGGAAAATCAGGCAGGACAGGGCGAGAATCATCCTAATAGCCCCCTTCTGGCCCAAAAGGGCCTGGTTTTCATGGCTGAGAATTCTATCGGTCTCCGATCCCTGGGTTCTCCCGGATCTTCCGGATCTCTTATACCAGGGACCGGTGTTCCACCCTCAGTCAGCAAACCTCCACTTGACAGCGTGGAACTTGAAAGGTCACTACTAAGGGCAAGGGGCTTTTCAGATAATTTAGTGTCTACACTGTTAAAAAGTAGAAAATTAGTAACAACTAAGATCTACGGTAAGATCTGGAAAAAGTTTTTATCCACCTCTGGGGTGAAATTACAAGACGGGGTCCAAGTGGTCAAAATATTAGAATTTCTGCAAAAAGGCTTAGAGATGGGCCTCTCGGTGAGCACCTTAAAAGTGCAAATAGCGGCCTTAGGTGCATTATATAGTGAGAGTATTGCCTCTAACCCATGGGTAACAAGGTTTATTAAAGCTGCGATACGATCTAAACCTTTAAAAATCAGAAGCCTTCCATCCTGGGACTTAAATTTAGTCCTATCAGCTCTGACAGAACCCCCATTCGAACCCATAGATTCATTACCACTTAAAATCTTATCTTTCAAAACGGCCCTTCTCACAGCTTTGACATCTGCCCGTAGAATTAGTGACCTCCAGGCTCTATCTGCGAACCCTCCATTCACACAAATCATGGATGATAGGGTAATACTAAAAACAGATCCCGCTTATCTACCCAAAGTTGCTTCCAATTTCCACAGGTCCCAAGAAATAATCCTTCCCTCCTTTTGTCCAAACCCTAAAAATAAAAAAGAGGAAAAGTTCCACACTTTAGATGTGAGAAGATGTTTAATACACTACTTAGAATCCTCCCGACAGTATAGGAAGGAAGGGTCTCTCTTTATCTGTTTTCAGGGACCTAGGAAAGGATTCAAAGCCTCCAAAAGCACTATAGCTCGCTGGGTAACTGATGCGATAGCCTTGGCATACTCGTCCACGGGAAACGCAGTTCCTGAAGGGCTCAAGGCGCATTCTACAAGAGCCATGGCGACCTCCTGGGCCGAAAGGTCGGAGGTACCAATAGACAAAATCTGCAAGGCGGCCACCTGGTCATCACCTTCAACCTTCTTTAGGCACTACCGCTTACACCTGGCCTCTTCATCTGACTTAGCCTTCGGAAGAAGGGTCTTGCAGGCTGTGGTCCCTCCCTAAAGCAATGATCTCTGTAATTCTCTCTGGTAGTGCTGTCATGGGCGACTGAGAATACGGTAGTTACTTACCGATAACGGTATTTCTCAGAGCCCATGACAGCACCTGCTTATTCCCACCCTATCACGTGTGCGGTGAGCACCTTATTATATGAAATGTGTGGTTTTAATTTAGACGCGGTGTAATCTTGATAAATATTTTGCTAAAATTGTATATTTTCCTGTTGTCACTAACCTGGAGGACCTCTGATGCTATGTAAACCAAACTGACGCAGGAGAGAGGTACCGCCCTTTTTATCCTGTAGGTTTCCTGTCCTGAAGGGCGGATTCCCTCTCTCTGGTAGTGCTGTCATGGGCTCTGAGAAATACCGTTATCGGTAAGTAACTACCGTATTTTTTCACAAAAAAGATATTGTAGTCCCCAAGTTTTTATTTTCACAAGGGTAACAGGAGATATTGGACCGCAAAAGTTGTTGTCCAATTTATCCCGAGTACGCTGATGCCCCATATGTGGGGGTAACCCACTGTTTGGGCGCACGGCAGAGCTCAGAAGGGAGGGAGCCCCATTTGACTTTTTGAGAGCAAAATTGGCTGTCGTGTTTGGAGACCCCCTGATGTACCTAAACAGTGGAAATCCCCCAATTCTGACTCCAACCCTAACCCGATCCATAATCCTAATCACAACCCTAACGATAATCACAACCCTAACCCTAAGGCTACTTTCACACTTGTGTCGTTTGGCACCCGTCGCAATCCGTCGTTTTGGACAAAAAACGGATCCTGCAAATGTGCCCGCAGGATGCGTTTTTTGCCCATAGACTTGTATTGCCGACGGATCGCGACGGATGGCCACACGTAGCGTCCGTCATGCACTGGATCAGTTGTGTTTTGGTGGACCGTCGGCACAAAAGTTCAATGTAACTTTTTTTTGTACGTCGCATCTGCCATTTCCGACCGCGCATGCGTGGCCGTAACTCTGCCCCCTCCTCCCCAGGACATAGACTGGGCAGCGGATGCGTTGAAAAACTCCATCCGCTGCCCACGTTGTGCACAATTTTCACAACGTGTGTCGGTATGTCGGGCCGACGCATTGCGATGGCCCCGTACCGACGCAAGTGTGAAAGAAGCCTAACCCTAGCCCCAACCCTAACCCTAATTTTACCCCCAACTGCTTTCTCCGACAGATGGCGGGCGCACTGCGCATGCACCCGCCATTTTCTTTCCCAAAGAAGAAGTCGGCAGGCAGGAGAGGACGCAAGAGGACCCAGGGACACCGGTAAGTATAATAGGGTCCCCGAATCCCCCTATTTCTCTGTCCTCTGATGTGCGATCACATCAGAGGACAGAGAATGACACAATGCTTTTTTTTTTGCGACCGCTGGTAAACGGTTAATTACCGGCTATCGCAAAACAGTGGTCGGTAAAAACCGACCCCGATCATGTTCTTTGGGGTCTCGGCTACCCCCGGCAGCCGAGACCCCCGAAGATCCTCCCGGTGGCGGGCGCACTGCGCATGCGCCCGCCATTTTTTTGCCGGAAAAAGATGGCGCCCATCGGGAGCAACGAGGAGCACCGGGGGAGACAGGTGAGTATCGGGGGGCTATCGGGGACCCCATTTCTCTGTCCTCTGATGTCCTCAGAGGACAGAGAAATTAAAAAGGGAGATCGCGTTTTTTTTTTCTTTTGCGATCGACGGTAAACGGTTAATTACCGGCGATCGTAACTCGGGGTCGGTAAAAAAAAACCCAAATCATGTTCTCTGGGGTCTTGGCTACCCCCGGCAACTGAGACCCCAGAGAAAATCAGACTCTGGGGGGCACTATTCACTTTCTCCACAGCGCCGTTAATTAACGGCGCTGTCGTTTAAGTACCCTTAACTGCCGCCGTTAAAAGGCGTATCGGCGGTCGTTAAGGGGCTAAAAATACGTACCCACTTCCACTTATCCCCAACTTATATCAGCTTTTGAGGGCTAAGTGGTTTTGTAAACTGATCTTAGAAGGACTGACAATTTGATGCTCATCCAGAAGGGTGATGATGAGTGGAAAACAGCTTTTTAACATCTGAGGCTTTATTTGAAAATCTTGTCATGCCATTTGGATTATCCAATGCACCTGCTTTTTTTCAAAACTTTATGAATTATATTTTCTCTGATTGCATTGGGAGATTTGTTGTGATTTACCTGGATGATATTCAAATTTTTTTTACCCGATTTGGACACTCACCAGGAACATGTTCGTGTAGTATTACAAAGGTTGAGGGAGAACTATTTGCTAAATTAGAGAAAGGTGTTTTTTCTGTTCAGGAAATTTCATTCTTGGGGTTTATCTTGTCTGCATAAGGGGTTAAGTGCAGGCCATAATTGATTGGGTTCAACCTCATGACGATATGGCAACGTTTTCTTGGATCTGCCAATTGTTATAGAAAATATATCAAGTTTTTTTTTCAGATTGCTAAACCTCTTACTGACCTTACACATAAGGGGGTGGATCACAAGGTTTGGTTGCCGGATGCTATTAGGGCTTTTGAAAAATTAAAAGAGTATTTCATGTCTGCTCCTGTTCTAATCCAATGTGTAGAGTTAGAAGTTTCGTACTCCTAATATACAGGAATAACAGATCAAATCCAGAAAAATAAACCTTTCTGCACTGCAGATATGACACTTGTGATGACGACAGTAAATTTTATTCACATCCGAAATGTGAGAGTGAGAATATTTAAGTCCAATGTTTCGGCATTCTGCCTTTTTCAAGGATATCTGTGTACATAATAAAGTGATAGACAAAATAACATAAAATGAAATACCATAAATATCACTGTATCACTGCATTTTATAGTATATTTTGATCTCCCTTAGGTCTGACATTAGGTTTATATAAAAAATGTTGTGATAAATCACTGGCTTGCGTTTTCCTTAAATATGGAACCTATTTTCTGTGAAATATATTCACGCCAACTCTTTTAAAGATACAGTATAAAGCCAAGGACCCGTCAAACAAGCCTGATATAAATGACAAGTTGTAATGATTTTGTGGATTTCATCTCTTCTAATCCAACCCAATCTCCAACAACCTTTCATTGTGGAGGTGGATGCTTCAGAGGTCAAGACAGGGGCCGTTTTATCGCAGGGGTCCAAAAGTCTGCCTAACCTATGTCCATGTGCTTTTTTTCTAAAAGATTTCGCATGTGCTGAAAGAAATTATGATGTTGGGAATTGTAAGTTAATTGCTGTTAAATTGGCCTTTGAGGAATGGAGGCATTTTTTTGAAGGGGGAGGTTCATCAAGTTACTGTAGTCTCTGATCACAAGAATCTAGCTTACATTAAATCAGCTAAATTATCAACCCCCGGACAGGCCAGATGGTCTTTCTTTTTCTCTAGGTTTAATTTCTGTATCACATTCAAGCTGCGGTGTAATCATGTGAAAGCTGAGGCATTATCTCGAAGTCTCGATTCAGTTTCTCCTCCAGAACCTCCATTCTCCATTCTTCCTCCGGGTATTGTGATTTCTATGGTAACCTTGGAGTAAAAAGAGGAGATCCGTAAAGTCCAGTAGTTGGCTCCTTCTGCTACTCCATGGTCCAAATTATTTGTGCCTGTGTATCTAAGATTGCTTCTGTTACAGGAGATTCATGATTCCATCTTGAGTGGTGATTCAGTGGTCAAATCTATTCCTAGTCCTTTTTTTTTTTTGGGCCGTTAATGCATAATGACATTAAAGATTTTGTATCCGCACGTTAAAGTCTGTCATAACCAGCCGGCTGGGGAATTTGCTCCATTGCGTCATCTGTCCATCATGGATTTGCCTGTCTGGTAGGAAAACTGCTATTTGAGTGGTAGTTGACCGATTCCGCAAACAAGCTCATTTTGTTCCATTGCCAGGATTACCTAATGCAGAGACACTCTCCAGGTTGTTTATTTCTCATATTTTAAGGTCATATTGGATCCCTCTTAACTTTGTGTCTGATAGTGGAGTGCAATTTGTTTCCAAATTCTGGAGAGCTTTTGTAGTAAACTGAGGATTAAATTGTCTTTTTAACCAACCTGAAACCAACAGTGAGACTGAGAAGACAAATCAGTCTTTGGAACAAATTTTAAGTTTCTTTGTGGCGGCTCAACAGGAGGACTGGTCTTCATTTTTACCTCTCACTGAGTTTGCCTTTAACAGTCAGGTAAATCAGTCTACTGGTATCTTACCGTTTTTCTGCAAATATTGTTTTCATCCCCATTTTGGAGAATTTTCTAGGTCTAGTTTTGAATCTTTTGGGCTAGAGGTCACTGTGCAGAGACTTGGGGATGTCTGGAGGGAGGTTCAGAAGAATATTGGGACCGCTCAGATTCGCCAAAAATGTAAGGTCGAGAGAAAACATTTGGTGAGTCCTGTTTTTAAATCTGGGGATAGGGTTTGCTTTTCATCTAGAAATATTAGACTTAACCCTTTTCTGACCTTAGACGTACTATGACGAGGTGACCTGGGCCTATCTGACCCTCGACAGGATAGTACGTCATAGCGATCGGCCGCGCTCACGGGGGAGCGCAGCCAATCGCGGCCGGGTGTCAGCTGACATCCGGCACTATGTGCCAGGAGCGGTCACGGACCGCCCCCTGTTGTGAATTCTGTGGCAGAGCTCCCTCCTGTGGTCACAAGTGGTACTTCGGCTGATTCTCTCTGTGAGCTTCCGTTGGTGGAGGAAAGTGGTACTGCGGCTTCTGAGTTTCCTTCCTCAGGTGATGTGGTGAAGTTGTTAGGTGCTGCTCTATTTAACTCCACCTAGTGCTTTGATTCTGGCCTCCAGTCAATGTTCTAGTATTGGACCTGTTTCCTCCTGGATCGTTCCTGTGGCCTGCTGCTCTGCATAGCTAAGTTCCGCTTTGCTATTTTGTTTGCTGTTTTTTTTCTGTCCAGCTTGTCTATTTGTTTTTTCTTGCTTGCTGGAGGCTCTGGGACGCAGAGGGTGTACCTCCGTGCCGGTAGTTCGGTACGGAGGGTCTTTTTGCCCCTTTGCATGGTTTTTGTAGGGTTTTGTGTTGACCGCAAAGTTACCTTTCCTATCCTCGCTCTGTTCAGAAAGTCGGGCCTCACTTTGCTAAATCTATTTCATCTCTACGTTTGTCTTTTCATCTTAACTCACAGTCATTATATGTGGGGGCTGCCTTTTCCTTTGGGGTATTTCTCTGAGGCAAGGTAGGCTTATTTTCTATCTTCAGGCTAGCTAGTTTCTCAGGCTGTGCCGAGTTGCATAGGGAGCGTTAGGCGCAATCCACGGCTGCCTCTAGTGTGGTTGGAGAGGATTGGGGATTGCGGTCAGCAGAGTTCCCACGTCTCAGAGTTCGTTCAATGTTTTTGGGTTATTGTCAGGTCACTGTATGTGCTCTGACTTCTATGTCCATTGTGGTACTGAATTACCTTATCATAACAGCCCCCGGCACATTAACCCCCGGCACACTGCGATCATGTTTGTGCCGGCGGTATAGGGAAGCACTTGGTGGGCCAAAGTGCTCACCACACCTCTAGATAAGTTCCTTAGGGGGTCTACTTTCCAAAATGTTGTCACTTGTGGGGGGTTTCAATGTTTAGGCACATCAGTGGCTCTCCAAACGCAACATGGTGGCCCATCTCAATTCCTGTCAATTTTGCATTGAAAAGTAAAACGGCGCTCCTTCCCTCCCGAGCTCTCCAATACTTCATCCCCTGGAGGGGATACGGACCAGAGGAGAGATTGTGGGTCCCAGCTTGAGATGTGAAGGCCGAGCAATTAGTCAGGGGTACGGTGGGACCCCTAGAAGAGGAAGTACTTTCAAGAATCCACCCCTCAGTGTGTCTGGGATGCAGTTACTGACAGCACAGCTGTCTAATATGATGCACGGGCATGCTGAAGCTGTCAGTATTTTGACAACTCAGTTGTCCAGTCTGGTGCAGGGACGTGCTGAGCTGTCGGTCTTTTGATTGACAGCTCGGTCGTCCTATCTGAGACTGGGAGGTGCTGGGCTGTCTTAAGGTGTTCCCTGTCCCAAATGATTGCCCAGCTAATTAGCGGGGCTGTCAGTCCCAAATCTCTGCCCAACGTAGATTCAGCTCTGTGTGGGTCTTTTTTTCTGTGCCTTGTGCTTTGCTTATGGATCTTTTTGCTGCCTGACCATGGACCTCGTTCTGACAATCTGTTTTGCCTAGCCCCTTTGCTCTGATCCTTTATCTTCCTGGTATTTTGGCCTTGGACTGTTACCTGACTATACCTTTGTTTCTTCCCTCTGTTAATTACGTACCCTGTAATGCTAATGCCTACATGCTTCCCTTTCCCCCTCCAAGCAGGGACGCCGGCATACTCAGCGCCCCTGTAGTCACTGTCTGGAAGTGGTACTTTGTGGCAAACTGCAGCTCAGTTAACTCCACCATCAGGAGCTACAGTGAACACAAGTAGTTGCTTAGCTACACCCCTCCCAGGTAAGCCCGACCCCGTGTCACAATGGTTTCATGAACCACGTGCTCCACCTGCGTACGTGACATACCTTCCTGGCTCTTGACATCAGACTCTTTGAAGACCCTGACTCATCATATCAACCTAAATTTACCACTAACACAAAGCATAATTAATTACAAAAAAAGCAATCTTTATAATCACTGAGAAATTTAAAAGCATTGCAGAGTTATTATCAAATAAAAAGACACAATTCAGATAGGAAAAATTTGGTATGGTCAGGAAGGAAAAAACTGGTTTAGGTGTGAAGGGACTAACGCTTATTCACATGTAGTGGATATTCTGCTACAATAACAGCAAAGTACATGAGCTGTAAACAAGTCTCGTGCACTTGCTGAAGGAAAAATCTCATAAATTGCCCTGCCATGTGAATTATAAGGCCATGTTCACACAGTGCGTTTTTTACCGCGGAACCGCGGCGGTTTTGCCGCTGCGGTTCCGCAGCTGTTTTCCATGCAGGGTACAGTACACTGTACCCTATGGAAAACAGGACACACTGTGCACATGGTCCGGAAATTGTAAAAAAAAAGCCGCGCTGAATAGCTCCCGGAAAAAAGAAGGAGCATGTCAATTCTTCTTCCTGAACCGCAGCGGTTCTGCACCCATAGACCTCCATTGTGAGGTCAAAATCGCAGTAAAACCCGCAGATCAAAAATATATCTGCGGGTTTTACTGCGATTTGATGTGCAGAACCGCTACAGCAGGAAGTGCGGGGGAGCGGGCGGAAGTGCGTGGGCGGAGTGTGGCTGCCCCCCCGTGCTCCGATCCCGCCCCCCCGTGCTCCGATGCCCTCCCCCCGTGCTCCGATGCCCCCCCCCAGTGCTCCGATGCCCCCCCCGTGCCCTAATCTCCCCCCCTTATACTTACCCGGTGTCCGTCCGGCCGTCTTCTCCCTGGGCGCCGCCATCTTGCAAAATGGCGGGCGCATGCGCAGTGCGCCCGCCGAATCTGCCGGCCGGCAGATTCGCTCCAAAGTGCATTTTGATCACTGAGATATAACCTATCTCAGTGATCAAAATAAAAAAATAGTAAATGACACCCCCCCACTTTGTCACCCCCATTGGTAGGGACAATAAAAAAATTAAGAATTTTTTTTTTTTTTTTTTTTCACTAAGGTTAGAATAGGGGTAGGGGTAGGGTTAGGGGTAGGGTTAGGGTATTTTCAGCCATTTTAGCCCTAAAAAGCTTCCTAGGAAACACACAGTAAAAAAAGGATAAAAAAACGCATCAAAAAAGGACAAAAAAAGGACCTGTGTTTTCTGCCAAGAGCTGCAGTTTTTAAAAAAAAACTGTCCTGAAAAAAAAAGGATGGAAATCCTGAACGTGTGAACATACCCTAAGTCTGCAGCATACTTAAAGGGAATCTGTCAGCAGGTTTTTTTATATGTAATCTGAGAGCTGAAAGAGGTAGAAGCTGAGATAATGTGGCACTTATTAGGCTGTGTTCTTCTGTTTGAACACAATCAGTGTTTTATCAGCAGGAGATTACCACTGCTCGATTAGTTGCCCGCATGCCCCCTGGCCCAACCACAACCCCACCACTGATTAGCAGCTTACTGTCAACATACCATGTACACAGAAATCTGCTATCAGTTTTGTGGGCATGGTCAGCTTTCTGAGCATTGCTACATCTGCTGTGTCTGTTAAACTAAGTGATACATTGCTGGAATCAGTGTCTCAATGCCTACATTTCACTGCTCTCAGATGTTCTACCAAAAACCTAGTGACAGATTCCCTTTAACCCTTTCACGACCTTAGAAGTATCCATATGTCCAGGTGGGAAGTACTTCCAGATATTGGACATATGGATACGTCCAAGCGATCTCCGCCGGCTTTTCAGCTGGGTGCAATGCTCCCAGCAGTTTAAACCTCTAAATGTGGCAATTGATATTGATCACAGCATTTAAAAAGCAGGCAGAGGGACGCGGATCCCTCTGACCTCTGATAGGTGCCCCCCAAGGTCTTCGTAATGGTCCGATCATTGCCATGGTGACCTGAGATTGTCATGAAGACAAGCTTGTCTCAGTGCAACGCTGACAGTTATAAAGCATTGCAATGCTTTATAACTGTCATCAGAGTGCTGAAAGTGAAAGTCCCATACTGGGACTAAGTAAATTATAATATACTAGATGGTGGCCCGATTCTAATGCATCGGGTATTCTAGAATATGTATGCGTAGTGTATAGCACAGCCCACGCAGTGCATTGCGCAGCCCACACAGTACATTGCGCAGCCCACGCACTACATTGCGCAGCCCACGTAGTATATTGCCCAGCCCACATAGTACATTGCGCAGCCCACGTAGTATATTGCGCAGCACATGTAGTATATTGCACAGCCCACATTGTATATTACACAGCCCACATTGTATATTGCGCAGCCCACGTTGTATATTGCGCAGCCCACGTTGTATATTGCGCAGCCCACGTAGTATATTGCCCAGCCCTTGTAGTACATTGCGCAGCCCACGGTGTATATTGCACAGCCGACGGTGTATATTGCGCAGCCCACGTAGTATATTGCGCAGCCCGCGTAGTATATTGCGCAGCCCACGTTGTATATTGCACAGCACACGTAGTATATTGCACAGTCCATGTAGTATATTGCACAGCCCACGTAGTATATTGCACAGCCCACGTAGTATATTGCACAGCCCACGCAGTCTAGCAGTCTATAGCAATGTGGGCACCATATCCCTGTTAAAAAAAAGAATTAAAATAAAAAATAGTTATATACTCACCCTCCGTTGGCCCCCCGGATCAAATCGGTTACCGACGCTCCTCGTGCGCTCCGGTCTGAAGAGTGCATTGCGGTCTCGTGAGATAATGGCATTTTGGTCTCGTGAGACCGCACGTCATCATCTCGCGAGACCGCAATGCATGGAGCGGTCACCGGGGCGTCGCGAGGAGCATCAGTAACCGCTTCAATCCGGGGGGCCACCGGAAGGTGAGTTTATAACAATTTTTTATTTTTAACATTGGATTTTTTTACTATTCATGCTGCATAGGCAGCATGAATAGTAAAAAGTTGGTCACACAGGGTTAATAGCAGCGTTAACCGAGTGCGTTACACCGTGGTCAACGCTGCCATTAACCCTGTGTGAGCGCTGACCGGAGGGGAGTATGCGGGCGCCGGGCACTGACTGCGGGGAGGAAGGAGCGGCCATTTTCTTCCGGACTGTGCCCGTCGCTGATTGGTCATGGCTGTTTTGACTTGGATTTCCATGACAGACAGAGGCCGCGACCAATGAATATCTGTGACAGACAGAAAGACAGACGGAAGTGACCCTTAGACAATTATATAGTAGATATATTGTACCCAGAAATATTTTTCTGAAAAAAGTTCACATTTGATATTGCCGTTTCCAGAACAACCCAACCTATAAAACTGTCCCACAAGTTAACCCCTTCAGTGAACACCATAAAAAAATAGGTAAAAAATTATGCTTTTTCATCATACCGTCGAACAAAATGTGGAATAAAACGCGATCAAATAGACAAATGTAAATAAAAATGGTATAGTTAAAAATGTAACTCTACTGCCTCATTATAGTGAATGGGTCCCTTGGGGGCTTCATCTAAGTTATGTCATTCAGAGATTTAGCTGGAAACTCTGATATAAGTGCTCAGCATAGAGTGACGGATAAATGTGATCCCAAACATTATGAAAAATGCTTCCAATAAAAGCTTCAACTCAATCCACAAAAAAAGCAAGTCCCCACTCAGGAAATATAGGGGACTTCCACATTACTGGTAGTTCAAAGGCTCTGGAAAATCACTATGGCTCCTCTCCCACCAAAAGAAATCCAGTGAATTACGCACTCCCAAATCCAAATGCCCCCTCTCTTCTGAGCCCTACAGTGTGTCTAAACTACATTTAGTATCCATATGTTTGGCATTTCTGTAGCGGTGAGAGCTCACTCAATTTATGGGTGCATAATACATACTAGGAACTGGTATATGCCTCCGGTAGGCAGTGTTTGTGTAATTGTGTCTCTATTTTTATCCTATTTTTTAGAATCATTTATGAATAAAGGATTTTGTATTTTATTACATTTGGCTTATGCTTCCTTGCTTTGTTTTGGATTGGTATACATTTAGTATCCATATGTTTGGCATTTCTGTAGCAATGAGAGCCCACTCAGTTTATGGGTGCATGTCTCCAGAAGGGCATAACGTAATGGGCACTACAATTTACGGGCGCTACAACAGCAAATTTGCAATTTTCACTCAGCAACATCCACTGCTGTTTGTTTCTGGAAAACACCATTGAGGTCAAAATCACCACTACACTTGTAGATAAACTCCCAAAGGGTTATCATTTCCAGAAATGGGGTCACTTGAGGGGGGATTCTGCTTTTCCAGCACTTAGAAGCCCTGTATATGGAGCCTGCAAACTATTCTAGGAAAATCTGCTCTCCAGGAGGCAAATAGCACTCTAGGAGGCAAATAGCGCTCGTCCCTCCCGAGTCTCGCCGTGTGGCTAAGCAGTACTACCAAAAAAAGTAACTCTGGCGTTTCGAATTTTTTTCTCGCTACGCTGTTTAGCGATCAGGTTAATGCTTTTTTTTTATTGATAGATCGGGCGATTATTAATTTATTTCGATTGGGGCGAAAGGGGGGTGATTTAAACTTTTAGATTTTTTTTTTTTTCACATTTTTTTTACTTTTTTTTTTTTTTACTTTTGCCATGGTTCAATAGCCTCCATGGGAGGCTAGAAGCAGGCACAGCACGATCGGCTCTGCTATATAGCAGCGATCTGCTGTTCGCTGCTATGTAGCAGAAAATCAGGTTTGCTGTGAGCGCCGACCACAGGGTGGCGCTCACCGCTACCGGCGATCAGTAACCATAGAGGTCTCAAGGACCTCTATGGTTACAATACTGAAGCATCACCGACCTCCGATAATGTGACGGGGGTTGGCGATGCCGTCATTTCCGGCCACCCGGCCGGATGCGGTGGTTAAATGCCGCTGTCTGCGTTTGACAGCGGCATTTAACTAGTTAATAGGTGCGGGCAGATCGCGATTCTGCCCGCGCCTATTATGGGCACATGTCTGCTGTTTTGAACAGCTGACATGTCCCGGCTTTGATGCGGGCTCAACGCCGGAGCCCGCATCAAAGAGGGGCTTCTGACCTCGGACGTACTATCCCGTCCGAGGTCAGAAAGGGGTTAATTAATTGAGAGGAGTAGTTTGTAAACTGGGGTCACTTATGGGGGTTTCTGCTGTTCTGGCACTTCCCGGGCTCTTCCAGTGGGTCATGACATCCACAAATCATAACAGTAAAATCTGCACTAAATTATGGCGCTCCTTCCTTTCTGAGTTTAACACCACTCAATAGCAGTTCTAGATTACATGTAGAGTATTAGCATGCTCAGGAGAAATTGTACAACAAACTGAAAGGTGTATTTTTTCCTACTAACCCTTATAAAAATTAAACATTTGGAGCTAAATCAACATTTTATCAGTAAAAATGTAATTATTCTTTCTTTACAGCCCAATGGTATACATTTCTCTGAGGCACATGTGGTGTCAACATGCTTACTGCACCCCTAGATTAAGTCATTGAGAAGTGTAGTTTGGCACCTCAGGGTCTCTGCCAATGTGACTTGGCACCCTCAAACCATTCCAGCAAATTCTAAACTCCTAATTGGGGCTTCTTCCCTTTTGAGCTTTGCACTGTGCCTCAAAAGAAGTTTTTAACCACATATGGGGGGTATTGATGTACTCAGGAGAAATTGCACAATAATTTTTGGGGTCCGTTTTTTACTGTTACCCTTGTGAAAATAAAAAAAAATTGAGGCTAAAAACACTTTTGTGGGAAAAATGGGATTTTTCATTGCTCAACGTTATAAACTTATGTGAAGCACCTGTGGATTCAAAGTTCTTATCTGAAATCTAAATACATTCTTTGAGGGGTCTATTTTCCAAAATTGGGTCAATTGTGGGGGGTTTCCACTGCTTAGATACATCAGGGGCTCTCGAAACACAACATGGTGTCCACTAATGATTTCAGCAAATTTTGCATTCAAAAAGTCAAATGGCGCTTCCCTTCCAAGCCCTGCCACATGGGGTATCGTGTATTCAGGAGGGTTTCAAGGTGCTGACCACAAACCTAGATAAGTTTTTTGGGGGTCTAGTTTCCAAAATAGGGTCGCTTGTGGGGGTTTCCACTGTTTAGACACATCAGGTGCTCACCAAATGTGACATGGCATCCGCTCTCGATTTCAGACAATTTTGTGTTAAAAAAGTCAAGCGGTGCTCCTTCCTTTCTAAGCTCTGCCATGCACCCAAACAGTATTTTCCCCCTCACGTATGGAGTATCAGCGTGATCAAGAGAAATTGCACAACAAATTTTGGGGTCCATTTTCTTCTTTTGCCCCCAAATTTGGATCTGCAGTAACATTTGTGTGAAAAAAGTTAAATGTTCATTTTTTACTTCCACATTGTTTCAGTTCCTGTGAAGCACCTGAAGGGTTAATAAACTTATTGAAAGTGGTTGTGAGTACCTTAAGGGGTGCAGTTTTTGGAATTGTCAATTTGGGGTATTTTCTGTTTTATAGGCCCCTCAAAGTCGCTTCAAATGTAATGTGGTCTCTAAAAAAAAAGTGGTTGGTCAACATTTAACTCTTAACTTCCTAACAAAAAAAAAAATCAAAAGTTTAAAAAATTGTACAGATGTAAAGTAGACCTGTGAGGAATGTTATTCATTAACTATTTTGTGTGACATAACTCTGTAATTTACGAGCATAAAAATGTAAAGTTTGAAAATTGCTAAATGTTTACCAAATTTCCGATTTTTTTCACAAATAAACACAAGATATATTGAACAAATTTTACCACTATAATTGTTAGGGCTAGCGGAATGCACCGAGTATAGATAGGTAGCAACAAGGTGCGTTCACAGCCCGGGGTCCACCATGCAGAGATATCTGCTGCAAAGTAACGGCAGATAAACTTTGAGCTCACACGTGGGTTAAGCTTCACCCCGTGTGAACTGGAAGCGATCTCTGTTGCCTCATAGAGTTGCGCTGTACACAAAACTATTACCCTAACTAGGGTTGTGCTTGCTCTGGTACTCTTCTGTGCTAACCGCACACATGAAGGACCAGATGCTAAGCCAAGGCTAATTGCCCCCACTGACGCTAGCTGCCTGCCTGAGCGTACAGTCCCCGTGCGGCCATGCGAACCATTTATAGATGCAGCTCTTTAGGACCTTCCTGGTGGACCAATAGCTGCTACAGGACCTGAGCGTGTGACCCCTGACCTCCAATGAGAGGTCCTCCCATGGGCATGCACAGTGCGTGAAAAGCAGGACTTAGTCCCAGAAAAGCCTGCTCGCCACTAACCAGTGCTGGCAACAAAGGCAGGGCCTGGAAAGGTAGCAGTACTCATTCACACAGAATCAGACTGAGCCAGACGCTGGGACCGACGTCTCCGCTGAGCAGGCTCCACTGCAGCTGGAGGAGAATGGGAGACCGCAGCAGACATGGTTCGAGATTCCCCCTGTGCAGCGGCGGGAACTTAACCCCCCTTCCTAAGGCCCCCTCCTACTTGAGCCTCGCTACGCTCAATGGCTGCAATGAGCAGCGGAGCCCGAATGTGCTCCACAGGTTCCCAGGTTCTGTCCTCTGGGCCGTGACTCTTCCAGTCCACACCAGATAGTATTTCTTGCCACATACCACCTTGCACCCCAAGATAGAGTTCCCATCGTACTCATCCATGGATGAACCCGATGTCCCGGCAGATGACTCGAAAAACCGGGACATATAGATGGGCTTTAAGAGCGAAACATGAAAGGTGTCGGTGATACCAAGGCGCGGAGGAATAGCCAAACGGTAGACCATAGGGTTAACCTGTTCCAGAACATTGAAAGGACCAATGTAACGAGGCGCAAACTTAGTGGACTCAACTGATGTTACGGGCGGAGAGCCACACTAAGTCGTCAGGAGCGAAGGTCGGAATGGGGAGTCGGTGTGCATTGGCAGAAACCTTCATTCTCTTCTTGGAAGGCCTGAATGGCATCCTGTGTGTGGTCCCAAATGTCACGTGCCTCCACTGCCCAGTCTGCCACCCTGGAATCAGTGGATGACACCAGCATGGGCACAGGGACACACGGATGCTGGCCGTAATTAAGGAAAAAAGGAGTCTGCCCAGTGGAGTCGGCTATGGCGTTGTTCAAAGCAAATTCCGCCCAAGATAGCAAAGATGCCCAGTCATCCTGCCTAGCAGAGACAAAATGTTGCAGGTATGTCACCAGAGTCTGGTTGGCCCTCTATCAACCCATTCGCCTCGAGATGGTATGCAGAAGAGAGATTCAGCTGAATGCTGAGTAAACGACAGAGCTCTCTCCAAAACCGAGACGCGAACTGGGGACCCCGGTCACTGACAATTTTGTCAGGCATGCCATGAAGACGGAAAATATGTTTAATGAACAACGCCGCCAAGGCCCGTGCAGAAGGTAACCGTGGAAGCGGCACCAAGTGCACCATTTTAGAAAAATGATCGGTGACTACCCAGATAACGGTGTAGCTACGAGACTTAGGTAAGCCCACCATGAAGTCCATCCCGACCATCTCCCAGGGCCTGTCTGCCACCGGCAGGAGATAATGTAGCCCAGCAAGCCGTTGCCGAGGAGACCGATTCTTGGCGCAGGAGACACAAGCCTGAATATAATCCCCGACGTCACAAGCCATATGCGGCCACCAGTATGTCCTCGCCAGAAGCTCAAATGTCCTCTTGGTCCCAAAATGTCCACCCACCCTGGATGAATGAACCCAAGAGAGATCCTCCGGTCGCAAATTTGATGGTATAAAAGTCTTGCCAGCGGGCACAGACTCTAGCAAAACCATAGCCACGGTTCTTCGGCTCTCAGAAGGGACAATAAGCTGAGACTCTTCCTCCTCCTCCTCTGATGACACTATGGAGCGGGAGAGAGCGTCGGCATGAATGTTCTTCTCCCCAGAGAAGAAAATGGAGGATGAAATGGAACCGGGAGAAGAACATGGACCATCTGGCCTGGTGAGAATTTAGCCGCTGGGCTGTCTGTAAGTACACCGAATTTTTGTGGTCTGTAAAAACCTGGAAGAGAAAGCAAGCCCCCTCCAGGAGGTGTCTCGACTCTGAGAAAGCTAACTTCATGACTAGCAACTCCCTGTCCCCGATGGAATAATTCCTCTCCGCTGGTGAAAAGGTCTTGGAAAAGAAGAAGCATGGATGCTTCCGACCTTGAGCATCCTTTTGGAAGAGGACTGTCCAGCACCAATGGATGAGGCATCCACCTCCATTATGAATGGCTTATCTATATCGGGGCGATGTAGGATGGGAGCGCTAGCAAAGTGTGACTTAATAGCGAGAAAGGCCTTGGAGGCCTCCTCCGTCCACAATTTGGGATTTGCTCCCTTCTTGGTGAGGGCAAGCAAGGGAGCTACAAAAGTTGAGAAGTGGGGAATGAACAAGTGATATTAACCCCTTAAGCCCCGAGGGTGGTTTGCACGTTAATGACCGGGCCAATTTTTACAATTCTGACCACTGTCCCTTTATGAGGTTATAACTCTGGAACGCTTCAACGGATCTTGGCGATTCTGACATTGTTTTCTCGTGACATATTGTACTTCATTTTAGTGGTAACATTTATTCGATATAACTTGCATTTATTTGTGAAAAAAATGGAAATTTGGCGAAAATTTAGAAAATTTCGCAATTTTCCAACTTTAAATTTTTATGCCCTTAAATCACAGAGAGATGTCACGCAAAATACTTAATAAGTAACCTTTCCCACATGTCTACTTTACATCAGCACAATTTTGGAACCAAAATTTTTTTTTGTTAGGGAGTTATAAGGGTTAAAAGTTGACCAGCAATTTCTCATTTTTACAACACCATTTTTTTTTAGGGACCACATCTCATTTGATGTCATTTTGAGGGGTCTATATGATAGAAAATACCCAAGTGTGACACCATTCTAAAAACTGCACCCCTCAAGGTGCTCAAAACCACATTCAAGAAGTTTATTAACCCTTCAGGGGTTTCACAGGAATTTTTGGAATGTTTAAATAAAAATGAATATTTAACTTTTTTTCACACACAATTTATTTCAGCTCCAATTTGTTTTATTTTACCAAGGGTAACAGGATAAAATGGATGCCAAACATTGTTGTACAATCTGTACTGAGTACGCTGATACCCCATATGTGGGGGTAAACCACTGTTTGGGCGCATGGCAGAGCTTGGAAGGAAAGGAGCGCCATTTGACTTTTCAATGCAAAATTGACAGGAATTGAGATGGGACGCCATGTTGCGTTTGGAGAGCCCCTCATGTGCCTAAACATTGAAACCCCCACAAGTGACACCATTTTGGAAAGTAGACACCCTAAGGAACTTATCTAGATGTGTGGTGACCATTTTGGCCCACCAATTGCTTCACAGAAGTTTATAATGCAGAGCCGTAAAAATAAAAAATCATATTTTTTTCACAAAAATGATCTTTTCGCCCCCAATTTTTTATTTTCCCAAGAGTAAGAGAAGAAATTGGACCTCAAAAATTGTTGGCCAATTTGTCCTGAGTACGCTGATACCCCATATATGGGTGTAAACCATTGTTTGGGCGTATGGCAGAGCTCGGAAGGGAAGGAGCGCCATTTTACTTTTCAATGCAAAATTGACTGGAATTGAGATATGATGCCATGTTGCGTTTGGAGAGCCCCTGATGTGCCTAAACATTGAAATCCCCACAAGTGACACCATTTTGGAACGTAGACCCCTTAAGGAACTTATCTAGATGTGTGGTGAGCAATTTGACCCAACAAGTGCTTCACAGAAGTTTATAATGCAGAGCCGTAAAAATAAAAAATCTTATTTTTTCACAAAAATGATCTTTTCGCCCCCAATTTTTTATTTTCCCAAGGGTAAGAGAATAAATTAGACCACAAAAGTTGTTGTGCAATTTGTCCTGAGTGCGACGATACCCCATATGTGGGGGTAAACCACTTTTTGGGTGCATAGCAGAGCTCGGAAGGGAAGGAGCGCCATTTGACTTTTCAATGCAAAATTGACTGGAATTAAGATGGGACGCCATGTTGGTTTGGAGAGCCCCTGATGTGCCTAAACATTAAAAACCCCCACAAGTGACACTATTTTGGAAACTAGACCCCCTAAGGAACTTATCTAGATGTGTTTTGAGAGCTTTGAACCCCCAAGTGTTTCACTACAGTTTATAACGCAGAGCCGTTAAAATAATTTTTTTTTTTTCGCAAAAATTATTTTTTAGCCCCCAGTTTTGTATTTTCACAAGGGTAACAGAATAAATTGGACCCCAAAAGTTGTTGTCCAATTTGTCCTGAGTACGCTGATACCCCATATGTGGGGGGGAACCACTGTTTGGGCGCATGGCAGAGCTCGGAAGGGAAGGAGCGCCATTTGGAATGCAGACTTAGATGGATTGGTCTGCAGGAGTCACGTTGCATTTGCAGAGCCCCTGATGTACCCAAACAGTACAAACCCCCCACAAGTGACCCCATATTAGAAACTAGACCTCCCAAGGAACTTATCTAGATGTGTTGTGAGAACTTTGAACCCCCAAGTGTTTCACTACGGTTTACAACGCAGAGCCGTGAAAATAAAAAATCCTTTTTTTCCCACAAAAATGATTTTTAGCCCCCCAAATTTTTATTTTCCCAAGGATAACAAGAGAACTTGGACCCAAAAAGTTGTTGTCCAATTTGTCTCGAGTACGATGATACCCCATATGTTGGGGTAAACCCCTGTTTGGGCGCACGGGAGAGCTCGGAAGTGAAGGAGCACTGTTTTACTTTTTCAATGCAGAATTGGCTGGAATTGAGATCGGACGCCATGTCGCGTTTGGAGAGCCCCTGATGTGCCTAAACAGTGGAAACCCCCCAATTATAAATGAAACCCTAATCCAAACGCACCCCTAACCCTAATCCCAACTGTAACCCTAACCACACACCTAACCCTGACACACCCCTAATTCTAATCCCAACCCTAATCCCAACCGTAAATGTAATCCAAACCCTAACCCTAGCCCTAACCCTAACCCTAATGGGAAAATGGAAATAAACACATTTTTTTTAATTTTATTATTTTTCCCTAAGGCTAGGTTCACATTGGGTTAGGGAAATCCGTTTAGCGCTAGCGGATTGCGCTAACGCAATGTCTTTTTAGGTGTCGTGTTTAGTGGTCGCGTTAACGTCCCCGCTCTGGAAGATCGGGGATCGGACCTCGGGCGCACCGCGGACGCTGCAAGCAGCGTCTGAGGCGCGCCACAAAAGAATGGCACCTTGCTAGCGCGAGCCGAAAATGGCACGCTCTAGCGATGCGCTACACCCGAAAATCACATTGCTGTCAATGGTTGTGCTAACGGACCCGTTGCACGGCATTAATTGTGACATTTTCGCCGTGCAACGCTGTCCGTTAGCGTTAACCCATTAACGCAATGTGAACCTAGCCTAACTAAGGGGGTGATGAAGGGGGGTTTGATTTACTTTTATAGCGTTTTTTATATCGGATTTTTATGATTGGCAGCCGTCACACTCTAAAAGACGCTTTTTATAGCAAAAAAAGTTTTTGCGTCTCCACATTTTGAGACCTATAATTTTTCCATATTTTGGTCCACAGAGTCATGTGAGGTCTTGTTTTTTGCGGGACGAGTTGACGTTTTTATCGGTTACATTTTCGGACACGTCACAGATTTTGATCGCTTTTTATTCCGATTTTTTGTGAGGCAGAATGACCAAAAACCAGCTATTCATGAATTTCTTTTGGGGGAGGCGTTTATACCGTTCCGCGTTTGGTAAAATTGATGAAGCAGTTTTATTCTTCGGGTCAGTACGATTACAGCGATACCTCATTTATATCTTTTTTTTATGTTTTGGCGCTTTTATACGATAAAAGCTATTTTATAGAAAAAATAATTATTTTGGCATCGCTTTATTCTGAGGACTATAACTTTTTTATTTTTTTGGTTATGATGCTATATGGTGGCTCGTTTTTTGCGGGACAAGATGACGCTTTCAGAGGTATCATGGTTATTTATATCCGTCTTTTTGATCGCGTGTTATTCCACTTTTTGTTCAGCGTTATGATAATAAAGCGTTTTTTGGCTCGTTTTTTTTTTTTTTTCTTACGGTGTTCACTGAAGGGGTTAACTAGTGGGCCAGTTTTATAGGTCGGGTCGTTACGGACGCGGCGATACTAAATATGTGTACTTTTATTGTTTTTTTGTTTGTTTTTTTGGTAAAGATATGTATTTATGGGAATAATATTTTTTTTTTCCTGCTTTATTTAGGAATTTTTTTTTTTTTACAAGTGTGGAAATTTTTTTTTTACTTTTTCACTTTGTCCCAGGGGGGGACATCACAGATCACCGATCTGACAGTGTGCACAGCACTCTGTTAGATCGGTGATCTGACATACAGCCGGGCAGGATTAGAGCTGCAGCTGCAGCCTGATCCTGACCCGGAAGTGCTCCCTGCAGGACCCGGATGCAGCCCGGCGGCCATTTTGGATCCGGGGACTGCAGGGAGAAGACGCTCGGTACACGGTGAGTACATCACCGTGTACCGATCGTCTCAGGGAAGCCCGCAGGGAGCCCCCTCCCTGCGCGATGCTTCCCTGCACCGCCGGCACACCGCGATCATCTTTGATCGCGGTGTGCCGGGGGTTAATGTGCCGGGAGCGGTCCGTGACCACTCCTGGCACATAGTGCCGGCTGTCAGCTGCGATAGGCAGCTGACACCCGGCCGCGATCGGCCGCGCTCCCCCCGTGAGCGCGGCCGATCGCATATGACGTACTATCCCGTCACTGGGAATTAAGTCCCAGGTCACCTGGACGGGATAGTACGTCATATGGGATTAAGGGGTTAATTAATGAACCCCATAAAGCCCTGCACCGCTTTATGAGAATGGGGCTCCTGCCAGTCCATCACAGCCTGTAGCTTGGCAGGATCCATAGCCAATCCCTGGGCAGAGGTGATATAGCCAAGGAAAGGCAAGGACTCCTGCTCAAACACACACTTCTCCAACCTGTCATAGAGGGAGTTTGCCCGTAAGAGGTCGAAGACTTTGCAAACATCTCTCCTTTGGGAGTCAATATCTGGAGAGTAGATGAGAATATCATCCAGATAGACTACGACCGAGGTGGTGAGCATATCCCGAAGATGTCGTTCAGAAAGTCTTGGAAAACGGCTGGGGCATTACAGAGCCTGAAGGGCATCACCAGATATTCATAGTGCCCATCCCTGGTGTTAAAAGACGTCTTCCATTCGTCCCCCTCACAGATGCGAATCAAGTTGTAAGCACCCCGCAGATCTAATTTAGTAAATACCCTTGCTCCCTGTAGCCTATCAAAGAGCTCTGATATCAGGGATAGTGGGTACTTATTCTTAACGGTGATGGGGTTAAGACCCCTGTAGTCTATGCATGGACTTAGTTCTCAACTTTTCTTCTGCACAAAGAAGAAAACAGCCCCTGCAGGTGACATTGACTTCCTAATGAATCCCCTAAGATTCTCTCGGATGTACTGGGACATTGCCTCCGTCTCCGGAAGAGATAACAGATAGGATTTACTCCATCCCAGAATTCTCCCTGAGGATCACTCTATATGAGGAGAGTGGTAGCGTAGCCATGGTATCCCCAATAAGACTTCATCAATTCCCTCGGGAAAGACAAGAAGGGAAATAATCTCCTGTTGAGATGGAGACAGGGAAAGAGACACAGGTTTGGAAAGCACAAGACATAAAAATGCCCTCCGCCCCGGAGTCCATGCAAAGCTCTACCATAAGAGTGGATGGGCCTAAGGTAATTGTCCCCTTAAAGGACAATTTGGAGGAAAACGTTGCCGTGTCTAGTGTACCTCCTACGACTACCACCAGACGCTGACGTTTTCCCGACTGCTGAGAACACCTTGAGGCAAGGTGTCCTGACTGCCAGCAAACATGACAGACCTTAAGTACACGAGCGGTCCGGGACTTAGATCCCACTCGTGACACCTCCATGGCCTCATGTGACTCGGACGCCTGGACCAGAGATTCCAGAGGTTTTGGGAAGGTGGGAGCCAGCTGAAACCACTGCCTACACTGGACTCGCTCCAACCTTCGCTCGTTAAAACGAAGGTCGATGCGAGTTGATACTGCTATGAGCTCCTCCAGTGTGGCGGGAATCTCCCTAGTGGCCAACGTGTCCTTCACATCGTCAGCCAGCCTCCTCCAAAATACCAGGATGAGGGCTTTATCTGACCACTCCAGCTCGGATGCTAAAGTCCGAAAGTGGACGGCAAAATGGCTGACCATGGACGAACCCTGAGTCAATGGCAGCAGTTGGAGCGCTGTATCATGGGTGACTCAAGGTCCTAAAAAGACCTGTTTCAGAGTGCTCAAAAACCGAGGAGCACTCTGCACCACATGATCGTCGTGCTCCCACAGCGGCGTAGCCCACTCCAACGCCCTGTCCGACAGAAGAGAAATAATGAATCCCACCTTTGCCCGCTCTGTGGGAAAACGTGCAGCCAGGAGCTCGAGGTGTATACCGCACTGGCTCACGAAACCCCTACATGATTTACTGTCACCAGAGTATTTCTCTGGCAGCAGAAGGTGGGATAAGGTCGGAACAGGGGTGGTAGTGGTTAAAGCTGCTGCAGCCACGCTAGCAGCCTGAACAGCTATTGCGGTAACATCCACAGCTGAGGTTGCACGCTCGAGAGTCGCCAACCTGCCCTCCAGCTGCTGGATGTACCCCTGCATTCGCTATTCATCCACCATTACTTAGCCAGACCCTGGCGCTAGTATACTGTTAGGGCTAGCAGAGTATAGATAGGTAGCAACAAGGTGCGTTTGCAGCCCGGGGTCCACCGTGCAGAGATATCTGCTGCAAAGTAACAGTGGATAAACTCTGAGCTCATATACGTGTTTTAAGCTTCAACCCGTGTGAACTGGAAGCGATCTCTGTTGCCTCACAGAGTCGCGCTGTACACAAAACTATTACCCTAACTAGGGTTGTGCTTGTTCTGGTACTCTTGTGTGCTAACCGCACACATGAAGGAACCAGATGCTAAGCCAAGGCTAATTGCCCCCACTGACGCTAGCTGCTTGCCTGAGTGTACAGTCCCAAAGCTACAGTCTCACACCACATACAGTTAGGGCCAGAATTATTTGGACAGTGACACAAGTTTTGTTATTTTAGCTGTTTACAAAAACATGTTCAGAAATACAATTATATATATAATATGGGCTGAAAGTGCACACTCCCAGCTGCAATATGATAGTTTCCACATCCAAATCGGAGAAAGGGTTTAGGAATCATAGCTCTGTAATGCATAGCGTCCTCTTTTTCAAGGGACCAAAAGTAATTGGACAATGGACTCTAAGGGCTGCAATTAACTCTGAAGGCGTCTCCCTCATTAACCTGTAATCAATGATGTAGTTAAAAGGTCAGGGGTGGATTCCAGGTGTGTGGTTTTGCATTTGGAAGTTGTTGCTGTGAGCAGACAACATGCGGTCAAAGGAACTCTCAATTGAGGTGAAGCAGAACATCCTGAGGCTGAAAAAAAAGAAAAAATCCATCAGAGAGATAGCAGACATGCTTGGAGTAGCAAAATCAACAGTTGGGTACATTCTGAGAAAAAAGGAATTGACTGGTGAGCTTGGGAACTCAAAAAGGCCTGGGCGTCCACAGATGACAACAGTGGTGGATGATCGCCGCATACTTAATTTGGTGAAGAAGAACCTGTTCACAACATCAACTGAAGTCCAGAACACTCTCAGTGAAGTAGGTGTATCTGTCTCTAAGTCAACAGTAAAGAGAAGACTCCATGACAGTAAATACAAAGGGTTCACATCTAGATGCAAACCATTCATCAATACCAAAAATAGACAGGCCAGAGTTAAATTTGCAGAAAAACACCTCAAGAGGCCAGCTCAGTTTTGGAAAAGTATTCTATGGACAGATGAGACAAAGATCAACCTGTACCAGAATGATGGGAAGAAAAAAGTTTGGAGAAGAAAGGGAACGGCACATGATCCAAGGCACACCACATCCTCTGTAAAACATGGTGGAGGCAACGTGATGGCATGGGCATGCATGGCTTTCAATGGCACTGGGTCACTTGTGTTTATTGATGACATAAGAGCAGACAAGAGTAGCCGGATGAATTCTGAAGTGTACCGGGATATACTTTCAGCCCAGATTCAGCCAAATGCTGCAACGTTGATTGGACGGCGCTTCATAGTACAGATGGACAATGACCCCAAGCATACAGCCAAAGCTACCCAGGAGTTCATGAGTGCCAAAAAGTGGAACATTCTGCAATGGCCAAGTCAATCTCCAGATCTAAACCCAATTGAGCATGCATTTCACTTGCTCAAATCCAGACTTAAGACGGAAAGACCCACAAACAAGCAAGACCTGAAGGCTGCGGCTGTAAAGGCCTGGCAAAGCATTAAGAAGGAGGAAACCCAGCGTTTGGTGATGTCCATGGGTTCCAGACTTAAGGCAGTGATTGCCTCCAAAGGATTTGCAACAAAATATTGAAAATAAAAATATTTTTTTTGGGTTATGTTTATTTGTCCAATTACTTTTGACCTCCTAAAATGTGGAGTGTTTGTAAAGAAATGTGTACAATTCCTACATTTTCTATCAGATATTTTTGTTCAACCCTTCAAATTAAACGTTACAATCTGCACTTGAATTCTGTTGTAGAGGTTTCATTTCAAATCCAATGTGGTGGCATGCAGAGCCCAACTCGCGAAAATTGTGTCACTGTCCAAATATTTCTGGCCCTAACTGTATGTATAGAGTGGTATAGTATCCACTGGCATAAGCCAAACACATTTGATACTAGCGCATGGCCATGCGGCCATGCAAACCTTTTATAGATGCAGCTCTTTAGGACCTTCCTGGTGGACCAATAGCTGCTACAGGACCTGAGCGTGTGACCCCTGACCTTCAATGAGAGGTCCTCCCGTGGGCATGCTCAGTGCGTGAAAAGCAGGACATAGTCCCAGAAAAGCCTGCTCGCCGCTGACCAATGCTGGCTACAAAGGCAGAGCCTGGAAAGGCAGCACTAACCATTCGCACAGTATCAGACTGAGCCAGACGCTGGGACTCACGTCTCCACTGTGGCTGGAGGAGAATGGGAGACCGCAGCAGACATGGTTCGAGATTCCCTCTGTTCAGTGCTGTGAGCTCGACACCTAACAATGAAGTACAATATGTCATGAAAAAGCATTCTCAGAATCGGTGGCATTCGGTGAAGCGTTCCAGAGTTATTGCCACGTAAAGTAACACTAATCATAATCGTGAAATTTGGCCTGGTCATGAATGTGAAAATAGGCTTGGGGTTAAAGGGAACCTGTTGTCTAAAAAAACAGTATGAATCTGCAGATATTGGGCTAATTTTCAAGTTAATAGCTTTCTGAACTTGCCCGGCGCCCGCACTTAGAGCCTCGTTGTACACTGAGCGGTGACTGAAGCCTCACCGGCCAAACCACATGACTGAAAGCTGAACGCTGCTAGAAAGAATAAAGTTAATTTCCTCCTCACAGTTGGGCTCTTAGTAGGTTCAGAACGCTAGTAACCTGCAGATTAACCCCACATCTGCCGTTTTATAGTGTTTTTTTACATGACAGGTTCCCTTCAAAAGGTTTTTTTTACAAAAATAAAGTACATTTTAATTAATAATTCGTAGAGTAATGATAAATTCCAGAATTGGATGTTGAAAAAAATGTGTCTGCATGAGCTGCTCCAGTTCAGGACTACCACAGCTTCTGGCCAAGAGGAGGAAGCAAAAAAATCACTTTTGATAAATGAGTATACAGGTGAAACAGCAGGGGCCCACTGCTGCTAGTTCCCTAGGTAACATATTTTCATACCTGAGGTAAGGCATATCCCTGCCTAATATAACACGTTTCCCTGCCTGAGGTGAAACATATCCCTTCTAGAGATGAGTGAATATTTCAATGTTCAGTTCGGATTACGATTAGAGAATTTTCAATATTCGCTGATTAATTGGTTGAATATTTGCCGAACACAGCCAAACACCATTCAGCTCAATGGGAGGCAAAAATAAACGCATGTACACCTTATAACGGCCCCAAATGCTGCCAAAACACATCAAAGGAGGGACAGACACCAGGAAATTGGCCTCAATTCACCCACAGCCACAGTTCAAATTTTAGCATGGAACTGCAGCAATCAGCCAGGCATAAGGTATCGGGGTCTGGGACAGCATTTACAGCTTTCAGTTGAACGTCACCGTAAGAAGAGATAGGGGGAGGGATTAGTGTAAGCCCCCCTCTGCTTGGAGCCCAGATACCACATGCGACACCTCTACCTGCTTTCATGCTGAGCCACACTCAGGTGGCACAAATATCAGATTTGTAGACTACCATTGTCATAAAAATGTAAGTTTAGTCCAAGGAAGTAGAGGCCTGATGGTGTCGGAGGCCTACTGATACAGGCAACACGCATAAAGGAGACACAACCAGGAGTGTTCACATTTCCAATAATTATTGACAGACACCACCAAAGTGGCATCAATTTTGCCACAGTAGAAATACTATAATAGTGTAAGGAGGCTAATGGCCGCATAATCAATGGGAGATATGTGTCACAAGAGATGGCTGCTCTCTGTGATGTAACCCGGAGTATTTTCTTTAGTGCACGTAAGCACTAAGATGTCGTTTAGTGCACCTGGGTCCAGGTTGCGGGTAGTTTTAAGAGAGATGGGCGGGTCTAGCTACCCACTTACCTCACCTGTTGGTGTGTTTACAGCTTATGTAATGGAGGCTGTTGTTTAGCACCTGGTTTGTGTGTTGGGAGAAAGAAGAACTCCTGTGTGTGTGGCTCCAGACTGAGCCTAGGAGCTGGACATTATGCCAGCCTGTTTGCCCACAGGCCTGGCGCAGCAGAGCCCTGCTGAGGACATTTCAGCTTTGTTTTTGTCTGCTCTAAAGCCTGTTTACTTTTTGTTGGTGCTTCTCCTGTTTTCCTGTTTTCCTACCGTCGCACCTGAGTACAACTCCTACAATTGGTGCTAGACTGTGGGAGGTACCTGGGAGGATTACAACAGGTGATTTCTGTGGATCAGCGAGTCAACAAACTCTGGGCAGCTTGCTGTGGATCGTCGGGTCCACAAACTCCGGGCAGCTTGCTGTGGATCGGCGGGTGCACGAAATCTACAGATTGGAGGCTGACAGAGCTGTATAGAGCCGTGCAGAGAGGCATGGAGCCTTGCAGAGAGGTGCGGAGCCTCACCATGCAGAGAAGTGCGGAGCCTCACTGTGTGGAGCCATGCGGAGCAATTGGAGGGCCCACATAGCCATTGGGAGGTACACAGAGCCATCTGGAGGTTCCCAGGAGCTGATGGGGTGTCCACAGAAAGTTGCCCAAAAGGGGCGGAGTCCAAGAAGGGGGCGGTATCCCAAAAAGAGGTAGTTGCCCAAACGGGGGCGGTATCCCAAAAGAGTGTAGCCGCCCAAAAGGGGCGGAGTCCCAAAAGAAGGTGGTATCCCTAAAGGGTGTGGTGGCCCTAAAGGAGATAATGACTCAAAAGGGGGCAGAGTCCCAGAAAGTGGGAGGTGTCCAAAAGGGGACGGAGCATCCCAGAGTAAATGGGGTGGTGCAGACGGACTGTTGCTCGGGACAATGGTACTATTTGTGTCTAATCTTCCAGATGAACTACCCACCAGGCCAGGGGCTACGTGAGTGCACCCTACAAATGATTGCAGAGGCATTGTGTGGACTGGTTGACTCTGAGAGCTCGTGACCCTGGTAAAGTCTGCGCCTAAGGTCTTTTAGATACCGAATAGGAAGATCGGGGTCACCTGCATCCGCACGGACACTAAAGACTACTCGGTGTCCAGGGTGATCCTCGAGACTGCCAGTGACATCTCATGTCGCCATGGTCCCTTACTTAGCTTATCCTGTGGTAGTAGGCCGGGACTCAGGGATGTTCTCTGACTTATGGGAGAAGGGAGCTCTTCTACAGCTGGATGGCCCTATGTTGAAGGGGGTGTCTACCTTTCGACAGTATCACCTCCCAAATATGACAGTACAGATGAAGGGATGACCGGTGGAAGGTATGCATCTGTCTAATGTACTGTAATGTACTGTAATGTATGAGTTGACACCAATTTAGACAGCACATTGAAGGGTCACCTTACTGTGAGGTGTGACACAGACTCCGGGAGTGACTGGTACTCTATGAACCAAAGGGAGTCCAGTAAGGAAAGGCTCAATAAGGATGGCATGTCCTCCCATCGCCGAAGGAGCCAGCGCCACCCAGAAGTGCTCCAAGTGACGTTTGCTGAAGAAAGCAGTGGAGCAGGAGTCCGTAATACTCAGGAGGAGCAGACCAAGGGTGGATCCACCTATAGGGTGTTAGAATCTGTTTTGTTTTTTGACCATCCGCCATCTTGTTGGGGTTTTTTGGCTGCTGGTCTCTTTCCCCTGGTGCTGAGTTGTCTTAGGTCAGGTGATCGTATCACCCTTTATTACCCGGCACCTGCCTCCCATTCCTTGCTGGACAACAGTGTTAATCCGCTTGAGTTCTGGCTAGGTGCTTTAATAGCTTTCTGTGTTTGATATTGTGCAGTTCAGGGATCTCTGGTTCTGCTATCTTTATTTTCTGTTTTTAGTTGGTCTCTGCAGCCATCTCTGTGTTTCTATTAGGAGGTGACCTGTTTTTATACCCAGTCCTTAGATCTTTCAGGGAACTCCTTCCCCCTATTTATAGGTCTTCGCTGAGATTAACCTAGGATCATCGGTGGGTCTATTCACAAGGAATGGGTCACCCACTCCGTCGTAGGGTATCAGCCTAGTCTCAGTGCAGGGTCAGTTTTCCCCCTTCTATCCTAGTTCTGTGTTGCAGTTCCATAACAGTTTGTCCAGCCATACAAAAAAAATTCTCTCCCAAATTCCTTCAATATGTGCAGCGTCCAAGAACTTGCTCAACGCTTGCAAGGGTTAACTTTGGAAGTAGCCGACCTGCAACAGCACGTGAGTAATTACTCTGGACCACGCTCTGAAGAACCTAAGGTAGGAGTACCTGAGTTTTTTTCTGGCAAACGGCAGGAATTTTTCATGTTTAAAAATGCATTTTTACTATATTTTAGACTTAGACCCAGATCCTGAGGGAGTGTATTATAGCGTGTGGGGATTATTATGTCTTTATTGCGAAATGAACCCCAAATCTGGGCATGTTCATTACATCCTGATGATCCTTGTTTGACATCATTAGAAGCATTTTTTTCCGTTATGGGGTTATATGATGATCCTGATCGGGTCACATCAGCTGAGGCAGAGCTCAGACGGCTTAAACAGGGTTCTTTTGATGCTGAGAGGTATTGCACCCAGTTCAGTCGATGGTCCGCAGAGGTCAGGTGGAATGACCCAGAGCTCAAGAGTCAGTTTTTAGCAGGTTTCAGTGAAAGAGTTAAAGATTTGCTCATTGCATATCCTGCACCTGATACTTTGGAAACTGCTATGCAGTTAGCTATCCATGTGGATAGAAGATTGAGAGACAGACAGAATGAAGAGAAGGCTCTTATAATGCTGAACCCCATCTCTCAGGATAGCCCCGTCGACAGCGGGGAACCGATGCAAATTGGGGCGATGTCCTCTCGGTCCCAGGAGAGGGAGAACAGGTTTTTAGAAGGGCTATGCTTGTATTGTGGTAAGGCTGACCATTTTCTTAAGCAATGTGAGGTTCACATAAAGAAAGAAAAAAAAAAGGTCAGTAGGAGTAACACTCCAGTTCATATTGCGTTTTTATTATCCGCAGGAGGTATTTTTTCTGGTAATACCACATATCATGGTCATTTCATTGATTTTCAGGTAATGGTGGATTGTGGTTCTGCACTTAATTTGATTGATCAACAATTCGTAGACAAATATAAGTTTGATTCTTATTCTTTGTCCTCTCCTATTCCTGTTGTGGCTATTGATAACACCCCTCTGGAACATGGGTGTATTTCTCGAAAGGTTACCGGGTTCCAACTTACTGTGCACATGGAACATCAGGAGTGTATAGACTTGTTTGTCCTTGCTAAATTACCTTGCACAGTCATCCTGGGTTTACCCTGGTTAAAAATGCACAACCCTTTGCTGGACTGGTTGTCTAGTACTATAAGGTCCTGGGGTCAGGGGTGTTATGGTAATTGTAATGTTCACATTGCTGCTGTTGTGAAGAAGGAGCTACCTGAAGCCATTCAGGATTTCTGGAGGGTATTTTCAGAGGTTGAGTCGCAAGCTCTACCACCCCATAGAGATTACAACTGGCTATTGAGTTCGTCCCAGGTGCCACACTTCCTAAGAGTCGTTTATTTAATCTGACAATTCCCGAGAGGGAGGCCTTAAAGGAATACCTACAGACTAGTTTAGCTGCAGGTCATATAAGACCCACTAAGTCCCCTGTGGCTGTAGGATTCTTTTTTGTCAAAAAGAAGGATGGGGGCCTTATGCCGTGTCTGGATTTTCGAGAGATTAATAAGATCACTGTGCGCAATCCTTACCCGTTGCCTCTGATTCCGGATTTGTTTAACCAACTTACCGGAGCGAAGTGGTTCTCTAAGATTGAACTTCGTGGGGCATATACAGTACAGACCAAAAGTTTGGACACACCTTCTCATTTAAAGATTTTTCTGTATTTTCATGACTATGAAAATTGTACATTCACACTGAAGGCATCAAAACTATGAATTAACACATGTGGAATTATATACTTAACAAAAAAGTGTGAAACAACTGAAATTATGTCTTCTATTCTAGGTTCTTCAAAGTAGCCACCTTTTGCTTTGATGACTGCTTTGTCCACTCTTGGCTTCTCTTGATGAGCTTCAAGAGGTAGTCACCCACTCCATGGTAGGGTATCGGCCTAGTCTCAGTGCAGGGTCAGTTTTCCCCCTTCTATCCTAGTTCTGTGTTGCAGTTCCGTAACATAGGGAACCTGGAGACCAGAACAGCATCCTGGGGGGGAGAAGAAAACTGTGATGAGGCGTGGACCCCGTGGCAGTGGAGAGTAAGGACTCCAGAGAACTTGAGGCTGAGGATATAGTGCATGGGAACAAGAGCATGAAAGCTTCAGAGAATCCAGCAGAGATCTTTGAGGCAGTAAAAGACCATGTCGAGCAAGACAAAGGCTTGAGACAAAAAACTGAACACAGAGTGGATGAGCTGGAGAAAGAAGTCTCTGACCTCAGGGATCACCTGTCAAATGTAAATCAATGAACAAGGCCATATTACAAGATATGGAGGTGCTCAAAGAAGAATTAAAGGTGACTTCTACACAAGAAGGTGGTGGTCGCAGACTTACAGCGGCAGTTCCAGAGTGGTAAAGAGGCTGAGCAAGACAATCATCCAGTAGTTTCAGATGACTTGATGGAAATTTCCAGGGCAAAGCAGGAGCCGTTGGTCCCTGAAGGGGATGAGTCTTCGCTCTTCAAGTGCATAGTAGAGGTACCCAAGGACTTGAGAGAAGCTTGTGCCAGTGAGAATGTGCATGAATCTTTTAGGAAGGCAGTGGAAGCGTGTAGTGTGAATTGGGCCCCAGAGACTAAACAGTTGCTTGTACTCTTCAACTAGGGAAGTCACAATAAAGCAGATGGCTATCCTAAGTGACATGCACCTACACTGTCTCTACACAAAATGGATGATCCTGTTGAGGAATGAGGAAGCCGCTCAACGTCTGAAGCATACAAAGAAAGTCGGTTGGGGTTAGTTGAAGACATACAAGTGCCCAGGAATATGGTGAGGAAAGTTATTGGGATACTTGGAAAAGTAATATAGGAAATCGTGAATAAGTGCGCTGTGGTGAGAGTGAGGATTCCGGCTTATGACGAAGCCCAGGTAGCTGGTGAAGATGGGATGGTTCCTTTCGTCGTTGTCGGATCAATGGAAATATCTGAATGCATCTTGAATATCGAGTGGCATACCTAAGAGAGGTAGAGCAGCTAAGACTGCAAATAAATAAACAGCTACAGGAAGTGGAAAGAAGATGGCCACCACTTTCAACCTGAGGTAAAGAGAGAAGAAAGTGTTCTCTGAGGACTGGAAGTACACGACCTGAAGACATTGGGAGAAATTGCCAACAGAGAGACAACCGAAGGTGGCCTAATGGAAGAGGACATGGAAAGGTTAGATGTAAGTCTTCCAGTACACCCAATCCAGCAGATGGACACCCAACCAGGAGTGTTCACATTTTAAAAACTGAGGGCCTGACACCACCAAAGTGGAATAACTGTCACAAGAATAGAAATAGTATAATTGGGAACGAGACCTCTTCCACTACAGCTAACCCAGCAGATGTAGACCAACCATGACTGTTCACATTTCCACAAATTTGTGTTAACATCAGCAGCAGCCACAGCAGGCACAGAAGCCACACTAAAGATATCATAGAGTGCAGTTACGTGACATTAATGCATCACAGCGAAAAATGCAATATCACCTAGTCTGTACAGTCTGTGATTGGGGTGTAAAAGTCCTTGGAGATCCATGACTTGTGCATCTTGATTAAAGTTAAGCAGTCTACACTTTCAGGGGACAGCCGACTGTGCTTATCTGTCAGGACACCACCAGTAGCGCTGAACACACGTTCTGAGAGAATGCTGGCTGCCGGGCCCGATAAAACCTCCAAGGCGTGTGAGGCGAGCTCATCCATTTTGGAAGACCAAAATGTGAAAGGGTCCAAACCCTTCCTGATGGTTTTTATATTCAGTTCTAGATACTCCTGCACCATCCTCTCCATTCATTCACCACATGTAACATTTGGACTCTGTTGTGCTGGTGCACTAGTTGGTCTAAAAAAAGTGTCAAAGGACTCTCAGAAGTTGCTTCTTCCACTTCCACCACTGCTGCTTCTGCTGCTAATGTTCTGGCATTGACAAATTGATGTGCCGGAGGTTGGAAGTGCAGAGCTGCGATGTGAACTGTGTGCTTCACTGCTGTCTTAGGGAAAAGCTCTTTTAAGTTTGTGTAAAAGCATGTTTCGATACTCTAGCTTTTGTGGGTCCCTTTCTATGGCGGGAATCATTTGGCAAAATTTGGTTTTATAATGTGGATCTAACAGAGTGGCAACCCACTAGTCAGCATTATTCCAAATCATAACTATACGGGGATCATGTTGCAGATAGTGCAGCAAGAAGGCACTCATATGCAGGGCTCTACCAAGAGGTCCATGCCCATGCTGTGTTGGTGGCTGGGTAACAATGAAGCTTGTTTCCTCTATCCCCTCCGCCAACCATGTATAACAGAGAGGAGAAGATTATCTTCATCATCTGACAGTTGCTCAGTGCTCACCCATCACCTCTTCCTCCTCCATTTGTTCCTCGGATCTTGCACTTTCGATAACAGTTTCTGTTCTCACCAGACCCCCTTGATCGCAGTAATCCACCCACTTTGACACCTGCCTGTGTGACGACAGTCTTGAACTTAGAGAATGTTATCCCCTCTGCATCTTATTCAAAGTCTGCTCCAGCATATATATGACCGCAATAGTGATGCTGATGACCCTCTTAGTAGCCATTTCGAAACTGTGCAGAAGGGTGCAGAGGTCCTTAATCTGTGCCCACTCTGTAAACCTGATATGCACCACATCGGTACTGCATTAGCCCAGACAATACGACATGATATATTGCATCAGGGATCATTGCTGCTGCCACAGTCGCTGCAACATGTGCCGAGTGGAACTCGACCGTGTCTGCACATCGCATAACAACCTGTTAACTGCCATGGACAAAGACCTTTGTATTGATGCAGCTCGATGACCAGAGGGGTGTGAATGGTGAAAATAAGCACACAGCTTACATGCTTTCTAGAGCAGCTCACCCAGGCCAGGATAGTTGCGGAGAAAACGCTGTACCACCAGGTTGAGGACGTGAGCCATGCAAGGCACGCGTGTGAGCTTGCCTCGCCGTAGGGCCGCCACTAGGTTCGGCCTTCCCTGGATGCATGTAACACAGGTAACACATTTCCCTACCTGAGGTGACATATTTCCATACTTGAGATAACACATTTCCCTGCCTGAGGTATCACATATTCCTGTCTGAGGTAATTCCATTCCCTGCTTTAGGTAATACATATTTCCCTGCCTGAGGTGACACATATTCCTTCCTGAGGTAACACATATCATTGCCTGAAGTAACGCATTTCCCTGCCTGAGGTAACACATTTCCCTGCCTGAGTTAATGCTTTTCACTACAAAAGGTAATGCATCTCTCTGCTCGAAGTAGCACATTTCCATACTTGAAGTAACACATGCGTAATGTGTCTGCCATGACTCCAGCCCTCTAAGCTCATCATATATCAAGTCATTGATGTAGCTCTGGCAGTCGCAGAGGATAGGTAATTAATATAATTTGATCAGACAAGTCTTTTAATATTCACTAGCAGAGTCAAAACAATGCTCTAAGAATTTTTAAGGAGTTTTTTTTAACCAAAGAGGAGTCTACATACATCACTGCTATTAACCATTGCCCTGCTGATAAAATACTAGACTGCATTCCTGTGATTAACTGCATCCCTAATTGAGAATACAAGTTTTTTATACAATCACTATTCTCTTGTGCATCTGCACACCTGGCTCTGTTTTATCTCTGCTACCTGCTCCGCTTGTTTGTCTTCCATCCACGCGGTTTTACATTTTCACTTTTGTGGCCTGGGGAGAGTGTGTGTTCATGAAGAGCACTGCTCCTTTCATTTTTATATCACAAAATTTTCCTTGATAAACCCTTTGACTAAAGAATAGGGGGGAAACATCAGGACTATGCTGTTTGTGAAACTATCTGTAACTGTGGTGGGTGTGGAACTGCTCCATGGATCAGGCTTACCCTGTAAGGAAGTGACTAGGTGTCTACCAGGTCTTCACTTGGTGAGATGGCGATAGGTTGTGATGCCGGTAGACTCCAGGTGCCACTCCAGGGCAGTCCTTGGGACTACAACAGCTGACTGGAGGGTCCGAGGCACGGGTATGCGGTACAGAAGGGCAAAGACAAAACCTTGGTCAGATAGTCTAAGATTAGGGCAAGCAGCACAGGTTCAGGATGCATAGCCAAGGTCAGGAGCTGAGAGGTAAGACAGAACAGGTAGGAAAGCCGGGTCAGTAACAGAAGAAGTTGAAACACACTAGTTAAACAGATCACTAGCAGAACAAACAGGCTAGGAATCAACATTCAAGCAGATAGTGGTGAGTAGAGCTGCCTAATATAGAACCTGCCGGCATTTGATAGGCTGGCGTACATAATCTCTGCCAGACACAGCAGGTTTAAATTCCTGCAAAGACCGGCCATGCTCCCTAAGGCCAAATGAAAGCATGTTCAGAAGCCACACTGTGACCATGGTGAGTAGGGAGGCGCTTAGATGTCATGTGAGTTATCGCAGTGACACTATCAAGCTGAGTGTTATTTCCCTATTAAAACAAAAAAATGTGTACAGGCTTTTTATTATTACCTGTATATTAATTCAGTGGTCTCATGGGGACAATGTACTGTGTGACACCATCAAGTTTATTATGACTATTTATTTGACAATCCATCTATTATGAGCTATACATATGGGTCTCACATAAGCATGGTAATGTTGCGCGTAGGCATTTTGACAAATTATGCTGACATCGAATATACCATTGACTCAACTCATTTTGTATATAATATTATGTATTGTCAGTGATATTCAATTGAATAATGTATGTATACTATGTTTTCCACTTCTGTGTCTGTGCTCATTGGTTCTCTTTGTGCATCTATAGAGTTCCTTAATTTGTTTTCCTTTAGCACCTTTGAGTAGTGTTTTATGGTTAGTTGGGACCAGAACAGTTATACATTGGGTCACACAGGGATATTCGACATTGACTGTTGTCGCCACTTCATTTAATTAGGGTTCCAACCTCCGTGGCAATGAAGGGACATTTTTAGGGCAAGGATTTAGCCCCCTTTCCCTTCCTGAACTAATACTTTGTTTCAATTAGTCTCTTATTACCTAATAAATTGACTGTTTGGCTATCTTTGTGTAGTGCCCTTGTTTTTTAATTACCGTATTTGTTTTTTATTACATTTTTGAATAAAGATACTGTTTTTAGGGTTTTTTGTTCTCTTTAGTTGGTAATTATTAAGGACCTCTCTTATAAATATATCCTTGTTGGTTGTCTGCTGTGTTGCCCTCCATACCTTGCTATCCTAGTCCTCACTGATCCATGAGACCCAGTAGAGGCTGCACCATTGCCTCCAGTCCATGCTGCTCTCCCTAACCTATGTTTTAGAGAATACACCTCACCAGGTAAACCTTTAACACCAAGTCATAGATTGCAAAGTTGCTGTTTCATCACCAGTGTTGCTGTTGGAAATGAAGGACTTATCAGGACTTGTTATGCTATTTTCTGTGCTATGAACCAGTGGAAGGTTGTGTAGGCTGTACAATAAAGTCTTGTTTAGATCCCATCGCCTTACTGAAGTACTATATGTCTATTATGGTGAAAAATATCACCCTCCCATAGAATGTCCTAACTTCAAGGCCAAACAGGGAAACGTCAGAGCCTATTAGCGGAGGGATTACTTTAGGGTTAACTTCATCCTCCACTAATGACAAGCTTGTGGAGCCTATGTCTATTATCCTTAATTCCTCTGAGTTTACAGGTCAAGCCTTTATTGATTCTGGAGCTGTAGAAAACTTTATTGACCTGTCACTAGCCAAATGTTTGGAGGGTCCTTTTGTTTTTTTTTGCAGACACCTTTGTAATTCCTTTTGGTTGTATCCCATTGTAGACTTAGAAGGTGGATCTTCAAATTGAAGCACAACATGTTGAAGACTTTTCTTTTTAAGGGCAAATTTATACAATAATCCTACACATTCTAATGTTAACAACCCATCGCTCACGATAATTGTGAATTGTGAATGCGTTGAGTGATTGCACCATAGGTCTAAAAAAAACTTGCTCATCGTACACGAAATTGTTTGTGAGCTAAAAAATTCTCGGCCATCTTTCGAAAATTGTGTAATGTAAATGGAGATTGTTCACTTGATCAATATTTAGACCAGCAAAAAGGGAGGCTTTTAAATTCAAATTCCAAATAGTTATGGCTTTGGGCTTGTGCAGACAAGTGCAGACAACTCGGATGAGTGCTATCTATCTTTTTGACCGTTCCCATGTTATTCAATGAGGCTTTGCTCGTCTGATATTTTCCTTGGACTGATTAGTCCAGCATGCGTGATTTGCCTCTGATTATTGGATTTAACTTAGCCATTTAAGTCTAGGGCCATGGAAAACATTGCAGCACACTTGCATGACATCACCACTAGTCAAAGGGTTGATTTATATATAATGAACTGACTTTAGAAATACTTTTTCTAAAAATCTTTTTTATATGTCCAATGTAATAGAGAGACTGTTAGGCAGGGAATTTAGATAGGTAGACACAGCTGCTGATGGTTCTAGGGGCATGGGAGACTTTTACCTGTGTAAATTAATCCTTTGTTTTGTGCTTTATGATGTAGACTTGGGAAGCATCACAGCGTGCTCATCGCCTACTGTGAGAATTCTCCAGCATTGGGAGTGGGTGGTTGACGCGTGTGACCACAATAATGCAATTTGCATACATGCAGTCATGTGCTGACTAGACATGCATGGCCTTGCACAATACAAGTGAATTTATCAAGGCAGAGTACATTTATTCCGAATGTGGCCAGAAGTGTTGAAATCGCATACTTGCGGTAACGTGATGGCCCACTCCCAATGCCAGCATCGGAGAGTCCTGACCGTGCACGCTATGAGGATTCAGACGTCTGAAGACACATAGATTTTGACCTCAAGTCTGGACAACCCCTTTAATAATCAGTATGGTGGTATTATCAATACTATATATGCTGGTAATAATCGGCTATGGTTTGTTGCTATTTGTTATATTGCAATAGTATTATTGCGGTATTATTATTATTATTCAATCTTATATAGCAGTATTATTGGTATCTGTCACAATTCCTCTGCTTGATTCCAGGTGTAAATAGTCCAGGAGAGGAAGTTAGAGTAACGCTGGATAGCTGAGCAGCTGGCTATTGCTGTGACGCATGTGCGCATGTGTCACATGGATGCAGGTCGAAGGAAAGCGGAGAAAGCCAAACATGACGGCAAATTGATTGCAGCAGATACATATGAATTATATATGCTGCTGGCTCAGGCTGAAAGCAGTAAGCGTGTGCACAAAGCGGTTGTGTGTCAAAGATGGACGGAAATGGTTTATTTATACCCGCTTCTTTTTCACATCATAAAAAAACAAACAATAAAAGTACACATATTTAGTATTGCCGCGTCCGTAACGACCCGACCTATAAAACTGGCCCACTACTTAACCCCTTCAGTAAACACCGTAAGAAAAAAAAAAAAAAACGAGGCAAAAAACACTTTATTTTGATACCGCCGAACAAAAAGTGGAATAACACGCGATCAAAAAGACAGATTTAAATATCCATGGTACCGCTGAAAACGTCATCTTGTCCCGCAAAGAACAAGCTACCATACAGCATCATAAGCAAAAAAATAAAAAAGTTATAGTCCTGAGAATAAAGTGATGCAAAAATAATTATTTTTTCTATAAAATAGTTTTTATCGTATAAAAGCGCCAAAACATAAAAAAATGATATAAATGAGGTATCGCTGTAATCGTACTGACCTGAAGAATAAAACTGCTTTATCCATTTTACCAAACGTGGAATGGTATAAACACCTCCCCCAAAAGAAATTCATGAATAGCTGGTTTTTGGTCATTCTGCCTCACAAAAATTGGAATAAAAAGCGATCAAAAAATGTCACGTGCCCGAAAATGTTACCAATAAAAACATCAACTCGTCTCGCAAAAAACAAGACCTCACATGACTCTGTGGACCAAAATATGGAAAAATTATAGCTCTCAAAATGTGGTAACGCAAATAATATTTTTTGCAATAAAAAGCATCTTTCAGTGTGTGACGGCTGCCAATCGTAAAAATCCAGTAGAAAACCCGCTATAAAAGTAAACAAATCGCCCTTTATCACCCCCTTAGTTAGGGAAAAATTAAAAAAAATTTATTTATTTCCATTTTCCCATTAGGGCTAGGTTAGGGCTAGGGTTAGTGTTGTGAATTCTGCTTTTGGGCTCCCTCCGGTGGTTGTAGGTGGTAATGCAGTTGTCTCTGGGCTGCAGTCCTGGACAGGTGTATCTGCTGATTGCAATTCTGACTGGGGTATTTAGGTTTGCAGGATTCATTAGTCCTTGCCAGTTGTCAATGTTTCTTGGGAAGTGTTGGATCTCTGTCTGGCTTCTCCTGCTTAGCTGCCAATTCAGCAAAGATAAGTGTCTGTTTCTTTTTCTATGGCACACAAGCTGTGTGCTTGTTTTTTGATTGTATTCCTGCTCTGAGTTTAGTAGTCTCTGGAGTTGCAGATATACGTTCCATGTCTTTAGTTAGATGGAGGAATTTTTTAATACTGACCGCACAGAACTCTGTCCTATCCTTTCCTATTTTAGCTAGAGCGGCCTCTTGTGCTAAATCCTGTTTTCTGACTGCGTGTGTCTTTCCTCTCCTACTCACAGCCAATATTTGTGGGGGGCTGTCTATCCTTTGGGGTTCTGCTCTGAGGCAAGGTAGTATTCCTATTTCCATCTTTAGGGGTCCGGCTGTGACGAGGTGTCTAGGGCTTGCTAGGTACACCCCACGGCTATTTCTAGTTGCGGTGTTAAGATCAGGATTTGCGGTCAGTATAGTTACCACCTACTCCAGTGAAAGTTTTCATGCTGCTCCAAGGTCACCGGATTACAACAGGTTAGGGCTAGGGTTGGGGCTAGGGTTAGGGTTGGGGCTAAAGTTACGGTTAGGGTTTAGATTACATTTACGGTTGGGAATAGGGTTGGGATTAGGGTTAGGGGTGTGTCAGGGTTACTGTTGGGATTAGGGTTAGGGGTGTGTTTGGATTAGGGTTTCAGTTAGAATTGGGGGGCTTCCACTGTTTAGGCACATCAGGGGCTCTTCAAATGCAACATGGCGTCCGATCTCCATTCCAGCCAATTCTGCGTTGAAAAAGTAAAACAGTGCTCCTTCCCTTCCGAGCTCTCCCGTGTGCCCAAACATATGGGGTATCAGCGTACTCAGGACAAATTGGACAACAACTTTTGGGGTCCAATTTCTCCTGTTACTCTTGGGAAAATACAAAACTGGGGGCTAAAAAATAATTTTTGTGGGAAAAAAAAGATTTTTTATTTTTACGGCTCTGCGTTATAAACTGTAGTGAAAAACTTAAGGGTACAAAGTTCTCACAACACATCTAGATAAGTTCCTTGGCGGAAAAAACGAAGAAAAAACCGAAACAAAGTCCAAAAATGCAGTATAAATTATAAATATTTATTAAAATATATATAATATAGTGTAACAGTGGGAAAAAATACCATAAAAAGCACAACACCAGGGACATGTAAATGGCAGCACTAAAAATAAGTTAAATATATAACCAGTGTAAGAACAACATATATGTGCATACCTGTGTCAATAAGCCATAGAATATATAGCAAGCAGATTTACCAAATTAATATTATAAAGTGCATGTGCAAATTTAATTAATTGGTGGAAAAAGTAGACCAAATAGAGATGCTGATAATAAATATTGGTGCAATCTATTGGCGCTAAATCCGGCCAGTATATAGTATAATAGTCATAGTGACCAGTGAGCTATAAAGCACCCAGCGGTCAAGCAAACAAAAAAAAAAAAAAATTGCCCAAAAAAACAAAATAAAAATCGGAGTAGAGGTAAAAAAGAAGCCACCTGGTATTACCTGCTGAATGGGATGAACGTCCCTGGGATGTGCCGAACCCCGACGCGCGTTTCGGCGTCTGCCTTCGTCAGGGGGTGGCTACATCCAAAGGAAGCTAGGTATTTATGTAATGGGCAGCCAATGAGAGGGGGAGCGGGTGTGGAGCGACACGCACCGACATAGGAGGTCATCAGAAGGCACCGACCCACAAACCCATGCAGCCCCGGCGCCGCGATCAGCTGACGCGACACGGGAACATGGGAGAGGGGGCGGAGCCAACCAGGACGCAATGACAGCGTGCGTTCCACCCGGCCCACTGTCATTGGATAAAAGAGACCATGTGATGCCGCAGGTCCTGGAAGGGTAAAAGTAAATCTAAACTGAGTGTTGAAACTAATAGGAAAAATGAGACCATGTGATGTGGCAGGTCCTGAAAGGGAAAAGGTGAACATAACGGAGTACTGGGATGACAAATAAATGTAAATCTAGTGGTGATAATCGTCAGTGAATCTAAGACTAGTGCTAATAATCAATACAGGGGAAAATAAATATACAGAACAAAAGTTGGCAAAAACTGAGATGAAGTGTGAAATAAATAATAGAGAAAAAATAGAAATAAGATTAATATGTATAAATGCAATAAATAAAAATAATAATAAATATAAAAATAATAATAATAAATATGAAAAAATAAAATAATAATAATAAAAAATAATAATAATAAATATATATATATATGTGTGTGTGTGTGTGTGTGTGTGTGTGTGAAAAAAGGGGGGAAAATATATCGTGTAAAAGGAAGGGCTGGTGGAATAAGATTGGCTATGATGAAAATACGGGGACCAAAAAAGTGCCTAAATCATAAGAATAATAATGTGTAAACACATTAACACACAATAAGGTATAAATATAGTGATGGAGGTAATTGCCCTGTAAAGCTTGGCATTCAAGTGACAAGTTATGCGCATAAATAAGAAGTGTATATGATAAGATAATATACATAGCATAAAAGATAATAAATAATAATAATGAAATAATAAACAAAATAAATAACAAAAATAATGAAAAAATAAATAAATAAAAAATAAATAAAAATAATAACAATGATATAATAATAATAACAAAATGAGCATATATACACAAACTAAAATTAGTGCAAAAAATGTGCATACAAATAACAAAAAATCAACCTGTGCATATTACATAATAAAGATATATTCCAAATAAGAATGAACAACAGTATAATAAAAGATAGTAACAATTTTGTTAATACACTCCACAGCTCGACTTCTTCGATTATGACCCGCATCAGTGAAGATGGTAATACGGCACGGAAACAAAAGTCCAGGAATGCCGAAGAAAAAAATCCACGAACACAACAGACTCCGATGGTGAGAATGGGAAAATAAAGGTAACTAAAATAAAGAAAAGACACAGTGAATACCATATTATATATAAATAATTGCACCGAATTAAAATAGGACCAAAAAAGGGACCAAATGAGCACAAATACTAATGCTCATAATTAAAAGGAAATAATACATGACCATATTTATTAAACATATAAGGAAAATCGTATATATAATACTAAATTAAAATCATGATTAAAACTTGGATGATCAGGTGGGGAAAAGAGAATTATAGAAAAGGGGCAAAGCTAATGTTTTCATTTAAACCTAGAGGATGCATAGTGTTGATTGTCCATATCCATCTAGTCTCAGTTTGTGCTAACCTCTGACTTATATTGCCTCCACGTATAGAAGGTGCTATTTTATCAATGTCTCTTATCATCAATAAGGAAGGATCGCAATTATGGAATTGCTTAAAATGTTTCGGAATAGTCTTTAAGGTAGAGGTATCATCCACATTCAATGCAGTCTTTATGCCGTTGACGTGTTCTCGTACTCGTATTTTAAATTGACGGGAAGTAAGGCCTATATAAATTTTTTGGCATGGACATGTGGCATAATAGATCACGGCCTTGGTTTCACAATTAATGAAATGATTGATGTTGAAGCATTTCAATCCAGTGGAGTCAGTAAATGTATTCGTTCTCTCAATATTAGAACATGCCACACAGTGTCCACATTGAAAAGAACCCTTCTTTTGTTTCATCTGTGAGAGGAAGGTTTTAGATTCACCCTGATAGTGACTTTTCACCAATGTATCACGAATGTTTCTAGGACGGCGAAATGTAATACTTGGTTCCTTTGAAAGGTACTTCGATAGTGTGCCGTCTGCTAATAATATGGGCCAAGCTTGTTGTAAAATATTCCGCATCTTCTGATTCTCAGTATGGTATTGAGTGATAAAACGTACTTGTCTTGAGATTGGAGGTTTTGCGGATGAATAGAGTAATTCATTCCTAGGGGAATGCTTAGCTCTATTGTACACTCTCTTTATGCATCGGCGGCTGTAGCCTCGATCGATAAACCTAGTTTTAAATTCCTCAGCACGTGACTCAAAATCTTCATTGGTGGAACACAAACGTCTAAGGTGTAAAAATTGGCCAACTGGAATAGAACGTATTAAAGGTATTGGATGGGCAGATGATGCGTGGAGTAATGCATTAGTGGATGTTTGCTTCCTATAGATGTCAGACTGGAGAATATTGGTATTGTCACGTTTGATAAGTACATCTAAAAACTCAATGGTGTTGGTATCATAATGATACGTGAGATGAATGTTATGATTGTTAACATTGAGTTGTGCCATAAATTCATGAAGCGACTCAACCGAGCCTTGCCAAATGAAAAAAATGTCATCGATGTACCGTGTCCAAAACGGAACACGGTACATCGAATGACAATTGTCAGATAGGAAGAGGTCCCTCTCCCACAGCCCCAGGAACAGATTGGCGTATGCAGGTGCATATGATGCACCCATAGCTATACCCTGGAGCTGCAGGAAGAAGGACCCTTTAAAAATAAAAAAACTGTGTGTTAAACTAAACTCCAGAATCTCAGTAATAAAATCAGACATAGCAGGTGAATTGTTTGACATGGATAGAAAGTATTTAGTTGCCTGTATACCATCAAGATGTTTTATATTGGTGTAAAGCGACTCTACGTTGCACGTGACTAATATAGAGTCATCATCAATATGAAGTCCATCGATTTTCCTCAGAAAATCGCTTCTATCACGCGTGTAGGAAGGGAGACATTCCACCAATGGTTGTAGTTTGGAGTCAATAAATCTACCTATCTTCTCAAGATAATTAGAATTGCTGGAAACAATAGGCCTACCTGGGGGAGATTCAGCATTTTTGTATATCTTCGGTAGAAGATAAAAGGTAGGTATGCATGGTTCTTTGATTGTTAGGGCCAAGCTTAATTCTCTTGATATAGTACCAGCATCATTGGCCCTGTTTAAAATGGTGATGAGTTTGGATGAAAATGCAGATAAAGGGTTGAATGTGAGTTTTTTATGGCACGTCTTATTCTTTAGATGTCTAAATGCTTCAGCTTCATACATATTTGTGGGCCATATCACGATGTTGCCACCTTTATCTGCAGATTTGATAACTACATTAGGCAAATTTTTTAATTTCTCAAGACTTTTCCTTTCTTCAGAATTCAAATTACCTTTAGTTATATACCGGGGTATCTTTTTAAATTCCTCACTTACAATTTTAACAAACAAGTCAATGTTAGGGCAGGACGCAAAAGGAGGGAATCTTTTAGAACGAGGTGCAGAATTTTCCTGAGCTAGTTCATTTAGTATTTGTAATGCCTCCTGCTCCGCGTCTGTTGGAAATAGATCATACAAAGTGTCATCATGAAAATATTTTTTGAACATTAAGGACCTTGCAAAAAGATGCAAGTCCTTAATGGCCAAAAATGGATCAAAAGAAGAATCTGGACAGAACGAAAGGCCCTTGTGTAGGACCTCAAGATCTGTTTGAGAAAGAAGGTGAGTACTCAAAATAATTACCTTCAAGCGGTTGTCATCAGAAGAGTGATTGGTATTGCGATTATAAGGTGCATTACGTAAATTCCGTTTGCGTTTGAATGCATCTTTATATGAAGTAAAGGAAGAGGCCGAGGCATCAGAATATTCACTGAGAGATGGAGTGGAGGAAACAGATGGGGTACGGGTACGTATTGGATCAAGGGTCGGAGATCTTTTCCATCTATAGATTTTCTTCATTTGTAGATCCTTCATGTCTCTTGTTAATTTAGTAGCTTGATTAGCTTGGATATCCTTTACCCAGACATCTAATTCCTTTTCAACGGACACGTTGATGGATTGGAAGTCCTCAATAGAAAGTTGGGTCTTAGCCAGGGTATACGTAGAATCAAGTTGTAGATTAATATTGGCAATGTTTTTAGTATTAACCCCTCTGTGACCTTAGACGTACTATCCCGTCGAGGTGCCCTGGGCTTATCTGACCCTGGACGGGATAGTACGTCATAGCCGATCGGCCGCGCTCACGGGGGGAGCGCGGCCGATCGCGGCCGGGTGTCAGCTGCTTATCGCGGCTGACATCCGGCACTATGTGCCAGGAGCGGTCACGGACCGCCCCCGGCACATTAACCCCTGGCACACCGCGATCAAAGATGATCGCGATGTGCCGGCGGTGCAGGGAAGCACCGCGCAGGGAGGGGGCTCCCTGCGGGCTTCCCTGAGCCCCCCGCAGCAACGCGATGTGATCGCGTTGCTGCGAGGGTCTCCTCACCTCCCTCCCTGCTCGAGCCCCGGATCCAAGATGGCCGCGGATCCGGGTCCTGCAGGGAGGGAGGTGGCTTCACAGAGCCTGCTTAGAGCAGGCACTGTGAAGGCTGCAGCGCTGCATGTCAGATCAGTGATCTGACAGAGTGCTGTGCAAACTGTCAGATCACTGATCTGTGATGTCCCCCCCTGGGACAAAGTAAAAAAGTAAAAAAAAAATTTTCCAAATGTGTAAAAAAAATAAAAAAAAATATTCCAAAATAATGAAAAAAAAAAAAAAATATTATTCCCATAAATACATTTCTTCATCTAAATAAAAAAAAAAACCAATAAAAGTACACATATTTAGTATCGCCGCGTCCGTAACGACCCGACCTATAAAACTGGCCCACTAGTTAACCCCTTCAGTAAACACCGTAAGAAAAAAAAAAAAAAAAACGAGGCAAAAAACAACGCTTTATTATCATACCGCGGAACAAAAAGTGGAATAACACGCGATCAAAAGGACAGATATAAATAACCATGGTACCGCTGAAAGCGTCATATTGTCCCGCAAAAAACGAGCCGCCATACAGCATCATCAGCAAAAAAATAAAAAAGTTATAGTCCTGAGAATAAAGCGATGCAAAAATAATTATTTTTTCTGTAAAATAGTTTTTATCGTATAAAAGCACCAAACCATAAAAAAATGATATAAATGAGGTATCGCTGTAATCGTACTGACCCGAAGAATAAAACTGATTTATCAATTTTACCAAACGCGGAACGGTATAAACGCCTCCCCCAATAGAAATTCATGAATAGCTGGCTTTTGGTCATTCTTCCTCACAAAAATCGGAATAAAAAGCGATAAAAAAATGTCACGTGCCCAAAAATGTTTTCAATAAAAACGTCAACTCATCCCGCAAAAAACAAGACCTCACATGACTCTGTGGACCAAAATATGGAAAAATTATAGCTCTCAAAATGTGGTATTGCAAAAAATATTTTTTGCAATAAAAAGGGTCTTTCAGTGTGTGACGGCTGCCAATCATAAAAATCCGCTAAAAAACTCGCTATAAAAGTAAATCAAACCCCCCTTCATCACCCCCTTAGTTAGGGAAAAATAAAAAAAAATGTATTTATTTCCATTTTCCCATTAGGGCTAGGGTTAGGGCTAGGATTAGGGTTAGGGTTAGGGCTAGGGTTAGGGCTAGGGTTAGGGCTAGGGTTAGGGCTAGGGCTAGGGTTAGGGTTAGGGCTAGGGTTAGGGTTAGGGCTAGGGTTAAGGTTAGGGCTAGGGTTAGGGCTAGGGTTAGGGCTAGGGCTAGGGTTAGGGCTAGGGTTAGGGCTAGGGTTAGGGTTAGGGTTAGGGCTAGGGTTAGGGTTAGGGTTAGGGCTAGGGTTAGGGTTAGGGTTAGGGCTAGGGTTGGGGCTACAGTTAGGGTTGGGGCTACAGTTAGGGTTGGGGCTAAAGTTAGGGTTAGGGTTTAGATTACATTTACAGTTGGGAATAGGGTTGGGATTAGGGTTAGGGGTGTGTCAGGGTTAGAGGTGTGGTTAGGGTTACCGTTGGAATTAGGGTTAGGGGTGTGTTTAGATTAGGGTTTCAGTTATAATTGGGGGGTTTCCACTGTTTCGGCACATCGGGGGCTCTCCAAACACGACATGGCGTCCGATCTCAATTCCAGCCAATTCTGCGTTGAAAAAGTAAAACAGTGCTCCTTCCCTTCCGAGCTCTCCTGTGTGCCCAAACAGGGGTTTACCCCAACATATGGGGTATCAGCGTACTCAGGACAAATTGGACAACAACTTTTGTGGACCAATTTCTCCTGTTACCCTTGGGAAAATACAAAACTGGGGGCTAAAAAATAATTTTTGTGGGAAAACAAAAAGATTTTTTATTTTCACGGCTCTGCGTTATAAACTGTAGTGAAACACTTGGGGGTTCAAAGTTCTCACAACACATCTAGATAAGTTCATTGAGGGGTCTAGTTTCCAATATGGGGTCACTTGTGGGGGGTTTCTACTGTTTAGGTACATTAGGGGCTCTGCAAACGCAATGTGACGCCTGCAGACCAATCCATCTAAGTCTGCATTCCAAATGATGCTCCTTCCCTTCCGAGCCCTCCCATGCGCCCAAACGGTGGTTCCCCCCACATATCGGGTATCAGCGTACTCAGGACAAATTGGACAACAACATTTAGGGTCCAATTTCTCCTGCTAACCTTGGAAAAATACAAAACTGGGGGCTAAAATATAATTTTTGTGGAAAAAAAAATATTTTTTATTTGCATGGCTCTGCGTTATAAACTGTAGTGAAATACTTGGGGGTTCAAAGCTCTCACAACACATCAAGATGAGTTCCTTAGGGGGTCTACTTTCCAAAATGGTGTCACTTGTGGGGGGTTTCTACTGTTTAGGTACATTAGGGGCTCTGCAAACGCAATGTGACGCCTGCAGACCATTCCATCTAAGTCTGCATTCCAAATGGCGCTCCTTCCCTTCCGAACCCTCCCATGCGCCCAAACGGTGGTTCCCCCCCACATATGGGGTATCAGCGTACTCAGGACAAATTGGACAACAACTTTTGGGGTCCAATTTCTCCTGTTACCCTAGGGAAAATACAAAACTGGGGGCTAAAAAATAATTTTTGTGGGAAAAAAATTTTGTTTTATTTTTATGGCTCTGCATTATAAACTTCTGTGAAGCCCTTGGTGGGTCAAAGTGCTCACCACACATCCAGATAAGTTCCTTAGGGGGTCTACTTTCCAAAATGGTGTCACTTGTGGGGGGTTTCAATGTTTAGGCACATCAGTGGCTCTCCAAACGCAACATGGCGTCCCATCTCAATTCCTGTCAATTTTGCATTGAAAAGTCAAACGGCGCTCCTTCCCTTCCGAGCTCTCCCATGCGCCCAAACAGTGGTTTACTGCCACATATGGGGTATCAGCGTACTCGGGACAAATTGGACAACAACTTTTGAGGTCCAATTTCTTCTCTTACCCTTGGAAAAATAAAAAATTGGGGGCAAAAATATAATTTTTGTGAAAAAATATGATTTTTTATTTTTACGGTTCTGCATTATAAACTTCTGTGAAGCACTTGGTGGGTCAAAGTGCTCACCACACCTCTAGATAAGTTCCTTAGGGGGTCTACTTTCCAAAATGGTGTCACTTGTGGGGGGTTTCAATGTTTAGGCACATCAGTGGCTCTCCAAACGCAACATGGCGTCCCATCTCAATTTCTGTCAATTTTGCATTGAAAAGTCAAACTGCGCTCCTTCCCTTCCGAGCTCTCCCATGCGCCCAAACAGTGGTTTACTGCCACATATGGGGTATCAGCGTACTCAGGACAAATTGGACAAGAACTTTTGAGGTCCAATTTCTTCTCTTACCCTTGGAAAAATAAAAAATTGGGGGCAAAAATATAATTTTTGTGAAAAAATGATTTTTTATTTTTACGGTTCTGCATTATAAACTTCTGTGAAGCACTTGGTGGGTCAAAGTGCTCACCACACATACAGATAAGTTCCTTAGGGGGTCTACTTTCCAAAATGGTGTCACTTGTGGGGGGTTTCAATGTTTAGGCACATCAGTGGCTCTCCAAACGCAACATGGCGTCCCATCTCAATTCCTGTCAATTTTGCATTGAAAAGTCAAATAGCGCTCCTTCCCTTCCGAGCTCTCCCATGCGCCCAAACAGTGGTTTACTGCCACATATGGGGTATCAGCGTACTCAGGACAAATTGGACAACAACTTTTTGGGTCCAATTTCTCCTGTTACCCTTGGTAAAATAAAACAAATTGGAGCTGAAGTAAATTTTTTGTGTAAAAAAGTTAAATGTTCATTTTTATTTAAACATTCCAAAAATTCCTATTAAACACCTGAAGGGTTAATAAACTTCTTGAATGTGGTTTTGAGCACCTTGAGGGGTGCAGTTTTTAGAATGGTGCCACACTTGGGCATTTTCTATCATATAGACCCCTCAAAATGACTTCAAATGAGACGTGGTCCCTAAAAAAAAATGGTGTTGTAAAAATGAGAAATTGCTGGTCAACTTTTAACCCTTATAACTCCCTAACAAAAAAAAAAATTGGTTCCAAAATTATGCTGATGTAAAGGAGACATGTGGGAAATGTTACTTATTAAGTATTTTGTGTGACATATCTCTGTGATTTAATTGCATAAAAATTCAAAGTTTGAAAATTGCGAAATTTTCAAAATTTTCGCCAAATTTCCATTTTTTTCACAAATAAATGCAGGTACTATCAAAGAAATTTTACCACTATCATGAAGTACAATATGTCACGAGAAAACAATGTCAGAATCACCAGGATCCGTTGAAGCGTTTCGGAGTTATAACCTCATAAAGGGACAGAGGTCAGAATTGTAAAAATTGGCCTGGTCATTAACGTGCAAACCACCCTTGGGGGTAAAGGGGTTAAGGTTAATTAATAGTTCCATAAATTTCTTGGATGTTTGATTACATACATCCTCCCAGCATTTTATGAACTCTTCGTCATCAATGGGGAATGAGGGTATAACCCTCACTCGCAGACCTCTAGGAATCAAATCTTTTGAGATATAGTTCTGGAGAAAAGCTTTATTCCACCATAAGCGTGTGCTAGGGTTGAGCGAAACGGGTCGAACATTTTCAAAAGTCGCCGACTTTTGGCTAAGTCGGGGTTTCATGAAACCCGATCCGACCCCTGTGCGGGGTCGGCCATGCGGTACGCGACTTTCGCGCCAAAGTCGCGTTTCAATGACGCGAAAAGCGCCATTTCTCAGCCAATGAAGGTAAACGCAGAGTGTGGGCAGCGTGATGACATAGGTCCTGGTCCCCACCATCTTAGAGAAGGGCATTGCAGTGATTGGCTTGCTGTCTGCAACGTCACAGGGGCTATAAAGAGGCGTTCCCGCCGACCGCCATCTTACTGCTGCTGATCTGAGCTTAGGGAGAGGTTGCTGCCGCTTTGTCAGAAGCAGGGATAGCGTTAGGCAGGGTCCATTAACCACAAAACCGCTTGTGCTGCAGCGATTTGCACTGTCCAACACCACCCTCGGTGTGCAGGGACAGTGGAAGTTTTTTTTTTTTTTTTTTCCCCTCAGCGCTGTAGCTCATTGGGCTGCCCTAGAAGGCTCCCTGATAGCTGCATTGCTGTGTGTACGCCGCTGTGCAAACCAACTGCTTTTTTCAAAGCACAAATCCTCTTGTTCCTTCCTTTCTGCACAGCTATCTTTTTTGTTTGTCCACACTTTTTATTTCATTTGTGCATCAGTCCACTCCTTATTGCTGCCTGCCATACCTGGCTGAGATTACTGCAGGCAGGGAGATAGTAGCTGCCTGCCATACCTGGCTGAGATTACTGCAGGCAGGGAGATAGTAATTGTAGGACATTCCCTGTTTTTTTTTTTTTTTTTTTTTTGGTGGGAGATTAAGATTGGCAATTTGGCATTTCTGCTAGAGTGCCATCCCTGTGTGTGCCATCTCTCTCACATAGTGGGCCATAGAAAGCCTTTTCATTTTTCTGTATTTTTTTTTGTGGGGTGTATAAATTCTCCCTGATAAAAATACAGTGGGAGATTAATATTGGCCTTTGGGCTTGTGTGCCAGTCCTGAGTGTGCCATCTCTCTCACAAATAGTGGGCCATAGAAAGCCTATTTAATTTTTTTTTTGGTTTTATAAATTTTCCCTGAAAAAAGGGAGATTAATATTGGCCTCTGGGCTTGTGTGCCAGTTGTGAGCGTGCCATCTGTGCCAGTCCTGAGCGTGCCATCTCTCTCACAAATAGTGGGCCATAGAAAGCCTATTTAAATATTTTTTTGGTTTTATAAATTCTCCCAGAAAAAAAGGGAGATTAATATTGGCCTCTGGGCTTCTGTGCCAGTCCTGAGCGTGCCATCTGTGCCAGTCCTGAGCGTCCCATCTCTCTCACAAATAGTGGGCCATAGAAAGCCTATTTAATTTTTTTTTTGGTTTTATAAATTTTCCCTGAAAAAAGGGAGATTAATATTGGCCTCTGGGCTTGTGTGCCAGTTGTGAGCGTGCCATCTGTGCCAGTCCTGAGCGTGCCATCTCTCTCACAAATAGTGGGCCATAGAAAGCCTATTTAAATATTTTTTTGGTTTTATAAATTCTCCCAGAAAAAAAGGGAGATTAATATTGGCCTCTGGGCTTCTGTGCCAGTCCTGAGCGTGCCATCTGTGCCAGTCCTGAGCGTCCCATCTCTCTCACAAATAGTGGGCCATAGAAAGCCTATTTAATTTTTTTTTTGGTTTTATAAATTTTCCCTGAAAAAAGGGAGATTAATATTGGCCTCTGGGCTTGTGTGCCAGTTGTGAGCGTGCCATCTGTGCCAGTCCTGAGCGTGCCATCTCTCTCACAAATAGTGGGCCATAGAAAGCCTATTTAAATTTTTTTTTGGTTTTATAAATTTTCCCTGAAAAAAGGGAGATTAATATTGGCCTCTGGGCTTGTGTGCCAGTTGTGAGCGTGCCATCTGTGCCAGTCCTGAGCGTGCCATCTCTCTCACAAATAGTGGGCCATAGAAAGCCTATTTAAATATTTTTTTGGTTTTATAAATTCTCCCAGAAAAAAAGGGAGATTAATATTGGCCTCTGGGCTTCTGTGCCAGTCCTGAGCGTGCCATCTGTGCCAGTCCTGAGCGTCCCATCTCTCTCACAAATAGTGGGCCATAGAAAGCCTATTTAATTTTTTTTTTGGTTTTATAAATTTTCCCTGAAAAAAGGGAGATTAATATTGGCCTCTGGGCTTGTGTGCCAGTTGTGAGCGTGCCATCTGTGCCAGTCCTGAGCGTGCCATCTCTCTCACAAATAGTGGGCCATAGAAAGCCTATTTAATTTTTTTTTTGGTTTTATAAATTTACCCTGAAAAAAGGGAGATTAATATTGGCCTCTGGGCTTGTGTGCCAGTTGTGAGCGTGCCATCTGTGCCAGTCCTGAGCGTGCCATCTCTCTCACAAATAGTGGGCCATAGAAAGCCTATTTAAATTTTTTTTTGGTTTTATAAATTTTCCCTGAAAAAAGGGAGATTAATATTGGCCTCTGGGCTTGTGTGCCAGTTGTGAGCGTGCCATCTGTGCCAGTCCTGAGCGTGCCATCTCTCTCACAAATAGTGGGCCATAGAAAGCCTATTTAAATATTTTTTTGGTTTTATAAATTCTCCCAGAAAAAAAGGGAGATTAATATTGGCCTCTGGGCTTCTGTGCCAGTCCTGAGCGTGCCATCTGTGCCAGTCCTGAGCGTCCCATCTCTCTCACAAATAGTGGGCCATAGAAAGCCTATTTAATTTTTTTTTTGGTTTTATAAATTTTCCCTGAAAAAAGGGAGATTAATATTGGCCTCTGGGCTTGTGTGCCAGTTGTGAGCGTGCCATCTGTGCCAGTCCTGAGCGTGCCATCTCTCTCACAAATAGTGGGCCATAGAAAGCCTATTTAATTTTTTTTTTGGTTTTATAAATTTTCCCTGAAAAAAGGGAGATTAATATTGGCCTCTGGGCTTGTGTGCCAGTTGTGAGCGTGCCATCTGTGCCAGTCCTGAGCGTGCCATCTCTCTCACAAATAGTGGGCCATAGAAAGCCTATTTAAATATTTTTTTGGTTTTATAAATTCTCCCAGAAAAAAAGGGAGATTAATATTGGCCTCTGGGCTTCTGTGCCAGTCCTGAGTGTGCCATCTGTGCCAGTCCTGAGCGTCCCATCTCTCTCACAAATAGTGGGCCATAGAAAGCCTATTTTTTTTTGGGGGGGGTTTTAGAAATTCTCCCTGGAAAAAAAAAGGGAGATTAATATTGCCCTTTGGGCTTGTGTGCCAGTACTAAGCGTTCCATCTCTCTCTCTCTCTCTTAGTCAGTGGGCCATAGAACGCCTATTTTTGGTTTTATTTGTTTTCTAAATTCTCCCTGAAAAAATCATTTTATTTTATTTGGTTTCTAAATTCTTCCTGATAAAATCATATTTTTTTTATTATTTTTTTTTCTAAAGTCTCCCTGAAAGGGGGCGTGGCTATGTAAGCCAAGAGAGAAGACGCACCTTTTGGAGGCTCCCATTATCCTGACCTGAATCCGGCCACTAATTCCCCTGAACTGCAGCCTGCACCGGCTGAGACGGTGCTTTGAGAGCTCGGGAGACCGGCGACTCCTCGGGCGGCGGCGGTGGAACGCTGGAGAGCCGGTATTTGTGGCGGCCTGGAAGAGCGGCAGAGTCCCTGAGCTGCGGCGGCCATCTTTGAGCGCGGCTCCGACGGGCGGGACGCAGTGCCGGCGGCGGCTGAAGCCGGGTGGATCCCCCGGGGAGCACGGCAGGCACTTACATACAGCGGGGACGCTGTGGAACATCGAGGAGCAGGAGACAGGTGCCGGGTCTGGAGCGGCGGGCGGGCCCTGGGAGACGGCGGCCATTACCATAGCGCACTCTCCAGCAGCAAGGAGAGAGGCGCTATATAGCAAGACTGCGGTGCATTCAGGAGGTGAGCTACCGGCCTGAAACACTAAAAGGGGCAGAGCGGTGTGCGCCCTGGAAAATTGGGCCCTGCACTCCCCTTATCAAAACCCCTGCTTGCACCATTACTTTGGAGGGATCGTTCCCTCTCCCTGCTGTTCTTCCTGGGGAACTGTGGCTGCTCTGGGACACGGTGCCTGGGCAAACCCCTAAGTTGATACATTTGCAGATATCTGAGACTTTTTGCTTGGTTTGCTGCCTCTCGGGGGTGCATCCCGGTGTTTGGCCCTGTCCGGTCTGCTAGTGGAGAATAGACTGCCATAATAATAACTCTGGTCCTTTGGTGGGGATCTTCTGCCAATCACTATGCATCATCCTAAAGGAGCGGGGGCTGCTGACAAGTTGAGGAGATATGCCAGAGAAGATGCCCCAGATAATACACGCTCTCTCAGAAATAATCCCACGCAGAGTCAACGCAAAAATCGTCTTTCTGACAGCAATGAGGAGGGAGAACAAGACGAACTGACTCTTAAACAAGCATCTGAGCAGTTGATGCAGGCCATATCTCTCACCAGGTCCTCTCTCACTGAGAAAATAGAAGACGTGCATACTGAAGTGGGCCGTCTGCGACAAGATATACAAACTATGAGAGGGCGTATTTCAGAGGTTGAAACAAGGGTGTCTCAGATAGAGGACACCATTGCCCCAATGGAGGCTAAGTTATCAAAGGCCACTGGCTCTGTGAATGCCTGGAAGCAAAAGGCAGATGACCTGGAAAACAGGCTGCGCCGTAATAATATCCGAATTATTGGCCTACCAGAACGCTCGGAGGGTCAGCAACCTGAACAATTTCTAGAGGACTGGCTTAAAACCTCCCTGGGAGACGGATTCTCCTCAACATTTTCTGTGGAAAGGGCCCATAGGGTCCCAACGAGACCTCTTCCTCCTGGAACTCCGCCCCGACCCTTTCTGGCACGTCTCCTTAACTGCAGAGACAGGGATGCAATTCTTCGCTTGGCAAGGCAGAAGGCCCCTATTAAATTCAATAATGCCACTATATCAATCTTCCCGGACTTCTCTATGGAACTTCAAAAGCAGCGAGTTCGATTTATGGAAGTCAAAAAGCAGCTCAGGGATAAAAACATCATTTACTCCATGCTTTATCCAGCTCGACTCCGTATTGTTCATGAAGGCTCCTCCCTGTTCTTCACTGACCCGGCGGAGGCGGTCGAATGGTTACGGTCATACAAGGGGCCTAGTACCCCGGACTCTTGAGTAGCTCTTTCTATCTGATGGCAACACAATCTAGAGCTCTCTATGTGGGTGCTGAGTTTGTCAACTATACCGGACGCTGATTCTAGTGAGGGTATCCCCTATTCTACTCAACTATAGGAGTGTAGGATTACACTCCTCCACTGTTCAAATGTTGTTTGGTTTGGTATTTTACACCAGTTTCAATTGTTTGTTATGTTTATTAGTCGCCAGTGATAACCTTATGCTCTGTATGATGTTCCTGATTCCCGCCCAGGCTGTGGTGTATATTATGCCTTTTCCCGAACGTAGATATGGGATCTGAGATTGTATGTATGACGTGGAACATACGGGGTATTAAGACTCCTCGAAAGAAAATTAAGGTATTTTCACAAATTAAAAGGTATCATCCACATATTGTAGCACTTGTGGAGACGCATTTGACCAGAGACACAGCTAAGTGTACTCAAAAACCGTGGGTGCAATGGTCCCTTCACGCATTTCACACCAGTTACTCCAGAGGGGTCTCCCTGTTGGTACATAGGAATGTCAGGTGGGAGGCTAGAGAGTCACGACGCGATCCCGAAGGTCGCTTTGTTTTTGTTCATGCCTTTATTAATATGAAGGAATATGTGATATTATGTGTTTATAACCCACCCCCGGCCGGCATATCGGTTCTCCGCATGGCACTGGGTTTCTCCCTAAATTATCCTAATGCTAGTGTTATCTGTATGGGAGACTTTAATTTAGTCATGGATAATCTTAAAGACAGACTGAGACTAGACGGCGAGATGTCAAGGGGGCCCCTTTCTCAATCTCACTCTCAATTGGCATCATTTATGAACGGTAGCGGATGGTTAGACCTATGGAGAACACGTCACCCTGAGATAAAGGAATATACTTGTCATTCTTCAACTAGACAGTCTCTATCCCGTATAGATTACATATTTGGATCTAGCGACCTAGCGCTGTGGGTGAATAGTGTCGAACATGGTAACAGGGGGATATCAGATCACAGCCCAATTGTTCTCAAACTTAAATACGGTCAGTCAAATAATAATATACCTTGGAAATTGAATCCCTTCTGGCTGAAACTAATAGATGCTAGTGATAGAACGGTTGATCAGTTAAACTGCTTTGTCTCTACTCACCCAGACCCCTCGAATCTCAATCTGTTCTGGGACACTCTAAAGGCATACTTGAGGGGATGTCTGTCCTCTACAATCTCCTATATAAAGAGGGTGACGGCGGGGGAAGATGACGAGATTGAGCGACGGCTGAAGGACTCGGAAGCCGCCTATGTGGCCAATCAAACTAACGGCAACAGGGTGGAGTGGCTCACTTCCCAAAGATTATACACCCAAAATATAGACACTAAATCAAAACGTAAATTATTTTTTACCCGTCAGTCTTATTTTGAAATGGGGAATCAGGCCAGTAAACTCCTAGCTTTTTTGGTACGTCAGCATAACACCTCCAACACGGTACTACAGATTCGGACACTCGATGGTTCGTTGGTATCCTCCACCGAGGAAATTCTTCAAAGTTTTTGCAATTACTATAAGTCACTGTACAAATCGGGTAGTGGTCTTGGGGTCCCTGAATGTATAGACTATCTATCAGACATGACATTCCCCTTACTGAGCCCAACCCAGCAAGCTTTTATGGAAGCCGAGTTTACTCTGGAGGAGGTGGAACAGGCTATAATGGATATGGCCACCGGGAAGGCCCCTGGACCTGACGGGTTTCCCGTTGAGTTCTATAAAAAATATCGGGACCACCTGGCACCACTCTTATTGAAGGTGCTTCAGAATATATGGGAGGGAGAAATTATGCCTGAAACATTTTATGATGCAAATATCATTGTACTTAAGAAGGAGGGAAAGGACCCCTTGGAATGTGGATCATATCGCCCCATATCATTGGTAAACGTAGATTATAAAATCTTCACTAAAATATTGGCCACTAGACTAAATACAATCATATTAGATCTTATACACCCAGATCAAACAGGCTTTATGCCTGGGAAAAGTACCTCTATTAATATTCGGCGGGTCCAATCAGTGATTCAATATAGCTCCCTAGAATTGGATAATAACTGGGCTCTGGCATCCCTAGACACAGCTAAAGCGTTTGACTCCCTCGAGTGGCCTTTTCTTTCTGCATGTCTGCAGAAATACGGTTTTGGAGATAAATTTATTAGAGGGATAGATACACTATATAGGAATCCTAGGGCACGGGTAATTGTGAATAATTCTATCTCTGATTCCTTTACTTTACATAGGGGAACCCGTCAGGGATGTCCTCTGTCCCCGGCCCTCTTTGCCCTCGCGATAGAAGCATTGGCAATACGCATAAGGTCTTCCACAGATGTCAAGGGAATAAGTATTGCGGATCGTGTAGATACCATCGGTCTATATGCTGATGATATGATCATATTTATGGATAAAACAGAAGAAACACTACCGCGAGTAATAACGACTATAGATAATTTTAGCAAATTCTCTGGTCTCTATATCAATTGGGATAAGTCTGCTCTGATGCCTCTGTCTCATGCGCCGATGCCCCGTCTCGAAAATCTCTCGTCACTACCTGTAGTCTCCAATTTCAAATATCTAGGAATACATATGTCTCAATATAGTCAGCTGGACCTACGACTTAATATTTATCCACTATTGGACCTGGCCAAATCTAAATTCATAGCTTGGAGCAAACTCCCTCTCTCCGTTGCAGGTCGCATTAATTTAGTTAAGATGATATTGCTCCCCAAATTTAATTATTGTCTACAACATAGTGCTGTGCCAATACCCAAATCTTTCTTTGCAAACTTAAACTCCCTGACCACGTCCTTTATATGGGGGAAGACTAGACCCAAACTCAAGCTATCTACTCTACAGAGACCGACAAGGGGGGGAGGGGCAGCCTTACCAGACTTTTATCTATATTATCTTGCTGGGCAGGCTAGGGCGATAAGCAAATGGATGCCTAGCAACCCCCTACCTAATTCAGAAAGCCATATAATCCATTCTGCCCGTATTGACTGTCCACTGGGTTTTTTGGAAATGGAGAAAGTCAGTGCTCCCCGTTTGCTGCCATTGCTTCGACAAGCGAGATTAATATGGAGACAAATTAAAAAAGTTATTAAATATACAGATATAATAGCCGAAATGCCACTGTGGTATAATAGTTATTTTCCAGAATTACTAAATCACCCGTCTACTGAGTTCTGGATCTCATGTGGTGTTCTCTCGGTAGGTAATTTGTATAACCAGGATGTTTTTGTGTCCTTTGAGCAATTGCGGGATACCTGCAATATCCCAAGATCTCAATTCTTCCGTTATTTACAGCTGAGGTCAGCTTTCCAGTCACATATGCGAAATGCAGGTGCAAGTCGAGCAATTTCATCTTTACCCCTTATAGGCATTCTCAAATCACAGGGTCCTCAGGGGCTCATCTCCTTTTTATACACATACCTATTATCCGTGGGAGATGGGCTCACTATTAACACCTTAAAAAAGAAATGGGAGGGACTCCTTCCCGATACACTGGGAGAGGAGTGGGAAGATATTTTGGAATCTCCAACTAAAGTTTCTCCCTCAGTTAACAATAGGATGACCCAGCTATATATTACGTATCAGACTTATCTGACTCCGACACGACTTTTTAAAATGGGCCGCCTTCAGACGTCAGACTGCTTACGGTGTCACGCACATGATGCGGATTTTACCCACATGATATGGCGGTGCCCGGTAATCCTTCATTATTGGAAAGAAGTCACGACATTGTTAACGTCTTTATTGTTAATCCCTGTCCCACTTGAACCATTGACTTGCCTATTTGGGGTGTGGGATACAGAGACCTGGGATCACCATACTGGGATCTTCCTTCGAGAAACGCTCTTCTTAGCACGAAAGGTACTGGCATTAAGGTGGATGGGTGGCTCCTCCCCGTCTCTCAGAGCTTGGATTGACCTGGTGAACTCGGTTATCCCATATGAAAGAACACTGTACCATAATAGAGGATGTCCAGGTAAATTCGAAAAAATTTGGGGTAGATGGAACTCATCTCATCATACTCTGTAGTCTGCGTGGATTAGATATATGCACGGGGAGGAGGGCATGGGGTTTGGGGACATCGTTGCAGAGCAAACTTGAATCTGTTTTCTTTTGGCGACTTATTACTAAAGGTTAAAGTTGTTTAAGTTGTATAGTAGGTATTTTGTAGGTACTAGTGATTCAACATGCACAGTCTATTGCCTCTGAACTTTGGATGCGATGATGTTTGTAATCATTTGTATCTGATGGTATGTTTAATAATGATAAATGTAATATGTGCAATGTTTGTCTATTCTGAAATTAATAAACGAATTTAAAAAAAAAAAAAAGTCTCCCTGAAAAAAAAAAAAAAAAAAAAAAAACAGTGGGAGATTAATATTGGCCTTTCTGCTTGTGTGCCAGTCTTGACTCCTGGGTGTGCCATCTCTCTCTCTCTCTCTCTCTCTCTCTCTCTCCAATTGTGGTCCATAGAAAGCCTATATTTTTTTTCCTTGATTTGGGTTCCAAAATCTACCAGAGAAAATAACTCCATCAATCATTGGTAGAAAAATATTGGCCTCTGGGCTTGTGTGCCACTCCTGATTCCTGTGTGCGTCATCTCTCAGTCAGTGGGCCATAGAACGCCTATTTTTGGTTTTATTTGTTTTCTAAATTCTCCCTGAAAAAATCATTTTATTTTATTTGGTTTCTAAATTCTTCCTGATAAAATCATATTTTTTTTATTTTTTTTTTTTCTAAAGTCTCCCTGAAAAAAAAAAAAAAAACAGTGGGAGATTAATATTGGCCTTTCTGCTTGTGTGCCAGTCTTGACTCCTGGGTGTGCCATCTCTCTCTCTCTCTCTCTCTCTCTCTCTCTCCAATTGTGGTCCATAGAAAGCCTATATTTTTTTTCCTTGATTTGGGTTCCAAAATCTACCAGAGAAAATAACTCCATCAATCATTGGTAGAAAAATATTGGCCTCTGGGCTTGTGTGCCACTCCTGATTCCTGTGTGCGTCATCTCTCACTCAGTGGCCCATAGAAAGCATATAGTTTGTTACATTTGTTTTCTAAATTCTCCCTGCAAAAATCAATTTTTTTTTTTGGGGGGGTTTCTAAAGTGTTCCTGAAAAAAATAAAAATAAAAAACAAATAATAGTGTGACATTAATATTAACATTTGTGCTTCAGTGACAGTCCTGCGTGTGGGGCATCTCTCTAATTTGCAGCCACCAAAAAAAGAGTGTGTAACATTGTGCCTGATTTTCGCGGTGGTCTCACCAACCTGTAAAGGGGTAGCTAAATCATACTGAAGTTATAGCTCACCGTGTAAGTTGTGTGACTGCAACAAATAACGTTAGTTTGGTTACGTTTTTAAAACAATGAGGAAGTCTAGTGGAAGAGGTCGTGGCCGGGGGCGTTCATTGTCAGCTGGTAATGAGGGTAGTGGTAGTGGTGGAGCATCAGGTGGTCGTGGGGAAAAAAATATTGCACCTAAGTCTGGAGCTGTGGAGCCAGGTTCGTCGTCCGGCTACACAAGGCCTCGAACGCTCCCTTTTCTGGGATTAGGAAAACCGCTTTTAAAGCCGGAGCAGCAAGAGCAAGTTTTGGCTTATCTTGCTGACTCAGCCTCTAGCTCTTTTGCCTCCTCTCGTGAAACTGGTAAAAGTAAAAGCAGCGCGTCGTTAGTGGATGTTCACGGTCAGGGACAAGTCACTTCCTTGTCCTCTTCAGCAAAAACAACAACAGAGAAGAATGCAGCAGGCGACACAACGGGTTACTCCATGGAGCTCTTTACACATACCGTCCCTGGCTTAGAAAGTGAAGCAGTTAACAGTCCATGCCCATTACAAATTGAATCTGACATGGAGTGCACTGACGCACAGCCACAGCCAGACTACTATGCTGGTCCTTTGACTCAGACCACAACATTGCCCTCGCAGGGTGCTGATCAAGAATCAGACCCTGATGAGACTATGTTGCCCCATCACGAACGCTATACCACCGATCGACACGGTGACACAGACGAAGTTGCGCAGGAGGTACAAGAAGAGTTATTAGATGACCCAGTTCTTGACCCCGATTGGCAGCCATTGGGGGAACAGGGTGCAGGCGGCAGCAGTTCTGAAGCAGAGGAGGAGGAGGGGCCGCAGCAGGCATCAACATCGCCACAGGTTCCATCTGCCGGGCCCGTATCTTGCCCAAAACGCGTGGCAAAGCCAAAACCTGGTGGAGGACAGTGTGGCCATCCGGTTAAAGCTCAGTCTGCAATGCCTGAAAAGGTATCCGATGCTAGAAAGAGTGCAGTCTGGCATTTTTTTAAACAACATCCAATTGATCAGCGCAAAGTCATCTGTCAAAAATGTTCTACTTCCTTAAGCAGAGGTCAGAATCTGAAAAGTCTCAATACTAGTTGCATGCATAGACATTTAACCACCATGCATTTGAAAGCTTGGACTAACTACCAAACGTCCCTTAAGGTTGTTGCACCCTCGGCCAATGAAGCTAGTCATCAACGCAACATCCCTTCCGGCAGTGTAGGACCACCATTTAGCGCACCACCTGCTGTATCTGTGCAGGTATCTTTGCCAGGCCAAAGCAGTCAGGGTCAGGGAATCACCAGTTTCGTAGTAGGAAACACTGCATCTAGGGCACCGGCGGCAACAATACCATCTCCCACCGTCTCTCAGTCTGCCATGTCCACCGGCACCCCCGCTAGTTCCACGATCTCCATCTCTCCAGTCCAGCTCACCCTACATGAGACTATGGTTAGAAAAAGGAAGTACTTAGCCTCGCATCCGCGTACACAGGGTTTGAACGCCCACATAGCTAGACTAATCTCGTTAGAGATGATGCCCTACCGGTTAGTTGAAAGCGAAGCTTTCAAAGACCTGATGGACTACGCTGTACCACGCTACGAGCTACCCAGTCGACACTTTTTTTCCAGAAAAGCCATCCCAGCCCTCCACCAGCATGTTAAAGAGCGCATCGTCCATGCACTCAGGCAATCTGTGAGCACAAAGGTGCACCTGACAACAGATGCATGGACCAGTAGGCATGGCCAGGGACGTTACGTGTCCATCACGGCACACTGGGTAAATGTGGTGGATTCAGGGTCCACAGGGGACAGCAAGTTTGGGACAGTTCTGCCTAGCCCACGGTCTAGTAAACAGTTGTCTGTAGCCGTTCGCACCCCCTCCTCCTCCTCCTCCTCCTCGTCCTCCTGCAGAAGCAAGAGCTCGTCCACAGACCGCAGTCGCACAAACACTCCATCCGCACCTGCCACTGTTGCACACCAGGTCTCCCATTATGGGGCAGCTACTGGCATACGTCAGCAGGCTGTATTGGCTATGAAGTGTTTGGGCGACAATAGACACACCGCGGAAGTTCTGTCCGAGTTCTTGCAGCAAGAAACGCAGTCGTGGCTGGGCACTGTAGATCTTGAGGCAGGCAAGGTAGTGAGTGATAACGGAAGGAATTTCATGGCTGCCATCTCCCTTTCCCAACTGAAACACATTCCTTGCCTGGCTCACACCTTAAACCTGGTGGTGCAGTGCTTCCTGAAAAGTTATCCGGGGTTATCCGACCTGCTCCTCAAAGTGCGTGGACTTTGCGCACATATCCGCCGTTCGCCTGTACACTCCAGCCGTATGCAGACCTATCAGCGTTCTTTGAACCTTCCCCAGCATCGCCTAATCATAGACGTTGCAACAAGGTGGAACTCAACACTGCACATGCTTCAGAGACTGTGCGAACAGAGGCGGGCTGTTATGTTTTTGTGGGAGGATACACATACACGGGCAGGCAGTAGGATGGCAGACATGGAGTTGTCAGGTGTGCAGTGGTCGAAGATTCAAGACATGTGTCAAGTCCTTCAGTGTTTTGAGGAATGCACACGGCTGGTTAGTGCAGACAACGCCATAATAAGCATGAGCATCCCCCTAATGCGTCTGCTGATGCAAAGTTTGACGCACATAAAGGATCAGGCGTCTGCACCAGAGGAAGAGGAAAGCCTTGATGACAGTCAGCGATTGTCTGGTCAGGGCAGTGTACATGACGAGGTACCGGGCGAAGAGGAGGTGGAGGATGAGGAGGATGATGGGGATGAGTATATTTTTAATGAGGAAGCTTTCCCGGGGGCACGGGAAATTGGTGGCGTGGCAAGGCCGGGTTCTGGTTTTTTGAGGGACACAAGTGACGTAGATTTGCCTGCAACTGCCCCTCAACCAAGCACAACCGCAGATTTGACAATGGGAACTTTGGCCCACATGGCGGATTATGCCTTGCGTATCCTCAAAAGGGACACACGCATTACAAAAATGATGAACGATGACGATTACTGGTTGGCCTGCCTCCTTGATCCTCGCTATAAAGGCAAATTGCAAAATATTATGCCACATGAGAACTTGGAACTAATATTAGCAACAAAACAATCAACTCTTGTTGACCGTTTGCTTCTGGCATTCCCTGCACACAGCGCCCGTGATCGTTCTCACACGAGCTCCAGGGGCCAGCAGACCAGAGGTGTTAGAGGGGCAGAAATCAGAAGTGGCGTTGGCCAGAGGGGTTTTCTGACCAGGTTGTGGAGTGATTTTTCTATGACCGCAGACAGGACAGGTACTGCAGCATCAATTCAAAGTGACAGGAGACAACATTTGTCCAGTATGGTTACAAACTATTTTTCATCCCTTATCGACGTTCTCCCTCAACCGTCATTCCCATTTGATTACTGGGCATCCAAATTAGACACCTGGCCAGAATTGGCAGAATATGCATTGCAGGAGCTTGCTTGCCCGGCAGCTAGTGTCCTATCAGAAAGAGTATTCAGTGCTGCAGGTTCAATACTAACAGAAAAAAGGACTCGTCTGGCTACCCAAAATGTAGATGATCTAACCTTCATTAAAATGAACCACAACTGGATTTCAAAATCTTTTGCCCCACCCTGCCCGGCTGACACCTAGCTTTCCTATGAAAAGGTCTTGCCTGTGGACTATTCTGAATGACTTTTCCAATCTCGTAATTTTCTTCACCTGATTGTCCAGCATACGACATGTTTCCACCTCACGAAATGGCCAAACTCCCCACACGGGGTCGTGCTATCGCCACTTTGCGCTTGGACCCTTGAGAGTGCTGTTTGTCTGAAGAGGTGGGTGTGGCCGCTTTTGGTCGACGGCACTGCCACTGGGTCCCTCATAGTACAATAAAGTGTCTCTGGCGGTGGTGGTGCGCACCCAACGTCAGACTCACCGTTGTAATATGAGGGGCCCTGTGCCTGTACCGCCGGCCACAAGCCAGTTCCCCCCCCCCCAGCTCAAACAGTGCTCTACCACTAGCAAAATTATCTCTCACAGCTTCACCAATGTGTAGTCTAGGCGCTGACATCCTTCAATGCCTGGCACTGACAATACCATTGTTTTGACATTTTTGTTATGTTAGGCCTTCGAAGCCTGTCTGCGGTCACTCCTTCCACTAGACTTCCACTGACCAGACCACTGCTGCCCGTGTACCCCTGGAACCAATTTAAAATTGCCTACAGCCATGTGTTAATATTTTAGGCCTTCGATGCCTGTCTGTGGTCACTCCTTCCACTAGGCCTCCACTGACCACACCACTGCTGCCCGTGTACCCCTGGAACCAATTTAAAATTGCCTACAGCCATGTGTGATTATTTTAGGCCTTCGATGCCTGTCTGCGGTCACTCCTTCCACTAGGCCTCCACTGACCACACCACTGCTGCCCGTGTAACCCTGGAACCAATTTAAAATTGCCTACAGCCATGTGTTATTATTTTAGGCCTTCGATGCCTGTCTGTGGTCACTCCTTCCACTAGGCCTCCACTGACCACACCACTGCTGCCCGTGTACCCCTGGAACCAATTTAAAATTGCCTACAGCCATGTGTGATTATTTTAGGCCTTCGATGCCTGTCTGCGGTCACTCCTTCCACTAGGCCTCCACTGACCACACCACTGCTGCCCGTGTACCCCTGGAACCAATTTAAAATTGCCTACAGCCAGCCCAATTTTTTTATTTTAGGCCTTCGATGCCTGTCTGCGGTCCATTCTTTCAACTACTACTACACTGACCAGGGCACTGCTGCCCAAGTACCCCTGGAACCAATTTAAAATTGCCTACAGCCATGTGTTAATATTTTAGGCCTTCGATGCCTGTCTGTGGTCACTCCTTCCACTAGGCCTCCACTGACCACACCACTGCTGCCCGTGTACCCCTGGAACCAATTTAAAATTGCCTACAGCCATGTGTGATTATTTTAGGCCTTCGATGCCTGTCTGCGGTCACTCCTTCCACTAGGCCTCCACTGACCACACCACTGCTGCCCGTGTAACCCTGGAACCAATTTAAAATTGCCTACAGCCATGTGTTATTATTTTAGGCCTTCGATGCCTGTCTGCGGTCACTCCTTCCACTAGGCCTCCACTGACCACACCACTGCTGCCCGTGTAACCCTGGAACCAATTTAAAATTGCCTACAGCCATGTGTTATTATTTTAGGCCTTCGATGCCTGTCTGCGGTCACTCCTTCCACTAGGCCTCCACTGACCACACCACTGCTGCCCGTGTACCCCTGGAACCAATTTAAAATTGCCTACAGCCAGCCCAATTTTTTTATTTTAGGCCTTCGATGCCTGTCTGCGGTCCATTCTTTCAACTACTACTACACTGACCAGGGCACTGCTGCCCAAGTACCCCTGGAACCAATTTAAAATTGCCTACAGCCATGTGTTAATATTTTAGGCCTTCGATGCCTGTCTGTGGTCACTCCTTCCACTAGGCCTCCACTGACCACACCACTGCTGCCCGTGTACCCCTGGAACCAATTTAAAATTGCCTACAGCCATGTGTGATTATTTTAGGCCTTCGATGCCTGTCTGCGGTCACTCCTTCCACTAGGCCTCCACTGACCTGTCTACTGCGGCCCGTGTACCCCTTGAACCAACCTAATAAAATATTTAAAAAATTAATTTGATTATAAAAAATAAGATCGTGTTGAGATCTCAAATGCAGACATTTTAACAATCAAAACAAACACACAACAAATATCTGGAACTGTACTACAAAGGTCCAACAGCTACAATTTCTTTCTCCTGCAAGAAGTTAACTGAAAGTTTTTTGGAGTTGTTAACACAGATATGGCATCCACCGAGTGTTGTCCTGTCGCGTCTCCTTTAAATTATTTCCAATAAGATGTTAAACTATTAATTTAATAAAATCAATAATTAAAAAAATAATTGAGTAAGTCAAAAGCACATTGCAAATAAACATTAATTACAAATCAAGAAGCATGGCGCGTCCGAGGGTGAGTAGATACCGAATAAGAATATAATCACCCTCGGGCGCGCAATGCTTATTTACAACAGCCTTCCTTCCTAAGAATCAGCCCTTCCGTGGTGTAGAGAGAGGTTGTTGTTACACTCCAAGGTGTTCCCCAGGTTGCCTTTCCTGAGCTTCGATCTTCCGGCTCTCGTTTAGTAGCTGTTGGAAACTACGCTGCATTAGGCCTACTAATTGTGTATGGGTGAAACAGTGGCGCATCTGCGGTCCCTCCTTCCACTAGGCCTCCACTGACCTGTCTACTGCGGCCCGTGTACCCCTTGAACCAACCTAATAAAATATTTAAAAAATTAATTTGATTATAAAAAATAAGATCGTGTTGAGATCTCAAATGCAGACATTTTAACAATCAAAACAAACACACAACAAATATCTGGAACTGTACTACAAAGGTCCAACAGCTACAATTTCTTTCTCCTGCAAGAAGTTAACTGAAAGTTTTTTGGAGTTGTTAACACAGATATGGCATCCACCGAGTGTTGTCCTGTCGCGTCTCCTTTAAATTATTTCCAATAAGATGTTAAACTATTAATTTAATAAAATCAATAATTAAAAAAATAATTGAGTAAGTCAAAAGCACATTGCAAATAAACATTAATTACAAATCAAGAAGCATGGCGCGTCCGAGGGTGAGTAGATACCGAATAAGAATATAATCACCCTCGGACGCGCAATGCTTATTTACAACAGCCTTCCTTCCTAAGAATCAGCCCTTCCGTGGTGTAGAGAGAGGTTGTTGTTACACTCCAAGGTGTTCCCCAGGTTGCCTTTCCTGAGCTTCGATCTTCATGCTCTCGTTTAGTAGGTGTCGGAAAGTAGGCTGCATTAGGCCTAAAAAATGGGGAATGGGGTGGAGAGAGATGGTGTGTTACACTCCAAGGTGTTCTCCAGGTTTCCTCGCCATTGCTTCGATCTTCCGACTCTCGTTTAGTAGTTGTAGAAAACTACACTGCATTAGGCCTACAAAATGGGTATCGGGTGGAGAGAGATGGTGTGTTACACTCCAAGGTGTTCCCCAGGTTTCCTTGCCATTGCTTCGGTATTCCGACTCTCGTTTAGTAGTTGTAGAAAAGTACACAGCATTAGGCCTACAAAATGGGTATGGGGTGGAGAGAGATGGTGTGTTACACTCCAAGGTGTTCCCCAGGTTGCCTTTCCTGAGCTTCTATCTTCAGGCTCTCATTAAATTGTGGTTAAATGGAACAACTGCATTTGGCGTACTAGTTGGTTTGGGGCCTACTATCGGTGTCTGCCACTCCTTGCTGTTCTCCTGGTTTCCTGTCCTGAAATTCCATTTTCAGCCTCTCGTTAAGTAGTTGTTAATGTTAGACTGCATTTGGCCTACTAGTTGGGTTGGGGCCTACTATCGGTGTCTGCCACTCCTTGCTGTTCTCCTCCACTGAACAAAGCTGTGCCGCCTGTTTACTACGGTTGCCAATTTTGAACTGCATTTCGACTACTTACTGATTTGGCCCTACTCTCTGTGTCAGCCTCTCATTCCAGTTGTCCTCCACTGCAATGCCCCCTGGTTATTCCTGTGTTACCAATTTTGAACTGCATTTAGCCCACTTTATTCTTTGGGCCTATATCTGTGTTTCCACTTCATCGTGCCCATTGCCCAGCCAGTGATAGATGAGTCTGCTGGTACATTGACCCATAACGCAACATTCCCCGTGCACGCTACACAACAACATTGTGACCCTGCTGAAAGTCAGGTTGCTCTTCCCGCATACCATACCACCTTACACGGGGACAAAGAGGAAGGTGCAGATGAAAGTGCAGGTTCCTTCATCAGGTGGGGGGAGGAATACTAGTTGGCGACGTCACTGGCACAGGGCCTCTCATAGTACGCAAAAGTGTTGCTGCCGGTGGGAGGCGCCCCCGCCGTGCAAACACACCGCTGTACTTTGAGGGGCCCTGTGCCAGTGCCAATGCCAACGAGTGGGCCCCCCCTGCTTGCTCAGGATCACAGCACTTGCAAAGTTGAAATACTTACCTCTCCCTGCTCCACTGCCGTGACGTGGTCCAGATTTACTGGGCCCACTAATTACTTGAACCAGCCCTACCCCCCACAACTTTAGCCAAATGACCCCCAATTTCAAATGCCTTCCAATTATTTTAAGGTAAATTACGCTTGACAAGCTTCATTAAGAAGAATGGATGGTTTTGACATTAAAATGGGCACTCTAGGTGTTTTCCTGGCCCCCACTCACTGCCGACTATGCTGCCCCATTGACTTGCATTGGGTTTCGTGTTTCGGTCGATCCCGACTTTACGTCATAATCGGCCGATTTCACTCGACCCGACTTTGGACATAGTCGGGTTTTGCAAAACCCGGCTCGACTCTAAAAAGGTCAAGGTCGCTCAACTCTAGCGTGTGCGTTTATGCAATAAGGTTTTAATGGTGGAATTGAAATCAGTTAACCACTGACCACCTGAGCCATTGGCATTAGACCCACCGCTACCAAACAGTTGATTGACTTGACCAAGCCAGGACTGTTCCTTGGCTTTTAGATCCATAGCCATAGAGCAAGAACCTGTGCAAAACACAGTATAAACAGTTAAATATATCTCAAGGCATGGTGCACATAGCAATTGTACATGGGAGGAGAGAATATATATATATCTATAACCACCAATGTGCACCAATGGAAGGTGTATCGGACAAATCGGGAAAACATAGAAAAAACGAAGAAAAAAACGAAACAAAGTCCAAAAATGCAGTATAAATTATAATATTTATTAACATATATATAATATAGTGTAACAGTGGGAAAAATACCATAAAAAGCACAACACCAGGGACATGTAAATGGCAGCACTAAAAATAAGTTAAATATATAACCAGTGTAAGAACAACATATATGTGCATACCTGTGTCAATAAGCCATAGAATATATAGCAGGCAGATTTACCAAATGAATATTATAAAGTGCATGTGCAAATTTAATTAATTGGTGGCAAAAAGGAGACCGAATAGAGATGCTGATAATAAATAAGTTAAATATATAACCAGTGTAAGAACAACATATATGTGCATACCTGTGTCAATAAGCCATAGAATATATAGCAAGCAGATTTACCAAATGAATATTATAAAGTGCATGTGCAAATTTAATTAATTGGTGGCAAAATAGAATAGAGATGCTGATAATAAATATTGGTGCAATCTATTGGTGCTAAATCCGGTATATAGTATAATAGTCATAGTGACCAGTGAGCTATAAAGCACCCAGCGGGCAAGCAAACAAAAAAAAATAAAAAATTGCCCAAAAAAACAAAATAAAAATCGAAGTAGAGGTAAAAAAGAAGCCACCTGGTATTACCTGCTGAATGGGATGAACGTCCCTGGGATGTGCCGAACCCCGACGCACGTTTCGGTGTCTGCCTTCGTCAGGGGGTGGCTACATCCAAGGGAAGCTAGGTATTTATGTAATGGGCAGCCAATGAGAGGGGGAGCGGGTGTGGAGCGACGCACGCCGACATAGGAGGTCATCAGAAGGCGCCGACCCACAAACCCATTCAGCCCCGGCGCCGCGATCAGCTTACGCGACACAGGGGAACATGGGAGAGGGGGTGGAGCCAACCAGGACGCAATGACAGCGTGCGTTCCACCCGGCCCACTGTCATTGGATAAAAGAGACCATGTGATGCCGCAGGTCCTGGAAGGGTAAAAGTAAATCTAGACTGAGTGTTGAAACTAATAGGAAAAATGAGACCATGTGATGTGGCAGGTCCTTGGCGGGTCTAGTTTCCAATATGGGGTCACTTGTGGGGGGTTTCTACTGTTTAGGTACATTAGGGGCTCTGCAAATGCAATGTGATGCCTGCAGACCATTCCATCTAAGTCTGCATTCCAAATGGCACTCCTTCCCTTCCGAGCCCTCCCATGCACCCAAACGGTGGTTCCCCCCCACATATGGGGTATCAGCGTACTCAGGACAAATTGGACAACAACTTTTGGGGTCCAATTTCTCCTGATACCCTCGGGAAAATACAGAACTGGGGGCTAAATAATAATTTTTGTGGGAGAAAATGTTTGTTTTATTTTTATGGCTCTGCATTATAAACTTCTGTGAAGCCCTTGGTGGGTCAAAGCGCTCACCACACATCTAGATAAGTTCCTTAGGGGGTTTACTTTCCAAAATGGTGTCACTTTTGGGGGGTTTCAATGTTTAGGCACATCAGTGGCTCTCCAAATTCAACATGGCGTCCCATCTCAATTCCTGTCAATTTTGCATTGATAAGTCAAACGGCGCTCCTTCCCTTCCGAGCTCTCCCATGCGCCCAAACAGTGGTTTACCCCCACATATGGGGTATCGGTATACTCAGGACAAATTGTACAACAACTTTTGGGGTCCATTTTCTCCTGTTACCCTTGGTAAAATAACACCTGAAGGGTTAATAAACTTCTTGAATGTGGTTTTGAGCACCTTGAGGGGTGCAGTTTTTAGAATGGTGTCACACTTGGGTATTTTCTATCATATAGACCCCTCAAAATGACTTCAAATGAGATGTGATCCCTAGAAAAAAAATGGTGTTGTAAAAATGAGAAATTGCTGGTCAACTTTTAACCCTTATAACTCCCTAACAAAAAAAAAATTTGGTTCCAAAATTGTGCTGATGTAAAGTAGACATGTGGTAAATGTTACTTATTAAGTATTTTGTATGACATATCTCTGTGATTTAATTGCATAAAAATTCAAAGTTGGAAAATTGCGAAATGTTAAAAATTTTCGCCAAATTTCCATTTTTTTTTTTACAAATAAACGCAGGTAATATCAAAGAAATTTTACCACTATTATGAAGTACTATATGTCACAAGAAAACTGTGTCAGAATCACTGGAATCCGTTGAAGCGTTCTAGAGTTATAACCTCATAAAGGGACAGTGGTCAGAATTGTAAAAATTGGCCCGGTCATTAACGTGCAAACCACCCTTGGGGGTAAAGGGGTTAAGGTACTGTGTTTGGTGCTGTTCCAATTTTTTTACATATGTGTATATGCACTAGTGTGGTTACTGGTTGTCAAGGCATGCATCTATGAATAAATGCATAATCACACTGTGGATCTGCAGCTTGCAAGAAACAGAATTAAAGGACACCAGATAGGAATTGTAAAGGAGCATATACAGTATGTCTATTTCAAGATACATGTAGTGAGATGTCAGTATGGCAAATACCCCAATTGTTATAGACGGGTAAAGGGGCCTTGCAACTCACACATATGTAGTAACTCAAGGTGCAAAAATAGCAATAAAGTGCATGTGCCGAGAACTTGGTATAACCACAATGAGTCACCAAACTGAAGGAGATAAAATAATAGTTCCCTTCTTCCAATAGAAGTCCTGAGCACTGTGTGGGTAATAATCCTGAAGGAGTGCAAGATAAAGACCAGATCACAAGTGTCTGGTAAAGCTAGATATTGCCATGAGCAGTGACTACCTGTGTGGTCATAGCAGTATGGGCAGACACACGCAGAGTGCAGAGTAGAACAAATTGATTAGGGACACTTGTCCCGCACACACATGCAGAGTAGAAAAATATTGATTCTAGGCACACTACTGCCACAGACATGAGTGCAGAGTACATACAGAAAGCCTTTTTTGGAAAACTGAACCCACAAAACCTAATACTGTCCCCCACTCCTGCTGTATCCTGTCTCTATGCTAAGGCATTTATACAGTTAGGGTCACGTGGTGCGCCGGCAATCACAGCCATGCGAATACTTGGAATGGCTGTGATGGCTCTGGAAGTGCCCAGAGCCTAAAAGCTTGTTGATTGACTGTGCTGCGGCCTTTCAACAAACTTTATTTAGCATCTGAACCTAAACAGTAAATCGGACTTCAGGTAAAAAAATCCATGTTCAGGGTTAGAGTACCGAACACTTGGTTTCTTGTACGAACCCCGAATTTTACCATTCGGGTTCACTCATTCCTACTTGTAAGCCTGATATTTTTCAATAATTTTGGTCAAGTCATCAGACAGTTCTCTTCTCATTTTTCTGTTCTCCATGCTTAGTGGGGCACACACAGATACACAATGCAAAGATTGAGTCAACTTCTCCCCTTTTTATCTGGTTTCAGGTGTGGTTTTCATAATGCCCACACCTGTTATTTGCCACAGTTGAGTTTGAACGAGCATCACATGCTTGAAACAAAATTATTGCCCACAATTTTTGGAAAGGTGCCAGCAATTTTGTCCATTCAATTTTGGGGATTTTGTGTCAAATTATGTCCAATTTGCCTTTTTTCTCTGTTTTTTGTGTTGTTACAAAACACGCAAAGGAAATAAACATGTATATAACAAAACATATGTAAATGCAATAATTTTCTGGGAGAAATACTTCATTTTCTTGAACAATTTCAAAGGTGCCAACACTTTTGTTCATGACTGTATAGGACACTGGTCACAGATGTAGTGCAGTGTGTGGCTTACAGCCTATAAATAATGCCTATACTATTAGATTAGGTGGGTTGCCCAGTACTATATAAGTGCAGCCCACAGGAAAAGCCACCCTCATTTACAAGGCGTGGCTGCACCATGCATTAAAAAGAAAAATTTGCAAGGTAATATGTATAATACACATGAGGTATTGGTTGATCATTTGGCCAAAATACACAAATTTGCAGCTCCTTTCAAGAGTAAATCAAAAGCAAAAACACGCATTTATACAGAATGTATGGCTGCTATGTAATACTTTCTCACCATGGCAGCAGCTGCCTCTCTGGCCTTGGCTTCCGCTTTATTTGAAAATGAAATTGGACATTGCCACAACAAATACTTCTATAGGTACTGTGAAACAATAAAAATGTCCCTGATTTGCTTCAGCTTTTGAATTGTGGTCAGCACTGTAAACAATAACAGCCATCTGGAGCAGTGGCATAGACTCAGTGCTAGACCCGGAGAGGATGAGATAATCGCATTTTGTTGGGTTTTTTTTTTACGTAAATTGCATCCAATCAGAAAACCACTTTACATTTTCAGAGTTCAGGGGACAAATAAATCAACTGTAAAAGTGCGTCGCCATTTGCCAACCACCGCCACTGATGCAGTGTACCAGCAGAGAATGCTGCTTGGTGCCTCACAGCACCCATGGGAGGAGTGCTGGTCCAAGCTAAAAAAATATAATAATCAAACAAATAAAGCAGCACTCTGTAGCGCCATAGCATGCAAATATGAAAATTGAATTGCATTACTGCACTAAAAATATGAAAAATTGAGAATGCTTAGTGCATAAATTGGCCAATTCATGTGCACCTGGATGACACTTTAAGGCGTTTCTTGTTTACAGGACCTAACATAATGCCATTCCTGTCTTAGATTAAAGTCTTCATCTGCATGGTAACCTAATGTGAGTCCTCTCTTAGACTAAAATCTATATCTCTATAGAGGGGTAGGGTCCTGCCAGTGGCGTATCTAGAGGGGGCAGCCGGGGCATCTGCCACGGGTGCAGCCGGCAGGGGGGCGCAGTCAGGCCGCCTAATGTGGCGGTCCCCAGCGTCTCCCTCGGCGGATGCATTCTGCCACCCCCGGTCTGGGAGTCAGCTGTTCTCTGTGCCGACTGTCAAGCTGACAGCCGGCACAGAGAAGCTGCAGAGTGCCGACTCCCAACAGGTGCGGAGGTGGAGGGGGCCCCTGCAGGGTGGCTGTGGCAGGCAGGGAGAAATCCCTGCAGCTCCGCTGCCTACAAGAGAAAATAGCAGCGGAGCTGCAGCGATATGTCTTCCTGCTTCCTGCCCGTGCTTCCTCTCACAAAGACGCGCCACTGGATGACGTCATCATTCAGCGGCCGGCTGTGTCAGAGAAAGGCGATGGAGATGCTGCGGCAGAGCGTGAGGAGAGGTGAGAGGGGTGTGTGTGTGTGTGTGTTGCGCGCTGCAGGGGAATGTGCAGAGAAGTAAATGGTGTGGGTGTGTGTGTATAGGGGGAGGAGAAGGCAATGATGGGGATGGTGGTGGAGGAGGAAGTGGTGGAATGGGCAAGGATGGGGATGGTGGTGGTGGAGGAAATGATGGAAGTGATGGAATGGGCAAGGATGGGGATGGTGGTGGAGGAAATGATGGAAGTGGTGGAATGGGCAAGGATGGGGATGGTGGTGGAGAAGGAAATGATGGAAATGGTGGAATGGGCAAGCATGGGGATGGTGGTGGAATGGGCAAGGATGGGGATGGTGGTGGAGGAGGAAATGATGGAAGTGGTGGAATGGGCAAGGATGGGGATGGTGGTGGAGGAGGAAATGATGGAAGTGGTGGAATGGGCAAGGATGGGGATGGTGGTGGAGGAGGAAATGATGGAAATGGTGGAATGGGCAAGGATGAGGATGGTGGTGGAGGAGGAAATGATGGAAGTGGTGGAATGGGCAAGGATGGGGATGGTGGTGGAGGAGAAAATGATGGAAGTGGTGGAATGGGCAAGCATGGGGATGGTGGTGGAAAGGGCAAGGATGGGGATGGTGGTGGAGGAAATGATGGAAGTGGTGGAATGGGCAAGGATGGGGATGGTGGTGGAGGAGGAAATGATGGAAGTGATGGAATGGGCAAGGATGGGGATGGTGGGGGAGGAGGAAATTATGAAAGTGGTGGAATGGGCAAGGATGGGGATGGAGGGGAGGAGGAAATGATGGAAGTGGTGGAAAAGGCAAGGATGGGGATGGTGGAGGAGGAGGAAATGATGGATGTGGTGGAAAGGGCAATGATGGGATTGTTAGGTAGGAAATGCTGGAGGTGGTGAAATGGGCAATGATGGGCATGGCGGAGAAGGCAATGATGGAGGTGGTGAAGAGAGCAATGATGGGGTGGGGTAGAGGACAATAATATGTGTGTGGACAATTTGAGTGGGGATAGGGGGATTTATTATGTGTGGGGAGAATTTTGGGATGGGGGAATTTATTATGTGTGGGGTGAGATTTGTAGTGGGGATGGGGGATTTAATGTGTGTGGGAGACTTGAGGACACAAAATGAAGAGCAATGGGGGGCATATGAGAAAACAGTACAGGGGAATTGGGGGCATGTATGAGGAAACAGTATGGGGGAATGAGGGCATGTATGAGGAAACAGTATGGGGGAATTGGGGCATGTTTGAGGAAACAGTATGGGGGAATTGGGGGCATGTATGAGGAAACAGTATGAGGGAATGGGGGGCATGTATTAGGAAACAATGTGGGAGAATGAGGGCACAGTATGAAGAGCGATGTGAAAAATGTATGTGGACAGAGTACGGGAAGTGACGGTGATGGGATGTGTACAGACACAGTATGGGGAGTTAGGTGAGCAGGCAGTATAGAAAGTGAGGAGGTAAATATATGAGGAGACAGTATGGTGAACAGGAGGGATGTGAGAGGAGACAGTATAAGGAGGGAGGGGAATAGTGTGAGGAGACAGTATGGGGGGACAAAAGTGAGTGGGCACAGAATAGAAACTGAATAGTGGGGGTGTAGCATGGAGGGACAGTGTGAGGGCACAGCCAGGAGGGGACAGTAAACCAGGAAGGGGGAGTTTGATGATAGAGTATAGTATAAATACTGGGCCCTATAGGGGGAATACAGTATGAGAGGACAATGTGAATAGGGGACCGGTATGGAAAGGAGAGGTCAGTGTGAAGAGCATGAACCATAAGAGGGACAGTATGGGGGTCATCTTTTTTGCAGACAATATAGTGAGGGGCAATTTTTTATTCAGGAGCATTTTAATGACACTTGTATCTTTAAGGGCGTCATGTGGAGATTTTCTGCAAAAGAACGGAGAAGATGGAAATCTGCAGAGACAGCTGTGAATGAGAAAACTCATCATGGGGTCTGGACAAGATGAAGAAAAGAAGGAGATTGGCTCCAGAGACAACGTCATCTATAAGGTACCTGTATGTAAATATTATGTGTGATGTTAACTAATTCTCATGTTTTTATTTATGTTAGGAGCTTTAAACGGAATGTCCAGGTTTGTGATGAGTCTGCAGTTATTCTTTGTGACTGCAGATTTCTGAATTCTCACAGTGCGCCCTGCACACTGTCAGGATTCTCTCATGCTGGCGATTTAGATACATGCGGTCACATGCTGACTAGACATGTGTGGCCTCACTCAATGAACTGAGCGAGGCCGAGCACGTCTAGTCGTAATGTGTTCAGAGTTATACAAATCGCATGCTTGTGCTGACATGACTGTCCACAGGCAAGGGAGAATCCTAAAAGTGTGCAGTGCATTTGTTGTAAGAATTCAGAAGCCTGCGATGTCAGGATTCAGCTCTGCAGGTTCCAGTAGTCGTCACATGGACACGTCACTCATATGCGACTTTCATGCTTGTGGTCCTGTGACAAAGAGATTTTCTTCTGCTTCTCTCAGTTTTTCACTGATCATTGAGAGCATTGGGGAGAGGAGCTCGTCAGTACATAAAAAGTGTGAACATCGCTGCATGCTGGCCGCAATATTGGATTGAAGTTCATTCTCTGTCCTCCGTAGTACACGCCTGCGCAAGGCAATCTTGCCTTGCGCAGGCGTATACTACGGAGGACAGAGAATGATCTTCAATCCAATATTGCGGCCAGCATGCAGCCAGCGGGTAAGGAAAGGGTGAATCAAACACCCCATAACTCCGCCCATATGACCCAAAACCTGTCCCGCCAAATTCAGGTGACCGGTTCCCTTTAAAAAACTGACCACCACAGCCAAACATAGACTAGGTGTGAACAGGTGCTTACTTAGATTCACCAACTCGTATACAATCAAACAAATAAAGCAGCATTCTGTAGTGCCATAGCATGCAAATATGAAATATGAAAAATTGAGAATGCTTTTTTGAAAAAAATATAATAAGTTAGCGACCCACTAAGAAATTCACCTTAATGTGGTAGTGAATTTGATACAGTCTGATTAGAATGTTAAACTAAGAACCTCATGTTCAACTTTGTAAATGGCAAAAGATCAACCTATAATTTTTGAGGTGACCAGAAAAATACCCAAAAGAAAAATGGGCACAGGAAAAAGCTTATAGCCATGAATGACCACAGGAAACTTGCCCGCATGGAAAATTGCCCACACAGAATGTTTAAAAACAACAACATCAACGGTTATCACCCACCTGTAATATGTTATATCGCTCCAGAGCCTGTGAATAGTATGACCCTGGCTGCACTGATATAGCCTTATCACCCTCTCCCCCACGACCTGTAATATATTATACCTCTCTGGAGCCTGTGTACAGTGTGACCTCAGCTGTAGCAATATAACCTGATGATCACCCCCCTTTCCTGACCTGTAATATATTATACCGCTCCAGAGCCTGTGTATATTGTGATCCCAGCTGTACCAATATAGTGTTATTATCACCTTTTCCATTCAAACTGTCATATGTTATATCGCTCTGGAGCATTTGTACAGTGTAACCCAGGCTGTACCGGTATGTGCCCAATTTTCCATTTGTGAATACAGCCTTAGACCTCTTTAATAAACTGTTGTTATTTTGTCCATGTGGGTAGGTTTCTGTGTGGGCAATTTTTCTTGTGGGCAATTTTCCTGTGGGCTTTTTTTGATGGAACCGATTTTTGATGTGCAGTTCATGTCTTTTGTCTACAGTTCTAGCATTTTAACAAGTTTTATATTTCTTTTGTCTGACAAGGGAACCTCGGAGCCATTTTAGTACCATAGGTGTAAGCCCACTATGCCTATAGTGATAAGGCAAATCTCACTTTTTATCTATGTTGATTTCTAAACTGATGCATTTTTTTAATAAAATGCCATACCCTAATTATAGGAGCACAAATTATTTATCTGCAACTGTGTTAATGTAAGAAAACTGTGAAGGTTAAACATGAGATCGACTGCTTTCACATTATCACTTTATAAATTCCCTTTTTCACCCTGCAGAGGGCTCCCTTGTATTTGAATCTGTGTAATGCCATCGAGCTTCACACTCGTGACTAGGTATCAACCCGAGAAAACATATATTAGTCTTGCTCTTTTTTTATGCCACTGTACATATTCTCGCCTGCAACATAAATAAGGTTATGTAGACAAATGTGAATGTTTTGCACTTTAAAAACCCTGTATACAAGTGTACATAAGAATTGATCTGGTCTATTGAATCCAACTACACACAAAACCTGAAAACTGACAGACATGAGAAGAATATAGAAAAATGACAGCTGGATTTCGTGCTGATATCTACTCTATTTTTATGCCAAAGTGCTGTCAGATAAGTAAAACAAAATTCATAATATTTAAAAAAATCTTGATCTGGGCATCATAATCTTAATAAAATCCATAGTACATACAGTCCTAGGGACAAAGTAGTAATAGTTGTAATGATGTGTAGCAGTAGTGAATTAGCAAATGGGAAGCGTCATAATATAGGAATAAAGAGTAGGCGGAATATACACCAGTTAAAGGAGTTGTCCACTACTTGGACAACCTCTTCTGAATCCATATGTTCCCCCCAATAAAATAATAACACTCATATTCACCTTCAGTGCTGTCACTGTTCCAGTGGTGATAGTGTTGGCATTGGCTCTTCTGGGGATCGCATGACATTATGTCACGCGATCCCTGTGGCCTGTCAGCACTGGTTTTCACTCTCCACTCTTACAGATGTAATTGACATCCGGAGGAAGTGAGGAGGCAACATCAGATCTCACTTCCTCTGGATGTCTTGATTTGTCCGAAAGAGGGGAGATGAAAGCAGATCATATGACATAATTTCACATGATTCCTGAGAGAGGCAGTGCTGACACCTGAGGTGAGTATGTGTTATTACTTTACTGGGGGGAAAATGGGGATTTATAATGGGTAGTAGTGGGCAACTCCCTTTAAATGTTAAACACTATAATGAACCATTCAAAATCCCTCCATCAAAAAACTTTGCACTCTAGATTACAAAAGTTATAAATTGTACATTATATTGTCTTTTGACCTAGCAATAAGACCTTTTTCAGACCCATGGATTTCATAAGATATTGAAAGAGAAGAAGTGAAACAGCTCAGTGAGTGGGCACCAGTGCCTGAGGTGAGGAGTACCCACTCACTGAGCTGTTTTACTTCTCCTCCAATATCTTATGAAATCCAAGGATGTTACCTTTAGTAGCCATTCAAACCCATTTGTGTCAACTTCTGTGCATGTTATCAGGCCAAAATCACCATGGTGTGTGAATTTTTGATCAGGGTCATTTTGATGTTTTGCGTTGTCATTATGATTTAAAAAAGAGAAAAGACATTAGTTTGACAATAAATGGCTTCACCCAACCACTAACCATGAGTGGAGAAAACAACAATTCTGCTGGGATATGTAAACTTTTGAGCACAGCGCTACGTATACGTGGGGGCAGCACGGTGGCGCAGTGGATAGCACTGCAGCCTTGCAGCGCTGGGGTCCTGGGTTCTAATCCCAACCAGGACAACATCTGCAAAGAGTTTGTATGTTCTCTCCGTGTTTGCGTGGGTTTCCTCCGGGCACTCCGGTTTCCTCCCACATTCCAAAGACATACTGATAGGGATTCTAGATTGTGAGCAGTGATGATAATGTGTGCAAAACTGTAAAGCGCTGCGGAATATGTTAGCGCTATATAAAAATAAAGATTATTATTATTTACACACAGACAATGGAGAAATTAAGTTCTCCGTCTTCTCCACACTTGTGATACGATTCTCTCATGTGAGAGGATCAGATAACCGTAAACTGACTCTCGGGTTTGAGCCGAGTGTAATTACTATAATCAATCTGATTCTCTCGGAAGAGAGAATCATTGCTTGAGTTAGAGAGCACTAACACAGAGGCTAGTGAAGGCAAATAATGCAAAAATTTTTATGAAACACAATTCCAAAAATTATTTTAGTCTAAAATACATGTGAAAAAGAAAAAGCCAGCTCACCTAATGAAACACCGATGCATGTCCTGGTCAGACGTAAATGCAGATCAAAAACAAAAAGATTCGCTTCCAGCTCCTGGGATAAACTTTAAAGCTTTTTTATTCGATAAACATTAAAACATTAAAATTCCATAGGAAATTCAGGGACAAAGAGCAGAGCTTTGACAAAGATCACTTTGTTGATCGAAACGCGTCGCTCTTTCATCTGTCCAATATTCTTTGTCCCGGAATTTCCTATGGAATTTTAATGTTTATGGTATAAAGAAGCTTTGAATTTTATCCCAGGAGCTGGAAGCGAATCTTTTTGTTTTTGATCTAAAATACATGCTTTAAAGTAAGAGAAAAAAAAGTCCCCAAAAGTGGATCATTCCTAATCTGAACCGCAGTTTGCCAACTTTGAAATGTTAGCAAAAGCTTAAAGGGAACCTGTCATGTAAAAAACACAATTAACCTGCAGATATGGGGTTATCATTAGTCACCGCCCAGTACTCAGTGAGCAGCGGCTGTAACTGCAACGCAGGATTGACTGACAGCCAGCTGTACAGTGCATCAGTACAGAGCCGGTTATCAGTTAGTGCCAGGGTGCGGTTACAGCCGCCGCTCACTATATACTGAGTGATGACTGAAGCTGCACCTCTATGACTGAAAACCCAAGACAGTCAGGAGGAATTAAATTAATTTCCTCCCGGTAGCTGGGCTTTCAGTGCGGTGGCTGAGCAGCTTCAGAGCACTACCTGCAGATTAACCCCATATAGATTTTTTTTTTACATGGCAGGTTCCCTTCAAGGAACAAAAAATGAGTACAGCAGAATCTAGGTAAGAAATCAGTTATGATATTAACCCCTCTGTGACCTTAGACGTACTATCCCGTCGAGGTGCCCTGGGCTTATCTGACCCTGGACGGGATAGTACATCATAGCCGATCGGCCGCGCTCACGGGGGTAGCGCGGCCGATCGCGGCCGGGTGTCAGCTGCTTATCGCAGCTGACATCCGGCACTATGTGCCAGGAGCGGTCACGGACCGCCCCCGGCACATTAACCCCTGGCACACCGCGATCAAAGATGATCGCGATGTGCCGGCGGTGCAGGGAAGCACCGCGCAGGGAGGGGGCTCCCTGCGGGCTTCCCTGAGCCCCCCGCAGCAACGCGATGTAACATAGTAACATAGTAACATAGTTAGTAAGGCCGAAAAAAGACATTTGTCCATCCAGTTCAGCCTATATTCCATCATAATAAATACCCAGATCTACGTCCTTCTACAGAACCTAATAATTGTATGATACAATATTGTTCTGCTCCAGGAAGACATCCAGGCCTCTCTTGAACCCCTCGACTGAGTTCGCCATCACCACCTCCTCAGGCAAGCAATTCCAGATTCTCACTGCCCTAACAGTAAAGAATCCTCTTCTATGTTGGTGGAAAAACCTTCTCTCCTCCAGACGCAAAGAATGCCCCCTTGTGCCCGTCACCTTCCTTGGTATAAACAGATCCTCAGCGAGATATTTGTATTGTCCCCTTATATACTTATACATGGTTATTAGATCGCCCCTCAGTCGTCTTTTTTCTAGACTAAATAATCCTAATTTCGCTAATCTATCTGGGTATTGTAGTTCTCCCATCCCCTTTATTAATTTTGTTGCCCTCCTTTGTACTCTCTCTAGTTCCATTATATCCTTCCTGAGCACCGGTGCCCAAAACTGGACACAGTACTCCATGTGCGGTCTAACTAGGGATTTGTACAGAGGCAGTATAATGCTCTCATCATGTGTATCCAGACCTCTTTTAATGCACCCCATGATCCTGTTTGCCTTGGCAGCTGCTGCCTGGCACTGGCTGCTCCAGGTAAGTTTATCATTAACTAGGATCCCCAAGTCCTTCTCCCTGTCAGATTTACCCAGTGGTTTCCCGTTCAGTGTGTAATGGTGATATTGATTCCCTCTTCCCATGTGTATAACCTTACATTTATCATTGTTAAACCTCATCTGCCACCTTTCAGCCCAAGTTTCCAACTTATCCAGATCCATCTGTAGCAGAATACTATCTTCTCTTGTATTAACTGCTTTACATAGTTTTGTATCATCTGCAAATATCGATATTTTACTGTGTAAACCTTCTACCAGATCATTAATGAATATGTTGAAGAGAACAGGTCCCAATACTGACCCCTGCGGTACCCCACTGGTCACAGCGACCCAGTTAGAGACTATACCATTTATAACCACCCTCTGCTTTCTATCACTAAGCCAGTTACTAACCCATTTACACACATTTTCCCCCAGACCAAGCATTCTCATTTTGTGTACCAACCTCTTGTGCGGCACGGTATCAAACGCTTTGGAAAAATCGAGATATACCACGTCCAATGACTCACCGTGGTCCAGTCTATAGCTTACCTCTTCATAAAAACTGATTAGATTGGTTTGACAGGAGCGATTTCTCATAAACCCATGCTGATATGGAGTTAAACAGTTATTCTCATTGAGATAATCCAGAATAACATCCCTCAGAAACCCTTCAAATATTTTACCAACAATAGAGGTTAGACTTACTGGCCTATAATTTCCAGGTTCACTTTTAGAGCCCTTTTTGAATATTGGCACCACATTTGCTATGCGCCAGTCCTGCGGAACAGACCCTGTCGCTATAGAGTCACTAAAAATAAGAAATAATGGTTTATCTATTACATTACTTAGTTCTCTTAGTACTCGTGGGTGTATGCCATCCGGACCCGGAGATTTATCTATTTTAATCTTATTTAGCCGGTTTCGCACCTCTTCTTGGGTTAGATTGGTGACCCTTAATATAGGGTTTTCATTGTTTCTTGGGATTTCACCTAGCATTTCATTTTCCACCGTGAATACCGTGGAGAAGAAGGTGTTTAATATGTTAGCTTTTTCCTCGTCATCTACAACCATTCTTTCCTCACTATTTTTTAAGGGGCCTACATTTTCAGTTTTTATTCTTTTACTATTGATATAGTTGAAGAACAGTTTGGGATTAGTTTTACTCTCCTTAGCAATGTGCTTCTCTGTTTCCTTTTTGGCAGCTTTAATTAGTTTTTTAGATAAAGTATTTTTCTCCCTATAGTTTTTTAGAGCTTCAATGGTGCCATCCTGCTTTAGTAGTGCAAATGCTTTCTTTTTACTGTTAATTGCCTGTCTTACTTCTTTGTTTAGCCACATTGGGTTTTTCCTATTTCTAGTCCTTTTATTCCCACAAGGTATAAACCGCTTACACTGCCTATTTAGGATGTTCTTAAACATTTCCCATTTATTATCTGTATTCTCATTTCTGAGGATATTGTCCCAGTCTACCAGATTAAGGGCATCTCTAAGCTGTTCAAACTTTGCCTTCCTAAAGTTCAATGTTTTTGTGACTCCCTGACAAGTCCCCCTAGTGAAAGACAGGTGAAACTGCACAATATTGTGGTCGCTATTTCCTAAATGCCCAACCACCTGCAGATTTGTTATTCTGTCAGGTCTATTAGATAGTATTAGGTCTAAAAGTGCTGCTCCTCTGGTTGGATTCTGCACCAATTGTTAAAGATAATTGTGATCGCGTTGCTGCGAGGGTCTCCTCACCTCCCTCCCTGCTCGAGCCCCGGATCCAAGATGGCCGCGGATCCGGGTCCTGCAGGGAGGGAGGTGGCTTCACAGAGCCTGCTCAGAGCAGGCACTGAGAAGCAGCCTGCACTCCTATCAGATCAGTGATCTGACAGAGTGCTGTGCAAACTGTCAGATCACTGATCTGTGATGTCCCCCCCTGGGACAAAGTAAAAAAGTAAAAAAAAAAATTTCCAAATGTGTAAAAAAAATAAAAAAAAATATTCCAAAATAATGAAAAAAAAAAAAAAAATATTATTCCCATAAATACATTTCTTCATCTAAATAAAAAAAAAAAACCAATAAAAGTACACATATTTAGTATCGCCGCGTCCGTAACGGCCCGACCTATAAAACTGGCCCACTAGTTAACCCCTTCAGTAAACACCGTAAGAAAAAAAAAAAAGAGGCAAAAAACAACGCTTTATTATCATACCGCCGAACAAAAAGTGGAATAACACGCGATCAAAAGGACAGATATAAATAACCATGGTACCGCTGAAAGCGTCATATTGTCCCGCAAAAAAAGAGCCACCATACAGCATCATCAGCAAAAAAATAAAAAAGTTATAGTCCTGAGAATAAAGCGATGCAAAAATAATTATTTTTTCTGTAAAATAGTTTTTATCGTATAAAAGCACCAAACCATAAAAAAATGATATAAATGAGGTATCGCTGTAATCGTACTGACCCGAAGAATATAACTGATTTATCAATTTTACCAAACGCGGAACGGTATAAACGCCTCCCCCAATAGAAATTCATGAATAGCTGGCTTTTGGTCATTCTTCCTCACAAAAATTGGAATAAAAAGCGATAAAAAAATGTCACGTGCCCAAACATGTTTTCAATAAAAACGTCAACTCGTCCCGCAAAAAACAAGACCTCACATGACTCTGTGGACCAAAATATGGAAAAATTATAGCTCTCAAAATGTGGTATTGCAAAAAATATTTTTTGCAATAAAAAGGGTCTTTCAGTGTGTGACGGCTGCCAATCATAAAAATCCGCTAAAAAACTCGCTATAAAAGTAAATCAAACCCCCCTTCATCACCCCCTTAGTTAGGGAAAAATAAAAAAAAATGTATTTATTTCCATTTTCCCATTAGGGCTAGGGTTAGGGCTAGGGCTAGGGTTAGGGCTAGGGCTAGGGTTAGGGCTAGGGTTAGGGTTAGGGCTAGGGTTAGGGCTAGGGCTAGGGCTAGGGCTAGGGTTAGGGTTAGGGCTAGGGTTAGGGCTAGGGTTAGGGCTAGGGTTAGGGCTAGGGCTAGGGCTAGGGTTAGGGCTAGGGTTTGGGTTAGGGCTAGGGTTAGGGCTAGGATTAGGGTTAGGGTTGGGGCTACAGTTAGGGTTGGGGCTAAAGTTAGGGTTAGGGTTTAGATTACATTTACAGTTGGGAATAGGGTTGGGATTAGGGTTAGGGGTGTGTCAGGGTTAGAGGTGTGGTTAGGGTTACCGTTGGAATTAGGGTTAGGGGTGTGTTTAGATTAGGGTTTCAGTTATAATTGGGGGGTTTCCACTGTTTCGGCACATCAGGGGCTCTCCAAACACGACATGGCGTCCGATCTCAATTCCAGCCAATTCTGCGTTGAAAAAGTAAAACAGTGCTCCTTCCCTTCCGAGCTCTCCTGTGTGCCCAAACAGGGGTTTACCCCAACATATGGGGTATGAGCGTACTCAGGACAAATTGGACAACAACTTTTGTGGACCAATTTCTCCTGTTACCCTTGGGAAAATACAAAACTGGGGGCTAAAAAATAATTTTTGTGGGAAAACAAAAAGATTTTTTATTTTCACGGCTCTGCGTTATAAACTGTAGTGAAACACTTGGGGGTTCAAAGTTCTCACAACACATCTAGATAAGTTCATTGAGGGGTCTAGTTTCCAATATGGGGTCACTTGTGGGGGGTTTCTACTGTTTAGGTACATTAGGGGCTCTGCAAACGCAATGTGACGCCTGCAGACCAATCCATCTAAGTCTGCATTCCAAATGATGCTCCTTCCCTTCCGAGCCCTCCCATGCGCCCAAACGGTGGTTCCCCCCCACATATCGGGTATCAGCGTACTCAGGACAAATTGGACAACAACATTTAGGGTCGAATTTCTCCTGCTAACCTTGGAAAAATACAAAACTGGGGGCTAAAATATAATTTTTGTGGAAAAAAAAATATTTTTTATTTGCATGGCTCTGCGTTATAAACTGTAGTGAAATACTTGGGGGTTCAAAGCTCTCACAACACATCAAGATGAGTTCCTTAGGGGGTCTACTTTCCAAAATGGTGTCACTTGTGGGGGGTTTCTACTGTTTAGGTACATTAGGGGCTCTGCAAACGCAATGTGACGCCTGCAGACCATTCCATCTAAGTCTGCATTCCAAATGGCGCTCCTTCCCTTCCGAACCCTCCCATGCGCCCAAACGGTGGTTCCCCCCCACATATGGGGTATCAGCGTACTCAGGACAAATTGGACAACAACTTTTGTGGTCCAATTTCTCCTGTTACCCTAGGGAAAATACAAAACTGGGGGCTAAAAAATAATTTTTGTGGGAAAAAAATTTTGTTTTATTTTTATGGCTCTGCATTATAAACTTCTGTGAAGCCCTTGGTGGGTCAAAGTGCTCACCACACATCCAGATAAGTTCCTTAGGGGGTCTACTTTCCAAAATGGTGTCACTTGTGGGGGGTTTCAATGTTTAGGCACATCAGTGGCTCTCCAAACGCAACATGGCGTCCCATCTCAATTCCTGTCAATTTTGCATTGAAAAGTCAAACGGCGCTCCTTCCCTTCCGAGCTCTCCCATGCGCCCAAACAGTGGTTTACTGCCACATATGGGGTATCAGCGTACTCGGGACAAATTGGACAACAACTTTTGAGGTCCAATTTCTTCTCTTACCCTTGGAAAAATAAAAAATTGGGGGCAAAAATATAATTTTTGTGAAAAAATATGATTTTTTATTTTTACGGTTCTGCATTATAAACTTCTGTGAAGCACTTGGTGGGTCAAAGTGCTCACCACACATCCAGATAAGTTCCTTAGGGGGTCTACTTTCCAAAATGGTGTCACTTGTGGGGGGTTTCAATGTTTAGGCACATCAGTGGCTCTCCAAACGCAACATGGCGTCCCATCTCAATTCCTGTCAATTTTGCATTGAAAAGTCAAATAGCGCTCCTTCCCTTCCGAGCTCTCCCATGCGCCCAAACAGTGGTTTACTGCCACATATGGGGTATCAGCGTACTCAGGACAAATTGGACAACAACTTTTTGGGTTGTTCCAATTTCTCCTGTTACCCTTGGTAAAATAAAACAAATTGGAGCTGAAGTAAATTTTTTGTGTAAAAAAGTTAAATGTTCATTTTTATTTAAACATTCCAAAAATTCCTATTAAACACCTGAAGGGTTAATAAACTTCTTGAATGTGGTTTTGAGCACCTTGAGGGGTGCAGTTTTTAGAATGGTGTCACACTTGGGCATTTTCTATCATATAGACCCCTCAAAATGACTTCAAATGAGACGTGGTCCCTAAAAAAAAATGGTGTTGTAAAAATGAGAAATTGCTGGTCAACTTTTAACCCTTATAACTCCCTAACAAAAAAAAAATTGGTTCCAAAATTATGCTGATGTAAAGGAGACATGTGGGAAATGTTACTTATTAAGTATTTTGTGTGACATATCTCTGTGATTTAATTGCATAAAAATTCAAAGTTTGAAAATTGCGAAATTTTCAAAATTTTCGCCAAATTTCCGTTTTTTTCACAAATAAACGCAGGTACTATCAAAGAAATTTTACCACTATCATGAAGTACAATATGTCACGAGAAAACAATGTCAGAATCACCAGGATCCGTTGAAGCGTTTCGGAGTTATAACCTCATAAAGGGACAGTGGTCAGAATTGTAAAAATTGGCCTGGTCATTAACGTGCAAACCACCCTTGGGGGTAAAGGGGTTAAGGCATTTAATCCACTCTCTTGATGAGGGCCCCAGAGAAGGCTGAAATTGCACATTTTGTGAGCTGACGGTCATTTGGGTTCTGGATTATCTATAGCTATTAGTGAAATTGTATAACCCTATTAACATTCAGCACCCTGGACAGAGCAAGCCTATGATATGTGAGTTTGATACTTGTGGGTGTTAACTATTACATCTTAAAGTTTAGGACTTAAAGGAACACTAAACACAGGATATGCACAAAAATATCCCAGTGATTCCAACCTTAAACTGTTAATATATTGCAGTCATCATATTACAGGTGCTTCTCACAAAATTAGAATATCACCAAAAAGTTAATTTATTTCAGTTCTTCAATACAAAAAGTGAAACTCATATATTATATAGCGTCATTACAAACAGAGTGATGTATTTCAAGTGTTTATTTCTGTTAATGTTGATGATTATGGTTTACAGCCAATGAAAACCCTAAAGTCACTATCTCAGTAAATTAGAATACTTTATAACACCAGCTTGAAAAATGAATTTAAAATCCAAAATGTTGGCCTACTGAAATGTATGTCCAGTAAATGTACTCAACACTTGGTCGGGTCTCCTTTTGCATCAATTACTGCATCAATGCAGTGTGGCATGGAGGCGATCACCCTGTGGCACTGCTGAGGTGTTATGGAAGCCCAGGTTGCTGTGATAGCAGCCTTCAGCTTGTCTGCATTGTTGGGTCATGCGAGAAGCACTATGCCACCAACGGGAACATAAGCAAGATGTGGGGGAGAAACAGCGCTGTGACCATGCCCATCTGACCTGACCAACCTGATTGACAGGCGAAAAAGGACACTTTTGTAAGGTATTTCGGCAGCATAGGTAGGGAATCAGGGGACAAAAAATACCCTATTGTAAAGCACAGCTCAGGCCCTATTTAACGGTATTTTTATCTCCTACTGAAAAAACGGAGTGACAGGTTCCCTTTAACAGAAATAAACACTTGAAATAGATCACTCTGTTTGTAATGACTCTATATAATATATGGGTTTCACTTTTTGTATTGAAGAAATGAAATAAATTAAATTTTTGATATTCTAATTTTGTGAGAAACACCTGTGTACTTATAATAGCTCATTTTGTCCTACTACTCAGTTAATCTGCACTTTTCCGTTAGGTCTATAACAACACTTGAGTAATAACTGAATTCTTCTAAGCTCTGTGTTGAAACCTATATGAGTCATCATTAGAACTACTGTTCTACATCACTACAAAGAAAATGTGCATTTGGAGAAATCAGCATAGAAAGGGTAAGTTTACATGCAACACATATGGTAAAGATTTTACTACATAATTGCACAGTTAAGATTCACAGTGGAATACTTAAATTGACCTGAGTGCGTATTTTAGAATCTGTAGCATGCCAATTTTTGTGGATAATTTTGACTGAAAACTTCACTCCATTCAATGTACCAGGATAAATTCTGCAGCAAAATTTTGCTGCAGAAAAATCTGTCTAAATAGCTAAAATATGCAGTTTTCATACATTTCTGGTTGCACTATGGAGTGATTTAAAAAAAATGTTTAAAAATTTAAAATAATCTAGTATATTATATGCAGGTAATATCAATATGAATTATATTTTATACAGATTGCCACTTGCACCCTTATATTACAGGTATTTACAATATATTGCTGTTACCCAAAGAGTGACATGAAAATGACTGTACATGACTGGTCACTAACTTTACTGAAAACTTCTGTCGTGTAGTTTTAAAGCATTCAAAATCCGTCTGTGTCCCTTTGTACATCTCAAATACCACGCCTGTAGAAAGGCACTAGGGATGAGCGAAACTGAACCAATGAGCAAACCAAACACTGAACACGGACATTGTACTGTATGTTCGACTTCCTGTTCTGGTTCATCAGTCTAGTAAAGCTTGTTTAAAGGCTGCAGCGCAGCCAATCAACAAGCTTTTAGACTGTAGGCACTTCTGGAGCTATCGCAGCCATGCTAAGTATTGGCATGGCTGTGATTGGCCAGCGCAGCATGTGACCTGGCCTGTATAAAGGTCGGATCACCAGTGCCACCGCCAATATGTTCTCGTCAATGTAGGAATAGGAGAATAGGACGCATTTGGAGTGAGGGATAGATTCTGGCTGTGTACTCTTCAACCCCTCTATGTGCTATTTCTGTGGTAAAAGCCGCTGTGTGTGTACTTTGCAAACCTGTCTGAAGGAGTACTGTACTAAAATCGAATGTGTGTACTCCTCCCACCTGTGGGAGTAGCATCCTTTAAGTTGCTGTGTGTACTCTGCACCCCCCACCTGTGGGAGTACTATCATTTAAACCACTGTGTGTACTCTGCACTCTCCCACCTGTGGGAGTACTGTCCTTGTAGCCGCTGGATGTACTCTGCACGCCCTGTCTGTGAGAGTACTGTCCGTGAAGCTGCTGTTTGTATTCTCCACCCCCTGCCTGTGGGAGTACTGTCTTTGAAGCCATAGTGTGTACTCTTCACCCCCCACCTGTGAGAGTACTGTACTTTAAGCCGCAGTGTGTACTCTGTACCCCCTGCTTGGTAGTACTGTCCTTGAAGCCGAAGCCACTGTGTGTAGTCTGCACCCCCTGACTTTGGGAGTACAGTGCTTGTAGCCACTGTGTGTTTTCTAAATACCCTGCTCAAAAAAATAAAGGGAACACTTACAGTTAAACAACAAAATATAACTCGAAGTAAATCAAACTTCTGTGAAATCAAACTGTCCACTTAGGAAGCAACACTGTTTGACAATCAATTTCAGATGCTGTTGTGCAAATGGAATAGACAACAGATGGAAATTATTGGCAATTATCAAGACACACTCAATAAAGGAGTGGTTCTGCAGGTGGAGACCACAGACCACATCTCAGTACCAATGCTTTCTGGCTGATGTTTTGGTCACTTTTGAATGTTGGTTGTGCTTTCACACTCGTGGTAGCATGAGACAGACTCTACAGCCCACACAAGTGGATCAGGTAGTGCAGCTCATCCAGGATGGCACATCAATGTGAGCTGTGGCAAGAAGGTTTGCTGTGTCTGTCAGAGTAATGTCCAGAGGCTGGAGGTGCTACCAAGAGACAGGCCAGTGCACCAGGAGATGTGGAGGGGGCCGTAGGAGGGCAGCAACCCAGCAGCAGGACCGCTACCTCATCCTTTGTGCAAGGAGGAACACCGCCAGAGCCCTGTAAAATGACATCCAGCATGCCACAAATGTGCACGTGTCTGCACAGATGGTTAGAAACCGACTCCATGAGGATGGTCTAAGCGCCTGATGTCCACAGATGGGGGTTGTGCTCACAGCCCAACACCATGCAGGACGCTTGGCATTTGCCACAGAACACCAGGATTGCCAAATTTGCTACTGGCCCCCTGTGCTCTTCACAGATGAAAGCAGGTTCACACCGAGCACGTGTCACATGTGACAGAGTCTGGAGATGCTGTGGAGAGCGATCTTCTGCCTGCAACATCATTCAGCATGACCGGTTTTGCAGTGGGTCAGTAATGGTGTGGGGTGGCATTTCTTTGGAGCCCTCCATGTGCTCGCCAGAGGTAGCCTGACTGCCATTAGGTACCGAGATGAGATCCTCAGACCCCTTGTGAGACCATATACTGGTGCGGTTGGCCCTGGGTTCCTCCTAATGCAGGACAATGCCAGAACTCATGTGGCTGGAGTGTGTCAGCAGTTCCTGCAAGGTGAAGGCATTGAAGCTATGGACTGGCCCGCACGTTCCCCAGACCTGAAACCGATTGAACACATCTGGGACATCATGTCTCGCACCATCCACCAATGTCACGTTGCATCACAGACTGTCCAGGAGCTGGCAGATGCTTTAGTCTAGATTTGGGAGGAGATCCCTCAGAACACCACCGCCTCATCAGTAGAATGCCTAGGCGTTGTAGGAAGGTCATACAGGCACGTGGAGGCCACACACACTACTGAGCATCATTTCCTTGTATTGAGGCATTTCCACTGAAGTTGGATCAGCCTGTAACTTAATTTTCCACTTTGATTTTGAGCATCATTCCAACTCCAGATTTCTGTGGGATATTAGTTGTGATTTACGTTGATAATTTTTAGGTTTTATTGTTCTCAACACATTCCACTATGTAATGAATAAAGATTTACAACTGGAATATTTCATTCAGTGATATCTAGGATGTGGGATTTTAGTGTTCCCTTTATTTTTTTGAGCAGTATATATATTTGGCATCAGTCGTCTCATTGCTATTAGTAGGCTTCCAAAATAATTTTTCAGGCCTGGTGTGTGTATTGTAGTAGTTTTGAAAATCAATACAGTATATTGCATCATTCATTGGACTTTGTATGCCCCAAAAATAATTTTTCAGGCCTAGTGAGTGTTTTGTAGTACGTTTGAAAATCAATATATCGCATCAGCCTTCTCATTGCCATTCCTAGGCCACAAAAATACTTTTTTCTGCCTGCTGTGTGTTTTCTACTACTTTGGCAAATCAATATATCGCATCAGTCATGTTTTTGCCATTTCTAGACCCCAAAAATACTTTTCATGCCTGGTGTTTGATTTCTAGTAGTTTTGCAAATCAATTATATTACATCAGCTTTTTCATTGCCATTTCTAGGCCACAAAAATACTTTTTCAGCTCTGGTGTCTGTTTTCAAGTAGTTTTGCAAATCAGTATATCACATCAGCCTTCTTGTTGCCATTTCTAGGCTACAAAAATAATTTTTAAGGCCTGGTGTGTGTTTTCTAGAACTTTTTCAAATCAATATATCACATGAGCCATGTAGTTACCATTTCTAGGCCCCAAAAATAGTTTTTCAGTGCTGGTGTCTTTTTTCTAATAGTTTTGCAAATCAATATAGCACATCAGCTTTCTCGTTGAGGTTTTTAGGCCACAAAAATACCTTTTCTGTCCTGGTGTGTGTTTTGAAGTACTTTGGCAAATCAGTATATCGCATCAGTCGTATGGTTGACATTTCGAGGTCCCAAAATTACTTTTTCAGCCCTGGTGTCTGCTTTCTTGCAGTTTTGCAGATCAATATATCGCATCAGCCATGCTGTTGCCATTTCTAGGCCCCAAAAATACTTTTTCAGGACTGGTGTGTGTTTTCTAGTACTTTTGCAAATCAATATATCTCATCAGCTTTCTCGTTGCAATTTCTAGACCACAAAAATACTTTTTCAGTTCTGGTGTCTGTTTTCTTGTAGTTTTGCAAATCAGTATATTGCATCAGCCATCTCGTTGCCATTTCTAGGCCCCAAAATTTTTCAGGCCTTGTGTGTGTTTTCTAGTACTTTTGCAAATTAAGCTGTGTCGTTGCCATTTCTAGGAAACATAACTAATTTTTCAGGGCTGGTGTGTGGTTTTTATTAGTCTGGGAAATAAATAATTGTCATCAGCTGTCTACTTGCCATTTTTAGGCCGAAGACATAAATTTTCAGCACCGCTGTGTTTTTTGTAGTACTGTTCCAAATAAATAAATCTACTCTTCCACCATCTGTTTGCCAGTAGTGTTTACAAAATCAACTTCCAAAAATTAAGAGGGCATCAAAAAAGGAATGTGAACGTGTCCGTGGTGCTGGTGTTGCTGCTGATTGTGGTAGTGGTGTAGCTAATGCAGGGAGAGGACGTGGTAGTTGTGTACGTGCTACTTGTACAATTCCAACACCTTCCTCTGGTGCACGCAGGCGACAGGATGTTACGCATCCTTTCGTAGGCTCAAATACTGCTGCATGAATAGTACCGTTGCACGAGTGGTGAGGCCACAAGATGTTGAAAAGATGCTAGATTAGATGGTTGAGAGTGGCTCCAGTTCCTTCGCATTATCTTCCACCCAGTCGAGTGCAGAAAGTGCACAGTTGGCAACTGAGGACCATGGTTATCTGGCTCCCACCTCAACCTCTTGCAAATCAGCCAAGCTGTCTGAGCCCCAAGTCATGCAGCAGTCTCTTCTGCTTTTTTATGACTGCTGGCTGGGGTTCCATGGCCCATCCACCTGCCTATGCTCCAGAATTGGAAGAGAATGAGTGCACTGATTCTGAACCACTGATTAGGTTTGGATGATGAGTATGTGAGAGTGCTAGTGCACACGGTCAATGTACCACTGCAGCACATGTCCGATAATGATGAAATTCAGTTACCAGCTGCAGCATCTTTATGTAGTGGGCAGACTGGCAAGGAGAGCAGGGTTAAGGAGTTGGTGGAAGATGATGTGGGGGATGATGAGGTCCTAGACCCCACATGGAGCAGTGGCCATTCTAGTGATGTATATAGTTCGGAAGAAGAAGCGGTGGCAACGCTGCCACAACAGAACAGCAAAAGAGGGAGTCAGTACATTGGCTGCTACTGCCCACTTCACCACTGCAATAAGCAAACCAAAGACAGCTCATAAGAGCTCCCAGGAGTGGCATTTCTTCAGGGAATGTGCTGCTGACAAGTGACAGGTGGTCTGCACTCTCTGCCGACAGACCCTTAAGCGAGGCATAAATGTTCTGATCCTGAGCACTACCTGTATGACAAGGCATCTGAGTTCCAAGCATATGCAGTGGAGTACACTCCTTGAAAATCATGACAGATCTGCGACTCCTACTGCTCCCTCTTCTGCTGCAGTCTGAGCCTCTTCCTCCCGCTCATGAGCAACAGGGCCTCCTACCTCCCCGAATTTAGACGATGGAACAGTATCACTACCACCACCACTACAAGTGTCACTGAGCATCTCAACACCATCCAATGAAAGTGTTCAGTTTTCCATCCCACAAATCCTCGAGAAAAAGAGAAGACGCCAACCTAGCCACTCATGATCCATGGTCCTGAACAAAAGCATTTCAAAATTACTGGCCTTTAAAATGCTGCAATTTTGGCTGGTGGATTTGTTCATTTTTTTTTTAAATTATGTCAGTGGCGGTCCCTCAATAAGTTGTTCCCAGCTGCCACTACTTTTCCAGGCAGGCCATCTGTGCCCTGCACAAATATGTTACAGATCAAATAAATTGTTCACTGTGCAATGCAATCCATGGCAAGGTCCATATAGCCACCAATACGGGGACCAGTAATCACGGCAAGTGACCTTACATCTCTGTCAACTGCGTAAATATATTGTGGCGGCTTGGGCAGAGGCAGAAGGCATTCTACCTCATGTCTTACCACTACCTAGTATTGCTGGATGTTTATCTGTTCAGGTTCCCTCCTCCTACTCTTCTTTCTCCATCACCTCCTCATTCAGTCACAGGCAGACCTGCACCACCAACTTGAGCACAGCCAGGCGGAAATGACAGTCAGCTGTTTTTAAACTCCTCTGTTTGGGGCACAAATGCCACAATGCTCATGAGTTGCGGACTGGGATCAAACAGCAAACAGATGAGTGGTTGCTGATGGTGAACATCAAGCCCAGCCTAGTGGTGTGTGATAATTGGTGAAATCTCATAGCAGCTCTGGGCTTAGCCGGTTTGACACACATCCCTTGCCTGGCACATGTGCTAAACTTAGTGTTGCAGAGCTTGCAAAAAAACTACCCACACATGTTTGAGCTGCTGCTGAAAGTGTGGGCAGTGTGTGCGTACTTTCAGCATTTACACCCTGCTGCTCACCTGTTTGCGCTGCAGTGTCACTTTTACCTTCCCACTCACTGGCTAATATGGAACATACCAAAAATGTGGAACTCAACATTGCATGTGCTGTGGAGAGACTGTGCGAGCAGCAGGCAATAGTGGAGTTTCAGCTGCAGCACGCACGGCTGAGTCGCACTGCAGAACAACACTTCACCATCAATGAGTGGGCCTCCACACAGGATGTGTGTGCCGTGTTGCGCTGCTTTGAATATTCCATCCATTTTGGCCAGCACTGATAACACCATTATCAGCGTTCCTATACCATTTATATGACTGCTGGAAAAAACAATTCAGGCCATAATGGATAAGGTGGTGGCACAGGAGGAAGAGGAGCAGAGCCAATTCACACCTTTATCAGGCCTGTAGTCCACACATGGCTCGGAGGGTGGGTTACTGTCCGAACAGCGTTGGCCAAGTACCTAACTGTACAGGCAGGGGACAGCTTGGGAGGATGATGATGAGGAGGAGGAGGAGGAGGAGGAAAAAACATTTTTACAGCAGGGTGGTACTGAGATCAGCTCACAGGCATCACTGGAGCCTGGCTGGGGAGACAATACCTCCTAACGAGGACAGCTTGCCATTGTCACTGGGCAGCCTGGCACAAATAAGCCAATACATGCTGCAGTGCCTGCGGAATGACCGCAGAGTTGCCCATATTGTTACCAGTGGAGATTACTGGATGGCCACCCTGATGGATCCCAAGTACAAGGGTAACGTACCATCATTAGTTATGTCCCTGGAGAGGGATCGCAAAATGCCTGTATACAAGCACATGCTGGTTGAAAAACTACTAGTGGCTTTCCCACCTGACAGCAAGGGCTCAATGGAACAACAAGGTAGAGGAGGAAAATGTCAATGCAGCTGGGGCACCGCCAGTACCTCGGAAGGTAGGGTCAGCATGGCCAAAATGTGAAAAAATGTTAAGAACATGCCACAACATCCGGCACCACCATCTGATACGGTTCATATTAGCAGGAGGCATCGTTACAACAACATGGTGGAAGACTACCTGTCCACATGCCTCCATGTACTAACAGATGTGTCTGCCCCATTTAACATCTGGGTTTCTAAATTGGATACATGACCTGAGTTTGCCCTTTATGCTTTGGAGGTTCTGGCCTGTGCTGCAGCAAGTGTACTGTTGGAACATGTGCTTAGCACTAGTGATGAGCGAATATACTCGTTATTCGAGATTTCTCGAGCATGCTCGGGGTCCTCCGAGTATTTTTTAGTGCTCGGAGATTTCATTTTTCTTGCCACAGCTGAATGATTTACATCTGATAGCCAGCATAAGTAAATGTGGGGGTTGCCTAGCATCAAAACTGCATGAAAACTGCACCAAAAACGCATCATAACTGCATCAAAAACTGCATCAAAACTGCAGCAAAAAACTGCATCAAAAACGCATGAAAACTGCACCAAAAACTGCATCAAAACTGCACCAAGAACTGCATCAAAACTGCACCAAAAGCTGCATCAAAACTGCACCAAAAACACATCAAAACTGCACCAAAAACTGCATAAAAAAGCATAAAAAACCTTAATCAAAACCACAAAAAAAACACCAAATACTGCAGCAAAAACTGAATCAAAACCGTGCAAAAAATGCACCAAAAACTGCACCAAGAAATGCATCAAAGCCGCACAAAAAAACAGCTTCAAAACCGCGAAAAAAAAACATGAAAAAAATGCATCAAAAACGCAGCTGCGTTTTCTGTAAGGAGATGCAGATTTTGTGCAGAAAATTCAGCACCCAAATCTGCAACGTGTGCACACAGCATAAAACTGACCTACCATTATGATTCTCCAGGTCATTACAAGTTCATAGACACCAAACACGTGTAGGTTATTTTTTTTATCTAAGTGGTGAAAAAAATTCCAAACTTTGCTAAAAAGAAATGAAATAGTTGTGCCATTTTCCAATACCCATAGCGTTTATATTTTCTGAGATATCGGGTTGGGTGAGGGCTAATTTTTTGCTTGCCAAGCTGACGTTTTTAATGATACCACTTTTGTGCAGATACGTTCTTTTGATCGCCAGTTATTGCATTTTAATGCAATGTTGCGGCGACCAAAAGAACATAATTTTGGCTTTTGATTTTTTTTTCTCGCTACGCCGTTTAGTGATCATGTAAAAAAATTTTGTTGTATTGAAAACAGCTGACATGTTGCGGCTTTGAAGTGGGCTCATCGCCGAAGCCCACCTTAAAGCGGGGGATACTGCCAGCTGACATACTATTCTGTCAGCTGGCAGAAAGGGGTTAATGAACAATATGTTTCAGTTTAAAAAAATGAAAAAAAAAATGGCGTGGGCTCCCACGCAATTTACTGTGCCAGAGGGGGAAAGCCGACGGTCGGGGCCAATATTTGTAGCCTGCTATGAATATCAGCCCACAGCTATCTGCGTAGCCTTTACTGGCTATTAAAATAGGGGGACCCCCCTTAAAAAATGACGTGAGGTCCCCTATATTTTATAGCCAGAAAGGCTACGCAGACAGCTGCGGGCTGATATTCATAGCCTAGAGAGGGGCCATGGATATTGACCCCCCTGGCTACAAATACCAGTCCGCAGCCGCCCCAGAAATGGCGCATCTGTGAGATGCGCCAATTCCGGCACTTAGCCCCTCTCTTCCCACTCCCGAGTAGTGGTGGGATATGGGGTAATAAGGGGTTAATGTCACCTTGCTATTGTAAGGTAACATTAAGCCGGGGTAATAATGGAGAAGCGTCAATATGACGCCTATCTATTATTAATCCTATAGTAGTGAAAGAGTTAATAAAAAAAGATACAGCCAGAAAAAAGTATTTTAATATTCTTAATTTAACCATACGTACCATACATCAGCGCCTGCAAAAAACGTAAAATAATAAACCGTATACTACCTGTCTGCCGTAGTCCAATTAATAACGAGTGTCCCACGACGATCTCCCCTAAAGAACAGTGACATTGGGTGATGTCACTGCTCTATAGGACCCTCAGTGACACACTGACAGGCGACAATGGCTCCTGCAGTGCATCACTGAGAGGTTACTATACTTCACTGGTCTCACTTTACGGCATTTGCTGCGTGGGAACTTTCTCACACAGCAATGCCAAAAGTGAGACTAGGGACTATTTTCTCAGAGGGGCGTAGGAATACATTGTGGGGAATACATTGTGGAAGGATACCTTCCATCATTACATACATAGTAACATAGTAACATAGTTAGTAAGGCTGAAAAAAGACATTTGTCCATCCAGTTCAGCCTATATTCCATCATAATAAATCCCCAGATCTACGTCCTTCTACAGAACCTAATAATTGTATGATACAATATTGTTCTGCTCCAGGAAGACATCCCGGCCTCTCTTGAACCCCTCGACTGAGTTCGCCATCACCACCTCCTCAGGCAAGCAATTCCAGATTCTCACTGCCCTAACAGTAAAGAATCCTCTTCTATGTTGGTGGAAAAACCTTCTCTCCTCCAGACGCAAAGAATGCCCCCTTGTGCCCGTCACCTTCCTTGGTATAAACAGATCCTCAGCGAGATATTTGTATTGTCCCCTTATATACTTATACATGGTTATTCGATCGCCCCTCAGTCGTCTTTTTTCTAGACTAAATAATCCTAATTTCGCTAATCTATCTGGGTATTGTAGTTCTCCCATCCCCTTTATTAATTTTGTTGCCCTCCTTTGTACTCTCTCTAGTTCCATTATATCCTTCCTGAGCACCGGTGCCCAAAACTGGACACAGTACTCCATGTGCGGTCTAACTAGGGATTTGTACAGAGGCAGTATAATGCTCTCATCATGTGTATCCAGACCTCTTTTAATGCACCCCATGATCCTGTTTGCCTTGGCAGCTGCTGCCTGGCACTGGCTGCTCCAGGTAAGTTTATCATTGCAACTGAAGAAAAACTGAAGAAAAAAGACAGAAGTGTGAAAGTAGCCTAAGACATCTGCTGCTTGGTAATCATGGACTATATGGCAGTATTATGTGAGTACACACACAGGTTAGCTTCACTCGGTATGAAGGAAGTATTCCTGGAGCCCCTGGAGAGCGGTCACATCAGCTGATGCTGCTGCTCTCCACGGGAGATCTTCGTGGGACACTCGTTTTAATTGGATATCTGCGGATCAGCGAGTATAGTGTTTGTTTATTATTTTAATATTTTTTACAGGTGACACTGGATTGGGGAACAAAGGGACAAGTGATGGTATGTGCTCTATGTTATATGTACTGTATGTCTATATGTATGTTGTATGTATGTACTGTATGGGGCATGTCGCATGTTGTCACATGCTGCATGTCGCATGTTGTCACATGTTGCATGTCATTGCATGTTGCCACATGTCGTTGCATGTTGCATGTCGCATGCTGCATGCCATCACATGTCGCATGTTATCGCATGTTGCCACATGTCGCATGTCATTGCATGTTGCATGTCGTCACATGTCGCATGCTGCACGTTGCATGCTGAATGTCATCACATGTCGCATGTCGTCGCATGTTGCATGTTGCCACATGTTGCATGTCGCATGCTGCATGTTGTCGCATGTCGCCGCATGTCACATGTTGCATGCCATTGTGTCGCATATCGTCACATGTCGCATGCTGCATGTCACATGTTGTCACATGTCGCATGTCGCACGCTGCATGTCATCGCATGTCACATGTTGCATGTTGCATGTCGCATGCTGCATGTTCAATGCTGCATGTCATCACATCTCGCATGTCGTCACATGTTGCATGTTGCCACATGTTGTATGCTGCATGTCGCTTTTTGCATGTCGTAGCATGTCACTGCACGTCGCATGTTGTCACATGTTGCATGCCGTCGCATGTTGCATATCGTCACATGTAGCATGTTCTCGCATGCTGCATGTTGTCACATGTCGCATGTTGTTGCATGTCGCATGTTGTCACATGTCGCATGCTGCATGCCATCGCATGTCGCATGTTGTCACATGTCGCAGCATGTCGCTGCATGTTGTCACATGTTGCATGCAGTCGCATGTCGCATATTGTCACATGTCGCATGTTGTCGCATGTTACATGTTGTCGCATGTCGCTTGTTGCATGTCGCAATCTGTCACGTCACATGCTGCATATTGCATGCTGCATGTCGTTGCATGCTGCATGCTGCATGTCGCATGCTGCATGTCATCGCATGTCACATTTTGTTGCATGCTGCATGTCGCATGTTGTCACATATTGCATGTCACATGTTGTCACATGTTGCATGTCATCGCATGTCACGTCACATGTTGCGTGTCACATGTTGTCACATGTTGCATGGTGCATGCCGCATGTAGTCACATGTCGCATGTTACATGTCACATGTTGTCACATGTTGCATGTTGCATGCCGCATGTAGTCACATGTCGCATTTTACATGTCACATGTTGTCACATGTTGCATGTCGCATGTTGTCACATGTCACATGTCATCACATGTCGTCGCATGCTGCATGTCGTCACATGTCGCATGTTGTCACATGTAGCATGTCGCATGCTGCATGTCTCATGCTGCATGTTGTCACATGTTGCATGTTGAATGTCGCATGCTGCATGTCATCACATGTCGCATGTTGCCACATGTCGCATGTTGCCACATGTCGCATGTCATATGTATGTTGTATGTTTGTACTGTATGTGGCATGTTGCATGTCGTATATTGCATGTCGCATGTTGCATGTTGTCGCATGTCACATGTTACATGTTGCATGCCGTCGCATGTCGCATGATGCATGTCGCATGTTGTCACATGTTGCATGTTGTCATGTCGCATGTCATCGGATGTCGCTTGTTGCATGTCGCATGTTGTCACATGTTGCATGCTGCATGTTGCATGCTGCATGTCATCGCATGTCGTCGCATGTTGCATGGTGTCACATGTCGCATGTTGAATGCTGCATGTCGTCGCATGTCGCATGTTGTCACATGTTGCATGTTGTCACAAGTAGCATGTTGCATGTTGTCGCCTGTAGCATGTTGCGACATGCCGCATGTTGCATGTCGCATGTTGCATGTCGTCGCATGTCGCTTGTTGCGTGCTGGATGTCATCGCATGTTGCATGTCATCACATGTCGTATGCCGCATGTTGCATGCTGCCACTTGCCGCGTGTTGTTGCATGCTGCATGTAGCATGTTGTTAAATGTCGCATGTCGTCACATGTCGCATGCTGCATGTCGCATGCTGCATGTTGTCACATGTCGCATTTTGCATGTCATCGCATGTCGCCACATATCGCATGTTGTCACATGTCGCATGTTGTCACATGTTGCATGTCGCATGTTGTCACATGTCGCATGCTGCATGTTGTCACATGCTGCATGTCGCATGTTGTCACATGTCATCGCATGATGTCACATGTCACATGTTGTCACATGTTGCATGTCGCATGCTGCATGTCATAACATGTTGCATGCTGCATGTCACATGATGTCATATGTCGCATGCTGCATGTCGCATGCTGCATGTCGTCACGTTACGTGTCACATGTTGTATGTTGTATGTCTGTATGTACTGTATGTACAGTGGGGCAAAAAAGTATTTAGTCAGTCAGCAATAGTGCAAGTTCCACCACTTAAAAAGATGAGAGGCGTCTGTAATTTACATCATAGGTAGACCTCAACTATGGGAGACAAACTGAGAAAAAAAAATCCAGAAAATCACATTGTCTGTTTTTTTAACATTTTATTTGCATATTATGGTGGAAAATAAGTATTTGGTCAGAAACAAAATTTCATCTCAATGCTTTGTAATATATCCTTTGTTGGCAATGACAGAGGTCAAACGTTTTCTGTAAGTCTTCACAAGGTTGCCACACACTGTTGTTGGTATGTTGGCCCATTCCTCCCTGCAGATCTCCTCTAGAGCAGTGATGTTTTTGGCTTTTCGCTTGGCAACACGGACTTTCAACTCCCTCCAAAGGTTTTCTATAGGGTTGAGATCTGGAGACTGGCTAGGCCACTCCAGGACCTTGAAATGCTTCTTACGAAGCCACTCCTTCGTTGCCCTGGCGGTGTGCTTTGGATCATTGTCATGTTGAAAGACCCAGCCACATTTCATCTTCAATGCCCTTGCTGATGGAAGGAGGTTTGCACTCAAAATCTCACGATACATGGCCCCATTCATTCTTTCATGTACCCGGATCAGTCGTCCTGGCCCCTTTGCAGAGAAACAGCCCCAAAGCATGATGTTTCCACCACCATGCTTTACAGTAGGTATGGTGTTTGATGGATGCAACTCAGTATTCTTTTTCCTCCAAACACGACAAGTTGTGTTTCTACCAAACAGTTCCAGTTTGGTTTCATCAGACCATAGGACATTCTCCCAAAACTCCTCTGGATCATCCAAATGCTCTCTAGCAAACTTCAGACGGGCCCGGACATGTACTGGCTTAAGCAGTGGGACACGTCTGGCACTGCAGGATCTGAGTCCATGGTGGCGTAGTGTGTTACTTATGGTAGGCCTTGTTACATTGGTCCCAGCTCTCTGCAGTTCATTCACTAGGTCCCCCCGCACGGTTCTGGGATTTTTGCTCACCGTTCTTGTGATCATTCTGACCCCACAGGGTGGGATTTTGCATGGAGCTCCAGATCGAGGGAGATTATCAGTGGTCTTGTATGTCTTCCATTTTCTAATTATTGCTCCCACTGTTGATTTCTTCACTCCAAGCTGGTTGGCTATTGCAGATTCAGTCTTCCCAGCCTGGTGCAGGGCTACAATTTTGTTTCTGGTGTCCTTTGACAGGTCTTTGGTCTTCACCATAGTGGAGTTTGGAGTCAGACTGTTTGAGGGTGTGCACAGGTGTCTTTTTATACTGATAACAAGTTTAAACAGGTGCCATTACTACAGGTAATGAGTGGAGGAAAGAGGAGACTCTTAAAGAAGAAGTTACAGGTCTGTGAGAGCCAGAAATCTTGATTGTTTGTTTCTGACCAAATACTTATTTTCCACCATAATATGCAAATAAAATGTTAAAAAAACAGACAATGTGATTTTCTGGATTTTTTTTTCTCAGTTTGTCTCCCATAGTTGAGGTCTACCTATGATGTAAATTACAGACGCCTCTCATCTTTTTAAGTGGTGGAACTTGCACTATTGCTGACTGACTAAATACTTTTTTGCCCCACTGTATGTTGTATGTACTGTATATGTGTGTATGTGTTGTTTTTTACATTCAACACATTAGCCGGATGATGGGACTACTTCTGTCCCATCATTGGCAAATGTGTCACTCACTTTCACTGTAGCAGGCATTGCTCGATGGGACTTGTAGTCCCATCGGATGATGCCTGCACACAGAGACATACACAAACACCAATGACCACCCCCCGGAACCAGACCCCTGCACGGCCAACAGACCCACCGCACACACCCGCAGACCCCAGCACCGCCTGCACATCCCAGCACTGGCACGCAGACCCCCGGCACGGAGACCACTGGCGCTGACACGCAGACCCCCGGCGCCCGCACATCCCGACCCCGACACGCAGACCTCCGGCGCCCACACATTCTGGCGCCGGCACGCAGACCCCCGGCGCCTGCACATCCCGGTGCCGGCACGCAGACCCCCGGCGCCCGCACATCCCGGCGCTGTCACGCAGACCCCCGTGCCCGCCCATCCCAGCCCAGCCTAGCCCCGCAGCCCCCAACCCTGCCCACAGCCCAGTCACTCTTGATTAGTGACCGCTGTCTGTGGCGGTTGGTGATGCCTGCTCATGACGTCACGTCAATTTCCAGAGTCTGGAAATTGACGTGACGTCGGCGGAAATTAGCGGCAGCTGGAGCCTGGGGGTCACATGACCCGGACTCAGCCGCCAGCATAGCGCCGCTCACAGGCGAAAACGGCAACGGAAGGTATTTACACAATTTATTAGGGGCCCTGGGGGGATACATTGGGGGGGTTAATTGAAAGTAGTGGACAACCCCTTTGCAAATTGTTCAGGTTGTCTGGTTTTTCTCTTTATAGGTATATTTTTGAGTAAAATGTAAATTGTTAATTTATTCTATAAACTTCTGACAACATGTCTCCGAATTTCCAAGCAATACATTTTTTATTTTTTTACTGAAAAGGAGAAATGGTCAAAAAAAACAAAACAGTGCCTTCAGACCTCAAACAATACAAAGAAAACAAGTTCATAATCATTTAGAAACAACAATACTAATGTTTTAACTCAGGAAGAATTCAGAAATCAATATTTTCTGGAATAACCATGATTTTTAATCACAGCTTTCATGCGTCTTGGCATGCTTTCCACCAGTCTTTCACACTGCTTCTGGTGCAAAAATGTAAGCAGTTCTTCTTTGTTTGATGGCTCGTGACTATCCGTCATCCTCTTGATTACATTCCAGAGGTTTTCAATGGGGTTCACGTCTGGAGATTAGGCTGCCACTGACAGGGTTTTGATGTGGTGGTCTTTTAATTTTTGCCAGAGCTGTATAGAGTCAATACAAACAGAGTGATCTATTTCAAGCGTTTATTTCTGTTAATGTTGATGATTATGGCTTACAGCCAATGAAAACCCAAATTATCTCAGTTAATTAGAATAATTAACAAACACCTGCAATAGCTTCCTAAGCTTTTAAAAAAGTCCCTTAGTCTGTTTCTGTAGGCTCCACAATCTTGAGGAAGACTGCTGACTTGACAGACTCAAGTCATTGACCCACTCCACAAGGAGGGTCAGCCACAAAAGGTCATGGCTAAAGAAGTTGTTCACAAAGTGCTATATCCAATTATATTAATGGAAAGTTGAGTGGAAGGAAAAAGTGTGGTAGAAAAAGGTACATAAGCAACCGGGATAACCACAGCCTTGAAAGAATTGTTAAGAAAGAACCACTCAAAAATTTGGGGGAGATTCACAAGGGGTGGACTGCTGCTCCGACACTCATCATGAAAGTGGTGAGTGGTGGTCACCAAGACCCTGTTTTTCTCCAGCTCAACCCATTCTGTTGTAGTTGAGTGAATATGGCGTGAGAATGCTAAAATTCGCAACATTTTTGCGCAGTCTCGAATTGTACCAAAATTATGACTTTTCAAAGCTTTTTATGCCAGTGAAGCTTTCATAAATTGTAAGCTTGGACTCGCAGAAGCACTGGGATAGGCGCAAAATGGCTGTTGTCCTCCTTCACTTCCCCACTCCCCCTGCTTGCTAAGGACATGAAATAAAGGACATAATTTTTTAAGGAATGGTGAGTGGTGTTTTTTCTTTATTTTTTCAAAGTAATGCAGTGCGCATGTGCTAGGAAAGGTGAAAGAGCCCCAGTGCATGCGCGCTGCAGTACTTTACTCTGCCCTAGTTAGAGCAGAGAAGTATTCCTGTGCAGGAGAGCGATGCCAGAGAACAATGTGTACATAACATAGCATGTGTCATCCACACAAAGCACAGAAAGAGCACTTCATCCAAAGAAGAAGGGAGCCGCCGGACAAGGAACACCCATCAGACCCAACCGCCCCGCAGGTGTGTCTAAAAAACCTCTATGGTTGTCATTGCTGGCTTGCTGTGAGCACCACCCAGTGGTTGGCGCTCATAGCAACTCAGTAAATCTGCTATATAGAGGTGATCTGAACATTGCCTCTATTTAGCAGTGCCGATCGGGCTATGGCAGCTTCTAGTCTCCTATGGAGACTATTGAAGCATGTCAAATGTAAAAAAAAATGTTTTTTAAAATATAAAAAAAATAAAAAATAAAAGTTCAAATCACCCCACTTTTGCCCCATTTAAAATAAACAATAAAAATAAAATAAAACATACACACATTTGGTATCTCCGAGTTCAGAATCTCCCCATCTATCAATAAAAAAAGAATTAACCTAATCGCTAAATGGCGTAGCAAGAAAAAAAGTCAAAACGGCAAAATTACAATTTATTTGGTCGCAGAGACATTGCATTAAAATGCAATAACGGGCGATCAAAAAACTCGTATCTGCACCAAAATGGTATCATTAAAAATGTCAGCTCGGCACACAAAAATAAGCCCTCTTCCGACCTGAGATCATGAAAAATGGAGACGCTACGGGCATTGGAAAATGGCACAATTTTTTTTTTTAACAAAGTTTGGAATTTTTTTTTCACCACGTAGATAAAAAAGAACCTAGACATGTTTGGTGTTTATGAACTCATAATGACCTGAAAAATCATAATGGCAGGTTTTTTTTAGCATTTAGTGAACCTAGTAAAAAAGCCAAACAAAAAACAAGTGTGGTATCGCACATTTTTTTCGCAATTTTGCTGCACTTGGAATTATTTTCCCGTTTACTAGTACCAGACATGTTAAAACCAATGGTGTTGTTCAAAAGTACAACTGATCCCACAAAAAACAAGCCCTCACATGGCCATATTGACAGAAAAAAAAAGTTGTGGCTCTGGGAACAAGTGGAGCAAAAAATGAAAACACAATAACGAAAATACAGTGCCTTGCGAAAGTATTCAGCCCCCTGGAACTTTTCAACCTTTTCCCACATATCATGATTCAAACACAAAGATACCAAATGTAAATTTTTGGTGAAGAATCAACAACAAGTGGAACACAATTGTGAAGTTGAACGAAATGTACTGATTATTTTAAATTGTTGTGGAAATTCAAAAACTGAAAAGTGGGACGTGCAATATTATTCTGCCCCTTTACTTTCAGTGCAGCAAACTCACTCCAGAAGTTCATTGTGGATCTCTGAATGATCCAATGTTGCCCTAAATGCCTAATGATGATAAATATAATCCACCTGTGTGTAATCAAGTGTCCGTATGAATGCACCTGCTCTGTGATAGTCTCGGGGTTCTGTTTGAAGCACAGAGAGCATCATGAAGACCAAGGAAAACAGGCAGGCCCATGATACTGTTGTGGAGAAGTTTAAAGCCGGATTTGGATACAAAATGATTTCCAAAACTTTAAATAAACATCCCAAGGAGCACTGTGCAAGCGATCATGTTGAAATGGAAGGAGTATCATACCACTGCAAATCTACCAAGACCCGGTCGTCCCTCTAAACTTTCATCTCAAACAAGGAGAAGACTGATCAGAGATGCAGCCAAGAGACCCATGATCACTCTGGATGAACTGCAGACATCTAAAGCTGAGGTGGGACAGTCTGTCCATAGGACAACAATCAGTCGTACACTGCACATATCTAGCCTTTATGGAAGAGTGGCAAGAAGAAAGCCATTTCTCAAAGATATCCATAAAAAGTGTTGTTTCAAGTTTGCAACAAGCCACCTGGGACACACACCAAACATGTGGAAGAAGGTGCTCTGGTCAGATGAAACCAAAATCTAACTTATTGGCAATAATGCCAAATGATATGTTTGGCATAAAGGCAACACAGCTCATCACCCTGAACACACAATCCCCACTGTCAAACATGGTGGTGGCAGCATCATTGGTTGGGCCTGCTTTTCTTCAGCAGGGACAGGGAAGATAGTTAAAGTTGATGGGAAGATGGATGGAGCCAAATACAGGACCATTCTTGAAGAAAACCTGTTGGAGTCTGCAAAAGACCTGAGACTGGGACGGAGATTTGTCTTCCAACAAGACAATGATCCCAAACGTAAAGCAAAATCTACAATGGAATGGTTCACAAATAAACGTATCCAGGTGTTAGAATGGCCAAGTCAAAGTCCAGACCTCAATCCAATCGAGAATCTGTGGAAAGAGCTGAAAACTGTACAAAACTGATAGAGACATACCCCAAGTGACTTGCAGCTGTAACCGCAGCAAAAGGTGGCGCAACAAAGTATTAAGTTGAAGGGACCGAATAATATTGCACCCCCCACTTTTCAGTTTTTGAATTTCCACAAAAATTTAAAATAACCAATAAATGAAAAGTTCCAGGGGGCCGAATACTTTCACAAGGCACTGTAGCTCCCGGGGTTAGGGGGTAAAGATATACAGTTGCAATGAAAGCGTGCATATGATGTGCAATAATGTTTAGCTAGATAGCTGTCATGTGTCACATTAACACTTACAATAATGCTAGGATCCAAAGTTACCAGCGGAATTACAGCCACACTGCCTTCACCTTCTTGTCTTGTTCCCATAGTGCATCCTGTTGCCATTTTTCCCCAGATAAGAGACAGAAATACACCTGACCATCCACATGATGAAAGAACAAACTGTAATATGTCGGACAAAGACGCCTTTTTCAGTGCTTGATGGTTCAATTCTGAAATTTATATGCCCATCATAGGTGCATTTGGTGGTGGACAGTGCTCAGCATGAGCACCATGACCTGCCGTTAGATATGCAGCCCCATAGGCAGCAATCTATGATGCATCATATGTTCTGACTTTATAGCATAGCCAGCAAAAAAAGGAGTTGTCTTATCTTTTTAAAAGGGTAAAATTGCACAGTCCTTGTAAAAACAAGCAACTTTCCAGTTTACCTCTTATTAACTATCCTCTCCATTTTCAAGAAAAGGAGAGATTAATTATCGACTATAATGGAAAGATATACTGTATATCTTTATACTGTGTTAGCCAGTAGATAAAAAAATATTAAAATGTTAGAGTCCTCATTGGTTGATACCTTTTAATGGCTAACTGAAAAGATGCTAGCAAATTGCAAGCTTTCAGATATAGAATGCTCTTTGCCAATACCAGCCACCTCTGCAGTCTATTAGAGGTGGCTGATCTCCTAGACAAGACGCATTGTACATGGAGCGCCTGCTAGGGCCTAGGCGATACTCGGTACCGGGTCCGGTGGTCGTTAAAAGGGGTGGTCATGGAGGCAGCAACCCGGTCCATGGCCCTGGGTGTCCAAGGTAAAGGGAAGGACTTTCAAGGGGTTGTTCAATAAAGAATAAAGTTTGTTCGTGATGCCACCTGCGGTATTCTTTCAGGGATGACCGACGCTGCTTAAAGGGGTCCACTGGGGTGATGGTACTGCAGCAGGGATGGTATGGCTTCCCACAGGTGAAGCTTAGTTCCCAGGGCTCCTGGTGTAGTAGGTAAAGATGGTAGATGGTGAAGGGCAGAAAAGAATGAGCGGACACAAGGTTGCAGTCTTTGCACCTTTACTGGCAACATGCAGCCACAGTCCAGGGTACGGATCACATGTGATGATGAGGTCTGGCCAGCTTGGAAGTGATTCGGAAATCCCCTTAGCCAGGTCGGGTTGGAAGCCTTCCTCACTGCACTGTGTTGTAGATAAACTTGGCACACACGTGGTCAAATGAAAGGTCAGGACGAGCGGTGGATGCCGCGTCCGCACAGCACAGCACCGGCTCCAAGTGTAGCCGGCTATTTATAGCTGTACCAGCCACAAGCAGAGGAATTAATCTCCTATTAGAACGTCAATCTGTGATATACTCTAAGAGAGGTACATTGATGAAAGTCTAACCTGAGACCGAAACGTCAATATTGTATGTACTCTCTTTCAATTAAATCTCACTTTCATTTGACCACGTGTGTGCCAAGTTTATCTACAACATAAGTACGGTTTGGGCACCTACTTGTGCACCACAATTTATAGTAGTGCCTACGGCTATCTTCCATGCACTGTGTTGTAGTCCCTTGCTGCCTTAGGCTTCACACAAGGTCCTCACTTTCTCTCTGTCCCTTTTAAGTAGGACACTGCATGGCAGGCAGCTCAAGCCATTTTACAGGTGTCTCCAGTTATGATTCCGGGCTCTATGTACTGCTGTGCCTTTGGGTGTTAATGGTGGGCAGGCAACTTGAAATCTCCTGTCCGCTGGCTTCTGTCATGGGGCATACAGTTACCCCCACAACCTCGGAATTCCAGCCTCCGGTATTCTGCGGTTCAGCGTGGAGGGAGCCCAGTCGCAGCTCCCATCCAGCTCTTTACTTCTCTTATGCTTCTCCTCCCCTAACAGTCTCCTACAGACTGCTCTGTTTATCTTTCCTCCTTCCAGGAGCTACAGAACCACTTGTCTGCATGGCCCCCGCTTTCCACTCCTCTGACTGCTCTCTCTGACAGAATCTTCTGACAGACTGCCTAACTCCTCCCCAGGCCAGAATATATAGGGAAGTTCTGCTGAAAGCGGGTCTAGAGCTCCCCCTTCTGGCCTGGAGTCAGAACAGTTTTGCATGTACTTGTTACCTGTTAAAGGGATCCTTCCTCGCTTCCAAGCATGGCATCACCCTCCACGAACGGAAAGCAATGCCAATGTAAGAACCGGTTACCTGGGGTATTACACACATGCAAGCTCTTTGCTATAAGGCTTCTTCTACACTTACCGTGTTTTTTGCGGCCCGTTATTGCGGGTCTTTTTTGCTGGCCGTATTGCCGCAATTTTCACGGTCTGCCGCAATAACGAACCGCAAAAAACTTGCTGATAGCTGTTTTTCGGGTTTCAAATACTATGGCAAAAGTATTTTTTTTTTAAAACGGCGTTCTGCAAAACTGGAAGTCACGGTGCACCGCAAAAACAAGCTTCCGTTGCGGCCCCAGTGATTTTCAATGGGGGCTGTGTCTGTAAGCCATGAAAAATATCGAGCAGGCTCAATATTTTTTCACGGCCATAAATACAGCCCTCACGGCCATACAGCGTACGGCGGTCCATGGAATTTTTGGGGCCCATTTTTGCGGCCCCATAGAAATCTATTGGGGCTGCAAAAACAGGATGCAAAACCACGGTAAGTTTAAAAGAAGCCTAAAGCTTGTAAGTACTTCTCTGAAGCTCGCCTGATCACAGATATGACCAGCTTCAGGATCCTTGCCATTATGTAGCTTCAATGCTCTGTGTTCCTCATGCAAAGCTGCCTCTGCTTGAGCATCTGAGAGAATACAGTTTGGGCCAGCAACTAAGCAATATCGCTGGTCCAAACTGTCAATCACCAAGATCACATCATCCTCAGCAAGTAGGAAGTCAGGAGGCTGGGGGCGGTGTTCTGAAGATACAATGTGTAGCAATTCCTTTAATGGAAACCTGACGGACACATGCTGCCCGATGCATGGGCAGCATGTTTCAGACCTTGGCTGTATGATTTCAGCCATGAATGTTTGACTGTGAAATGCTGTAGTGTTTCAGAGAAAACATACTTTACTAGCCGTCTGGGAACCAAGGCACAGAGGAAACTAGCCAGACACGCGGGTCCACATTGGCCACATCACCCCTAGCTCCTCTTGTGTGACAGGTCTTGCCCTGTGTGTATATGTGGAGAAAGCTGCCATTCTAGGGGAGTGAGTGAGAAGCCACCGGAGACCCACCTGTTCAGCTATTAAGCGTATAAAGAGTCAAACATACATGGCTGAAATGATACAGACAGTGTCTGATACATGTTGCCCGTTTATTAGCTGTCAAGTACCTTTTAAAGGGGTATTTACATCCCCTAGATCCTTTCCCAATATGCAGTAGGTGTAATAATAATAATATTAGCAAATACCTCCAATTAGAAATGTAGCATAGTTTTTCTGATTTATCTTTCTTCACGTGCAGGCATTGCAGACATTAGGTATCCATGGTTATGACCACTAGCAACTGGCTGTCACTCTATCAGTGGTCGTAACCATGGTACTTCTTTTTCTTATTTTTTTTGCTACAGTAGATGTTCTGTGGGATTAGACCAGGCAGGCTAGCCTTTTATTCCCCACTAGATGGTGGCCCGATTCTAACACATCGGGTATTCTAGAATATGCATGTCCACATAGTATATTGCCCATCCACGTAGTATATTGCACAGCCACGTAGTATATTGCACAGCCACGTAGTATATTGCCCAGTCACGTAGTATATTGCACAGCCACGTAGTATATTGCCCAGTCACGTAGTATATTGCCCAGTCACGTAGTATATTGCCCAGTCACGTAGTATATTGCCCAGCGACGTAGTATTCAGCACAGAGCCACGTAGTATATTGCCCAGTCACATAGTATATTGCCCAGCCACGTAGTTTATTGCCCAGTCATGTAGTATATTGCCCAGCCACGTAGTTTATTGCCCAGTCACGTGGTATATTGCCCAGTCACGTAGTATATTGCCCAGTGATGTAGTATATTGCCCAGTCACGTAGTATATTGCACAGCCACGTAGTATATTGCACAGCCACGTAGTATATTGCCCAGTCACGTAGTATATTGCCCAGTCACGTAGTATATTGCACAGCCATGTAGTATATTGCCCAGCCACGTAGTATATTGCCCAACCACATAGTATATTGCCCAGTCACGTAGTATATTGCCCAGTCACGTAGTATATTGCACAGCCACGTAGTATATTGCACAGCCACGTAGTATATTGCCCAGTCACGTAGTATATTGCCCAGTCAAATAGTATATTGCCCAGCCACGTAGTATATTGCCCGGTGATGTAGTATATTGCCCAGTCATGTAGTATATTGCCCAGTCACGTAGTATATTGCCCAGTGATGTAGTATATTGCCCAGTCACGTAGTATATTGAGAAGCGACGTAGTACATTGCCCAGCGACGTAGTATATTGCCCAGTCACATAGTATATTGCCCAGTCACGTAGCATATTGCCCAGTCACGTAGTATATTGCCCAGCAACGTAGTATATTGCCCAGCGATGTAGTATATTGCACAGCCACGTAGTATATTGTCCAGCCACGTAGTATATTGCCCAGTCACGTAGTATATTGCCCAGTCACGTAGTATATTGCACAGCCAAGTAGTATATTGCCCAGTCACGTAGTATATTGCCCAGTCACGTAGTATATTGCCCAGTCACGTAGTATATTGCACAGCCACGTAGTATATTGCCCAGTCACGTAGTATATTGCCCAGTCACGTAGTATATTGCCCAGTCACGTAGTATATTGCCCAGCCACGTAGTATATTGCCCAGTCACGTAGTATATTGCACAGCCACGTAGTATATTGCCCAGTCACGTAGTATATTGCCCAGTGATGTAGTATATTGCCCAGTCACGTAGTATATTGCACAGCCACGTAGTATATTGCACAGCCACGTAGTATATTGCCCAGTCACGTAGTATATTGCCCAGTCACGTAGTATATTGCACAGCCATGTAGTATATTGCCCAGCCACGTAGTATATTGCCCAACCACATAGTATATTGCCCAGTCACGTAGTATATTGCACAGCCAAGTAGTATATTGCCCAGTCACGTAGTATATTGCCCAGTCACGTAGTATATTGCCCAGTCACGTAGTATATTGCACAGCCACGTAGTATATTGCCCAGTCACGTAGTATATTGCCCAGTCACGTAGTATATTGCCCAGTCACGTAGTATATTGCCCAGCCACGTAGTATATTGCCCAGTCACGTAGTATATTGCACAGCCACGTAGTATATTGCCCAGTCACGTAGTATATTGCCCAGTCATGTAGTATATTGCACAGCCACGTAGTATATTGTCCAGCCACATAGTATATTGCCCAGTCATGTAGTATATTGCCCAGTCACGTAGTATATTGCCCAGTGATGTAGTATATTGCCCAGTCACGTAGTATATTGAGAAGCGACGTAGTACATTGCCCAGCGACGTAGTATATTGCCCAGTCACGTAGTATATTGCCCAGTCACGTAGCATATTGCCCAGTCACGTAGTATATTGCCCAGCAACGTAGTATATTGCCCAGCGACGTAGTATATTACACAGCCACGTAGTATATTGTCCAGCCACGTAGTATATTGCCCAGTCACGTAGTATATTGCCCAGTCACGTAGTATATTGCACAGCCAAGTAGTATATTGCCCAGTGTTAGCCGGAGTATTACCACAGCAGCGCGTGTTACTTCATATAAGCAGCAGAATCCAACGTAAGGCAAACTGTGTTTAATATATGCAGCTTGAACTGGAACAAAATAAGAAAGCTTTGACAGTAACTACCGATATAATCTAGTCCATGTAACACATGTCTCTCTGTGAAGGAAACAGCAGCAGAATGATGCAATCAGTGAGAGTCCTCTGACCTTTTTGTACAAACTTTAACAATCACAGCATAGCTGACAAATGAACACTCATAGACATTCAATGCAGACTACAACAGGAATGGAGTTGTTGCATTTAAACTTATTCCAACACCCCCACTCAACAACTGCTTATCCTGTTAGTCCCATTGCAGTTCTGAATTCTTCAAACTTGGCTCTTGACAATGGCTTTGTCAAAACATCTGCTAACATCTTGTCAGATTCACAGTAAACAAACTTTAGAACTTCACGCTCTACTAAGTCACGCAAGTGATGATGTTTAACATCAATGTGCTTTGTTCTTGCACTTATCCTTTCACTGCTGGCGAGCTTGATACATCCTTGGTTGTCCTCATAGATAACAGTTGGTTCAGCTAGTGGTTTGCCGAATTCTTCCAAAAGTTGCTTCAACCAAATTAACTCTTGACTTGCATGAGCAGCTGATGTATATTCTGCTTCTGTAGAAGACAATGCAACTGACACTTGTTTTCTACTGGACCATGAGATTGAAGTGTGTCCTAACTTGAACAAGTAACCACTTGTTGATCTTCGATCACTTGAGTCTCCAGCCCAATCTGCATCTACATATCCTCTGAGAATTAGATCTCCTGATGCAGAAATCTTTAGACTTAACTCTTGGGTTGCCTTAAGATACTGAAGAAGTCTCTTAATTGCATTCCAATCTCTTTGGCGTGGCTTGCTTACACGTCGGCAGAGAATTCCCACTGTGGCTGAGATATCTGGACGGGTTGTGGTTGCTATGTATAGAAGTGCCCCCACTGCTTGTCTGTAACTGTCATTTGTGGGTAGCAGATCTTCTTCTCCTTCCAATTTTAGGTAAGATGGATCCATTGGAGTTGATATGCCTTTGGCTTCTGACATTCCAAACTGGTTTAGAACTGTGGAGATTTTAGAATTTTGATTAAGAAGAAAACTTCCATCTTCCTTTCTCTGGATTTGGATTCCCAAATAGTATGTCACATCTCCAAGGTCCTTGGTCTCGAAATGCTTGTTCAGAATTTGACCTAGTTTTGAAATTTCTCTCTCTTCTTGATGCGCTATTATTACATCATCCACATATAGAATAACATACATCCAATTTTGTGATACACCTTTTGTATACAAACATGGATCCGCTTGAGACCTTTTAAATCCTTCGTCGATTAACACTTTGTTCATCTTAGTGTTCCATGCTCTTGCTGATTGCTTAAGGCCGTAGAGAGATTTTTGCATTCTGCAAACAAGGTTCTCTTTACCCCTTTTAACATAGCCTTCTGGTTGAGTCATGTACAGCTCTTCTTCAATGTCTCCATGTAGAAAGGCTGTTTTGATGTCAAAATGTCTTACTTTCATCTGCTGAACAGCAGCTATGGATAATAAAGTTCTGAATGTAGTTTGCTTGGCAACTGGAGCAAAAGTAGCATCATAATCTTCACCATATTTTTGTGAATATCCTTTTGCGACCAATCTTGCTTTAAAACGGTGAACATTACCTTCGGAGTCATATTTGTTCTTAAAGACCCACTTACATCCAATTGCTTTCTTGCCTTGAGGTAGCTCTGTGAGCTCCCATGTTTTGAGCTTATGAAGGGATTCCATTTCTTCATCAGCAGCTTTTATCCATTTTTGCTTCTTATGAATAGGCAGTTTTTGCATTTCCTGCCATGACTGTGGCTCTTCTTCTGGAATTGATCTGACCATATAAGAAAGGCGTTTAGCTGGAATTCCTTTATTTGATCTTTCTGATCTTCTGATCTCCTGAGGTTGGCTTGGTTCTTCTGTTTCTTTTTCAGTACTTTCAGAGCATATCCAGACTTCAGTATTTTCTTTGAGATTCTCTTCAATGTCTGGAATCACTGACTGAAATTCTTGTTCCTTAGGTTGAATTATTTGCGTAACCTCATGAAATTTGAGCGATACTGAGTTTTCATCAATCACTACATCTCTGCTGATTGTTACTGTGTTGGTCTGTGGGTGCAGGATTCTGTATCCTTTCTGAGTTTCACTGTACCCCACAAGAACTCCTTCCTTTGCATGAGATTCCCACTTAGAACGTTTTTCTTTGGGAACATGCACAAAAGTTTTGCTTCCGAATATCCTGAGATGCTTCAGGTTGGGCTTCTCACAGTTCCATAGCTCATATGGAGTTTTACTTGTAGCTTTACTTGGCAGTCGATTTTGAAGATAGGTAGCAGTCATGATGGCTTCTCCCCAATATGTTGTAGGTAGGTTTCCATCAAATAGCATACTTCTTCCACTTTCACAAAGAGTTCGGTTCTTTCTCTCTGCTGTGCCATTCTGCTCTGGGTTGTATGGAACGGTTGTCTGGAACACGATTCCATTCTTTTTCAGGATGGTTTGCACTTTACCACTTGTATATTCAGTTCCATTATCTGCTCGCAGTACCTTTGGTATTCTTCCAAATTTGTTAAGAACTGCAGCAAGATATTCTTCAAGTTTCTGTGGAACTTCATCTTTACTTTGAAGTAGGTAAGTAACAGTATATCTGGAATAATCATCAATGAATGTGAGAAAATATCTCTTCTTGCTGGGAGTAAGAACACTCATTGGACCACACACATCTGTATGTATCAAATCCAGTATCTGTGCAGATTTAGTAGTGCTTACTTTAGGAAACGATTTTCTGGACATTTTCCCTTTTAGGCAACTTGTGCACTTCATTGTTTGATTACACTGGTTGATTGCAATACCATTTGCAAGTTGAGCTAGTTTCTTTACTGCTTCTGGATCTCTGTGGCCTAGGCGTCTGTGCCACACATGAATACAGTCCTTATGAAAATCTTGTCTAGCACTGTAAACAGTTTCATTGCATTTCAGCTGATAAAGTTCATCTTTGATTTTTCCTTCGGCAAGGGTATGACCCTTCTTTGAAATGATGCATCTGTCATCCTTAAATGTAACTATATTTCCCTGTTGTGCAAGCTTCTTTACAGATAAAAGGTTACTTTCAAGTTTGGGAACATACAGCACGTCTTTAACTGGGATTTTTCTGACTTGTGCTGAGGATTGAACTTGACAATGGAGATAACCATCTCCTATTCCTTCTGATGTCATATAGTGACCATTAGCTAAAATTACCTTTTCAGACTTGCTTTCATCTAGATTAATGAAGAAATCTTTATCACGTGTCATGTGAGCAGTCGCTCCAGAGTCAATACACCAAACATGGTTTGCATATGGGCTTGTGCTGACCCCAAATGCAGTCGCAATACATGCATCTTCCTTCTTTACAGCTGTTTTAACCTTTTGATGACTGTCCTGCTTTTTAAACTGATTCATTCTTGCTTTCCACACTCTGCAGTCTGCTTTAAGGTGACCAGGCTTTTTACAGACAAAACATTCACGAGTTTCCTTTAAATGACTCTGAGCTTTAGAAAAGTACTGTGTCTTTAATGCTGCTTCTGCTTTGCATATATTATTGCTAATAGTCTCTGACTTTCTCTTGTATTCATCTGCAAGTTTCCCTTTCACATATTCTAGTGTGAGTTCATCATCTGGTCTGGCATCTAATGCAGTCACAAGCGTGTCATAACTTTCTGGAAGACCACTTAATAGTAATGCAGCAACATGAAAATCTTTAATTTCTTCACCAATACCCCTTAGGCGCTCCACAATCTCTAGGGTGTTTCTGATATAGTCCTGCATATGCTGGCCATCACTTAATTTAGACTGATACAGCTTTCTCATAAGATATAGCTTATTGCTGAGATTTGACCTTTCATGCACTTTCTGTAATTCTTCCCACATTTTCTTTGCAGTATCACATTTGCATACATGTACAATCTGGTTATCATCTATGCTGAGGGAAATAGTGCTTTGTGCTTTCTGATCAGTCTCTAGCCAATCACCCGGTACTGGGTCAGGCACAGGCTGTTCAATACATTTCCATGTACCCTCTCTTATAAGTAACATCTTTACCTTGAATTTCCAGGAGCTGTAATTGTGATTTGTGAGACTTGGCACTGTGTACTTCACTGCATTCCTTTCTGTAGACATTCTTGTCTCTTGTACCTTTTTTTTTTTTTTTTTTTTGTTTGTTACTGGCCCTTTAAGCTGCGCTGTCCGGTGCTCTGTACACTGCGGTACCTTTGCGTTCCGGTGTCCTTGTATTCCGGGGGTTCCTCTGTGCTGTCTGCGCTTGGCTCGCTGCTTATTCCGGTGACTGGGCTTTTTACCATTTACTTTCCGGTGGCTGGGCCCATAACCTGTTAGCCGGAGTATTACCACAGCAGCGCGTGTTACTTCATATAAGCAGCAGAATCCAACGTAAGGCAAACTGTGTTTAATATATGCAGCTTGAACTGGAACAAAATAAGAAAGCTTTGACAGTAACTACCGATATAATCTAGTCCATGTAACACATGTCTCTCTGTGAAGGAAACAGCAGCAGAATGATGCAATCAGTGAGAGTCCTCTGACCTTTTTGTACAAACTTTAACAATCACAGCATAGCTGACAAATGAACACTCATAGACATTCAATGCAGACTACAACAGGAATGGAGTTGTTGCATTTAAACTTATTCCAACACCCAGTCACGTAGTATATTGCCCAGTCACGTAGTATATTGCCCAGTCACGTAGTATATTGCACAGCCACGTAGTATATTGCCCAGTCACGTAGTATATTGCCCAGTCACGTAGTATATTGCCCAGTCACGTAGTATATTGCCCAGTCACGTAGTATATTGCCCAGTCACGTAGTATATTGCACAGCCACGTAGTATATTGCCCAGTCACGTAGTATATTGCCCAGTCATGTAGTATATTGCACAGCCACGTAGTATATTGCACAGCCACGTAGTATATTGTCCAGCCACATAGTATATTGCCCAGTCATGTAGTATATTGCCCAGTCACGTAGTATATTGACCAGCCACAAAGTATATTGCCCAGTCATGTAGTATATTGCCCAGCCACGTAGTATATTGACCAGCCACAAAGTATATTGCCCAGTCACGTAGTATATTGCCCAGTCACGTAGCACCGGAGACACTGACTGCGGGGAGTATGGAGCGGAGCGCCGGGGACACTGACTGCGGGGAGTGGAGATAATGGAGCGGATCGCTGGGGACACTGCGGGGAGTAAGGAGCGGCCATTTTCTTCCGGACTGTGCCCGTCGCTGATTGGTTGCGGCAGCCATGACAGGCAGCTGGCGAGACCAATCAGCGAATGAATAACCGTGACAGAAGGACAGACAGATGGATGGAAGTGACCCTTAGACAATTATATAGTAGATATGCTGCAATGAATGTTGAGTTGTTTTGATCACGAATTCATCTGTGACACTTCTGGCGTATACTGTCCACACCATATCTACAAGATCATTCAGCGATGTTCTGACTGAACTCTGCATGATTAGGCTGAGATAGTGAAAGACACATGCCTTGATCCTGCAGGTTGGGAATCAATTATTAGTATGACTTGTAATTTCCTGATATACTTACAAATAATAACTCTTTACAATAGAAATATGAGGAGCATGGATATCAAATACTCTATTTCCATCCTGGGATTTGGTATCTGTTTATTACACCGCTAATCTGCGTGTGACACAGCAGTCACTGACATAATACAGCCACATCTGCTGACATTGTTACTCAGAAACCACGGGACTTTTTTTTTTTTTTTTACTGCTCTTGATCTTCAGAGCAATCTAATAATAGACATCCAATATTAAAAAGAATTGTACGCAGAATTAAACCTTTGATGTGTACTAGTCTTTAAAGAGAAGTATTTTTTTCTTGAAAAATAGAATGAAATATGTATGTTCTACTAAATAAACCGATGAGTGCTCTCTAGCAAGTTAGCTTCTTTTTTTGTGACTTCTGCTATTTGAATTCTTGCATTTACTTCTAACCAGATTTCTATGCTGCTGTGTGTCGCCCCCTTGTGGTGATCTGGAATATTGTAATGGGACACCTCCCCCAAGTCACCCTCAGTGCTCCCTCCTTTTACTACTTCATTGACTCCAAGCTGCCAGGAGCCAGCCCCTTGAGTGAGATCAGAGCAGCCCCACAGCACAGGGGGAAAAGTCAATACAATCAGTCTAAGAGCCCAGGGCAGAGGGAGGTGAAAAGTGGAGCCCAAACACTAGCATCTCACCCAGCAGCATGGCCCTACCAGCACTCTGCTGTCCCACACTCCAGCTATGGAGCCTTCTCTTCTGTGTATTCGCACAGGCGGAGGCTGCTCAGCACCAAGAAGACAGCTTGTACATGTGGATTGATGCTCACCAAGCAAGAGTGTTAATAGGTACAAACCTTTAGCTGTGGGATCAAAAGAAATCATATTTGAATGTCATATTCCAAGTTTCTGAAGTGCGCTGGTCCATAATGTGGCGTACCGAATGCATTGTGATAAAGCACACAATGTGTATGTACCTGTCTTCTCATCACCATAACATTTGTTCCCAGGCTTTGAAGAAGATATTTTGATTGTTTCTGAGGGGAAAATGGCACCATTCACTCATGATTTTAGGAAAGCCCAGCAGAGGATGCCAGCTATTCCTGTCAATATCCAGGCGATGAACTTTACTTGGAAAGCCACTGGCCAGGTATGTCTAGAAGAATGAGAATGAGTAGGCTGACAGCTACAATTGACAAGTGCTTGGATGTGAGCTAATGAGAGATGATGGTGTGTGATTTGGCTTGTGTTTAGATCTAAAGTATCTAACTCCCTTTTGTCATGAAGGGTTAAATGGTATGGTGCTGTACAGGGCTTGGACATGAAATTGTGAGTAGTTATGTTATTGGCATGGAATGTTAGCATTATTATGTGGTATTGGTATGGCATGTTAGTATTATTATGTGTTATTGGTATAGTATGCTAGTATTATGTAGTATTGGTATGGTATATTAGTATTATGTGGTATTGGTATGGCATGTTAGTATTATTATGTGTTATTGGTATAGTATGCTAGTATTATGTAGTATTGGTATGGTATATTAGTATTATGTGGTATTGGTATGGCATGTTAGTATTATTATATGTTATTGGTATAGTATGCTAGTATTATGTAGTATTGGTATGGTATATTAGTATTATGTGGTATTGGTATGGCATGTTAGTATTATTATATGTTATTGGTATGGTATGTTAGTATTATTATGTGTTATTGGTATGGTATGTTAGTATTATTATGTGTTATTGGTATAGTATGCTAGTATTATGTAGTATTGGTATGGTATATTAGTATTATGTAGTTTGGGTATGATATAGTATTATTATTATTATGTGATATTGGTATGGCATGTTAGTATTATTATATGTTATTGGTATGGTGTGCTAGTATTATGTGGTTTGGGTAGAATATGTTAGTATTATTATGTGGTATTGGTATGGCATGTTAGTATTATATATTATTGGTATGGTATGCTAGTATTTTGTGGTTTGGGTAGGATATGTTAGTATTATTATGTGGTATTGGAATGGCATGTTAGTATTATTATGTTATTGATATGTTATGCTAGTATTATGTGGTATTGATATGGTATGTTAGTATTATTATGTGGCATTTGTATGGTATGTTAGTATTATTATGTGATATTGGTATGGTATGTTAGTATTATTATGTGGTATTGGTATGGTATGTTAGTATTATTATGTGGTATTGGTATGGTATGTTAGTATTATTATGTGATATTGGTATGGTATGTTAGTATTATTATGTGATATTGGTATGGTATGTTAGTATTATTATGTGATATTGGTATGGTATGTTAGTATTATTATGTGGCATTTGTATGGTATGTTAGTATTATTATGTGATATTGGTATGGTATGTTAGTATTATTATGTGATATTGGTATGGTATGTTAGTATTATTATGTGGTATTGGTATGGTATGTTAGTATTATTATGTAGTATTCGCATAGTATGTTAGTATTATTATGTGGTATTGGTATGGTATGTTAGTATTATTATGTAGTATTCGTATAGTATGTTAGTATTATTATGTAGTATTCGTATGGTATGTTAACATTATTATATACCTGACCAAGAATAATATATGTATAATGTATATGCTTTATAACATATGTGCTTTAAGATTAACACTAATCTAATCTAAATATATTAGTGTTAGTGTTAAAGCATATAGAGAAAAAAAACATAATGATACTGATGGGGAATCTAGATTGTGAGTCCCAATGGGGACAGTGACAATAATGTCTGTAAAGCGCTGTGGAATTAATGGCGCCATATAAGTGAGTAAAATAGGTAAATAAATATAGGTTATAAAGCATATTATCATACATTATGCATATGTTATTCTAGCTCAGGAATGTAATAATATTAATATACCATACCAATAACATTAGCAGAACTACTCACTATTTCATGTCCCGAGTACTGTATATTTATATTATCAATTATTATTATTAATATTACTATTGTCAATATGCAGTTACATCCAAAAAGACTTTATCTTAATGGGAAGTTTATATAACAGAATTTCATAGCAAGTGAACAAAGTTTGGCAGGATCTCTCATGTGCTCAAATAGGTCATGTGGTTGGCAGAGTTCTGGCAATGTTCGGATCTCGTTGTGCCATTTAATATTTCGGGAGGCAATGCGAGTCCCCATGCAGCTGCCCCAGACTCCCAGCTGCTCAAACACAAAACTGACTGTAAATATGTCACACATAGTAACTTGAAAGAGAAACAAAAATGTGTGTTTAACCTTTCTTTCAAGTTCATCCAAAAACAAGGCCTTCATCAAAGCGGCAAGGCGACATAGTAGGTAACCCATCCCCAGGGCATTGCAGTAAGATCGGTCATGTGGCATTGTAATGTGAGAAGATCCACGGGCTGCCAATTCCAAGTCGTTGAGTAACTGCTTCTATAAATCTGCCCCAGAAATAAGCCCCCATGTCATAGACTAAAGGAAAATCCGATCCATGCCTGTGTAAATACTTGAGGAATCTCTGTGAATGTGGATCAATAGTTCATTCACCGAGCCTAATTAATATTTTTTTTATTAATATTTACTTTATTTCCTAATATCAGTAGTTCAAATTCTTTCCTAGTAAGAATTACCAGTGATTCCAACCAGGGAAAATATACTGCACTCGAGGGGCATATACCTTTACAGTGCTGCATGTCACCGAACAGAGGAAATGCCTTATTTCCTGACCTCTGGGGCAGAATTTCCAAAATGGAATGTCAATATGTTTACATTTTGTGGGCATGACTTCTTTTCACTTAAAGGGGTTCACATATCAAGAATGTGTCTTCCAGTCTTTAATATTGGGATCCTGTTCTTCTGTGGTATTTTGCATCTTGGTGTTGTAGACATGCCACCAGGGATCAAAGCACAATGCTGCTGAAATCCCACTTCATTTAGGCCAGCAAGCATGTGCATGCCATCTGTTCTATCTGATAGAAAACAGCGGTAAACCACTCAAACTTTGGCCAAAAAAGGCTTTAGTGCTTAGAGATGAGATGCGAGGCACCTTGTAAGCTACATCTGGTTTCCATAGTAGTTTACACAGTCTAAATGTTCAGTACACAACCTCGGTTCTTCACAGTGCACGAGATATCATTAATGTCATGCAGATCGGTCCGGGCAGAAACCGAGAAATAATGTGATATTGCATGTCTGCCATATGCAGTAGTCAATAGTATCTCCTTAATATACTGACGTAATAACTATATTCACCCCTGCCCTAATATCATGCTCTTATCTTTCTACTTCAAGTAGCAAAGCTTTATATCTGCTGTAATCATATAAATTATTACATGATGTTTTTGCAAAGGTTTTAAGATACTTTTTTTTTTACTGCAAATTGTATATTTTCAGGAATGGCTTTCATCTAAAATTCTTACTCATGTGTTATGTGATTCCATTTGTAGTTGATAAAATCACACTAAACTGTTGTTTCACAGCTGTATATTTATAACAATCATGTATTTGATGAAACAATGTGTTTGATCTAAAAAATACTGCATCAATTTTAACAAAAATATCTTATGTAACTTTTATTGGTACTCCAGGATGTCTAATTGCTACCACCAGCCCATCTATAAAGAACAGTGGAGTATTTCTACCTGATGCATCCATTCAGACAAGACATAGCTTATTGCTGTTGCTTTTGTTATGCATTTCTGATTCTTCTGCGCATAGCAGCTTGTTGCAAAGAATCATAATAGAAAGACAAACCAGCACAATTAAAGAAACACACCAAATGAAGTTGTTATCCTCTTAGCATATTGCAGTTATCATTATATAGCACTGTGTACTTACAATTGCTCATTTTGACTTTCTACCCAGTTAATTCTTCTCTTTTCCATTAGGTCTATGACATCACGTGATTGAAAACAGGCTAGCTGAATCCCTCTAAGCTCTGTGTAGAAACAAGAAGTCTGTTTTCTCTGCACGAGTCAGCATTAGAACTACAATTCTACATCACGTCAAAAGTCACTGTCAGGGGGAAGGAGCGGAGCAGCTGGGTCAGTAGTTGAAGAGAAGGATGGCTTATGCAGTGAAAAGAGACCTCCTATTTCTACATAGAGCTTAGAAGGATTCGGCTAGTCTGTTTTTAATCACGTGATATCATAGACCTAATGGACAAGAGAAGAATTAACTGGGTAGAAGGGAAAATGAGCAATTGTAAGTACACAGTGTTGTATACTATGATGACTGCAATATGCTAAGAGAATAAAAACTTTGATAGGAGTGATTCTTTAACTAGTCAATGGGGGACCCAGCAAGAAAAATGTCTGAGAGCCATAAATCTTGCATGTTTTTAGGTGACCAAATACTTATTTTCCACCATAATTTGCTAAATAAATCTTACCAAATCAGACAAGGTGATTTTCTGGATTTGTTTTCTCATTTTGACTCTCATAGTTGTGGTCTACCTATGATGTCAATTACTGGCCTCTCTCATCTTTTTAAGTGGGAGAACTTGCACAATTGGTGGCTGACCAAATACTTTTTTCCCCACTGTATCTCCTATTCAGTGATGAGTCCCACTTTTGTCTTTGACACATTTATAGATGGAGATTGATTTGGATTAACATGTTTATCAATTATTTAATTTCCATAATTCTATGATTTTTTTGATTTTTCCTTACGGGGGTTGCAATTTCAATGTTAAAGATTGTACCAACCAAAATAGCCAAAACCGAAAAAATAAAAGTTAATGGAGCACTCCAGAGTTTTTTTTTATGCTTCCTACATTAGTCATTAATAATGTGTTACATTGTGGGCATTATAACATTTACCCATGTCTGTCTTCTGCCGTTTCCAGCACTGCGCCGATCCTCTACTGAATCATACACCCACAGCTCTTTCTAGCTGGCTCACTTATTAATTCCTTAATGTAGGTTTATAAAAACTTCAGTTTAAGTCTTAAAGACTTATATTAACAAAGGAACCTACAGTCCACACAAAAGATTCTGTATGAACCGGCTGCTCTCAACTGTGATCACATGATGCGGGAGAGCAATGGAGCAGTGCTGGAAACGACAATAGACAGCAACTGAAAAGTGTTATTATGCATAAATTGTACAAACTGATGGCTAATGGAGGGATGGGGTAATAAAAAACTACTGCAGTGCTCCTTCAATGTTCATTTCTAAAAGATTTTTTCCTTTAATGTGATTGTCTCATCTTCTTGAATGTGTAAAATTGAAAAGAATGCAGATTCAATTTGAATCGGGATGCTGCGTAGGAGGATCGCATTGCCATTTGGCACTTTGCTCCCCCAACTCATACCCAGTAAGTCAATGTTTTCTGCCCTTTGGCTATCTTGGACCGTCTGTCGGATAGGAACAAGCAAAGGGCTGGATCTGGTCCATTTGTTCCAGTGTGCCCATGTCTGCCCTAGAGTCATACATTCACTGCAATGTACAGTAATCTTCTGTTCCTCACAAGTTTACTTGAATTAGGAGAAAAGTATCTTAATGCATTCATGCCAAGACATGTATTGCAATCAGTTTAGAGTCAAGCAGCTGGCTTTGTTGATTAGCTTGTTGTTCTGCCAATGTGGAAAATATTGTTTTTACCAGAACACTAAAAATGGCATACATTCTGAAAATACTTATGCAACAAGTCTATGAAATTATTGTTACCCTAAACTGGTCTATCAAAGGTCATTGTGTATGTGTACGGTATGTGAATAACAGGAACTCTTTGAAGTTCTAAACTCTAACATACTTTATAGAGCTAACCCACTTATAATGGACACTACAACAGTAAAAATGAATTATGATCACTAGAGTCTCTCTATTAATTATCATACAATTGAAGATTGCACTGTTTAATATTATCATGATAAGGGTACAATTATTGATAAGGACTACTGTAGCTAAATGCTGGTAACTGGTACTGCAGTGGCTGTTCTCATTGATTGCGTTGCTTTCTCAATGGCTTGAGCACTATTGTGAGCTACAGTGCCTTGCAAAAGTATTCGGCTCCCTGGAACTTTTCAACCTTTTCCCACATATCATGCTTCAAACATAAAGATACCAAATGTAAATTTTTGGTGAAGAATCAAGTGGAACACAATTGTGAGGTAGAACTAAATGAATTGATTATTTTAAATTTTTGGGGGAAATTCAATAACTGAAAAGTAGGGCGTGCAATATTATTCGGCCCCTTTACTTTCAGTGCAGCAAACTCACTCCAGAAGTTCATTGTGGATCTCTGAATGATCCAATGTTGTTGTTACGGATCTGCAACACAGGACTAAGGTAGAAGGGGGAAAACTGACCCTGCACTATGACTAGGCTGAAACCCTACGTTGGAGTGGGTGACCCATTCCTTGCGAATAGACCCACTGACGATCCTAGGTTAATCTCAAGCGAAGACCTATAGATAAGGGGTTCCCTAAAAGAACTAAGGACTGGGTGCAAAAATGGGTCACCTCCTAATAGAAAACACAGAGAAGGCTGCTGAAACCAATAGAAAACAGAAACTAAGGCTATCAGAACCAGAGGTACCAGCACTGCACAAATAACACACACAGAAGACAAAGCAAAGCACCAAGCTAGAGCTCAAGCAGATTAACACTGTTGTGCAGCAAGGACTGGGAGGCAGGAGCTGGTTAATAAAGAGTGATACAAACACCTGACCCAAGACAAACCCAGCACCAGAGGAAAAAGACCAGTAGCCTGAACTCCACAAGAAAATGGCAGATAGTCACAAACTAAACAGATTCTAACAGTACCTCCCCTTTAACGAGGATCCCCCGGATTCTCTAGGCCGGGCCTTATTCAGAACTCTCCTGTGAAAAGCCTTAATTAATCTTGAGGCTGAGATGTCCACAGCTTTCACCCAGGAATTATCCTCAGGACCAAAACCCTTCCAGGACACAAGATACTGTAACCCTCCTCTATGCCACCTGGAATCAAGAATGCATGAAATCTCAAACTCGCAGTCCTCATCAATTGGAGGAGCAGACAGCATAACTACCTCATCTGGCGGGTCAACCTTCTTTTGCAAAGATACATGAAAAACTGAATTAATTTTCCAGGACGAAGGAATGTCTAATCTCACCGCTGCCAAGTTGACAATGTGAACCACTTTGAAAGGTCTTACAAACTTCAGCCCCAACTTTTTAGAAGGGATATTCAAACGCACATATCTAGAGGACAACCAAACCACGTCCCCAACAACAAACCTCGCCTCCCTTCTTCTCTTGTCAAAATATTTCTTAGTCTACGTTCACATTAGCGTTGCGTCGGCGACGCAGCGGCGACGCACGGAAAAAAGGGGGGAAAAGCGCGCAACAACGCGCGCGTTTTGCGACGCGTGCGTCGTTTTTGATGAAAATCGGACGCACAGAAAATGCTACATGTAGCGTTTTCTTGCGTCCGACGCTAGCGTCGGAAACGACGCACGTGGCGAAAAACGCCACCAAAACAACGCATGCGTCCCCTATGTTAAACATAGGGGCGCGTCGCCGCTGCGTCGCCGACGCAACAGCGACGCACATTAGCGTAACGCTAATGTTAACGTAGTCTTAGCCCTCCTATTAGCCTGTTAAAGATTATGGCGCACACTGGTCCAAACCCTTTACAAATTTCCAGAAAAACTCTCCTCCTCAGGCAACGCCACCCCAATCCTAGAAAAAGGACCGAAAGATGGATTCTTCCCAGTACAACAAAAGAAAGGAGAACACCCAGCCGAAGACGCATGATTATTGAGAGCAAACTCAGCTAATGGTAGATATTCCGACCACATCTCCTGATTGTCCGCTACAAAACATCTCAAAAACTGCTCAACGTCCTGGTTCTTCCTCTCTGTCTGTCCATTGGACTGCGGATGATAGCCCGACGAAAATGACAAATGAACCTTAAGTATGTCACAAAAGGCACGCCAAAAGCGAGCCACAAACTGTGGTCCCCTATCAGAGACAATGTCCGTGGGAACACCATGGAGTCTGACCATCTCTCTCACAAATGCCCTGGCAAGTGTCTTAGCGCAGGGTAATTTATTGAATGGGACCAGATTACACATCTTACTAACCGGTCCACAACAACCCAGATAACAGAAAAACCCTCAGAGACCAGCAGGTCAGTGATAAAATCCATTGCAAGATGTGTCCATGGAGAACTAGGAACCTCTAATGAGCAAAGCAACCCTGCCGCCGGAGCATGAGAAGCCTTAGAGCTAGCGCACACAGTACACTGACGCACCCACTTGACAATTTCTCTTAGCCACCCTGGCCACCAGAAACTCCGACCAATTGACTTTCTTGTTTCAGCAATCCCTGGATGACCCGCCAAACAAGACTCATGACATTCCGTAAACAAAGCTCTCCTCAGGGCTTTAGGCACAAATAATTTCCCATACTGTACGGAGTGTTAGTTGGTGCTACATCCTGGGCTTTAAGAATGCTATTTTCGAACTCAGAACCTAATGCTGCCAGCACCACCCCTCTCTGCAGAATAGATGAATAGATTCTTCCTTTTCAGTATTAACCGATGGGAAGAAACTTCGAGACAAAGCATCAGCTTTAACATTTTTTTGTCCCAGGGATATATGTCACAGAGAAATGGAACCGGGCAAAAAACAATGCCCACCTAGCTTGACGGGCATTCAAACGTCTAGCAGCATACAGATAGATCAGGTTCTTATGATCAGTAAAGACTTGTATAGGATGTCTATCACCCTCCAAAAATGTCACCAATGCTTAAACGCAAGCTTAATAGCCAGCAATTCTCGGTTCCCAACATCGTAGTTGAGCTCCGCCTCTGAAAATTTCTTAGAAAAGAAAGCACAGGGATGCACCCCATCCTCTCCCTTCTGACACAGAACAGTCCCCACTCCTACTGATGAGGCATCCACCTCTACCAGAAAGGGCTTAGTCTCATCTGTCTGGATCAAAACAGGAGCAGAGCTAAACCTCTCCTTGAGATGCTCAAAAGCCTTAACAGCCTTAAATGACCATTGGACAGTATTGGAACCTTTCTTAGTAAAGATTAGTAAGGGGTTTTGTGATAACAGAAAAAGTCTTTATGAATTTTCTGTAATAATTAGCAAACCCCAAAAATCTCTGAATCGACTTCAAGCATTCAGATCTAGGCCACTCCAATACCGCCTGAACCTTCACCGGGTCCATCTCAAAACCATCACTGGAAACAAAGTACCCCAAAAAACTAATTTTCTGTACCGCAAACTTGCATTTCTCCAGTTTACCAAAGAGTGAGTTTTCGCTCAGAATCTGCAGAACCTCACGGACTCTCTGGCAATGCGACTCCAGATCGGGCGAATAGATCAAGATATCATCCAAATAAACAATCACATTCCTACCGATCAACAGCCTCAGGATGTTGTTAATGAAAGAACGCTGGGGCATTTGTAAGGCCGAAAGGCATAACTAGACACTCAAAATGACCTTCAGGGGTATTAAAGGCTTTCTTCCATTCATTGCCTTCTTTAACCCGCAGCAAATTATATCTCCCACGGAGATCGATCTTAGAGAACCACTGGGCTCCAACTAATTGTTTAAACAAATCCGGAATTAGCGGCAAGGGGTAAGGATTGTGCACAGTGATCTCATTAATCTCCCTGAAATCCAGACACGGCCTAAGATTCCCATCTTTTTTTTTTTTTTTTTACAAAAAAGAACCCCACAGCCACAGGGGACTTAGAGGGTCTTATATGACCTGCAGCAAGACTAGTCTGCAGGTATTCCTTTAAGGCCTCTTTCTCGGGAATCGTCAGATTAAATAAACGACCCTTAGGGAGAGTAGCACCTAGGACGAATTCAATAGCGCAATCGTAATCTCTATGGGGTAGTAGAGCTTGTGACTCCACTTCTGAAAATACTTTCCAGAATTCCTGAATGGCTTCAGGTACCTCATTTTTCACAACAGCAGCAATGTGTACATCACAACATTTCCCATAACACTCCTGACCCCAGGATCTTATCGTACTTGACTACCAGTCCAGTACAGGATTGTGCATTTTTAACCAGGGTAACCCCAGGACAACTGGAAAAAGGCAATTTATCAAGTACAAACAAATCTAAAGATTCCTGGTGTTCCATATTTACAGTGAGTGGAAACCCGGTGACCTTTCGAGAAAGGCACCCATGCTCTAGAGGAGTGTTATCAATCGCCACTACAGGCAAAGGGCATGATAAAGGTACAGAATCAATCTTATACTTGTCTAGAAATTGTTGATCAATCAAATTAAGTGCAGAACCGCAGTCCACCATCACTTGAAAATCAATCGAATGACCACGACATGTAGAAATACCAGAAAAAGAAACTCCTTCCGATCGTAAAAATGCAATGCCAAAGGGAGGGTTATTCTGATTAACCTTTTTTTTTCTCTTTTGCTTGTTTATGCGTCCTTCACATTGCTTATTAAAAAAATGGTCAGCCTTACCACAATAAAGGCATAGCTCCTCAGAGAATCATCTCTGCTTTTCCTGGGAATGAGAGGACATTGCCCCAAATTGCATCGGCTCCCCACAGTCAACGGGCTCTCCAGCAAAATTGAAACTTTCCCCTCATTCTGTCTACCTCTCAATCTTCTATCCACCTGGATAGCTAATTGCATAGCAGCCTCAAGCGTAGCAGGTGCAGGATATGCAATGAGCAAATCTTTAACCATGTCATTCAAACCTGCTAAAAACTGACTCTTGAGTGCTGGATCATTCCAGCTGACCTCTGCAGACCATCGTCTGAACTGGGTACAATATCTCTGAGTCGCCAGAACCCTGTTTCAGCCGCCTGAGTCCTGCCTCGGCTGTAGTGACCCGATCAGGATCATCATATAATACCCCCATAGCAGAAAACAAACACTTCTACTGACAACAAACAAGGGTCATCCGGACGCAATGAAAATGCCCAAACTTGCTTCTCACCTCTCAATAATGGAATAATAATCCCCACACGCTGTAATTCAACCCCTGAAGACCTGGGTCTAAGCCATAAATAAAGTAAGCATACATTTTTAAACAAAAAAAATTCCAGCCGTTTACCAGAAAAACATTCAGGAAAGGCCACCTTAGGTTCTTCAGAGCGGATGCCAGGGCAATTATTCACGTGCTGTTGTAAGCTGGCAACTTCCAACGTTAACCCTTGCAGATGCTGAGCAAGATCTTGAACGCTGTTCATATTGCAGAAATCCGGGAGTTTTTTTTTTATACTTCTTTCTGGCTGGACAAACTGTTAAACTGTTACGGATCTGCAACACAGGACTAAGTTAGAAGGGGAAAAACTGACTGCACTATGACTAGGCTGAAACCCTAAGATGGAGTGGGCGACCCATTCCTTGCGAATAGAACCACCGACGATCCTAGGTTAATCTCAAGCGAAGACCTATAGATGAAGATGAAGGGCTTCCCTAAAAGAACTAAGGACTGGGTACAAAATCGGGTCACCTCCTAATAGAAAACACAGAGAAGGCTGCAGAAACCAATAGAAAACAGAAACTAAGGCTAGCAGAACCAGAGGTACCAGCACTGCATAAATAACACACACAGAAGACAAAGCAAAGCACCAAGCTAGAGCTCAAGCAGATTAACACTGTTGTCCAGCAAGGACTGGGAGGCAGGTGCTGGTTAATAAAGAGTGATACAAACACCTGACCCAAGACAAACCCAGCACCAGAGGGAAAAGACCAGTAGCCAGAACTCCACAAGAAAATGGCGGATAGTCACAAACTAAACAGATTCTAACTGTTGTCCTAAATGCCTAATGATGATAAATATAATCCACCTATGTGTAATCAAGTCTCCATATGAATGCACCTGCTCTGTGATAGTCTCAGGGTTCTGTTTGGAGCACAGAGAGCATCATGAAGACCAAGGAACACAACAGGAAGTTCCGTAATACTGTTGTGGAGAAGTTTAAAGCTGGATTTGGATACAAAATGATTTTAAAACTTTAAACATCCCAAAGAGCACTGTGCAAGCGATCATATTGAAATGGAAGGAGTATCATACCACTGGAAATCTACCAAGACCCGGCCGTCCCTCTAAGCTTTCATCTCAAACAAGAATAAGACTGATCAGAGATGCAGCCAAGAGGCCCATGATCACTCTGGATGAACTGCAGACATCTACAGCTGAGGTGGCACAGTCTGTCCATAGGACAACAGTCAGTTCTACACTGCACAAATCTGTCCTTTTTGGAAGAGTAGCAAGAAGAAAGCTATTTCTCAAAGATATCCATAAAAAAGTGTCATTTAAAGTTTGCAACAAGTCACCTGGGAGACACACCAAACATGTGGAAGAAGGTGCTCTGGTCAGATGAAACCAAAATTGAACTTTTTGGCAACAATGCCAAATGATATGTTTGGCTTAAAGGCAACACACCTCATCACCCTGAACACACCATCCCCACTGTCAAACATGGTGGTGGTAGCATCATGGTTTGGGCCTGCTTTTCTTCAGCAGGGACAGGGAAGATGGTTAAAATTGATGGGAAGATGGATGGAGCCAAATGCAGGAGCATTCTTGAAGAAAACCTGTTGGAGTCTGCAAAAGACCTGAGACTGGGATGGGGATTTGTCTTCCAACAAGACAATGATCCCAAACATAAAGCAAAATCTACAGTGGAATTGTTCACAAATAAACATATCCAGGTGTTAGAATGGCCAAGTCAAAGCCCAGACCTCAATCCAATCGAGAATCTGTGGAAAGAGCTGAAAACTGTACAAAACTGATAGAGACATACCCCATGTGACTTGCAGCTGTAAGGCCATGTTCACACAGTGCGTTTTTTACTGCGGAACCGCAGCGGTTTTGCCGCTGCGGTTCCGCAGCTGTTTTCCATGCAGGGTACATAACAATGTAACCCTATGGAAAACAGTCACTGCTGTGCACATGATCCGGAATTTCGTTTAAAAAGCTGCGCAGAATAGCTGCGGCAAAAAAGAAGGAGCATGTCACTTCTTTTTCCTGAACCGCAGCGGTTCTGCACCCATAGACCTCCATTGTGAGGTCAAAACCGCAGTAAAACCCGCAGATCAAAAATATATCTGCGGGTTTTACTGCGATTTGATGTGCAGAACCGCTGCAGCAGGAAGTGCGGGGGAGCGGGCGGAAGTGCGTGGGCGGAGTGTGGCTGCCCCCCCGTGCTCTGATCCCGCCCCCCGTGCTCCGATGCCCTCCCCCGTGCTCCGATGCCCCCCCGTGCCCTAATCTCCCCCCCTTATACTTACCCGGCGTCCCGGTGTCCGTCCGGCCGTCTTCTCCCTGGGCGCCGCCATCTTGCAAAATGGCGGGCGCATGCGCAGTGCGCCCGCCGAATCTGCCGGCCGGCAGATTCGCTCCAAAGTGCATTTTGATCACTGAGATAGGTTATATCTCAGTGATCAAAATAAAAAATAGTAAATGACACCCCCCCCACTTTGTCACCCCCATTGGTAGGGACAATAAAAAAATTAAGAATGTTTTTTTTTTTTCACTAAGGTTAGAATAGGGGTAGGGGTAGGGGTAGGGTTAGGGTTAGGGTTAGAAAACTGCATAAAAAAAAAGGATCAAAAAACGCATCAAAAAACGCATCAAAAAAGGACAAAAAAGGACCAAAAAAAGGACCTGCGTTTTCTGCCAAGAGCTGCAGTTTTGTAAAAAAACAGTCCTGAAAAAAAAAGGATGGAAATCCTGAACGTGTGAACATACCCTTATCGCTGCTAAAGGTGGCGCAACAAAGTATTAAGTTAAAGGGGCCAAATAATATTGCACGCCCCAGTTTTCAGTTTTGGAATCTCCACAAAAATGTAAAATAACCAATAAATTTCATTCAACTTCACAATTGTGTTCCACTTGTTGTTGATTCTTCACCAAAAATTTACGTTTGGTAACTTTATGTTTGAAGCATTATATTGCTTCATATTATATTGTATCATACAATTATTAGGTTCTGTTGAAGGACGTAAATCTGGGGATTTATTATGATGGAATATAGGCTGAACTGGATGGACAAATATCTTTTTTCGGCCTTACTAACTATGTTACTACGTGGGAAAAGGTTGAAAAGTTCCAGGGAGCCGATTACTTTCGCAAGGCACTGTATACTTTTTAAAACTTTTCCATTGCTGCCCTTATTGTACGCTCCTGCATAAAGGCCACATTCCCACATTCAGTAATTGGTCAGTCTTTTACCTCCATATTTGTAAACCAAAACCAGGAGTGGGTGATAAATACAGAAGTGGTGCAAATGTTTCTATTCTACTTTTCCTCTGATTATTCCACTCCTGGTTTTGGCTTATAAATATTGTTGTAAAATACTGACCAGATACTGAACCTGTCAACGTGGCCTAACATAAATTATTATATAGCCTTTTTATGTGGTTGTGTAACTATTAGAGTATGTGTACACGTTGCAGATTTGCCTGTGGAATTTTCTGCGCAGATTCTGCATCTCTTGGCAGAAAACGCAGGTAAAAATCTGCTCGGATTTGATGCGTTTTTGATGCGGATTTTCATGCGCATTTGTATGCGTTTTTGAAAGCTAAATAAAGACCTATTATTGAACAAAAAAAAAAAAAGAATTGTGATGTAATTTCTTGTCCAACCTCTTCACTTACATACTCCATTGAAGAATAATGTTAATTAATCGCCCGCCTGGGCCGTGGGGTACTCGGTACCGGGTCCGATCTTAAAGGGGATGTCACGGTGGCTGCGACCTGGTCCGTGGCCCTGGGAGCCCAATTAAAGGGGAAAGGTCTTTTAAGGGGCATTGTGAATAAAGTCTATTGTTCGTGACGCCACCTGTGGTTCTCAGTCAGTAGGGACCGATGCTGCTTAAAGGGGTCCTCTGGGGTGATGGTATGGCGGCTGGATTGTGACGCTTCCAACAGGTGAAGCAGGGTCCCCAGGGCTCCCAAGGTGTGTGGCAAGGATATTGTATGCCGACGAATAAGTGGAGGACACAAGTCTTTACCTGGTTTACTGATGTAGTAGTGCATCTCCGTCCAGAGTACCAGGTACAGGTGTAGCTGTGGCCCGGCTGGCTTGGAGGCAATAGAGGATCCCTTTCCCTGTTGAGGTCTGTGAGCCTTTCCTTCTTGCACTGTTGTATGTGATCTCTGCTGCCTGAAGCTTACTGGCAAAGTCCTCTTTCCCCTGTTCCCAATGGATCAAGCGGTCCACTACTGGCACCGGCTCTTCTGGCATTTGCCAGAAGTACCCGATGGCCCGTCCGGCCCTGCACTAGACCATGGGAGCCTACAATGACTGTAGTGCAATTCACTGACAGGGAGCGGAGCAGTTTGGAAAGGACCAAAAAGGGCCAGAGACCCTTCATTTCTTCATGGTGATCGGACACTGATGAGATTCCTAATCCATATTTCGTTGTCAATGTTAATATGTGGGAAATTTATTGTTCGCAATGCAACTCTCAATGCAAAGATATAAATACCCCAAAAAAACTGAACTCATCTTTTCATTCGGGCTCCAAGCTCCAAATGATGACATGGGACTTGTACCCAAATGTATCATACATAATAATGAACATAGATGACTGCACGCAAGGGGCAGGGTTTATCACGTACATAAACACAAACTGTCAATACAGGACATACAGTCAAAGTTATAAGTTTACATAAATCTCATTTATTAAAACTCAGATTTTCACAATTTCTGACATTTAATCCTAATGCACATTCCCTCTGTTAGACTAGCTTGCATCTCTACTTATAATACAAGAATGTGAAATGTCAGAATAATACTAGAGACAATGATTTATTTCAGCTTTAAAGGGAACCTGTCACCAGTTTGGGCGATATGAAATGCGACCACCACCTTTCGGGGCTGATATGCAGCATTCTATAATGCTATATTTTTGCCCAAACCCGACCTGTAAGAATAGAAAAATAACTTTTATTATACTCACTCACCTGGGGAGCGTCCGGTCTGAGGGGTGTCGCAGGTCTCGGTTCGGCACCTCCCATTTTCTGCAATGTTTTTGCAAAATCCGCAGGTAAACCGCACTGCGGATTACCTGCAGATTTTCCGCGGATTTACTGCGCATTTTTTTGTGCGGATTCCACCTGTGGTTTTGCACCTGCGGATTCCTATTGAGGAGAAGGTGTAAACCGCTGCGGAATCCACACAAAGAATTGACATGCTGCGGAAAAAACACCGCTATGTTTCCGCACATTTTTTTCTGCAGCATGTGCACTGCGGATTTTGTTTTCCACACGTTTGCATGGTACTGTACAACGCATGGAAAACAGCTGCAGATCCACAGCATCAAATCCGCTGCGGATCCGCAGCAAAATCTGCAACGTGTGCATATGGCCTTACGATTGCTGTCCTCCTGCTGGCTTCATGTGGATGACGCGTCCCTGCATCATCCACAGTGTCTCCTCGGCATTGTGCCCCTGCGCTGACGCCCTTCTCTGCCCTGTTGAGGGCAGGGCAAAGTACTGGAGTGTGCAGGCACTGGGAAAGGTCAAAGAACCCCGGTGCCTGCACACTGCAGTACTTTGCTCTGCCCTCAAGAGGGCAGAGAAGTACTCTTGCGCAGGGGCATGATGCCGAGGAGACACTGTGGATGACGCAGGGACGCTTCATCCACAAGAACCAAGAAAGCAGACAGCCACAATAAGTTGGGAGGCGCCAGACCAAGAAGAGCGACACCCCTCGGACCAGACCACCCACAGGTGAGTATAATATAATTTATTTTGCTATTCGTACAGGACAGGTTGGGGGCAGATATACAGCATTATAGAATGCTGTATATAAGCCCCGAAAAGTGGTGGCCGTAACTCTTATCTGCCAAAACTCTTAAGACAGGTTCCCTTTAATATCTTTTTTTACATAGTCAGTGGCTCAGAAGTTTAGATACTTGTGGTTAGTATTTGGTAGTATTGCTTTTAAACTGTCTAACTTGAGTCTCACATTTTGATTAGTCTTCCTCAAGCTTCAAGTTGCTGCAATTCTTGCTCATTGGTTTCTGACAAAACTGATGCAACTGGGTCTGGTTTGACAGACTCCTTGCTCACTCACGTTTTTCAGGTCTGCCCATAAATTCTCTATGGTATTGAGATTAGGGCTTTGTGATGGTCACTCCATTACCCTCATTGAGTTGTCTTTAAGCCATTTTGCCACAAAGTTAGAAGTATGCTTGAGGTCCTTGTCCATTTGGAAGACCCATAGAAGGCTTGACTTGAGATGTTGCTGCAGTATCTCCACTTAATTTTCCTGCATCCTAATGACAACTATTTTGTGAAGTGCACCAGACCCTCCTGGAAAGCATCCCCACAACCTGAAGCTGCCATCTACATACTTCACATTTGGAAGATATTCTTGGGCTTCCAAGCCTTCCTTTTTCCCTCCATACATAATGATGTTCATTTTGTTTTGTCAGACTGTGAGTTGATGGGGAATATGCCCTGACCATCATCTACCATTAACCGTTTGCATGTAATTTGCAGCTGCTGTTCTATTTTGTTAGTAATGTACATGGAGAATACATTGAGAGTACTGTTGCCTACAATACTAATCACAGACCACATATGGCCACTGTTTCACCTGTAAATGCTCGATGGCTCTGACTTAAACTGGTTTTTACAGGATTTTTATTCAGAGATATTCTGTTGGCAGAGACTTGTGTTATGTTAAATGGACTCTGTTCTGCTGGTTTAAACTGCAATTTGGAACCAACCAGATGGAGCCCCAGGCTAGGGGGCAGTGCAACAATGGGGATGAAGTGCCTGACAGGAATGGGTTGGTTCATTGGCCATCTTGGGAGAGCAAGGTGAAAGCTTGAAGAAGAAGGACATGTGACATCTTAGTCGAGCACCATCAGCGCAGCCAAAACCACCAGGATCCAACATCTGTGATGCACCTGTAGGGCCCTACAGCAAGTCAGCTGTGGTACCATGCACCAGTTAGAAACTCATCATCCCCTGGTCAAACAGTCAAAGGTATGTGGTACCTTCAGCTGCTTGGTAAATGCTCTTAAAGGTGTGCTAGATTTGTGAAGGTTCACAATTCTATTTCTGAAGTCTTGGCTGATTTGTTCTGATTTTTCCATAATGTCAAGTGAATGAACAAATAGGTCTTGAATACAGGCATTAAAATACTTATCAGTACATATAAACCCAGGCTCATAGTACACCGTGTCCAAGAACCATGTCCTGGACACTATCGAATCCAGCTCCAAAAAGCACTAGTCAATTAGCGGAGAACAAAGGAGCATTCGAAATACCAAATTAAAAATATACAAAATTTTATTGAATACAAAAAAACACATACAACCATATACTTAAAATAAGGACACTAAAAGGGCCACCCCTAACACCCGTAGCGGTCATGAAGAGTATCACACATATATAATACAAAAATGAGTGTGACACAAAAGTGTTACATAGTGATAACCACGTCCATACATAGCACCATAAGGTAATGGAGCTACAAACGTCACCACAATCTCTCTATGGTCCCCAGTATGGACCTATATGAGGCTATTTCACAAGGTGATATACCACTAAAGGTACACAATCCAAGACACGCTGTAAGAGACTAGTCAGATTGCCAATGTCATAGAAACATATAGCGTAATAGACGCAGTAACCACAGTCTCCCAAAGCTCCTCTTACCCAGGTGAAGGGATGGATCTAGTTGGGCAGCACCCCCGACGTACGTTTCGCTTTGGCGTTCTATAGCTTTTTCAAGGGGAAGTGTCCATGTTCCACCACGGAATCCTTATATCCAGTACTTCCGGTCACATGAAGAATCATGTGACCCGGAAGTCAGCAGGGTTGCTAATGTGCGGCGCATGCGTCCATGGCCCCCGACGCCGCCACCACCCCGCCCAGCCAGGCTACCGAGCCAGATGACTGGGGGCACGGCAATTACCATGGCACCCAGTCACCGGCCAGGGACGCCAAACGGCCGGACCGAGGAGGGGCGGGGCCGGGAGCAAACGGACGCATGCGCACAGCAAACCCAGAACCGCACCAGAGCATAGAACTACTATAAGATGTATATACAAGAACCACAATAAGATGGTAAAATTAAAACACCACTCGTAATGAAAAAATGACGCTATGATAACAAGTGTCATATGTCACAATCCAGTATAAGATGTACATTGAGAGATCATATGGAGAATGTATATTGGGTCCTTCAGATCTTTCAGCATGCCACTCTGCGGTCCAGTTTTCAAAGGATACCAGGAATACTGTATAACAGACTATAATAAACACAAAGAAACAAGTAATTAAAATTAAAACCAAATAAAAAAGGTGAAACAGACACCTTACAACAGAGGGGAGAAAACAAGATCTTAAAAGGGCTACAGAAACGGGGCAAAATTGAGAGCTTCATTGAGGCCCCCGGGTCTCACAGTGCCCAGGGTCACGATCCACCTCAGTTCACGTTGGGCGAGGAGTTGTTTGATGTTACCCCCCCGTATGCCCGTATGGACAAGGTCAATCCCCCTTACCATGAATTGGCTGGGGTCACAATCATGGTACTTCCTAAAATGCTTCGGTATGGTCTTCAATTGGGAAACATCCTCCACCGTGCTGGCCGCGCCAATGTCCCGCACATGCTCCCTCACCCTTACTCTTAATTCGCGTGATGTTAACCCTATATAGATAAGGTGGCAACTGCAAGTAGCATAGTAGATCACGTTTCTGCTACTGCAAGATATATAATGTCTTATGTCAAAATCTCTTTTGCCGTCCGCCGAGGAGAATGAGGAGCTGCGCAGGACATTGGCGCAGGCAACACAGTGTCCACAGGTGTAGCACCCCACGGTGCGACGCACTGAACCAAAGAGGGGAGTGGTAGGTGCCACATAATGGCTCTTGACCAAAAGATCTTTTAAACTCCTAGCCCTCCTAGGAGTCATCAGGGGACGGTCGGACAGGAAGGAGCTCAACGAGGGCTCAGTACTTAAAATCCGCCAATGCTTACTCAAAATGGTACGTATACTGTCCCATTCGTGATTGAATTCAGATATAAATCGTATTGACTCATCCGTCTTTGTATCCTTTTTAGAATATAACAACCGATTACGTGAGGTATTCTTGGCCCTGTTATACCCGTATCTCACACACCGATGGCTATATCCACGTTGTTTAAAGCGTTCTCTCAAATCACTTGCCTGCTGTTCAAAGGTATGATCATTCGAGCAGATCCGCCTGACCCGGAGAAACTGTCCGACCGGGACGGCCCTAACTGTGGCTTGACTGTGCCCAGAGGTGGCATGCACCAAGGCATTAACAGCCGTATTTTTACGAAAAACCTGTGTCTCTATAAGCTGATTGTCCCCTACCCTCAGGAATATATCCAGAAAGTCAATTTCACGGGGGTCAGACTTGTAGGTTAATCTAATGTTGAAGTTGTTAAAATTGAGCACAGTCATAAAATCCTCGAGCTGCTGTTCCGTTCCACGCCATAAAAATAAAACATCATCTATGTAGCGCCACCAGCACAGCACATGGTCGGCGGCCCCTCCCCCTGCACCACCAAACACCAACCTCTCCCAGAAACCCAAGAAGAGGTTGGCGTAGGCCGGCGCACAGGCCGCCCCCATGGCTGCGCCACGCTTCTGATGATAAAAACAGTCCTTGAAAGTAAAAAAATTATGCGTCAGAACAAATTCCAGCAGCTCGAGGATAAGCTCACATAATGGGCCGTCCAGGTCGGAGGCCTCCAGGAAAAAGCGGACCGCCCGCAGCCCATCGATGTGATCAATACAGGTATACAGGGCCTCCACGTCTGCTGTAACCAATAGGACATCACGGTCCACAGAGACTCCGTCAACCCTCGTCAAGACGTCCGTCGTGTCCTTCACAAATGATGGCAATGTTTCCACCAGTTTTTTCAAATAAAAATCAACAAATTTACATATTGGATCACATAAACCTTGCATACCTGACACGATAGGACGTCCCGGAGGGCTGACTCGGTCTTTGTGGACTTTCGGAAGAAGATAAAACGTTGGTACTTTAGGGAACTTAACCGTCAGACCATCTAAAACTTTCTTATTGATTGTTCCCTCCTCGAATGCCCTATAAAGAATTTTCTGTAACTGCACCGAGAAGGAGGCAACCGGATTATGGGTGAGCCTGGAATAAACACTGTTATTACGCAATTGCTTAAAGGCTTCCTTTTCATACATCACCACCGGCCAAACCACGATGTTTCCCCCCTTGTCTGCGGCCTTAAATACCACGTCATTGAGGGACTGAAGTTGTTTAATGGCCTCCCTCTCCTTCCGTGTTAAATTGTCGAAACGTCTCCTCATGGAGAGTTCCTTGAAATCTTCGGTTACTAATTTAGTAAACACCTCCACCGCAGGGCACAGAGACAAAGGGGGAAACCTCGTGGACTTGGGAAGTATTGCCGGTGGAAACTCACCTCTTTCTGGAGCAGACTGCTCCTCCAGTAGCTCCTCCAAAATTCGGAGGGCCTCCCCCTCAGTGCAGTCCAAGACGTCCGATTCATGTCCACCTCTCGAGTGTAATTTTTTAAGAATCAACTTGCGTGAAAACAAGTGTAAGTCTTTTAGGGCTGTAAAAAAATTAAAGCCATTAGTTGGTGCAAATGATAAGCCTTTACCCAATACACTTAATTGACTCTCAGAGAGGACATGGTCAGACAGATTGATTACCTGGAGCCCCCCCTGATGACTCCGACCATCCGACTGTTTATTCATCGGGCCCCTTTTAACATTTTGTCTTGTTATCATTTTAGTACTTGTTTGGGGGTCCTCTTTATCCCTCTCCTGGGCCCCCTTTCTTGCTACATGCCTATCATCAATGGATATAGAGGATTTATGAGATGTGGAGGCCTCCGACCTGGACGGCCCATTATGTGAGCTTATCCTCGAGCTGCTGGAATTTGTTCTGACGCATAATTTTTTTACTTTCAAGGACTGTTTTTATCATCAGAAGCGTGGCGCAGCCATGGGGGCGGCCTGTGCGCCGGCCTACGCCAACCTCTTCTTGGGTTTCTGGGAGAGGTTGGTGTTTGGTGGTGCAGGGGGAGGGGCCGCCGACCATGTGCTGTGCTGGTGGCGCTACATAGATGATGTTTTATTTTTATGGCGTGGAACGGAACAGCAGCTCGAGGATTTTATGACTGTGCTCAATTTTAACAACTTCAACATTAGATTAACCTACAAGTCTGACCCCCGTGAAATTGACTTTCTGGATATATTCCTGAGGGTAGGGGACAATCAGCTTATAGAGACACAGGTTTTTCGTAAAAATACGGCTGTTAATGCCTTGGTGCATGCCACCTCTGGGCACAGTCAAGCCACAGTTAGGGCCGTCCCGGTCGGACAGTTTCTCCGGGTCAGGCGGATCTGCTCGAATGATCATACCTTTGAACAGCAGGCAAGTGATTTGAGAGAACGCTTTAAACAACGTGGATATAGCCATCGGTGTGTGAGATACGGGTATAACAGGGCCAAGAATACCTCACGTAATCGGTTGTTATATTCTAAAAAGGATACAAAGACGGATGAGTCAATACGATTTATATCTGAATTCAATCACGAATGGGACAGTATACGTACCATTTTGAGTAAGCATTGGCGGATTTTAAGTACTGAGCCCTCGTTGAGCTCCTTCCTGTCCGACCGTCCCCTGATGACTCCTAGGAGGGCTAGGAGTTTAAAAGATCTTTTGGTCAAGAGCCATTATGTGGCACCTACCACTCCCCTCTTTGGTTCAGTGCGTCGCACCGTGGGGTGCTACACCTGTGGACACTGTGTTGCCTGCGCCAATGTCCTGCGCAGCTCCTCATTCTCCTCGGCGGACGGCAAAAGAGATTTTGACATAAGACATTATATATCTTGCAGTAGCAGAAACGTGATCTACTATGCTACTTGCAGTTGCCACCTTATCTATATAGGGTTAACATCACGCGAATTAAGAGTAAGGGTGAGGGAGCATGTGCGGGACATTGGCGCGGCCAGCACGGTGGAGGATGTTTCCCAATTGAAGACCATACCGAAGCATTTTAGGAAGTACCATGATTGTGACCCCAGCCAATTCATGGTAAGGGGGATTGACCTTGTCCATACGGGCATACGGGGGGGTAACATCAAACAACTCCTCGCCCAACGTGAACTGAGGTGGATCGTGACCCTGGGCACTGTGAGACCCGGGGGCCTCAATGAAGCTCTCAATTTTGCCCCGTTTCTGTAGCCCTTTTAAGATCTTGTTTTCTCCCCTCTGTTGTAAGGTGTCTGTTTCACCTTTTTTATTTGGTTTTAATTTTAATTACTTGTTTCTTTGTGTTTATTATAGTCTGTTATACAGTATTCCTGGTATCCTTTGAAAACTGGACTGCAGAGTGGCATGCTGAAAGATCTGAAGGACCCAATATACATTCTCCATATGATCTCTCAATGTACATCTTATACTGGATTGTGACATATGACACTTGTTATCAGAGCGTCATTTTTTCATTACGAGTGGTGTTTTAATTTTACCATCTTATTGTGGTTCTTGTATATACATCTTATAGTAGTTCTATGCTCTGGTGCGGTTCTGGGTTTGCTGTGCGCATGCGTCCGTTTGCTCCCGGCCCCGCCCCTCCTCGGTCCGGCCGTTTGGCGTCCCTGGCCGGTGACTGGGTGCCATGGTAATTGCCGTGCCCCCAGTCATCTGGCTCGGTAGCCTGGCTGGGCGGGGTGGTGGCGGCGTCGGGGGCCATGGACGCATGCGCCGCACATTAGCAACCCTGCTGACTTCCGGGTCACATGATTCTTCATGTGACCGGAAGTACTGGATATAAGGATTCCGTGGTGGAACATGGACACTTCCCCTTGAAAAAGCTATAGAACGCCAAAGCGAAACGTACGTCGGGGGTGCTGCCCAACTAGATCCATCCCTTCACCTGGGTAAGAGGAGCTTTGGGAGACTGTGGTTACTGCGTCTATTACGCTATATGTTTCTATGACATTGGCAATCTGACTAGTCTCTTACAGCGTGTCTTGGATTGTGTACCTTTAGTGGTATATCACCTTGTGAAATAGCCTCATATAGGTCCATACTGGGGACCATAGAGAGATTGTGGTGACGTTTGTAGCTCCATTACCTTATGGTGCTATGTATGGACGTGGTTATCACTATGTAACACTTTTGTGTCACACTCATTTTTGTATTATATATGTGTGATACTCTTCATGACCGCTACGGGTGTTAGGGGTGGCCCTTTTAGTGTCCTTATTTTAAGTATATGGTTGTATGTGTTTTTTTGTATTCAATAAAATTTTGTATATTTTTAATTTGGTATTTCGAATGCTCCTTTGTTCTCCGCTAATTGACTAGGCATTAAAATACTGCCTACACCTCCAGTTAGCTCAAATGATATCAATTAACCTATCAGAAACTTCTAAAGCCATGGCATCGTTTTCTGGAAACAGAAAAAATATTTCAAAGAGGTTTGTCAGTGACTTCAACATACAAAACCTAAAAGTATGACTGCGGCTGTATTAAATAATGACTTTTAGAGAAAAAAATCACTGACCCTTGGAAGAAGCCACGGCGAAACGCGCGCCAGACACTTTAGGTAATACACTCTTTTTGCACTATGCATCTAGTGTAAGTTTTATGGCAATCATGTCTTTAGTAACCTTTTGTATCATGCAACATAGTTATTACACTAATTAGTTACTCCATCAGACTGTTTCATTGTGCTATTTGCTATCTTTACCTATGGCGGTCATTAATTGTTCAATTAGTTTACGTCCATAGGCACAGGCTATTTCTATTAGACATCATACCTCTTTTCTCTATCAGGCTGTCATAATTTGTTACCTCATTTGTTATTTCATTTACTTCAACCTGTTGTGGTGACAGGAACTGTGGTAAGAGATTGCAGCACCGCTCTGTAATGAAGTCTTTTTTTCACGAGGAGTGATAGACGCTCCAGAGAAGCGAGTGCAGCCCTCTCCCCCTGTGACTTCCTGTTTGAGACTTCTCTCAAACGAAACATCACAGGAAGGAAAGTTAAAAAAACACGTACATGAAATAGATAGAGAAAACTGTTGGAAATGTAATAATGAAGCTAATTAAAAAAGGGGATAAGGCTTAAAGATAGGTTTTTATAAAGGGTTTTTATAAATATTGAATCATCCTTTTGAGGACTAAGGAATTTTTCTTTTTAGCAATTTAGTTTTTCCTCCTTTTTTCAAGAGCCATTACATATTCATATGAGGGTTTGTTTTTTAAAGGATGAGTTCAATGATACCATTAATTTTACCATATAATAAACTGGAATGGAGAAAAAATCCAAGTGTCGTGAAATTGCAAAAAAAAAAAAAAAAAAAAAAAACACAATTCCTCTACCCTGTTTTGAGTTTTATTTTTAGTGCACTCATTGTGTGGTAAAAATTACCAGGCAAAATTATTCTTCAGGTCATTATGATTACGATGATACCAAACATGTCTAGTTTTTTATTATTATTTTACTAGAAAAAAAAATGAAATTTGTGAAAAATAATATTTGTAAAAAATAAAAATGTTGGAACTTTTTGGGACCCTTGACTTTTTTTTTTCATTTTTCTGATAAAGCAGTGTGAAGGTTTTTTTTTTTAACTGACTTTTATTGATATCATTTTGACATTTTGATTATTTTATTTTTTTTTGCATTTATTTTGGTAAGAGCAACAATCAAAAAAATTAAGTTTTGGCTTTCCAAATTTCTTTTTCCTTTTCAGAATTGAACATGTGGTTTAAATAATTTTATATATTGATAAATTGGACTTTTTTTGGACACCACAATTCAAAATGTTTCTTTAATTATTTTTTTTTTATTACTTTAATTTTGAAGAGGTTAAATGGAGGTGATTTAAACTTTTACATATATTTATATATTTTCTTTTTATATATTTTAACCCCTTCATGACATGGTGATTTTCATTTTTTGTTCTTTCCTCCCCTTCTTCTAAGAGCCATAACTTTTTTATCTTTCTGTCAATATAGCTGTACAATGGTTTATTTTTTGCAGGACGAGGAGTACTTTTGAATGAATCCATTCATTCTACAAAATAGTGTACTGGAAAACAGGAAAAAAATTCCAAGTAGTTGAAATTGTATTAAAAAAAAGAAATATACTATCAAAAAAGTCCTCCTAAATTACCAATGATGGCACTTCCCATAAATATCCTACCAATAGCGGGCTTACATTATTTTTGCTGCATGAAGAGACCCATATAGATTCAATTTTTTAAAAAAATGTCTTTATTATACCATAGATATTAAAATTATCAACCACAAAACCAGACATAAACAAACAAATGTGTCCGTGGTATAGAAACAATGGACTCAAAACTGAATATAACATTAATATTTTCTTGTCCAGAAACGGATCTATATTTATATATCACACCCTGCCTCCTTCTAAATGATGTAGTAATGTCCTATGTAATTACTAATGGTGATAAGTCACCTATATTAGAGGACTATATACACGCCCCCGGAAGAAGCTTACGGGCGAAACGCGCGTCGGGGCGCACTTGGAAGGTTCAGTGGGCTCTCTCCTGTTATCCCGGTCTCCTGTGGACACCCTATAATTGTAAGTTATCTCCTTATTGCCACAGCCGTATATTACCAGCGGGAATTAACCATGTGATTACAAGTTTGGAGCTATGTAACAGCACGGGCTATAGGCAGATATAGATGGGGTACCGGTGGTTATATGATGTATATAGTCCTCTAATATAGGTGACTTATCACCATTAGTAATTACATAGGACATTAGTACATCATTTAGAAGGAGGCAGGGTGTGATATATAAATATAGATCCGTTTCTGGACAAGAAAATATTAATGTTATATTCAGTTTTGAGTCCATTGTTTCTATTCCACGGACACATTTGTTTGTTTATGTCTGGCTTTGTGGTTGATAATTTTAATATCTATGGTATAATAAAGAATTTAAATTTTTTTTAAAAAATTTAATCTAAATGGGTCTCTTCATGCGGCAAAAATAATGTAAGCCCGCTATTGGTAGGATAAAAAAAAGAAATACTTCAATAGATTTTTAGTTTTTTATCTTAATTCTGGAGAGCTTTTCTTTTTTTTTTTTTTTTTTTTTAGTAAATTTGGAATTGATTTGTCATTCTTATCTGATTACAATCCTGAAACCAATGGTCAAACTGAGAGCACAAATCAATCTTTGGAACAATTTTTAAGATGCTTCGTGGCAGCTCGGCAGGATGACTGGTCTTTGTTTTTACCACTCGCTGAGTTTGCCTTTAACAGGTGACTTAATTAGTCTACTGGAACCTTACAGTTTTTCTGTAATTATGGATTTCATCCCCATTTTGGTGACTTTTCTAGGATTAGTTTTGAAAGTCCTGGAGTGGAGGTCACAATGCAGAGACCTGGAGTTGTCTGGTGGGAGGTTCAGAAGAATATTAGTGGGTCCGGTTTTTAAGATTGGGGCTAAGGTTTAGTTGTCATCTAGGAATATTTAACTTAAAGTGCCGTCGATCATGTTGGGTCCAAAGTTTATTGGTACATATGAGATCATGGAGATGGTTAATAGGATGGCGTTCAGATTAAGGCTGTGTGCACACGTTGTGTTTTTTTCGCGGTTTTTCCCGATAAAAACGCTATAAAACCGCAAAAAAAACGCATACAATAAGCATCCCATCATTTAAAATGAATTCCGCATGTTTTGTGCACATGATGCGTTTTTTTCCGCGGAAAAAACGCATCGCGGCAAAAAACACAGCATGTTCATTAATTTTCCGTTTTTTTTGCGGATTTCCCACTCCAAAATGCATTGGGAAGTGTCCGGAAAAAACCGCGGCAAAAACGCATGCGGTTTTCTTGCGGATTTCTTGCAGAAAATGTCCGGAATTCTCAGGAATTTTCTGCGAGAAATCCTGAACGTGTGCACATAGCCTAAAGCTTCCTCCATCCTTTCACATGCTTAAGGTGTTCCTCAAATCCCTACTAAAGGAGTTTGTCCTTTCTGCAGTGTCTCCCTTATCCCCACCTCCTCCGGTTTCTGTCAATGGTGGCATTGAGCATGAGGTTTGTGGATTCTTGTAGGGTCTGAAATTCCCTCCAATACCTCATCCGCTCAAGAGTATATGGACCAGAGGAGAGATCCTGGGTCCCAGCTTGACATGTGAAGGCCAAGTGGTTAGTCAAAGTCTGCCATCAAAATTTTCTGATTTTCTTAGAAGAGGGGATACAGAAACAATTCCACCCCTCAGTGTGTCTAAGATGCAGTTACTGACGGATCAGCCGTCCAATCTTTTACAAGGGTGTGCTGAATCTGTCAGGATTTTGATTGACAGCTCAGTGTCCAGTCTGGTGCAAGGGCTGCTGTCCATTCTGAGACTGAGTGGTCCCGGCAGTCTTCAGGTGTTCATTGTCCTAGGTGATTGTACGGATACTTAGCTGAGCTGTTATTCCCAGACCTCTACTAGACGTAGCTTCAGTTAAGTGTGGATGGTTTTCTCTGTGCCTGGTGTTTTGCTTGATGATCTTTTGTTGCCTGACTTTGGACCTCGTTCCGACCATCCATCTGTTTAACCCCTTTGTTCTAATCCACTATCTTCCTGGTATTTTAACCTCAAACCATTACCTGACTATGCCTTTCTCTCTTCCCTTTGTTTATGATGTACCCTCCTAGCTTTTGACCTCAGACTCCTTGACTATCCTGACTCATGGCTTGTCAGGAACTCTAGTCTACCGCAACTGGTAGGCTCAATTGCAGTTTTTAGTGCATTTCCTAGTGAGTTGCTATACTATCATAACACTGCTACAGATAAAACAATGATTTTATCAAAACTATAGCTAGCAACCTAATAACACGAGTCTCTTTTCCTACATTATGCTGCTTTCAGTTTAGTTAGCAAAAGCCTGGTCATAGATTCCCTTTAAAATCACTGAACTTTATTAGAATTGAACTTTATTAGTATACCAAAAAATCATTATCAAGGTGCATTGAAAACATCCAGATTGGTATTTTCTGCTGAAAAGAACGTAGTCAGAGATACGAGTCAAAGATATTTCTATTGTTGTTATGGTGCATTTATAAGAAAGCGCCTGTAAAACACCGTTAAAAAGCACTAAATTAGTCTCCTCGACTTATTCTATGGGATACAGCTGGCTTCACTAGGGGAATAGTGCTACTACTTCTTCCAGGAGCAAACAGAAACTCCATCTCACAGTGTGTATGTAATTATTTTCAGTACCAACAAAAGTCCTGTACTTTCTTCACCAATGTATCTTATATCTCCATGCCTTTGAAATAGTTGTCAATAGTTGGAACTTGATTCTTTAAATAACTGTAACATAGGTAATTACAATTACAGCGTTATGACATAGACAAACCAATTTTGCAGACTGGGTTAAATGAGGCATAAACAGTCAATAAAGTTTTAATTACAAAAGCATTTTAATTCTGCTCCCTTTTAACTTACGTCCGCTATTGATTATATTTTCGTTAGAACATAATCAGGCATTTGGTCTTTAGTGTGCCCGGGGTGTTTTATCCAAGACATCAAAGCCAGTCTGTAAGTCCTAAGAACAAAGGCTTAATAGTTTGAAGCCTGTCCAACATCAGTCTGTACCAGTTAGCCATGTGTCTTACCTTTCAAGGCATGGATTAATTTTCTTAAAAGCTGAGAACTCTTTATGGTCAAATAAGCTCAGTAGTTATCACTGCAAGATGACACAAGAGAAAAAGCAAACTTTTACATTTTTAAGCATCTTTCATCTTAATGTGAAGGTGCTAAATACATTTCAGTGATATTCCAGGGACTTAGTTGTGGTACATAGTGGTCAGATTCTTCCATCTTTAAGCAAATATTTTAAGATGTTTTGACAACAGCATTTAGATGTACTCCACTGTGCCTTCTCAAGATTGCATCCCTTGACCAAATAACCACATCAAGGTAAAATAGTGATATAAATTTATTCATTAATTCATTCTAATCATCTGTTCAGCCTTCAGAAACGGTACTAGCTATTTTGCAAACTATTTTATCTTTATTTTAAAATATCATTGATATAATTTGCAGTAAGCGTTCACTAATGAGCAACATTTCTGTAATGTTTCAACTCTTCCAGAAGTACATCTGTTTCAGGTGTGGAGACAGGAACCAACACGGTTGAGCTCAAGGGGGAGAATGAAACACAATTGACTGGGTCCCTAACTGTCTCTAACCATGTTTTTAACTATGGTAGCACATCATAATGGAGGGGATAAGAGGAACTACAGCAGGTGATCTTGCTGTTACTAATATCCCAATGGTGAGCTGCTGCTGTATGTGTCTCTATTACTGCACCTGCTGTGCAGCACAAAACAGTGATCCTCTAAGTGCCCTACATAATAATGCCTACCACTGTACCCCCCACATAATAATACCCACCACCGTGCACCTTGCAAAGTATAATGCCTCCTTTTTGCCCTCTAGATGTAAAATTGCCTCCTAAAATTTATTAAAGCCCTCTGAAAGAGCCATACCCAGAATTCCCTATAACAATAATTTTTCTTAAGTGCCCACTCAACATTTAACCCCTTTACCCCCAAGGGTGGTTTGCACGTTAATGACCGGGCCAATTTTTACAATTCTGACCACTGTCCCTTTATGAGGTTATAACTCTGGAACGCTTCAATGGATACTGGTGATTCTGACACTGTTTTCTCGTGACATATTGTACTTCATGACAATGGTAAAAATTCTTTGATAGTACCTGCGTTTATTTGTGAAAAAAACGGAAATTTGGCGAAAATTATGAAAATTTCACAATTTTCCAACTTTGAATTTTTATGCAATTAAATCACAGAGATATGTCACACAAAATACTTAATAAATAACATTTCCCACATGTCTACTTTACATCAGCACAATTTTGGAACCAAAATTTTTTTTTCTTAGGGAGTTATAAGGGTTAAAAGTTGACCAGCAATTTCTCATTTCTACAACACCATTTTATTTTAGGGACCACATCTCATTTGAAGTCATTTTGAGGGGTCTATATGATAGAAAATACCCAAGTGTGACACCATTCTAAAAACTACACCCCTCAAGGTGCTCAAAACCATATTCAAGAAGTTTATTAACCCTTCTGGTGCTTCACAGGAATTTTTTGAATGTTTAAATAAAAATGAACATTTAACTTTTTTTCACAAAAAATTTAATTCAGCTCCAATTTGTTTTATTTTACCAAGGGTAACAGGAGAAAATGGACCCCAAACATTGTTGTACAATTTGTCCTGAGTATGCCAATACCCCACATGTGGGGGTAAACCACTGTTTGGGCGCATGGCAGAGCTCGGAAGCGAAGGAGTGCCATTTGACTTTTCAATGCAAAATTGACTGGAATTGAGATGGGACGCCATGTTTCGTTTGGAGAGCCCCTGATGTGGCTAAACATTGAAACCCCCCACAAGTGACACCATTTTGGAAAGTAGACCCCCTAAGGAACTTATCTAGAGGTGTGGTGAGCACTTTGACCCACCAAGTGCTTCACAGAAGTTTATAATGTAGAACCGTAAAAATAAAAAATCATATTTTTTCACAAAAATTATCTTTTCGCCCCCAATTTTTTATTTTCCCAAGGGTAAGAGAAGAAATTGGACCCCAAAAGTTGTTGTACAATTTGTCCTGAGTACGCTGATACCCCATATGTGGGGGTAAACCACTGTTTGGGCGGATGGGAGAGCTCGGAAGGGAAGGAGCGCCGTTTGACTTTTCAAAGCAAAATTGACAGGAATTGAGATGGGACGCCATGTTGCGTTTGAAGAGCCACTGATGTGCCTAAACATTGAAACCCCCCACAAATGACACCATTTTGGAAAGTAGACCCCGTTAGGAACTTATCTAGATGTGTGCTGAGCGCTTTGACCCACCAAGGGCTTCACAGAAGTTTATAATGGAGAGCCGTAAAAATAAAACAAAAATTTTTTCCCACAAAAATTATTTTTTAGCCCCCAGTTTTGTATTTTCCCGAGGGTAACAGGAGAAATTCGACCCCACAATTTGTTGTCCAATTTGTCCTGAGTGCGCTGATACCCCATATGTGGGGGGGAACCACTGTTTGGGCGCATGGGAGGGCTCGGAAGGGAAGGAGCTCCATTTGGAATGAGGACTTAGATGGAATGGTCTGCAGGTGTCACATTGCATTTGCAGAGCCCCTAATGTACCTAAACAGTAGAAACCTCCCACAAGTGACACCATTTTGGAAACTAGACCCCCTAAGGAACTTATCTAGAGGTGTGGTGAGCACTTTGACTCACCAAGTGCTTCACAGAAGTTTATAATGCAGAGCCGTAAAAATAAAACAAAATTTTTTTCCCACAAAAATTATTTTTTTAGCCCCCAGTTTTGTATTTTCCTGAGGGTAACAGGAGAAATTGGACCCCAAAAGTTGTTGTCCTATTTGTCCTGAGTACGCTGATACCCCATATGTTGGGGTAAAGCCCTGTTTGGGCACACGGGAGAGCTTGGAAGGGAAGAAGCACTGTTTTACTTTTTCAACGCAGAATTGGCTGGAATTGAGATCGGACGCCATGTCGCATTTGGAGAGCCCCTGATGTGCCTAAACAGTGGAAACCCCACAATTATAACTGAAACCCTAATCCAAACACATCCCTAACCCTAATCCCAACAGTAACCCTAACCACACCTCTAACCCTGACACACCCCTAACCCTAATCCCAACCCTATTCCCAACCGTAAATGTAATCTAAACCCTAACTGTAACTTTAGCCCCAACCCAAACTGTAGCCCTAGCCCTAACCCTAGCCCTAACCCTAACCCTAATCTTAACCCTAGCCCTAACCCTAGCCATAACCCTAGCCCTAACCCTAGCCCTAGCCCTAACCCTAGCCCTAACCCTAGCCCTAACCCTAGCCCTAGCCCTAACCCTAACCCTAGCCCTAACCCTAGCCTTAACCCTAGCCCTAACCCTAACCCTAGCCCTAACCCTAGCCCTAGCCCTAACCCTAGCCCTAACCCTAACCCTAGCCCTAATGGGAAAATGGAAATAAATACATTTTTTAAATTTTTCCCTAACTAAGGGGGTGATGAAGGGGGGTTTGATTTACTTTTATAGCGGGTTTTTTAGCGGATTTTTATGATTGGCAGCCGTCACACACTGAAAGACGCTTTTTATTGCAAAAAATATTTTTTGCGTTACCACATTTTGAGAGCTATAATTTTTCTATATTTTGGTCCACAGAGTCATGTGAGGTCTTGTTTTTTGCGGGACGAGTTGACGTTTTTATTGGTAACATTTTCGGGCACGTGACATTTTTTGATCGATTTTTATTCCGATTTTTGTGAGGCAGAATGACCAAAAACCAGCTATTCATGAATTTCTTTTGGGGGAGGCGTTTATACCGTTCCGCGTTTGGTAAAATTGATAAAGCAGTTTTATTCTTCGGGTCAGTACGATTACAGCGACACCTCATTTATATCATTTTTTTTATGTTTTGGCGCTTTTATACGATAAAAACTATTTTATAGAAAAAATAATTATTTTGGCATCGCTTTATTCGCAGGACTATAACTTTTTTATTTTTTTGCTGATGATGCTGTATGGCGGCTCGTTTTTTGCGGGACAAGATGACGTTTTCAGCGGTACCATGGTTATTTATATCTGTCTTTTTCGCGTGTTATTCCACTTTTTGTTCGGCGGTATGATAATAAAGCGTTGTTTTTTGGCTCGTTTTTTTTTTTTTTTCTTACGGTGTTTACTGAAGGGGTTAACTAGTGGGCCAGTTTTATAGGTCGGGCCGTTACGGACGCGGCGATACTAAATGTGTACTTTTATTGTTTGTTTTTTTTATTTAGATAAAGAAATGTATTTATGGGAATAATATTTTTTTTTTTTTTCATTATTTTGGAATATTTTTTTTTATTTTTTTTTACACATTTGAAAATTTTTTTTTTCTTTTTTACTTTGTCCCAGGGGGGGACATCACAGATCGGTGATCTGACAGTTTGCACAGCACTCTGTCAGATCACCGATCTGAGAGCAGTGCAGGCTGCTTCACAGTGCCTGCTCTGAGCAGGCTCTGTGAAGCCACCTCCCTCCCTGCAGGACCCGGATCCGCGGCCATCTTAGATCCGGGGCTCGAGCAGGGAGGGAGGGAGGTGAGACCCTCGCAGCAACGCGATCACATCGCGTTGCTGCGGGGGGCTCAGGGAAGCCCGCAGGGAGCCCCCTCCCTGCGCGGTGCTTCCCTGCCCTGCCGGCACATCGCGATCATCTTTGATCGCAGTGTGCCAGGGGTTAATGTGCCGGGGGCGGTCCGTGACCGCTCCTGGCACATAGTGCCGGATGTCAGCTGCGATAGGCAGCTGACACCCGGCCGCGATCGGTGGCGCTCCCCCCGTGAGCGCCGCCGATCGCGCTGGACGTACTATCCCGTCCATGGTCATAGGGGCCCACCCCACATGGACGGGATAGTACGTCCGATGTCAGAAAGGGGTTAATAACATCCCCTAAGTCTCCCCATGTGCAGTTGTAAGCAGGTGCGGGAATGCAGTAATGCAGGGATTGCAGAACAAGGCTGTATATCAAAGTTGTTTAATTGGTTAACAGAAAGGATGGCAATGGTCTCCTCACAGGGAGCTAGTGACATTAAACAATTAATAGTAACAAGGGGGTAAACAGAGGGTTAACGCGACAGTCTGATATGTAATTGGCACTTATCGTGGTTTTCTCTGGTCCTCATCCGAATACAGTCTGATGGGGGTTGCAGTATCGGCAATGGCCGGCGTGGTGTTCTAAGATGAATTACAGCAACTTACAGTCCAGCTTCTGGCGGCAACTGGCGGTCATCGGTTTTACCCGTTGAGCCCCTAGTCCATAAATCTGTGCAGCCAAAGTGGGGAGTGCTGCAGGAATCTCTGTCCAACACGCTTGCTGGTGCTGCTGCTCGTATTTCAGCAGTGAGGAACGCACCTCGGGGTCCCGCACTTGGCACACGCTCCTTCGCACGAGCAAAGCCCTCTGCCTAGCCAGGCACATGGCCCTCTGCACTCTCACTGTCTCATTGGAGCGCTTGCTTAAGCTCTGTCAGGGCTCAACTCTGCACTGCCTCATGCTGAAGGAGCGCGCCACACACTTACCTCTGCTCGCACTGCCAGCGGGAAACTGCCCGCTCTTTCCCGTACTTCCTGCTCACTGCCCGCCTTAGCCACACCCCTTCTCCGGGTCATGGGACCTGTCCCGTCTCTCATTCTTTCCCCCTGGCAACACTGGCCGCAGCCTCGGCAGTTCCAGACCGCGCACAACGCAGGCACCCGTAGCCCCGTCTTCCTCCTTACACAGTTATAATGCCCTCTGTGTCTCCCCCGTACGCTAATAAAGTCCTCTTAATCCCACCTATGTACAGTAATAATGTCCACCATGTATGGCTCCCCTATATACAGTATGCTGCCCCAAAAGCTCCCCTATACACAGTGTGATGAGCCAACAGCTCTCTTATATACAGTATGATGGTCCCATAGCTCACCTACACCAGTATGATGGTCCCACAGCTCTCCTATACACAGAATGCTAGGTCCTGATTGGTCCATAGTTCCCATACATACAGCATAATGGGTCCACAGCTCCTCTATACACAGTATGATGAGCCCACAGCTCTTAATTGTATCTGTGTGCACAGCACATACAACTTCTTCCTGAATGTTACTAATGGATTCCTCTTGGGATAAATCCTTTAGAATCGTCTTTCTTATTGCTAGTGCTACTTAAGGGGTAATCGTTGTTTCAATTTGTATTTCATAAATCAATAATACACATCAAAATAAGAAGCTCTGAGATACAGTATATCTTATGAGAGGAATCTGCTTTTGTTTATGCCAGGACTGATTTTTCATTTTGAAAATTCTCAATTCATAGGTAAAATCTGTATTCAGTAAATACAGACTTGTACATTACTGAGATAGGAGATGGCAGTTCCTACTGATAAGTGTCATGCTTCCTCCTCTCAGTATGGGGAGTAACAGCTTAGGCTACTTTCACACTAGCGTCATGCACTGCACGTCGCAATGCGTCGTTTAGGAGAAAAAACGCATCCTGCAAAATTGCTTGCAGGATGCGTTTTTTCTCCATTGACTAACATTAGCGACGCATTGCGACGCTTTGCCACACGACGCAACCGTCGTGCGACGGTTGCGCCGTGTTGTGGCGGACCGTCGGCAGCAAAAAACGTTACATGTAATGTTTTTTGCAGCGTTGTGTCCGCCATTTCCGACCGTGCATGCGTGGCCGGAACTCCGCCCCCACCTCCCCGCAAGTCACAATGGGACAGCGGATGTGCTGGAAAAATGCATCCGCTGCCCCCATTGTGCAGCGCTTGCACAGTATGCGTCGGTACATCGGGCCGATGCAGCGCGACGGCCCCGTACCGACGCTAGTATGAAAGTAGCCTTAGTCATTCAATCTGGGTCAGGGGCATGCTGAGTTGTCAGTATCCTGATAGACAGCTCAGTGGTCTAATCTGAGGCTTGGGTGTGCTGAGCTGTCAGTGTGGTGAGTGACAGTCCAGTCACCCAATCAGGGCTGGGGCGTGCTGGGCTTCCTATAGGTGTCTCCTGTTCAGAATTATTCCAGGCTATTTATCTGGATGACTGCCTCTTGTCTCTGTCAGTATCTTTGTTCTGTGAGGTGTGTTCTTTACTATGCTGAGTTTCTGATTTGGTTGCCAGACCTAGGATTAGTTGTGACTACTCGTGTATGTTATCCCTTTTTCTCTTGATGCTACCTGTCCCCGGACATGGCCTCTGACTATCTGTTGTGTTATCCCCTCACCTTGTGTTAACTTCCTGGCATTTGAACCTTGGACTGTTACTTGACCATACTTTTATATTGCCATTTGCTTTTTTCACCAGCGTGGATCCCATTAACACACTTGGTGATTTTGTGCCAAACATGACTAAAGTGATATTTTTATAGATTGTAAGCTTGCGAGCGGGGCCCTCACTCCTGTAACTGTTGCAATGTGTTACACTCTATTGTTTTTTTGTCTATATATGTCACTGCTTAATTGTATTGTGCTGCGGAATGTGTTAGCGCTATGCAGGCCCGGACTGGCAATCTGCCCTGCCGGGCACATTCCCGGTGGGCTGCAGCTCTAAGAGACATAGTGGGCCATAGGCCCTGGTTTCATGGCCAGGCCCTTTAATTGCACAGGTTGGTTAGTGTGCGCTGCTGCAATGTGCGCACAAGCAAGCTGTGAGAGGGATGTGGCAGCAGCATGCACAGTGCTGAGTGGGAAGCATCTGACTTGCTGCACTGTTTCCGCTTTGAATCTCCTCAAGGACATGGGCGCTACCAGCTGAATGCTCCTGCATTGGACAGACACCGGTGACGGGTCTGGCACAGCTCAGGTTCAGGGGTGAGCATCCTGCGTCTACAAAGATTCAGGTGCCCCATCAAGAAAGTTAAATTTGTGCCGATATGATCGGCACTTGTTTCCCGTCATGATGGATTGTATGCTTCAGGCTAGGAAGGCAGCATACAATACACAGATCACCACTGCCAATAGTTTCCCTCTGTTACAGCCATCATGCAGGAAGGTCAGTGGTCGGAATCGGGAAGTCAGCTATATTCACCAGCCCTGGTGTCTCCTATGTTATGTATAGAGCATAATTAAGTATATAGTGTAGACCTGTGTATACAGTTTATACTAAGGTGCTGTATGTGGATAGTATATAGTGTTGTATACACACTATACACAGGCATATCTGCTGTCCTGTATATTTGGTGTAATTCTCAGTATCTGTATTATTCTGTGTATATACACTGCTTCAGTGGGGGGACAGTATTTTAGAATGTGGGCCGCTGTGGATTGTGTGCCATAGCTGCTTTTCAGTCCCAGTCCGTCCCTGGCGCTATGTAAATAAAAATTATTATTATATATTGTAAGTAATTCAAGATGTGGCTGAAAAGCAGCAGAATCTTGAATCTTAAGTCTCAGTCTTCAGGGAATGAGTTCCAGCGGGTGGGAATAGTCATATCTCTATTGTGAAGGGGGCTCTCAGATTTGGGTATTTTCTTTGTCCTCACAAGCCCCAGAACAGTCTTCAGTTGATCCCCTCTTTGAGGCCTTAGGGGTTATCTATGATGAACAAGACAGGATAAGATCATGAATCTAACATAGGGGAGCCACATCACTGAGGCTACTGTATTGAATTCCGACAGTGGTTCACTGAGGTACAGTGGAACGATGCAGCCCTCTGGTGCCAATTTCATAGAGGTCTGTCTGAATCACTAAATGACGTTCTGGCTTTGCGTGATCTCCGTTGTTCTTTGGCGGAGGCCATAACCCAGGCTGTATGGATGGACCACAGAATTCATGAGAGGCATGGTAGGCAGTGGAATGCCTTTTATACCCCCCCAGAGGATGCCCATTTACCTACGGTAGAGCCAATGGAGGTTGAAGCTGACAGTTTTTGTTCCCTGGAGAAGAAACATAGACAGGATCTTGGATTCTGTTTCTACTGTGGTCTTGCATGACATTTTTTTGAAGGACTGTTCTACTCGTCCTCAATCAAACAAGCCATCTGGAAAACATCTAAGTCTGGGCGATAGTTGAGGTCACCCAGACCTCCAGGTACCCTTTTTCTTGTCAGGTAATTTAGTGCCTTAGACAGTTTTGTCTTTCAAGAACCAGATTTTGCCAGAATTGGTTTTCATTGACTGACTGTGGGTCTGTAGCTAACTTTATTGATTTTATTTTATATTGATATTGGTTCGGAAATTAGGGTTAAGTACAGTTAGGGTACCGTCACACAGTGAAATTTTGATCGCTACGACGGCACGATTCGTGACGTTCGAGCGATATATCCGTGACGTTCGAGCGATATCGCAATGTCTGACACGCTCCTGCGATCAGGAACCCCGCTGAGAATCGTACGTCGTAGCAGATCGTTTGAAACTTTCTTTCGTCGTCTAGTGTCCCGCTGTGGCGGCATGATCGCATGGTGTAACATATATCGTATACGATGTGCGCATAGTAACCAACGGCTTCTACATCGCACATACGTCATGAAATTATCACTCCAGCGTCGTACATTGCAAAGTGTGACAGCAGTCTACGACGCTGGAGCGATATTGTTACGACGCTGGAGCGTCACGGATCGTACCGTTGTAGCGATCAAAATTTCACTGTGTGACGGTACCCTTAGCCTGGAAAAACCCATTCAAATGTTTGCTATTGACAAAACATCACTACTTCAGAACTTTGTCAAATTGGTAACTGTGTAGTTCACGCTTCAAGCAGGAGCGCTATTCTCTGAATTCCTGTTTAGTCTTGGATAAGTTACTTGCTGGGGTGGTATTGGGGCTTCCATGGTTGCTCATTCACAATCCTGTTATTCATTGGCGTTAGAAGGAAATTGTTGTAAGTCTGAAGGGTCATTCGGTGTACCTGAAAGTCTTCAGAGATGTGTTTTTGGAAAATGAGGCATAGACATTACCCCCATCATCCTTATGATTGTGCTATTGATTTTGTCCCTGGTGCCAAATTGCCTAAAGCTCGACTTTACAATTTATCTGGGCGTGAACATACCACCATGAACAATTATGTGAATGAAAGTTTACGAAAGAGTCATATCCATCCTTTCTTCCCTGTCGGTGCTCGCTTTTCTGTGTAAAAAGCAAAGATGGTGGTCTCTGTCCTTGGCTCGAATTCCAGGAACTGAACAAAATCACGGTTAAGCATACATACCTACTTCCACTCTACCTGTACCTTTATAATAAGCTTACTGGGGCTAACTGTTTTTTAAACTTAACCTAGAGGGGCTTACAGTTTGATACACATCCGGAAGGGTGATGAGTGCAAAACAGCGTTTTTAGCATCCAAGGGTTTATTCGAAAATCTTGTCATGCTTTTTGTGTTAACCAATGCACCAGCAGTATTTCAAAACTTTATAAATTATGTATTTTCTGATTGCATTGGCAGATTAGTTGTGATTTACCTTGATGATATTTTAATTTTTTTCACCTGATTTGGACTCCCATCGGGAACATGTCTGTGTAGTACTACAAATATTGAGGGAAAATTAGAAATGTATTTTTTCTGTTTATGAGGTTTCATTTCTGAGATACATTTTATTGGTTGATGGGTTTAAAATGGATCCAGGGAAGGTACAAACTATAATAGAGTTCAACCTAGTGACTTGAAAGCACCGCAATGTTTTCTAGGACTCGCAAACTATTATAGAAAATTAATTAAGGGTTTTTTTTCAGATTGTTAAACCTCTTACTGACCTCATACATAAGGGGGCGGAACTCAAGGTTTGGTCACCGGATGCTATTGGGGCTTTTGAAAAATTGAAATGGTGCTTTTATGTCTGCTTTTGGTCTAATCAAACCAGATCTCCAGGAACCATTCATTGTGCAGGTTGATGCTTCAGAGGTCAGGGTAGGGGCCATTTTATCTCAGGGGCCCAAAACTCTGTCTAAAGGCTCATTCCCACATGCAATGCAAATGGACGAGTGGAATCTGATAAAAAATCGGATCGCACTAGCCTCAATGTTTCTCTATGGTGCAGCTCATATCGGCAGTTATTTTCTCAGGCCGATTCAGCATGCGAAAACAATCGCATTATGCTGCGATTGCATCTAAGAATCGGATCACATGCACCCATATAAGTCTATTGATGTGTGTGAAACATTTCACTGCACTCATATCACCTGAGTGCAGTGCGCCACTCGCCGACGCCGATAGCAGAGGAGAAGAAAAAATGTATTTCTCCATTTCCTCCGCAGCTGTGCTGCGATCCTCTCATGCGAAAGGATCGGTGCACAGAGCACTGACACTCTGCTCCCGCTTTCAGCAGAGCAGGAGCAGAGTGTCATTAGCATTTCGCATCCGATGCTCTCGCATGAGAGAATCATCGGATGCTATACGCTAATGGGACCCCTGCCTAACTTGCGGCTATGTGCATTTTTTTTTTCAAAAGAAATTTTCTTGTGCTGAAAGAAATTATGATGTTGGGAATCGTATGTTACTTGCTGTTAAATTAGTCATTGAGGAATAGAGGCATTTTTTGGAGGGTGCTATTCATCAAATCACTGTGGTCCACAGTGATTCCATATTAATTTAGCTTACATTGAAATCAGATTAATGACGAACTCCTAGAGAGACCAGATGGTGCTTATTATTCTCTAGATTCAAGTTCTCTAATACATTCAGGTCAGGGTCCAAGAATGTGAAGGTTGACGCATTATCACGCAGTCTTGATTCAGTTTCGCCTCCAGAACCTCCACTCTCCCTATGGGCATTGTGGTATTCTTGGAGTTTTAGTTGGAGATCCATAAAACTCAGTCATTGGCCACATCCGCCACTGCAGGGTCCAGGTTATTTTTACGTGTGTACTTAAGATTGCATCTGTTACAGGAGTTTCATGATTTTGTCTTGAGTGATCATCCTGGAGTCACAGCTATGCAAAAAGCTATTTCCAGACTTTTTTGGTGGCTGTCTATGAGTAATGATATTAAAGATTTTATATCCACTTGTGAAGTCTGCGCATGTACTAAAGTTTGTCATAACTGGCCCAATGGGGAATTGGTTCCATCGCCAATTACAGAAAAATTGTGGACTCATATGTCCATGGATTTCATCAAGTATATGCCTCTGTCTGATGAGAAAACTGTTATTTGAATGTGGTTGACCGATTCAGTAAACAAGCTCATTTTGTTCTTTTGTCAGGGTTACCTAATACAGAAACACTCTCCAGGTTGTTTATTCGTCGTGTAGTGAGTTTACATGGAATTTCTGTTACCGTTGTGTCTGGTAGGGGAGTGCAATATTTCTCAAAATTCTGAAGAGCTTTTTGTAAGAAACTAGGAAGTGAATTGTCATTTTCCGCTGCCTACCACCCTGAAACTAATGGTCAGAGAGAGAGAACAAATCAATCTTTGGAGCAGATTTTGAGGTGTTTTGTTGCAGCTCAACCGGACAACTGGTCCTTATTCCTACTTCTGTCTGAGTTCGCCTTTAACAGTTGAGTCAATTAATCCACTGTAAAATCACATTTTTTCTGTAATTATGGTTTCCATCCCCATTTTGGTAAGTTTTCCATGATCAGTTCTGAGTGTCCTGGGGTGGAGCTTGCCATACAGAATCTTGGAGATGTCTGGAAGGAGTTTTCGAAGAATAGTGAGTTGTCCCAAGATAGCCAAAAATGAAAGTCTGATAGACGATGCTCAGCAGTTCCTGTTTTTAAAGTAGGCTAATATTTGGCTACCATCCAGAAACATTAAACTTAAGGTACCATCGGCAAAGCTGGGTCCGAAGTTTATAGGTTTCTATGAGACTATGGAAGTGGTAAATCCTGTGGCCTTTAAGTAGGAGCTTCCTCTAAATCTCTACATCCCTAACATCTGGTACAACCTCATCCCTACCTCCTCCGGTAGCTGTCAATCATAGTTTAGAGTTTGAATAGCAGAGTGGTGGATTCTTGGAGGATACAAAATTCCCTCTAGAACCTCATCCATTGGAAGGGATATGGACCAGAAGAGAGATCCTGGGTTCCCGCCTGTGATGTGAAGGCCAATCGCATGGTCAAGGCCTTCCATTCTAGGTTTCCTGGGAATCACGGGGGTCAAATGCCCTCTCTCAGAAGAGGGGTACTGTCACAGTTCATCCTCTTAGTGTAGTGAGTGGCAGCTCAGCTGTCCATCTGGGGCAGGAGTGTATGAGTTGTCATTATTGTGAGGCTTGTGCTTCCTGAGCTATCAGTGTGGTGACAGTCCATTTGCTCAATCAAGGCTGAGGTGTGTTGGGCTTCATACAAGTGTCTGCTGTTCAGAATTATTCCAGGCTATTTAGCTGGCTGCTTGCCTCTTGTCTCTATCAGTTGTAGCTTTGTTCTGTGAGGTGTGTGCTTTGCTATGTGACTGATTCTCTGATTTTGTTGCCAGACCTAGGATTTATTGTGAATACTCGTGTGTTATCCCTTTTTTGTTGGCGCTTTCTGACCTCAGGTACTTGACCCTGGACATGGCCTCTGACTATCCGTTGTCTTATCCCCTTGTCTTGTCGTACCCTCCTTGCCTTCCTGGTATTTGATATCCTAACTACCCTGGCTCACAGCTTGTCCATAAATAACTCAGCATCACAATAAGATTCTATGTAGACTGAAGGTGGAGGAAGAGGTAGAAGGACCTTTGCTTCTAGCTCCTCCCTTCTACATAGAATCTTATCAGTAGCATCAGTCATCTCCTATCGCAGTAATAGGAAAGTCTGTATTCACTGAATACAGATATAGATCACATCAGGGGGAGAAATAAGCATATTTCTCTGATATTACAAAGATGTTTCTTTTTCACGTATATTATTGGTTTATTTAATAAAAATTAAAACAACTGTTACATTTTAAGTTTGGTTTTGGTGATAACTTTATTAGATGGATATCTATCCTCTACAAACACCCACACCTCTATAAATACCTGGCCACCTGTACCCGCGCTCTCCCTGGCTGCATGTTTTAAAAAGACCGGAATAAAAGAAGTGTTTTTATGTGGCAAGTGCTGCCTACTATTTTTTGTGGACAACAGTTGTTCCTTATCTTGTAGAATGCCAGCAAGCTTATCGTTTATCATTATCTAGTGCAGCTTATTTTTACTCCGGTCAAGAAGAATGGTGACTGTTTTCCAGGACCAGGACAATAGTCCTCTCAGCCAGAAAGATGAAAGGAGTTCATTGTGGTTTTATTGGGTGAAATACAAAACTATAGTATTATTCAGAGTTTAAAGTAAATTATTATCCAAACTCCCAATCTATACATGTTATATGTATCACAGTTATACAGGAGTGCATCAGCAAATAAATATCAAAACATAATTAATGAAGGATGGGTTGAAAGAAAAAACATGTAAAACCATAAGTTAAATATACTGTAGTTTTTATTATGTTTCAGTTAAAATGATACCGCAGTATAACAAGTGATTGATAAAAAGGTCTGATTAATGCTCAAAAAATATAGTTAAAAACAAACTCTGTCACCTCTTTAGTTCTCTTGGCTTAATGTGTTGTGATGATTTTTACCCAGAATGGTTGGACTGACAAGTCAGCCCCTGTAGACTTGTGTCCTATTAGTAAAGCCACAACCACAACTTGTATAAATCACAGAGGTGCTGTACCTGCTTGTATATTTCTCCTACAATTAGAAACCGTTTATCCTGCAGTTATTCAGGATACAAATCTTGTTGGATATTTGACATGTCAATCCATAAGTCTAGTTAGGGACAACTTAAACAGCTGAGATCAATGTACAGGCACACTAATACTTGAATATGGGCAGTAGAATTGCATATTTATTTACTCTCTTTTGTCACTTGTATGGCTGATAGTACGCCGATTATCGAATGTCCCTATTTATAATACATTGTCCAAGCGTGTAATCTGTAATTTTCCCAATGTACTAGTTTATATATCAGTGATATCACCTTAATAACACTGAATGGTGTTATATCATCTGGCTTGGCAGAATTCATTATGATTTTATACAATTAGATGTGGTTGTGGTTTTACTAATAGAAAACAAGTGTGCAGAGACTGACTTGTCAATCTAACTCGAACTGGTATAAAATCAGCACAATACATTAGACCAAGTGATATATTGCATTGAAAATAAACTGGAATATTGCATTGGCCTTTTTAATGACTGATAGTGTTAACCCAATCTTCTTTGCAACCTTTATCAACTCATGCCAAGAGTCATAACGATTTTAATTTTTCATCAACAAAGCTGATGGTTAGATTCCCCCCATGACAGACCTACAGGCTTTTGTTAGGTCTTAATTGCTATGGTTAATCATTAGCACCTTGTAATTGCAAACATGCCCCCTCCCTTTTTAAAACACCATAGATAGCAAGGTCCCTATTGACAGTTGCATCTAAGGCTTCTTTCACACTTCCGTCGGCAGGCGGCCGTCATAATGCGTCGATGTGACATATCGACGGATGTCACCAAAATAAGGAAAAACGGATGCAACGCATCCAGTTTCTTGACGGATGCGTCGAATGAGGCACTGTGAATTTGTAAGTATAAAATTCTAGAGAGAGAGAAAATTTTCCCTGGACTAGAAAATCCTTCCAGGCATGCTCAGAAAACAAAAACTGGATACGTCGCTGGATTCCTGTTTTTGACGGTCAGCGACGGATCCTGCGTCCATAGGCTTCCATTATAGCCAACGACAGGCAGCGCAGGACCCGTCGATGAGCGATTTTCCAATGTGCAGAAAAAATGTTCCTCTGAACGTTTTCTCTGCCCGACGGACAGCAATTTTCCGACGGATCCAGTGAACGATGGATGAAACGGATGGCCACCCATCACAATCCGTCGCAATCCGTCGCTAATACAAGTCTATGGGAAAAAACAGGATCCAGCAGAAAAATTTACTGGATCCTGTTTTTTCTAAAATCGACGGATTTCGACGGGAGCTAAAAGATGGAGTGTGAAAGAGGCCTAAAGGACTACATTTCTGCGGTGAGAGTTGTCACAATTACCAGCAGATGAATTAAGGGCAACAACTGTGAGGGCACTTCAACTGTGAGAGATGGAGTCTTCGGAAAAAAAATCCAGAAAATCACGTTGTATGATTGTTACATAATTTGCATTTTATTGCATGAAACAAATTGGGATAATTGGGCATTATTTCACACAAAACTCCCAAAATGGGCCAGACAAAATTCTTAGCACCCTCAACTTATTATTTGGTTGCACACCCTTTAGAATAAATAACTGCAATGAATCGCTTCCTATAACCATTCACAAGCTTCTTAGAACACTCAAATTGAGTTTTGACTACTCTTTTGCAAACTGCTCCAGGTCCCTGATATTTGAAGGGCGCCTTCTCTCTACAGGAATGTGAAGATCTCTCTACAGGTGTTCAATGGGATTTAGATACGGAGTCATTACTGGGCACTTCAGAACTTTCCATTGCTTTGTTTTCATCCATTTCTGGGTGCTTTTTGAAGTATGCTTGGGGTCATTGGCCTGCTGAAAGACCCATGACCTTGGACGCAAACCCAGCTTTGTAACACTGGGCACTACAATGCAACCCAAAATCCCTTGGTAATCTTCAGACTTCATGATGCCTTGCACACAGTCAAGGCACCCAGTCCCAGATGCAGCAGAAGAATACCAAAACATCTTTGAACTTCCATTGTATTTGACTGAAGGTAATGTGTTCTTTTCTTTGTCGCCTTTATTCAGTTTTTGGTAAGCGGTAGATTGGTATGCTTTACGAAAAAGCTCTATCTTGGTCTCCTTTATCCACAAGACGCTTTCCTGGAAGGATTTAGGCTCATGAACATTTTGGAAAACTGCAGTCTAGTTTACTTATGTCTCTGTGTCAGCAGTGAGATCCTCCTGGGTCCCCTGCCATAGTATTTTATTTCATTAAAATGTCAATGGATAATCCAAGATGCACCCTGAACCTACAAGACAGCTTTATTTTCTTTGTCACTTTATTGGGTCTGCTTATCCGCCCATCGGGACTATCCTGCTTTACAACCTTACATCAATGTTGTTCTGCCATCTAGGGAGATTAGCTACAGTGCCATGTGATGTAAACGTCTTGATTATGTTGCACGCCATGGAAAAAGCAACATCAATATCTCTGGAGATGGGCTTATAACCTTGAGATTATTGATAGTTTTGAAAAATTTTGGTTCGCAAGTCCTCAGACTGTTCTCTTCTCTTCTGTTTTCCATGCCTAGTATGGCACATACAGACGCACAATGAAAAGATTGAGTCAACTTATCCCCTTTTTATCTGGTTTCAGATGTGATTTTCATATTGTCCACACCTGTTACTTGCCACAGGTGAGTTTGAATGAACATCACATTCTTGAAAAAAAGTGGTAATTTTTTTAAAGGTTCCAACCAGTAGCGTAGCTACCAGGGGGGCAGAGGGGGTCATTGCCCCAGGCCCCACACTCTGAGGGGGCCCACCCGGAGCTACGCTACTGTAAATGCATCGGCACGCTGTGCGCCGATACAGTTACATTCTGCGCCAGTGCAGGGAGAATCTATCTCCCTGCTCTGCGCTATGGGGCCCCTGAGCAGGCAGGGGAGCCCAGTGCCAGCAGTGGGCCCCCTGCCCGTCAACGCATGGTGAGCTGTATCGGCATCAAGCCGATACAGCTCACCGCAGTGATGAGAGAGGGAGCGCTGCGCTCCTCCCATCATCCCCCACACCGTCTGACAGCGGGCGTGATGACGTCACCGCCCAGCGCCCGCTGTCAGATGAGCGGGAACAGGAGCAGGAAGCACCACTGGAACAAGGAGGAAGATAGGTGAGTATTTATTTACTGTGTTTTTTATGGGGGCTGCCTTATTCTACAGTATCTGCCTATGGGGGGAAGTGCTGCCTTATTGTACAGTATCTGCCTATGGGGGGGAGTGCTGCCTTATTCTACAGTATATGCCTATAGGGGGAGTGCTGCCTTATTCTACAGTATCTGCCTATAGGGGGGAGTGCTGCCTTATTCTACAGTATTTGCCTATAGGGGGGAGTGCTGCCTTATTCTACAGTATCTGCCTATAGGGGGGGGGTGTGTACTGCCTTATTCTACAGTATCTGCCTACAGGGGGGGAGTGCTGCCATATTCTACAGTATCTGCCTATGGGGGGAGTGCTGCCCTATTCTACAGTATCTGCCTATGGGGGGAGTGCTGCCGTATTCTACGGTATCTGCCTATGGGGGGGAGTGCTGCCTTATTCTACAGTATCTGCCTACAGGGGGGAGTGCTGCCTTATTCTACAGTATCTGCCTACAGGGGGGAGTGCTGCCTTATTATACAGTATCTGCCTATGGGGGAGTGCTGCCTTATTCTACAGTATCTGCCTATGGGGGGGAGTGCTGCCTTATTCTACAGTATCTGCCTATGGGGGGGAGTGCTTCCTTATTCTATAGTATCTGCTTACGGGGGAGTGCTACCTTATTTTACAGTATCTGCCTATAGGGGGAGTGCTGCCTTATATACAGGTTCTGCCTATAGGGGGGAGTGCTGCCTTATTGTACAGGATCTGCCTATGGGGGGGAGTGCTGCCTTATTCTACAGGATCTGCCTATGGGGGGTGCTGCCTTATTCTACAGAATCTGACTATGGGGGGCGGGGGGAGTGCTGCCTTATTGTATAGGATCTGCCTATGGGGAGAGTGCTGCCTTATTCTACAGGATCTGCCTATGGGGGAGTGCTGCCTTATTCTACAGGATCTGCCTATGGGGGGGTGCTGCCTTATTGTATAGGATCTGCCTATGGTGGGTGCTGCCTTATTCTACAGGATCTGCCTATGTGGGGGTGCTGCCTTATTCTACAGTGTCTGCCTATGGGGGATGCTGCTTTAAACTACAGGGTCTGCCTATAGGGGTGCTGCCTTGTGCGATACCGAGGACTATCTGGCACATTATACTATATGGAGTGTAGGGATTGTACTCGCTCAGGTGCGGCGGATGACACTCTGGAGGCACGTTTCATTAAAAGTTCACAGGTTTATTGCTCCATAAACCACATAGCAACAGGAACAACAGGTAAACAGTCTTACTTCAGACAGTTGAATCCTCAATGTCCATATTAGAGCTCCGCTCTCTCTCAGACCTGTAGGCATACAGGCTGTGCCATGTCCAGCACGTAGGCTCTCCAGCGTAAATATGGTCTCTGTGTGCTGTTCAGGACATCTGTCCCCACTTGGAACCGTCCAACACACAGGCCACTCTGCAGTGTCCAGCCAGGACACATGGAAGTCTGTCCACCCTTGCAGACTCCCAAACACACTCACCACATGGGCTACACACACCTCTTTACATAAGTGTAACCACACCCAGATACCTTTCACATGGCCAGTCAGGTGAGTGTGACATCACCACAGGTCCTTCAACACAAAACCATCTTAGGTATTCAAACACGCCTCTTAAGGCCTCTTCACATTAAGCGACGCTGCAGCGATACCGACAACGATCCGGATCGCTGCAGCATCGCTGTTTGGTCGCTGGAGAGCTGTCACACAGACAGCTCTCCAGCGACCAACGATGCCGGTAACCAGGGTAAACATCGGGTAACTAAGCGCAGGGCCGCGCTTAGTTACCCGATGTTTACCCTGGTTACCTTCCTAAAAGTAAAAAAACCAAACAGTACATACTTACCTACCGCTGTCTGTCCTCCAGCGCTGTGCTCTGCACTCCTCCTGTACTGTCTGTGTGAGCACAGCGGCCGGAAAGCAGAGCGGTGACGTCACCGCTCTGCTTTCCGGCTGACCGACGCTCACAGCCAGTACAGGAGGAGTGCAGAGCACAGCGCTGGAGGACAGACAGCGTTAGGTAAGTATGTACTGTTTGTTTTTTTACTTTTAGGATGGTAACCAGGGTAAACATCGGGTAACTAAGCGCGGCCCTGCGCTTAGTTACCCGATGTTTACCCTGGTTACCAGTGAAGACGTCGCTGGATCGGTGTCACACACGCCGATCCAGCGATGTCCACGGGAGATCCAGCGACGAAATAAAGTGCTGGACTTTCTTCAGCGACCAACGATCTCCCAGCGGGGGCCTGATCGTTGGTCGCTGTCACACATAGCGATTTTATTAACGATATCGTTGCTACGTCACAAAATGCAACGATATCGTTAACAATATCGTTATGTGTGAAGGTACCTTTAGGGTGGGTTTGTAGGTGACTGAACCCACCCATCTCTGCCATCACCTGGAAGCCTTCCCAATGTAAACAAATCCCTCAGCAGTAGATCTGCTTGAGCAAAACATACCCAGGCTTCCATCACAGGGCCACCCACCTCTGCGATACATACCGTCCATTAATCACATGACCTTTAGCCACGCTACAGGAGGTTATCTATGGGGCCATCATACAGTGTGGGGATTACAGTGTTGGAGCCATCTACCTGTTTGAAGGCTACTAAGGGGTCAGTATACTGTGTGGGTGGTACTATACAGTTAGAGGGCATTATACTGTGTATAGGGGAGCTGTACAGGGGAGAGACTCGAGACATTATTAAATGTAAAGTGGGCACTTATTGTAATAGGGGAACTCAGGTTACTGTGACTATCAAAGGGGCACACAGAGGGCATTATTACTTTCTAGGGGGCAAAATGTGGGCTCTGTTTTCTAGGGCACTTGCACCCGTCATTACTATATTATAGAGGGGTGCTTTAGAATTTAGAGGGTACAGAGCACCACAGAGTAGGTGCAGTAATAGGGACACATACGGCAGCAGCGGATCAGTATTGGGATATCAGGTGCAGTAATAGGGACATACGGCAGCAGCAGCTCAGTATCGGGGTATCAGGTGTAGTAATAGGGACACATATGGCAGCAGCGGCTCAGTATTGGGGTATCAGGTGCAGTAATAGGGACACATACGGCAGCAGCGGCTCAGTATTGGGGTATCAGGGGCAGTAATAGGGACACATACAGCAGCAGCTCAATATTGGGGTATCAGGTGCAGTAATAGGGACACCTATGGCAGCAGGGGCTCAGTATTGGGGTATCAGGTGCAGTAATAGGGACACATACGGTAGCAGCGGCTCAGTATTGGGGTATCAGGTGCAGTAATAGGGACACATACGGCAGCAGAGGCTCAGTATTGTGGTATCGGGCAGTAATAGGGACACATACGGCAGCAGCGGCTCAGTATTGGGATATCAGCAGGATGAGGGGTTTGTGCAGGTTGGGAATAGATGGTGATGGGGCCGGAATGTGAGAAGTGAAACGTGTCTTTGTTGTTTTCTATGCAGACGAGTTGTAGCTGGAAGAAGTTGTCATGTCGGTCTGGGCCAGATGGAAAAGACGGGAAAAGTGACGATTCCACCATAAAGAACATCAACGGTAAGTCATTATTTATAACTGTGCTGTGATCTCTTATGTGTTCTGTAGGACTGGTATCTACCACTGACCATATGGCGGTAATATCCATGTTGGTCGTTATATGGAGATTATCTTCAGTAACAGCGCGGTCATCTGCTGAGGTTCTCCACCACTATTAGGGGGCGTCATTATTATTATTATTATTATTTATTTATATAGCACCATTGATTCCATGGTGCTGTACATGAGAAGGGGTTACATACAAGTTACAGATATCACATACAGTAAACAAACTAACAATGACGGACTGATACAGAGGGGCGAGGATCCTGCCCTTGCGGGCTTACATTCTACAGGATTAAGGGGAAGGAGACAGTAGGTTGAGGGTCATTGAGTTGTAATCAAGGTTACCTGGTTAGGGGCCCACTCAGAAGCTTTGCCCTCCCTGTACCAAAACCCTAGCTACGCCTCTGGTTCCAACAATTTAGTTGGACAAATTTTTGTGCAAAATGATGTCCAAATTGCCTTTTTATTGCTCTTTTTTTGTTTGTTCCAACACACAAAAAAGAAATAAATATGTGTATAACAAAACATGTGTAATTGCAATAAATTTATGGGAGAAATACTTCATTTTGTAGAAAAATGTTAAGGGTGTCAACACTTTTGACCATGACTGTATGTATGTGTGTAATTGTGTATGTGTAAATATATATGTGTGCAATATATATATATATATATATATATATATATATATATATATATATATATATATATATACTAGATGGTGGTCTGATTCTAACGCATCAGGTATTCTAGAATATGTATGTAGTTTATTTATGAAAATTTCAGAATAATGCAATGAATACACAGGATTCCGCTGGCCGGGCGCGGCCAATTAGCGAAGCGTGGTTCAAATCCCGCGTCAGTTCGCGGCCGGACTACGCCTGTCGCTGATTGATTCAATCACTGAAGCCAGGGCCGGCTGCAGGTTTTTGAGGGCCCCAGGCAAAAGAGTGTCACAGCCCACGTAGCATATAACACAGCCCACGTAGTATATAGCACAGGCACATAGTATATAGCACAGCTACGTAGTATATAACAGCCATGTAGTATATAGCACAGCCACGTAGTATATAACAGCCACATAGTACATAGCAGCCGCGTAGTATATAGCACAGCTACGTAGTACATAGCACAGGCACGTAGTATATAGCACAGTCCACGCAGTATATTGCACAGCCACGTAGTATATTGCACAGCCACATAGTATATCACAGGCACATAGTATATAGCACAGCTGCGAAGTATATAACACAGCCATGTAGTATATAGCACAGCCACATAGTATATTACAGAGCTTCATAGTATACAGCACAGCCCACGCAGTATATAACACAGCCCACGTAGTATATAGCACAGCCCACGTAGCATATAACACAGCCACGTAGTATATTGCGCAGCCATGTAGTATACAGCACAGCCCACGTAGTGTAGAGCACAGCGACGTAGTATATAACACAGCCCACGCAGTATATAACACAGCCCATGCAGGATGTAACACAGCCCACGTAGTATATAACACCGCCCACATAGTATATAGCAATGTGGGCACCATATCCCTGTTAAAAAAGAATTAAAATAAAAAATGGTTATATACTCACCTTCCAGTGGCCCCCGGATCCAGCCCAGGCCTTTAGCGATGCTCCTCGTGACGCTCCGTTCCTAGTAATGCCTTGCGGCAATAACCCGTGATCATGTAGCGGTCTCGCGAGACCGCTACGTCATCTCCGGTCATTCCCGCAATGCATTCTTGGGACCGGAGCGTCGCGAGGAGCAGGAAAGGCTGGCGCGGACAGTGGAAGGCGAGAATATAATGATTTTTTAATTTTATTATTATTTTTAACATTATATGTTTTTACTACTGATGCTGCATAGGCAGCATCAATAGTAAAAAGTTGGTCACACTTATAGGGTTAATAGCCGCATTAACGGACTGTGTTACATCGCATTATGCCGCGGTGTAACGCAGTCTGTTTAACGGACTGCTAAAACACTATGTGGGCGCTGACTGGAGGGGAATATGGAGGGGGCACTGACTGGAAGGGAGAAGGGGAATGGCCAGTTCGCGGACGGACTGTGCCTGTCGCTGATTGGTCGCGCCCACTGGCCGCGACCAATCAGCGTTGCGGGATTTCCGTTACAGGCAGACAGACAGACAAACAGACAGAAGGACCCCTTAGACAATTATATATAGACTAGACTGTGGCCCGATTCTAACGCATCGGGTATTCTAGAATATGCATGTCCCCGTAGTATATGGACAATGATGATTCCAGAATTTGCGGCAGACTGTGCCCGTCGCTGATTGGTCGAGGCAACCTTTATGACATCATCGTCGCCATGGCAACCATTATGACATCATCGTCGCTGTGCCTGTCGCTGATTCGCTGGATTTCCAGGACAGACAGACGGAAAAACCCTTAGAAGACCATTATATATATAGATATATATCTACTATATAATTGTCTAAGGGTCATGTCCGTCTGTCCTGTCTGTCTGTCTGTCTGTCACGGATGTTCATTGGTCGCGGCCTCTGTCTATCATGGAAATCCAAGTCGCTGATTGGTCGCCGCAAAACAGCCACGACCAATCAGCAATGGGTATAGTAGAACAAGACGTGCACTCTCGCTATGGGTGGTGCAGACTGAACATGGAGGGTTGCTCCAGATTATGTTTATGAACACAATCAGCAATGGGCACAGTCCGAAAGAAAATGGCCGCTCCTTACTCCCCGCAGTCACTGCCCGGCGCCCGCATACTCCCCTCCGGTCACCGCTAACAAAGGGTTAATGCCGGCAGTAACGGACCGCGTTATTCCGTGGGTAACGCACTCCGTTACCGCCGCTATTAACCCTGTGTGTCCCCAACTTTTTACTATTGATGTTGCCTATGCGATATCAATAGTAAAAAATGTAATGTTAAAAATAATAAAAAAACAAAAAAACCTGCTATACTCACCCTCCGTTGTCCGCTGAGCCGCTCGCGCCGGCCACCATCTTCCATTCCCGGCGATGCATTGCGAAATTATCCAGAAGACTTAGCAGCCTCACGAGACCGCTAAGTCATCTGGGTAATTTCTCAATGCATCCTGGGAACGGAAGATGGCGGCAGCCGCGCGCCTATCTTCGGAGCTCCGCTGGACCCCAAGAGGTGAGTATATAACTTTTTTTATTTTAATTATTTTTTTAACAGGGATTTGGTGCCCACACTGCTGTATACTACGTGGACTGTTACATACCGCGTGGCTCTGTGCTGTATACTACATAGGCAGTGTTATATGCTATGTGGGCTGTGTGATATACTCCGTGGGCTGTGCTATATACTACGTGACTGGGCAATATACTGCGTGACTCTGTGCTGTATACTACGTGGCTCTGTGCTGTATGCTACGTAGCTGGGCAATATACTACATGACTGGGCAATATACTACGTGAATGGGCAATATACTACGTGGCTGGGCAATATACTACGTGGCTCTGTGCTGTATACTACGTGGCTCTGTGCTGTGTACGACGTGGCTCTGTGCTGTATACTACGTGGCTCTGTGCTGTATACTACCTCGCTGGGCAATATACTACGTGACTGGGCAATATACTACGTGACTGGGCAATATACTACGTGACTGGGCAATATACTACGTGACTGGGCAATATACTACGTGTCTGTGCTGTATACTACGTCGCTGTGCAATATACTACGTCGCTGGGCAATATACTACGTGACTGGACAATATACTACGTCACTGGGCAATATACTACGTGACTGGGCAATATACTACGAGACTGGGCAATGTAGTACATGACTAGGCAATATACTACGTGACTGGGCAATATACTACATGACTGGGCAATATACTACGTCGCTGGGCAATATACTACGTGACTGGGCAACGTAGTACGTGACTGGGCAATATACTACGTGACTGGGCAATATACTACGTCGCTGGGCAATATACTACGTGACTGGGCAATATACTACGAGACTGGGCTATGTAGTACGTGACTGGGCAATATACTACATGACTGTGCAATATACTACGTGACTGGGCAATATACTACGAGACTGGGCAATGTAGTACATGACTAGGCAATATACTGCGTGACTGGGCAATATACTACATGACTGGGCAATATACTACGTCGCTGGGCAATATACTACATGACTGTGCAATATACTACGTGACTGCAATATACTACGTGACTGGGCAATATACTACATAGCTGGGCAATATACTACGTGACTGGGCAATATACTGCGTGGCTGGGCAATATACTACATGACTGGGCAATATACTACGTGACTGGGCAATATACTACATGACTGGGCAATATACTACGTGTCTGTGCTGTATACTACGTCGCTGTGCAATATACTATGTCGCTGGGCAATATACTACGTGGGCTGTGTAATATACTTCGTGGCTCTGTGCTGTATACTACGTCGCTGTGCAATATACTATGTCGCTGGACAATATACTACGTGGCTGGGCAATATACTACGTGACTGGGCAATATACTACGTGACTGGGCAATATACTACGTGACTGGGCAATATACTACGTGACTGGGCAATGTACTACGTAACTGGGCAATATACTACGTGACTGGGCAATATACTACGTGTCTGTGCTGTATACTACATCGCTGTGCAATATACTACGTCGCTGGGCAATATACTACGTGACTGGGCAATATACTACGTGACTGGGCAATGTAGTACGTGACTGGGCAATATACTACGTGACTGGGCAATATACTGCGTGGCTGGGCAATATACTACATGACTGGGCAATATACTACGTGACTGGGCAATATACTACATAGCTGGGCAATATACTACGTGGCTGGGCAATATACTACGTGGCTGGGCAATATACTACATGACTGGGCAATATACTACGTGACTGGGCAATATACTACATGACTGGGCAATATACTACGTGTCTGTGCTGTATACTACGTCGCTGTGCAATATACTATGTCGCTGGGCAATATACTACGTGGGCTGTGTAATATACTTCGTGGCTCTGTGCTGTATACTACGTCGCTGTGCAATATACTATGTCGCTGGACAATATACTACGTGGCTGGGCAATATACTACGTGACTGGGCAATATACTACGTGACTGGGCAATATACTACGTGACTGGGCAATATACTACGTGACTGGGCAATGTACTACGTAACTGGGCAATATACTACGTGACTGGGCAATATACTACGTGTCTGTGCTGTATACTACATCGCTGTGCAATATACTACGTCGCTGGGCAATATACTACGTGACTGGGCAATATACTACGTGACTGGGCAATGTAGTACGTGACTGGGCAATATACTACGTGACTGGGCAATATACTGCGTGGCTGGGCAATATACTACATGACTGGGCAATATACTACGTGACTGGGCAATATACTACATAGCTGGGCAATATACTACGTGGCTGGGCAATATACTACGTGGCTGGGCAATATACTACATGACTGGGCAATATACTACGTGTCTGTGCTGTATACTACGTCGCTGTGCAATATACTATGTCGCTGGCCAATATACTACGTGGGCTGTGTAATATACTTCGTGGCTCTGTGCTGTATACTACGTCTCTGTGCAATATACTACGTGGCTGGACAATATACTACGTGGCTGGGCAATATACTACGTGGCTGGGCAATATACTACGTGACTGGGCAATATACTACGTGACTGGGCAATATACTACGTGACTGGGCAATATACTACGTGGCTGGGCAATATACTACGTGGCTGGGCAATATACTACGTGACTGGGCAATATACTACGTGACTGGGCAATATACTACGTGACTGGGCAATATACTACGTGACTGGGCAATATACTACGTGTCTGTGCTGTATACTACATCGCTGTGCAATATACTACGTCGCTGGGCAATGTAGTACGTGACTGGGTAATATACTACGTGACTGGGCAATATACTGCGTGGCTGGGCAATGTAGTACGTGACTGGGTAATATACTACGTGACTGGGCAATATACTACGTGACTGGGCAATATACTACGTGACTGGGCAATATACTACGTGTCTGTGCTGTATACTACATCGCTGTGCAATATACTACGTCGCTGGGCAATGTAGTACGTGACTGGGTAATATACTACGTGACTGGGCAATATACTACGTGACTGGGCAATGTAGTACGTGACTGGGTAATATACTACGTGACTGGGCAATATACTGCGTGGCTGGGCAATATACTACGTGACTGGGCAATATACTACGTGACTGGGCAATATACTACCTGGCTGGGCAATATACTACCTGGCTGGGCAATATACTACGTGGCTGGGCAATATACTACATGACTGGGCAATATACTACGTGTCTGTGCTGTATACTACGTCGCTGTGCAATATACTACGTCGCTGGGCAATATACTACGTGACTGGGCAATATACAACGTGACTGGGCAATGTACTACGTAACTGGGCAATATACTACGTGACTGGGCAATATACTACGTGTCTGTGCTGTATACTACATCGCTGTGCAATATACTACGTCGCTGGGCAATATACTACGTGACTGGGCAATATACTACGTGACTGGGCAATGTAGTACGTGACTGGGCAATATACTACGTGACTGGGCAATATACTGCGTGGCTGGGCAATATACTACATGACTGGGCAATATACTACGTGACTGGGCAATATGCTACATAGCTGGGCAATATACTACGTGGCTGGGCAATATACTACGTGGCTGGGCAATATACTACATGACTGGGCAATATACTACGTGTCTGTGCTGTTTACTACGTCGCTGTGCAATATACTATGTCGCTGGCCAATATACTACGTGGGCTGTGTAATATACTTCGTGGCTCTGTGCTGTATACTACGTCTCTGTGCAATATACTACGTGGCTGGACAATATACTACGTGGCTGGGCAATATACTACGTGGCTGGGCAATATACTACGTGACTGGGCAATATACTACGTGACTGGGCAATATACTACGTGACTGGGCAATATACTACGTGACTGGGCAATATACTACGTGGCTGGGCAATATACTACGTGACTGGGCAATATACTACGTGACTGGGCAATATACTACGTGACTGGGCAATATACTACGTGACTGGGCAATATACTACGTGACTGGGCAATATACTACGTGACTGGGCAATATACTACGTGTCTGTGCTGTATACTACATCGCTGTGCAATATACTACGTCGCTGGGCAATATACTACGTGACTGGGCAATATACTACGTGACTGGGCAATATACTACGTGACTGGGCAATGTAGTACGTGACTGGGTAATGTACTACGTGACTGGGCAATATACTGCGTGGCTGGGCAATATACTATGTGACTGGGCAATATACTACGTGACTTGGCAATATACTACCTGGCTGGGCAATATACTACGTGGCTGGGCAATATACTACATGACTGGGCAATATACTACGTGTCTGTGCTGTATACTACGTCGCTGTGCAATATACTACGTCGCTGGGCAATATACTACGTGACTGGGCAATATACTACGAGACTGGGCAATGTAGTACGTGACTGGGCAATATACTTCATGACTGTGCAACATACTACGTGACTGGGCAATATACTACGAGACTGGGCAATATACTACGTGGGCTGTGTAATATACTTCGTGGCTCTGTGCTGTATACTACGTCTCTGTGCAATATACTACGTCGCTGGGCAATATACTACGTGGCTGGGCAATATACTACGTGGCTGGGCAATATACTACGTGACTGGGCAATATACTACGTGACTGGGCAATATACTACGTGACTGGGCAATATACTACGTGACTGGGCAATATACTACGTGGCTGGGCAATATACTACGTGACTGGGCAATATACTACGTGACTGGGCAATATACTACGTGACTGGGCAATATACTACGTGACTGGGCAATATACTACGTGACTGGGCAATATACTACGTGACTGGGCAATATACTACGTGTCTGTGCTGTATACTACATCGCTGTGCAATATACTACGTCGCTGGGCAATATACTACGTGACTGGGCAATATACTACGTGACTGGGCAATATACTACGTGACTGGGCAATGTAGTACGTGACTGGGTAATGTACTACGTGACTGGGCAATATACTGCGTGGCTGGGCAATATACTATGTGACTGGGCAATATACTACGTGACTTGGCAATATACTACCTGGCTGGGCAATATACTACGTGGCTGGGCAATATACTACATGACTGGGCAATATACTACGTGTCTGTGCTGTATACTACGTCGCTGTGCAATATACTACGTCGCTGGGCAATATACTACGTGACTGGGCAATATACTACGAGACTGGGCAATGTAGTACGTGACTGGGCAATATACTTCATGACTGTGCAACATACTACGTGACTGGGCAATATACTACGAGACTGGGCAATATACTACGTGGGCTGTGTAATATACTTCGTGGCTCTGTGCTGTATACTACGTCTCTGTGCAATATACTACGTCGCTGGGCAATATACTACGTGGCTGGGCAATATACTACGTGGCTGGGCAATATACTACGTGACTGGGCAATATACTACGTGACTGGGCAATATACTACGTGGCTGGGCAATATACTACGTGACTGGGCAATATACTACGTGACTGGGCAATATACTACGCGGCTGGGCAATATAGTACGCGACTGGGCAATATACTATGTGACTGGGCAATATACTACGTGGCTGGGCACTATACTACGTATCTGGGCAATATACTACGTATCTGGGCAATATACTATGCAGCTGGGCAATATACTACTTGACTGGGCAATATACTACGTGGGCTGTGCAGTATACTACATGAACATGCATATTCTAGAATACCTGATGCGTTAGAATCGGGCCACCATCTAGTATGTATATGTATCTATCTATCTATCTATCTATCTATCTATCTATCTATCTATCTATATATATATATAAGAAAAAAGGAACAACACAAGATGTACTTATCTTCAAGTGCAGGGCCCCAGGATAACAGTCCATGTATCCAATTCGTTCAATATAAGGCAAAAAAGAGGCAGCACTCCATGTTAGCAGTGTTCAACGTGCAGGATTTAATCAACCCACTGTTCAGGGCAACGTTTCGGCTCAGACTGAGCCTTTCTCAAGCAATGGGTGGTACAAATGAGTGCATATTTATAGTACTCCCACTAATGGTTACAGCCAATACAAATTCATATCATACAGTGCTTAGTCTCTCATTATCATATAATATAAAGTGCTACAGTGCAAAGTGCTATGTGCTCCTGTGTGCTTATTTTGTAAAAAATTGTCCCCCTTATCATAATCAATATTTGTCATTCATAGATGTTTTTCACTTACTTCATATTATACTGTGGGGGCTCATGCGCCGCATGGAGGACGCCATTCTTCGTTCTAAGCGTCCAATGTTTCTTACTGCGCATGTCCGGAAGATCTAATAGACCAAAATAGATGATTGCAGACTACTTCACCATCATAGGATGCCGTGCGCTTGCGCACTGGCGCCACTAAACGCCATATTGTGAGTGGCATATAGTCCTATAATATCGTGCAGCTGCGCACTAGCACCGCCAGACGCCATATTTAGAGTGGCACGAAATAGTGTACTACTGATTCCTATGTTCTCGGAGCATTCCACCTACTCCGCAAACCACCACACATAATAATTTATAACATTTAACATGGCATATGGTTGTATTTCTAGCTTGAAAGCAGCCCAATCCTGGACTTTATTTGGGTCTTATAGCGTACCCTGACAACCCGGACGGCACCTTATACAGGCTGTCTCCCGGCGCCACATAGTGTCCAAATGCCCCAGTTAACCCTCACAGGCCAGCTGTTACAAATGGGACAACTACAAGGTAGCAAAGCCCTACTGTATATATTGTCAGAGCCAACAACCGCCATTGCATGAGATTTTGGAACCTTATCCGGAATGCTTTTACATAAGATATTATTTTCAAAAAATTACTTATAAAGAATTGCTTATGAAAAATTACTTTATTATTATTCTCCTCAGGACAATTGCACAGTAAATTTGTATGCAAAATAATATTTAAAGAAAAAAATATTTAAAGAAAAAAAATTTTTTAACAAAAAATTATCTAAAAAAATAACTAGCATAAAATAAATTCTCGTCCTCATGCAGTCATGTTCCCCCACAGGTTTGTTATGAATCTAGAGAGGGGAAGACAAAAAAAATTAAAAGGATATATTAAAAAAACAGTTAAAAACAGGAAAAAAAGGGGGTAAACATTCTCCTTAATTACCAAGTCCTCCAAATATAAAACATAGACAAGGAACAATACCTATATAAATTTTACATAACTGTATGAATTTTGAAGTCCACATTTAGGCCGTTTGGTTTGAGGGTATTCAGTTCATAGATCCATTTTAGTTCCTTCTTCTTAATTCCCTATCCCCCCCTCTCCTTTGCACCGGGACTGCATCAATTATTTTACATTTCAAATCCTTTTCAGTATGATTGGATTCTAAAAAATGTTTCGGGACTGGGAGATCCGTTCTCTTTTTCCGTATGCTGTATCTATGTTGATTCATTCTAACTTTAAATTCACAGGTGGTCTCACCTATATACCAAAGTTTACATGGGCACATAAGGAGATATATAACGAATGCTGAACTGCACGTCAGATACTCATTGATCTTATACATTTTCCCTGACTGGGGATGTTGAAATGTAGAGCCTTTTACCATATGGGTGCAGTTCACGCAATTCAGACATGCATAACATCCTTTCTTACTAGTCCCAGTTAGTGTTGGCTGGGAACTTTGTCTCATTGTTCCTATGTCTGATTTAACCAAGTAGTTACCAATATTTCTACTCTTTTTGTATGAACATATAGGTGGCTTCTCAAACTCTTTGATGTCAGGGAGACATCTCCCCAGCATTCCCCAAAGTTATTTTTTAAAATTTTAACCACTTCACTGCTTTCTTCAACATAGGTCATAACCAATGGAATTCGGTCAAGCTGTTTCCTATTCCTCACATTTAATGGCTTATTAATTAATGCTTCTCTTTTTTGATTAAGGACTTTTATTCTTGTTGTTTCCAATAAATTTTTTGGGTACCTTCTTCCCAAGAACTTGTTCATTAGCCTATCAAGCACCTCATCAACCTCATCCTCTTTATTCACAATGCGTCTTACTCTCAGTAATTGGCTAAGCGGAATGGATCTTATCATGTTGCATGGATGCTGGCTGTCATATGTTAACAAGTTGTTTCTATCCGTTTCTTTAACGTATAATGTGGTGTTTAGCTCTCCTTCTTTTTGCGTAACCAGTACGTCCAAAAATTGAATTTCAGATTTGGATGACACCAATGTAAATTTAATGTTATCATCAATTATATTGAGGAAATCATGGAAGTCTTCCAGTGCTTTCTGTGTACCCGTCCACAGGAGGAAGACATCATCTATGTATCTCCACCACACCAGCACTTGCCGGAAGTGGTGGGACACATAGATGAGGTCCTCCTCCAGGGCCTCCATCACCAGGTTTGCGTATGCGGGGGCCATATTGGCCCCCATGGCTGTTCCCCGTTTTTGTGCATAAAATATAACCCCAAAAAGAAAATAATTACGTTTCAATATTATTTCCAACATCCTTAATCGGAACGTCCTACCCTCTTCTGTGTACTGCATTATATTCAATTTGATGTCCACCGCCCGTAGGCCATTGTCATGATCAATAGAAGTATATAGGGATACTACGTCAAATGACGCTAGTATAATCTCCTCCTTCGTCGTCATGGACAGGGCCATGTATATAAATGAGATCAACAGACAATTGCGGGATGAGGAAGTATACGGTATAATGGATGGAGATCCCAAATTTCGTATAGAGAAAGAAATTAAAACATGCCTTAAACAGGCCTTAGACTCCAAAACTATCGACCAGGATCTATGCGATTATTTACTAGTGGAGGATCCCACAACCCCAGTGCTGTACATTACCCCCAAAATACATAAGAGCCTGACAAACCCACCGGGACTCCCTATAATTTCTGGGGTTAATTCAATCTTCAGTAAGATGGGAATATTCTTGGATAGGATATTTAACCCCATAGTAAAACAGAGTAAATCGTATATATAAGGGATACTACAGATTTTATCAGGAAATTAGAGGAAGTACAACTTGCGGAGGAGATTATACTAGCGTCATTTGACGTAGTATCCCTATATACTTCTATTGATCATGACAATGGCCTACGGGCGGTGGACAACAAATTGAATATAATGCAGTACACAGAAGAGGGTAGGACGTTCCTATTAAGGATGTTGGAAATAATATTGAAACGTAATTATTTTCTTTTTGGGGATATATTTTATGCACAAAAACGGGGAACAGCCATGGGGGACAATATGGCCCCCGCATACGCAAACCTGGTGATGGAGGCCCTGGAGGAGGACCTCATCTATGTGTCCCACCACTTCCGGCAAGTGCTGGTGTGGTGGAGATACATAGATGATGTCTTCCTCCTGTGGACAGGTACACAGAAAGCACTGGAAGACTTCCATGATTTCCTCAATATAATTGATGATAACATTAAATTTACATTGGTGTCATCCAAGTCTGAAATTCAATTTTTGGACGTACTGGTTACGCAAAAAGGAGAGCTAAACACCACATTATACGTTAAAGAAACGGATAGAAACAACTTGTTAACATATGACAGCCAGCATCCACGCAACATGATAAGATCCATTCCGCTTAGCCAATTACTGAGAGTAAGGGTACCGTCACACTATACGATTTACCTACGATCATGACCAGCGATATGACCTGGCCGTGATCGTAGGTAAATCGTAGTGTGGTCGCTGGGGAGCTGTCACACAGACAGCTCTCCAGCGACCAACGATGCCGAGGTCCCTGGGTAACCAGGGTAAACATCGGGTAACTAAGCGCAGGACCGCGCTTAGTAACCCGATGTTTACCCTGGTTACAAGCGTAAAACTAAAAAAAACAAACAGCACATACTTACATTCTGGTGTCCGTCAGGTCCCTTGCTGTCTGCTTCCCGCACTGTGACTGCCGGCCGTAAAGTGAAAGTGAAAGCACAGCCGCTGTGCTCTGCTTTCACTTTACGGCCGGCAGTCACAGTGCGGGAAGCAGACGGCAAGGGACCTGACGGACACCAGAATGTAAGTATGTGCTGTTTGTTTTTTTTTAGTTTTACGCTTGTAACCAGGGTAAACATCGGGTTACTAAGCGCGGTCCTGCGCTTAGTTACCCGATGTTTACCCTGGTTACAAGCGAACGCATCGCTGGATCGCATCGCTAGATCGCTAGATCGGTGTCACACACACCGATCTAGCGATGACAGTGGGAGATCCAGCGATGAAAGAAAGTTCTAAACGATCTGCTACGACGTATGATTCTCAGCAGGATCCCTGATCGCTGCTGCGTGTCAGACACAGCGATATCGTAACAATATCGCTGGAACGTCACGAATCGTACCGTCGTAGCGATCGAAATGGTATAGTGTGACGGTACCCTAAGACGCATTGTGAATAAAGAGGATAAGGTTGATGAGGTGCTTGATAGGCTAATGAACAAGTTCTTGGGAAGAAGGTACCCAAAAAATTTATTGGAAACAACAAGAATAAAAGTCCTTAATCAAAAAAGAGAAGCATTAATTAATAAGCCATTAAATGTGAGGAATAGGAAACAGCTTGACCGAATTCCATTGGTTATGACCTATGTTGAAGAAAGCAGTGAAGTGGTTAAAATTTTAAAAAATAACTTTGGGGAATGCTGGGGAGATGTCTCCCTGACATCAAAGAGTTTGAGAAGCCACCTATATGTTCATACAAAAAGAGTAGAAATATTGGTAACTACTTGGTTAAATCAGACATAGGAACAATGAGACAAAGTTCCCAGCCAACACTAACTGGGACTAGTAAGAAAGGATGTTATCCATGTCTGAATTGCGTGAACTGCACCCATATGGTAAAAGGCTCTACATTTCAACATCCCCAGTCAGGGAAAATGTATAAGATCAATGAGTATCTGACGTGCAGTTCAGCATTCGTTATATATCTCCTTATGTGCCCATGTAAACTTTGGTATATAGGTGAGACCACCTTTGAATTTAAAGTTAGAATGAATCAACATAGATACAGCATACGGAAAAAGAGAACGGATCTCCCAGTCCCGAAACATTTTTTAGAATCCAATCATACTGAAAAGGATTTGAAATGTAAAATAATTGATGCAGTCCCGGTGCAAAGGAGAGGGGGGGATAGGGAATTAAGAAGAAGGAACTAAAATGGATCTATGAACTGAATACCCTCAAACCAAACGGCCTAAATGTGGACTTCAAAATTCATACAGTTATGTAAAATTTATATAGGTATTGTTCCTTGTCTATGTTTTATATTTGGAGGACTTGGTAATTAAGGGGAATGTTTACCCCCTTTTTTTCCTGTTTTTAACTGTTTTTTTTAATATATCATTTTAATTTTTTTGTCTTCCCCTCTCTAGATTCATAACAAACCTGTGGGGGAACATGACTGCATGAGGACGAGAATTTATTTTTTGCTAGATATTTTTTTAGATAATTTTTTGTTTAAAAATTTTTTTTCTTTAAATATTTTTTTCTTTAAATATTATTTTGCATATAAATTTACTGTGCAATTGTCCTGAGGAGAATAATAATAAAGTAATTTTTCATAAGCAATTCTTTATAAGTAATTTTTTGAAAATAATATCTTATGTAAAAGCATTCCGGATAAGGTTCCAAAATCTCATGCAATGGCGGTTGTTGGCTCTGACAATATATACAGTAGGGCTTTGCTACCTTGTAGTTGTCCCATTTGTAACAGCTGGCCTGTGAGGGTTAACTGGGGCATTTGGACACTATGTGGCGCCGGGAGACAGCCTGTATAAGGTGCCGTCCGGGTTGTCAGGGTACGTTATAAGACCCAAATAAAGTCCAGGATTGGGCTGCTTTCAAGCTAGAAATACAACCATATGCCATGTTAAATGTTATAAATTATTATGTGTGGTGGTTTGCGGAGTAGGTGGAATGCTCCGAGAACATAGGAATCAGTAGTACACTATTTCGTGCCACTCTAAATATGGCGTCTGGCGGTGCTAGTGCGCAACTGCACGATATTATAGGACTATATGCCACTCACAATATGGCGTTTAGTGGCGCCAGTGCGCAAGCGCACGGCATCCTATGACGGTGAAGTAGTCTGCAATCATCTATATTGGTCTATTAGATCTTCCGGACATGCGCAGTAAGAAACATTGGACGCTTAGAACGAAGAATGGCGTCCTCCATGCGGCGCATGAGCCCCCACAGTATAATATGAAGTAAGTGAAAAACATCTATGAATGACAAATATTGATTATGATAAGGGGGAAAATTGTTTACAAAATAAGCACACAGGAGCACATAGCACTTTGCACTGTAGCACTTTATATTATATGATAATGAGAGACTAAGCACTGTATGATATGAATTTGTATTGGCTGTAACCATTAGTGGGAGTACTATAAATATGCACTCATTTGTACCACCCATTGCTTGAGAAAGGCTCAGTCTGAGCCGAAACGTCGCCCTGAACAGTGGGTTGATTAAATCCTGCACGTTGAACACTGCTAACATGGATTGCTGCCTCTTTTTTGCTATATATATATATATATATATACATATATATATATATATATATATATATATACAAACACACACAGTGGTGTGAAAAGGGTTGGCCCCTTCCTGATTTCCAATTCTTTTGCATGTTTGTCACACTTAAATGTTTCAAATCACCAAATAAATTTAAATATTAGACAAAGATAACACAGGTAAACACAAAAGGCAGTTTTTATATGAATGTCTTTATTATTAAGGGAAAAATAAGTCCAAAACTACAGGGCCCTGTGTGAAAAAGTGATTGCCCCCTAAATTAATAACTGGTTGGGCTACCCTTAGCAGCAAAAACTGCAATCAAGTATTTGTGATAAGTGGCAATGAGTCTTTTACAACGCTCTGGAGGAATTTTGGCAAACTCATCTGTGCAGAATTGTTTTAATTCAGCCACATTGGAGGGTTTGCGAGCATGAGTCTTCTTTATAAGGTCATGCCACAGCATCTCAATCAGATTAAGGTCAGGACTTTGACTAGGCCACACCAAAGTATTAATTTTGCTTTTCTTAAGCCATTTGGAATTGGGCTTGCTGATATGTTTTGGATTATTGTCCTGCTGCATAACCCAAATGCGCTTCAGATTGACGTCACAAACAGAAGACAGGACATTCTCCTTCAGGATTTTTTGTTAGCAGAATTCATGGTTCTATTTACCACAGCAAGACTTTCAGGTCCTGAAGCAGCAAAACAGCCCCAGACCATCACACTACCACCACCATATTTTACTGTTGGTATGATGTTCCTTTTCTGAAGTGCTATGTTACTTCTATGCCAGATCTAATAGGGCATACACCTTCCAAAAATTTCAACTTTTGTCTCATCAGTCCAGGATATTGTCCCAAAAGTCTTGAGGATCATCAAGATATCTTTTGGCAAAATTGTTGTGAGTCTTTAAGTTCTTATTGCTCATGAGTGGTTTTCGTCTTGGAACTCTGCCATGCAGGCCATTTTTGCCCAGTCTCTTTCTTATGGTGGAGTCATGAACACTGACCTGCAGTTCTTTGGAAGTTGTTGTGGGGTCTTTTGTGACCTCTTGGATGAGTCGTCACAGCGCTATTGAGTTAAGTTTTGTCAGCCAGCCACTCTCGGGAAGGCTCACCACTGTTCCATGTTTTTGCCATGTGTGGATAATGGCTCACACTCTTGTTCGTTGGAGTGTCAAAGCTTTAGAAATGGCTTTATAACCTTTTACAGACTGATAGATCTCAATTACTTTGTTTCTCATTTGTTCCAGAATTTCTTTGGATCTCGGCATGATGCCTAGCTTTTGAGGATCTTTTGGTCCACTTCACTTTGTCAGGCAGGTCCTATTTAAGTGATCTTTTGATTGAGAACAGGTGTGGCAGTAATCAGGCCTTGGTGTGGCTAGGGAATTTGAACTCAGCTTCCCAAGGATGTGATAAAATTAATTTATGTTTTAAGGGGGGTGGCAATCATTTTTTCACACAGAGTCCTGTAGGTTTGGATTTCTTTTTCTCTTAATAATAAATACCTTCATTTAAAAACTGTGTTTTGTGATAACTTGTGTTATTTTTGTCTAATATTTAAGTTTGTTTGGTGATCTGAAATGTTTAAGTGTGACAAACATGCAAAAGGAATAGGAGATCGGCAAACACTTTTTCACACTACTGTATATTCAGTGGGTACGGAAAGTATTCAGTCTTTGTTTCATTGCAGCCATTTGGTAAATTCAAAAAAGTTCATTTTTTTTCTCATTAATGTACACTCTGTACCCCATCTTGACTGAACCCCCCCCAGAAATGTAGAAATTTTTGCATATTTATTAAAAAAGAAAAATGTAAATATCACATGGTCATAATTACTGATGAGTTAGCATACTCGGTAATGCTCAGTACTCGCCCGAGCATTGCTGTACTTGCGGTGCTCGGTGAGCGCCCCGCATTTCGGGAATTATTCGGCGGGAGCTCGGGTCCAAGCCCTGCATATTTGTCTCTCCTTAGAGCGCCAATCAACATGCGGGGATTGTCTGCCATGCACTGTAATGCCACAGCCATGTTGGTTGTGGCATTACAGTGATTGGCTGGCCGCACAGCGTCATCAGGTCTATATCGGACCTGGCTCTGCCCTGCTCGGCATAGTCCGCTCCGGAATCACCAGTGTAGGGAGCAGGGGTGAACCTAGCCTCTCTGCTGCCTGAGGCGAACTGCACGTAGTAAAATCAGTACAAATAAGTCTTAGAACACCATATCTGACAATCAGCTCATCCACATAGGGTAACACACACCAACTATGCTATATCCCATTTCCTTACTGCTTTCAGATCTGAAAACCACAGCTGGTGCACATAGCTTATCTACTTCTGACAGTCTGATAGAGAGAAGCTGTGAACCCTGACAGAGCTGTGCAGCAGCAGCATGTGGGGCCGGTGGGGGTGGGGCGGGTAATGTTTTTTACAGTTACTTACTGCCGGTTATTGCAATGTGTGTGTCCCAGCAGGTCAGGAGACTGGGCACCGCCTCTGCACCTCAGCCCCGGTAAGTAACAGTCACCAGCCGGGCACGCCGCACGTTAGGTTGTTGAGACACTGCACTGTCAGCAAGTGTCAGAGCAGGGATTACAGGGGGAGTCGGCACCACGTGTTCTGACTGCCGCTATGCCACCCCCTGTCTTTAAGGATGCTCTGCCGGCTGAGGCAAAGTATTCAACTTGCTTCATGATAGCAGCGCCCCTGGTAGGGAGATTTTCTGCAGCGATAGTGACAGAATAGGTGGTTTATCAGTTACTGTGGGTATACCATAATTGAATACACAAATCCATCTAAACCTACAGTCCTTCTAAGGACTAATTATGGGGTATATAGATTGCAGTGCTAGGTAGGCAGGGAGTGTATGTGGGTATATAGATATCAGTAGCCGGCAGGCATTGTATGTGGCATACTTAATTGCATACATTAAGAGGGTCCATTCAATTACTGTCTGCTGCTGCCTATTACATTTATTGACCGTATATACATAGCCCCAGATATCATTGCCCAGGAATATTTTTTTTTTGCATCTTAATCCTGTTTATTTATTTCCAGAGCAATCCAGAGCCCAAGTCTTTTCCCCATTTGCTTGTTGGGACTGCAGAATACAGCCAGATCCTTTTCATAGTATAGCATGAAAATCCGGCTATTTTAAACAGGTTTGCCAGTCCCAGCCATCACATCAGAGTGCGCATAAAATTCTGCCATTTTTGTGGTACTGGAAAAAATGTTGGTAGTGTCTTATACAATTTCTTGACACCATTTTGCTGTGAAAAAATATTTAGCTGCCAAAAAAATATTTAGCTACAGGGCAGATATTTTACACTGGGTTCTTTCTTGGCCTACTTATTGACACAATTTTGCTGGCCCAAAAAAAAATACAGGCCAGATATTTGAAAGTGGGCTATCTTCGTCAGACTCCTCATCTCTCTGTGGGCTACAAATTGTGGCATTTAAGGCCTATATTTAACTGTTTTTGCTGTGTGCTACCCTAGTTAGTGACACTGTTTTGCTGTAAAAAAATGAAAATACAGGCCACATATTTTGCAATCTGGTATCTCTGTCACTCTCATCTATCTCTGGGCTACAAATTGTGGCATTTCAGGCCTATATTGAACAGTTTTTGATGTGTGTTACCCTAGTTCTTGACACTATTTTCCAATAAAAAATTAAATTAAAATACAGGCCACATATTTTACAGTCTGGTGTCCCCATCACACGGCTAAATCTATCTGTGGGCTAAAAATTGTGGCATTTCAGGCCTACATTGAACTGTTTTTGCTATGTGCTACCCTAGTTAGTGACACTATTTTGCTGTAAAGAAAAAAAATACAGGCCACGTATTTTACAGTCTGGTATCTCCATCACACTCCTCATCTATCTCTGGGCTACAAATTGTGGCATTCAAGGCCCCCATTCAATTATTTTTCCAGTGTCTTAGTCTAGTTATTGATACCAGTTTGCTGAAAAAAATTGTTAGCTACAGGCCAGATATTTTAAACTGTGGTTTTCCCGCACACAGATCACATATAAGTTTGCTCCAAATTTGTAGTGAACGTGGAAAATATTGTAGTGCATTTAAATGGGCAAGGCGTGTGGCAAGGGACTGGGAAAGTGGACATGATGGTGATGGTATATGCAGAGGCCGAGGCCGTTGGCAAGCTGAAATTGTTCCACAACAAACACCCACATCTTCTCCCCCTGCCTTCCTGTCAAATTACTAGGGGACCGCAGAACACCACTATTGAACCCAGATCAGTGTCAAAAGGTTGTTGGTTGAATAGCGGATAATGCTTCCCGTCAATTCCCCACCACCACCCTGTCTTCCACACGGTCAAGTCTGAGTAGCCATGAGTCTGGACCGCATATTCCTCACCCTGATCGTCCTTCCTCCCACCATGCCGAGTGCCCGGAGACAACTGATCCTACACTTGGACACTTCAAAGAGCTGTTCACTTTTCCATTTATAGATTCGGGCCTCTCGCCCAGTCCACTTGAAGCAGGGCAAGATGAGATCGCATGTAGCGATGCCCAAATATTTGAGCAGCCAAGGTCACATGAAGGCAACTGTGGGAACGTGTCACAAGACGTGGACGATGGTGAGACACAATTGCCAGAAAGTCAGGAGGACGACCAGGGTGTGGAAGTGGAAGATTAGGCGGTGGATGATATAGTAACTGACCCAACCTAGCAGGAGGACATGCAGATTGAGGACAGCAGCACACAGGAGGAGGGAGGCATAGCACCCCAACAGTTAGGAAGAAGCAGTGTGGTGACAGCAGACAGAAGGCGGGCAACCATTCCTCGTAATACCAACATGACGAAGTTGTCAGTACAACTGTTAGGTCATCCCGAGTCTGGTTGTTTTAAAAGACTCTGACAATAACCCCAAAAGGCCATTTGCACTATCTGCCATGCCCACATCAGCAGGGGTAGCAAAACTACCAGCCTGACCACCACCAGCATGATCAGGCACATGGCAGCAAAGCACCCGACTTTGTGGGCGGAACCCCAGGGTCCAGGAACCCTGTCTGCGGGTGACACCACTGCTGCTTCCGCTGTTGTGCGTGGAAGCCAATCCCCTGTCCATGGTGCCTGCGAAGATGCCTCCTGCCCTGCACCTGTCGTTGCACACACTCAACTAGCACTATCATCAAGCATGCCCATGTCCTTGTCCAAGCGCAGCGTTCAGTTGAATATACCCCAGTCCTTGGAACGCAAGCGTAAAAACGCAGCCAATTCCCCACATGCAACAGTACTAAATTCACACATTTCTCATCTGCTTGCACTCAAAATGTTGCCTTTTCGGCTCGTTGAGATGGAAGCTTTCCACAACCTTATGGCGCCAGTCATCCCAAGGTACTCGGTCCCCAGTCACCACTATTTCTCCCGGGGTGCCGTACCGGCATTACACCAGCATGTGACACAAAACATTACCCGTGTCCTCAACAATTCTATTACTGGGAAAGTCCACCTAACCACGGACACATGGACAAATGCTTGTAGGCAGGGATGGTACATCTCACTGACTGCACACTGGGTTAACATAGTGGAAGCCAGGACCCAGTTGGACCTTGAGATGGAACACATCCTCCCCACGACAAGAATTGCAGGCTGTACGTCAATCAGGGTTGCCCCATATACCCGCAGCGACGCTGACCGGAGGGTGAGAAAGGGGGAGAACAGGAGCTGCTGTCAGCACTCCTACACTGTGTGGACACCGATGCGAAGATCCGGAGCTATCAGTAACCGCCTGGAGACTTCCTTGACGATCACCGAGGACATGGCTCCCGCCTGCAGCCGCAACTCCAAGTGCGGCTGCTGAAGAGATCCAGCAGCCCAGCACACAGCGGCGTCAGCGTCTTTACCGCCCGACGGCTCCAAAGGCTCACCGGCAGCAGCGCCGGAGGTGAGTGTTGTGAATTCTGCTCTTGGGTTCCCTCCAGTGGTTGTAGCTGGGAATGCAGTTGTCTCTGAGTCACAGTCCTGGCCAGGTGTATCTGCTAATTGCTGTTCTGACTGGGATATTTAAGTGTGCAGGATTCATTAGCCCTTTCCAGTTGTCAATGTTTCTCTGGAAGTGTTGGATCTCAGCCTGGCCTCTCCTGCTTATCTGCCAGTTCAGCAAAGATAAGTGTTTGTTTCTTTTCCTGTGGCACACATGCAGTGTGCTTATTTTCAGTACTATTCGTTTGTTTTTTCTTTTGTCCAGATTAGACTGTGTTTGTGTTTTCTCAGTCTGATTGGTTTCACTGGAGTTGCAGATATACGCTCCTACATCTTTAGTTAGATTATCCTCAAGGATCCCCTTGAGAAAGCGGCGCTTGCAGCCGCGAAACGCGCGTTGGGGTGCTTTTCTTCCGGTCGGACCCTCTCCCTGCATCCCCCATTGGTAAGCCTAACCACGGTACCTGCTTTATTAAGATGCACTGCACACTATTAGTAATATTGCTCTTCTAGTGGTAATTACATTTACCTTAGCATATGTGGGCTTAGTCTCACCGGTTTACAAACACATGGGAGTGTTTTTATCTCCCTCCGGTTACTATGTTTAGAGACATGGGGATTTGCATGGGGATGGGCTCCCTTTTGTGCCTGAGTGGATGACACCTATGATGTAACTGCTTTACTATTTTTAGTATCTTTTGTATCAATAAAGTTATGTGTTTACAAAATTATCTATATTGTATGCTCCCTTTTTCTCCTATTTATATGCTTGCTTTGGAGCTTTTCTTGACTGATCTGGGTGCACTTTACGGTTGTGTGCTATAACCCAGACCAGCATTATGATATTGGGACTTTTGTTAATATCTTTAGTTAGATGTAGGAGGTTTTTTGTATATTCCGCTGTGGTTTTTTGAAGGGTTTTAATACTGACCGCACAGAACTCTGTCCTATCCTGTGCTATCTAGCTAGAGTGGCCTCCTGTGCTAAATCCTGTTTTTTTCTGCCTGTGTATGTTTTTTCCTCTCCGACTCACCGCCAATATTTGTGGGGGGCTGTCTATCCTTTGGGGATTTTCTCTGAGGCAAGACAGTATTCCGATTTCCATCTTTAGGGATATTTAGTCCTCCGGCTGTGACGAGGTGTCTAGGTGTGTTAGGTACACTCCACGGCTACTTCTAGTTGCGGTGTTAAGTTTAGGTTTGCGGTCAGTATAGTGGCCATTTTCTCCAGTGAAAGTTCTCATGCAGCTCCAAGGTCACCGGATCATAACAGTACAGCTGGCCAATAATGAGTTAAATGCATCTCAGAAGAAGGGAAGAAAGGTCTTGAGCCATTTTTTTTTCTGCAGTCTACTTTGTCTACTCCCTCTTAATCCCTGGGTGACTGAAGAGCCTTGTGCTAGCATGAATGTTCAGGAATTAGCTTTTCGTGTAGACCAGCTTGCTGCTAGAGTACAGGGTATTTCTGATTACATTGTTCAGACTCCTGTTTTAGAACCGAAGATTCCTACTCCTGATTTGTTTTTTGGTGACAGGTCCAAATTTTTGAGTTTTAAAAACAACTGTAAACTGTTTTTTGCTTTGAGACCTCGATCCTCTGGTGATTCCATTCAATGGGTTAAAATCATCATCTCCCTGCTGCGTAGTGATCCACAGGATTGGGAATTTTACCTGGAATCTGGGGATCCTGCTTTGCTTAATGTAGACTCCTTCTTTCAGGCATTAGGATTACTGTATGATGAACCTAATTCGGTGGATAAAGCTGAGAAGACCTTGTTGGCTCTGTCTCAGGGGCAAGAGGCGGCTGAATTGTATTGTCAGAAATTCAGAAAATGGTCTGTGTTGACTAAATGGAATAATGATGCCTTGGCGGCAATTTTCAGAAAGGGTCTTTCTGAATCTGTTAAAGATGTTATGGTGGGGTTTCCCACACCCTCCAATCTGAGTGATTCTATGTCTCTGGCCATTCAGATTGACCGGCGTTTGCGGGAGTGCAGAACAGTGCGTGCTATGGCATTATCCTCAGAGCAAATTCCTGAGCCTATGCAGTGTGATAGGATTCTGTCTAAAACAGAATGACAAGGTTTCAGACGTCTCAATAGGTTGAGTTATTATTGTGGCGACGCTTCTCATGTCATTTCTGTCTGCCCTAAGCGGACAAAGAGGATTGCCAGTTCATTTACCATCAGTACTGTACAACCTAAATTTCTGTTATCTGTGTCCTTGATCTGTTCATTGTCATCATTTTCTGGCATGGCGTTTGTGGATTCAGGCGCTGCCTTGAATTTAATGGACTTTGACTTTGCTAGGCGTTGTGGTTTTCCCTTGCAGCCTTTGCAGAACCCTATTCCTTTAAGGGGCATTGATGCTACACCCTTGGCTAAAAATAAACCCCAGTTTTGGACACAGGTGACCATGCACATGGTGCCAGCCCATCAGGAAGATTGTTGATTTCTGGTGTTGCATAATTTGCATGATGCTATTGTGCTGGGTTTTCCCTGGTTACAAGTACATAATCCTGTTTTGGATTGGAAATCCATGTCTGTGACTAGTTGGGGTTGTCAGGGGGTTCATAATGATGTTCCTCTGATGTCTATCGCCCCTTCTCCCTCTTCGGAAATTCCTGAATTTTTGTCTGATTTTCAGGATGTATTCGATGAGCCCAAGTCCAGTTTCCTTCCACCGCATCGGGACTGCGATTGTGCTATTGACTTGATTCCAGGCTGTAAGTTTCCTAAGGGCCGACTTTTCAACCTGTCTGTACCTGAACATGCCGCCATGCGGAGCTATATTAAGGAATCTTTGGAGAAAGGGCATATTCGGCCATCTTCTTCACCGTTGGGAGCGGGGTTCTTTTTTGTTGCTAAAAAAGATGGTTCCTTAAGACCCTGCATTGATTATCGCCTCTTGAATAAGATCACGGTCAAGTTTCAATACCCTTTACCTTTGCTTTCCGATTTGTTTGCTAGGATTAAAGGAGCTAGTTGGTTTACTAAGATTGACCTTCGGGGGGCTTATAATCTTGTTCGTATTAAGCAGGGTGATGAATGGAAAACTGCGTTTAACACGCCCGAAGGCCATTTTGAATACCTTGTGATGCCATTCGGACTCTCTAATGCTCCATCTGTTTTTCAGTCCTTCATGCATGATATCTTCCGGGATTATCTTGATAAATTCTTGATTGTATATTTGGACGATATTTTGATTTTTTCCGATGATTGGGAGTCTCATGTGCAGCAGGTCAGGATGGTATTTCAGATCCTTCGTGACAATGCCTTGTTTGTGAAAGGGTCTAAGTGTCTTTTTGGGGTGCAGAAGGTTTCCTTTTTGGGCTTTATTTTTTCTCCCTCATTTATAGAGATGGTTCCTGTTAAGGTTCAGGCCATTCATGATTGGATTCAGCCCACATCCGTGAAGAGCCTTTAGAAATTTTTGGGTTTTGCTAATTTTTATCGCCGTTTCATTGCTAATTTTTCCAGCGTGGTTAAACCCTTGACTGATTTGAAAAAGAAGGGCGCTGATGTGGCGAATTGGTCCCCTGCGGCTGTCTCTGCCTTTCAGGAACTTAAATGTCATTTTACTTTGGCTCCAGTGTTGCGTCAACCGGATGTTTCTCTTCCGTTTCAGGTTGAGGTTGACGCTTCTGAGATTGGGGCAGGGGCTGTTTTGTCTCAGAGGGATCCTGTTGGTTCCTTAATGAAACCATGTGCCTTCTTTTCCCGTAAGTTTTCGCCTGCTGAACGCAATTATGATGTCGGCAATCGGGAGTTGTTGGCTATGAAGTGGGCGTTTGAGGAGTGGCGACATTGGCTTGAGGGAGCTAAGCACCGTATTGTGGTCTTGACCGATCATAAGAATTTGATTTACCTCGAGTCTGCTAAACGGTTGAATCCTAGACAGGCTCGATGGTCCTTTTTTTTTTCTCGTTTTGAATTCGTGGTCTCGTACCTTCCGGGTACTAAAAATATTAAGGCTGATGCCCTCTCTAGGAGTTTTTTGCCTGATTCTCCCGAGGTCTTGGAACCAGTCGGTATTCTGAAAGAAGGGGTGGTCCTTTCTGCCATTTCTCCTGATTTACGACGGGTTCTTCAGGAATTTCAGGCTGACAAACCTGACCGTTGTCCTGTGGGGAAACTGTTTGTTCCTGACAGATGGACTAGTAGAGTTATTTCTGAGGTTCACTGTTCCGTGTTGGCTGGTCATCCTGGCATTTTTGGTACCAGAGACTTGGTTGGTAGGTCCTTTTGGTGGCCTTCTTTGTCGCGTGATGTGCGTTCTTTTGTGCAGTCCTGTGGGACTTGTGCGCAGGCCAAGTCTTGTTGCTCCCGTGCTAGTGGGTTGCTTTTGCCATTGCCTGTCCCTGAGAGGCCCTGGACGCATATTTCTATGGATTTTATTTCCGATCTTCCTGTTTCCCAGAGGATGTCGGTTATCTGGGTTGTTTGTGACCGATTCTCTAAGATGGTTCATTTGGTGCCTTTGCCTAAATTGCCTTCTTCTTCTGATTTGGTTCCGTTGTTTTTTCAGCATGTGGTCTGTTTGCTCCCAGTTTGTTTCTAGGTTTTGGCGGGCCTTTTGTGCCAAGCTGGGCATTGATTTGTCTTTTTCTTCTGCATTTCATCCTCAGACAAACGGCCAGACCGAGCAAACTAATCAGACTTTGGAGACTTATTTGAGATGCTTTGTGTCTGCTGATCAGGATGATTGGGTGGCTTTTTTGCCATTGGCCGAGTTTGCCCTTAATAATCGGGCTAGTTCGGCTACTTTGGTTTCGCCTTTCTTTTGTAATTTTGGTTTTCATCCTCGTTTTTCTTCTGGGCAGATTGAGCCTTCTGACTGTCCTGGTGTGGATTCTGTGGTTGACAGGTTGCAACAGATTTGGGCTTATGTGGTGGACAATTTGGTGTTGTCCCAGGAGGAGGCTCAGCATTTTGCTAACCGTCGTCGGTGTGTTGGTTCCCGGCTTCGGGTTGGGGATCTGGTCTGGTTGTCTTCCCGTCATGTTCCTATGAAGGTTTCTTCTCCTAAGTTTAAGCCTCAGTTTATTGGTCCTTATAGGATTTCTGAGATTATTAATCCGGTGTCTTTTCGACTGGCGCTTCCGGCCTCTTTTGCTATCCATAATGTCTTCCATAGATCTTTGTTGCGGAAATATGTGGAACCCATTTTTCCCTCTGTTGATCCTCCGGCCCCTGTGTTGGTTGATGGGGAGTTGGAATATGTTGTTGAGAAGATTTTGGATTCCCGTTTTTCGAGGCGGAAGCTTCAGTACCTTGTCAAATGGAAGGGTTATGGCCAGGAGGATAATTTTTGGGTTTTTGCCTCTGATGTCCATGCTGCTGATTTGGTCCGTGCCTTTCATCTGGCTCATCCTGATCGTCCTGGAGGTCCTGGTGAGGGTTCGGTGACCCCTCCACAAGTGGGGGGGTACTGTTGTGAATTCTGCTCTTGGGTTCCCTCCAGTGGTTGTAACTGGGAATGCAGTTGTCTCTGAGTCACAGTCCTGGCCAGGTGTATCTGCTAATTGCTGTTCTGACTGGGATATTTAAGTGTGCAGGATTCATTAGCCCTTTCCAGTTGTCAATGTTTCTCTGGAAGTGGTGGATCTCAGCCTGGCCTCTCCTGCTTATCTGCCAGTTCAGCAAAGATAAGTGTTGGTTTCTTTTCCTGTGGCACACATGCAGTGTGCTTATTTTCAGTACTATACGTTTGTTTTTTCTTTTGTCCAGATTAGACTGTGTTTGTGTTTTCTCAGTCTGATTGGTTTCACTGGAGTTGCAGATATACGCTCCTACATCTTTAGTTAGATGTAGGAGGTTTTTTGTATATTCCGCTGTGGTTTTTTGAAGGGTTTTAATACTGACCGCACAGAACTCTGTCCTATCCTGTCCTATCTAGCTAGAGTGGCCTCCTGTGCTAAATCCTGTTTTTTCTGCCTGTGTATGTTTTTTCCTCTACGACTCACCGCCAATATTTGTGGGGGGCTGTGTTATGATCTGGTGGCATTGGAGCAGCATGAGACGTACTCCGGAGAAGGTGGAACCTGTACTGACCGCAAACCCTGAACTTAACAGTGCAACTAGAAGTAGCCATGGGGGGTACCTAACACTCCCTAGACCCCTCAACACAGCCTAAGAAATAACTACCCCTCAAGACAGAAACAGGAAACCTATCTTGCCTCAGAGAAAATCCCCAAAGGAAAGACAGCCCCCCACAAATATTGACTGTGAGAGGAGGGGTAAATAACATACGCAGAAATGAAATCAGGATTTAGCATAGGAGGCCATACTAGCTAAAAAGAAAGAATAAAACAGAGTACTATGCGGTCAGTATTAAAACACTAGAAAATATCCACCACAGAAAATACAAAACGCCACATCTGACTAAAGACATGGAGGGTATATCTGCATCTCCAGAGAAATAGCTAGGCTGCAAAAAATCCTTCACAGACTAAGCTGGACAAGACAAAAACATGAAAATGCACAGAACTATAAGGTCCACAGCAGGTGGACAGCAAAAACAAAGCCAGGACTTATCTTTGAAGAAAAGCACAGCAAGCAGGAAAGACCAGAAGGGATGTGAATCCTCCAAAAACAATGGACAACTGGCACTGACTAAAGGATCAAGCAAGGCTATATAGCTCAGCCCAAATTGCAAAAAATAGATACACCTGATAAATGCTGCGATCCAACTACCGCAGCACTACCACTCATAACCACCGGAGGGAGCCCAAGAGCAGAACTCACAACAGTGCTATCTATCCTTTGGGGATTTTCTCTGAGGCAAGACAGTATTCCGATTTCCATCTTTAGGGATATTTAGTCCTCCGGCTGTGACGAGGTGTCTAGGTGTGTTAGGTACACTCCACGGCTACTTCTAGTTGCGGTGTTAAGTTTAGGTTTGCGGTGTTAAGTTTAGGTTTGCGGTCAGTATAGTGGCCACTTTCTCCAGTGAAAGTTCTCATGCTGCTCCAAGGTCACCGGATCATAACAGGTGAGTCTCCTACCGGGAATCCCCCTAGTACAAACGAGCATAAGCAATAAAGAGAAGGGAGCCCTGGTATCAGGGAGCGGGGGATACCACTGTGGAACAGACTCACTGAGGGCTATCCCCCTGCATTAAGAGAAGGGTGCATATAGCTATGGAATCGGTGTCCCAAGTGGGTAACTTGAGTTGTGGAACAAACTCTATATAAAAGTGTAAAGCTACCAATATTAAAAGCGGGACCAGAGCTGTGGAACAATTGTTTTGCGGGGCGGGAGTTGGTGCTGTGGAACATACAAAGGAAACTTTCTCCCTTAATTCAGAATCTGGGGGCCAGAGCTGTGGAACAATAAATAAGTAATAAACCAGCACTGTGGTGCAAAATCTAACACACTGCAATATGTTCTCCTGGGTCATTAGGGAGAGTCACACTGTGGAGAAAAGCCTTGAATATAACAAACCGTCTTTATTACAAAGCTGGCTGATAACAGAGACTTGCCTGGGAACAACGAGCTATAACGTTAAAAATATAGATTGGTGATCGGCGCCACGTCCCCGGTGAGTAGGACACCACCGGAGTAGAGGCTCTCCCACCCGATCCCCTGGCCTGCGGCCTGGCTGCGCTGCCCCTTCATTACCCGTGCAGTCATAGGGGGGGAGAGGGGGTGAATTCCTCCAGTGAGACTGCGGCAAGTTCCAGTCAGGGGGCTGTCTCTTGGAGGTGCTCTGTGGAGGCAATAAAGACAAGGACAGCAGAGTGCCTGTGATTATAGAACATTCCCAGGGGCCCATTTACTCTAGGACCGCTAGCTTTCAGACCATCTTTATAGCTATACTTCTATGCGGCCCGGCCTGCTAGACCCCAGTCCCTGCTGTTCACCGAGACTTTACTAATGGTTTAAATCCAACACCTCCCAAATCCCTGTAAGGGACAACATGCGGCATGCAATCCCCTTGACTCTATCTCTTTAAACAGGTCTTACAATACTGTGGTTTTCTATCTAAATCCACCACTCCCATGACTAAACCGCGCAGAACCAATTCCAGGTACGCTAGCAATAGGTTCCAGGCGCTAACAGACCTAGAGGACAATATGTCTGCTGGGCCACACTCCCAATCCGAATCCTCCAATTCCTCCATACTAGACGGAACAGAGTCTGAAATGATTCCAGCTTCTACTACCAGGATCCCAAACACTCCGACTCCGGATCATGCTGCCCTACTCTCACAATTTCAGTCTATTTTACATACGGAATGATCAAAAATGTCTGATAAATTGACTAAAGACTTAACGAAAGAGATTAGGGAGCTGGGCTCTCGTATCTCTGACTCGGAGGACAAAATGGACTCTACTCTCGCCAATCTTGCCATTCATGAAAAAGACATTGAGTTGCTCAGTGACGAGCTATATACCCTCAATAACAAGCTAGAGGACTTCGAGAATCGAGCCCGCAAAAGTAATATTACAATTAGAGGTCTGCCTGAGTCCATTACAGACCTCCAGTCTACGGCTACAGCTCTGTTCCAAGAACTTCTACCTGGCATTTCTATTGAACGTCTTGAGATGGACTGCATTCACAGAGCTTTAAGTAAAAGGAAACCTGATGGCCCTCTGAGGGACATATTAACCCCTTGACCCCTAAGGGTGGTTTGCACGTTATTGACCAGGCCAATTTTTACAATTCTGACCACTGTCCCTTTATGAGGTTATAACTCTGGAACGCTTCAACGGATCCCAGTGATTCTGACAATGTTTTCTCTTGACATTTTGGGCTTCATGATAGTGGTAAAATTTCTTTGATATTACCTGCGTTTATTTATGAAAAAAAACGGAAATTTGGCAAAAATTTTGAAAATTTCGCAATTTTTCAACTTTGAATTTTTATGCAATTAAATCACAGAGATATGTCACACAAAATACTTAATAAGTAACATTTCCCACATGTCTACTTTACATCACACAATTTTGGAACCAAAATTTTTTTTTGTTAGGGAGTTATAAGGGTTAAAATTTGACCAGCAATTTCTCATTTTTACAACACCATTTTTTTTGAGGCACCACATCTCATTTGAAGTCATTTTGAGGAGTCTATATGATAGACCCACCAAACTGCCTTTTTTTCTCAATTATGCGAATTAGTCACCGAACATGCCCAAGGTACCACGATACTATGTGGCGATTCAGACTGCATACTCAAATCTAGCCTTGATAAGTCAACTAATGCACGATCTCCTACTCCCCCATCGTCATATCCCTCGGAGGACTCGACCTCTCTTATCAAACTCCTTTCTCAATATCACTGGGTAGACCTATGGAGAGACTTGCACCCTTCAGATAAAGATTATACGTATTTTTCCCCACGTCATTTAGTCTATACTAGAATAGATCATATCTTTGTCCACCCACCCTTTATTCCAAATGTCTCAAATATCTCCATTCTTTGTACCCCATGGTCTGATTATTCCCCAATTAACTCACATGTTCTACACTACATCATTTTTCAAATAAACTTTATTGGAAGTTTTTAAACTTTAACAGGGAGGAAAAAAAAAAAAACCAGGAGGGGGAGGATGGAAGGGGAGGGATATGAGGTCAGGAAAAGAAGGGTAGACGAGGAAGGGGAAGGGGGGTAAGGGGAGGGATATGAGAGTAGGGAAAGAACCCCTATGAAAATAGGGGAGACAAGCAATCACATACAACTGTAAGAATTTAAAAGGTAGAAGTAGCATAAAAATAATACTTAAGAGAGTATTGAGTAAAATATGTGTTGACAAAGGAAATGATGAATTAAATTCTCTTATACTAGAAATTAAACTCACTTTGGAGTTGCAGTAGGCTATGAATTTTAGGCTATATGCTGTGCTGCAGATTAGTATAGATAAAAAACCGTCTACATTTAAACTTGGCTAGATCAGCTCTGACGCTTCGCTGTAACTTGGAAAAATAATACCTAAGAAACAAAAGGGATTAGTAAGAAATGCAGTGACATAGAAAATGCAATAATATACACATTAGTATAGATAATCAATTCTGAGACTGTCCAGTAAAAATGGGTGGTATGCAAATGCCTGTCGAAGCCGGGTCATCTCCAGATGACCACCGGACTGTTGGTGGGGCAATGTCCGGTTCAAATCAGTAAAACTGGCAAGTGGAGATTTAACGAGTGGTAAAAAAGACTGTTAATTGACTGAACTGTTAGTAGGCCAAGAAGGGATACCGCATGGGACATGTGGCTAAGTGATACTTCGGTCCACGTGATAAGATTTCCCTAAAGGCTTTTAATCAAGTAGAATATGTTGAGGATGAAAAAGAGCGGTTGTGAGAGGCCAATGAGGGAAGTATGCCGATTTTTTTCAAATAGACGATGTGTGTTAGTTTTGATGCATATTTGACTCGTATGGTGGAGGTCTGAGACCAGTAGTAGGGAATTCTTGCACGTAGTAATTCTCTAGTCACGCAATCAAATGATTTCGTTTTTTGGATTGTGGCTTTAGACAAATCATTAAACAGGCTAATTTTGTCATATGGATATGCGAGGGTCCCTGAGTTCCTTGTCAGGTCTAGAAGGTCATTTCTCATTTTTACAACACCATTTTTTTTGAGGCACCACATCTCATTTGAAGTCATTTTGAGGAGTCTATATGATAGACCCACCAAACTGCCTTTTTTTCTCAATTATGCGAATTAGTCACCGAACATGCCCAAGGTACCACGATACTATGTGGCGATTCAGACTGCATACTCAAATCTAGCCTTGATAAGTCAACTAATGCACGATCTCCTACTCCCCCATCGTCATATCCCTCGGAGGACTCGACCTCTCTTATCAAACTCCTTTCTCAATATCACTGGGTAGACCTATGGAGAGACTTGCACCCTTCAGATAAAGATTATACGTATTTTTCCCCACGTCATTTAGTCTATACTAGAATAGATCATATCTTTGTCCACCCACCCTTTTTTCCAAATGTCTCAAATATCTCCATTCTTTGTACCCCATGGTCTGATTATTCCCCAATTAACTCACATGTTCTAGACTACATCATTTTTCAAATAAACTTTATTGGAAGTTTTTAAACTTTAACAGGGAGGAAAAAAAAAAACCAGGAGGGGGAGGATGGAAGGGGAGGGATATGAGGTCAGGAAAAGAAGGGTAGACGAGGAAGGGGAAGGGGGGTAAGGGGAGGGATATGAGAGTAGGGAAAGAACCCCTATGAAAATAGGGGAGACAAGCAATCACCTACAACTGTAAGAATTTAAAAGGTAGAAGTAGCATAAAAATAATACTTAAGAGAGTATTGAGTAAAATATGTGTTGACAAAGGAAATGATGAATTAAATTCTCTTATACTAGAAATTAAACTCACTTTGGAGTTGCAGTAGGCTATGAATTTTAGGCTATATGCTGTGCTGCAGATTAGTATAGATAAAAAACCGTCTACATTTAAGGTACCGTCACACTTAGCGACGCTGCAGCGATACCGACAACGATCCGGATCGCTGCAGCGTCGCTGTTTGGTCGCTGGAGAGCTGTCACACAGACCGCTCTCCAGCGACCAACAATGCCGGTAACCAGGGTAAACATCGGGTAACTAAGCGCAGGGCCGCGCTTAGTAACTCGATGTTTACCCTGGTTACCATCCTAAAAGTAAAAAAAAACAAACAGTACATACTTACCTACAGCCGTCTGTCCTCCAGCGCTGTGCTCTGCACTCCTCCTGTACTGTCTGTGAGCACAGCGGCCGGAAAGCAGAGCGGTGACGTCACCGCTCTGCTTTCCGGCTGACCGACGCTCACAGCCAGAGCAGGAGGAGTGCAGAGCACAGCGCTGGAGGACAGACGGCTGTAGGTAAGTATGTAGTGTTTGTTTTTTTTACTTTTAGGATGGTAACCAGGGTAAACATCGGATTACTAAGCGCGGCCCTGCGCTTAGTTACCCGATGTTTACCCTGGTTACCAGTGAAGACATCGCTGAATCGGTGTCACACACGCCGATTCAGCGATGTCTACGGGGAGTCCAGCGACCAAATAAAGTTCTGGACTTTCTTCCCCGACCAGCGACAGCACAGCAGGGGCCTGATCGCTGCTGCCTGTCACACTGGACGATATCGCTAGCGAGGACGCTGCAACGTCACGGATCGCTAGCGATATCGTCTAGTGTGACGGTACCTTTAAACTTGGCTATATCAGCTCTGACGCTTCGCTGTAACTTGGAAAAACAATACCTAAGAAACAAAAGGGATTAGTAAGAAATGCAGTGACATAGAAAATGCAATAATATACACATTAGTATAGATAATCAATTCTGAGACTGTCCAGTAAAAATGGGTGGTATGCAAATGCCTGTCGAAGCCGGGTCATCTCCAGATGACCACCGGACTGTTGGTGGGGCAATGTCCGGTTCAAATCAGTAAAACTGGCAAGTGGAGATTTAACGAGTGGTAAAAAAGACTGTTAATTGACTGAACTGTTAGTAGGCCAAGAAGGGATACCGCATGGGACATGTGGCTAAGTGATACTTCGGTCCACGTGATAAGATTTCCCTAAAGGCTTTTAATCAAGTAGAATATGTTGAGGATGAAAAAGAGCGGTTGTGAGAGGCCGATGAGGGAAGTATGCCGATTTTTTTCAAATAGACGATGTGTGTTAGTTTTGATGCATATTTGACTCGTATGGTGGAAGTCTGAGACCAGTAGTAGGGAATTCTTGCACGTAGTAATTCTCTAGTCACGCAATCATTTCGTTTTTTGGATTGTGGCTTTAGACAAATCTTTAAACAGGCTAATTTTGTCATATGGATATGCGAGGGTCCCTGAGTTCCTTGTCAGGTCTAGAAGGTCATTCCTCACCCACCCAGGGTAAAAGGATACTATAACGTCTCTTGCAACGTCTGGAGGGAGAGATGGTGGTCTTGGGATTCTGAATGTCCTCTCAACCAAGTTTGTAACTTTGGAATTGGGTAGCAGATTGGATATCATAGTGGAGATATAGTCTTTCAGTTGTAAGGGTTGAACTGACTCTGGGATTCCTCTGATTTTTAAATTTTTTTTCCTTTTAAAATCTTCATATTTGATTAGGTCTTCCCTAAATAAGAGGATGTCATTTTTTATCCTTTCCAGGGAATCTGAGAATAAAGACGGGTTTTTAGTATCCTTTGAAATTATGGTTGAAAAATCTTTGCTTGTTAAGTCAGATGTTTTTAAAGGGAGTGAAGAGAGAACATGGGCCTTAGTAGGAGTAAGTTTGGGGGTTTTCACAATGGCTGACAAGGTGTTTGTTAGTAGTTTTTTGATGAATGTCTCTGAGGCCATTGTTTCTGTGTCAGGTGTCAAATTATAATCCGTGCCGATACCTCCTCCTGTGAGGTTCGCTGATGATAGAAAGGCCTTGCATAGTTTAATCATAAATCCTACAGAAGGAGAGTTTTCAGAAGCAGGAATGCTATACATTATAAATGTGTTATTGGGGTATGACTCAGATTCCCTAACAATTTGCCTTGGATTAGGGTATTCTGCATCAGAGTGTTGTGAGAGGGCTCCCTGGGAGTCAGAATCTTGGAGTCCGTCAGATTCCTCAGAGTAGGAGTGTGAAGAGAAGGAACTAGAAGACTCTCCCCCATATGAAAACTCACTCCCTCCAGAAAAAGAGGACCTTGTTGCATCTGAGAAATCCTCTGAGTATACACTCCCCCTCCCCCCTCCAGGGTCGGAGAGGACTTCGGGACCAGGGAGATATGTCTGGCATGAGATCAGTAGTTCTGAGTGATCCTCCCTGATTCTTCTATCCTTCCTAGTAGAAGCAAACCACACTTTTAAGTCCCGGATGAAGTCCCTAGATAGTTCCTCAAGGGATTCGGTGAAATCTTTGCGTGAAACGGGTGGAGGTTTTAGAGGGTCGTTAGGGTTAAACTCGACGGGGCAGTGTGGATAAACTGGAGGGGTATAGGTGGCAGTGTCCCCTGTTGTGTGGTAGGTTTGAGGCTTTTCAATGGGCTCATCAAGGGACCCTATATCTGCTTTTTGCTGCATTTCTTTATATTTGTGGTTGTCATCTCCGGAAATTCCGTCATGTTGTCTTATGTCTGGTGGGACCTCATAGGTCTTGTCCCCCTGTATGTTCCCTGTAAATTTCATGCTCATATTCGGGGATTTAGGGGTGGCACACCACTTTTGAAATGTATGGGACTGCTGTATGCAGTCACAATGTTGAGGCTGGTAGGTGTCTCCTGTTTCAATAATGCTCATAGGTGTGGGAGCATTTGTAGGGTTAATCCACTGTCCGATCGTCATTGGGGTGCCCTGTTGCTGTCTCCTTCCCATCTCCCGCTTGCTGGAGTGTCCCCTTTTCCCTGCTCCATGCCCCAACCAGCCGCCGACATTCCACCTCTTCCCCTGTCTCCTATTACCTCTGATCTAGTTCCACAGCTGGCTCCCACTTTGTTGTCTGCGTTCAGCTCTCTGGGCCGGTCTATCAATCCCGGCTTGGTGTCCTGCTCCCCCGCCGCTGCGTTCTGCTGCGGTGATCCTGCAGCCACCCACCTCCTCGGCACGAAGTCCGGAGCGCTGATCCTCAGTTGCTGGGGAACGGGCGCCATCTTGTTTCCACTCCCGGCTATTCCTGCTGCCGCCTTGTCCCGTCCTTTGTCCTGTTGTGTTACCACTTGCCTCTGCTTGTGCTGGGTGCAGGGAAGTCCAGAGTCAGTCCTCTGTAGCTGTGCGGCGTCTCTCTCCTGCGTCGCTGCAGCCTGCGGCCGCGGCTTGTCAGCTGGCCGCAGCTTCAGCTCTGATCCCGGAGCGCTGATCCTCGGCGCCAGCGACATGGGCGCCATCTTGGTTTTTAGTGCGCTCCTGTCTTGCCGGGTCTCCGCTCCTTGCCGGTTGCTTTCACTAGCGCTGAGGGGCAGATGCAGGGCTGTGTCGGCAGCGGATGTCCCGCCGTTCAGGGGCTTTATATGCAGTGGTGAGCCCCGAGTCTTCAGCTTGTGCTGGATGAGGGGAGGGGACTTTATTGTCCCTACATACCCGGCCTGAGTCCTTCTGTGAGTCAGATCTCAGACCTTCTCAGCCCCTCTCTGGCTCCAAATTGTGTTTATCTTGCCGGGAGTAGATCCCTTCTTTGCCTGGCTGGCTCCTGGCATGATATAAATGTTACAAGAGTCCAAAAATCCACTTTAGTACGCTGATAGTAGGCTAATTAAGGGGAATTAGCAGGAGCTCATGTGAGACACGTCTGCTCCCTTCCCCAGGCAAACCACGCCCCTCTACACTACATCCTAAACCTCACTCATTTAATTGGACTTTGAATGATTCCCTGCTCTCCTACCCTGAAACTGCTCAAAAACTAAATAACCACCTTGAAGAGTATTTCTCTTTGAACCTCCGATCGGCTTCTTCACCAATTTCCTCATGGGAAGCTCATAAGGCAGTGTTGAGAGGTTTCTGTATTCAAGAGGCCTCTCGTAAGAAAAAAGACAGAGGTGCAAGGATAGCTGAATTGGAGGACAGGGTATCAGTGCTGGAGACCCAGTTGAAGAGCTCACCCTCACTTAACACATACAAAGACCTCCTTCATGCTCGAACAGAACTCGATCTCTGCCTATCTGAAAATGCAGACCGAGCAATACGCTGGTCTCAGCAACGGTTCTATGCTCTCAATAATAAAAACAATTCCAATTTAGCATGTCAGTTAAAATGTCTACCCCAACCCCGTCCCCCAATACGCCTACGTACATCTTTAGGAATCACGTCCAACCAACAAAGGATTATTCAACTGTTTCAGCAGAAACTAAAGCAACTATATAGCGCCACTACTACTATAAATTCAGAAGAAGTGGACGCTTTCTTAGACTCTATTCCTCTCCCAGCTCTAGGCTCGAATTTGATTGAATTATTAAACCAACCTATCTCCCCTAACGACATAGAATTGGCCATCCAGCAATTGAAAGTTAATTAAAAGCCTGGCCCGGACGGCTTTACGGCCCTATACTACAAAAAATATGCCACACTCTTAATTCCCCATCTTACCAACTATTTTAATTCCCTGAGAGACGGTAATAAACCAGGAGAAGCCTCTTTGATAGCACCTGTGTCTATGATACCAGAGCCCAATTCAGATCAATTATTATGGTCCAACTATAGACCAATATCCCTAATCAATGTAGATCTTAAAATATTAGCTAAAATTTTATCTCAACGTCTAAATTCGGGGCCTGGGAGCCTTAATACATAGAGATCAGAGGGGTTTTGTTCCTAATAGACAAGCATCGGATAATATAAGAAGGGTCTCTCATCTGTTGCACCACTGCAAACAACGTAATATACCAAGCATGTTATTATCGCTTGACATCAAAAAAGCCTTTGACTCTATTTCTTGGCCTTATCTGTTTGCGGTCCTGCAAAGATGGGGATTCCCTGATCACTTCCTCTCATGGATTCATGCTCTATAGTTCCCCTTCGGCATATGTACGGTACAATGGCTTCTCCTCCACACGCTTCTCCATTCATAGAGGCACTCGCAAAGGATGTCCCTTATCACCTTTATTATTTCTTCTGGCTTTTGAGCCTCTAGCGATACATCTTCGACTCAACTCAAACATTCAGGGAGTCAATATAGCATCAGTCCCCCATAAACATTTTTTGTTCGCTGATGACATACTGCTTCTTCTAACGACTCCTCAATCATCTCTCCCAGCCCTACTTCAAACTCTTAACAACTTTGAACATATTTCAGGCCTACAAATCAATCCTTCTAAATCATATGCTATGAATATATCTCTCCCCTCCTTTACTATCGCACAACTAAAACAAGATTTTCCGTTCCAATGGACCACCAATCACTTGGACTACTTGGGAGTGAAACTAACTCCAGACTATAACTCTTTATACACTGCTAATTACCCTCATATGCTCCGTAAAATTCATTTAATACTTCAGTCTTGGGGTAAACTGCATCTCTCCTGGCTTGGCCGAGTACATGCATTAAAGATGACTATCCTCCTTAAACTGCTTTACCTATTTCGAGTCCTGCTAGTCTCGGTCCCTACTCAATACCTTAAAATAGCTCAGAGAGCAGTTAATACCTTTGGAGGGGCGGCCTCCCCAGAGTAAATAGAGCCACACTTTACCGCCACCGCCTAAAGGGAGGTTTGGGGGCTCCAAACCTCTCTAAATATTATCAAGCAGCCCAACTGGGTCAACTGACTCTATACCACGCCTATTCTGAACCCCCTTTGTGGCTTGCTCTACAAGCCTCTGAACTCCACTTGAACACTCTCAATACAATATTGTGGATTCTCCCAACGCAGCGTAGAAATATTTCAAATCCTATACTAGTTCATTCACTTAAAATTTGGGACTCATTGAAATATTCTTCACAGCTAATATCACCATTTCTGCCCTTGGCCCTCCTGTGGGGTAATACCCAGTTTCTCCCGGGCGTAGATTCTCTCAGGAATTTTCGCTTATGGGTGGCAGCAGGAATAGCAAGAGTTCACCACCTTTTCAACGTAGATGGGATTGTTCCATTTTCGGGCCTGAGCGAAAAACATCATCTCCCTCCTGGAAAAATATTTCGCTATTTATAACTTAAAAATTTTGTCCAATCTTTACTAAAAAAACTCTACCTCTCCTTACTCCTTCACCCCTTTTGAACAGAGATGCCGCCAAAACCCACATGCTCCAGGCATCATAACTCTACTCTATTGACACATTAACTCACCAATCCACAGGTGATGCCTAGGCTATACTTCTTGCTGGGAGTCCGATATTGGTTCTACCCTGACAGACTCAGAGTGGACCCAGATTTGGTCCTCCTCCACTTTAGGAATGCTAAATACCCTCATGTTGGAAACGAATTATAAAGTGCTGACTAGATGTTACTTGACTCCAGCCAGGGTAGCAAAGGCAGTCGCTTACTACTCCCCAAATTGTTTTAGAGGTTGTATGTAACTCTACAGGAGATATGCTTCTTATCTGGTGGCTATGTCCAACTGTACGCAGGTTTTGGACCAGGGTATACCACCTGATCCTCTCTATAACATATGTTAACCTCAAGAAAAACCCCTGGGAAGCTCTATTAAACAAGCGTATCCCCAATATTCTTAGATATTCCCGAGCCCTCATCACATTTATTTTCTTAGCAGCTAAACAAACTATAGCATCGGCTTGGAAAAAAACAAACTTAGACCTATCGGGAGTTAAATCACGTCTTTCTTGGTACATGATAAACGAAAAACTATCGGCCATACTCACAGACAAAGTAGGCAAATTTGAACTTGTTTGGCTTCCATGGGCAGAATATGCAAACCATACCCCTTTCACCATAACGGTATCTCGGATGACGAACTCTGATTGTCAGAATTCCGATTGAACTATTCAACAGGGAATGGACTTAATATAATTTCTTCTCGGGTCTCCTCCCCCCTCCCCTCCCATCCGTCCCCCACTATGTTTTTTTTGTTTGTTTGTTTGTTTTTGTCGTCTGTTTGTCAGAATATTAACAGAGTATATCTACCTTTTCTTTGTTGTACAATGTAACAAGCGAATTTATCACAGTTTTTTTTTTCTCTGTACAATATTTGCAAATTTCAATAAAAAAGTATTGATTAAATAAAAAAAAGTTAAAAAATCAGGGTTGCCCCCACAGTCTACAGCTCCTGCACCTCCTCCTCTTCAGCCTCCATCTCTGAAATGTACACATCAGTCAGAAGCTGGAAGCACTACAGCACTGCCTCAGCCAAGCAGCAACAGACTGTGCTGAAGCTAGTCTGCTTAGTTGACAAACCACACAATGCTGAATAGTTGTGGACAGTGCTGAAAGAGCAGTCAGAGATTTGGATGACACTGCTGAACCTACAGCCAGGCATGGTCATTTGTGACAATGGCCGGAACATGGTGGCGGCTCTGAAGCAAGGTGAGCTCACACACATACCTTGCCTGGCCCATGTGCTTAACCTCGTGGTTCAACGTTTTCTCAAAAGCTACCCGGAGCTGCCGGATCTGCTAGTGAATGTACGCCGTCTGTCTGCTCATTTTAGAAAGTCAGCTACAGCTTCAGCCGCCACTGCCGTGCTTCTGCAGCGTTTGCAGCTTCCGGCTCCCCGACTGGTGTGTGATGCAGTGATGCGTTGGAACTCTACACTGCATATGTTGGAAATGACTTGTGAGCAGAAGATGGCTGTTGTTGACTATCAGCATCAACAAGGCCGTCGATATTCAGTTCAGACTCCACACATAAGCCCTCAGGAGTGGACATGGATGTCAGACATGTGTGCCATCCTCCAAAACTTTGAGGACTGCACCAAGATGGTGATCGGCAATGAAGCCATAATTAGCATCACTATCCCACTTCTTTACATTCTGAAAACCTCTCTGCTCACAATTAAAGATGATGTATTGCAGGCAGAGCACGAGGACATGGAGCAAGGACCCATACAGGGTGATTACACTCAGCCCAGCTTCATGTCGTCCCAACCTGGATTGGTAGACAAGGAGGAGGAGGAGGAAGAACAGGAGCTACTTTCAAGCGCTATAGATGGTACAACAAAAACCACTGCTGTCATACTGTCCGTTGAGCGGGGATGGCCTGATGACAGGGAGGAGCAGGAGGACAGCATGGTCAGTCGCCCAGTTGGTGTGGACACGGAAGTCTTGCCTGTTAGCAGTCTGACTTTATGTTGCGCTGCATTTCCCGTGACCCTCACATTATTAAAATTTTCAGTGACACTCATTACTGGTTGGTGACACTTCTAGACCCACACTACATCGAGAACTTTCAATCTCTTCCAGAGGCAGACACGTGTACTAAAATGTTGCAGTAACAGAGGGCCCTTGTACTGGAATTACTTAAAAAAATCCCATCTGAGAATGCTGACAGCAGACGTCAGAGTTTGTTGTACAACCAAAGAGTCCAAGTGAGAGAAACAGAAGTACAATCCAGCTCAGGCAGGGGAACAATGGCAAAGTTCTGGGACAGTTTTCTCACACCCTCCCATCATGCCAGCACAGAGGCAAGGGGTGCTGTCACAAGAAGTGCAATGTTTAGGAAAATGTTGAAGGAGTGCCTTGCTGATCGTAAAAAAAACATCCTCCATCATTCCTCGGTGCCTTTTAATTATTGCGTATCCAAGCTGGACATGTGGCATGAACTGGCTCTCTATGCCTTGGAGGTCCTGGCCTGCCCTGCTGCTGGCATTCTGTCAGAGCGGGTTTTTAGTGCCGCTGGTGGAATTATAACAGATAAGCGCATCCGCCTGTAAACTGAAAATGCTGACAGGCTGACTCTTATAAAAATGAACAAGGGTTGGATTGGGCAAGACTTCTGTACACCACCGAATGATAACAGCAAAACATAACCTCAAATACATTGTCTTTTTTTGTAGAGGTGTATTCTCATGCACCTCTTCACAACCACACATGGGTATATGCTTCCTGATTTGGTCTGTTTGGTGTTATCCTCATCCTTATCCTCATCCTCATCATCGACAACCACTAGAACACCAAGGTGAACGTATTCTGTGATGCAAAAGTCACTCAATTTTTGTGTAAGGGTGTTTCTATGATGCCCGTTACTAATTTGAAGCCAAAACAAATGTTACTCCCCTAGGGGGAGATCTCATAAAATTGAGATGTACGTATATTCTTCCCATTTATTCCTATATTTTCCATTTTTCCTATCTCTGGACCATCCTCTTATGACCTAGTGAATAAATCTCCAATATAAAAAATACTGAAATACTATTATATTATATTTTATTTATATCCCTGTCTCTGAGCTGTTGCTAGGGACCAACATATCTTGTTGGACACATTCTGGCTTCATATCTATGAACCTGTGTTCGTCCCTCCATTTTGTTATTTTCTTTCATTGGTAAATTCACATCCTTTATTCATTTGTTTGATTTTAGTATGATTGATCATTATGATTTCTCCTCATTCTCTCCCACTAGATCACCAGGGTTAACACGTTCTGTGCTGCTACAGCCAGTCCAATTTTTGGAAAGGGTGTCTATGATGCCTATAGATTCTTTTTTTAAAATGTACCCCCCATGGGTAAATGTTTGTCAGCCCATGCACTTTGTGTATGGGCATTACAAGTCTAGGAGACCCGCTCCTTTACATTGGGCCTAGTTTTTAATGAGGCCTTCATCAATGTCTCCTCATTCTCCACCACTAGATCACCAGGGTTAACGTGTTCTGTGCTACTACAGCCAGTCCAATTTTTGGAAAGGGTGTCTATGATGCCCATAGAATATTTTTTTAAAATATGCCCACCATGGGGAAATGTTTGTCAGCCCATGCACTTTGTGTATTGGCATTACAATTCTAGGAGACACGTTCCTTTACATTGGGCCTAGTTTTTAATGAGGCCTTCATCAATGTCTCCTCATTCTCCGCCACTAGAACACCAGGGTGAACGTATTACGTGATGCAAAAGCAACTCAATTTTTGTGCAAGGGTGTTTTTATGATGCTCGTTACTAATTTGAAACCAAAACAAATGTTACTCCCCAGGGGAAATGTCAAATAAATGAGATGTGTTGTGAATTCTGCTTTTGGGTTCCCTCCAGTGGTTGTAGGTGGGAATGCAGTTGTCCATGAGTTGCAGTCCTGGCCAGGTGTATCTGCTGATTGCAGTTCTGACTGGGATATTTAGGTGTGCAGGATTCATTAGTCCTTGCCAGTTGTCCATGGTTCTGGGAGGTTTTGGATCTTTGTCTGGTTCCTCCTGCCTTGCTGCTAATTCAGCAAAGATAAGTGTCTGGTTTTTGTTTCTGTGGCACACATGCTGTGTGCTTAATAATTCTGTGCTATTCATTTGTTTTCTCTTGTCCAGCTTAGATTGTGTCAGTGTTTTCTCAGTCTTGTTGGATTCTCTGGAGTTGCAGATATACGCTCCACATCTTTAGTTAGATGGTGGAATTTTTGTATTTTCTGCTGTGGATATTTTTGGAAGCGTTTTAATACTGACCGCTTAGTATTCCGTCCTATCCTTTCCTATTTTAGGTAGAGTGGCCTCTTTTGCTAAATCCTGTTTCCTGCCTGCATGTGTCTTTTCCTCTACTACTCACAGTCAATATTTGTGGGGGGCTGCCTATCCTTTGGGGTTCTGCTCTGAGGCAAGGTAGATTTCCTATTTCCATCTATAGGGGTATTTAGTCCTCCGGCTGTGTCGAGGTGTCTAGGGTTTGTTAGGTACACCCCGCGGCTACGTCTAGTTGCGGTGTTAAGTTCATGATTTGCGGTCAGTATAGTTTCCACCAACTCAGAGAAAGTTCCATGCGGCTCCAAGGTCACCGGATCATAACAGAGATGTACGTATATTCTTCCCATTTATTCCTATATTTTCCATTTGTCCTATCTCTGGACCATCCTCTTATGACCTAGTGTATATCTCTCCAATATAAAAATATTGAAATACTTTTATATTATATTTTTATTTATATCCCTGTCTCTGAGCTGTTGCTATGGACCAAAATATCTCGTTGGACACATTTGACTTCATATCTATGAACCTGTGTTTGCCCCTCCCTTTTAATGTTTTCTTTCATAGGTGGATTCACATCCTTTATTCATTTGTTTGATTTCAGGATGATTGATCATTATTACATCTCCTCATTCTCCGCCACTAGATCGCCAGGGTTAACGTGTTCTGGGCTGCTACAGCTAGTCCAATTTTTGGCAAGGGTGTCGATAATGCCCATAAAATTTTAATAAAAATTTACCCCCCATGGGTAAATGTTTGTCAACCCATGCACTTCATGTATGGGCATTACAAGTCTAGGAGACACGCTCCTTTACATTGGGCCTAGTTTTTAATTGTGCTAGGTAGGCAGGGGAGTCCATGTGCACATATTCACATCACTGCAAGGCATTCAGGCACTGTATGTGAGTTTATAGATCTCCCTGCATACATCAAAAGGCTCCATTACTGTCTGCTGCTGCGTATTTTATATATACCTAGCTGCAGGTATCCGTGGCCATGATGTTTTTGGGGGGGCACCTTATATCTGCAAATTTTAGTACAAAGCAATACAGAGCCCCATTTTTTACAACATTTATTGGCTTGGTCACACGGCAGACTACAGCCAGGTAATTTTAATGCAAGAGCATTAAAATCTAACAATTTAAAACGGTTATTTTTGTTCCAGGCATCAGATGTGAGTGAGCATAACATTTTTTTTTGTGTGCTATATTTTTTTATGGAGTGTCTAACAACATTTTTGGACAACATTTTGGTGACCAAAAATATTTAGCTACAGTTCTTATATTTAGCACTGTGATTTGTACGCAACACGCATCGCGCTAAATATTGTACAATTTTAGTACTCCAAATGTTTTATTTTAGTGTCTGTTAGGAGTCGAGTTTCCTCTGCTGCACAGGGGGAATCTCGATCCGTCTCCGCTGCGGTCTCCCATTCTCCTCCAGCCACAGTGGAGCCTGCTCAGCAGGGACGTCGATCCCAGCGTCTCGCTCAGTCTGACTCTGTGCGAAGAGTTACTGCTGCTCTTCCTGCTTCTGCCATTGAAGCCAGTGCTGGGCAGCGGCGAGTGGACGTTTCTGGATCTAAGTCCTTATTTGCACACACTGAGCATGCCCAGGGCAAGATCTCCTGTTGGAGATCGAGGGTCACATGCTCAGGTACTGCAGCACATCCCATTGGTCCTTTTGGCAGGTCCTGAAAGGGCAAAACTTCTGTAGCTGTTTCCTGTGCTGCAGCTATATAAACTGCGCATGACCGCACGGCCATGCGCTAGTATTGTCTTGTAAATATGTGTGTGTGTAGATGGATGTATGTCGAAGGATGAAAGCTCCTAAATATCCCTCCCTAGTGTTGTTGACTGTTTGCGGATGATGGTAGCTATCTAGCGCCCGACTACCCATCAGCACAATACACACATAACAGCGTCTAGTTGCTGTGACCGCCTGTACGGCGCCGTGCGCTTTCCTTACCCAAGCCTGGGTGGTTAGCGGTGTCCGTTTGTGCGGCACCGCTCGCACTCTTGTGCCTTAATATTATTATTTAGTTTCCTTACACACCCAGTTGCGGTGTTGTGCCAGCAAGGGTCTAATCGACTTCAATCCTAGTTGGGCTTGAGTTCGCTGACTCCTTGCTCACGCTCTATGTGCGGTACCGCGGTCCTGTGACGCAACAGGATAGCTTCCTTCACGCAGGGTGTAGTTAACCCGTGCGTGTATACTTGCAGTACCGCCATATAGTCCATCTTACTAGCAGCAGGGTTTTTCCTGCACGGTGGACCTCGGACTGCGAACGCACCTAGTTCCATTTCATCTTGTACTTGGTGCGTTCCACCAGTCCATAACATAATACTAGCGCCAAGGTCTGGCTAGTAAATGATGGACGATCAGCGTTCACAGCGGTACATCCAGCAGCTGGAGGGAAGGTTGGCGGCTCTTGAGCGTTCAACCTCAGCTGTGGATGTCACTGCTGTCGCTGTTCAGGCTGCTAGTGTTGCTGCAGCCACATTGTCCACTGCCGCTCCTGTCCCGACTCTAACTCGCCTCCCGCTTCCAGAGAAATTCTCTGGTGACAGTAAGTCTTGTAGGGGTTTCGTGAGTCAGTGCTCTATCCATCTCGAGCTTCTGGCCTCTCGTTTCCCTACAGAGCGGGCTAAGGTGGGATGTATAGTGTCTCTTCTTTCGAACAGGGCGTTGCAGTGGGTTACGCCGCTATGGGAGCGTAGCGATCATGTGGTGCAGAGTGCTCCGTTGTTTCTGAGCACTCTGAAACAGGTCTTTCTAGGACCTCGTGTCACCCATGATACGGCGCTCCAATTGTTGGCATTGACTCAGGGCTCGTCCTTGGTCAGTCATTTTGCCGTCCACTTCCGCACCTTAGCATCTGAGCTGGAGTGGTCGGATAAAGCCCTCATTCCAATATTTTGGAGGGGGCTGGCTGACCACGTTAAGGACGCCCTGGCCACTAGGGAGATTCCCGCCACACTGGAGGAATTAATATCTCTATCCACTCGTATTGACCTCCGTTTCCACGAGCGGAGGTTAGAGCGAGCCCAGTGTAGGCAGAGGTTTTGGCTGGCTCCCACCTTCGCCAAACCTTTGGAATCTCCAGACCAGGCTCCTGAGTCCCATGAGCCTGTGGTAGAGTCACGAGCGGGATCTAAGTCCTGGACCGCTCGTGCACTCCAGATTTGTCATCTTTGCCAACAGTCTGGACATCTTGCCTCCAGATGTCTCCAGCGGTCGAGGAAACGTCAGCGTCTAGTGGTAGTTGGTGGAGGTGCACTAGACACGGCGACGTTTGCCTCCAAATTGTCCTTTAAGGGGACAATAACATTGGGCTCATCCTCTCACTCGGTAGAACTCTGCGTGGATTCTGGGGCGGAGGGCAATTTTATGTCTTCAGCCTTCGCCCAGCGTCACGCAATTCCTCTGGTCATGCTATCTCAACCAGTAACGGTACGAGTGGTGAATGGGTCGACACTGCCCGCACAGATTACACATCAAACTATCCCTTTTTCTCTGTCCATGTCACCATCTCATTAGGAGATTATATCTCTACTCGTCATTCCTGAGGGAATTGATGAGGTTCTCTTGGGGATACCTTGGTTACGGTACCACTCTCCTCACATCGAGTGGTCCTCAGGCAGAATTCTGGGATGGGGTGAATCTTGTGGGAACAGGTGTCATCGAGAGTGCGTTCAGGTTGCTACTACAGAGGTACCCGCAGATCTTTCCTCTCTCCCCAAGCAATATTGGTCTTATGCAGACGTGTTCTCCAAAAAGGCAGCGGAGACCCTTCCGCCCCATCGCCCCTATGACTGTCCTATTGATCTCTTGCCTGGTGCTGAGCCTCCCCGGGGTCGAGTCTATCCATTATCTCTCCCGGAAACGGAGGCAATGTCTCAGTACATTCAAGAGAATCTGGCAAGAGGGTTCATCAGGAAGTCAGTGTCACCTGCTGGGGCAGGGTTCTTTTTCGTGCAGAAGAAGAATGGAGAACTACGTCCATGCATAGACTACAGGGGTCTTAATGCTATCACAGTTAAGAACAAGTACCCTTTGCCTTTGATATCTGAGCTTTTCGATAGGCTTCGGGGAGCTAGAGTGTTTACTAAGCTAGATCTGCGGGGTGCTTATAACCTGATTCGCATCCGTGAGGGGGACGAGTGGAAAACGGCATTTAACACCAGAGATGGGCACTATCAGTATCTGGTGATGCCCTTCGGGCTCTGTAATGCACCTGCCGTTTTCCAAGACTTTGTCAACGACATCTTCCGGGATATGCTTTCCACCTCGGTTGTAGTCTATCTGGATGATATTCTCATCTTTTCTCCAGATATTGACTCCCACCGGAGAGATGTTGGCAAAGTCTTCGACCTCCTACGGGCAAACTCTCTTTATGCAAAGTTGGAGAAGTGTGTGTTTGAGCAGGAGTCCTTACCTTTCCTGGGCTATATCATCTCTGCCCAGGGATTGGCTATGGATCCTGCCAAACTACAGGCTGTGATGGACTGGCAAGAGCCCCATTCTCTTAAAGCGGTGCAGCGCTTTATGGGGTTCATAAACTATTACCGCCAGTTCATTCCCCACTTCTCAACTCTGGTAGCTCCCTTGGTAGCCCTCACCAAGAAGGGAGCAAATCCCAAAGTGTGGTCTGAAGAGGTCTCCAGGGCCTTTTCTTCTACTAAGTCTCATTTTGCTAGCGCTCCCATCCTACATCGTCCCGATGTCGATAAGCCGTTTATAATGGAGGTGGATGCCTCTTCCGTTGCTGCTGGAGCAGTCCTCTTCCAAAAGGATGCTCAAGGTCGGAAGCATCCGTGCTTCTTCTTCTCCAAGACCTTCACACCAGCGGAGAGGAATTATTCCATCGGGGACAGGGAGTTGCTAGCGATGAAATTGGCTTTCTCAGAGTTGAGACATGTCTTGGAGGGGGCTCGTTTTCCCTTTCAAGTTTTTACAGACCACAAAAATTTGCTATATTTGCAAACAGCCCAGCGGCTAAATTCTCGCCAGGCCAGATGGTCCTTATTCTTCTCCCGATTCCACTTCACCCTCCATTATCTCGCTGGGGAGAAGAACATTCGAGCTGATGCTCTTTCTCGCTCTGTTGTGTCATCTGAGGAGGAGGAAGGAGAGCCTCGGCTTATTGTTCCTTCTGAGAGCTTGAGAACCGTGGCTCCGGTGTCGCTCGAGTCTGTGCCTCCGGGCAAGACTTTTGTGCCCATAAATTTGCGACCGGAGGTTCTCTCTTGGGCTCATTCCTCCAGGGTGGGTGGACACTTTGGGACAAAAAGGACATCTGAGCTGCTGGCGAGGACGTACTGGTGGCCGCATATGCTCCGAGATGTCAGAGATTACATTCTGGCGTGTGTCTCATGCGCCAAAAATAAGTCTCCTCGACAACGGCCGTCTGGGTTACTCTATCCCTTGCCGGTCGCAGACAGGCCCTGGGAGATGGTCGGGATGGACTTTGTGGTAGGTTTGCCCAAGTCTCGCAGCTGTACCGTCATTTGGGTTGTTACCGATCATTTCTCGAAAATGGTGCATTTGGTGCCGCTCCCACGGTTACCTTCTGCACGGGCCTTGGCAGCGTTGTTCATAGGACACGTCTTCCGCCTACACGGCATGCCAGACAAAATTGTCAGTGACCGGGGTCCCCAGTTTGCGTCTCGGTTTTGGAGAGAGCTTTGTCGTCTTCTCAGCATTGAGTTAAATCTCTCTTCCACATATCATCCCGAGACGAATGGGTTGGTGGAGAGGGCCAATCAGACTCTGGTCACATATCTGCGACATTTTGTTTCTGCCAGGCAGGATGACTGGGCATCTTTATTACCATGGGCAGAGTTCGCCCTTAATAACGCTGTAGCTGACTCCACCGGTCAGACTCCTTTCCTCCTTAATTACGGCCAGCATCCGCGGGTTTCTGTGCCTATGCCTGTGTCCTCTGCTGACTCCAGGGTGGCAGACTGGGCAGTGGAGGCACGGGACATTTGGGACCGCACTCAGGATGCCATTCGGGCCTCGAAGGAGAGAATGAGGTCCTCCGCCGATGCACATCGGTGCCCTGCTCCGACCTTTGCTCCTGGCGATTTAGTGTGGCTCTCCGCCCGTAACATCAGGCTGCGTGTAGAGTCCACTAAGTTTGCACCTCGCTACTTGGGTCCCTTCAAGGTTCTCGAACAGGTTAATCCTGTGGTCTACCGTTTGGCTCTTCCGCCACGCCTGGGTATCACCGACACCTTTCATGTGTCCCTCTTGAAACCCGTGTATATGTCCCGGTTCTCCGAGTCATCTGCTGGGATGTCGGGTTCGTCTACGGACGATTATGAAGTGAACGCTATTTTGGGGTGCAAGGTGGTACGTGGCAAAAAATTTTATTTGGTAGACTGGAAGGGTTATGACCCCAAGGACAGGTCCTGGGAGCCTGTTGAGCACATTCGGGCCCCGCAGCTCATTGCTGCCTTCGAACGTAGCGAGGCCCAAGGAGGGGGGGGGCCCAAGGGGTGGGGGGGTAATGTTAGGAGTCGAGTTTCCTCTGCTGCACAGGGGGAATCTCGATCCGTCTCCGCTGCGGTCTCCCATTCTCCTCCAGCCGCAGTGGAGCCTGCTCAGCAGGGACGTCAATCCCAGCGTCTCGCTCAGTCTGACTCTGTGCGAAGAGTTACTGCTGCTCTTCCTGCTTCTGCCATTGAAGCCAGTGCTGGGCAGCGGCGAGTGGACGTTTCTGGATCTAAGTCCTTATTTGCACACACTGAGCATGCCCAGGGCAAGATCTCCTGTTGGAGATCGAGGGTCACATGCTCAGGTACTGCAGCACATCCCATTGGTCCTTTTGGCAGGTCCTGAAAGGGCAAAACTTCTGTAGCTGTTTCCTGTGCTGCAGCTATATAAACTGCGCATGACCGCACGGCCATGCGCTAGTATTGTCTTGTAAATATGTGTGTGTGTAGATGGATGTATGTCGAAGGATGAAAGCTCCTAAATATCCCTCCCTAGTGTTGTTGACTGTTTGCGGATGATGGTAGCTATCTAGCGCCCGACTACCCATCAGCACAATACACACATAACAGCGTCTAGTTGCTGTGACCGCCTGTACGGCGCCGTGCGCTTTCCTTACCCAAGGGTGGTTAGCGGCGTCCGTTTGTGCGGCACCGCTCGCACTCTTGTGCCTTAATATTATTATTTAGTTTCCTTACACACCCTGTTGCGGTGTTGTGCCAGCAAGGGTCTAATCGGACTTCAATCCTAGTTGGGCTTGAGTTCGCTGACTCCTTGCTCACACTCTATGTGCGGTACCGCGGTCCTGTGACGCAACAGGATCGCTTCCTTCACGCAGGGTGTAGTTAACCCATGCGTGTATACTTGCAGTACCGCCATATAGTCCATCTTACTAGCAGCAGGGTTTTTCCTGCACGGTGGACCTCGGACTGCGAACGCACCTAGTTCCATTTCATCTTGTACTTGGTGCGTTCCGCCAGTCCATAACAGTGTCATAGCCTACTTATTGACACAATTCTGGTGGTCCCAAAAAAATCATGGCCACATTTTGATTACTCTGTTATCTCCGTCAGACGCACGGTGTATTTGTAGTGTCCAAATTCTTGCTTTGTAGGTATATATTGCATTTTTTGGTCTGCTACCCTTGCTGTATACAGAATGTTTTGTTTTAAAATTATTAAAAATACAGGCCACATATTGAAAGAGTCTGTTATCTAAGTCACACGTCTGGTCTATCTGTGGTCTTCAAATCTTGGCTTTTCAGGCATACATTCCAGTTTGTGGTCTGCTACTCTTGGTGTATACAGTTTTTTTTTTTAATTTAACCCCCATAGGGAAATGTTTGTCAGCCCATACACTTAGTGTATGGGCATTTCAAGTCTTTAAATTGGGCCTAGTTTTTAATGAGGCCTTCACATCTCATCATCCATTGCCACTAGATCACCAGGGTTAACGTGTTCCGTGCTGCTACAGCCAGTCAATTTTTTGGCAAGGGTGTCTATGATATCCACAAAAAATTGTTTAAAAAATGTACCCCCAATGGGGAAATGTTTGTTAGCCCATACACTTAGTGTATGGGCATTACTAGTCTAGGAGACCTACTCCTTTGTAATTGGACAGTTTTTTTTAGGAGGCCCTCCTCCATGTTTCTTCCTAGGGGGATTGGGGTGAGTGCAAATTTGGGTCAATGCGGCACTTGCATTCAATGTATAAGGAAACTGTATGGCAGGACCAACTGAAGACTATGAAGTGGGTTTTCCCGTGGCCATCCAGTATCTGGGTTCAAAGGCTTATTGGAGTGCATATGACTTGATAGTAGATTAGGCCTTGCATTCAATGCAACATTTTTTCAGGAGGCCCTCCTGTACCTCTCGTAAAAAGGGTATTGGGCTGCGTTGTAATTCTTGGCAGCCCAGCTATTCACTGCATAGGCAATAACAGCATAGGAGACCCACTGTTTAATAATGGCCCTTTAAGAATATTAATGCCGCCTGATGCCCCTCTAAAAATAGGCTTTGTGACTTTAAGAGTCCCTCCTTCATAAATGAAGCAAGATGTGTCTGATGATGTGTCACACACCACATGGCCAGCTAGGGTTGTTAAATATCACAATGACATTTCCCAGTGAATGCATTTGTATTGGCTGAAAGCAATGTTAAAGTTGAAAAACGCATCAAAAACGCTGCGTGTGAACATAGCCAAAGTGGTGGAGGAACATTTTGGTCTGGGGTTAATTATTTTGCCTCATATACAAGTCATTACCCTGGAAAGGATGTACCGTAACATATTTCCCAGCAAAATCCATTTTTATTTCCTTTTTGTATGTTTTTTGGTGCACCTGTAAAAATGGCGTGACACTCTGACAACATTGCTTTCAGCTGTGACCTAGGAGTCAGAAATGCTTCCAGGGGCGATCCACCATGATGTTCATGTGTCATTTGAGTAGTTTTTTCCAGCATTTTCAGATGTTTTTAGACCTTAAAAGGACCCCCTGGGGGATCGCGGTAAAAATACTTGGGTTTCCCATAGACTTACATTGGGCTCGTTGCTCGGGTCGAGTACTCAGGTATTCCAATTTGCTCGACCTGAGCAACGAGCACCCGAGCATTTTAGTGCTCGCTCATCACTAGTATTTATAGTACATTTTGAAACCAGAAATGTGGTATTGATCATCTTTTTTTGCTTATCAAGCAAGTAGCCCAGTCCATTTTGACTCTTATTATGTTGAATACATTTTTGATTTCCACTTTTTAGGGCAGGGGTCCCCAACTCCAGTCCTCAAGGCCCACCAACAGGTCATGTTTTCAGGATTTCCTTTGCATTGCACAGGTGATGCAATTATTACCTGGGCAAGACTAAGGAAATCCTGAAAACATGACATGTTGGTGGGCCTTGAGGACTGGAGTTGGGGACCCCTGTTTTAGGGTAATACTTCTCAATTTGAATTGTACAAGCAAGACCCCATAACTGGTTCACACACAACAGTTTCATGTTCCTGTAGACACTAGCCAGCATAGACGAGAAGGTACAGAGACAAAAGTCTGACCTGAAAAAGCCAGCCTTCTTTATTTATACAAAAAAAGAGCTGGGACAGGATTGCAATCACTGACACCACTTGGGAGTTGGCCATGAATCAGAAATTACAAAAACAAATTACAGAGACACATAGCATTGCCTATGTATGGTCATGGATAGAACTAGTCACTTACTAAAGTAATAGAAACTTAGCCTAGGCATTTATGGGAAATAAAAACTCCATCAGAAGCTCAATGATTGACGCTCGGAGCCTTTGGACTCAAAATGAAGGTTAATTGAATACAAGGTGAAGAAGTAAGGAATCATATAGTGTAGCCTATTATGTGTTACCGCATTAGATTAAATATGTACAGAGACATTTCATTAGTTTATAGATACCTTATTTACTAGGGCGCAGGGTGGGCACGGGGCAGGTGTTACAATTGCACCCTGGCCCTGAAGCCTACGGGGACCCTCAAAGTCCCTTTGCCCCATATGAAAAGATAATTACTATTAAAGACCTGTTATAGTTGGGGGCCCTGTTGGAGATTTTGCATTGGGGCCCACAAGCATCTGCATGGAAAATGGACCTGCTTACAACACTGTTAAAAAGATTTAGGATTAGCAGGCAAAAAAACACAACTACATGCTTCCATAGGTCACTCAATTATTCGACATGAATTGATTAGGACATGCCTGTATGATGCTTCATTGCATAGTCAGACGTCGTTTATGAAAACCTACTTCTCAAAACTTGTAGGCGTCCATTCCTCAAGACCCTGTTCACACCAGTCTTGATGAGGGGATGGAGTCAACGAGGTCTGATTTATTAAGAGGCTTGTCACAAATCTTCCAGTCATGAATTAGATGAACAGACGTTGCCATGACCCTTCCACATCCTGCCCACGCGCCACCCATTTTGGCAGAGCTGGACAAAACTGGCATGAAAACACCAAAAATCTAAAAATTTTGCCACAGCTTTGTGTTAAGCTAAAATTTTGCAACTTTTAAAAGTGTTTTACTCCAGATTTCTGGTGTAAACACTTTAGTGAATTGGGGTTATAGAGTTTTTCATGTATCATGTGGACCAACATTCCACAGGTCAGAATATCAGAACTCATTGTTTCCACATGTGTCCAAGTTAAGTCTTTGAAGAAAGCAAAATATTAGATAATTTAGTTTTAACATGAATATTTGTATCAAGTGTCTACTACGAAGTAAAGAGTGTCTGTAAATCAGGATGTCTATTTACTCATGGGTTGTCTTTGTAGACTCATCTGACCTGATCACCATGGCCATAGGTTTAACAACTAAGGTTCATTTTTGGAATCTTGTTTAATAATAATAATCTTTATTTTTATATAGCGCTAACATATTACGCAGCGCTTTACAGTTTGCACACATTATCATCGCTGTCCCCGATGGGGCTCACAATCTAAATTCCCTATCAGTATGTCTTTGGAATGTGGGAGGAAACCGGAGTGCCCGGAGGAAACCCACGCAAACACGGAGAGAACATACAAACTCTTTGCAGATGTTGTCCAAGGTGGGATTAGAACCCAGGACTCCAGCGCTGCAAGGCTGCTGTGCTAACCACTGCGCCACCGTGCTGCCCATAATATTATGATTTTTCCTATTATTAAAGTTATATTTCCCTTTTGCTTCAACCCTGATTAAACAGACCTTTTAAATAGTATTTGCCCGATGTAAAAAAACAAACAACAAAGACAACCTCCAGCACCAGTGCTGTTCTAGCAGTATTTAAAGGGGGTTCTCTTGCTTTTGCTAAAAGTCTGCAGTCACTCTGCACTTCTAAATCCTTGCAGAACCGCACTCTGTCAGGATTCCTCCGAATCTGTGGCAAGAGCTTGTGGTCATGTGACCGTATGTAAGGAATATGCAAACTTTCGGTCACATTCTGACTAGACGTTCGCCGCCTCACTCAATACAAATCAATTGAACAAGCCCTGACACATCTAGTCAGAATGTGGCTGGAAGTATACATATCACATACTTGCAGTCACATGACCTCCCGTTCTCACTGCAGACATCGGGGAATCCTGACATTGGAAGTCTGCAGTCACATAGTCCAAGTAGTGGACAACCTTTTTAAGGTCCACAATGTTTTGATTAGTGTTCTACAATCAATGGCCATTTGCTTGTGGTTCTCCAACTCTTGGCAATTGTTCTGCATCAATAAAATAGATGCCATAGTAAACTAAAAATTGGCATGAAATTCTGAGAAAAATGTTGACTGTTCATACCAATCTACGATCTACAGTACTGATGCTTGACTCTTTGGTCAGGATCATATAAGAGGCACTTGAAATAGAGCCAACACTAGACAGTGGACTAACACCATATCGCTGTCTGGTCTTTTATCATTGTTTTTATTCTTTCTTTATTGGCAGTACATTTTTAATAGATTTAATAATGATTTGTGTTTGCAAAACACCACCACCTGTTATCTTTCAACATAAAAATCATGGAATTGTTTAAAAAATAATTTGCTGTCTTTAGAGCATGAGGTGAAGATTTCAGGTCAGGGATTAATATTGATTTACCAGGATATCATCAGGTAGCGAAGGTATTTAAAAGGGCTTTTGATAATCTTTCTTTAACATGACCTACACCATAATCAAAATATACCAATTATAGGATTGTCAGTGATCGGTAATTTCACCAGGTAATCAGTGCACATTTAAATAAGAACGTATATTGAGCGCAATTATGACCTTCCGTACACTGTAGGGCATAGTTTGCGCTGCTGAACCCCTTTATACCCATCAAATTCCTTTAAAATGGTTTTTGGGGGGAGGGTTAATAGACAACTATATGGCAGACTAAAGCTTTGAACGTTTTACCTGTGTTAGATACATGGGGGAAAAAAAAGATTATTATGTTATCTATGCAAATGGATCAGGATCAAGTAGTCTTGTCAAACAGCAGGTGGTTTGATTTTTCTTTCCAAAGTCAAAAGGTAGTAAAAATTTTTTAGTTACACATGTATTGGCATCAATGGTTTATCTTTCTGGGAAAAACTTGATATATAATTGTAGTACTTGGCAAGCACTTGAAAGAAATAAAATAGTCAGCAAATTGGTTGTCTTTTTTTCAAACAGTGTTATGTAAGGCATGGCTAAGTTCTCACAGTGATTGGTAAGTTTTTGAGGTTGCAGATTTTCTGCAGCATTTCTGCACCAATTAGCTAAATTAGGTTATTTGTGTTCCATTGTGTCTTTGAGTTGTATGTGTCATGTTTTAAATAAAACTGCTTTGTTTTGACTACCTGTAGGGCTCATTCACACATCCATTTTTTCATGTGCAAGAGAAATGATCCTAGTTTAGTCTTCTGAGTTTCATTGGTTTTCCTCAGGTGAGAAAAAAAAAGTTTCTCTACTTTCTCCTACCTAGCACTTCATGAACAATGGGACAACATTTGGATAGAATCTGAGTGTGGTCTGCTTTTTTCACAGACCCATAGACTTGCACTGCCAATATTGATCCTACACTTTTATTAACCCCTTAAGCCCTGAGGGTGGTTTGCACGTTAATGACCGGGCCAATTTTTACAATTCTGACCACTGTCCCTTTATGAGGTTATAACTCTGGAACGCTTCAACGGATCCCAGTGATTCTGACATTGTTTTCTCGGGACATATTGTACTTCATGATAGTGTTAAAAATTATTTGATAGTACCTGCTTTTGTTTGTGAAAAAAACGGAAATTTGGCGAAAATTATGAAAATTTCGCAATTTTCCAACTTTGAATTTTTATGCAATTAAATCACAGAGATATGTCACACAAAATACTTAATAAGTAACATTTCCCACATGTTTACTTTACATCAGCACAATTTTGGAACCAAAATTTTTTTTGTTAGGGAGTTATAAGGGTTAAAAGTTGACCAGCAATTTCTCATTTTTACAACACCATCTATATGATAGAAAATACCCAAGTGTGACACCATTCTAAAAACTGCACCCCTCAAGGTGCTCAAAACCATATTCAAGAAGTTTATTAACCCTTCTGGTGCTTCACAGGAATTTTTGGAATGTTTAAATAAAAATGAACATTTAACTTTTTTTCACAAAAAATGTACTTCAGCTCCAATTTGTTTTATTTTACCAAGGGTAACAGGAGAAAATGGACCTCAAAAGTTGTTGTACAATTTGTCCTGAGTACACCGATACCCCACATGTGGGGGTAAACCACTGTTTGGGTGCATGACAGAGCTCGGAAGCAAAGGAGCGCCATTTGACTTTTCAATGCAAAATTGACTGGAATCGAGATGGGACACCATGTTGCGTTTGGAGAGCCCCTGATGTGCCTAAACATTGAAACCCCCCATAAGTGACACCATTTTGGAAATTAGACCCCCTAAGGAACTTATCTAGAGGTGTTGTGAGCACTTTGACCCACCAAGTGTTTCACAGAAGTTTATAATGCAGAACCGTAAAAATAAAAAATCATTTTTTCACAAAAATTATCTTTTCTCCCCCAATTTTTTATTTTCCCAAGGGTAAAAGAAGAAATTGTACCCCAAAAGTTGTTGTACAATTTGTCCTGAGTACGCTGATACCCTATATGTGGGGGTAAACCACTGTTTGGGCGCATGGGAGAGCTCAGAAGGGAAGGAGCGCCGTTTGACTTTTCAATGCAAAATTGACAGGAATTGAGATGGTACGCCATGTTGCTTTTGGAGAGCCACTGATGTGCCTAAACATTGAAACCCCCCACGAGTGACACCATTTTGGAAAGTAGACCCCCTAAGGAATTTATCTAGATGTGGGCAAAAAAATTATTTTTTAGCCCCCAGTTTTGTATTTTCCCGAGGGTAAGAGGAGAAATTGGACCCCAAAAGTTGTTGTCCAATTTGTCCTGAGTGCGCTGATACCCCATATGTGGGGGGGAACCACTGTTTGGCCGCATGGGAGGGCTCGGAAGGGAAGGAGCGCCATTTGGAATGCAGACTTAGATGGAATGGCCTGCAGGTGTCACATTGCATTTGCAGAGCCCCTAATGTACCTAAACAGTAGAAACCCCCCACAAGTGACCCCATATTGGAAACTAGACCCCCCCAGGGAACTCATCTAGATGTGTTGTGAGAACTTTGAACCCCCAAGTGTTTCACTACAGTTTATAACGCAGAGCCTTGAAAATAAAAAATCTTTTTTTTCCCACAAAAATTATTTTTTAGCCCCCAGTTTTGTATTTTCCCAAGGGTAACAGGAGAAATTGGACCCCAAAAGTTGTTGTCCTATTTGTCATGAGTACGCTGATACCCCATATGTTGGGGTAAACCCCTGTTTGGGCACACGGGAGAGCTCGGAAGGGAAGGAGCACTGTTTTACTTTTTCAACGCAGAATTGGCTGGAATTGAGATCGGACGCCATGTTGTGTTTGGAGAGCCCCTGATGTGCCTAAACAGTGGAAACCCCTCAATTATAACTGAAACCCTAACCCATAACACACCCCTAACCCTAATCCCAACAGTAACCCTAACCACACCTCTAACCCTGACACACCCTTAACCCTAATCCCAACCCTATTCCCAACTGTAAATGTAATCTAAACCCTAACCGTAACTTTAGCCCCAACCCTAACCCTAACTTTAGCCCCAACCCTAACCCTAGCCCTAACCCTAGCCCTAACCCTAATGGGAAAATGGAAATAAATACATTTTTTTAATTTTTCCCTAACTAGGGGGGTGATGAAGGGGGGTTTGATTTACTTTTATAGCGGGTTTTTTAGTGGATTTTTATGATTGGCAGCCGTCACACACTGAAAGACGCTTTTTATTGCAAAAAATATTTTTTGCGTTACCACATTTTGAGAGCTATAATTTTTCCATATTTTGGTCCACAGAGTCATGTGAGGTCTTGTTTTTTGCGGGACGAGTTGACGTTTTTATTGGTAACATTTTCGGGCACGTGACATTTTTAGATCGCTTTTTATTACGATTTTTGTGAGGCAGAATGACCAAAAACCAGCTATTCATGAATTTCTTTTGGGGGAGGCGTTTATACCGTTCCGCGTTTGGTAAAATTGATAAAGCAGTTTTATTCTTCGGGTCAGTACGATTACAGCGATACCTTATTTAAATCATTTTTTTATGTTTTGGCTCTTTTATACGATAAAAACTATTTTATAGAAAAAATAATTATTTTTGCATTGCTTTATTCTCAGGACTATAACTTTTTTATTTTTTCGCTGATGATGCTGTATGGTGGCTCGTTTTTTGCGGGACAAGATGACGCTTTCAGCGGTACCATGGTTATTTATATCTGTCTTTTTGATCGCGTGTTATTCCACTTCTTCTTCAGCAGTATGATAATAAAGCGTTGTTTTTTGCCTCGTTTTTTTTTTTTTTTCTTACGGTGTTTACTGAAGGGGTTAACTAGTGGGCCAGATTTATAGGTCGGGTCGTTACGGACGCGGCAATACTAAATATGTGTACTTTTATTGTTTTTTTTATTATTTAGATAAAGAAATGTATTTATGGGAATAATATATATATATATATATTTTTTCATTATTTAGGAATATTTTTTTTAATTTTTTTTACACATTTGGAAATTTTTTTTTAACTTTTTTACTTTGTCCCAGGGGGGGACAGTACAGATCGGTGATCTGCCAGTTTGCACAGCACTCTGACAGATCACTGATCTGTTTGAGAGCAGTGCAGCGTTACCAAGTGCCTGCTCTGAGCAGGCACTTGGTAAGCCACCTCCCTCTCTGCAGGACCCGGATGCCGCGGCCATCTTGGATCCGGGTCCAGCAAGGAGCCCCCTCCCTGCGCGATGCTTCCCTATACCGCCGGCACATCGCGATCATGTTTGATCGCGGTGTGCTGGGGGTTAATGTGCCGTGACCGCTCCTGGCACATAGTGCTGGATGTCAGCTGCGATAGGCAGCTGACACCCGGCCGCGATCGGCTGCGCTCCCCCCGTGAGCGTGGCCGATCGCCTATGACGTACTATCCTGTCGGTGGGAATTAAAGCCCACCCCACCTCGACGGGATAGTACGTCATATGGGATTAAGGGGTTAAGGGCTCATACCCATTTGCGAGAAAACAAACATTCCAATTTCCGGACCAAAAAAACAGACGAGTGCTATGCGAGTGTCATGCGAGTATAATGCAATTTTTTTAAACACAACATCCGTATGCAATCCGTGTGCAATGCGATTTTAACATGAGCTTTTACATACAGCAGTTCTCTGTCATTTACACATCGTTTTAAAACGAAATATTCTTCAAAACACACATCTATATCTATATATATATATATACATATATATATATATATATATATATATATATAGATATATATAGATATATATACTGTATGTATATATATATATATATATATATATATATATATATATATATATATATATATATATCCACTACCGTTCAAAAGTTTAGGGTCACTTAGAAATTTCCTTATTTTTGAAAGAAAAGCACAGTTTTTTCCAATGAAGCTAACATTAAATGATTCAGAAATACACTCTATACCTTGTTAATGTGGTAAATGACTGTTCTAGCTGCAAACGTCTGGTTTGTAATGCAATATCTACATAGGTGTATAGAGGCCCATTTCCAACAACCATCACTCCAGTGTTGTTATGGTACTTTGTGTCTGCTAACTGTGTAAGAAGGCTAATGGATGGTTAGAATACCCTTGAAAACCCTTGTGCAAGTATGTTGGCACAGCTGAAAACAGTTTAGCTGATTAGAGAACCTGTAAACCTGACCTTCCTTTCTGCTAGTTGAGAATCTGGAGCATTACATTTGTTGGTTCCATTAAACTCTCAAAATGGCCAGAAAAAAAGAACTTTCATGTGAAACTCGACAGTCTGTTCTTGTTCTTAGAAATGAAGGCTATTCCATGTGAGAAACTGCCAAAAAACTGAAGATTTCCTACAATGGTGTGTACTACTCCCTTCAGAGGAGAGCACAAACAGGCTCTTACCAGAGTAGAAAGAGAAATGGGAGGCCGCGCTGCACAACTGAGCATCAAGACAAGTACATTAGAGTCTGTAGTTTGAGAAATCGATGCCTCATAGGTGCTTAACTGGCAGCTTCATTAAATAGTACAAGCAAAATGCAAGTGTCAACATCTACAGTGAAGAGGCGACTCTGGGATGCTGGCCTTCAGGGCAGAGTGGCAAAGGAAAAAGCCATATCTAAGACTGGCTAATAAAAGGAAAAGATTAATATGGGCAAAAGAACACAGATATTGAGGAAGATTGGAAAAAAGTGTTATGGAAAGATGAATCCAAGTTTAAGGTGTTTGGATCACACAGAAGAACAATTGTGAGATGCAGAACAACTGACAAGATGCTGGAAGAGTGCCTGACGCCATCTGTCAGGCATGGTGGAGGTAATGTGATGGTCTGGGGCTGCTTTGGTGCTGGTAAAGTGGGAGATTTGTACAAGGTAAAAGGGATTTTGAATAAGGTAGGCTATCACTCCATTTTGCAATGCCATGCCATATCCTGTGGACAGTGCTTGATTGGAGCCAAGTTCATCCTACAACAGGACAATGACCCAAAGCACACCTCCAAATTATGCAAGAACTATTTAGGGAAGAAGCAGGCAACTGGTATTCTATCTGTAATGGAGTGGCCAGCGCAGTCACTAGATCTCAACCCCATTGAGCTGTTGTGGGAGTAGCTTGACCGTATGGTACGCAAAAAGTGCCCATCAAGCCAAGCCAACTTGTGGGGAGGGGCTTCTGGAAGCAGGGGATGAAATTTCTCCAGATTACCAGATTACCTCAGCAAATTAATTGCCAGAATGCCAAAGGTCTGCAATGCTGGAATTGCTGCAAAGAGAGCATTCTTTGGCGATAGCAAAGTTTGAAAGAGAAAATTATTATTTCAAATAAAAACCTTTTTTCGAACCTTGTCAATTTCTCGACTAGATTTTCAATTAATTTGGCAAATCATTTGATTAATAAAAGTATGAGTTCTCATGGAAGACACAAAATAGTCTGGGTGATCCTGAACTTTTAAACGGTATATATATATATATATATATATATATATATATATATATATATTAGATAGATAGATTAAAAGCTGGCAAATGAACTGCCACATACAGTATAGAATAGAATAGGTTTTAATAGAATAGATATATACACATAGAATAGGTGTACTGTGTATATATATATATATTTATATATATAATATATATCAGTGACACACATATATATATATATATATATATATATATATATATATATGTCTTTATATTTCAAACAGACATAGAAGAATAGCCATTAATTTGTCGGCTTCTGTAAAATCAATGCAGGAGCCGACAGAAAAGGAGACATGGTTTACATACAGTTTTAAGGGCAGCACGGTGGCGCAGTGGTTAGCACTGCAGCCTTGCAGCGCTGGGGTCCTGGGTTCTAATCCCACCCAGGACAACATCTGCAAAGAGTTTGTATGTTCTCTCCGTGTTTGCGTGGGTTTCCTCCGGGCACTCCGGTTTCCTCCCACATTCCAAAGACATACTGACAGGGATTCTAGATTGTGAGCCCCATCAGGGACAGCGATGATAATGTGTGCAAAACTGTAAAGCGCTGCGGAATATGTTAGCGCTATATAAAAATAAAGATTATTATTATATTATTAAATCCATGCAGAATGGTTAGATATATACAGTGGGGCAAAAAAGTATTTAGTCAGTCAGCAATAGTGCAAGTTCCACCACGTAAAAAGATGAGAGGCGTCTGTAATTTACATCATAGGTAGACCTCAACTATGGGAGACAAACTGAGAAAAAAAAATCCAGAAAATCACATTGTCTGTTTTTTTAACATTTTATTTGCATATTATGGTGGAAAATAAGTATTTGGTCAGAAACAAACAATCAAGATTTCTGGCTCTCACAGACCTGTAACTTCTTCTTTAAGAGTCTCCTCTTTTCTCCACTCATTACCTGTAGTAATGGCACCTGTTTAAACTTGTTATCAGTATAAAAAGACACCTGTGCACACCCTCAAACAGTCTGACTCCAAACTCCACTATGGTGAAGACCAAAGAGCTGTCAAAGGACACCAGAAACAAAATTGTAGCCCTGCACCAGGCTGGGAAGACTGAATCTGCAATAGCCAACCAGCTTGGAGTGAAGAAATCAACAGTGGGAGCAATAATTAGAAAATGGAAGACATACAAGACCACTGATAATCTCCCTCGATCTGGGGCTCCACGCAAAATCCCACCCCGTGGGGTCAGAATGATCACAAGAACGGTGAGCAAAAATCCCAGAACCACGCGGGGGGACCTAGTGAATGAACTGCAGAGAGCTGGGACCAATGTAACAAGGCCTACCACAAGTAACACACTACGCCACCATGGACTCAGATTCTGCAGTGCCAGACGTGTCCCACTGCTTAAGCCAGTACATGTCCGGGCCCGTCTGAAGTTTGCTAGAGAGCATTTGGATGATCCAGAGGAGTTTTGGGAGAATGTCCTATGGTCTGATGAAACCAAACTGGAACTGTTTGGTAGAAACACAACTTGTCGTGTTTGGAGGAAAAAGAATACTGAGTTGCATCCATCAAACACCATGCCTACTGTAAAGCATGGTGGTGGAAACATCATGCTTTGGGGCTGTTTCTTTGCAAAGGGGCCAGGACGACTGATCCGGGTACATGAAAGAATGAATGGGGCCATGTATCGTGAGATTTTGAGTGCAAACCTCCTTCCATCAGCAAGGGCATTGAAGATGAAACGTGGCTGGGTCTTTCAACATGACAATGATCCAAAGCACACCACCAGGGCAACGAAGGAGTGGCTTCGTAAGAAGCATTTCAAGGTCCTGGAGTGGCCTAGCCAGTCTCCAGATCTCAACCCTATAGAAAACCTTTGGAGGGAGTTGAAAGTCCGTGTTGCCAAGCGAAAAGCCAAAAACATCACTGCTCTAGAGGAGATCTGCATGGAGGAATGGGCCAACATACCAACAACAGTGTGTGGCAACCTTGTGAAGACTTACAGAAAACGTTTGACCTCTGTCATTGCCAACAAAGGATATATTACAAAGTATTGAGATGAAATTTTGTTTCTGACCAAATACTTATTTTCCACCATAATATGCAAATAAAATGTTAAAAAAACAGACAATGTGATTTTCTGGATTTTTTTTTCTCAGTTTGTCTCCCATAGTTGAGGTCTACCTATGATGTAAATTACAGACGCCTCTCATCTTTTTAAGTGGTGGAACTTGCAATATTGCTGACTGACTAAATACTTTTTTGCCCCACTGTAGATGTGTTTGATCAATACAATTAGTAGTATAGTGTGTGTGCAAATTAGGGGCCAATAAAAGATTATTTTCGGGGGAAAAATTGGCATTGGCTCCCACGCAATTTTCTGCTCCATAGAGGAAAAGCCAGTAACTGGGGGCAGATATTAATAGCCTAGGAAGGGACCATGGTTGTTGCCCCCCGGCTAAAAACATCTGCCCCCAGCCACCCGAGAAAAGGATCTTCTCTAAGATGCGCCAATTTTGGTTACTGCCTGTAGCAGTGGCATATGGGGTAATAGTTGGGGTGTTGATGTCACCTTTGTATTGTAAGGTGACATCAAGCCCGGCATAGTAATGGAGAGGTGTCAATAAGACACCTATCCATTACTAATCCTATAGTTGGTAAAGAGTTAAATAAAGAGAGCCTGAATAAAGTATTTTAATGAAATAAAACACTAAACACAGTTTGCCTTATTATTCAGCTAATCCATGCGACGCCCTCGATCTCCTGTAATAAAGAAAAAATAACAAACCAACAATATAACATACCTGTCCGGCGTTCAGTCCCATGCCATAATCCATATCTAGGGGATATACAGTTTATAACCGGGAGCGGTGCTAATGCGACCTCCCCGACTGTAAACCACTGATGAATGAGAAGCTGTCTGCGGCAGCATCAGTGACTAGCGCTGACATTACTGATGCTGTGCATCCTCACAGCCTGACCCACGGTGAACTCTGGAGCGTGGGAAAATGCCAGTTCACCGCTATAGGGCAAGTGAGAAGAGCGAGGCTAAGTGCCGGAATTGGCGCATTTTAGAGATACACCTTTTCTGGGGCAGTTGAGTGCTGATGTCTTTAGCCGGGGGGCAATATCCATGGTCCCTTCCTAGGCTATTGATATAAGCCTGCAGCTGTCTGCATAACCTTTGCTGGTTATTAATTATGGGGGAACCCCACATCATTTTAATAGCCAGTAAAAGCTAAGTATACAGCTGTGAGCTGATATTAATAGCCTGGGAAGCTCCATGGGTATTACCCCCTTCCCAGGCAATAAACATCTGCCCCCAGTCGCTGGCTTTCCCTCTGCTGATTTTGGAAATTGCACGGAAGCCCACACCATTTCTTTCCAATATATAATTGTTTATTAATTAAATACATGTCCAGTACCGTAGTTGCACACACTGTACTAATTGTATTTGTCACTGACATCTATAGATCTACCTATTCTATATGTATTTACTGTATGTAAACCATGTGCTATATCCTGTTGGCTCCTGCAGTGATTTTACAGAAGCCGGCAGGTGAATTACAGGCTTTTATTCTATCTTTCAGTTCAATCTATACATATAATCGTCTAAGGGGTACTTCCGTCTGTCTGTCTGTCACAGAAATCCTGCGTCGCTGATTGGGGCCGCGACCAATCAGCGACAGGCTTAGTCCAGCCGCAAATTGGTCCCTCCCTACTCTCCTCGTGTCAGTGCCCCCCCCCCCCTACTCCCCTCCAGTCAGTGCCAGTGTGTCGCCCCATCCCGGACCAACTTTTTACTATTGATGCTACCTATGCAGCATCAATAGTAAAAAGATATAATGTTAAAAATAATTTAAAAAAATAAAAAATCGTGCTATTCTCACCTTCTGTCATCCACCGATGCGTGCGATGCTGCCGTCAGCTTCCGTTCCCAGTGATGCATTGCGAAATTACCCAGATGACTTAGTGGTCTCGCGGGACAGCTTCGGTGGACATGGAAGGGTGAGTATATAACTATTTTTTATTTTAATTCTTTCTTTTCAATAGGGATATGGTGCTCACACTGCTATATAGTACGTAGGCTGTGTTATATACAGTGGGGCAAAAAAGTATTTAGTCAGTCAGCAATAGTGCAAGTTCCACCACTTAAAAAGATGAGAGGCGTCTTTAATTTACATCATAGGTAGACCTCAACTATGGGAGAGAAACTGAGAATAAAAAATCCAGAAAATCACATTGTCTGTTTTTTTAACAATTTATTTGCATATTATGGTGGAAAATAAGTATTTGGTCAGAAACAAACAATCAAGATTTCTAGCTCTCACAGACCTGTAACTTCTTCTTTAAGAGTCTCCTCTTTCCTCCACTCATTACCTGTAGTAATGGCACCTGTTTAAACTTGTTATCAGTATAAAAAGACACCTGTGCACACCCTCAAACAGTCTGACTCCAAACTCCACTATGGTGAAGACCAAAGAGCTGTCAAAGGACACCAGAAACAAAATTGTAGCCCTGCACCAGGCTGGGAAGACTGAATCTGCAATAGCCAACCAGCTTGGAGTGAAGAAATCAACAGTGGGAGCAATAATTAGAAAATGGAAGACCTACAAGACCACTGATAATCTCCCTCGATCTGGGGCTCCACGCAAAATCCCACCCGGTGGGGTCAGAATGATCACAAGAACGGTGAGCAAAAATCCCAGAACCACGCGGGGGGACCTAGTGAATGAACTGCAGAGAGTTGGGACCAATGTAACAAGGCCTACCATAAGTAACACACTACGCCACCATGGACTCAGATCCTGCAGTGCCAGACGTGTCCCACTGCTTAAGCCAGTACATGTCCGGGCCCGTCTGAAGTTTGCTAGAGAGCATTTGGATGATCCAGAGGAGTTTTGGGAGAATGTCCGATGGTCTGATGAAACCAAACTGGAACTGTTTGGTAGAAACACAACTTGTCGTGTTTGGAGGAAAAAGAATACTGAGTTGCATCCATCAAACACCATACCTACTGTAAAGCATGGTGGTGGAAACATCATGCTTTGGGGCTGTTTCTCTGCAAAGGGGCCAGGACAACTGATCCGGGTACATGAAAGAATGAATGGGGCCATGTATCATGAGATTTTGAGTGCAAACCTCCTTCCATCAGCAAGGGCATTGAAGATGAAACGTGGCTGGGTCTTTCAACATGACAATGATCCAAAGCACACCGCCAGGGCAACGAAGGAGTGGCTTCGTAAGAAGCATTTCAAGGTCCTGGAGTGGCCTAGCCAGTCTCCAGATCTCAACCCTATAGAAAACCTTTGGAGGGAGTTGAAAGTCCGTGTTGCCAAGCGAAAAGCCAAAAACATCACTGCTCTAGAGGAGATCTGCATGGAGGAATGGGCCAACATACCAACAACAGTGTGTGGCAACCTTGTGAAGACTTACAGAAAACGTTTGACCTCTGTCATTGCCAACAAAGGATATATTACAAAGTATTGAGATGAAATTTTGTTTCTGACCAAATACTTATTTTCCACCATAATATGCAAATACAATGTTAAAAAAACAGACAATGTGATTTTCTGGATTTTTCTTTCTCAGTTTGTCTCCCATAGTTGAGGTCTACCTATGATGTAAATTACAGACGCCTCTCATCTTTTTAAGTGGTGGAACTTGCACTATTGCTGACTGACTAAATACTTTTTTGCCCCACTGTACTACGTGGGCTGTTATATACTGCGTGGCTGCTATATACTACATGGGCAGTGTTGTATACTGCATGGGCTGTGTTATATACTGCATGGGCTGTGTTACATACTACGTGGACTGTGTTATATACTACGTGGGCTGTGTTATATACTGCGTGGGCTGTGCTATATATTATGTGGGCTGTGTTATATACTACGTGGCTGCTATATACTACGTGGCTCCTATATACTACGTGGCTCCTATATACTACGCGGCTGTGCTATATACTACGTGGCTGTCTGTGTTACATGGGCTGTGCTACATACTATGTGGCTGCTATATACAATGTGGCTGTGCTATATACAGTACTACGTGGCTGTGCTATATACTATGTGGCTGTTATATACTACGTGGCTGTACTATATCCTGCGCCCCGAACCCCCGACATCCTGCACCCTGAACCAACGACATCCTGCGCCCCGAACCCCCAACATCCAGCGCCCCGAACCCCCGACATCCTGCGACCAATCAGTGACAGGTGCAGTCCAGCCATGAATTGGCACAGGATTTGAACCATGCTTCGCTGATTTGTTGCACCTGGCCATCCGCGACCAATCAGCGATATTGGCGCGGGATTTAAACACTGCTTTGGTGATTGGTCGCGGCCGGCCGGGCATGACCAATCAGCGATATTGGCGCGGTATTTAAACACCGCTTCGGTCATTGGTCGTTCCCGGCCGGCCGCGACCAATCAGCGACAGGCGCAGTCCAGCCGCGAATTGGCGCTGGATTTGAACCGCGCTTTGCTGATCGGCCAGCCGGGCGCGACCAATCAGCGATATTGTCGCAGAATTTAACCCCCACTCACAGCGCGACGTTCATATATACATACATATTCTAGAATACCCGATGCGTTAGAATCGGGCCACCATCTAGTATAAATACATATATATATATATGTGTGTGTGTGTGTTACTGACGTGTGTGTTACTGACGTGTGTGTGTATGTATATATATATGTGTATTCTATGTGTATATTTGTATTCTATCTATACACCGCACATGATTGTGACTGACTGGCTTTTCAAAGGACACCGGTGCGTAAAAAATTTACAGCATTCGCATGATGCGAATGCTGTGCATTTTTTTTCTTGTATCCATTGACTTGCATTGGCGAGTCTCGTCTGAGATACGCAGCAAATCGCAGCATGCTGCGATTTTTTTCTCAGTCCGATTTCAGCTGAAAAAAAAATCGCAGATGAAATGTCACCCATTGAATAACATTGGTCCGAATGCAATCTGATTTTTTATTGGATTGCACTCGTCCGTATTTCTCGCAAGTGAGTATGAGCCCTTATATCTAATATCAGACCACGATTTTGGAGGGACCACCTGGTCCACAAAAAAAGAAGAAGATGTTACTTATCTCACTCAATTCTTTGGGAAAAATCTGCAAATAAAACACATACCGTAATTACAGCACAAGACATTTTCATGAAGCGGCTTTCAAAATAGCACTGCAAGTCAGTATCAGCAGTGTTAAAAAAAAAAAAAAAAAAAAAAAAAAAGCACATTGGGCATTTTACAGAAATCCCATACACTTTGCTGGAAATGTAATACGCTGTGCATAGAAAATATGCCAAATTCTCATTTTAGGAACTTGGCCTACGGATTCATTCACATCAGCGTATACATCGGACGAGTGCTATCCAATAAAAAAAATCGGATTACACTTGTAACGATGTTATACATTGAGTCAGTTTGGATCTGTGATTTTTTTTCTCACGTGTAATCTGGATGAGAAAAAAAAATTGTAGCATGCTGTGAGTAGCATTGTACAGTATATTGGACGATTTCATGTTTTTGAAATGTATTCTTTAGCCTTCTGATCGTGCACTCCGCCTCCTAGCTTCAGGTGTTTTAATTACAGCAGGTCCAATACCCCTCCACAGAGAGAGGGAATTTTAGTCTAGTAAGAGGTTTTCACATGTACCTATTCAGATGGAGACGTTTATTCTCAGCGAGGTAAGGCAAGTGTAAGACCTGGTATAAGAGAGATGCCGTAACGGGGCTACCAGGTACACGTAAAATTGGCCATTTTTATGCACTAAAAGCTCTCATTTTTCATATTTCTAGTGCAGTAATGCAGTTCAAATTTTGTTTTTCAAGTTTGCATGTTCTAGCGCTGCAGTGTGCTGCCTTATTTACTTAACTATATACGAGTTGGCGACTCTAGGTTCAGCACCTGTTCACACTGAGTCTATGTTTGGATGTGCCGGTCAGGTTTTTGAAAAGTATATTGGACGAGACTTGCCAATATAAGTAAATGAGTGCGAGAAAAAAAGGATTGGTCATGGACCATGCGAGTTCCATCCATTTTTTTCTCAAACAGATCTCAAAGGAACCAGGAAATTTCATCAGCCAAATACAGTTAGTTCTCAACCATAACCCTCAGAATAGATAGATACATAGATAGATATGGGATGGATAGATAGATAGATAGATACATGGTCAAAATTGTTAGTACCCCTCATTTAATGACAGAAAAACCCACAACGGTCACAGAAATAACTTGAATCTGGCAAAAGTAATAATACATAAAAAATCTATGAAAATGAACAAATGATACTCAGACATTGCTTTTCAACCACGCTACCACAGAATTAAAAAAACACAAAAAACTCAAGAAATAGGCCTGGACAGAAATGATGGTACCCCTGAAAATGTTCTGCACCGCCTTATATCTCCTCTCTCATCTCCGTCTGTCGCCCTACACGTGCCCCGTTACATCCCCCGTAATCCGAACCTCGCACCTCCGTCTCCAAGACTTCTCTCGTGCTGCGCCAGCTCTCTGGAATGCACTTCCCCAGACGATCAGACTGATACCTAGCCCCGACCTATTCAAGCGTGCTTTATAAAACCCATCTCTTCAAACAAGCCTACCACATCAACTACTCAGTAAACTAACTTTGTCCTGTTCCCTCCTTCCAAATATTATCTGCATGTGAATCTGCACCCTGCTATTCATCTGTCTCCACACCCTCGATGCACATAACTGCACTTGATACTTGACTATTGCATTTAAACACATGGGCTGATGACCGGATCATGCAGCTTTATATGAAAATCCCTATTTATTATAATTGCCAGACCTGAAATAACAAGCACTTTTCACCTATTGTGTCCCCCCATTTCCATGTAGATTGTAAGCTTGCGAGCAGGGACCTCACCCCTAATGTCACTGTTTAAATTGTCTTAACTTGACTTAACTTAACTGAATTTTTTGTCTGTACATGTCCCCGCTTAATTGTAAAGTGCTGCGGAATATGTTGGCGCTATACAAATAAAAATTATTATTATTATTTATTAAAATAATGTGACAAAAGGGACATGTCAAATCAAGGTGTGTCCACTGTTATGATTAGGCAATTCAGTACCACAGTGAACATATTAGGTCAGAGCACATACAGTGATCTGACAATAATCCAAAAACATAGAACGAGCTCTGAGACGTGGGAACTCTGTTGACCGCAATCCCTGATCCTCTCCAACAACACTAGAGGCAGCCGTGGATTGCGCCTAACGCTACCTATGCAACTCGGCACAGCCTGAGAAACTAGCTAGCCTGAAGAGAGAAAATAAGCCTACCTTGCCTCAGAGAAATACCCCAAAGGAAAAGGCAGCCCCCCACATATAATGACTGTGAGTTAAGATGAAAAGACAAACGTAGAGATGAAATAGATTTAGCAAAGTGAGGCCCGACTTTCTGAACAGAGCGAGGATAGGAAAGGTAACTTTGCGGTCAACACAAAACCCTAAAAACCACGCAAAGGGGGCAAAAAGACCCTCCGTACCGAACTAACGGCACGGAGGTACACCCTCTGCGTCCCAGAGCTTCCAGCAAACAAATAGATAAGCTGGACAGAAGAAAAGCAAACAAAATAGCAAAGGAAAACTTAGCTATGCAGAGCAGCAGGCCACAGGAACGATCCAGGAGGAAAACAAGTCCAATACTGGAACATTGACAGGAAGCCAGGATCAAAGCACTAGGTGGAGTTAAGTAGAGCAGCCCCTAACGACCTCACCACATCACCTGAGGGAGGAAACTCAGAAGCCGCAGTACCACTTCCCTCCACCAACAGAAGCTCACAGAGAGAATCAGCCGAAGTACCACTTGTGACCACAGGAGGGAGCTCTGCCACAGAATTCACAACAGTACCCCCCCTTGAGGAGGGGTCACCGAACCCTCACCAGAGCCCCCAGGCCGACCAGGATGAGCCACATGAAAGGCACGAACAAGATCGGGAGCATGGACATCAGAGGCAAAGACCCAGGAATTATCTTCCTGAGCATAACCCTTCCACTTAACCAGATACTGGAGTTTCCGTCTTGAAACACGAGAATTCAAAATCTTCTCCACAATATACTGCAACTCCCCCTCCACCAAAACCGGGGCAGGAGGGTCAACAGATGGAACCATAGGTGCCACGTATCTCCGCAACAATGACCTATGGAATACGTTATGTATGGAAAAAGAATCTGGAAGGGTCAGACGAAAAGACACAGGATTAAGAACCTCAGAAATCCTATACGGACCAATGAAACGAGGTTTAAACTTAGGAGAGGAAACCTTCATAGGAATATGACGAGAAGATAACCAAACCAGATCCCCAACACGAAGTCGGGGACCCACACAGCGTCTGCGATTAGCAAAACGTTGAGCCTTCTCCTGGGACAAGGTCAAATTGTCCACTACCTGAGTCCAAATCTGCTGCAACCTGTCCACCACAGTATCCACACCAGGACAGTCCGAAGAGTCAACCTGTCCTGACGAGAAACGAGGATGGAACCCAGAGTTGCAGAAAAATGGCGAAACCAAGGTAGCCGAGCTGGCCCGATTATTAAGGGCGAACTCAGCCAAAGGCAAAAAGGACACCCAGTCATCCTGATCAGCAGAAACAAAACATCTCAGATATGTTTCCAAGGTCTGATTGGTTCGTTCGGTCTGGCCATTAGTCTGAGGATGGAAAGCCGAGGAAAAAGACAAGTCAATGCCCATCCTACCACAAAAAGCTCGCCAAAACCTCGAAACAAACTGGGAACCTCTGTCAGAAACGATATTCTCTGGAATGCCATGTAAACGAACCACATGCTGGAAGAACAATGGCACCAAATCAGAGGAGGAAGGCAATTTAGACAAGGGTACCAAATGGACCATCTTAGAAAAGCGATCACAGACCACCCAAATGACTGACATCTTTTGAGAAACGGGAAGATCTGAAATAAAATCCATAGAGATATGTGTCCAAGGCCTCTTCGGGACTGGCAAGGGCAAAAGCAACCCACTGGCACGAGAACAGCAGGGCTTAGCCCGAGCACAAATCCCACAGGACTGCACAAAAGTACGCACATCCCGCGACAGAGATGGCCACCAAAAGGATCTAGCCACTAACTCTCTGGTACCAAAGATTCCAGGATGACAAGCCAAGACCGAACAATGAACCTCAGAGATAACTTTATTCGTCCACCTATCAGGGACAAACAGTTTCTCCGCTGGACAACGATCAGGTTTATTAGCCTGAAATTTTTGCAGCACTCGCCGCAAATCAGGGGAGATGGCAGACACAATTACTCCTTCCTTGAGGATACCCGCCGGCTCAGACAAACCCGGAGAGTCGGGCACAAAACTCCTAGACAGAGCATCCGCCTTCACATTTTTAGAGCCCGGAAGGTACGAAATCACAAAGTCAAAACGGGCAAAAAACAGCGACCAACGAGCCTGTCTAGGATTCAACCGCTTGGCAGACTCGAGATAAGTCAAGTTCTTATGATCAGTCAATACCACCACGCGATGCTTAGCTCCTTCAAGCCAATGACGCCACTCCTCGAATGCCCACTTCATGGCCAGCAACTCTCGGTTGCCCACATCATAATTTCGCTCAACAGGCGAAAACTTCCTGGAAAAGAAGGCGCACGGTTTCATCACTGAGCAATCAGAACCTCTCTGCGACAAAACAGCCCCTGCTCCAATCTCAGAAGCATCAACCTCGACCTGGAACGGAAGCGAAACATCTGGTTGACACAACACAGGGGCAGAAGAAAAACGACGCTTCAACTCTTGAAAAGCTTCCATAGCAGCAGAAGACCAATTTACCACATCAGCACCCTTCTTGGTCAAATCGGTCAATGGTTTAGCAATACTAGAAAAATTGCACATGAAGCGACGATAAAAATTAGCAAAGCCCAGGAACTTTTGCAGACTTTTCAGAGATGTCGGCTGAGTCCAATCATGGATGGCCTGGACCTTAACAGGATCCATCTCGATAGTAGAAGGGGAAAAGATGAACCCCAAAAATGAAACCTTCTGCACACCAAAGAGACACTTTGATCCCTTCACAAACAAAGAATTAGCACGCAGGACCTGAAAAACCGTTCTGACCTGCTTCACATGAGACTCCCAATCATCCGAGAAGATCAAAATGTCATCCAAGTACACAATCAGAAATTTATCCAGGTACTCTCGGAAGATGTCATGCATAAAGGACTGAAACACTGATGGAGCATTGGCAAGTCCGAATGGCATTACTAGATACTCAAAATGACCCTCGGGCGTATTAAATGCAGTTTTCCATTCATCGCCTCGCTTAATTCGCACAAGATTATACACACCACGAAGATCTATCTTGGTGAACCAACTAGCCCCCTTAATCCGAGCAAACAAATCAGATAACAACGGCAAGGGGTACTGAAATTTAACCGTGATCTTATTTAGAAGGCGGTAATCTATACAAGGTCTCAGCGAACCATCCTTCTTGGCTACAAAAAAGAACCCTGCTCCTAATGGCGACGATGACGGGCGAATATGCCCCTTCTCCAGGAACTCCTTCACATAACTGCGCATAGCGGCGTGCTCAGGCACAGATAAATTAAACAATCGGCCTTTTGGGAACTTACTACCAGGAATCAAATTGATAGCACAATCACAATCCCTATGCGGAGGTAGGGCATCGGACTTGGGCTCATCAAATACATCCCGGTAATCAGACAAGAATTCTGGAACCTCAGAAGGGGTGGATGACGAAATTGACAAAAATGGAACATCACCATGTACCCCCTGACAACCCCAGCTGGACACCGACATGGATTTCCAATCTAATACTGGATTATGGACTTGTAGCCATGGCAACCCCAACACGACCACATCATGCAGATTATGCAACACCAGAAAGCGAATAACCTCCTGATGTGCAGGAGCCATGCACATGGTCAGCTGGGTCCAGTACTGAGGCTTATTCTTGGCCAAAGGCATAGCATCAATTCCTCTCAATGGAATAGGACACTGCAAGGGCTCCAAGAAAAACCCACAACGCTTAGCATACTCCAAGTCCATCAAATTCAGGGCAGCGCCTGAATCCACAAATGCCATGACAGAATACGATGACAAAGAGCAGATCAAGGTAACGGACAGAAGAAATTTTGACTGTACTGTACCAATGGTGGCAAACCTAGCGAACCGCTTAGTGCGCTTAGGACAATCAGAGATAGCATGAGTGGAATCACCACAGTAGAAACACAGCCCATTCAGACGTCTGTGTTCTTGCCGTGCAACTCTGGTCAAAGTCCTATCGCACTGCATAGGCTCAGGTTTAAGCTCAGGTAATACCGCCAAATGGTGCACAGATTTACGCTCACGCAAGCGTCGACCAATCTGAATGGCCAAAGACATAGACTCATTCAAACCAGCAGGCATAGGAAATCCCACCATGACATCCTTAAGGGCTTCAGAGAGACCCTTTCTGAACATAGCTGCCAGCGCAGATTCATTCCATAGAGTGAGCACGGACCACTTTCTAAATTTCTGACAATATAACTCTATCTCATCCTGACCCTGACAAAGAGCCAGCAAATTTTTTTCTGCCTGATCCACTGAATTAGGTTCATCGTACAGCAATCCGAGCGCCAGGAAAAACGCATCGATATTACTTAATGCAGGATCTCCTGCTCAAGAGAAAATGCCCAGTCCTGAGGGTCGCCACGCAAAAAAGAAATAATGATCAAAACCTGTTGAACTGGATCACCAGAGGAGCGAGGTTTCAAGGCCAGAAATAGTTTGCAATTATTTTTGAAACTCAGAAACTTAGTTCTATCACCAAAAAACAAATCAGGAATAGGAATTCTTGGTTCCAACATAGATTTCTGATCAATAGTGTCTTGAATCTTTTGTACTCTTGCCGAGAGCTGATCCACACATGAAGACAGACTTCTAATGTCCATTGCTACACCTGTGTCCTGAACCACCCAAATGTCTAGGGGAAAAAAAAAGGCAAAACACAGTGCAGAGAAAAAAAAATGGTCTCAGAACTTCTTTTTTTCCTCTATTGAGAATCATTAGTACTTTGGGCTTCCTGTACTGTTATGATTAGGCAATTCAGTACCACAGTGAACATAATAGGTCAGAGCACATACAGTGATCTGACAATAATCCAAAAACATAGAACGAGCTCTGAGACGTGGGAACTCTGTTGACCGCAATCCCTGATCCTCTCCAACAACACTAGAGGCAGCCGTGGATTGCGCCTAACGCTACCTATGCAACTCGGCACAGCCTGAGAAACTAGCTAGCCTGAAGAGAGAAAATAAGCCTACCTTGCCTCAGAGAAATACCCCAAAGGAAAAGGCAGCCCCCCACATATAATGACTGTGAGTTAAGATGAAAAGACAAACGTAGAGATGAAATAGATTTAGCAAAGTGAGGCCCGACTTTCTGAACAGAGCGAGGATAGGAAAGGTAACTTTGCGGTCAACACAAAACCCTAAAAACCACGCAAAGGGGGCAAAAAGACCCTCCGTACCGAACTAACGGCACGGAGGTACACCCTCTGCGTCCCAGAGCTTCCAGCAAACAAATAGATAAGCTGGACAGAAGAAAAGCAAACAAAATAGCAAAGGAAAACTTAGCTATGCAGAGCAGCAGGCCACAGGAACGATCCAGGAGGAAAACAAGTCCAATACTGGAACATTAACAGGAAGCCAGGATCAAAGCACTAGGTGGAGTTAAGTAGAGCCGCCCCTAACGACCTCACCACATCACCTGAGGGAGGAAACTCAGAAGCCGCAGTACCACTTCCCTCCACCAACGGAAGCTCACAGAGAGAATCAGCCGAAGTACCACTTGTGACCACAGGAGGGAGCTCTGCCACAGAATTCACAACAGTCCACTAACTAACATCAAAGGTATCTACAATCTTGGAATCAGTGAGTGGGCCTGTATATATAGGGCTACAGATACTCACTGTGCTGTTTGGTGACATGGTGTGTATCACACTCAAGATAGACCAGAGGAAGCGAAGGAAAGAGTTGTCTCAGGAAATTAGAAAGAAAATGATAGACAAACATGTTAAATTTAAAAGTTATAAGACCATCTCCAAGCAGCTTAATGTTCCTGTGACTACAGTTGCACATACAGTACAGACCAAAAGTTTGGACACACCTTCACATTTAACCCCTTTCTGACATATGACGTACTATTCCGTCCATGTGGGGTAGGCCCTAATTCCCTAGGACGGAATAGTACGTCCAGCGCGATCGCCGCCGGGTGTCAGCTGACTATTGCAGCTGACATCCGGCACTATGTGCCAGGAGCGATGAAGGACTGCTCCCGGCACATTAACCCCCGGCACACCGCGATCACACATGATCGCGGTGTTCCGGCGGTACAGGGAAGCATCGCGCAGGGAAGGGGCTCCCTGCGGGCTTCCCTGAAACAATCAGTACAAGGCGATGTGCTCCCCTTGTACCGAGCGTCTCCTCCCTGCAGGCCCTGGATCCAAAATGGCCACGGGGCGACTTCCGGGTCCTGCAGGGAGTACTTCTGGGTCCAGAGCAGGCTCTGGTAACCCAGCAGCAGGGCACGCCAGATCGCTGATCTGACACAGTGCTCTGCAAAGTGTCAGATCAGCGATCTGTCACTATACAGTGATGTCCCCCCTGGGACAAAGTAAAAAAGTAATAAAATTTTTTTTAGATGTGTAAAAAAAAAAAATTCCTAAAGAAAAAAAAAAATATTGTTTCCATGAATACATTTCTTTATCTAAATAAAAACAAACAATAAAAGTACACATATTTAGTATCGCCGAGTCCGTAACCACCTGACCTATAAAACTGTTCCACTAGTTAACCCCTTCAGTGAACACCGTAAAAAAAAAAAAAAGAGGCAAAAAACGCTTTATTATCATACCGCTGAACAAAAAGTGGAATAACACGCGATAAAAAAGACGGATATAAATAAACATGGTACCACTGAAAACGTTATCTTGTCCCGCAAAAAACGAGCCACTGTACAGCATCATCAGCGAAAAAATAAAAAAGTTACAGTCCTCAGAATAAATTGATGCAAAAATAATTATTTTTTCCATAAAATAGTTTTTATCATATAAAAAGCGCCAAAACATAAAAAAATATATAAATGAGGTATCGCTGTAAACGTACTGACCCAAAGAAAAAAACTGCTTTATCCATTTTACCAAACGCGGAACGGTATAAACGCCCCCCCCAAAAGAAATTCATGAATAGCTGGTTTTTGGTCATTCTGCCTCACAAAAGTCGGAATAAAAAGCAATCAAAAGATGTCACATGCCCGAAAATGTTACCAATAAAAATGTCAACTCGTCCCGCAAAAAACAAGACCTCACATGACTCTGTGGACCAAAATATGGAAAAATTATAGGTCTCAAAATGTGGTAACGCAAAAAATATTTTTTGCAATAAAAAGCATCTTTTAGTGTGTGACAGCTGCAAATCATAAAAATCTGCTAGAAAACCCACTATAAAAGTAAATCAAACCCCCCTTCATCACGCCTTTAGTTAGGGAAACATAAAAAAAATTAAAAAATGTATTTATTTCCATTTTCCCATTAGGTTTAGGGTTAGGGTTGGGGTTAGGGTTGGGGTTAGGGTTGGGGCTAAAGTTAGGGTTGGGGCTAAAGTTAGGGTTGGGGCTAAAGTTAGGGTTAGGGTTACATTTATGGTTGGGATTAGGGTTAGGGGTGTGTCAGGGTTAGGGGTGTGGTTAGGGCTATGGTTGGGAAAAGGGTTAGGGGTGTGTTGGGGTTAGGGTTTCAGTTAGAATTGGGGGTTTCAACTGTTTAGGCATATCAGGGCTCTCCAAACGCGACATGGCGTCCGATCTCAATTCCAGCCAATTCTGTTGAAAAAGTAAAACAGTGGTCCTTCCCTTCCGAGCTCTCCCGTGCGCCCAAACAGGGGTTTACCCCAACATATGGGGTATGAGCATACTCAGGACAAATAGGACAACAACCATTGTGGTCCAATTTCTCTTGTTACCCTTGGGAAAATAAAAATTTGGGGGGCTAAAAAAACATTTTTGTTGGAAAAAAATTATTTTTATTTTCACGGCTCTGCGTTAAAAACTGTAGTGAAACACTTGGGGGTTCAAAGTTCTCAAAACACAGCTAGATAAGTTCCTTAGGGAGTCGACTTTCCAAAATGGTGTCACTTCTGGGGGGTATCTACTGTTTAGGTGCATCAGGGGCTTTGAAAATGCAACGTGACGCCTGCAAACCAATCCATCTAAGTCTGCATTCCAAATGGCGCTCCATCACTTCCGAGCTCTGCCATGCGCACAAACGGTGGTTCCCCCCACATATGGGGTATCAGCGTACTCAGGACAAATTGGATAACAACTTTTGGGGTCAAATTTCTCCTGCTACCCTTGGGAAAATACAAAACTGGGGGCTAAAAAATATTTTTTGTGAAAAAAATAATAATTTTTATTTTCACGGCTCTGCATTATAAACTGTAGTGAAACACTTGGGGGTTCAAAGCTGTCAAAACACAGCTAGATAAGTTCCTTAGGGGGTCTACTTTCCAAAATGGTGTCACTTGTGGGGGGTTTCAATGTTTAGCCCCATCAGGAGCGCTCCAAACGTGACATGGTGTCCCATCTCAATTCCAGTCAATTTTGCATTGAAAAGTCAAATGGCGCTCCTTCCCTTCCGAGCTCTGCCATGCGCCCAAACAGTGATTTACCCCCACTTGTGGGGTATCGGCGTACTCAGAACAAATGGCACAACAACTTTTAGGGTCAAATTTCTTCTCTTACCCTTGGGAAAATAAAAAATTGCGGGGAAAAGTTCATATTTGTGAAAAAATATGATTTTTTATTTTTACGGCTCTGCATTATAAACTTCTGTGAAGCACGTGGTGGGTTAAAGTGCTCACCACACATCTAGATAAGTTCCTTAGGGGGTCTACTTTCCAAAATGGTGTCACTTGTGGGGGGTTTCAATGTTTAGGCACATCAGGGGCTCTCTAAACGCAACATGGCGTCCCATCTCAATTCCAGTCAATTTTGCATTGAAAAGTCAAACGGCGCTCCTTCCCTTCCGAGCTCTGCCATACGCCCAAACAGTGGTTTACCCCCACATGTGAGGTATCGGCGTACTCAGAACAAATGGTGCAACAACTTTTTGGGTCCAATTTCTTCTCTTACCCTTGGGAAAATAAAACAAATTGGAGCTGAAGTATATTTTTTGTGAAAAAAAGTTAAATGTTAATTTTTTTAAAACATTCCAAAAATTCCTGTAAAACACCTGAAGGGTTAATACATTTCTTGAATGAGGTTTTGAGCACCTTGAGGGGTGCAGTTTTTAGAATGGTGTCACACTTGGTTATTTTCTATCATATAGACCCCTCAAAATGACTTCAAATGAGATGTGGTCTGTAAAAAATATTGGTGTTGTAAAAATGAGAAATTGCTGGTCAATTTTAACCCTTATAACTCCCTAACAAAAAATATTTGTGGTTCCAAAATTGTGCTGATGTAAAGTAGACATGTGGGAAATGTTACTTATTAATTATTTTACATGACATATCTCTGTGATTTAAGGACATAAAAATTAAAAGTTGGAAAATTGCTAAATTTTCGCCAAATTTCCATTTTTTCACAAATAAAAGCAAGTTATATCGAAGAAATTTTACCACTATCATGAAGTACAATATGTTACGAGAAAACAATGTCAGAATCACCAAGATCCGTTGAAGCGTTCCAGAGTTATAACCTCATAACAGGACAGTGGTCAGAATTGTAAAAATTGGCCCTGTCATTAACGTGCAAACCACCCTTGGGGGTAAAGGGGTTAAAGATTTTTCTGTATTTTCATGACTATAAAAATTGTAAATTCACACTGAAGGCATCAAAACTATGAATTAACACATGTGCAACTATATACTTAACAAAAAAGTGTGAAACAACTGAAAATATGTCTTATATTCTAGGTTCTTCAAAGTAGCCACCTTTTGCTTTGATGCCTGCTTTGCACACTCTTGGCATTCTCTTGATGAACTTCAAGAGTTAGTCACTGTAAATGGTTTTCACTTCACAGGTGTGCCCTGTCAGGTTTAATAAGTGGGATTTCTTGCCTTATAAATGGGGTTGGGACCATCAGTTGTGTTGAGCAGAAGTCTGGTGGATACACAGATGATAGTCCTACTGAATAGACTGTTAGAATTTGTATTATGGCAAGAAAAAAGCAGCTAAGTAAAGAAAAACAAGTGACCATCATTACTTTAAGAAATGAAAGTCAGTCAGTCCGAACAATTGGGAAAACTTTGAAAGTGTCTCCAAGTGCAGTTGCAAAAACCATCAAGCGCTACAAAGAAACTGGCTCATATGAGGACCGCCCCAGGAAAGGAAGACCAAGAGTCACCTCTGCTTCTGAGGATAAGTTTATCTGTGTCACCAGCCTCAGAAATCACAGGTTAACAGCAGCTCAGATTAGAGACCAGATCAATGCCACACAGAGTTCTAGCAGCAGACACATCTCTACAACAACTGTTAAGAGGAGACTTTGTGCAGCAGGACTTCATGGTAAAATAGCTGCTAGGAAACCACTGCTAAGGGCAGGCAACAAGCAGAAGAGACTTGTTTGGGCTAAAGAATACAAGGAATGGACATTAGACCAGTGGAAATCTGTGCTTTGGTCTGATGAGTCCAAATTTGAGATCTTTGATTCCAACCACTGTGTCTTTGTGCGACGCAGAAATGGTGAACGGATGGACTCTACATGCCTGGCTCCCACCGTGAAGCATAGAGGAGGAGGTGTGATGGTGTGGGGTGCTTTTCTGGTGACACGGTTGGGGATTTATTCAAAACTGAAGATATACTGAACCAGCATGGCTACCACAGCATCTTGCAGCGGCATGCTGTTCCATCCGGTTTGCATTTAGTTGGACCATCATTCATTTTTCAACAGGACAATGACCCCAAACACACCTCCAGGCTGTGTAAGGGCTATTTGACCAAGAAGGAGAGTGATGGGGTGCTATGCCAGATGACCTAGCCACCACACTCACCAAACCTGAACCCAATCGAGATGGTTTGGGGTGAGCTGGACCGAAGAGTGAAGGCAAAAGGGCCAACAAGTGCTAAGCATCTCTGGGAACTCCTTCAAGATTGTTGGAAGACCATTTCCGGTGACTACCTCTTGAAGCTCATTAAGAGAATGCCAAGAGTGTGCAAAGCAGTCATCAAAGCAAAAGGTGGCTACTTTGAAGAACCTAGAAAATGAGACATATTTTCAGTTGTTTCATACTTTTTTGCTAATTATATAATTCAACATGTGTTAATTCATAGTTTTGATGCCTTCAGTGTGAATTTACAATTTTCAAAGTCATGAAAATACAGGAAAATCTTTAAATGAGAAGGTGTGTCCAAACTTTTGGTCTGTACTGTATTATTCAGAACTTTAAGATCCAGGGGCCTGTAGACAACCTCCCTGGATGTGGCCACAGGAGAAAAATTGATGACAAATCAAAGCGATGGGTAATACGAATCATAACAAAAGAACCCAGAAAAACTTCTAAACAGATTAAAGGTGAACTTCAAGCTCAAGGAACATCAGTGAGTGTCAGATCGCACCATCTGTCTTTGTATGAGCCAAAGTGGACCAAGGAGGACACCATTGTTGAAAAAAGTAATAAAAAAGCCAGACTGGAATTTGCCAAACTATATGATGACAAGCCACAAAGCTTCTGGGAGAATGTCCTATGGACAGATGAGACAAAAATGGAACTTTTTGGCAAGGCACATCAGCTCTATGTTCACAGACAGAAAAATGAAGCATATCAAGAAAAGAACACTGTCCCTACTGTGAAACATGGAGGAGGCTCTGTTATTGTTGACTTTAGTTAGGGCAGTTTTACTTGAGTAATGCGACCCAAAACACACAGCTAAAGACACCCAAGAACGGCTAAGAGGATAACATTGGACTATTCTGAAGTGGCCTTCTATGAGCCCTGACCTAAATCCTATTGAGCATCTTTGGAAGAGCTGAAACATGCCGTCTGGAAAAGGCAACCTTCAAACACGAGACAACTGGAGCAGTTTTCTCTTGAGGAGTGGGCCAAAATACCTGTCGAGAGATGCAGAAGTCACATTGACAGTTACAGGAATTGTTTGATTGCAGTGATTGCCTCAAAAGGTTGTGCAACAAAATATTAAGTTAAGCGTACCATCATTTCTGTCTAGGCCTATTTCATGAATTTTATTTCTTTTTAAATTCTGTGGAATCATGGTTGAAAAGCAATGTCTGACTTTCATTTGTTTCTTTTTATTTATTATTACTTTGGTCAGATTCAAGTTATTTCTGTGACCATTGTGGGTTTTTCTGTCATTAAACGAGGGATACCAACAATTTTGACCACGTGTTTAGATAGATAGATAGATATAGATAGATAGGTAGATATGGGATAGACAGATAGATAGATGATAGATAGATATTAGATAGATATTAGATAGATAGATAGATAGAGAGAGAGAGATAGAGTGGGTACAGAAAGTATTTAGACCCCTTGAAATTTTTTACTCTTAGTTTCATTGCAGCCATTTGGTAAATTCAAAAAAGTTCATTTTTTTCACATTAATGTACGCTCTGCACCCCATCTTGACTGAAAAAAAACAGAAATGTAGACATTTTTGCAAATTTAATAAAAAAGACAAACGGAAATATCATATATTCATAAGTATTCAGACCCTTTGCTCAGACACTCATATTTAAGTCACATGTTGTCCATTTCCTTGTGAACCTCCTTGAGATGGTTCTACTCTTTCTTTGGAGTCCAGCTGTGTTTAATTAAACTGGTAGGACTTGATTTGGAAAGTCACACACCTGTCTATATAAGACCTCACAGCTCACAGTGCATGTCAGACCAAATGAGAATCATGAGATCAAAGGAACTGGCCAAGGAGCTCAGAGACAGAATTGTGGCAAGGCACAGATCTGGCCATGGTTACAACAGAATTTCTGCAGTACTCAAGGTTCCTAAGAGCACAGTGGCCTCCATAATCCTTAAATGGAAGAAGTTTGGGACCACCAGAAGTCTTCCTAGACCTGGCCGTCCAGCCAAACTCAGCAATCATGGGAGAAGAGCCTTGGTGAGAGAGGTAAAGAAGATACCCAAGATCACTGTGGCTGAGCTCCAGAGATGCAGTAGGGAGATGGGAGAAAGTTCCACAAAGTCAATTATCACTGCAGCCCGACGGAAGCCTCTCATCGGTGCCAGATATATGAAAGCCTGCACAGAGTTTGCTAAAAAACACATGAAGGACTCCCAGACTATGAGAAATAAGGATCTCTGGTCTGATGAGACGAAGATAGACCTTTTTGGTGATAAAATTCTAAGCGATATGTGTGAAGAAAACCAGGCACTGCTCATCACCTGTCCAATACAATCCCAACAGTGAAACATGGTGGTGGCAGCATCATGCTATGGGTATGTTTTTCAGCTGCAGGGACAGGACGACTGGTTGCCATTGAAGGAAACATGAATGCTGCGAAGTACAGAGACATCCTGGATGAACACCTCTTCCAGAAGGCTCTGGACCTCAGACTTGGCCGAAGATTCACCTTCCAACAAGACAATGACCCTAAGCACACAGCTAAAATAACAAAGGAGTGGCTTCAGAACAACTCCTTGACCATTGTTGACTGGCCCAGCCAGAGCCCTGACCTAAACCCAATTGAGCATCTCTGGAGAGACCTGAAAATGGCTGTCCACCAACGTTCACCATCCTACCTGATGGAACTAGAGAGGATCTGCAAGGAAGAATGGCAGAGGATCCCCAAATCAAGGTGTGAAAAACTTGTTGCATCATTCCCAAGAAGACTCATGGCTGTACTAGCTCAAAAGGGTGCTTCTACTCAATACTGAGCAAAGGGTCTGAGTACTTATGACAATGTGATATTTCAGTTTTTAATTTTTAATACATTTGCAAAAATTCTACATTTCTATTTTTTTCAGTTAAGATGGAGTGCAGAGTGTACGTTAATGAGAAAAAAATGAACTTTTTTGAATTTACCAAATGGCTGCAATGAAACAAAAAGTGAAAAATTTAAAGGAGTCTGAATACTTTCCGTACCCACTGTACATCGGAAGAGATGTATAGCATGTTTTATCATATAGTTCTCGGACCAATGTTACATTCTGGGACCCTGCAGAACTACTTTTTTTTTCAAGTTTATGGGTGCGTGTAAGGCATCAGACTGCACTCGGATGTCATCCAAGTGCAGTCCACTTTATACAAGCTCAGAGAATGGAGACAATGCAGAAATTAAGTTCTCCATCTTCTCCTCTGCTGCGATTCTTTCATGAGAGAAAATCCGATCACAGTTAGGGGACATAGTTTGGCCAGAGTACCATTAGCATAATCATGTATTTATTACACTGTATTCCAAGAGACATAATGTTTGAATTTTTAAGTCAAAATAACCAAGTGAGGGCGAGTGCTGTACATGTGCAACGTGTTGTACCATACGGAGAATTAATGTATTGATGTGTGTTTTGATATTATGTAAAATACTGATACTTAAAGGTTGTATCTCAATCTGTCATAACACTCATACTTTTTGTTACAGGCAGAATTTTTCTATGAGTTCCTGTCACTTCGCTCTTTGGATAAAGCAATTATGGCAGATCCCACAGTAAATATACCATTACTGGGCACTGTTCCACACAAGGCTTCAGGTTAGAATGATGCTGTATTTTGTCTTCTCTCTTTCCAGAAATGTATTTTAAAGTAACATAATGCTAACTCTTCCACATTGTAATATGTATGGTATTTTTTAGTAGTAGTGATGAGTGGATCATTTGGGATTCAAATCCACCTTTTTTACTGAATTTACTTTGCAACAAATTACCGTAAATGTTCCATATTATGCTCTAGAATCTCTCCAGACTACAGAGTATAATAAATGTAAAAAATAAAAAATAATAATACCTTACTGCTCATCCCTCAGGTGGCCCGCTGCTCGCTGCCAGCCGTCCTGTCTTCTTTTTTCTGCTGTCGCATGCCGCATCTCTGTCCTTTTAACTATAGGCTAGGGCTTCCTGGTCACTGCATTTCATAAGGTAAAGGCACATGTTGTAAATTCACAGTAACCTCCAAGTCCTGGCCTATAGTGAAAAGACTGGAAAGAAGAGAAAGAAAAAGACCAGATTGTGATCAGCAGCCATACCATTGGGGCAGAGAGGGCATTTGTGGCCCTAAATGGTTCATTAAAATAGCAGGTGTGCATTTTTGTATTTTCTTTATGCGAGTCATGAATCAAATTGCAAAGTGTTCGAGTTCACATGGAACTGCAAATTTCAGGAAATTCGTCTTGAACTTGATCCTCCTTGGATCAATCTATTCATCTCTATCATCTCTACTCACTACAGTGCTGAACCAATACTGGTTAAGCTGCTGCCTTGACATGCATGCTTTCACATGTTAAATGCAGCAATGAGAAAGTTAACCTATAGACTTATATGTAGGTGGGAGGCAGAACTGGAACAAAGTATTTTGGTGCCCTAGGCAGATGAAGCCAATGGCGATTCTCTCCCCCCACCCTAAGGCAAAGTAATGGCTCAGAGACTAAAGGTACCGTCACACATAGCGACGCTGCAGCGATACCGACAACGATCCGGATCGCTGCAGCGTCGCTGTTTGGTCGCTGGAGAGCTGTCACACAGACAGCTCTCCAGCGACCAACGATCCCGAGGTCCCTGGTAACCAGGGTAAACATCGGGTAACTAAGCGCAGGGCCGCGCTTAGTAACCCGATGTTTACCCTGGTTACCATCCTAAAAAGTAAAAAAACAAACGCTACATACTTACCTACAGCCGTCTGTCCTCGGCGCTCTGCTTCTCTGGTCTGGCTGTGAGCGCCGGGCAGCCAGAAAGCAGAGCGGTGACGTCACCGCTCTGCTTTCCGGCTGACCGACGCTCACAGCCAGAGCAGGAGGAGTGCAGAGCACAGCGCTGGAGGACAGACAGCGGTAGGTAAGTATGTAGTGTTTGTTTTTTTACTTTTAGGATGGTAACCAGGGTAAACATCGGGTTACTAAGCGCGGCCCTGCGCTTAGTTACCCGATGTTTACCCTGGTTACCAGCGAAGACATCGCTGAATCGGTGTCACACACGCCGATTCAGCGATGTCTGCGGGGAGTCCAGCGACGAAATAAAGTTCTGGACTTTCTTCCCCGACCAGCGACAGCACAGCAGGGGCCTGATCGCTGCTGCCTGTCACACTGGACGATATCGCTAGCCAGGACGCTGCAACGTCACGGATCGCTAGCGATATCGTCTAGTGTGACAGTACCTTAAGGTAACAGGGCCCCTAAGGCACATCTCCCTTCAACGCCGAAGGGTTAGTTAGCAAGCTCTGATGACCACTGATGGCCAAAATTATGCATACACTTCAAATTTGTGTCATTTTTTAAAGTTTTTAGCATGCAGTCATACAAAGTGTTTATAACAATAATGCCACAAGTAGTCTAGGGTAGATTAGAACACTTCTACATAGAAAAAAGGTTACCATAATGCAAAATATCTCATTACTTCTAAAAGAACAGTGGAATGACCGAATGAAAATATTACGTCCTAACATGTTGATTTCATGCTATCCCTGTGTGTTCTTTCTTTCTTTACTAGCGTGTAGGGTATCCTTTAGCATTGATAACAGCTTTCCATCTCCTTGGCATTGATTCAACAAGACTTCTCATGTTCTCTGTGGTTATAACATGGTACCAGGAACTGATAACAGCTGCAATCAGTAAATTCTGGAACTCAGTCTTCCTTTGGCCATCTCTAAACATAACGCACTCAGTCACTACCAAAATTTGATATTCTCGTTTCATCGCTCCAGATTACTTTTTTCCAATCTTCAGTTGTCCAGCTAAGATGTTATTTGAACCAGGAAATTCTCTTACTTCTCTGTTTAAGATTTAGGAACGGCTTTTTTCTTGGTGTTCGTGCTTTCAGACCGGCATCAAGTAATCGGCGACGTACTGCTCTATCCGACACCGAAACTCCTCCATCGTGCAAGAACTGGTTGAGTTCCTTGCCTGATGCTCTTCTGTTTTGCAAGGATAACCTAACAATTCTTCTATCTGTTTTTGGAGTTGTTGCCTTTTTCCTTCCTCATCCACTCTTAGTTTTGATGCTGCAACTGTCAGCAAATGTGAACACATCTTTTGCACTCCAGAAGCAGTGACTCCACCACCCATCTTCCTAGCAATTTCTCTGAAACTGTATCCCTCCTGCCTCAAAACAATAGCAGTACCTCTCTTTTCTGGAGACCAATCAGACCTCTTTGTGGCTGGCATGATTAAAATCTAAAAAAAATAATCATTCAGGAGTTTGTGAGCTCAAAATAGACATTTATAATTACCGGTATTCACTTAAAAAATTTAATTTAAATATTAAAATACAAGAAATAAAAATTCTCAATAGTTTGTAAAGAAATTAAAGCCGGTAGGACCTATACTGAAAGGATCAAGTGGCGACTGTAGCTTTAAAACACTATTTTTAATTTAAAGGGAACCTGTCACCCCCAAAATCGCGGGTGAGGTAAGCTTGCCGACATTGGGGGCTTATCTACAGCATTCTGGAATGCTGTAGATAAGCCCCCTACGTATCCTAAAAGATGAGAAAAAAAGACGTTAGCTTATACTCACCCAGGGGCGGTCCCGCTGTTGGTCCGGGTCCGGCGCCTCCCATCTTCATCAGATGACGTCCTCTTTGGGTCTTCATGCTGCGGCTCCGGCGCAGGCGTACTTTGTCTGCCCTGTTGAGGGCAGAGCAAAGTACTGCAGTGCGCAGGCGCCGGGCCTCTCTGACCTTTCCCGGTGCCTGCGCACTGCAGGACAAAGTACGCCTGCTCTGGAGCTGCAGCGTGAAGATCAGAAGAGGACGTCATCGTATGAAGATGGGAGGCGCCGGACCCAGACCAACAGCGGGACCGCCCCTGGGTGAGTATAATCTAACGTCTTTTTCTTATCTTTTAGGATACATCAAGGGCTTATCTACAGCATTCCAGAATGCTGTAGATAAGCCCCCGATGCCGGTGGGCTTACCTCACCCGCGATTTTGGGGGTGACAGGTTCCCTTTAATGCGGACATAAGAAGGAGAAATTCAGGAAATCGTTTGTACCTACTGCACTGCTATGAGGATGCATAATAATTTCCTAAGGGTGATAGACAACAATGACTGATTGCTGGTCTACTAATGTCAATTAACAGTGACTTATATACAGTACCTGAACTACCCACATTTATTTGTTATGTAATGTTGGTATACCTGTGCAAGATGTGTCCAAATATTTTATGTACTGCTGTTTGTATTGCTACTGTAATACCGTAATTTCCCCCGGGATCAATAAAGTGTATCGTATCGTATCATATAAAGAAAAGTTAACATACTGTATAACTAAAAATGTATGTATTTTACTCACAGAGAACAAAATCCAGTATTTCTTGTCAAAATTATAAAAACTGCCGACAAAATATCAAAAACAATATAAATATAATTACGTAATCAAGAAGTAAGATCGCCGAAAGTTCCAGAAGCCTCGAAAATTATTAAAAACTTCAAGTGTATCCACAATTTTGGCCACTTTGACCTCCATCCACACTGTCTACCATTATCAGCTATAACCACCACACCATCTGCCCTTATGAACCTTGGCCTATAACATGGCTATCTCTAATATTCCATTACACTTTCTATATCTCCACATTGTACCCCCACCATGCTAACCCCTTTCCATATTGTGCCTCCATTTCACACTGCCGCCTTTCCATATCGATTCTGTGCCCCTTTTCACACTATGCGGTCATACTGCCCACCATGCTGCCCTCTTCAAACTGTAACCACTCCTAACACTGTTCCCCTACACGGTATGATGGTCACCATAGCCACCCATATGGTATGATATCCACAACAAAACCCACATGTTTGTATGCTCACCACCAGAGCCCCCCAAATATAGTATAATGTTCACCACAGACCCCCATAAATAGTATGTCCAAAACAGCCCCTATTTATGCTATGATAATTCCCACAGCATCCCATGGAGTATTATGGCACACAAACAAGACCCCAAACAGTATGATATTAACCAGAGCCCCTTATCCAGTATGGTGACCACAGACCGCAGTATAATGACCTTCACAGCCCCATATACAGTTTGGTGACCACAGATCCTCATATACTTTGCTGTCCCCCTTTCACAGTCCCTCATTTCATGATGGCCCCCCGCACTGACTCTCATTTCATGCCCCCCTCACAGTCCCTCAGTTTATTTCCCCCATCTGCACAGCCCCATATTTTTATCCCCCCATCTGTACAGCCCCACTGTTTATTCCCCCTATCTGCACAGCCCCTCTGTTTATTCCCCCCTATCTGCACAGCCCCACTGTTTATTCCCCCTAACTGCACAGCCCCTCTGTTTATTCCCCCTATCTGCACAGCCCCACAGTTTATTCCTCCCATCTGCGCAGACCATTTGTTTATTCCCCGCATCAGCACAGCCCAACAGTTTATTTACCCATCTGCGCAGACAATTAGTTTATTTCCCGCATCTGCACAGCCCCACAGTTTATTTACCCATCTGCACAGCCCGTCAGTTTATTCCCATCTGCACAGCCCATCAGTTCCCCCCTCTGCACAGCCCTTCAGTTTATTTTCCCCCATCTGCATAACCCGTCAGTTTATTCCACTTTCTCTCACTACTCATCAGTTTATTCTGTACATCCGTGCAGCCCCTCAGTTTGTTCCCCCTACTCTGCACAGCCCCAGGTTTTATTCACCTCAGCTGTATATAGCCCCTCATTTTATTCCCCCTCCTCTGCACAGCATATTTTAACCCCCCCTTTGCAAAGCCCATCAGTTTATTCCCCCATCATCACAGCCCCTCTGTTTATTCCCCCCATCAGCACAGCCCCTCTGTTTATCCCCCCCAATTAGCACAGTTGCTCAGTTTATCCCCCATTAGCAGAGCCCTCAGTGTATTCCCCTCATTAGCACTGCCCCTCGCCTCATTTTATGCCTCCCATCTGCACAGCCTCTCCCTTCATGCCCCCCTGCACAGTCAGGAATATAATAATTGAAAAAGAAAAAAGCTCATACATAATCCTGGCTCCCGACCACCGTCTCCTTTTCTGTGAAGTGCAGCAGTGGATGTTAGATGGTGCAATGATGTCACTGCACCGCGCCATCCAACGTCCCCTGCGTGCACCTTCTTGAACACTGCGCAGGTTGGAAGTGATCTGCGTCTTGCAGCGGAGCAGGGGAGATAACAGTTTTTCTGCCGGCTGTGCAGCTCACAGTAATTGTATTTTCAAAGATAAAGCCGTGTGCACTACTACTAGTGGTGCCCAGGTAGGTTCCCACACCATGTGATACTAAAAGAAAGAACCTGGCACTCAACTTAATGCTTGTGAGATTTTAATCGTAGTAGCCAAAAACGTTTCGGTCCTATATCTGGACCTTCATCAGTTGCGTACTATATGATGCAATAGTAGAAGGAGATGACTGTAGTGTCATATAAGGCACAGCATAGTCTGCGTCTTGTATTTGCGCAGATAGGTTTTAGGCACACAGAATGGACTTATTCACGCTGATAGGTGCTGTGCTTGTGTCCAGACGCGGTATCCCCGCTAGTCTAGCGAGACTTAAAGCAATTAAAGCAAACTTGTCCTCACTAAGTTGCAGTTTGTCATCAGTTTAAAAGTGTATATGTCACATATAGCCTTACACAGAGCAAATAGTGAAATAATTTGATCTGAAGCAACATAGACAGAAAGTAAATACATGAGGTATCCTTGATATGCTGCCATCATGTTGTAAAAAGATGACTCTGAGGTGCATTGACAATACAATTTAGTATTTGTGATGAACAACAACAGGTGCGATAACTTCACACCTTGAATACCTTTAGGCTATGTTCACATGTAGTGATGAGCGAATATACTCATTACTCGAGATTTCACGAGCACGCTCGGGTGTCTTACGAGTATTTTTTAGCGCTCGGAAATTTAGTTTTTCTTGCCCCAGCTGAATGATTTACATCTGTTAGCCAGCATAAGTACATGTGGGGGTTGCCTGGTTGCTAGGGAATCCCCACATGTAATCAAGCTGGCTAACAGATGTAAATCATTCAGCTGCAGTGAAGAAAACTAAATCGCCGAGCACTAAAAATACTTGGAGGACACCCGAGCGTGCTCGGGAAATGTCAAGTAACGAGTATATTCGCTCATCACTATTCACATGCAGTAGTCATGCTGTGCCACTGCGGTCTTTTCACTGTTTCCCTGCACAGCCACTAATCTTGAAGGAAAGCAGCTTCCATTATGATCAGCTTTGTGGTCCTGAAGTTAGAAAAGCTGTTTTCCTGCAAGATTAATTGATTGTGTAAGGAAATAGTGGAAAGATTGCAGCAGCACAGTGCTGCTGTGGTTAAAAGCCACAGCATGACCGCTGCGTATGAAGACAGACTTAAGGTACAGTGTCTTTCAGACGCTAGCATGGCTGAGATGGCTCGCTTAGTTTTTGAAGCAAAAGATGCTTCTGTATGAGCACACAGGTATTGGGATTTGTCCCTCTGTGTGGAGTGGTACACGAGTAGGGTTCCACTCCATAATAATAATATTATGAAGAAACTTGGCACTCAAAAGGTATACAAGTGAAGTGAAGAGTAAGTTTTTGTAAGCAATCAATATAAATTCAATTCAAATATAGTTGATGTTTCAGGCCAACATTTGTACTTTCATCAGAACAATGCGGATTGCTGAGGAAAAGCAGGGTAATGAAATGCAGACAGCGCTGCGGAGCATGCGACTGACATCGCTAGTGGCGTGTCATCAACGCTGCCTGCATTTTCTGTTGGACTGACGCGTCAACTTTGTTTGAATTGAATTTATATTGGATTGCTTAAATAAACTTACTCTTCACTTAATCTGCATTTAACGATAGTTTCTTCACATTATATATGGGTACACAGGTCATAGGAAGCTGAACAAAATGATACAATTGCTACCTTATTCCAGAGAAATTCATGCTTTCTTACATGAAATGAAGCTGTTCAGGACTATGGGCCGCACAATGATCTGCATGAGAATCTGCCTCCATGTGATAAGCCAAATAAAAGGGGGAGTTACCAGTGTGAGACAAGTAACTAACACGGAACATTTGAATAGAACTTTAGTTTACACACACATTTGCTGTATCTGTAAAAATTGAATGTCACAATGATGCCCTTTGTGGGATCTGATTTTTTTAAAATACTTATGGACTTGAATGAGCGAGTCTCAACCAAGACTCAGAAGAGACTAGTGCATGCTGTAATTTTAAAACACGGACTGAATGTACATGTGAAAAAGCTGTCATTTGAGCCCTTCTGAGTTACATTGGTTAGTGTGCTGTCCAATTTAAATTTTTATATGTTTTTAATTTTTTTCATATTTTGTAAACCTTTTTTAGTCTATTTGTTACTTCCCTTAGGGGGTTAAAATCTTCAATAATCCTATTGCTTGTACTGTACACAGCAATATAGTATTGCTGTGAATCACGCATGGGGGGTACCTCAGGCCCATGGGCCGTTTATGGCCCACAATGATCTTTTCTCCTGCTCCCGGGGAGATTTCAGGGGACTGCATTGCACTGGCCGACAGCTGCTTTTTCACGGCTACCAGCAATTTAATTTCTGCTTGCTCTCTGAACACTGCAGAGCGTGCAATGAAACATTACTTTCTGATGCTGGCTAACGCACTCCCATCCCACAGAAGAAGACAGCAGCGTCAGCCTCAGTGTCTCCTGTGATGTCTACACTGCAGCCCCATATCTCCTGTAATGTTTATTCCACAGCCCTAGGTCTCCTGTGATGTCTGTGCTACAGCCCCATATCTTCTGTGATGTATATATTATATCCCCCATGTCTTATATGATGTATATACTTTAGCCCGAGTGTATCCTAAGTGATGTATATACTCAAGCCCCGGTGTCTCTTATGCCATTTATATACAGCACTCTCCGTGTCTCCTATGTGATATGTGCAGCAGTCTCGATGTCTCCTATGTGATGTACATACAGCAGTCTTTGTGTCTCCTATGTGATGTATATACTGCAGTCTCTGTGTTTCCTATATAATGTATACAACAGTCTCTGGGTCTCCTATGTGATGTATATACAGCTGTCTCAGTGTCTCCTATGTTACGTATACTGCAAATCTCCCACTGCTTGAGTTACAGTATATAAATGTTACATGAGCAGTGATGAATATCTCACTGTGATGAGACCTTCAGTGTAATATACATCAGTGTTCAGTAGAACTTACTACTGTGAGTTCTTTACAAAACTTATCGCAAAGAGTTGCATGTGCTCCAGACTGACTGGCGCAAACCTGGGAAAGCAGTTATGAATAGCAACATCAGAGGTGTCAAACTGCATTCCTCGAGGGCCGCAAACAGGTCATGTTTTCAGGATTTCCTTGTATTGCACAAGGTGCTGTAATCATTCTGTGCAGGTGATTAAATTATCACCTGTGCAATACAAGGAAATCCTGAAAACATGACCTGTTTGCGGCCCTCGAGGAATGCAGTTTGACACCTCTGAGCAACATCATCCATACCACCTGAAATCACACATCTCATCAAAGAGAAGCACATTAGGGGTGAGATAATTAAATGTTTGATCAAATATAGAGGAGGTATTTCCAAGTTGATAATTTTGTATGGCCCCCAAAGGATGGTATAAATATCCAATGGCACAAAAAAGGTTCCCCACCCCTGCTGTATATAATAAAAATCACAGTCTCCTTTGCAGCCCTCCAGCTTTTAATGGAGCGTTGGTGAGGCAGGCACGGAGGTCTTCAGCAGACTTCTGGCTGCCGTATCACCCCATTGGCATGATCTCAGGACAGACAATGAGTGAATAGACTGATGAGCCCCATGCTGGTGTACTGTTAATGCCATTGTCCTAGTTTGACAGCAGCATTTAGCAGCTTAACATTCCTGTGCAGACCTCGGCTCCACCCGCTGCTGTTAGAGGCAGATACTGGCTGTGATACACAGCCATCATCTGCCAGGTATGAGCAGTATGCGTGATTAAACATACATGCATTTTAGGGCTCCTTCTCACTTGCAAGCAACTCGGATAAGTCTTGCATGGTTAAAACCCGGCTCTGCACCCAGCACTCAGATCGGAGCGTGCCTCCGCATAGGAATACATGCAGCCGCACGCTCCGCTCCTGAGTGCCGGTAGCAGCGGCGGGGTATTGCCGTGCGAGACTCACCCAAGTCTCGCACAAGTGAGGAGGAGCCCTTAGGGTGAGCCTCTTAATGAATTCGGCACCTCGTATCCACTATCAAGACTGGCATAGCGCGAGCGTGTGCTACTCCAGTCTTGATGACGCGACTCCTATATTTCAGGAGATATTTTAATAACTTTATAATTAAGTATGGTGTACTTAATATTCAGAAGTGCCTTAAATGTTGGCCACAACTGTAGCACATAAAAGGAGGTAGATTCACTAACTGGAATACACCAGAATTCTGTCAAAAATTGAGCTCGATTTCTGGTGTACATACCATGTGGCATATTATGGGTCCTACACAATTTTTATTGCCTTACAAGACTCTTTTATAACGCGTCTAGAAAACTTGTTGTGGCTAAGTGCGCTTGTAAAAAAGGCATGCTCCAGGTTTGTTTTTTTTTCACCTTAAAACTACAGTCTAAACAATGCACTAGTTTTATTTACCATGAGTCACTGAGAAAAAAATTGGTGTTCTTTAAGTCTGTTTAGTGTACGTTTATCCGGTTTTACACAGGATTAAATCATCAAATTGTACTCAATCATGGTTCCATATAACCAGCTCCACTAAAGTAAGAAGGCAGAGAAGTTCTATAGAAACTGAAGCATTTTTCACATGCCCCCAATAATTTTGAGGTTGATAATTACTGTCTTAAAGCACCATTCCACCAGTTTTATTTTTACTTTACAACTAGAGTGGTGTCACTAATGTAAGTCCCTTGCCGATAGTATTATACTCACCAGTCATCCTCTTTAGCTGCTCATTATGCTGCTCAGATCGGTCTTCTGCTAGCTGTGACCTGCCATGTCACTCCATGGCGAACTGGAGGTCACTTTTCAATATAAGTCTATAAGAGCAAGGCTGGTGCTACGTGGGAGGCAGAGCTCGGGAAGTTCTCTCACATTCAGCGTACTTAAAGCTTCATTTGCATATGGTTTAAAACACTAATTTCTCTAAAGTGCAGCAACAGATAGACAATATAAAGGTGTTATGGATTTATATTTCAAAGATCTGCATGCCCATGTATGTGATTTTGAGACTCTCATAGACATTGGGAGATTGTAAGCATTAGCTCTGACTTCTGATCAGTCAGAAGCTGCTGTCACAAGATGGTGCCACAGTACTGGAGCAGTGCCTGGAAGACAGCGGCTGTTATATATATTACCAAGGTCAGGGAACTTATATAAGTGGCATCACTCTAGCGCTAAAATAAAAAAAATGCTGGAGTGGTGGGTGCTTTAAAGGGAATCTGTCAGTAAGATCAACCCCTAAACCGCATATAGGGGCATGCAGGTCTTTGAAAGGTAAAACCATTGACATCTTTTATGTCGTTTATCTGTTGTTGCTTTCCTGAGAAATCAGCATGCATTTTAGTTAATTGCAAAAGAGGAGTTAGTGGCTCTGGGTGTGCTGCATTCTAGAGAAATTAGTGTTTTAATAAACATGCAAATGAGGCATTAAGTGCTGTGGATGTGACAGAGCACTTCCCGAGCCACTGCCCCTCGAGGTTGTTTGTGTGCTCAGCACCAGCCTCTGTAGCTTGATTGATGGCTCACTGTCTGTGTGATGTGAAGTGCCAGATAAGGAAATCAGACAGTGAGCGATCAATCAAGCTAAAGAGGCTGGTGCTACGTGGGAGGCAGAGCTCGGGAAGTTCTCTCACATTCAGCGCACTTAAAGATTCATTTGCATATGGTTTAAAACACTAATTTCTCTAAAGTGCAGCAACAGATAGACAATATAAAGGTGTTATGGATTTATATTTCAAAGACCTGCATGCCCATGTATGTGATTTGGAGGGGTTGATGTTATTGACAGATTCCCTTTAATAACAGATAGTCAGTCACATACTCTAGTTGCATTATTGTTTCGTTATTGCCGCCTATTTGTATGACCTAGTATTTTCCATATTTGCTGTAAATGAAACATAACTAGTTGCTAGAAGATCTGTTGCATTGTGTGGATAGAATTTAGCTATGTTATTTACAAGTAGATTCATTGTACCAGTAAATAGAACATGCAATTAGCATTTGGGTCTGAAGATGGCAGTATGGCAATTATGTGCAATGTGCTCACAATCCACAGTATACAGTGTCATGGTTTTAAGCTGATGTGGGGCTCAATACTCTGTAATCAGAGAATAACAGAGGTGATATTTATATCTGAACCAACAGGATGAGGTTTCAACCATTCTGTATTTTAATGAGACAAGAAGAAAAGCAAGGGGAGCTATAGGAAATTCAGCACAAGAATAGGGGAAATTCTTGCAATTGCATTAAGTGTGATTAATTGCCACATTTTGGACACCTACAGTATATGATGTAATGTATTTTCAGTTTTAAGCCGAGTTCAGAAGATTTTATGCTAAGGCTACTTCCACACATCAGGTTTTTGCTGTAAGGCACAATCCGGCAAGTTTTGAAAAAAAAAAAAGGATCCTTTTTTTCAGCTGGATCCGTTTTTCCTCATTGAGTTGTTTTAGCGCTGGATTGCGCCTGATGGCCACACGTTTCATCAGTTTTTTGCCGGATCCTTCTAAAATTATTTTTCCGGCAACTGAAGAAAATGTTCATAGTAACGTCTTTTCTGTCCAGCGAAAAAACACCAAGCGACGGTCCCAGCGATAAACGGATGTGACATGAGAAATTATGAATACGGCCTCCGAATCTGGTTTTCCATGCACAATTACCGTTCTGGGGTCTCTCTCTCTCTCTCTCTTGCACAGGAAGTCCAAACTCTATCCCCGGGTTTATTAAAAAAAAAAACGGATCCAGCAAAAAAACAGACCCATTGCATCAGTTTTTCACAATTTGCAACGGATCCGTTTTTTTTTTACAAATTTGCTGGATCCTGCCTAACGGCAAAAACCTGGTGTGTGATGGTAGCCTAATTCATCTGGTTTTCACCCAGCAAAAAAATAGACATCTCCATGTCTGTCTTTTACATCAATAGGTAAGGTTTCTCTTTATGGAGAGTGTGTCATGTCTCACGACTTGAGAAATCATTAATATTTGCATTGCTTGTGTTCGTTCCTTCTTTCTAGGCAGAAGTTTGCCTTTCCCTGTATTTTGTCCCAACTCTCTCACTGTAGTCCTGTGATGTATGTTTGTTCACGCCCTTATTCTCCATTTTGTTATCATTCCTCCATCTGTATGCATCCTACTACATGTCCTCTGTTGAATATTCCTTTTTACCTGCTACTTTCATCATAATACAAGAATTTCAGTTAAAGCAACCCTCTTTTCCTGGAGTCTTCTTACATGAGATCGTGGCTGAGTTAAGCTGTCTGATTAATCGGTATGAACGTGAGTACAGGTGAATACGGAAGCGCCTAAAAAGAAGGGTCTATCCAGGCACCACTACGTTCTACATATCCATGAGTCAGAATAGTAAAAAGGAATAGCCTGCCTTCAGAGACAGTAACTCAAGGTCTGTGCTGAACCTCAGTGGAAAAGGACATTTCCCAGATAGATGGTATCCCAGTTCCCAGCCAGACCCCAGCGTGCATAGAAGCACACACTGCAGATAAACAGGGAGAAGTATAACCCTCATCCTCCACTCTTCCTGCCTGCAATCAAATCATGTCTGAAGCAAGGAATACAATGTCCCTACCAGACTTACAAACACAGGAAAGAGACCCAGATCCCCATCCACCAGCTAGTGAAAGGGGAAAACGTACAGTCAAACCTACATGGAAAGTCATGGAGAATTTAGAGACTGCAAAATGTGTCGTATATAGTGATGTGTCTTCACTGTGGGAGAAAGTGCTGAATCACATAGACACTGTATCAAGGCCTGCTTCTCATGAGTTACCACTTGAGGGAGTCCTAGAACAATTATGCACAGCATACCAAATGTATATGGAGAAGACTGACCAATACATTATTCTCCTGAAAAAACTGAATCTGCCAGAGACTTTAATCGAATTGCAAAGTTTCCAGCAGCTTAATTCTGAAAGAGACTGCACCGTACGTGACATTAAAACCAAGTTAGAGGCTAAAATTGCACGGACACCAGATGCATCAACTCGCTCATCTAAATTGTCCAAGCACTCAAAACGCTCATCTAGGTCAAGTTCATCAAAATATTCCACTCTCAGCGAGCAGCTTATAAGAGCACGTGCTAAGGCAGAAACATCTAAGATACAAGCTGCCTTTGCGCAAAGGAGAGCAGAAATGGATGCAGCCGCAGCACAAAGGAGAGCAGAAATGGATGCAGCCGCAGCACAAAAGAGAGCAGAAATGGATGCGGATGCAGCACAAAAGAGAGCAGAAATGGATGCAGCCACAGCACAAAGGAGAGCAGAAATGGATGCGGATGCAGCACGCAAGGAAGCTCTGGAGAAGGAATGTGAGCACGCGACAGCCATGGCAGAGTTAAGGATCCTGGAGCGAGCTATCAGTGGGAGTCAAAGAGACAGCATCAGTTTGTGTGAAGTGGAGGCAGAAGACCCTATTGAACGCACAAGAGACTACGTGCTAAGCCAAAATGGCGAACCGCAGATCATTACTAACACTCCTGGTAGCGTTCATGCTTCTCCAGGGCACCAGGATGCCGATCCACTTACAGAACCCTGCATTCAAGGTCAGTACAATGCTCCCAAACTTGAACTTCCTTCGTATTCCAGTATGCGCCAAGACCCCGCATCTCACCAAACTCCACAGGCTATTATCTACACGCAACCCAATATGCCGGCAGGTCATTATACTCTCGACAACCGCGCAGTGCCAGCTCCGCATGTAGCAGAGACTATACCCACCAAACCGGTTGCTGGACTAAATGCATATGCCACTCCATACTTACCCACGTTTCAAGGCCAGGACGTCTTCACCCCTATGTACAACACTGCTCAGCCTACATTTGTGCATCCTAAGTCAGAAAGAACAGACATGTCCGACTTCGCAAGGTACATGATTCGCCGCGAACTTACTAAAACCGGTCTCACAAGGTTTGACGACCAACCTGAAAATTACAGAGGTTGGAAAAATGCCTTTAGAACCGTAACTAGTGACCTCGGCATCACTGCTACCGAAGAGCTGGACCTGCTAATCAGATGGCTAGGACCACAATCCACAGAGCGTGTCAAGAGACTCAGGTCTGTACATATCAGTAATCCAATGGCTGGTCTCATGGCTGCATGGGAAAGACTAGAGAAAAACTTTGGCAGTCCAGAAGCCATAGAGGATGCACTGTTCAAGCGATTACAGAGTTTTCCAAAGATATCAAGCAAAGACAGTTCAAAGTTCCTAGAGCTCAGTGACTTGCTGTTAGAGCTCCAGCTGGCCAAGGCAGACACCCACCTACCTGGCCTCAGCTACCTGGACACTGCTCGTGGAGTAAATCCCATTATCTCCAAGCTACCGTACAATGTACAAGAAAAGTGGACTACACTAGGGTCAAAATACAAGAAAGACCATCAAGTGTCATTTCCTCCATTCTCCTACTTCTGTGAGTTTATAAAAGACGTGGCAGAGCGTAAGAACGACCCAAGCTTTTCCTACGAAGAATCCAGTGGCCCAGCTTCACCTCCTTCTAAATACGTCAGCGCACGCTCGAATGACAGAAACCGCAGGGGTCCAGTGTCAGTGAAGAAGACGGATATTCTTCCCTTACCAACATCAGCCCCAGGCAACAGTAACAAGGGTGAAAAGATAGAGAACCCAAATCGTGAATGTCCCATCCACAAGAAGCCACATCCCTTAAAAAAGTGCATCGGCTTCAGGAAGAAACCGCTCGAAGAACGCAAGGAGCTTCTAAAGAAGTTCGGGGTATGCTACAGATGTTGTGCTTCTACTGAACACCTTGCTAAAGACTGTAAAACTACAATTAAGTGCATGGAGTGTGACAGTGAGGACCACGTACAAGCACTCCACCCATTCCGTCCTGACTCTACACTTACTCCTTCCCTCACCATGAGCCATGGCGGGGAGGACGCAGCTCAAACTGCAAGCCATACCACAATATCTTCTTCATGCACAGAAGTCTGCGGAGAAGACCTCTGGGACAAGTCCTGTGCGAAGATTTGCCTGGTGAACGTGTATCCCAACGGTCACCCAGAGAAAGCCGTGAAGGTGTATGTCCTTCTGGATGATCAGAGCAACCGATCACTTGCAAGGTCAGAACTCTTTGATATGTTTAACTTAAAGGGAAATGCTTACCCTTACACCTTAGGTACCTGCAGTGGTGTTACAGAGGTTTCTGGGAGAAGGGCCAGTGGCCTTACAGCGACATCTCTCGAGAACACCGTCGAGATACCATTACCTACACTGGTCGAGTGCAACCAGATTCCATCCAATCGAGAAGAGATCCCAACGCCAGAGGCTGCTCTTCATCATCAACATCTCAAGAGGATAGCAAACAAGATACCAGCCCTCAACAACAAAGCAGATATCCTGATTCTGCTGGGCAGAGACATTCTCCGGCTGCACAAGGTACGTCAGCAAATTAACGGACCACACGACGCACCATTTGCCCAACGCTTAGATCTAGGCTGGGTAATCGTAGGCAACGTTTGCATACACAAGATGAAGAGACCTAACAACATCTCCTCTTACAAAACACACATCTTGTCAAATGGTCGCAGCACCCATTTCCAACCATGCCCACATCACTACTGGGTGAAAGAGAAAGTGAGCAACACCAACTGGCAACAGGAATCCTTCAACAACATGAACACGCACCAGCCCTGGGATGAAAACCTCGGGTCATCAGTGTTCGACTCTACAAGTAGTGACAACAAGTTGGCACCCACAAGGGAAGATAAAGAGTTCATAAAGGTTATGAATACAGAATTTGCTCAAGATGACTCCAACAGTTGGGTAGCTCCTTTACCCTTTCGTTTCCCAAGAGTGAGGTTGCCGAACAACCTGCAACAAGCTACTGCAAGGTTCTCATCCTTAAAGCGTACCCTAAAGAGGAAACCAGAGATGGAGAAGCATTTCATTGACTTTATGCAGAACATCTTTGACAGAGATCATGCTGAACCTGCGCCACCACTGAGGGAGGGAGAAGAATGTTGGTATCTTCCATCCTTTGGTGTCTATCACCCTCGCAAGCCTAATCAGATCAGAGTGGTGTTTGACTTCAGTGCTCAGTTTGAAGGCCTCTCTCTCAATAACCTGCTCCTAACTGGGCCCAACCTGAACAATAGCCTCCTTGGAGTATTGATCCGCTTCAGACAAGAACCTGTCGCCATAATGGCCGACATTCAGCAGATGTTTCATTGCTTCATCGTGAAAGAAGACAACAGAAATTATCTTAGGTTCCTATGGCACAAAGACAACAATGTCAACAATCCGGTCATAGACTACCGGATGAAGGTCCATGTCTTCGGGAATAGTCCCTCACCTGCTGTGGCGATCTATGGTCTGAGACGGACAGCCCAGGAAGGTGAGAGAGAGTACGGATCCGATGCTCGGCAATTTGTAGAGAAGAACTTCTACGTGGACGATGGGCTCAAGTCCTTACCCACAAGTGAAGATGCTATTGACCTACTCTCCAGGACACAGGAAATGCTATCCACATCAAACCTCAGACTCCACAAGATTATCTCTAACAGTCAAGAGGTAATGAACGCGTTTCCATCTGAAGACCATGCCACAAACCTAAAAGACCTCGACTTGGGTTCTGATGTTCCTGCAACACAGCGCAGCCTTGGTCTACTGTGGGATATCAAACGGGACACCTTCACCTTCCAAGTGTCAGCCATAATAAATGCTAGACCTTTGGTTCCAGTATCATCCGACCCCGATGCTCCAATGATCCTTACTCCAGCTACACTTCTTACACAGAAGACTGGAGCTGCTACAGTTCCGCCTGGGAATTTCGATAACAAGGACATTTACAAACGTCAGTGGAGGCAAGTACAACATCCGGCTAACGTGTTTTGGCATCGCTGGAAGACTAAATATTTGTACTTGCTTCAAAACCGTCACAAATGGCAGACGCCCAGTCCCACTCTCCCAGAAGGAGACCTCGTTCTCTTAATGGACAAAGAGGCTCATCGCAATGACTGGCCAATGGGACTTATCGCCAAGGTCCTACCCAGTGAGGACGGAAAGACTCGTAAGGTAGAAGTTAAGGTGACAAAAGGTGGCTCTACTCGAACCTTCTTCCGCCCGGTCACTGAACTCGTGCTGCTTCTACGAATGGAGGACATCACATGAACTGAACATGCTCCTGGACGTTGCTCACGGCGGGGAGCATTCCTCCTCGTTCCCCAGTTTATTGAATATTGATATTTTCCATTGGATTGAACTGTTAACATTCCCATTGGATTCTGGGTTGGTGGAAGAGTTGGCATGTTTGCAGCTTCCCCAATCTGAAGATGGGCTTAATATATTTGGACTTATCTTTCGGTGTGATCTACGGATCGACAACAACGAGTTGGACTTTAAAATCTTTGTTTATTATTGCATGCATGTTTTCTTTCCTCTTGTTTTTTCAGCTTCGAACGACTTCGAAGAATTACGGACATCGTGAAGTCCAAGGACTTCAGACGGGGAGTGTCATGTCTCACGACTTGAGAAATCATTAATATTTGCATTGCTTGTGTTCGTTCCTTCTTTCTAGGCAGAAGTTTGCCTTTCCCTGTATTTTGTCCCAACTCTCTCACTGTAGTCCTGTGATGTATGTTTGTTCACGCCCTTATTCTCCATTTTGTTATCATTCCTCCATCTGTATGCATCCTACTACATGTCCTCTGTTGAATATTCCTTTTTACCTGCTACTTTCATCATAATACAAGAATTTCAGTTAAAGCAACCCTCTTTTCCTGGAGTCTTCTTACATGAGATCGTGGCTGAGTTAAGCTGTCTGATTAATCGGTATGAACGTGAGTACAGGTGAATACGGAAGCGCCTAAAAAGAAGGGTCTATCCAGGCACCACTACGTTCTACATATCCATGAGTCAGAATAGAGTGACATACTAGCTCTGGTTTGTCAAGGTAAGGAGGCTTATTCGCCATGCAATAAATAAGCCTCCTTACCTTGAGAAGCCAGAGCTGGTATGTCACTCTCCATAAGGAGAAACCTTACCCCTTACACCCCAGTCCAGAGCCTCTCACCTAGCCAAATCAGATCTCATGCTTCGCACTGACGAGGGCCAACAGCCCGAGACACCGTGTCTGCGAATGGAGATTCTGATTTTATCCTAAGTCATATTGCACGACTCGTTAAAGAGTTGATTGTGACTTGTAGGATCGCTACTTCCAACAGGTGGCGCTATAGAGTTCAAGTCCTCTTTTTCTCTGAAGGGGCAATTTGCATTTTATATCAATAGGTACGGTGGCTTGAAAAAGTATTTGCCCCCTTGCCTTTTTATTTATTTTCTTACATTACAACCTGTATGTCCATAAAGAAGAAAGCGGATTGGCACATACCGTCCCGTGCAACAAAATCATTTATTGTGGCATCATCATACCAACAGCTGGCAGATAAAACAGTGGAGCAAATACAGACGACGATCGTTTCACGCTTACATTGCGCTTCAACAGGTTATTTGTTACATTACAACCTGTGTTTAAATATTTTTGTAGTCCGATTTGTGTGTGAGGCATCAGTACTAAATAGTCTAAGTTGGTGAAGTGAGAAAAATATAGGCAGAAATTACATTTTTGTGATCAAATAACTAAAAATTGTCCTGCTCATATGTATTCACCCCTTTTGCAATGAATCCCCTAAATGTTTTTGGTGTAAGCAATTACCTTCGTAAGTCGCATGGTTAGTGTTACAGGGGTGTATCCCACTACAAAGGGATGAGACTACACCTTTATTAAGGTTCCAATATCAATTACGGTATTAATGTCAGACTTGACTATTAATAATTAATATACAACTAGTTAACTGACACCTTAACACTTTTTTTTTTTGTTTCTTATGTTATATATGCAAGAACTGTGTCTACCTGAGACAAAACCGTGTACAAATAAATAATATTTATGATACACCAAAAGTCTACTAACTAATCTAAAATGCAGTAATAGCACACAATACTAATAACGATATTCCACGTACGTTACCTAAACACACACAATATATCAGCCCACGCATCTAACACTGCTAACTGTCCCTTTATAGAAATCAAGGGTTAATAGCTGGGGGTCTTAATACAGGGAGACCAGTATATAGGGGATTCAGTATGGTTGCTGACAATTGTCCTCCTTCTTTGATATGCCCAGACTTGACATTCTTGTCCTGTGCATATCTTATAAGTGGGGGCATTACTATAAATGTAAATATTTTGGTGTGGTCTAGTCAAAGCCCAGACCTTAATCCAACTGAGAATCTGTGGTCAGACTTGAAGATTGCTGTTCACCAGAGGAAACCATCAAAGTCCGGTTTCACACGTCAGTGGCTCCGGTACGTGAGGTGACAGTTTCCTCACGTACCGGAGCCACTGACACACGTAAACACATTGAAATCAATGCATCTGTGCAGATGTCATTGATTTTTTGCGGACCGTGTCTCCGTGTGCCAAACACAGAGACATGTCAGTGTTCGTGGGAGCGCAAGGATTACATGGACCCATTAAAGTCAATGGGTCCATGTAAAACACGTACCGCACACGGAAGTTGTCCGTGTGCAGTCCGTGTGCCGTGCAGGAGACAGCACTACAGTAAGCGCTGTCCCCCCCCCCACTGGTGCTGAAGCCGCCATTGATATCTTCTCTGCAGCAGCGTTTGCTGTAGAGAAGATATGAATAATCCTTTTTTTTGTTTGTTTCTCGTGTTTAAAATAAAGATCCATGTCCCCACCCCCCTCCCACCCCCTGTGTGCCCGCCCGCTGTTATTAAAATACTCACCCGGCTCCCTCGCTGGCTGGCGCTGCTTCCTGTCCTGGCCGCACCTCTACTGTATAAGCGGTCACGTGGGGCCGCCGATTACAGTCATGAATATGCGGCTCCACCTCCCATAGGGGTGGAGCTGCATATTCATTACTGTAAATGAGCAGCCCCACGTGACTGCTCACACAGTAGAAGGTGCGGCCAGGACAGGAAACCGCACCAGCCAGCGAGGCAGCCGGGTGAGCTGCACCCTGAGACTCTGGTCTTTGCTCCACATCCTGCGGCTCTACTCTGTGCTCTGCACCCTGCGGCTCTGCCCTTTGCTCCGCACCCTGTGGCTGTGCTCTTTTCTCCGCACCCTGCGGCTCTGCCCTTTTCTCCGCATCCTGCGGCTCTGCCCTTTGCTCTGCACCCTGCGGCTCTGCCCTTTGCTCTGCACCCTGCGGCTCTGCCCTTTGCTCCACATCCTGCGGCTCTGCCCTTTGCTCCGCACCCTGCGGTTCTGCCCTTTGCTCCGCAGCCTGTGGCTCTGACCTTTGCTCTGCACCCTGTGGCTCTGCCCTTTGCTCCGCAATCTATTGTTCTGCTTTGCTGCGCACCTTGTGGATCTGCTCTTCAGCGCACATTGCGGTTCACTCTGCTGCGCACCTTGTGGTTCCACTCTGCTGCGCACCTTGCGGTTCTGCTCTGCTCACCGCAATCTGCAGTTCAGCTCTGCTCGCCACATTCTGCGGCACTGCTCTACTCGCGTCTCACCTCTTGTGGCTCTGCCTGCTCTCCGCATCCTACAGCTTTGCTCTGCTCCTGCTGCGCGCCTTGTGTGTCCTGGAATCTCCTGTCTGAACTGGTTCCTAACAGTTCCTGTCTCTCCAGTCTGAACTGGTTTCTAACAGTTCCTGTCTCTCCAGTCTGAACTGGTTTCTAACAGTTCCTTGTCCCTCCAGTCTGAACTGGTTCCTATCTGTTCCCTACTAGTACGTAACTACCTGTCTTCCTGCCCTACCTGTTACCATCCCGTTTCCTTCAGTGTGTTCCATGCCCGTCTGCCTGCCAAAGTGCCAGCCATGCCCGCCTGCTTGCCAGAGTGCCAGCCGTGCCCGCCTGCCTGCCAGAGTGCCAGCCGTGGTACTCGTCTGTACTAGCTCGCACCAGTCATTAGTGTTTTGTCCCTCAGTGGGATCAGCTGCTACAGCCAGACACCGCCCTGGAGTGGTACCTGGCAGCTGCCTGCTGCACAAGCCTGACCTCACCATCAGAGGCTCCAGTGAACACCAAGGTAGCTGCTTAGTCATGCCTCTTCCAGGGTAATCTGGTTTGTGGCACAGTGGGGCCAGAATCCTCTTGCTCACACCACCAAGTCAGGACATGAGCTTAACAGTTTAACACTAGGCAGATTACGCTCTCAAGTATTTTCTCCTTCTGTTGCAGAAAATATCTGAATTAGGCAGGAGAACGCAATGATGTTTGTCTGGTGTCTAATAGATGAGGTTTAACTAGGGCACAGACTATACAATCACTCTTGTTCATGATGAGTGCAGAGTGCTTTGCCAAAACTATCCAATAATTGGTTTCAGAGTATCCCGTTTCCACAGACAGTTTATCTTCATTTGTTAGGGGCACTAGGAAATAGTATTGGGTTGCAGGGTCCTAAGGTACCGTCACACTAAGCGACGCTGCAGCGATACTGACAACGATCCGGATCGCTGCAGCGTCGCTGTTTAGTCGCTGGAGAGCTGTCACACAGACAGCTCTCCAGCGACCAACTATGCCGGTAACCAGGGTAAACATCGGGTTACTAAGCGCATCGGGTGACGTCACCGCTCTGCTTTCCGGCCGCTGGGCTTACACAGGGCAGAGAAGCACAGCGCCGAGGGACAGACAGCAGAAGGGAAGTATGAAGTGTTTTTTTTTTTTTTACTTTTACGCTGGTAACCAGGGTAAACATCGGGTTACTAAGCGCGGCCCTGCGCTTAGTAACCCGATGTTTACCCTGGTTACCAGTGAAGACATCGCTGAATCGGTGTCACACACGCCAATTCAGCGATGTCTGCAGGGAGTCCAGCGACGAAGTAAAGTGCTGGACTTTCTGCAGCGACCAACGACATCACAGCAGGATTCTGATCGCTGCTGTGTGTCAAACTGAACGATATCGCTAGCCAGGGCGCTGCAACGTCACGGATCGCTAGCGATATCGTTTAGTGTGACGGTACCTTAAGTTTTATTTAGAACAGATCGGTCCCTGATATCCTTAAGATAAAAGTATCCTAATCAGTCAATGTTCCCCACAGGATATTTATGTCCATCACATATAGTCCAGCATCCGTAACAGAGGGGTTCTCAGTTGTCAACTATAGGGGAAGACAGTTGCCAGACTTACAAGTAAAACAGGACCCTACTGTTACAGCGTTTGGACACGTATTCTGGTTGTAACGGAGTCACTCTAGTAACGAGGCTTCTACCCTTTCTGTCTGTCTTTTCTCAGGCTATGGAAGAATTATAGGTCCAGTCTTCCCCAGTGTTCCAACACACCATATTTCAGGTCTCACAGTCTGACTCTGACCCATAGCCAGTATTAGTGGTGGTGACACATATATACTTTTGAGTGAGTCTATAGGTGTTCCCAAGCTACCAATGGCAGTGGACGAGGTCTGTCATCGCAATCTTCGATTGGTAGGTATTGCCGTTGGTGGCTTGCGCTATCATGGAATACAGAACCTGGGGAAGGCAAAATTTGTTCCCCAGGTGCCACAGTCCTGGTGAATGCACAGCTTCATCTCTTGCCATCTGGTGAATTCTTTAACACCAGCCTGTTGTTACAGCTTCTGGAGAAGGTCATAGTCACAGGTGGGTCCATGGCGGAGGTCAGCTGTGGAGCTGCCACCCCGGCAGTGTTGTCTCTTGGTTGGTAAGCTGCAGATTTTTCTGCCTGGTCAGACAGGTGGTTGCCTTTAGCTGTGGTTGAGTCGTCCTTTGCATGGCCTTTGACTTTCACTATGGCAACTTTCTCAGGTAAAAGTTGGGCCTCCATCAGACATTGGATGAATTTATAATTTTTGATAAGCTTGCCTGCCACTTTGAGGAATGATCAAGCTTTCCATATAGGTCCATAGTCATGCGCTATGCCAAAAGCATAGCGGCTGTCTGTATAAATGGTGGCAGTTTGGTCTTTAGCATGTTTGCAGGCGTCTTCTAGGGCACAGAGTTCAGCTTTCTGGGCATACATTTGTGGCGGCAGCAGTTCTGTTTTTATGGTTTTATGTAGGGAAACAATAGCATATCCAGTGTAGAACCGGCCATTCATTCCATACCGCAAACCATCCACAAAGAGTTCATGGTCGGGGTTATCTAGTAGGACATTGGTAACATTACTGAAACCCGCCATTTCCAGGGATATTAGTTGTATGCAGTCATGTTCCTCTTCTGGCTCAAATAGCAGGTCACCCAGGTTACCATTACTAACCCCCCCCCGCCCCCCAGAAGCAACAAGGTGGCTGGATTCAGAATGGTGCAATGGTAAATAGTGATGTTATAGGGCATGAGGAGGGCATATTGAAGCCTAAGATGACGAGCAGTACTGAGATGTTTTGGTTTTAGAAAGAATGGTTTCTTGAGAAAGAATGGCAGTAACATCATGAGGGATATAAACAGCGAGCGAGAAAGTCAGAACAATTTCAGCAGACTTATCCAAGAGGAGCTACACAACATTTATGGCTTGCAAACAAGAGGGAGCACCCCTTGCTATGTGGCCTAGGCTCAAAAACATGATGATTGTACAGTAAAACTGGAGTTTTCTTTTAGAAGCTTTACAGCCACTGTCTACAAGAAACTGTAGGAGGGACAGAGTGTTTTAAATACAGTTCTCTTTACTGGGGCAGCAAAGGAGTAAGTCGACATACTGGAGAAGGACAGGCTGATCGGATGGTCTGTGCCAGACTGAAGACATGTTGGCCTTGTATTGGCTGGGCACATTATGGGCACTTTGGGGAGTACCACTCAGGTGTATTGTTTGCTCTGGTGTGTGAAGGCACACAAATGCCAAGAATTGGGGTGAAGTGGTACTGAGGATAATGCATTGGCCAGATCAATGACCATGAATTGGGTGGCCTTGTGAGGGATCTGTGCCAATAGGGTATGCGGGTTAGGCACAATGGGCATATTGAGAACAGTGGACTCATTAACAGCCCGCAAGTTATGGACCATGGGGTACTGGGCAAGCTGACCTTTCTTTACCTTTTTCTTGGCTAGGAACAGTGGGGTATTGCACGATGATGTAATTTCGACAATAAACCCTTTTTCTAAAAACTTTCACTGTTTTGGATATTGCATCTGCCTGTGCCATATTTAATGAGTTATGTGGCTTCCTTGGCAAAGGGGTTTCCAGGCTTTAGGTCAACTCTAACTGGGGGGCACAGACTGGCGGCCTACATCTGCTGGCCCATTTGACAAGAGATATTCTGGTATAGCAGACAGAAACTGGGCAGTCTCCTTTCCGGAGCATAGTGTGACAAACATGTATCAAGGGTTATGATCACAGGCAGTGTTGTGAATTCCGCTCTTGGGCTCCCTCCGGTGGTTGTAAGTGGCACTTTTGTGAGTTCTGCTCTTGGGCTCCCTCCGGTGGTTTTAAGTGGTATGGCTGCTCCTTGGATTTAGCAGTCTGCAGCTGCTTCCACTGATTGTCTTTCTGCTCGGCTATTTATGCCTGGCTCTTCCCTTCAGCCATTGCCACTTGTCAATGGTTCCTGGTTGGATTCACATCTATCTTGGATTTCCCTGATATCCTGACCAGTTCAGCAAAGTTAAGTCCTTGCTCTAGGAGTTTTTTGCCTGATTCTCCTGGAGTCCTTGAGCCGGTTGGCATTCTTAAGGAAGGGGTGATTCTTTCTGCCATCTCCCCAGATTTACGGCGGGTGCTTCGGGAATTTCAGGCTGATAAGCCTGACCGCTGTCCAGTGGGGAAGCTGTTTGTTCCTGATAGATGGACAAGTAAGGTAATTTCTGAGGTTCATTGTTCAGTGTTGGCTGGTCATCCTGGGATTTTTGGTACCAGAGATTTGGTTGCTAGGTCCTTTTGGTGGCCTTCCTTGTCGCGCGATGTGTGTGCTTTTGTGCAGTCCTGTGGGACTTGCGCCCAGGCCAAGCCTTGCTGTTCCCGCGCTAGTGGGTTGCTTTTGCCTTTGCCGGTCCCTGAGAGGCCCTGGACGCATATTTTCATGGATTTTATTTCGGATCTTCCTGTTTCCCAGAAGATGTCTGTTATCTGGGTTGTTTGTGACCGGTTCTCTAAAACAGGGGTCCCCAACTCCAGTCCTCAAGGCCCACCAACAGGTCATGTTTTCAGGATTTCCTTTGCATTGCACAGGGGATGCAATTATTACCTGGGCAAGACTAAGAAAATCCTGAAAACATGACATGTTGGTGGGCCTTGAGGACTGGAGTTGGGGACCCCTGCTCTAAAATGGTCCATCTGATACCTTTGCCTAAGTTGCCTTCCTCCTCAGATTTGGTTCCATTGTTTTTTCAGCATGTGGTTCGTTTGCATGGCATTCCGGAGAATATTGTGTCTGACAGAGGTTCTCAGTTTGTCTCTAGGTTTTGGCGGGTCTTTTGTGCTAGGATGGGCATTGATTTGTCTTTTTCTTCTGCGTTTCATCCTCAGACTAATGGCCAAACTGAGCGAACTAATCAGACCTTGGAAACCTATTTGAGATGCTTTGTGTCTGCTGATCAGGATGATTGGGTGGCTTTCTTGCCGTTGGCCGAGTTTGCCCTTAATAATAGGGCTAGTTCGGCTACTTTGGTTTCACCTTTCTTTTGTAATTTTGGTTTTCATCCTCGTTTTTCTTCGGGGCAGGTTGAGCCTTCTGATTGTCCTAGTGTGGATTCTGTGGTGGACAGGCTGCAGCAGATTTGGACTCATGTGGTGGACAATTTGACGTTGTCTCAGGAAAAGGCTCAACGTTTTGCTAACCGCCGTCGGTGTGTTGGTCCCCGGCTTCGTGTGGGGGATTTGGTTTGGTTGTCTTCTCGTCATGTTCCTATGAAGGTTTCTTCCCCTAAGTTTAAGCCTCGGTTTATTGGTCCTTATAAGATTTCTGAAATTATCAATCCGGTGTCTTTTCGTTTGGCTCTTCCAGCCTCTTTTGCCATTCATAATGTTTTCCATAGATCTTTGTTGCGGAGATATGTGGTGCCTGTTGTTCCCTCGGTTGATCCTCCTGCCCCGGTGTTGGTTGAGGGAGAGTTGGAATATGAGGTTGAGAAAATTTTGGATTCTCGTTTTTCGAGGCGGAGGCTTCAGTATCTTGTCAAGTGGAAGGGTTATGGCCAGGAGGATAATTCTTGGGTTGTTGCCTCCGATGTCCATGCCGCCGATTTGGTTTGTGCTTTTCACTTGGCTCGTCCTGATCGGCCTGGGGGCTCTGGTGAGGGTTCGGTGACCCCTCCTCAAGGGGGGGGGGTACTGTTGTGAATTCCGCTCTTGGGCTCCCTCCGGTGGTTGTAAGTGGCACTTTTGTGAGTTCTGCTCTTGGGCTCCCTCCGGTGGTTTTAAGTGGTATGGCTGCTCCTTGGATTTAGCAGTCTGCAGCAGCTTCCACTGATTGTCTTTTTGCTCGGCTATTTATGCCTGGCTCTTCCCTTCAGCCAGTGCCACTTGTCAATGGTTCCTGGTTGGATTCACATCTCTCTTGGATTTCCCTGATATCCTGACCAGTTCAGCAAAGTTAAGTCCTTGCTTTGCTCTTTTCTATCCACATGTTGTGGACTTATTCGTTCTGTGCATTCTATGTTTTGTCCAGCTTGTCAGTATGGATTAATTCAGTTAAGCTGGAAGCTCTGGGAAGCAGATTTACCCTCCACACCTTTAGTCAGGTGTGGAGATTTTTGTAAATTCTGTGTGGATTTTTGTAGTTTTTAATACTGACCGCACAGTATTCTATCCTGTACTATCTATCTAGCTAGACTGGCCTCCTGTGCAACATCCTGGTTTCATTCTGTGTATGTCTTTTCCCTCTCCACTCACAGTCATTACTTGTGGGGGGCTATCTATCCTTTGGGTATTTTCTCTGAGGCAAGATAGTTTTCATGTTTCTATCTTTAGGGGTAGTTTGTTCTCAGGCTGTGACGAGGTGCCTAGGGAGTGACAGGAGCATCCCACGGCTACTTCTAGTGTTGTGTTGAGCTTAGGGACTGCGGTCAGTACAGGTACCACCTCCTTCAGAGCTCGTCCCATGTTGCTCCTAAACCACCAGTTCATAACAAGGCAGCCAGTAAGCAAACCTCCTTATTCTTTAAGGTATTGGAGAGGCATACAGTACCATCTTCCTGATACTGTATATTGGCACGCATCTTCTGCCTCAGGTCAGCACCGAGAAGATTCACAGGGACAGTATCACGGATTAGGAGTCTGCTGATTGTGGCCTGATTGGGTTGGAAGGAAACTGTAATGGGACGTGTCAGTCGGGTGTATATGGTTTATCCTTCCACCACCACAGAAGGAAGAGACTTTGTAGAGAGGCAGGTAGTATCTAAATTGTTCCTGCACACTACTGATTTGGCTGTGCTAGTATCAATGACAAAAGGCAAGGAATCACCACCCGCAATTGAATTGGGGGCAATGGGTGCAGGACTTAAATTGCTGTGGGACATTGCACACGCAAGTACTGACTCTGGCTTGACATTTTCCTAGTGAGTCCCTGCCTCCCCTGCTTTATAAGGAGGAGGAGGGGGATTATGAGGCTCTCCTTTGAGTCTGTGAGGGAGTCTGCAATTTCTCTTTATGTGTCCATGCCTTCCACAAATATAACGTAATGTTTTTTCGTCCTTGTTGAGTCTGGTCCCCTTGCTGGGTCTGGTCATACATAAGAGGGGCTCGGGACCGGGTTTTTGCCTTGTTATTCAGGGCATGGTTGCTTCTCCCTTGGCGTATCATGGCCGGGGATATGGTCTGGTACTCTGAATGGGACACTATTATTGGCTTTTTAATCACGAGCTTTAAACCTTCAACAAAAACACAGGACAGTTAACAAATGTGGACTTTGGATGTGCTCGCATGTCCTAAGTCCTGCCATCTTTGCCAGAGCCGGTATAATATTTTTCTACTGACTCTGTAGCTTACTGTTGGATATTATTAAGAGTGACTGGTAAGCTAAGCTGGCCTGCCTGCAGTGTGTGAGTTTTCTCACATACTGCTTCCTTGAAGTATCATCCTGGGGTGTGGCCCCTATTGCCCTGGGCCAACAACAGGAGAAGCCCTTTCTAATTTTCTCTGCCTCTCTAATAAATGATATGGGAAACATTTCATGGTCTGGCATTCTACTCATCATAATCTGCATCTCACTAGGATTCCTTGGTCGCCACACACCTTGCTGTACAGTATTGGGTCCCCTAGACTGGCGAATGATGTCTGGTTGTAGCAATCTGGGCAAGCGCTGTGTGTGAGAGCAGCATTGGATGAGGTGAGCTGCCCACCTTGACTGAGTAATTGTCCTAGTAAGTCCTGAATGGCAGCAAAAGGTTAACGTGAAACTGCTGCATCCATTTGGGTTGTGTAAGGGGAGGAGTTGGTGAACATCGCAGGTCCTGAATGAGTTCCATCCAGTGCAGGCATGATTTTCTTTAATTGCATGGCTAAGACTTGTGAGGGCATAGCACTTGGGGCACTGGCCTGGTGGGCCACACTGGCTTGACTGGGCTCTGGGGTCTTATAGTATGCAAATGGATTGTGGAGTGATAACAAAGGGTACAATACTGTCTTAAGGTACCGTCACACATAACGATATCGTTGATTTTTGTGACGTAGCAACGATATCGTTAACAAAATCGTTATGCGTGACAGCGACCAACGATCAGGCCCCTGCTGGGAGATCGTTGGTCGCTGGGGAATGATCAGGACTTTATTTCATCGCTGGATCACCCGCTGACATCGCTGAACCGGCGTGTGTGACGCCGATTCAGCGATGTCTTCACTGGTAACCAGGGTAAATATCGGGTTACTAAGCGCAGGGCCGCGCTTAGTAACCCGATGTTTACCCTGGTTACCATTGTAAAAGTAAAATGAAAACACTACATACTTACATTCCTGTCGCGTCCTTCAGCGTCAGCTTCCCTGCGTCCCCCAGTGTCAGCGCCGGCCGGCCGTAAAGCAGAGCACAGCGGTGACGTCACCGCTCTGCTTTCCGGCCAGCGCTTACACAGTGCAGGGAAGCTGACGCTGGGGGACGCGACAGGAATGTGAGTATGTAGTGTTTTTTTTTTTACTTTTACAATGGTAACCAGGGTAAACATCGGGTTACTAACCCCTTTACCCCCAAGGGTGGTTTGCACGTTAATGACCGGGCCAATTTTTACAATTCTGACCACTGTCCCTTTATGAGGTTATAACTCTGGAACGCTTCAATGGATCCTGGTGATTCTGACATTGTTTTCTCGTGACATATTGTACTTCATGACAGTGGTAAAAATTATTTGATAGTACCTGCGTTTATTTGTGAAAAAAACGGAAATTTGGCGAAAATTATGAAAATTTCGCAATTTTCCAACTTTGAATTTTTATGCAATTAAATCACAGAGATATGTCACACAAAATACTTAATAAGTAACATTTTCCACATGTCTACTTTACATAAGCACAATTTTGGAACCAAAATTTTTTTTTGTTAGGGAGTTATAAGGGTTAAAAGTTGACCAGCAATTTCTCATTTCTACAACACCATTTTATTTTAGGGACCACATCTCATTTGAAGTCATTTTGAGGGGTCTATATGATAGAAAATACCCAAGTGTGACACCATTCTAAAAACTACACCCCTCAAGGTGCTCAAAACCATATTCAAGAAGTTTATTAACCCTTCTGGTGCTTCACAGGAATTTTTTGAATGTTTAAATAAAAATGAACATTTAACTTTTTTTCACAAAAAATTTAATTCAGCTCCAATTTGTTTTATTTTACCAAGGGTAACAGGAGAAAATGGACCCCAAACATTGTTGTACAATTTGTCCTGAGTATGACAATACCCCACATGTGGGGGTAAACCACTGTTTGGGCGCATGGCAGAGCTCGGAAGCGAAGGAGTGCCATTTGACTTTTCAATGCAAAATTGACTGGAATTGAGATGGGACGCCATGTTTCGTTTGGAGAGCCCCTGATGTGGCTAAACATTGAAACCCCCCACAAGTGACACCATTTTGGAAAGTAGACCCCCTAAGGAACTTATCTAGAGGTGTGGTGAGCACTTTGACCCAACAAGTGCTTCACAGAAGTTTATAATGTAGAACCGTAAAAATAAAAAATCATATTTTTTCACAAAAATTATCTTTTCGCCCCCAATTTTTTATTTTCCCAAGGGTAAGAGAAGAAATTGGACCCCAAAAGTTGTTGTACAATTTGTCCTGAGTACACTGATAGCCCATATGTGGGGGTAAACCACTGTTTGGGCGGATGGGAGAGCTTGGAAGGGAAGGAGCGCCGTTTGACTTTTCAATGCAAAATTGACAGGAATTGAGATGGGACGTCATGTTGCGTTTGAAGAGCCACTGATGTGCCTAAACATTGAAACCCCCCACAAGTGACACCATTTTGGAAAGTAGACCCCCTAAGGAACTTATCTAGAGGTGTGGTGAGCACTTTGACCCACCAAGTGCTTCACAGAAGTTTATAATGTAGAACCGTAAAAATAAAAAATCATATTTTTTCACAAAAATTATCTTTTCGCCCCCAATTTTTTATTTTCCCAAGGGTAAGAGAAGAAATTGGACCCCAAAAGTTGTTGTACAATTTGTCCTGAGTACGCTGATACCCCATATGTGGGGGTAAACCACTGTTTGGGTGGATGGGAGAGCTCGGAAGGGAAGGAGCGCCGTTTGACTTTTCAAAGCAAAATTGACAGGAATTGAGATGGGACGCCATGTTGCGTTTGAAGAGCCACTGATGTGCCTAAACATTGAAACCCCCCACAAATGACACCATTTTGGAAAGTAGACCCCCTAAGGAACTTATCTAGAGGTGTGGTGAGCACTTTGACCCACCAAGTGCTTCACAGAAGTTTATAATGGAGAGCCGTAAAAATAAAACATTTTTTTCCCACAAAAATTATTTTTTTAGCCCCCAGTTTTGTATTTTCCTGAGGGTAACAGGAGAAATTGGACCCCAAAATTTGTTGCCCAATTTGTCCTGAGTGCGATGATACACCATATGTGGGGGGAACCACTGTTTGGGCACATGGGAGGGCTCAGAAGGGAAGGAGCTCCATTTGGAATGAGGACTTAGATGGAATGGTCTGCAGGTGTCACATTGCATTTGCAGAGCCCCTAATGTACCTAAACAGTAGAAACCTCCCACAAGTGACACCATTTTGGAAACTAGACCCCCTAAGGAACTCATCTAGATGTGTTGTGATAGCTTTGAACCCCCAAGTGTTTCACTACAGTTTGTAACGCAGAGCCGTGAAAATTAAAAAAAAAAATCTTTCCCCCCAAAATTATTTTTTAGCACCCAGTTTTATATTTTCCCGAGGGTAAGAGGAGAAATTCGACCCCAAAAGTTGTTGTCCAATTTGTCCTGAGTACGCTGATACCCCGTATGTTGGGGGAAACCAACGTTTGAGCGCATGGCAGAGCTCGGAAGGGAAGGAGCGCCATTTGGAATGCAGACTTAGATGGAATGGTCTGCAGACGTCACATTGCGTTTGCAGAACCCCTAATGTACCTAAACAGTAGAAACCCCCCACAAGTGACCCCATATTGGAAACTAGACCCCCCAGGGAACTAATCTAGATGTGTTGTGAGAACTTTGAACCCCCAAGTGTTTCACTACAGTTTATAACGCAGAGCCGTGAAAATAAAAAATCTTTTTTTTTCCCACAAAAAATATGTTTTAGCCCCGAGTTTTGTATTTTCCCAAGGGTAGCAGGAGAAATTGGACCCCAAAAGTTGTTGTCCTATTTGTCCTGAGTACGCTGATACCCCATATGTTGGGGTAAACCCCTGTTTGGGCACACGGGAGAGCTCGGAAGGGAAGAAGCACTGTTTTACTTTTTCAAAGCAGAATTGGCTGGAATTGAGATCGGACGCCATGTCGCGTTTGGAGAGCCCCTGATGTGCCTAAACAGTGGAAACCCCCCAATTATAACTGAAACCCTAATCCAAACACATCCCTAACCCTAATCCCAACAGTAACCCTAACCACACCTCTAACCCTGACACACCCCTAACCCTAATCCCAACCCTATTCCCAACCGTAAATGTAATCTAAACCCTAACTGTAACTTTAGCCCCAACCCAAACTGTAGCCCTAACCCTAATCCTAACCCTAGCCCTAACCCTAGCCCTAACCCTAGCCCTAACCCTAACCCTAGCCCTAGCCCTAACCCTAGCCCTAACCCTAGCCCTAACCCTAACCCTAGCCCTAACCCTAACCCTAACCCTAGCCCTATCCCTAACCCTAACCCTAGCCCTAACCCTAGCCCTAACCCTAGCCCTAACCCTAGCCCTAACCCTAGCCCTAACTCTAACCCTAGCCCTAATGGGAAAATGGAAATAAATACATTTTTTTAATTTTTCCCTAACTAAGGGGGTGATGAAGGGGGGTTTGATTTACTTTTATAGCGGGTTTTTTAGCGGATTTTTATGATTGGCAGCCGTCACACACTGAAAGACGCTTTTTATTGCAAAAAATATTTTTTGCGTTACCACATTTTGAGAGCTATAATTTTTCTATATTTTGGTCCACAGAGTCATGTGAGGTCTTGTTTTTTGCGGGACGAGTTGTTGTTTTTATTGGTAACATTTTCGGGCACGTGACATTTTTTGATCGCTTTTTATTCCGATTTTTGTGAGGCAGAATGACCAAAAACCAGCTATTCATGAATTTCTTTTGGGGGAGGCGTTTATACCGTTCCGCGTTTGGTAAAATTGATGAAGCAGTTTTATTCTTCGGGTCAGTACGATTACAGCGACACCTCATTTATATCATTTTTTTATGTTTTGGCGCTTTTATATGATAAAAACTATTTTATAGAAAAAATAATTATTTTTGCATCGCTTTATTCTCAGGACTATAACTTTTTTATTTTTTGGCTGATGATGCTGTATGGCGGCTCGTTTTTTGCGGGACAAGATGACGTTTTCAGCGGTACCATGGTTAGTTATATCTGTCTTTTTGATCGCGTGTTATTCCACTTTTTGTTCGGCGGTATGATAATAAAGCGTTGTTTTTTGCCTCGTTTTTTTTTTTTTTTCTTACGGTGTTTACTGAAGGGGTTAACTAGTGGGCCAGTTTTATAGGTCGGGCCATTACGGACGCGGCGATACTAAATATGTGTACTTTTATTGTTTTTTTTTTTTTATTTAGATAAAGAAATGTATTTATGGGAATAATATTTTTATTTTTTTTTTCATTATTTTGGAATATTTTTTTTTATTTTTTTTTACACATTTGAAATTTTTTTTTTTACTTTTTTACTTTGTCCCAGGGGGGGACATCACAGATCAGTGATCTGACAGTTTGCACAGCACTCTGTCAGATCACTGATCTGACATGCAGCGCTGCAGCCTTCACAGTGCCTGCTCTGAGCAGGCTCTGTGAAGCCACCTCCCTCCCTGCAGGACCCGGATCCGCGGCCATCTTGGATCCGGGGCTGGAGGGAGCAGGGAGGGAGGTGAGACCCTCGCAGCAACGCGATCACATCGCGTTGCTGCGGGGGGCTCAGGGAAGCCCGCAGGGAGCCCCCTCCCTGCGCGGTGCTTCCCTGTACCGCCGGCACATCGCGATCATCTTTGATCGCGGTGTGCCGGGGGTTAATGTGCCGGGGGCGGTCCGTGACCGCTCCTGGCACATAGTGCCGGATGTCAGCTGCGATAAACAGCTGACACCCGGCCGCGATCGGCGGCGCTCCCCCCGTGAGCGCTGCCGATCGCATATGACGTACTATTGCGTCCTTGGGAAGTAAAGCCCACCCCACATGGACGCAATAGTACGTCTAATGGCAGAAAGGGGCTAAGCGCGGCCCTGCGCCTAGTAACCCGATGTTTACCCTTGTTACCCGGGGATTTCGGCATCGTTGGTCGCTGGAGAGCTGTCTGTGTGACAGCTCTCCAGTGACCACACAATGACTTACCAAAGATCACGGCCAGGTCGTATCGCTGGTCGTGATCGCTGGTAAATCGTTAAGTGTAACGGAACCTTTAGGGATAGGAGGTTTATCAGTTTCTATGTGCCGAAAGGGGGCATCACATACATGACAGGTCTCCACCCAATCTGGATTCTAATTCCTGTATACACAAAATGTTCATCTTTCAGGCACAATGTATGGGGGTGGAGTCAATCTTGAAGCAGCAGGTCGATCAGTGCCATCTTTGTTACATAGTTTTGCATGCAAAAACTTATCATCATATCTTTCTTCCTTCAGCTTGCCTCTAGTTACATATTTAAAAGTTTTCATTCATAACTCAGCCTGATCTAACAAGCCAGCATAATTTAAACATCCTTTTTCCATTCAATACACGTTTTTCATTATGCTTGCCACCCAGTAGACAACCAGGCGCTGAAAAAAACCTACACATTTTCTGCACAAATTTCTTTCCTTTTTTCTCCTTCACCAATTTGACAGCAGCTCTACCTAGCTCAGTCTGTCCTTTAGTGGACAGATTACCCATATTCTCTCTTTTACAACAGGAATACTGGAATAGAGGGTTACACCAGTGGGGACTCTTACCTTTCGCTATGGTCACTTTCTCTGTCTATCCATACTTGACTTATACAGTTAGGGCCAGAAATATTTGGACAGTGACACAAGTTTTGTTATTTTAGCTGTTTACAAAAACATGTTCAGAAATACAATTATATATGCAATATGGGCTGAAAGTGCACACTCCCAGCTGCAATATGATAGTTTCCACATCCAAATTGGAGAAAGGGTTCAGGAATCATAGCTCTGTAATGCATAGCGTCCTCTTTTTCAAGGGACCAAAAGTAATTGGACAATGGACTCTAAGGGCTGCAATTAACTCTGAAGGCGTCTCCCTCGTAAACCTGTAATCAATGAAGTAGTTAAAAGGTCAGGGGTGGATTCCAGGTGTGTGGTTTTGCATTTGGAAGCTGTTGCTGTGAGCAGACAACATGCGGTCAAAGGAACTCTCAATTGAGGTGAAGCAGAACATCCTGAGGCTGAAAAAAAAGAAAAAATCCATCAGAGAGATAGCAGACATGCTTGGAGTAGCAAAATCAACAGTTGGGTACATTCTGAGAAAAAAGGAATTGACTGGTGAGCTTGGGAACTCAAAAAGGCCTGGGCGTCCACGGATGACAACAGTGGTGGATGATCGCCGCATACTTAATTTGGTGAAGAAGAACCCGTTCACAACATCAACTGAAGTCCAGAACACTCTCAGTGAAGTAGGTGTATCTGTCTCTAAGTCAACAGTAAAGAGAAGACTCCATGACAATAAAAACAAAGGGTTCACATCTAGATGCAAACCATTCATCAATACCAAAAATAGACAGGCCAGAGTTAAATTTGCAGAAAAACACCTCAAGAAGCCAGCTCAGTTCAGGAAAAGTATTCTATGGACAGATGAGACAAAGATCAACCTGTACCAGAATGATGGGAAGAAAAAAGTTTGGAGAAGAAAGGGAACGGCACATGATCCAAGGCACACCACATCCTCTGTAAAACATGGTGGAGGCAACGTGATGGCATGGGCATGCATGGCTTTCAATGGCACTGGGTCACTTGTGTTTATTGATGACATAAGAGCAGACAAGAGTAGCCGGATGAATTCTGAAGTGTATTGGGATATACTTTCAGCCCAGATTCAGCCAAATGCTGCAAAGTTGATTGGACGGCGCTTCATAGTACAGATGGACAATGACCCCAAGCATACAGCCAAAGCTACCCAGGAGTTCATGAGTGCCAAAAAGTGGCACATTCTGCAATGGCCAAGTCAATCTCCAGATCTAAACCCAATTGAGCATGCATTTCACTTGCTCAAATCCAGACTTAAGACGGAAAGACCCACAAACAAGCAAGACCTGAAGGCTGCGGCTGTAAAGGCCTGGCAAAGCATTAAGAAGGAGGAAACCCAGCGTTTGGTGATGTCCATGGGTTCCAGACTTAAGGCAGTGATTGCCTCCAAAGGATTTGCAACAAAATATTGAAAATAAAAATATTTTGTTTGGGTTATGTTTATTTGTCCAATTACTTTTGACCTCCTAAAATGTGGAGTGTTTGTAAAGAAATGTGTACAATTCCTACATTTTCTATCAGATATTTTTGTTCAACCCTTCAAATTAAACGTTACAATCTGCACTTGAATTCTGTTGTAGAGGTTTCATTTCAAATCCAATGTGGTGGCATGCAGAGCCCAACTCGCGAAAATTGTGTCACTGTCCAAATATTTTTGGCCCTAACTGTATATAACCAGATGAAAACCATCAGCCCTACATCTAGGGGCCAGAGCCATATGGGTTTCCTTAGCACTACAAAAAGCTGCTGCCACAATCAATGTCGGCTCCACCAGCTACAATCAACTGATCAATACATTCCAACCCCATGCATAGATGACCAGTGAAATGACAAATCCACACTCCCCATAAAAGATTCAACTGTCATGACCTGGTCCGGGTTTTAGTCCTGTCTGTCTTTTTCCCGGGCTGATCATGTCAAGGGTTAACTTTGCTCAGCCTCATTCTGGGTTTGCTATTTAGCTCCACTGTATCCTGCAGGCGGTGTCAGTTATAGCTTCTGCCTGTGGCGTGAGTAGCTGACTCTGATTATATCCTGATCTGTCCTGCTGCGATCCCTGACTGTTTCCCGTGTCTGTTTATTCCCCTTCCCCCATTCCGACTCAATGTTTTCCCTTTGTGTTTGGATTCTCTGGTACTTGCCTTGGCTTTTGTCTCTGACATGACTGTCATTTGCTCCTGGTACTTCTTCTTCTGTCTGGTATTGACCCTGTGGAGCATCTTTGACTCTGGGATGACTCTGCTTTGAGATGCCAGTTCAGGAGAGAACTTTCTTATCATCTCAAGGATACTCTGGCACTCCATCCACCACCCAGTTCCCCGGAGGAGGCCATGACCCGGACCATTCACACGGACTGGTGATTACGGGAAAGAATAATTATCCAACAAGAGATTCCTGTATTGCCTGCTAAGTCTGAGGTGATGCCAATTTACGGAGGCCATGGAGGTTGGTGCCACCAACTTCAAGGAGAAGGAGAGGAAGCAACGACATGATGGGAAATTATGTTTTTATTGTGGCGATCCGGGACATTGGAAGAAGTACTGCCCCTCTTGTCCATCGATTACCAAGCTTCCGAGTCTGGGTGATTGATCGAGGAGGGTTCCCAGACTCTCAGGTACCATTTTCATAACTTCAAAAAGTTTTGTTAGAGGTGGAACTGTGTTATGGAGGTAGTTACACATCTACTTCAGCTTTTGTGGACTGTGGATCTTCCATGAACTTCATTGACTCTAGTCTGGTGTCCAAGTTAAAGTTAAAGACAGTTAGGCTAGAGACTCCCATCCATATAATTGCCATTGATAAGACACTGTTGGCTCAAAATGTTATTAAGTTTGTTTGTGAGTAGTTCCTCCTCAAGGTGGGTTCCTTGTACCAGGAATAAATTTCATGTTATGTTATGAATAATCTTCCTGCGGGACTGGTGTTGGGGTTCCCCTGGTTACAGAGGCATAATCCTGTTATAGACTGGGAATCTCGTGATACTGTTAAATGGGGTCCTAATTGTTCCAGTGGTTGTTTTTCTGATGTTTTTGTGTCTGCCATTAATCTTGAGGGTATTCCGGAGTACCTGAAGGATTTTGGGCACCACATCATCCTTATGATTGTACTATTAATCTTATTCTGGGTTCAAAATTGCCCAAGGCCCATTTGTGCAATCAGTCTGGCCAGGAACGTACCGCTATGAAAAACTATATCTCTGATAGTCTAAGCAAAGGTCACATCCGTCCCTCTGTCTCTTCTGTGGCGCTGGATTCTTTTTTGTTAAGAAACAAGATGGTTTACGCCCGTGCCTCAATTTTCGGGAACTAAATAAAATTACTTTGATCAATACCTACCCCCTCCCACTCATTCCAGATCTTTATAACCAATTGTCTGGGGCTAAGTGGTTTTCCAAACTTGATCTCAGGGGAGCATATAACCTTATCCGCATTCGGGAAGAGGAAGAGTGGAAAATGGCATTTCTTACCTCTGAGGGTCTGTTTGAAAATGTGGTCATTCCCTTTGGTCTCACAAATGCGCCTGCAGTGTTTCAGAACTTCATATATGATTTTTTTTCTGATTTTATCGGATGCTTTATGGTTGTATACCTGGACGATAGCCTTGTTTTCTCTCCTGACAAGGAATCCCACATTGGCCATTTACGTGCTGTTCTTCATAGGTTATGGGGAAATTCTATGTTCGTTTATCCCGAGAAATGTTCGTTTTGTGTCCAAGAGCTTTCCTTTCTGGGGTTCATCCTATCTGTCAATGGGTTTCGGATGGATCCCAGAAAGGTACAGGCCATTGTTGATTGGGTGCAACCCAGAGACCTTAAGGGACTGCAGCGTTTTCTGGGTTTCGCCAATTATTATCGAAAATTCATTAAGGGGTTTTCTCAGGTGGTCAAGCCACTCACTGATTTCACTCACATGGGGGCTGATCTCAAGGTCTGGTCTCCCCTGGTGGTTGAAGCATTTACTACATTAAAGAAGGGTTTTATGTCTGCTCCTGCATTGGTTCAGCCCGATATGTCAGAGCCATTCATTGTAGAGGTGAATGCATCGGAGGTGGGAGTGGGGGCGGTGTTGTCTCAGGGACCCGCTACTTCGACGTATTTAAGACCATGTACCTTTTTCTCCAGGACGTTTCCTTCTGCGGAGAGGAATTATGACGTTTGTAACCGGGAGTTATTGGCCATAAAATTGGCTTTTGAAGAATGGAGGCACTTTTTGGAGGGGGTGGTTCATCGGATCACGGTGATTATGGACCACAAGAACCTGTCCTACATTGAGTCTGCTAAGCGGTTAACTCCTAGACAGGCAGGCGGTTGCTTTTTTTTTTTTTCTCGTTTTCATTTTTTTTATCACCTTTTGACCTGGTTCCAAGAATGTCAAGGCGGATGCCTTTTCTCACAGTTTTGATCCGATATCACCCCCGAACCTCTTTCCTCAATTTTTCAGTACGGGTTGGTTGTTGCTGGGGTATCCTCTGAATTGGAGCTTGAAATTTGGGAGTATCAGTCTCTTGCTCCTCCGTCTTTACCTGACAATAAGCTCTTTGTCCCGGTTCAGTACCGGTTGAGGGTTCTCCGGGAGTTCCCCTATTCTGCTCTCAGTGGACACCCTGGGATCTCTGCCACCTGGAAAGCCATTGCTAGGCTGTTTTGGTGGTCCTCCTTGACCTCTGATGTCACTGTGTTTGTGTCTGCTTGTGATACCCGTGCCCGTATTAAGAGCTCTTATTACCGGCCTATAAAATTGTGATCTGGGTAGTGGTTGACAGATTCAGTAAACAGGTGAATTTTGTACCTTTGGCAGGACTGCCTAATGCAGAAACACTGTCTAAACTGTTTGTTGAGCACATTGTGCAGTTGCATGGTGTGCCTTTGAGTGTGGTTTCTGATAGAGGGGTACCATTTGTGTCCAAATTTTGGAGGGCATTTTGTAAAAGATTGGGTATTTGCTTGACCTTCTTTTTGGCCTACCATCCCGAGACCAACGGTCAGACAGAGAGGATCAATCAGTCACTTGAACAGATTTTGCGGTGTCTTGCTACGTCTCAGCAGGATGATTGATGTTCTTCGTTGCCCGTGGCTGAGTTTGGTTTTAATAATCGGATTAATCAGTCCACTGGCACCTCTCCGTTCTTCGGTAACTACGGTTTTCACCCCCATTTTGGTGAATTTTCCAGGCTGATTTGGTGGTTCAATAGCTGGAGGAAGTGTGGAGGGAGGTTCAGATGAACATTGGGGTGGCTCAGGACAAACAAAAACATTTTGCTGATAAGCGACGATCTGTGGGACCTAATTTGCTGGTGGGAGACAAGGTGTGGTTGTCTACCAAGTACATACTGTACGTCTGGTATTGGTCCTTACGAGATCATTGAGGTTGTCAACCCAGTTGCCTTCCGTTTATATGCGTACCTCCGTCACTTCAGATCCCCAATGTTTTCCATAAGTCCCTTCCCAAGCCATGTGTACCATCCTCTGCTAGGTGGTTGTCCCCTTCACCCTCTGTCTCGGTGGATGGTCAGGCTGAGTATGAAGTTGAACGGATCGTTGATTCTCGGAGGGTTCGCAATTCACTTCAGTACTTGGTCCATTGGAGGGTTTACGGTCCTGAGGAGCAATCTTGGGTTCCGGTGTGTTCCATCCATGCTGATCGTCTAGTTCGGGCATTTCATACACGTTATCCTGGTAAACCTGGGGGTCCGATGGCCCCCTTTGAGAGGAGGTTACTGTAATGATCCGGTCCGGGTTTTATTCCTGTCTGCCCTTTTCCCGGGCTGATCATGTCAAGGGTTAACTTTGCTCTACTTCATTCTGAGTTCAGGCTTGCTACGAGGGGCGATCCAAAAGTAATGATAATCAATACTAAACACAATGAATATTGTCCAAATTTTTTTTTATTTTTGTACATAGTCTCCTATCAAGTCTATACATTTAGTCCATTTCTTTTCTAAACTTAGAATTCCCTTAGAAAAAAATTCTTGATCTTGACCCTCAAAAAAATCCCCAACAGCGGTTATCACGTCGCTATTGTCATCAAATTTCTTGCCCCGGAGGTGTTCCTTGAGTCGAGGAAAGAGAAAGAAGTCACTGGGGGCTAGATCTGGCCAATAGGGGGGTGTTCCACCAGTTCAAAGCCCACTTCTTGAATGGTAGCCATGGCAACTGCAACTTTGTGAGCCGGCGCGTTATCTTGGTGAAACAGCACTCCAGCCCGCAGTTTGCCGCGCCTTTTCTCCTTGATAGCCTCCCACAATCTTCTTATTTGTTCTGCGTAGTAGGAGCCCGTAATAGTGGCTCCCTTCTCCAAATAGTCCACCATAATAATTCCTTCATCGTCCCAAAAAACGGACGCCATAACCTTCCCTGCTGAGCTTGACACTTTGAATTTCTTTGGCGTCGGTTCGTCGGCTCATTTCCACGTCATCGATTGTTGTTTAGTTTCAGGATCAAAGTGGTGGATCCAGGTCTCGTCCATGGTCAAAAAACGTGACAAAAAATTTTCCTTGTCTGCTTGGAACTTTTCGAGATTTGCTATTGAAATGTCAACTCGTTTCTTCTTTTGCTCGTCGGTTAACATTTTTGGCACCCAACGCGCGGAGACCTTTCTCATATGCAACTCTTTTGCAAGGATTCTTTGAATACTGCCATATGAGATCCCTGGGACCTCAGCTACATGCCTGATACGTCACTCTTCGATCTGCCAATACAACTTCTTCAACTTTTTTCATGTTTTCTTCATTGAGGGACGTGGATGGGCGTCCTTGACGATGTTCATCTTCCGTCGATGTTCTTCCCAGCTTAAATTCCTTGGCCCAGCATGCAACTGTGGAATATGGAGGAAAAGAGTCCCCCAATGTTTCCACCAAGTCACTGTGTATGTCTTTGGTAGTCATTTTTTTCAAGCAGAGGTATTTGATGACAGCTCTGAACTCGTTTTTTTCCATTTTGATGTTCACTCCTCGGCAGTTCATATTCAAATGAATGTAGCTCCCGGGAATCGTGGTCTATTTAAGTGATTTTTTTTTCCTGGACTAGTGGGTACCTAAGAGAGAAGAAAACATTTTATTTTAATTTCTGTGTGCAATAGAAATAACCGATTATCATTACTTTTGGATCGCCCCTCGTATCTAGCTCCGTTGCATCCTGCTGGCAGTGTCAGTTATAGCTTCTGCCTACGGCGTGAGTAGCTGACTCTGGTTATATCTTGATCTGTCCTGCTGCGATCCCTGACTGTTCCCATGTCTGACTCAGTATTTTCCCTTTGTGTTTGGACTCTCTGATACTTGACTTGGCTTTTGTCTTTGACCTGTCTCTACCTTTTGCTCCTGGTACTTCTGCTTCTATCTGATATTGACCCTCTGGCGCGTCTCTGATTCTGGGTTGATTTTCCATTTTGTACTTCGTTACTCTCCTGGTTTTTCCGTGGCTAGTTTGACTACCCTGTTGCCACCTGGTGGTGGCCTCGCTGCAGCGCTGCAAGTCTGCTCTGGCAAGTGTTGCAGTCTTCCCTCCACTCTACTGTCATCTAGTGGAGTGTGCAGCTACCTGCATAGCTGCAGGTGACAATAACAAAGCAATTCAACACAGCACACAAGGTCTCCTCAGGGTTATTTGTCTAACAATAATGGACCCACACCTACCCACAACACACCAGGGCCAAGACAGAGGGACAAATTCAGGTGGTGTAGCAATAAAGCTTCTTCCAGTTTGCTGCAGCTGGCCCCAGTTGTCCATTTGTTTGGGCTCAGCAAAACGTTTGGATCAAATGGTCCTTTGAATTAGCAGGTCCCTGTTCGTCTCACCTGGTTTTGTCGTTGCCACGTAATGTAAGACATTCTGAGATGTTGTGCCTGTTCCAAATTAAATTGTAAAATCCAAGTCCGTACAGTAGAGAGAACCACGCTCACAAGGTTAGAATCAGAACAGAACTCTGTTTATTACATCATCGGTCAGTGTTTATATAGGTTTTCACTGAACATACATTGTAACAATATAATTTGCTCTGTTTATCTCTATATATGTGCTGACATTAGCATACATACATCTAATTGGCTAAAGTTAATATCATCTATACCCTAAGGCTGGGTTCACATTGCGTTAATAGCAGCCCGTTAAACACATACGTTAACGGGCTGCTGTTAACGCAAGTGCCGTTATGGCAGCCCGCTAGCGCAGATAGAGCATCTTCTAGCTCTATCTGCGCTAGCAGTGACGGACCCGGAAACGCTGCAGCCCGCGTCTCGGGGTCCGTCACTCAATGACTGCACATCGCTACCGCATGCCCATTGTGGGTGTGCGCTAGCGATGCGTCCGACATTGCATTCAATGGCGGCGTTACCGGACTACGTTACACCGCGTTATGCCGCGGTGTAACGTAGTCCATCTAACGGGCGCCAGGAACGCAATGTGAACCTAGCCAAAGGGTATGTGCACACGTCAGGATTTCTTGCAGAAATTTCCTGAAGAAAAACGGAAATTTTCTACAAGAAATCCGCATTTTTTTTTTGCGTTTTTTTTTTGCGTTTTTTTTTAGCATTTTGCAAGCGAAATTAGCTTACAGAATGCTAAAGTTTTCCAAGCGATCTGTAGCATCGCTTGGAAAACTGACTGACAGGTTGGTCACACTTGTCAAACATAGTGTTTGACAAGTGTGACCAACTTTTTACTATAGATGCAGCCTATGCAGCATCAATAGTAAAAGATAGAATGTTTAAAAATAATAAAAAAAATAAAAAAAATGGTTATACTTACCTGCAGACAGCCGATCTCCTCAGCAGCGTCCGTTCCTATAGATGGTATGTGTGTGCAGGACCTTCGATGACGTCGCGGTCACATAAGCGGTCACGTGACCAATCACAAGACGGCGACGTCATCGCAGGTCCTTCACACAGAGCATCTATAGGAATGGAAGCTGCAGCATGCACCGATGAGAGGCGGGAAGACACCGGGGCCATCAGAGGGTGAGTATATGACTATTTTTTATTTTAATTCTTTTTTTTTTTACCAATTATATGGTGCCCAGTCCATGGAGGAGAGTCTCCTCTCCTCCACCCTGGGTACCAACCGCACATAATCTGCTTACTTCCCGCATGGTGTGCACAGCCCCATGCGGAAAGTAAGCAGATCAATGCATTCCTAGGTGTGCGGAATCCCCGCAATTCCGCAAATTTAATGAACATGTTGCTTTTTTTTCCGCAATGCGATTTTTTTTGCGGAAAAAAAAGCAACATTTGCACAAGAAATGCGGAATACACTTTAAATAATAGGAGGCACATGTAAGCGTTTTTTCGCATTTTTTATTGCGAAAAAAACGCGAAAAATACTGAACGTCTGCACATGGCCTTAGTGTGGCTTGCACTTCTTTCTTTCACTTTCCTATGTTTTCTCTAAGTCCCTTTAGACAAAGAAATTCCTGAGACTCCTTATTTCAAAACATAAACAGTGTCTGTGAAGAAGCGCACAATAGGGTAAAACGCTAATATAGGAGACAGTAAAAAAAACAATAGGCTTGCTCATCTTGGGTGATTGTGTGAAGACATAACCACTAAAAAGATTTAGATAGCCAGCTGCCACTGCCTCGTGGCTGGGAGAAGGATCTGCCAGAGGGAAATTACCAAAACAGAAAATAACCTGTTTAAAAATTGGTTGCGCTGCTGGTTGCGTTGTCTCACACTGCAATATTCATTAGAAGGTTCTATATTGTCCATTATGCATTTCAATGCTGTACTGTCATCTTTATCAAGTGTAAGAAAAATGGACCTGTTGTTTTTTTCTTTCACTTGATAAAGATGCTAGTACGGCATTGAAACAGAAAGTGGACAATAAAGAACATTCTAATGAATATTGCAGGGAGAGACTTCTTTCCAGCAGTGCAGCCAATTTTTAAACTTGGTTTTTCTGTTTTGGTTATTTCAAAACATACACAGACTACATTTTGGAAAGCAAGGAGATGCATGTAAAATAACCAAAATGAAGTCAGGATAGATAAATAAATCCTGCTCTCACACGATTGAGTGCAGGGAGGGAGCAATGGCCAGAATGCAGGCAGAGAAGGGTGAGCGGTTCCCCCATAGTGCACCCCCCCTTAGGGAGGCAGGAGGTAGAGCCCTAGGCCGCTGCCTCCCCTGCCTACCCTTCATCCAATCCTTGGGTATATCCATATTGCAAGATGCAGTCTACCCTAAAGAGAAGGTAATTCCCTCCTGATTCCAAGTGTTGATCGAATGAATAAATATTTACAACAAGATGTTTCACATGTACATAAGTTGTTTTTTTTTTTTATAAATTTCGAAGCTTTTCATCATCCATCAACGCATACCATTGTGACCAGCCTCTCAAGTAGACTGTTCCACAGATTAGCAGTTGTCATGGTAATGAAGGCCTGTCTCTTCTGGAGATTGGCATGTGTATTTTACATATGAAAGATAACATTTCCAACTTAAAGGGACACTGTCACCTGAATTTGGAGGGAACAATCTTCAGCCATGGAGGCGGGGTTTTTGGGTTTTTGATTCACCCTTTCCTTACCCGCTGGCTGCATGCTGGCTGCAATATTGGATTGAAGTTCATTCTCTGTCCTCCATAGTACACTCCTGTGCAAGGCAAGATTACCTTGTGCAGGCGAGTACTACAGAGGACAGAGAATGAACTTCAATCCAATATTGCAGCCAGCATGCAGCCAGTGGGTAAGGAAAGAGTGAATCAAACACCCAAAAACCCCGCCTCCATGGCTGAAGATTGTTCCCTCCAAATTCAGGTGACAGTGTCCCTTTAAACTCTAAAACAATTTCAAGGTCACCTGACCACAGAAACACCACTTTCTTTTGCAATGAAGTATTTGAAAGTGTTTTGTTTTTGTTTGTTCAAAACCTGGATTTTTTTGCTATTAACTAATGTGTCAAATGTGCGATTGAATCATAGCGAACATGCCCTTTTGCTTCTGATGGAATCTCAGAGCCCAGGAAACTGGGGAAGAAGGTAGTAGGAACAAAGAAGTAAATGAAGATTACAGGTTCATCCCATTGTGTCACAGGTATAGGTCACTGCCTCTACAGTGACCCACAGTCACACCCAGACAAATTCCAGACATTTTTTCGCATGTCTGCGCACTCACTTGATCAGTTAGCTGCTGGAGGTCCTTCATCCTTAATTATCCTTTCAGACAGCAAATACGCGTTGTTGCATTTACCCCGACTATTGGGTTGTCATCACTCTGAGGCAAGGACCCTTTTTTCTGTTTATACTTGCTATCTATATTTTTCTTGGCCTATTAGTAGAGTGATTTAGATATATTTGGTAAATTCTATTATTTTGTTTGCTATTTTATACATATTGGGTTTTTTTCTGGGGGGGGGATCTATGTTTGTTGAATATTTCTCACCTGTTCAATCTTCAAAAATAATTTCCATTATCATTTTTCGTTCTGACCCTGGCAGTGCAATGCAGTAAGAGAATAATACTCGCAGCATGCGCATTTGTTACTCACGTTATTGTTTTCATAATCCTTTTAAATGTTTTTCCCAGTACAATTACGACCTCAAGTACATTGATGACCTTTCATAAATATAGGTAATTCATATCAGTGTATTGGAAAGCACTTTTTCATTTACTTACATATTTATTTATTTATATTTTGGAATATATCTTTAATTCTTTGCTTTTTTTCTTTAGGTTCAATGCAACAGGAAACTCTTTTACGTCCTTAAATTTAGACTTTTTGCTGGACAAATCTACAAGATATATGATTGTCTGAGCAACATGTGACCTTATCAAGGAGCAACTTCACAAACCTGTTCTGCTACAGCCAACAGCGCAGCATTGGCTAGAGTTACCTTATGGGTACCATGCTGTTACACTTTTCCATAACTGTCCTGGCGCTTTTGATGGGAAATCTACAAGGGTGAAGAAGCCACACATATCAGGGTCTATCTACTACAAATTATAAACAGCATTTTTCAGTTGTGCTGTTGGCTTTGGCAGACAGTCAATACCGGTTTATGATTTTAGACACTGGGGCTTATTGAAACACTACTAACTTTAAAACCGTCTGAGCTTCAAGAAGTTTTTTGCAACTTACCAACCAACCAACTTTACATCCCAGAACTTTATTTACTATCTTGTTCTTCTGGGTCACATGTCCATTTGTAATTGATTGTGATGAGGCCTTTGTACTTATTATCAACTAGCTGAAGAGCCCGCATTGCCGAGGCATAGTAACTAACTGTGGTTAGTTATAACAAATTATAATGATTATCCTCAATCCCATAGTCCCGTGCCCATATACCCATCATACATATCCATCTCATAGTCCCGTGCCCATATACTCATCATACATAACCTCCATCCCATAGTCCTGTGCCCATATACCCATCATACACATCCTCCATCCCATAGTCCCGTGCCCATATACCCATCATACATATCCTCCATCCCATAGTCCCGTGCCCATATACCCATCATACACATCCTCCATCCCATAGTCCCGTGCCCATATACCCATCATACACATCCTCCATCCCATAGTCCTGTGCCAATATTCCCATCATACATATCCTCCATCCCATAGTCCCGTGCCTATATACCCATCACACATCCTCCATCCCATAGTTCTGTACCCATATACCCATTATGACATCATCTTTGCCATGGCAACCATTCTGACATCATCAAACCCTTAGCAACTTATGACATCATCATCACCATGGCAACCATTATGACATAGCCATCACCATTACAACCTATTAGGGCATCATCATTGCCATGACAACGATTATGACATAACATCACCATTGCAACCTATTATGACATCATCATCGCCATGGTAACCATTATGACATCATTGTCGCCATGGCAACCATGAAGTCATCGTCGATACACACACATACGCATACGTACACATACGTACACATACACTCATTTATATATATAGAGATTTACTGCACCCACTTTCTTGCCATGCTTTGAAGGATCACAGACACATTTTTAGTAATCGTCTAGCCAATACCAAAATGTATGTTGAATGTGTGTGTTTGACAGTCTGGGCCCAAAATGGCGGGTGTTTTTGCGTTATATCCAAATAGATGAATCAAATGTGATCTGCGTCATTAAACGGTGTGTCATTCTCCACAATTACATGAATGCATAACACAGCAGTGGAAGATGATCTTCCAGAGAACATGCCAATCACCTCTGGAAATCTGCAAAATCATCCACAACCAGGCCTGGATCTTCAGGACTGAGAACCAATGACCACTTCATGAACAAAGTTGCAAACCCTGGCCATAGATAATTATGTTCTTCATGTTTCATTAAAAGTGATGTTTTGTTATACATATATTTTGGATAAACATTTTGTTAAACCATTTAAAAAGTTTCATTTATTGCTGTTTGTTTATATTTAGACATTTAAAATATGTTTTCCAAAGGTTCGATGACATCAATGAATTGGTATGTGAATATGCAATAAATGTAATTGATTTCCACCAGCAGATTTGTTACTAGCAGATTTGTTACATTTATTTTAAAATGTACAGCTGGTGAAATAAGTATTGAACATGTCACCAATTATGTAAATAAATATATTTCTGAAGGTTCTATTGATATGAAATTCTCACCATTTGTCGACAACAACCCGTCCGCAATGAAATCAAACTATAGATGTCCATAAATTTGAGTTATATGTAATAGTGAGAAATGACACAGGGAAAAAGTATTGAACACACTGAAATTTAGCTTCAAGATGCCTCCTCTATGGACAAACTAGGTGCTTTTATTGCTCAGGTGTGATTTTGTCCCGTTCTGCCACAGATACACTCTTCAAATCGAAGGTTTAGTGAGCTCCTTCTATGAACTATGAGCTTTACTTCCTTCTATACATTTTCTATTTGATTTAGGTCACGTGATTGGCTGGGCCATTCTAGCAGCTTTATTCTCTGCCAGTGCCGTATGCTGACAAAGAGCCCCACATCATGATGTGCCTGCCTCCAAACTTCACTTTTGTTATGGTGTTTTTGGGGTCTCCAAACATGGTGTGTATTATTGCATCCAAAGAGTTCAATTTTGGTCTCTTCTGACCAGACTATATTCTCCCACTACTTCCCAGGTTTATCTAAATATTGTTGTGCAAACTTTAAACACACTTGAACATGCTTTTTATTCAGCAATGGAATCTTGTGTGGTGAGTGTGCATACAGGCCATGGAGGTTGAGTGCATGACATAGTTTTCTTTGAAACAATTGTACATGCTGATTCCAGGCCTTTCTATAGATTTCCATAGGTGGTCCTTGGCTTTTGGACAACTCTTTTGATAACTATTTTCATTCTTGCAGGGAGCACCTGGTCATTCCTGATTTATGGTGAAATTATGTTCTTTTCATTTCTGAATAATGATCCCAAACAGCGCTCACTGAAACTTTGAGTAGTTTAGAAATTATCTGTAATCAATGCTATCAGTATGTATGAAAACAGTAAGGTTCCAAAGGTTTTGAGACAGTTTACTGGTTTTACCCATCATGAGATGACCAGCAGATAATATTTTTCACTAAGTGGCAGGATTGCTTTCTAATTACTGATAGATTTCAGCTGGTGTCATGTCTTTCCATTGCTTTTTGCACTTCTCTCTCTTCATGTGTTAAATACATTTTCTGTTATGAAGGCAATCCAGTAACACAGTGTGCCAGTAATCAGAGCACATACAGTGATCTGACAATAACCCAAAAACAATAGAACGAGCTCTGAGACGTGGAATCTCTGTAGACCGCAATACCTGAACCTATCCGAAACACAACTAAAGGCAGCTGTGGATTGCGCCTGACACTACCTATGCAACTCGGCACAGCCTAAGGAACTGACTAGCCTGAAGATAGAAATACAAGCCTGACTTGCCTCAGAGAAATACCCCAAAGGAAAAGGCAGCCCCCCACATATAATGACTGTTAGCAAGATGAAAAGACAAAACGTAGGGATGAAATAGATTCAGCAAAGTGAGGCCCGATATTCTAGATAGAGCGAGGATAGCAAAGAGAACTTTGCAGTCTACAAAAAACCCTAAAGCAAAAAACCACGCAAAGGGGGCAAAAAGACCCACCGTGCCGAACTAACGGCACGGTGGTACACCCTTTGCGTCTCAGAGCTTCCAGCAAAAACGAATAGACAAGCTGGACAGAAAAAACAGCAAAAAAGCAAAGAAGCACTTATCTAAGCAGAGCAGCAGGCCACAGGAAAGATCCGGAAGCTCAGATCCAACACTGGAACATTTACAAGGAGCAAGGAAGACAGAATCAGGTGGAGTTAAATAACAAGGCAGCCAACGAGCTCACCAGAACACCTGAGGGAGGAAGCCCAGAAGCTGCAGTACCACTTGTGACCACAGGAGTGAATTCAGCCACAGAATTCACAACAGTACCCCCCCCTTGAGGAGGGGTCACCGAACCCTCACCAGAGCCCCCAGGCCGACCAGGATGAGCCACATGAAAGGCACGAACAAGATCTGGAGCATGGACATCAGAGGCAAAAACCCAGGAATTATCTTCCTGAGCATAACCCTTCCATTTAACCAGATACTGGAGTTTCCGTCTAGAGACATGAGAATCCAAAATTTTCTCCACAATATACTCCAATTCCCCCTCCACCAAAACAGGGGCAGGAGGCTCAACAGATGGAACCATAGGTGCCACATATCTCCGCAACAACGACCTATGGAATACATTATGTATGGAAAAGGAGTCCGGGAGGGTCAGACGAAAGGACACAGGATTGAGAATCTCAGAAATCCTATACGGACCAATAAAACGAGGTTTAAATTTAGGAGAGGAAACCTTCATAGGAATATGACGAGAAGATAACCAAACCAGATCCCCAACACGAAGTCGGGGACCCACACGGCGTCTGCGATTAGCGAAAAGTTGAGCCTTCTCCTGGGACAAGGTCAAATTGTCCACTACCTGAGTCCAGATCTGCTGCAACCTGTCCACCACAGAATCTACACCAGGACAGTCCGAAGACTCAACCTGTCCTGAAGAGAAACGAGGATGGAACCCAGAATTGCAGAAAAATGGAGAGACCAAGGTAGCCGAGCTGGCCCGATTATTAAGGGCGAACTCAGCCAACGGCAAAAAGGACACCCAATCATCCTGGTCTGCAGAAACAAAACATCTCAGATATGTTTCCAAGGTCTGATTGGTTCGTTCGGTCTGGCCATTAGTCTGAGGATGGAAAGCCGAGGAAAAAGATAGGTCAATGCCCATCCTACCACAAAAGGCTCGCCAAAACCTTGAAACAAACTGGGAACCTCTGTCAGAAACAATATTCTCAGGAATGCCATGCAAACGAACCACATGCTGGAAGAACAAAGGCACCAAATCAGAGGAGGAAGGCAATTTAACCAAGGGCACCAGATGGACCATTTTAGAAAAGCGATCACAGACCACCCAAATGACTGACATCTTTTGAGAAACGGGAAGGTCAGAAATGAAATCCATCGAAATATGTGTCCAAGGCCTCTTCGGGACCGGCAAGGGCAAAAGCAACCCACTGGCACGTGAACAGCAGGGCTTAGCCCTAGCACAAATCCCACAGGACTGCACAAAAGTACGTACATCCCGTGACAGAGATGGCCACCAGAAGGATCTAGCCACTAACTCTCTGGTACCAAAGATTCCTGGATGACCAGCCAACACCGAACAATGAAGTTCAGAGATAACTTTAGTAGTCCACCTATCAGGGACGAACAGTTTCTCGGCCGGACAACGATCAGGTTTATTAGCCTGAAATTTTTGCAACACTCGCCGCAAATCAGGGGAGATGGCAGACACAATGACTCCTTCCTTGAGGATACTCGCCGGCTCAGATAAACCCGGAGAGTCGGGCACAAAACTCCTAGACAGAGCATCCGCCTTCACATTTTTAGAGCCCGGAAGGTACGAAATCACAAAATCGAAGCGAGCAAAAAATAACGACCAACGGGCCTGTCTAGGATTCAAGCGCTTGGCAGACTCGAGATAAGTAAGGTTCTTATGATCAGTCAATACCACCATGCGATGCTTAGCTCCTTCAAGCCAATGACGCCATTCCTCGAATGCCCACTTCATGGCCAGCAACTCTCGGTTGCCCACATCATAATTACGCTCAGCAGCAGAAAACTTCCTGGAAAAGAAAGCACATGGTTTCAACACTGAGCAACCAGAACCGCTCTGTGACAAAACCGCCCCTGCTCCAATCTCAGAAGCATCAACCTCGACCTGGAACGGAAGAGAAACATCTGGTTGACACAACACAGGGGCAGAACAAAAACGACGCTTCAACTCCTGAAAAGCTTCCACGGCAGCAGAAGACCAATTAACCAAATCAGCACCCTTCTTGGTCAAATCGGTCAATGGTTTGGCAATGCTAGAAAAATTGCAGATGAAGCGACGATAAAAATTAGCAAAGCCCAGGAACTTTTGCAGACTTTTCAGAGATGTCGGCTGAGTCCAATCCTGGATGGCTTGGACCTTAACCGGATCCATCTCGATAGTAGAAGGGGAAAAGATGAACCCCAAAAATGAAACTTTCTGCACACCGAAGAGACACTTTGATCCCTTCACGAACAAAGAATTAGCACGCAGGACCTGGAAAACCATTCTGACCTGCTTCACATGAGACTCCCAATCATCTGAGAAGATCAAAATGTCATCCAAGTAAACAATCAGGAATTTATCCAGATACTCACGGAAGATGTCATGCATAAAAGACTGAAAAACAGATGGAGCATTGGCAAGTCCGAACGGCATCACTAGATACTCAAAATGACCCTCGGGCGTATTAAATGCCGTTTTCCATTCATCTCCTTGCCTGATTCTCACCAGATTATACGCACCACGAAGATCTATCTTAGTGAACCACTTAGCCCCCTTAATCCGAGCAAACAAGTCAGATAACAATGGCAAGGGATACTGAAACTTAACAGTGATCCTATTAAGAAGGCGGTAATCAATACACGGTCTCAGCGAACCATCCTTCTTGGCTACAAAAAAGAACCCTGCTCCCAGTGGTGATGACGATGGGCGAATATGTCCCTTCTCCAGGGATTCCTTCACATAACTGCGCATAGTGGTGTGTTCAGGCACGGATAAATTAAATAAACGACCCTTAGGAAATTTACTACCAGGAATCAAATTGATAGCACAATCACAATCCCTATGCGGAGGTAGGGCATCGGACTTGGGCTCTTCAAATACATCCTGATAATCAGACAAGAACTCTGGGACCTCAGAAGGAGTGGATGACGAAATAGACAAAAATGGAACATCACCATGTACCCCCTGACAACCCCAGCTGGATACCGACATAGAGTTCCAATCCAATACTGGATTATGGGTTTGTAGCCATGGCAACCCCAACACGACCACATCATGCAGATTATGTAGCACCAGAAAGCGAATAACTTCCTAATGTGCAGGAGCCATGCACATGGTCAGCTGGGCCCAGTACTGAGGTTTATTCTTGGCCAAAGGTGTAGCATCAATTCCTCTCAACGGAATAGGACACCGCAAAGGCTCCAAGAAAAACCCACAACGTTTAGCATAATCCAAATCCATCAGATTCAGGGCAGCGCCTGAATCCACAAACGCCATGACAGAATACGATGACAAAGAGCATATCAAGGTAATGGACAGAAGGAATTTGGACTGTACAGTACCAATGACGGCAGACCTATCGAACCGCTTAGTGCGCTTAGGACAATCAGAAATAGCATGAGTGGAATCACCACAGTAGAAACACAGCCCATTCAGACGTCTGTGTTCTTGCCGTTCAACTCTGGTCATAGTCCTATCGCACTGCATAGGCTCAGGTTTAATCTCAGACAATACCGCCAGATGGTGCACAGATTTACGCTCGCGCAAGCGACGACCGATCTGAATGGCCAAAGACATAGACTCATTCAAACCAGCAGTCATAGGAAAACCCACCATGACATCCTTAAGAGCCTCAGAGAGACCCTTTCTGAACAAAGCTGCCAGCGCAGATTCATTCCACAGAGTGAGTACTGACCACTTCCTAAATTTCTGACAATATACTTCTATATCATCCTGACCCTGGCACAAAGCCAGCAAATTTTTCTCAGCCTGATCCACTGAATTAGGCTCATCGTACAGCAATCCGAGCGCCAGGAAAAATGCATCGACACCACTCAATGCAGGGTCTCCTGGCGCAAGAGAAAATACCCAGTCCTGAGGGTCGCCGCGCAAAAAAGAAATAATAATCAAAACCTGTTGAACTGAATTACCAGAAGAATGAGGTTTCAAGGCCAGAAATAGCTTACAATTATTTTTGAAGCTCAGAAACTTGGTTCTATCACCAAAAAACAAATCAGGAATAGGAATTCTTGGTTCTAGCATAGTTTTCTGATCAATTGTATCTTGAATCTTTTGTACATTTATAACGAGATTATCCATTGAAGAGCACAGAGCCTGAATATCCATGTCCACAGCTGTGTCCTGAAGCACCCTAATGTCTAGGGGAAAAAAAAGACTGAACACAGAGCTGAGAAAAAAAAATGATGTCAGAACTTCTTTTTTCCCTCTATTGAGAATCATTAGTTTGGCTCCTTGTACTGTTATGAAGGCAATCCAGTAACACAGTGTGCCAGTAATCAGAGCACATACAGTGATCTGACAATAACCCAAAAACAATAGAACGAGCTCTGAGACGTGGAATCTCTGTAGACCGCAATACCTGAACCTATCCTAAACACAACTAAAGGCAGCTGTGGATTGCGCCTGACACTACCTATGCAACTCGGCACAGCCTGAGGAACTGACTAGCCTGAAGATAGAAATACAAGCCTGACTTGCCTCAGAGAAATACCCCAAAGGAAAAGGCAGCCCCCCACATATAATGACTGTTAGCAAGATGAAAAGACAAAACGTAGGGATGAAATAGATTCAGCAAAGTGAGGCCCGATATTCTAGATAGAGCGAGGATAGCAAAGAGAACTTTGCAGTCTACAAAAAACCCTAAAGCAAAAAACCACGCAAAGGGGGCAAAAAGACCCACCGTACCGAACTAACGGCACGGCGGTACACCCTTTGCGTCTCAGAGCTTCCAGCAAAAACGAATAGACAAGCTGGACGGAAAAAACAGCAAAAAAGCAAAGAAGCACTTATCTAAGCAGAGCAGCAGGCCACAGGAAAGATCCAGAAGCTCAGATCCAACACTGGAACATTGACAAGGAGCAAGGAAGACAGAATCAGGTGGAGTTAAATAACAAGGCAGCCAACGAGCTCACCAGAACACCTGAGGGAGGAAGCCCAGAAGCTGCAGTACCACTTGTGACCACAGGAGTGAATTCAGCCACAGAATTCACAACAATTTTCCCTATCATTTCTCAATATTACACATAATGTAATTTATGTTCATCTATGGTTTGATTTGGTTGCCTGTGTGGATTGCAGGGGTTGTTACTGACACCTGGTGCCAACAGTACCTTTAGAAATATATAAACCTATACAAATCGACGTCCGGCTTTCTTACAGCCATGTCAGAGTAGTTTCCTGGTAAAAGAATTTACCACACAGTTCTCCTCTGTCCTTTCACGGACCCTTCCTGTGAAGACCATGCTTGTGATATTTAGCAAGATCACAAAAGGTGCACAGTCTTCCACAGGACAAGAGAAAGCAGCATGGTTGCAATGTTCATAGAAGATAGACTGTTCTTGGACATCATGGATCAAGAAATTGTAAAGGATAAGTAAACAGTTGGGTCGCACTTTTATTATTTAAACCACAGAGACAACACTTACCCAATAACAGGGAACTCAGTGGGCACCAGAAACAAGAGAACAAGAAGTTATTAATTATGCTGCTAATGAAGATCTGGAAGAAACCAAAGAATCCCAAATTGAGCATCAAAAAACTGAAAACCGTTCAGAAGATATCCAGTTACAATCTAAAGATAAGAATGTTTCTACAGAAGAGACAACCAAGTTAGTGGAGGATGCTGAGGCGGCTGGCCCAGAAACTGACACATTGGAAGATCCAAGCCAAGAACCACAGGTAAAGGAATACAAAGATCAAAGATCTGATTAAGAGGAAGATTCAGCAGCTAAATCACAAGTAGATAATAAACCCGTTGAGAGTCATGTAGGCAACTCAAACAAAGTGGGTGATGAATCACCCAAAGATGAAGAAAATGAGAATGGGCTGTTAAGAATAATAGATCAGCTACAAGAACTCGAAGTAAAGCTTATGGAGAAGCATCCTGTAATGTTTTCTGGACATCATCACATCACAACTCTGCTAGTGCAACACCACCATGTACTAGTGGAACACCAGGGCCAATTGTTTACTGAAGGGAATCTACAAGCTGCTGGACTATGGATAGTTGGAGCCAAGAGATATGTGAGTAAATTCATCTTCAACTGTGTTACCTGTTGCAAACTTTGTGGCATGTTTTAGAGCTTGAAGATAACCAATCTCCCATCTGATGGGCTTAGTATGAATCCTCCCTTCACTAATGTTGGCCTGAATGTATTCGGTCCTTGGTCTGTGGTTACACAGCACGCAAGAGGTCACCATGCCAACGTGCTAAGCGGTCATTTTTACCTGTATGTCCATCAGAGCCGTACATATCAAAGTAATGAATCCATGGACAGTTTAAGTTTCATAAATGCACTTTGATGTTTAATTGCCATCAGAGACCCAGTAAAGCACATTCGCTCTGATAGAGGCATGAATTTTGTTAAAGCAGTAAAGAAACTTCAAATTTCTTCCAACTTAGACACTACCAATGTGGAAAGATTCTTAAGTGAGCAAGGATGCATGTGGATATTCAATTTCCCACACTCTTCTGACATGTGAGTGCTTAGGAGAGAATGATAGGAATAACATGCAGAATACTTCACTCGAACTTCTTGCAAGCAGGAAGTGCAAGACACACATGAAAGTCAGACTACATTTTTGCCTGATGTACAGCTACCATGAATGCCAGACAGTTGACTGCACTTTCTGGCGACTCTGGAAATCCGACTTTTCCCAATCCTGCCATGTTACTCAGAAAAACCAGAGCTCTGAGTGCTGTGCTTGGAGAATTCAGTGGCAAAGACATCTTCGACGGCAGTGGAGGCAGGTGCAGAGTGTCTCTAATGTTTTCTGGGACAGATGGAGAAAGCAGTGTATCTCTACTTTACAACCAAGGAAGAAGTGGCAGACCAAGAAATCAAATGTCAAACTTGATGTTGTACTCATGAAAGGCAGCAATTCACACCAGAATGTGTGGCCACTAAACTTCATTGCCAAAATATTCCCAAGTAAGGATGGGAATATTCACAAAGTCAAAGTGTAGAAGTCTGGTGTGAGTGAACTATTCCTCAGGCCAGCAGTGAAACTTATTTTGTTGCTTTTGCCAAAGCAGCCTAGCAGTAGCATCAGTTGATGCCAAGCGGGGAGTGTTTTGCCCATTAAGGCAAAAGACGAAGTTAAAATTACTGTTATCACTATTATAAGCTATAAATCTCTGTTAGTGACGTCTAATGTGGTAATAGCACCACCTGGTAACGTTTAATTGTATTACAAGTTGTTTCTCTGTTAAGCTGTCAATTACATTGTGGAAGAAACTAATGCATTTTGGGTAAGAAGGTCCTGGTGAAGCAGTCATTTTGTAAGAAGCAGGCTAGCAGGACAGTTGTGTAAAGCTTTCTCCTGCATTATGTTACTAAAACTCCATTATCCTAGGTAAAGTATATCTAGTAAGGGAACTCTCTCTGTCCTGTAATATTGTGTATTCAGAACTGTTGTTAAATAAGACCGTGATTGTTGCTAAGTCGTGTCCATTGTAGAAGGTCCATGCTGCTGTGTGCTTTCACACACGTTAGCCAATCCTGCCACTGTGAAAAAAGGATTACCAACTATTATATGAAGGACTGACTCAGTCTGAGGGGGACATAATAGGCATAGGAATAGCTGGAAATAGAGGAGGTTGAGGAATAGGAGGTTGAATACTGGTGTGGTGTGACCAATTAATCACCATCTCTCAAGTGCTGGTGATGCAGCATACGTATATTCCTGCTAAAGTGCATGAATGCATACGAGTACATACATTTTCATTAACATGCTAAACCAAGGACCCAGACTGCGAGCAACAATATCATCACCATCTTCATCTTCAAACCTACTGAGTTATTGCAGAATCTGACTGTCTATCAGGGTGGCAGCAGAGAGAGTGTCCTTACGTTTTGGCCTCTCTTAGGACCACTTGATGAGCACAAGGCTGTAGCTGGAACAGTGGTTGACAGGGTAACTGTGGTCTGCACAGTTGTTAACCAGTTATGTGGTTTGATTAGTGGTTCCAATTTTAGTGCATGTGGTATCCATGAATACTCTCCAATAAGGATCATAAATATGTTCAGTCATAGAGGTGAGCACAAGGCTGTAGCTGGAACAGTGGTTGACAGGGTAACTGTGGTCTGCACAGTTGTTAACCAGTTATGTGGTTTGATTAGTGGTTCCAATTTTAGTGCATGTGGTATCCATGAATACTCTCCAATAAGGATCATAAATCTGTTCAGTCATAGAGGTAGCTTCACTACTATCTTCTGTTCCTGCATTGCCAACGTCCTCAGAAATGGTGGTCAAGCCAACTGCCAGACATATTGGATGTCTGCTCTGAATAGGAACCAATCTAGAGTATTAAAAACATACATGAATGACAATCTTAAAGTTGAAATATTTTTCAATCAAAAGAATTTTCTACTTATACACGCAAATATATTACCGCAGACAGAACATTACGTTTTTTCAGGTACATAGAGGGCCATTTGCACAGTGCTGTGAGCCCATTTTAAGCCTCTACTGAATTTCCCTCCTATGTTGGTCATAACAGATCCAGCACCTCTTAGTAACATCATCCTCTTAAAAATATAGAAAAAATATTTATGTAAAAGAAAAAAAAAAAAAAATATATATATATATATATATATATATACACTGTATATACACATACACTGTATATATATACAGTATATATATCTATATATATATACTGTATATATATTTAAGGCACAAATGGCAAAAATGATGATGTCATTACACATCATAAACACATATTTAAAGCACATATGGCAACTTTAATGATGTGAGCATTAAAAATCAAACATTTATTTATGGCATGTATGATGGTATTAATAAGGGAATTAAATGTCATAAACATACGTTTAGGGCACATACAGCATCACTAATGATGCAGGTATTAGAAATCATAAATATCTATTTAGAGCATATATGGCGGCCTTAATTATCAGGCCATTAGATATCATAAACATCTATTTAGGGCACATACGGTGGTATTAATGATGTCGACATTAAATGTTATAAATGGGGGCTACATACAGTACCTTAGTGTATGACTGGCCTGATTGTACTGACAGATCAATAGCTTTTCAGAAGTTATAACTTTGTCACAGTTGGGGATGAGTATATTTGCATATCTCCTTCCACATGACTTTATTCTTGATTCTATCACCATAGGAGGGAGGTCTAATACCAAAAAGTTCAGGTCTGTCCTGCCCAAGACAAGAGATCTTCTCAACATTCATAGGGCAAAGCATTGCCGATGACAGAGCTTACAATAGGTCATCAGCGCTCTGCAGCCTAAAATGTCTGAACTTCCTATTTCTAAAAACGGGATATTATTTGATATGGATCAATGAACAACGCATGACACGTAGATGGGTACTCATCTGTGTTCTGTTTTTGAGATCCAATTAACTTATTGGTTACTCAGTTATGAAAAACGGATCTAAGTATTGAATGCTGCAGTTTTTACATGTAGACCATCGGTCCATGTGTAAAGAAATTCATGTGAACTACCATTAGTCCATTTGCTGCCCATACGATACCTATTTTGCATACTGACAGTACACAGACGTTTAATATGCTTGTCTGAACGAGCCATATGTTTATCAGTTTTAGGATAAGAGCTTAAACATTGATAGCACCCACCACGAGAAATTGGGACCCATGTCCCAATCTTGAAATAAGTGTTGGTCAAACATGTACGCTAGTGCTTCAGTCAATATCTATGGAACTAAGGCAGCCGAGAACAGCATCTCATGGTCTGCATGGAAGCCCCAGCGTAATACATTCATTATCTATCTTGTGGTTGTGTAATAAATGTTTCTCGTGGGCCACCTCCATTAGGTACTAGGTATCACCACTCTCATATGTTGATGCTTGATGGTACACCGCTGTCCTTATATTCTTCTGATCAGAACCAATTAGAATAACTTTTTTTTATTTAGCACATAGTGACATTGGACATTCATGTTATTGTTCTTCAGTTGTTCAGGTTGGATTTCCTTGCCTTGGCAATCAAGATGGAGTGGCAGCATTTGAAGTCAATATAATTGTTATGAATTCAGAAGGCAATGTGATTCTACAAACACCGCAAAATGCCATCTTTTTCAAAACATGTCAGCAAGGTGAGTGTGAAATCTATGTGATTTACCTAAAGACAAACCATTTTGAAATATCAGCCTAAAAGGGTTGTCTCGCTACAGAGAAGTCTCTCTTCATCTACAGTTTTTATGCCTTTTCTTTTGCATGCCTGCATTTTTGATGCAGGTTTTTTATGCAGGCATGAAAAAGAAAAAACACCATACCTTCCACATGCTGATGTCTTGCAATTAGGGTGGTTTCACACTTGCGTTTTTGTCTGCAGCGTTTTTTTTCAAAAAAAGCATACGTTTTTTTTCCCTATCTTTAACATTGAAAACGCATGCGTTTTTTTGTGTACGCGTTTGGTCGCGTTTTTTGACGCATGCGTTTTTTTACTGCATGCGTTCATTTTCTGAAATGCTACTTGTAGTATTTTTAGAAGCGTTTTTTGGACCAAAAAAAAACGCATGCGTTTTCATGCGTTTTTTTTGGGTCAAAAAATACATTGGAGTCAATGGGGACGCATGCGTTTTTTGGTGTATGCGTTTTTTGCGGTAAAAAACGCATGCGTTTTTTTATTAAAAAACCAGAAAACACACTGATATGCCACCCCCCAACATAAAGGTGATAAAGGGAACCTAACCCTAACCCTAAGGGATCCTAACCCTACCCCTAACCCTAACCCTACCTCTAACCCTAACCCTAAGGGATCCTAACCCTAACCCTAATCCCTTTATGGTTAGGGTTATGGGTAGGGTTAGGGGTAGGGTTAGGGTTAGGATCCGTTAGGGTTAGGGGTAGGGGTAGGGTTAGGGGTAGGATCCCTTTAGGGTTAGGGTTAGGGTTATGATCCCTACCCCTACCCCTACCCCTAACCCTAACCCTAACTGTTTCTGTTTATAGTGGGTTTTTTACTTTATTTTGATGATTGGCAGCTGTCACACATTTCTCAGCATGCATTTAAAAAACGCAAACGCATTTAAAAACGCATGTAAACGTGTCAAAACGCCGCGTTTTTTTCACCACATGCAAAAACGCATGCGTCAAAAAAACGCAGCGTTTACACGCGTTTACATGCGTTTTTCACCATGCGTTTTTTTGCGTTTTTTACCGCAAAAACGCACCCCAAAAAACGCCAATGTGAAACCAGCCTTACTGCATGAGCAGGCATTGTCAATTTGTTTCTGTAAAAGGGTTGTCCTCCTTCAGACAATGTACTGTCCCAGCTGCAGTTTGCTAAAAAATAACCAAGCAAGTTAGGCTTCTTTCACACTAGCATCGGAATCTCCCCGTTGCAATGCGTCGGGGAGAGATTCCGACGCTAGCGTTTAACGCATTGCACAATGGAGGCAGCGGATGCATTTCTCCGGCGCATCCGCTGCCCCATTGTAAGGTGCGGGGAGGTGGGGGCAAAAAACGTTACATGTAGCGTTTTTTGCTCCCGACGGTCCGCAGAAGCACGACGCATCCATCGCACGACGGATGCGACGTGTGGCAATCCGTCCCAAATGCGTCGTCAATACAAGTCTATGGGGAAAAAACGCATCCTGCAAGCACTTTTGCAGGATGCGTTTTTTCTGCAAAACAACGCATTGTGATGGATTGCAGAAAACGCTAGTGTGAAAGTAGCCTTATACTCACCTTTCCTGATTCCACCGGCGTTATGTCAACAGCTCAGCAGCCAGTCAGTGAGCTCGGTGGCTATTCCCATGTAGTCAGAATTCACCCTTCGGAACTGCTGCAATCACTGATTGGCTCCTGTGATGTTGACATGACATCAACACTGCAGTCAGTTCCAAACACAAGAAGTAGCGGTGGAAACTCTCTAGTGGAACCGAGGAAGATGAGTACAATGCAGTTTGTTATTTTTTTTGACAAATCGTAGCGAGGGCAGAGCATTGCCTGAAAGAGGACAGACCCAGTTCCCATGAGTTTATAAGCAAATTCTCTGATTTGAATCCAGGAATAAATCCTGGTGATTTTTCATCTATATTGTCTTCTATATGCAATCTGTATGTCAGTTTTTTACATCTTTACGGCATCCGAATAGCATCCTATTTTATACATCAGTAGTTGATAACATTTAAAAAACCCAAATACAGTTTCCTATGTTAAAACTTGCTAATCATCTGTTAAAATCAGATGCTATACAGTTGATCAGCATGGGATCCGATTTTTTTTTTTTGCGCACCCATAGACCTTAAAACGGTGACTCTTATTCGAAAAAGTAAAGAGACTAGTGCATGATGTGATTTTTTTTTTCCAATGGACGAACAGTTGGTGCGAATAAATTGACATATGAACAGTCCAATTGAATAACTCTGCTCCAAGTGCTGGCCATGTAAGGTTAGGTATTTTCACGGATAGCGCTCAAATTTATGTGAACATACCCTAATCAAGAGAATGGGTAAACTGGATTCATGATAGCTATTTGCTGGGCAATTATGTGACACAGCAAGGCAGTGGAACTTTAAGGAGTTGTCATGTTTCATTAAAACATAGGGTCAAGGCTGGTTATGTTGTAAATTAAGAAACCAAGCATTGCTTACCTAATGAAAGCTCTGCCACTCCAGTGCCACTGGTGCCTTCTGTCTATGGTGACAGGGCTGCTGTGATGATGTCATATTTACAATAGCTCATCACCTCCATGACATCAGCGTTGCAGGCCTATCAATGGAGACTAATGAGGAGCAGTAGAGTAGTGGTGCTGGAGTAACAGGTACATCACTAATTGAGAAATGCTTTTTGGTTTCTTACACCATATGCAGCTTTCACCTTGTTTTTAATGGAACTGAACACATTTACCAATCAGAAAGTTAAAAGGATTGTTCCCTACTGGAATTATACTGGAATATAGGCTGAACTGGATGGACAAATGTCTTTTTTCGGCCTTACTAACTATGTTACTATGTTACTTTTATATTTATGTGCTGTTCAAGGGATAGTTCATAATTATCCAATCAGTTGGGGTGCCGCATTTGGCAACTCTACTGATCAGCTCCGTAAAGTATATTGTGGCGTCAGCTGAGTCCTGCACTGTAATGTGCTGCTGCAGTGTAGTATAGTGCAACCTCCACCTGGTTAAGGAAAAGAGGTTGTACACACAGAGCAGCAATACTGAACTACAACACGGGTGTCACAGGTAATGAAAGAGAAGTCAGGCAAGCCAAGATCATACACAGAGAGATAAGCACAGTACACAGGGGGAGTCAGAAGAATGGTCGGGGACAAACAAAAAGTCAGAGCCTACCGGGAATGTGGTAACCAAAACGTGAGACGCAAGACAAAGTCAGGATACAAGCCAGAGGTCAGAACAAGTCATAAACAGGTACAGGCAGTCAGAGGCAAAAAGGAACACTAGTACAAGTGAACAGGTCAGGTGCTCAAGCCATGCAACATGAACTATAGCTGACACTGGCCCACAGGCTGCAGAGGACTTAAATAGCTCAGCCAGCTTCAAAGTGAGGCAGAGGGGATTAACTCCCACATGACCAGTCCAGAAACAAGACAGCTGAACATAAACTCAGAACTGGATCATGACATGCACATCCACAACTATTGAAAAAGGAGAGGATCTGCACTATAAGTTTGATGAAGCTGTGCTGTGTACCTCTACAACTGATCATGTTCGGTCATGATGGACTCCAGGAACAGCTGATGAGATATTGATGGGCTATCCTAAAGATTGGTCATCAATATAAAAGTAGTGTATGAGGCTTTAATAGAGCTATACAGAGTGCACCCCCAAACAGCTTACATGGTCAGGTGGCTCTTAGAAAAGATAAGTCAAGTAGGGTACAACCCCTTAAATATAGCTGTAATGCTCACGCCCAGACTGAAAGGCGTGATGGTGGGATTGTGGCCCCACTGTGCCACAAACCAGACTACCTTGAAATGGCATGACTAAGCAGCTACCTTGGTGTTCACTGGAGCCTCTGATGGTGAGGTCAGGCTTGTGCGGCAGGTAGCTGCCAGGTACCACTCCAGGGTGGTGCCTGGCTGTAGCAGCTGATCCCACTGAGGGATGAAACACTAGTGACCGGTGCGAGCAACTAGAGAGAGAGACACAGGATACAGGTACGGGCCAGGGTACGAAGCCCCCTGGGTGGCAGAAACGAGAGACAAAGCAAGACAGGACCTGGCAATTCAGAAGCAAGACACTATCTGAGAAAGTACGTTGCTCAGGCATCCCCCTAGGGGTGGGGATGCCTTAAGTACCTGATGCTTCTTGGCAATTGCCTTAGGAAGGTGCACACAGTCTCTATAAGAGGCAGGAAGTGCTGGAGCCACCACCCTAAGCATACAGCTAAGAAGTATGCAGCAAGCAAGGACATGAGGTCCAGAGCATGGAGCCGGCAGAGGACAGAACTCACAACATGGCCCGGAGTGGTGAGTAAGAAGGGAGATGGGAAGCCATGCAGTGATGCTGGCAGGGATGTTACAATTGCTCTGAATAATAAAGGAGATCTCTGAACTGTAGCCAGTCATTAGGAAGTAATAGTAATCTATGTTAAAGGAAATCTGTGATCAAGGTGCAATCCATCCACCCAAACGACTTAGGCTGGTTTCACACTTGCGTAGGGCAGAGCTGCAGAGGGCTGAGTACTTCCTCCATTAAGCCCCACCCACTGCCACACCTCTTTCATTCAGCTCCGCCTACGTCTGCATGCGCCCTGCGTACCAGTCTTTAACATTGGATACGAAGGCCATGCGGATGTATGCGAATGTGTCCGCATGCGTAGTTTTGACAATGCGCCGAACGCAACATGTTGCATTTTGGGCAGAGCTTAATGGAGGAAGTACGTAGCCCTCCGCAGCTCTGCCCTCCACAAGTGTGAAACCAGCCTTAGATGGTCATGTAGTCCTTGTAAATGTAAACCAATCCTTAGTTTTCATTATAAAGTCCACAGCCCCTTATTCGTAAAATCCACATTGTTATCAATATGCAAATGAGATTACAAGTGCTCTGGGCATGACAGAGTGCTTCCCAAGTCTCTACCACCCAAATCCAAGTACTTGCCTTTCAGGCTTGGCATCTCCTACTGGAAGGAAATCTTGTGGTAAAGCAGCATTGGGAGGCGCAAGGTGGTGACTAGGTTGGCATAGGATGGGAAAGTTCTCTTTCACGACCAGAGCACTTGTGTTATCATTTGTGTATTGATAAAAATAAAAACATGGATCTATTGATTATGGAGTATAGGACTGTATAAAGTATAGTATGAATTGACTTATCTTTGCAAGAGCTATCTGACCATGTAAGCTGGAAGGACCATGGGGCTGTCTGGACCATGATAACAGATTAAAATGACTTCCTAAAGAGTGGCTACAGTTTAGGAGACTCTTCTATCATTCACAGCTATATTAAAAGGGTTGTACGCTACTTGACCTATCATAATAAGAGCTACCTGACTATGTAAGCTGTTTGGGGGGCACCCTGATGATAGACTGTCTTTAACCCTTTAGTGACAGAGCCAAATTTGTACTTAATGACCAAGCCAATTTTTACAATTCTGACCACTGTCACTTTATGAGGTTATAGCTCTGGAATGCTTCAACGGATCGCACTGATTCTGAATTTTGTTTTTTCGTGACATATTGTACTTCATGTAAAAAAATTTGATATTACTTGTGTTTATTTATTTAAAAAAATGGAAATTTGGCAAAAATTTTGAAAATTTAGCAATTTTCAATTTTTTTTTATTTTTTTACCCTTAAATCAGAGAGTGGTGACACACACAATAGTTAATAAATAACAATTCCCACATGTCAATTTTACATCAGCACAATTTTTGAAACATTATTATTTTTTTGTTAGGACACAATAAGAGTTAAACCATGACCAGCGATTTCTCATTTTTTCCAACAAAATTTACAAAGTCATTTTTTTTAGTGACAACCACACATTTGAAGTGAGTTTGGAGGGTCAATATAACAGAAAATACCCAAAAGTGACACCATTCTAAAAACTGCACTCCTCAAGGTGCGAAAACCACATTTAAGAAGTTTATTAACCCTTTGGGTGCTTCACGAGAACTAAAGCAATGTGGAAAAAAAATGAACATTTTTCTTTTTTTCACAAAAAATTTACTTTGGAAACCAACCTTTTTTATTTTCACAAGGGTATCAGGAGAAAATGGACCACAAAATTTGTTGTGCAATTTCTTCTGATTACACCGATACCCCCTATATGGGGGAAAGCCACTGTTTGGGTGCATGTCAGGGCTCAGAAGGGAGAGAGCACCGTTTGACTTTTTGAATGCAAAATTGGCTGGAATCAATGGCGGGCGCCATGTCATGTTTTGAGACCCCCTGATGTACCTAAACAGTGGAAACCCCCCAATTCTAGCTCCAGCCCTAACACAGCCCTAACTTCAACTCTAACCCTTACACATCCCTAGCCCTAATCCTTACCCTAACCATAACCCTAACCACAACCCTAACCCCAACACCACAACCCTAACCCCAACACCACAACCCTATCCCCAACACAACCCTAACCCCAACCCTAGCCCCAACCCTAAGCCTAGCTCTAATCCTAGCCCCAACCCTAACCCTAGCCACAGCCCTAACCCAACCTCTAACCCTAACCCCAACATAATGGAAAAAATACATTTTTTTTATTTTATTATTTTTACCTAACTAAAGGGCTGATAAAGGGGGTTTGATTTACTATTTTTTTTTTATTTTGATCACTTTGATAGGGTCTGTCACAGTGATCAAAATGAACCAATAGGAAAAATCTCCTATTGTTGCTGCGTGCCAGCTGGTAGATCTCGGCGGGCACACTGTGCATGCGCCCAACATTTTCTTCCCGGAAGACACTGAGGGCCGGGGACAGAGCTGGAGGGAACGGGGGACCCTATTTCTCTCTCCTCCGTTTTGCTAGATCATATCCGAGGAGAAAGAAATAAATGGGATCTCTGACTCTTTTTTTTTTTTTTGGCGATCGCAACAATGGGGACCCGACCCAAATCATGTTCAATGCTGAGTGTGCTATACCCTTATTTCTCAGCGCCGTTAAAAAGCAACACTGAGGAATAAGAACCCTTAACTGCTTCTGTTAAAAGGTGTAAGTTTTGCCATATTTCAGAGCTGCACCGTTACTGAAGTAACAAAAAGCACAAGGTGTGCGATACTCAGGGACATGGCCAAGGTAAGGAAGGCTGAAAAATGATCACCTTTAAACAAGAAACATAACATAAAATGTCAAGACTGGGCCAAGAAATATCTTAAGACTGACTTTTCAAAGGTTTTATGGACTGATGAAATGAGATTGACTCTTGATGGCCCAGATGGATGGACAAGAGGCTGGATCAGTAAAGGACAGAGAGCTCCACTCCGACTCAGACGCCAGCAAGGTGGAGGTGGGGTACTGGTATGGGCTGGTATCATCAAAGATGAACTTGTGGGACTTTTTCAGGTTGAAGATGGAGTGAAGCTCAACTCCCAGACCTACTGCCAGTTTCTGGAATACAACTTCTTCAAGCAGTGGTACAGGAAGAAGTCGGTATCGTTCAAGACAAACATGATTTTCATGCAGGACAATGCTCCATCACATGCCTCCGACTACTCCACAGCGTGGCTGGCCAGTAAAGGTCTCAAAGAAGAAAAAATAATGATATGGCCCTCTTGTCACCTGATCTGAACCCCATAGAGAACCTGTGGTCCCTCATAAAATGTGAGATCTACAGGGAGGGAAAACAGTACACCTCTCGGAACAGTGTCTGGGAGGCTATGGTGGCTGCTGCACGCAATGTTGATCGTAAACAGATCAAGCAACTGACAGAATCTATGGATGGAAGGCTGTTGAGTGTCATCATAAAGAAAGGTGGCTATATTGGTCACTAATTTTGGGGGGGTTTGTTTTTGCATGTCAGAAATGTTTATTTCTAAATTTTGTGCAGTTATATTGGTTTACCTGGTGAAAATAAACAAGTGAGATGGGAATATATTTGTTTTTTATTAAGTTGCCTAATAATTCTGCACAGTAATAGTTACCTGCACAAACAGATATCCTCCTAAGATAGCCAAATCTAAAAAAAAAAACCACTCCAACTTCCAAAAATATTAAGCTTTGATATTTATGAGTCTTTTGGGTTGATTGAGAACATAGTTGTTGATCAATAATAAAAATAATCCTCTAAAATACAACTTTGCCTAATAATTCTGCACACAGTGTAGATGTCAACAATAGAAGCAAATAGCATCAGAGGAATGAAGGGAAACTTCCTGAGTGACAGGTTTTTCTACTTTTTAGGGATCTGCTTATGTTTTTGCAAGTAATATGTATTGTATCATTGACTGAATATATTTCTGTGCCTTCACACATGTACAGTTAGGTCCATATATATTTGGACAGAGGCAACATTTTTCAAATTTTGGTTATAGACATTACCACAATGAATTTGAAACAAAATAATTCAGATGTAGTTGAAGTTCAGACTTTCAGCTTTCATTTGAGGGTATCCACATTAAAATTGGATGAAGGGTTTAGGAGTTTCAGCTCCTTAACATGTGCAACCCTGTTTTTAAAGGGACCAAAAGTAATTGGACAGATTAAATAATTTTAAATAAAATGTTCATTTAAAGTACTTGGTTGAAAACCCTTTGTTGGCAATGACTGATTGAAGTCTTGAACTCATGGACATCACCAGACGCTGTGTTTCCTCTTTTTTGATGCTCTGCCAGGCCTTCACTGCGGTAGTTTTCAGTTGCTGTTTGTTTGTGGGCCTTTCTGTCTGAAGTTTAGTCTTTAACAAGTGAAATGCATGCTCAATTGGGTTGAGATCAGGTGACTGACTTGGCCATTCTAGAATATTCCACTTCTTTGCTTTAATTAACTCCTGGTTGCTTTGTCTTTATGTTTTGGGTCATTGTCCATCTGTAGTATGAAACGACGACCAATCAGTTTGGCTGCATTTGGCTGGATCTGAGCACACAGTATGGCTCTGAATAATATTGTAGCAATTTCTCGGATGGGTTTTTTCTGTTTTCGCAGCTTAAGGATGGCTTGTTTCACCTGCATGGAGAGCTCCTTTGACCGCATGTTTGCTTCACAGCAAAATCTTCCAAATGCAAGCACCACACCTCAAATCAACTCCAGGCCTTTTATCTGCTTAATTGAGAATGACATAACGAAGGGATTGCCCACACCTGTCCATGAAATAGCCTTGGAGTCAATTGTCCAATTACTTTTGGTCTCTTTAAAAACAGGGTGGCACATGTTAAGGAGCTGATACTCCTAAACCCTTCATCCAATTTTAATAAGGATACCCTCAAATGAAAGCTGAAAGTCTGAACTTCAACTGCATCTGAATTGTTTTGTTTAAAATTCATTGTGGTAATGTCTATAACCAAAATTAGAAAAATGTTGCCTCTGTCCAAATATATATGGACCTAACTGTATTTTGTTTCCTCATTTTATGGAAAACAAGTGACACCTTTGAATAAGGAGTTTAGATTGACGTGGAATACTTTTAGTTTTCTGTACTTGAAATGCATGTGTTCTTTTCTTCCTTCTAGTCCTTTTAAAATAAGTATTTTATGATTAGCCAAATAGCACTCAGATATGCAGTTCTCCATGTGTTTAATGATTCACTATAATCCATTGTTCATCATCCTTTATAGAATAAACATGTGGACCTTTAGATTTATTGGGTCTTGGCATTTACTTTAGCGTAGTATCTTAAACTAAACTCTTCATGTACTTGTTAATCAATCCTACACATCAGTTTGACGTTTTTGGGATATTTTTCTCTATTTAGCTGCTTTATCTAACTGATGGTATGAACTATCTCTGAGGCATTAACCAGGGCTACATGCAGTCATCACATAGTTATAACCAGTAATACACTGCAGGAGGCAGCAAATGCCTAACCATTATGGATCCCTGCGTTTATTCTTCTTTTATTTTGGCTAGACATTACTGGTCCTTCTTTGCGTAAATGGTGTTTTTATGAAAATGTAACATGATTTATAAATGTTTTTTTTCTCTGTAGGCTTTCCTTTACTGTAATTTATTTTTTAAAATAACAGCATTAAAGAATGTGCTTAATAGCATTAAATGAAAAATGCCAGCAAAAAGCACAATAAATCTGTTTCAAACACTTTCTGCTGTGGGCCATTTTTTATTTTTGTTTATTTCTCGCTTTCTTCCAATAGCCATTATTTTTTTATTTTTCTGTCCAAATAGACCACATGTCCCCAGCCTTTCTGACCTTGAGAGCCACATTCAGCTATGAAAGGGGGTCGCAAGCCATATTCAGCTCTGAGAGAGGGTTGTACGCCACATCCACAGTAGCGGCACGCATAGCCCCCTATACCAGCATAATGACAGCCCAAGCTTTTCCACTGACATCACCCCAAGGCAGTATTCCAAGCTTCCCATCTTACCCCCATCTGCTCTTCTGTGCAGTGCTACACACAAAGTCACCATCTAGAGATCTGCTCTTAATAGCTGTTTGCTAATGCACCAGACTGGCACACAGCCGGGAGCCACACATCACAGGACCCCTGATATAGACTTATGAGGGCTTGTTTTTTGTGGGATGGGTTGTACTTTAGAATGACACCAAATGGGAAAACAAAATTCCAAGTGCAGTGAAATTGTAAAAAAACAGAATTCTAATATGTTTTTTACTAATTGTTTTTGCGTCATAGTATGGTAAAAATGACAGGCAAATATGATTCTACTCATCAATACGATTACGTCAATACCAAAGTTGCCCAGTTTTTTTAAATAATTTTAGTAGTTGAAAAAAAATCAGAACTTTTAGAAAATATGATTTTTATTTTGCTGTGTTGCCATTTTCCGAGATTCGTATTGTTTTCAATTTTGGGGTAGTTGGAGCTGTGTGAAAGCTTATTTTTTGAGGGACGATGTGATGTTTTTCCTGATAGCATTTTTGGATAGGTATGACATTTTGTCTGCTTATTACAGCCTTTTTTTGTGATAGTTCAGAGGCCAAACCCCCCGCCCACAATTTTGGCGTTTTTAATTTTTTTGTGTTTACCAATTGGGGTAATTATTTTTAGAGTTTGATAGATTGGACTTTTTTTTTTCGATGCGGCGATACCACATATATGTATTTTTTAAAATGTTTATTATCTTTACTTTTAAAGGGGCTGCCCACTACTCGGACAACCCCATCTCAATCTGAATGCCTGCCCGCAATTAAAATAAAAACACCTATAGTCAGCTCCCATGTCGGCACAGTTCAAACAGTGTCGGCACTTGCGTTCCCGAGGCTCACGTTTCGCAGCTCTCACTTCTTGTTGGTTGCATATATGTCTGAAGGCAGGAACAATGACGCCAGCACTGATTGTAACAACCTCACATGAGTGTCGTTGGCAAGTATTGTGGGACGTTCTGAGACGTGTCTGCTCCAAATAAAATTGTAAAATCCAAGTACATGTACAAAACAAGATGGAACCACTCTAACGCTCTTATCATCAGAACAGAACTCTTCATTATATCATTTGGTCAGTCTTTATATAGGTTATTAGTATTCAAGCATTGTAACATTATAAATGGCTCAGCTTATCTCTAAATATTTGGTGACATTAGCGTACATACTTCTAATTGGCTAAGTTAACATTATTGACACCCAGCTTGTGGTCTAGGTGTCGTACTAGCCCTCCAAAGTTTCTTTTCTCTCATATCTATGTCTTTAGACAAAGACATTCCTCAGACCCCTTTTCTGATCATAGACTCCATCTTAGAAGGAAAGAGATGCATGTAAAAAGAAACTAAGATGAAGTCAAGGCAGATATATATAAAATCCTGCTCTCACATGAGTCCCTGGAATGCGAGTGCTGACACCACTGGAATGGCGCCGGCGTAGGAGGTGGATATAGGTGTATTTATCAATGGTGTGGGCTGGTTTATGCACAGCTCATGAATATGGAGGATGACATGGCAGCAGGTTTAGCTAATGATAATGTCCTGCTGATAAAATAGTGATTTTATCAAAACTACAATAAGCAGCCCAGTAAGTGACACATCGCTGGATTATGACATTATGCTGTGCTGAAATTAAGTGGCAACATCTTGTTGACAGATTCCCTTTAAATTATAATATATTTCTACCTTTTGTTTACCAAGCAAAATGTCCTGGAGGATGTAGAAATGGAGGTTTCTGTAATGAGAGGCACGTTTGTGAGTGTCTAGATGGGTTCTACGGGCCACACTGTGAAAAAGGTAAGACTTTCACTGATCAGAATATAAAAGGAACATATAGAATTTAAACCATATCTTGCATGTAGAAGATCGCATTGATATATGAATCTTCATCTCACAGCTCTTATAATAGCTGTGGATGACGTTACGCTGTTCTGAAGGTCTACTATTGTGCTCACCTCCTGAGTGCTATGTTAATACTAGAATGGACACGTAAAAAACAAAACACTGTAAACAAGGGGTAATAGCAAAAGATTGACTGGCACATCCAAGCTAATGTGAATAGGTGCATATTCGGAGCAGCCACTGCCATATAAAATATGCAAAAAAAGTTACACTCTATCATGCAAAAGCATGTCAATGTGAAATATATGAAATATGAATAGCAATACTTCTTGTGAATACTAGGAAAAAATGAGACACTTTGCTCATAATTTGGCCAGTTCATGCCTGCCCATCAACCAACGTCAATGTAGTCTTAAAACTGATGGGTCCCTATGTATCAATGTGAATATATTACATAGTTACATAGTTATTAAGGTTGAAGGAAGACTATAAGTCCATCTAGTTAAACCCATAGCCTAACCTAACATGCCCTAACATGTGGATCCAGAGGAAGGCAAAAAAAACCCATGTGGCAAAGAGTAAGCTCCACCTTGGGGAAAAAAATTCCTTCCCGACTCCACATACGGCAATCAGACTAGTTCCCTGGATCAACGCCCTATCAAGGAATCTAATGTATATACCCTGTAACATTATACTTTTCCAGAAATGTATCCAGTCCCTTCTTAAATTTAAGTAATGAATCACTCATTACAACATCATACGGCAGAGAGTTCCACAGTCTCACTGCTCTTACAGTAAAGAATCCGCATCTGTTATTATGCTTAAACCTTCTTTCCTCCAGACGTAGAGGATGCCCCCTTGTCCCTGTCTTAGGTCAATGATTAAAAAGATCATCAGAAAGGTCTTTGTACTGTCCCCTCATATATTTATACATTAAAATAAGATCACCCCTTAGTCTTCGTTTTTCCAAACTAAATAGCCCCAAGTGTAATAACCTATCTTGGTATTGCAGACTCCCCAGTCCTCTAATAACCTTGGTCGCTCTTCTCTGCATCCGCTCTAGTTCAGCTATGTCTTTCTTATACACCAGAGACCAGAACTGTGCACAGTATTCTAAAGCTTTAGTTACACTAAACGACTTACCAACGATCACGACCAGCGATACAACCTGGCCGTGATCGTTGGTAAGTCGTTGTGTGGTCGCTGGGGAGCTGTCACACAGACAGCTCTCTCCAGCGACCAACGATCAGGGGAAAGACTTCGGCATCGTTGAAACTGTCTTCAACGATGCCGAAGTCCCCCTGCAGCACCCGGTTAACCAGGGTAAACATTGGGTTACTAAGTGCAGGGCCGCGCTTAGTAAACCGATATTTACCCTGGTTACCATTGTAAAAGTCAAAAAAAAAAACACTACATACTCACATTCTGATGTCTGTCACGTCCCCCGCCGGCGTCCACAGGGTTAAAACTGCTTTCGGCAAGAGCGCTGCTAATGCACGCGCTGCTGCCGAGAGCTTCCCTGCACTGACTGTGTCAGCGCCGGCAGTAACAGCGGTGACGTCACTGCTGTGCTCTGCTTTACGGCCGGCGCTGACACATTAGCAGCGCTCCTGCCGTAAGCAGTTTTAACCCTGTGGACGCCGGGGAACGTGACAGACATCAGATTGTGAGTATGTACTGTTTTTTTTTAACTTTTACAATAGTAACCAGGGTAAATATCGGGTTACTAAGCATGGCCCTGCGCTTAGTATCCCGATATTTACCCTGGTTACAATTGAACAAAATCGCTGGATCGGCGTCACACACGCCGATCCATCGATGACAGCGGGTGATCAGCGACCAAAAAATGGTCCTGATCTTTCCCCAACGACCAACGATCTCCCAGCAGGGGCCTGATCGTTGGTCGCTGTCACACAATGAGATCATTAGCGGGATCATTGCTACGTCACCAAAAGCCTGACGTTGCAACGATATCGTTAACGATATCGTTATGTGTGACTCCAGCTTTAGCATGGTCGAACTAGTGACTTGTATAGAGGTAAAATTATGTTTTCCTCATGAGCATCTATGCCTCTTTTAATGCATCCCATTATTTTATTTGCCTTTGTAGCAACTGCCTGACACTGGCCACTGAATATGAGTTTGTCATCCACCCATACACCCAGGTCTTTTTCATTGACGGTTTTGCCTAGAGTTTTAGAATTAAGCACATAATTATACATCTTATTACTTCTACCCAAGTGCATGACCTTACATTTATCCCCATTACAGCTCATTTGCCATATATCAGCCCAAGCTTCTAGTTTAAATCATCCTGTAATATAAAATTGTCCTCCTCTGTATTGATTACCCTGCAGAGTTTAGTGTCATCTGCAAATATTGAAATTCTACTCTGAATGCCCCCTACAAGGTCATTAATAAATATGTTAAAAAGAAGAGGGCCCAATACTGACCCCTGTGGTACCCCACTGCTAACCGCTACCCAGTCCGAGTGTGCTCCATTAATTACCACCCTTTGTTTTCTGTCTCTGAGCCAGCTCTTAACCCACTTACACTTATTTTCCCCTATCCCCATTATTCTCATTTTATGTATCAACCTTTTGTGTGGCACCGTATCAAAAGCTTTTGAAAAGTCCATATACACTACATCCACTGGGTTCCCTTGGTCCAGTCCGGAACTTACCTCTTCATAGAAACTGATCAAATTAGTCTGACATGAACGGTCCCTAGTAAACCCATGCTGATACTGGGTCATGAGGTTATTCCTCTTCAGATACTCCAGTATAGCATCCCTTAGAATTCCCTCCAGGATTTTACTCACAGTAGAGGTTAAGCTTACTGGCCTATAATTTCCGAGTTCAGTTTTTATCCCCTTTTTGAATATTGGCACCACATTTGCTATACGCCAGTCCTGTGGTACAGACCCTGTTATTATGGAGTCTTTAAAGATTAAAAATAATGGTCTATCAATGACTGTACTTAATTCCTGCAGTACTCGAGGGTGTATCCCATCCGGGCCCGGAGATTTGTCAATTTTAGTGATTTTTAGACGCCGCCACACTTCCTGCTGGGTTAAGCAGGTGAGATTTAAATGGGAATTTTTATCACTAGTCATTTTGTCTGCCATGGGATTTTCTTTTTTTTTCTTTTTGTAAATACTGATGAAAAAAAGTAATTTAGCATATTGGCTTTTTCCTCATCCTCATCCACCATTTCACCCAGACTATTTTTAAGGGGGCCAACACTATCATTTTTTAGTTTCTTATTATTCATGTAGTTAAAGAATATTTTGGGATTATTTCTACTCTCTCTGGCAATGAGTCTCTCTGTTTCAATCTTTGCTGCCTTGATTTGCTTTTTACAGAATTTATAAAATTTTTTGTATTTATTTAATGCCTCCTCACTACCTACTTCCTTTAATTCTCTAAATGCTTTCTTTTTGTCACTTATTGCGCCCCTTACAGCTCTATTTAGCCATATTGGTTTCCTCCTATTTCTAGTATGTTTATTCCCGTACGGTATATACTGTGCACAGGTCCTATCCAGGATGCTAATAAACGTCTCCCATTTTCTTTGTGTATTTTTGTGTCTAAGGATATCATGCCAGTTAATTGCACCAAGATCCTCACACATCCATTGGAAATTTGCCCTCCTGAAGTTTAGTGTCCTTGTAACCCCTCTACTATACATCTTATTAAAGGATACATGAACACTTATTATTTTGTGATCACTATTCCCCAAGTGACCCCCAACCCTTATATTTGCTATGCGGTCTGGCCTGTTGGTTAATATTAGGTCTAGCAGTGCCCCCCTTCTTGTTGGGTCCTGAGCCAGTTGTGAAAGGTAATTGTCTCTCATAGTTGTCAAAAACCAATTACTTTTGCTGGAACTGCAGATTTCCGTTCCCCAATCTATTTCAGGGTAGTTGAAGTCCCCCATAATAATGACTTCCCCTTGAGTCGCAGCTTCATCTATTTGCTTTACGAGGATATTCTCCATTGTTTCCATTATTTTTGGAGATTTATAACAAACCCCTATCAGTAATTTATTATTTTTCCCCCTCCCCTTATCTCCACCCACAAGGATTCTACATTTTCATTAAATTCACCTATATTATCACGCAGGATGGGTTTTAAGGACGATTTTACATATAGACACACCCCACCCCCTTGCTTATCTGTACGGTCATTTCTGAACAGACTATAGCCCTGCAAGTTAACAGCCCAGTCATGGCTCTCATCCAGCCACGTTTCAGATATCCCCACCATGTCATAATTATGCTCCAACAACATTAGTTCTAATTCGTCCATTTTGTTGGCGAGGCTTCTGGCATTAGTATACATGCACTTGATGTTCCTCTCTGTACCTCTATTCTTCCTTATATTATTAACTGTTCTAACCCCTCCCCCCATGCCACCGCCACCCCAACTTCCTTATTTGTGCCCAGGTCTCTGTCTGCACCATCTTCCCCTCCTATAAATTGAATACCCTCCCCCCAATCCCTAGTTTAAACACTCCTCCAACCTTCTAGCTATTTTCTCCCCCAGCACAGCTGCACCTTCCCCATTGAGGTGCAGCCCATCCCTAGCATAGAGCCTGTAGCCAACTGAGAAGTCGGCCCAGTTCTGCAGGAACCCAAACCCCTCCTTCCTACACCAATTCTTGAGGCACTTATTAACCTCCCTAATCTCCCGTTGCCTCTCTGGCGTGGCATGTGGTACAGGCAGTATTTCGGAAAATACCATGTTGGAGGTCCTTGCTTTCAGCTTGCAGCCTAATTCCCTGGAATCATTGACATGACATGCTTTAGCACCATAGAGTGCAACTTTTTTTGTATATATTTTTTTGTATATTTTATATGGAGGTGGTTGTTCCTAGTATGAACCTATTCACACTAGCTTAGATGTGCCAGTCAGTCTTTTGTTATTTCTATGTTAGCTCTCTGACCGAGCATTCCACCCATCAACATGTGGTGGTTTTAATTACAGCAGGATCCTACCTACCCATAAGCGCAGGCTTTACTGAAAGAGATGTCCACATCCACCCAGGAATCCAGACATCAGCCTAAGGGATCATACTCACTTGCGCGAGACTCGGATGAGTCTCGCACGGCAATACCTGGTGCTGCTGCCGGCACTCAGATTGGAGCGTGCTTCCGCATAGGAATACATGCAGTCGCACAATCTGCTCCTCTGTGCTGGGTGCAGCGACGGGTATTGCCGTGCGAGACTCATCCGAGTCTCGCGCAAGTGAGTATGAGCCCTAAGAGAGGTATTCACATTGATATGTAGAGATCCATCAGTTTTGAGAAAACCTTGATGTTGGTTGATGGGCAGGCATGAATTGGCTAAATTATGTGCTAAGCATCTAATTTTTCCTAGTATTCAGAAGCAGTACTGCTATTCATAATTCATATATTTCACATCGACATGCTTTAGTACTACAGCGTGCAACTTTTTTTTGTATACTGTAAAGAAGGGGGTCCTTTGAATATATGTTCATCAATTTATCTCAATTAAGTCAAGGTTCATTTTTTTTCTCATAACTCAACAACTCAGCATGCCATGTATTGTGGTAAACATGCAGCAACAAACCAACAAAAAACTGCACCAAAGGCTGGTGCAAATTAAAGCATAATAATCATAATCTAATATGTTACCGTTTATTATGATTGCCTCTGTACCGTGTTTTGTTCTTCCAGCATTCTTGCCTCTGATATCTATGTCTGAGTGGTATTCAATGCTCATTCCTGTTTTGTATTTGGTGTTTGCAAACAAATATGCACACTGAGTGCCTGCAGCCTGAAGCCGTCTTTTATAGTGCTGCCAACATTTGTAGGAATAACTTTAAAGCTCCGTGCCTATGCATATGGCAATTTAGCTGACAGTCTGATAGAGACAATTGCATATCATAAAGCTATGTATGATGACTCCATACATCATGATGTACCTTCCTCGACACTACAGGATAAATTACAGAAGAGATTACAGGATGGATTACAGAAATAATGGCCAGCTCCGATTCAAATTCCTGATGAGGAAATAAGCTGGATTAGATTAAAAGATGGCTCAGCAGTTATCCCCAGATGGCACTACTTAAATCCTTAAAGATTGGCACAAGCAAAAATAAGTCATAACAGATTAAAGATCAGGGATTCTTACAACACTGTGGAAATTTAAGTGTCAGTCCTGTGTTTTATCGTGGCCATGACATAAATGTCATAGATCTGCTCTGTATGTTCTTTAGGCCTCGTTAAGACGTCAGTGTGTCCGCTACGTGTGATGATAGTTTTCACACGATAGCTGTCATCTTCAGCAATGCTAGTTATCCAGAATAGAGCGGTCCCCACGTCGTATTTTTTAATCATTTAAATAAATAATTTAAAAAACGGCGTGGGGTCCCCCATTTTTGACAGCAAGCCAAGCTAAAGCAGACAGCTGGGGGCTGGTATTCTCAAGCTGATAAGGGGCCATGGATATGGGCTCTCCTAGCCTAAAAATAGCAGCTTGCCGTCTCTGAAAAAGCGCATCTGTTCTGGTGCTTTGCCCAGCTCACGGTGATCTGTGGTGAACTCAGTGAGCTGAACTGCGGTGAACTAACTGAGTTTTTCTCACAATGATGAGGTCACCGCAGTTCAACCTGGCTGGGAATGCAGCTTCACTGACCCACGGTAATTTTGATGATGTCACCACTGCTCACTGATGCTGCGCTCACAGCAGCTCATTTCTCAGTGGTTCTCAGCCTGGATTGTCGCATCTCGGCAACATCCAGGTTGAAAACTGTTTATCCCCAGACATGGATTACAGCGTGGGACAGAACGATGGACAGGTGAGGGATATGGTTGTTTTTATTTTTGTTTTATTACAGGAAACCATTGCTTCAGTGGAATTAAGCATTAGGTGAGTATAACTGTGTTTGTTTGTTTTTTTAATAAAAAGGAAAAGTATATTCTGTTTTTATTTCAAATATAGGACTTTATACTTGCTCTGTATTTATTTACAATGCAACTATAGGATTAGTAATGGATAGGCATCTTACAAAAACCTCCCTTTACTAAGCCGTAGGCTTGATGCCACCCTGACAATACAAAGGTGACACAAATATGATGCATGAGTCTGTCTGGATCACAGAAACTCACTCTGCTTGTAATCAGTGTATGTGCATAAAAGCTAACAGGTCACAGGTGAGGATGTTACCTTTAGTAGCCATTAAAAAAAAAATTTGTGTGACCTTCTGTGCATGTTATCAGGCCAAAATCACCATGGTGTGTAAACTTTTGATCAGGGTCATTTGTATGTTTTGGGTTGTCATTATGATTTAAAAAGAGAAAACACAGTAGTTTGACAATAAATGGCTTCTCTCAACCACTAACCATGAATGGAATGGAGAAACAGTTTTGGTGTTATTATTCATATTCTCTGAAAAAAAGGCAAAGAAAGCAAACATTCTGCCGGGGTATTTAAACTTTTGAGCACAACTGTATGTACACTGCTCAAAAAATAAAGGGAACACTTAAACAACAAAATATAACTCCAAGTAAATCAAACTTCTAGGAAGCAACACTGTTTGACAATTAATTTCACATTCTGTTGTGCAAATGGAATAGACAACAGATGGAAATTATTGGCAATTATCAAGACACACTCAATAAAGGAGGGGTTCCAATGCTTTCTGGCTGATGTTTGTTGTGCTATCACACTCGTGGTAGCATGAGACGGACTCTACAACCCACACAAGTGGCTCAGGTAGTGCACCTCATCCAGGATGGCACATCAATGCGAGCTGTGGTAGGAAGGTTTGCTGTGTCTGTCAGCATAGTGTTCAGAGGCTGGAGGCGCTACCAGGAGACAGGCCAGTACACCAGGAGATGTGGAGGGGAACGTAGGAGGGCAACAACCCAGCATCAGCCTTTATGCAAGGAGGATCAGGAGGAACACTGCCAGAGCCCTGCAAAATGACCTCCAGCAGGCCACAAATGTGCATGTGTCTGCACAAACGGATAGAAACCGACTCCACGAGGATGGTCTGAGTGCCCGACGTCCACAGATGGGGGTTATGCTCACAGCGCAACACCGTGCAGGACACTTGGCATTTGCCACAGAACTGTTGTGAATTCTGTTGTCAGGCTCCCTCCTGTGGTCATGAATGGTACTTCGGCTGGTTCTGTCCATGGACTTTCTCTGGTGCCTGTGGGTGTTTCGGAGTTTCCTTCCACAGGTGACGAGGCTAATTCGTTAGTGGGCGGCTCTATTTAACTCCACTTAGATCTTTGCCCCATGCCAGCTGTCAATGTTGTACTATGGCTCTAGTTCGCTCCTGGATCGTTCTGAGTTCCTGTTGCTCCAGCAGAAGCTAAGTTCCTCTGTGCTATTTTGCTTGTTTGCTATTTTTTCTGACCAGCTTGCTTTTGTCAATATTGCCTTGCTTGCTGGAAGCTCTGGGACGCAGAGGGGCGCCTCCCGCACCGTGAGTCGGTGCGGAAGGTATTTTTCCCTGCACTCTCTGCGTGGTCTTTTGTAGGTTTTTGTGCTGACCGCAAAGTAACCTTTTCTATCCTCGGTCTGTTCAGTAAGTCGGGCCTCACTTTGCTAAATCTATTTCATCTCTGTGTTTGTATTTTCATCTTTACTCACAGTCATTATATGTGGGGGGCTGCCTTTTCCTTTGGGGAATTTCTCTGAGGCAAGGTAGGCTTTATTTTTCGATCTTCAGGGCTAGCTAGTTTCTTAGGCTGTGCCGAGTTGCATAGAGAGCGTTAGGCGCAATCCACGGCTATTTCTAGTGTGTTTTGATAGGTTTAGGGATTGCGGTCAGCAGAGTCCCCAGGTCCCAGAGCTTGTCCTTATTATCAGTAACAATCAGGTCCATTATTTGTCCAAACCACCGGATCATAACAGTACAGCTGGCCAAAAGTATTGATGCATCTCAATAGAGGGATAAGTGAAGCTCTGAGACCATTTTTTTTTCTTTGCAGCGTGTTCTGTCTCACTTTTCCCCTTTACCTCTGGGTGGTTCAGAACACAGGTGTAGACATGGACATTCAAGGTCTGTCCTCTTGGATGGATAATCTCACTGCAAGGGTACAAAACATTCAAGATTTTGTGGTTCAGAATCCGATGTCAGAACCTAGGATTCCAATTCCTGATTTATTTTTTGGTGATAGATCTAAGTTCTTGAATTTCAAAAATAATTGTAAATTGTTTCTAGCTTTGAAACCTCGCTCCTCAGGTGATCCTGTTCAACAGGTAAGGATCATTATTTCCTTATTACGTGGTGACCCTCAAGACTGGGCATTTTCTCTTGCGCCAGGAGACCCGGCATTGCATGATGTAGATGCGTTTTTCCTGGCGCTCGGATTGCTTTATGATGAACCTAATTCAGTGGATCAGGCAGAGAAAATCTTGCTGGCTCTATGTCAGGGTCAGGATGAAGCAGAGATATATTGTCAGAAGTTTAGAAAGTGGTCTGTGCTCACTCAGTGGAATGAATGTGCCCTGGCAGCAATCTTCAGAAAGGGTCTCTCTGAAGCCCTTAAAGATGTCATGGTGGGATTTCCCATGCCTGCTGGTCTGAATGAGTCTATGTCTTTGGCTATTCAGATCGATCGGCGCTTGCGTGAGCGTAAAACTGTGCACCATTTGGCGGTACTATCTGAGCATGGGCCTGAGCCTATGCAGTGTGATAGGACTTTGACCAGAGCTGAACGGCAGGAACACAGACGTCAGAATGGGCTGTGTTTTTACTGTGGTGACTCCACTCATGCTATCTCCGATTGTCCTAAGCGCACTAAGCGGTTCGCTAAGTCTGCCACCATTGGTATGGTACAGTCTAAATTTCTTTTGTCCATTACTCTAAATTGCTCTTTGTCGTCCTATTCTGTTATGGCATTTGTGGATTCAGGCGCTGCCCTGAATTTGATGGACTTGGAGTATGCTAGGCGCTGTGGTTTTTTCTTGGAGCCCTTGCAGCATCCTATTCCATTGAGAGGAATTGATGCTACGCCTTTGGCCAAGAATAAGCCTCAGTACTGGACTCAATTGACCATGTGCATGGCTCCTGCACATCAGGAGGATATCCGTTTTTTGGTGTTACATAATCTGCATGATGTGGTCGTTTTAGGGTTACCATGGCTACAGGTCCATAATCCAGTATTGGACTGGAAATCTATGTCTGTGTCCAGCTGGGGTTGCCAGGGGGTACATGGTGATGTTCCATTTTTGTCAATTTCGTCTTCTACTCCTTCTGAAGTTCCGGAGTTTTTGTCGGATTATCAGGATGTATTTGATGAGCCCAAAGCCAGTGCCCTACCTCCTCATAGGGATTGCGATTGTGCAATTAATTTGATTCCTGGTAGTAAGTTTCCTAAGGGTCGATTGTTCAATTTATCTGTGCCAGAACACGACGCTATGCGGAGTTATATAAAGGAATCCTTGGAGAAAGGCCATATTCGCCCATCGTCATCACCGTTGGGAGCAGGGTTCTTTTTTTGTGGCCAAGAAGGATGGTTCTTTGAGACCTTGTATTGATTACCGCCTTCTTAATAAAATTACAGTCAAATTTCAGTATCCTTTGCCGTTGCTGTCCGACTTGTTTGCTCGTATTAAAGGGGCTAGTTGGTTTAACAAGATAGACCTTCGAGGGGCGTATAATCTTGTGCGTATTAAACGGGGCGATGAATGGAAAACAGCATTTAATACGCCCGAGGGCCATTTTGAGTACCTGGTGATGCCATTCGGGCTTTCCAATGCTCCATCAGTATTTCAGTCTTTTATGCATGACATCTTCCGAGAGTACCTGGATAAATTCCTGATTGTGTATTTGGATGATATTTTGGTCTTTTCGGATGATTGGGAGTCTCATGTGAAGCAGGTCAGAATGGTGTTCCAGGTCCTTCGTGCTAATTCCTTGTTTGTGAAGGGGTCAAAGTGTCTCTTTGGAGTTCAGAAGGTTTCATTTTTGGGGTTCATTTTTTCCCCTTCTACTGTCGAGATGGATCCTGTTAAAGTCCAGGCCATTCATGATTGGACTCAGCCGACATCTGTGAAGAGCCTGCAAAAGTTCCTGGGCTTTGCTAATTTTTATCGTCGCTTCATCGCTAATTTTTCTAGTGTTGCTAAACCGTTGACTGATTTGACCAAGAAGGGTGCTGATGTGGTCAATTGGTCTTCTGCGGCCGTGGATGCTTTTCAGGAATTGAAGCGTCGTTTTTCTTCTGCCCCTGTGTTGTGCCAGCCAGATGTTTCGCTCCCATTTCAGGTTGAGGTTGATGCCTCTGAGATTGGGGCAGGGGCTGTTTTGTCGCAAAAAAGTTCTGATGGCTCGGGAATGAAGCCATGTGCTTTCTTTTCTAGAAAGTTTTTGCCTGCTGAGCGCAATTATGATGTTGGTAATCGAGAATTGTTGGCCATGAAGTGGGCATTCGAGGAGTGGCGTCGTTGGCTTGAAGGAGCCAAGCATCACGTGGTGGTCTTTACAGATCAGAAAAATTTGACTTATCTTGAGTCTGCCAAACGGTTGAATCCGAGACAGGCTCGATGGGCGTTGTTTTTCTCCCATTTTGATTTTGTGGTTTCGTACCTTCCGGGCTCTAAGAATGAGAAGGCTGATGCCCTGTCAAGGAGTTTTGTGCCTGACTCTCTGAGCCGGCAGGTATTCTCAAAAAGGGGATAATTTTGTCTGCCATCTCCCCTGATTTGCGGCGGGTGCTGCAAAAATTTCAGGCTGATAGACCTGACCGTTGCCCAGCAGAGAAACTGTTTGTCCCTGATAAATGGACTAGTAGAGTTATCTCTGAGCTTCATTGTTCGGTGTTGGCTGGGCATCCTGGAATCTTTGGTACCAGAGATTTGGTGGCTAGATCCTTTTGGTGGCCGTCTTTGTCACGGGATGTGCATTCTTTTGTGCAGTCCTGTGGGACTTGTGCTCGAGCTAAGCCCTGCTGTTCTCGTGCTAGTGGGTTGCTTTTGCCCTTGCCGGTCCCGAAGAGGCCCTGGACGCATATCTCTATGGATTTTATTTCGGATCTCCCCGTCTCTCAAAAGATGTCAGTCATTTGGGTGGTTTGTGATCGCTTTTCTAAGATGATCCATTTGGTACCCTTGTCTAAATTGCCTTCCTCCTCTGATTTGGTGCCATTGTTTTTCCAGCATGTGGTTCGTTTGCATGGCATCCCGGAGAACATCGTTTCGGAGAGAGGTTCCCAGTTTGTTTCGAGGTTTTGGCGATCCTTTTGTGCTAGGATGGGCATTGATTTGTCTTTTTCCTCGGCTTTCCATCCTCAGACAAATGGCCAAACCGAACGAACTAATCAGACGTTGGAAACATATCTGAGATGCTTTGTTTCTGCTGATCAGGATGATTGGGTGTCCTTTTTGCCGTTGGCTGAGTTTGCCCTTAATAATCGGGCCAGCTCGGCTACTTTGGTTTCGCCGTTTTTCTGCAATTCTGGTTTCCATCCTCGTTTCTCTTCAGGGCAGGTTGAGTCTTCGGACTGTCCTGGTGTAGATACTGTGGTGGATAGGTTGCAGCAGATTTGGACTCATGTGGTGGACAATTTGACATTGTCCCAGGAGAAGGCTCAATGTTTCGCTAACCGCCGGCGCTGTGTGGGTCCCCGACTTCGTGTTGGGGATTTAGTTTGGTTGTCGTCTCGTTATGTTCCTATGAAGGTTTCCTCTCCTAAGTTTAAGCCTCGTTTCATTGGTCCGTATAAAATTTCTGAGGTTATCAATCCTGTGTCATTTTGTTTGGCCATTCCAGATTCTTTTGCCATCCATAATGTGTTCCATAGGTCGTTATTGCGGAGATACGTGGCGCCTGTGGTTCCATCCGTTGACCCTCCTGCTCCGGTGTTTGTTGAGGGGGAGTTGGAGTATGTGGTGGAGAAGATTTTGGATTCTCGTATTTCGAGACGGAAACTCCAGTACTTGGTCAAGTGGAAGGGTTATGGTCAGGAGGATAATTCCTGGGTTTTTGCCTCTGATGTTCATGCGGCCGATCTGGTTCGTGCCCTTCATTTGGCTCATCCTGGTCAGCCTGGGGGCTCTCGTGAGGGTTCGGTGACCCCTCCTCAAGGGGGGGGTACTGTTGTGAATTCTGTTGTCAGGCTCCCTCCTGTGGTCATGAATGGTACTTCGGCTGGTTCTGTCCATGGACTTTCTCTGGTGCCTGTGGGTGTTTCTGAGTTTCCTTCCACAGGTGACGAAGCTAATTCGTTAGTGGGCTGCTCTATTTAACTCCACTTAGATCTTTGCCCCATGCCAGCTGTCAATGTTGTACTATGGCTCTAGTTCGCTCCTGGATCGTTCTGAGTTCCTGTTGCTCCAGCAGAAGCTAAGTTCCTCTGTGCTATTTTGCTTGTTTGCTATTTTTTCTGTCCAGCTTGCTTTTGTCAATATTGCCTTGCTTGCTGGAAGCTCTGGGACGCAGAGGGGCGCCTCCCGCACCGTGAGTCGGTGCGGAAGGTCTTTTTCCCTGCACTCTCTGCGTGGTCTTTTGTAGGTTTTTGTGCTGACCGCAAAGTAACCTTTTCTATCCTCGGTCTGTTCAGTAAGTCGGGCCTCACTTTGCTAAATCTATTTCATCTCTGTGTTTGTATTTTCATCTTTACTCACAGTCATTATATGTGGGGGGCTGCCTTTTCCTTTGGGGAATTTCTCAGAGACAAGGTAGGCTTTATTTTTCGATCTTCAGGGCTAGCTAGTTTCTTAGGCTGTGCCGAGTTGCATAGGGAGCGTTAGGCGCAATCCACGGCTATTTCTAGTGTGTTTTGATAGGTTTAGGGATTGCGGTCAGCAGAGTCCCCAGGTCCCAGAGCTTGTCCGTATTATCAGTAACAATCAGGTCCATTATTTGTCCAAACCACCGGATCATAACACAGAACACCAGGATTGGCAAATTTGCCATTGGTGCCCTGTGCTCTTCACAGATGAAAGCAGGCTCACACTGGGCACATGTGACAGATGTGACAGAGTCTGGAGACACCGTGGAGAGCGATCTGCTGTCTGCAACATCCTTCAACATGACCGTTTTGGCAGTGGGTCATTAATGGTGTGGGGTGGCATTTCTTTGGGGGGCCGCACAGCCCTCCATGTGCTCGCCAGAGGTAGCCTGACTGCCATTATGTACCGAGACGAGAGCCTCAGACCTCTTGTGAGACCATATGCTGGTGCGGTTGGCCCTGGGTTCCTCCTAATGCAGGACAATGCCAGACCTCATGTGTCTGTAGTGTGTCAGCAGTTCCTGCAAGATGAAGGCATTGAAGCTATGGACTGGGCCGCCTGTTCCACAGACCTGAATCCGATTGAACACATCTGGGACATCATGTCTTGCACAATCCACCAATGTCACGTTGCACCACAGACTGTCCAGGAGTTGGCGGATGCTTTAGGGTATGTGCATATATTGCGAATTCCATTGCGGATTTTTCCACGTGGATTCTGCAGAATCCGCAGGTAAGGTTTACATGGCACTGTATACCACATGGAAAACTGCTGCAGATCCGCAGGGCCAAATCCGCAGTGGATCCGCAGCCAAATCCGCAACGTGTGCACATACCCTTAGTCCAGGTCTGGGAGAAGATTCCTCAGAAGACCATCCGCTGCCTCATCAGAAGCATGCCCAGGTGTTGTAGGGAGGTCATACAGGCACGTGGAGGCCACACACACACTACTGAGCATCATTTCCTTTTCTTCAGGCATTCCCACTGAAGTTGGATCAGCCTGTAACTTCATTTTCCACTTTGATTTTGAACATCATTCCAACTCCAGACCTCCGTGGGATATTAGTTGTGATTTACGTTGATAATTTTTAGGTTTTATTGTTCTCAACACATTCCACTATGCAATGAATAAAGATTTGCAACTGGAATATTTCATTCAGTGATATCTAGATATCATATATATATATATATATATATATATGTATATGTATATATATATATATATATATATATATATATACATATATATATATATATATATCGCAATGATCTTATAACAAAATCATATTTAGTGTACAAAATACCTTAATTTACAGGGTACCTTATATGCAGTGTTTTCTGTTATTTCATTTTCTTTTGCAGCACTATGCATGCCGCGTTGTTTAAATGGTGGACTCTGTGTAACTCCAGGATTGTGCATCTGTCCTCCAGGATACTATGGCACCAACTGTGATAAAGGTACATTGCACACAGTTCAGCAACATTATACATAAAAAATATATTTCATATAATTATCTTTCATTTCAAATCTATTTCCATATCTTATAAATGGAAACATCTTTCATTTATGATCATTGCCACTAACAAGACTCCATCTTTTATAACTCAAGTATAGGATTATGTAGTGACTAATAAGCATACACTGTACTGAAGATGTGTGTAGCATAGGATATTGTGTAAGGCAAGAAAGAGACAATTAAACCTACAGGACCTGATTCATTATTTGCGGGGATATTTTTAAGTCCGTTTTCTTTAATGTCTTGCGCTATTCATTGCTGTTCTTTGCATCAAATTCTTCAAAATTAAAAGAACAGAGGATATAAACTCACATAGGGTAATATAATAATCTAAATTTTAAATGTGAAATTGGGGGGTGAGGAGGTTGCTCACCTGATCTGTTTGTGTATGTCACAACTCCAATAAATGTCCACATATTATTCAGCTCTTGCAGTAATGTCTGCAGATAAAAAAGGATCTTCTGCACGTAGATTCAGGAGAATTAGGAGACAGGTGTTCTTGTGCTGCTGTGAAAAAGGAATATTTCCATGTGTTATTAATGCTTTTCTCAAAACTCAACTATATAACTACATCATGTGGTTCAGTTTTGAGAAAGAGTTCGGTACGAATACGCTTAATTAATGACACCTTACTGAAGTATTACCACACGTTGAGCCTCTCCTTTATCACAGCAGTGTGGTCAACCAGAACGTCTGTCTCCTACTTCTCCTAAATTCTTAGAAAAGGCAAATTTTTCATGAAAATAATTGCTATAAATAAAACTATGGAACTTTTAAAAAAAGTTGAACTTAATGAATGTAAGAAATCCGGAAAAGCCACACTGACATAAAGTTCAGAAAACTAATTAAACAACAAAAGACAACCTGAAAAAAGGGCAAAATCCTTTGATGATTTTGTCACTCGCAAATCAAAAACTCGCTGATTGAAAATACAATGATGAATTGGGCCCATAGTTTGCTCTTTGTCGTATACCGTAAGCTTCTAAGTATAGCATGTAATTAACGTGTAGTTTTGCTTTCAGGATCAGGAAGATAGAATACAATCTTATAAACATTAGATTAATTGTATTATTTTGATGTTATTAATATTGGCATATAATAACAGCAGTAGCAGGGTAAGTAGGAAACCCCATGCAAGTTATATTTCATATTAGGATAAGAAGACGATACAGTACATTTAAGAAATTAAGATACCATACATGTATTCTTCATTTCTGTATACAGCAAACTGTACTACAAGTTGCCTGAACGGAGGAACATGCTTCTACCCTGGGAAGTGTATCTGCCCATCAGGTTACGAAGGAGATCAGTGTGAAACAAGTATGTGACCAGAACCCATTCTGCCAGAATTCTGCAAGTCATGTCTCCTTTGTCTGTGTTAGGTTAAAATGTAATAAATTGTAACCCCCACTGCAGCTTTCAAGCTGCTTTTATTTATGTCAAGATCAAAGAATTTTCAGAGGTTTGGCATCAAAGCCTTTCACACATGCCACTGTAACTGGGTGATGTTTGAAGCACAAATGTATTCACATTTTCCTATCATCTTCTACGCCAATAAGCTTACATTTAACCTCCGCTGTAGTAACATCTTTGCATAGAAGTACAGTATTTAGCATTTAGAAAGGTAGACACTTCTCAAACTGAACAACAAATACAGGAAGTTTTTTAAACAATTACATAGAAGTATTAAACTGAAATATGCAAGAAGGATCCAAGGCACCGCCAACTACATTATTGAATGCTTTATTGTGAAGAACAAAAGCACACAACAGCATAATGCAGAGCTTTGTCAAACTGCATGCCAAAAGTTGCTGTTAAATGCATTTTGGCTCCACGATAAAGCAATAAAAAATGTAACTGGAGGTGCCTTGGACCCTTTCAGCACACGGTACTAAGTTTACATTTTTCTATATTCTTAGCCACCAGCCACTTCATCAGTTTATGGATGAATATTGAATAAACCAGTAACACCACTTTTAATCATGATGGTAACGTCCGCATGTTATTGTATCACTGTATCATCACATAGCCCGGTAGTATTATGAAAGCACCATTCTTACAATGTGTGTAGGTTACTAATTAGTACTTTTGTGCTTACAAAACACAGTCAAAACTATGTGGGCTAGCCTTTATAATTAGCAGGTGGCCAAAAGAATGTGGGCTAGCCCTTATAATTTGCAGGTGGGCAAAAGTATGTGGGCTAGTCCTTATAATTAGCAGGTGGCCAAAAGTATGTAGGCTATTCTTTATAGTTAGCAGGTGACCAAAAATATGTGGGCTAGTCCTTTTAATTGTCAGGTTTACCCATTTTGTCTACATCAGTTGCTGAAAGGTGAATATAATAAGGCAATTAGCCATTTAATTGCGAAACATCATAGCCAATCACTTTCCACACTAGTTAGTTTTCTTCTCTGCTAGCTCTACCTCAGTCATTTTTATGTGTTGTTATTGTAAAGTAGAAAATCTAGGAGCAACAGCTTAGTAGATAAGCAAAAGGCCATGTGAATCTAAAATATGGCCATGGAGGACATATATCATGTGTCCTTTGTTGCACTACTCATCATCAAGTCACAAACTAAATCACGCTTCACTATGCAAGAGTTTGATGCATTAACTTGATATTAATGGCTATGATTGTTAAGGGAGATGTTCAACAATCCCAATGTGATGATCATGTATCCATATTTAAAGGGAACCTTTCATGTCCCCAAATGCTATTAACTATGAGATATGTCACACAAAATAGTTAATATTTAACAAAATAGTTAATAAATAACATTTTCCACATGTCTACTTCACATCAGCACAATTTTTGAAACTTATTTTTTTTTGGAAGTTAGAAGGGTTAAAAATTGATCAACAATTTTTCATTTTACAAACAAAATGTATAAAACCATTTTTTAGGGATCACATTTAAAGTGACTTTGAGGGGTCTACGTGACAAAAAATGCCCAAAAGTGACACTATTTTAAAAACTGCATCCCTCAAAGTGCACAAAACAACATTCAAGAAGTTTATTATCCCCTCAGGTGCTTCATAGGAATTAAAGCAATATAGAAGGAAAAAATGAACATTTAACTTTTTTCACAAAAATTTTTCGTTAGCTCCAAATTTTTAATTTTCAGAAGGGTAACAGGAAAAAATGAGCCACAAAATTTGTTGTGCTTCACAGAAGTATATAATGTAGAGCCGTGAAAATAAAAAGTAACTTTTTACCACAAAAATTTCTTTTAGCCCCAAATGTTACATTTTCACAAGGGAGACAGGAGAAAATGCACCATCAAATTTGTTGTGCAATATCTCCTGACTAGGCCGATTGCCCATAAGTGGAGGAAAACTACTGTTTTTGCACAAGGCAGAGCTCAGAAGGGAAGTGTGGACTTCTCAGTTAGTTGTGCAATTTCTCCTGAGTAATCCAATACCCTACATGTGCAAAACTCAGAAGGGAAGGAGTGCCATAATTTAGTGCAGATTTTACTGTTATGGTTTGTGGGTGCCATGACCCACTGGAAGAGTCCCTGAGGTGTCAGGACTACAGAATCCCCCATAAGTGACCCAATTTTACAAAAAGACCTCTCAGTGAATTCATCTAAGGACTTATTTCCACTTGCGAGGAAAACGGACGAGTGCAATCCGATAAAAAATCAGATTGCACTCGGACCAATGTTCTTCAATAGGTGTCATCTCATTTGCGATTTTTTTCTCAGCCGAAATCGGACTGAGAAAAAAATCGCAGCATGCTGCGTATTGCTGCGATTCTCGGACGAGACTCGCCAATGTAAGTCAATGGGTGCGAGAAAAAAAAAATCGCACAGCACTCGCACCATGCGAGTTCTGTCCGATTTTTACGCACCGGTGTCCTTTGAAAAGCCGGTAAGTCAGCGCGGTGTACAGTAAAATCACACTGACAGGTTAGAATAGAACAGATATATACACAAAGAATAGGTTTATATACATATACCGGTATATATATGTCAGCGAGACACATATATATATATACAGTACAGACCAAAAGTTTGGACACACCTTCTCATTTAAAGATTTTTCTGTATTTTCATGACTATGAAAATTGTACATTCACACAGAATTTCGGACTGAGTGACCTTTATTTCTTAAAGTAATGATGGCCACTCGCTTTTCTTTACTTAGCTGCTTTTTTCTTGCCATAATACAAATTCTAACAGTCTGTTCATTAGGACTATCAGCTGTGTATCCACCAGACTTCTGCACAACACAACTCATGGTCCCAACCCCATTTATAAGAAATCCCACTTATTAAACCTGACAGGGCACACCTGTGAAGTGAAAACCATTCCCGGTGACTACCTCTTGAAGCTCACCAAGAGAATGCCAAGAGTGTGCAAAGCAGTCATCAAAGCAAAAGGTGGCTACTTGGAAGAACCTAGAATATAAGACCTAATTTCAGTTGTTTCACACTTTTTTGTTAAGTATATAATTCCACATGTGTTAATTCATAGTTTTGATGCCTTTAGTGTGAATGCACAATTTTCATAGTCATGAAAATGCAGAAAAATCTTTAAATGAGAAGGTGTGTCCAAACGTTTGGTCTGTACTGTATATATATATATATATATATATATATATATATATATATATATATATATATATATATTTATATTTAATGCAGCGCTAGATAGCAGAAAAGCCGGTAATTCAATTGCCGGCTTTTGCTATCTCCTTCACAAACCCGATAGGATATGAGACCTGGTTTACATACAGTAAATCATATCATATCCCTTATTTTATTACATATTCCTGACTACTAATGTAAGATGTGTCTTTGTATGACATTTTGTGGCTCTACCTGTTAAAATAAAGGGTTAAATCATGGAAAAAATTGGCGTGGGCTCCCGCGCAATTTTCTCCGCCAGAGTGGGAAAGCCAGTGACTGAGGGCAGATATTAATAGCCTAGAGAGGGACCATGGATATTGCTCCCCCCGGCTAAAACATCTGCCCCCAGCCACCCCAGAAAAGACACATCTGTAAGATTAAGCCAGGTTAATAATTGAGAGGCGTCAATAAGACACCTATCCATTATTAATCCAATACTAGTAAATGGCTAATAAAACACACACACATTAGGAAAAAAGTATTATAATGAAATAAAGACACAGGGAGTTGGAATAGTTTATTATACGATCAATCCAATTAAAGACCCTTGTCACCTGAAACAAAGTTAAAATAAAAAACAACAATATCCCATACCCATCTGAAGGGGTTAAATAATTTTACAGCCAGGAGCCTGCTAATACAGGTGTGCTCCTGTGTTATGATCTGGTGGCCTTGGAGCAGCATGAGATGTACTCTGGAGAAGGTGGTCCCTGTACTGACCACAAACCCTGAACCTAGCAGCGCAACTAAAAGCAGCCGTGGGGGGTACCTAACACTCCCTAGACCCCTCGGCACAGCCTAAGAACTAACTACCCCTAAAGACAGAAACAGGAAACCTATCTTGCCTCAGAGAAAATCCCCAAAGGATAGATAGCCCCCCACAAATATTGACTGTGAGAGGAGAGGGAAATAACATACGCAGATATGAAATCAGATTTTAGCATAGGAGGCCATACTAGCTAAAAAGAAAGAATAGAACAGAGTACTATGCGGTCAGTATAAAAACACTAGAAAATATCCACCGCAGAAAATACGGATCACCACATCTGACTAAAGACATGGGGGTTATATCTGCATCTCCAGAGAAATAGCTAGGCTGCAAAAAATCCTTCACAGACCAAGCTGGACAAAACAAAAACATGAAAATGCACAGAACTATAAGGTCCACTGCAGGTGGACAGCAAAAACAAAGCCAGGACTTATCTTTGTAGAAAAACACAGCAAACTGGAGAGACCAGCAGGGAAGTGAATCCTTCAAGAACAATGGACAACTGGCACTGACTAAAGGATCCAGCAAAGCTATATACCCCAGTCAGTTTTGCAATTAGTAGATACACCTGTCCACTCCTGCAGTCCAGGCACAACTGCATTACCCTCTACAACCACCGGAGGGAGTCCAAAAGCTGAATTAACAACACTCCTGCCTGTAAAAGCTGGGGAATTAAACAGCTGGTTGTTATGAACTGGTGGTTTAGGAGCAACATGGGACGAGCTCTGAAGGAGGTGGTACCTGTACTGACCGCAGTCCCTAAGCTCAACACAACACTAGAAGTAGCCGTGGGATGCTCCTGATGCTCCCTAGGCACCTCGTCACAGCCTGAGAATTAACTACCCCTAAAGATAGAAACAGGAAAACTATCTTGCCTCATAGAAAATCCCCAAAGGATAGATAGCCCCCCACAAGTAATGACTGTGAGTGGAGAGGGAAAAGACATACACAGAATGAAACCAGGATGTAGCACAGGAGGCCAGTCTAGCTAGATAGATAGGACAGGATAGAATACTGTGCGGTCAGTATTAAAAAACTACAAAAATCCACACAGAGTTTACAAAAATCTCCACACCTGACTAAAGGTGTGGAGGGTAAATCTGCTTCCCAAAGCTTCCAGCTAAACTGAATTAATCCATACTGACAAGCTGGACAAAACATAGAATGCACAGAACGAATAAGTCCACAACATGTGGACAGAAAAGAGCAAAGCAAGCACTTATCTTTGCTGAACTGGTCAGGATATCAGGGAAATCCAAGAGAGATGTGAATCCAACCAGGAACCATTGACAAGTGGCACTGGCTGAAGGAAGAGCCAGGCATAAATAGCCGAGCAGAAAGACAATCAGTGGAAGCAGCTGCAGACTGCTAAATCCAAGGAGCAGCCATTCCACTTAAAACCACCGGAGGGAGCCCAAGAGCAGAACTCACAAAAGTGCCACTTACAACCACCGGAGGGAGCCCAAGAGCGGAATTCACAACGGTACTCCCCCTTGAGGAGGGGTCACCGAACCCTCACCAGAGCCCCCAGGCCGATCAGGACGAGCCAAGTGAAAAGCTCGAACCAAATCGGCGGCATGGACATCGGAGGCAACAACCCAAGAATTATCCTCCTGGCCATAACCCTTCCACTTGACAAGATACTGAAGCCTCCGCCTCGAAAAACGAGAATCCAAAATTTTCTCAACCTCATATTCCCTCAAACTCTCCCTCAACCAACACCGGGGCAGGAGGATCAACCGAGGGAACAACGGGCACCACATATCTCCGCAACAAAGATCTATGGAAAACATTATGAATGGCAAAAGAGGCTGGAAGAGCCAAACGAAAAGACACCGGATTAATAATTTCAGAAACCTTATAAGGACCAATAAACCGAGGCTTAAACTTAGGGGAAGAAACCTTCATAGGAACATGACGAGAAGACAACCAAACCAAATCCCCCACACGAAGCCGGGGACCAACACACCGACGGCGTTTAGCAAAACATTGAGCCTTTTCCTGAGACAACGTCAAATTGTCCAAATCTGCTGCAGCCTGTCCACCACAGAATCCACACCAGGACAATCAGAAGGCTTAACCTGCCCCGAAGAAAAACGAGGATGAAAACCAAAATTACAAAAGAAAGGTGAAACCAAAGTAGCCAAACTAGCCCTATTATTAAGGGCAAACTCGGCCAACGGCAAGAAAGCCACCCAATCATCCTGATCAGCAGACACAAAGCATCTCAAATAGGTTTCCAAGGTCTGATTAGTTCGCTCAGTTTGGCCATTAGTCTGAGGATGAAACGCCGAAGAAAAAGACAAATCAATGCCCATCCTAGCACAAAAGGCCCGCCAAAACCTAGAGACAAACTGAGAAACTCTGTCAGACACAATATTCTCCGGAATGCCATGCAAACGAACCACATGCTGAAAAAACAATGGAACCAAATCAGAGGAGGAAGGCAACTTAGGCAAAGGTACCAGATGGACCATTTTAGAGAACCGGTCACAAACAACCCAGATAACAGACATCTTCTGGGAAACGGGAAGATCCGAAATAAAATCCATGGAAATATGCGTCCAGGGCCTCTCAGGGACCGGCAAAGGCAAAAGCAACCCACTAGCGCGGGAACAGCAAGGCTTGGCCCGGGCGCAAGTCCCACAGGACTGCACAAAAGCACGCACATCGCGCGACAAGGAAGGCCACCAAAAGGACCTAGCAACCAAATCTCTGGTACCAAAAATCCCAGGATGACCAGCCAACACTGAACAATGAACCTCAGAAATTACCTTACTTGTCCATCTATCAGGAACAAACAGCTTCCCCACAGGACAGCGGTCAGGCTTATCAGCCTGAAATTCCCGAAGCACCCGCCGCAAATCAGGGGAGATGGCAGAAAGAATGCCAACCGGCTCAAGGACTCCAGGAGAATCAGGCAAAAAACTCCTAGAGAGGGCATCAGCCTTAACATTCTTAGATCCCAGAAGATATGAGACCACAAAATCAAAACGGGAGAAAAACAGGGACCATCGAGCCTGTCTAGGATTTAGCCGCTTGGCCGACTCGAGGTAAATCAGATTCTTATGATCGGTCAGGACCACAACACGGTGTTTAGCTCCCTCAAGCCAATGTCGCCACTCCTCAAACGCCCACTTCATAGCCAAGAACTCCCGATTGCCGACATCATAATTGCGTTCCGCAGGCGAAAACTTTCTGGAAAAAAAAGCACACGGTTTCATCAAAGAACCATCAGAATCCCTCTGAGACAAAACGGCCCCTGCCCCAATCTCAGAAGCATCAACCTCAACCTGAAAAGGAAGAGAAACATCCGGCTGACGCAACACAGGGGCAGAAGTAAATCGGCGTTTAAGCTCCCGAAAGGCCTCAACAGCCGCAGAGGACCAATTCGTCACATCAGTGCCTTTCTTCGTCAAATCAGTCAGGGGCTTAACCACACTGGAAAAGTTGGCAATGAAACGGCGATAGAAATTAGCAAAGCCCAAAACTTTTTGAAGGCTCTTCACAGATGTGGGTTGAATCCAGTCATGAATAGCTTGGACCTTAACAGGATCCATTTCCATAGACGAGGGAGAAAAAATAAAACCCAAAAAAGAGACCTTCTGAACTCTGAATAGGCACTTAGACCCCTTCACAAATAAAGCATTATCACGAAGGATCTGGAACACCATCCTGACCTGCTTCACATGAGACTCCCAATCATCGGAAAAAATCAAAATATCATCCAAATATACAACCATGAATTTATCAAGATAATTGCGGAAAATATCATGCATGAAAGATTGGAACACAGATGGAGCATTAGAGAGCCTGAATGGCATCACGAGGTATTCAAAATGGCCTTCGGGCGTATTAAATGCAGTTTTCCATTCGTCACCCTGTTTAATACGAACAAGATTATATGCCCCTCGAAGGTCAATCTTAGTAAACCAACTAGCCCCCTTAATCTGAGCAAACAAATCAGAAAGCAAAGGCAAGGGGTATTGGAATTTGACCGTGATCTTATTAAGAAGATGATAATCTATACAGGGTCTCAAGGAGCCATCCTTCTTAGCAACAAAAAAGAAACCCGCTCCCAATGGTGACGAAAACGGCCGAATATGCCCCTTCTCCAAAGATTCCTTAACATAACTCCGCATGGCGGCATGCTCTGGCACAGACAGATTGAAAAGTCAGCCCTTAGGGAACTTATAACCTGGAATCAAGTTAATAGCACAATCACAGCCCCTATGTGGAGGAAGGGAACTGGACTTGGGCTCATCAAATACATCCTGGAAATCCGACAAAAACTCAGGGACCTCAGAAGAGGGGGAAGAGGAAATTGACATCAAAGGAACGTCACTATGTACCCCTTGACAACCCCAACTAGTCACAGACATAGTTTTCCAATCCAGCACCGGATTATGTTCCTGTAACCATGGAAAACCCAGTACAACAACATCATGCAGGTTATGCAACACCAGAAAACGGCAATCTTCCTGATGTGCTGGAGCCATGTACATGGTCATCTGCGTCCAGTACTGAGGTTTATCCTTGGCCAATGGTGTAGCATCAATGCCCCTCAAAGGAATAGGGCTCTGCAAAGGCTACAAGGAAAAACCACAGCGCCTGGCAAATTCTAAGTCCATTAAGTTCAGGGCAGCGCCTGAATCCACAAATGCCATGACAGAAAAGGACGATAATGAGCAAATCAGGGTCACAGATAAAAGAAATTTAGGCTGTACAGTACTGATGGTAACAGACCTAGCGACCCTCCTAGTACGCTTAGGGCAATCAGAAATAACATGAGCAGAATCACCACAGTAAAAACACAGCCTATTCTGACGTCTGAATTCCTGCCGTTCTGTTCTAGTCAAAATCCTATCACATTGCATAGGCTCAGGACTCTGCTCAGAGGATACTGCCATATGGTGCACAGCTTTGCGCTCGCGCAGACGCCGACCAATCTGAATGGCTAGAGACATAGATTCGCTCAAACCAGCAGGCGTAGGGAAGCCCACCAAAACATCTTAAAGGGCTTCAGAAAGACCTTTTCTGAAAATAGCAGCCAGAGCATCCTCATTCCATTTAGTGAGCACAGACCATTTCCTAAATTTCTGGCAGTATAATTCTGCCGCTTCCTGACCTTGACACAGGGCCAACAGGGTTTTTTCTGCATGATCCACAGAATTAGGTTCGTCATACAATAATCCGAGCGCTTGAAAAAATGCGTCTACATTCAGCAATGCCGGATCCCCTGATTCAAGGGAGAATGCCCAGTCTTGAGGGTCACCACGCAGCAAGGATATGATGATTTTAACTTGCTGAATGGGATCACCAGAAGAACGGGGTTTCAAAGCAAAATACAATTTGCAGTTATTTTTAAAGTTCAAAAACTTGGATCGGTCCCCAAAAAACAAATCAGGAGTAGGAATTTTAGGCTCCAAGGCCGGAGTCTGGACAACATAATCTTGGATACTCTGTACTCTTGCAGCAAGTTGATCCACATGAGAAAAAAAACCCTGAACATCCATGCCAGAGCATAAATCCTGAACCACCCAGAGATCAAGAAGAAAAAAAAGACAAAACAGAGCACAGAAAAAAAAAATGGCTCAGAATTTTTTTTTCCTTCTTTTGAGATGCATTTAATTCATTTTTGGCCACTTGTACTGTTATGAACTGGTGGTTTAGGAGCAACATGGGACGAGCTCTGAAGGAGGTGGTACCTGTACTGACCGCAGTCCCTAAGCTCAACACTAGAAGTAGCCGTGGGATGCTCCTGATGCTCCCTAGGCACCTCGTCACAGCCTGAAAATTAACTACCCCTAAAGATAGAAACAGGAAAACTATCTTGCCTCAGAGAAAATCCCCAAAGGATAGATAGCCCCCCACAAGTAATGACTGTGAGTGGAGAGGGAAAAGGCATACACGGAATGAAACCAGGATGTAGCACAGGAGGCCAGTCTAGCTAGATAGATAGGACAGGATAGAATACTGTGCGGTCAGTATTAAAAAACTACCAAAATCCACACAGAGTTTACAAAAATCTCCACACCTGACTAAAGGTGTGGAGGGTAAATCTGCTTCCCAGAGCTTCCAGTTAAACTGAATTAATCCATACTGACAAGCTGGACAAAACATAGAATGCACAGAACGAATAAATCCACAACATGTGGACAGAAAAGAGCAAAGCAAGGACTTATCTTTGCTGAACTGGTCAGGATATCAGGGAAATCCAAGAGAGATGTGAATCCAACCAGGAACCATTGACAAGTGGCACTGGCTGAAGGAAGAGCCAGGCATAAATAGCCGGGCAGAAAGACAATCAGTGGAAGCAGCTGCAGACTGCTAAATCCAAGGAGCAGCCATTCCACTTAAAACCACCGGAGGGAGCCCAAGAGCAGAACTCACAAAAGTGCCACTTACAACCACCGGAGGGAGTCCAAGAGCGGAATTCACAACAGCTGGTATAGCCTCATATTAACCCTAGCGTGTGAATTTTTCTGAGTATTTTCTCATGCTAGAGTTCATATGAGGTTATGCCAGCAGGAGGCGCAGCACCGCAAGTCTAGATAGCTACATTCCCCTGCATTCCATTCATTACCCAGTTTTTACAGGCAGGGGCAACAGCTGCATTAGCAGGCTCCTGCTTGTAAAATTATTTAACCCCTTCAGATGGATTTACATCGTGGGACATGAGTGTAACAGCGGAAAGGTATAGGATATTGTTGTTTTTTATTTTAACTTTGTTTCAGGTGACAAGGGTCTTCAATTGGATTGAGCGTATAATAAACTATTACAACACCCTGTGTCTTTATTTCATTAAAATACTTTTTTCCTAATGTGTGTGTGTTTTATTAACCATTTACTAGTATTGAATTAATAATGGATAGGTGTCTTATTGACACCTCTCCATTATTAACCTGGCTTAATGTCACCTTACGGTATCCCACCGCTACTCGGGAGTGGGAAGTTAATGGTTAAGTGCCGGAATAGGTGCATCTTACAGATGTGCATTTTCTGGGGTGGCTGGGGGCAGATGTTTTTAGCCGCGGGGGGCAATATCCATGGTCCCTCTCTAGGCTATTAATATCTGCCCTCAGTCACTGGCTTTACCACTCTGGTGGAGAAAATTGCGCGTGAGCCCACGCCAATTTTTTCCGTGATTTAACCCTTTATTTTAACAGCTAGAACAACCAGATTTTACACAAAGACACTTCTTACATTAGTAGTCAGGAATATGCAAAAAAAATAAGGGATATGAAATGGTTTACTGTATGTAAACCATGTCTCATATCATGTCTGGTTTGGGAAGGAGATAGCAAAAGTCGGCAATTGAATTACCGGCTTTTCTGCTATCTATCTCTGTATTAAATATAAATATATATATATATATATATATATATAGGTGTTTCAGTGACATATATATATATATATATATATATGTATATATACCTATTCTATGTATATATCTAGTCTATCTTTTCTATTCTAATCTGTCAGTGTGATTTTACTGTACACAGCACTGATTTGCCTGTTGTGAATTCTGTGGCAGAGTTCACTCCTGTGGTCACAAGTGGTACTTCGGCTGATTCTCTCTGGGATCTTCCGTTTGTGGAGGAAATTGGTACTGCAGCTTCTGAGTTTCCTCCCTCAGGTGATCTGGTGAGCTCGTTAGCTTCTTCTCTACTTAACTTCACCTGATGCTTTGATCTATGCTTCCTGTCAATGTTTCAGTGTGGGACTTGTTTTTTCCCTGGATCATTCCTGTGGCCTGCTGCTCTGCAAAGCTAAGTTTTGCTTATGTTATTTTGTTGCTATTTTTCTGTCCAGCTTGCTTTATTGGTTTTTCTCGCCTGCTGGAAGCTCTGAGACGCAGAGGGACCACCTCCGTACTGTTAGTCGGTGCGGAGGGTCTTTTTGTCCCCTCTGCATGGTTTTTTTATAGGTTTTTGTGCTGACCGCAAAGTTATCTTCCCTATCCTCGTTCTGTTCAGCTAGTCGGGCCTCACTTTGCTAAATCTGTTTCATCTCTATGTTTGTGTTTTCATCTTACTCACAGTCATTATATGTGGGGGGCTGCCTTTTCCTTTGGGGAATTTCTCTGAGGCAAGGTAGGCTTATTTTTCTATCTTCAGGATTAGCTAGTTTCTCAGGCTGTGACGAGGCGCCTAGGTTCTGGTCAGGAGTGCTCCACGGCTACCTTCAGTGTGGTTTGATAGGCTTAGGGATTGCGGTCTGCAGAGTTCCCACGTCTCAGAGCTCGTTCTATTATTTTGGGTTATTGTCAGTTCACTGTATGGGCTCTGACCTCCATGTCCATTGTGATTCTGAATTGCCTTTCATAACATTTGCCGGCTTTTCAAAGGACACCGGTGCGTAAAAATTGGACAGCAATACAGATGTCATACGGATGTTGCAATAAAAAAAAAAATCGCATGACACTCACATGACACTCGCATAACAATCGCATGATTTACCTCCGTTTTTTCTGTCCGTAAATCGGACCGTTTTTTTTTCTCTCAAGTGGAAAAGAGCCCTAAGGGTGGAGTGATCATAATGACACCATGGGGGTGTCACAGAATGTTATACTACTGGACAGTAGAAAAAACATAATTACATTTTTAAGTCAAACATTTTGTTTTAGCCCCAGATTATTTTTCATTTTCCCAAGGGGAAATGGGTAAAAATGGCATTAAAATTTGTCACACAAACTCTGCTGAACTTGGAAATACCCCATATGTGGCTGTACAGTACTTCTCAGACACATGGCAAGACTCGGGAAAGACAGAGCGTTATTTGCCTCCTAGAGCGCATATTTTCCTAGAATAGTTCGTAGACTCCATATACAGAGCCCCTAAATGCTAGAAGAGCATTCTACAATCAGGCAGCAGAGTTACTCTGGATTCTGTCTAGCCTCTGTTCAGCAGTGTCATTTTAGGAGGTGCACAAAACTGTGGCCGACCTCACTTTTATGCATGCACAAAAAGACAGACTCCACCAGATCATTGGCCAGACAACGTTCAAAGTGACTCCATTCTCTTCATTATAGGGAATCTGTTGTGAATTCCGCTCTTGGGCTCCCTCCGGTGGTTGCAAGTGGCACTTTTGTGAGCTCTGCTCTTGGGCTCCCTCTTGTGGTTTCAAGTGGTATGGCTGCTCCTTGGAGTTAGCTGTCATCAGCTGCCTCCACTTATCATCTCTTCTTCTTGGCTATTTAGGCCTGGCTCTTTCCTTCAGCCAGTGCAACTTGTAAATGGTTCCTGGTTGGATTCACATCTCTTTGGATTTCCCTGTTATCCTGACCAGTTCAGCAAAGCTAAGTTTTTGATGCTCTTTTCTGTCCATAGATTGTGGACTTATCCATTCTGTGCTTTCTATGTTTGTCCAGCTTATCAGTATGAATTAATTCTGTCTTGCTGGAAGCTCTGGGAAGCAGATTTACCCTCCACACCTTTAGTCAGGTGTGGAGATTTTTTGTAAACTCTGCGTGGATTTTTTGTAGTGTTTTATACTGACCGCACAGTATTCCATCCTGTTCTATCTATTTAGCTAGACTGGCCTCCTGTGCTCATCCTGGTTTCATTCTGTGTATGTCTTTTCCCTCTCCACTCACAGTCATTATTTGTGGGGGGCTAATCTATCCTTTGGGGATTTTCTCTGAGGCAAGATAGCTTTCCTGCTTCTATCTTTAGGGGTAGTTAGCTCTTAGGCTGTGACGAGATGCCTAGGGAGAGTTAGGAGCATTCCACGGCTACTTCTAGTGTTGTGTTGAGCTTAGGGACTGCGGTCAGTACAGTTACCACTTCCTTCAGAGCTCGTTCCATGTTGCTCCTAGACCACCATATCATAACAGGAATCTTCCGCTAGGGGTTCTTTCTGAATCACGTTCGGGAATAGGGCAAAAATTCAGAAGTGGTGACATGTTTCTATTATACTTATCCTCGGACTGTCCCACTCCTGGTTTTGGCTTATAAATACTGAGGTAAAATACTGATCACATACTAATAGTGTGACCGTAGCCTAAGAGTCACTCTCCTATCCCCCCCTTTTCTTGATCTCTGCACTGCAACAACCTTAAAGGTACCGTCACACTAAGCGACGCTGCAGCGATACCGACAACGATGTCGATCGCTGCAGCGTCGCTGTTTGGTCGCTGGTTACCAGCGTAAATGTTAAAAAAACAAACACTACATAATTACCTTCAGCTATCTGTCCTCCGGCGCTCTGCTTTCCTCTGCACTGTCAGCGCCGGTCAGCCGGAAAGCAGAGCGGTGACGTCACCGCTGTGCTTTCCGGCTGGCTGGCGCTGACACAGGATGCAGGAGGAGTGCAGAGAAGCACAGTGCCTGGGACAGACAGCTGAAGGTAAGTATGTAGTGTTTGTTTTTTTAACATTTACGCTGGTAACCAGGGTAAACATCGGGTTACTAAGCGCGGCCCTGCGCTTAGTAACCCGATGTTTACCCTGGTTACCAGTGAAGACATCGCTGGATCGGTGTCACACACGCCGATCCAGCGATGTCAGCGGGAAGTCCAGCTACAAAATAAAGTTCTGGACTTTCCTCAGCGACCAACGATTTCCCAGCAGGGGCCTGATCGTTGGTCGCTGTCACTCATAACAATTTCCTTAACTATATCGTTGCTACGTCACAAAAAGCAACGATATCGTTAACGATATCGTTATGTGTGACGGTACCCTTACTCCTCACACATTAATTGGTGAAATCCCAGAACTCTACCACTATAAACCAGCTCTGGGCCACCATCATAATTAACTCTTCAAGTTCCCCATGCATTTGTTAGCTACTTTTAGCAATAGTTCACAGATGATTTCACTGCCTGTACTAGTTTTTTGTCTTATAACATATAGCGGGGCATACATATAAAGAAGGAATGTACATGCATTTATGTCATATTTTCATTAAATGGCAAGTTCACTTTAATAATGGTTAGTAATAGACTAAAATACTATAGTAATATGTAATAATAGACTATCAAGTTAAAGACAGAGGAAACGTTAAATAAGTTGAAAATTCCACCATTCCTTATATAAACAGTAGTAGATGATTGATGTTCAGGTGCTTCTCATAAAATTAGAATATCATCAAAAAGTTAATTTATTTCAGTTCTTCAATACAAAAAGTGAAACTCATATATTATATTGAGTCATTAGAGAGTGGTCTATTTCAAGTGTTTATTTCTGTTTATGTTGATGATTATGGTGTACAGCCAATGAAAACCCAAAAGTCATTATCTCAGTAAATTAAAATACTTTGTAACATCAGCTTGAAAAGTGATTTTAAAATCCAAAATGTTGGCCAACTGAAATGTATGTTCAGTAAATGCACTAAATACTTGGTCGGGGTTCCTTTTGCATCAACTACTGCATCAATGCAGCGTGCCATGCCGGCGATCAGCCTGTGGTACTGCTGAGGTGTTATGGAAGTCCAGGTTCCTTTGTTAGCAGCCTTCAGCTCGTCTGCATTGTGGGGTCTGGTGTCTCTCATCTTCCTCTTGACAGTACCCCATAGATTCTCTATGAGGTTAAGGTCAGGAAAGTTTGCTGGCTAATCAAGCACAGTGATACTGTTCTTTTTAAACCAGGTATTAGTACTTTTGGCAGTGTGGACAGGTGCCAAGTCCTGCTGGAGAATGAAATTTCCATCTCCAAAAAGCTTGTTGGCAGAGGGAAGCATGAAGTGCTCTAAAATTTCCTGGTAGACGGCTGCGCTGACTTTGGTCTTGATAAAATACAGTGGACCTACACCAATGAAAACCCAAAAGTCATTATCTCAGTAACTTAGAATTTGATATTTTGATGTTAGCAAATGGGTTTGTCTGTTATGTAAGGTCTCAAGCAAGGGAATCCTAAGATGTCATTCAGTGGTGCAGCATCAAGTAAGCAATATATGGAGAGGTGTGGTGTTGAGAAAATGTTAGTCAGTAGGGTAGGGGGACATGCCACTTACACATAAGCATACTGTCTATTATCCCTGCTGTTATTATTATTACTATTGCATATAGATTTACCAGCACTTCCTCACTGTGGTCCTCAAGTGTTAAGGTGGCTTGGGATCTGAGCCCACTCCAGCTGCGGCAAATGCCAGCTGTGTTGCACATGTGTCTATAACAGCAGCGACCAGAGATTACACTGATCTCTGCTGTTTAACCATTCAGGTCAATCTTTGATAGTGGCATTTAAATATGAATCAAGTTTCATGAATGACTTTGTGGGTTTATTTTAAGGTAAATGCCAACAGCCATGCCGAAATGGAGGAAAATGTAGTGGCAAGAACAAGTGCAAATGTTCCAAGGGCTACCAAGGAGATCTGTGCTCAAAACGTAAGTCATAAATTTTAATCATGGATTTTATTCACAATATAATCACTAAAACATAACTGGTTGTATAATCATGCAATTACTGTTTACCGTAATTATATTCACTTGTTATACATTTATTGAATATTTTCATATGTGTTTTCATCTAATAACTGTCCATAGCAGTAATTCTGGTAAAATAGACAGTGGTATTATGTAGAGTAGCATAGCTAGCATTTACATTGCTTTGTTTTTATGCAGCTGTCTGTGAACCCTCATGTGGCTCACATGGAACCTGCATTGAACCCAACAAATGCCAATGCAAGGAAGGCTGGAATGGTAGATACTGTAACAAAAGTAAGTACCGTAACAGCCAGTATTCTATTTACTCCCTGGACTGATGGGTATTGCTAGTTATTAACCATGTTCCAGTAGGATCTGTTCTCAAGTGCTTCACTGGATCTGTTTTTTGCTTAGGAACATGGTTGACAGTGAGTTTTCCGACAATAAGTTGTTTAGAAGGATCACTATCACTACCACATGTGTTTCACGTTATTTAAAACTACCTAATCCATTTGGGTCATACAGTAAAAAAAAGACAATATCAAAACAATGCCTGTTTATGCCGAAACCTCATGCAGTCAATGGCATTTTTTTTGCATCCAAAAATTGATAAAGTGGCTTAATACTTAAGTCCCACACCTGACTATAGTTCATACAAAACAGAAAACGACACAACAGTTTGTTTTTCTTCATAATTTATCCAAAAATATTTCATCCAGTATGTATATACAAGGAATAAATTAATTTTGCAGTATATTCACCACTATGAACAAATCATCCATACTGCAGTATGGGCTTGAGCAAGCTCACGATTTGCAGACAGATCCAGGGTGGAGGAGGAGGAGGAGGCTGAGAGACAAGTCCTCCACCAGCAGCCATCTTATGGAGAGAATGTCAGTCAGTTTGTGAGATGAGGAAAGCTGCTCTAATAAGAGAAAGTAGCCGACCATTTTAAGAGTCTCCAGATAGCAATATCAGTTTAACTGCCGCAAGACAATACATTGTTGAACAGCCGCGAGACATGCAGCCGCGGGTTCTCGAACATATTATTTGAACGCGCCCAAGACACTCGGTTAGCACCTGAGCATGCTGGGATAACACCTTATCTGATCATGTTCGCTCAACACTATTAACCATCCTTTGCTTTTTTGCATAAAAAAGTTGGCCATTTCAGAGCACGCTTGATTTACTATGCAACTTTTTATGCCTCTCCAAATTATTTTTATGGGACTTGGTGAGCCGGAGTGGGGCCAACAATAGGAGCAACAGTGACCCCCCAAAAATGACCATAATTTACACAAGAAATTGAGTGATAGTGGAAATATACACCAGCTCATAAATGGGTATATTGTGGTGCGTGCACAGCTCAGGATGTACCAAATGTATTAAGCGCTATTCTTTTACCAAATTTGACGCATCTTACTTCAGTGTGCTCCGGGTTAAGACTAATATATGAAATTCCAGCCTTAGTAAATTTCCCCCTTCGAGTCATGTTCCACCACAGAGTTAGATCCAAAAACTTAAGAGGGGAGCAAGAAAACCACCTCTTTGAGAAAGATTTTCCTGCTTCCATCTAAAGTGATCCAATCCCATTTTGGCACCAAACAGACAGACCTCACACATACCGCAAATAAAGCCACGTGAATGTAGCCTCAGACTGTATTCGTGTCATGTTTTTTATTTTGATTTCGGCAAAACAAAGCCATCAAGTCATGGCAGGTCCCTGCAGTCAAATGACTTATTCCATAATATAGACAATTAAACAGCCACATGCTTAGCGAGGGTGAACTTTATAAAAGCCTTCTTCTACCACGTAGATCTGTCATAAACACCCCAGACCGTGAATTGCCATTTCCCAGTGTTAGGAAAAATAACATTGAGTTAGGGTTCTTTTTACCTCCATAAGAGGGGCCAGACCACCACAGAAGTTTAGACTGGCTGGGAAGTTTTGGCTTCCTTCCAATGCAAGCTTTTAATCAGATATGCTGGCAGATAATGATAGGTACTATTATGGAGAGTGACAGGACTTAAAACAAGCTGGTGCTTATGTATTCATGCCCTGTGCAGAACTGTTTACCAAATCTGTAAGTATGCTGAGCAAACAGTGACATCGCGAAAGAGTCATAACATAGACGGAGCAATAGCATAACAAGGGGGCTACTTTAAAAGAGCCAGAAATGGAACTTTGCTGGGGAAAAAAAGCTTGAGTTCCAGTGCTGGCAGAGCCTTCTGTTCATATAAACCAGAAAATCATTAAATAAAGGACTGTGTATTAATGCAAAGCCCGAAAGCCAGCGCTATGTCTACATTTTCCGATTAATTTTACATCAGAAATTCTAAAGTGTACGTTACCTTCTGGTAGTAACAGGGAAAATAAATACTTTTTATCAATCATCCTAGACGTCCATATTCCACAGACCTTTGTATTGTACTCAAAATAAATACATTTTACCATCGATAAGGCACGGAAAATATTTCAGACACCTTTCTAATGTTCCTGATTAAGTCTAGTTGCTAAACATATTATTGATAGCATAGCCAACATCCGTAATAAAAGCTATTCAATCAGTGGGCCATAGTAGTATAGAACAAGTCCTTGAAGGACTACTGCCTAGTTTCTACTATTACACCACAGATCAGTAACTGGGGCCATTTTGATGAGTTCCTGACCAGGCAGAATTTGGGGGTTTTAGCATACTTGCACTTTTAATGGCACAAAGAAAAAAAATCTCATTCAGATATTTAAATAAAAAATGAAAGAGAAATTTTTTTTTTACGACTACAAAAGACCGCTAAAAATAATTCTAAATTGTGTTCTAATTTCCTTATAAATAATTTTTAGATACTGAACATATATTTTTTTATTATGAACCAGTACCAGTGAGTCTGAATTTTTTGTTTGTTTTAGTTTTGTATTTTTTTTAAATCTTTTATTTTATTTTACAGACTTCTTAAAAGACCTTTGTGTGGCATTTTAACATACTGTATTAATAGGATCTTCTTATTGCTGATTTCCTTAGTAATTGGGGATTGAATATCATCTCTAATCACAGGGGAAATTCAGCCTCCTGGCTGAAAGCAGCAATGGCTGGGTTTCCTAGGACCCAGCTGCTCCTGCTCTTTTCTCCCTACATGCAGCTAAGAAATATCAAAAATGGAAGGTTTGTGGTCTATTATATATCAACACTGACAGCTGATGAAAAAATGTTGAGTGCGCGTTTGCAAGTATTACCAACTTCTTCTTCAGTAACAAAAGCTATACGTTTTTTGTATCCTGAAGAAGTGGCTTACACTTGGGTTACACTCAGGTGTCCTAGTCCAACTATGACCCCATCGCTGAGTGGCAGCTTTCTGTCAAATTACATACATTGTACACAGAATGCTGCTAATCAGTGGTGTGATTAGAGTTATACATAGGGAGCTCTGCTAGACCTGCAGCATTGAAAATGGTGATTCTATTATAGCTACAGACGAGCGAGCCTGAACTTAAAACGTTGGGATTCACACTGGACAGTTAGTGTCTGGTGGTAAACTCCGAAGATGGAAGTCCGTTTTAATGTTCGGAGCTCTAGGGGAAGTCCGGGGATGAGAGAGTGTGATTTTCCAGATCTAACGTGTGGGTCTCCATTGTTTTCTATGGGGTTCGGGTTCTCGTTCAAGTTCAGGTACAGCTGAACTTCGGACTAAAGTTTGGGTTGTGTACCAGAATCCGAACTTCCAAGGGTCCGCTCATCACCATTATTACTGTTGCACCCAATAAGCTAATTGAAACATTGCTGGAATCAGGGTCTCTACCTCATGCTGCTGTCAGATTACATTTTGAGGCTGAAAAACTTTCCTGGTCATGTTCTATTATGTCACATCAGGGTTTATTATAAGAAAGCACCGAAACAAGACACGCATTTTCAAAATGACTTAGGACAAGTTTTCAGTTTCAGGACAAGCTTTCAGTTGCATCAAGTTTTTTTTAATGGAAATGATAAATGTCCCTATTTGCTGACAACCAGCAGAGTTATTGAAAAATGTGAGAGACTTAAACACAAGTACAGTGTATTAGAAATTTTTAGACCTTTTAATATACATCCATGAATCTATATTTATGTGATCAAGTCCCATTATTATGTATATAAAATTATTTTCACAAAACTCAATAAGAAAATATAAAAAGGGGAATAATTCTAATTTATATTCTGTTGAACTCATATTTTTTTCAGGGTATGGAGCCAATGTTATGAATGCCATGAGGCCAACAGGCACCAAGAACAGGCAGCACACACCTTCACCTAAAAGGACTGAAGACAGGCATGTTCCTCCTGAGTCTAATTATATCTGGTGAATACCAGCACATCCGAAAACTTTTACAGTGCACAAAGCTCACAGCTTCCATTAACTTTCCTTGTGTTGGATGGTTTCATGTTCATCGCAGTTTACTGGTCTTAATTTCACTAGCTTCATCATTTTGAACCACTGAGATAACATTGACGTGTGATTGTTGTATGGGCTGTTAACTAACCAGCAGGTTTCTGTTTGTTCTATTGTCCCAGTGGTTCCTAATCTATGTAATATATGTCCACTCTTCAGTATTCTAGTAATAAAACCTAATTTTAAGGAGTAATAAGGCAGTAGTATTTTGTTTTACCCATTTGTATTACTTTTGTAATTCTCTATATGATCTTTTCATCCTCACACGTTTTCATACTCTAAATACTATTGGCAACTTAAAACAAGTAAAAGGATTTAAAGCTAAATTAAGGTATTTATAATTCATTTTAAAGGGTGGTCAAAATAGTTTTTGGTTTCTGCAATGTGTCATTTAATCAACTAGTATAGAAAATGCAGATTGTGTAAAGATATTCTTCATATCAATGAATGAATCTTACAATAGTCTATATGAAATAAAAATGTCACATAAATTGTATGCAAAAAAATTATGTCGTTAATGCTTAATGTGATTAACTGTTCCCAATAGGTTTTAAGTTCAAAAACCTATTTAAGCAGTGGTAACAAGGAGAAATTTTTTTTTTCTTTTAGTCATTATCTGGAACTGTTACACTCACTGTTCACTATCGAGTGCTAGGCTTGCTTTACACACATGCTGAAGAGCAAGTTGTCAATCAGTGTGATGGGGAGAGTGGTCACAGTGTAAGTAGTGATGAGTGTAACCATCTCGCTACACTGGTTGCCATCAAGATGGCTAGAGGGATGTAGATGAACATGAACCTGACACTGCGGGGAGCCAGCTGTCAATCAGCATGGTGTCAGCAATGACTCCCCATCGACAGAGCAGAACAGAAGAGAAGCTTCTGATCTATCTGCATGATGACACAAAAGAGCATAGTAGAACCAAAAACACTCAGTTTCAAAAAATCACAGTAATCCGCAAGTGCTAGTAAAAAGATATAAAAAAACAGGGTATTTGGTTGATACGTGTTTTGTAAAAAATGTATACTAAGCTGCTCCACCAAACGTCAAGATATACCCATATCAGAGCAATCCTAACTGATGTATCCAATCCCTATCTGATGTATTTAAAAACCTGATCATCTGTATATTACCTGTGTGAACAGGGTTCAGAGAGGAAAAGTCCATGTGGACATGTGTTGTGAATTCTGTGGCAGAGCTCCCTCCTGTGGTCACAAGTGGCACTTCGGCTGATTCTCTCTGTGAGCTTCCGTTAGTGTAGGAGAGTGGTACTGCGGCTTCTGAGTTTCCTTCCTCAGGTGATGTGGTGAAGTCGTTAGGTGCTGCTCTATTTAACTCCACCTAGTGCTTTGATCCTGGCCTCCAGTCAATGTTCTAGTATTGGACCTGTTTCCTCCTGGATCGTTCCTGTGGCCTGCTGCTCTGCATAGCTAAGTTCCTCTTTGCTATTTTGTTTGCTGTTTTTTCTGTCCAGCTTGTCTATTTGTTTTTTCTTGCTTGCTGGAAGCTCTGGGACGCAGAGGGTGTACCTCCGTGCCGTTAGTTCGGTACAGAGGGTCTTTTTGCCCCCTTTGCGTGGTTGTTTGTAGGGTTTTGTGTTGACCGCAAAGTTACCTTTCCTATCCTCGCTCTGTTTAGTAAGTCGGGCTTCACTTTGCTAAATCTATTTCATCTCTACGTTTGTCTGTTCTTCTTAACTCACAGTCATTATATGTGGGGGCTGCCTTTTCCTTTGGGGTATTTCTCTGAGGCAAGGTAGGCTTATTTTCTATCTTCAGGCTAGCTAGTTTCTCAGGCTGTGCCGAGTTGCATAGGGAGCGTTAGGCGCAATCCACGGCTGCCTCTAGTGTGGTTGGAGAGGATTAGGGATTGCAGTCAGCAGAGTTCCCACGTCTCAGAGCTCGTTCTATGTTTTTGGGTTATTGTCAGATCACTGTATGTGCTCTGACTTCTATGTCCATTGTGGTACTGAATTACCTCATCATAACAGTACTGGAGGCCAAAAGTACTAATGATTCTCAATAGAGGGAAAGAAGAAGTTCTGAGACCATTTTTTTTTTCTCTGCACTGTGTTTTGCCTTTTTTTTTTTTCCCTAGACATTTGGGTGGTTCAGTACACAGGTGTAGCGATGGACATTAAAGGTCTGTCTTCATGTGTGGATCAGCTCTCGGCAAGAGTACAAAAGATTCAAGACACTATTGATCAGAAATCTATGTTAGAACCAAGAATTCCTATTCCTGATTTGTTTTTTGGAGATAGAACTAAATTTCTGAGTTTCAAAATAATTGTAAACTATTTCTGGCCTTGAAACCTCGCTCCTCTGGTGACCCAGTTCAACAAGTTTTGATCATTATTTCTTTTTTACGTGGCGACCCTCAGGACTGGGCATTTTCTCTTGCGCCAGGAGATCCTGCATTAAGTAATATCGATGCGTTTTTCCTGGCGCTCGGATTGCTGTATGATGAACCTAATTCAGTGGATCAGGCAGAGAAGAATTTGCTGGCTCTGTGTCAGGCTCAGGATGATATAGAGGTATATTGTCAGAAATTTAGAAAGTGGTCCGTACTCACTCAATGGAATGAAGGTGCGCTCACAGCTATTTTCAGAAAGGGTCTCTCTGAAGCCCTTAAGGATGTCATGGTGGGATTTCCTATGCCTGCTGGTTTGAATAAGTCTATGTCTTTGGCTATTCAGATCGGTCGACGCTTGCGTGAGCGTAAATCTGTGCACCATTTGGCGGTATTACCTGAGCTTAAACCTGAGCCTATGCAGTGCGATAGGACTTTGACCAGAGTTGAACGGCAAGAACACAGACGTCTGAATGGGCTGTGTTTCTACTGTGGTGATTCCACTCATGCTATCTCTGATTGTCCTAAGCGCACTAAGCGGTTCGCTAGGTCTGCCACCATTGCTACGGTACAGTCAAAATTTCTTTTGTCCGTTACCTTGATCTGCTCTTTGTCATCCTATTCTGTCATGGCATTTGTGGATTCAGGCGCTGCCCTGAATTTGATGGACTTGGAGTATGCTAGGCGCTGTGGGTTTTTCTTGGAGCCTTTGCAGTATCCTATTCCATTGAGAGGAATTGATGCTACGCCTTTGGCCAAGAATAAGCCTCAGTACTGGACCCAGCTGACCATGTGCATGGCTCCTGCACATCAGGAGGTTATTCGCTTTCTGGTGTTGCATAATCTGCAGGATGTGGTCGTGTTGGGGTTGCCATGGCTACAAGTCCATAATCCAGTATTAGATTGGAAATCCATGTCTGTGTCCAGCTGGGGTTGTAAGGGGGTACATGGTGATGTCCCATTTCTGACTATTTCGTCATCCACCCCTTCTGAGGTTCCAGAGTTCTTGTCTGATTACCGGGATGTATTTGATGAGCCCAAGTCCGATACCCTACCTCCGCATAGGGATTGTGATTGGGCTATCGATTTGATTCCTGGTAGTAAATTCCCAAAAGGTCGACTGTTTAATTTGTCTGTGCCTGAGCACGCCGCTATGCGGAGTTATGTGAAGGAGTCCTTGGAGAAGGGGCATATTCGCCCATCATCGTCGCCATTAGGAGCAGGGTTCTTTTTTGTAGCCAAGAAGGATGGTTCGCTGAGACCTTGTATAGATTACCGCCTTCTAAATAAGATCACGGTTAAATTTCAGTACCCCTTGCCGTTGTTATCTGATTTGTTTGCTCGGATTAAGGGGGCCAGTTGGTTCACCAAGATAGATCTTCGTGGTGCGTATTAAGCGAGGCGATGAATGGAAAACTGCATTTAATACGCCCGAGGGCCATTTTGAGTATCTAGTAATGCCATTCGGACTTGCCAATGCTCCATCAGTGTTTCAGTCCTTTATGCATGACATCTTCCGAGAGTACCTGGATAAATTCCTGATTGTGTACTTGGATGACATTTTGATCTTCTCGGATGATTGGGAGTCTCATGTGAAGCAGGTCAGAATGGTGTTTCAAGTCCTGCGTGCTAATTCTTTGTTTGTGAAGGGATCAAAGTGTCTCTTTGGTGTTCAGAAGGTTTCATTTTTGGGGTTCATCTTTTCCCCTTCTACTATCGAGATGGACCCTGTTAAGGTCCATGCCATCCATGATTGGACTCAGCCGACATCTCTGAAAAGTCTGCAAAAGTTCCTGGGCTTTGCTAATTTTTATCGTCGCTTCATCTGCAATTTTTCTAGTATTGCTAAACCATTGACCGATTTGACCAAGAAGGGTGCTGATGTGGTCAATTGGTCTTCTGCTGCTGTGGAAGCTTTTCAAGAGTTGAAGCGTCGTTTTTCTTCTGCCCCTGTGTTGTGTCAACCAGATGTTTCGCTTCCATTCCAGGTCGAGGTTGATGCTTCTGAGATTGGAGCAGGGGCTGTTTTGTCGCAGAGAAGTTCTGATTGCTCGGTGATGAAACCATGCGCCTTCTTTTCCAGGAAGTTTTCGCCTGCTGAGCAAAATTATGATGTGGGCAATCGAGAGTTGCTGGCCATGAAGTGGGCATTCGAAGAGTGGCGTCATTGGCTTGAAGGAGCTAAGCATCGCGTGGTGGTCTTGACTGATCATAAGAACTTGACTTATCTCGAGTCTGCCAAGCGGTTGAATCCTAGACAGGCTCGTTGGTCGCTGTTTTTTGTCCGTTTTGACTTTGTGATTTCGTACCTTCCGGGCTCTAAAACTGTGAAGGCGGATGCTCTGTCTAGGAGTTTTGTACCCGACTCTCCGGGTTTATCTGAGCCGGCGGGTATCCTCAAAGAGGGAGTAATTGTGTCTGCCATCTCCCCTGATTTGCGGCGGGTGCTGCAAAAATTTCAGGCTAATAAACCTGATCGTTGCCCAGCGGAGAAACTGTTTGTCCCTGATAGGTGGACTAATAAAGTTATCTCTGAGGTTCATTGTTCGGTGTTGGCTGGTCATCGTGGAATCTTTGGTACCAGAGAGTTGGTGGCTAGATCCTTTTGGTGGCCATCTCTATCGCGGGATGTGCGTTCTTTTGTGCAGTCCTGTGGGATTTGTGCTCGGGCTAAGCCCTGCTGTTCTCGTGCCAGTGGGTTGCTTTTGCCCTTGCCGGTCCCGAAGAGGCCTTGGACACATATCTCTATGGATTTTATTTCAGATCTTCCCGTCTCTCAAAAGATGTCAGTCATTTGGGTGGTCTGTGATCGCTTCTCTAAGATGGTCCATTTGGTACCCTTGTCTAAATTGCCTTCCTCCTCTGATTTGGTGCCATTGTTCTTCCAGCATGTGGTTCGTTTACATGGCATTCCAGAGAATATCGTTTCTGACAGAGGTTCCCAGTTTGTTTCGAGGTTTTGGCGAGCCTTTTGTGGTAGGATGGGCATTGACTTGTCTTTTTCCTCGGCTTTCCATCCTCAGACTAATGGCCAGACCGAACGAACCAATCAGACCTTGGAAACATATCTGAGATGCTTTGTTTCTGCTGATCAGGATGACTGGGTGTCCTTTTTGCCTTTGGCTGAGTTCGCCCTTAATAATCGGGCCAGCTCGGCTACCTTGGTTTCGCCGTTTTTCTGCAACTCTGGGTTCCATCCTCGTTTCTCTTCAGGGCAGGTTGAGTCTTCGGACTGTCCTGGTGTGGATACTGTGGTGGACAGGTTGCAGCAGATTTGGACTCATGTAGTGGACAATTTGACCTTGTCCCAGGAGAAGGCTCAACGTTTCGCTAATCGCAGACGCTGTATGGGTCCCCGACTTCGTGTTGGGGATTTGGTTTGGTTATCTTCTCGTCATATTCCTATGAAGGTTTCCTCTCCTAAGTTTAAACCTCGTTTCATTGGTCCGTATAGGATTTCTGAGGTTCTTAATCCTGTGTCTTTTCGTCTGACCCTTCCAGATTCTTTTTCCATACATAACGTATTCCATAGGTCATTGTTGCGGAGATACGTGGCACCTATGGTTCCATCTGTTGATCCTCCTGCCCCGGTTTTGGTGGAGGGGGAGTTGGAGTATATTGTGGAGAAGATTTTGGATTCTCGTCTTTCAAGACGGAAACTCCAGTATCTGGTTAAGTGGAAGGGTTATGCTCAGGAAGACAATTCCTGGGTCTTTGCCTCTGATGTCCATGCTCCCGATCTTGTTCGTGCCTTTCATATGGCTCATCCTGGTCGTCCTGGGGGCTCTGGTGAGGGTTCGGTGACCCCTCCTCAAGTGGGGGGTACTGTTGTTAATTCTGTGGCAGAGCTCCCTCCTGTGGTCACAAGTGGTACTTCGGCTGATTCTCTCTGTGAGCTTCCGTTGATGGAGGAAAGTGGTACTGCGGCTTCTGAGTTTCCTTCCTCAGGTGATGTGGTGAAGTCGTTAGGTGCTGCTCTATTTAACTCCACCTAGTGCTTTGATCCTGGCCTCCAGTCAATGTTCTAGTATTGGACCTGTTTCCTCCTGGATCGTTCCTGTGGCCTGCTGCTCTGCATAGCTAAGTTCCGCTTTGCTATTTTGTTTGCTGTTTTTTTCTGTCCAGCTTGTCTATTTGTTTTTTCTTGCTTGCTGGAAGCTCTGGGACGCAGAGGGTGTACCTCCGTGCCGTTAGTTCGGTACGGAGGGTCTTTTTGCCCCCTTTGCGTGGTTGTTTGTAGGGTTTTGTGTTGACCGCAAAGTTACCTTTCCTATCCTCGCTCTGTTTAGTAAGTCGGGCCTCACTTTGCTAAATCTATTTCATCTCTACGTTTGTCTGTTCTTCTTAACTCACAGTCATTATATGTGGGGGGCTGCCTTTTCCTTTGGGGTATTTCTCTGAGGCAAGGTAGGCTTATTTTCTATCTTCAGGCTAGCTAGTTTCTCAGGCTGTGCCGAGTTGCATAGGGAGCGTTAGGCGCAATCCACGGCTGCCTCTAGTGTGGTTGGAGAGGATTAGGGATTGCGGTCAGCAGAGTTCCCACGTCTCAGAGCTCGTTCTATGTTTTTGAGTTATTGTCAGATCACTGTATGTGCTCTGACTTCTATGTCCATTGTGGTACTGAATTACCTCATCATAACAGACATGCTGAGTGGAACAGCTTTTGTGCAGATAGCCCAAGAGGAGTGGTTGGTAACTCCCCAGTCTTGAAGACACAAGAGAACAATTATGGAAACAGGAACACATGGGCTACTCGCACACTGAACAAGTCTGTAGGAACCTGTTCACACACCACCAAGAAACTTGAAAACACAAAAGAGCATAGTAGAACCAAAAACACTCAGTCTCAAAAAATCACAGTAATCCGCAAGTGCTAGTAAAAAGATATAAAAAACAGGGTATTTGGTTGATACGCGTTTTGCAAAAAATGTATACTAAGCTGCTCCACCAAACGTCACGGTATACCCATATCAGAGCAGTCCTAACTGATGTATGCAATCCCTATCTGATGTATTTAAAAACCTGATCATCTGTATATTACCTGTGTGAACAGAATTCAGAGAGGAAAAGTCCATGTGGACATGCAGAGTGGAACAGCTTTTGTGCAGATAGCCCAAGAGGAGTGGTGGGTAACTTCCCAGTCTTGTAGACACAAGAGAACAATAATGGAAACAGGAACACATGGGCTACTCGCACAGTGAACAGGTCTGTAGGAACATGCTCACACACCACCAAGAAACTTGAAGACACAAAAGAGCATAGTGGAACCAAAAACACTCAGTTTCAAAAAATCACAGTAATCCGCAAGTTCTAGTAAATTGATATAAAAAACAGGGTATTTGGTTGATATGTGTTTTGCAAAAAATGTATACTAAGCTGCTCCACCAAACATCAAGGTATACCCATATTGAGCAGTCCTAACTGATGTATGCAATCCCTATCTGATTTATTTAAAAACCTGATCATCTGTATATTACCTGTGTGAACACTGTTCATGTGTGAGCATGTTCCTACAGACTTGTTCACTGCGCGAGTTGCTCTTGTGTTCCTGTTTCTATCTGCATGATGTCAATGGAAGCCGATGAATATGACAGGAATGGTGAGAGACCGCTCTGCGCCGACAGATATTTGTGTTGGATACAAGAGGCAGATAGTTAGCAACTACCTGCCTGTTAGTGCTTATGTGAGGGGAGTGACTGGAAAACGTCATGGCAACCAGAGGGTTTTGTGCTAATATTTGTTTAGTTGTGTGGGATAAAAGTTGTTGTATTTTAGCCTTATGGACGGTTTTATGTCTCTGTTCTTCTTGAGGCTCTGCCTCAAAAGCTGTCCCTTGAAATGGGGGGAAATCTGTCCACTAGGGAGCCAGCAAAAGGATACAGCTTGCACAACACAGGAAAATATATAGTTAATTCATGGGATTAGCACACTATTTGGGAGGGGTTAGAATAATTTATAGGGGAAGCACTTCCTAGTTGCAGTTAGTTAAGAAGTGGAGTAGAGATACAGTGCCTACAAGTAGTATTCAACCCCCTGCAGATTTAGCAGGTTTACACATTTGGAATTAACTTGGCATTGTGACATTTGGACTGTAGATCAGCCTGGAAGTGTGAAATGCACTGCAGCAAAAAAGAATGTTATTTCTTTGTTTATTTTTTTTTAAATCGTGAAAAGTCTTTTCAGAGGGTCATTTATTATTCAACCCCTCAACCCACCAGAATTCTGTTTGGTTCCCCTAAAGTATTAAGAAGTAGTTCAGGCACAAAGAACAATGAGCTTCACATGTTTGGATTAATTCTCTTTTTTCAGCCTATTCTGACTATTTAAGACCCTCCCCAAACTTGTGAACAGCACTCATACATGGTCAACATGGGAAAGACAAAGGAGCATTCCAAGGCCATCAGAGACAAGATCGTGGAGGGTCACAAGGCTGGCAAGGGGTACAAAACCCTTTCCAAGGAGTTGGGCCTACCTGTCTCCACTGTTGGGAGCATCATCCGGAAGTGGAAGGCTTATGGAACTACTGTTAGCCTTCCACGGCCTGGACAGCCTTTGAAAGTTTCCTCCCGTGCCGAGGCCAGGCTTGTCCGAAGAGTCAAGGCTAACCCAAGGACAACAAGGAAGGAGCTCTGGGAAGATCTCATGGCAGTGGGGACATTGGTTTCAGTCAATACCATAAGTAACGTACTCCACCGCAATGGTCTCCGTTCCAGACGAGCCCGTTAGGTACCTTTACTTTCAAAGCGTCATGTCAAGGCTCGTCTACAGTTTGCTCATGATCACTTGGAGGACTCTGAGACTGACTGGTTCAAGGTTCTCTGGTCTGATGAGACCAAGATCGAGATCTTTGGTGCCAACCACACAAGTGACGTTTGGAGACTGGATGGCACTGCATACGACCCCAAGAATACCATCCCTACAGTCAAGCATGGTGGTGGCAGCATCATGCTGTGGGGCTGTTTCTCAGTCAAGGAGCCTGGCCATCTGGTCCGCATCCATGGGAAGATTGATAGCATGGCCTACCTGGAGATTTTGGCCAAGAACCTCCCCTCCTCCATCAAAGATCTTAAGATGGGTCGTCATTTCATCTTCCAACAAGACAACGACCCAAAGCACACAGCCAAGAAAACCAAGGCCTGGTTCAAGAGGCAAAAAATCAAGGTGTTGCAGTGGCCTAGTCAGTCTCCTGACCTTAACCCAATTGAAAACTTGTGGAAGGAGCTCAAGATTAAAGTCCACATGAGACACCCAAAGAACCTAGATAACTTGGAGAAGATCTGCATGGAGGAGTGGGCCAAGATAACTCCAGAGACCTGTGCCGGCCTGATCAGGTCTTATAAAAGACGATTATTAGCTGTAATTGCAAACAAAGGTTATTCCACGAAATATTAAACCTAGGGGTTGAATAATAATTGACCGACACTTTTATGTTTAAAATTTATAAACATTTAACTGAGCAACAAAACTTTTTGGTTTTTAAGATTTATGCATCTGTTAATAAATCCTGCTCTTGTTTGAAGTTTGAAGTCTCTAACTTATTTGCATCTTATTAAACCTGCTAAATCTGCAGGGGGTTGAATACTACTTGTAGGCACTGTAAGTGAGGAATCTAGGAGAGTCAAGTGTGTGAGGTAGTTTGATGAAGTGCTAGATAATGACGGTGCCAATGGGTTCTAAGAAAACGAATGCAGCAGAGGCAGAAGGGTTCTCGCAGTACTAGTCTCCTAACAGTAGCAAGGCACATCCCAAGCTTCATCTGGATGCCGGGACAGTCTTGGGTATAGGGTTCGGAAGAGACATTAAGGGTTGTGTCTCTGTCTACCTTTGTGAGGAAGCAGAAGGAAGGATGGTGGGCTTCAGGGAAACTGTTATGCTGGATGGGAAGCTCCTGGGCTTGTATCCATATTTCCCAGTAAAGCCGAACCTATTGAACCAGACCTATGGTCTCTTCTCATATCTGAAGCTACAGCCTAACCCAGTCCCATGGACTGGGAAGTAACCAGAACTCCTGAAGGGACAGTGAGTAAGGAACAAACTCCTCCGCACCCACACACCTTTCTGACTCCTGTTTAGAAGAAGGGTTTCAGGGCAAAGAGAACTCAGTTCCGTTCCACAGAAAACCTGCCCTGAACCCCATTCAAATAACCAGCGCAGTTCTTTCCTGGATGTAATCAAGATAAAGTGCTATGCATATATCACACATTTTTAATAAACTCCTGTGAGTCAAAAGCAGCTATAGATTGCAAGGCTACAATATAAAAGAGGAACAACCATGCTCTAATAGTGAAAGTGATGTGCAAAATGGCCGACTGCTTAATAATCCAAAGTAAGGTTCAGTACAATACATGCGGTAGTTTAACATATCATAATCAATTCAGAAAACCAAGTGATCACTAAATAAGGTGTGAGATGCACAAGAGGTGTCAGGATTTAAGAGAGAGTTGGCCACGTGTACAACATTGAGGCTATGTGCACACGTCAGGATTTCTGGCAGAAATTTTCCTGACAAAAACCTGACATTTCTGCCAGAAATCCGAATGCGTTTTTTTCGCGTTTTTGATGCGTTTTTTTCTTGCGTTTTTTCCAAATGCATAGAATATCGGGAAAAACGCGAAAAAAACGCAAAATTAATGAACATGCTGCTTTTTTTACCACACAAAAATTGCAGAATGCATTCTAAATGATAGGATGCATATGTCTGCAGTTTCTAATGCGGTTTTATCGCGTTTTTATTTAAAAAAAAAATGCGAAAAAAACGTGAGAAAACCTGAACATGTGCACATACCCTAAAGGTACCATCACATTAAGCGACGCTGCAGCGATCCAGACAACGATCCCGATCGCTGCAGCGTCGCTATGTGGTCGCTGGAGAGCTGTCACATAGACAGCTCTCCAACGACCAACTATGCCGGTCCCCTGGTAACCAGGGTAAACATCAGGTTACTAAGCGCAGAGCCACGCTTAGTAACCCGATGTTTACCCTGGTTACCAGCGTAAACGTAAAAAAAACAAACACTACATACTTACCTTCTGCTGTCTGTCCCCCGGCGCTGTGCTTCTCTGCAATGACTGTGAGCGCCAGCCGGAAAGCACAGCGGTGACATCACCGCTGTGCTCTGCTTTCCGGCTGCCCGGCGCTCACAGTGCAGGAAAGCAGAGCGCCAGAGGACAGACAGCGGAAGGTAAGTATGTAGTGTTTTTTTTTTTTTTTACGTTTACGCTGGTAACTAGGGTAAAGATAGGGTTACTAAGCACGGCCCTGCGCTTAGTAACCCGATGTTTACCCTGGTTACCAGTGAAGACATCGCTGAATCGGCGTCACACACGCCGATTCAGCGATGTCCGCAGGGAGTCCAGCGACGAAATAAAGTTCTGGACTTTCTGCACCGACCAACGATGGCACAGCAGGATCCTGATCGCTGCTGCCTGTCAAACTGAACGATATCGCTAGCCAGGACGCTGCAACGTCACAGATCGCTAGCGATATCGTTCAGTGTGAAGGTACCTTAAGACCAAATGTTCTGAAAGGCACAGACTCCTTAATGAAATGCCACGTAATCAATAAATCAAAACTATTTGGCCATATGAATAGAGTGTAATGCAAAAGGCTGAATAAAATGCAATGCAAGGGTTACAATTAGAGATGAGTGAATATTTCAATGTTTGGTTTGGATTACAATCGCTGAATATTTGCCAAACATAGCCGAACGCCAATCATGTCAATGGGAGGCAAAAACAAACGCATGCCCAACACCTTATAACTGCCCTACATGCTGCCAAAACACATCAAATGAGGGACAGACATCAGGAAAGTGGTCTCAATTCACTCACAGTCCAAATTGTAGCATGGCACTGCAGCAATCAGCCAGGTATGAGGTATTGGGGTCTGGGCCAGCATTTGCAGCTTTCAATTGAACGTCACAGTAAGATGAGGTGAGTGAGGGATCAGCGTAAGCCTGCTGTGCTGGGAGGCTGATACCACATGCAGCAGCTCAACCTGCTTTCACGCTCAGCCACACTCAGGTGGCACAAATTTCAGTTTTGTAGACTACTATTATCAGAAAAATCTAAGGATAGTAGAATCACGGGTAGTTGTCTCCAGTGAAGTGGAGGCCTAACGGTCTCGGAGGCCTACTGCTACAGGCAGCACGCATGAAGGAGACTGAACCAGGAATTTCCACATTTCCAAAAAAATATTGGCAGACACCAGCAAAGTGGCACCATTTTCACAAGAGTAGAAATAGTATAATAGAGATCGACATCTCTTCCAACCCATCACATCCCAGCCAACCCATCACATGGACACACAGCCAGAAGTGTTTACATTTCCAAAAATTTGTTAAAGACACCGCCAGAGTGGCATCAATTTCACCAGAGTAGATATAGTATAATGGAGAACGATATCTCTTTCACTACAGCCAACCCAGCAGGTGGAGAGACTCAATCAGAGCTCTCCATATTTCCAAAAATTATTGGTAGACTCCACCAAGAGGCATCAATTTCACCACAGTAGAAATAGTATAATAGGGATTGACATCTCTTCCTCTACAGTCATCCCATCACATGGACACTCAACCAGGAGTGTTGACATTTCCAAAAATTAGGCCATGACAAAGTGGCATCAATTTCACCACAGTAGAAACAGTATAATAGGAACCGACTGGTCTTCCACTACAGCCAACCCAGCAGATGGACACCCACCAGGAGTGTTCACACTTCCAAAGATTTGTGTCAGACATCACCAAGGTGGCATCAATTTCAGTAGAAATAGTATAATGGAGAACAATATCTCTTTCACTACATACAACCCAGCAGATGAAGAGATCCAATCAGGACTCTCCACATTTCCAAAAATTATTGAAAGACACCACCAAAGTGGCATCAATTTCACCACAGTAGAAATAGTATAATAGGAACCGACGGGTCTTCCACTACAGCCTACCCAGCAGATGTAGACCCAATCTTCAAATTTCACAAAATGAAGGCCTGACACCACCGAAGTGGCATAAATTTTGCGAGAGTAGAAATAATATAATAGGGACCGACACATCTTCCACTACAACTTACCCAGCAGTAGTAGATCCAATCAGGAGTGTTCAAATTTTAAAAAAATGAGGGCCTGACACCACCGAAGTGGCATAGATTTCACGAAAGCAGAAATAGTATAATAGGGACCGACACGACTTCCACTACAGCCAACCCAGCAGATGGAGACCAAGTATGACTGTTCACATTTCCACAAATTTGTGTTAACATCAGCAGCAGCAGGCACAGAAGCCACACTAAAGATATCACAGAGTGCAATTACGTGAGATTAATGCAGCACACTAAAAAATGCAACATCGCCTTGTCTGTACAGTCCGCGATTGGGATGCAAAAGTCCTTGGAGATCAATGACTTTTTCACCTTGATGAAAGTTAGGCGGTCTACACTTTCAGGGGGCAGCCGGCTGCGCTTATCCATCAGGACACCATCAGCAGCGCTGAAGACACTTTCTGAGAGAACACTGGCTGCCGGGCATGATAAAACCTCCAAGGCGGGTGAGGTGAGCTCAGGCTGTGTTACAGTATATACTATGGGGGAAATTATATTCTATGGAGGAGGCTGTGTTATATACTATGGGGGTACATTATATTCTATGGAGGAGGCTGTGTTATATACTATGGGGGTACATTATATTATATGGAGGAGGCTGTGTTACACTATATACACTATGGGGGTACATTATATTCTATAGGGGAGGCTGTGTTGTATACTATGGGGGTACATTATATTCTATGGAGGAGGCTGTGTTATATACTATGGGGGTACATTATATTATATGGAGGAGGCTGTGTTACAGTATATACTATGGGGGTATATTATATTCTATAGGGGAGGCTGTGTTATATACTATGGGGGCACATTATGTTCTATGGAGGAGGCTGTGGTATATACTATGGGGGAAATTATATTTTATGGAGGAGGCTGTGTTACATACTATGGGGGAAATTATATTCTATGGAGGAGGCTGTGTTATATACTGTGGGGGGCACATTATATTCTATGGAGGAGGCTGTGTTATATACTATGGGGAAATTATATTCTATGGAGGAAGCTGTATTATATACTATGGGGGGTACATTATATTCTATGGAGGAGGCTGTGTTATATACTATGGGGGTACATTGTATTCTATGGGGGAGGCTGTGTTATATACTATGGGTGTACATTATATTCTTTGGAGGAGCCTGTGTTACATACTATGGGGGAGACATTATAATCTATTAAGGAGGCTATGTAATATACTATGGGGGCACATTATATTCTTCGGTGGAGGCTGTGTTATATACTATGGGGGTACATTATTATATGGAGGAGGCTGTGTTATATACTATGGGGGTATATTATAATCTATGGATGAGGCTGTGCTATATACTGTGGGGGCACATTATATTCTATGGAGGAGGCTGTGTTATATACTATGGGGGGCACATTATATTCTATGGGAGAGGCTGTGTTATATACTATAGGGGAATTATATTCTGTAGGGGAGGCTGTGTTATATACTATTTGGGTACATTATATTCTATGGGGAGGCTGTGTTATATACTATGTGGGTACATTGTACATTATATTCTATAGGGGAGGCTGTGTTATATACTATGGTGGCACATTATATTCTATGGAGGAGGCTGTGATATATTATGGAGGGTACATTGTACATTATATTCTATGTGGGAGGCTGTGTTATATACTATGGGGAACATTATATTCTATGGGGGAGGCTGTGTTACATACTATGGGGGTACATTATATTCTATGGGGAGACTGTATTATATTCTATGGGGGTACATTATATTCTATGGGGGGCTGTAGTATATTCTATGGGGGTACATTATATTCTATGGGGGGCTGTATTATATTCTATGGGGGGTACATCATGTTCTATGGGGGCTGCATTATATTCTAGGGGGGCTAGATTATATTGTATGGGGGCTTAATTATGTTCTATGGGGCTGCATTATACTCTATGAGGGATACATTGCATTCTATGGAGGGGCTACATTATACTATATAAGGGGGCTGCATTATATTCTATGGAGTGGCTGCATTATATTTTGTGGGGGGCTGCATTATACTCTATGAGGGGGCTACCATATATTCTATGGATGAGCTGCATTATACTATATGAGGGGGACTGCATTATATTCAATGGGGTTACATTATATTGTATGGCGGGGCTGCATTATACTCGGGGTGGCTGCATTATACTCTGTGGGGTGGCTGCATTGTACTCTGTGGAGTAGCTGCATTATACTCTGGGGTGGCTGAACTATACTCTGTGGGGTGGCTGCATTATGCTCTATGGGGTGGCTGCATTATACTATATGTGGGCTGCATTATACTGTAAATAACAAGGTAAGATATGGCATGGTGAATCATGGTAGTAACTGCCCCAATTTTTTTTTCATACACAACAGCTCAAATCACAGAATAATGTCACCACACCACTAAATGATGAGGGATATGGCATATCGTTTCATATTTAGCAAGTGAAAAAATAAGATTTAGAATGGTCTACTCATGCATGGAGCACAATGGAAGCAGTGCACAGCACACTTATATGAAATGTGCCCTGCTGTCTTGTCTGTGGACCTCAGTAATGGTACAAAAAAAAATCTGCTGAAAGGTCGATTAACCCCTTTCTGACCTCGGACGGGATAGTATGTCCGAGGTCAGAAGCCCCGCTTTGATGCGGGCTCCGGCGGTGAGCCTGCATCAAAGCCGGGACATGTCAGCTGTTTTGAACAAATGACACGTGCCCGCAATAGCGGCGGGTGAAATTGCGATTCACCCGCTGCTATTAACTAGTTAAATGCCGCTGTCAAACGCAGACAGCGGCATTTAACTACCGCTTCCGGCCGCGCGGCCAGAAATGCGCGCATCGCCACCCCCGTCACATGATCGGGGGTCAGCGATGCTTCTGCATTGTAACCATAGAGGTCCTTGAGACCTCTGTGGTTACTGATACCCGATAGCTGTGAACGCCACCCTGTGGTCGGCGCTCATAGCACACCTGCAGATCTGATGATCGCTGCTATGTAGCAGAGCTGATCGAGTTATGCCAGCTTCTAGCCTCCCATGGAGGCTATTGAAGCATGGCAAAAGTAAAAAAAAAAGGGAAAAAAAATTAAAAAAAAAAATTTTTTAAATCACCCCCCTTTCGCCCCATTCAAAATAAAACAATAAAAAAATCAAACCTACACATATTTGGTATCGCCGCGTTCAGAATTGCCCGATCTATCAATAAAAAAAAGCTTTAACCTGATCGCTAAACGTTGTAGCGAGAAAAAATTCAAAACGCCAGAATTTCTTTTTTTTGGTTGCCGCGACATTGCATTAAAATGCAAGAACGAGCGATCAAAAGAATGTATCTGCACAAAAGTGGTATCAGTGGAACGCAAAAAATAAGCCCTCAACCAACCCCAGATCACAAAAAATGGAGACGTAACGGGTATCGGAAAATGGCGCAATTTATTTTTTTTTAGCAAAGTTTGGAATTTTTTTTCACCACTAAGATAAAACGTAACCTAGTCAAGTTTGGTATCTACAAACTCATAATCACCCGGAGAATCACAATATCAGGTCAGTTTTAGCATTTAGTGAATGTAGCAAAAAAGCCAAACAAAAAACAAGTGTGGGATTGCACTTTTTTTGCAATTTCACCGCAATTTTTTTCCCGTTTTCTAGCTAAAACCAATGATGTTGTTCAAAAGTACAACTCTTCCTGCAAAAAATCAGCCCTCACATGGCCATATTAATGGAAAAATAAAAAAGTTATGGCTCTGGGAAGGAGGGGAGCAAAAAACGAACACGGAAAAACGGAAAATCCCAAGGTCATGAAGGGGTTAATAAACAACTGCCTAGAAAGCTCCCAGGCTCGACTTCATAAGAGGCGCCCTCTGCTGGTTGTCCTCATATGAACTCGAGCCTGGGAGTTTTCTTGGAAAGTTCCCACGATCTAGGAACAACCAGCAGAGGGCGCCTCACCGCAAATGAAGGTAAATATAGGTCATTGACCTACTTTACCTTCATTCCCCGGGGTTTTGCAGCCACAAACAACGTTGCATTAGCAAAGCTCGTGGCTGCAAAAATTTTTAACCCCTTCAGATGGATTTACATCGTTGGACTTTACAGATCTGCGGAAGGTAAGGATATTGTTGGTTTATTATGTTTTTTTTGTTACAGAACGAGGGTCTTTAGTGATTGGATTGGGCGTTGAATAAAATATTACAACAACCTTTGTTTTTATTTCATTAAAATAATTTTTAATAATGTGTTTGTGTATTTTTTTTAACCCTTTACTAGTATTGGATTAATAATGGATAGGTGTCATAATTGACGCCTCTCCATTATAAATTTGGCTTAATGTCACCTTACAATAGCAAGGTGGCATTAACCCTTCATTACCCCATATCCCACCGCTACACGGGAATGGGAAGAGAGTGGCCAAGAGCCAGAATAGGCGCATCTTCCAGATATGCCTTTTCTGGGGTGGCTGGGGGCAGGTGTTTTTAGCCAGGGGGGGGGCCAATAACCGTGGACCCTCTGGAGGCTATTAATTTCTGCCCTCAGTCACTGGCTTTACTACTCTGGCGGAGAAAATTGCGCGGGAGCCCACGCCAATTTTTTCCGCCATTTAACCCTTTAATTTAGTAGATAGAACGGCCAAATTTTGCATATACACACTACTAACATTAGTAGTGTGGAATATGCAAAAAAAAAGGGGGATATGACATGGTTTACTGTATGTAAACCATGTCTCAAATCATGTCGGGTTTAGGAAGGAGAGAGCAAAAGCCGGTAATTGAATTACCGGCTTTAAAGCTATCTCGCGCTGGAAGAAATATTAATATATATATATATATATATATGTGTCTACTGACTTATATATATATATATATATATATATATATATTTTTTTTTTTTTTTTTGTGACACATGGATCCCTTCTATAGCGGTATGTTGGTTTTGCAAGCCTGCGAGAAAAACACGCAGTACGGATGCCATACGGATTACATATGGAGGATGCCATGCGCAAAAAACGCTGACACACCCTGCCTACGGAGGAGCTACGGACCACTATTTTGGGGACTTTTCAGCGTATTACGGTCGTAATATACGGACCGTATTGTTTTACGCTGTGTGTGACGCCGGCCTTACACATCCTCCTCTTCACATACTATCTCCTCACACATTCCCCTCCTCTCCCCATACTATCTCTTCATAAATACCCCCTCTCCATACTGTAGCCTCACATATTGCCCCTTCTCCATACTGTCTCCTTATACATACCACCTTCCCATACTGTCTCCTTTCACATTAACCATTCCCATATTGTTTCATGCATTTCCTGCCTCCTTATACTGTCTTCTCATACATTTCCCCCTCTCCACATTCTGTATCCTCACATATACCACTCCCATGCTGTCTCCTCAAAAATTCCCCCATATTATCTCCTCCCATATTCCCCACCATACTGTCTTCTCATATATCTCCCCTCTCACCATACTGTCTCCTCACACATGCCCCTTCCCATACTGTCTCCTCACACATCCTCCCTCCCCATACTGTCTCATCCAACATATACAACTCCCCATACTGTCTCCTTCCACATATCCCCTTCCCTATACAGTCTCCTCATACATTCCCCCTCCCCATACTGTCTCCTTCCACATTCCCCCTTCCCATACTGTCTCCTTATATATCCCCCTCTCCCTATACTTTCTCTTCACACATTTCTCCCCACTCATACTGTCTGCTCCCCCATTCCCCATATTGTCTCTTCCCACATTACCCCATCCCCATTCTATCGCCTCACACATTCCCTCCTCTCCATCCTGTTTCATCACATTTTCCTATTCTCCTTAAACTGTCAACTCACACATCTCCCCCTTCCCAAACTGTCTACTCGCACATCTCCCCCTTCATAACCTGTCTCCTCCTTCATTCCCCCTATACCCATAGCTTCTTCTCACACATTTCCACCTCCCCATACTGTCTCCTCCCACATACAGCATTACACCTCCTCATGCTGTCCCTTCCTACATATCCTCTCCATACTATCTTCTCATACATTCCCCTCTCTCCCCATACTATCTCCTCACACATTTCCTCATTTCTCATACTGTCTCTTCACACATCCCTTTTCCCATGCTGTCTCCTCCTACTTTCCAATATCCCCATACTATGTACTCATACATTTCCCCTCCCTATACTATGTGCTCACACATTCTTTTCTCTCCCCATACTATCTTGTCACATAGCCCCTTCCCCAAATGGTCTCCTAATACAGTCCCCCCCTCTTCCCACATCCTCCTCATACGCATACTATGTCCTCACACATCACCCATACTGTCTCATAAATTCTCCTCTGTCTCCATACTATCTCCTTCTACAATACCCCTTTTCCCATATTGTCTCTTTATGGATTTCCCCTCCTCATACTGTCTTCTCAAACATTTTCTCCCCTCTCCCCATACTGTCTTTTTCCATCTCCATGCTATCTCCTCACACATTTCCCCAAAGTTTATGTTTACACATTCCCCACTCTCCCCATAATGTCTCATCACACATTTCACCCTTCCTCAAATGTTCTCCTCATACATTCCCCTTCTATCGTTAGTCTCCTCACTCATCTTCTCCTATCCATATTGTCTCCTCCCACATTTCCTTCTTCCTCTTGCTGTTTCATCACGCATTTCATCATTCCCTGTACTGTCTACTCACACATTGCCCCTTTCACATACTATCTACTTCCCACCCTCCCCATACTGTCTCATAAATTTCCTCCCTCCTCATTCTGCCTTCTTGTTCATTTCCTTCCTCTCCTCATATTGTCTCCTCACACATCCCCCTGCCTAAATTGTCTTCGAACACATTTCCCCATCTCCCCATATTATCCCGTCATACATTTCTGCCCTGCCTCAGTTTATCTGATCATGCTGCTGGCATCAACCTGACCACGAAATACTATCAGGCAGGGCTTCAACAGTACTCACACCTGACAGATGCAAGTACAGTTAATTGCTGGGAGTTAGCATTTTAAATGTTCTGTGAACCAGCTGTCAGTTGGATTTGGAGAATCTCACTCAGGCAAAATGCCATCACCTGGGGACACCTCAGACGTCACATCAGGTGCGCTACCCCCATCCTAGATATGCCACTGCCAAAAGTTTAATTTTGATGTCATGCAGCTAAATGAGGGCTTGTTCCTTGCAAGATGTATTTTTCAACAGCATTACTAAGGAGAATATCTAGTTTTCTTCTTAGCTTTTGTTCATTTTTTAAGAGGATGCAAAATAACAGAGAATGACAAATAGTGTTGAGCATTCCGATACTGTAAATACCGGGTATCGGACGATATTCGCGGTATCAGAATTCCGATACTGAGTTCCAATACTTTTGCAATATCGAATACCAAAATCGGAAGTTCCCATAATGCTATGAGCCAGTTTGATTTAATTCAGCCAATGAGGAATCCTAAGAAGTGTGGGCACATCCTGTTATGCATGTTAGGCATGTAACTACTGGCATGGCTGTGATTGGCTGCTGAAATGATGTCATGATGCACTATAAAAGCCGGCGCCACCATTTTGGGTTCACTCTGCTGTGAATTCAGTTAGGGACAGGACGCTGCTGTTCTGACTGAGGGACAGTTTGAGATAGCGATTTGCTTCATTGTGCTTTACCCAGGCTACTGTAGCAACCGCTGTGTGAGAACCTTTTTTTTGCCTTGCAGCGCTGTTTACGGCTGTCTGCAAGGTCTCTGTGTGTGTGAGGGCAGCTCACGCTGCAGTGTGTTCTGCAGCCAGATCTGGTTGTAGTCCGCTCAGTGTGCGTCACTGCCTCATACATTGTCCTTTTTTTAATTAGTGCAGCCCATTTTTCCTGATTTCTCCTATGAGTGGTGTGTTTCCATCCATATCCAGCTAGATTGCGTGCACTATATACGAGTAGATAGAGGAGCCTTTCTGCAGCCTTGTGCCCTGCAGCCCCAGCCAGATTAGTATTAGCCTATTTTTTTTTAGCCTCATCTATTGCATTGTAGGTTACCTTCCTGCATTGTAATAGCTGCAAAAAGTTTGTGATACTATCGCTTTTACATCTTTGGGCACATCCATTTTTTTTTTGTCCAAAAAAAACCTAAATAAAGTTCACCAAACACTCCACTTTACAGTTGTGTAGGCCACATTAGCTCATATTAAAGTCTAGTCTACACTTTATAAAATTAGTGTTTCTTATACTTGTTAGCAGCTGTTCAGCAATAAGCACAGTAACCCCTTAGTACTTTTCTGCCTATCTTTATCAGTCTACCAAGATGAAGAAGGCAGGGAGTAAGGCATGTGGTCGTGGGCATGGAGTTTCTGCAGGGAGAGGATGTGGGGATTCCATGCCTGCTGCGGGCACCAGTGACTCAGCATCCCCCAGTTTTACCAGGGAACAGTCCTTTATGCGCAGCTTTGTAGGAGCTCGCCGTACCCCACTGCTGCGGGACGAACAAATTGAAGCTGTTGTCGGATGGATGGCAGCTAACCCATCGACTTCAATTAGTGCCACATCCTCTCAGGTCCAGAGCACTGTCTCTTCACCACCTGCCAAATTGCCCAGGCAGTCAGAGAGCCCTGGACAGGAGCCATCTCTACTTCTGTTCTCTGAATCTCTTGGCTTGGAAAGAGGGGGCCAGCCAAGCAGCATTCGAGAAATCGAAGAAGAGGCAGTATGCAGTGATACGCAACTTCTTTGTCTCTCTGAATCTGAAGAGGCGGGTGGGCCAGTGCCTCCGGTCAGCACACCTCAGTACGCATCTGATGATGAGACTCAGGTGCCACTTTCTGGTGCGTACTGTGCTGCCGAGACTACCCAGGAGAAGCAGCTGTTGGAAGAGGGTAGTGTAAATGATGAGGTCCTTGACCCATCATGGCGTGAGGTACAGGAAGGTGGTGACTGAGAGCAGCTCTGAGGAAGAGATTCCCCGAATGGCCCAAAAAGGAGGGAGAGGGAGGGGGCACACTGGGTTGCCTGTAGCCTCCACTTCGGCACCCATTAGGAACATGCCTCTTCCGAAACTCAAAACGGGCGCTCCCAAGACTTGCAGTGCCTGGTCCTTTTTTGACACAGTTGCAGATGACATTTGCTTTATCAAATGCAAGCTGTGCCATTAGAAAGTGAAAAGAGGGAAAAGTGTCAGCAACCTCAATACCACAAATATGTGGAAACATGAGCGGACCAAGCACGTGGTGGAGTTACAAAAACACACTGAAGACCTAGGCCAACCTACAGCGCCACCTATTACCTCTTCAGCTCGTGTTGTAGCCTCTTCTTCCAGCTCACACAAAGCTGGTTCGGCTTCCTCTCAGGATCGCCATGGAAGAACTTCTGGCACTGTTGTACAGAGACCCAGTGTAATTCCACCCACAGCACCACGTTCCCTGTCATCCTCACACTCCCAGCCCAGTCTACAGCCATCGGTAGCACAGGCATGGGAGAAAAGGTGGCCATTGCAAAACTACTGTCCCTTGAAATGCTATCATTCAGGCTGGTGTAGACTGACATCTTCTGTAACGTCATGGCATTGGCAGTTCCACAATCCAACGTGCCCAGCCGCTTTTATTTCAGCAGGCAAGCCGTCCCTCCCCTGCAAAAGCATGTGGGGAGAAACATTAAACATGCGCTACTAAACGCCGTCAGTAGCAAGGTCCATCTGACCACCGATGCGTGGACCAGTCATCATGGACAGGGACGATACCTTTCCCTCTCTGCCCATTGGGTAAATGTTGTGGAGCCGGGTACAGATCTTGAGCGTGGTGCTGTACGTGTTCTGCCAACTCCAAAGATTGCAGGAATCCAGTCTGTACACATTGACTCCTCCTCATACTCCAGTTCCTCTGAATCAGCGCTGCAGGAGCCGTCACGGTCTACCTCCACATGGACCCGTGAATGCTTACCTGTCACGACCGATATGAGCACAGCCATGGCCAAACGTCAACAGGCCGTATTGAAATTAATTTCTTTGAGGAATCAAATCCACACAGCGCAGGAGCTCTGGAATGCCATCAAGCAGGAGAGCGATGTGTGAATTGTGCCAGCGAATCTCCAGCCAGGCATGGTAGTGTGTCACAATGGCCGAAATCTGGTGGCAGCTCTGGGCCTAGGCAACCTCACTCACATCTCATGTCTGGCACATGTGCTCAACTTGGTCGTGCAGAGTTTTTTGAGGGACTATCCGGATCTTGATGCACTGCTGCACAAGGTCTGCCTAGAGTGCGCTCACTTGCGGCGTTCCAGCACGGCAAGATCGCGCATTGCAGCTCTGCAGCGCCGATTCCGCCTTCCGGAATATCGCATCATATGTGACCTACCCACCAGGTGGAATTCAACGTTACATATGTTGGAGTGGTTGTGTGAGCAGTAGGCAGCAGTAATGGAGTACCAGCTGCATCAGGCGCAAACAAGTCACACTGCACGCCGTTCACACTTCACCACCACTGAGTGGACCTCTATGAAGGATATCTGCCACATTTTGTGTGCCTTCGATGATTCCACGCAGATGGTGAGTGCAGATGATGCACTAGTCAGCATGACTATCCCCCTTATCTGCCTGCTTGAAAAAACACTGCAAGCGCTAAGGGAGGAGGTTGGGGGAGAGGTGGAGGATGAGGAGTCACAAACGCCATCTGCTTCTGGACAGTCTGCGCAACGTGGTTCCTCACAAAGGCCTAGGCAGGGGACACTTTGAGAGGAGGATGAGGAGGAGTCAAAGGAGGAGGAAGACATCTGTCCAGAGGAGGGAGTTACACAATGCTCTAGTATTCCGTATGTAGAGCGAGGGTGTGGTGAGGCAGAGCAGGCAGAGACCACGCCTCAAGCAGGGGACAGCGTTTCTTGGCCAGTTGGCAGTCTGCAGCACATAGTTGATTTCTTGCTGCAGTGCCTGAGAAACGACCGCCGCATCTCCCACATTCTCAACATGGCTGATTATTGGGTGTACACCCTCCTAGATCCTCGTTACCGGGAAACTTACAAAGCCTCATAACACCGTTGAACCAGGAGCATAAAATGTGGGAGTACCAAGACACACTGGTGCATTCCATCATGTTCTCCATTCCAACCAAGAGCAATGCTGCTAGTGTTTTACAAAGCAGCTCAGTGCGTCGAGGCAGTGGAGGAAGCTCTGCACAAAGAGGGAGTAGAAGCAGCGCCTCAGCACAAGGCAAGACCAAATGTGGCAACGTTTTGTGTGCCCGCCACAAATGTCTACACCATCACAGACGGCTCCAGTCAGCAGGAGGTAACGTTTCCGTCAGATGGTGACAGACTACATGTCTTGCACTCTCAGTGTGCTCCCAGATGGCTCTTCCCTCTTCAAATTTTGGGTCTCTAAGCTGGATACATGGCCAGAGCTTAGCCAGTATGCATTGGAGGTGCTGGCTTGCCCTGCTGCTAGTGTATTATCGGAACACGTCTTTAGTGTCACAGGTGGTGCACTACCAGACCATCGCATGCGACTATCCTCCGATTAACGTTGACCGGCTTATTTTTCTGAAAATGAACAAGGCCTGGATCTAGGAATTTGCCACTCCTCTTCCAGATTAAATAATTGGTTTGTAACAGTATCCAGGTCTCTTGTTGTGTTCATGTTTCTACCACCTGAACTGTAATCCCTGGGCTCCAACACCGCCAGTTGCTGCTCAGAAGTGCTGTCTGCACAGTCAACACTTGCTCCTGTGTTATTGGGGTTCAGCTTCCCTGCTGTGTATCCAGCAATTTCTCCAGCTCCGTCCACTCTCACACTGCAACAGATATTAAACTGCCTCCAATTAGGCCTCAGCCTACACTCTGTTTATAGCATTGACCCTGGGCTCCAACACTGCCAGTTGCTGTTCAGAAGTGCCATCTGCACAGTCAACACTTGCTGCCATGTTATTGGGGTTCAGTAACGTCAGCTGCTCCCCTGCTGTGTATCCGGCAATTTCTCCAGCACAGTCCACTCTCACACTGCAACAGATATTAACCCCTTAGTGACGGAGCCAAATTTTTGAAATCTGACCAGTGTCACTTTATGTGGTAATAACTCTGCAATGCTTCAACAAATCCCAGTGATTTTGAGATTGTTTTTTCATGACACATTATACTTTATGATAATGGTAAATTTAGATCAATATGTTTTGTGTTTATTTATAAATAATATCAAAAATTTGAGAAAAATGTTAAAAAATAAGCAATTTTCAAAGTTTGAATGATTATCCCTTTAATCCAGATGGTTATACCACAGCAAACCATTAATAAATAACATTTTCCTCATGTCGGCTTTACATCAGCACCATTTGTAAAATGTTCTTTTATTTTGTTAGCATTTTAGGAGGTTTAAAAATGTAGCAGCAATTTTTCATTTTTTCAAGGAAATGTACAACATTTATTTTTTTAGGGAACTATTCATGTTTGAATTGACTTTAGGGGTCTCATATATTGGGAAACCTCCAAACGTGATACTATTTTAAAAACAGCACCCACTGACATATTGAAAACTGCTGTCAGGTAGTTTATTAACCCTTCAGATGCTTTACAGGAATTAATGCAAAGTGGTATGAGAAAAATGAAAATGTGTATTTTTACCACCTAAATGTTGGTAACTTCTGAACAGGTTACAACAGCCGACAGACTCTAAGGCCGCTATTTGGTCGTGAATTGCCATCACAAACATCAGGACCACACAATCATGATCTGAGGGCACCGATTGGGATAAAGAGGAAGCCCCCACACTCTGTTAACAATTTATAATGATGTAGTCACTTGACAGCAGCATCTAAGGGGTTAAACAGATATGTATGGTGACAACACTGATCGTCGCTGATACAGCAAGTTGTCAGCCATAGTGTACAGCCGACAGCTGCTGGATTGTCACCTGTATGGGGAGGCTATTCTCTTATATCTCAGGTCAGTTAAAAGACGTATTGGCTGTCATTAATGGGTTAAACTGCCTCCAATTAGGCCTCAGCCTACACTCTGTTTCTCCTGTAATCCCTGGGCTCCAACACTGACAGTTGCTGCTCAGAAGTGCCGTCTGCACAGTCAACACTTGCTGCCGTGTTATTGGGGTTCAGTAACGTCAGCTGCTCCCCTGCTGTGTATCCGGCAATTTCTCCAGCTCCGTCCACTTTCACACTGCAACAGATATTAAACTGCCTCCAATTAGGCCTCAGCCTACACTCTGTTTCTAGCATTGACCCTGGGCTCCAACACTGCCAATTGCTGCTCAGAAGTGCCGTCTGCACAGTCAACATTTGCTGCCATGTTATTGGGGTTCAGTAACGTCACCTGCTCCCCTGCTGTGTATCCGGCAATTTCTCCAGCTCCGTCCACTCTCACACTGCAACAGATATTAAGCTGGCTCCAATTAGGCCTCAGCCTACACTCTGTTTCTCCTGTAATCCCTGGGCTCCAACACCGCCAGTTGCTGCTCGGAAGTGCCGTCTGCACAGTCAACACATGCTCCAGTGTTTTGGGATTCAGTAATGTCAGCTGATCCCTAGCTGTGTGAGCGGCAATTTCTCCTGCTCCCTCCACATTCACACTACTACAGATTTTAAACTTGCTCCAATTAGGCCTCAGCCTACACTCTGTTTCTCCTGTAATCCCTGGGCTTCAAAACCGCCAGTTGCTGCTCAGAAGTGTCTTTGGCACGGGCACTCCCTCTTGCCCAGCCTGGTTCCAGCACGCCAGCTGTTTCTGGGTAGTGTCAAGGTCACTTTTTTCATGTGGACCTTCTGCTGCCTATCTGAGTTCCAGCACCATTAGCTGGTTCTTTAGAAGTCAATCTTGAATAGGTCCCCTTGGGTTCCAGTACCATCTGCTAGTTCCAGGCATAGCCTTTGGCTTAGGTGCCTCCTTCTCGGTATCCGAGTTCCACCAACGTCTGGTGGTCCTTGGTAGTGCTTTCTGGCATGGGTACATCCTGCTTAGTAACTGGGTTCCAGTACCATCGGCTGGTCCTCGGTAGTTCCATTTAGGGTTGAGCGAAACGGATCGTTCATTTTCAAAAGTCGCCGACTTTTGGCAAAGTCGGGTTTCATGAAACCCGACCCGACCCTGTGTGGGGTCGGCCATGCGGTACGCGACTTTCGCGCCAAAGTCGCGTTTCAATGACGCGAAAAGCACTATTTCTCAGCCAATGAAGGTGGACGCAGAGTGTGGGCAGCGTGATGACATAGGTCCTGGTCCCCACCATCTTAGAGAAGGGCATTGCAGTGATTGGCTTGCTGTCTGCGGCGTCACAGGGGCTATAAAGAGGCGTTCCCGCCGACCGCCATCTTACTGCTGCTGATCTGAGCCTAGGGAGAGGTTGCTGCCGCTTCGTCAGAAGCAGGGATAGCGTTAGGCAGGGTCCATTAACCACCAAACCGCTTGTGCTGTAGCGATTTCCACTGTCCAACACCACCTTTTGTTTGCAGGGACAGTGGAAGCTACATTTTTTTTTCCTCAGCGCTGTAGCTCATTGGGCTGCCCTAGAAGGCTCCCTGATAGCTGCATTGCTGTGTGTACGCCGCTGTGCAAACCAACTGCTTTTTTCAAAGCACAAATCCTGTTGTTCCTTCCTTTCTGCACAACTATCTTTTTTGTTTGTCCACACTTTTTATTTAATCTGTGCATCAGTCCACTCCTTATTGCTGCCTGCCATACGTGGCTGAGATTACTGCAGGGAGATAGTAATTGTAGGACAGTCCCTGTTTTTTTTTTTTTTTTTAATTCTCCCTAAAAAAATAAGTTGTGGGAGATTAAGATTGGCATTTCTGCTAGAGTGCCAGTCCTGTGTGTGCCATCTCTCTCACATAGTGGGCCATAGAAAGCCTTTTTATTTTTCTGTTTTTTTTGGGGGGGGTTTATAAATTCTCCCTGCAAAAAAAAAAACAGTGGGAGATTAATATTGGCCTTTGGGCTTGTGCCAGTCCTGAGTGTGCCATCTCTCTCTCAAATAGTGGGCCATAGAAAGCCTATTTATTTATTTTTTTTAAAATTTGGTTTCTAAATTCTCCCTGAAAAAATAACAAAAAACCGTGGGAGATTAATATTGGCCTTTATGTTTGTGTGCCAGTCCTGACTCCTGGGTGTGCCATCTCTCTCAAATAGTGGGCCATAGAAAGCCAATTTTTTTTTATTTGGTTTCTAAATTCTCCCTGAAAAAATTTAAAAAACACAGTGGGAGATTAATATTGGCCTTTCTGCTTGTGTGCCAGTCCTGACTCCTGGTTGTGCCATCTCTCTCTCTCAAATAGTGGGCCATAGAAAGCCTATTTTTTTTTTTTTATTTGGTTTCTAAATTTTCCCTGGAAAAATAAAAAAAAATCAGTGGGAGATTAATATTGGCCTTTCAGCTTGTGTGCCAGTCCTGACTCCTGGGTGTGCCATCTCTCTCTCTCAAATAGTGGGCCATAGAAAGCCTATTTTTTGTTTATTATTATTTGGTTTCTAAATTCTCCCTGAAAAAATCATTTTTTTTAATTTGGTTTCTAAATTCTCCCTGGAAAATTAAAAAAAATCAGTTGGAGATTAATATTGGCCTTTATGTTTGTGTGCCAGTCCTGACTCCTGGGTGTGCCATCTCTCTCTCTCAAATAGTGGGCCATAGAAAGCCTATTTTTTTTTAATTTGGTTTCTAAATTCTCCCTGAAAAAATAAAAAAAAATCAGTGGGAGATTAATATTGGCCTTTCTGCTTGTGTGCCAGTCCTGACTCCTGGGTGTGCCATCTCTCTCTCAAATAGTGGGCCATAGAAAGCCAATTTTTTTTTATTTGTTTTCTAAATTCTCCCTGAAAAAATAAAAAAAAATCAGTGGGAGATTAATATTGGCCTTTCTGCTTGTGTGCCAGTCCTGACTCCTGGGTGTGCCATCTCTCTCTCTCAAATAGTGGGCCATAGAAAGCCTATTTTTTGTTTATTATTATTTGGTTTCTAAATTCTCCCTGAAAAAATCATTTTTTTTAATTTGGTTTCTAAATTCTCCCTGGAAAATTAAAAAAAAATCAGTTGGAGATTAATATTGGCCTTTCAGCTTGTGTGCCAGTCCTGACTCCTGGGTGTGCCATCTCTCTCTCTCAAATAGTGAGCCATAGAAAGCCTATTTTTTTTTAATTTGGTTTCTAAATTCTCCCTGAAAAAATAAAAAAAAATCAGTGGGAGATTAATATTGGCCTTTCTGCTTGTGTGCCAGTCCTGACTCCTGGGTGTGCCATCTCTCTCTCAAATAGTGGGCCATAGAAAGCCAATTTTTTTTTATTTGTTTTCTAAATTCTCCCTGAAAAAATAAAAAAGATCAGTGGGAGATTAATATTGGCCTTTCTGCTTGTGTGCCAGTCCTGACTCCTGGGTGTGCCATCTCTCTCTCTCAAATAGTGGGCCATAGAAAGCCAATTTTTTTTTTATTTGTTTTCTAAATTCTCCCTGAAAAAATTTAAAAAAATCAGTGGGAGATTAATATTGGCCTTTCAGCTTGTGTGCCAGTCCTGACTCCTGGGTGTGCCAACTCTCTCTCAAATAGTGGGCCATAGAAAGCCTATTTTTTGTTTTTTTTATTTGGTTTCTAAATTCTCCCTGGAAAAATAAAAAAAATCAGTGGGAGATTAATATTGGCCTTTCTGCTTGTGTGCCAGTCTTGACTCCTGGGTGTGCCATCTCTCTCTCTCAAATAGTGGGCCATAGAAAGCCTATATTTTTTTATTATTTGATTTCTAAATTCTCCCTGAAAAAAACAAATTTTTTTGTTTGGTTTCTAAATTCTCCCTGAAAAAATCAATTTTTTTTATTTGGTTTCTAAATTCTCCCTGAAAAAATAAAAAAAAATCAGTGGGAGATTAATATTGGCCTTTCTGCTTGTGTGCCAGTCGTGACTCCTGGGTGTGCCATCTCTCTCTCTCAAATAGTGGGCCATAGAAAGCCTATTTTTTTTTTATTTGGTTTCTAAATTCTCCCTGAAAAAATCAAATTTTTTCATTTGGTTTCTAAATTCTCCCTGAAAAAATAAAAAAAAATCAGTGGGAGATTAATATTGGCCTTTCTGCTTGTGTGCCAGTCTTGACTCCTGGGTGTGCCATCTCTCTCTCTCAAATAGTGGGCCATCGAAAGCCTATTTTTTTTTTTTATTTGTTTTCTAAATTCTCACTGAAAAAATAAAAAAAAATCAGTGGGAGATTAATATTGGCCTTTCTGCTTGTGTGCCAGTCCTGACTCCTGGGTGTGCCATCTCTCTCTCTCTCTCAAATAGTGGGCCATAGAAAGCCTTTTTTTTTCTTTTGGTTTCTAAATTCTCCCTGAAAAAAATCAATTTTTTTTATTTGGTTTCTAAATTCTCCCTGAAAAAAAAAATCAATTTTTATTATTTGGTTTCTAAATTCTCCCTGAAAAACAAAAAAAAAAAAAGTGGGAGATTAATATTGACATTTGTGCTTGAGTGACAGTCCTGCGTGTGTGGCATCTCTCTCATTTGGTGCCACCGAAAACAGAGTGTGTAACATTTTGCCTGATTTTCCTTGCGGTCTCACCCACCTGTAAAGGGATATCTAAATCATACTGAAGTTATAGCTCACAGTGTAAGTTGTTTGACAGCAACAAATACCGTTACTTTGGTTACGTTTTTAAAACAATGAGGAAGTCTGGTGGAAGAGGTCGTGGCTGTGGGCGTTCATTGTCAGCTGGTAATGATGGTAGTGGTAGTGGAGCATCAGGTGGTCGTGGGAAAAAAAATATTGCACCTAAGTCTAGAGCTGTGGAGCCAGGTTCGTCGTCTGGCTACAGAAGGCCTCGAACGCTCCCTTTTCTGGGAGTAGGAAAACCGCTTTTAAAGCCGGAGCAGCAAGAGCAAGTTTTGGCTTACCTTGCTGACTCAGCCTCTAGCTCTTTTGCCTCCTCTTTTGAAACTGGTAAATGTAAAAGCAGTGCGTCGTTAGTGGATGTTCACGGTCAGGGACAAGTCGCTTCCTTGTCCTCTTCAGCAAAAACAACAACATAGAAGGATGCAGCAGGCGACACAACGGGTTACTCCATGGAGCTCTTTACACATACCGTCCCTGGCTTAGAAAGTGAAACAGTTAACATGCCATGCCCATTACAAGTTGAATCTGACATGGAGTGCACTGATGCACAGCCACAGCCAGACTTCTATGCTGGTCCTTTGACTCAGACCACAACATTGCCCTCGCAGGGTACTGATCCAGAATCAGACCCTGATGAGACTATGTTGCCCCGTCACGAACGCTATACCACCGACTTACACGGTGACACAGACGAAGTTGCGCACGAGCTAGAAGAGGAGGTTATAGATGACCTAGTTGTTGACCCTGATTGGCAGCCATTGGGGGAACAGGGTGCAGGCGGCAGTAGTTCTGAAGCGGTGGAGGAGGGGCCGCAGCAGGCATCAACATAGCAACAGGTTCCATCTGCTGGGCCCGTAGATGTGACAAAACGCGTGGCAAAGCTAAAACCTCTTGGAGGACAGCGTGGCCATCCGGTTAAAGCTCAGTCTGCAATGCCTGAAAAGGGATCCGATGCTCGAAAGAGTGCAGTCTGGCATTTTTTTAAACAACATCCAATTGATCAGCGCAAAGTCATCTGTCAAAAATGTTCAACTACCTTAAGCAGAGGTCAAAATCTGAAAAGTCTCAATACAAGTTGCATGCATAGATATTTAACCACCATGCATATGCAAGCCTGGACTAACTACCAAACGTCCCTTAAGGTTGTAGCACCCTCGGCCAATGAAGCTAGTCAGCAACGCTACATCCCTGCCGTCACTGTAAGGCCACCATTTTCCGCACCACCTGCAGTATCTGTGCAGGTTTCTTTGCCAGGCCAAAGCAGTCAGGGTCAGGGAATCACCAGTTTCGTAGTAGGAAACACTGCATCTAGAGCACTGGCGGAAACAATACCGTCTCCAACCGTCTCTCAGTCTGCCATGTCCACCGGCACACCCGCTAGTTCCACGATCTCCAGCTCTCCAGTCCAGCTCACCCTACATGAGACTCTGGTTAGAAAAAGGAAGTACTTATCCTCGCATCCGCGTACACAGGTTTTGAACGCCCACTGTTGTGAATTCTGTTGTCAAGCTCCCTCCTGTGGTCATGAATGGTACTTCGGCTGGTTCTGTCCATGCGCTTCCTCTAGTGGTTGTGAGTGGGGCTGCGGCTTCTGAGTTTTCTTCCACAGGTGACGAGGTTAATTCGTTAGCTGGCTGCTCTGTTTAACTCCACTTAGATCATTGCTCCATGCCACCTGTCAATGTTCCAGTATTGGTCTAGTTCACTCCTGGATCGTTCTTGTGACCTGTCTTCCCAGCAGAAGCTAAGTTCCTGCTTGTTTTTCTCTTGTTTGCTATTTTTCTGTCCAGCTTGCTATTTTGATTTTTGTCTTGCTTGCTGGAAGCTCTGGGACGCAGAGGGAGCACCTCCGCACCGTGAGTCGGTGCGGAGGGTCTTTTTGCCCCCTCTGCGTCGTCTTTTTGTAGTCTTTTGTGCTGACCGCAAAGTTACCTTTCCTATCCTCAGTCTGTTCAGTAAGTCGGGCCTCACTTTGATAAATCTATTTCATCTCTGTGTTTGTAATTTTCATCTTTACTCACAGTCATTATATGTGGGGGGCTGCCTTTTCCTTTGGGGAATTTCTCTGAGGCAAGGTAGGCTTTATTTTTCTATCTTCAGGGCTAGCTAGTTCCTTAGGCTGTGACGAGTTGCATAGGGAGCGTTAGGAGCAATCCACGGCTATTTCTAGTGTGTGTGATAGGATTAGGGATTGCGGTCAGCAGAGTTCCCACGTCTCAGAGCTCGTCCTATATTATTAGTAACTATCAGGTCATTCCGTGTGCTCTTAACCACCAGATCCATTATTGTCCTAACCACCAGGTCATAACAGTACAGGTGGCCCAAAGTATTAATGCATCTCAATAGAGGGATAAGAGAAGTTCTGAGACCATTTTTTTCTTTGCAGTGTGTTTTGTCTCTCTTTTCCCCTTTACCTCTGGGTGGTTCAGGATACAGGTGTAGATATGGACATACAAGGTCTGTCCTCTTGTATGGATAATCTCACTGCAAGGGTACAAAACATTCAAGATTTTGTGGTTCAGAATCCGATGTTAGAGCCTAGGATTCCAATTCCTGATTTGTTTTTTGGGGATAGATCTAAGTTTCTGAATTTCAAAAATAATTGTAAATTGTTTCTTGCTTTGAAACCTCGCTCCTCAGGTGACCCTGTTCAACAAGTGAAAATCATTATTTCTTTGTTACGTGGTGACCCTCAGGACTGGGCATTTTCCCTTGCGCCAGGAGATCCGGTATTGCGTGATGTTGATGCGTTTTTTCTGGCGCTCGGATTACTTTATGATGAACCTAATTCAGTGGATCAGGCAGAGAAAATCTTGCTGGCTCTGTGTCAGGGTCAGGATGAGGTAGAGATATATTGTCAGAAGTTTAGGAAGTGGTCTGTACTCACTCAGTGGAATGAATGTGCCCTGGCAGCAATTTTCAGAAAGGGTCTCTCTGAAGCCCTTAAGGATGTCATGGTGGGATTTCCCATGCCTGCTGGTCTGAATGAGTCTATGTCCTTGGCCATTCAGATCGATCGGCGCTTGCGTGAGCGCAAAGCTGTGCACCATCTGGCGGCATTATCTGAGCATAGACCTGAGCCTATGCAATGTGATAGGACTTTGACCAGAGCTGAACGGCAAGAACACAGACGTCGGAATGGGCTGTGTTTTTACTGTGGTGATTCCACTCATGCTATCTCCGATTGTTCTAAGAGCACTAAGCGTTTCGCTAGGTCTGCCACCATTGGTACGGTACAGTCGAAATTTCTTTTGTCCGTTACTCTGATTTGCTCTTTGTCATCCTATTCGGTTATGGCATTTGTGGATTCAGGCGCTGCCCTGAATTTGATGGACTTGGAGTTTGCTAGGCGCTGTGGTTTTTTCTTGGAGCCCTTGCAGTATCCTATTCCATTGAGAGGAATTGATGCTACGCCTTTGGCCAAGAATAAGCCTCAGTACTGGATCCAATTGACCTTGTGCATGGCTCCTGCACATCAGGAGGATATTCACTTTTTGGTGTTGCATAATCTGCATGATGTGGTCGTTTTGGGGTTGCCATGGCTACAGGTCCATAATCCAGTATTGGATTGGAAATCTATGTCTGTGTCCAGCTGGGGTTGTCAGGGGGTACATGGTGATGTTCCATTTTTGTCTATTTCGTCATCCACCCCTTCTGAAGTCCCGGAGTTTTTGTCGGATTACCGGGATGTATTTGATGAGCCCAAATCCAGTGCCCTACCTCCTCATAGGGATTGCAATTGTGCTATCAATTTGATTCCTGGTAGTAAGTTTCCTAAGGGCCGACTGTTCAATTTATCTGTGCCAGAGCACGCCGCTATGCGGAGTTATGTAAAGGAATCCTTGGAGAAGGGTCATATTCGCCCGTCGTCGTCACTATTGGGAGCAGGGTTCTTTTTTGTGGTCAAGAAGGATGGTTCTTTGAGACCTTGTATTGATTACCGCCTTCTTAATAAGATCACAGTCAAATTTCAGTACCCTTTGCCGCTGCTGTCGGATTTATTTGCTCAGATTAAGGGGGCTAGTTGGTTCACCAAGATAGATCTTCGTGGTGCGTATAATCTTGTGCGTATTAAACAGGGCGATGAATGGAAGACAGCATTTAATACGCCCGAGGGCCATTTTGAGTACCTGGTTATGACATTCAGGCTTTCCAATGCTCCATCTGTATTTCAGTCCTTTATGCATGACATCTTCCAAGAGTACCTGGATAAATTCCTGATTGTATATTTGGATGATATTTTGGTCTTCTCGGATGATTGGGAGTCTCACGTGAAGCAGATCAGAATGGTGTTCCAGGTCCTTCGTGCGAATTCTTTGTTTGTGAAGGGGTCAAAGTGTCTCTTTGGAGTTCAGAAGGTTTCATTTTTGGGTTTCATTTTTTCCCCTTCTACTATCGAGGTGGACCCTGTTAAAGTCCAGGCCATTTATGATTGGACTCAGCCGACATCTGTGAAGAGTCTGCAAAAGTTCCTGGGCTTTGCTAATTTTTATCGTCGCTTCATCATTAATTTTTCTAGTGTTGCTAAACCTTTGACTGATTTGACCAAGAAGGGTGCTGATGTGGTCAATTGGTCTTCTGCGGCTGTGGAAGCTTTTCAGGAGTTGAAGCGTCGTTTTTCTTCTGCCCCTGTGTTGTGCCAGCCAGATGTTTCGCTCCCGTTTCAGGTCGAGGTTGATGCTTCTGAGATTGGAGCAGGGGCTGTTTTGTCGCAAAGAAGTTCTGATGGCTCGATGATGAAACCATGTGCCTTCTTTTCTAGAAAGTTTTCGCCTGCTGAGCGCAATTATGATGTTGGCGATCGAGAGTTGTTGGCCATGAAGTGGGCATTCGAGGAGTGGCGTCATTGGCTTGAAGGAGCCAAGCATCGCGTGGAGGTCTTGACGGATCACAAGAATTTGACTTATCTCGAGTCTGCCAAACGGTTGAATCCTAGACAGGCTCGTTGGTCGCTATTTTTCTCCCGTTTTGATTTTGTGGTTTCGTACCTTCCAGGCTCTAAGAATGTGAAGGCTGATGCCCTGTCAAGGAGTTTTGTGCCCGACTCTCCGGGTGTTCCTGAGCCGGCGGGTATTCTCAAAGACGGGGTAATTTTGTCTGCCATCTCCCCTGATTTGCGGCGGGTGCTGCAAAAATTTCAGGCTGATAGACCTGACCATTGCCCAGCGGAGAAACTGTTTGTCCCTGATAAATGGACTAGTAGAGTTATCTCTGAGGTTCATTGTTCGGTGTTGGCTGGTCATCCTGGAATCTTTGGTACCAGAGATTTGGTGGCTAGATCCTTTTGGTGGCCGTCTTTGTCTCGGGATGTGCGTTCTTTTGTGCAGTCCTGTGGGACTTGTGCTCGGGCTAAGCCCTGCTGTTCTCGTGCCAGTGGGTTGCTTTTGCCCTTGCCGGTCCCGAAGAGGCCCTGGACGCATATCTCTATGGATTTTATTTCAGATCTCCCTGTCTCTCAAAAGATGTCGGTCATTTGGGTGGTTTGTGATCGCTTCTCTAAGATGGTCCATTTGGTACCCTTGTCTAAATTGCCATCCTCCTCTGATTTGGTGCCATTGTTTTTCCTGCATGTGGTTCGTTTACATGGCATTCCGGAGAACATCGTTTCGGACAGAGGTTCCCAGTTTGTTTCGAGGTTTTGGGGAGCCTTTTGTGCTAGGAGGGGCATTGATTTGTCTTTTCCCTCGGCTTTCCATCCTCAGACTAATGGCCAAACCGAACGAACTAATCAGACTTTGGAAACATATCTGAGATGCTTTGTTTCTGCTGATCAGGATGACTGGGTGTCCTTTTTGCCTTTGGCTGAGTTCGCCCTTAATAATCGGGCCAGCTCGGCTACTTTGGTTTCGCCGTTTTTCTGCAATTCTGGTTTCCATCCTCGTTTCTCTTCAGGGCAGGTTGAGTCTTCGGACTGTCCTGGTGTAGATACTGTGGTGGATAGGTTGCAGCAGATTTGGACTCATGTGGTGGGCAATTTGACATTGTCCCAGGAGAAGGCTCAACGTTTCGCTAACCGCCGGCGCTGTGTGGGTCCCCGACTTCGTGTTGGGGATTTGGTTTGGTTGTCGTCTCGTTATGTTCCTATGAAGGTTTCCTCTTCTAAGTTTAAGCCTCGTTTCATTGGACCATATAAGATTTCTGAGGTTCTCAATCCTGTGTCGTTTCGTTTGAGCCTTCCAGCTTCTTTTGCCATCCATAATGTATTCCATAGGTCGTTGTTGCGGAGATACGTGGCGCCTGTGGTTCCATCCGTTGATCCTCCTGCCCCGGTGTTGGTTGAGGGGGATTTGGAGTATGTGGTGGAGAAGATTTTGGATTCTCGTATTTCGAGACGGAAACTCCAGTACCTGGTCAAGTGGAAGGGTTATGGTCAGGAAGATAATTCCTGGGTCTTTGCCTCCTATGTTCATGCTGCCGATCTGGTTCGTGCCTTTCATTTGGCTCGTCCTGGTCGGCCTGGGGGCTCTGGTGAGGGTTCTGTGACCCCTCCTCAAGGGGGGGTACTGTTGTGAATTCTGTTGTCAAGCTCCCTCCTGTGGTCATGAATGGTACTTCGGCTGGTTCTGTCCATGGGCTTCCTCTAGTGGTTGTGAGTGGGACTGCGGCTTCTGAGTTTCCTTCCACAGGTGACGAGGTTAATTCGTTAGCTGGCTGCTCTATTTAACTCCACTTAGATCATTGCTCCATTCCACCTGTCAATGTTCCAGTATTGGTCTAGTTCACTCCTGGATCGTTCTTGTGACCTGTCTTCCCAGCAGAAGCTAAGTTCCTGCTTGTTTTTCTCTTGTTTGCTATTTTTCTGTCCAGCTTGCTATTTTGATTTTTGTCTTGCTTGCTGGAAGCTCTGGGAAGCAGAGGGAGCACCTCCGCACCGTGAGTCGGTGCGGAGGGTCTTTTTGCCCCCTCTGCGTGGTCTTTTTGTAGTCTTTTGTGCTGACCGCAAAGTTACCTTTCCTATCCTCAGTCTGTTCAGTAAGTCGGGCCTCACTTTGCTAAATCTATTTCATCTCTGTGTTTGTAATTTTCATCTTTACTCACAGTCATTATATGTGGGGGGCTGCCTTTTCCTTTGGGGAATTTCTCTGAGGCAAGGTAGGCTTTAGTTTTCTATCTTCAGGGCTAGCTAGTTCCTTAGGCTGTGACGAGTTGCATAGGGAGCATTAGGAGCAATCCACGGCTATTTCTAGTGTGTGTGATAGGATTAGGGATTGCGGTCAGCAGAGTTTCCACGTCTCAGAGCTCGTCCTATATTATTAGTAACTATCAGGTCATTCCGTGTGCTCTTAACCACCAGGTCCATTATTGTCCTAACCACCAGGTCATAACAGCCCACATAGCTAGACTAATCTCGTTAGAGATGATGCCCTACCGTTTAGTTGAAAGCGAAGCTTTCAAAGCCCTGATGGACTACGCTGAACCACGCTATGAGCTACCCATTCGACACTTCTTTTCGAGAAAAGCCATCCCAGCCCTCCACCAGCATGTTAAAGAGGGCATCGTCCATGCACTCAGGCAATCTGTGAGTACAAAGGTGCACCTGACAACAGATGCATGGACCAGTAGGCATGGCCAGGGACGTTACATGTCCATCACGGCACACTGGGTGAATGTGGTGGATGCAGGGTCCACAGGGGACATCAATTTCGGGACAGTTCTGCCTAGCCCACGGTCTAGGAAACAGTTGGCTGTAGGTGTTCGCACCCCCTCCTCCTCCTCGTCCTTCTGCAGAAGCGAGAGCTCGTCCACAGACCGCAGTCACCCAACTACTCCATCCGCAGCTGCCACTGTTGCACACCAGTTGTCCCATTATGGGCCAGCTACTGGCAAGCGTCAGCAGGCTGTATTGGCTATGAACTGTTTGGGCGACAACAGACACACCGCGGAAGTTCTGTCCGAGTTCTTGCAGACAGAAACGCAGTCGTGGCTGGGCACAGTAGATCTTGAGGCAGGCAAGGTAGTGAGTGATAACGGAAGGAATTTCATGGCTGCCATCTCCCTTTCCCAACTGAAACACATTCCTTGCCTGGCTCACACCTTAAACCTGTGCTTCCTGAAAAGTTATCCGTAGTTATCCGGCCTGCTCCTCAAAGTGCGCGGACTTTGCTCACATATCCGCCGTTCGCCCGTACACTCCAGCCGTATGCAGACCTATCAGCGGTCTTTGAACCTTCCCCAGCATCGCCTAATCATAGACGTTGCAACAAGGTGGAACTCAACACTGCACATGCTTCAGAGACTGTGCGAACAGAGGCGGGCTGTTATGTTTTTGTGGGAGGATACACATACACAGGCAGGCAGTAGGATGGCAGACATGGAGTTGTCAGGTGTGCAGTGGTCGAAGATACAAGACATGTGTCAAGTCCTTCAGTGTTTTGAGGAATGCACATGGCTGGTTAGTGCAGGCAACGCCATAATAAGCATGAGCATCCCCCTAATGCATCTGCTGATAACAAAGTTTGACGCACATAAAGGAGCAGGAATCTGCAGCCGAGGAAGAGGAAAGCCTTGATGACAGTCAGCCATTGTCTGGTCAGGGCAGTGTACAGGACGAGGTAGCGGGCAAACAGGAGGAGGAGGACGAGGAGGATGATGGGGATGAGTATTTTTTTAATGAGGAAGCTTCTCCGGGGCCACTGGAAATTGGTGGCGTGTCAAGGCCGGGTTCTGGTTTTTTGAGGGACACAAGTGACGTAGATTTGCCTGAAACTGCCCATCAACCAAGCACAACCGCAGATTTGACAACTGGAACTTTGGCACACATGGCGGATTATGCCTTACGTATCCTCAAAAGGGACACACGCATTACGAAAATGATGAACGATGACGATTACTGGTTGGCCTGCCTCCTTGATCCTCGCTATAAAGGCAAAGTGCAAAATATTATGCCACATGAGAACTTGGAACTAATATTAGCAACCAAACAATCAACTCTTGTTGACCATTTGCTTCAGGCATTCCCAGCACACAGCGCCCGTGATCGTTCTCACACAAGCTGCAGGGGGCAGCAGACCAGAAGTGTTAGAGGTGCAGAAATCAGAAATGGCGTTGGACAGAGGGGTTTTCTGACCAGGTTGTGGAGTGATTTTGCTATGACCGCAGACAGGACAGGTACTGCTGCATCAATTCAAAGTGACAGGAGACAACATTTGTCCAGTATGGTTACTAACTATTTTTCATCCCTTATCGATGTTCTACCTCAACCGTCATTCCCATTTGATTACTGGGCATCCAAATTAGACACCTGGCCAGAATTGGCAGAATATGCATTGCAGGAGCTTGCTTGCCCGGCAGCTAGTGTCCTATCAGAAAGAGTATTCAGTGCTGCAGGTTCAATATTAACCGAAAAAAGGACTCGTCTGGCTACCCAAAATGTTGATGATCTAACCTTCATTAAAATGAACCACAACTGGATTTCGAATTCTTTTGCCCCACCTTGCCCGGCCGACACCTAGCTTTCCTATGAAAAGGTATTGCCTGTAGACTACTCTGAATGACTTTACCAATCTCGTAATTTGCAGCAGCTGATTGTCCAGCATACGACATGTTTACACCTCCCTAAATGGCCAAACTCCCCACATGGGACCGTGGTATCGCCACTTGGCGCAAGCACCCGTGAGAGTGCTGTTTGTCTGAAGAGGTGGGTGTGCACGCTTTTGCTCGACGGCACTGCCACTGGGTCCCTCATAGTACAATAAAGTGTCTCTGGCGGTGGTGGTGCGCACCCAACGTCAGACACACTGTTGTAACATGAGGGGCCCTGGGCCTGTACCGCTGGCCACAAGAGAGTTCCCCCACCCCCAGCTCAAACATTGCTCTACCACTTGCACAATTATCTTTCACAGTCCCACCAATGTTTATTCTATGCGCTGACATCCGTAAATTCCTGCCACTGACAATACCATTGTGTTGACATGTATGATGGTACTTAACATAGTCAGGGCCAGTGTCCTATATTTACCCAAGTAAATACTTTGTGCCAAATTACTAGGTGTGAAACTACGCAGAGGAGCCCACCCCTGTACCTAATGATTGCACCCTTTTGTGTTTTCGTTTTGTTGTAATGCGAGACATTAACATGTATTTATTGTTTGGGACTACTAACTGGCAGACACTCATTACAATCAGCCTCCGCTGACAACACCAATGCTGCCTGTGTACCCCTGCAAGAGAATTCAAAGTGTCTACAGCCCAATTTTATTATGTTAGGTCTTCGAAGCCTGTGCGGTCCCTCCTTCCACTAGGCCTCCACTGACCTGTCTACTGCTGCCCGTGTACCCCTGGAACCAATTATAAAGTGCCTACAGCCCAATTTTATTATGTTAGGCCTTCGAAGCCTGTCTGCGGTCCCTCCTTCCACTAGGCCTCCACTGACCTGTCTACTGCTGCCCGTGTACCCCTGGAACCAATTATAAAGTGCCTACAGCCCAATTTTATTATGTTAGGCCTTCAAAGCCTGTCTGCGGTCCCTCCTTCCACTAGGCCTCCACTGACCTGTCTACTGCTGCCCGTGTACCCCTGGAATCAATTATAAAGTGCCTACAGCCCAATTTTATTATGTTAGGCCTTCGAAGCCTGTCTGCGGTTCCTCCTTCCACTAGGCCTCCACTGACCTGTCTACTGCTGCCCGTGTACGCCTGGAACCAATTATAAAGTGCCTACAGCCCAATTTTATTATGTTAGGCCTTCGAAGCCTGTCTGCGGTCCCTCCTTCCACTAGGCCTCCACTGACCTGTCTACTGCTGCCTGTGTACCCCTGGAACCAATTATAAAGTGCCTACAGCCCAATTTTATTATGTTAGGCCTTCGAAGCCTGTCTGCGGTCCCTCCTTCCACTAGGCCTCCACTGACCTGTCTACTGCTGCCCGTGTACCCCTGGAACCAATTATAAAGTGCCTACAGCCCAATTTTATTATGTTAGGCCTTCGAAGCCTGTCTGCGGTCCCTCCTTCCACTAGGCCTCCACTGACCTGTCTACTGCTGCCCGAGTACCCCTGGAACCAATTATAAAGTGCCTACAGCCCAATTTTATTATGTTAGGCCTTCGAAGCCTGTCTGCGGTCCCTCCTTCCACTAGGCCTCCACTGACCTGTCTACTGCTGCCCGTGTACCCCTGGAACCAATTATAAAGTGCCTACAGCCCAATTTTATTATGTTAGGCCTTCAAAGCCTGTCTGCGGTCCCTCCTTCCACTAGGCCTCCACTGACCTGTCTACTGCTGCCCGTATACCCCTGGAATCAATTATAAAGTGCCTACAGCCCAATTTTATTATGTTAGGCCTTCGAAGCCTGTCTGCGGTCCCTCCTTCCACTAGGCCTCCACTGACCTGTCTACTGCTGCCCGTGTACCCCTGGAACCAATTATAAAGTGCCTACAGCCCAATTTTATTATGTTAGGCCTTCGAAGCCTGTCTGCGGTCCCTCCTTCCACTAGGCCTCCACTGACCTGTCTACTGCTGCCCGTGTACCCCTGGAACCAATTATAAAGTGCCTACAGCCCAATTTTATTATGTTAGGCCTTCGAAGCCTGTCTGCGGTCCCTCCTTCCACTAGGCCTCCACTGACCTGTCTACTGCTGCCCGTGTACCCCTGGAACCAATTATAAAGTGCCTACAGCCCAATTTTATTATGTTAGGCCTTCGAAGCCTGTCTGCGGTCCCTCCTTCCACTATGCCTCCACTGACCTGTCTACTGCTGCCCGTGTACCCCTGGAACCAATTATAAAGTGCCTACAGCCCAATTTTATTATGTTAGGCCTTCGAAGCCTGTCTGCGGTCCCTCCTTCCACTAGGCCTCCACTGACCTGTCTACTGCTGCCCGTGTACCCCTGGAACCAATTATAAAGTGCCTACAGCCCAATTTTATTATGTTAGGCCTTCGAAGCCTGTCTGCGGTCCCTCCTTCCACTAGGCCTCCACTGACCTGTCTACTGCTGCCCGTGTACCCCTGGAACCAATTATAAAGTGCCTACAACCCAATTTTATTATGTTAGGCCTTCGAAGCCTGTCTGCGGTCCCTCCTTCCACTAGGCCTCCACTGACCTGTCTACTGCTGCCCGAGTACCCCTGGAACCAATTATAAAGTGCCTACAGCCCAATTTTATTATGTTAGACCTTCTAAGCCTGTCTGCGGTCCCTCCTTCCAATAGTTCTCCACTGACCAGACCAATGCTGGCCGTGTACCCCTGGAACCCAGCTGAAAGTGCATGGAGCCTACTTTTTTTCTTTGTTTTATATTTAGAAAGCCCAGATGAACTACGCTGTACCACGGTTCAAGCTACCCAGTCGACATTTCTTTTGCGAGAAAAGCCATCCCAGCCCTACACCGGCATGAAAAAGTCTGCATTGTCATAGCACTCAGGCAATCAAACAGTAGAAAGGTGCACCTGACAAGAGACGCATGGACCAGTAGGCATGTCCACAAAAAGTTACGTGTCCATTACGGCGCACTGGGTTAATGTGTTGGATGCATGGTCCACAGGGGACAGCCTACAAAGTCTGTCTGCAGTCCCTAATTGAAATTGTCCTCCGCTGACCACACCACTGCTGCCCGTGTACCCCTGGAACCAATTTTAAAGTGCCTACAGCCTAATTTTGTTATGTTAGGCCTACTACGCCTGTCTGCGGTCCCTCCTTCCAATACTCCTCCACTGACCACACCACTGCTGCCCGTGGACCCCTGGAACCTATTTTTAATTGCATAGAGCATCCTTTTTTTAATAGTAGGCGTACAAAGTCTGTCTGCGGTACACTATTGAAATTGTCCTCCACTGACCAGAGCAATGCTGCCTGTGTACCCCTGTAACCTTTTTTAAACTGCATTGAGCCACATTTTTGGTTTAAGGCCTACTACCTGTGTCTGTCTGTGCCACTCAATACAGCTGTCCTCCTTTGAAAAAAGCAGAGCGTCAATAGTCTTGTTTTCAGCCTCTAGGAATTTGAAAACTGCATTGGGGCTACTACTTCGGTAGGGCCTACTAACGGTGTCTGCCGCTCCAAGGTGTTCCCCAGGTTTCCTCGCCATTGCTTCGATCTTCTGACTCTCGTTTAGTAGTTGTTGAAAACTACACTGCATTAGGCCTACAAATTGGGTATGGGGTGTAGAGACGGTGTGTTCCACTCCAAGGTGTTCCCCAGGTTTCCTCTCCATTGCTTCGGTCTTCCGACTCTCGTTTAGTAGTTGTTGAAAACTACACTGCATTCGGCCTACAAGTTGGGTCTGGGGTGTAGAGACGGTGTGTTCCACTCCAAGGTGTTCCCCAGGTTTCCTCTCCATTGCTTCGGTCTTCCGACTCTCGTTTAGTAATTGTTGAAAACTACACTGCATTAGGCCTACAAATTGAGTATGGGGTGTAGAGACGGTGTGTTCCACTCCAAGGTGTTCCCCAGGTTTCCTCTCCATTGCTTTGGTCTTCCGACTCTCATTTAGTAGTTGTTGAAAACTACACTGCATTAGGACTACAAATTGGGTATGGGGTGTAGAGACGGTGTGTTCCACTCCAAGGTGTTCCCCAGGTTTCCTCTCCATTGCTTTGGTCTTCCGACTCTCGTTTAGTAGTTGTTGAAAACTACACTGCATTAGGCCTACAAATTGGGTATGGGGTGTAGAGACGGTGTGTTCCACTCCAAGGTGTTCCCCAGGTTTCCTCTCCATTGCTTCGGTCTTCCGACTCTTGTTTAGTAGTTGTTGAAAACTACACTGCATTAGGCCTACAAATTGGGTAAGGGGTGTAGAGACGGTGTGTTCCACTCCAAGGTGTTCCCCAGGTTTCCTCTCCATTGCTTTGGTCTTCCGACTCTCGTTTAGTAGTTGTTGAAAACTACACTGCATTAGGCCTACAAATTGGGTATGGGGTGTAGAGACGGTGTGTTCCACTCCAAGGAGTTCCCCAGGTTTCCTCTCCATTGCTTCGGTCTTCCGACTCTCGTTTAGTAGTTGTTGAAAACTACACTGCATTAGGCCTACAAATTGGGTATGGGGTGTAAAGACGGTGTGTTCCACTCCAAGGTGTTCCAAAGGTTTCCTCACCATTGCTTTGGTCTTCCGACTCTCATTTAGTAGTTGTTGAAAACTATACTGCATTAGGCCTACAAATTGGGTATGGGGTGTAGAGACGGTGTGTTCCACTCCAAGGTGTTCCCCAGGTTTCGTCTACATTGCTTCGATCTTCCGACTCTCGTTTAGTAGTTGTTGAAAACAACACTGCATTCGGCCTACAAATTGGGTATGGGGTGTAGAGACGGTGTGTTCCACTCCAAGGTGTTCTCCAGGTTTCCTCTCCACTGCTTCGATCTTCTGGCTCTCGTTTAGTAGTTGTTGAAAACAACACTGCATTCAGCCTACAAGTTGGGTCTGGGGTGTAGAGACGGTGTGTTCCACTCCAAGGTGTTCCCCAGGTTGCCTCTCCATTGCTTCGATCTTCTGGCTCTCGTTTAGTAGTTGTTGAAAACAACACTGCATTCGGCCTAAAAGTTGGGTCTGGGGTGTAGAGACGTTGTGTTCCACTCCAAGGTGTTCCCCAGGTTTCCTCTCCATTGCTTCGGTCTTCCGACTCTCGTTTAGTAGTTGTTGAAAACTACACTGCATTAGGCCTACAAATTGGGTATGGGGTGTAGAGACGGTGTGTTCCACTCCAAGGTGTTCCCCAGGTTTCCTCTCCATTGCTTCGGTCTTCCGACTCTCGTTTAGTAGTTGTTGAAAACTACACTGCATTAGGCCTACAAATTGGGTATGGGGTGTAGAGACTGTGTGTTCCACTCCAAGGTGTTCCCCAGGTTTCCTCTCCATTGCTTTGGTCTTCCGACTCTCGTTTAGTAGTTGTTGAAAACTACACTGCATTAGGCCTACAAATTGGGTATGGGGTGTAGAGACGGTGTGTTCCACTTCAAGGTGTTCCCCAGGTTTCGTCTACATTGCTTCGATCTTCCGACTCTCGTTTAGTAGTTTTTGAAAACAACACTGCATTCGGCCTATAATTTGGGTCTGGGGTGTAGAGACGGTGTGTTCCACTCCAAGGTGTTCCCCAGGTTGCCTCTCCATTGCTTCGATCATCTGGCTCTTGTTTAGTAGTTGTTGAAAACAACACTGCATTCAGCCTACAAGTTGGGTCTGGGGTGTAGAGACGGTGTGTTTCACTCCAAGGTGTTCCCCAGGTTTCCTCTCCATTGCTTCGGTCTTCCGACTCTCGTTTAGTAGTTGTTGAAAACTACACTGCATTAGGCCTACAAATTGGGTATGGGGTGTAGAGACGGTGTGTTCCTCTCCAAGGTGTTCCCCAGGTTTCCCCTCCATTGCTTCGGTCTTCCGACTCTCGCTTAGTAGTTGTTGAAAACTACACTGCATTAGGCCTACAAATTGGGTATGGGGTGTAGAGACGGTGTGTTCCACTCCAAGGTGTTCCCCAGGTTTCTTCTCCATTGCTTTGGTCTTCCGACTCTCGTTTAGTAGTTGTTGAAAACTACACTGCATTAGGCCTACAAATTGGGTATGGGGTGTAGAGACGGTGTATTCCACTCCAAGGTGTTCCCCAGGTTTCCTCTCCATTGCTTCGGTCTTCCGACTCTCGTTTAGTAGTTGTTGAAAACTACACTGCATTAGGCCTACAAATTGGGTATGGGGTGTAGAGACGGTGTGTTCCACTACAAGGTGTTCCCCAGGTTTCCTCTCCATTGCTTTGGTCTTCCGACTCTCGTTTAGTAGTTGTTGAAAACTACACTGCATTAGGCCTACAAATTGGGTATGGGGTGTAGAGACGGTGTGTTCCACTCCAAGGTGTTCCCCAGGTTTCCTCTCCATTGCTTCGGTCTTCCAACTCTCATTTAGTAGTTGTTGAAAACTACATTGCATTAGGCCTACAAATTGGGTATGGGGTGTAGAGACGGTGTGTTCCACTCCAAGGTGTTCCCCAGGTTTCCTCTCCATTGCTTCGGTCTTCCGACTCTCGTTTAGGCTACGTTCACATTAGCGTCATGCGACGCAGCGTTGCCGACGCACGGCAACGCATGCGTCATGCGCCCCTATCTTTATCATTGGGGACGCATGCGTTGCGTTGTCGTGCGTTTTCGGTAAAACGCACGACGCATGCGTCGTTTCACCGCACCTGGGTGGCGTCGGAGACGCTACATGTAGCATTTTTGTAGCGTCGAAAAGACGCGCGCGTCGCACTTGCGTCGCTCGTGCGTCGTCAATGCGTTACAATTTCCCATTGATACGTATTGACGACGCACTTGCGTCGCGGGTGTGCGTTTTGCGTGCGTTGTGCGACGCATGCGTCGTTAGATAAAAAGAACAAAAAAGTGTCTAGACAGTGTCTAGACAGTGCAAACAGTGAGAAAAACATCCCCCATATATAAAGAAAATGTTGGATTGTTTGTCACTTCTGCTGCAGGCTACACTACAGAGTACATCTACTCCTACTACAGTCTTTTCATCCGCTGTCCTGAGATGTAAGTATAGAATGATTCTCTGCATTTTCAACATGTTTTTTAAAATTATTTTTGCAAGTTGTGTTTTATATTCTGCATTGTGGTTAAAGATATTGTGGTATTTTTAGTCTGGTTGTGATGTATGGCGTTGTATAGGATGGCGTTTCATTGTCTGCGGCCTTGATTATTGTTCTTTCCAGGATAGATTTTTCGTTTCCATTTTTTGGTTTGGTGGTGTTTTTTGAATTCAGTTGTGATGTTTTCTTGCGTTATATGATGGCGTTTAATAGTCTCCGGCCCTGTCGGTTTTATTGTTAAGTATGGTAGTATAGAATGATTCTGCGCCCTTTTATTACATTTATTAATTTTTTATTGCAAGATGTGTATTATGTTCAGCACTGTGGTTGTGTAAAGACATCGTTGTATGTTTATGGTTGTGATGTATGGCGTTGTATGCCCTTTTATTGTCTCCGGCCCTGTCTGTTTTATTGTAAAGTACGGTGTGTTATTAATGTTTATGCCCTTAATTTTTGGGTGTTGTTACTTCCAAAAAAAATATTGTGTTTTTTGTGTTGCTCCGTGCATTCTGTACTTTAAAAAAAAAAAAAAAAAAAAAACCTTTTTTGTGATTACTACATTGGGTCTGTTGTAGATTAGTTTTCTTATCTTTAGGCTTTTGTACTCTGCCATTGGGTTGTCTCTGCCATTGTTTCTTTAATTTAATCAATGTGGCAGTGTTGTTTGCTCAGCGTTAGTTCAGTTGGAGTGCAATGTTCTTTGTGGTTTAAATGACTTTTTTTTTTTTTTTTTATTTATTGCTGGAGTGTGCATAGGAGGATAGTATCAATGTTATTTTGTTCTTTATTTCAGATTTGCATTATTAGTCATGGCCAGCGGCAGTGATTCCAGCAATACCCCACCGCTGAGGAGTCCGGTGAGTCCATGATCTACTATTGCTTACTATATTCGCTGTCATTTGTAGATGGGTCACTCAACTTTTTGGTAAACTATTTTGCAGGCTTCTTCAAGTGAGGAGGAGGACCAGGAGGAAGAGAGGGAGCAGCAGCAGGGACCACGGGGCCAAGCTGTGGTTGCAGGACGGAGCGTAAGTATTTCTTTCAAACCTATTATTTTTTTATTTTTTTATTTTTTGCGGGTATGGGGGGTGGTGGGAGGTTGTGGTGCTGTGTGTAGTAGGTGGCGGTGGAGGAGGTAGGGACAATTTTTTTTACCTTTCAAACATTAATATTTTCTATTTTTTTTTAGGTTTCACAAAGGGCCCTGGATGAGCCACTTAATATCGACCTTATGGTGGCATCAATAGAAGCACGGGGCCCGTTGTGGGACAGCCGTGACCCCCAGCACGCGGACCAGGGCATATTGCGGCGTCTGTGGTTGGAGGTGGCACAAACGCTGTGGGATGGCTTCGACAGCGCTTCCTCCAAGGCTAAAGCTAGTTTCCGTAAGTATTTCCAAAATGCTGCTGTGACCCATCATGCCAGGATTACACAACCGTCTGTGATGTCTTCTATTGGGATTGCACACGGTTGCGTAATCGTTTTCAATATATTATCTAAAACCTTTTTTATTTTTAATACACAGTTAAACAATTGAAGACCAGATGGCGCTCCATGAAGGACCGCTTCCGGAGGGGCCTGAAAAAGGAGGGACAGACTCGTAGTGGTGCTGCCGCTTCAAGGACCCCGGTGTACAAGTATAACCGTATACTGCAGTTCTTGCGACCGGTCCTTGAAAGCAGAGAGTAAGTATAGTACCTATGCACACACCTAGTTTTTACAACATGCATATTCACATACTACATTCCAGCCACCTTGCTTATTGCCCAGCCATTTATTTTGGCAAGTCCCAAGTATAGAAATGAAGAAAAAAAGGCAAGTTCACCGAGGTGTGAAAAGTAAAAAATACATACTTTTATCCACTTCAATCATAAGCAGAGGATGAAACATCAGCACAATACAATAGACACTATCTACGCGTTTCAGGTGACAGGGAACATCAGACCTGAAATGCGTAGATAGTGTTTTTATTGTATTGTGCAGATGTTTCATCCTCTGCTTTTGATTAAAGTGAATTTTGTTTTTACTTTTCACACCTCGTTGACCTTGAATTTGTAATTCATTTCTGGTCTTCTCACACTTGACACAGCGGCTCCCTTCTGGGATTACAACAATGGTGAGCTTGACTTTTAGCAATTTCACTAAAATCTGAAGTATATATAAAAATAGTAGATTGGCCAAGCCCAGCCAATATTTAATAGTGGAGTAGTATAGTGGCTATACATGTGTATCCACGATTTTTTATACACAAAAAAGTAAAATATAATAGATACGGCATACCTTCTACTGCAAAGCAGGTTCCCATGGTTGCTCAGCTCGCAGGACCTGTGATGATGTCTCGGTCACATGACCGCGATGTCATGGCAGTTCCAACGTAAGCATAATTGTCTGGCGTTGCAAACCACAACCATGGGTGACTATTTAGAAATAAATAAATACCTTTTTTTTAATATTGATGGTGCATATGCAGTGTCAATATTAAAATTAGTTTAATATTCATGGCGGCAATGGATACCTGGCGGTAAAGTTTAATGACGCATGTGAAATGTGATATTTTGTATACTAATGGTTTCCTTATGTTTTCACAGAACACACAGCAGCACCCGCGAGACTGTCCGACCCTCAAGAGCGGTCCTTTGTGAAGCGCCATCTGAACAGTCGCAGCCATCCCACAGCGAGAGCAGGTCTGCACCAACACAATCTGGCGAACCGGCAGCCGGTCCATCAGATGTTCCCCTGGCCGAGGCCTCTGTCGCTCCTTCCTTCGGGTCTTCCCGACAGCGTCAGCGGGCCTCGGACAGGGCGCCCATGTCCGAATTTTTAAATCTGAGCACCGTATTTCAGAATGGTTTCAAGGCGCTGTGCGATAAAATGTGCAATATCGAACGGCGTCTTGAAAACATCGAAACGGATCTCTCGAGGCCGGCCAAACATTTTTTTACTGCCATTCACAACGGCATGGTTGAACATCTTACGCCGGAACTCCAGATTTCGTTCATGCAGGGCTGCAACAATTTATATGTCAGTGCTCTGCAGCAGGCTCGGGTCATGCAGTCAGCGACAAATATGCCCGCAGTACCATCGCTGGCTGCCATGACTCCGACTCCTGCTGCAGAGCACCACCACAGAGCTCCGCGTGCCGAGGGCCACCGCCACCGCCACCACAGAACAGAGCCCCAAAGTCCTGAGCCTGACAGGCCTTCAAGGGGACACAGACGGGAAGCCGACCCCCACCCAGAGGGAGAGAGGAGGAAAAAGAAGAAGAAGACGACGACGACAACAAGCACTATGTCCTTGGCTATGGCTGCTCCCAAAAGTACCACCCGAAAACACCCCGGGTCGACCCGGAGCACACCAAGTACCCAGGCTGGGTCTACACGGAGTACACCCAGTTCCCAGCCTGGGTCAACGAGGAGTACACCATCAACACAGCCTGGGTCGACCCGGAGCCGGAGTAGCCAGCCAAGGACACTGGTCGTCCCTCCTCCTCCCTCACCTGCTACTTTCCACGTCTCGCCACCATCCACTGACTGGATTGATGTCGGCATCCCGTCTAGTGTCATAGAGTATGCTGCTTCCTCCCCCTCGTCCTCCTCCTCGGTCTCCTTAACACCCCAAAAAACTGTGGGATATGAATCCCCTTTTGTTGCGGATATTGGTACCCCATAAAAACATTTTCCCCAATTTTATTTTTGGACCCTAAATAAATTTGTTATATTTTTTCAAAAAAAATTTGGTTTTTATTGTCTCAAATAAAGTTTGCACCAAATCACACCTTGCGCCGTACACACAAATCTTGTCTTTGTAACACCTGATGTGCAATGTGTGACAATATTGTATCAATTTTTTTTTTCCTTTTTTTATAGGGCTGTCGCTCATTGTACTCAGATGTTACAAACACAAACAGCATTGCTCAATATGTCAAGTTTACAATGTACCATCACACAACGATTTCAGCATAGATAAAGTTGGTTTTTTATGTGTAACCAACGTTATCTTTTCTGAAATCGTAAAACGATTGAGCCCCTGCTGTGAGTTTTTTGGTGTCAGCGAATGATTTGGAATTTTTTTTGGGTAACTGATCAGACGCTGTCATTGTTGGATTGGTGAGTTAGACACCGATCCAGCGATGTCTTTGTTTTAAACAAGGGAATATTGGGTTTACTAGTGCACGGTTTTAAACACTCAAATAAAAAGTGAACAATACCCCACAAATATTAAAAGGTGTCTACCACGTCCCTCGCCGTCATCTTTCCGCACTGACACTGTGATTACCGCCCGTAAAGCTGAGCACACCGTTGACCTAATAATAAACGCTGTGCTGTGCTTTAGGGCTGCCACAGTACGGGAAGTTGACGGCGATGGACGTTTCACACACCGGAGTGTAAGGTTTTTTTGTAATTTTTAAAATAACATTTACAATGGTAAACATCGTGAGTGTGGCAAAGCGCTTTTACCCAGATTACACGGGACTTGCTCTTTTTTGGTCGCTGGAGAGCTGTCTGTGTGACAGCTCTCCAGCAACCACGCGACAACTAAACAACGATCTCGATCCAGTCGTATCACTGGTCGGTATCGTTGTATAATACTTTTATTAATGTACCTTAAGATTATTGGTCAGGTGAGGTGGAAGCAATGTTCACAGTGTCGCCACTATTTTACTCTGGACAAATTCTAGCATCCTGAGTACAATAGTGTTAACTCTGTAGAGTTTTGCAAACATGATCGTCTCCCTCCTTGTCAAGCCAGGTTCCATATGCAAATAGTCTGCAGGATTAAAAATGGTTGACAAGGTGGGAGCCGATTATGTTATTATACGTCAAAACTATGGAACACACAAATTTTGTGTGACACACATTACTTTCAATATTGGATTTTACAATTCTATTACTATGAAAAAACGTATGGGAGATTTGTTTGGTGAAAACAGAAAGGCACAAGAACTTTATTTCAAAACACAACGCATTAGAAAATCAGGGGACATTATAACAATAACCAAACATAGGATGGTTAAATGACATGGACTACACGGTGTTTACATGACATCATAACAAGAAGAATTAAACCATTTGATCTTGCCATGAAACACGGCCAACATCAGAAACAAAGTATGCAGCAAATTGGTCCCTCATATGAGCAATCTCCAAAGTTGTCCGCAGAGGATGAGCTTGGTAATCAGGCAATGGATTTGGTATGGGTTCATCAAGTTCCACGTTGACTCTCTCTTTATCAATAATAAAATTGTGGAGAACCACACACGCCTTCACCACCTCATCCACTGTCTCAATTTTCAAATTTATGGCGGATCCTAAGATACGCCATTTGGAGACCAGGATGCCAAAGGCGCACTCCACAGTTCTTCTGGCCCTGGACAGTCTGTAATTAAATATAGTTTTGGTCCAACCCACGACTTGAGTAAGGTTTAAGTAGGTTGCCACTCATTTGAAAAGCCTCATCACCAACAACAACAAATGGCAGGGCCGGGCCGTCGGTGTTGGGAAGAGGTCGTGGCTGGGGGAAATTAAAATTGTTATTGTACAATCTTCGGCCCATATCAGACTCCTTAAATGTCCGTGAATCATTTGCACGACCAAAAGCTCCAATGTCCACAGCGAGAAACCTGCAGTCCGCACCTGCAATTGCCATCAGCACGGTGGAAAAGTATTTTTTATAATTATAAAAAAGAGATCCACTTCTTGAAGGCTTGGTAATCCTAATGTGCTTCCCATCCACGGCTCCAATACAGTTAGGGAAAGAACACACTTGTTCAAATTTTTGGGCGTTGGCAAGCCATATTTCTCTTGTAGGGATGGGTAAAAATTCCTCCCGGAGGTTGTCCCACAATGCGCGGCAAGTGTCGGCAATAATACCCGACAGTGTTGAGACTCCAATCCGAAACTGGAAATGCAGTGATCTCAATGTCTCTCCGGTAGCCAGGAAACTGACAAGAAGATAAATAAATAAATATAATTAATTAAATTGGTATGAAAGAATTTTTCATTTTTAATTACAATCCCCCACCCCACAAAAACAAAACACGTTACTTTAAAAAATGGCAAGAACATATAAATCCTTCACATTCCATTACGTACCGTAGAGTCACCAGCAGACGTTCCTCGGGGGAAATCGATTTACGGAGCTGCATGTCCTGCCTGGAAATGGTTCCTTCCACCAGACGCAGCAGATATCGGAAGCTGTCTTTTGACATCCTGGTGTATTCGAAGTATTTGTCCTGGTTCTCATTTAATTCGCCAAACAGACAATGGTAGGCTCCACGACTCTCTCGGACTTCCACTATAGGGTGTAGCCAAAAACGCCGACGACTCCTTCTCCGTAGTTTGTCTCTTCTCCTCTGTTCATGACAGGCAAAAGCATAAGCTATAGCAAGGGCTAATTCCAGCTGAAAAGTGAGGTAGATACTCTCCATGGGACGATCCATCTTGATGCTCTATGGTTGGAAATAATGTATGCCGGGGTATATATACCACTATTACATTAATACCCACCCCCATCTACCCATTGGTGGCATTATCGATTGTCTAGACGCCTATCCCACCCTCTTCTATTCATTGGTGGTGTTATCTAGTGTCTAGACACTAAAATGTGTGTAAAGATCTAATCAGTGTTTGACAACGCATGCGTCGTAAAACGCTGCGTTTTTTGTAAAAACGCAACAAAAACGCACCAAAAACGCTGCGTTTTACGACGCATCCGTCCGACGCTTGCGTCAAAAAAGGTGCGTTTTTGCGTGCGTTTCCAATGCGTCGTGCGTTGCGTCGGCGACGCTGCGTTGCATGATGCTAATGTGAATGTAGCCTTAGTAGTTGTTGAAAACTACACTGCATTAGGCCTACAAATTGGGTATGGGGTGTAGAGACGGTGTGATCCACTCCAAGGTGTTCCCCAGGTTTCCTCTCCATTGCTTCGGTCTTCCGACTCTCGTTTAGTAGTTGTTGAAAACTACACTGCATTAGGCCTACAAATTGGGTATGGGGTGTAGAGACGGTGTCTTCCACTCCAAGGTGTTCCCCAGGTTTCCTCTCCATTGCTTCGATCTTCTGGCTCTCATTTAGTAGTTGTTGAAAACAACACTGCATTAGGCCTACTAGTTGGGTTGGGGCCTTCTATCTGTGTCTGCCGCTCCTTGCTGTTCTCCTACAGTGAACAAAGCTGTGCCGCCGGTTTACTACTGTTGCCAATTTTGAACTGCATTTAGAATACTTACTGATTTGGGCCTACTCTCTGTGTCAGCCTCTCATTCCTCCACTGAACAAAGCAATGCCCCCTGGTCAGTCCTGTTACCAATTTTGAACTGCATTTAGCCCACTTTATTCTTTGGGCCCATATCTGTTTACCCCTCATCCTGCCCATTGCCCAGCCAGTGATAGATGAGTCTGCTGGTACATTGACCCATAACGCAACATTCCCCGTGCACGCTACACTGCAAGATTGTGACCCTGCTGAAAGTCTGGTCCCCCTTCCCGCATACCATACCACATTACACAGGGACAAAGAGGAAGGTGCAGATGAAGGTGCAGGTTCCTTCATCAGGTGTGGGGAGGAATACTCAATGGCGACGTCACTGGCACAGGGCCTCTCATAGTACGCAAAAGTGTTGCTGCTGTGGGAGGCGCCCCCGCCGTGCAAACACACCGCTGTACTTTGAGGGGCCCAGTGCCAGGGCCAATGCCAACGAGTGGGCCCCCCCTGCTTGCTCAGGATCACAGCACTTGCAAAGTTGAAATACTTACCTCTCCCTGCTCCACTGCCGTGACGTGGTCCAGATGTCCTTGGCCCACTAATTGCTTGAACCAGCCCTACCCCCCACAACTTTAGCCAAATGACCCCCAATTTCAAATGCCTTACAATTATTATAAGCTAAATTACGATTGACAAGCTTCAGCAGCAAGAATGGATGTTTTTGCCAATACAATGGACTCTGTACATGTTTTCCTGGCCTCTACTCACTGCCGACTATGCTCCCCCATTGACTTGCATTGGGTTTCGTGTTTCGGTCGATCCCCGACTTTTCGCGATAATCGGCCGATTCCACTCGACTCGACTTTTGAGATAGTCGGGTTTCGCGAAACCCGGCTCGACTCTAAAAAGGTCAAGGTCACTCAACTCAAAGTTCCATTGGCTCTTGTACCTTCTGCTCCCCATCCTGGTTCCAGTACCATCAGCTTGATCCAGGCAGAGTCTTTGGCTTAGGTGCCTCCTTCTCAGTATCCGAGTTCCACCAATGTCTGGTGGTCCTTGGTAGTGCTTTCTGGCATGGGTACCTCCTGCTTAGTAACCTGGTTCCAGTACCGTCAGCTGGTCCTCGGTAGTTCCATTGGCTCTTGTACCTCCTGCTACTCATCCGGGTTCCAGTACCGTCAGCTGGTTCTCGGCAGTGTCTTTGGCACGGGTACTCCCTCCTGCCCAGCCTTGTTCCAGCACGCCAGCTGTTTCTGGGTAGTGTCAAGGTCACTTTGCCTCCAATACATTGTCCTGTCGGGTTGCGGTCGGGTTAGCCGACTCTATGGTGCCTGCAGTTTAGGTGCTTCCTATGTGGGCTGCGGGAACTGGCAATCAAGGCTGGTTCCATAGTGCCAATAGGACAAGCTCCCCCTGCAGAACTGTGGGTTTTCGGTAACTCCCGCCGGTTCCCGGCCTTGCAATTTTTTTTTCATATGGACTTTCTGCTGCCTATCTTAGTTCCAGCACCATTAGCTGGTTCTTTAGAAGTCAATCTTAAATCGGTCCCTTTGGGTTCCAGTACCGTCAGCTGGTTCTAGGCAGAACCTTTGGCTTAGGTGCCTCCTTCTCAGTATCCGAGTTCCACCAATGTCTGGTGGTCCTTGTTAGTGCTTTCTGGCACGGGTACCTCCTGCTTAGTAACCGGGTTCCAGTATCGTCAGCTGGTCCTCGGTAGTTCCATTGGCTCTTGTACCTTCTGCTACCCATCCGGGTTCCAGTACCGTTAGCTGGTTCTCGGCAGAGTCTTTGGCTCTTGTACCTTCTGCTCCCCATCCTGGTTCCAGTACCATCAACTGGTTCCAGGCAGTTCCTCAGCCTTCTTGTACCTTTTGCGACATTTCCAAGTTCAAGCTTTTTGAAATGGTTTTGGTAATCACTATGGATCTCCCTAACGACGACCCTAAAGATGACGACCTTGAAGACCACCCCGAAGAAGACGAAGACCCCGGAGATGACGAACATGGAGACGATGACCCTGAAGACCACCCCGAAGAAGACCAAGAAGATGACCCTGAAGAAGATGACCAAAAGGACAAAGAACAAGAAGACAACCACCAAGATACAGAAGAACAAGAGACAGAAGACCAAGAAGCAGAAGAACAAGAAACTGCAGAACAAAAAGCAGAAGAACATTAAGCATAAGACTAAAAATCAGAGCAAAAGGTATTATCTAAATTATAAGCAGAAGAAGACTAAGCAGTGTATGGGGGTGAGTCCATTCCTCCTCGTGGTGCCCCTGGAAAAATCCTGCTGCTGTAGGCGAAACTGAAGGCGGACAAATTCTGTTGTTAATCTTTTGTGACAGGCAGAACGGAATGCCTGTCACAAGTAAGAATATGATGAAGAAGAATATGAAGAAGATGAAGAAGTAGAATATGAAGAAGAAGAATAGTTGAATAAAAGAATATGGAGAATGTAAAAAAAAAGAATAATAGGAAGAAGGTGAAGAAGAATATGAATAAGGTGAAGAAGAAGTTGATGAAAAAGATGCTGCTGCTGAGGATGATGAAGAAGAAAGTGTGGGAGAAGTAAAAAAGAAGGTGAAGAGCATGGAAGGAGTGAAACATAAATATCTGACAAAATATAAAAAAGCTTAACATTGCTAATATCTTTGTAACTCTGAACATCTTAAAAAAAAATTAATTCCTGCTATTCCATTTGATTGGGCTAAACCTCTATGCCTTTAATGTCTCCTCCACCTCCCCCAATACATTCTACATTATTCTTAGTTGTTTTCCTTCATGTAGAATTAACCTACAAGGAAAGAAAGGGTTTATTTTAATTCCGATATTTGTGTCCCATTGACTTGCATTGGTTTCCAGTATCGGTATCGGCGATATCTGATATTTTTTGGATATTGGCCGATCCAATCCGATACCGATATTTTCAGATATTGGAAGGTATCGCTCAACACTACTGACAAACCATTTTTTAAAGACTAAAAATGATTCTGTGGTAGGAAGGTAGGAGTAATAGTTTGCGCTAGATTAAAAAAATCTGGAGGATGTTGTAAAGGATTAGACCATTTACTCTTAGAATAAACCCAGTCTAATCCTTTACAGTGCCCTCTGGATTTCTTGAATCAACCACAGCAGTGCAGTCTACTACTCCTATCCTCCTACCACTACATGGCAGGATCTCCCGTCTTCAGGGTACTGCAGCAGCTGTCATGCCTTGATTGTTGTGGGTTACCCAACCTCAATAGGTCAGCATTTCCTTTACTTGTCACCTAGACTGATTTCTCTGGATAAGACCCTATTGCGCTGGTGTCCCCCCTTCCCCCCCCCAGCTTCTCCCCTTTGCTCTAAAAATGAGTCTGCACATTCCAGAAATTTAAATGCAACTGTCTACCAAAGTGTGAGTGTTGTAAAAAAAAGTTGATGCAATAGTCCAATATTGTATCTGTACACATCACCTTAATACAGTGGCCTGTTGCAGGTGATTTCTTTTCGTATGTGAACCTACCTAGCACCGCCCTTTATGAAAAAGCCAGTTTCTTCTGTGTACACTGCCTGTGTATAAACATCAGCAAGGCAAACATCTGTCCCCCAAAAGGATAATTTTTGGATCGTTGCTACAATTTGAGCAGCCTAAAAAGTCTGATACTGCAGTGAGTTCTTAAATAGACTGTCGGTTACCACCATTTACCATCAGTATTCCCCTAGCCAGATATGTTGAGGTCACTTGAACACTTTTATAATACAAATAAACACCTACAAATAATGGCAAAACCCACAAAAAAGATATCATAAAAGGTATAACTTTATTGAAAGAAAAAAATATATAAAAACAGAAAACATAGTACTAAAATACAAAAATACAATACAGGTGAGGGTCACATGAACAGGAGAAAGAAAGGTGGAAAACGCCTGGAAAAAAGTCTATATATGTGTCATCCACAACTGACCTGCTATACACACAAGCAATAGGCTACAAACAAGTGGAACAAAGTAAGACCTTATGTCTAGTAGGCCATATGCATGGAGAGATTAAACCAAGGCATATAAGTAGATAAAAGTAAAGGCCGACAGGGGTCCTGTAAGACTAGTAAAGTAGCAAGTAAAACAATATTACATTATGTACATATTTACCAGGTCAGGTGCAGGATAACCAGGCGTCCACCACAGGTCCATAGGTGTGGTGGACGCCTGGTTATCCTGCACCTGACCTGGTAAATATGTACATAATGTAATATTGTTTTACTTGCTATTTTACTAGTCTTACAGGACCCATGTCGGCCTTTACTTTTATCTACTTATATGCCTTGGTTTAATCTCTCCATGCATATGGCCTACTAGACATAAGGTCTTACTTTGTTCCACTTGTTTGTAGCCTATTGCTTGTGTGTATAGCAGGTCAGTTGTGGATGACACATATATAGACTTTTTCCAGGCGTTTTCTACCTTTCTTTCTCCTGTTCATGTGATCCTCACCTGTATTGTATTTTTGTATTTTAGTACTATGTTTTCTGTTTTTATATTTTTTTTTCTTTCAATAAAGTTATACCTTTTATGATATCTTTTTTGTGGGTTTTGCCATTATTTGTAGGTGTTTATTACCAATACTATGGCCTTTAGCTAGGACATGAATATAGGTGTTTTGTTTTTGTATTTTTTTCTTTTATAATACAAGTTTAACATTAAGATTAACCCTGCTGTTCCCTTATTACTATTACTTTTAGAGGGTTCACATATTGCAGACACACTAAACCAGAGGCTAAATGTAACATGTTACATGTAAATCAAAACAGTTTAAGATTCACTGCAGCTAAGGGTGGTTTCACACTTGCGTTTTTGTCTGCAGCGTTTTTTGCACAAAAAACGCATGCGTTTTTTCCTATATTTAACATTGAAAATGCATGCGTTTTTTGTTGTACGCATTTGGTCGCGTTTTGAAACGCATGCGTTTTTTTGCTGAATGCGTTCTTTTTCAGAAATGCAACTTGTAGTATTTTTGAAGTAGTATTTTTTGTTGATGGCCATACCTTCAACTGCTATTTTACTGAAAAAGTTGTGTTTACATATTGTAATTGTGTTGCTTTGCTGAGCTATTGGAAAATCATCAAAAAGTGATGTGTTTGTGCCGCAACCATGGGAAAAACGCATTGCGCCTGCAACCTGTGAATGCAGCTTACTGTGTTGGCCATTAATTATGAAACTGCATTTAGCTGCAGTAAATTTCAAATTAAATCACTCTTGATGCTGGTGTGGTGCACCATCATTGTGGTGGGCTGCAAAGTATGGACCCAAGCAAATAATTTCAGCCAGCCTCCTCACACTTATTGCCCTCCTCTAACAAACCTCTTCTAACACCCAATAAAGTAGATGCCTCTACAAGATGGGGGTAAAACCAAATGTCAAATCAGCACACTAGGGGCGGACACAGACAGCTTGGGGCCCCTGTGCAGGAAATGTGTCTGGGCCCCCTCCTTTTAAGGCAACAAAGCTATATATATATATATATATATATATATATATATATATATATATATATATATATATATATATATATATATATATACACACACACACACACACACACTAAGGGACGGTGCTATACATAAGTGAGTACACTTTATAGTAAGGGACTGTGTTAGACATAATAGTCGACAATAACGTTTCCTCCACCTTTCCCTGTTCCTACATCTATTATAAATCTCCTTTCCTACCATTCCAATCCCCCACACCCCTCATTGTCCTCCTCCCCCAGCATCCCATTATTGCCCTCTCCCCCACCTCCATGATTGCCCACTTCACGACCTCCATTATTGCTTTCTCCCCACCACCCCATTATTGCCCATTCCACCAGCTCCATCATTGCCTCCTCCCCATCACCCCATCATTGTCCTTTCCACTGCCACCATCATTGCCTTCTCCCCCACCACCCCATCATTAGCCATTCCACCACCTCCATCATTTCCTCCCCCCTCCACCCTCATTATTGCCCATTCACCTCCATCATTTCCTCCTCCCCCACCACCCCTGTCATTACCATCTCCATCAATCCAATCGTTGCTTTCCACCCCATCACTGCCCTCTTTGTCATCCCAATCATTGCCTTCTGCCCCATCACCCCATCATTGCCCTCTCTGTCAACCCAATCAATGCTTTCTTCCCCTTCATTGCCCGCTCTGTCAACCCAATCATTGCCTTCTGCCCCATCACCCCCTCATTGCCCTCTCCTCCACCTACACACACAGACACACACAGCACAATTCACCTCTTTGCATACACACACAGCACCATTCACCTATCTGCATACACACAGCACCATTCACCTCTCTGCATACACACACACAGCACCATTCACCTCTCTGCACACACACAGACACACACAGCACAATTCACCTCTCTGCATACACACACACAGCACCATTCACCTCTCTGCATACACACACACAGACACACACAGCACCATTCACCTCTCTGCAAACACACACACACAGCACCAGTCACCTCTCTGCATACACACGCCACCATTCACCTCTCTGTATACACACATAAACATACACACATCACCATTCACCTCTCTGCATACACACACAGCACTATTCATCTCTCTGCATACACACACACACAGCACCATTCACCTCTCTGCATACACACACACAGCACCACTCACCTCTCTGCATACACACACAGCACCATTCCCCTCTCTGCAAACACACACATAGCACCATTCACCTCTCTGCACACACACAGACACACACAGCACAATTCACCTATCTGCATACACACAGCACCATTCACCTCTCTGCATACACACACACAGCACCTTTCACCTCTCTGCACACACACAGACACACACAGCACAATTCACCTCTCTGCATACACACACACAGCACCATTCACCTCTCTGCATACACACACAGACACACACAGCACCATTCACCTCTCTGCAAACACACACAGCACCAGTCACCTCTCTGCATACACACGCCACCATTCACCTCTCTGTATACACACATACACATACACACATCACCATTCACCTCTCTGCATACACACACAGCACTATTCATCTCTCTGCATACACACACACACAGCACCATTCACCTCTCTGCATACACACACACAGCACCACTCACCTCTCTGCATACACACACAGCACCATTCCCCTCTCTGAATACACACACACACACAGCACCACTCACCTCTCTGCATACACACACACAGAACCATTCACCTCTCTGCATACACACACACACAGACACACACAGCACCATTCACATCTGCATACACACACACACTCACACAGCACCATTCACCTCTCTGCATACACACACACACACAGACACACACAGCACAATTCACCTCTCTGCATACACACCCAGCACCATTCACCTCTCTGCATACACACGAACAGAAATACACAGCACCATTCACCTCTCTGCATACACACACACACAGTACCATTCAACTCTCTGCATACACACACAGACACAGCACCATTCACCTCTCTGCATACACACACAGACACAGCACCATTCACCTCTCTGCATACACACACACACACACACACACACAGACACACACAGCACCATTCACCTCTCTGCATACACACACACAGCACCATTCACCTCTCTGCATACACACACACAGCACCATTCACCTCTCTGAATACACACACACAGCACCATTCACCTCTCTGCATACACACACACACAGACACACACAGCACAATTCACCTCTCTGCATACACACACACACAGCATCATTCACCTCTCTGCATACACACACACAGACACACACAGCACCATTCACCTCTCTGCATACACACACACAGACACACACACAGCACCATTCACCTCTCTGCACACACACACACGGACACACACAGCACCATTTACCTCTCTGCATACACACACATACACACAGACACACACAGCACCATTCACCTCTCTGCATACACACACACACAGCAGTGCACCATTCACCTCTCTGCATACACACATACACACACACAGCACCATTCACCTCTCTGCATACACACACACACACACACAGACAGACACACCTCACCTCTGCACACGTTATTCTGAGGCGCACCATCGCTGGCAGCTTCCTGTCTCGCAAAGCCGCGGCACTGAATGATGATGTCATTCAGCCACTGCTGTGTGAGCCATAACAGCTCCAGATCCAGGCTGGCGGGCATGCTGGAACTTCTGCTCCCTCGGGTATATGGTGCCAGCTTATGCTCTGTCCCCCCAGTTATACAGCAGACGTCTCGTCCTTGTTGCTTCATATCCGAACACCCCCCACCTCAGGGACGGACACCCGCTCCTTACCTGCACCGGGTTGCGCGGCTGGCACCTGGGGGCCCCGGTTGTGCTTGTGGTTGCCATGGTGTCGGGAGCAGCCGTGCAAACGGGCCTCTGAATTTCCTGGGATCTTGTGGCCCCGCCCCCCACATTGCACGGAGGATTGTGGAAGGATCTTCAGTCAGCACTCGCACTGCAACAAGAAAAGGTGGGAAGTGAGAGCGAGACGGATCCATTCCCTGCAGCTCTGCTCCCATTCTCTGTTGCAGGTAGCAGAGCTGCAGGGATTGCTCCCTGCCCGCCGCACATGAGGGCGATCTGGCTAGGGGCCTCCCGGAGCCTTGGGGCCGGATAAACTGGCCAGATAGCCCTCATTAATAGCTGCCCTGCAGGGGCCCCCCGGAGCCTCTGGGCCTCAGTGCAGACACATCGGTTGAACTGGCGGTATGTCCGCCCATGGGACAAACATCAGGGAAATTATTAGTGCTAAAGTAAAACTGAAGATGGGTAGTAATGGTAAGCTCAGATAAAGGCTTCCACAACAATGCTGCACTGCTGTGAGTGTACTTAGCACTGTCAGTTGCACTGACAACTGCTCCAATAATCAACGTAGTACTTATATCCTGTGTGCAAAATTATTAGGTAATTCAATCGAAAAGTTTGATAAGCATGAAATCTGAATATTTAAGAAACCTAAAGTAAGGTTTTGAAAAAAATATAAATTAGGAAATAAGCCTCCCCGTGTGATGTATAGTTGGTTACCTTTTAATGTACCGTCACACATAACAATATCTTTAACGATATCATTGCTTTTTGTGACGTAGCAATGATATCGTTAACGAAATCATCATGCGTGACAGCGACCAATGATCAGGCCCCTGCTGGGAGATCGTTGGTCGCTGGGGAATGATCAGGACTTTATTTCATCGCTGGATCACTCGCTGACATCGCTGAATTGGCGTGTGTGATGCCGATTCAGCGATGTCTTCACTGGTAACCAGGGTAAACATCGGGTTACTAAGCGCAGGGCCGCGCTTAGTAACCCAATGTTTACCCTGGTTACCATTGTAAAAGTAAAAAAAAAAACACTACATACTTACATTCCTGTCACGTCCCTCAGCGTCAGCTTCCCTGCGTCCCCCAGAGTCAGCGCCGGCCGGCCGTAAAGCACCGCACGTCACCGCTCTGCTTTCTGGCCAGCGCTTACAGTGCAGGGAAGCTGAGGCCGGGGGACGCGACAGGAATGTAAGTATAGAAGAAACCATATGAAAAAATTGCGTATTAAGAACAAATTTTTTATTAGAAACAAGTATAAAAAAATATATACTGAAAACCATAGAAAAACATACAAATTAAAAAGTCTGGTAGCCAACAAAATGCTCAGAATGTGAGACAAACAAATATATGCGGCACCCCTCCTGGACAAACAGCATTCCTAGTAAATAATAGTCCACATAACAATGTGTTCGTACGTCTGACACACATCCATATAGTAAATTTGAAGAGCACTACTTAGGGTAGCCTATCGGCCATAGTGGCAAATCCAAATATTTCTACTCAGTAATGCCCATAATCATAAGGATAATATATGCCAGTATACTCACACAGAGATGTTAATTGTTGCTGATGTCCAGGAGATGGTGGCACCATAATAATAATAATAATAATAATTTTATTTATATAGCGCCAACATATTCCGCAGCGCTTTACAAATTATAGAGGGGACTTGTACAGACAATAGACATTACAGCATAACAGAAATACAGTTCAAAACAGATACCAGGAGGAGTGAGGGCCCTGCTCGCAAGCTTACAAACTATGGGGAAAAGGGGAGACACGAGAGGTGGATGGTAACAATTGCTTTAGTTATTCGGACCGGCCATAGTGTAAGGCTCAGGTGTTCATGTAAAGCTGCATGAACCAGTTACCTGCCTAAGTATGTAGCAGTACAGACACAGAGGGCTAATACTGCATAAAGTGTATGAGAACATGATGCGAGGAACCTTTTTTTTTTTTTTTTTTTATTATAAATAGGCCACACAGGGATCGTTAGGTTAATGCATTGAGGCGGTAGGCCAGTCTGAACAAATGAGTTTTTAGGGCACGCTTAAAACTGTGGGGATTGGGGATTAATCGTATTAACCTAGGTAGTGCATTCCAAAGAATCGGCGCAGCACGTGTAAAGTCTTGGAGACGGGAGTGGGAGGTTCTGATTATTGAGGATGCTAACCTGAGGTCATTAGCGGACCACCATTACCATTACCTTTTAATATGAGCACCATCTCCTGGACATCAGTAGTGGGAGGAGTTACATAGGTACGAACAGAAAAGCAATTTCCTGTTGTGACTCAGATAGGGCTAAGCCTTAAGAAGTTACTGACCTATGGTATGACTTGCATAGACATGGTAATGCGATGAGAGGGAACTGCTGAAAGGAAGCAGATATTAAGTGACAGCGGGATTCCAGAATTCAGGCAGGATGTCTAGCCAGGTGAACAGTAGGACAAGGTCCTTGAGAAAGTTAAGCTGAAGGAAGGATTCCTAATCTCAGATAATAAGGTCATAAGCAAATGATTGTCTATAGTGGAGAAGAAGCTAGAATGTCACCATACTGGGACACAAGTTCTCCTACAGAGAGCGGAAGATGCAGTGGCACAACAAGGAGTATGTGGCCCTGATCAAATTGACTTTCAGAGCACTAGTGAAGACTCATGCCAACACAACTTCAGCCATTTGGGTCCTCATTAGTCATCTGGGAACTGAGAGCAGCTGTGAGGGACCATATATTTTCACAGGGTAAGGTTGACTTTCCCATAATGGTTTGCTGGACTGTTGCGACATGTAATGAAAGTAATGTACTGCCACTTGGATCCAGAAAGTTCTTGCCTATGTATAATGCAGAAGAAGCGTTCATGAAACGTTGTGCCTGTTATCTAATGTATATACAGGATGGGCCATTTATATGGATACACCTAGGTGGGCTATTTATATAGTTGGATCCAAAATGGCCAACTTCAAAATGGCAGCCATGGTCACCACCCATCTTGAAAAGTTTCCCCCTCCCATATACTAATGTACCACAAACAGGAAGTTGATATCACCAACCATTCCCATTTTATTTAGGTGTATCCATATTCAGGGCCCACCCAGGTGTATCCATATAAATGGCCCACCCTTTACTTTCATCATATTTCTCATCAAATGATTGTTAAAGGGACACTGTCACCTGAATTTGGAGGGAACAATCTTCAGCCATGGAGGCGGGGTTTTTGGGTTTTTGATTCACCCTTTCCTTACCCGCTGGCTGCATGCTGGCTGCAATATTGGATTGAAGTTCATTCTCTGTCCTCCATAGTACACGCCTGCCCAAGGCACGCCCTTTAAGTAAAAAGTTTATTTCTGGACTTTGGTTTCCCTCATTCCTCTCTATACAATCTGGTCCTGGCCTGCCAAGTCCAAAGGCATTAGGAAGTCAGCAGAGGCATTTCGCGAAGGTAAAATCATTACACACACCTAGCCAGGACCCCCACTTTCATGCAGCATGGTGGAGCATGGAAGACTAGTACCTCACCCATAACTACCACTCTCAACCACGTTACAGAGACTTTGATGCACGCGATGTTAAAGCTGCTTGGTAAGAGCCAAGCAAAAAAGCCATGGAAACAATATAGAAAACACAAATAATTTCTATCTAATTTTTTAGCTTTTTTTGCAAGTATGGTGAATTTATTACACCTAAATAGAAAAATCTAATTTTACATACAAGCTCTGCAAACCGTGTGCTAAACATTTATCTTTATTTTACAGTACCATTAAAAGTAAATATTGGCCTGTATGACAGTATGGCTGGCTAAATGCTGTATCTGTGTGTACTGTAAAAAGTTATAAGGATAAATTGGAATATGGAAAGAATATGACATTTTCTGGCCTGTAGTAGACACAAGATCTGTATTTTCTCAGCTAGCTGTTCACCAGCAAATCTAACATATAAATTGGCATAAAAAAAAATCAAGTGTGATCATGGAAATAATTTTGTGAGTGAAAGAAAACCCATCGAGAATATAGCTGCCAGACTTTAAAAAAGAAAAACTAAAGGACTCATGGAATAAGAAAATGAAATATTCCAAAAACATAATTTTTCATTGTCGTTGGCAAAAGTATGGCAAGAGATGGAAATCTGTCAGTCTATCAAAATTACTATGTGTTCAGGAAAAACATCATGCCAAGGTCGATAAAAAGACATCTGCAATGCATTCAGTGGTAAGGCACTTTAGCTGTAAAAATCTGTTTTGGTGATTGCCCACTTATATCATGTATTTGACCTTTTAACTATAAACCAATTTAGCAATTGCTGGTATAAGTTAAAGGGGTTGTCCAGGTTTTTCATTATAGTCTGCAGTCACTCTATTTGACTGCAGACTTGTAATTCTTCATATCGTATACCTCGTGTTCCGTGAAGACTCACCGGTGCTGACGGTGAGACTGAGCAGTCGTGACTGCGAATATACATGAATTGGTATCATCTTGGTTGTATGAACACTAAAGTGATATGGACAGGGCTGCTGATATTGCATAATATCTAAGCACAGATCATTCTATTGCGACGTCCATACGTTAAGTCATCTATTTATCATATTTGTCTGGTCTTACAAAATATAGTGGCACATGCTCTTTACAGTGGGGACCTTTCCAGCCAAGATGTATTTATAGGCATAGGCCTGCTATACCCATAGGTAACTTCAGCCTCATCCATATGGCATGAGATGAAGAATATGGTAGCTAACAGACTATAGATATAAGATATAGGGATGATTGAATAGCTTCGAATAAGTGCTTATCCAAATAGCTATAGCGCTTACCGAAGAAGCTGCAGCGGGAACCCGGATACCTGGAGCGCTCCTGATAATCAGCTGTTCAGTGCCGCAGCTCCATGTGTCGCGGCTGTGTGACAATCACAATACATGCATGGAGAGCCTGTGTGTTGGGCTCTTCAATAATGTGTAGTGACTGGCGAACAGCTGATTATCGGGAGTGCTCCAGGTATCCTGGTTACCGAGGCAGCTATTTGGTAAGCGCTATAGCTATTCGATTAAGCACTTATCCAAAACTATTCGATCAATCCTAAGGCTACTGTTACACTAGCAGTATTTGGTCAGTATTTTACATCAGTATTTGTAAGCCAAAACCAGGAGTGGAACAAATAGAGGAACCATATAACAGAAACATATGCACCACTTCTGTATTTATCACCCACTCCTGGTTTTGGCTTACAAATACTGATGTAAAATACTGACCAAATACTGCTAGTGTGACGGCAGCCTAATAAGGAAACATAAATTGGATAAGATTAAAGGGAACCTGTCAGCAGGATTGTGCACAGTAACTACAACACCCGTTAGGGCCGTGGGGTACTCTGAACCGGGTCAGATGGTTCTTAAAGGGGTGGTCATTGCAGCTACTGACCCGGTCCGTGGCCCTGGGTGTGCAAATAAAAGATGATGAGGGAAATGTTTGTGACGCCATCTGTGGTACTCAGCCAGGGATGGCCGAAGCTGCTTAAAGGGATCCGCTGGGGCCAATGGTGATGCAGCTTAGATGGTTTTGCTCCCCGGAGGCCTCAGGGCTACCTGGACAGTCTATGAGGGGTAGTAGATGTTAGGGTGCAGGAATCAGTGGACAACACAGGGACTGTAGTTTCTTTACCTTTAATTGCAAGTGCAATCAGGAATATTGGTGACAGGTGATCTTGGAAATCCAGGCAGCCTGGAAGCAGTACAGAATCCCCCTAGCCAGGTGGGGTTGGAAGCCTTCCTACTGTGCTGTTTGCTGGGTTCTTAATGCCTTAAGTTTTCCTCAAGTCCCTCTCTCAGTCTGTCCCTTAGGTGGAACACTACCCACATGGCAGGCAGCTCGAGCCTTTTTCAGGTGTCCCTCTCTCGTGGTGACTTCGGGCTCTAGTCTGCTGCTGTGCCTTTGGGTGTCAGATGTGGCCAGGAGACCTGCAATATCTTGCCGTCCGGATTCATTTGTGGGGCATGCAGCTCCCACACAACTGCGGACTCCAGTGTCCGGTTTCCTGAGCTCAATCCTGGGGTGAGCTCAATCACAGCTCCACTCCCAGTTCCTCTCCTTCCGTGCTTTCTCTTCCTTCACTGTCTCACACAGACTGACTTCTAACTCCTCCTCCAAGCCAGAACTCATAGGGAAACTCGCCTGAACCCGGGTTAAGACCTCCCCCTTCTGGTCTGGAGTCATGAAAGTGTTGTATGCCAGACTTACCTGCCAAGGGAATCCCTTCTCGCTTGGCATGGCATCACCCTCCCCGAGAGGCAGGTGATACCACTGTGTTAACCGGACTCCTGGGGTGCCACATAAGCTACACACAGTGTCAGTTCAGCACTGTTATACTGACTAAAATGATACCTGGGTGATGAAATCTGTCTTGTGGTTGTTGCTTAATCTTTATTCTCAGTTTTGAGTTAATTATATGCTCGTGCTCAGGGGAAGGCCTGTGAGTACTCTGATTAGGTATTCATGTGTATGCCCCCTAGTTTAAATACTGAATATTATATACAGTATATATAACTTGGAGAAAAAAATCCCCTTCAGCAGGCAGGTGCGGGCGGTGGCACCTGCCTGCTGCATGGTTCCATGTGTAAAGTCTATAGAATTCATGTGCTGGATGTTATCATGAAATAATTAGAAAAAAACATCAGTTTGAAAATAGCATCGGCCATGCCTGCTCAGTAGCAGCTATTGGTAATCCGATAGCTGCTACTGCTCAAGCGCTGGCATCGCCATCTTGCTATAGAAAAAAAATCCTCCATCAAGATGGCGCAACCGGCACCTGCACAGTAGCAGCTAACGGCACCATCTTGGAGGAGGATTTTTTTTCCTCCAAGATGGTGCTGGCAGCGCCTGCGCAATAACAGCTACCTGCGATCGCCGATAGCTGCTACTGCGCAGGCGCTGGTGGCGTCATCTTGGAGGAGGAATTTTTTTTCTCTACAAAGATAGCACCGCCGACATCTGTGCAGTAGCAGCTATCGGATCACCAATAGCTGCTACTTTGCAGGCGCAGCCGGTGCCATTTTCAAACAGATTTTTTATTTTTATGAATGTCAGGATTAATTTCAGGATAACCAAAACTTGTGCTTTGCTGCTGAGTGGACTACAAGTTCCAGACACTCTAAGCGAGGGTTGCTGAGCAGAGTGAGGGCTGTCATTAAGTCCGAGGCTACAGATAAGTCCATTGTTAAACGCAATTTCATAGTTTAACACAAGAGCATAGTTTGGTGTTTTCCTTACTAGTTTCATTTGTTTATTGTTTTTCTGCTTTCACCAGTATGGTTATCCCCATTGAATATGTGCTCCATGGACAATGCAACCAGGTGTGCGTCTTGAGAGATGTATGCATTCATTAAACAGCCATTTGAGGGTGAATATGTCTGCACTCAATGGAAGGGAGTTACATGTTTGGAAGCCCAGGTAATGGATCTAAATGTGCAGCTGGCAACACTCAGGAGCATTGCAAACCTGGAGAGGAGTTTAGAGCTTACTGAGCTTGTGGTGGCTGGGGCCAGTGATATGGAGGAGGGTAGAGGTGGGGAAGATCAGGAAAGAGAAGTAAGCAGCTGAGTAAATGTTACAAGAAAGGGTAGGGGTAGGGGGAAAGTGCCAGGGAGCCTAGTCCTGATATGGCACAACCTAGTAAATATGCCTGTTTGGCTGATGTTAGAAATGCAAGCCCAGGACTGGGATCTATGCAGCAGGACGTTGCTCCTAGCAACCAGGAAAACGACTGCTGTAGGAAGGAGGAAAATAGGAGACAGATGTTGGTGATAGGGGACTCTATTATTAGGCAGACAGACAGGCTCATCTGCTGCTGAGACCACGAATGCCGAACAGTGTGTTGTCTGCCGGGTGCTCGGGTTCGACATGAGGCTGGGGAAAACCCAGCGGTCATGGTACACATCGGTACCAATGACAAAGTTAGAGGGAGGTGGAAGGTCTTTAAGAATGATTTTAGGGAACTAGGTGAGAAAGCTGAAGGCCAGGACCTTCAAGGTGGTGTTTTCAGAAATACTACTGCCAGTGCCACGAGCGTCACTAGACAGTCGGAGCTTAGGGAGATAAATAGGTGGCTTAGAAATTGGTGCAGGAAGGAAGCGTTCCTGGAGAACTGGGCTGACATCTCTGTTGGCTACAGGCTCTACGGTAGGGACGGGCTGCACCTCAATGGGGAGTGTGCAGCTGTGCTGGGGGAAAAATGGTAAGACTGATGGAGGAGCTTTTAAACTAGGATCTGGGGGGAAAGAGGGTAGTTCTAATAAGGGGATATATAGAGTAGATAAAGAGAGGGAGGCAGTAGGGGTAAATAAGAATTTAGGGGGTTGGGATATGTAAGGAAAGCAGGGAGCTGAATAGGAGTAAAAAGTAAAAAGAGGTTTAGCAAACAAAATGGATGAACTGGAGACTCTTATGATGGTCACAGAAAATTATGCCGTGGGCATTACGGAAACCTGGCTTGACTAGAGTCATGGCTGGATAACAAACGTAGAGAGTTACACTACATTTAGAAAGGACAGGAAAGATAAAAAAAGGTGGAGGGGTGTGCATCTTCGTTAAATCCACATTAAAACCTGTGCTTAATGAAGACATTGGGGAGAGTTACAGCAATGTAGAGTCACTTTGGGTAAATGTACACGGGGATGGTAATAATGGAAAGCTGCTAATTGGAGTTTGCTACAAGCCTCCTAATATAGCTGAACAGGTAGAGGATGATATGCTATAGGAAATTAAAAACACAGCAAACAGTAATAGGTTTCTTATAATAGGGGATTTTAACTATTCAGACATTCAATGGAACATAGAATCTTCTAATTGGGCTAAAAGCAACAATTTCTTATCAACGATTCAGGGCAATTACCTCTCACAGCTGGTAGATGAACCGACAAGGGGAGGTAATCTGCTGGATCTGGTTCTGTCAAATACAGCTCTGTCAAAAATTAAGAGACCACTGCAACATGTTTATTTTGTCTGATTTTTCTTTATAGATCTATTTTTGAGTAAAATGTACATTTTTGATTTATTCTATAAACTACTGACAACATATCTACGAATTTCCAAGCGATAAATTTTGTATTTTTTTTCTGAAAAGAAGAAATGGTCAAAATTACAAAAAAAAACCAGTGCTTTCAGACCTCAAATAATGCAAAGAAAACAAGTTCATAATCATTTAGAAACAACAATACTAATGTTTTAACTCACGAAGAGTTCAGAAATCAATATTTTGTGGAATACCCATGATTTTTAATCACATCTTTCATGCGTCTTGGTATGCTTTCCACCAGTCTTTCACACTGCTCCCGATGCAAAAATTTAAGCAGTTATTTGTTTGATGGCTCGTGACTATCCATCATCCTCTTGATTACATTCCAGAGGCTTTCAATGGGTTTCAGATCTACAGATTTTGCTGCCCATGACAGGGTTTTGATGTGGTGGTCTCTTCATTTTTGCCAGAGCTGTAGACCAGGTACAATTTCAGATCTACAGGTCAGGGGGCGTTTGGAAATCAGTGACCATAACAAGGTAAGTTTCAATATAATTTTCAATCAAACATTCAAAAGCGGAAAAGCCAAAACCTGGAACTTTAGGAAAGCTGATTTTAACACATTAAGGGAAGAGCTTAATCGTATAGACTGAGACAACATCAAGGTAACTGAGGATACCGAACATAAATGGGGCAATTTTAAGGGAATACTACTGGAATCCTGCAAAAAATCATACCCTATGGTAATAAAATGTCAAGGGATAAAAAGAAACCATTATAGATGAACAGGACAGTACAAAGTTTAATATGACAAAAACAAAGGACATTCAAAATCTTGAAAGCTGAAAATACTGAAATAGCATTTCAGGAATATAAAGATCTAAATAAGAAATGCAAAAAAGAGCTGGCAAAGTTATCTACAGAGAAACATCGCCAATGACATTAAAATAAATCCCAACATTTTTTATAAATACATCAATACCAAAAAGAAAAAAATAGATGGTATCAGCCCTTTAAAAGAAGACAATAACAAGATAATCACAGAGGACAAAGAAAAGGCAGAGATATTAAACAGGCAGTTTTCATCCGTGTTCACCAATTAACTGTGTGTTACAGGGATCATTCAACAAGGCAAAAATCAAAATTCTATTCTATAAATAAATTTGCGCAAAATGAGCCTGTTGATGTTTTTTACTCATTACCCTCAGTAAATGTATGACTTTCCTTTAGGTCTCATTTTGCGCAAATTTATTTCTAGAATATTGTTTATTATACCGACAACACTGTGGTTATTGTCTAAATTTGCAGCACCAGGACACCATTTATACTAGCGCCGCTGTAATAAAGATCCTGTTTAAAAATCAAAATTCACAACCTGATATAACTAGTTTAACACAAAAAGAAGTGCATTTACGTCTGAGCAATTTAAGCATTCACAAATCTCCCTGCCCAAATGGCATTCATCGATGGATACTGAGGGAGTTTAGCTCAATAATTGACAGACCACTGTATCTCATATTCTTAGACTCTCTTGTAACTGTGGTGCCCGATTAAAGGATGGCTCACGTGGTACCAATATTCAAGAAAGGTAAGAAGGTGGATCCGGGCAACTACCGTCCGGTAATAATAATAATAATAATAATCTTTATTTTTATATAGCGCTAACAAATTACGCAGCGCTTTACAGTTTGCACACATTATCATCGCTGTCCCTGATGGGGCTCACAATCTAAATTCCCTATCAGTATGTCTTTGGAATGTGGGAGGAAACCGGAGTGCCCGGAGGAAACCCACGCAAACACGGAGAGAACATACAAACTCTTTGCAGATGTCCGGTACGCCTGACATCAGTAGTGTGCAAAGTTTTTGAGGGCATTATGAGAGATGACCTGCAGAAATATATTGCAGAGAATAATACAGTCTAACAACTGCTAACCAGCATGGATTCATGAAGAATAAGTCGTGTCTAACTAACAAATTGAGATTCTATGAGGAGGTGAGTGCAAATCTGGATGTAGGTAATGCAGCTGAGGTGATTTATCTGGACTTTGCAAAGGCATTTGATACAGTACTGTCGAGGGAGGATCTAAAGTGATCCTTCACGGTTAACTCAGTGATTTCCAAATTAATCTACAGGGCGTTGCCGGCAACTGAAAATGACCAGACGGAGACGAATGTCTCTGTTTGGGGGGGATCAAGCAGATCTCTGGGCCCCCGTTTATTGTCTGACTTTTCATAGTCATAGAAATTATACTTCAACCAATCAGCATAAGAACACGTTCACAGTTCTTAACCTATAAGAATGCAGCAACAGTCTGTACGTCAAAGTCTCGTAGAACAATGCACCCTCAGTCTCATGTCCTGGCAGATTGCAACAATCAAGGTCTCATCAAGGTCTCATAATAGCTGTAAACTTTAGCCTACTAACAAAATTTATATCAAAACAACAAAATGGAGTCGAAAAGCACAAAATGGAGAATCCTTTTTAACATGTTCCTTCACATTCCCCCCTAGATAAATTTTGTTAATTAATGTCCAGCATCAGAGGTACTATCCCAAGCTATAAGCTCGAGGGGTACTGGTCTTCACATGACTGGTGCCATGTTACCAGCCATGGCTGTTGCGGCGTACCTGTCCCCCCGTATACTAGAATTTACGAATAACAATTATTGATAACATGGGCAGCACGGTGGCGTAGTGGTTAGCACTGCAGCCTTGCAGCGCTGGGGTCCTGGGTTCGAATCCCACCCAGGACAACATCTGCAAAGAGTTTGTATGTTCTCTCTGTGTTTGCGTGGGTTTCCTCCGGGTTCTCCGGTTTCCTCCCACATTCCAAAGACATACTGATAGGGATTCTAGATTGTGAGCTCCATCGGGGACAGTGATGATAATGTGTGCAAAATGTAAAGCGCTGCGGAATATGTTAGCGCTATATAAAAATAAAGATTATTAAATAAAGATTATTATTGATAACAGTGGTGGGGATCTTTTGAAGATAGCCATGCGCTTGGCTTCAACATCTTCATCAGATAACTTTGTGAAATCGGTGTAGAGAAGAGCAGGGGTGGCAACGCTTTTGGTTTCATGATTAGTTGTCTCAGTGCAGAATTTCCTAATACATACAGAAATACACCAAAGAACAAGTTTTAGTATTACATACATGACAAGGATAAAGGCAGCGATGTGTAACAAACTTTGCAAGATTCCAGCTATCCAGCCCCCAAGTCCCTCAAACCAATTGGCTGGATTAAGAAAGGAGAAGGTGTCCGCCCACCAACTGTCCTTATTACGGTCATTGTCTTTATCATATTGATCTCTGAGTCTTTGAATATCTTCTAACTTTAACTTTAGAGCACTATTGGGATCTATATAATAACAGCATGTGGGTCTAATACCCTGACACATACCACCCTGTGCTGCTGTTAAGTAGTCCAGTACTACAATGTGTTGATTAATGACTATGATAAGTTGGTTTTGGACAGCAACAGTAATATTAAGTATATCCAATATATCCCAAATTTGATCTTCTAGATATCTGTGACCATAACCAATTTATCCCATATTTGTGTAATCATAGGGTAAATAAAAATAGAACTGACAATTTTATTGGCTATATCCATCTGTACTACTAATCTTTCATGATATTGTACAAACTTATTATTCAAGGATATTGGAGAATTTAGGCTGTCCTATGCGGTTATCAATATTATTATATGGAAATACAAAAAAACCAAAACATTATGTCCCCTTATTTGCTACTAGTCTGTTTGACCAGCTTGCACTGCGATACGTGGATCCATGTCGGCCTTCCTTCCAGCTTTACTGACATAGGAATAATGAGGACTTGGTAGGGACCGTCATACAAGGGTTCTAGTCCATGTTTTCTGACATGCCTTTTCACGACCACAAAATCACCAGGCTTCAAGTTGTGACAAGTGTCGGTTTCTGCTTAATCTGGAAGGGAAGAAAAAAACTAAAACATGGGTGTTAGCAACATTTTTACTAAGCTGAATAACATATTGAACAGCACGGTCAGTTTCTTCTGACAACTACTGAGACTGGAAATTTGCAACTGAGGACTAGCACCAAACAATATCTCATATGGGGACAGGCCATGTTTTGCAATAGGGGTAGTATGAATGTGGTACAGTACAATGGGTAGGAGCTCTGGCCATGGAGCCGTAGTCTCCTGCATCATTTTGGTCAATTGTCCCTTCAGTGTGTCGTTCAGCCTCTCAACTTTCCCACTAGATTGTGGATGGTACGGAGTATGGAGGGCTACAGTGGATCCAAGCATTGTCAGAACCTCCTGATACACATGAGAAGAGAAGGCCGGGCCTTGGTCACTTTCAACAACTTCTGGAACACCATATCTGCATATAACTTCCATCACCAGTTTCTTTGCTGTGGTCTTTGCAGTCATGTTGGTAACGGGGAATGCTTCCGGCCAATTGGAGAACATATCGACAACCACCAGACAATATTCATACCTTCCAGACTTAGGCAACGTGATGAGGTCCACCTGGAGCTTTTGGAAAGGATAGTCGGGCGTAGCAAGGTGCTTCGGGGGTACACGTTGAAGTTGACCGGGATTGCAGACAGATATTACATGCACGGTTGAGTGATGTCAGGACAGTAGAAATACCTGGAGTCCAGTAGAATTTTTGTACCAGGGCTAGGGCCTGTTCTTTCCTCGGTGTGTGGGCCCATGTGCCCACATGGCAATAGCAGGGTACATCCGCTTAGGGAAACACACAAGTTGGTCCTTTTTCCAGAGACCATTGTCCATACATGCTCCATCTGCCTTCCACTGCGTCACTTCTTCCTTTGGGGACATTCTCTGCATCGTCATTAAACGGTCTCACGGGGTCCGACAGAAAACTTCAGTCTGTCCTGGATCATCAGGTTCCTGTAGAGTCAGTGTTTCTTGTAACTGTTTACGCTGAGAGCGTGTAGTCACCATAGCTGGTATGGTCTGTTCAACGGGTAGGAGAGCAGCAGCTTTTGCTTGCATATCCGCAAAGGCGTTACCAACAGTCTGTGGACTGTTCCTAGGACCGTGCTCCTTAACTTTGATAATGGCCACCTGGGTAGGTAATTTGATTGAGTCCATGAGGGTTTTAACAGCTTCAACATTCTTCACTGGAGTCCCGGCGGTAGTAATAAACCCTCGATTGGCCCATAGGGCTCCGAAATCATGAGCAATTCCAAATGCATACTGTGAGTCCGTGTATATATTAGCCCGCCTGTCTTTGGCCAGAACACATGCAGTAGACAGATCCTGAAGTTCTGCTTCTTGTCCTGACAGGGAGGTAGGGAGGGAGTGCAGCTCCGGGCACTACAGTGTCTTCCGTAGTAACAGCGCATCCAGTGTGGAATCTGCCAAACTCATCATATCTTGAACCGTCTTTCAGGGCTTTGTAGAGAGGCTGCATTATGCGGGATGCGTCCGGTATCCACTAACAACAATAAGTACATAGTCCAAAAAACCGCTGGAGTTCAGTCTCATCTTTTGGGAAAGGAAGGGAGCTGACGGCTATTTTTTTTTTCTTCTGTGAGGTGTCTGGCACCCTGAAGGAGACAGTGACCCAAAAATATCACTTGACCAAGGCAGAACCGAAGTTTCAAGGCCGAAACCCGACAGTTCAGATCTGCCAGATACTTGAGAAGGCTAACAGTGGCAACAATGGCTTCCTGCTCTGTCTGTGCACACAACAAAAGATTACCCACATACTAAAGCAGCGTGACATAAGGATATTCGAACTGCCAGGGTAAAAGACACTCGCCCATATTTTTTGCAAACTGATTGGGAGTGTTTTGGGCCCCTTGTGGCATAACTGTCCACATCAATTGTCGTCCCTGATAAGTGAATGTAAACAGAAACTGGCAATCTGGGTGTAAAGGAATGCTGAAGAAGGCATTGGCAAGGTCAATGACTGTGAACCAAGCAGCATCCTGAGGTATCTGGGACAAGAGTATGTGGATTAGGCACCTCCGGAGTTTCTAGAACAGTAGCTGCATTAACTGCCCGTAGATCTTGTACCAGCCGGTACACAGGGGGTTGGCCGGGTGGGGTCTTTTTCTTAACGGGAAACAAAGGCGTGTGTTACATGGGGAAACACGGTACCATTATCGAGTAACGTTTGTATTTGACCCTTGAGGCCCTGCTCCTGATCATGTTTCAAAGGGTACTGATGGACTTTGGGAAAAGGGGCACCAGATTTGAGAAACACTTTTACTGGTTCTACAGGCATTATTGGGGGTGGATCTGGGCCTATCAGGGCCATCATAACCGTGGGAAGGGCGTGTAAGATGCACATCTCATTATGTTCATCTGTATAGGGGTTATATAACGTAAGTACCATCTCACTATCATCTTGGAATTATATTCTGGAGCGGAACTGTGATAATAAATCTGCCCCCAGTAAATTTACCGGACATAAGGGAGAGATTACGAACTGAGCAGTAACTTCAGGGAAAGGGTCCCACAGGGATAGGTTTTGTGAGAGTATATTTATTGGGTCTGCCATCTACTCTAATTAAAACAAGCTCTTGATCTGAGAATTAACATGGCGAGGGAGTTTCCAAGACATAGGGTTAAAAAGGGATATTGGAGTATGGGACTGGATTTGTGTAAGGGAAGAGGGCTGGAGCTGGAGTCTGGGCCACTGATAAGGAACCAGCTGCGTCTTTGTAACTGTGTGGGGGGAGGGGGGGGCTGAGATTGGAGCAGAAATGGCTGCGGCTACTGGTTTAACCCTTGATTTGTTGATACAGAGTGGGTTAAGTTCTGAAAACTTTTTTTTTTACTACTTTTAATGCATCATCCGGAGTGGCAGTCTCAATATCGGGTCTGACTGACATTATTGCCTCTTTCAATTCAGATTTAAGGCCGGACATCAAAGCTACTACAAAAAGGTGTGTATGGGCTTTATTTTACAATAAGAATCCCAGATCTTTAAATACTACCATAGGAAACCCATAGAACTTCTCGGCAGTCCAGGATATATTGGTGCCTTGGGGTTAAGGGGCATAGGGCTTACTGTCAAGAGTAGAGGTTTAATTTCCTGGGTAGGGACCATATTATCTAGCAGGGAGCCCCTCCTGTCCCAAATTTTTAATTGTTTGCTTTCCCAAAACATTAATCTCTGTCACTTTCTCAGTTCCTTCTTGCACCACAAACATCCAGTTTTTTGTCATAGTAATAGACAACTTTCCTTTTTCAACGTAACAAAAACAAATCCGAATTCACGTCCTCTGTTAATCCTTAATTTGCTATATATCAACCACTCAACTTGAAGCAGGTGAATCTTTTACCAATCTTTAAATCACACTGATAACCAAACTATCACTTACAAGTTTCCTTCTAAAACAAGACACCATATTTTACTTCAAACTTACAATAATTCTTTCTAATTCAATACAATATTGTTGTTTTAAACAAAACACGGATCTCCCAGCGTGTTCTACACCAAGGACATAAAATTCAGAGAGAATGCAGCCCCCTCCATACCAGAGACACAGAGATAAGAATTTACAGCATTCCTCAACACAGAAAGAAGAAAGGCACAGCGCAGCTGTTTGACCTACCCCTCCCATCGGATATTTTGGAAATCTACACACAGAAACAGAATACAGCAGTTCTCAGACTTAATTAATTTCTACAAAACCTTCATCACATAATTCACATGCCAGAACACCTTAGAAAAACCAATGATTCAGAATATTTTCCTGCATTCCTGACAGATTTCTTTCCCCGTCTTTGGGCTAACAATATCAGATTCATCACACACACGGAAACTGATTCTACTTTAGAGCTAAATATCCTTACTTTGTCGTGCACAATACCAGAGCGGCCGTTTTAGTTTGTTTCACTAGGTTTACCTGTCCCCCTCTGGGACAACCCAAAAACGCGATACTCAGCGAAAGGAGGAGGGTGTCTCAAACTAACCCTCCGGATACCACTAGAAATACACATATATATCTATATATTCCTGAGTTACGCATCCTACCCATCTTCGATCACCTCACCGCGCCTGATTCTAACAGTGATCAGGAATTCAGAATATTTTGACTATAAAGAGAATTACATCACTGGTCAATCCGGGGTGTCCGTCCCTTATGAGGTACGGTTCGAGCACTGGGCTCCCAACGGAACTACACCTCTATATGATTCCACCCAAGAATCACCCCACCATCGGGGACAAACCTCAGATCCTCTTTGCAGCAACAAACACTGGAAAACCACACCAAACGGTCAGTCTGAACAGTATAACTGCCAACTTACCGTGGTTGTTGTGGGGGATGATCAGTCCCAATTTTCCAGTGCCTGTGTCCGGTCCGAGGGTCCTTTGTCTTGTTGTCTGTTATGAACTGGTGATTTAGAACCACAATGGACCTGGTGGTTAAGAGCACTGAAAATGACCTGATAGTTACTAATAACATAGGACGAGCTCTGAGACGTGGGAACTCTGCTGACCACAATCCCTAATCCTATCACACCACACTAGAGGTAGCCGTGGAGCGCTCCTGACCAGACCTAGGTGCCTCGGGCACAGCCTGAGAAACTAGCTAGCCCTGAAGATAGAAAAATAAGCCTACCTTGCCTCAGAGAAATTCCCCAAAGGAAAAGGCAGCCCCCCACATATAATGACTGTGAGTAAAGATGAAAATACAAACACAGAGATGAAATAGATTTTAGCAAAGTGAGGCCCGACTTACTGAATAGACCGAGGATAGGAAAGATAGCTTTGCGGTCAGCACAAAAACCTACAAACAACCACGCAGAGGGCGCAAAAAGACCCTCCGCACCGACTAACGGTACGGAGGTGCTCCCTCTGCGTCCCAGAGCTTCCAGCAAGCAAAACAAACCAATATAGCAAGCTGGACAGAAAAAATAGCAAACAAAAGTAACACAAGCAGAACTTAGCTTATGCAGGGCAGACAGGCCACAAGAACGATCCAGGAGAGAGCAAGACCAATACTGGAACATTGACTGGAGGCCAGGAACAAATAACTAGGTGGAGTTAAATAGAGCAGCACCTAAAGACTTAACCTCGTCACCTGAGGAAGGAAACTCAGAAGCCGCAGCCCCACTCACATCCACCAAAGGAAGCTCATGGACAGAACCAGCTGAAGTACCACTCATGACCACAGGAGGGAGCCTGACCACAGAATTCACAACAGTACCCCCATCTTGAGGAGGGGTCACCGAACCCTCACCAGAGCCCCCAGGCCGACCAGGATGAGCCAAATGAAAGGCACGAACCAGATCGGCAGCATGAACATCAGAGGCAAAGACCCAGGAATTATCTTCCTGACCATAACCCTTCCACTTAACCAGGTACTGGAGTTTCCATCTCGAAATACGAGAATCCAAAATCTTCTCCACTATATACTCCAACTCCCCCTCAACCAAAACCGGGGCAGGAGGATCAACGGATGAAACCACAGGTGCCACGTATCTCCGCAACAATGACCTATGGAATACATTATGGATGGAAAAAGAAGCTGGGAGGGTCAAACGAAAAGACACAGGATTAAGAACCTCAGAAATCCTATACGGACCAATGAAACGAGGCTTAAACTTAGGAGAGGAAACTTTCATAGGAATATAACGAGACGACAACCAAACCAAATCCCCATCACGAAGTCGGGGACCCACACAGCTCCTGCGGTTAGCGAAACGTTGAGCCTTCTCCTGGGACAATGTCAAATTGTCCACTACATGAGTCCAAATCTGCTGCAACCTATCCACCACAGTATCCACACCAGGACAGTCCGAAGACTCAACCTGCCCTGAAGAGAAACGAGGATGGAAACCAGAATTGCAGAAAAACGGCGAAACCAAAGTACCTGAGCTGCCCCGATTATTAAGGGCGAACTCAGCCAAAGGCAAAAAGGACACCCAATCATCCTGATCAGCAGAAACAAAACATCTCAGATATGTTTCCAAGGTCTGATTGGTTCGTTCAGTTTGGCCATTTGTCTGAGGATGGAAAGTCGAGGAAAATGACAAATCAATGCCCATCCTAGCACAAAAGGCTCGCAAAACCTCGAAACAAACTGGGAACCTCTGTAAGAAACGATGTTCTCCGGAATGCCATGTAAACGAACCACATGCTGGAAAAACAATGGCACCAAATCAGAGGAGGAAGGCAATTTAGACAAGGGTACCAAATGGACCATCTTAGAGAAGCGATCACAAACCACCCAAATGACCGACATCTTTTGAGAGACGGGGAGATCCGAAATAAAATCCATAGAGATATGTGTCCAGGGCCTCTTCGGGACCGGCAAGGGCAAAAGCAACCCACTGGCACGAAAACAGCAGGGCTTAGCCCGAGCACAAATCCCACAGGACTGCACAAACGAACGCACATCCCGCGACAGAGACGGCCACCAAAAGGATCTAGCCACCAAATTTCTGGTACCAAAGATTCCAGGATGACCAGCCAACACCGAACAATGAACCTCAGAGATAACTCTACTCGTCCATTTATCAGGGACAAACAGTTTCTCCGCTGGGCAACGGTCAGGTCTATCAGCCTGAAATTTTTGCAGCACCCGCCGCAAATCAGGGGAGATGGCAGACAAAATTACCCCCTCTTTGAGAATACCCGCCGGCTCAGGCAAACCCGGAGAGTCGGGCACAAAACTCCTAGACAGGGCATCCGCCTTGACATTCTTAGAGCCCGGAAGGTACGAAACCACAATGTCAAAATGGGAGAAAAACAGCAACCAACGAGCCTGTCTAGGATTCAACCGTTTGGCAGACTCGAGATAAGTCAAGTTCTTGTGATCAGTCAAGACCACCACGCGATGCTTAGTTCCTTCAAGCCAATGACACCACTCCTCGAATGCCCACTTCATGGCCAGCAACTCTCGATTGCCCACATCATAATTACACTCAGCAGGCGAAAACTTCCTGGAAAAGAAGGCACATGGTTTCATCACCGAGCCATCAGAACTTCTTTGCGACAAAACAGCCCCTGCTCTAATCTCAGAAGCATCAACCTCGACCTGGAACGGGAGCGAAACATCTGGCTGGCACAACACAGGGGCAGAAGAAAAACGACGCTTCAACTCCTGAAAAGCTTCCACAGCAGCAGAAGACCAATTGACCACATCAGCACCCTTCTTGGTTAAATCAGTCAACGGTTTAGCAATACTAGAAAAATTATTGATGAAGCGACGATAAAAATTAGCAAAGCCCAGGAACTTTTGCAGACTCTTCAGAGATGTCGGCTGAGTCCAATCATAAATGGCCTGAACTTTAACAGGGTCTATCTCGATAGTAGAAGGGGAAAAAATGAAACCCAAAAATGAAACCTTCTGAACACCAAAGAGACACTTTGACCCCTTCACAAACAAAGAATTCGCATGAAGGACCTGGAACACCATTCTAACCTGCTTCACGTGAGATTCCCAATCATCCGAGAAGACCAAAATATCATCCAAGTATACAATCAGGAATTTATCCAGGTACTATCGGAAGATGTCATGCATAAAGGACTGAAATACTGATGGAGCATTGGAAAGCCCGAATGGCATAACCAGGTACTCAAAATGGCCCTCGGGCGTATTAAATGCTGTTTTCCATTCATCACCCTGTTTAATGCGCACAAGATTATACGCACCACGAAGATCTATCTTGGTGAACCAACTAGCCCCCTTAATCCGAGCAAACAAATCAGACAGCAGCGGCAAGGGGTACTGAAATTTGACTGTGATTTTATTTAGAAGGCGGTAATCAATACAAGGTCTCAACGAACCATCCTTCTTGGCCACAAAAAAGAACACTGCTCCCAATGGCGACGACGATGGGCGAATATGACCCTTCTCCAAGGATTCCTTTACGTAACTCCGCATAGCGGCGTGCTCAGGCACAGACAAATTAAACAGTCGACCTTTAGGAAATTTACTACCAGGAATCAAATCGATAGCACAATCGCAATCCCTATGCGGAGGTAGGGCACTGGACTTGGGCTCATCAAATACATCCCGGTAATCTGACAAGAACTCTGGGACCTCAGAAGGGGTGGATGATGAAATAGACAGAAATGGAACATCACCATGTACCCCCTGACAACCCCAGCTGGACACAGACATAAATTTCCAATCCAGTACTGGGTTATGGACTTGTAGCCATGGCAACCCCAACACGACCACATCATGCAGATTATGCAACACCAAAAAGCGAATATCCTCCTGATGCGCAGGAGCCATGCACATGGTCAGTTGGGCCCAGTACTGAGGCTTATTCTTGGCCAAAGGCGTAGCATCAATTCCTCTCAATGGAATAGGATACTGCAAAGGCTCCAAGAAAAACCCACAGCGCCTAGCATACTCCAAGTCCATCAAATTCAGGGCAGCGCCTGAATCCACAAATGCCATGACAGAATAGGATGACAAAGAGCAGATCAAAGTAACGGACAAAAGAAATTTCGACTGTACCGTACCAATGGTGGCAGACCTAGCGAACCGCTTAGTGCGCTTAGGACAATCGGAGATAGCATGAGTGGAATCACCACAGTAAAAACACAGCCCATTCCGACGTCTGTGTTCTTGCCGTTCAGCTCTGGTCAAAGTCCTATCACATTGCATAGGCTCAGGTTTATGCTCAGATAATACCGCCAAATGGTGCACAGTTTTACGCTCACGTAAGCGTCGATCGATCTGAATGGCCAAAGACATAGACTCATTCAGACCAGCAGGCATAGGAAATCCCACCATGACATCCTTAAGGGCTTCAGATAGACCCTTTCTGAAAATTGCTGCCAGCGCACATTCATTCCATTGAGTGAGCACAGACCACTTCCTAAACTTCTGACAATATATCTCTACCTCATCCTGACCCTGACACAGAGCCAGCAAATTTTTCTCTGCCTGATCCACTGAATTAGGTTCATCATACAGCAATCCGAGCGCCAGAAAAAACGCATCAATATCACATAATGCAGGATCTCCTGGCGCAAGGGAAAATGCCCAGTCTTGAGGGTCGCCACGTAATAAAGAAATAATGATCTTAACTTGTTGAACTGGGTCACCAGAGGAGCGGGGTTTCAAAGCCAGAAATAGTTTACAATTATTTTTAAAACTCAGAAACTTAGCTCTATCTCCAGAAAACAAATCAGGAATAGGAATTCTAGGTTCTAACATAGAATTCTGAACCACAAAGTCTTGAATATTTTGTACTCTTGCAGTGAGATGATCCACACAAGAAGACAGGCCTTTAATGTCCATCACTACACCTGTGTCCTGAACCACCCAAATGTGTAGGGGAAAAGAAAGACAAAACACAGTGCAGAGAAAAAAAAATGGTCTCAGAACTTCTCTTTTCCCTCTATTGAGAAGCATTAGTACTTTGGGCCTCCAGTACAATTATGAACTGGTGATTTAGAACCACAATGGACCTGGTGGTTAAGAGCACTGAAAATGACCTGATAGTTACTAATAACATAGGACGAGCTCTGAGACGTGGGAACTTTGCTGACCGCAATCCCTAATCCTATCACACCACACTAGAGGTAGCCGTGGAGCGCTCCTGACCAGACCTAGGCGCCTCGGGCACAGCCTGAGAAACTAGCTAGCCCTGAAGATAGAAAAATAAGCCTACCTTGCCTCAGAGAAATTCCCCAAAGGAAAAGGCAGCCCCCCACATATAATGACTGTGAGTAAAGATGAAAATACAAACACAGAGATGAAATGGATTTTAGCAAAGTGAGGCCCGACTTACTGAATAGACCGAGGATAGGAAAGATAGCTTTGCGGTCAGCACAAAAACCTACAAACAACCACGCAAAGGGCGCAAAAAGACCCTCCGCACCGACTAACGGTACGGAGGTGCTCCCTCTGCGTCCCAGAGCTTCCAGCAAGCAAAACAAACCAATATAGCAAGCTGGACAGAAAAAATAGCAAACAAAAGTAACACAAGCAGAACTTAGCTTATGCAGGGCAGACAGGCCACAAGAACGATCCAGGAGAGAGCAAGACCAATACTGGAACATTGACTGGAGGCCAGGAACAAAGAACTAGGGGGAGTTAAATAGAGCAGCACCTAACGACTTAACCTCGTCACCTGAGGAAGGAAACTCAGAAGCCGCAGCCCCACTCACATCCACCAAAGGAAGCTCATGGACAGAACCAGCCGAAGTACCACTCATGACCACAGGAGGGAGCCTGACCACAGAATTCACAACAGTTGTCCTCTGGGGGGCAGAGGCATTCCTGTTTGGGGCCCCACGTTGGGCGCCAACTGTCGAGGGAGGATCTAAAGTGATCCTTCACGGTTAACTCAGTGATTTCCAAATTAATCTACAGGGCGTTGCCGGCAACTGAAAATGACCAGACGGAGACGAATGTCTCTGTTTGGGGGGGATCAAGCAGATCTCTGGGCCCCCGTTTATTGTCTGACTTTTCATAGTCATAGAAATTATACTTCAACCAATCAACACGTTCACAGTTCTTAACCTATAAGAATGCAGGAACAGTCTGTACGTCAAAGTCTCGTAGAACAATGCACCCTCAGTCTCATGTCCTGGCAGATTGCAACAATCAAGGTCTCATCAAGGTCTCATAACAGCTGTAAACTTTAGCCTACTAACAAAATTTATATCAAAACAACTAAATGGAGTCGAAAAGCACAAAATGGAGAATCCTTCTTAACATGTTCCTTCACAGTTCCACATAACAGACTTATACTTAAGCTACAGAAGCATGGACTGAGGGATACTATATGCAGATGGGTAAGAAATTGGCTAAATGACCGGAAACAAAGAGTTGCCATAAATGGTACGTTCTATAAATGGGATATAGTCAGCAGTGGGTACCACAGGGATCTGTGCTAGGACCAATTATTTTTAACCTCTTTATTACTGACCTTGTGGATGAGATTGAGAGTAAAGTATCAGTCTTTCCTGATGACACCAAACTATGTGGGATATTAAAATCTGACCTTGACATTACAATATTGCAAAACGATCTGAATAAGATGTCTGAATGGGCAAACACTTGGCAAATGAGATTTAATATACAGCTTTGGCAAAAATTAAGAGACCACCACTAGGGTTGAGCGACTTTTACTTTTATAGGATCGGGTCGGGTTTCACGAAACCCGACTTTTTCAAAAGTCGGGTCGAGTGAAATTGGCTGATCCTATAAAAAAGTCGGGGTCGGCCGAAACTCGAAACCCAATGCAGTGCATTGGGTTTCCAATGGTTCCCAAGGTCTGAAGGAGAGGAAACTCTCCTTCAGGCCCTGTGATCCATATTTAAGTGTAAAATAAAGAATTAAAATAAAAAATATCGCTATACTCACCCTCGGACGCGCCCTGGTACTAACCGGGAACCTTCCTTCCTTCGAATCAGCGCTTGCAGGACCTTGCGGTGACGTCGCGGCTTGTGATTGGTCGCGCGAGCGGTCACATGGGCGGTCGCGCGACCAATCACAAGCCGCGACGTCACCGCAAGGTCCTGCAAGCGCTGATTCGAAGGAAGAAAGGCTGCCGGTTAGTACCAGGGCGCGTCAGAGGGTAAGTATAGCGATATTTTTTATTATAATTCTTTATTTTACACTTAAAGGGAACCTGTCACCTGAATTTGGCGGGACTGGTTTTGGGTCATATGGGCGGAGTTTTTGGGTGTTTGATTCACCCTTTCCTTACCCGCTGGCTGCATGCTGGCTGCAATATTGGATTGAAGTTCATTCTCTGTCCTCCATAGTACACGCCTGCACAAGGCAAGATTGCTTTGCGCAGGCGTGTACTATGGAGGACAGAGAATGAACTTCAATCCAATATTGCAGCCAGCATGCAGCCAGCGGGTAAGGAAAGGGTGAATCAAACACCCGAAAACTCCGCCCATATGACCCAAAACCAGTCCCGCCAAATTCAGGTGACAGAGTCCCTTTAAATATGGATTCCGATACCGATTTCCGATATTGCAAACATATCGGAACTCGGGATCGGAATTCCGATACCAGATTCAGAAGATCGCCGACTTCATGGCCGACCCCACACAGGGGTCGGGTCGGGTTTCATGAAACCCGACTTTGCCAAAAGTCGGCGACTTCTGAAAATGGCCGACCCATTTCGCTCAACCCTAACCACCACATCAAAACCTTCTCATGGGCAGCCCAATCTCCGGACCTGAACCCCATTGAAAACCTCTGGAATGTAATCAAGAGGAAGATGGATAGTCACAAGCCATCAAACAAAGAAGAACTGCTTAAATTTTTGTGCCAGGAGCAGTGTGAAAGGCTGGTGGAAAGCATTCCAAGACGTATGAAAGCTGTGATTAAAAATCATGGTTATTCCACAAAATATTGATTTCTGAACACTTCCTGAGTTAAAACATTAGTATTGTTGTTTCTAAATGAACTTGTTTTCTTTGCATTATTTGAGGTCTGAAAGCACTAGGATATTTTTGTATTTTTGACCTTTTCTCCTTTTCAGAAAAAAATAAAAAATGTATTGCTTGGAAATTCGGAGACATGTCAGTAGTTTATAGAATAAATAAAAAATTTACATTTTACTCAAAAATAGACCTATAAAGAGAAAAATCTGACAAAATGAACATTTTGCAGTGGTCTCTAAATTTTTGCCAGAGCTGTAGATAAATCTAAAGTAATGCACCTAGGACGGAGTAATCCTTTTGCTGCATATACATTAAATGGGAGTATTCTCGGGACTACAGATCAAGAGAAGGGCTTGGATATTCTGGTTACAAGTAAGCTGAGCAGCAGTACTCAATATCAAGCAGCAGCTGCAAAAGCAAACAAGATTTTAGGATGTATAAAAAGAGAAATAAAATCTCACGATCCCAAGGTATTATTACCCCTTTGTAATTCACTGGTGAGGCCACATCTAGAATATGGGATCCAGTTTTGGGCTCCACATTTTAAAAAGGATATTCAGAAGTTAGAATCAGTTCAACGACGGGCAACTAGATTATTACAAGGGATGGAAGGCCTCTCATATGCGGAAAGGTTCAAAAAGGTGGGCTTGTTTAGCTTAGAAAAAAGATACCTCAAACAGAGTGATCTTTTTCAAGTGTTTATTTCTGTTAATGTTGATGATTATGGCTTACAGCCAATGAGAACCCAAAAGTTATTGGATCGCCCCCAAGGGCTTGGGGTACTCGGTACCGGGTCTTTCGGTGCTCAAGGGGGATGTCACGGTGGCTGACCAGGTCCATGGCCCTGGGACGTCCGAGTAAAAGGGAAAGGTCTTTAAAGGAGAAATGTTCGTGATGCCACCTGTGGTATTCGGTCAGGGTGACCGACGCTGCTTTAAAGGGTCCGCTGGGGTGATGTTATGGCAGCTAGATGGTATACCTTCCCACAGGTGAAGTATGTCCCCAGGGCTTCCCAGTGTATAGATGGTGGATGGTGAATGGTGTAAGGCGCAGTGAAGAACGAGGACACAAGGTTGCAGTCTCTCTACCTTTTACTGAAGGCTTCAGCATCCACAGTCGAGAGCACCAGATCACAGGGCAGGCAGAGTCCGGCCAGTTTGGAGGCAAATCCAGAGTCCCCTTATCCAGGTGGAAATCAGTAGCCATCCTCTAGCGCCTGGGTTTGTAGTACCTTATTGCTGAGCCTCTCATAAGGTCCTCACAACTGTTGTAGATGTTCTAGATGTTATGTCTCTCTCTGTCCCCCAGATGGATAGGACAAACCTGGGTATGGGGCGGATCAGTAACGTGAAATAATCTGTCCTGCCGGTCTCTGAAGCAAGGCATAAAGGACTGTTGCTCCCTCGGTGTTCCGGCTACTGGATCTTGCGCCTCAGAAGGAGGCAGCCTGTGTAGGGCAGAACTCCTTCTGATTTCCACTCCTTTTGCTATGACTTCGTTTCTCACCCTCTACAATACAGTTCTCTCTTCGTGTCCTTTCTTAGGGGCTGCCGCACGTGGGGCAGGTGCAGCTCCGTGTCCTTCCATCTAGGCCTCTGACAGGATCCCACCCCTGTCAGGGACCAACTAACTGAGTGGAGCTCAGCTAGCAGCTGCCTGAGTGAAGCTCAGCCAGCTTCTGCCTAACTTCCTATCCAGACCACCAGTTTTACCTACAGTCATGGCCAAAAGTATTGACACCCCTGCAATTCTGTCAGATAATACTCAGTTTCTTCCTGAAAATGATTGCAATCACAGATTATTTGGTATTATTATCTTCATTTAATTTGTCTTAAATGAAAAAAACACAAAAAGAATTGTCCTAAAGCCAAATTGGATATAATTCCACACCAAACATAAAAAAGGAGGTGGACAAAAGTATTGACACTGTTTGAAAAATCATGTCATGCTTCTCTAATTTTTGTAATTAACAGCACCTGTAACTTACCTGTGGCACCTAACAGGTGTTGGCAATAACTAAATCACACTTGCAGCCAGTTGACATGGATTAAAGTTGACTCAACCTCTGTCCTGTGTCCTTGTGTGTACCACATTGAGCATGGAGAAAAGAAAGAAGACCAAAGAACTGTCTGAGGACTTGAGAAACCAAATTGTGAGGAAGCATGAGCAATCTCAAGGCTACAGGTCCATCTCCAAAGACCTGAATGTTCCTGTGTCTACCGTGCGCAGTGTCATCAAGAAGTTTAAAGCCCATGGCACTGTGGCTAATTTCCCAAGATGTGGACGGAAAAGAAAAATTGACAAGAGATTTCAACGCAAGATTGTGCGGATGTTAGATAAAGAACCTCGACTAACATCCAAACAAGTTCAAGCTGCCCTGCAGTCCGAGGGTACAACATTGTCAACCCGTACTATCCATCGGCGTCTGAATGAAAAGGGACTGTATGGTAGGAGACCCAGGAAGACCCCACTTCTTACCCCGAGACATAGAAAAGCCAGGCTGGAGTTTGCCAAAACTTACCTAAAAAAGTCTAAAACGTTTTGGAAGAATGTTCTCTGGTCAGATGAGACAAAAGTAGAGCTTGGGCAAAGGCATCAACATAGAGTTTACAGGAGAAAAAAAGAAGCATTCAAAGAAAAGAACACAGTCCCTACAGTCAAACACGGCGGGAGCTCCCTGATGTTTTGGGGTTGCTTTGCTGCCTCTGGCACTGGACTGCTTGACCGTGTGCATGGCATTATGAAGTCTGAAGACTATCAACAAATTTTGCAGCATAATATAGGGCCCAGTGTGAGAAAGCTGGGTCTCCCTCAGAGGTCATGGGTCTTCTAGCAGGACAATGACCCAAAACACACTTCAAGAGGCACTAGAAAATTGTTTGAGAGAAGCAATGGAGACTTCTAAGGTAGTCAGCAATGAGTCCAGACCTGAATCCCATAGAACACCTGTGGAGAGATCTAAAAATGGCAGTTTGGAGAAGGCACCCTTCAAATATCAGAGACCTGGAGCAATTTGCCAAAGAAGAATGGTCTAAAAGTCCGGCAGAGCATTGTAAGACACTCAATGATGGTTAACGGAAGCGGTTGGTCGCAGTTATTTTGGCTAAAGGTTGTGCAACCAAGTATTAGGCTGAGGGTGCCAATACTTTTGTCTGGCCCATTTTTGGAGTTTTGTGTGAAATGATCAATGTTTTGCTTTTTGCTTCATTCTCTTTTGCGTGTTTTCATGTAAGACAAATTAAATGAAGATAATAATACCAAAGAATTTGTGATTGCAATCATTTTCAGGAAGAAACTGAGTATTATCTGACAGAATTGCAGGGGTGTCAATACTTTTGGCCATGACTGTAAGTGTGCAGAATGTCCTAATAAATAGGAGCATAGCTCCGCCTGGTTGGCTGGAGTATGAAATGTGTTGTATGTTAGTGGTACCTGGTAAAGAGATCTCCTTTATTGCCTCCAAACGTAACATCACTCCCCCCTAGAGGAGAATGATATTATCTCAGTAAATTAGAATAATTTGTAACACCAGCTTGAAAAATGATTTCAAAATCCAAAATGTTGGCCTACTGAAATGTATGTTCATTAAATGCACTAAATACTTGGTCAGGGCTCCTTTTGCATCAACTACTGCATCAATACGGCGCGGCATGGCGGCGATCAGCCTGTGGCACTACTGAGGTCTTATGGAAGCCCAGGTTGCTTCGTTAGCAGACTTCATCTCGTCTGCATTGTTGGGTCTGGTGTCTCTCATCTTCCTCTTGACAATACCCCATAGATTCTCTATGGGGTTACGGTCAGGTGAGTTTTCTGGCCAATCAAGCACAGTGATACTGTTGTTTTTAAACCAGGTATTGGTGCTTTTGGCCGTGTGGACAGGTGCCAAGTCCTGCTGGAGAATGAAATTTGCATCTCCAAAAAGCTTGTCGGCAGAGGAAAGCATATAGTGCTCTAAAAGTTCCTGGCTGACGGCTGCGCTGACTTTGGTCTTGATAAAATACAGTGGACCTACACCAGGAGATGATATGGCTCCTCAAACCATTACTGAAGCCTTTGCAGGTGTTTCTTTGATAATTATTATAATTTACTGAGATGATGACTTTTGGGTTTTCATTGACTGTAAGCCATAATCATTAACATTAACAGAAATAAACACGTGAAATAGATCACTCTGTTTGTAATAACTCTATATAATACAGTATATAAGTTTCACTTTTTGTATTGAAGAACTGAAATAAATTAACTTTTTTATGATATTCTAATATAGTGAGCAACACTTGTATGAATACCTAATCAGAGCACCACATGAAGACCCCCCCACCCCCCACCCCAGAGCACAAGCATTAGCTCAAAACTGAAAAAAAAAGATTACACAACAACCACAGGATTTCATCACCCAGGTATCAATTTAATCAGTATAACGGCGCCAATCTGACATTATTTGTAGATTACTGTGCAAAATCCTGCTGACAAGTTCCCTTTAACTCCTTTCTGACATTAGACATACTATCCCGTTGAGATATTCTGGGCCCATATGCAGGGCCGTATTTAGAGTTTCTGCTGCCCTAGGCACTATTAGTGCTGCCTCCCCCATTGGTGATTATGGCACTATCCGCACAGACTTTGGCAAGAATCGCTGTTCTGAAAGTTGCCTTTTGCAGCAGATGGGGCAGTTTTTCTGCATCTGTCACGTAACGGATCACTTACGGCAACATTGCGTTTGGTTTCATTCATTCCCTATGGGATTTGCGGTACTTGCTGTGATCTGGGAAATGCGGTACCATACCTCCCAACCTTTGAAGAAGGGAAAAAGATGTAAAGGTTGCGGCGCACGTAGTGCGCGGCGGCAAATTTTAGGCCACGCCTCTGACCACACCCATTTCTGAACTAATCACACCCATATCCAAGTCCCAACCACACCCATTTAGCACTGCTGATCACACTGTTTTATATACAATAATTATAAACAAAAAAATATGGCCACGCAGTGCTCCATACTGTATAATGACTACGCAGTGCTCCACATACTGTATAATGGCCCTACATGATGCTCCATACTGTATAACGGCCACACATGATGCTCCATACTGTATAATAGCCGCACATGATGCTTAATACTGTATAATGGCCATACATGATGCTCCATACTGTATAATGGCCCCACATGATGCGCAATACTGTAAAATGACCTCACATGATGCTCCATACTGTATAATGACCTCACATGATGCTCCATACTGTATAATGACCATACATGATGCTCAATACTGTATAATGACCTCACTTGATGCTCCATACTGTATAATGACCACACATGATGCTCTATACTGTATAATGACCACACATGATGCTCCATACTGTATAATGACCTCACATGATGCTCCATACTTTATAATGGCCCCACATGATGCTCCATATTGTATAATGGCCATGGCTCATATCCCCCCTCCTCCTGTATGCATGGCTCATAATTCCCCCCCCTGTATGCATGACTGATGGCTCATAATTCCCCCCCCTCCCTTCCTATGCATGGCTGATGGCTCATAATTCCCCCCCTCCCTCCCTATGCATGGCTGATGGCTCATAATTCCCCCCCCCCCCTCCCTATGCATGGCTGATGGCTCATAATTCCCCCCTCCCTCCCTATGCATGGCTGATGGCTCATAATTCCCCCCCCTGTATGCATGGCTGATGGCTCATAATCCCCCCCTCCCTTCCTATGCATGGCTGATGGCTCATAATTCCCCCCCTCCCTCCCTATGCATGGCTGATGGCTCATAATCCCCCCCTCCCTATGAATGGCTGATGGCTCATAATCCCCCCCCTTCTCCCTATGCATGGCTGATGGCTCATAATTCCCCCCCTCCCTCCCTATGCATGGCTGATGGCTCATGGCTCATAATTCCCCCCCCCTCCCTATCCCTCCCTCTGCATGGCTCATCTCTCCACCCCCTCCCCCGCTCCTTCTCCCGGGCCATCTTGCATGGCGCGGGTGGCTTACCATCCTCCCCCCGCCCCCCGTCCCCCATCCCTCATACTCACCTGTCAGCTGCCTGTCTCACACGCCGCGCTGACATCCCTCCGGCTCCGGCTCTGTCCCGCCGCAGCGCCTTCTTCCTGAGTGAGCAGTCATGTGGTACCGCTAATTAAGGTCATGAATATGTGCATATTCATGACCTTAATTAGCGGTACCACATGACCGCTCACTCAGGACGCGCTACAGACGCTGAGACCAGGCATCGCTGGAGCAGGTGAGTATCGTCTTCAAGGAGGGTGGGTGGGACTCAGAGGCGGGGGGGACTCGGAGACTTGGAGGTGGGGGGACACCTTGCTCAGGTGCCGCCCCCCGCAATGTCGCCGCCCTAGGCACGTGCCCTCGCGTGCCTAGTGGCAAATACGGCCCTGCCCAAATGACCACCGATAGTACGTCATATGCGATCAGCCACGCTCACGGGAGGAGCACAGCCGATCGCGGCCGGATGTCAGCTGATTATCACAGCTGGCATCCAGCACTATGTGCCAGGAGCGGTCACGGACCACTCCCGGCACCTTAACCCCCAGAACACTGCGATCAAACAAGATCGCAGCATTCCGGCGGCATAGGGAAGCATCGCGCAGGGAGGGGGCTCCCTGAGTGCTTCCCTGAGACCCTTGGAACAGATCGCTTTGTTCCGAGTGTCTCCTCCATCCTCCTCCCTGCAGGACCCGGATCCAAAATGCCGTGGGGGTCCTGCAGGGAGGTGGCTTGCAAGCGCTGGAGGGGCTGCACTGTGCAACCATCCGCTGTCTGCTACATGGATAAGGAAGCATACCAGGTTCATTACGTTGTGCTGATGTAAGATAGAGACACTCTGACGATTTCAGAGATGTTAGGTCACATTATATAGTAATATTATATCCTGGGGGTTTCCTTGTCCCATAAAGTACTATAGTGGCACTTAACACCTTATTAATTTAATAGTGGTTAGTGGCTGATCACACAGGTCTGTTGCCGTTTTTGCTTTCCCTTGCTGAGCATGTAATGTTAGTTATATGATATTTTATGAGGAATGTTATTAGTGTTGAATATAAATAAAACTGATATTTTTATATATTAACTTGGACTTGAACTCCTTTTGTCCTTATATTTATTGTATAAAACTGTCCCACTAGTTAACCCCTTCAGTGAACACCGTAGAAAAACAAAAAACAAAAACAATGCTTTATCATCGTATGGCCGAACAAAAAACACGCGATCAAAAAGACATCTTGTCCCGCAAAAAACGAGCCACCATACAGTGTCATCACCGAAAAAATAAAAAAATTACAGCCCTCAGAATAAAGCGATGCAAAAATAATTATTTTTTCTATAAAATAGTTTCTATTGTATAAAAGCGCCAAAACATAAAAAAATGATATAAATGAGGTATCGCTGTAATCGTACTGACCCGAAGAATAAAACTGCTTTATCAATTTTACCAGACGCGGAATGATATAAACAACCCCCCCCAAAAGACATTTATGAATTGCTGGTTTTTGTTCATTCTGCCTAACAAAAATCAGAATAAAAAGCAATCAAAACTCATGTGCCCGAAAATGGGACCAATAAAAACGTCATCTCATCCTGCAAAAAACAAGACCTCACATGACTCTGTGGGTCAAAATATGGAAAAATTATAGCTCTCAAAATGTGGTGATGCAAAAAATATTTTTTGCAATAAAAAGCGTCTTTTCGTGTGTGACAGCTGCTAATCATAAAAATCCACTAAAAAGCACGCTATAAAAGTAAACCAAACCCCCTTCATCACCCCCTTAGTTAGGGAAAAATAATAAAATAAAAAAAATGTATTTATTTCCATTTTCCCATTATGGTTGGGGTTGGGGCTAAAGTTAGAGTTAGGGTTGGGACTAAAGTTAGGGTTAGGGTTGGGGCTAAAGTTAGGGTTGGTTCTAAAGTTAGGGTTGGGGCTAGAGTTGGGGTTAGGGTTTGGATTATGGTTATAGTTGGGTTAGGGGTGTGGTTCTGGTCATGGCTAGGGTTGGGATTAGGGTTAGGGGTGTGTTGGGGTTAGGGGTGTGGTTAGGGTTGGGATTAGGGTTAGGGGTGTGTTGGGGTTAGGGTTGGACTTAGAATTGGGGGGTTTCCACTGTTTAGGCACATCAGGGGCTCTGCCAACGCAACATGACATCCAATCTCAATTCCATCCAATTCTGCTTTGAGAAAGTAAAATGGTGCTCCTTCCCTTCCGAGCTCTGCTGTGCACCCAAACAATGGTTTACCCCCACATATAGGGTGTCAGCGTACTTAGAACAAATTGGACAACAACTGTAGCAGTCCAATTTCTCCTGTTACTCTTGGGAATATAAAAATTTGGGGGCTAAAAAATCATTTTTGTAAGAAAAAATTATTTTTTATTTTCAGGGCTCTGCATTATAAACTTTGGTGAAACACATGGGGGTTCAAAGTTCTCACAACACATCTAGATAAGTTCCTTGGGGGGTCTAGTATCAATATTGGGTCACTTTTGGGGGTTTCTACAGTTTACGTACATCAGGGGCTCTGCAAACGCAATGTGACGCCCGCAGACCATTCCATCAAAGTCTGCATTCCAAAACGCCACGTCTTCCCCTCCGAGCTCTGCCATGCGCCCAAACAGTAGTTTTCTCCCACATATGGGGTATCAGCATACTCAGGACAAATTGCACAATGATTTTGGGGTCCAATTTCTCCACATACCCTTGGGAAAATACAAAATTGGGGGCTAAAAGATCATTTTTGTGGAAAAAAATGATTTTTTAATTTTCATGGCTCTACATTATAAACTTTAGTGAAATAATTGGGGGTTCAAAGTGCACACCACACAGCTAGATAAGTTCCTTAGATAGTCTACTTTCCAAAAATAGGGTCACTAGTGGGGGTTTCCACTGTTTAGGCACATCAGGGGCTCTCAAAAAGCAACATGGCATTTGATTTCAATTCCAGCCAATTCTGTGTTGAAAAAGTCAAATGGTGATCCTTCCCTTCCGAGCTCTGCTGTGCACCCAAACAGTAATTTACCCCCACATATCGGGTATCAGCATACTCAGGACAAATTGCACAACAATGTTTGGGGTCCAATTTCTCCTGTTACCCTTGGGAAAATAAAAAGATGGGGGCAAAAAGATTATTTTTGTGAAAAAATATGATTTTTTATTTTTACGGCTCTATATTATAAACTTCTGTGAAGCACCTGGGCTTCAAAGTGCTCATCACACATCTAGATAAGTTCCTTAGGGTGTCTCCTTTCCAAAATTTTGTCACTTGTGGGGGGCTTCCACTGTTTAGGCACATCAGGGGCTCTCCAAACGCTACATGGCGTCCTATCTCAATTCCAGCAAATTTTGCATTGAAAAGTCAAATGTGCTCCTTCTCTTCTTAGCTCTGCCATGCTCCCAAACAGTGGTTTACCCCCACATATGGGAAGAAGGAATCAATATCACCATTACACACTGAACGGGAAACCACTGGGTAAATCTGACATTGAGAAGGACTTGGGGATCCTAGTTAACGATAACCTTACCTGGAGCAGCCAGTGCCAGGCAGCAGCTGCCAAGGCAAACAGGATCATGGGGTGCATTAAAAGAGGTCTGGATACACATGATGAGAGCATTATACTGCCTCTGTACAAATCCCTAGTTAGACCACACATGGAGTACTGCGTCCAGTTTTGGGCACCGGTGCTCAGGAAGGATATAATGGAACTAGAGAGAGTACAAAGGAGGGCAACAAAATTAATAAAGGGGATGGGAGAACTACAATACCCAGATAGATTAGCGAAATTAGGATTATTTAGTCTAGAAAAAAGACGACTGAGGGACGATCTAATAACCATGTATAAGTATATAAGGGGACAATACAAATATCTCGCTGAGGATCTGTTTATACCAAGGAAGGTGGCGGGCACAAGGGGGCATTCTTTGCGTCTGGAGGAGAGAAGGTTTTTCCACCAACATAGAAGAGGATTCTTTACTGTTAGGGCAGTGAGAATCTGGAATTTCTTGCCTTAGGAGGTGGTGATGGCGAACTCAGTCGAGGGGTTCAAGAGAGGCCTGGATGTCTGGAGCAGAACAATATTGTAACATACAACTATTAGGTTCTGTAGAAGGACGTAGATCTGGGGATTTATTATGATGGAATATAGGCTGAACTGGATGGACAAATGTCTTTTTTCGGCCTTACTAACTATCTTACTATGTTATGTTACTATATGGCGTACTCAGGACAAATTGTGCAACAACTTTTGGGGTCCAATTTCTTCTGTTTCCCTTGGTAAAATAAAGCAAATTGGATCTGAATTAAATTTTTTGTGAATAAAGTTAAATGTTCATTTTTTTAAACATTCCAAAAATTCCTGAGAAGCACCTGAAGGGTTAATAAACTTTTTAAATGTGGTTTTGAGCACGTTGAGGGGTGCAGTTTATAGAATGGTGTCACTTTTTGGTATTTTCTGTCATATAAACCCCACAAAGTAACTTCAAATGTGATGTGGTCCCGAAAAAAAAAATGGTGTTGTAAAAATGAGAAATCGCTGGTCAACTTTTAAACCTTATAACTTCCTAGCAAAAAAATTTTGGTCCCAAAATTGTGCTACTGTAAAGTAGACATGTGGGAAATGTTACTTTTTAAGTATTTTGTGTAACATATATCTGTGATTTAAGGGCATGAAAATTTAAAGTTAGAAAATTGTGAAATTTTCTAAATTTTCGCCAAATGTTTGTTTTTATCACAAATAAACGCAAGTAATATCAAAGACATTGTAGCACTATCATGAAGTACAATATGTCACTAGAAAACAATGTCAGAAGAATCATCAGGATCCGTTGAAGCGTTCCAGAGTTATAACCTCATAAAGGGACAGTGGTCAGAATTGTAAAAATTGACCCGTCATTAACGTGCAAACCACCCTTGGGGGTAAAGGGGTTAATAATGTAACATAGATCTATGCCACACAAAACTGATATGGAGACAATTTTGTGCATATGGTGCTTAATACAATAATTATTCTCCACTGTATCAAAGATTAAGGACCCACGATGAGTTTTTGGTGAGCATGTTTTCCACTGAGCAAAAATGCAGCATCTTACATTTCTAGCAAAGTGGATGGGATTTTTAGAAATCTCATGCTCACTGTGCTTTTAATCAGCGTAAGCTGACTTGTGGTGCGTTTTTAAATCATCAGTGTAATTTCTCTTGTGGGTATGCTGAGTTTTCTGTGTGGATTTTCCCCATAGAAAATCTGCAATTAAAAAAAGCATGTAATTCACATATAACTGTATCAATAAAGTTTTGTCAAAGCCAAATACCAGGAAATATCAAAAACAACTCAGCTTTATCTAAAAAATGACATACCAAAAAGAGACCCAAATCATAGTTTCAGAAACATGTAAAAAAGCAGTGAAAAAAGCACTGTTGGCATGAGATTTCTATAAATCCTATCCACTTTGTTCGAACTCCAAATCACACTAGCATTAGATGAGTACAAGTTTATTTAAAAAAAAAAAATAAAGCATTAGGGTATGTTTCCACGTGCAGGAAACGCTGCGTAGAGCCGCAGCGTCAGACATGCAGCGTCCAGATGTTACAGCATAGTGGAGGGGATTTAATGAAATCCCGTCTCCACTATGCGTGGTAACACGCACACGGCGGCCCTGCGACTCCGGACATGCTGCGCGTCTTTTCAGATCGCAGCATGTCCGTATATCTTGCGGCGACGCTGCATCGCCACAAGATATAGCACAGGGCCCTATGCGATGGGTGTGATGATGCCGGATGTGTGCTGTGAACACATCCGGCATCATCGCGTCCCAGAAGGGGTCGGAGCTTAGCGCAGAGCGGCAAAGCCGCTCCGACGATACCGCCGGCCATCCTGATCGTGGAAACATACCCTTAGAGGGGGAATCCCATCTCCAAGATCCTATCCTAACATGTAGCATGAGCATTGCAATAATATTACTCCAATTAGAAACGTAGTATAGTTCTTCTGATTTGCTATGTTGCTTACCCCATGAGCAGAGCATTGGAGTAGCTTAGGTATCCATGGATATGACTATTAACAACTAACTGACACTATATGAGTGGCCGTAACCATGGATACCTAAGATACTGCAATGCCCTGCACATGGGGTACTAGATAGTGGGATCGGGTCTTGTAGATGGGAATACCCCTTAAAATATTTATTTCCATTACTTAATTCTTCTCATGAGGCTAGGCTCACTCATCCAAGACAATCTGGCCAGTTTTGCTAATCATACTTTGATCACAGTGTGATCTGATTTTCTCTGGTGTGGAGAAGATGGAACAAAAATTCTAAATCTTCTGAAGTCTGTCAGTTTGTGCAAATCAGACTGCATTCAGATGTCGTTCGAGTGCAATCCAATTTTTTTTCACGGTCTCATTGACTTGCATGGCCTAGTATGATCCTAAAATTTGACATGTTCATGGCCTCAGTGCAATCCGATGTTTTGTCGAATCTAACTAGGACCGCAAATACGGTCGTCTACATGAACCCTAAGGGAAAATCTTTGAGGGATAATGAAACAATATTTAAGAAAACCTTAAAATAGTCTCCAAAAATATACAAAGTTATTTAGTCCTAAAATCTTTAAAAATAAATAGTCCTACTTCAATAACCTGCAAGGAATTCTAAGCAATGGACCTGTGCATATAGACAGCCAAGGAACGCACACAAGTTTCAATATTGTTTTATCTTTTCCAATATGTTTCAAATTTGTGATTTCTGGTCCCACTTTCCTTATTAGTAACTGAATCATTACTACAAAGACCAAATGTTTATTTCTTTTATTTCTGCCAAATTGCTTTGCTAAGCTTTCCAGCGTAGTAAATTGTAATAGTTTACCTCAATCTACAACAGGTGCCTGACTTGCTTCATATTTAGGCTGGCTTCATGGAATACCGTACATTTTGTTCACAATTTCTATTCCTGTTGTCATTTTTTCATAAACAGCTGTATCTCATGAAACACATTTCATCTAGGTAGGTGGTAGTGCAGACATACGGTAAGATGGAATCTTTCAAATGTGTATATATCAAATCATATCCGTCATTTAGATTGAATGATCCACATTGACTAATGATGTGTAGTACGAAGCCCAATCTTAGTCTAGGAATTTCGAAGAAACGTTACATTTATTGCACTTATTGTCACTATGAAATCACTGGTCCGGGGACCTTTGTTATATACTAGTATACCTGTATGTCGTTAGGCTATGTGCAAACTTAGTTTTTTTTAAGGGGTTACAGTAAAAAAAAATCACTTAAAACACATGAAAAAACTCTTTATATCAATTTTTATTGTAAAACCACTAGTCTCCGTGGTTTTAGCATTTTTTAACCTCAGGTTTTGGGAAACAACTGGTTGCTCTTGATGGAATCTGCTCCAAACTAGGCCCTATTTCATCAAAACGCTTCAAGAGAAACCTCTTCAAAACTGCTTTCGAAATTCTTCTGAACAAACTCCTCAAGGACGGAGCATTTATTAGAGTTTCCACTTCAGAAATGAATTGTTTTTGACAGCCACAAAAAACTCCATCTGCACATAGCCCGAAAGTTTACTGCAGTACGTAGACTTCCCCACTAAACTGTGTCTGATATTTGCATAGAAAAATAGTTATTTAAAGCTATATATTAAATATATTTGTGGTTTTGTGATCTATACACTATCCTTTGTTTTCAAATGAATTAAAAATTACAAAAAGAATGATATGGTCGTCAATAATTAAAATCAAATGAATGCAACAAACTTCTGGCTTTGTAGGGTGACATCATTATACGCTGTGAGACTTGGGGGATTGATGTGCAATTTTTAGAAATAAGAGGTTTTACTTGACCAGGTTAGTTGCCATATAAATCCAGTGGAAGTTCACTATACACTCCAAATATGTGTGCAAGATTACAAACATCCTATATGTAATATAACACAAAGTAGTGTTCCAGAAAGCCAACATTAGGGCAGGTGCAGATGAATGTATTTTTGGCCTGAATATGATGCTATAAAACATCAGATCGCACTTGGACCAATGTTAGTCTATGGAGCCGTGCACATGTCAGATGCTTTCCTCAGACTATGGCGATCTGAAGAAAGTAATCGCTGCATGCCCGAGTTATTTTTTTAACCCCTTTACCCAAGAGGGTGGTTTAAACATTAATGACCGGGCCAGTTTTTACAATTCTGACCACTGTCCCTTTATGAGGTTATATTTCTGGATTGCTTCAACGGATCCCGGTAATTCTGACAACATTGTTTTGACATATTGTACTTCATGTCAGTAGTAAAATTTCTTAGATATGACGCCTTTATTTGTGAAAAAAAAACGGAAATTTGGCAAAATTTTTTACAATTTTGCAATTTTCCAACTTTAAATTTTCATGCCCTTTAATCACACATGTATGTCACACAAAATCTACTGAATAATTGTCTAAGGGTCACTTCCGTCTTTCTGTGTCTGTCTGTCATGGATATTCATTGGTCGCGGCCTCTGTCTGTCATGGAAATCCAAGTCGCTGATTGGTCATGGCAAAACAGCCACGACCAATCAGCGACAGGCACAGTCCGGCGTCAAAATAGCCGCTCCTTACTCCCTGCAGTCAGTGCCCGCTCCGTACTCCCCTCCAGTCAACGCTCACACAGGGTTAATGGCAGCGGTAATGGACCGTGTTATGCCGCGGTGTAGCGCACTCCATAAACGCTGCTATTAACCCTGTGTGACCAGCTTTTTAAAGATCTAATGTTAAAAATAATAAAAAAAATAAATAAGAAATCGTTATATACTCACCGTCCGTCGACCCCTCGGATCCAGAACAGGCCTTTCCGGCTCCTCGCGACGCTCCGGTGACCGCTCCATGCATTGCGATCTCGTGAGATGATGACGTAGTGGTCTCACGAGACTGCTACGTCATCATCTCGCGAGACCGCAATGCACTCTTCAGACCGGAGCGCGCGAGGAGCATCGGTAACAGCTTTGATCTGGAGGCCAACAGAAGGTGAGTATATAACTATTTTTTATTTAAATTTCTTTTTTAACAGGGATATGATGCCCACATTGCTATATACTACGTGGGCTGTGCAATATACTACATGGGCTGTGCAATATACTACGTGGCTGTGCAATATACTACGTGGGCTGTGCAATATACTACGTGGGCTGTGCAATATACTATGTGGGCTGGGCAATATACTACATGGGCTGTGCAATATACTATGTGGGCTGGGCAATATACTACGTGTGCTGTGCAATATACTACGTGGCTGTGCAATATACTATGTGGGCTGGGCAATATACTACGTGGGCTATGCAATATACTACGTGGGCTGTGCAATATACTATGTGGGCTGGGCAATATACTGCGTGGGCTGTGCAATATACTACGTGGCTGTGCTATATACTACGTGGGCTGTGTTATACACTACGTGGGCTGTGTTATACACTATGTGGCCTGTGTTATATACTATGTGGCCTGTGTTATACACTACGTGGCCGGTGTTATATACTGCATGCGTGGGCTGTTATATACTACGTGGCTGTGTTATATGCTATGTGGGCTGTTATTCACTCCGTGGGCTGTGCTATATACTACATGGCTGTGCTATACACTCAGTGGGCTGTGCTATATACTATGTGGCTGTGCTATATACCCCATGGGCTGTTATATACTATGTGGCTGTGCTATATAATCCGTGGGCTGTGTTATATACTCCGTGGGCTGTGCTATATACTACGTGGCTGGGCTATATACTACGTGGCTGTGAAATATACTACGTGGCTGTGCAATATACTATGTGGGCTGTTATATACTACGTGGCTGTGCTATACACTACGTAGCTGTGCTATATACTACGTGGCTGGCCGCGAACAATCAGCGACAGGCGCAGATTTTTTTCTCTGTGTTGTTTTCATGTATCAATATTCTCACCTTCTGGCGTCCCCGGCAGTCTTACCGCTCCTAGCGATGCTTCTGTTCCCAATAATGCATTGTGGCAATGACCTCAGATGACGCAGCGGTAGCATAGATGACAACCTCACATGACGTCACAGGTAATTTTCGCAATGCATTATTGGGAACAGAAGCATCGCGAGGAGCCGGAAGACTGCCGGGGACGTCAGAAGGTGAGAATATCATGATTTTTTATTTTAATTCTTTTTTTTAACAATTATATGGTTCCCAGGGCCTCGAGGAGAGTCTCCTCTCCTCCACCCTGGGTACCAACCGCACATAATCCGCTTACTTCCCACATGGTGGGCATAGCCACATGCGGAAAGTAAGCGGATCAATGCATTCCTATGTGTGCGGAATCCCCGCAATTCTGCACAAAGAATGAACATGCTGCAATTTTTTCCGGAATGCGATTCCGCCGCAGAAAAAAACGCAACATGTGCACAAAAATTGCTTATTGCATTCTAATAATAGGATGCTAATGTATGCTTTTTTTGCAGTTTTATCGTGTTTTTATAGTGAAAAACCACGAAAAAAATGAAAAATACTGAACGTGTGCGCACAACCTAAAACAGGATATCCAACTCAGAACCTTTAAACCCCAACGCAACCCTGTCGTCTCCCACCTAAAACAACCAACTCGCCCTTTCGGACACCAGTCTTACTCCATTGGGACCCAAATTTCATTACACATACTGTGTATGGTAAATATAAAACCCAAAACATCTATGTCTTTTTACACTTTGTCTGGACCGGCTAACCAACATGCAGTCCATATATACAGAGGCATCTCACAAAATTATAATATCATCAAAAAGTAAATTTATTTCAGTTCTTCAATACAAAAAGTGAAATTTATATGTTATATAGAGTCATTACAAACAGAGTGATGTATTTCAGTTGTTTATTTCTGTTAATGTTGATGATTATGGCTTTCAGCCAATGAAAACTCAAACATCATTATCTCAGTAAATTAGAATAATTTATAACACCAGCTTTAAAAAAAATTATTTTAAAATCTGAAATGTTGGCCTACTAAAATTTATGTTCAGTAAATGCACTCAATACTTGATCGGGCTTCCTTTTGCATCAATTACTGCATCAATGCGGTGTGGCATGGAGGCGATCAATCTGTGGCACTGTTGAGGTGTTATGGAAGCCCAGGTTGCTTTGATAGCAGCCTTCAGCTCGCCTGCATTGTGGGGTCTGGTGTCTCTCAGCTTCTTCTTGACAATACTCTATAGATTCTCTATGGGGTTAAGGTCAGACGAGTTTGCTGGCCAATCAAGCACAGTGATACTGTTGTTTTTAAACCAGGTATTGGTACTTTTGGCAGTGTGGACAGGTGCTAAGTCCTGCTGGAGAATGAAATTTCCATCTCCAAAAAGCTTGTCAGCAGAGGGAAGCACGAAGTGCTCTAAAATTTCCTGGTAGACCGCTATGCTGACTTTGGTCTTGATAAAATACAGTGTAACTAAACCAGCAGATGACATAGCTCCCCAAACCATTGCTGATTGTGGAAACTTCACGCTAGACCTCAAGCAGCTTGGATTGTGTGCCTCTCCACTCTTCCTCCAGAGTCTGGGACCAAGGTCTCATGGAAATCTATTTGCAGGAAATCACTACACTAGTAATCAGTATTGAGCATATAGTGTCTAAATTAATATCTTTCTGGGTCACAAAGTTATTTAACTTACCATATATACTTGTGTATAAGTTGACCTGGGTATAAGCCGAGGCACCTAAGTTTGCCTTGACAAACTGGGAAAATTGACTTGAGTATAAGCCGGTTATGCATTGTCCCCTAATCCCTATTCTGGTATGCATGGATACTCATCCCCATCCTTGTATGCATGGCTCCTTATCCCCATCCTTGTCTGCATGGCTCCTTATTTCCGTCCTTGTCTGCGTGACTCCTTATTCCTATCCTTGTCTGTGTGGATCCTTATTCCCATCCATGTATGCATGGCTCCTTATTCCCATCCTTGTATGCATGGCTCCTTATTCCCATCCTAGTATGCATGGCTCCCTATTCCCATCCTTGTCTGCATGGCTCCTTATTCCCATCCTTATCTGCATGGCTCCTTTTCCTCATCCTTGTCTGCATGGCCCCCATGAAAAAAGCATAAAAAAATCTACTTACCTTCCCTGTGCACCCTCGCAGCATCTCATTCCAGCTTCCAGCAGCTCCTGCGGCCGGGCAATCACATGTCACCACTCATTAAGATAATGAATATGTACCTCTCCACTCCCATAGGCATTGAGTGGAATGAATATTCATTCCCTTAATGAGCGGTGACACATGATCGCCCGGCCGTAGGAGCTGCTGGAAGCCGGAACGAGATGCTGCGAGGGTGCGCAGTTAACGTAAGTATGATGTTTGTTTTTTTTACATTGGAACCTGGTGACAGCGAATGTAACTGTGTGCGCTATAAGAGAAATTAATATTCATTGCCAGTGCAGTGAATATTCATTTATCTTTAGCAGTGGACACAGGCTTTAGCCGCAGCCTCCTGCCTCCTGCCTCCTGCCTCCTGTGACCCGCCACTCCCTCTCCCCTGCCATAAACTGTGACAATGACTCGTGTATAAGCCGAGGGGAGCATTTTCAGCACAAAAAAATGTGCTGAAAACCTCGACTTATACACGAATATATACTGTACATTAAGATTTATATGCATGTTTAATTTGGAGGTATTGAAATAAACTACTTTCATGTAAATTAACTTCCTCCTGTATACATCCAAATGTTTTGAGTATATCATTACTGATTAACGTATAAAAGTCCAATGGACCTCCAATTTCCAAATTCAGATTATTCGCAAATTCTGAGAGATATTCCTTATTACATATGGGTAACTATATCGTGAAGAATTGTATTTCTCTAATTTGTTTAACCTTAGACCAAACTTTACTAATAAGGCCCAACCTGTACCATTTATTAAGACACCATTATCTGAATATAGACTATAAATATGGGAGGAATCCCATTGGGCAGATGTGAGAAGCAACAATCAATGCCCCACTCTTTCCCCTTCCTCAAAAAGGTAATCTTTTGAAAGGCCCTTTTCCGTTCTGTTTTTTTGTAAGAGAGTTTGGTTAGCAAATGTTTGGACTTCTTTTAACCGGTTCTAAGCAGACAGTGAAGGAATTTCTACCAATTAGATTTCAGCATTTCTGAGTTCCTGAAAAAACAACTGATCTGCTTTTTTGGTTTTCATTTTACTCCCAGCTATTTCCATAACAGATAGACCAATCAAATAAGTTTTTATGGTCTCCCATACCACTGAAACAAACGCTTTCTCATTATTATATTGGAAAAACTCTTTCAAACTGGAGAATACCTTATCTAAATTTATAATTTGCAGCCAGAATGCATTTAGTCTCCATACTTTGGAGAAGTTAAGTAAATAAGGCAGCACACTGCAGCGCTAGAACATACAAACTTGAAATATGAAATTTGAACTGCATTACTGCACTAGAAATATGAAAAATTAGAGCTTTTAGCGCATAAAAATTGCCAATTTTATGTGTACCTAGTAGCCCCTTTACGGCATCTCTCTTATACCAGGTCCTACACTTGCCTTACCTCGCTGAGAATAAACATCTCCATCTGAATCGGTACATGTGAAGCCTCTTCCTAGACCAAAATTCTCTCTCTCTGTGGAGGGGTATCGGACCTGCTGTAATTAACACACCTGTGGCTAGGAGGCGGAGTGCACGATCAGAAGGCTAGAGAATACATTTCAAAAACCTGAGAGGCACATCCAAACATAGACTCAGTGTGAACAGGTGCTGAACCTAGAGTCACCAACTCTTATATAGTTAAGTAAATAAGGCAGCACACTGCAGCGCTAGAACATACAAACTTGAAAAACGAAATTTGAACTTCATTACTGCACTAGAAATATGAAAAATGAGAGCTTTTAGCGCATAAAAATGGCCAATTTTATGTGTACCTGGTAGCCCCTTTACGGCATCTCTCTTATACCAGGTCCTACACTTGCCTTACCTCGCTGAGAATAAACGTCTCCATCTGAATGGGTACATGTGAAACCTCTTCCTAGACCAAAATTCTCTCTCTCTGTGGAGGGGTATCGGACCTGCTGTAATTAAAACACCTGTGGCTAGGAGGCGGAGTGCACGATCAGAAGGCTAGAGAATACATTTCAAAAACCTGAGAGGCACATCCAAACATAGACTCAGTGTGAACAGGTGCTGAACCTAGAGTCACCAACTCGTATATAGTTAAGTAAATAAGGCAGCACACTGCAGCGCTAGAACATACAAACTTGAAAAACGAAATTTGGACTGCATTACTGCACTAGAAATATGAAAAATGAGAGCTTTTAGCGCATAAAAATGGCCAATTTTATGTGTACCTGGTAGCCCCTTTACGGCATCTCTCTTATACCAGGTCCTACACTTGCCTTACCTCGCTGAGAATAAACGTCTCCATCTGAATGGGTACATGTGAAACCTCTTCCTAGACCAAAATTCTCTCTCTCTGTGGAGGGGTATCGGACCTGCTGTAATTAAAACACCTGTGGCTAGGAGGCAGAGTGCACGATCAAAAGGCTAGAGAATACATTTCAAAAACCTGACCGGCACATCCAAACATAGACTCAGTGTGAACAGGTGCTGAGCCTAGAGTCGCCAACTCGTATATAGTTAAGTAAATAAGGCAGCACACTGCAGCGCTAGAACATACAAACTTGAAAAACGAAATTTGAACTGCATTACTGCACTAGAAATATGGAAAATGAGAGCTTTTAGTGCATAAAAATGGCCAATTTTATGTGTACCTGGTAGCTCCTTTACGGCATCTCTCTTATACCAGGTCCTACACTTGCCTTACCTCGCTGAGAATAAACGTCTCCATCTGAATGGGTACATGTGAAACCTCTTCCTAGACCAAAATTCTCTCTCTCTGTGGAGGGGTATCGGACCAGCTGTAATTAAAACACCTGTGGCTAGGAGGCGGAGTTCACGATCAGAAGGCTAGAGAATACATTTCAAAAACCTGACCGGCACATCCAAACATAGACTCAGTCTAGTTTTGGTCTAGGAAGAGGTTTCACATGTACCCATTCAGATGGAGACGTTTATTCTCAGCGAGGTAAGGCAAGTGTAGGACCTGGTATAAGAGAGATGCCGTAAAGGGGCTACCAGGTACACATAAAATTGGCCATTTTTATGCGCTAAAAGCTCTCATTTTTCATATTTCTAGTGCAGTAATGCAGTTCAAATTTCATTTTTGAAGTTTGTATGTTCTAGTGCTGCAGTGTGCTGCCTTATTTACTTAACTATATACGAGTTGGCGACTCTAGGTTCAGCACCTGTTCACACTGAGTCTATGTTTGGATGTGCCGGTCAGGTTTTTGAAATGTATTCTCTAGCCTTCTGATCGTGCACTCCGCCTCCTAGCCACAGGTGTTTTAATTACAGCAGGTCCGATACCCCTCCACAGAGAGAGAGAATTTTGGTCTAGGAAGAGGTTTCACATGTACCCATTTAGATGGAGACGTTTATTCTCAGCGAGGTAAGGCAAGTGTAGGACCTGGTATAAGAGAGATGCCGTAAAGGAGCTACCAGGTACACATAAAATTGGCCATTTTTATGCGCTAAAAGCTCTCATTTTTCATATTTCTAGTGCAGTAATGCAGCTCAAATTTTGTTTTTCAAGTTTGTATGTTCTAGCGCTGCAGTGTGCTGCCTTATTTACTTAACTATATACGAGTTGGCGACTCTAGGTTCAGCACCTGTTCACACTGAGTCTATGTTTGGATGTGCCGGTCAGGTTTTTGAAATGTATTCTCTAGCCTTCTGATCGTGCACTCTGCCTCCTAGCCACAGGTGTTTTAATTACAGCAGGTCCAATACCCCTCCACAGAGAGAGAGAATTTTGGTCTAGGAAGAGGTTTCACATGTACCCATTCAGATGGAGACGTTTATTCTCAGCGAGGTAAGGCAAGTTTAGGACCTGGTATAAGAGAGATGCCGTAAAGGGGCTACCAGGTACACATAAAATTGGCCATTTTTATGCGCTAAAAGCTCTCATTTTTCATATTTCTAGTGCAGTAATGCAGTCCAAATTTCGTTTTTCAAGTTTGTATGTTCTAGCGCTGCAGTGTGCTGCCTTATTTACTTAACTATATACGGGTTGGCGACTCTAGGTTCAGCACCTGTTCACACTCAGTCTATGTTTGGATGTGCCGGTCAGGTTTTTGAAATGTATTCTCTAGCCTTCTGATCGTGCACTCTGCCTCCTAGCCACAGGTGTTTTAATTACAGCAGGTCCGATACCCCTCCACAGAGAGAGAGAATTTTGGTCTAGGAAGAGGTTTCACATGTACCCATTCAGATGGAGACGTTTATTCTCAGCGAGGTAAGGCAAGTGTAGGACCTGGTATAAGAGAGATGCCGTAAAGGGGCTACCAGGTACACATAAAATTGGCCATTTTTATGCGCTAAAAGCTCTCATTTTTCATATTTCTAGTGCAGTAATGCAGTTCAAATTTCGTTTTTCAAGTTTGTATGTTCTAGCGCTGCAGTGTGCTGCCTTATTTACTTAACTATATACGAGTTGGCGACTCTAGGTTCAGCACCTGTTCACACTGAGTCTATGTTTGGATGTGCAGGTCAGGTTTTTGAAATGTATTCTTTAGCCATCTGATCGTGCACTCCGCCTCCTAGCCACAGGTGTTTTATTACAGCAGGTCCAATACCCCTCCACAGAGAGAGAGAATTTTAGTCTAGGAAGAGGTTTCATATGTACCCATTTAGATGGAGACGTTTATTCTCAGCGAGGTAAGGCAAGTTTAGGACCTGGTATAAGAGAGATGTCGTAAAGGGGCTACCAGGTACACATAAAATTGGCCATTTTTATGCGCTAAAAGCTCTCATTTTTCATATTTCTAGTGCAGTAATGCAGTCCAAATTTCGTTTTTCAAGTTTGTATGTTCTAGCGCTGCAGTGTGCTGCCTTATTTACTTAACTATATACGAGTTGGCGACTCTAGGTTCAGCACCTGTTCACACTCAGTCTATGTTTGGATGTGCCGGTCAGGTTTTTGAAATGTATTCTCTAGCCTTCTGATCGTGCACTCTGCCTCCTAGCCACAGGTGTTTTAATTACAGCAGGTCCGATACCCCTCCACAGAGAGAGAGAATTTTGGTCTAGGAAGAGGTTTCACATGTACCCATTCAGATGGAGACGTTTATTCTCAGCGAGGTAAGGCAAGTGTAGGACCTGGTATAAGAGAGATGCCGTAAAGGGGCTACCAGGTACACATAAAATTGGCCATTTTTATGCGCTAAAAGCTCTCATTTTTCATATTTCTAGTGCAGTAATGCAGTTCAAATTTCGTTTTTCAAGTTTGTATGTTCTAGCGCTGCAGTGTGCTGCCTTATTTACTTAACTATATACGAGTTGGCGACTCTAGGTTCAGCACCTGTTCACACTGAGTCTATGTTTGGATGTGCCGGTCAGGTTTTTGAAATGCATACTTTGGAGAAGGTCCTGCCTATTAAAAGTGATACATGAAGTGGACTGTGGTTTGAAATGACCCTTCATAAGTATTGAATATCCCAAAGCTAGGTCAATACGAGAAAGGGAGTTATGAGTTGTAGAATAGCTGGAATATTGGTAGACTTTAGGAAACCTGCTTCTCCACAGTTTTATCAGCGACAAGTCTTTAATATATGACCCAAAGAAAGTTGTATTGCCCTCGACTTTTCTGATATCATACCTTCCCTTATCCCAGAGAACATCCATAATATTGTTAACATCACCTCTAATCAGCAGGGGTACACCCTGATGCTGTGCTAATTAAGGAATTATTATTTTTTGCAATACCCTACTGCTGTATGGAGATGGGATGTATACCAAAGCAACAGAAATCATCGTATCAAATATCCTACATGTCAGATATACAAACGATCTGTCAATATGTATATTAACATATATTAACATATATTAATTCAAATTGGATGAGTGAATCAATGTAAACACCCCTCTAGAATATGATGAAAATGCAAAGTGATAGCTTGCCTGAATGCACCTCTAGTTTACCAAATATGTTCTTTCTTTTGTAAGGTGTGTTTCCTGAAGACATATTCTGGAAGGGTTATAGGACTGAAAGATTGCAGCTCTTTTTCCCCGGTCTATAAGACCTCTGACATTCCGACTTAAAATTTAAATTGCTCCTGACATTTTGGTTGACATCAAAAGGCTTACTCAGGATCCAACCATCCCTCAAGCTGTTTGGTACATTTTCTGAGTTTGGACTATGCAATATATTGTACTGAAATATGACAACAAAGGATGGGATAGAACAAAATCCCCAAACCCTATCCCCTATGCCCACTCGACTCCTCACCCCCTCCTCTCCCACATCCCAGTGCGCATGAAAACACTCCCATCGTAATCAAAAGTGTGCACGAAGGCCTCCCATTTTAGTATTCCCCTTCTGCTATTTTCTTTACAAGGAGTTTTACATTGACTTTAAAACAAATCTAATATATAAAGCTGAATGTGTGTGTGTATGTGTGTGTGTGTGTATGTATGTATGTCCGGGATTGGCATCTGCACTGTCGCAGCTACAGCCACAAAATTTTGCACAGTCACACATCTGGACCCCGAGAGCGTCATAGGCTATGTTGTGAGGCGAAATTTTAACCCCGCGCGTTCCAATTCACCAAACAATTTTGCCCCTATCTACATAATGGGGAAAAAAGTGAAAGGAAAAGTGTTGGAGGTGTCGCAGCTACAGCCACAAAATTTTGCACAGTCACACGTCTGGACCCTGAGAGCGTCATAGGCTATGTTGTTAGGTGAAATTTTGAATAGCAAACGAAGAAAACAAAAGACTCTACTATAAGATGCACACCACCCAATATAATATACAAAATACAAATTTTATTGGCACATAAATTAAAACACAATTAAAAACACTATGCTGCTTGCAATCAACTAGAATACATAATACAAATGCCTACAAAGTATCCATTATACAGCCTGAGACACAAATACAATAATATGTATACCCTATAGAGTCAAAAAACACCCTGCTTTAATGGCTCATGGGGTATCTAAATGTGTGTGGACACCAATAAACAGAACCACCCAAGGGTTAACAAAACGCTGTAAACCAATACAAACCAGCGTTTGAAGAGAGCAGGCTGGAGGATACAAGAAGATTTAGCAAGCCATAGCCCCACGCGTATTGCCTCCCGAATGAGGCTTCGTCAGGGGAAGTACAAAGAAGGCCAATTCCAGTGTATATATACATGAGTAATCAATATTTAACAGCCTACCGGTGTGGAGCCGCATACCGCCATGGAGCCTGGACAGACGTGCTAGCCCTCATCACGCTTGGAGAGCAGGGCAGTGACGCACCTCTGCCCAGAATTCCCAGCGGCAGAGTAAGAGGGCACGATCTATAGCAGCCAATAGGCTGCGGACAAAGGCCGCACACGCGCACACGGCTGACAGAGCTCCGAATCAAACCTGGGCAAAGTGGGCAAAATACATAGCAGCGAATAAGCTGCAAAGAAGGAAGCTGTGCGGACGGACGCTACAATATCGATATAACAATCAGGGGAAACCCCTGATCTGAACAAGTCCGCCATAGAAATATGAACCGACCAACTGCGCATGCGCGGAGCCCCAAATTCCACACTGGTGAAAGGGAGATGTAAGTAAAATGTAAAAAGGTAAAAAGGTCGGGGGGAAGGAAAAGAGAAATCAAAATGAAAAATATATATATAAATGGAAGCGGGAAGACTCAAGATGTATGGGGAAATATTAAGCTGTTAACTGTATAAGATATAAAGCCCAGAGGTCAAATATTAAACAAAGTAACAGTACACATAAGTGTAATAATGAATAACCAAACATCGTAGCATAATAATAAGATGCGTGCACATAAATATATAACAATACGGATAAGAATCAATTAAGATGGCAGGTATGGCTAACATGCATGTACTGACGGAATATGCATAAAAAGAGGCACACAAGTCTGCCCAATTTATGCATAATATGAAAGGCCCATACTTATAAAGGACCACACATATGTATGTAAAGATGGAGGTACAATACAGCGCACAAGTGCACAACACGCACAATTCCAGACAATCCAATATACATGCATAAAGTCCCCGGGGATCACACAGTCCCACCAATCATTCTCATTCCCCACAAATCGACAACAATAGATACAACAAACAATATTGAGCAATCCTTTTATTGTATAAAGTTATAAATACATATTAATTTGTTTATTTATTTTCCTATTAGAACCCGGTAGTCCTGATCTCAATATCAAAATTTTGCATGTAATATGCATAAAAGGGGAGTCCAGAACCTAAAAGACGGGGGAACCGAACGCTACAGGAACAATACCAAAGTATCCTAAACAACTACAATGGGCCAGTATACCAAGCCCAATTGGACATTAGAGGTCACAGAAGACCTAGTCATATACCATCTATGCCTATAGAGTACCTACATACCATATGGGGCCCCATGAGCCAAGGCCAAAAGAAGCGCAATCCCTACGCCACACCCCATGAGCCGATATCAAAACATGTGTAAACGGGCACTCATCCATTTCTGATAACACCAATAAATAACATTGGAATTGGTAGATAAAAGTAAATGTAAATTCAAACAACCCATTATAAGGTCCATAGCATGGGCTTCCAAAATCCCCTCCAAATATAAAGAACACCGACAGAAATCCATATCTGCAGTATATTCTCATTCTCCAGCGGTCCACGTAGATAAAAAGGTGGAATTCAGGACCACCTAGCTTCCTTCCCCCCGAATACAACTCCAAGGGATTCCATGTATAGCATGGTCCATCCAAGAACTGTCGCTCCTTCAACCCAAGAACCCGGTGAATAGAAGCTCTTCATTTAAACCTGCAGGGGTGATAGAACCCAGGTTAAATATCCAGCGTGATTCAGCTTGAAGCAGTCTTTTCTTAGGAGAACCACCCCTCTCTGAGATAAGTATCTTTTCCAATCCTACCACCTGTATGTTAGAAACACTACCCGAATGGTGTGCCAAAAAGTGGGCCGCTACTGGAGTAAGGGTCCTTCCCTTGCCAACATCACTACTGGCCAGATTTATAGTGGAAAAGTGTTTTTGTACCCTACGTCTCAGCTCTTGGGAGGTCTATGGCGGTGCACCGGTTGTTTTTGTATAATAGTGAGGTGAAATTTTAACCCCGCGCTTTCGAATTCACCAAACAATTTTGCCCCTATCTACATAATGGGGAAAAGTGAAAGGAAAAGTGTCGGAGGCAAATTGACAGCTGCCAGATGTGAACAAGGGGGACTTAAAGAGTGAGAGCGATGGCGCCAAAGAGTATATACCGCACAGTTGCTAAGGTGGGGCCCCAACATGGGATACTCACCACACACGGGGATATGAACACACACACAAAATGCACCACACACTACCACGTGCTTGAACACATATTACCCTCAGCACACATTTCACCACACATACACCAACCTCGCCACATAAAAGTCGAAACACAAAAGTCGCCGCTCAAAACTCGCCACGCGCAAAACTTGCCACATGCAAAACAAGGCTCACGCAAAACTCACCACACGTGCAAAACTCACCTCATGGAAAACTCGCCACACGCAAAACTTCCACACGCGGAAAAATTGCCACATGCACAAAAGTTGCAACACATGCAAAAGTTGCCTCACACAAAACTTGCACATAGTCAAAAGGCACCACACATAAAACTCGCCACGCGCAAAACTCGCCATGCGCAAAACTTGCTGCACACAACTTGCTACACTAACCTGTCACATGCAACTCGACACACAAAAAGTTGCTACACGCATGTTGCCACACAAAACTCATCTCACAAAAGTAGCTACATGCATGTCGCCACACGTAACTCAACACACACAACTTGACAAATGAAACTCGCCCTAAAACACACACAAGTCTGGTATTATCCTTCAAAAATAAAAATCTGATTAATAAGCAGACAAACTACAACAAATGTACCATATAGGAAATACGGCAGCTGTCAGTCACATGACCTGTCTATTATGTGAATGTGTGCGCTAATATATACTGCCAGGGGAAGGGCTTCCTGATGGCTGGGGATTTATCAGGCTGCCAATTTAGCTTACAAATACTGAGGTAAAAATACTGAGCAAATAACGTGTGAACGAGGTCTAATACAGGAGGAGATGACACACAGGTATATACTATATACAGGGGAGATGACACACAGGTATATACTATATAGAGGAGAGATGAGACACAGGTATATACTATATAGAGGAGGAGATGACATACAGGTACATACTATATACAGGAGGAGATGACATACAGGTATATATATACAGGAGGAGATGACACACAGGTATATACTATATACAGGAGCAGATGACCTACAGGTATATACTATATACAGGAGGAGATGACACACATATATACTATATACAGGGGAGATGACACACAGGTATATACTATATACAGGAGGAGATGACATACAGGTATATACTATATGTAGAAGGAGATGACATACAGGTATATACTATATATTGAAGGAGATGACATACAGGTATATACTATATACAGGGGAGATGACACACAGCAGGTATATACTATATACAGGGGAGATGACATACAGGTATATACTATATACAGGAGATGACATACAGGTGTATACTATATATAAGGGAGATGACAAACATGTATATACTGAGGTGAAAATGAGAGGTGTGAGGTGAAAATGAAAAGGTGTGAGTGCAAAATGAGAGGAGTGAGGGAAAATAGTGGAGTGATCGGAAAATGACAGATGCGAGGTCGAAATGACAAGTGTTAGGGGGGAATGAGAGGAGTGAGGGAGAAAATGAGAGGTGTGAGGGAGAAAATGAGAGATGTGAGGGGGAAAATGAAAGATGTGATTGGGAAAATGAGAGGTGTGATGGGAATATAAGAGACGTGAGGTGCTATAACTAACCACATATATTTACTATGCCCAGGCAATGCCGGGCTCTTCAGCTAGTGAATAATATGTTTAAACAAAATGATTAAGCATCCCATAATATTAAATATAACCAAAGGCTGAGCAATCGTACAAGTAAACCTGGAGTCCAGCAATTTTGCCTTATTTATAGTGGAAAAAGATTTTCCCCCTTTCCTCCCACATACAAGCGGAATATGAAGTAAAAGGGAAAGCCCCCCTGCAGGGCCATTATATATTATTCTGGCAGTCCTCTTTTTCAGATCTGCTGAATTTATGTGGCTGTCATGCGCAGCTGTCTTTCATGATGGTCTAGCCATTTCATGACCTCTTCTGCTCCTGAAAAGAAGTGTGTTTCCTCAATAGCAGCAACTCTCAGTCATACCAGATACAACATAGAATAAGACAAATTTAGGTTCCTCAGCCATTTTTTCACTTCCGTGATTTTCATCCTCTGTTTTTGAACGTCTGTGGAGAAAGCCGGAAAAATTTATATTTGGTTCTCTTTATAGACATATCCTGTATGTCTCTTGCACAGCTCAAACTGGCATTACGGCCTTTGTTGGGCAGAATCCTGGTTAACATTGGACGAGGGGGGTGGTTCGGGGGTAAAGGTCTTAAAGGAACCTGGTGTACTCGTTCAATAGAAAATAAAGGTTTAAGAACATCAGTCCCAAACTTATTTTTAAGCCAGTTTTCCATGAATTCAGTGGAAGCATTCCCTTCTATTTTTTTCTGGAATTTCTATTATTCTTAGGTTATTTCTTCTCATGCAGTTTTCTAGGTCATCTGTATTAGCAACCAGTTCAGATATACGTTGGACTGACCTATTTTGGAGCCTTTTCACATTTAGGATATCATCTTCATTAGTGCTCACTCTCTCCTCCACAGTACTGGTTTCCTCAATAACTCTGTCCATCTCGGAGTTAACATTAGACATGTCCTCTTTTAAACTACCTATCTGTTGGGTCAGTGTATTTAATGTGGACTTACAAAAAGACAGAGAATACATCTTTGATTGTTGGCTCAGGTGACTCGCCACCTTCAGCAGCCTGCTGATAAAAGTTTCCACCCAAGGAGTCCTGCACCACAGGTTTTGCTGTTTTCTGTTGTTCCTCCACTTCATCTCCTGATAAATTATAGATGGCAGGGTTATGAGGCATTATATCAATAAAATGTGTACTAGCAGTCTCGATTTCCATGAGGGCAAACAGTTCTAATTTCACTGACACTGCCAGCCTCCTTGACAGGGCTGTATTAGCATGCTCTGCCTCTCCAATGGTGTTGGAACCATCTTGTTCATGTGTGCTAACCACAGCCCCTGGTCAGCTAGGAACTCCGGAAAAGATGTCTGCATCAGGAATCAGGATAAAATAAGAAATATGGAGCGGGAACCTTCAGTGCTGCGTACTACTCCATGCCATGCTGGGCCACTCCCCCTTGAATGCTCAAGTTTGATCCGATATTTGGATTGCACTCGGCCATGCAAGTCAATAAGTGCACGGAAACCATCCGACTGCATTTGAATAACATCTGACTGACAGAATGGAGAAGATGGAGACATTTTTTTCTTCATCATTTCATCCAAGAAAATCAGACCACACAATGCCCACACTCTGATAAGAGTGTGATTAGCATTATGGACCCTATTATCTTCGATGAGAGACTCTACTGCTGTCTGCACCTAGTGTTAGAGTAATCCAATTGACATCATGGCTTTAGTCAATACCCACTGTAATGAAAGATTGGAAAAACATGAAGCACCCTGTGTGCCAAACAAATTTACATATTATGACTAACACATATGTACAGTAAATATTGTGCTAGATCGGCTCACTCGACTGCATATGGAAGTAGACACAGGTACACTGTCTCTTTAAGACTCTCACTTCTTTATTAATGGTGCTGCATAAGCTTGTGCAGAGTTAGCAAAAATAAACAAGGCCTTTCTGGCCTAAAGGCCCCTTCACACTAAGCGACGCTGCAGCGATACCGACAACGATTCGGATCGCTGCAGCGTCGCTGTTTGGTCGCTGGAGAGCTGTCACACAGACCGCTCTCCAGCGACCAACGATGCCGGTAACCAGGGTAAACATCGGGTAACTAAGCGCAGGGCCGCGCTTAGTAACCCGATGTTTACCCTGGATACCATGCTAAAAGTAAAAAAAAACAAACACTAGATACTTACCTACCGCTGTCTGTCCTCCAGCGCTGCGCTCTGCTTCTCTGCTCTCCTCCTGTACTGTCTGTGAGCCGGAAAGCAGAGCGGTGACGTCACCGCTCTGCTTTCCGGCTCACAGCCAGTACAGGAGGAGTGCAGAGCACAGCGCTGGAGGACAGACAGCGGTAGGTAAGTATCTAGTGTTTGTTTTTTTTTACTTTTAGCATGGTAACCAGGGTAAACATCGGGTTACTAAGCGCGGCCCTGCGCTTAGTTACCCGATGTTTACCCTGGTTACCAGTGAAGACATCGCTGGATCGGTGTCACACACGCCGATCCAGCGATGTCTCCAGGGAGTCCAGCGACGAAATAAAGTTCTGGACTTTGTTCAGCGACCAACGATCTCCCAGCAGGGGCCTGATCGTTGGTCGCTGTCACACAGAACGATTTCATTAACGATATCGTTGCTACGTCACAAATAGCAACGATATCGTTAACAATATCGTTATGTGTGAAGGTACCTTAAGGAAAAACAAAACATAGCATACAGCACAGTTCATGTGGTTGCAGGAACCACCCTTTCAGGAAATTCACATATAACGGTTCAAATTCCTTGTCAGGACACATAGCACTGGAGTTCCACTCTCCAGGCCTACCAAACACTGAATGCCTCTGGAGGCCAACTATTTAAACCCCAGACCACACCCTGGGGTGGAGATAAGGTGAACAACTTCCCACACGCTCTATGGCTGTCCACAGAGAAAAAACAGCCCTTAAAATGGCCAATTAACCTCTCTCAACACATAGTGTGTTTGAGGAAACTTTGGATTTCAAATCACTGAAGCTAACAGCCTCAGTGAAACTTATCTCCCCTCCAGCACTTTGCTAGTGACTTTGTCACAATATCTATTAAATTACAGGCATACATTGATATCAGGGATACGGTAAGTACTGGTATATTCACATAGCAAATAAATAATAGGTGATTCCAATCAGTGTTGGACTGGGGTGATAAGGACCCACCAGTAACCAACTTTAGGGTACCACTTTTCAACTACATGCAAATGTGACATTATCCTCAATCACACATGTATATAACAATGAACTGGGTAGATTGTTATATGAATAAGATGCTGCCTTTGTCTGTACATAGTGTTTCAAGTATATAGTGCCAAGTGCTGCTCATGTAAAAGGGTGGTGGCCACCTCTTGCACAGGGGCCCACCGGAGGATTCTCCTTTTCTCCTGTGGGCCAGTCCAAGCCTTACTCCAATGATAGCAATGAACAAAGAAAGATGATATTCCATATAAATCACTAATGTGGAGGGTGATAGTATTAAAAGGTAAGTACAGAGTGTCTGTAATATGTGTCTCTGATCAGGTATAAATGTTTGCATGATCGGATGTGGGCTTTTTTCAACACTACTGTGTGCTATATTAAAGAAAGAACACGTGTTAGCTTGCAAACATAATTGGAATGTTCTGTTAACTTTTACTAAATATTACACACTGTAACTAAATGTGTGACACCCCAGGAGCCCGGTTGTCACAGTGGTATTGCCTTCCTCACGGGGAGGGTGATGCCATGCCTGGAAGCAACAATGATCCTTTTAACAGGTAACACGTACAAACAGCACTGTTCTGACTCCAGGCCAGAAGGGGGAGCTCTAGAGCCAGTTTGAAGGTAGCTTCCCTATATATTTTGGCTGGAAGAGGAGTTAGTGGTCAGTCTGTGAGGAGAGCTGGAGTTGTGCAGACACGAGATTCTGCAGCTCCTGACAGGAGTGTCAGACGGTCTATAAGAGACTGTGAGGGGAGTAGGAGCAAAGGAGGAAAGAGAGGGAAACTGGAGGGGAGCTGCGAGTGGGCTCCCTCCAATATCAAGCGCAGGAAACCGGAGGCCAGAATTCCGAGGTTGTGGGGGTAACTGTATGCCCCACAGCAGAAACCAGCGGGCAGGAGATTCCAAGTCTCCTGGCCACCACTACACCAGAAGGCACAGCAGAAGATAGAGTCACCACAAGATAGGGACCCCTGTAAAAAGGCTTGAGTTGCCTGCCATGCAGGTAATGTCCACCTAAAAGGACAGAGAGAGAAAGAGAGGACCTTGTGCAAAGCCTCAGGCGGCAAGGGACTTAGAACACAGCACAGAAAGGAAGACTTCCAACTCCACCTGGATAGGGAGATTCCGAATCGCTTCCAGGCTGCCCGGATTCCAAAGATCACCTGTAACCTGTACCTGCATCAGTAAAAGGTAAAGAGACTGCAACCTTGTGTCCTCCAATTCTTTCCTGTACTTCACCATCTATCATCCTTTCTAACTACAGTGGGAGCCCTGGGGACTAAGCTCTACCTGTGGGAGCTGCACCATCTAAGCTACAATACCATCATCACCAGTGAACCCCTTTAAGCAGCGTCAGCCATCTCTGGCCAACTACCACAGGTGGTCTCACAAACATGGCACATTAGACTTTATTTCCCACTGCATTTAATTCCCCTTTTATTGGATGCCCAGGGCCTTGGACCGGGTCACTGCCACTGTGACCACCCCCTTTAAGAACAGAACCGGCCCGGTACTGAGTCCCCCACGGACCTAGTGGACCGATCCATTAAAATGGGTCTTGTGCACCTAAGAGACCGTGCTTAGCTGAGAAATCATTGGGTGGAAAAACTGCCACCATTGCAGCACCATGTGGCGTGCAGGAAGAGCAGGGTGTGTTGTCATGGGCGGAGCTTGGAGGAATGGCGTGAAAGCTATGACCACCCCTCACCAATACTACTATGCCATAGAGATCTGTCTGTCCACCAGAGAGATCCACCTACTAGTCTGGGATGGTGGGAAGCGAAGAAGAAGGTACCACCCACGGAAGAGATCGTGGGAACAACAGGAAGGTGCTGCCCAGAACCCAGCCAGCAAGATGGTGAGCGGAGGTCACCTGGAGGATGGGGAGGAAGCAGGAAGCTGCCCCAGCCAATGGGAGAAGAGATATGACCGGCCGTCAGCAATGAACCCGGAGGTTCTTGGAGCTGAGGTGGAGGAGCTATGCTGTCAGCTCCGACGGTCCTGTTTCAGCACAGCAGAGAAGATATGGGAGCAGCAGAGGATCAAGCTTCTGGTATCCCAGCATACTACGGAAGAGTCCAGCACCGGAGACACAGCGGTGGGAGGTAAGGAGATCGACCCTGCCCCAGTAGCCGAGGACACCGTCACAGGACCCTTTGACGCTCCACCGACGTCCCCATCTGACCGGGTATATAGACACTTTGATTGGAAGCAGCCATTGGGTATCGTACTCACCTTGATAGCTCCACTGCAGCCAAGAAAGGCACTCCAGGAAGTGAGTGGAAAATGGGTGACATTCCAGTGGGAGCACTCTGGCACAGATCCTATGGAGTTCCCTGAGAAGGCCCAAGCAGAGGGAGAGCGTCTGTAGGTCATTAGCAGGGAGGAATATTACCATCAACTTTTTGCCTTACCTGGCATAAGACTGAACTCCCGGCAAGGAGAATGTAATGTCCAGGTATACCCTTGGAAACATCAGGATTAGCAAAGAAATCAGAGTTTGACTGTAAACTGTTAAAAGTTCAATTAACCTGGCAAGGTTCCTGTTTAAAGACAGTTGACTTGTTTACAAGGATATTGAGGCCATGGATAGTGAATGGTCATAACTATCATGTACATAGTTAAGGTGATTCCTACTGGTTTTACAGGTAACCAATGAAGATACCGATTCGGGATCTCACAACTTGTTTAGACACTTGAATGCTGTTTGCACCTTTAAATGGTTGCACTACTTCAGTTCCAGAAAATGTTGGTTTTGTTGCACTTTATTAAAAGTGTTAGTATTTCATGTAGCCAGAGAAAGTTTACCCATAAAGGGAATAGTATTTTATATGTCAGACAGTATCTAAACACGTAATATTTTGTGTAAGTTCTATTTTGGTAAAGCTATTTTTCACCTTGCATTATAGTTATATGCAACGTTCAAGAAAGTAACCTCCCATAAAGGGAAGAAAAGTTCATATTACCTGTTACAGTTTAAGTGCACTTTAAAATGTTTGCCTGTCTTAAACCCATTTATTGTTTATGTTTTCCCAGTCCGGGAGTACTAGATTTAACGGGGATGGGGGGTGGGGGGAGGGGAGGGAATGTGACACCCAGGAATCCAGTTGTCATAGTGGTATTGCCTTCCTCACAGGGAGAGTGATGCCATGGCTGGAAGTGACAAGGATCCCTTTAACAGGTAACACGTACACACAACACTGTTCTGACTCCAGGAAAGAAGGGGGAGCTCTAGATCCAGTTTGAAGGTAGCTTCTAGTGTTGAGCCACCCCCTAGTGTTTGAGTTCGGTTCGGTTTGTTGAATTGAGGCGTGTTCGACGAATTCCCCATTGAAACCAATGGCAGGCAAACACAAACACATACAAACACATAGAAAACACATAGAAAACACCTTAAAAAATGTCCAAAAGCTGACAAACTGCTCAGAAGACACAACAAACACATGGAAAAGTCACAAGTACATATAGTCATGCGAAAAGAAAAGAGGTGGAGGAGTAAAAGGAGGAGGAGACAGATATAGGCATGTCATGCCTTTCTAAAATCAAGAAAGGCTGGAGTAAAAATCTAAAATCAGCCTACCAACACTCAGACATCGTGACAAAAAATTTTAAAAAATAAATATCTTTAGGTAGAATGGCGGGTCCATTCAGAACACTTTCCTTAGAAGACGTAGTGGTAGCTCCGTTGGGAGTCGTGACAAAAAAGGAACCCAATACATTCAGACTAATCCACTATTTATCATATCCAAGGGGCAGGTGAGTAAACGACAACATCGACACGGAACCAAGTACAGTACTATATACTGTACTTCCTTTACCGAGGCAATCAGGCGGGTCAAGAAGTTGGGAAGGGGCACCCTAATGGCCAAACAGACATTGAGGGGGTGTTCTGGTTACTACCTGTGCCTCCGAATAGTGTCCGCCTATTGGGCTGCTTCTGTAAAGGAGCATACTACATAGATCGCTGTTTGCCCATGGGGTGCTCCATATCCTGCTCATTATTTGAGGCGTTTAGTTGCTTCCTCGAATGGGTCGCGTCATGGACGTTTCTAAGGGGACACATATTATCCATTACCTCGACGACTTCTTATGCCTGGGCCCAAAAGATTCGCCACAGTGTGAATACACGTGGTAGTCCACCTGTGAGAAGGAGAAAGCTGGAGGGAGAGCGGACACCCCAGAGCCGAGGGGTTAGATTGAAAAAGGAAGAAGGCGGTGTAGCTTGCTTCATGGGTTGGGTACTCTGTTGAGTAGCAGACACTGCTACTAGGCCCAAAGTATTGCCTGGGCTAGATGCAGTTAAAAATTTATAATTAGATAACCAGGCGGTGTAGCTTGCTTCATGGGTGGGGTACACTGCTGAGTAGCAGACACTGCTTACTAGACCCAAAGTATTGCCTGGGCTAGCTGCATTTAAAATTTAGTAATTAGAAAAACAGGCGGTGTAGCTTGCTTCATGGGTGGGCTACTCTGCTGACTAGCAGACACTAAAGCTTTGGAGCAGTCCTCTGAATCCCAGGCCATAGTATGAGTAAACAGCTCTGCAGAATCAACCATCTGTGTTACCCCAAGCCATAGTGCATGTAGTTTCTAAAGGTTAAAAGGGGGAAGGCGCGACCCCACCCACCTGGAATGACGATGCCAACGTCATGTAAAACACAGAAAGGGGACTCCAAAAAGAGTCTCCATTTTTTCCAAAAATTGGGTCACAGATACCATTTAAGTGACATCAATTTCCTCAGAGTTTCTTAAAATGGTTGGTGAGGTGATTTTCAAAAATCATCAAGCTTTTAGTCTCCCCAGGATGACACAGGGTAGAAAAGTCTTTGCGGATCCAGGATTTGTTCATCTTGATGATCGTTAGTCTGTCTACATTCTCACTGGACAGCCGCGTGCGCTTATCTGTCAGCACACCACCAGCAGCGCTGAACATACGTTCAGAGAGAACGCTGGCTGCAGGGCACGACAAGATGTCCAAGGCGTGAGTGGCGAGCTCAGGCCATTTTTCCAGATTGGAAGCCCAAAATGAGCAAGGGTCCAGTTCCACAGTCATGGCATCGATGTTAACTTGGAGATACTCCTGTACCATCCTCTCTAGGCGTTGGCTATGCGTCAGACTTCTTGTCTCCTGTGGCCTTGCAAAGGATGGTCTTAAAAATTCTTGAAACGATTGGAAAAAATTGCTGTTACCACCAGATATGATGTTACTGTTACGGTTTGAGTGATGACTCGACAGTCCCACGGTTGGCAAGTTAGAACTCAGAGATTCACTACGTGTACCACTGGTGTTTTGTGGAAAAGCAGATGTAAGATTCTGTAACAGTCTCTGCTGATACTCCTGCATGCATGAATCCCTTTCTATGACAGGAACTATTTTGCCAAATTTACTTTTGTACCGGGGATCTAAGATTGTGGCAACCCAGTAGTCGGCATTACTTCGGATTCTGACAATCTGAGGGTCATGTTGCAGGTAGTGCAACAAGAGGGCACTCATGTGTCTTGCGCATCCAGGAGGACCAAGTCCTTGTTGTCTTGGTGGCGGCGAGGTGAGAATCATGCTTCCTTCCTCTGCCCTCTCCCCCCAACCTCGCACAACAGAAATTTCATCAAGGTCTCCCTCATCTGATGAGTCTTCCATGCCCAGCGCCAGTTCGTCCTACACTTCTTCCTCGGCTCCTGCACCTTCCTAAACAGTTTGGCTGCTACCACGCGCCCTCGGTAATCCCTCTCCCCTTCTCTCCAATGCCAGCCGCCTTGGTGCTGCCGACCATCTGGACCTTGGAGATATGATCCCTTCTGCATATGACGACTCCTGTTCCTCCTCCTCCTTCTCCTCTTGTCCCACCACCTGACTCCGAATACTGTTTAAGGTGTGCTCCAGCATGTAAATGACCAGAAAAGTCATGCTGATAATGGCATCGTCAGCACTAAACATCTTTGTCGCTATTTCAAAACTGTGCAGAAGGGTGCATAGGTCCCTGATCTGAGACCACTCCTGCAGCGTGATTTGCCCCACCTCTGGATCTCATTGGCCCAGGGCTCGTCAGTGCTGCCACAGTTGCTACAACATGTGCAGAGTTGAATTCCACTGTGTGTGTGTAGGCACATCGCATTTCAGCTGGTGAACTGGCAGGCCCAACGACTTCTGTAGAGATGTAAGTCGTTGAGCTGTGGGATGCGAACGGCGGAAGTGAGGACACAGCGATCATGCCCTCTGCAGAAGCCCATCTAGTCCGGGATAGTGGGAAAAAATTGCTGGACAACCAGGTTCAAAACGTGAGCCATAAAAGGCACGTGTGTGACATTGCCCCGGCGAAGGGCTGCACCCAGGTTTGCAGCCAGGTTTGCGGCCTTCCCTGGCTGCAAGTTCAATGGAGACAACCATTGATGGAACTCGGTCTCCTGAGCTGACCACAACTCTTCAGCTGTGTGACTCACATTTTCCAGACATTTCAAGGTAAACACCGCCTGATGCCGTTGAGCCCTGGTGACAGCATAGTAAGGAGGAGTGCAGGATTCTTTCTGCACAGTTAGAACGTGGGTGGCATTACCAGACAGGCTTTGAGTGCAGGTGGAGGACGAAAAGGAAGTTGAGTAGGCAGAAGCAGTGGAGGAACTTATAGATACAGAGGATCGATGCGCAACTCGTGGGGATGGCAAGACTTGGACAGCAGCCCCTTCTGCTGTCACCATAGTTACCCAGTGCCCAGTCACCGACATGTAACACCCCTGTCCATTTCTACTCGTCCAAGTGTCTGTGGTGACATGCACCCTGTCACACACAGTTTCTCAAGGAAGCGGTGATGTTGTGTGCGACATGCTGGTGTAGCGCAGGCACAGCTTTCTTTGAGAAGTAGTGCGACTGGGCATCTGGTACTGGGGCACTGCGACGGACATAAGGTCTCAAAAATCCTCTGTGTCCACCAGGCGGAAAGGCAGCATTTCTGTAGCCAACAGCTTGCAGATGGTGAAATTCAACCTCTTAGCTTTGTCATGGCTAGGAGAAAATGGTCTTTTACTTGTCCACATCTGAGGGACTGAGGGCTGGCTGCCGTGCTTAGACGGAGTTGAGTAGGGTGTCCCCGGCAAACTGCTGGTCTGTGAGGAAGGTGCAGGCAGAGATATTATGTTGCCTTGATCAAAATGTGGTGGTCTCGATGTTGGAGAGCGCTCAACACCAGCAGGTGTTTCCTCTTGCAAATGTCCTGACGACCTGCCAATCACACTGGCTGTTGCGGGTAAAGAGGTGGAAGGTCTGTGTCCAAAACCATGTGTGACTGCTGTCCCCACAGTCAGAGAGGATGAAGAGGCCGTGGATGCACTTGATGGGGCAGACGGTGGTTGGCCCGGCCCACTAGGCCGCATTGTAGCACAGTGAGGTTCATGCATGAAGTACTCAAGCTATTAATTTTTTGGGCTCTACTGAGATTTTGGTGACAAATCTTACAGACAACATGAGTTGGGTCATCCTTTGTGATCTCAAAAAATGCCCAGGCTATGCAATGCTTAGAGCCCATGCGACCTGAAGAACACCACGACTTGTGCTCAGAGGCACAGTTGTGGTTGAGGATGCAGTTGTTGATGTGCTTCCAGTACTCTGTCTCTGTCCAGGAAGGCACAACCTAACCTCGTCGTCACTAGCATCCTCCTCCACCTCCTCTGCTGACCACATCATGAACTGGCAGACTGTGAGTTGACAGTAAGTGGGGTCAACAACCTCGCCATCATCACCCTGTGTGTTCTCACACCTGTCATCCTCAGAGCCAACCTCTTCCTGCCCTGACCGAAAAGTCAAGTTTTCGTTCCAATCAGGTATCTCAGTCTCATCATCTTCCTCATTGTCTTCACCAACAGGAGTTACAGTTTGGGAACGAGGGTCTACATTATGCTCAGAACCTTCTTCATCTGGGCCTGGATCTGACTCACAAAGATTCTGGGCATCAGTGCAGATCATTTCCTCGTCTGGAATAACAGAAGCTCTGGAGCAGACCTCTGATTCCCAGGCTATAGTATGTACCAACAGCTCTGCAGACTCAACCATCTGTGTTCACCATACTCAGATGGGCGGCTGGAGACTTGGGAGTTGTGAGGAAGCAAGTGCGATTGGGGTGACACCTCTGAGGACTGGAGTATTTGTGATGTTGAAGTTGAGGTGGAGGAGAGCCCACTTGAAGGAGCACTTGATATCCGTTCAAGCACCTGCTGTTTTTGTGCCTCATCTGGAATTCGTAGCGATGCTCGTAGCGATGGTCGTAAGAAATAGATCATATCAGATTGCCCACGAAAAGATGTACTTATCCTACTTTGGCTGGAAGATGACCTTTCTTCTGCAGATGTTACTGTTGCTTTACCACCTACCCCATGGACACAAGCTTTTTTTCCCTTTCCAACATGCCTATTCCCCTTTCCACCAGCAGCAGGCCTTTTGCCACTCATTTTGGTGCTTAACTAATTGGCAACTCTGTAGTTGTTGGCACAAAAAACGATGGATGGAAACCGAGCAGAGCTGAGTGGCCAAACTGTGGTACTAGGCCCAAAACGATTTACTGGGTTAGATGCAGTAAATTATTATTAGATACACAGGCGGTGTAGTTAGCTTCACAAATGGGCTACTCCGCTGACGTGCAGACACTGCTATTAGGCCCAAAACGATTTACTGGGTTAGATGCAGTAAAAAATTATTTGATACACAGGCGGTGTAGCTAGCTTCACAGACGGGCTACTCCGCTGATGTGCAGACACTGCTGCTAGGCCCAAAAAGATTTACTGGGTTAGATGCAGTAAAATATTATTAGATAAACAGGCGGTGTAGCTAGCTTCACAGACGGGCTTCTCCGCTGACGTGCAGACACTGCTACTAGGCCCAAAACTGGGTTAGATGCAGTAAAAAATTATTAGATACTGGGTTAGATGCAGTAAAAAATTATTAGATACGCAGGCGGTGTAGCTTGCTTCACAGGCGGGCTATTCCGCTGATGTGCAGACACTGCTACGAAGCCCAAAAGGATTTACTTTGTTAGATGCAATAAAAATTTAGAAACACAGGCGGTGTAGCTCGCTTCACAGGCAGGCTACACTGTTGACGTGGAGACACTGCTACTAAGCCCAAAAGGATTAACTGGGTTAGATGCAGTAAAAAATTATTAGATACACAGTCTGTGTAGCTAGCTTCACAGGCGGGCTACTCAGATGACTACCAGACAATTCTACTAGCCCAAAAGGATTGGCTGAGCTAGATTACACCAAATGCTGTGAAAAACACTTGCACAGCACTGGCACAGACCTGCCTGGCAAAAAGTGCTATGAACTGCTGTAACCTACCCTGAAAAGGGCTGATATTACAACTAGTCCCGACTCCCTAAACCTATCTATCTCTATCTAACTGCAAATTCATTCGCAGTTCACACTATTATACTGCATAGAGACCATAGCAGCAACGGTGCCGTCTTACACTAAGCTGCAGCAGTGAGAAAATGGTGGCGACGGGGAAAATGGCTGGTTCTTATAGGGCAAGGACATGTGACATACACAGCCAATGACACATGACCTTGCTTGTGTGCATCACATGCACATTGCTGTGTGTGTGTGCACTGCTGATAGGCTGAGAGACTACACCGCCCCACTGTAAATGCGGGAAAGAAAAAAAATGGAGATCGGCATTATTTCAGCACAGATCTATCCCCATCCTCCCCCCCCCCTCCGCACACTATACACTGAAACAGTCTATTAACATTGATAAACAGTTTTAATGTGAAAATCAAGTTAGGCTTTTGGTGAACGAACAGTTATCGAACAGAAACTCGAACTGCTGAATTTTAAACGACTCGAACATCGCCCAAAACAGCTCGAATTTGAAATTGGCGAACAGTTCGACTCGAACACCGTTCATCTCTAGTAGCTTCCCTATATATTCTGGCTGGAGGAGGAGTTAGGCGTCAGTCTGTGAGAAGAGCTGGAGCCATGCAGACACGAGGTTCTGCAGCTCCTGACAGGAGAGTCAGATGGTCTGTAAGAGACAGTGAGGGAAGAAGGTACAAAGGAGAAAAGAGAGTGAAATTGAAAGGGAGCTGTGAGTGGGCTCCCTCCAGGATCAATCCCAGGAAACCGGAGGCCAGAATTCTGAGGTTGTGGAGGTAACTGTATGCCCCACAGCAAAAACCGGCGGGCAAGAGATTCCAGGTCTCCTGGCCACCACTACACCCGAAGGCACAGCAGCAGATAGAGCCCGGAGTCACCACGAGAGAGGGACCCCTGTAAAAAGGCTCAAGTTGCTTGCCATGAGGGTAATGTCCATCTAAAAAGACAGAGAGAAAGGGAGGACCTTGTGCGAAGCCTCAGGCAGCAAGGGACTTAGAACACAGCGCAGAAAGGAAGGCTTCCAACCCCACCTCGCTAGGGGGATTCTGAATCGCTTCCAGGCTGCCTGGATTCCAAAGATCACCTGTAACCTGTACATGAACTGCATCAGTAAAAGGTAAAGAGACCTGTGTCCTCCACTTCATTCCTGCACTTCACCATCTATCATCCTTTCTAACTGCAGTGGGAGCCTTGGGGATTAAGCTCCACCTGTTTTGGGCTGTACCATCTAAACTGCAATACCATCATCTCCAGTGGACCCCTATAAGCAGTGTCCCTGGCCGAGTACCACAGGTGGCATCACGAAAATGCTACATTAGACTTTATTTCCCACTGCACTTAATTCCCCTTTTTATTGGCCGCCTAGGGCCTTGGACCGGATCACTGCCACTGTGACCACCCCCTTTAAGAACAGAACCGGCCCGGTACCGAGTACCCCACGGTCCTAGCGGGCACTACAGATGCATAGTACCAATAACTTTATATTGACTTTCAAGGAAACCGGGTAAGGAATGACAGGGAGGAGAAAATAAGGAAGACTCTTGGAAAAGGGAAGAAAATGTGAAAGGAGTGGAAAACATTGAAGAGCAACTTTCAGGGACCCATCAAAAGCATAGTGTCCATTAGGCGCCAGAAGTCCATGTCTAAGGTGATCTAATACAGGGGTCCTAGTCCACAGGTTTGAGTTACATGCAGCAGGTATTATTGCAGGAGAATCTACTATAATAATTTCTTTCTGTCCTTCTGTCTGTCTGTCTTTCTTTCTGTCATGGATATTCATTGGTCGCAGCCTCTGTCTGTCATGGAATCCAAGTCGCTGATTGGTCGTGGCAAAACGCCCATGACCATTGCCACGACCAATCAGCGACGGGCGCAGTCTGGCGGCAACATGGCCGCTCCTTCATCCCTACAGTCAGTGCCCGCTCCGTACTCCCCTCCAGTCAGCGCTCACACAGGGTTAATGGCAGCACTAATAGACCACGTTATGCCGCGGTGTAACGCACTCTCTTAACGCTGCTATTAACCCTGTGTGACCAACTTTTTTACTATTGAGGCTGCTTATGCAGCCTCAATAGTAAAAAGATCTAATGTTATAAATAATAAAAAAATAAAAAAATCATCATATACTCACATTCCGGCGCCTTTCCAGCTACTCGCAACGTTCCGGTAACTGCTCCATGCAAGCGGCAGGTTTCGGTGGCAAGGATGGTATGCGACAAGGACCTTCCATGACGTCACGGTCATGTGACTGCGACGTCATCACAGGTCCTGTGAGAAAGACCTGCCATGACGTCACGGTCATGTGACCGCGACATCATCACAGGTCCTGCGCCCATGCCAACCCTGGGACCGGAAGCTGCCGCATGCACTGCACACAGGGCCAGAACTTCAACGGAGGGTGAGTATATGTTTATTTTTTATTTTAAGTCTGTATACTACATGGCTCTGTGCTGTATACTCCGTCGCTGTGCAATATACTACGTGGCTGGGCAAAATACTACATGGCTGGGCAATATACTACGTGGCTGAGCAATATAGTACGTGGCTGGGCAATATACTACGTGGCTGGGCAATATACTACGTGGACATGCATATTCTAGAATACCCGATGCGTTAGAATCGGGCCACCATCTAGTGTTGTATAATTGTACTTGTGCAATATAGTGATATCTACTATATAATCATCTAATACTGTCTGTAACGGAAATCCCGCGTTGCTGATTGGTCATGCCAGCCGCCCACGGGCCACGACCAATCAGCGACAGGCACAGTTCTGTCAGTCACAGTGCCACGTAGTTCAGTCACGTTTACTGAGCAAGTTCTGTCAGTCACAGTGCCACGTAGTTCAGTCACGTTTACTGAATAAGTTTTGTCAGTCACAGTGCCCCGTAGTTCAGTCACGTTTACTGAACAAGTTCTGTCAGTCAAAGTGCCACACACAAATATATTATAGTGTCGATGTACTTCTCTCGTCCGATGATTTATTTAAAAACAGATAGATATTCATGTAATGGTTTATATATTTTGATGATCTGTTTAATAATTTTGTTCAGTTGTATTAAGTTGTATGAGCAATAAAATTTAATGATAATGTATATATTTTACCTGGAAAATCCTGTGTATTCATTGCATTATTCTTAAATCTTCATAAATAAACTACATACATATTCTAGAATACCAGATGCGATAGAATCAGGCCACCATCTAGTATATAGATATTTAGATAACAAAACTTTATCACAAAGTTGAATTCCATGCTTGCTGCTCTGCTAAATGCATAGTGCCAGATCAGACTCTTAGAGAATTTTGTAAATACAGTCACTGGAGAAGTAAATCTAATACTGATCCTTTGTAATTTTATATGTGCCTTAAGTATTACCAATTATATATATTTTCTGGAAGGAGCCGGTAAAGTATCAGATGACTCTGTAAGGCTACGTTCATATTGGCGTTCCGCCAATGTGCGTCGCTGTTGCGCCGGCGACGCAGCGGCGACGCAGCGGCGACGCGCCCCTATGTTTAACATAGGGGACGCGTGCGTTTTTTGGGTGGCATTTTCTGTGCGTCCGATTTTGGTCAAAAAACGACGCACGCGTCGCAAAACGCGCGCGTTTTTGCGTGCGTTTGCGCGCGTTTTTGCGTGCGTCGCGCGTTGCGTCGCCGACGCAGGGCGGCGCAACGCTAGTGTGAACGTAGCCTTAGTCGTGTTCTTTATGGTAAGAATGAATGTGGCCAATTTGGAATGCAAAGGATTTTTTAGCTTCCATGTTATTGTCATCATGCTCCTTTCATCTTATCTTGCGGCTTCTGAAGTGATGATATGGAGCTTTTATCCAGCTTGATTCACTGTGTAATTAATTTTCACTATATTGTTCTTATTGAGTCTTTGAAATCTTACTGTCTGAAGGCAAAATGCATCTGTGTCACAGTCAATACTGATACTAACATTTGATTGGAGAAAAAAGGAAGGATATGCTTCTGGTGCACTGACCAGATAAAATGAAGAAAGTTTATCATAGGATATAATAAAAACAAACTAGCAGACATAAATAGGGAACAAACACCAATGGAAGCAAAGAGAGATAATTGATTAATGAAATACAGCAGATGTATCCGAAAAGCCTCCATCATCAATAAATGCTTATGCCAGTCACCACCTCGTCTCGGACAGCTAACTATTTCTATGGCAAAAAAATTTAAAATGAGTGAGGTCATCTTTGTGTATGGAAACACAATGTTTAGTTGCCCCAGAGTAGGAACTGTTGTTGGCGTTAATATCGACGATATGTTCAGCGATCCTCTTTTTGACTTTACGGATCGTGCAGCCAATTTATTTGACTTGACATGAGGAGCACTGAATTCAGTACACCACGTACTTTTCACAATGAATAAAAGTAGTTATCTGATGATTAACTGTGGGGGAAATTGGAAATTTTTTTCTGAGGTCCACCGCAAAGGGACATACATTACACTTGGTGCCACCACATTTGTGGAAGCCTTTGACTTTCAACCAATTTGAGGTGGAATCGGAACCTCTAGGGAGACTGGGTGACAACATGTTGCCAAGGGTCACATCTCGCCTGGCAACGCATCTATATCCACCATCGATTATATTGCGCAGCGTGTCCTCCTGATTTACAACAGGTAAGTATTAGCAAATAATGTCTTTTATTTGTTTAAACTGAGGGCTGTAAGGAGTAGAGAACGTAACAGAGGATTGGCTATTTTTAGTTACAGAAAAATTAGTTTTGTTTGACAAAGGGGTCTGGGTTTATTTAATAAAGTTTTAAAAGTATTGTTTTACCTCAAGGTTGTAATAACCCCTTTCTGTCAAGTGTTTGCTAACAACCGCACCTTCTTTAATAAATGCATCCTTAGTGGAACAGATGCATTTGGCACAAAAGAGTTCAACATAAGGTACAGAACGCATGGTGTGGTTTGAGTGTGAACTGGATCGATGTAGGAGGGTGTTGCCACTAATTTTCTTCCTAAAGACTGATGTATCCACTTTGTTAAGGCTGCCATCACACTAGCAGTATTTGGTCAGTATTTTACATCAGTATTTGTAAGCAAAAACCAGGAGTGGAACAATTAGAGGAAAAGTATAATAGAAACATATCCACCACTTCTGCATTTATCACCCACTCCTGGTTTTGGCTTACAAATACTGATGTACAATACTGACCAAATACTGCTAGTGTGACGGCAGCCTTAGGCCGGCTTCACACTTGCGAGTTTTACGGACGTAAGAGCGCAGAAACTACGTCCGTAAAACTCGCAAAAAATACGGCACAATTATTCTCTATGCCCCTGCTCCTATCTGCCGTATTTTACTGATCAGTATTATACGGCTTTCTACGGCCGTACAAAATCGCAGCATGCTGCGTTTGTCACCGTACTGCGCAAGAAATACGCCAATGAAAGTCTATGGAAGCGTGAAAAATACGGATTACACACGGACAAGCAGTGTGACTTGCGAGAAATACGCAGCGCTGTTAGAGAGAAAAGCCGGTAATTCAGTGCGGTGTACAGTAAAATCACACTGACAGCTTACAGTCCAATAGGTAGAATAAATGTGTACACATAGAATAGGTATATATATATATATATATATATATATATATATATATATATATGTCAGTAGACACATATATGTATATATATTAATATTTTTTCCAGCGCTATACAGCTTGAAAGCCGGTAATTCAATTACCGGCTTTTTCTTTCTCCTTCCTAAAACCCGACATGATTTGAGACATGGTTTACATACAGTAAACCATGTCTTCTCTCCATTTTTTTTTGCAGATTCCACACTACTAATGTCAGTAGTGTGTATCTGCAAAATCTGGCCGTTCTAGCTCTTAAAATAAAGGGTTAGATGGCGGAAAAAATTGGCGTGGGCTCCAGCGCAATTTTCTCCGCCAGAGTAGTAAAGCCAGTGACTGAGGGCAGATATTAATAGCCTGGAGAGGGTCCACGGTTATTGGCCCCCCCCCCCTGGCTAAAATATCTGCCCCCAGCCACCCCAGAAAAGGCACATCTGTAAGATGCGCCTATTCTGGCACTTGGCCACTCTCTTCCCACTCCCGTGTAGCGGTGGGATATGGGGTAATGAAGGGTTAATGCCACCTTGCTATTGTAAGGTGACATTAAGCCTAATTAAAAATGGAGAGGCGTCAATTATGACACCTATCCATTATTAATCCAATTGTAGTAAAGGGTTAAATAAAACACAAACGCATTATTTAAAATTATTTTAATGAAATAAAAACAATGGTTGTTGGAGTATTTTATTCTACGCCCAATCCAGTCACTGAAGACCCTCGTTCTGTAAGTAAAAAAACATAATAAACCAACAATATACTTACCCTCCGCAGATCTGTAACGTCCAACGATGTAAATCCTTCTGAAGGGGTTAAAACATTTTGCAGCAAGGAGTTCCGCTAATGCAGGCTGCTCCTTGCTGCAAAACCCCGGGGAATGAGGCTAAATATAGATCAATGATCTATATTTAGCTTCATTTGCGGTGAGGCGCCCTCTGCTGGATGTTCATAAATCGTGGGAACTTACCTAGAAAGCTCCCAGGCTTATCTGCCGAACCATTTTATATCATGAAAAAAAGGATGGTTGCTTGAAAAAATGAAAGTTTCTTCCCATCAAGACATGTAAGGTATAGCTAAAGACGGAGAGAATTTCAAGCCCATTGGGGCGCCCAGTACCTGGAGAAAGAATTTAGAATCAAACATAAAAAAAGTGACATAACAAATACTGAAGTGCCATAATAATAAATTCTTTTAAGTCAGCAGAAAAATTGCTACACCTGTCCAAATGGTGTCTGATGGTGAGGGATCGTTCCCCGGCGCCCGACAAGCGCTGTTTTGCCGTAGCTCCCCATTTGAAGAAGCTAAACAGCGCTTGTCGGGCGTCGGGGAACCGCATCTGCTCTCTACCACCGGCGCCAGGCACCTTTTCACTTTCATCTATACCAAAGGTAATTAACCCTCTGTATGAGATTTCCCTCTTGGTTGGAACTTTCCTTTCTTTGGTTATCTGTAGCGGGTCTACTCTCCAGGTTTTTAGCAACATCGTTGCATTGCTGGATATACATGTACTCACTACCTTAGCAAATACCATATATATGGGATACTCTTTACATTGTTAAAACATTGGTTGATTTTCAGTGGGTACTTATATATGAGTATTGTGTGCCTTTACCGTTGTTTTTTACCTTCATATCACTACCAATTCCACCATGCGGGATATGAATTGAGTTAATCTTACTGTGTTAACCCCGGTGGTACTGTGCAGATCCATCTTCCCTTGACATAGTCGGGTGGTCAAACCCCCCCTGCAATTTTCCCCATTATTTTGGTGTACTTTAGTGTACTGTTTTAAATTGTTGTTAATAAATTTATTACTTTTTAATATTATTCTACTCTCTTCACTTCTTTTTTCCTTTGTGGTATTTTCACAATTGAATATGTGATTTGTTGATCTTTTGAAGTGACTTCAGCCTGTCTGATTTAGGACTATGGGAATAAGGATTATATTTATGTAAATACTAGGTAGATTGTCAGTCAAGGACCATCCTACTAACAAATTTAATATCAGTACTACATAAAAAACCGAGTAGACCACATGTCTGTTCTTGTTGTCCTGCACTTTGTGTTTGGGTGTGATTTTGCGTATTTATCTTTTTCCTCTTTTAGTGTATTATAATAAAGTTAAATTTTACCCCAATTTCTACTTGTTGAAACATAAAGAAAACTTCCACAATATAACCACTCAAATTGAAAAGCTGGACTGAAGTGATGTTATAGATATCTTTTTACTATAGAGAACAGGTGTGGGCTCTCAGGAGAAATTATCTATAACCACGTGGCTCTTTTACCGTAGGTCACTGCCAATAGTGATTTAATGAACATCATGCAATAGATCACTATTAAATCTTTCACTTCCCAGCCTGTTTTCACCTTCCTGACCATGCCTAATGTTACAATTATGACCACTGTCACTTTATGTGATAATAAGACCAAGATTAAGAAGTGCGAAAGGGATGTGTCAGACTTCACAAACAATCGAGTGTATAGGTGGAGGAGAAAACAAGTGCCCGCTCAGGTGTCAGTAAGAACATATCGCAACTCATTTTCATCTACCTCATCCATCAATGAGGAGTTATCTGTGAGTGGCCACACCAGCACCAGCAGTGAAAGACTGGGCCTTGGTAAATGTGGCACAAAGAAGAGCAAAACTTTTAATGAAAGAAAACTTACCCCCACCCCGCAATCTATGGAGAAAAAATCCAAGACTAATAACAACATGGAGGTAATAAATTTATCCCACCTTTTTTTAACTAAAGCCCAGCTTGAGGTCCTTGATCTGGGATGAACCTTTGTTCCCACTAACAATTTAAAGTTTTTTTTAAGCCATGAAAGATCTACAACTTTTTCTAAGAAAGGTGGTCCTACGTTAACTGCACACCAAACCAACTGGTGGGGCCACTCTGGACACAACCTTGGAATGTGAGGCTCTACTGACTCTAGAGGAACTTGAAAATGAGAGCTCCTCCATCATGACCTTTCCTACCTCTGTTGTTCCGAGGTGTACCACATTCTCCTCATTCTGCATATGCCCACAAATAGATATCTTCAACAAGCTTGTGTTGGAGGATCTTAAAACATTACCTTGCAACAAAAGAGGAGACAATCTTACTAGTACCCAGTGCGATGCATTGAAGGAACTGAGGTTGCTGCAAGATGTTGTGATTAAACCAGCGGACAAGGGGGAATGTGGTCATCTGGCTGGCAGTGATGTATGAAAGGGAAGCCCTTAGACAACTGAGGGATCGTGAAGCATACAATGTGCTGCCAAATAACCTATTGGACCAGTTTTCCAGAATTCTCTATGAGATTCTTGGTGATGCTCTTACACAGGGCTCATCCCCAAAAAAGTTTTTGATGGCCTAGGGTTCCCACCTTCCATCTTTTGCCTAACGTTTATAAGACCTCATCGTGCCTCGTGCCTCGTGGACATCCTGTTGTCTCTGGCATCGGAGGGTTGTGCGACCCCATCTGTAAATTCATTAAGCACTATTTGCATCCCTTAGTGGAAATGCTGCCCTACTTTATCAGAGACATTATGGACGTCCTCAGAAAGATTGAGGGCCTAACTCTCGATTCGGATATGCTTCTTGCCACTGTGGATGTAGAATCCTTGTACACTAGTATTAGGCACCAGGATGGACTAGAGGTGGTTGAGTTCTTTCTTGGCGCGAGTGGCCTCGATCCCGCATTATGTACACTGATCCTGGAACTTTTGTATTCTGTTTTGACCCACAATTATTTTTACCTTTAAAGATCGGTTTTACCTCCAACAATGTGGCACTGTGATGTGTGCTGCATGCTGTCGTACGCTAATCTCTTTCTCGGGTTCTGGAAGAGGGAGATTTTCGCAGATGGCACGTGTTCCGCTTCCCAGGCGCAGTCCTAGTATAGATACATCAATGATGTATTTATCATCTAGCAGGGTCCTGAGCCTGGTCTTCATAATTTCATCCATGAGCTTAACCAAACAACTGTACCATAAAATTTTCAAACAAATTTGCTTCCAAAGAAATTGACTTTCTGAATATTAAAATCTTAGTGGATACTAATGGCTTGATTCAAACAGATGTTTTCCACAAAGATACATCAGTTAATGCATTGTTACATGCCTTCTCAGCGCATACATCCTCAAACATACAAGCTGTTCCAACTGGGCAATTTCTGAGGATGAAAAGGATATGCTCATCGGATGAGATCCATGAGGGCAAGGGACCTCACTTCCAGGTTCCGTGCACATGGGTACAGTAACAGAAGCATTAGGAGGGGCTACTCGCGTGCCAGAAATGCTCCGCGGAACCGAATGTAGAGCACCGACTGAGGCCAAAAAGGATCCACTGCTTAAGTTTATTGCAACCTATAGCAATCAATGGTGGAACATCCGTCGGGTTCTACAGAAGCACTGGTCGATCTTAAAAACTGAGCCAACTCTGAGTAAGATTCTACCAGACCTCCCACTATTGACTGCAGGAAGGGGAGGAATTTGAAGGACTCATTAGTAAGGAGCCACTATGTGGCAAATCCTTTCAACCCCTTTGGCACAGTCAGGCAAAAGTGGGGCTGCTATCCATGTGGCTCCAGTTTGGCATGTAAGAACATCATTAGGGCCACCATTTTTTCATCGGTCGATGGAGGTCTACCGGATTACTTGCCACATCTCGTGCAGTGCTAGGTTTATCGTGTATTGCGCCACTTGTACATGTAAACTGGGTTATGTAGGACTGACATCACGCAAATTCATGTTAGGGCAAGAGAACATGTGAGAGACATTAGGGCTGCAAGGGATTCCTTAGACATCTTCGACTTGAAGATGATTCCCAGGCATTTCAAGCTGTGCCATGATTGTGACGCCACCGCACTTCACATACGTGGCATTGACAGGGTGCAATGTAGCACCAGAAATGGGGATTACATGCGTGTCTTGGCAAAGCTTGAGTGCCGGTGGATTGTCACCCTTGACACTATGTGGCTTGAATGAGGAATTATCATTTGCTCCCTTCCTATAACCGTGGTAAGTATTGCTTTCCTCCCCAGGATTCTCTCTGTTTTTTCATAAACTAGTTGTTTCTCTCTTTTTTAATATGCGCTTGTTTTGTTTTTGGTTTTGTTTTTATTTTTTTTGCTCAGTATTTTTAGTTTGGACACGTGCCGAGTATTCTTATAATCCCTTCCCTCCTGACATGTTACTTACTCTGGTTCCATTCTGCTATCTTCAGTTGAGCACTATGAAGGATCAAGTTTTACATCGAGTAATGTTTCATGACCCATAATGTTTAATACTGTATGACTACTTAGTTTATGGGTCTGCTACCATTTGGGTCATATAGTGTCTGTTCATTATTTCTGTAGAAGCACTTTCCTTGTGATTTTTATTGTTGTTTTGTCCCCTTCTCTTCCCATTACCCCTCTTCTCTCCCCTCATTCCTTCACTTCACATACTTACATACATTCTTTGTTGCCCATATGTCTGCCCTACAGCAGGATGTCCACCCATTTGTGCGCATGCGGTGCTGCGCTGCACTCGAGTCCACGAAGGCATCCCTCCAGTCCAGTGTGGGTCACTGACATCACAGGAAGTTTTCCCTTTGACTCGCACTGAATACATGGATTGCCAGAAGTGATGCAACGGTGGTTGCGGACCCGCCCCACATGCGCACACATGATTGCGGTAAGCACTTTAGGACAGCACTATCTACGGCACTTTATACATAACATCTGATTCTGGTTAGGATTATGGCTGGGGATGGATTTTGCTCACTCTGATCTCGATTTTCTTTCCCTTATGTCATGTAGAGGGACATTTTACTGTGATCCAGAGTTGTTTTAATCATGCCCCCTAGACAAATCACTCACCATTTGTTAGCAGCGGGTTAATCAGCGTGATGTCCACAACGAGCAACAGAGAATGTTCATTTATTAAGAATCAAGAACATCCAGCATTACAACATGAGAACAGGATCAATCTGGTTTCTGAGAGAGAGCTGCTGTGAGTCCTTTCAGCTTCAGCTACACACAAGAAATGTGCTCACAGGGAAGGGGGAGGAGGAACATCCTGTCTGTAAATGAGGACTCCTTTTTTTTTTTAACTTTGTTGACATGTGAACAATATGCATGCAGATATATAAATCACATCATATTAAACAAACAATAGTTGTTGCAATACATACAGATCAATATGCATTAGGCAAACACCCCCACTCAACAACTACTTATTCTGTCAGTCCCATAGTGGTTCTCAATTCTTGGAATCTAGGTCGTGGCAATGGCTTGGTCAAAATATCAGCTAACATTTTATTAGTTTCACAATAAACAAACTGAATTACGCCACGATCTATTAAATCACGTAGATTATGACATCTGACGTTGATGTGCTTAGTTCTAGCACTGATCTTTTCGCTGCATGCAAGTTTAATGCATCCTTCGTTGTCCTCATATATCACCGTTGGCTGAGTTAACGGTTTACCAAGATCGTCCATCAGTTGTCTTAGCCAAATGATCTCCTGACTTGCATAGGCTGCGGATACATACTCAGCTTCTGTAGATGACAAAGCAACAGACACTTGTTTTCTACTAGACCAGGAGATTGAACTTTCTCCAAGTTTAAATACGTATCCGCTTGTGGATTTACGATCTTGTGAATCACCAGCCCAATCTGAGTCAACATAGCCGGTGAGTTTTAGATTTCCTGCTGCAGATATTTTAAAATTTACACCTTGTGTCCCTTTCAAATATTGGAGAACTCTTTTAATGGCATTCCAGTCCTTTTGGCACGGTTTCTCCACATAGCTGCACAATATTACAACTGCTGTTGTAATATCCGGTCGAGTCGTAGTTGATATATATAGAAGTGCCCCCACTGCCTGTCGATATTTCTCGTTGTTAGGCAACAGGTCATCTTCTTCCAGTTTCAGGTAGGATGATTCCATTGGCGTTGATACACCTTTGGCTTCCATCATTCCGAACTGATCCAAAATTGAATTAATCTATGCACTTTGATTTAAAAGAAAACTTCCATCTTCCTCTCTCTGGATGTGGATTCCTAGATAATATGTCACATTTCCTAGGTCTTTCGTTTCAAAATGCTGGTTCAAAATGTGAGTAATTTTCCCAATTTCAGCTTCTTCTTGATGAACTACAATTACATCGTCCACATATAAGAGAATATACATCCATTTTCCATCTGTATATCTCGTGTACAGGCATGGATCCGCTTGACCTCTTTTAAATCCTTCTTCTAACAAGACTTTGTTCATTTTAGTGTTCCATGCTCTCGCCGATTGCTTTTGACCATAAAGAGATTTTTGTAGTTTGCAAACAAGATTCTGTTCACTTTCCTTTACATAACCTTCAGGTTGAGTCATGTATAAGTCCTCCTCAATGTCACCATTTAAAAATGCAGTTTTGATATCCAAATGTCTGACAAACATCCTTTGTACTGCAGCTACCGCCAACAATGCTCTAAATGTTGTCTGCTTAGCGATCGGGGAAAAAGTAGCATCATAGTCTTCGCCATATTTTTGAGAATATCTTTTTGCGACCAACCTCGTTTTAAATCTGTGGACTTTACCTTCAGAATCATATTTGGTTTTAAATACCCATTCGCACTTAATTGCCTTTTTATCCTGTGGTAACTCAGTGAGTTTCCAAGTTTGAAGTTGATGAAGCGAGTTCATTTCTTCATTCGCGGCATTGATCCACTTTGTTCTTTCATGGGCGGGTAGTTTCTGCATTTCATCCCATGACTGTGGTTCTGACTCAGGCAGTGTCTTCACAATGTAGGATAAACATTTAGCTGGTATTCCTTTGTTTGATCTTGACGACCATCTAATTTCAGGTTCACTTAGGCCTTTTGTTGTTCCTTCAGTGGTTGAAGAGTCCAGCCAGACTTCTACATTCTTTTCTTCATTGTCTTGTAATTGTGATTGAGATTGTTGTTGTTGTTTCATCTGGACTACTGGCATAATGTCATAAAACTTGGGTGACACGAAGTTTTCATCAAACACTACATCTTTACTTATTGTGACCTTGTTTTTCTCTGGGTGTAAAATTCTATAACCTTTCTGGGTTTCACTGTAGCCTACCATGATGCCTTCCTTGGCATGAGATTCCCACTTAGTTCGTTTCTCTTTGGGAACATGTGCAAATGCTTTACTTCCGAAAATCCTTATGTGTTGTAGTTTTGGTTTTGTACCATTCCATTGTTCAAATGGAGTTTTCTCTGTCGCTTTACTTGGTAGTCTGTTCTGAAGATAACAAGCCATCATAATAGCTTCGCCCCAATGTACTGTAGGCAAATTTGCATCAAATAACATACTCCTTGCGCTTTCACAGAGTGTCCGGTTCCTTCTTTCTGCTACACCATTTTGCTCAGGGTTGTATGGTACAGTAGTTTGAAATATGATTCCATTTTCTTTAAAATGCTCTGTGTTTCATTACTTGTATACTCAGTTCCATTATCTGCATGAAAAGTTTTTGGCATTCTTCCAAACATGTTGTGTACTTCAGCTAGATATATTCCAAGTTTCTCTGGAACTTCATTTTTGCTGTGAAGTAAATAGACAACTGTATATCTTGAATTGTCATCAATAAATGTAAGAAAATATCTCTTCTTTCCAGGGGTCTGAGTACGCATTGGACCACAGATATCCATGTGTACTAAATCAAGTGGTTGTTCTGTTCTTGTAGTACTTTTCTTAGGAAAGGCCTTTCTGGACATTTTCCCTTTGATACAGCTGGAACACCTCATTGTCTGATTACATGAATCAATTGTAATATTATCAGCTAATTGTTCTTGAAATACGGTAACTTTCTTATTGCTTCTGGGTCTCTATGCGCAAGCCGCCTGTGCCATACATGAATACAGTTCTTGTGCAGTTCTTGCTTAGCTGTGCATACACACTCTTTACATTTCAACTGATACAGTTCATCTCTGATTTTTCCTTTTGCTAATGTGTGACCCTCCTTTGAGATGATGCAGCTATCTTCCTTAAATGTAACTTCATTACCTTGTTTTGTGAGCTTTTTCACAGATAATAGATTACTTTCAAGACTAGGCACATATAGTACATCTTTTACATGGATCCTTCTACTTTGTGTTGCAGAGGTGTTACAATCAATATAACCGTCTCCTATGCCTTCTGAGTTCATGCACTGACCGTTTGCCATTATCACTTTCTCTGACTTATTTTGGTTAAGCTTAGTAAAGAAGTCTCTGTCATTGGTCATGTGACTGGTTGCACCAGAATCTATACACCATGCATGCTGTGATTTAAATGCATTGACTGATGTGAATGCAGCTTCAGTATTTGCCGAATCATTGTTTCCAGATACAGCACTCTTAACTCTCCTACGGGTCAGTTAGTGTTAGGGCAAGACAGCGGAAATATAGTGCCGGCCATGACACCTCCCTCCACCACCAAACCCTCCCACTACTAAAATACACTCTTGAATAAAAAGCACAATGTTAAAAACAATATAATACAATTAGCGTTTCTTACAATTTCCAAGAATAGGCTGATATAAGCAATCAAATAACGATTTCATACAAAAACTGCTAACATGAATGTATACAAGCGCAATTTGTATCTTTTTAGAACTCACAGCCGACAATCTGCTATTTATATCAATAACTAATTGAATTAACCCCTAGATTAAAGAAAAATTGAGAGATCTACCCGGTCATTGAAGCCCAGAGGTCCCATCGCATTACTGCGCATGATCCATTTAGCCTCGGCTCTAAGGAGTAAGTTATCTAAATCACCTCCTCTAGCCGGCAAAGTGATCTTTTCGATTCCCGCAAAGGTAAGACAATCTGAACTCCCCCCGTGTTTCTCTTTCACATGGGTGATTAAGCGCGGCACCCCTTTACCTACCTCCACCGATCTACAGTGCTCCCGGAAACGAACAAAGAGCGGCCGTATGGTCTTCCCTATGTAGTGAAACCCGCAGGGACAGAACACCAGGTAAACTACGTGGTCCGTCCTGCAGGTAATAAAATCATTCACCACATGGGTTAATGCTCCTATCCTCAGCACTCAATCCACTATATGCTGTTTGCAAAAAGAGCAGTGCCCGCACCTGAAGTTGCCGTGCGGTATAGCAGTACTCAGCCAATTTTGATTGGGTTTGGATAACCGGTTTCTCACCAATCTATCTCTGAGTCTGACGCTTCTTTTATTGGTTATCAAGGGACCTCTGGCTACAATACTCGCCAGTTCATTGTCCTGTCCCAGAATGTGCCAATTTCTTTTTATAGCTGACCTGATCTGACGATCCATGTTGCTATATGTGAAACAGAATGTGAATCTCTTTCCTGTCTCAGGTTTCTGTATCGGAGGATTAAATCCCTTTGCCATCTTTCTTTCTCTGGCTACTGTCTCTCTAGAGGCTGCCAACAAACTCTCCGGGTAACCCCTCTGCCTAAACCTTTGTAACATCTCATCAGATTGGCGTTCAAACCCCTCGTCAGTGTTGTTTTACCCAACTCACCCTTAGAAATTGACTCCGCGGCAGCGATTGTTTTGTGTGCATAGGGTGAAAACTTTCAAACCGCATCATCGTGTTTGCTGCTACAGGTTTGCGGTATAAAGATGTACAAATTTTCCCGTTTTCAACCTCAACTAACACATCCAAGAATTCTAACCGGCGTCCTCCAAAAACTGATGTGAAGGACATGTTCATATTATTACTACTATTAAGATACGATATGAACTCTCCAAAGATTTTATCTGTGCTGTCCCAGACCACTACTATATCATCAATATATCTCCAGACTCCACTGGTATCATATTCCGAAGGTGCATAAGTCTGTTCAGTGTCCCCCTGGGCGACCTATCGTGTCTGGGATAGGGTCACTCACTGAGCCCCTGTCCCAGTACATTGATTGGTTGTTGCGCCCTATGCTGAATGACATTCCAGCTTATTTGAAAGACACAAATTCTTTTCTAACTAGTGTACAAAGCTTTGAATGGCATGAAGACTATTCTTTAGCCTCTATAGACGTAGAGAGCTTGTACACGAGGATTCCCCAAAAACTTGGAGTTAAGGCCATTGAGCAGATTTTGTGCACTACGGATAGGAGTCGAGAATTCATCAATTTTATTTGTGAAGGACTAGACTTCATTCTGACGCATAATGCGTTCATGTTCTTAGATGAATGGTATGTACAAGAGGTGGGGACTGCGATGGGGACTCCGGTAGCATGTACTTTCGCCAATTTATTTTTGGGCCTCTTTGAGGAAAGGTATATTTACAGAAGTAGTAACACTTTTCTGCAGCATATTAAATTCTATCAGAGATATATTGACGATATAGTAGTGGTCTGGGACAGCACAGATAAAATCTTTGGAGAGTTCATATCGTATCTTAATAGTAGTAATAACATGAACATGTCCTTCACATCAGTTTTTGGAGGACGCCGGTTAGAATTCTTGGATGTGTTAGTTGAGGTTGAAAACGGGAAAATTTGTACATCTTTATACCGCAAACCTGTAGCAGCAAACACGATGATGCGGTTTGAAAGTTTTCACCCTATGCACACAAAACAATCGCTGCCGCGGAGTCAATTTCTAAGGGTGAGTCGGGTGAACAACACTGACGAGGGGTTTGAATGCCAATCTGATGAGATGTTACAAAGGTTTAGGCAGAGGGGATACCCGGAGAGTTTGTTGGCAGCCTCTAGAGAGACAGTAGCCAGAGAAAGAAAGATGGCAAAGGGATTTAATCCTCCGATACAGAAACCTGAGACAGGAAAGAGATTCACGTTCTGTTTCACATATAGCAACATGGATCGTCAGATCAGGTCAGCTATAAAAAGAAATTGGCACATTCTGGGACAGGACAATGAACTGAGTGTTGTAGCCAGAGGTCCCTTGATAGCCAATAAAAGAAGCGTCAGACTCAGAGATAGATTGGTGAGAAACCGGTTATCCAAACCCAATCAAAATTGGCTGAGTACTGCTATACCGCACGGCAACTTCAGGTGCGGGCACTGCTCTTTTTGCAAACAGCATATAGTGGATCGAGTGCTGAGGATAGGAGCATTAACCCATGTGGTGAATGATTTTATTACCTGCAGGACGGACCACGTAGTTTACGTGGTGTTCTGTCCCTGCAGGTTTCACTACATAGGGAAGACCATACGGCCACTCTTTGTTCGTTTCCGGGAGCACTGTAGATCGGTGGAGGTAGGTAAAGGGGTGCTGCGCTTAATCGCCCATGTGAAAGAGAAACACGGGGGGAGTTCAGATTGTCTTACCTTTGCGGGAATCGAAAAGATCACTTTGCCGGCTAGAGGAGGTGATTTAGATAACTTACTCCTTAGAGCCGAGGCTAAATGGATCATGCGCAGTAATGCGATGGGACCTCTGGGCTTCAATGACCGGGTAGATCTCTCAATTTTCTTTAATCTAGGGGTTAATTCAATTAGTTCTTGATATAAATAGCGGATGGTCGCCTGTGAGTTCTAAAAAGATACAAATTGCGCTTGTATACATTCATGTTAGCAGTTTTTGTATGAATTCGTTATTTGATTGCTTATATCAGCCTATTCTTGGAAATTGTAAGAAACGCTAATTGTGTTATATTGTTTTTAACATTGTGCTTTTTATTCAAGAGTGTATTTTAGTAGTGGGAGGGTTTGGTGGTGGAGGGAGGTGTCATGGCCGGCACTATATTTCCGCTGTCTTGCCCTAACGCTAACTGACCCGTAGAAGCGCAAGCACAGCGCGAAACGGCCGTCGTCCCCGATCTCCCCTGCTCACCTGAGCTTCGGCTCCATCGTTCCCGGCCATGAATTTTATCTGGATGTGTTGCAAATAAAGAATTGTTTTGTATTCCAAGAAGACCGGTGAGTGCCCTCAATCTTCTTTCCATTTATGGGACTACATATCTGTTGCTTTTATTTGAGGAGCACCTAAGGTCGGATATACTATGGCTGTCTTCACCGCTGCTAAGCACCTATCAAGAAGGCAGTCTGGTTATAACCTCCGTAGTGGAGACTGTGCCGCCCGATCTATTTTTATTTTGTTTATAAACTCTTAACTCTCTGTTGGCTGTTTTGCTTTTTCAGCTGACTCATTTTAGCTTTCCAGACTCTGCATTCAGCTTTGAAATGACCTGGCTTCTTGCATACAAAACATTCACGTGTCTCTTTAGGGTGGTTTCTGCTGGTGGGCACATCATGTGTTTGTAAAGCAGTTTCCTTGTTACACATCTTGCTGCTTACATTTTCTGCCTTTCTCGTATATTCATCTACAAGCTTTCCTCTGACGTATTCCAATGTCAGCTCATCATCTGGGCGTGCATCTAGTGCAGTTACAAGCGTGTCATTGCTTTCTGGGAGACCACTAAGGGTACCGTCATACTAAAACGACGCTGCAGCGATACGATAATGATGTCGATCGCTGCAGCATCGCTGTTTGGTTGCTGGAGAGCTGTCACACAGACAGCTCTCCAGTGACCAACGATCCCGAAGTCCCCTGGTAACCAGGGTAAACATCAGGTTACTAAGCGCCGGGCCGCGCTTAGTAACCCGATGTTTACCCTGGTTACCAGCGTAAACGTAAAAAAAACAAACACTACATACTTACCTTCCATGTCTGTCCTCCGGCGCTGTGCTTCTCTGCACGTTTTTTTTACGTTTACGCTGGTAACCAGGGTAAACATCGGGTTACTAAGCGCGGCCCTGCGCTTAGTAACCCGATGTTTACCCTGGTTACCAGTGATGACATCACTGAATCAGCGTCACACATGCCGATTCAGCGATGTCAGCGGGAGATCCAGCGACGAAAGAAAGTTTCAAATGATCTGCTACGACGTACGATTCTCAGCGGGGTCCCTGATCGCAGTAGCGTGTCAGACACAGCGAGATCGTAATGATATCTCTGGAACGTCACGGATCGTGCCATCCTAGCGATCAAAGTGTGACGGTACCCTAAGTAATAGTGCTGCTACATGGAAGTCCTTCATATCTTCCCCAATGCCCCGCAGGCGCTCTACGGTCTCCAAAATATTTCTAATGTAGTCCTGCATGTCCTGGTCATTGTGTAGCTTAGACTGATACAGCTTTCTCATTAGATAGAGTTTATTACTTAAATTTATTCTCTCATGTACTTTCTGCAACTGCTCCCACATTTCCTTTGCAGATTCACACTTACACACATGCACAATCTGATCATCCTCTATACTGAGTGATATGGTGCTCTGTGCTTTCTGATCCATTTCTAACCATTCCTGTGGTACTGGGTCAGGCTTAGGGTCCTGAGTGTATTTCCACGTACCTTCTCTTATCAGCAGCATCTTCAACTTGAATTTCCAGGATTGGTAGTTCTGGTTATTCAGGCTTGGCACTTTAAACTTTGTTGAGTTGCTGCTGGCGGCCATTTTACTTCTTCTCAGTTTGCTGTGCTCTGAAGGTTTGGGATTGCTTTGACTCCTGGGCCCATAACCTGTTAGCAGCGGGTTAATCAGCGTGATGTCCACAACGAACAACAGAGAATGTTCATTTATTAAGAATCAAGAACATCCAGCATTACAACATGAGAACAGGATCAATCTGGTTTCTGAGAGAGAGCTGCTGTGAGTCCTTTCAGCTTCAGCTACACACAAGAAATGTGCTCACAGGGAAGGGGGAGGAGGAACATCCTGTCTGTAAATGAGGACTCCTGTTATGGCTGGCAATCAGGCAACACAGCGTGCAGTAATCAGCGCACATACAGAGATCTGGCAATAACCAAAAACAATAGGACGAGCTCTGAGACGTGGAATCTCTGTAGACTGCAGTACCTGATCTATCCTCACACAACTATAAGCAGCAGTGGATTGCGCCTATCACTACCTATGCAACTCGGCACTGCCTGAGGAGCTGACTAGCCTGAAGATAGAAATACAAGCCTGACTTACCTCAGAGAAATACCCCAAAGGAATAGGCAGCCCCCCACATATAATGACTGTTAGCAAGATGAAAAGACAAACGTAGGAATGAAATAGATTCAGCAAAGTGAGGCCCGATATTCTAGACAGAGCGAGGATAGCAAAGAGAACTATGCAGTCTACAAAAAACCCTAAAACGAAAACCACGCAAAGGGGCAAAAAGACCCACCGTGCCGAACTAACAGCACGGCGGTGCACCCCTTTGCTTCTCAGAGCTTCCAGCAAAAGTTAATAGCAAGCTGGACAGAAAAAACAGAAAACAAACTAGAAGCACTTATCTAGCAGAGCAGCAGGCCCAAGGAAAGATGCAGTAGCTCAGATCCAACACTGGAACATTGACAAGGAGCAAGGAAGACAGACTCAGGTGGAGCTAAATAGCAAGGCAGCCAACGAGCTCACCAAAACACCTGAGGGAGGAAGCCCAGAGACTGCAATACCACTTGTGACCACAGAAGTGAACTCAGCCACAGAATTCACAACAGTACCCCCCCCTTGAGGAGGGGTCACCGAACCCTCACCAGAACCCCCAGGCCGACCAGGATGAGCCACATGAAAGGCACGAACAAGATCTGGGGCATGGACATCAGAGGCAAAAACCCAGGAATTATCTTCCTGAGCATAACCCTTCCATTTGACCAGATACTGGAGTTTCCGTCTAGAGACACGAGAATCCAAAATCTTCTCCACAATATACTCCAATTCCCCCTCCACCAAAACAGGGGCAGGAGGCTCCACAGATGGAACCATAGGTGCCACGTATCTCCTCAACAACGACCTATGGAATACATTATGTATGGAAAAGGAGTCTGGGAGGGTCAGACGAAAAGACACCGGATTGAGAATCTCAGAAATCCTATACGGACCAATAAAACGAGGTTTAAATTTAGGAGAGGAAACCTTCATAGGAATATGACGAGAAGATAACCAAACCAGATCCCCAACACGAAGTCGGGGTCCCACACGGCGTCTGCGATTAGCGAAAAGCTGAGCCTTCTCCTGGGACAAGGTCAAATTGTCCACTACCTGAGTCCAGATCTGCTGCAACCTGTCCACCACAGAATCCACACCAGGACAGTCCGAAGACTCAACCTGTCCTGAAGAGAAACGAGGATGGAACCCAGAATTGCAGAAAAATGGAGAGACCAAGGTAGCCGAGCTGGCCCGATTATTAAGGGCGAACTCAGCCAACGGCAAAAATGACACCCAATCATCCTGGTCAGCGGAAACAAAACATCTCAGATATGTTTCCAAGGTCTGATTGGTTCGTTCGGTCTGGCCATTAGTCTGAGGATGGAAGGCCGAGGAGAAAGATAGGTCAATGCCCATCCTACCACAAAAGGCTCGCCAGAACCTCGAGACAAACTGGGAACCTCTGTCAGAAACAATATTCTCAGGAATGCCATGTAAACGAACCACATGCTGGAAGAACAAAGGCACCAAATCAGAGGAGGAAGGCAATTTAACCAAGGGCACCAGATGGACCATTTTAGAAAAGCGATCACAGACCACCCAAATGACCGACATTTTTTGAGAAACGGGAAGGTCAGAAATGAAATCCATCGAAATATGTGTCCAAGGCCTCTTCGGGACCGGCAAGGGCAAAAGCAACCCACTGGCACGTGAACAACAGGGCTTAGCCCTAGCACAAATTCCACAGGACTGCACAAAAGCACGCACATCCCGTGACAGAGATGGCCACCAGAAGGATCTAGCAACCAACTCCCTGGTACCAAAGATTCCTGGATGACCGGCCAGCACCGAACAATGAAGTTCAGAGATAACTTTACTAGTCCACCTATCAGGGACGAACAGTTTCTCGGCCGGACAACGATCAGGTTTATTAGCCTGAAATTTCTGCAACACTCTCCGCAAATCAGGGGAGATGGCAGACACAATGACTCCTTCCTTGAGGATACTCGCCGGCTCAGATAACCCCGGAGAGTCGGGAACAAAACTCCTAGACAGAGCATCCGCCTTCACATTTTTAGAGCCCGGAAGGTATGAAATCACAAAATCAAAACGAGCAAAAAATAACGACCAACGGGCCTGTCTAGGATTCAAGCGCTTGGCAGACTCAAGATAAGTAAGGTTCTTATGATCAGTCAATACCACCACGCGATGCTTAGCACCCTCAAGCCAATGACGCCACTCCTCGAATGCCCACTTCATGGCCAGCAACTCTCGGTTGCCCACATCATAATTACGCTCAGCAGCAGAAAATTTCCTGGAAAAGAAAGCACATGGTTTGAACACTGAGCAACCAGAACCTCTCTGTGACAAAACCGCCCCTGCACCAATCTCAGAAGCATCAACCTCGACCTGGAACGGAAGAGAAACATCAGGTTGACACAACACAGGGGCACAGCAAAAACGACGCTTCAACTCCTGAAAAGCTTCCACGGCAGCAGAAGACCAATTAACCAAATCAGCACCCTTCTTGGTCAAATCGGTCAATGGTCTGGCAATGCTAGAAAAATTACAGATGAAGCGACGATAAAAATTAGCAAAGCCCAGGAATTTCTGCAGACTTTTTAGAGATGTCGGCTGAGTCCAATCCTGGATGGCCTGAACCTTAACCGGATCCATCTCGATAGTAGAAGGGGAAAAGATGAACCCCAAAAATGAAACTTTCTGCACACCGAAGAGACACTTTGATCCCTTCACGAACAAGGAATTAGCACGCAGTACCTGGAAAACCATTCTGACTTGCTTCACATGAGACTCCCAATCATCTGAGAAGATCAAAATGTCATCCAAGTAAACAATCAAGAATTTATCCAGATACTCACGGAAAATGTCATGCATAAAAGACTGAAAAACAGATGGAGCATTGGCAAGTCCGAACGGCATCACCAGATACTCAAAATGACCCTCGGGCGTATTAAATGCCGTTTTCCATTCATCTCCCTGCCTGATTCTCACCAGATTATACGCACCACGAAGATCAATCTTAGTAAACCAACTAGCCCCCTTAATCCGAGCAAACAAGTCAGAAATCAATGGCAAGGGATACTGAAACTTAACAGTGATCTTATTAAGAAGGCGGTAATCAATACACGGTCTTAGCGAACCATCCTTCTTGGCTACAAAAAAGAACCCTGCTCCCAGTGGTGATGACGATGGGCGAATATGTCCCTTCTCCAGGGATTCCTTCACATAACTGCGCATAGCGGTGTGTTCAGGTACGGATAAATTAAATAAACGACCCTTAGGGAATTTACTACCAGGAATCAAATCGATAGCACAATCACAATTCCTATGCGGAGGTAGGGCATCAGACTTGGACTCTTCAAATACATCCTGAAAGTCCGACAAGAACTCTGGGATGTCAGAAGGAATGGATGACGAAATAGACAAAAATGGAACATCACCATGTACTCCCTGACAACCCCAGCTGGTTACCGACATAGAGTTCCAATCCAATACTGGATTATGGGTTTGTAGCCATGGCAACCCCAACACGACCACATCATGCAGATTATGCAACACCAGAAAGCGAATAACTTCCTGATGTGCAGGAGCCATGCACATGGTCAGCTGGGCCCAGTACTGAGGCTTATTCTTGGCCAAAGGTGTAGCATCAATTCCTCTCAACGGAATAGGACACCGCAAAGGCTCCAAGAAAAATCCACAACGTTTAGCATAATCCAAATCCATCAGATTCAGGGCAGCGCCTGAATCCACAAACGCCATGACAGAATACGATGACAAAGAGCACATTAAGGTAATGGACAAAAGGAATTTGGACTGTACAGTACCAATAACGGCAGAGCTATCGAACCGCCTAGTGCGTTTAGGACAATTAGAAATAGCATGAGTAGAATCACCACAATAGAAACACAGTCTGTTCAGACGTCTGTGTTCTTGCCGTTCTACTTTAGTCATAGTCCTGTCGCACTGCATAGGCTCAGGTTTACTCTCAGACAATACCGCCAGATGGTGCACAGATTTACGCTCGCGCAAGCGACGACCGATCTGAATGGCCAAGGACATAGACTCATTCAAACCAGCAGGCATAGGAAATCCCACCATTACATCCTTAAGAGCTTCAGAGAGACCCTTTCTGAACAAAGCCGCTAGTGCAGATTCATTCCACAGAGTGAGTACTGACCACTTCCTAAATTTCTGACAATATACTTCTACATCATCCTGACCCTGGCATAAAGCCAGCAGATTTTTCTCAGCCTGATCCACTGAATTAGGCTCATCGTAAAGCAATCCCAGCGCCTGGAAAAATGCATCAACATTACTCAATGCAGAATCTCCTGGTGCAAGAGAAAACGCCCAGTCCTGTGGGTCGCCGCGCAAAAAAGAAATAATAATCAAAACCTGTTGAATAGGATTACCAGAAGAATGAGGTTTCAAGGCCAAAAATAGCTTACAATTATTTCTGAAGCTCAGGAACTTAGTTCTGTCACCAAAAAACAAATCAGGAATCGGAATTCTTGGTTCTAGCATCGATTTCTGATCAATAGTATCTTGAATCTTTTGTACATTTACAACGAGATTATCCATTGAGGAGCACAGAGCCTGAATATCCATGTCCACAGCTGTGTCCTGAAGCACTCTAATGTCTAGGGGAAAAAAAAGACTGAAGACAGAGCTAAGAAAAAAAAATGCTGTCAGGATTTCTTTTTTCCCTCTATTGGGAATCATTGGTGAGGCTCCTTGTACAGTTATGGCTGGCAATCAGGCAACACAGCGTGCAGTAATCAGCGCACATACAGAGATCTGGCAATAACCAAAAACAATAGGACGAGCTCTGAGACGTGGAATCTCTGTAGACTGCAGTACCTGATCTATCCTCACACAACTATAAGCAGCAGTGGATTGCGCCTATCACTACCTATGCAACTCGGCACTGCCTGAGGAGCTGACTAGCCTGAAGATAGAAATACAAGCCTGACTTACCTCAGAGAAATACCCCAAAGGAATAGGCAGCCCCCCACATATAATGACTGTTAGCAAGATGAAAAGACAAACGTAGGAATGAAATAGATTCAGCAAAGTGAGGCCCGATATTCTAGACAGAGCGAGGATAGCAAAGAGAACTATGCAGTCTACAAAAAACCCTAAAACGAAAACCACGCAAAGGGGCAAAAAGACCCACCGTGCCGAACTAACAGCACGGCGGTGCACCCCTTTGCTTCTCAGAGCTTCCAGCAAAAGTTAATAGCAAGCTGGACAGAAAAAACAGAAAACAAACTAGAAGCACTTATCTAGCAGAGCAGCAGGCCCAAGGAAAGATGCAGTAGCTCAGATCCAACACTGGAACATTGACAAGGAGCAAGGAAGACAGACTCAGGTGGAGCTAAATAGCAAGGCAGCCAACGAGCTCACCAAAACACCTGAGGGAGGAAGCCCAGAGACTGCAATACCACTTGTGACCACAGAAGTGAACTCAGCCACAGAATTCACAACAGACTCCTTTTTTTTTTTAACTTTGTTGACATGTGAACAATATGCATGCAGATATATAAATCACATCATATTAACCCCTTCCCGACCCATGACGCCACGTAGGCGTCATGAAAGTTGGTGCCAATCCGACCCATGACGCCTATGTGGCGTCATGGAAAGATCGCGTCCCTGCAGGCCGGGTGAAAGGGTTAACTCCCATTTCACCCGATCTGCAGGGACAGGGGGAGTGGTAGTTTAGCCCAGGGGGGGTGGCTTCATCCCCTCGTGGCTACGATCGCTCTGATTGGCTGTTGAAAGTGAAACTGCCAATCAGAGCGATTTGTAATATTTCACCTATTATAACGGGTGAAATATTACAATCCAGCCATGGCCGATGCTGCAATATCATCGGCCATGGCTGGAAATACTAATGTGACCCCACCCCACCCCACCGATCGCCCCCACAGCCCCCCGATCTGGCCGGTACACTGCTCCGGCTCCCTTCCATCCAGTGCTCCGCTCCCCCCGTGCTCTTGTCCGCTCCCTCCGTGCTCCAATCACCCCCCCGTGCTCCAATCACCCCCCCGGCATTCCGATCCACCCCGCCCATGCTCCGTTCCACCCCCCCGTGCTCCGTTCCAGCCCCCCCGTGCTCCGTTCCACGCCCCCGTGCTCCGTTCCACGCCTGCCGCGCTCCGATTCCCCCCCGTGCTCCGATCCCCCCCCCCGTGGTCCCCCCCCACCCCATCATACTTACCGATCCTGCCGGGGTCGCGTCCGTCTTCTTCCTGGGCGCCGCCATCTTCCAAAATGGCGGGCGCATGCGCAGTGCGCCCGCCGAATCTGCCGGCCGGCAGATTCGTTCCAAAGTGCATTTTGATCACTGAGATAGATTATATCTCAGTGATCAAAATAAAAAAAATAATAAATGACCCCCCCCCCCTTTTGTCACCCCCATAGGTAGGGACAATAAAAAAATAAAGAAATTTTTTTTTTCCACTAATGTTAGAATAGGGTTAGGGTTAGGGGTAGGGTTAGGGTTAGGGGTAGGGTTAGGGTTAGGGCTAGGGTTAGGGTTAGGGTTAGGGCTACGGTTAGGGGTAGGGTTAGGGCTAGGGTTAGGGTTTCGGTATGTGCACACGTATTCTGGTCCTCTGTGGATTTTTCCGCTGCGGATTTGATAAATCCGCAGTGCTAAACCGCTGAGGATTTATGGCGGATTTACCGCGTTTTTTTCTGCGCATTTCACTGCGGTTTCACAATTGCGATTTTCTATTTGAGCAGTTGTAAAACCGCTGCGGAATCCGCACAAAGAAGTGAAATGCTGCGGAATGTAAACCGCTGCGTTTCCGTGCAGTTTTTCCGCAGCATGTGTACAGCTATTTTTGTTTCCCATAGGTCTACATTGAACTGTAAACTCATGGGAAAGTGCTGCGGATCTGCAGCGTTTTCCGCAGTGTGCACATACCTTTAGAATTAGGCTATGTGCACACGGTTCGGATTTGGCTGCGGATTGGCCGCTGCGGATTCGCAGCAGTATTCCATCAGGTTTACAGTACCATGTAAACATATGAAAAACCAAATCCGCTGTGCCCATGGTGCAGAAAATACCGCGTGGAAACGCTGCGTTGTATTTTCCGCAGCATGTCAATTCTTTGTGCGGATTCCGCGGCGTTTTACACCTGTTCCTCAATAGGAATCCGCAGGTGAAATCCGCACAAAAAACACTGGAAATCCGCGGAAAATCCGCAGGTAAAACGCAGTGCCTTTTACCCGCGGATTTTTCAAAAATGGTGCAGAAATATCTCACACGAATCCGCAACGTGGGCACATAGCCTTAGGGTTAGGGTTGGAATTAGGGTTGTAGTTAGGGTTGGGGGTGTGTTGGGGTTAGGGTTGTGGTTACGGGTGTGTTGTGGTTAGGGTTGTGATTAGGGTTATGACTACAGTTGGGATTAGGGTTAGGGGTGTGTTGGGGTTAGTGTTGGAGGTAGAATTGAGGGGTTACCACTGTTTAGGCACATCAGGGGTCTCCAAACTCAACATGGCGCCACCATTGATTCCAGCCAATCTCGTATTCAAAAAGTCAAATGGTGCTCCCTCACTTCCGAGCCCTGACATGTGCCCAAACAGTGGTTTACCCCCACATATGGGGTATCAGTGTACTCAGGATAAACTGCGCAACAATTACTGGGGTCCAATTTCTCCTGTTACCCTTGTGAATCTAAAAAAATGCTTGCTAAAACATCATTTTTGAGGAAAGAAAAATGATTTTTTATTTTCACGGCTCTGCGTTGTAAACGTCTGTGAAGCACTTGGGGGTTCAAAGTGCTCACCACATATCTAGATAAGTTCCTTGGGGGGTCTAGTTTCTAAAATGTGGTCACTTGTGGGGGGTTTCTACTGTTTAGGCACACCAGGGGCTCTGCAAACACAACGTGACGCCCGCAGAGCATTCCTTCAAAGTCTGCATTTCAAAATGTCACTACTTCACTTCCGAGCTCCAACGTGTGCCCAAACAGTGGTTTGCCCCCACATATGGGGTATCACCGTACTCCAGAGAAACTGGACAACAAATATTGGGGTCAAATTTCTCCTGTTACCCTTGGGAAAATTAAAAAATTCTGGGCTAAATAATTATTTTTGAGGAAAGAAAACGTATTTATTATTTTCACGGCTCTGCATTATAAACTTCTATGAAGCACTTGGGGGTTCAAAGTGCTCACCACACATCTAGATAAGTTCCTTTGGGGGTCTAGTTTCCAAAATGGGGTCACTTGTGGGGGGTTTCTACTGTTAAGCCACATCAGGGGCTCTGCAAACGCAACGTGACGCCCACAGATCATTCCATCAAAGTCTGCATTTCAAAACGTCACTACTTCACTTCCGAGCCTCGGCATGTGCCCAAACAGTGGTTTACCCCCACATGTGGGGTATCAGCGTACTCAGGAGAAACTGGACAACAAATTATAGGGTCCAATTTCTCCTGTAACCCTTGGGAAAATAAAAAATTCTGGGCTAAATAATTATTTTTGAGGAAAGAAAACGTATTTATTATTTTCACGGCTCTGCATTATAAACTTCTATGAAGCACTTGGGGGTTCAAAGTGCTCACCACACATCTAGATAAGTTCCTTTGGGGGTCTAGTTTCCAAAATGGGGTCACTTGTGGGGGGTTTCTACTGTTAAGCCACATCAGGGGCTCTGCAAACGCAACGTGACGCCCACAGATCATTCCATCAAAGTCTGCATTTCAAAACGTCACTACTTCACTTCCGAGCCCCGGCATGTGCCCAAACAGTGATTTACCCCCACATATGGGGTATCAGCGTACTCAGGAGAAACTGGACAACAACTTTTGGGGTCAAATTTCTCCTGTTACCCTTGGGAAAATAAAAAATTGCAGGCTAAATGATCATTTTTGAGAAAATATATATATATTTTTTTTCATGGCTCTGCGTTATAAACTTCTGTGAAGCACTTGGGGGTTCAAAGTCCTCACCACACATCTAGATTAGTTCCTTTGGGGGTCTAGTTTCCAAAATGGGGTCATTTCTGGGGGATCTCCAATGTTTAGGCACACAGGGGCTCTCCAAACGTGACATGGTGTCCGCTAATGATTGGAGCTAATTTTCCATTTAAAAAGCCAAATGGCGTGCCATCCCTTCCGAGCCCTGCCGTGCGCCCAAACAGTGGTTTACCCCCACATATGGGGTATCAGCGTACTCAGGACAAACTGGACAACAATATTTGGGGTCCAATTTCTCCTATTATCCTTGGCAAAATAGGAAATTCCAGGCTAAAAAATCATTTTTGAGGAAAGAAAAATTATTTTTTATTTTCATGGCTCTGCGTTATAAACTTCTGTGAAGCACCTGGGGGTTTAAAGTGCTCAATATGCATCTAGATAAGTTCCTTGGGGGGTCTAGTTTCCAAAATGGGGTCACTTGTGGGGGAGCTTCAATGTTTAGGCACACAGGGGCTCTCCAAACGCGACATGGTGTCCGCTAACAATTGGAGCTAATTTTCCATTCAAAAAGTCAAATGGCGCGCCTTCCCTTCCGAGCCCTGCCGAGTGCCCAAACAGTGGTTTACCCCCACATATGAGGTATCGGCGTACTCGGGAGAAATTGCCCAACAAATTTTATGATCCATTTTATCCTACTGCCCATGTGAAAATGAAAAAATTGAGGCGAAAAGAATTTTTTTGTGAAAAAAAAGTACTTTTTCATTTTTACAGATCAATTTGTGAAGCACCTGAGGGTTTAAAGTGCTCACTAGGCATCTAAATAAGTTCCTTGGGGGGTCTAGTTTCCAAAATGGGGTCACTTGTGGGGGAGCGCCAATGTTTAGGCACACAGGAGCTATCCAAACGCGACATGGTGTCCGCTAACGATGGAGATAATTTTTCATTCAAAAAGTCAAATGGCGCTCCTTCCCTTCCGAGCATTACCATGTGCCCAAATAGTGGTTTACCCCCACATGTGAGGTATTGGTGTACTCAGGAGAAATTGCCCAATACATTTTAATATCCATTTTATCCTGTTGCCCATGTAAAGATGAAAAAATTGAGGCTAAAAGAATTTTTTTGTGAAAATAAAGTACTTTTTCATTTTTACGGATCAATTTGTGAAGCACCTGGGGGTTCAAAGTGCTCACTATGCATCTAGATAAGTTCCTTGGGGCGTCTAGTTTCCAAAATGGGGTCACTTGTGGGGGAGCTCCAATTTTTAGGCACACGGGTGCTCTCCAAACGTGACATGGTGTCCGCTAAAGAGTGGAGCCAATTTTTGATTCAAAAAGTCAAATGGCGCTCCTTCCCTTCCAAGCCCTGCCGTGCGCCCAAACAGTGGTTTACCCACACATATGAGGTATCAGCGTACTCAGGACAAATTGGACAACAACTTTCGTGGTTCAGTTTCTCCTTTTACCATTGGGAAAATAAAAAAATTGTTGCTAAAAGATAATTTTTGTGACTAAAAAGTTAAATGTTCATTTTTTCCTTCCATGTTGCTTCTGCTGCTGTGAAGCACCTGAAGGGTTAATAAACTTCTTGAATGTGGTTTTGAGTACCTTGAGGGGTGCAGTTTTTAGAATGGTGTCACTTTTGGGTATTTTCAGCCATATAGACCCCTCAAACTGACTTCAAATGTGAGGTGGTCCCTAAAAAAAATGGTTTTGTAAATTTCGTTGTAAAAATGACAAATCGCTGGTCAAATTTTAACCCTTATAACTTCCTAACAAAAAAAAATTTTGTTTCCAAAATTGTGCTGATGTAAAGTAAACATGTGGGAAATGTTATTTATTGACTATTTTGTGTCACATATCTCTCTGGTTTAACAGAATAAAAATTCAAAATGTGAAAATTGCGAAATTTTCAAAATTTTCGCCAAATTTCCGTTTTTATCACAAATAAATGCAGAATTTATTGACCTAAATTTACCACTAACATGAAGCCCAATATGTCACGAAAAAACAATCTCAGAACCGCTAGGATCCGTTGAAGCGTTCCTGAGTTATTACCTCATAAAGGGACACTGGTCAGAATTGTAAAAAACGGCAAGGTCTTTAAGGTCAAAATAGGCTGGGTCATGAAGGGGTTAAACAAACAATAGTTGTTGCAATACATAAAGGTCAATATGCATTAGGCCAACACCATTTGAAAATGTAGCCAAAGTCTATAGTGACTAGGGTTTTTATGTCTGACCTTAGCTGAAATCTAGCAGTGTCCCCTTGTCCATTGTCTTCATCATGTAACTCATCTTTTACATATTGTATTGTTAGTACTATTTTGCACTGTGAGAAATTAATACAATTTTCCATATATGGAATATATATGTATATATGGTGTTCTTTTTCTCACTTGGAATACTGATTTTTGGGACATTTGACTCCATTTTTTGTAGGTTGTCTTGTTTAGGGAGTTGCCCCAACTCCATTACTTCCTTTCTTTCCCTTTCCCTTTTGTATTTATGATGTATCCAGCATGGTGATCTTTGTTAAAGGTTAATGTGGTAATAACTCTGGAATTATTCAAAGGAAACCACCGATTCTGAGAATGCTTTCTCATGACATATTGTACTTCATGATAGTGATAACATTTGTTCTATAGGACTTGTGTTTATTTGTGAAAATATCGGAAATTTGATGAAGATTTCACAATTTTCAAACTTCTAATTTTTATGCTCTTGAAACACAGAATTATGTAACACAAAATAGTTAATAAATAACATTTACCATGCGTCTATTTTATATCTGCATCACTTTTTAAACATGATTTTTTTGTTTGTTAGGAAGTTATAAGGGTTAAACGTTGATCAGGAATTTCTCATTTTTCCAACAAAATTTACAACACCATTCTTTTAGGGACCACATCTTATTTGAAGTCACATTAGTGGGGCCAATATGACAGAAAAGAGCCAAAAGTGACACCATTCTAAAAAATTGCATCCTTCAAAGTGCTCAAAACCACATTCAAGAAGTTTACTGTTGCAATTTTAGACATTGCTAGTGGGCTTCCACTCAATGCCCTACAGCCGCCAATCAGGAGGTCTATCACAGCCAGTATAAAAGATGGTAGCCAGCCAAGTTGTGCCATTTCAAGCATGTAAAATGTATGGATAAGTTTTTGGTTTTGGCTTACAAATACTGATGTAATATACTGACCAAATACTGATGGTTTGAACATGGCCTTAGTAATAGAAAAAAGCCTTATCTAATGCAGTGTACTACTTCAGTGCTGAATCAGATTGAAAATGTGTGTGGTAGTCTTAGTCTGTGAATACTAATCCAAAAATTCAAGTGATATATAGAGAAGTGCTGTAGCTGTATAGTCACTCTGTGTGACTGGTAAGTGATTTATCTGTTACTTCAGTAACAGCACCTTAATAAGAGCTGGCACGGGGTGGTAGTCATAGCCGAGTCCACTAGGTCACAGTCAGTGAGCACCCCGGCCCCTTGCACATGAAATAACAGTTCTAGCCCCAGCCCCGGGTCACAGTGGGTTACCCCAGACAAGACATCTGGCTCCTCTCCATGCTGTAACGGATGCACCACGCATCACACATTGTAGGGCCCAACAGTGGCAACTTGTATTTAATAAAGGTGATGAAGGAAGGTATAATTCCTGGGCTGTCCCTATCTGCAGCAAAGGCTGCAGCAGCAGATGCAGTAGCTCCAGACAAATTCCAGGAGCTGCAAGACTCTTGGGTAACTCCCAGGCAGATCCCAGGAGCTGCAAGTATTTTGTGGGGCATACACGCAGTTCCTGTGCTCGCTGCCCGACAGTTCACTGGCAGCTCTGTTCCGCTCCAGGGGTATGGCCAGCTCCTAACAGTGGAGCACACTCAGCCACAGGCAAGCCTGCCTGGGCACTGAGCTGCAGACAGGCACTTCCTGTCTGCTTGGAAGCTGCTAGCCCAGCCTCCTGGGTTAACCCATCCTGTCCCTGCCTCTAACATGTGCATGGCAAATACAGCACACTACAGTACATGTTAATAACAATGCAAAACACAAGGAACATCACAGCACATACATTACAGTGATACAGCATAAAGACATCACAAGCACAGGACATCACATGAATATAGCATTAATGCATTAATAAACAGGTACACCGTCCGGGTACCACATAAGGGGCACAGCCCAGCACACGGGAGAGAGGGGGCAGACGAGGGTCCCTGCCACCTCCTTACATCTCTCCCCCCAAAACATGGCTGTCCCCGGCCATGATGACCACTGCAGGGTTTAAAACAGCACATATATAAAAAAATCAGCGCAACAAACTTCAAGTAACATCAGTAGCAAAGTCCCAGTCTCTCGCTAAAAGCAGGTCTGCCTGACCCTGGTACCCTTACTCCTGGGACCGGTAAAAGTCATCCTTGCCCGATGGCCATCTTATCACACTGTCTTGACCCAGTTCGGTCCTCGGGTTCTTCTGGTCAAGCTTTCCCCCTCCCCCTTTGACCAGATCATGGGCTTAGCAGCAAATTGGTGCGCTGTGCTTAACAGAGGGCCAGTTCAAGGTAAAAGGGGACAAAGTTCCTGGATAAGAGAATATAGTTCTTGCAACAGCCGCACTAAAAGTTAGTTAACCCTCATAGGGTTCTCAGGCCCATGATTCAGCAAGGGGTGTGCAAACGTGCGCAAATGAGTTTGGAGGAGGGGGAAAAAAAAGTCTTATAACCGTGACCGGATTGGTCACCATTGGCACCTCAGTCCTGATGTCATACTTGACTCCTTGCCCTTTAAAAGACATGGAACAGTCTCTCTACATTTTTCAGGTGCAACCGGCACAACATACATTTTTTCTTAAATGGGCCACATCAGTCAATGAACGGCTGTTGGTTGGTGTAATAGACCACATGCGAGACCTGCACGACAATATAGGTGTGGGATGAGGATCCACTGGAGGATGACTCATCATTGTTCCTCCTAGTTCTTTCCTTTGGCAACGGCCGACTCAGCAAGCTTGGAGCCTCTCGCTCTTGTGACCCGCCTGTGGTCACTGTTTCCTTTAAGGGCGCCTCTGTCTCACTGCAGGAACTGCAGTCGTTGCAAACGATCGCCGGACACACTGCGCCTCCTGTGCCTGCCTTTCCTCGATGTTGAAGACCAGTGTGGCCACCACAGCATCCGGTCCTCGGGGCAAAACAGGTGTGGGACTGGGGTGAGGATAAGCATTTCACTCACTGTGACTGCATCTGGCTGCGATGGTCCTACACTGAGGGCGCAGAAACTCAGGATCATGGCTGCGGCGGTCCTTCCTTCCACTGCTTTCTCGACTGCTCCTACTGGCTTAGAGTCCTCTGCACTGATGGCGCTCCGGCTCCAGACGATCTTCCTCACCAGCTGCTGCACACGGACAGGTAACTCACTCGGCAATGGTGTCTCTCTTCCTGTCACGCCATCTTTCTCTTCTGGGCTCCACTTGTTCGTGGGCAGAATCACTTCTGGCTGCACCACCTGTTTCTTCTGATCAGACTGGGAGGGTGGCAGCTTTTTCTTTTTCTTCGCCCGCACCTAGTTAGGGCGGGCATGCTTCACAGGGGGATGCGGCCTTCTCTCCTTTGGTGCCAAATCTCTTTCATGATGCCCACAAAAGGTGGCACCCTCCTTCACTTTTGTGCCACTGACTGTCTCCTTGCCAGTGTTCGGCGCCATCTTAAAGGGAACCTGTCACCCCGAAAATCGCGGGTGAGGTAATCCCACTGGCATCAGGGGCTTATCTGCAGCATTCTGTAATGCTGTAGATAAGCCCCCGATGTTACCTGAAAAAGGAGAAAAAGACGTTAGATTATACTCACCCAGGGGCGGTCCCGCTGCTGGTCAGGTCGGATGGGCGTCTCTGGTCCGCTGCGGCGCCTCCTATCTTCATTACAAGATGTCCTCTTCTGATCTTCAGCCACGGCTCCGGCGCAGGCGTACTTTGCTCTGCCCTGTTGAGGGCAGACAAAGTACTGCAGTGCGCAGGCGCCGAGCCTCTGACCTTTCCGGCGCCTGCGCACTGCAGTACTATCCTCTGCCCTCAAGAGGGCAGAGCAAAGTACGCCTGCGCCGGAGCCGTGGCTGAAGATCAGAAGAGGACGTCTTGTAATGAAGATAGGAGGCACCGGAGCGGACCGGAGACGCCCATCCGACCTGACCAGCAGCGGGACCACCCCTGGGTGAGTATAATCTAAAGTCTTTTTCTCCTTTTTCAGGTAACATTGGGGGCTTATCTACAGCATTACAGAATGCTGCAGATAAGCCCCTGATGCCGGTGGGATTACCTCACCCGCGATTTTCGGGGTGACAGGTTCCCTTTAAAGTCACTGTCAGCCGTAATCTTTAATTCCTTCACAGCGATCAACAATTCGCAATCACTGTCAACTGCCATCTTCAATTCCTTTATCAAAAAGGAATGATGTGCACACTGTAAGATTAAAGTCAATTGGTGCAAGCTGAACAGAAAAATCCAGATATCAACTGGAAAAACAGCTGCACTCAAATAGTTGAGATTTATGCAAAAAATATTGTTTCTTTATTCACGTATACAAACATCACCAGGTGCTTTTCAGAAATATAGTGACTGTGGACAACAAGGTTAATGTTTCGACCAGGGATGGTCTTTGTCAAAACCTCACTGCAAAACAAATATAATACATAAATGTGCTGTGCATACATGCATTAATTAATATACAGATATGGAGATGGAAACAACATATACACAACAACATCATTCGGTCCAACTATATATACCCCAACTATATACAGCTATATACACATTGATCAGATTCAGTGGAAATACATAGAAACAGGGTTATAATAAAGGATTTCAATCCCATAAACACAGGAGAGACAAGGACCATTCAAAGAACCGCATTTATATTGTATCAGAGTTTCATACTCAAAAAAAGAAAGTAGAACGATCAAACATCCAATAAAATGTACTGACCTTATGCAAGGAGAATAAATGAAGAGCAAAAAGCATATGGGAAGTGAGTCCAAAAGGGGCTAAAGAAAAGGAGAAAAGTATAGGGTATCAAAGACAAATAAATGCGTACATATATCGGAGAAGGAGGCGTAAACAGGCCAAAAATAGTTACCAGCTTTGGTTAGAGTTTGGAGAAAGCGTGTCTGCCTTATTGGTGATGCAGTGGTACATGTGGGGAGCAATAGCGCTTTAAATAGACCGCATATGTTGTGATTTCCGGGTCTGCGCGACTCAGCGCACAGCTCCGGAGAGCTGAAAAGAGGCTTGGCACGCAGTGACGTGCGTGCATCGTCAGTGCGCCTGCGCAGTAAATTACGGGATCGGGCTGCGTTATTGCAGCTGTGCGGCCAATGAGAGACCTGATACATGCGCAGTATGTTTCTGCAGGCGAGGACGTAGGGTGCTCGCGCAGGAATCTCTATTAGGTGCCTGTAAGAATGTAATTGTGCCTGTGAAGACGCAAAGTTTGGGCTTGTTAGGGATGTAACAAATAGTAGAGGATACTATAATTAGGGGACTCAAATACAAATAAATATACTGTATGAGGAGAATGTGTTGGATATAAGAATAAAGAATTAAAGAAATGAATATAAAAGAAAAAGGAAAAAGAAAATATTAAAATTAAAATGAAAAATAAAACACACAAAAAAAAAACTAAAAAAACTAAATAAAAAAAAAAGAAATAAAAATCTCAAAAATATTGAAATAAAAGAAGAACCGAAGGGGAAAAAAGGGGGGGAAAGAAAGGAAGGAAAAAAAATTGAACATTGGGGAGTGATAAGTATTATTTCTATTTTTTATTTTTATGTTATTGGAGATTCAATATGAGAAATGAGTATAAAACGGAAAATGTGTTAGATGCAACCTGCATAGTAGAGGAAAGCAGCAAAAAAATATATATGAAAATAAATAAATGGCATTGAAACCCAATCGGTCCAGTACCAAGAAAAGATGAATGAAAATGATGACCCAAATGAAAAAATGATAATAAAATTAGCAAAAGAAATAAAAATAAAATAGAAAAAATAAAAAGTAAAAAGTACAAAATAAAAATAGTGATAAACATAAAGAATGAAAATAAATATAAAGATTCATAATGACAATGGAAATAAAATGCACATGAAAAATAAGAATAAAAATAAAAATAAAAAATTTAATTTTTTTAAAATAAAATAAATAATAATAAAAAAATAATAATACAATTTGATAATGGAGGGACTTACCCAGGGTGTGTCAAATTGAGGAAAAAAAGCGAGAAAACCACATTCATATAGTTGTTTCTCATGAGGTCTGATGAGAGGGGGAAGGAGTGGGGACAGAGAAGAAAAAACACAACATTAGAATTGCAGTCTTGATCGAAGAACCTAGGACAAGAATTGAAATAGGCATAGTTAATGCATATCTATCATAAATTAACATCACTCTATTCAATAAAAAGGTAAGTCCAATTCCCTATTCAAGCCCTTGGGGGCCATAGTTTGTAGCATATATATCCAAAAGAATTCTCTTTCTTTCAGAAGTTTGATGTGGTTTCCCCCTCACCTGGGTTGTTCTACTCCCTCTATTGCCTGGTACCGGAGTTGTGATACAGAGTGATTAGCCGAGACAAAATGGTAAGGAAGCGGGAGCCATGTTTTTTTCAGTCTGATGGTGGACTTGTGGCTTGAGATTCTACAACGTGGGCTTTCCTTCTGCCCAACCCCCCCCCCCCCCCCCCCCATGGGATAGCTTTAAACTCGAGCAAGATCTCTAATATTTTTACTGCAGCATCAGATTGAAAACTCACTTTGGTCTACAAGATAATTCTGTGAGGGATAGATCTCCCCCTGCTAGGGGTAGCTCTTCTCCCAAATTGTCCATTTCTTCCTTAGGTCTGTTCAATAAAAGCTCATTTCATCCACCGCACACATACCATGCAGCAGAGGCATGCATTGATTTGATTCACAGGGACATGCAAGATAATAATAATAATAATAATTTTTATTTATATAGCGCCAACATATTCCGCAGCGCTTTACAAATTATAGAGGGGACTTGTACATACAATAGACATTACAGCATAACAGAAATACAGTTCAAAACAGATACCAAGAGGAGTGAGGGCCCTGCTCGTAAGCTTACAAACTATGAGGAAAAGGGGAGACACGAGAGGTGGATGGTAACAATTGCTATAGTTATTCGGACCAGCCATAGTGTAAGGCTTGGGTGTTCGTGTAAAGCTGCATGAACCAGTTAATTAATTTTTTTTTTTTTTAATATAGGCCACACAGGGATCGTTAGGTTAATGCATTGAGGCGGTAGGCCAGTCTGAACAAATGAGTTTTTAGGGCACGCTTAAAACTGTGGGGATTGGGGATTAATCGTATTATCCTAGGTAGTGCATTCCAAAGAATCGGCGCAGCACGTGTAAAGTCTTGGAGACGGGAGTGGGAGGTTCTGATTATTGAGGATGCTAACCTGAGGTCATCAGCGGAGCGGAGGGCACGGGTAGGGTGGTAGACTGAGACCAGAGAGGAGATGTAGGGTGGTGCTGAGCCATGGAGTGCTTTGTGGATGAGGGTAGTAGTTTTGTACTGGATTCTTGAGTGGATGGGTAACCAGTGTAATGACTGGCACAAGGTAGAGGCATCGGTGTAACGGTTGGTGAGGAATATGATCCTGGCAGCAGCATTCAGGACAGATTGGAGTGGGGAGAGTTTGGTAAGAGGGAGGCCGATTAGTAGAGAGTTACAATAGTCCAGACGAGAATGAATAAGTGAAACAGTAAGAGTTTTTGCAGAGTCGAAAGTAAGAAAAGGGCGAATTCTAGAAATGTTTTTGAGATGCAGGTAAGAAGAGCGAGCCAGTGATCGGATGTGGGGGGTGAATGAAAGGTCAGAATCAAGGATGACCCCAAGATATTCTTTTGAAACAACAAAAAGGCTCTTTTCCAACCAAAAACAACATTACACCTTTAGAGAAAGCAAGCCATTGAATACCTGCGTACTAACAAAAATATAATCATCAAACCGGTGGGTAAGGGTGGAGCTATAGTCATTATGAATCAAAATAACGATATAAGAGAGATAAATAGCCAACTGTCGGACACATCTACTTACCTTAAAATTACACATGACCCCACACCTAGGATTAGGTCTAAAATAAATACAATACTCAAGAAATATTTCACTTACAATTGCATTGACCAAAAAACAGCCACTTTTTTAACAAAATCCATAAGTCCCTCACCAATCCCCCAGGTAACCTTATAGTGGCATCAGCACACTCTATTTTAACTCCTCTGTCTATTCTTTTAGAGAAATATCTTACATCATTTGTTAAAAATACCAAATCCTTTGTCCTTGATACAGGCCACTTTATAAGGCAATCAAACGGTTTTCCACCACCTCACAGCAATGTCTTCTAACAACCCTGGATGTAAAGAACCTTTATATCTTGATCAAGCATGATCTAGGCCTGGAGGCCATGGGTAACCTCCTACAGGCCTCTGCCCTAAGCTCACAGTACCAACAGTTCATCCTAAATCTTCTTTCCATGGTCCTCAAGGAGAATTATTTTCTGTTTGGTGACCAGGTCTACTTACAAACCTGTGGGACTGCCATGGGTTCAAACGTGGCTTCCGGCATATGCCAACATTTATGTGGACACTTTTGAGAATAATTACATTTATAGCAATGCTCTTTTTCAGCTGCATTCGAAGTACTGGCTCCGTAACATAGATGATGTTTTTTGTCTATGGGACGGACTACCAGATACTTTTACCCTCTTTGTAGCACAAATCAATGATGTCAGGCCCGAACTACAGTTTACACCCAATTGGGACATTCAGAAAATCCCATTCCTTGACACCTTGGTCACTAAGAATGAACAAGGGGGTCTAGATATTGACATTTTTGTGAAACCCACCGATTCAAACAATTTACTTCTTTTTTCAAGTTGTCATCCCAAGTCCACTCGTGAAAGCCTTCTATGGTCCCAATTTTGTAGGGTCACTAACATAGTCTCAAATACCAACCTGATTGAATCCCGGTTAGAAGATATGGCCCAAAAATTCAGAGACAGAAAATATCCCGATAAGATTCTCAATATGGAAAAAACGAGATCCCTCGAATACTCCCCTTGCTCATCTCAAACCCCCAAACCTGAACGAATTCCTTTTATACACACTCACCACCCCATCATGCCCTTGGTCTATAAAACCATTAATAGGCATTGGCCCCTTCTGTCTAAGGCCTATCCGCAGATAGTCCTTCCAGACCCTGGCATTGATGTGTAAACGTGGACCTAGGAATTTCACAGATAGCCTGGTTCAGGCCAACATTGGTAGTTTTACCAGACAACCAAGACAACAATATCTAGGCACACAGCGAGTGGGCACATTCCCGTGCTTGGGTTGTGCCTGCTGTGCCAACGTGATTAAAGGTACCTTCACACATAACGATATCGTTAACGATATCATTGCTTTTTGTGACGTAGCAACGATATCATTAAAGAAATCGTTATGTGTGACAGCGACCAACGATCAGGCCCCTGCTGGGAGATCGTTGGTCGCTGAACAAAGTCCAGAACTTTATTTCGTCGCTGGATCTCCCGCTGACATCGCTGGATCGGCGTGTGTGACACCGATCCAGCGATGTCTTCACTGGTAACCAGGGTAAACATCGGGTTACTAAGCGCAGGGCTGCGCTTAGTAACCCGATGTTTACCCTGGTTACCAGCGTAAAAGTAAAAAAAAACAAACACTACATACTTACCTACCGCTATCTGTCCCCGGCGCTGTGCTTCTCTGCTTCTCTGTACTGGCTGTGAGCGTCGGTCAGCCGGAAAGCACAGCGGTGACGTCACCGCTCTGCTTTCCGGCCGCTGTGCTCACAGCCAGTGCAGGAGGAGTGCAGAGAAGCAGAGCGCCGGGGACAGACACCGGAATGTAAGTATGTAGTGTTTTTTTTTTTACTTTAACGATGGTAACCAGGGTAAACATCGGGTTACTAAGCGCGGCCCTGTGCTTAGTAACCCGATGTTTACCCTGGTTACCGGCATCGTTGGTCGCTGGAGAGCGGTCTGTGTGACAGCTCTCCAGCGACCAAACAGCGACGCTGCAGCGATCCGGATCGTTGTCGGTATCGCTGCAGCGTCGCTTAATGTGAAGAGGCCTTAAGTTGAGTGATTTTGTCCATCCACATACGGGTAAAAGATTCAGAATTAAAGGATTTTATACTTGTGAAACCAACTATGTAATATATCTAATCAAATGTCCCTGTGGCTGCCTATATATAGGCGAGACCACACAACACATACGGGATAGAATCTCGAGCCACAAGTCCACCATCCAAATTTTTTATTTTTTTTATTTTAATTTTAATTTTTATTCTTATTTTTCACGTGCATTTTATTTTCATTGTCATTATGAATCTTTATATTTATTTTCATTCTTGATGTTTATCATTATTTTTATTTTGTACTTTTTACTTTTTATTTTTTCTATTTTATTTTTATTTCTTTTGCTAATTTTATTATCATTTTTTAATTTGGGTCATCCTTTTCATTCATGTTTTCTTGGTACTGGACCGATTGGGTTTCAATGCCATTTATTTTATTTTCATATATATTTTTTGCTGCTTTCCTCTACTATGTAGGTTGCATCTAACACATTTTCCGTTTTATACTCATTTCTCATATTGAATCTCCAATAACATAAAAATAATACTTATCACTCCCCAACGTTCAATTTTTTTCCTTCCTTTCTTTTTCTCCCCCTTTTTTTCCCCTTCGATTCTTCTTTTATTTCAATATTTTTTCGATTTTTTTATTTCTTATTTTTTATATGTTTATTTTTTTATTTATTTAATTTTTTAGTTTTTTATTTTTCATTTTTATTTATTTATTTATTTATTTTCATTTATATTCATTTCTTTAATTCTTTACTTCCAACACATTCTCCTCATATATTTATTTCCATTTGAGTCCCCTAATTATACTGCGCATGTATCAGGACTCTCATTGGCCGCGCAGCTTCAATAACGCAGCCCAGATCCCGTAATTTACTGCGCAGGCGCACTGACGATGCACGCACGTCACTGCGTGCCAAGCCTCTTTTCAACTCTCCGGAGCTGTGCGCTGAGTCGCGTAGACCCGGAAATCACAACATATGCGGTCTATTTAAAGCGCTATTGCTCCCCACATGTGCCACTGCATCACCAATAAGGCGGACACCAGGTACGGACTGGAACTAAAATTCAGTCCTATCATTTGCAATCACACAGGCCCTTGTTGTCCGCGTTTCCAAGCAACAGATGGGGATATATTACTAACATTATCGTGGATGGAGGAAAGCGAGATTTACTACAAGACCAATATTTCTAATGATACCTGTGGCCTGCTGGGGTAAGTGACAGTCAGCGACTTTGTACTCCATCACAACTGTTAACAGTATGGGAGTCTTGAGAACACTGATTCTGCTAACAACGTAGCAGACAAGGCAGCCCATAACCAGACAGGCCCTTCTGGCATTTGCCAGAATTGCCCAATGGCCAGTCCAGCCGTGGCGGATACGCTTTCTCCAAACTCTGACCAAAGCTGGTAACTATTTTTGGCCTGTTTACGCCTCCTTCTCCGATATATGTACGCATTTATTTGTCTTTGATACCCTATACTTTTCTCCTTTTCTTTAGTCCCTTTGGGACTCACTTCCCATATGCTTTTTGCTCTTTATTTATTCTGCTTGCATAAGGTCAGCACATTGCATTGATCATTCTACCTTCTTTTTTTTGAGTATGAAACTCTGATACAATATAAATGCGGTTCTTTGAATGGTCCTTGTCTCTCCTGTATTTATGGGATTGAAATCCCTTACTATAACCCGCGATTTGCTTCTATGTATTTCCACTGAATCTGATCAATGTGTATATAGCTGTACATAGTCGGGGTATATATAGTTGGACCGGATGTTGTTGTATATATGTTGTTTCCATCTCCATATCTGTATATTAATTCATGTATGTACAGCACATTTATGTATTATATTTGTTTTGCAGTGAGGTTTTGACAAAGACGTCCCTGGTCGAAACGTTAACCTTGTTGTCCGCAGTCACTATATTTCTGAAAAGCACCTGGTGATGCTTGTATATGCGAATAAAGAAACAATATTTTTTGCATAAATCTCAACTATTTGAGTGCGGCTGTTTTTCCCGTTGATATCTTCAATTCCTTCACGGTGGTCAACATGTCACAAAGCTCGGAGTCTTCTCAAAGCCACTGTCAGCCTCTCGTCCGGTTCCAATGGGGAAAGGTGCCAGGAACACTATCTCAGCTGCTTCCGCCCCGGTCGTAGACACCGGATCCTCCTCTGATAGTCTTAGGTTTTCAGGGCTGCTGGGTTGCATACTGCCAACTATGCTAAATGTAACAAGGTGGCAAAGGGTGGTAGTCATAGCCGAGTCCACTAGGTCACAGTCAGTGAGCACCCCGGCCCCTTGCACATGAAATGAAAGTTCTGGTCCCAGCCCCAGGTCACAGTGGGTTACTCCAGACATCAGGCTCCTCTCCATGCTGGAATGGATGCACCACGTGTTACACATTGTAGGGCCCAACAGTGGCAACTTGTATTTAATAAATGTGATGGAGAAAGGAAGGTACAATTCCTGAGCTGTCCCTATCTCCAGCAATGGCTGCAGCAGCAGAGGCAGTAGCTCCAGACAAATTCCAGGAGCTGCAAGTCTCTTGGGTAACTCCCAGGCAGATCCCAGCAGCTGCAAGTCTCTTGTGGGGCACACACGCAGACCCTGTGCCCGCTGCCCGACAGTCCACTGGCAGTTCTGTTCTCCTCTAGGGGTATGGCCAGCTTCCAGCTGGGGAGCACATCCGGCCACTGGCAAACCTACATGGGCACTGAGCTGCAGACAGGGACTTCCTGTCTGCTTGAAAGCTGCTAGCCCAGCCTACATGTGTATGGCAAGCACAGCACACTACAATACATGTTAATGTATTACACCTGGTCCGGTTCCTGTGCCTTCACGGGGTCCCCGTCGGGACTCCTGCTCTGTGCCGGCTCCACGCTGTGCCTCTGATTCTCCTTCCTCCTATGCTCCCTGGTGTGCAGCCAGCAGGTTCTCGTGTGCTTAGGTCGCACGCGCACTCGTTCCCGGTCTCTTAAAGAGACAGCGGCATTTTCCAAAAAGTGCTTCTGACCAATGGCATATGAATGATTGCTATTTCTAATCCCTCCACCATAGTGAGGGTGCCGGAGCAACAAGTATCCTCAGTTGCTAACTTCCTGTTCCTGCTAGCATGTGCTTCTGTTCTGAAGTCTCTATCAGTGCTTCGCTTACACTGTTTGTTTCCACAGACTACCTGCTACCCGTTACCTGGCTTTTCTGGGCGATCTCCAACCTGATTACTCCAGTTCCGTCTCGTTCCGCCATTCAGTCACCTGAACTTCAGGACAACGTCGTTACCACTGGAACCAGCTTCTACTCGTACCCCTGGTATCCACTGGTTAGCTCTACGTCACCTGCTATCCCTGTTTGTCCATCTGTCTCACTGGGTCAGCTACCACGAGTCCGGGGTCTAACTGGAGGTAGCACACGTGTCCCCCATGTATCCCTTTCCGACCCTGTTCGAGGGGTCTTACTACGGGCGTCTGGGGCTCACGTAGTCCCGCCCCCTTTGAAGCCTCCGGGACCGTGGTCCAGATCTTTCATGTTCTATTACAGTAAAAAAGAATGTGAACTTTACCACCTGTGCCTCCGTTTTCATTCTTTACATTACATAATGACAATGCAAAACACAAGGAACATCACAGCACATACAGTACAGACCAAAAGTTTGAACACACCTTCTTATTTAAAGATTTTTCATGACTATGAAAATTGTAAATTCATACTGAAGGCATCAAAACTATGAATTAACACATATGGAATTATATACTTAACAAAAAGTATAGAGTGTGCAAAGCAGTCATCAAAGCAAAAGGTGATAACTTTGAAGAACCTAGAATATAAGACATATTTTCAGTTGTTTCACACTTTTTTGTTAAGTATATAATTCCACATGTGTTAATTCATAGTTTTGATGCCTTCAGTGTGAATGTACAATTTTCATAGTCATGAAAATACAGAAAAATCTTTAAATGAGAATGTCCAAACTTTTGGTCTGTACTGTACATTACAGTGATACAGCATAAATTCCGTATATACTCGAGTATAAGCCGAGATTTTCAGCCCAAATTTTTAGGCTGAAAGTGCCCCTCTCGGCTTATACTCGAGTCACGGTCTGTGGCAGGGTCGGCGGGTGAGGGAGTGAGAGGTCTGAGGCATACTTACCTAGTCCCGGCAATCCTGAAGCTCCCCCTGCCTGTCACACTGTCTTCGGGTGCCGCAGCTCTTCCCCTGTACAGTGGTCACGTGGGACCGCTCATTAAACTTATGAATATGGACTCCACTCCCATAGGGGTGGAGCCGCATATTCATTTCTCTAATCAGCGGTAACGGTGACCGCTGATAGAGGAAGAAGCTGCAGCACCCGGAGACCAGCTGTCCAGGAGAAGGAGCCAGGGACGCCGGGAGCAGGTAAGTATGTGTAGGTCAAAGGGCGCGATGACGCATATAGTGTGCGCGGCGCCCTCTGCCTGATCAGTCAGTGCAGAGAGACGCTGGGACAGGACGCTGAAGAGCTGCAAGCAAGAGAGGTGAGTATGTGTTTTTTTTTTTCATTGCAGCAGCAGCGTTATATATGGCACAGCTTTATGTGGAGCATCTATGGGGCCAAACTGAACGGTGCAGAGCATATATGGCACAGCTTTATAATGAGCATCTATGGGGCCAAACTGAACGGTGCAGAGCATATATGGCACAGCTTTATAATGAGCATCTATGGGGCCAAACTGAACGGTGCAGAGCATATAGGGCACAGCTTTATAATGAGCATCTATGGGGCCAAACTGAACGGTGCAGAGCATATAGGGCACAGCTTTATAATGAGCATCTATGGGGCCATAATGAACGGTGCAGAGCATATAGGGCACAGATTTATAATGAGCATCTATGGGGCCATAATGAACGGTGCAGAGCATATAGGGCACAGATTTATAATGAGCATCTATGGGGCCATAATGAACGGTGCAGAGCATATAGGGCACAGCTTTATAATGAGCATCTATGGAGCCAAACTGAACGGTGCAGGGCATATAGGGCACAGCTTTATAATGAGCATCTATGGGGCCATAATGAACGGTGCAGAGCATATAGGGCGCAGCTTTATAATGAGCATCTATGGGGCCAAACTGAACGGTGCAGAGTATATAGGGCACAGCTTTATAATGAGCATCTATGGGGCCAAACTGAACGGTGCAGAGCATATATGGCACAGCTTTATAAGGAGCATCTATAGGGCCATAATGAACAGTGCAGAGCATTGTATATGGGGCACAGCTTTATATGGAGCATCTATGGGGCCATAATGAACGGTGCAGAGCATTCTTTATGGCACAGCTGTATATGGATAATCTATGGGGCAATAATCAATGGTATGGATCATTATTTATGGCACAGCTTTATATGGAGCATCTATGGGGCAATAATGAATGGTATGGAGCATCTATTTTTATTTTTGAAATTCACCGGTTGCTGCTGCATTTTCCACCCTAGGCTTATACTCGAGTCAATAAGTTTTCCTAGTTTTTTGTGGCAAAATTAGGGGGGTCGGATTATACTCGGGTCGGCTTATACTCGAGTATATACGGTACATCACAAACACAGGACATCACATGAATATAGCATTAATGCATTAATAAAAAGGTAAACGGCCGGGTACCGCATAATGGGCACGGGCCCAGCATACTGGAGAGAGGGAGCAGACGAGGGTCCCCACCACCTCCTTACAATAAGACTAGCCAGACATTTTTTTTTACATCCTAAAATAAATTCTTCATAAAGTAGAAATGCAATCATAACTGTATACCTCACAGAATTTTTTTGCACATATTGTTGTTGTCATAGTCCAATATCAGACCTGTACATATGCCACCTAAATACAGCAGCCTACTGAAGGTACCTGCTTTTGGGACATGAATCTACCTAGCTTTTCTTGCCTCATCCTATTTTGTAAAAGTCAAATTAGAGAAAAGGGGGAGAAGCCAGCACTGCCTATGGTCAGAACGCAATACATAAAGTGCACATGCACATATTGATTTCTAAATGTATTTAAAAAATGAGACATTTAACAAACAATCGATCAATTCTTTGAGCTACCCCGCCACGTCAAGGCATTCTCATAATGGGGCATTGACCTAGGCTGCTGTACACATGTACAGCAGCCCTGCCCTGCCCTACACTCTGTTTGATTGTGCACCTGTGTCCAAGCCTGACACACCCTTCATCTGTGGTGCTGGATGGGCAGTGTGGAGGTTGGACCTGAAATGTCTATGTCCAGACCTGGTTAACCTTTATCTGCGCTTGCCCTTTCTGGCGCCATGGGAGTGATTCAGAAATGCTTCAGGTACAGTTTGCACTAAATGTGGTTTTAATATATTTAGGAGGCCGTAATGGCACAGCGAATATAAAAAACGTAGAGTAGGACTGCCCTATTATGAGAATGCCTTGGCGTGGCGAGGTGGCTCAAAGAATTGATCAATTGTTTGCTAAATGTCTCATTTTGAAATACAGTTAGAAATCAATATGTGCATGTGCACTTTATGTATTGCGTTCTGACCATAAGCAGCCCTGGCTTCTCCCTTTTTTATTTTGATATTTTGTAAATGTGTATGACCATGGTATATTTTAAAAAACTCATTTAAAGCACCACTTTAGCAGGTTTTTTTAATTTCAGAGCTGGATAGTTGCAAGTACTCTCACAATCTAAATTAACTTTCAGTGAGTCTTTAGAGTGTGGGAGGACGTCAGAACATGCAAACTCCTTGCTGATGTTTCCCTTTGTGTAATGTGAAACTAGGACCCAGTACTGCAAAGCTGCAGAACATACCACTAAGACTTTGTGCTGCCCAGAAACCTAAAACAAAAATATCTATTCCCTGCAAAAAAGATTAAAAAAAGATTTTAAAAATACACAACTACACGTTTTACTTTTTGCATACCTATTTCACTATTCCATTTAGACAACGGAACTCCACACAACTGTACTGTGATCTGTTGCAGCATCTTTAGGCGGTATTGCTAAAACTTGGAATTTAGTTTTAGGTGGTCCTATTTTGGCCAGGAGGAATTCATGTGCTTAAACTCAAAATTTTAAAAACACATTATTACAGTAAATCAAGACATTTAACTGCTCATATCTATTTTGCCAAACATGTTTAAATTGTCAAATTGGAGACACATACATGCCAGATCAGTTGTTGACTTTTTGTCCACATAAATACTGCTTAGCATTTTTCGTTAATTTCAGATTTTTTCCTGTGATACCTAAGTAAGGTAACAAAGTTTTGGATACAAATTAAATGTTAAAAATGTATAAAAATGTATGTTAATCCAAAACATGGCATGGACAATGGACGTGCTATGGTGATAGAAAAAAAAACATAAAATGGGAAAAAACGTAGGAGCTGCTAGCAGCAGCAGCAGCAGCAGCACCATTATCACTGCTGGAAGCTAACATCCTGTCAGAAGTACTATCATATGCAGGTCATACTTGGCCTTCTTTGCTTCTATCGCTCATAATAGTGAGAAGCAGAGGTTGTCATGGAAGATCTGTCACATTACTCATCTCAATCACAGCAGGATGTTGTAGCCTCTGACATTGACACCATCAGCTGGAGTCAGATTTTGTATTTTTCTATACTATATGATGGTGGGCACTGCAGTACCTTGTTTGTGATTGGTGCATGTTTGTATCCATACTATATAAGGCTGCCATTTGCTCTATGCTATATACTTGACAAAAGACCACTATCAATCGAAATGTTGTATGATGGCGGAATAAAGTTTTTTCTATTTTATCACCTGGATTGGATGCCGTTCCTTATCTTTATCTTGGAGTCATTTATGTCCAATTGGGTCTGTGGACTTGGAGCGTGCATCCTGATGCTTATCTGATGTGCTGTTGGAGCACCCCCAGACACAGGGCCATGAGTTCTCGGTACCGGGCCTCTCTGGTTCGGTTCTGAGGCTGTCACGGTGGCTAGACCCGGTCCGCGACCCTGTTAAGGGGCGTCCAATAAAGGTGGTAAGAGTCTGTCAGGGATTCGTGACGCCACCTTTGGTGTTCGGTCAGGGTGACCGACGCTGCTGTGGGGTCCGCTGGGGTGATGGAATGGCAGCTAGATGGTATACCTTCCCACAGGTGAAGTATGTCCCCAGGGCTTCCCAGTAAGGTGGATGGTGATGGTGTGAGGTGCAGTCAATAACGAGGACACAAGGTTGCAGTCTCTTTACCTCTTTACTGAAGACTTCAAGATCCTCAATCCAGAGCACGCTTAACAGGACTATCTGAGACCGGCCTGTCCGATGGGCACATCCAGAGTTCCCTTTGCAGGTGGAAATCAGTACCTACCACTAGCGCCTGTGTGTTGTAGTGCTACCCTGCTGAGCATTCGGAATAGTCCTCACAACTTCTGTTCTCGTTCGTTCGTTCTTTCTAATTCTCTCTCTCTTGTTCCAGATGTTACTAGTTTCTTGTCCCCCAGGTATGTTATGGCTAGGACGCACCCGTATGACGGGAAGGCTCGGAGCTCTTCCGGGACCCTAGAGATGCCCCTCTCCACGCGTTGCCCCCTATGTCTTCATAGGAAATTTAAGGTAGACAGCCAACCTATAATTAACTGTCCTGCGGAGTTCGAAGTAAGGCCTAGAGTCAGCTACTCCCGCGGTGTTCCGGCCACCGGCTATGCGCCTCAGTAGGATGTTGCCTCGGTCTCACGGCACGACTCCTACTGGTTCTCCTTTGTGCTTGATCTCGTTTCTCACTGTTCCACAATATCCTTCCCTTCGTGTCACTTTCTTAGGATACCACCGCGGGGTGTGCAGGCGCGGTTCCGTAACGTTCTGCTCTGTTCGCTAGGCACCTGCCAGGTTCCCACGCCCGACAGGGGTGCCTTCTCCCTGCAACACCCCCTGCCACGGGATGTTGCCTGAATCCAACCCAGTCAGCTTCTGACTAACTTCCTATCCAACCCCTAGTTTTACCAGTGTGAGGAGTGGCCCAATAAATAAAGCCTTTTTCTCCCCCTAGTGGCCGGAGTGTGAAGTGTAATGTGTGCTGGTGATACCTGGTCAGTATAATTCCTTCAGTGCCATCAGACGTACCATCACTCCCCTTAGCGGCAGAGTGTCATACTGCAACGACCAGATCTCTGGGGCGCTGCACTCCCCCCCGGTTAAATCCAGTACTCCTGTACTGGGAAGAAGAACAACAATATATTTCAGCAAAAGACATACAAAATTTTGAATTGCTTAAAACAAGTAAATAGAACAATGCTTCCCTTTATGGGAGGTGTGAACACTTGAACGTTACAAACAAAACAAGGTTAAATATTTTTAAATAACATCCTACTCTACATACTATAAATAACTCTCATTACCCAGCCGGGTATTCTACTAAGTGCAAATTCTGAACAATAATTTCACTTTTCCTTTAAGGGCGTATAAGCTGAACCCACTAAAGGCCTACTATAAAATACTATAAAAATAACTCAACTTTTCTTTCCTTTCTAGCTTCACCAATGCAGGACCGCCTAGCTCCCGGGCTGGGCCTACTGTCATTGTCTCTCTTTCAGCAACCAACTGTCGTTCTACGGTTCTCAGGAGGACCCTCTCTCTAACCCCTACGGGTTCACTTTCAATCTTTCCTGTCCTCAATCTCTATTAACATTATCAAACTTTTCTAAATCACAACATTATCAACATTTCAACTTTTCTTAAGGCAACATGTGAACATTCCCTTTAAGAGGGAACCAAGTCTCTATGAGGTAGTGCAGATTCTCTCTCTGTCTGCAAGTCCAATGAAAGCAAGACCTTCTGCGTCATGTCCAAAAACAATCTCTTCGCAAATTCTTCTTTCTTTTGTAAAACCAGTAGGGAGCACCTTTAAGAAGGTGCAAACTATGTACAAAACAGATTTGGAATCATTCACTGTTCATGATTCGGCAGTCTTTTAAACAATGATGAACTTGTTCAAAAGAAAATATAAAACAATAGGGATCCCGGGTAAACGAAGGGACCCCTTTAAGAGTTAACCCTTAAACGGGTCTAAGCAAAAGAGCAGGAAACAGTTAACTATTTACATCTTCGGGGTTTCGAGGTTTAATTCTGCGACGGTATGTTGCAAGGCATCAGTTGGTAGCGAACACTTCCTGGGCTGGGAAGATCTGTGTTCGACTTCTCATCCGATGCGGTATCAATGTTACTAATTGGTTTCTCAGGTATATTCTGGATTCGAACGTCAATTTTGGTAGTAGGTTCAGTAGCGGCAATAATGCCCACTGTGGTAGTAGTATTAGGATTTGTCAGTTCAGAGTTAGTCTTAGTCATGGCAGCAGGTGGCGCTGCTACGGGGCCTACCAGTAGGTCTTCTGTCACTGGAGCAGGGTCGTTCTTCATACCTGCTTCAGATGCGGTCCCTCCGGTGACGGCCTGCTTTGTCTCCGCTGGGATCTGGAACGCTGACTGCGGGGCCTTGCGCTGTGGCGTTGTCATCTCTGTTTGCAGTATCTCGCTTTCCGGCAGGGCCTTGCTTTCTGGCTTCGGAGCGCTGGAACTTCTTTCTTGCTCCGGACCAGACGAGGCTGCCGACAGACGTCTAGTGAGGCCCCCGATGACAGTCCCCTTCCACCCGGCCTCAGTGCTCAGCTGCGTCTGCCAGAGTCGATCACTGAGCTCGTCCACTCCGGCCTGCAGGAAGTCGGGGCCAACAAGTGATGCCTGGCCGCAGTATCTCTCTGGGTAGCTGGGGGAGTCCTCGGCTTCGACCCCACGCTCCAATCCCGGGCGGCTGGCCATGGCGTCTCCCACGTGGTTCACTTCTTCTCCCTCCTTGTCCTTTTCCCGTTCTCTCCTTCGTGGGTGGTTTCGCTTCCTTTGCCTCCGCCCTCCACTGAGGATCAGGAGGCAGATCTCGGCTGCTGACGGACACGTCCTCAAGGTACAGCAATATTTAGACTGGGCGGCCATTACTTTTCGCGCTTCTCAGTTCGTCCACGCCCACAACTCCACGCCCTTCTTCTCCTGTGCTCCTCGTGGCGCGGCAATGGCGGGGGTTTTGGCGGGAATCTTGGCAGCAAATAGCAATACACAGTCTTTGCAATAAATCACAGTTCAAGCACAATTCAGACACAGTTCCAAGGCACACATGACCTGATCCTTCAGGCTTAAGTACGATCCTGTTCGTGATGCCAAGTTGGAGCACCCCCAGACACAGGGCCACGAGTTCTCGGTACCGGGCCTCTCTGGTTCGGTTCTGAGGCTGTCACGGTGGCTAGACCCGGTCCGTGACCCTGTTAAGGGGCGTCCAATAAAGGTGGTAAGAGTCTGTCAGGGATTCGTGACGCCACCTGTGGTGTTCGGTCAGGGTGACCGACACTGCTTTGGGGTCCGCTGGGGTGATGGAATGGCAGCTAGATAGTATACCTTCCCACAGGTGAAGTATGTCCCCAGGGCTTCCCAGTAAGGTGGATGGTGATGGTGTGAGGTGCAGTCCATAACGAGGACACAAGGTTGCAGTCTCTTTACCTCTTTACTGAAGACTTCAGGATCCTCAATCCAGAGCACGCTTAACAGGGCTATCTGAGACTGGCCGGTCCGATGGGCACATCCAGAGTTCCCTTTGCAGGTGGAAATCAGTGCCTACCACTAGCGCCTGTGTGTTGTAGTGCTACCCTGCTGAGCATTCGGAATAGTCCTCACAACTTCTGTTCTCGTTCGTTCATTCTTTCTAATTCTCTCTCTCTTGTTCCAGATGTTACTAGTTTCTCGTCCCCCAGGTATGTTATGGCTAGGAAGCACCCGTATGACGGGAAGGCTCGGAGCTCTTCCGGGACCCTAGAGACGCCCCTCTCCACGCGTTGCCCCCTATGTCTTCGTAGGAAATTTAAGGTAGACAGCCAACCTATAATTAACTGTCCTGCGGAGTTCAAAGTAAGGCCTAGAGTCAGTTACTGTCAGTTCCGGCCACCGGCTACGCGCCTCAGTAGGATTTTGCCTCGGTCTCATGGCATGACTTCTACTGGTTCTCCTTTGTGCTTGATCTCGTTTCTCACTGTTCCACAATATCTTTCCCTTCGTGTCACTTTCTTAGGATACGGCCGCGGGGTGTGCAGGCGCGGTTCCGTAACGTTCTGCTCTGTTCACTAGGCACCTGCCAGGTTCCCACGCCCGACAGGGACCCCCCTGTGCCTTCTCCCTGCAACACCCCCTGCCACGGGATGTTGCCTGAATCCAACCCAGTCAGCTTCTGACTAACTTCCTATCCAACCCCTAGTTTTACCAGTGTGAGGAGTGGCCCAATAAATAAAGCCTTTTTCTCCCCCTAGTGGCCGGAGTGTGAAGTGTAATGTGTGCTGGTGATACCTGGTCAGTAGAATTCCTTCAGTGACAACAGACGTACCATCACTCCCCTTAGCGGCAGAGTGTCATACTGCAACGACCAGATCTCTGGGGCGCTGCACTCCCCCCCGGTTAAATCCAGTACTCCTGGACTGGGAAGAAGAACAACAATACATTTCAACAAAAGACATACAAAATTTTGAATTGCTTAAAACAAGTAAATAGAACAATGCTTCCCTTTATGGGAGGTGTGAACACTTGAACGTTACAAACAAAACAAGGTTAAATATTTTTAAATAACATCCTACTCTACATACTATAAATAACTCTCATTACCCAGCCGGGTATTCTATTAAGTGCAAATTCTGAACAATAATTTCACTTTTCCTTTAAGGGCGTATAAGCTGAACCCACTAAAGGCCTACTATAAAATACTATAAAAATAACTCAACTTTTCTTTCCTTTCTAGCTTCACCAATGCAGGACCGCCTAGCTCCCGGGCTGGGCCTACTGTCATTGTCTCTCTTTCAGCAACCAACTGTCGTTCTAAGGTTCTCAGGAGGACCCTCTCTCTAACCCCTACGGGTTCACTTTCAATCTTTCCTGTCCTCAAGCTCTATTAACATTATCAAACTTTTCTAAATCACAACATTATCAACATTTCAACTTTTCTTAAGGCAACATGTGAACATTCCCTTTAAGAGGGAACCAAGTCTCTATGAGGTAGTGCAGATTCTCTCTCTGTCTGCAAGTCCAATGAAAGCAAGACCTTCTGCGTCATGTCCAAAAACAATCTCTTCGCAAAGTCTTCTTTCTTTTGTAAAACCAGTAGGGAGCACCTTTAAGAAGGTGCAAACTATGTACAAAACAAATTTGGAATCATTCACTGTTCATGATTCGGCAGTCTTTTAAACAATGATGAACTTGTGCAAAAGAAAATATAAAACAATAGGGATCCCGGGTAAACGAAGGGACCCCTTTAAGAGTTAACCCTTAAACGGCTCTAAGCAAAAGAGCAGGAAACAGTTAACTATTTACATCTTCGGGGTTTCGAGGTTTAATTCTGCGACGGTATGTTGCAAGGCATCAGTTGGTAGCGAACACTTCCTGGGCTGGGAAGATCTGTGTTCGACTTCTCATCCGATGCGGTATCAATGTCACTAATTGGTTTCTCAGGTATAATCTGGATTCGAACGTCAATTTTGGTAGTAGGTTCAGTAGCGGCAATAATGCCCACTGTGGTAGTAGTATTAGGATTTGTCAGTTCAGAGTTAGTCTTAGTCATGGCAGCAGGTGGCGCTGCTACGGGGCCTACCAGTAGGTCTTCTGTCACTGGGGCAGGGTCGTTCTTCATACCTGCTTCAGATGCGGTCCCTCCGGTGACGGCCTGCTTTGTCTCCGCTGGGATCTGGAACGCTGACTGCGGGGCCTTGCGCTGTGGCGTTGTCATCTCTGTTTGCAGTATCTCGCTTTCCGGCAGGGCCTTGCTTTCTGGCTTCGGAGCGCTGGAACTTCTTTCTTGCTCCGGACCAGACGAGGCTGCCGACAGACGTCTAGTGAGGCCCCCGATGACAGTCCCCTTCCACCCGGCCTCAGTGCTCAGCTGCGTCTGCCGGAGTCGATCACTGAGCTCGTCCACTCCGGCCTGCAGGAAGTCGGGGCCAACAAGTGATGCCTGGCCGCGGTATCTCTCTGGGTAGCTGGGGGAGTCCTCGGCTCCGACCCCACGCTCCAATCCCGGGCGGCTGGCCATGGCGTCTCCCACGTGGTTCACTTCTTCTCCCTCCTTGTCCTTTTCCCGTTCTCTCCTTCGTGGGTGGTTTTGCTTCCTTTGCCTCCGCCCTCCACTGAGGATCAGGAGGCAGATCTCGGCTGCTGACGGACACGTCCTCAAGGTACAGCAATATTTAGACTGGGCGGCCATTACTTTTCGCGCTTCTCAGTTCGTCCACGCCCACAACTCCACGCCCTTCTTCTCCTGTGCTCCTCGTGGCGCGGCAATGGCGGCGGTTTTGGCGGGAATCTTGGCAGCAAATAGCAATACACAGTCTTTGCAATAAATCACAGTTCAAGCACAATTCAGACACAGTTCCAAGGCACACATGACCTGATCCTTCAGGCTTAAGTACGATCCTGCTCGTGATGCCAAGTTGGAGCACCCCCAGACACAGGGCCACGAGTTCTCGGTACCGGGCCTCTCTGGTTCGGTTCTGAGGCTGTCACGGTGGCTAGACCCGGTCCGTGACCCTGTTAAGGGGCGTCCAATAAAGGTGGTAAGAGTCTGTCAGGGATTCGTGACGCCACCTGTGGTGTTCGGTCAGGGTGACCGACACTGCTGTGGGGTCCGCTGGGGTGATGGAATGGCAGCTAGATAGTATACCTTCCCATAGGTGAAGTATGTCCCCAGGGCTTCCCAGTAAGGTGGATGGTGATGGTGTGAGGTGCAGTCCATAACGAGGACACAAGGTTGCAGTCTCTTTACCTCTTTACTGAAGACTTCAGGATCCTCAATCCAGAGCACGCTTAACAGGGCTATCTGAGACTGGCCGGTCCGATGGGCACATCCAGAGTTCCCTTTGCAGGTGGAAATCAGTGCCTACCACTAGCGCCTGTGTGTTGTAGTGCTACCCTGCTGAGCATTCGGAATAGTCCTCACAACTTCTGTTCTCGTTCGTTCGTTCTTTCTAATTCTCTCTCTCTTGTTCCAGATGTTACTAGTTTCTCGTCCCCCAGGTATGTTATGGCTAGGACGCACCCGTATGACGGGAAGGCTCGGAGCTCTTCCGGGACCCTAGAAACGCCCCTCTCCACGCGTTACCCCCTATTTCTTCGTACGAAATTTAAGGTAGACAGCCAACCTATAATTAACTGTCCTGCGGAGTTCGAAGTAAGGCCTAGAGTCAATTACTGTCAGTTCCGGCCACCGGCTACGCGCCTCAGTAGGATTTTGCCTCGGTCTCATGGCACGACTTCTACTGGTTCTCCTTTGTGCTTGATCTCGTTTCTCACTGTTCCACAATATCTTTCCCTTCGTGTCACTTTCTTAGGATAGGGCCGCGGGGTGTGCAGGCGCGGTTCCGTAACGTTCTGCTCTGTTCGCTAGGCACCTGCCAGGTTCCCACACCCGACAGGGACCCCCCTGTGCCTTCTCCCTGCAACACCCCCTGCCACGGGATGTTGCCTGAATCCAACCCAGTCAGCTTCTGACTAACTTCCTATCCAACCCCTAGTTTTACCAGTGTGAGGAGTGGCCCAATAAATAAAGCCTTTTTCTCCCCCTAGTGGCCGGAGTGTGAAGTGTAATGTGTGCTGGTGATACCTGGTCAGTAGAATTCCTTCAGTGCCATCAGACGTACCATCACTCCCCTTAGCGGCAGAGTGTCATACTGCAACGACCAGATCTCTGGGGCGCTGCATTGTCGGCTGCCTTTCTCTTTAGGTTTCCTAAACAGACTTGGTCAAATAACTTTACCCAGTCCACAAATACTCCTATTTTACAAGGTAGCCACAGCTGTGGCTGGGATTACATTGCACTCCAGCCGTTCAGTATACTTCCAAGGACATTCCAGGACTTATCGGACCTCGTATATCGCATATAATTCCCCGCAATGTCTCACTATCTACTATATAATTGTCTAAGGGTCACTTCCGTCTTTCTGTCTGTCCTTCTGTCTGTCCTTCTTTCTGTCATGGATATTCATTGGTCGCGGCCTCTGTCTGTCATGGAATCCAAGTCGCTGATTGGTCTCGCCAGCTGCCTGTCATGGCTGCCGCGACCAATCAGCGACGGCCACAGTCCGATTAGTCCCTTCCTACTCCCCTGCAGTCAGTGCCCGGCGCCCGCTCCATACTCCCCGCAGTCACCGCTCACACAGGGTTAATGACAGCGGTAACGGACTGCGTTATGCTGCGGGTAACTCACTCCGTTACCGCCGCTATTAACCCTGTGTGACCAAGTTTTTACTATTGATGCTGCCTACGCAGCGTCAATAGTAAAAGGATCTAATGTTAAAAATAATTTTAAAAAAAAATCATTATATACTCACCTTCCGCCGCCTTTCCCGCCTCTCGCGACGCTCCGGTAACCGCTCTATGCAAGCGGCAGGTTCCGGTGACAAGGATGGTATGCGACAAGGACCTGCCATGATGTCACGGTCATGTGACCGCGATGTCATCATGGGTCCTGCGCTACCAACCTTGTGATCGAAAGCTGCCGAGTGCACCGCACACAGGCGACATGACTACAAGGGCTCCCTTGGAAGGTGAGTATATGTTTATTTTTTATTTTTTAACCTGTGACATACGTGGCTGGGCAATATACTACGTAGCTGGGCAATATACTACGTGACTGGCCACTATACTACGTGGCTGGGCAATATACTACATGGCTCTGTGCTGTATACTACGTCGCTGTGCAATATACTACGTGGCTCTGTGCTGTATACTACTTCACTGGGCAATATACTACGTAACTGGGCAATATACTACGTCACTGGGCAATATACTACGTGACTGGGCAATATACTACGTGGCTGGGCAATATACTACATGGCTGGGCACTATACTGCATGACTGGGCAATATACTGCATGACTGGGCAATATACTACGTGGCTGGGCAATATACTACGTAGGCTGTGCAATATACTACGTGGATATGCATATTGTAGAATACCCGGTGTGTTAGAATCGGGCCACCATCTAGTATACACTGTGTGTGTATATATATATATATATATATATATATATATATATATATATATATTTATATATGTAAACTGCAAAGCGCTGCGGAATATATTGGCGCTATATAAATAGATTATTATTATTATATGCTGAAAAAATGAAAATGATGTCATTAAAGCATTGAAAGCCATCATCTCATAGAAACATATAACGTAAGATCAATTATAGCTATTTTTGTCAGACTGAAGAACTGGACAGTTATTTTTCAGATCATTTTTGCACAAATAAAAATCCCAAATTTTTCCTTAAATATTGTGTAGTTACATACACTACAATACATGCAGGATTTTTAAGATCTAAGAGGTAACGTTTCACTCTGTGTAGCGTGACATGCCTGGCATGCCAGTATAAGGAGGTTTATGTGTAACACCGCAGGTAACCGGTTGTTAGGCTGCCGTCACACTAGCAGTATTGGTCAGTATTTTACATCAGTAATTGTAAGCCAAAACTAGGAGTGGAACAAATAGAGGAAAAGTATAATAGAAACATATGCACCACTTCTGCATTTATCACCCACTCCTGGTTTTGGCTTACAAATACTGATGTAAAATACTGACCAAATACTGCTAGTGTGACGGCAGCCTTCCAGTGATGTTGCCTTCCTTTCGGGGAGGGTTATGTCATGCTTGGAGGCAAGGAAGATTCCCTTTACCAGGTAAAGCACCTACATGGAACACATTCTATCCAGGCCAGAAGGGGGAGCTCTGAACCCGGATTCAGGGGAACTTCCGCAGATATATATATTCTGGTCTCGAGGAGGAGTTAGACAGTTGTTGGAGGGAGTTGGAAGAGAGAGGAGTGAGAGCAGAGAGTGGGGCCGTGCAGCCATGTGTGTGCTGCAGCTCCAGGACGGAAGAGAACCAGAAGGGTTGAAGTGATAGTGAGCATTTGAGGGGAAAAGCAAAGGAGAAGAAAGGAGCTTGGAGGGGAACTGTGACCACGCACCCTCTAAGCTAAAGCGCAGAAACCGGGCACTGGGAACCCGAGGCTGTGTCGAACTTCAAGTCTCACAGCAGCACCGGAGGGACAGAGGATTGCAAGTCATCTGTCCGCACCCACACCTGAAGGTGCAGCAGTACACAGAGAGGTTGGGATAGAGACCCTGTAAAAAGGCTGGCACTGCCCACCATGCAGGTTACTGTCCCAGGACAGGGGAGAGAGGGAGGACTGTGTAAGGGAGCCGCAGGCAGCAAGGACGTCGCATAAGAGCGCAAGCAGGAAGGCTTACAAACCTCACCTGGGAGAGGGATTCACCATTGCCTCCAGGCTGGCCAGACCACATCACCACCTATTGCTGGTACCCTGGACTGTGGCTTACTACAACCAGTAAACCAGGTAAAAAGACTGTAACCGTGTGTCCTCCGTTTATTTCCGGCACCACACCACCCCGGTCAAACAGACCTGTGGGAAGCGACACCATCTTTGCTGCAGCACCATCGCCATCCAGAGGACCCCTTTCAGCAGCATCGGTCACCTCTGACCGAGAACCACAGGTGGCGTCACAAACTTTTATTATTTTCACATCCTTTTTAAAGACCATCTCTTTTACTTGGGCACCCAGGGCCACGGACTGGGTCGCCGCCACCGTGACCATCCCCTTTAACAATGACCGAACCCGGTACCGAGTACCCCACGGCCCTGGTGGGTGTCACATATGTGTCATGCATGCTCCTCTGGAAAATTAAAAATGCAAATCGCCTCTTCGGAGAGGAAGTAAACTAGAACTCTAGTTCCACCTATTGGAAGCAGCGATCCTCAAAGTCAATAATGACCAGTTATTGTACCTTGGAAATGACTTAGGATAAAGCCAAACCAGTGTCTCAATTTGCAGACATTGTGTTTCTGGGTATTGCCCATCATCTGCGCAAAGGTGACACTAGAGTTCAAGTCCTCTTCCTATTTGAAAAGAAAACTTGCATGCAGAATTTTATATCACGCATTTAGTAGCTGTTGACAATGTATAAATTCTGAAGGAGATCTGTTATATTTGCTCGGATAACCGAAAAGATAACACAGAATTATCATCAAGTGCGCAGAGACACTAGTCAAGGGCAAGTTACGGTGAATTTAAGAAAACATGGGCAGTTGGCACAGATACATCGCTCCCCATATATATTCACATTAGTGGGTGGTGTTAATTAAACTTTGATTTACTTTTATGTTTGAATAATTGTTAACATCACTAATATAATTAACTAAACAAATATCAGACAATAAAGTGCATCAAAGGAAACTATCAACTCAACAGAGACATTAATAATATTAGCATACGCTGGCACATGGGAAAATGAGAGCATTTATAGCCGGCGTGTATGGAATAAATGTGCTCACTTGTTTCTCAAGCATCAGTGTAGGCAGTAAAATGACTGCGAATGGCAGTGAATCAAATGTGGGCTATAAAGATGAAGACATTGGTTAAAAGCTCTTTAAATTGTCTACATCGAGAGGCAGAATTTAGCATTAATAGTCATTTCAGTTTCAGCATATAGAAACTGGTTTATGTTGGCTTCAGATTTATCGTATGATCAGGTTTGTTTTGGTAGAGTTTTATGCTGTAAAATCAGGAACGCGAGAATAACAGTTCATTGCGCAAGTAAAGATATGTTAATAGAGTGACTGTCTTACTGAGAAGTTGAAATCCCTTCTGTTCCGCCTGCCAACGACAGGGGAACAGACACGCATGGTTAAAAGCTTTCATTAGGTAAAATAACTTTGGCCCCAGCGTTTACTCACTTGGGGATATTGCTATGTCTATTAAAATACTATTCTTACTACTGGTGACATGAGATATAGGTGATATCTTTACATAGAAAATTGCCTTTAACCCCTTTCTGACATCGGATGTACTATCCCGTCGAGGTGGGGTGGGCCCCTATGACCACCGATGGGATAGTACGTCATACGCGATCGGCCGCGCTCACGGGGGGAGCGCGGCCGATCGCGGCCGGGTGTCAGCCTATCGCAGCTGAAATCTGGCACTATGTGCCAGGAGCAGTCATGGACCGCTCCCGGCACATTAACCCCCAGAACACCACGATCAAACATGATCGCGATGTGCCGGCGGTACAGGGAAGCATCGCTCAGGGAGGGGGCTCCCTGCGGGCTTCCATGAGCCCCCTGCAGCAACGCGATGGGATCGCGTTGCTGCGAGGGTCTCCCTACCTCCCTCCCTGTAGCAGGCCCGGATCCAAGATGGCCGCGGCATCCGGGTCCTGCAGGGAGGGAGGTGGCTTCACAGAGCCTGCTCAGAGCAGGCACTGTGAAGCCTGCAGTGCTCTGAGATAGATCGGTGATCTGACAGAGTGCTGTGCAAACTGTCAGATCCCTGATCTGTGATGTCCCCCCCGGGACAAAGAGAAAAAAGAAAAAAAAAAATTCCAAATGTGTAAAAAAAAAATTTAAAAAAAATTCCTAAATAATGAAAAAAAATATATATATATTATTCCCATAAATACATTTCTTTATCTAAATAAAAAAAACAAAAAAACAATAAAAGTACACATATTTAGTATCACCGCGTCCGTAACGTCCCGACCTATAAAACTGGCCCACTAGTTAACCCCTTCAGTAACCACCATAAGAAAAAAAAACGAGGCAAAAAACAACGCTGTATTATCATACCGCCGAACAAAAAGTGGAATAACACGCGATCAAAAAGACAGATATAAATAACCATGGTCCCGCTGAAAACGTCATCTAGTCCCGCAAAAAACGAGCTGCCATACAGCATAAATGAGGTGTCGCTGTAATTGTACTGACCCAAAGAATAAAACTGCTTTATCAATTTTACCAAACGCGGAACGGTATATACGCCTCCCCCCAAAAAATTCATGAAGAGCTGGTTTTTGGTCATTCTGCCTCATAAAAATCGGAATAAAAAGCGATCAAAAAATGTCACATGCCCGAAAATGTTACCAATAAAAACTTCAACTCGTCCCGCAACAAACAAGACGTCACATGACTCTGTTGACCAAAATATGGAAAAATTATAGCTCTCAAAATGTGGTAACGCAAAAAATATTTTTTGCAATAAAAAGCGTCTTTCAGTGTGTGGCTGCCAATCATAAAAATCCGCTAAAAAACCCGCTATAAAAGTAAATCAAACCCCCCTTCATCACCCCCTTAGTTAGGGAAAAATTTAAAAAAATGTATTTATTTCCATTTTCCCATTAGGGTTAGGGTTAGGGTTAGGGCTAGGGTTAGGGTTAGGGCTAGGGTTAGGGTTAGGGCTAGGGTTAGGGTTAGGGCTAGGGTTAGGTTTAGGACTAGGGTTAGGGCTAGGGTTAGGGCTAGGCTTAGGGCTACGGTTAGGGTTGGGGATAGGGTTAAGGCTACAGTTAGGGTTGGGGCTAAAGTTAGGGTTAGGGTTGGGGCTAAAGTTACGGTTAGGGTTTAGATTACATTTACAGTTGGGAATAGGGTTGGGATTAGGGTTAGGGGTGTGTCAGGGTTAGAGGTGTGGTTAGGGTTACTGTTGGGATTAGGGTTAGGGGTGTGTTTGGATTAGGGTTTCAGTTATAATTGGGGGGGTTTTCACTGTTTAGGCACATCAGGGGCTCTCCAAATGCGACATGGCGTCCGATCTCAATTCCGGCCAATTCTGCGTTGAAAAAGTAAAACAGTGCTCCTTCCCTTCCGAGCTCTCCCGTGTGCCCATACAGGGGTTTACTCCAACATATGGCATATCAGCGTACTCAGGACAAATAGGACAACAACGTTTGGGGTCCAATTTCTCCTGATACCCTTGGGAAAATACAAAACTGGGGGCTTAAAAATAATTTTTGTGGGAAAAAAAAAGATTTTTTATTTTCACTGCTCTGTTTTATAAACTATAGTGAAACACTTGGGGGGTCAAAGATCTCACAACACATCTAGATAAGTTCCTTGGGGGGTCTAGTTTTCAATATGGGGTCACTTGTGGTTGTTTCTACTGTTTAGGTACATTAGGGGCTCTGCAAATGCAATGTGACGCCTGCAGACCATTCCATCTAAGTCTGCATTCCAAATGGCACTCCTTCCATTCCGAGCCCTCCCATGCGCCCAAACGGTGGTTCCCCCCCACATATGGGGTATCAGCGGACTCAGGACAAATTGGACAACAACTTTTGGGGTCGAATTTCTCCTCTTACCCTTAGGAAAATACAAAACTGGGGGCTAAAAAATAATTTTTTGGGAAAGTTTTTATTTTTTTATTTTCATGGCTCTGCGTTACAAACTGTAGTGAAACACTTGGGGGTTCAAAGCTCTCACAACACATCTAGATGAGTTCCTTAGGGGGTCTAGTTTCCAAAATGGTGTCACTTGTGGGGGGTTTCTACTATTTAGGTACATTAGGGGCTCTGCAAATGCAATGTGACACCTGCAGACCATTCCATCTAAGTCTGCATTCCAAATGGCGCTCCTTCCCTTCCGAGCCCTCCCATGCGCCAAACAGTGGTTCCCCCCACATATGGTGTATCATTGCACTCAGGACAAATTGGACAACAAATTTTGGGGTCCAATTTCTCCTGTTACCCTCGGGAAAATACAAAACTGGAGGCTAAAAAAATAATTTTTGTGGGAAAAAATTTTTGTTTTATTTTTACGGCTCTACATTATAAACTTCTGTGAAGCCCTTGGTGGGTCAAAGCGCTCAAAACACATCTAGATAAGTTCCTTAGGGGGTCTACTTTCCAAAATGGTGTCACTTGTGGGGGGTTTCAATGTTTAGGCACATCAGGGGCTCTCCAAACGCGACGTGGCGTCTCATCTCAACTCCTGTCAATTTTGCATTGAAAAGTCAAACGGCGCTACTTCCCTTCCGAGCTCTCCCATGCGCCCAAACAGTGGTTTACCCCCACATATGGGGTATCAGCGTACTCAGGACAAATTGTACAACAACTTTTGGGGTCCAATTTCTTCTCTTACCCTTGGGAAAATTAAAATTGGGGGTGAAAAGATAATTTTTGTGAAAAAATATGATTTTTTATTTTCACGGTTCTGCATTATAAACTTTTGTGAAGCACTTGGTGGGTCAAAGTGCTCACCACACCTCTACATAAGTTCCTTAGGGGGTCTACTTTCCAAAATGGTGTCACTTGTGGGGGGTTTCAATGTTTAGGCACATCAGGGGCTCTCCAAACGCAACATGGTGTCCCATCTCGATTCCAATCAATTTTGCATTGAAAAGTCAAATGGCGCTCCTTCGCTTCCGAGCTCTGTCATGCGCCTAAACAGTGGTTTACCCCCACATATGGGGTATTGGTGTACTCAGGACAAATTGTAAAACAACTTTTGGGGTCCATTTTCTCCTGTTACCCTTGGTAAAATAAAACAAATTGGAGCGGAAGTAAATTTTTTGTGAAAAAAGTAAAATGTTCATTTTTATTTAAACATTCCAAAAATTCCTGTGAAGCACCAGAAGGGTTAATAAACTTCTTGAATATGCTTTTGAGCACCTTGAGGTGTGCAGTGTTTAGAATGGTGTCACACTTGGGTATTTTCTATCATATAGACTCCTCAAAATGACATCAAATGAGATGTGGTCCCTAAAAAAATGGTGTTGTAAAAATGAGAAATTGCTGGTCAACTTTTAACCCTTATAACTCCCTAAGAAAAAAAATTTTGGTTCCAAAATTGTGCTGATGTAAAGTAGACCTCTGAAGTACACGCCTGCGCAAGGCAATCTTGCGCCTTGCGCAGGTGTGTACTTCGGAGGACACAGCATGAACTTCAACCCAATATTGCGGCCAGCATACAGCCAGTGGGTAAGGAAAGGGTGAATCAAACACCCGAAAACCCCACCCATATGACCGCAAACCTGTCCCGCCAAATTCAGGTGACTGGTTCCCTTTAAGTATTTTGTGTGATATATCTCTGTGATTTAATTGCATAAAAATTCAAAGTTGGAAAATTGCGAAATTTTCATAATTTTCGCCAAATTTCCATTTTTTTCACAAATAAACGCAGGTATTATCAAAGACTTGTTACCACTATCATGAAGTACAATATGTCATGAGAAAATAATGTCAGAATCACTGGGATCCGTTGAAGCGTTCCAGAGTTATAACCTCATAAAGGGACAGTGGTCAGAATTGTAAAAATTGGCCCGGTCATTAACGTGCAAACCACCCTTGGGGGTAAAGGGGTTAACTGGTGTTAGCCACTGGACCATTTATACTTTATCATCAGTCTCAGTTGTTGCACTTTACACAAGTTTCATGCAAGCAGCCATATTATAGAACTATGCATAAGTTTGAAGCAGGTATGGAAAAAATGCTGAAAACTAAGAATCAATGTGAAAAATCCCAATATAAATAATTTCACTTAAAAAGGTATTTCCATCTCATAGATCCTATCCCAATATGTAGTAAGTGTAATAATAATAATTTTAGCAAATGCCCCCAATAAGAAATATAGTATAGTTCTTCTGATTTGCTATGCCGTTAACCCCATGTGCAGGGCATTGCAGTAATATGGTTGCGACCACTCATATAACAGTTAGTTAGCTGTTAGTTGTCATATTCATGGATACCTAAGCCAGTGCAATGTCCTGCACATGGGGTTAACGACATAGCAAATCAGAAGAACTATACTACATTTCTAATTGGAGGTGTAGGCTAATATTATTATTATTACACCTACTACATATTGGGATAGGATCTTGAAGATGGGAATACCGCTTTAATAAGGGATATTTCCCATAAAACTTTGATTTTAAAATAATAGAAGAAAGCTGTAAATAACATACCTAACTACATTAAGTGCACTGCTGTAATTCATGTCCTCATACATTATCTCATATGACTAATGTATACAATCACACACTAAATAAAAAATTAATCTCCCTATATCCAATTATGCAAATATTTTAGTAACTTCCACAGCTTCTCTACAATTCATTGACCCCATATCCGACATCTCATTAGTAGATAAAAATCTTATATTGTGGGCTCAAACAACAAAATCCCAGAGACTTAGTGCACACAAAATCACTATTCTGTATCACCTAATGTTTTCAAGGGTTATGTTGTGTAAATCCCAATATCTTAACGTATTGTATTGCACAAACCCTATATTGTCTGAGTCAATCAATCCCTCACATGGTAATAGCTGATATTGCTTCGTGCATAAGTATTCTGTGGGATGCAACATCAGCATAGCAGAAGAAGCAGACACAGGTGGCACATAAGATTCAATAATACAATGTAACGTATATACTAGTGATATAAGCTGAGTTTTTCAGCACCCCTCGGCTTACACACGAGTCAATTGTCCCAGAGGGCCAGCAGGGGAGAGGGAGCGACGTAGCAGCTGGTCACAGGAGGCAGGAGCCAGCAGCTGTGGCTGTCACTGTGCCCGCTGCTATTCATTTCTCTTATAGCGCTCAGTGACACCCGCAGCCACTGGCTTCCAGAAGACATCCTACTCACCTTCCTGTGCGCCCTCGCAGCATCTTGTTGGTCCCGGCGCCAGCAACGTTTCCGGCCAAGCGATCACATGGCTCTGCTCATTAAGGTAATGAATATGCACGCCTCTCCACTCCCATAGGCGTGGAGTGAATACTCATTACCTTAATGAGCGAGGCCACGTGACCGCTCAGCTCAGGAAGAGCTGCCGGCACCGGAATGAGATGCATCAGGGCGCACAGGAAGGTGAGTAGGATATATTTTTTTTAAAACATGCATACAAGTATAGGGAATAAGGAGCCATGCATGCAAGGACAGGGACGGGTGAACCATGCATACCAGGACAGGGAAGGGGGAGCCATGTATACCAGACATGGATGAGGGGACAATGCATATCCGGCTTATACTCGAGTCAACAAGCTTACCCAGTTTTTCGTGGCAAAATTAGGTGCCTCAGCTTATGCTCGGGTCGGCTTATACTTGAGTATATACGGTATGCACCCAATATACCACATGGAATCATCACGGTTCAGTGCAACAAAGTATGTAATCCAAGAGAAAAAATTGTAAACAATGAACCATAAAAGTGTAAAACATGAAATTGTATTATATATACAAAAAACAAGTGTAAAAATGATAATCCCATAAGGACACAAAATGTTGGTCCACTGTTAATTCTACAAATATATAATTACTAGCTGAAGAGCCCGGCGTTGCCTGGGCATAGTAAATATCTGTGGTTAGTTATAGCACCTCACTTCTCTTATTTTCCCATCACGCCTCTCATTTTCCCCATCACATCTTTCATTTTCCCTCTCACAGCTCTCATTTTCTCCCTCACACCTCTTATTTTCCCCATCACACCTCTTATTTTTCCCCTCACTCCTCTCATTCCCCCCTAACACTTGTCATTTCGACCTCACATCTGTCATTTTCCGATCACTCCGCTATTTTCCCTCACTCCTCTCATTTTGCACTCACACCTTTTCATTTTCACCCCACACCTCTCATTTTCACCTCAGTGTATACATGTTTGTCATCTCCCTTATATATAGTATACACCTGTATGTCATCTCCTGTATATAGTATATACCTGTATGTCATCTCCCCTGTATATAGTATATACCTGCTGTGTGTCATCTCCCCTGTATATAGTATATACCTATATGTCATCTCCTCCTATAAATAGTATATACCTGTATGTCATCTCCTCCTGACCTGTATATAGTATATACCTGTGTGTCATCTCCCCTGTATATAGTATATATCTGTGTGTCATCTTCTCCTGTATATAGTATATACCTGTATGTCATCTCCTCCTATATATAGCATATACCTGTATGTCATATCCTCCTGTATATTGTATATACCTGTACGTCATGTGCTCCTGTATATAGTATATACCTGTATGTCATCTCCTCCTGTATATAGTATATACCTGTGTGTCATCTCTCCTGTATATAGTATATACCTGTGTGTTATCTCCCCTGTGCATAGTATATATCTGTATGTCATTTCCTCCTGTATTAGACCTCGTTCACACGTTATTTGGTCAGTATTTTTACCTCAGTATTTGTAAGCTAAATTGGCAGCCTGATAAATCCCCAGCCAACAGGAAGCCCTCCCCCCTGGCAGTATATATTTGCTCACACATACACATAATAGACAGGTCATGTGACTGACAGCTGCCGGATTTCCTATATGGTACATTTGTTGCTCTTGTAGTTTGTCTGCTTATTAATCAGATTTTTATTTTTGAAGGATGATACCAGACTTGTGTGTGTTTTAGGGCGAGTTTCATGTGTCAAGTTGTGTGTGTTGAGTTGCGTGTGGCGACATGCATGTAGTGACTTTTGTGAGATGAGTTTTGTGTGGCGACATGCGTGTAGCAACTTTTTGTGTGTCGAGTTGCATGTGACAAGTTAGTGTAGCAAGTTGTGTGCAGCAGGTTTTGCGCATGGCGAGTTTTGCACGTGGTGAGTTTTATGTGTGGTGCCTTTTGAGTATGTGCAAGTTTTGTGTGAGGCAACTTTTGCATGTGTTGCAACTTTTGTGCATGTGGCAATTTTTCAGCGGGTGCAAGTTTTGCGTGTGGCGAGTGTTCCCATGAGGTGAGTTTTGCACGTGTGGCGAGTTTTGCGTGAGCCTAGTTTTGCATGTGGCGAGTTTTGCACGTGGCGAGTTTTGAGTGGTGACTTTTGTGTTTTGACTTTTATGTGGCGAGGTTGGTGTATGTGTGGTGAAATGTGTGCTGAGGGTGATATGTGTTCAAGCACGTGGTAGTGTGTGGCGCATTTTGTGTGTGTGTTCATATCCCCGTGTGTGGTGAGTATCCCATGTCGGGGCCCCACCTTAGCGACTGTACAGTATATACTCTTTGGCGCCATCGCTCTCATTCTTTAAGTCCCCCTTGTTCACATCTGGCAGCTGTCAATTTGCCTCCAACACTTTTCCTTTCACTTTTTCCCCATTTTGTAGATAGGGGCAAAATTGTTTGGTGAATTGGAAAGTGCGGTGTTCAAATTTCACCTCACAACATAGCCTATGACGCTCTCGGGGTCCAGACGTGTGACTGTGCAAAATTTTGTGGCTGTAGCTGCGACGCCTCCGACACTTTTCCTTTCACTTTTTCCCCATTATGTAGATAGGGGCAAAATTGTTTGGTGAATTGGAAAGCACGGGGTTAAAATTTCACCTCACAACATAGTCTATAACAATCTTGGGGTCCAAACGTGTGACTGTGCACAATTTTGTGGCTGTAGCTGCGACGCCTCCAACACTTTTCCTTTCACTTTTTCCCCATTATGTAGATAGGGGCAAAATTGTTTGGTGAATTGGAAAGCGCGGGGTTAAAATTTCACCTCACAACATAGCCTATGACGCTCTCGGGGTCCAGACGTGTGACTGTGCAAAATTTTGTGGCTGTAGCTGCGACGGTGCAGATGCCAATCCCAGACATACACACATACACATACACACATACACACATACACACATTCAGCTTTATATATTAGATTACAAGGGACCCTCGGCAGTCATAGTGGAACAGTCAATGAAAAGATCGTAATTATGATATTAGCAATAAGTTATAATCATTATACTAGCAGTAACAGTACAGTACAGTAAAGAGTTCAGACCATATTACTAGTAATAGATAGGTAAGTAAAAGATGGCTGCTGCAGAGTACAAACAATGTAATTTAGGTATTGCATATACTCCTGTGGAGTGTGGTGCCAGGCCCAACATACATTTCTGTGATTATAGCCTTCTTCTGCTGCATGAGTTAACCGAAAGTGGGGCTTAACCCCTTCTCCCTGGGCCCTTTTTCATTTTTGCGTTTCTGTTTTTCACTCCCCTTCTTCCCAGAGCCATAACTTTTTTTATTTTTCCATAAATATGGCCATGTGAAGGCTTGTTTTTTGCGGGACAAGTTGTACTTTTTAACGACACCATTGGTTTTACCATGTCATGTACTGAAAAACGGGAAAAAAAAATTTGAAGTGCGGTGAAATTGCAAAAAAAGTGCAATTCCACAACTGTTTTTTTTAATTTTTTTTACCTTGTTCACTAAATGCTAAAACTGACCTGCCATTATGATTCTCCAGGTCATTACAAGTTCATAGGGCAAGGAACAGTCAAACTCTACTACAAAGGTAATGTTGTGTAAGACAGTGCTATATCACAGATCCACAATGACTCGATTGAGTACCGCAACAAGACACAAGGTAGTTATATTGCATAAGCAAGGACTCTCCAAAGAAATGATTTCTAGGGTTTCAATATGTTCTGTTCAAACTCTTTTGAAGAACCACCAAGAAATGTTCACCTGTGAAAATCATAGATGCAGAGCCTGGCCAAGGAAACTTAATGCAACAGATGAATGACACATTATGCTGACTTCCCTTCAAAATCAGAAGATGCCATTCGGTGCCATTACAATGGTAAGTGTCTGAGGGTAACAGTGAAGCATGGTGGAGGCTCCTTGGACATTTGGGGCTGCATTTCAGCAAATGGAATTGGGTATTGGTTCAGGATTAATGGTTTCATATGTGCTGAGAAATACAGGCAGATACTTATCCATCTTGAAAGACAAGTGTCTGATTGCCTCCATAATTCTGCAGCAGGACAAAAACCTCAAACGTACAACCAATGTAATTAAGAATTATCTTCAGAGTAAAAAAGTACAATGAGTCCTGGAATTGATAATATGGACCCCACAGAGTTCAGATATCAACATAATCCAGAATTTCTGAGATTACATGAAGATGCAGAAGGATTTACGCAAGCCTACATTCACAGAAGATCTTTGGCTATTTCACCAAGATGTTTGAAAACTGCTTGCATGTATACCTAGAAGAATTGATGCTATTTAGTGATAATAATAATAATAATAATGATTTTATTTATATAGTGCCAACAACAAATTCTGCAGCACTTTACAATTAAGCGTGGACATGTAAAAACAATATAGTCATCACAAAGCAGCACAGTTCACCGGTTACAGGAGTGGGGTTCCTGCTCACAAGTTTACAATCTATAAGGATGTAGGGTGGACACAATAGGTAGAAAGTGCTTGTCATGTGTGGTCCAGCCATCATTATAATAAGTAGGGCATATCACATACCAGATGATCTGGTCACCAGACATTATCTGTCTAAGTGCAGTTACCAAGTGCTATTGGGTGCAGTTCTATGTAAAATTTAGAAAGAGGGAATAGGGGAGAGTTAGGTTGGTGAATTGAAGTATTTTGAAGGCAAAGGGTAATCAATCATACTAAATATTAATTTAGATTTATTTTTTGTGCATTCACTTTCAGTTTTATTATTTGATAAAATAAAGCATTTTTTCCACATCTGCCTAAAACTTTTACACATCCCTATATCTTTCACTGATTTCCGGCAGGGTCGATGCTGTACCTCTGTATGACATCGATTTTTATGTTTGTATTATGAACATGTCTATTTAGCCTGCTGGCATGGACAGAGGAGGATCCAAGACTTTCAATGAATTTCTTTATAAAAACAGCCAACATTAATGTTCTTTGAAGACGTAAAATATGCTGGAATGTTCACACATTAAATAATCAGAGCGAGAAAAAGGCTCAGTTACAGCCACTTTGACTTAGAGGATAAAGAATAAGTCTCCAAAACCAATACTTGTAAACTTATATGTTCATGTGCTGCTTAAGATCTCACTATGTTCAACTTTAAGACAATTTACGGTATATGTATGTGCATTGAAAAGAAAAGAAAATGCGGAGTCTTTTTAAACATGCTGAGGGATGACGGCAATGTATATAAATGACCTGGCCTAGGAAAACACAAAAATGTCCTTAATTTGGATTTATTAATCCCACAAAGGTTGAAGCTTCTCCAGCAAATAATACAGGGATTACTTATATTTCATCATTATGAAATCTTGAAAATAAATCCTTCATTTATACAGCTGCTTTCACATAAAAAAATTGTCTCCATAGAAACTTTGATAAAAACTAACATACAAGTATACAACCATTTTTTTTTTGTGGTTATTTATCATAGGCATTTCTAGAAAAAATATCAACTTTGTTCTCATGCATGCTCCACAATGATAATACCAGATGTATGATAGGTCTCTTGCACTTGCAGCTGCCAACTCAATGTATTAGTTATGACATAAATTCAAATGAGAAGATACCAGATAAAGAATCTTTACAAAATTGTGCTGAACAGAGTCACAAAAATATGTCATTGCTGGGCTCTGATTAAAAGGGACAATGCCTGTCCTGGCAAGCAAATCAGTTGGAGGTCTACCCGCAGTCTTTGTAGACATGAAAAAAATGTTAGCTAGTTCAATCAGCATCCCTTGTTCATTTCCTTTAGAAGGTCCTATTGACTGAGCTATGAAGTGACCTTTCTTTTTAGTATATATCTGGGGAGTATTTTAAACAACTTGGATCTTGGGGCAAAATCTCCAAGGAGTTTGCATGTTCTCCCCGTGTTTGCGTGGGTTTCCTCCAGGTACTCTGGTTTACTCCAATACTCCAAAGACATACTGATAGGGAAACTAGATTGTGAGCCCCAATGAGGACGGTGACAATCTTTGTAAAATACTTCAGAATATAGTAGCATATATAAGTAAGTATAATAAAGCTCTGGTATACAGCTCATGTAACACCTCTCTGCATCATAGGGGTGGGGGATCTGCAGAGGAAGGGACTGACTGGCTGAGCAGGTTAGACAAGAAGGGTGAAGCTAGGAGACAGAGAGATGGGTTCCATTTCAGACTTGTCAGACTCTGATCCTGAAGTGCAGGGGACAGAGGCACAGAATGAGTGCTAGTCGTCCAGTCACACAATGAGGGAAGAACATAATACTGTAGCTGAACCACATCTGCAGGCCAGCCAGGTTGCCATGTCCACCACCACCAGGGGATGATTCTACAGTTCTGGGTCCAAACATCTGGGCCCTACAGCCCCAAGATGGATCCTTGTGTGACCCAGACCTGCTACATCAAGGAGTGAGTGGCTACTACTGGGACTTGTGGTTCCACTCTGTTGGGAGTTAATATGAGAACTGTTGCTGAAGGGATTTTGTTTTGACTGTGATATTAAAGTGCACCAATGGTTCATGTATGCGCGCCAACATCCAAGGCAACTGGGCCCCAGCATTGGACTATGTTACTGCCATTGCTGCAGCCATTATTGGGTTATATGTTATTAGTTAGGATTGTGTTTGCTGTCATTTAAAGAGTAAGTGTCATCTTTAACCCCTTAGTGACAGAGCCAATTTGGTACTTAATGACCGAGCCAATTTTTGCAATTCTGACCACTGTCACTTTATGAGGATATAACTCTGGAACGCTTCAACGGATCCCGCTGATTCTGAGATTATTTTTTAGTGACTTATTGTACTTCATGTTAGTGGTAACATTTCTTCAATATTACTTGCGATTATTTATGAAAAAAACGGAAATATGGCGAAAATTTTTAAAATTTTGCAATTTTCAAACTTTGTATTTTTATGCCCTTAAAACAGAGAGATATGTCACAAAAAATAGTTAATAAATAACATTTCCCACATGTCTACTTTACATCAGCACAATTTTGGAAACAAAATTTTTTTTTGTTAGGGAGTTATAAGGGTTAAAAGTTGACCAGCAATTTCTCATTTTTACAACACCATTTTTTTAGGGACCACATCACATTTGAAGTCATTTTGAGGGGTCTATATGATAGAAAATAATGAAGTGTGACACCATTCTAAAAACTACACCCCTCAAGGTTCTCAAAACCACATTCAAGAAGTTTATTAACCCTTTATGTGCTTCACAGGAACTGAAACAATGTGGAAGGAAAAAATGAACATTTAACTTTTTTTTGCAAACATCTTAATTCAGAACCATTTTTTTTATTTTCACATGTGTAAAAACAGAAATGTAACCATAAATTTTGTTATGCAATTTCTTCTGAATACGCCAATACCCCATATGTGGGGGTAAACCACTTTTTGTACGCACCGCAGAACTTAGAAGTGAAGGAGCGCCGTTTGACTTTTTCAATGCAGAATTGGCTGGAATTGAGATGGGACACCATGTCACGTTTAGAGAGCCCTGATGTGCCTAAACAGTGGAAACTCCCCACAAGTGACACCATTTTGGAAACTAGACCCCTTAAAGGGACACTGTCACCTGGATTTGGAGGGAACAATCTTCAGCCATGGAGGCGGGGTTTTGGGGTTTTTGATTCACCCTTTCCTTACCCGCTGGCTGCATGCTGGCTGCAATATTGGATTTAAGTTCATTCTCTGTCCTCCGTAGTACACGCCAGCGCAAGGCAAGATTACACCTTGTGCAGGCATGTACTACGGAGGACAGAGAATGAACTTCAATCCAATATTGCAGCCAGCATGCAGCCAGCGGGTAAGGAAAGGGTGAATCAAAAACCCCAAAACCCCGCCTCCATGGCTGAAGATTGTTCCCTCCAAATCCAGGTGACAGTGTCCCTTTAAGGAACTTATCTAGATGTGTTGTGAGCACTTTGAACCCCCAAGTGCTTCACAGAAATTTATAACGTAGAGCCGTGAAAATAAAAAATCGCTTTTGTTTACACAAAAATGATATTTTCGCCCACAAATTCTTATTTTCACAAGGGTAACAGGAGAAATTAGACCACAAAAGTTGTTGTGCGATTTCTCCTGAATACGTCGATACCCCATATGTGAGGGTAAACCACTGTTTGGGTGCACCGCAGAGCTTGGAAGTGAAGGAGCGCCGTTTTACTTTTTCAATGTAGAATTGGCTGGAATTGAGATTGGACGCCATGTCGTGTTTGGAGAGCCCCTGATGTGCCTAAACAGTGGAAACCCCCCACAAGTGACACCATTTTGGAAACTAGACCCCTTAAGGAACTTATCTAGATGTGTGGTGAGCACTTTGAACCCCCATGTGCTTCACAGAAGTTTATAACGTAGACCCTTGAAAAAAAAATCAAATTTTTTCTGCAAAAATGATCTTTTTGCCCACAAATTTTAATTTTCACAAGGGTAACAGGAGAAATTAGACCACAAAAGATGTTGTGCAATTTCTCCTGAGTACGTCAATACCCAATATGTGGGGGTAAACCACTGTTTGGGCGCACCGCAGAGCTTGGAAGAGAAGGAGTGCCGTTTTACTTTTTCAATGTAGAATTGGCTGGAATTGAGATTGGACGCCATGTCGCGTTTGGAGAGCCCCTGATGTGCCTAAACAGTGGAAACCCCCCACAAGTGACACCATTTTGGAAACTAGACCCCTTAAGGAACTTATCTAGATGTGTGGTGAGCACTTTGAACCCCCATGTGCTTCACAGAAGTTTATAACGTAGAGCCGTGAAAAAAAAAATCGCATTTTTTCTACAAATATGATATTTTTGCCCACAAATTTTTATTTTCACAAGGGTAACAGGAGAAATTAGACCACTAAAGTTGTTGTGCAATTTCTCCTGAGTACGTCGATACCCAATATGTGGGGGTAAACCACTGTTTGGGCGCACCGCAGAGCTTGGAAAAGAAAGAGTGCCGTTTTACTTTTTCAATGTAGAATTGGCTGGAATTAAGATCGGACGCCATGTTGCATTTGGAGAGCCCCTGATGTGCCTAAACAGTAGAAATCCCCCACAAGTGACCCCATTTTGGAAACTAGACCCCCCATGGAACTTATCTAGATGTGTGGTGAGAACTTTGAATGCCCAAGTGCTTCACAGAAGTTTATAATGCAGAGTCGTGAAAATAAAAAATATTTATTTTTTCCACAAAAAAGATTTTTTAGCCCCCAAGTTTTTATTTTCACAAGGGTAACAAGAAAAATTGGACCCCAAAAGTTGTTCTCCAATTTGGCCTGAGTATGCTGGTACCCCATATGTGGGGGTAAACCACTGTTTAGGCGCACGGCAGAGCTCGGAAGGAAGGAGCGCCGTTTTGGAATGCAGACTTTGATAGAATGGTCTGCGAGCATTATGTTGCGTTTGCAGAGTCCCTGATGTACCTAACCAGTAGAAACCCTCCACAAGTGACCCCATTTTGGAAACTAGACCCCCCAAGGAACTTATCTAGATGTGTGGTGAGAACTTTGAATGCCCAAGTGCTTCACAGAAGTTTAGAATGAAGAGTCGTGAAAATAAAAAATATTTTTTTTTCCACAAAAAAGATATTGTAGCCCCCAAGTTTTTATTTTCACAAGGGTAACAGGAGAAATTGGACTGCAATAGTTGTTGTCCAATTATCCTGAGCACGCTGATGCACCATATGTGGGGGTAAACCACTGTTTGGGCGCACGGCAGAGCTCGGAAGGGAAGGAGCGCCGTTTTGGAATGCAGACTTTGATAGAATGGTCTGTGGGCATTATGTTGTGTTTGCAGAGCCCCTGATGTACCTAAACAGTAGTAACCCCCCACAAGTGACCCCATTTTGGAAACTAGACCCCCCAAGGAACTTATCTAGATGTGTAGTGAGAACTTTGAATGCCCAAGTGCTTCACAGAAGTTTAGAATGCAGAGTCGTGAAAATAAAAAATATTTTTTTTTCCACAAAAAAGAAATTGTAGCCCCCAAGTTTTTATTTTCACAAGGGTAACAGGAAAAATTGGACTGCAATAGTTGTTGTCCAATTTATCCCAAGCACGCTGATGCACCATATGTGGGGGTAAACCACTGTTTGGGCGCACGGCAGAGCTCGGAAGGGAAGGAGCGCCGTTTTGGAATGCAGACTTTGATAGAATGGTCTGTGGGCGTTATGTTGCGTTTGCAGAGCTCCTGATGTACCTAAACAGTAGTAACCCCCCACAAGTGACCCCGTTTTGGAAACTAGACCCCCCAAGGAACTTATATAGATGTGTGGTGAGAACTTTGAATGCCCAAGTGCTTCACAGAAGTTTATAATGCAGAGTCATAAAAAAAATATATATATATTTTTCCACAAAAAAGATTTTGTAGCCCCCAAGTTTTTATTTTCACAAGGGTAACAAGAGAAATTGGACCCCAGAAGTTGTTGTCCAATTTATCCCGAGTACGCTGATGCCCCATATGTGGGGGTAACCCACTGTTTGGGCGCACGGCAGAGCTCAGAAGGGAGGGAGCACCATTTAACTTTTTGAGCGCAAAATTGGCTGTCGTGTTTGGAGACCCCCTGATGTACCTAAACAGTGGAAACCCCCCAATTCTAGCTCCAACCCAACTCCAACACACCCCTAACCCTAATCCCAACCTGATCCATAATACTAATCACTAACCCTAACGATAATCACAACGATTATCCCAAAACAACCCTAATGTCAACCCTAACCATAACCCTAATCAAAACCCTAAATCCAACACACCCCTAATCCTAATCTCAACCCTAACCTCAAACCTAACCCTAATCCCAATACACCCCTAATCACAACCCTAACCTTAACCCTAATCCCAAACCTAACCCTAATCCCAAGCGTAACCCTAATGCCAACCCTAACCCTAATACCAACCCTAATCCAAACCCTAACCCTAATCCCAACTCTAACCCTAACTTTAGCCCCAATCCTAGCCCTAACTTTAGCCCCAACCCTAACCCTAGCCCTAAGGCTACTTTCACACTTGCGTCGTTTGGCATCCGTCGCAATCCGTAGTTTTGGACAAGAAACGGATCCTGCAAATGTGCCCGCAGGATGCGTTTTTTGCCCATAGACTCGTATTGCCGACGGATCGTGACGGATGGCCACACGTCGCGTCCGTCGTGCACTGGATCAGTTGTGTTTTGGCGGACCGTCGGCACGAAAAAAGTCCAATGAAATGTTTTTTTGTACGTCGCATCCGCCATTTCTGACCGCGCATGCGTTGCCGTAACTCTGCCCCCTCCTCCCCAGGACATAGATTGGGCAGCGGCTGCGTTGAAAAACTACATCCGCTGCCCACGTTGTGCACAATTTTCACAACGTGCGTCGATATGTCGGGCCGACGCATTGCGACGGCCCCGTACCGACGTAAGTGTGAAAGAAGCCTAACCCTAAATTTAGCCCCAACCCTAACCCTAAATTTAGCCCTAGCCCTAACCCTACCCCTAACCCTAACCCTACCCCTAACCCTACCCCTAACCCTAGCCCTAACCCTAGCCCTAACCCTAGCCCTAACCCTAACCCTACCCCTAGCCCTAACCCTAGCCCTAACCCTACCCCACCCCTAACCCTACCCATAGCCCTAACCCTACCCCTAACCCTACCCCTAACCCTACCCCTAGCCCTAACCCTAGCCCTAACCCTAGCCCTAACCCTAGCCCTACCCCTACCCCTAACCCTACCCCTAGCCCTAACCCTACCCCTAACCCTACCCCTAACCCTACCCCTAGCCCTAACCCTAGCCCTAACCCTAGCCCTAACCCTAGCCCTAACCCTAGCCCTACCCCTAACCCTACCCCTAGCCCTAACCCTAGCCCTAACCCTACCCCTAACCCTACCCCTAACCCTAACCCTAACCCTAGCCCTAACCCTAGCCCTAACCCTAACCCTAATTTTAGCCCCAACTGCTGTTCTCCTGCCGGCCAGCAGATGGAGACAGATGGCGGGCGCACTGCGCATGCGCCCGCCATGTTATTTTCCCCGGCAGCCAAGAGGAGCAGCAGGAGGACCCAGGGACACAGGTGAGTATGCTAGGGTCCCCGAATCCCCCTATTTCTCTGTCCTCTGATGTGCGATCACATCAGAGGACAGAGAATTACACTTTACTTTTTTTTTTTTTTGCGGTTGCCGGTAAACAGTTAATTACCGGCGATCGCAAAACAGGGGTCGGTAAAACCAACCCCGATCATGTTCTTTGGGGTCTCGGCTACCCCTGGCAGGCGAGACCCCAAAGATTCTCCCGGTGCCGGCCGGCGGGCGCACTGCGCATGCGCCCGCCATTTTGAAGATGGCGGCGCCCACCGGGAGACACGAGGAGCATCGGGGGAGATAGGTGAGTATTGGGGGGCTACCTGGGACCCCTTTTCTCTGTCCTCCGATGTGCGATCACATCGGAGGACAGAGAAATTAAAAAGAGATCGCGTTTTTTTTTTTGCGATCGCCGGTAAACGGTTAATTACCGGCGATCGCAAATGCGGGGTCGGTTAAAACCCCCCCGAATCATGTTCTTTGGGGTCTCGGCTACCCCCGGCAGCCAAGACCCCGGAGAAAATCCGACTCTGGGGGGCGCTATTCACTTTTTCCACAGCGCCGTTAATTAACGGCGCTGTGGTTTAAGTACCCTTAGCGGCCGCGGTTAAAAGGTGTATCGGCGGTCGCTAAGGGGTTAACTAAGGGCCAGCAATGTAGGTAGAATTGAGAAACTTATGTGTGATTGCTGTACTGTTTCAGGTAAGGCACTTACATTCAACACATCTGAATCTAGGCCAGGAAGGGGAGCTCAGGACCCGGATTCAGGGGAGCTTCCTTGGACTTTATGTTTCCTGGTCTGGAGGAGGAGCCAGTGAGCTTGTAGTGAGTTGTAGAGAAGTGAGGAGAGGAGAAGGACATCTGGAGCAGACGTAGAGGCCCAGCAGCCACCAGGGAGCTGCAGCCTCTGGAAAGAGAGATAACGAGAGGAGTTGAATTGTGAAAGAGCTTAGAGGGAAGTAGCACAGTGGAGGAAAGGGCTCAGGAGGGGAACAGCGGAAGGACACCCTCAGAGCCAGAGCTCAGAAGCTGGGTATCGGGAGCCTGAGGTCGTGTTGTTCTCCAGGACGCGTGACAGAACCGGAGGACATAAGTCAATTGTCTGTAACAAGTCTGAGGTGAAGCAGTGACCTTATAAGAGCTGGGTCATCTAAGGGATCCTATAAGCAGACTCAAACTGCCTATCGTACAGACATCTGTCTTAGGACAGGAGAGAGGGGACCCTGTCAGCAAACTTTAAGCCGCAGGGACCTCGCCATCTGGCGTAAGTAGGAGAGGCTTACGGACCTCACCTGAAGTGGGATCCCATATTGCCTCCAAGCCAGCCGGACTACAGCTACCCTACACCTGATATCCTGGACTGAGGACTGCTACCATCAGTAAACCAGGTAAAAGACTGCAAAATCTGTGTCCTCCACTTATTCGTCAGCATACACCTTCTTTGCCACACACCTTGAGAGCATTGGGGACCCTGCTTCACCTGTGGGAAGCGTTACCATCTTGCTACAACAACATCACCCCAGAGGACCCCTTTAAGCAGCGTCGGTCCCTACTGACCGAATACCACAGGTGGTGTCACGAACAATAGACATTACAAATCCCTTTAAAGACCTTCCCCTTTAATTGGGCGCCCAGGGCTACGGACCAGGTCACAGCCACTGTGACATCCCCTTTAAGACCGGACTCAGTACCGAGTACCCCACTGCCCTGGCAGGGCATCCCAACAACACCTAGCGTGGCTTCAAAGCACATCCTTTACCTTTAAGAGGGTCACATACAGTATCTGCTGTGTTTGTGTGATATCCTTTGTTCACTGATCCTTGTTATGCCCCTTGCCTTTTACACCTGTTTGCCCCAGTATATTAAACTTGTTGGGTTGTTTTAATCTCATCTCTTGTGTGTACAGAACATGGACAGGGGTTAAACCGAGTCGACCCCTAGCCCACTGAGGCGGTTTAAAGGGGTGATACACATATAAAGTATTATGCTTACTGCACCATTGCCATATCTATTATTATTATATTTTTTACAGCAATACAGCATTCTTCCATCTTCCTGATTTCTTAAAGTGAGAAGGACCATTTCAGTCAGATCTAAAGGTACCATTACACTTAACGATTTACCAACGATCACGACCAGCGATATGACCTGGCCGTGATCGTTGGTAAGTCATTGTGTGGTCGCTGGAGAGCTGTCACACAGATAGCTCTCCAGCGACCAACGATGCCGAAGTCCCCGGGTAACCAGGGTAAACATCGGGTTACTAAGCGCAGGGCCGCACTTAGTAACCCGATGTTTACCCTGGTTACCATTGTAAATGTGAAAAAAACAAAACAGTACATGCTCACATTCCGGTGTCTGTCACGTCCCCCGGCGTCAGCTTCCCGCACTGACTGTGTCAGCACCGGCCGGCCGTAAAGCAGAGCACAGCGGTGACGTCACTGCTGTGCTTTACGGCCGGCGCTCACAGTCAGCACGGGAAGCTGACTGCGGGGGACGTGACAGACACCGGAATGTGAGTATGTACTGTTTTTTTTTTACATTTACAATGGTAACCAGGGTAAACATCGGGTTACTAAGCGCGGCCCTGCGCTTAGTAACCCGATATTTACCCTGGTTACCAGTGAACACATCGCTGGATCGGCGTCACACACGCCGATTCAGCGATGACAGCAGGTGATCAGCGACCAAAAAAAAGGTCCTGATCATTCCCAGCGACCAACGATCTCCCAGCAGGGGCCTGATCGTTGGTCGCTGTCACACATAACGATTTTGTTAACGATATCGTTGCTATGTCACAAAAAGCAACGATATCGTTAAAGAAATCGTTATGTGTGACGGTACCTTTAGTCTGATTCCCTGTTATTATCTGAGTACAATGGTTGTGTGCTATTTGTTAACAGTAAGGATGAGATGTGACAACCACATTTTTATGAGCTGTAAGTGGAACAGGCATCCAAGTAGATGTAGATACCATTGTGCTCTCAAATATAAGTAAGACAAGTAAAGAATAAAGGTCAATAGGAAATTCTTCTAAAGCTTTTTGTCAAATAAAGAATAGTTCAACGTGTTTCACTTTAGTTGGTAAAAGACCACATGACACTGACAGGTAATACACAGGGTTAGAAGAAGGGAAAGAAAAGTAGTATCAAGAAGGCACCATTATGATAAAATGTCATGTCATTCTCAATAATAAAAATATGTGTTATCAATTGCAGTATCCTTACTTGTGTGTCTATGATCTTAATGGCCCTTAGTGATTTAAATTTTTATTTAATAAATTTATACTATACATGTGCATTCGAAAATTTGTAATATATCTTTGTTTTACCCTCAATTTATGGGTACAATCTGTAAAATCTAATTTCAATGAAGACAGATGTTGACATTGCTGAGATAAGAGATGAGTTGCTGCTCATATGTTTTAATGGTGAGGGGAGGAGGATGAAGGAGCTAGAGGCAAATGCAGATTTTTCTTCAAGCTCTCCTGGAATGACTGTTACGTTTTAAGAGCCATTAACATATATTGAAGTGGAACTTAAGATGGTATATTGCACTAAGACTTTTTTGTATGTACTTTTACCACACAGTGACCAGCATAAAATAATCCTGAATTGCTGTTTTTTGTTCATTCTGCCTCCCAAAAATCAGAATAGAAAGCGATCAAAAAATGTTATGTTCCTCAAAATGTTACCTATAAAAAAGTCAACTCATCCTGCAAAAAAACAAGCCCCCAACTAACTCTGTTGGAAAAAATAGAAAATCAATCTCAAAATATGGCATTGCAAAAACTTATTTATAAAAAAAGCGTTTTTTAGTGTGTATTAGTAGCCAAACATGAAAAATATATATCTGGTATCACTGTAATCGCACCGACCCACAGAATAAAGTTGTCTTATCAATTATTTTGCACGAGGAACAGCATAAAAATTAAATAGAAGAAATTCTTCACCTGTTCTTGATTTGTTCATTCTGCCTCCCAAAGATCGCAGTAAGGCTCCGCTCACATTTCTCCTGCACTCTACACTGAAAGCTTAAAGGTTTTCTGAGTAAATCTCTCAAATACATGCTTCAGATGGAACCCCAAAGGAAGATTCTCTATAATGAGGCAGATGGAGGAACTGTGGATGCCATCTGACCTATGATCAGGCGGTGTCTGTCTTTTTAAGCGTGCATTAAAGCCCAGTCAGCCATGGCTTTGTACACCTCTCAAAAGAAGGACAATGCTGAACAGAGGCCAGATGGAGTCCAGAGTAACTCTATTGCCTCATTATAGTGACTGGAGTCCTCAGGGGTTTCATCTGAATCACGTCATTCAGAGATTTAGATCGAAATCCTGATGTAAATGCTCAGCATACAGTACAGAATAAATGTGATCCAAAATGTTATGTAAACTGTTTTCAATAAAAGATTCAACTTAATCCACAAAAAAATCAAGTTTCCACTCAGGTCTGTCATCTGTCAATGGAAATATAAGGGGCTTTAATGCTACTGGCAGCACAATGGCTCTGGAAAAGCATTATGGCTCGTCGTCCCCCAAAAGAAATCCAATTAATTCTGCATTACCCCTCCTTTCTGAGCCCCACAGTGTGCCTACACCACATTTAGCACCCCCAGTACGAGTTGGACACAATGTATGGTCAATACAACGTATGGGCACTACAATAGCAGATTTGGAATTTTCATTCCCCAACATCCACATTTGCATGATTCTGGAAAACACACATAGAGTTAAAATAGTCACTACACCAGTAGATAAATTCCCAGAGGGGTATAATTTCTAAAATAGGGTCACTTGAAGGAGAATTCTGCTCTTCTTGCACATAGGGGCTCTATCTATATAGTCCACAAGCAATTCTACACTCCCTGACAGAAGTTATGTCGCTTATCCATGTTATGTAAATAAAAGCTTATAACTTGACGTTAAATTCATCCATTGGTTGTATAAATTATTCTTTTGAAAGCTGAAACTCTCCGATATGTTATTTAGGTTAATAAAATAAATTGGCATCAATGCAGAAATATTGATCAGTTAATGGACACAGATTGGTCAGATTTTGGCAAGACAAAAGTTTTGTCACCCACAGAAAGTAATGTGATATTCAAACAAATAATTAACTTAAAATACAAATATATGTTGCATAACATTGGTGAATACTTCTTGATATTTTAGGCTATTGATATTGCCTTCCACCTTGCAAATGTTTTGCACACCCCCATACTGAATGTAACCCCAGACCATGATCTTTCCACCACCACATTTAACTGTTTTATGGGTGTATTTTGGATCTGTACAGGCTCCAGTAGGTCTCCTGCAGTATTTGCGGTGGCTGTGGTGTAATTCTACTGAAGATTGTTTAGTGCTGGCTTCTGGGCACTGATTCGACCATGGAGGCCATTTCGAGACAGAATCCTACAAACTGTTCTAGTTGACACAGGGACTTGAGGTGACCAGGCCTGTTGGAGTTCTGCTGTAGTGGAAGAGGGGCTTGCTTTGGATTTTCTAACCAACAAACGTTCCTCCTGAGCAGTTGTCTTGCGGGGTCTGCTGGACCTGGGCTTGTCAGACACATCTCCAGTCTCTTGAAAAATTTTTTTAAATTCTTTGTACTTGACACTGAGACACATTACAGGTGCCAGCCACCTCTACAGTGGATCTGGTCTTCAGCCTCTTGATAATTCAGGCTTTGGTCGCAGGGTGGATTTTTGGCATGTTGTCAGAGCTCAAGTTGCAGTTCAAGTGAAGGTCTGGGGTTCTGGGGTTCTTTTCATACACACACTAATTAACCGATCATTTACTGAGCACAGGTGAGGATGAAAACTAGGATTGGGTGCATTATATGACCAGGCGACAAAACTTTTGTCTTGCCAAAATCTGACCATTCTGTGTCCATTAACTGATAAATATTTCTGCATTGATGCCAATTTATTTTCTTAACCTAAACCATGTTTCGGAGAGTTTCAGCTTTCAAAAGAATACTTTATACAACCCAGGGGCGGATTATCAGAGGGTCAATATGGGCGGTAGCCCAGGGCCCAGTGGTCTGGGGGGGCCCTGGGCTACCGCACAGATTAACCCTCTGATAATCGTCTGTGAATGCCCGCCAGGCAGCGTTTATGTGCCCCCGGACACGGTGGGCAGAGAGAGGGGGCCCGCATTGGGCCCCTTCTCATCTGCTCACCGGGCCCTTTCCGGCGCTGCGGCGGTTTCCTATTGATGTGCGGGCGCGCGCCCGCACGTCAATAGTTAACAACAACAGCCGCCAGCCAATTGGAGGCTGGCAGCTGAAGTAGGCCGCAGCGCACGCGTCGCCGGCGTCTGACGTCATTGTCAGTCGCCGGCGAGTGTGCGCTGCTGAAGGGAGCTCGCCGTCGGGAGCGCGGACAGGTGAGAAGACTTTTTTTTTTTGATCAGTTAAACGGTGGACACACTGGGGGGCAATGCTGGAGGGAGGACACACTGGGGGGCAATGCTGGAGACACTGGGGCAGGTTGGAGGACACACTGGGGGCAATGCTGGAGGACACACTGGGGGGCAATGCTGGAGGACACACTGGGGGGCAATGCTAGGGACACACTGGGGGGCAATGCTGGACACACTGGGGCAGATTGGAGGACACACTGGGGGCAATGCTGGAGGACACACTGGGGCAATGATGGAGACACTGGGGCAGATTGCTGGAGGACACACTGGGGGCAATGCTTGAGACAGTGGGGCAGATTGCTAGAGACAGTGGGGCAGATTGCTGGAGACAGTGGGGCAGATTGCTGGAGACAGTGGGGCAGATTGCTGGAGACAGTGGGGGTAATATGCTGGACACACTGGGGCAGATTGCTGGACACACTGGGGGCAGGACTGGAGGCATGGGCAGAATGTAGACACGGGGCATGATTGGAGACACGGGGTAGAATGAAAGGCATGGGGCAGGATTGGATCATGGGGCAGGATGGATACGATGGAGACAGATGGGGCAGGATGGGGAGATGATATGGGGCAGGATGGATACTCATGAGTGCAGGATGGGAGAACATATGGCTGGAGCGAGGAATGAGATACATGGGGTGGGGAATAGTATTACCATAGGGGCTAATTAAGGGATATTATTACTGCAGTGATGTATTTATTTTATTTTTTGAGTATACTGTTTTAAATGGGGGGGGGCGGTCCTGTTACTGTGCAGAGTGACACTATATCGCCTTTTTCTCTTCATGTGGTGTAATGTAGAAGTTGTGAAAAATTAAGTAATGTGTTCTACAAGCGGAGCTCGAGATAACTGTGTTATTTCCTGCAGAAACGAGTCCTGGCTGGAAGAAATGATGGCGGTCTGTGCTGTATGAAAGATGAAGGACTTCACCTAGAGACATCACTGGGGAGTCAGTGTTACCTATACACTGACACTATACACTGTATACTATATACAGAGGTCCTGTGTACAATGTCACCAGTGATCACTGTATTACCTCTACACAGACACTGCATACTAAGTACAGATCTCCTGTGAATACTGGCACTTATGGTGATAGTATTGTGTTTTTTTTTTATTTTTTTTTTACTGATCAGTATTGTAGTATTCAGTCACTATGTGGTGGTAATATGTGGTCTGGAAATGGTGTTGTGGTATTTGTCCCTTGTATGTGCTATTTGGTCACCAAGTGGTAATATGTGGTCTTGACATGGTGCGGTGGTATTTGTTCCTTGTATGTGATATTATTCGATCACTGTGGTTGTAATTTGTGGTCTGGTCATGGTGCGGTGGTATTTGTTCCTTGTATGTGATATTATTGGTCAAGATATACCTAAATTGTATTGCAGATTTTAACAAATATTGAATAGGTTACAGTAGAGTAGGGCCCGGCCATTTTTCTGGAATAATCTGGTTCGGGTATATCATGACCCCCGTCACATGACCCCCGTCACATGACCCCCGTCACATGACCCCCGTCACATGACCCCCGTCACATGACCGGGGGGGCCCACAGTGTGTGAACAGCCCGGGGCCCTGGCTACCCTTAATCCACCCCTGATACAACCAATGGATGAATTTAACATCAGGTTATAAGCTTTTATTTACATAACACGGATAAGCGAAATAACTTCTGTCAGGGAGTGTATGATAATTCTCCAAGAGTCAAATAGTGCTCTATCCCTCCCAAGTCTCGCCTTGTGGCTAAACAGTACTGTACAGCCACATATGGGTTATTGCCTTGATTTTTAGCAGAAATTGGTGCCATTTTTACCCATTTCAACTTGTGAAAATGTCAAATCTGGGGCTAAAAGAACATGTTTGTGGTAAAAAATTTAATTATTTTTTTTCTTTACTGCACAATGCTATAAAATTCTGTGACACACCAGTGTTGTTGCTTAGATCACTGCACCATTGAATTAATTCATCAAGATGTGTAGTTTGTAAAAAGGGATAACTTATGGGTGTTTCTGTTGTTCTGGCATCTCAAGGGCTCTTCCAGTGGGTCATGACATCCGCAAACTATGACAGGAAAATCTGCACTACAATATGGTGCTCCTTCACTTCTGAGCTTTCCACTGTGCCTGAAAAGTAGTTCCCTAGTACATTTAGGGTATTGGCGTACTCAGGAGACATTGCACAGAACAAACAGTATGGTCCATTTTTCCTATTAGCCCTTAAACAACATTTTAGTGCTAAAAATGTAATTATTCTTTCTTCACCGACCAATCGTATAAAATTCTGTGAGGCATATTTGGTGTCAATTAATTAACTGAGAGATGTAGTTAGTACAATGGGTCACTTATGGAAGGGTTCTGCTGTTCCGGCACCTCAGGGTCTCTGCCAATGTGACATGGCATCCTCAAATCCTTCCAGCAAAATCTGCACTCCAATAAGGCATTCCTTCCATTCTGAGCTTTGCACTGTCAAAAGTAATTTTTGAACACATATGTGGTATTGGCGAACTCAGGAGAAATTGGTTAACAAACTGTATCATTTATTTTATGCTATTATCTCTTTTGAAAACTGAAAACTTAGGGCCAAAGCAACATTTTTGTGGAAACAATGGTAATTTTCCACTGACTCAGAACAATGTTATACAATTCTGTGAATCGCCTGAGGATTAAAAATGCTCACTACACCTCTAGATGAATTCCTCAAGAGGTATAGTTTCCAAAATGTAGTCACTTGTGGGGGTATCTGTTGTTTTGGCATGTCAGGAGCTCTTCAAGTGTGACATGGTATTCACAATCTATTCCAGCCAAAATTGCGCTCAGAATTTAATTATTCACCACATATGGAGGTATTGGTGTACTCAGGAGAAATCGCACAACAAATTTTGGGGTCCATTTTTTACTGTTACTTTTGAGAAAAGGAAAAAACTGAAACTAAAACAACATTTTTGTGGGAAAAATGTATTTTTTTCATTTACACATTGTAAAGAGGCTACTGGCCAGGTAGTGAATGGGCGGTATGTGTCGCAGAGAAGGCTGTTCCCTGTGATGCAACCCAGAGTATTTTGCTTTAGTGCATGTGAGTACTATGATGTCGTTTAGTGTACCTTGGTCCAGGTTGCGGGTAGCTATGAGAGATGGGCGGGTCTGACTACCCACATACCTCACCTGTGGGTGTAGTTACAGTCTACATAATGGAGATTGTTGTTTGGCACATGGTCAGTGTCTTGGGAGGTAGAAGGTCTCCTGGGTTTGTTGCTCCAGACCGAGCCTGCGTGCTGGACATTGCCCCAGCCTGTGTGCCCACAGGCCTGAGGGAGCAGAGAGCCCCAGGAAAGGACAGTTTTGTGTTGTTTTGCCTGCTATGAATGCTGTCTACCGTTTGTTGTTACTGCTGGGTTTATGAAGGAAATAAACCCACACGGACTTCCTTAAGAAGCACGCCTCCTGTTTTCTTCCTGCTGCACCTAAGTAAGTATGATCCCTTACATTTGGTGGTAGACTGCAGGCATCGGTCCAGGAGGTACCTGGGAAGACTACAGCAGGTTGTTGCTGTGGATCGGCGGGCCCATGAATATTACAAGCTTCTGGCGGTAACTCGGCAGGGTTACGAAGATTTGCAGTGGCTCGGAGGAGTGTGCCAGGACCAAGAGCAACCGCAGAGCTGTCCGGAGGTCCGCAGAGCCGTCTTTAGGTCCACAGAGCAGTCCGTAGGTCCGCAGAGCCATTTGGAGGTTCACAGAGCAATGCAGAGAGGGGCGGAGCCGTGCAGGACCAAGCAGAGAGGTGCAGAGCCGTTCAGAGAGGTGCAGAGCCTTGCAGAGCCACGCAGAGCCTTCAAAAGCAGGGCGAAGCCTTGCTGTGAGGAACTGTTGGGGCAGATAGACTGTCATGCACAGGTGGTGAGGGGCCTGAGAGGGTTGTGTGTAGTCCACAGTGTGCACCCCAAGGAGTGATGGTTGCCTGAAAAGGGGCGGAGACCCAAAAGGGGCAGTGACCCAAACAGTGATGGTTGACCAGAATGGGGTGGTGACCCAAAAGGGATGGAGTCCCAAAAGGAGGTGGTGACCCAAATAGGGGTGGTGTCCCAAAAAGGGGTGGCGTCGAATGCGCCGAAAGACTGTTGCCAGGAACAGTGTTCGAACAGCGCGTGTCTGGTATCCTGTGTTAACTATACATCTGACAAGATGTCACAGAGGTGCTCTATAGAGGTCACTGGACTGGAGCATGACTGGACTTCTGGACTCAGGGAGTTCGGTGATACTGGTGAGCGCCACATTCCCTGTCTATCTGATCCCTCGAAGGAAGATGGATGTCCACTGTGTCCATGGGGTCTCTAGGGATAATCCGGTGACCAGGGTAATCATGGAGACATCCTTGGTTATTACCAGCCATGACGTCCCTGTAGTCCTGGACTTGCCATACCCTATTGTAATCAGTCAGGGCTTTGAATTGTATTGGGACTTGTGGTTCTGCTGAGGGGGGAGCCGGGATGACCCTAAGGGAGGCCCACCACAGCTCGCGGCTGTAGGTGTTCCTGGTGGTGAGATGCATAAAGAGGGGAGGTAGCACCCCCTAAGGTCGATGTCTCAGAATTAGGGGTGACCAACAGTGTGACCATTAAAAATGTGGTAGCTCCAGGAAAGGGGTCCGACACCTGTTTAAGTGGGGACTTGTTGTTCCAGGGTGACTAGTGGTGACTCCTATTCAGACTGTGACTCTAACGCAAGGGGAAGAGGGTGTGGCAAGGTAGAGCCGGGTACAAGTGGCAAGTATTCCTCTCGTTGCCAGGGACACGGCGGCCGCAGAAAGACAGGACAGGCTACACTTTCTGAAAAGAGAACTGAAGGAGAGACGGGGTCAAGTGTAAACAAGCTTAATGTCTTTGGTAAGGAGGTCACATTGCGACTGTCAAAACCCAGCAAAGAGGTAGTCGATGATGTGGGGGAAATAAAATTGACCCATTGTGACGGTGGAGATCCATCAGCAGAGAGTGCAGGTGGAGGGAAAACCCACAAAGGTCATGGAGAGCAGACAGGTGGTTCATTCACAATGAGGTGGTGGAAGTTGACAACTGTGCCAAAACTCTGGAAGGGGATGGAAACTGTACTGAGGCGTGTGACACCAGGACAGTAGGTGGTGAGAACTCCAGGGTACCCGAGGCTGTGGAGATGGAGTCTGGGAACGAGGACATTGAATCTTCAGAGAGTCCAGCAGAGACCCTAGAGGCAGTCGAAGGTAATGGAGGGAAGACTCAAGAGAAAGCTGAACCTGCTGATGAAGGTACAGGTAGTACTCTGAAACAACAAAGAGTGAGTGGGCACCCTGCCCCATCTGAAAATATAATTAAAGAAGTTATGGTGTGACACGTGTAGGCCAAAAGGCAACAGGATCATGAAATAGAGATGCTTAAAGAGACAGTGAGAGACCGTGTCGAGCAAGAAAAGGTCCTGAGGGACGCGAAGGAGCTGGAGAAGGAAGTCTCTGAGCTCTGTCAATGTGTCAATCCGTGAACAAGGCCATATTGGAAAATATGGAGGTGCTCAGTGAAGCATTAAGAGGACTTCTACAGGAGAAGGAGATGGTGGTCGCAGACTTACAATGGCAGTGCCTGAGTAGTAAAAAGGCGGAGCTGCAAATGCCCATCTTGGCAAGGGGTCTGGAAGAGTGTGAAGCTCAGGGAGAGCTTGCTCTAAAAGCTGAACAAGACGATCCCTCGGTCATGGCAGATGACTTGATAGAAATGTCCAAGGCAAAGCAGGAGGCATCCGTTCATGAAAAGGATGAGACTTTGCTCTTCCAGTGCCTGGTAGGGGTACCTGAGGACGTTCAAGAAGCGTGTGCCAGTGTTGTGAATTCTGCTTTTGGGCTCCCTCCGGTGGTTGTAGAGAGTAATGCAGTTGTGCCTGGACTGCAGGAGTGGACAGGTGTATCTACTAACTGTAAAACTGACTGGGGTATATAGCTTTGCTGGATCCTTTAGTCAGTGCCAGTTGTCCATTGTTCTTGAAGGATTCACTTCCCTGCTGGTCTTTCCAGTTTGCTGTGTTTTTCTACAAAGATAAGTCCTGGCTTTGTTTTTGCTGTCCACCTGCAGTGGACCTTATAGTTCTGTGCATTTTCATGCTTTTGTCTTGTCCAGCTTGGTCTGTGAAGGATTTTTTGCAGCCTAGCTATTTCTCTGGAGATGCAGATATACCCCCCATGTCTTTAGTCAGATGTGGTGATCCGTATTTTCTGCGGTGGATATTTTTCTAGTGTTTTTATACTGGCCGCATAGTACTCTGTTCTATTCTTTCTTTTTAGCTAGTATGGCCTCCTATGCTAAAATCTGATTTTATATCTGCGTATGTTTTTTCCTTCTCCTCTCACAGTCAATATTTGTGGGGGGCTATCTATCCTTTGGGGATTTTCTCTGAGGCAAGATAGGTTTCCTGTTTCTGTCTTTAGGGGTAGTTAGATCTTAGGCTGTGTCGAGGGGTCTAGGGAGTGTTAGGTACCCCCCACATCTGCTTTTAGTTGCACTGCTAGGTTCAGGGTTTGCGGTCAGTACAGGGACCACCTTCTCCAGAGTACGTCTCATGCTGCTCCAAGGCCACCAGATCATAACAGTACAACTGGCCAACAATGAGTTAATTGCATCTCAGAAGAAGGGTGGAAAGCTTTTGAGCCATTTTTTTTCCTTAGTCTGTTTGGTCTGTTCCTCCCTCTTTACCTCTGGGTGGCTACGGAGTCTAGTATTAACATGAATGTTCAGGAGTTAGTTTCTCGTGTGGATCAGCTTGCTGCTAGGGTACAGGGTATTTCAGAATATATTGTTCAGACTCCTGCCTTAGAACCTAAGCTTCCCACTCCTGATTTATTCTTTGGTGACAAATCCAAATTTTTGAGTTTCAAAAATAACTGTAAACTGTTTTTTGCATTAAGACCCCGGTCTTCTGGTGATCCTATTCAGCAGGTTAAAATCATCATATCTCTGCTGTGTGGTGACCCACAGGATTGGGCATTTTCCCTGGAATCTGGCAATCCTGCTTTGCTTAATGTTGATTCGTTCTTTCAGGCATTGGGGTTGTTGTATGATGAGCCTAATTCTGTGGATCAGGCTGAGAAAATCTTGTTAGCCCTGTGTCAAGGTCAAGAAGCGGCAGAATCGTATTGCCAGAAATTTAGAAAATGGTCTGTACTGACTAAATGGAATGGGGATGCCTTGGCGGCAATTTTCAGAAATCCGTTAAAGATGTTATGGTGGGGTTCCCCACGCCTGCTGGTCTGAGTGATTCTATGTCTCTGGCCATTCAGATTGATCGGCGCTTGCGGGAGCGCAGAACTGTGCGCGCTGTGGCATTATCCTCAGAGCAAATTTCTGAGCCTATGCAATGTGATAGAATTCTGTCTAGAGCTGAACGTCAAGCATTCAGGCGTCAGAATAGGTTGTGTTTTTACTGCGGCGATTCTGCTCATGTTATTTCTGATTGCCCTAAGCGTACTAAGAGAATCGCTAGTTCTGTTGCCATCAGTACTATACAACCTAAATTTCTGTTATCTGTGACCTTGATCTGCTCATTATCCTCATTTTCTGTCATGGCATTTGTGGATTCAGGCGCCGCTCTGAACTTAAAGGGAACCTGTCACCCCGTTTTTTGAGATTGAGATATAAATACTGTTAAATAGGGCCTGCGCTGTGTGTTACTATAGTGTATGTAGTGTACCCCGATTCCCCATGTATGCTGAGAAATAACTTACCAAAGTCGCCGTTTTCGCCTGTCAATCAGGCTGGTCAGGTCGGGAGGGCGTGTTCACAGCGCTGGTTCTTCCTCAGCTTTACGTTGGTGGCGTAGTGGTGTCCGCATGTTGAGGTGACTAATCCACTGTGGGCACGTGAACAAGCAGCGCGCGATCTGCGCTGTCATCCCTTTCGTCGGTGGGGGCGGCCATCTTCCTGGGGCCGCGCGTGCGCAGATCGAGTGCTCTGCTGCACGGGGCTTCAGGAAAATGGTCGCGGGATGCCGCGCGTGCGCATTAGAGATCGCGGCGGCCATTTTCCCAAAGCCGAGTTTGCATCTCGGCTTTGGGAAAATGGCCGCCGCGATCTCTAATGCGCACGCGCGGCATCCCGCGGCCATTTTCCTGAAGCCCCGTGCAGCAGAGCACTCGATCTGCGCACGCGCGGCCCCCTGGAAGATGGCCGCCCCCAACGACGAAAGGGATGACAGCGCAGATCGCGCACTGCTTGTTCACGTGCCCACAGTGGATTAGTCACCTCAACATGCGGACACCACTACACCACCAACGTAAAGCTGAGGAAGAACCAGCGCTGTGAACACGCCCTCCCGACCTGACCAGCCTGATTGACAGGCGAAAACGGCGACTTTGGTAAGTTATTTCTCAGCATAGGTGGGGAATCGGCGTACACTACATACACTATAGTAACACACAGCGCAGGCCCTATTTAACAGTATTTATATCTCAATCTCAAAAAACGGGGTGACAGGTTCCCTTTAATGGACTTAGAATTTGCCAGACGTTGTGGTTTTCCCTTGCAGCCTTTGCAGAACCCTATTCCTTTGAGGGGCATTGATGTTACACCGTTGGCTAAAAATAAACCTCAGTTTTGGACACAGCTGAGCATGGGCATGGCGCCAGCCCATCAGGAAGATTGTCGTTTTCTGGTGTTGCATAATTTGCATGATGATATTGTGCTGGGTTTTCCATGGTTGCAGCTACATAATCCGGTGTTAGATTGGAAATCCATGTCTGTGACTAGTTGGGGTTGTCATGGGGTTCATGATCAGGTTCCTTTGATGTCAATCTCCTCTTCCCCCTCTTCTGAAATTCCTGAGTTTTTGTCTGACTTCCAGGATGTATTCGATGAGCCCAAATCCAGTTCCCTTCCACCGCATAGGGACTGTGATTGTGCTATTGACTTGATTCCAGGTTGTAAGTTCCCTAAGGGCCGACTTTTCAACCTGTCTGTGCCTTAACATACCGCCATGCAGAGCTATATTAAGGAGTCTTTGGAGAAAGGGCATATTCGGCCATCTTCTTCACCGTTGGGAGCGGGGTTCTTTTTTGTTGCCAAGAAGGATGGCTCCTTGAGACCCTGTATTGATTATCGCCTCTTGAATAAGATCACGGTTAAATTTCAATACCCCTTGTCTTTGCTTACTGATTTGTTTGCTAGGATTAAGGGGTCTAGCTGGTTTACTAAGATTGACCTTCGAGGGGCATATAATCTTATTCGTATCAAGCAGGGTGACGAATGGAAAACTGCATTTAATACGCCCGAAGGCCATTTTGAATACCTTGTGATGCCATTCGGACTCTCTAATGCCCCATCTGTGTTCCAATCCTTCATGCATGATATCTTTCGGAGTTATCTTGATAAATTCATGGTTGTATATTTGGATGATATTTTGATTTTTTCCAATGATTGGGAGTCTCATGTGAAACAGGTCAGGATGGTATTTCAGATCCTCCGTAATAATGCTTTGTTTGTGTAGGGGTCAAAGTGCCTCTTTGGAGTGCAGAAGGTTTCTTTTTTGGGTTTCATTTTTTCTCCCTCATCTATAGAAACGGATTCGGTTAAGGTTCAGGCCATTCATGATTGGATTCAGCCCACATCTGTGAAGAGCCTTCAGAAATTCTTGGGCTTTGCTAATTTTTATCGTCGTTTCATTGCCAACTTCTCCAGTGTGGTTAAACCTCTGACCGATTTGACCAAGAAAGGCGCTGATGTGACGAATTGGTCCTCCGCGGCTGTTTCTGCCTTTCAGGAGCTTAAACGCCAATTTACTTCTGCCCCTGTGTTGCGTCAGCCAGATGTTTCTCTTCCAATTCAGGTTGAGGTTGACGCGTCTGAGATTGGGGCAGGGACCGTTTTGTCTCAGAGGAATTCTGATGGTTCCTTGATGAAACCGTGTGCCTTCTTTTCTCAGAAGTTTTCGCCTGCGGAACGCAATTATGATGTCGGCAATCGGGAGTTGTTGGCTATGAAGTGGGCATTTGAGGAGTGGCGACATTGGCTTGAGGGGGCCAAGCACCATATTGTGGTCCTGACCGATCATAAGAATCTGATTTACCTCGAGTCTGCCAAACGGCTGAATCCTAGACAGGCTCGATGGTCCTTCTTTTTCTCCCGTTTTGATTTTGTGGTCTCGTACATTCCTGGTACTAAGAATGTTAAGGCGGATGCCCTCTCTAGGAGTTTTTTTCCTGATTCCCCTGGGGTTCTTGAGCCGGTCGGCATTTTGAAGGAAGGGGTGATTCTTTCTGCCATCTCCCCTGATTTGCGACGGGTTCTTCAGGAATTTCAGGCTGATAAGCCTGACCGCTGTCCTGTGGGGAAACTGTTTGTTCCTGATAGATGGACTAGTAAAGTGATTTCTGAGGTTCATTGTTCTGTGTTGGCTGGCCATCCTGGGATTTTTGGTACCAGAGATTTGGTTGGTAGGTCCTTTTGGTGGCCTTCTTTGTCACGGGATGTGCGTTCTTTTGTGCAGTCCTGTGGGATTTGTGCGCGGGCTAAGCCTTGCTGTTCCCGCCCTAGTTGGTTGCTTTTGCCATTGCCGGTCCCTGAGAGACCTTGGACGCATATTTCTATGGATTTTATTTCCGATCTTCCTGTTTCCCAAAGAATGTCGGTTATCTGGGTTGTCTGTGACCGATTTTCTAAGATGGTTCATTTGGTGCCTTTGCCTAAATTGACTTCTTCTTCTGATTTGGTTCCGTTGTTTTTTCAGCATGTGGTACGTTTGCATGGTATTCCGGAGAATATTGTGTCCGACAGAGGTTCCCAGTTTGTTTCTAGGTTTTGGCGGGCCTTTTGTGCCAAGCTGGGCATTGATTTGTCTTTTTCCTCTGCATTTCATCCTCAGACAAATGGCCAGACTGAGCGAACTAATCAGACCTTGGAGACCTATTTGAGATGCTTTGTGTCTGCTGATCAGGATGATTGGGTGGCTTTTTTGCCATTGGCCGAGTTTGCCCTTAATAATCGGGCTAGTTCAGCTACTTTGGTTTCGCCTTTTTTTTGTAATTTTGGTTTTCATCCTCGTTTTTCTTCTGGGCAGGTTGAGCCTTCTGACCTTCCTGGTGTGGATTCTGTGGTCGACAGGTTGCAGCAGATTTGGGCTCATGTGATGGACAATTTGGTGCTGTCTCAGGAGGAGGCTCAGCGTTTTGCTAACCGTCGTCGGTGTGTTGGTTCCCGGCTTTGGGTTGGTGATCTGGTTTGGTTATCTTCCCGTCATGTTCCTATGAAGGTTTCTTCCCCTAAGTTTAAGCCTCGATTTATTGGTCCTTACAGGATTTCTGAGATTATTAATCCGGTGTCTTTTCGCCTGGCGCTTCCGACCTCTTTTGCTATTCATAATGTCTTCCATAGATCTTTGTTGCGGAAACATGTGGAGCCCGTTGTTCCCTCTGTTGATCCTCTGGCCCCTGTGTTGGTCGATGGGGAGCTGGAATATGTTGTTGAGAAGATTTTGGATTCCTGTTTTTCGAGGCGGAAGCTTCAGTACCTTGTCAAGTGGAAGAGTTATGGCCAGGAAGATAATTCTTGGGTTTCTGCCTCTGATGTCCATGCTGTTGATTTGGTTCGTGCCTTTCATCGGGCTCATCCTGATCGGCCTGGGGGCTCTGGTGAGGGTTCGGTGACCCCTCCTCAAAGGGGGGGGTACTGTTGTGAATTCAGCTTTTGGGCTCCCTCCGGTGGTTGTAGAGGGTAATGCAGTTGTGCCTGGACTGCAGGAGTGGACAGGTGTATCTACTAACTGCAAAACTGACTGGGGTATATAGCTTTGCTGGATCCTTAGTCAGTGCCAGTTGTCCATTGTTCTTGAAGGATTCACTTCCCTGCTGGTCTTTCCAGTTTTCTGTGTTTTTCTACAAAGATAAGTCCTGGCTTTGTTTTTGCTGTCCACCTGCAGTGGACCTTATAGTTCTGTGCATTTTCATGCTTTTGTCTTGTCCAGCTTGGTCTGTGAAGGATTTTTTGCAGCCTAGCTATTTCTCTGGAGATGCAGATATGCCCCCCATATCTTTAGTCAGATGTGGTGATCCTTATTTTCTGCGGTGGATATTTTTCTAGTGTTTTTATACTGACCGCATAGTACTCTGTTCTATTCTTTCTTTTTAGCTAGTATGGCCTCCTATGCTAAAATCTGATTTCATATCTGCGTATGTTTTTTCCCTCTCCTCTCACAGTCAATATTTGTGGGGGGCTATCTATCCTTTGGGGATTTTCTCTGAGGCAAGATAGGTTTCCTGTTTCTGTCTTTAGGGGTAGTTAGATCTTAGGCTGTGTCGAGGGGTCTAGGGAGTGTTAGGTACCCCCCACTGCTGCTTTTAGTTGCGCTGCTAGGTTCAGGGTTTGCGGTCAGTACAGGGAACACCTTCTCCAGAGTACGTCTCATGCTGCTCCAAGGCCACCAGATCATAACAGCCAGTGAGGCAGTGCATGAGGCATTTAGAAAGGTGTTGAAAGCGCGTAGTGTGAACTGGGCGCCAGAGACTCAGCTTTTGGCTATACTGTCAATTAGGGAACACACTGAAGCGGGTGACTATCCTGAGTGACATGCACCTACACTGTCTCCGCACGAAACAGATGATCCTGTTGAGGAATAAGGAAGCTGCTCGACGTCTGGAGCATGCAAGGAAACCTCAAAGTCGGCTGAGGTTTGTAAAAGACATCATTCAGCTGCCCAGAAATCTGGTGAGGAAAGTCATTGGGAGACTTGGACAAGTGATGCAAGAAAATGTGAATGAGTCTGGTGTGCCTAGTGTGAGGATCCCGGCTGATTGTCGGTTCAATGGAGAGCCTTAAAAATATTCAAATACTCCTTGAATATCGGCTGGCGTACCTACGAGAGGTAGAGCAGCTGAGACGGGACAGACTGCAGATTATGGTACAGCTCCAGGAAATGGAAAGAAGGTGTCGACCACCTCCAACTTGGGGTATAGAGAGACGAAGGAGTTCCCTAAAAACTAGTAGTATGCAATCTGAAGCTAAAAGCGTTAGAAGTAGTGTCTCCTCTGCTAACTCAGTGCTGAGTAGCATAAGCAGGAGAACCTGAAACGGATGTAATGACAAAGGGTCATACTCAGACCAGACAGTAGGCTTGACTGTAAGGGAATCTCGAGGCCGCACAAACTAGTGGAGGCAGTCAGGGAGAGAATGGTCTGGAAAAGGGGCAACTCTACCATAGAACGTGAAGGAGTCAGATGATACATTGTTCCAAAAAGGTTCACTGACAGGGCCCAATTTTGATAGACGGGTGTACTATCAAAGGAGACCGAGAAGGGTCTCTGGTCTGGTAATGGAAAGTGCCAAGCCCCACGGCTTTAGGCAGAGGGGGAGGTATGTAAGGAGGCTAATGACTGTGTAGTCAATGGGAGGTATGTGTGCAGAGATGGCTGCTCCTTGCTATGCAACCCAGAGTATTTTGCATTAGTGCACGTGAGCACTAATAAATAATAATCTTTATATAGCGCTAACCTATTCCGCAGCGCTTTACAGTTTGCACACATTATCATCACTTTCGTCGATGGGGCTCACAATCTAAATTCCCTATCACTATGTTTTTGGAATGTGGGAGGAAACCGGAGTACCCAGAGGAAAGAAAAAGCAGAAGTCCAGCGCGGGTGATGTCCATAAAAAATACCTTTTATTCCATATTCGTTAAAAGCACATAAATCCAAAGTCCATCTTCATATCCATAGACACAAAAACGGGTGATTCCTACCAGTGACAGTCACAGGCTTAAAGTGCATTAAAATCATACGCGTTTCATCGGTCGTGCCGCCTTACTCACAAGGCGGCACGACCGATGAAACGCGTATGATTTTAATGCACTTTAAGCCTGTGACTGTCACTGGTAGGAATCACCCGTTTTTGTGTCTATGGATATGAAGATGGTCTTTGGATTTATGTGCTTTTAACGAATATGGAATAAAAGGTATTTTTTATGGACATCACCCGCGTTGGACTTCTGCTTTTTCTTCAAACTACTTGCTGCACTGCATGATCCGTGCGCTGGGCCTGAGAGGAGGTGAGCTGATCTTCGTTGCTTTTTCTACCCAGAGGAAACCCACACAAATACAGGGAGAACATACAAAACCTTGCAGATGTTGTCCTTGGTGGGATTTGAACCCAGGACTCCAACGCTGCAATGCTATCCACTGAGCCACTGTGCTGCCACTAAGATTTTGCTTAATGCACCTGGGTATGGGTTGCGGGTAGCTATGAGAGATCAGCGGGTCTGGCTACCCACATGCCTCTTTTGTGGGTGTGGTTACAGCCTACATAATGGAGGCTGTTGTTTGGCACATGGCCTGTGTCTTGGGAGGTAGAAGGCCTCCTTGGTGTGTGGCTTCAGATTGAGCCTGTGTGCTGGACATTGCCCCTGGGTGTGTGCCCACAGGCCTGAGGGAGCAGAGAGCCCTCGGTAAGGACAGTTTTGTGTTGTTTTGCCTGCTATGAAGGCTGTTTACTGTTTGTTGTTACTGCTGGTTTATGAAGGAAATAAACCCACACAGACTTTATAAAGAAGCACGCCTCCTGTTTTCCTCCTGCCACACCTAGGTGAGTACGATCCCATACAGCACCTTAACATTATAAAATTCAGTGAAGCACTTGTGGGTACAAGGTGCACACCACACATCTAAATAAGTTACTTGAGTGGTGTAGTTTCCAAAATGGGCTCACTTGTGGGGGGTTTCCACTGTTTTGGCACATCAGAGGCTTTGAAAATGCAACATGCGGACCACTTTCTATTCCAGCCAATTTTGCATTACAAAGTCAAATGGTGCTCCCAAACCGTGTGTCCGAACAGTAGTTTTCCGCCACATATGGGATATTGGTGTACCCAGGAGAAATTCCACAACAAAGTTTATGGTCCATTTTTTCCTGTTACCCCTTTGAAAATGCTAAATTTGGGACTAAAGCAACATTTTTGTGGGAAAAAGTACAATTTTCATTTTTTCCTTCCACATTACTTTAATTCCTGTGAAGCCCCTAAAGGGTTAATAAACTTCTTGAATGAGGTTTTGAGCACTTTGAGTGTAGTTTGGGTGTAACATAGTAACATAGTAACATAGTTAGTAAGGCCGAAAAAAGACATTTGTCCATCCAGTTCAGCCTATATTCCATCATAATAAATCCCCAGATCTACGTCCTTCTACAGAACCTAATAATTGTATGATACAATATTGTTCTGCTCCAGGAAGACATCCAGGCCTCTCTTGAACCCCTCGACTGAGTTCGCCATCACCACCTCCTCAGGCAAGCAATTCCAGATTCTCACTGCCCTAACAGTAAAGAATCCTCTTCTATGTTGGTGGAAAAACCTTCTCTCCTCCAGACGTAAAGAATGCCCCCTTGTGCCCGTCACCTTCCTTGGTATAAACAGATCCTCAGCGAGATATTTGTATTGTCCCCTTATATACTTATACATGGTTATTGGATCGCCCCTCAGTCGTCTTTTTTCTAGACTAAATAATCCTAATTTCGCTAATCTATCTGGGTATTGTAGTTCTCCCATCCCCTTTATTAATTTTGTTGCCCTCCTTTGTACTCTCTCTAGTTCCATTATATCCTTCCTGAGCACCGGTGCCCAAAACTGGACACAGTACTCCATGTGCGGTCTAACTAGGGATTTGTACAGAGGCAGTATAATGCTCTCATCATGTGTATCCAGACCTCTTTTAATGCACCCCATGATCCTGTTTGCCTTGGCAGCTGCTGCCTGGCACTGGCTGCTCCAGGTAAGTTTATCATTAACTAGGATCCCCAAGTCCTTCTCCCTGTCAGATTTACCCAGTGGTTTCCCGTTCAGTGTGTAATGGTGATATTGATTCCCTCTTCCCATGTGTATAACCTTACATTTATCATTGTTAAACATCATCTGCCACCTTTCAGCCCAAGTTTCCAACTTATCCAGATCCATCTGTAGCAGAATACTATCTTCTCTTGTATTAACTGCTTTACATAGTTTTGTATCATCTGCAAATATCGATATTTTACTGTGTAAACCTTCTACCAGATCATTAATGAATATGTTGAAGAGAACAGGTCCCAATACTGACCCCTGCGGTACCCCACTGGTCACAGCGACCCAGTTAGAGACTATACCATTTATAACCACCCTCTGCTTTCTATCACTAAGCCAGTTACTAACCCATTTACACACATTTTCCCCCAGACCAAGCATTCTCATTTTGTGTACCAACCTCTTGTGCGGCACGGTATCAAACGCTTTGGAAAAATCGAGATATACCACGTCCAATGACTCACCGTGGTCCAGTCTATAGCTTACCTCTTCATAAAAACTGATTAGATTGGTTTGACAGGAGCGATTTCTCATAAACCCATGCTGATATGGAGTTAAACAGTTATTCTCATTGAGATAATCCAGAATAACATCCCTCAGAAACCCTTCAAATATTTTACCAACAATAGAGGTTAGACTTACTGGCCTATAATTTCCAGGTTCACTTTTAGAGCCCTTTTTGAATATTGGCACCACATTTGCTATGCGCCAGTCCTGCGGAACAGACCCTGTCGCTATAGAGTCACTAAAAATAAGAAATAATGGTTTATCTATTACATTACTTAGTTCTCTTAGTACTCGTGGGTGTATGCCATCCGGACCCGGAGATTTATCTATTTTAATCTTATTTAGCCGGTTTCGCACCTCTTCTTGGGTTAGATTGGTGACCCTTAATATAGGGTTTTCATTGTTTCTTGGGATTTCACAGGAATGTGTAGTTTTTGAAATGATGTCACTTCAAATGGGATATGGTCCCTAAAAAATTGGTTTTGAAAATTTTGTTGGAAAAATTAGAAATAGCTGATATATGTTTGCCCTTCTAACTTCTAAAGAAAAAATGATGCTGTGAATGAACAAATTATGAAAGATTCTCCATTTTGTGCTAGATTCTCCATTTTGTGCTTTGACTCCATTTTCTTGTTGGTCAAAGATAAATTCTGTTATTTAATTAGGTAAAAGGTTACAGCTGCCATGAAGTAATTTTATCTTGTTTTTCACAAGCCTGTTATTCAACTAGGCTATGGTTCATAATTGGTATAAAGACCTTGAGTGTTCTAACTCGAGCCGAGCCAGATAAGAGACTCGGGGGTGTATCGCTATACAAGACTGAGGCATCTGTTAATATGGTTTTTATGCCAAAAAGACATGACCATATCTGTAGTTTCCGTTTTTTCCTGTATCTTTATGGGTTAAGTTTTTCCTGCATTCTTATAGGTTGAGAACTGTGAGCGTGTTCTTATGCTGATTGGTTGAAGTAGAATTTGCTAATATGATAAAACTGCAACACAATAAACGGGGGCCCAGAGATCTGCTCGATCCCCCATACAGAGACATGCGTCTCCGTCTGGTCATTTTCAGTTGCCGGCAACGCCCTGTAGATTAATTTGGAAATCACTGAGTCAACCGTGAAGGATCAATTTAGATCCTCCCTCAACAATGTGGCGCCCAAAATGTGGGGCCCCAAACAGGAACGCCTCTGCCCCCTGGAGGACAACAAGACAAAGGACCCTCGGACCAGACACAGGCACTGGAAAATTGGGACTGATCATCCCCCACAACAACCACGGTAAGTTGGCAGTTATACTGTCTAGACTGACCATTTGGTGTGGTTTTCCTTTGTTTGTGCTGCAAAGAGGATCTGAGGTTTTTCCCCGATGGTGGGGTGATTTTTGGGTGGAATCATATAGAGGTGTAGTTCCATTGGGAGCCCAGTGCTCGAACCGTACCTCATAAGGGACGGACACCCCGGATTGACCAGTGATTGTAATTCTCTTTTTAGTCAAAATATCCTGAATTACTGATCATTGTTAGAATCAGGCGCGGTGAGGTGATCGAAGATTGGGTAGGATACGTAACTCAGGAATATATAGAAATATACAGTATATATATCCAGAGGTGTCCGGAGGGAAGTCTGAGACGCCCTCCTCCTTTCACTGAGTACCACATTTTTGGGTTGTCCCAGTGGGGGACAGAGAGACCCGTGGAACAAACCGTAAGGCCGCTCGGTATTGTGCACAAGTAAAGTAAGGATATTTAGCTCAAAAGGTGAATCATGTTTCCGTGGAACAAAAAGAAGACTTTGAATTTGTGTGATGAATCTGATACCGTTAGTCCTATGATTAAAAGACGGGGAAAGAAATCTGTCAGGAATGCAGGAAAAATATTCTCAATTATGGGTTTTCCTAAGGGCGGGAGGCTACAGCCTACGTTATGGGACGAAGGTATCAGAAAGAACAAGGGAAGGTTGATTGATAATGGTTTGTTTAAAGATGCTGTGGAATTCCGTGGTCTGGCACATGAATTATGTGATGAAGGGTATGTGGAGGTAGAAGAGGAAGTGAGTTCTGACTGTCTCTGTTATTGATACGTTGAAAAAGGAAAGCTGTCTACTCCTATGACAAAGTCTGGATGTTTTGTGGTGCAGGAAGGTATTGAGAAAGCGATTGAGAGTAATGTGTCAGAAAGACAAACAATGAAAAATGATGATCTGGAACAGGGGGTCTCCCTGCTAGATGATAAGGTCCCTCCCCAGAAAATCAAGCCTCTTCTCCCGACTGCAAGCTCTGTGTCCCTTAACCCCAAAGCTCCAATATATCCTGGGTTGCCAAAACTCAGTGCGCCCCCACCCTATGATCCTGCCGGGTGGATTTGTGATGTATGCAGAGTTACTAATTCTCAGTGGAGAGACGTCTGTTACAATTGTGGAGCAAGAAGACCCGGAGTTGTAGCCCCCACCTTTCCCTTGCTAAACGCTGACGGCACTTATTATCAGCCACTGCCAGCACCAGTCCCTGCTATGCCTAGTATTGCTAGCGGTTATGAGTATCCACCCCCTCCTACTTTAGTTACCCAGTCAGAGATGGGATACACAGAGAAGACAGAAGATTTCCAGGAAATGTATTCCAATGTTATTCCTGGACCCCACCATCATGATGTGCTCTTTAGGATAGGGACAGGGGATCTCACGGAGCAGCACGTTGGGACCATAGCAAATGCCGCAAATAATCAACTCCACCATGCTGGAGGACTGGCCGCAACAATTTCACAGAAGGGCGGACCCATGATACAGGAAGAATCTAATTCATATATACAAACGTATGGCCAGGTAGAAACAGGAAAAGTCGCAGCAACCAGAGCAGGACAGCTGCCGTGTCAATATGTGATACATGCAGTGGGACCACGATATGATCCTACCAATATCCCAAGATCCTAACAATTACTTACCGAGGTTGTCCAGAATGCAATCCTGTATGCCTCCTCTGTCCCCCCCAGTACGATGCCTCAACGTACAGTGGCCATACCATTAATCTCTGCCGGTATCTTTCAATATTCCAGGAAGGATGCTGCCATGATCATAGTATCAGCAATAGAGCGGTGTATACAGGAAAACCCTATAAAATTGGAGGAGGTCCGATTTGTCCTTGATAGCCGCCTAACAGCCCATCAGGCAATACAATCTCTAACTGTAACAGAGCCTCCTGCCCCGCTTCCGCTGCAGATGCCTCTTGTGCCCGTACTACCGCCACCTCCTCCCGCCTCCGAGTCAGTAATATCAGAGTTTGGAGAGGATGATGTGGAAACTACTCCTGACAGGCCAAACTACACCACCTTTTCTCCATCCCAGATAGACACCCTTTGTAACCAGTTACCCGATCCAGAAACCTCCCCCATGGCCTTCTATAGACAAATAGCAGCGAATCGAGAGATTTATTCCACTCCCCGGAGAGATCTGTTACACTTAATCCAGGTGAAGGCTGGAGAGGGGTATTTTCCAATTATTGAGGGTGGCATAATGTATAATGTGAACCTGGATGGGGGAACCCATGAGAGTGGTGTTGATTTCTGTAATGCTTTAAAGGTTTGGGCACAAGATAGACTAGCGGACCAAGCTACCTCCCTCACAGACACAGATGTCACACAGGACAAGGGGGGGAGTGCCGAAAAGTTATATGGGCGTCTTATGGTAGTGTTTAAAGATTTGGGGTTTTCACTGTATAATAAAGCCCATTCACACCTTTTTGTGGCAGCTTTGATGTCCGGCCTTAAATCTGAATTGAAAGAGGCAATAATGTCAGTCAGACCCGATATCAAGACTTCCACTCCGGATGATGCACTAAAAGTAATTAAACGTTTTCAAAAGAATTTAGCACGTTCTGCATCAACAGGGAAATCAAAGGTTAAAACTGTAGCTGCGGCGATTTCTGCTCCAATTCCAGCCCCCACCCCAGGTACAAGTACGCAGCTGGTTCCTTATCAGTGGCCTGCCCAGCAGCAAACTCCAATTCCCGTCCTCCCACCTTATACGAATTCAGTCCCCTTACTCAAATATCCCTTTTAACCCTATGTCTGGAAGTATCACTCCCCAGCCCCGCCGCTCCAGTTCTCGCTTGCAGTGCTGGCGCTGTGGCCGACCCGGTCACTTTCAGAGAGATTGTCACACCCCTGCTGACAGATGCTACCCTCAAGTTCCCCCTTCCAGTCGCAATCTGAATACTGGAAACCCTAGGGGATACTCTAGTTACGGACAACCTCAAAATCCTGATAATCGCCCATACTGAAGGGGTGGCCAACCAGGGTCTGCCATCACAATGTCCTCCACCAAACCTGGGGCATGCTCATCTGTCACGCTTCCTGTCGGGTACACCCTTGTTAAGTTTATGGTAGACACTGGGGCGGCCAACTCTATAATCAGGTCATCAGATGTACCTACAGATATCCCTATTCAATTCTCAGACCAAGAGCTTGTTTTAATTGGAGTAGATGGCAGACCCAATAAACATACTCTTACAAAACCCATTCCTGTGGGACCTTTCCCTGAAGTTACTGCTCAGTTCGTAATCTCTCCCACAAGTCCTGTAAATTTACTGGGGGCAGATTTATTATCACAGTTTCGCTCCAGAATACAATTCCAAGATGATGGTCAGATGGTACTTACGTTATATAACCCCTATGCAGATGAACACAATGAGGAGATCTGGATCCTACACGCCCTTCCCATGGTTATAATGGCCCTGATAGGCCCATATTCACCCCCAATAATGCCTGTAGAACCAGTAAAAGTGTTTCTCAAACCTGGTGCCCCTTTTCCCAAAGTCCATCAATACCGTTTGAAACATGATCAGGAGTGGGGCCCTAAGGGGCAAATACAAATGTTACTCGATAATGGTGCCCTGGTACCCTGTGTTTCCCCATGTAACACGCCCTTGTTTCCCATTAGGAAAAAGACTCCACCCGGCCAACCCCCTGTGTACCGGCTGGTACAAGATCTACGGGCAGTTAATGCAGCTAGTGTTCTAGAAACTCCGGTGGTGCCTAATCCAAATACTCTCTTGTCCCAGATACCTCAGGATGCTGCTTGGTTCACAGTCAACAGTCACAGTCGACCTCACCAATGCCTTCTTCAGCATTCCATTACACCCAGATTGCCAATTTCTGTTTGCATTCATTTATCAGGGACGACAATTGACGTGGACAGTTATATCACAAGGGGCCCAAAACAGTCCCAATCAGTCTGCAAAAAATATGGGCGAGTGTCTTTTACCCTGGCAGTTAGAACACCCCTATGTCACGCTGCTTCAGTATGTGGATGATCTTTTGTTGTGTGCACGAACAGAGCAGGAAGCCATTGCTGCCACTGTTAGCCTCCTCAAGTATCTGGCCGATCTGAACTGTCAGGTTTCGGCCTCGAAACTTTAGTTTTGCCTTGGTCAAGTGATATTTTTGGGTCACTGTCTCCTTCAGGGTGCCAGACACCTCACAGTAGAAAGAAAAATAGCCGTCAGCTCCCTTTCTTTCCCAAAAGATGAGACTGAACTCCAGCGTTTTCTTGGACTATGTACTTATTGTCATCAGTGGATACCAGATGCATCCCGCATAATGCAACCTCTCTACAATGCCCTGAAAGACGGTATAATGAACTATAAGGAAAGATCACTGGTTTGTATGGAAAGCCTTTATCGTGCCTTCTCTGAATTAAAACGGCTTATTGCCTCCGCCCCTGCCTTGGGCATCCCGGACTATACTTGACCGTTCCATTTGTATGTGTCTGAGAATGAAGGGCACGCAGCAGGGGTACTCACACAGTCGCATGGCAATAGGCAACGACCAGTGGGCTATTATTCGGCCCGCCTCAACCCTGTGGCCCGAGCATCACCAAGTTGCATGAGGGCAGTTCACGCCACTCACTCGTTGCTTGACAAGACTGCAGACATAATTCTTGGACATGAGATGCACACTTTTGCCCCGCATGATATCGCAGCAATACTGACACTCCAACAGCCAAGACATTTGACCGTACAACGACACTTGCGGCTGCAGTGTTCATTCCTTTTGCCTGACTACGTCAATTGCGTCGCTGTACTACAATCAACCCTGCTACTTTACTGCCGATCCCCAAGAAGGATGGCAGTGATGAGGATTACCTCCAACATGACTGTTCCCAACTCCTGACTGAAGAGACAGCAACTCCATCATATGTCAGCGAAAATCCACTTCCAAATCCTGAACTGGTGTTATACACGGATGGTTCAAGATATGCTGATGAGTTCGGCAGAATCCACACCGGATACGCTGTTACTGCCGAAGACACTGTAGTGCACGCAGCTGCACTCCCACCCTCACAGTCAGCACAAGAAGCAGAACTTCAGGCTCTGTCTACTGCTTGTGTTCTGGCCAAAGACAGGCGGGCTAACATATACACAGACTCACAGTATGCATTTGGTATTGCTCACGATTTTGGGGCTCTATGGGCCAATCGAGGGTTTATTACTACTGCCGGAACTCCAGTGAAAAATGCTGAAGCTGTTAAAACCCTCATGGACTCAATCAAACTACCTACCCAGATGGCCATTATCAAGGTCAAGGCTCACGGTCCTAGGAACAGTCCACAGACTGTTGGTAACGCCTTTGCGGATATGCAAGCAAAAGCCGCTGCTCTTCTGCCTGTTGAACTAACCATACCAGCTATGGTGACCACACGCTCTCAGCGTAAACAGTTACAAGAAACACTGACTCCACAGGAACCTGATGATCTATGCCAGACTGAGGTTTTCTGCCGGACCCCACGAGACCGCTTACTGACAATGCAGAGAATGTCTCCAAAGGAAGAGGTGAAGCAGTGGAAGGCTGATGGAGCATGTATGGACAATGGTCTCTGGAAAAAGGACCAACTTGTGTGTCTCCCTAAGCGGATGTACCCTGCTATTGCCACGTGGGCACATGGGCCCACACATAGAGGAAAAAACCAGGCCCTTGCCCTGGTACAAAAATTCTACTGGGCTCCAGGTATTTCTACTGTCCTGACAGCACTCAACCGTTCATGTAATATCTGTCAGACCTGCAATCCCGGTCAACTTCAACGTGTACCCCCAAAGCATCTTGCTAAGCCCGACTATCCTTTCCAAAGGCTCCAGGTGGACCACATCACGTTGTCTAAGTCTGGAAGGTATGAATATTGTCTGGTGGTCGTCGACATGTTCTCCAATTGGCCGGAAGCATTCCCCGTTACCAACATGACTGCAAAGACCACAGCAAAGAAACTGGTGATGGAAGTTATATGCAGATATGGTGTTCCAGAAGTTGTTCAAAGTGACGAAGGCCCGGTCTTTTCTTCTCATGTGTATCAGGAGGTTCTGACAATGCTTGGATCCACGGTAGCACTCCATACTCCGTACCATCCACAATCCAGTGGGAAAGTTGAGAGGCTGAACGGCATACTGAAGGGACAATTGACCAAAATGATGCAGGAGACTACGGCTCCATGGCCAGGGCTCCTACCCATTGTACTGTACCACATTTGCACTACCCATAAGGCAAAACATGGCCTGTCCCCTAATGAGATATTGTTTGGTGCTCGGCCCTCAGTTGCAAATTTCCAGTCTCAGTAGTTGTCAGAAGAAACTGACCGTGCTGTTCAATATGTTATTCAGCTTAGTAAAAATCTTGCTAACACCCATGTTTTAGTTTTTTTCTTCCCTTCCAGATTAAGCAGAAACCGATACTTGTCACAACTTGAAGTCTGGGGATTTTGTGGTCGTGAAAAAGGCATGTCAGAAAATATGGACTAGAACCTTTGTATGATGGTCCCTACCAAGTCCTCCTCATTACTCCTATGTCAGTAAAGCTGGAAGGAAGGCCGACGTGGATCCACGTATCGCACTGCAAGCTGGTCAAACAGACTAGTAGCAAATAAGGGGACATAATGTTTTGGTTTTTCGTATTGCCATATAATAATATTGGTAACCGCATGGGACAGCCTAAATTCTCCAACATCCTTGAATAATAAGTTTGTACAATATCATGAAAGATTAGTAGTACAGATGGGTATAGCCAATAAAATTGTCAGTTCTATTTTCATTTACCCTATAATTACACAAATGTGGGATAAATTGCTTAGGGCTACAGACTATCTAGATGATCAAATTTGGGATATATTGGATATACTTAATACTACTGTCTCTGTCCAAAACCAACTTATCATAGTCACTAATCAACACACTGTAGTACTGGATTACTTAACAGCAGCACAGGGTGGTATGTGTCAGGTTATTGGACCTGCTTACTGTCACTATATAGATCCCAATAGCACTATGAAGTTAAAGTTAAAGTTAGAGGACATTCAAAGACTCAGAGATCAATATGATAAAGACAATGACCGTAATAAGGACAGTTAGTGGGCAGACACCTTCTCCTTTCTTAATCCAGCCAATTGGTTTAAGGGATTTGGGGGCTGGATAGCTGGAATCTTGCAAAGTTTGTTACACATCGCTGCCTTTATCATTGTCATGTATGTAATACTAAAACTTGTTCTTTGGTGTATTTCTGTATGTATTAGGAAATTCTGCACTAAGACAACTAATGATGAAACCAAAAGCGTTGCCACCCCTGCTCTTCTCTACACCGATTTCACAAAGTTACCTGATGAAGATGTTGAAGCCAAGCGCATGGCTATCTTCAAAAGATCCTCACCACCGTCATCAATAATTGTTATTCATAAATTCTAGTATACAGGGGGGACGGGTACGCCGCAACAGCCATGGCTGGTAACATGGCACCAGCCATGTGAAGACCAGTAACCCTCGAGCTTATAGCTTGGGATAGTACTTCTGGTGCTGGACAATAATTAACAAAATGTATCTGGGGGGAATGTGAAGGAACAAATTATGAAAGATTCTCCATTTTGTGCTAGATTCTCCAGTTTGTGCTTTGACTCCATTTTCTTGTTGGTCAAAGATAAATTCTGTTATTTAATTAGGTAAAAGGTTACAACTGCCATGAAGTAATTTTATCTTGTTTTTCACAAGCCTGTTATTCAACTAGGCTATGGTTCATAATTGGTATAACTCGAGCCGAGCCAGATAAGAGACTAGGGGGTGTATCGCTATACAAGACTGAGGCATCTGTTGATATGTTTTTTATGCCAAAATACATGACCATATCTGTAGTTTCCGTTTTTTCTTGTATCTTTATGGGTTAAGTTTTTCCTGCATTCTTTATAGGTTAAGAACTGTGAGCATGTTCTTATGCTGATTGGTTGAAGTAGAATTTGCTAATATGATAAAACTGCAACACAATAAACGGGGGCCCAGAGATCTGCTCGATCCCCCATACAGAGACATGCGTCTCCGCCTGGTCATTTTCAGTTGCCGCCAACGCCCTGTAGGATAATTTGGAAATCACTGAGTCAACCGTGAAGGATCAATTTAGATCCTCCCTCAACAATGCTAATATCAAGAAGACATGGTAAATGCTATTTCTTAACTATTTTCTGTTATATTATATATATTATATTATAATATCTGGTTTAAAGCATAAAAATAGCAACATTTTAAAATGTCTTTGTCAAATTTACCACTAACATTAACCCCTTTCTGACATTAGACGTACTATCCCGTCGAGGTGGGGTGGGCCCCTATGACCACCGACGTGATAGTACGTCATATGCGATTGGCAGCGCTCACGGGGGGAGCGCCGCCGATCGCAGCCGGGTGTCAGCTGCCTATCGCAGCTGACATCCGGCACTATGTGCAGGAGCGGTCACGGACTACCCCCGGCACATTAACCCCCGGCACACCGCGATCGAAGATGATCGCGATGTGCCGGCAGTACAGGGAAGCATGGCGCAGGGAGGGGGCTCCCCTGAGCCCCCCGCAGCAACGCGATGTGATCGCGTTGCTGCGAGGGTCTTACCTCCCTCCCTGCCTGCTCCAGCCCCAGATCCAAGATCCCGGTCCTGCAGGGAGAGAGGTGGCTTCACAGAGCCTGCTCAGAGCAGGCACTGTGAAGCCTGCAGTGCTGCATGTCAGATCGGTGATCTGACAGAGTGCTGTGCAAACTGTCAGATCATCGATCTGTGATGTCCCCCAAGGGACACAATAAAAAAGTTAAAAAAAAATTTTCCAAATGTGTAAAAAAAAAAAAAAAAAATTCCTAAATAATGAAAAAAAAAAATATTATTCCCATAAATACATTTCTTCATCTAAATTTTAAAAAAAAACAATAAAAGTACACATATTTAGTATCGCCGCGTCCGTAATGACCCGACCTATAAAACTGGCCCACTAGTTAACCCCTTCAGTAAACACCGTAAGAAAAAACGAGGCAAAAAACAACGCTTTATTATCATACCGCCGAACAAAAAGTGGAATAACACGCGATCAAAAAGACAGATATAAATAACCATGATACCGCTGAAAACGTCATCTTGTCCCGCAAAAAATGAGCCGCCATACAGCATCATCAGCAAAAAAATAAAAAAGTTATAGTCCTGAGAATAAAACGATGCAAAAATAATTATTTTTTCTGTAAAGTAGTTTTTATCGTATAAAAGCACCAAAACACAAAAAAATTATATAAATGAGGTGTCTCTGTAATCGTACTGACCCGAAGAATAAAACTGCTTTATCAATTTTACCAAACGCGGAACGGTATAAACGCCTCCCCCAAAAGAAATTCATGAATAGCTGGTTTTTGGTCATTCTTCCTCACAAAAATCGGAATAAAAAGCGATCAAAAAATGTCACGTGCCCGAATATGTTACCATTAAAAACGTAAACTCGTCCCGCAAAAAACAAGACCTCATATGACTTTGTGGACCAAAATATGGAAAAATTATAGCTCTCAAAATGTGGTAACGCAAAAAATATTTTTTGCAATAAAAAGCGTCTTTCAGTGTGTGACGGCTGCCAATCATAAAAATCCGCTAAAAAACCCGCTATAAAAGTAAATCAAACCCCCCTTCATCACCCCCTTAGGGAAAAATTTAAAAAAATTATTTATTTCCATTTTCCCATTAGGGCTAGGGTTAGGGCTAGGGTTAGGGTTAGGGCTAGGGTTAGGGCTATGGTTAGGGTTAGGGCTAGGGTTAGGGTTAGGGCTAGGGTTAGGGTTAGGGTTAGGTCTAGGGTTAGGGCTAGGGTTAGGGTTAGGGTTAGGGCTAGGGTTAGGGCTAGGGTTAGGGCTAGGGTTAGGGCTAAAGTTAGGGTTAGGGTTTAGATTACATTTACAGTTGGGAATAGGGTTGGGATTAGGGTTAGGGGTGTGTCAGGGTTAGAGGTGTGGTTAGGGTTACCGTTGGAATTAGGGTTAGGGGTGTGTTTGGATTAGGGTTTCAGTTATAATTGGGGGGTTTCCACTGTTTAGGCACATCAGGGGCTCTCCAAACACGACATGGCGTCCGATCTCAATTCCAGCCAATTCTGCGTTGAAAAAGTAAAACAGTGCTCCTTCCCTTCCGAGCTCTCCCGTGTGCCCAAACAGTGGTTTACCCCAACATATGGGGTATCAGCGTACTCAGGACAAATAGGACAACAACTTTTGGGGTCCAATTTCTCCTGTTACCCTTGGGAAAATACAAAACTGGGGGCTAAAAAATAATTTTTGTGGGAAAAAAAAAGATTTTTTATTTTCACGGCTCTGCGTTTTAAACTGTAGTGAAACACTTGGGGGTTGAAAGTTCTCACAACACATCTAGATGAGTTCCTTAGGGTGTCTAGTTTCCAAAATGGTGTCACTTGTGGGGGGTTTCTACTGTTTAGGTACATTAGGGGCTCTGCAAACGCAATGTGACACCTGCAGACCATTCCATCTAAGTCTGCATTCCAAATGGAGCTCCTTCCCTTCCGAGCCCTCCCATGCGCCCAAACAGTGGTTCCTCCCCACTTATGGGGTATCAGCGCACTCAGGACAAATTGGGCAACAAATTTTGGGGTCCAATTTCTCCTGTTACCCTTGGGAAAATACAAAACTGGGGGCTAAAAAAATAATTTTTGTGGGAAAACTTTTTTGTTTTATTTTTACGGCTCTGCATTATAAACTTCTGTGAAGCCCTTGGTGGGTCAAAGCGCTCAAGACACATCTAGATAAGTTCCTTAGGGGGTCTACTTTCCAAAATGGTGTCACTTGTGGGGGGTTTCAATGTTTAGGCACATCAGTGGCTCTCCAAACGCAACATGGCGTCCCATCTCAATTCCTGTCAATTTTGCATTGAAAAGTCAAACGGCGCTCCTTCCCTTCCGAGCTCTCCCATGCGCCCAAACAGTGGTTTACACCCACATATGGGGTATCAGAGTACTCAGGACAAATTGTACAACAACTTTTGGGGTCCATTTTCTCCTGTTACCCTTGGTAAAATAAAACAAATTGGAGCTGAAATAAATTTTTTGTGAAAAAAAGTTAAATGTTCATTTTTATTTAAACATTCCAAAAATTCGTGTGAAGCACCAGAAGGGTTAATAAACTTCTTGAATATGGTTTTGAGCACCATGAGGGGTGCAGTTTTTAGAATGGTGTCACACTTGGGTATTTTCTATCATATAGACCCCTCAAAATGACTTCAAATGAGATGTGGTCCCTAAAAAAAATGGTGTTGTAAAAATGAGAAATTGCTGGTCAACTTTTAACCCTTATAACTCCCTAACAAAAAAAAAATGTTGGTTCCAAAATTGTGCTGATGTAAAGTAGACATGTGAGAAATGTTACTTATTAAGTATTTTGTGCGACCTATCTCTGTGATTTAATTGCATAAAAATTCAAAGTTGGAAAATTGCGAAATTTTCATAATTTTTGCCAAATTTCCATTTTTTTCACAAATAAACGCAGGTATTATCAAATAATTTTTACCACTATCATGAAGTACAATATGTCATGAGAAAACAATGTCAGAATCACTGGGATCCGTTGAAGCGTTCCAGAGTTATAACCTCATAAAGGGACAGTGGTCAGAATTGTAAAAATTGGCCCGGTCATTAACGTGCAAACCACCCTTGGGGGTAAAGGGGTTAAGTACAACATGTCACGAGAAAACATTCTCAGAATTACTGGGATATGTTGAAGCGTTTCCAGAGTTCTTACCAGGTAAAGTGACTCTAGAAGGTAAAAACAGGCTGGGGGTGAAGAGTTTAAAGTAGTCATAAGTTATCCTGCATAACAGTGTAGGTGTTAAATTATTCTAATGCTTTCCTCTGAATATTTTGTTATGGGACTTTGAGTGGTCCTTTATTTAAACTCATACATAAAAACTTTGGATTTCAGTATTTTAATGTTTCTATGTATTTGCTATAGAACACCATCTTCTTAACCCTGGATAATTGTTTGAAAAAAAAAAATGTATAGCAATTGATCATTAGGATTGTTAGGATATAAACCTCTTTGTATTATAGTGATGAGGACTATTAGATATGGTCCATTACTGATATAGTAATTATCGCTGCCATATTATTAAAAAAAGCTCTACAGACAACTTAATGGTAACTGTATGTACACTCCTTTACTTTACTGTTTGACTGGATTAATAAGGATGATTTGCATGGATAGATAAGGCCTATTAAGGTAAAATCAACCTTGACATAATTTTAAAGTTTATTTGCTAAATATAATATTTTGCTTTTGTTTACAAATTTAGAACAACCTTTTTTAAGAAAATTCAATTACAGAGAGGGACTTCAATTTAGCTTCCTATTAGCTAGAACTGCTACCTTGAGCCTCTCACTTTGGAGATCCTGGTATGTTTTTGGTTAAATAACCAAAAAGACAAAATAGCTAAGTGATACCAACGTGAGTTAGAGGATAAATTACAAGTCTCCAAAAACAATATTTTATGTGCTGGATGGAAATTGTTGCTCAATATGTCAGTTTGTTTTGTGAGACTCTGAGACAATTTTCTTTAAAACATGTATTTGCACCAATTTACATGAATATGGATCCCAGGGCCTGAAGGAGAGTCTCCTCTCCTCCAGACCCTGGGAACCATACGCACCGCACACGCCGTATAAGATGACTGGGCGTATAAGATGACCCCCGTCTTATACGGCGGGTATATCCTAAATTCCATATTTTATATGGAAAAGTTGGGGGTCGTCTTATATGCCCAGTCATCTTATACACCAGAAAATACAGTACATTAATCTCTCAGCACCCTCTATCTGTGTTCCTTTTTAATCTAATACTGTCACTTGTTGTTTTATATAAACAGTAATTTTTGCTATGTGTTACATTTTTATCTGTTGGTTATGTCATTCCAGGCAGCACAATTATAGTATTTCTGTGCTAAGTGAGGAATATGAATATGTTTTAATTATATTAAAACATACAATGTTCAAAATAGTTTTGTATTACAATATTGAGTATTCACAATTTTTTCTTTAAATTAAATATTTTGCTTATCTATCTTAAGTTTCAAATAATAGGTTAAAACTCTCATTTTTTTTTTTAAATTAAAGTTAATCATGTGAGAAGAATCTACACTTATGTGCACACGTTTAGGATTTCTTGGAGAAATTTCCTGAGCAAAACCAGACATTTTCTGCAAGAAATCCGCATGCGTTTTTTGTGCATTTTTTTCACGTTTTTTTTTTTTCTGGAGCTTCCCAATGCATTAAGTAGCCGGAAAAACGCGAAAAATCCGCAAAATGAATGAACATGCTGCGTTTTTTGCCGCGATGCATTTTCTTCGCGGAAAAAACGCATCATGTGAACAAAAATTGCAGAATGTATTCTAAATGATGGGATGCATAATGTAAGCATTTTTTATGCGTTTTTATAGCGAAAAAATGCGAAAAAAACACAACGTGTGCACACAGCCTTAGTGTTTTTTGGGGAATTGCACAGAAAAGGGAAATCATGTACAAGCACTGGCAAAGTAACTTGCTGGACAGCATCCACTGGTAGGCAGAGGTGTGATTCACCTACTGTATGATCAGGCCAGTGCCAAAGTGGAAATTTTGACTTTCCTTTGGAAATTTCAGGAGGATATTTCAAAGGATGTGCAAATCCTAAAATAAATTAAAACAGACCTGGAAAAAAAGAATGCAAGTCTACTGTATAGTATATAAGTAGATACAGAAATCCAAACAAGTAAAAAATATTAGACAGTAATTTTTTAATGAAGTAAATGTTCTAATATTACATGTATGTGAACCTTTAAGGTAGCAGATAGTTTGACAGTGAAATTGAAAATAGCAGAATCTAATCAATGGGATGACGATCAGGTGTGAATGGGAAACCATTTTTTATTTAAAGAAGAACTCCCACAAAATATTTTGTTCCCTAAACCTGTCTAAATGTCTAGATATGTGTGCTTTTTACTATATATGGCTTTACAAAGGGCATCTGTGGCTGAAACGTTGTGGTTTTTTATTTTTGTATGTTGTAACTAACAAAAATTTTTTTTTCAAGGAAAACATCTTGTGCCTTGGATATTTATGTTCTGAGTTATGTTCTGAGAAATTTGACAATATAATGGAGAGTTACATCCAAGACAGTACTGGCTAAGGGAGTGGTGCACGTGACCTCAAAATGTGAACGGTCTAAATATGTATATAATGTAGTGTAACTAGTGCGTTAATATTCTTACCAATCACTGTTTTCCTTGGTTTCTAGTATGACTCCAATCCTCTGACACATGACTAAAATTCTGACTCGCCAGTTCACACAGAGGTTTACGTGTGAGCAGAAAGTTGCTTTTACAGTCTATATGGAGATGGCTACTCATAGTACACACCTGTTTTTCTATTTTTGATGTGATGGCAGGCTTTTTTTATTAGTATACATAGGCTCTCTGACTGAGCACTCCGCCCATCAGTCTCTGGCGGTTTTAATCATGACAGGATCCTATCTACTCACATAAATGCAGGCTTCGGCCTAAGAGAGGATTCACATTAGATAGGTTCTCAGCAACGAGAATCGCTTTATCATGGCAGCTGGGTATACATGAATTGGCCAATCTATGCGCTAATTATTTTAAATTTTCCTACTTTCTAGAGCAGTAAGGCTACCTTCACACTAGCGTCGGACTTGGCCCGTCGCAGTGCGTCGGGCCGACGTACCGACGCTAGCAGTGAATGCGCCGCACAACGGGGGCAGCGGACGCATTTTTCCAGCGCATCCGCTGCCCCATTGTGAGGTGCGGGGAGGTGGGGGCGGAGTTCCGGCCATGCATGTGCGGTCAGAAATGGCAGACCGTCGGCAGCAAAAAACATTACATGTAACGTTTTTTGCTCCCGGCGGTCTGCCACAACACGGCGCAACCGTCGCACGACGGTTGCGACGTGTGTCAATGCGTCGCTAATGTTAGTCTATGGGGCAAAAACGCATCCTACAGACAACTTTGCAGGATGCGTTTTTCCCATAAACGACGCATTGCGACGTATTGAAAAAAACGCTAGTGTGAAAGTAGCCTAATGCAATCCATATTTCATTCTATAGCACTACAGAGTGTAACTTTATTTGTTGCTTTTGCAGTCTATGTCTATGGTGCATTTGAACATTGCCTCATACAGTTAAGTCCATATATATTTGGTCAGAGACAACATTTTTCTAATTTTGGTTATAGACATTACCACAATGAATTTTAAACAAAACAATTCAGATGCAGTTGAAGTTCAGACTTTCAGCTTTCATTTGAGGGTATCCACATTAAAATTGGATGAAGGGTTTAGGAGTTTCAGCTCCTTAACATGTGCCACCCTGTTTTTAAAGGGGCCAAAAGTAATTGGACAGATTCAATAATTTTAAATAAAATGTTCATTTTTAGTACTTGGTTGAAAACCCTTTGTTGGCAATAACTGCCTGAAGTCTTGAACTCATGGACATTACCAGACGCTGTGTTTCCTCCTTTTTGATGCTCTACCAGGCCTTCACTGCGGTGGTTTTCAGTTGCTGTTTGTTTGTGGGCTTTTCTGTCTGAAGTTTAGTCTTTAACAAGTGAAATGCATGCTCAATTGGTTCGAGATCAGGTGACTGACTAGGCCATTCAAGAATATTCCACTTCTTTGCGTTAATAAACTCCTGGGTTGCTTTGGTTTTATGTTTTGGGTCATTGTCCATCTGTAGTATGAAACGACGACCAATCAGTTTTGCTGCATTTGGCTGGATCTAAGCACACAGTATGTCTCTGAATACCTCAGAATTCATTCGGCTGGTTCTGTCCTGTGTCACATCATCAATAAACACTAGTGACCCAATGCCACTGGCAGCCATGCATGCACAAGCCATCACACTGCCTCTGCCGTGTTTTACAGATGATGTGGTATGCTTTGGATCATGAGCTGTACCACGCCTTCGCCATACTTTTCTCTTTCCATCATTCTGGTATAGGTTGATCTTGGTTTCATCTGTCCAAAGAATGTTCTTCCAGAACTGTGCTGGCTTTTTTAGATGTTTTTAGCAAAGTCCAGTCTAGCCTTTTTATTCTTGATGCTTATGAGTGGCTTGCACCGTGCAGTGAACCCTCTGTATTTACTTTCATGCAGTCTTCTCATTATGGTAGATTTGGATATTGATACGCCTACCTCCTGGAGAGTGTTGTTCACTTGGTTGGCTGCTTTGAAGGGGTTTTGTCTTCATCATGGACATTATTCTGCGATCATCCACCACTGTTATCTTCCGTGGGCGCCCAGGTCTTTTTGCATTGATGAGTTCGCCAGTGCTTTCTTTCTTTCTCAGGATGTACCAAATTGTAGATTTTGCCACTGCTAATATTGTAGCAATTTCTCGGATGGGTTTTTTCTGTTTTCACAGCTTAAGGATGGCTTGTTTCACCTGCATGGAGAGCTCCTTTGAGCGCATGTTTACTTCACAGCGAAACCTTCCAAATGCAAGCACCAGACCTCAAATCAACTCCAGGCCTTTTATCTGCTTAATTGAGAATGACATAACGAAGGGATTGCCCACACCTGTCCATGAAAGAGCCTTGGAGTCAATTGTCCAATTACTTTTGGTCCCTTTAAAAACAGGGTGGCACACGTTAAGGAGCTGAAACTCCTAAACCCTTCATCCAATTTTAATGTGGATACCCTCAAATGAAAGCCGAAAGTCTGAACTTCAACTGCATCTGAACTGTTTTGTTCAAAATTCATTGTGGTAATGTCTATAACCAAAAGTAGAAAAATGTTGTCTCTGTCCAAATATATATGGACCTAACTGTAGATTTACATTGTAAAATCTACTTCTGGCTTATACATAAAACTCAGTCTGATCCAGAAAGTTGGAATTTCAGCAATGTGAGTGAGAAGAGGACCTGAGCGGCACTGAAAACAGGATTAAGGAATAAAACATTTTGTGAAAGTGCTTCTTTAAAGAACTGGAATCTATCAAAGTCTGATCTTCACAAAATATGTTTGTGGAAATGTATAATGGTATGAACAAAAAAGATTTCCGAGGATCTCAGCAGAAGAGCTGTTGATGCTCATGAGGTTGTGACTAGAAAAAAGTCTCTAAAGTGTTTGGACTTCAGCAATCTGCAGTCAGGTAGATCGAGTACAAATAGAGGAAATTAAAGACCACTGGATTGGTCAACCAAAACTATTACTCCAAGATCAAGGCATATAACAGCCTGACAGGTTACATGGGAATCCAAGATAACATCTAAGCAACTAAAGGCCACTCTCAAATTAGCTAATGTTAATGTTCTTGAGTCCACAATCAAGAGGACACTGAAGAACAATGGTGTGCATGGCAGGATTACAAAGAGAAGCCACTGCTCTCCACGAAGAACACTGCTGCCATCTGCAGTTTGGTTATCACCTGGACAAGACAGAAGGCTATTGGAACAATGCTATGAGGACAAATGAAACAAAAATAATGTTTTGGGGTTTAAATGAGAAGTTTTATGTTTGGAAAAAGAAAATACTGCATTAGAGGATAAAAGTGTCATACCATCTGTGAAACCCGTTGTGGTAGTATCATTCTTTTGGCCTGTTTTGCTGCATTTGGGCCAGGATAGTTAGCCATCATTGATAGGCAATAAATTCTGAAATTTAACAGCAAATTCTAAAGTAAGATGTCAAGGCATACAATATGTCCATCAGATGAATCTAAAAAGAACATTGGTCATGCAAGGCAATAAACTGAAGTTATTCTACAAAAGAATAGTTAACGAAGAATGAAGTTAAAGTTTTACAATGGCCAATTCAATGTACTGACCTTAATTCTATGTAAAAGATGGTGAACAACCTGAAGCAAGCAGTCCATGGGAGAAAACATACCAACGTAACAAAGTTGATTCTGTTTTGTAAGGAGGAACGGGCTACAATTCTTCAAAGCCCATGTGCAGAACTAATCAACAATTAGTTACTACTGCACAAGGGGGGTTACACCAGATACTGAAAGTGTCTTCGCCATGTATTGTTGGACGTTCTGAGATGTGTCTACTCCAAATTAAATTGTAAAATCCAAATACATGTAAAAAGAGGGAGTTACCACACTAACACTCTTAGTATCAGAACAGAACTACTTTTATTGCATTATTACTCAAAGTTTATATAGGTTATTTGTAGTTATTATCTGTATATAAATGTGCTGGCATTAGTGTACATACTTCTAAGTGGCTACAATTATCATTACTGACACCCAGCTTTTGGGTATAGATATCTCCCTACCCTTGGTTTCGTTTGTTCATTATATCTATGTTTATAGACAAAGACATTCCCAATACCCCCTTATCTGATCATAGACTCCATCTTGCAAGGAAAGAAATACATGTACAAAGAAACCAAGATGGAGTCAGGATAGATAAATATAAATCCTGCTCTCACAAAAGCAGAGGTTCACATACTTTTGAAACTCACAGACGTGATATGTGATCATTTTTCTCACTAAAAAGTTAACATAAACTAATAGTTTTTACTCCTTTGTTACATTTGTTTGTTTTTTTATATAAACTTTTAGGACTTGTGGGAACATTTGATGTGGTTTTAAGTCAAATTTATGAAGAAATAGGGTTCTTAAAGCCGCCCATTTCTTGGTACTTCTTCAAAAGAGCTTGACCAGCACATCTTGAAACCCCAGTCTTCTTTAAAATCTTTTTTCTGGCAACGATCTTGCTGATGCTGTATAACCATCTTGTTTCTTGTTGTTGTGCTCAGTCGTGCCCTGGTGTAGGACCTGTGACATGAAACCCCGTCTTCCATACCCTCACCTTTCGCAGCAGAATTTTCAGTTATTTGCCCATTTTTTAGACTCCTGCACAGCCGTTTCTGTGTTGGGTGATGACAATGTGTCAACCTAAATATAAAAAAGTTGATCATTGTCACCTGCTTGGCATCATTGGTTACTCATACAGCTGCCCATAATGCCACAAAATCCATTGACTTTATGCAAGTGTATTTAGAAGAATTGATGCTATTTAAAAAGCAAATAGTGGTCACACCAAATGTTGATTTGATTTAGATTCGTCTTTAGTTCACTTTGTATTTTATTAATTGATTAAAATAAATTATTAGCACTTCTGTTTTTGAAAGTTTTCTTACTTTGCAGCAATTTTTCTATTTGCCTAAATTGTATGCACAGTAATGTAAATGTACATAATTATTACTATTTTGTGTGTTTGTAAACCACAATTGCATTAGTAAATGTTCAGAGGATGGAGGAAATGCAAATTATATATAGGAAATAACACTTTGCTGGAATATTTTCTGGGATGTTGACTTCATGTGAACCTGGAAAGTTTTTCTAAATTCCACATATGATTTAAGTTAGAGGCTAACATGACAGCGGAGTACTCGGTTATTTACTGTTCCTGACAGTAGATTTGGGTTACAGAAAATGCTTGCAATATTGGACATATGAGACCAACTACTTGTCTTTCTTTGGCAACACTTTATACATATGGATTGTATAAAACCCCTATAAAACAACAGAGCTTGCTAATGATGTTAGAGGCTCACTTTCATTCTGGGAAATCAGAATTATGGAGACATCAGATGTTTCCAAATTTCTATTGTACAGCTATTTCTGCATGGACTACATAGATAACATCAAGCGTTCCCACACAATACAAACAGCAGTGGGATTAAAGGCTTTCTTATGGGTTTAACATTTCGCTTCACTGAGCACACAAAGTGAAGAAACCTTGCAAAGTACTTCTTAGATTCATCTGTATGTGCCAGTGTGTGTAACATAATACTGCTGCCATGCAGTGATGGTCCTGCATCTGCCTTCTGGGCTGTTTTTTTTCATACAGAATACAATATTATTAGCCAGTAATCTGACTTATTATTTATTTTTCAGCACAATGAACTTTATTTTTAGGGCTCATTCACATTAGACTTTGCCTCATTTTTCAAGCAGAAGATTGATAACATCAGAGAAAGTTTTGGTCAACAATCCCCAGAGCCCTTTCTCCTAACTGCCCAGCCCTCCTCCTCCAAAACCAACTTCTCCACCATTACAGAAGATCGACTCTCCATTCTACTCTCAAGATCACATATCACCACCTGTGCACTTGACCCGATCCCATCCCACTTCATCCCAAATCTCACCACAGTCTTCATCCCAAATCTAACCCATCTCTTCAACTGATCACTAACAACTGGTGTCTTCCCCTCAAGCTTTAAACATTCCTCAATCACACCTATCCTCAAAAATCCCTCTCTTGACCCATCCTCTGTATCTAGCTATCGCCCTATATGACTTCTCCCCTATGCCTCAGAACTACTGGAACAACACGTCCATCTTGAACTATTCTCTCACCTCTCTTCTTGCTCCTTCTTCGACCGCTTACAATCTGACTTCCGGTCACACCATTCCACTGACACTAGCCCTAACTAAGGTCACCACTGACCTCTTAACCGCCAAGAGCAAGCATCACTACTCTGTCCTCCTTCTCCTGGACATGTCCTCTTCCTTTGACACAGTGGACCATTCCCTATCATTACAGACCCTCCCATCCCTTGGCATCACAGACTTGGCCCTATCCTAGATCTTGTCATACCTAACAGACCAGACATTCAGCGTCTCCCACTCACACATCACCTCATCCCCTATCTGCTGGAGTCCCGCAAGGTTCAGTCATAGGGCATCTGCTCTTCTCCATTTACACCTTCGGCCTGGGACAGCTCATAGAATCTCATGGCTTTCAGTATCATCTTTATGCCAACGACACACAGATCTACATCTCTGGACCAGATATCACCACGCTACTAACCTGAATCCAACAATGTCTGTCTGTTATTTCATCCTTCTTCTCCGCTAGATTTCTAAAACTTAACACGGACAAAACAGAATTCATCATCTTTCCCCCATCCTTCTTGACTGCCCACTCTCCCCAGTCCCACTAGCTCTCTGCCTCGGTGTAATCCTTGACACTGATCTCTCCTTCAAACCACATATCCAACCCCTTTCCACTTCCTGCCGACTTTAACTTTACAATATTTCCTGGATCCATACATTCCTCAACCAAGAATCTGCAAAAACCCTAGTCCATGCCCTCATCATCTCCTGCCTTGACTAGTGCAACCTTCTGCTCTGTGGCCTCCCCTCTAACACCTTCCAATCTATTCTAAACTCTGCTGCCCAACTAATCTACCTGTCCCCCCACTATTCCCCACCCTCTCCCCTCTGTCAATCCCTGCACTGGCTCCCCATTACCCAAAGACTCCAGTTCAAAACCCTAACCATGGCATACAAAGCCATCCACAACCTGTCTCCTCCATACATCTGTGACTTCGTCTCCCGATACTTACCTGCACACAACCACCGATCCTCACAAGATCTTCTTCTATATTCTTATCTTCTCCTCCCACAATTGCATACAAGATTTCTCCCGCGCATCCCCCGTACTCTGGAAATTTCTACCCCAACATATCAGACTCTCGCCCACTGTGGAAACCTTCAAAAAGAACCTGAAGACCTACCTCTTCTGACAAGCCTACAGTAACAACAATAGACCAACCAGCTCTACCCTCGCCTACTATATTCTCACCCATCCCTTGTAGATTGTGAGCCCTCACGGGCAGGGTCCTCTCTCCTACTGTACCAGTTATGACTTGTATAGTTTAAGATTATTGCACTTGTTTTTTATTATGTATACCCCTCCTTACATGTAAAGCACCATGGAATAAATGGTGCTATTATAATAAATAATAATAATTAGCATATTTTATGTCTGTGTGCCACCCATATGCAAAATGGATAGTAAACTTTAAAAGGGCGAGCACAGTCAGTGGAAAAAGGCTTCAATTGACAGGCATTGCGCAAAGCACTCCATCTCAGAGATTACAGAGGAACTATAAGGTACACAGGGTGGTAGTCATGGGCGAGGGGCTGTTATTCTCCCATACCCTGGCACCCCACAAATAAATGATGTTTCAGTTCCCATGTGCTGTAAGTGCAGTGCAGTTCACGGACATTTTGGCTGCATGCCTCCACTGTCGCCACGATCCTGGATCCAAGAACAAGCGGCACATTCAATAGGGTACACCTGGTTTGTTTTAACAAGCTGTCTTTACTAAAAGTACTAGTACAGTCATCTTTAACACACAGAATCAGGCACAGCACCCTCCAACACTTGCTTCCTACACACAGAACATCTCACTCCTGTCACCTGTCTTCCTATCAGCCCCAGGGTTTCCCAATCCGGCTACGCAGTATGCCCAAGACCCATCATGTTGCCCTCACACGCTTCCACGCTCATCTTCCACTGTATGGAAGGGTTGTCAGCGCTCTCCATAGCTCCCGACGTTGCAGGAATGTCTATAGGGAGTTTCTGGGATACCTCATACCACCAGAACGTCTTTCCCCACTCCATGCTTCAACCCACTGCACCTTGAACTCACCCTAGCAACTGTCACCAACGAACTCTCCTCACTAACTGACTGAACCAGGAAGTGGTTGCCTCTTTCTGGCCCTAACCCCTCCCATTTTGGGCTGGACCAATCACTACCTGTCTCTTCTCTCTGTCTGCCCCAGCAGTCAGTTAGTGGGCAAACTTCACCTTTCACCTATTTAACTTCAGTCACTACCTACCAATAGTATGCACTAAATTTCCTATATCTAATGTTCCCCAATTAAATCTTCCCCTTTCTAATGTAATCCGTAAGACCTATACTATGCCTTATATACTGTAAACTTAACTCTAGACTTTCCCTTTAGACTATAAATAACATTATACATTAATCAGAATATATTACATTAACCGTGTACATTAGTACCTATGAAACTCTATGCAGATTCACATATTAATACAGTCACAAAAATACAATAAAACCAAACATTTAGTACAAATTGACATGGCCATTATGATTCTCCAGGTCATTAGGAGTTCACAAACACCAAACATGTCTAGGTTCTTTTTTATCTAAGTGGTGAAAGAAAATCCAAAGTCTGCTAAAGAAAAATTGTGCCATTTTACGATACCCGTAGCATCTCTATTTTTCATGATTTCGGGTTGGGGGGGGCTTACTTTTTGCATGCCGAGTTGACATTTTAAATTATACCACTTTTGTGCAGATGCATTCTTTTGATCGCCCGTTATAGCATTTTAATGCAATGTCGCGGCGACCAAATAATAATAATAATAATAATTTTTATTTATATAGCGCCAACATATTCCGCAGCGCTTTACAAATTATAGAGGGGACTTGTACAGACAATAGACATTACAGCATAACAGAAATACAGTTCAAAACAGATACCAGGAGGAGTGAGGGCCCTGCTCGCAAGCTTACAAACTATGAGGAAAAGGGGAGACACGAGAGGTGGATGGTAACAATTGCTTTAGTTATTCGGACCGGCCATAGTGTAAGGCTCGGGTGTTCATGTAAAGCTGCATGAACCAGTTAACTGCCTAAGTATGTAGCAGTACAGACACAGAGGGCTATTAACTGCATAAAGTGAATGAGAACATGATGCGAGGAACCTGATAGTTTTTTTTTTTTTATAAATAGGCCACACAGGGATCGTTAGGTTAATGCATTGAGGCGGTAGGCCAGTCTGAACAAATGAGTTTTTAGGGTACGGTTAAAATTGTGGGGATTGGGGATTAATCGTATTAACCTAGGTACTTAGGTAGTGGACCAAAAAAATGTAATTCTGGCATTTTTACTTTTTTTCTTGCTATGCCATTTAGCGATCAGATTAATCTTTTATTATTGATAGATCGGGCGATTCTGAATGCGGTGATACCAAATATGTGTATGTTTGATTTTTTTTTTATTGTTTTATTTTGAATGGGGCAAAAGGGGAGTGATTTTTAAACTTTTATATTTTTTTAACACTATTTTTCTTTAAGTTTTGGCATGCTTCAATAGTCTCCATGGAAGGCTAGAAGCTGCCTCTATGTAGCAGAATTACTGCATTGCTATGAGCGCTGACCACAGGGTGTCGTTCATAGCAATCCAGCATCAATAACCATAGAGGTCTTCAATAGACCTCTGGTTGTCATGCCAACGAACCGATGACTCCTGATCACGTGATGTGGGTCAGTGGTGCGCGTTTTTCCGGCTCGATGGCCGGAAGCGCATGTTAAATGCCGCTGTCAGAGTTTCACAGCGGCATTTAACTAGGTAATAGGCATGGGTGGATCGCGATTCCACCCGTGCCTATTGCAGGCACATGTCAGCTATTCAAAACAGCTGACATGTCCCAGCTTTCATGTGGGCTCGCCCACATCAAAGCAGGCGTTCTGTCATCGGACGTACTATCCCATCCAATGGCAGTAAGGGGTTAATCTATAATGGATGCTATATCGATGTAGTATGGATATCAAAAATAGACATCTGGATGGCATAAGAACATTTTAACGATGGAAATTCGACCATTTCTTTGTGGATGAAAAATGAGTGACTTTTCATGCAATAAGCTTTAGGCCGGCGTCACACTACCGTGTTTTACAGACATAAGAGAGGTGCTGAAAATACGGATTGCATATGGTACAATGCTTCTCTATGCCCCAGCTCCTATCAGCCGTATTTTACTGATCCATATTATACGGTGTTCTACGGCCGTAGAAAATCGCAGCATGCTGCGTTTGTCACCGTATTGCGCAAAAAATACGCCAATGAAAGTCTATGGGGGCCAGAAAAATACGGATTACACACGGACCAGCAGAGTGACTTGCGAGAAATACGCAGCGGTGTTCTAGCGAAAAGCCGGCCATTCAGTGCGGTGTACAGTAAAATCACACTGACAGGTTACAATAGAATAGCTAAAATAAATGTCTACACATAGTATAGGGGTGTATATATATATATATATATATATATGTCAGTGAGACACATATATGTATATATATTAATATTTCATACAGCACTAGATAGCTTAAAAGCCGGTAATTCAATTGCCAGCTTTTGCTAACTCCTTCCCAAACCCAACATGATATGATACATGGTTTACACATAGTAAATCATCTCATATCCCTTTTTTTAGCATATTCCACACTACTAATGTTAGTAGTGTGTATGTGCAAAATTTGGGCGCTGTAGCTATTAATTTAAAGGGTTAAATCGCGGAAAAAATTGGCGTGGGCTCCCGCACAATTTTCTCCGCCAGAATGGTAAAGCCAGTGACTGAGGGCAGATATTAATAGCCTGGAGAGGGTCCATGGTTATTGCCGCCCCCTGGCTAAAAACATCTGCCCCCAGCCACCCCAGAAAAGGCACATCTGGAAGATGCGCCTATTCTGGCACTTGGTCACTCTCTTCCCATTCCCGTGTAGCGGTGGGATATGGGGTAATGAAGGGTTAATGTCACCTTGCTATTGTAAGGTGACATTAAACCAGATTAATAATGGAGAGGCGTCAATTATGACACCTATCCATTATTAATCCAATTGTATGAAATGGTTAAAAAACACACACACACATTTTTACAAAGTCTTTTAATGAAATAAAAACACAGGTTGTTGGAATAGTTTATTAGACTGGTAATCCACCTGAAGACCCTCGCTCTGTAAAAAAGGTAAAATAAAAAAACAACAATATCCCATACCTTCTGATGATCAGTCTTGTCCCACGCTGTAAATCCATCTGAAGGGGTTAACTAATTTTACAAGCAGGAGCTCTGCTAATGCAGCTGTGCTCATGCCAGTAAAACCCCAGCGAATGAATGGAAAGTAGGTCAATGACCTGTAGTTACCTTCAGTTGCAGTGATGCGCCCTCTGCTGGATGTCCTCATATGAACTCGAGCGTGGGAAAATATTCTGAAAAGTTCCGAGGCTCGAGTTCATATGAGGACATCCAGCAGAGGGCGCATCACCGCGACTGAAGGTAACTACAGGTCATTGACCTACATTCCATTCATTCGCTGGGGTTTTACAGGCAGGAGCACAGCTGCATTAGCAAAGCTTCTGCTTGTAAAATTAGTTAACCCCTTCAGATGGATTTACATTGTGCGACGTGACAGAACGACGGAAGGTATGGGTTATTGTTGTTTTTTTATTTTACCTTTTTTACAGAGCGAGGGTCTTCAGGTGGATTACCAGTATAATAAAATATTTAAAAAACCTGTGTACTTATTTCATTAAAATACTTTGTAATAATGTGTGTGTGTGATTTTTAACCATTTCATACTATTGGATTAATAATGGATAGGTGTCATAATTGACGCCTCTCCATTATTAACCTAGCTTAATGTCCCCTTACAATAGCAAGGTGACATTAACCCTTCATTACCCCATATCCCACTGCTACATGGGAATGGGAAGAGAGTGACCAAGTGCCAGAATAGGCGCATCTTCCAGATGTGCCGTTTCTGGGGTGGCTGGGGGCAGATGTTTTTAGCCAGGAAGGGGGGGGGGGGGCAATAACCATGCACCCTCTCCAGGCTATTAATATCTGCCCTCAGTCACTGGCTTTACCACTCTGGCAGAGAAAATTGCGCTGGAGCCCACGCCACTTTTTTCCGCGATTTAACCCTTTAATTTAATAGCTAGAGCGCCCAAATTTTGCACATACAGACTACTAATATTAGTAGTGTGGAATATGCAAAAAAAGAAGGGATATGAGATGGTTTACTGTATGTAAACCATGTCTCATATCATGTCGGGTTTGGGAAGGAGATAGCAAAAGCCGGCAATTGAATTATCGGCTTTTAAGCTATCTAGCGCTGTATGAAATATTAATATATATACATATATGTGTCTCACTGATATATATATATTGTGACACAATACTCCGGGATCGCCTTTGCTGGGGTCAAAGGCCACGTGGTTTGTGCATTGAATCTGAGGCGTACAGCAGGTTTTCTGAGCAGGCTGACCTCAGGTCAGATTTATTAACGTGAAAGCAACATAGATAAAACAAAACATAAAAATAAATCCTAGCCTGTCCGGCGCTAACTAAACCAACACGTTGCTATCTCAACAACTGGGGGGCTTCTCCCACCCAGCTAACATCACACAATTCTTGAGCATAGCTCTCACTCACGTTTGTCTCACACAGACAGGCAATCTGTGTGCCCCAGGCTGACGCTGGAAACCCCCAGCTGGTCATCCTTTATTCCTGCACTTGTTAACCCATTCGTATCCTGAAGATACTGAGCAGCCTAATTCACATAGGACAAATACCTGGGCGAGATATACCTGCCCCCAACTACCACACCGACATGAGTCTTACATATCCCCCCCCTTGCTCAGACCACTCAGGTCGAGCAAGAACACTCTTGAAACAGTGTACTCGGGACAGGGCATCGGCGTTCCCCATCTGTACCCCAGGTCGGTGCTCCACCGTAAAAGAGTAAGCCTGCAGGGCAAGGAACCATCGGGTTACCCGACTATTACGGTCCTTGTGGAGGTGCATCCACTTGAGAGGGGCATGGTCCGTGACGAGCCTAAACTTCCTACCAGCCAGGTAATACTTGAGGGAGTCAAGAGCCCATTTAATGGCTAGGCACTATTTTTCAACCACTGCATACCTCTGCTCATGTACATTCAGTTTCCGGCTGAGGTAGAGGACCGGGTGTTCGACTCCGTCCCTCACCTGGGAAAGTACAGCTCCGACACCAGTATCGGAGGCATCAGTTTGCACCACAAACTCGCTGCTGAAATCAGGAGTCACTAGTACGGGCTGAGAGCACAAAGTCCGTTTCAGGCTGTGGAAGGCCTCCTCAGCAGCTGAGGTCCACTTTACCATGACGGAACCCCTCCCTTTGGTAAGATCCATCAAGGGGGTAGCCATGGCTGCAAAATTGGGTATGAACCGGCGATAATAGCCGGCAATCCCCAGGAAAGCTTGTACTTGTTTCTTGTTCACTGGTTGTGGCCAGCCCTGGATTGCCTGTATTTTGTCGATCTGGGGTTTAACCACTCCTCTGCCAATCACGTAGCCCAAGTATCGGGTTTCTTCAAGCCCGATGTGACATTTCTTGGGGTTTGCCATTAAGCCTGCATCTCGCAGGTCATCAATCACCGCTTGTACCTTCCGGAGGTGAGTTTCCCAGTACAGGCTGTAAATTACGATGTCATCCAGGTAGGCAGAAGCATACTGTCGGTGGGGCCTCAAGACTCGATCCATCAATCTCTGGAACGTTGCGGGAGCTCCGTGAAGTCCAAACGGCATGTAGACATACTGGAACAGACTTTCCGGTGTAGCAAATGCCGTCTTCTCTCTGGCCGCCTCGGCCAGAGGGATCTGCCAGTACCCCTTTGTTAGATCCAGGGTCGTAATGTATCGGGCTTTACCAAGCCGGTCGATCAACTCATCGACCCGGGGCATAGGGTACGCATCAAATTTAGAAACCGCATTCAGTTTCCTAAAGTCATTACAAAACCGTATGGAGCCATCCGGTTTAGGTATCAACATGATTGGACTGGACCAGGCGCTGTGCGACTCCTCAATGACTCGTAAGTCCAACATTGCCCTCACTTCCCAGGAGACGGCTTCTCGGCGTGCTTCCGGAATCCGGTAGGGCTTCAAATGAACTGTAACACCAGGCTCTGTGACAATCTCATGTTTCACTAGCTTAGTCCGGCCAGGTTTTTCCGAGAAAAACTGTCGGTTCTGTAACAAAAACTGCTTAACCTCAGATTTTTGTCGTTCCGAGAGAGTCTCGGCAATCTGCACCTCCGGTACGGTAGGTGAACAAACCGGACGGGGCAGATCCGCCGTTAGGGCAGAGCGGTCTTTCCAGGTTTTTATTAGATTCACATGATAAATCTGTTCTGGTTTTCTCTTACCAGGCTGGTACACTTTATAGTTCACTTCACCAACTCTTTCCAGGACCTCAAAGGGGCCCTGCCATTTCGCCAGAAATTTACAATCCACCGTAGGGATTAGGATCAACACCCTATCCCCGGGTGCAAATGTACAGACCTTAGCGCCTCTATCATAACTTTGCCTCTGGGCTCCCTGGGCCTGTAACATATGGTCCCTAACAATGGGCATGACAGCGGCAATACGGTCCTGCATTTGTGTTACATGGTCGATCACCGTTTTAAAGGGAGTGACTTGACCTTCCCAGGTTTCTTTTGCGACGTCCAACAGTCCCCGGGGACAACGGGCGTACAACAGTTCGAAAGGCGAAAACCCTGTGGAAGACTGGGGAACTTCCCTAATGGCAAACAGCAAATAGGGTAACAAGTAATCCCAGTTCTTCCCATCTTTGTCTATCGCCTTCCGGAGCATCTGTTTTAAGGTTTTGTTGAACCGCTCAACCAGGCCATCTGTTTGAGGGTGATAGACAGACGTACGCAACGGGTCTATTTGTAAGAGTCTGCAGAGCTCCTTCATTACCCTCGACATAAAGGGAGTCCCCTGGTCGGTGAATATCTGTTTTGGAATTCCCACCCGACTAAACACTTGTACCAGTTCCTTGGCGATCGTCTTGGTAGCTGTGTTACGCAAAGGGATGGCTTCCGGGTAATGAGTGTCATAGTCCATGATGACGAGGATATGTTGGTGCCCACGTGTGGATCGGGGAAGGGGCCCAACCAAATCCATTCCAATTCTCTCAAAAGGGACTCCAATGATAGGAAGGGGTACCAAAGGGCTACAGAACTGAGGTTTAGGTGCCGAGATTTGGCACTCGGGACAGGACTCACAATAGTTACGCACATCATTATGTATTCCAGGCCACACAAAACAATGCGATATTCTTTCTGTGGTTTTCTGTGCCCCCAGATGTCCCCCCATTATATGTCCGTGGGCCAAGTCCAGTACCTTCCGCCGATAAGGTTTGGGTACCACTAACCGTTGCACAGTGTCTTCCCCTTTTTTTTCTACCTGGTAGAGCAAATCATTTTCAAGAACCATATACGGGTACGCTAGCCTAGTGTCAGGTTCTGCAGGTACCCCATCTATCATTTTTACATTTTTCCTAGCCGGAGTCAGGGTAGGATCTTTCATTTGCTCGCAGTGGAAGTCATCCAACTGGACTCCCAAATCTGGCAGGCAGGGTGCCGGATGGCTGCCTGTCTCCGCCTCTCGCTGAGGTTCCTCAGTTTCCTCAGTTTCCCCCGCCATGACGGAGAAGGGGTACTGAAGGTTAGATTCACTAACCTCCCCAGCAACATCTTCCTGTGGGGTCTCCTCTAGGGACTCGGGACCTCCAGATGGCATGGGAGAAGATTCACGGGTACAGCTACCGTGAAGGAGCAACTGATTCTCCCACAACTGCCAGAAATAGGGAAAATCCCTGCCCAGGATTACATCCTGTAACAATGCGGGAACGAGTCCCACTTTGTGCTGCACTGACCCATAGGGAGTGGAAATCCATATGACCGCTGTTAAGTACGAGCAGGTGTCACCATGCACACACGTTACAGAAAACTTGTCAGACGGACCAGATGGAAGTGCCACCAGACTAGCTTTCACCAGAGTCACCACACTTCCAGAGTCTAGTAATGCCACAACATTTTTCCCATCAACAGATAATTCACATAGGTGTTTCGCTGTATCATTTTGACCCGCATTCACACTCACTAGCCGTGTAACCAAAGACATGCGTTTTTTAGAGTCTATAACGTCGCACTGCATGGGTTCAGCAGTAACAGGACAGTTCGCAGAAACATGGCCCTTCTCATGGCAGCGGAAACACCTAACAGGTCCCCTACTGAGACCACCGTCCAATACTCTCGGTCTCAGAGTGCGAGCAGTCCCGGGTTCCTCCCCCACAGTTTTAAGCGATTTTACTTCACCCGTAGTCCCTGGAACAGTCTTACCGGCACCACGATGCGGAGGCACAGACCGGGACCTGGCGGTGTCGTCGGGAAGTCCTTCTGCCACGGAGTAACGCTCGACCAACTCCACAAGTTGATCCGCTGTCGTGGGATTTCCTTGGCTTACCCACCTTTTCAGCGCTGGTGGTAGTACTCTCAGGTACTTGTCCAGGACAACCCGCTGGATTATTTCGGGTATTGTCAGTACCTCGGGTTGCAGCCATTTCTTTGTCAAGTAGATCAGGTCGAACATCTGAGACCGCGCCGGTTTATCTTGCTGGTACGTCCACTGATGTACCCTCTGTGCACGGACAGCCGTCGTCACACCCAGCCGGGCCAGGATCTCAGCTTTCAGCTTCTCAAAGTCCTGAGCGACCTCCGGGTCCAAATCATGGTAAGCTTTTTGGGCCTCGCCGGAGAGAAACGGGGCAATCAAATCGGCCCATCGTGCCTTTGGCCACTTCTCTCTCAATGCCGTCCGTTCAAACGTTCTCAGGTATGCCTCGACGTCATCTTCTGCAGTGAGCTTTTGCCAGTATCGACTCACATGGATCCTTCTGGACTCTGCTTCCGGGTCAGCATCAGGCATGCTCACCAGGCGCTGCGCCACCTGTTGGAGAAGTTGGTGGTCTGCAACCGTCATGTCCACCAACTCCTTCAGCTGTGCGGCCATCAAGCGATTAGCTTCGTGCTGTGCGGCAGTGGCCTGCTGCTGTACGGCAGTGGACTGTACTAGGGCTTTCACCACGTCTTCCATGCTGTCGCCTGTGCCACGTTATGCCCGCATTCTCCACCACAATGTGACACAATACTCCGGGATCGCCTTTGCTGGGGTCAAAGGCCACGTGGTTTGTGCATTGAATCTGAGGCGTACAGCAGGTTTTCTGAGCAGGCTGACCTCAGGTCAGATTTATTAACGTGAAAGCAACATAGATAAAACAGACTTGTTCACTGTGCAAGTAGCCCATGTGTTTCTGTTTCCATAATTGTTCTGTTGTGTCTACAAGACTGGGGAGTTATGCACCACCACTCCTCTTGGGCTATCTGCACAAAAGCTGTTCTACTCTGTATGCACACATGGATTTTTCCTCTCTGAACCCTGTTCACACAGGTAATATACAGATCAGGTTTTTAAATACATCAGATAGGGATTGCATACATTAGTTAGGACTGCTCTGATATGGGTATACCGTGAAGTTTGGTAGAGCAGCTTAGTATACATTTTTTGCAAAAAACGTATCAACCAAATACCCTGTTTTTTACATCTTTTACTAGCACTTGCGGATTACTGCAATTTTTTTTCAAACTGAGTGTTTTTGGTTTTACTATTCTCTTTTGTGTCTTCAGGTTTCTTGGTGGTGTGTGAACATGTTCCTACAGACTTGTTCACTGTGCAAGTAGCCCATGTGTTTCTGTTTCCATAATTGTTCTCTTGTGTCTACAAGACTGGGGAGTTATCCACCACCACTCCTCTTGGGCTATCTGCACAAAAGCTGTTCTACTCTGTATGCACACATGGATTTTTCCTCTCTGAACCCTGTTCACACAGGTAATATACAGATGATCAAGTTTTTAAATACATCATATAGGGATTGCATACATTAGTTAGGACTGCTCTGATATGGGTATACCGTGAAGTTTGGTAGAGCAGCTTAGTATACATTTTTTGCAAAAAACGTATCAACCAAATACCCTGTTTTTTACATCTATTACTAGCACTTGCGGATTACTGCAATTTTTTTCAAGCTGAGTGTTTTTGGTTTTACTATTCTCTTTTGTGTCTTCAGGTTTCTTGGTGGTGTGTGAACACTTTCCTACAGACTTGTTCACTGTGCAAGTAGCCCATGTGTTTTTGTTTCCATAATTGTTCTCTTGTGTCTACAAGATTGGGGAGTTATCCACCACCACTCCTCTTGGGCTATCTGCACAAAAGCTGTTCTACTCTGTATGCACACATGGATTTTTCCTCTCTGAACCCTGTTCACACAGGTAATATACAGATGATCAGGTTTTTAAATACATCAGATAGGGATTGCATACATTAGTTAGGACTGCTCTGATATGGGTATACCGTGAAGTTTGGTAGAGCAGCTTAGTATACATTTTTTGCAAAAAACGTATCAACCAAATACCCTGTTTTTTACATCTTTTACTAGCACTTGCGGATTACTGCAATTTTTTTCAAACTGAGTGTTTTTGGTTTTACTATTCTCTTTTGTGTCTTCATAGATAAAACAAAACATAAAAATAAATCCTAGCCTGTCCGGCGCTAACTAAACCAACACGTTGCTATCTCAACAACTGGGGGGCTTCTCCCACCCAGCTAACATCACACAATTCTTGAGCATAGCTCTCACTCACGTTTGTCTCACACAGACAGGCAATCTGTGTGCCCCAGGCTGACGCTGGAAACCCCCAGCTGGTCATCCTTTATTCCTGCACTTGTTAACCCATTCGTATCCTGAAGATACTGAGCAGCCTAATTCACATAGGACAAATACCTGGGCGAGATATACCTGCCCCCAACTACCACACCGACATGAGTCTTAATATATATATATATACAGTATATATATATATATATATATAATATATATATATATATATATATATATATATATACCCCTATACTATGTGTAGACATTTATCTTAGCTATTCCATTCTAACCTGTCAGTGTGATTTTACTGTACACCGCACTGAATTGCCGGCTTTTCTATAGAACACTGCTGCGTATTTCTCGCAAGTCACACTGCTGGTCTGTGTGTAATCCGTATTTTTCTGGCCCCCATAGACTTTCATTGGCATATTTTTTGCTCAATACGGTGACAAACGCAGCATGCTGCGTTTTTCTACGGCCGTAGAAGACTGTATAATACGGATCAGTAAAATACGGCTGATAGAAGCTGGGGCATAGAGAAGCATTGTACCGTATGCAATCCGTATTTTCAGCACCTCTCTTACGTCCATAAAACTCGCTAGTGTGATGCCGGCCTTACAGATGAATTGAAAAAGAATGAGAACAATTTCAATCAGAAAATATGTCACCTATATGGTACCTAGATCTAAGGGTGCATTTACACTGGCCAACCGGTTAAATTAAGCCGATCGACAGTTGCTTAATAGCCTGTTTAGACCGACCACAATTTCATGTGCACAGGATAGTCCTTAATATGATCATTCGGTGTGCCTAGAATAGTATTATTCTCAGCCTCATATGTTTGCACAGAATGATTTGCTGCCAAGAATAATGATATTTAATCAAGCTTAAAAATTATTTCACCCAGTGAATGAACCTTTTGCTGGTACGTTCGGTGATTTACAGTCTGTTAAGATTGCCAATAATTGCTTTCTGATTATCAGCTACCATGTAAATGCAGAGTAATCGGTAAGTAGCAGACAGTGACACTCACCACTGGCATTTCTGTAAAAGGTAGCTTTATTCGGTCATGGGATGACAAACAGAGAGATCAGAAGAATGAGCAACAGCTATTTTGCATGAGTACACGCTTCTTCCAGCTGACTCTTCTGCTTATCTACTACTTACCAATTATGAAATAAGCTATCCAATAGCTGGCAATCTAGTTCAAAACCCTTTTTTTGAATCCTGTCTTTCTTAGATTTGGGTGTGGTAGCAGTGCCAGTGCAGGGCCACCATCAAGACATTATTGCCCTTACTGCTGTATGGAGCCCGGTGAGCAGCAGTACAGAGGGGACCCGCAGGTCCGGGGCCCCACTCTTGTGCTTTTGCTCACAGGGCCCCATCGTGCACTAAAGTGCTTTGCACTGTGGTGCACGTCGGCGCTGGGGCCCAGGAGCTTTCTCAGAGCTGTGCACGGCCATCTAACCTTGACAGCTGTGCAGCCCACACTCCCTCCGTATTATCTGTACTTCCGGTCAGGTGATGGCGCATACACGATGACATCATCGCATACACGCCGACATGTTCCAGAAACTGAAAGCAGAGCTGCACTGCTGGGGAACGACTATAAGGTAAGTATGAAAAAAAGTATTTTTGTTTTCTTTACAAAATTAATTCAATGGATGAGGGGAGGAGGGTGAACTGCAAATGATGAAGTGGGCGGAGTGAGACTGCACATGATGAAGTGGTGGGTGAGGGTGACTGCACATGATGAAGTGGGGGGAGTGAGACTGCACATGATGAAGTGGGGAGTGAGAGGTGGGTGGGTGAGGGTAACTGCACATGATGAAGTGGGGGTAAAGGAGACTGCATATGATGAAGTGGGGGGACTGCACATGATGAAGTATGTCTGAGAGGGACTGCACATGATGAAGTGGGGGAGTGAGACTGCAAGTGATGAAGTGGGGGAGTAATGTGGACTGCAAATGATGGAGTGCGGGAGTAATGTGGACTGCACATGATGAAGTGGGGGTAAAGGGGACTGCACATGATGAAGTGGGGGTAAGGGGGACTGCACATTATGAAGTGGGGGTAGTGTAGCTGCACATGATGAAGTGGGGATAATGGGGACTGCACATGATGGAGTGGAGCTGCACATGATGAAGTGGGGGGTAAGAGGGACTGCACATAATGAAGTGGGGGTAAGATGGACTGCACATGATAAAGTGGGGGGTAAGGGTGACTGAACATGATAAAGTGGGGGTAAGGGTGACTGCACATGATGAAGTGGGGGAACGGGACTGCACATGATGAAGTTGGGGGGAAGGGGACTGCACATGATGAAGGGGGTAAGGGTGACTGCACATGATGAAGCAACCAGGCAACATCCACATGTACTTATGCTGACTAACAGATGTAAATCATTCAGCTGCGGCAAGAAAAACTAAATCTCCGAGCACTAAAAAATACTCGGAGGACCACAGAGCATGCTTGAGAAATCTCGAGTAACAAGTATATTCACTCATCACCAATTATTACCCTGTGAGCCATGCCCCCTTAACAGACCATAAAAATTAGCATCAAATAAAAAGGCTCATACTTCGGGAAACAGATTTAAGCAAAAAATGAAAGCCAAAATACTCAAGGGAGAATAAGGGCAAAACTGGTCATTTTTTAAACCTGGTTTCAGGTTCTCTTTAAGTCATCGTGGAATTTAAGGGGTTAAACTAGCTCCATTCTCAACAGTTACTGTCACGTGCTAGATATGTAACAGAGTGGACAGTAGCACTTGGAAAGAGCAGGCTCAGCTCCTGAGCCCGCTTCATCCAGAGATGGTGCACAGCCACTAAGTATGCACAGCGGTAATTGTTGAATTACTTCCAGAACAAACACGCTCCAAAGCAATGACCAGTCAGGAGGCTAAAACTGAAGCAGAAAATGTGTGTGCCACCTTTCATTTGTATAATTTTTAATAATTAATTTTCAATTTCTTGTCTTCACTTGTCCACTTCATGGGCAACTGTCACTCCCAGCATGCCCTGACAGCTACAGACCTTCAGGGTCCACTGGCAATTGCATTCAAATCTATGAAGAATGTTGAGTTGTTGACCAAGAATTGACAAACAAATTTCAGGGGTCATTAGCATGTAACTGTAGAGTGAGCCCCCAGAATTAAGACCCTTGGCATCCCCCCAGTCTGACACTGTTGTTTTATGCACAGAACATACAATGATTTTATATTGAGAACGTGCATTTCTCCCCATTCATTTCAATGGGAGCTTCAGAGTGGGCTCATCAATTTTGGGATCTCCCAATGAGATGAATGTAGAGAGCCATGCACATGTGATCACCTCTTCTTTTAAAAGCGGTGTGGAATAGTTTTTGAGACCGATTTGGGTCCCAGTGGTCAATTATATATTTTTGGCATAGCCTATGGATTTGCCATTAAACTAAAATATAGGAATAAGCCTTTAGATTGTTCATCTTAATGCTTATTTTATGATCATGTAGATATATGTTCCATTGACTGTATTTCATCATGTGTCACAACATCATTACTACTTATTGCAATGTAATGAGAGGGCATCCATCATTTCTTAATCGCTCATCCTGGATACGTCACGGAGGCTCCTGGCAATCTTGTCTCCATGATGTAACTGGTCCAACAAACAGTCATAACATCAAAGCTGTAATTAAAAGTTCAGACAGGAAGCCGCTGAACTCAGTCCTCTGCAGCTTCAAATGGCATCCTGGATTGAGAAAATGAAATCCCCATGTACATCTATACAGAAACACTAGGACCAGAGACCTAAATGGCAGTAATGCTCAACGTTTTGTTCTAATGACTATAGAAAAAGCTGAAGACTTTAGAGATCAATGGAACTTCCTACAGGATCTGCAAAACACACGTAAATGATCTGCTTCATTACTCCAATGTACATAGGAGGAAAGACGCTTACGAGACAAACAAACAAGCAGAGACCTGTAAGAAAGCCAAAACATAAACTTTCTTTCTTTTTTGGATGAGCATTGAATTTAACCCTTTAGAAGCTGACACCCATCCATACTGGATTCATCTTACCTTTCCGTTCATTACTATCAATATTCCTAGTCTCAAAGTAGCGCCTGCAATCCAAATGTTCTAACTTCCTCCAGCTTGAAAAGAAGGGAAACATAAATTCCACTTAAAGTTCCTCTGGGCCTTGTATTTGTGATTGACAGTTCTGAGGAATTCCAGATGGATTAACACATTCTTTTGAACATTCCTTTTGATCTTAGTTAACTGTCCTTTTCATTTCACCTGCTGAATGTTTATAGAGTGGGGGAAAGTCAGGTGGGCCTGTGACATCAGCACCATGAGTCTTAGTAGATGGAAAAAATAGTTAAAATGGGTAATGTATTATTAAGAAAAACTGAAACAATTAAAATGTAAAGTATTAAGGTATTAATGTGAATATATATATATATATATTAATTGATAATATATACAGTTATTAATAATTTATTATATATTGTTAAAGTATATATATATATATATATATATATATTAGTGAGGGGTTGATTCACTCAGCTGCTTGCAAAGGTAAACACAGGAAAGCTTCTTAGGTAAGTCATCTGCTGGTTTATTATGAGACAGCATAAACCGTACCGGGGTTCATTAAGTAAATGTGGCCTTTCTAGCATCACTAGATTTTTGGAGGATTTTTAAGTCCTCTTTTTGTGGTTTTGATGTTAAAGTAGGACTTGCAAAACATGAAGACCCTTGACCTGGGTTGCAAGCTTCCATATTTTGGCCATAATATCAACTAATACCTCACATATATTGCTATGTGTTTTTTTGCACTTTATATCTTTTCAGCGTGCAGTTGGGCCCAGATGACTCTGTAAACTGTGGCCTCTGTATACACAGGATGCATTTTAGTTAGCACTGGACAAAAAACCATGCGTCTTCAGCTCCTCCTGGAGCCACGTCTGGAGTCTCTCTTATCCAGCCACAACACAGAGAAAATAGCAGTGGCTGTTCATTTAACATCCCAGCCACACTCTTGAGGTGGAAATATGGTGAGTAGGCATCCCACGTATATCTGACCTACTCGCCTACAAATCCATCGCTTATCATGGCTGATTAACTCCTTCAGCACAAATGCATGCTTGAGAGAAACTTATGGGTTTCTAGATCACGGAAGAAAGCAATCTCCGTGATACATATCTTCCCTCACATACAGTGCCAAGTGCCAGTGACCCTGTCTCAAAATATATAAATATATATAAATATATTTATTTTTTTATTTTTTTATTGTTCTATTAATGATTAAACAAACATTTATTTGTAAAGAATACATATTTTTAATAATTTACTTATTGACTGAGGGTTGCAATTTTTATTTACTGGTGTAATATTAAATATTGTTACAGAATTTTGGGGGTTCATACCATTAAAATTATATAAACAGTGTATATATATTTATATATTGTGATGCAGTGACCCCTGTTACAGCTAGGGGGTGCTGCATGTGCTCCTCAGGATACGCATGGAGGCATAAATGGGTTTGTGAAACAGGGTCCGGCATGATTGTAAATGGCCCATATGTGTCACAGATGAAGTCTGCGCTGAAAGCCAGTATTGTTGTTCTGTGACTTATAGTTCCATAAGAGTTGTGTTTGTGTAGCTTTAAAGGGAGGCTTACAGGGTTAGTCGGAGAGCTGGGTGGGTCTGACTAACCACACACCTCCCACTTGTGGGAGTGGTTACAAGTATATAATGTGACCATGGTGTGGTCACATGGAGAGTGTGTAAGGTCCTGGAAGGTCTATGTGTTGGAAGGTCCCAGGTGGGGGCGGACTTCCTGAAAAGCACATGGTGAGGCCTTGGACCTGGAGGCCTAAGTGTTGGAAAATCCTGGGAGTAGGATTTCCTGAATAGCACATCTTGTTTTGGAAGATCCTGGGAGTAGGACTTCCTAAATAGCGCATGGATAGGCCATGTATGCAGAGTCTGTGACGGCACTGAGTTGGGGAACCTACCATTTCTTCTGCGGGTCTGGACTGTCGTGAGTGTCCTGGTCACAAGTACGGTGATCCCAGTAAGGCTGGTTTCACATTTGCGTTTTTTGCCGCAGCGTTTGTACCGCATATAAACGCATGCGTCGTGTTTTCCTATATTTAACATTAAAAATGCATGCTTTTTTTTGTTCGCGTTTTGCCGCGTTTGACGACGCATGCGTCGTTTTGTCTATTTGCTGCCAGGAAACGCATGCGTTCGATTGCGCAAGGTTTGAGTAAAAAAATGCATTGCTGTCTATGTAAACGCATGCGTTTTTAAGCACATGCGTTTGGTTGTGTTTTTGAAGGCATGCGTTTCAATAGAGAAAAACAAGTCTAGACACTGATAAGCCACCCCCACCATCAAGGTGATAAAGGGATCCAAAACCCTAGCCCTAACCCTAGCCCTATCCCTAACCCTAGCCCTAACCCTAACCCTAGTGGGAAAATGGAAATAAATACATTTTTTTAATTTTTCCCTAACTAAGGAGTTGATGAAGGGGGTTTGATTTCTATTTATAGGGGGTTTTCTAGTGGATTTTTATGATTGGCAGCTATCACACACTAAAAGACGCTTTTTATTCCAAAAAATATTTTTTGCGTTACCACATTTTGAGAGCTACAATTTTTCCATATTTTGGTCCACAGAGTCATGTGAGGTCTTGTTTTTTGCGGGACGAGTTGACATTTTTATTTGTAACATTTTCGGACACGTGACATTTTTGATCGCATTTTTTACCGATTTTTGTGAAGCAGAATGAACAAAAACCAGCTATTCATGAATTTCCTTTGGGGGGCCATTTATACCGTTCCACGTTTCGTCATAATACATGCCCTCTGTAGTCCCATGGGCGTGTCTGGTTATCTTGATTTTTCTCTTGTGAAATTTCTCATCATGCGTACCAAAAACGCAAACGCAGGAAAAAACGCATATAAACGCGGCGTTTTTTTAACCGCGTTTTAAATGCTGTGGATTTAAACGCAAATGTGAAACTAGCCTAAGACAGCTTCCCCCAGAGAGAGGAACGATAGGAAGGCAGTGTGTGGAGCAGGAGCTCCAGGAAGGTAACTCCAGCAAGGAGGTTTTAACGGCAGAGAAGTATCTGCTATTGGTACTATATGTCAGTGGTTATGATGTTCCATAATATATATAATGAACTGCGACCTGACGGGCGTCAGTTATGGAATTGTATGAACGTAACTGCAGCTGAAATGGGCTATATGTCGGTTCTGTGATGTTCAAATGCCCCACCGTGGGTTATGGAGATATAATAAACCAGGCACGGATTTTTGTTAAAGAAAATACATTCTTGCTGTGTGTTATATCGCTGCCAAGCAAGTATTCCCCAACCCGCTAGTGATCGCTGCATCACAATATATATATGAATGCTTGATCTCACATTATTGCAGGCTGTGCCACCTTTGTCGTGGCTTCTGTGCGTGCTGTTACTACTGCTGCTGATGTTACAAACTATTTTTGAAATGTGTATATTCGAAGTTGGGTCTCCATCTGGTAAGTTGCCTGTAGTGAAAGAGGCCTATTATACTGTTTCTACTCTGTTGAAATTGATGCCACTTTAGTGGTGTGTGACAATGATAATAATAATGCTGCTGTGCCATTAGCAAATTTCTACTATGGGTCAATTGATGCCACTTTGTACGGTGCCTGCACCTAATTTTATCTGTTTGGGATGCTTTTTGTCACCAGTTAAGGTGTTGTGTACACGTTTGGTTTGGCCTCCCATTGAATTTAATGGGGTTCGGGTACATTTATCGAACATTGGGACGTTCAGCGAACTGAACCGAACCTTGAAAGGTTTGCTTATCTCTAGTAAGGAGCAAACGTGCAATGGTAACATGTTATCAGAGTAGACGTGTATCTAGGTTTTATGGCACCTGGGAATTCAGTTTGGCGTCCCCCCAAGCACATATGCGATTTGCACACTTAGCCATGTGGTGAAAACCTGCTCACACTAAGGCCGGCGTCATACTAGCGAGTTTTACGGACGTATGAGCGCATAAAATACATCCGTAAAACTCGCCTAACAAACGTCCCAATTATTCTCTATGCCCCTGCTCCTATCTGCCGTATTTTACTGATCAGTATTATACGGCTTTCTACGGCCGTAGAAAATCACAGCATGCTGCGTTTGTCACCGTATTGCGCAAAAAAAAGCCAATGAAAGTCTATGGAAGCCCCAAAAATACGGATTACACACGGACCAGCAGTGTGACTTGCGAGAAATACGCAGCGGTGTTAGACAGAAAAGCCGGCAATTCAGTGCGGTGTACAGTAAAATCACACTGACAGCTTACAATAGAATAGGTAGAATAAATGTGTACACATAGAATAGGTATATATATATATATATATACATATATATATATATATATATATATATATATATATATATATATATATGTCAGTGAGACACATATATGTATATATATTATTATTTCATACAGCGCTAGATAGCTTTAAAGCCGGTAATTCAATTGCCGGCTTTTGATATCTCCTTCCTAAACCCGACATGATATGAGACATGGTTTACATACAGTAAACCATCTCATATCCCCATTTTTTTTTGCATATTCCACACTACTAATGTTAGTAGTGTGTATATGCAAAATTTGGCCGTTCTAGCTATTAAATTAAAGGATTAAATGGCGGAAAAAATTGGCATGGGCTCCCGCGCAATTTTCTCCGCCAGAGTAGTAAAGCCAGTGACTGAGGGCAGATATTAATAGCCTGGAGAGGGTCCACGGTTATTGGCCCCCCTGGCTAAAAACATCTGCCCCCAGCCACCCCAGAAAAGGCACATCTGTGAGATGCGCCTATTCTGGCACTTGGCCACTCTCTTCCCATTCCCGTGTAGCGGTGGGATATGGGGTAATGAAGGGTTAATGCCACCTTGCTATTGTAACGTGACATTAAGCCAAATTAATAATGGAGAGGCGTCAATTATGACACCTATCCATTATTAATCCAATACTAGTAAAGGGTTAAAAAAAACACACACACATTAATAAAAATTATTTTAATGAAATAAAAACAAAGGTTGTTGTAATAATTTATTCTTCGCTCAATCCTTCTGAAGACCCTCGACCTGTAACAAAAAAAACATAATAAACCAACAATATACATACCTTCCGAAGATCTGTAACGTCCCACGATGTAAATCCATCTGAAGGGGTTAAAATGTTTTGCAGTCAGGAGCTCTGCTAATGCAGCGCTGCTCCTTGCTGCAAAACCCCGGGGAATGAAGGTAATGTAGGTCAATGACCTATATTTACCTTCATTTGCGGGGAGGTTGCCCTCTGCTGGCTGTTCCTGGAGCGTGGGAACTTTCCTAGAAAGCTCCCAGGCTCGAGTTCATATGAGGACAACCAGCAGAGGGCGCCCTCATATATGAGAATCAAACAATACCCCTAAGAACTGGAAGGATACTTTATAAATATAAATCAACTACAATCACTTTTCCTAGAATATATATCCGAACCAATTAATAGTAGGCACCTGTTCTACGCTAAATATATAGGAACATATAGAGACTGAAGCGTATTTAGAATAAGCATATAACAGTCTTTATTAAGACAAAATATACAAAAATCTAAAAAAGTACCCACAAAAGGTGTTAAGGTAGATGAGCCAAAAAAAAACGAAAGTGGCACCATAACTGAGCAGATGGTAAAGCGAAACCCAGTAACCCACATATAACATGGTACACTACTATACACATATCACCACTGCATAAGAGAACGTAATGACACTAGATAATAGAATTGCTGAGAGCAAATAAATAAAGCCAAGTTGGCATGTCAGCGTTACTCTGCATGAGACCTAAATAAGCAACCAAAAAGTCCCGCTGCACTAGTAGTTACCATCACAAAAATAGTATAACGGGGTCTTACCAGGGCTCAGAGGATGGTGCCACTATCCCACCAGTGGCACCATCCTCTGAGCCCTGGTAAGTTAAATGTTCAATTTTTTTTAAACATTCCAAAAATTCCTGTGAAAGCACCTGAAGGGTTAATAAACTTTTTGAATGTGGTTTTGAGTACCTTGAGGGGTGCAGTTTTTAGAATGGTGTTACTTTGGGGCATTTTCTGTCATATAGACCCCTCAAAGTCACTTCAAGTGTGAGGTGGTCCCTAAAAAAATGGTTTTGCAAATTTTCTTGTAAAAATGAGAAAAAGCTGGTCAATTTTTAACCCTTATAACTTCCTAACAAAAAAAATGGTTTCCAAAATTGTGCTAATGTAAAGCAGACATGTGGGTAATGTTATTTTTTTAACTATTTTGAATGATATGACTCTCTAATTTAAGGGCTAAAAAACTAAAAGTTTAAAAATTGCAAAATTTTCAAACTTTTCGCCAAATTTCAATTTTTTTAACAAATAACGCAAGTCAAATCGAAGAAATTTTACCACTATCATAAAGTACAATATGTCATGAGAAAACATTCTCAGAATCACCAGGATCCGCTGAAGCATTTCAGAGTTATGACCTCATAAAGTGACAGTGGTCAGAATTGAAAACATGGCGTCTAAATTCTCACAAAGCATGCACTGCACACTTTTAAGATTTTAGGATTCTCCGTTGCATAAGTATGCAATTTATATACTTCTGGCCACCTTCCAACTAGCCATGTTTGGCCTCACTCAATTCATTTTCATTGAATGAGGCCATGCATGTTTACATACAAGAGAATCCTGACAGCGTGCAGTGTGCGCTGTGAGAATTCAGAAGTCTGCAGTGACATAGAATGACTGCAGTGACATAGAATGACTGCAGACTAATCACAAACATGGGCAACTCCTTTAATGCTCCTAATATAAATAAAAATATGAGAATTAGTCAGTATCACAAAAAAAATGTAACTTCCAAGTACCTTATGCCCTTTACCCCCAAGGGTGGTTTGCACGTTAATGACCAGGCCAATTTTTACAATTCTGACCACTGTCCCTTTATGAGGTTAAAACTCTGGAACGCTTCAACGGATCCTGGTGATTCTGACACTGTTTTCTTGTGACATATTGTACTTCATGCTAGTGGTAAAATTTATTTGATATTACCTGCGTTTATTTGTGAATTAAAACATAAATTTGGCGAAAATTTCGCAATTTTCCAACTTTGAATTTTTATACCCTTAAATCACAGAGATATGTCACACAAAATACTTAATAAGTAATATTTCCCACATGTGTACTTTACGTCAGCATAATTTTGGAACCAACATTATTTTTTTTGTTAGGGAGTTATAAGGGTTAAAAGTTGACCAGCAATTTCTCATTTTTACAACACCATTTTTTTTTAGGGACCACATCTCATTTGAAGTCATTTTGAGGGGTCTATATGATAGAAAATACCCAAGTGTGACACCATTCTAAAAACTGCATCCCTCAAGGTGCTCAAAACCACATTCAAGAAGTTTATTAACCCTTCAGGTGTTCACAGGAATTTTTGGAATGTTTAAATAAAAATGAACATTTAACTTTTTTTCACAAAAAATTTACTTCAGCTCCAATTTGTTTTATTTTACCAAGGGTAACAGGAGAAATGGACCCCAAAAGTTGTTGTACAATTTGTCCTGAGTACGCCGATACCCCATATGTGGGGGTAAACCACTGTTTGGGCGCATGACAGAGCTTGGAAGCGAAGGAGCGCCATTTGACTTTTCAATGCAAAATTGACTGGAATTGAGATGGGACGCCATGTTGCGTTTGGAGAGCCCTTGATGTGCCTAAACATTGAAACCCCCCACAAGTGAAACCATTTTGGAAAGTAGACCCCCTAAGGAACTTATCTAGATGTGTGGTGAGCACTTTGACCCATTAAGTGATTCACAGAAGTTTATAATGCAGAGACGTAAAAATAAAAAATCATTTTTTTTCACAAAAATTATCTTTTCGCCCTCAATTTTTTATTTTCCCAATGGTAAGAGAAGAAATTGGACCACAAAAGTTGTTGTACAATTTCTCCTGAGTACGCTGATAGGTGCTTTCACAGGAATTTTTGGAATGTTTAAAATAAATTGAACATTTAACTTTTTTTCACAAAATTTTTACTTCAGATCCAATTTGTTTTATTTTACTAAGGGCAACAAGAGAAATTGGACCACAAAAGTCGTTGTACAATTTGTCATGAGTACGCCGATACCCTATATGTTGGGGTAAACCATTGTTTGGGCACATGGCAGAGCTCGGAAGGGAAAGAGCGCCATTTGACTTTTCAATGCAAAATTTGCTGTAGAGCCATTTAAAAAAATCATATTTTTTTCACAAAAATGATTTTTTTGCCCCCAAATTTTTATTTTCCCAAGGGTAACAGGAGAAATTGGACCCCAAACAATGTTGTCCAATTTGTCCTGAGTACGCTGATACCCCATATGTTGGGGTAAACCCCTGTTTGGGCACACGGGAGAGCTCGGAAGGGATGGAGCACTGTTTTACTTTTTCAACGCAGAATTGGCTGGAATTGAGATCGGACGCCATGTCGCGTTTGGAGAGCCCCTGATGCGCCTAAACAGTGGAAACCCCCAATTATAACTGAAACCTTAATCCAAACACACCCCTAACCCTAATCCCAATGGTAACCCTAACCACACCCCTAACCCTGACACACCCCAAACCCTAATCCCAACTCTATTCCCAACCGTAAATGTAGCCCCAACAATAACCCTAACTTTAACCCCAACCCTAAACCTAACTTTAGCCCCAACCCTAACTGTAGCCTTAACCCTAGCCCCAACCCTAGCCATAGCCCTAACCCTAGCCCTAACCCTAACCCCTAGCCCTAACTCTAACCCTAGCCCTAACCCTAATGGGAAAATGGAAATAAATACATTTTTTAATTTTTCCCTAACTAAGGGGGTGGTGAACTGGGGTTTGATTTACTTTTATAGTGCGTTTTTTAGCGGATTTTTATGACTGGCAGCCATCACACACTGAAAGACGCTTTTTATTGCAAAAAAAAAATTTTGCGCTACCACATTTTGAGAGCTATAGTTTTTCCATATTTGGGTCCACAGAGTCATGAGAGGTGTTGTTTTTTGCAGGACGAGTTGATGTTTTTATTGGTAACATTTTCGGGCACGTGACATTTTTTGATCGCTTTTTATTCTGATTTTTGTGAGGCAGAATGACCAAAAACCAGCTATTCATAAATTTCTTTTGGGGGAGGCGTTCATACTGTTCCACTTTTGGTAAAATTGATAAAGCAGTTTTATTCTTCGGGTCAGTTCGATTACAGCGATACCTCACATGTGAATATATTTTTTTTTACACTATAACATTGCCCCAGGGGGGGCATCATGTTATAGTGCAAGATCACTGATCTGACACTTTGCTGTGCACTGTGTCAGATCAGCGATCTGACGTGCACTTCTCCTGGCTCCCCGACGCCTGCGCTGAGCAGGCGCAGTGAAGCCACCTCCCTGCAGGACCCGGATGCCGTGGCCATCTTGGATCCGGGCCTGCTGCAGGGAGGAGGAGGTAAGAGACCCTCGCAGCAACGCGATCACATTGCGTTGCTCCGGGGGTCTCAGGGAAGCCCGTAGGGAGCCCCCTCCCTGCGCGATGCTTCCCTATACCGCTGACACATTGCGATCATGTTTGATCGCAGTGTACCGGGGGTTAATTGTTGTGAATTCTGTGGCAGAGCTCCCTCCTGTGGTCACAAGTGGTACTTCGGCTGATTCTCTCTGTGAGCTTCCGTTGGTGGAGGAAAGTGGTACTGCGGCTTCTGAGTTTCCTTCCTCAGGTGATGTGGTGAAGTCGTTAGGTGCTGCTCTATTTAACTCCACCTTGTGCTTTGATCCTGGCCTCCAGTCAATGTTCTAGTATTGGACCTGTTTCCTCCTGGATCGTTCCTGTGGCCTGCTGCTCTGCATAGCTAAGTTCTGCTTTGCTATTTTGTTTGCTGTTTTTTTCTGTCCAGCTTGTCTATTTGTTTTTTTCCTGCTTGCTGGGAGCTCTGGGACGCAGAGGGTGTACCTCCGTGCCGTTAGTTCGGTACGGAGGGTCTTTTTGCCCCCTTTGCGTGGTTTTTGTAGGGTTTTGTGTTGACCGCAAAGTTACCTTTCCTATCCTCGCTCTGTTCAGAAAGTCGGGCCTCACTTTGCTAAATCTATTTCATCTCTACGTTTGTCTTTTCATCTTTACTCACAGTCATTATATGTGGGGGCTGCCTTTTCCTTTGGGGTATTTCTCTGAGGCAAGGTAGGCTTATTTTCTATCTTCAGGCTAGCTAGTTTCTCAGGCTGTGTCGAGTTGCATAGGGAGCGTTAGGCGCAATCCACGGCTGCCTTTAGTGTGTTGGTGAGGATTAGGGATTGCGGTCAGCAGAGTTTCCACGTCTCAGAGTTCGTTCTATGTTTTTGGGGCGGGGGCGCGGCCGATCACGTATGACGTACTGTCCCGTCAGTGGTCATACGGGCCCACCCCACCTCGACGGGAGAGTACATCATATGTCAGAAAGGGGTTATAGATGACAATGTCTCTGGAATTGTTCTCTTTCTTTTCTTCTTCATCTTGTCCAGACACCAAGATGAGTTTTGTCATCCACAGCTCATCTCTGTAGACTTCCATCTAGTAACATAGTAACATAGTAACATAGTTAGTAAGGCCGAAAAAAGACATTTGTCCATCCAGTTCAGCCTATATTCCATCATAATAAATCCCCAGATCTACGTCCTTCTACAGAACCTAATAATTGTATGATACAATATTGTTCTGCTCCAGGAAGACATCCAGGCCTCTCTTGAACCCCTCGACTGAGTTCGCCATCACCACCTCCTCAGGCAAGCAATTCCAGATTCTCACTGCCCTAACAGTAAAGAATCCTCTTCTATGTTGGTGGAAAAACCTTCTCTCCTCCAGACGCAAAGAATGGCCCCTTGTGCCCGTCACCTTCCTTGGTATAAACAGATCCTCAGCGAGATATTTGTATTGTCCCCTTATATACTTATACATGGTTATTAGATCGCCCCTCAGTCGTCTTTTTTCTAGACTAAATAATCCTAATTTCGCTAATCTATCTGGGTATTGTAGTTCTCCCATCCCCTTTATTAATTTTGTTGCCCTCCTTTGTACTCTCTCTAGTTCCATTATATCCTTCATGAGCACCGGTGCCCAAAACTGGACACAGTACTCCATGTGCGGTCTAACTAGGGATTTGTACAGAGGCAGTATAATGCTCTCATCATGTGTATCCAGACCTCTTTTAATGCACCCCATGATCCTGTTTGCCTTGGCAGCTGCTGCCTGGCACTGGCTGCTCCAGGTAAGTTTATCATTAACTAGGATCCCCAAGTCCTTCTCCCTGTCAGATTTACCCAGTGGTTTCCCATTCAGTGTGTAATGGTGATATTGATTCCTTCTTCCCATGTGTATAACCTTACATTTATCATTGTTAAACCTCATCTGCCACCTTTCAGCCCAAGTTTCCAACTTATCCAGATCCATCTGTAGCAGAATACTATCTTCTCTTGTATTAACTGCTTTACATAGTTTTGTATCATCTGCAAATATCGATATTTTACTGTGTAAACCCTCTACCAGATCATTAATGAATATGTTGAAGAGAACAGGTCCCAATACCGACCCCTGCGGAACCCCACTGGTCACAGCGACCCAGTTAGAGACTATACCATTTATAACCACCCTCTGCTTTCTATCACTAAGCCAGTTACTAACCCATTTACACACATTTTCCCCCAGACCAAGCATTCTCATTCTCATTCAAGACTCCAGTCTTCTGCAGTACATCCCCACACGATGCCCTTAAACATAGCAATGTTATAATAATGCTCCTGAATTAAAATACGTGCCCTACACTGAGCACCTGAATAAATAATTGCCCCTCACTATATTCCCTGCACAAAATGTGACCCACACTCTGTCCCTCTTATGGTACATGCTCTCCACACCGTTCCCACCTTTCCATACTGGGCACCCTCTTCAAACTGTTCTCACACTGGGTTCCCCCTTGAAGGACCAGTCTCTATACTGTGCCCCCTCACCACATTCCCCCTCATTGGTGTACTGTCCTATTCTGGCTGTGCCCTTACACTGCTCCCCATTCTACTCCCCACTCTACTCAGTCTCTACTCTGTGCAAACTCACACTTTCTTCCCCCATACAGTCTCCTTGCACTATTCTCAATAGTCTCCTCACTAGTGATGAGTGAATATACTCGTTACTCGAGATTTCTCGAGCATTCTCGGGGGTCCTCAGAGTATTCCCTAGCAACCAGGCAACCCCCACATATACTTATGCTGGCTAACAGAGGTAAATAATTCAGCTGTGAAAAGAAAAACTAAATCTCCGAGCACTAAAAAATACTTGGAGCACACCCGAGCATGCTTGAGAAATCTCGAGTAACGAGTATATTCGCTCATCACTACTCCTCACATGTTTCCACCTCCCTCCTCATAAATTTACCCTCTCATTTTCCATACTGCCTCCTCACACATCCCTCCAACTCCCCATACTGTGTCCGCATACATTTTACCCTCGCTCCTTATCCCCCCAAACATGCCCCTCATGTCATACATTCCTCCTCATATTGTGTCTGCACCTGTCGTTTCTTTGCTCCCCAAACTGGTGTCCTCATCCCATTACTCAAAATCAACCCCATCCCCCTTACAAATAAATACCCCCATTACAGTAAATCTCCCCCAGTCTCGCTACAGTAAATCTCCCACACACAGTTAATACCCCGACACACAGTAAATACCCCCAAACACACAGTAAATACCGACAGGCACACAGTAAATACCCACACACCCACACCCAGTAAATAACTCCTCTACACAGTAAATACACCCCCAAGCAGTAAATACTCCCCCACATGCAATAAATACCCTCTCAAGCACTAAATACCCACCCACAAGCAGTAAATACCCTCCCCATCTTCGGTATCTTCAGCTTCAGTAACAGAGTCGGACTTGCCTGGCGGGGTATCGGGGAGGAAATGCCCGGTGGGCCTTTGTCTCTGGGGGCAGGAGAGGATGAGGAGAAAAAAAAATTCTGCGGTTTTTAGAGGCACGGGCCCTTTAAAAGCGCAGACAGAGAAAGTCTAGGGGCGGGCGCGCACGCACGCGCAGCATTCATTACCTGAACCGCCATGGAGTAAATCCTATCTGTCTAGTGTGCGTCCGTCATCACCAGCGTATGACGTCAGTGTCATGTGCCGTATGCGACAGGCGCACATCAGCCACCGGCCTCTGCTAGGCCAGCAGCCATTTTACTATGTGTGCGCTGACCTGCAGAGGAGGAGGAAGAGGAGGACACCGCCGGGAGCACAGGAAGGTAAGAGGAATCTTTTGTCTCTGTCTGTCTCTCTTTCTGTCTGTCTGTCTCTCTGGCTGTCTGTCTGTCTCTCTCTGTCTGTGTCTCTCTCTGTCTGTCTCTGTCTGGATCGCCCCACAGTTAACTATTTACATTCAGTGTTCAAATTTCTAACTTACTGGAACAGTTCTGGCGGTAGCACTGGTGGGGGAAGTCCTCTTGGATACAAACGGCTGTCAGGTACTACATATGAGGCTCCCTCACTCCAGATGGGGGTCTGAGTGCCCACTGAGGTTACCGTTGGAGTGGATTCATTAGTTACCGCAGTTTCTGTGGTGGTAACAGTACACACTGTGGTCCTAGTAAAGGTGCAGGTAGGAGTGACAGTAGTAGTGGTTGTAGTGACAGTTGTCTTAAGGTGGCGTTGCTGTGACAAGAGACGGCATAGCAGGGGTTTTAGTGTGGTATGTCATAGGGCCTCTTTGCTTACGGACATTCAGGGCAAACCATCCCTTTTCACCAAAGTGCCTGGTGTAGGTGACATTGTCTCCTGGATACAGGTCTCTATCTGGATGTCCTTTCCAGAAATGAGATTCTACGTCCCTCCTGTTCACGAAGATTTCACGAAGAGTCCCTGTTCTTTTCTAAAGCCCCATCCTCCTTGCAGTTTAAACGACTGCTGGTTAGCGGTGCGGTCCTTGCGTGCCTGGGCTTTGATCTGTAGGTCACGTTTGTCAAAGGCTCTGCGTTGGGTCTGATGTTTTTCCTCCGTTTCCTCCCACTTGCGGGCAAGCTGGGACTGGTAGTCCTCCCAACTTAGGACTTCCACGGTTTCTCCTTTCTGCTTTTCTGCCTTGGGGAACCCCATAAAGTCTGGTCCGGGATTCACCCAGCGGTACACTGTCCGCTCTGCAGATAACTCGCCCGGCAGGGTGGTGGGTGTAATTGGGGCCTTCATGAATTGCTCCATTCCTGTGGCCTGGTCCCAAGGCTCAAGGCGCTGAAGCCGGTGGGTACCGCGGGGAGGTGGCGCTGCTACGTGGCCTATCAGCAGTCCCTCTGTCGCCGGGGCAGGGTCAACGTCCTTACCTGCCACTGCGGTGTCTTCGGTGCCGGTTGGTTCCACTGGCGGCTGCGTCTGCAGCTGGGTTGGCAGTGGCTCTGCAAGCGGTGCACGGAGCGGTGTTGGAGGCAGTGCTGGTTGGTCCTCCGCAGGCGTTGTCCGGTATGTAGCCTTGGTGTTCAGCCGCATCTGCAGGAGCTGGTCGATTAACTCCTCCATGCCGGCCTGCAGGAGGTCCGGGCCAACGGTTGACGCTTGGCTGCGGTGCTTCTCCGGGTGGCTGAGGGAGTCCTCGGCCTCTACCCCACGCTCTGGTTCCGGACGGCTCGCCATGGCGTCCTCCACATGGCTCGCTCCTTCCTCATCCTTTTCCCACTCTCTTCTCTGGGGGCGGTTTCTTGTTCTTTGTCCTGCCCGCCCTTGAGGATCAGGAGGCGGATCTCGGCTGGTGACAGACACGTCCTCAAGGTACAGAGATATTTAGACTGGGCGGCCATTATTTTTTGCGCTTCTCAGTTCGTTCACGCCCACGACGACACACCCTTCTTCTTCTCCTGCGTTCTTCGTGGCGCTGTAATGGCGGCGATTTTGGTGGGAATTTTGGCGGTCTTTTGCAATACACAGTCCTTGTAGTAAATCACAGTTCAAGCACAATTCTGGCACAGTTCTTAGGCGCACATGATCCAATTTTCAGGCTTAATTAGATCCTGTTCGTGACGCCAAAAGATGGATCACCCCCAAGGGCTAGGGGAACTCGGTACCGTGTCCTTCGGTTCTCAAAGGGGGATGTCACGGTGGCTGACCCGGTCCATGGCCCTCGGGAGGTCCATTGTAAAATAAGGGAAAGGTCTTTAAAGGGGAAATGTTCGTGACGCCACCTGCGGTATTCGGTCAGGATGACCAACGCTGCTTTGGGGTCCCCTGGGGTGATGTTATGGCAGCTAGATGGTATACCTGCTCACAGGCGAAGTAGGTCCCCAGGGCTTCCCGGAGTGTAGATGGTGGATGGTGTAAGGCGCAGTGAAGAAAGAGGACACAAGGTTGCAGTCTCTTTACCTTTTTACTGAAGGCTTCAGCATCCAGAGTCCAGAGCACCAGATCACAGGGCAGGCACAGTCCGGCCGGTTTGAAGGCAAATCCAGAGTCCCCTTATCCAGGTGGAAATCAGTAGCCTTCCTCTAGCGCCTGGCTGTTGTAGTACCTTATTGCTGAGCCTCTCATAAGGTCCTCACAACTGTTGTAGATGTTCTAGATGTTATGTCTCTTTCTCTCTGTCCCCCAGATGGATAGGACAAACGTGTATGACTGGTGGCCTGAGGCTTTTTACAGGGATTCTAGCACGCCCCGGCCCCCACAATTTGCCACCATGCCTCCTGAGTATAGGGTGGATCAGTAATTTGAAATTAGTTGTCCTGCCGGTCTCTGGAGCAAGGCATAAAGGACTGTTGCTCCCTCGGTGTTCCGGCTCCCGGATCCTGCGCCTCTGAAGGAGGCAGCCTATGCAGGGCAGAACTCCTTCTGGTTTCCTCTCCTTTTGCAATGACTTCGTTTCTCACCCTCTACAATACAGTTCTCTGTTCGTGTCTCTTTCTGAAAGCTGCCGCATGTGGGGCAGGCTCAGCTCCGTGGCCTTCTTTCTAGGCCTCTGACAGGATCCCACCCCTGTCAGGGACCCACTACCTGAGCGAAGCTCAGATAGCAACTGTCCTGAGCAAAGCTCAGTCAGCTTCTGCCTAACTTCCTATCCAGACCACCAGTTTTACCTAATTGTGAAGAATGCCCTAACAAATGGAGCATAGCTCCCCCTGGTGGACTGGAGTATGAAGTGTGTTGCATGGTTTGTGACACCTGGTAAAGAGATCTCCTTTATTGCCTTCAAATGTAACATCACTCCCCCCTAGAGGAGAATGATATTACTTATTACTGCAACGACCAGGACCCTGAGGCGCTGCATGTCTCTCTGGCTCTGTCTCCATGAAGCCAGGATGGATATATGGGGGGCAGGAAAAATGGACCAGGATGGATATAAGGGGGGCGGCAGGATGGATATATGGGGAGCAGGAAAAAAAGCACCAGGGTGGATATAACTGGGGTGGCAGGATGGATATATAGGGGGCAGGAAAAAAGGACCAGGATGGATATAAGGGGGGCAGCAGGATGGATATATGGGGGGCAGGAAAAAGGGTCCAGGTTGGATATAATGGGGAGGCAGGATGGGTATATGGGGGCAGGAAAAAAGGACCTTGATGGATATAATGGGGGCGGAAGGATGGATATATGGGGGGCAGGAAAAAAGGACCAGGATGGATATAAGGGGGCAGCAGGATGGATATATGGGGACAGGAAAAAAGGACCGGGATGGATATAATGGGGACGGCAGGATGGATATATGGGGGGCAGGAAAAAAGGACCAGAATGGATATAAGGGGGGTGGCAGGATGGATATATGGGGACAGGAAAAAAGGACCGGGATGGATATAATGGGGGCGGCAGGATGGATATATGGGGAGCAGGATGGATACCTGTGGGGCGCTGAGAGTAAGGATGGATACATATGGGAAGGCCAGGATATATACTGTATATATATATATATATATATATATATATATATATATGGGGGGCAGGATGTATACATATGGGTGACCAGGGTGGATATATGGTAGAGCCTGGATGCATATATATGGGGGCTCAAGGATCGATATATGGGGGGCAGAACAAGGGAACAGGATGCATATATGCAGCGCCCCAGAGATCTGGTCGTTGCAGTATGACACTCTGCCGCTAAGGGGAGTGATGGTACGTCTGATGGCACTGAAGGAATTCTACTGACCAGGTATCACTAGCACACATTACACTTCACACTCTGGCCACTAGGGGGAGAAAAAGGCTTTATTTATTGGGCCACTCGTCACACTGGTAAAACTAGGGGTTGGATAGGAAGTTAGTCAGAAGCTGACTGGGTTGGATTCAGGCAACATCCCGTGGCAGGGGGTGTTGCAGGGAGAAGACACAGGGGGGTCCCTGTCGGGTGTGGGAACCTGGCAGGTACCTAGCGAACAGAGCAGAACGTTACGGAACCGCGCCTGCACTACCTTGCGGTGGTATCCTAAGAAAGAGATGTGAAGGGAAGGACATTGTGGAACAGTGAGAAACGAGATCAAGCACAAAGGAGAGCCAGTAGGAGTCGTACCATGAGACCGAGGCAACATCCTACTGATGCGCGTAGCCGGTGGCCGGAACACCGCGGAAGTAACTGACTCTAAGCCTTGCTTCGAACTCCGAAGGACAGTTAATTATAGGTTGGCTGCCTACCTTAAATTTCCTACAAAGACATAGGGGGCAACGCGTGGAGAGGGGCGTCTCTAGGGTCCAGGAAGAGCTCCGAGCCTTCCCGTCATATGGGTGCGTCCTAGCAATAACATACCTGGGGGACGAGAAACTAGTAACATCTGGAACAAGAGAGAGAGAATTAGAAAGAACGAACGAACGAGAACAGCAGTTGTGAGGACTATTCCGAATGCTCAGCAGGGTAGCACTACAACACACAGGCGCTAGTGGTAGGCACTGATTTCCACCTGCAAAGGGAAGTCTGGATGTGCCCATCGGACCGGCCGGTCTCAGAAAGCCCTGTTAATCGTGCTCTGGATTGAGGATCCTGAAGCCTTCAGTAAAGAGGTAAAGAGACTGCAACCCTGTGTCCTCGTTATTGACTGCACCTCACACTATCACCATCTACCTTACTGGGAAGCCCTGGGGACATACTTCACCTGTGGGAAAGTATACCATCCAGCTGCCATTCCATCACCCCAGCGGACCCCACATCAGCGTCGGTCACCCTGACCGAACACCACAGGTGGCGTCACGAATCCCTGACAGCCTGTACCACCTTTATTGGACGCCCCTTAGCAGGGTCGCGGACCGGGTCTAGCCACCGTGACAGCCTCAGAATCGAACCAGAGAGGCCCGGTACAGAGAACTCGTGGCCCTGTGTCTGGGGGCGATCCATATATATGGGGGGCAAGGATGCAGATATATGGGGGGAACCAGGATGGATATATATGGGGAAGCCAGGATGGATATATATGGGGGAGTAAGGATGGATAAATATTGGGGAGCCAGGAAAATTATATATGGGGGGCCAGGATGGCTATATGGGGGAGCCAGGATGCATATATAAGTGCAGGATGCATATATATGGGGAAGCCCAGATGGATTTATGGGAGGAGGCCTGGACAATGGACCAGGATGGATATATGGGGGTCCAGGAGACATATATTTGGGGGCAGGACAATGGACATATGGGGGCCAGTATGGATACCTGGGGGCAGGATGGAGATCTGGGGGCCAGGTTGCACAAGGGACACAGGGGGGTAGGCTGGGGCATATTATAAAATAAAGGAGGCCAGACTCGGTGAGATTATTAAATAAAGGGGGCCAGGATGAGGGACTTAATTACTGTTTGGGGGCCAGAATGAGGAACATGCTATATTATTTTATGGTGACAAGTGGGGAAGATAATTTCTTTAGGGTCCAATTAGGGACATTATTACTACTGCAATATAATTTACTTTTTAGGAAACTTTACTATGGAGGGAACACAAGGGGGTCCTGTTACTGTGCAGGGCGCCACTACGTCACTTTTTTTCTTCATCTGACGTAGTGTAGAAGTCAGGGAAAAAGTGAGGAAAGTGGTCTGGAAGCGATTAGCTATTGATGACTGTGTGTTATTTTTTGCAGAGATGAGTCCAGGCTGGAAGAAGTGATGACAGTCTGTGTTGGCTGAAGAAGTAAAGCGAAGAAAAAGGACTTCAACTAAAGACGTCACCGGTGAGTCAGTGTATTACATGTACACGCACATTATACACTTTATATTGTGTACAGAGCTCCTGTGTATAATGTCACTGGTGATCACTGTATTACCTGTATGCTATACACTACAGTATATACAGAGCTCCTGTGTATAATGTCACCAGTGATCACTGTATTACCTGTACACTGACACTATATACAGAGCTCCTGTGTATAATGTCACTGGTAGTAATAACAGTGTTGTTAGTATTGTGGTTTGTATTCATGATCAGTATTGTAGTATTCAGTCACTATGTGATGGTAATATGTGGTCTGGTCATGGTGTGGTGGTATTTATTATTTATCCCCTATATATGGTATTATTCGGTCACTATGGTGGAATATGTAGTCTAGCTATGGTGTGGCGGTATTTCTCCTTGTATATGGTATTATTTGGTCCCTATATCCTGGTAATATGTGGTGTTATTCGGTCACTATGTGATCTGTCCATGGTGTGGTGGTATTTCTTCCCTGTATGTGGTGTTATTGGTCTTGGTATAGTGAATTGTGTTGTATATGGCATCATCTGTTCTCTCTGATATTAATTAGGAGAAGCTTCTTTATTTCCATTAGAGATTAGATACTTGGATCACAGCCTCAGAGATGCACTTACAGGGGTTCTCCTGTGAAAAAAGTAATCACCTCTCCACAGGATTAGTGATATCATATTGATTGGTGATGGGGGGATCTGACTGCTGGGACCCAGTCGGCAGAATGTGGAACTTTTATCCCCATTATACTGGAGTGGTATGTCCGACTTGACCACTGATCCATTCATTCACTCTGTGGCTGCGAGCGCTGCTCCTATTTTTTTCTGGAAGCCTGCAAAGAGAACGAATGGAGCTGCGGTCAGACATCTGAACTGCTGCTGCATTTTAAAATGGGGATAAGTGTCCTGTCTGGGATCAAACTTCCCCATTCTTCCAATCGGTGCAGTTTCTAGTGGTGGGACCTAAGCAATCACCTATCCTGTGGAGCCCATGGTTCGGTGATAACTTGTTTTAACCATAGAATCTTTCATCTAAACTACTGTAATTGTGCATTAGAGTTATAGGGGCACACCGTAGATGTGCAGCAGCCGCCTTTGTTTTACAGTCAATGCTCCTCTATAATGGGGATAATATATTTGCATATAGCTGTAGGGTGGGCCCCTAGAGTCCATTCCCCTGGTGGGCCCCAGACACCCCAGTCCGACCATGTCCACTAACATGGAACCCTTACCATCAATGCTCCTTGCACGAGTGACGTCACCAGTGTGATCACACGACGGTTACAGCTTCAATTATACTCACGTCTGTTATGGTACCTTCACACTGGCCAGCTTCACAACGATATTGCTAGCGATCCGTGACGTTGCAGCGTCCTGGATAGCGATATCGTTGTGTTTGACACGCAGCAGCGATCTGGATCCTGCTGTGACATCGTTGGTCGGAGCAAAAAGTCCAGAACTTTATTTCGTCGCTGGATCTCCCGCAGACATCGCTGAATCGGCGTGTGTGACGCCGATTCAGCGATGTCTTCACTGGTAACCAGGGTAAACATCGGGTTACTAAGCGCAGGGCCGCGCTTAGTAACCCGATGTTTACCCTGGTTACCAGTGTAAATGTAAAAATAAACAAACACTTCATACTTACATTCCGGTGTCTGTCGCGTCCCTCGGCGTTCTGCTTCCCTGCACTGTCAGCGCCGGCCAGCCATAAAGCATATTACAGCGGTGATGTCACCGCTGTGCTTTACGGCCAGCCGGCGCTCACAGTCAGTGCAGGAAAGCACAGCGACGGGGGACAGACACCGGAATGTAAGTATGTAGTATTTGGTTTTTTTTACATTAGCGGCCCTGCTCTTAGTAACCCGATGTTTACCCTGGTTACCAGGGGACTTCACATAGTTGGTCGCTGGAGAGCTGTCTGTGTGACAGCTCTCCAGCGACCACACAGCAACGCTGCAGCGATCGGGATCGTTGTCTAGATCGCTGCAGCGTCGCTAAATGTGACGGTACCTATAGACACTATTACAATTCATCACTGGGAGCCAGCGCATTGCAACTTCTCAGAGCCGGCTGTCAGCTTGACAGCCAGCTCAGAGAACTTCCGATTCCCAGACCAGGAGGTGACATAATGCAGCTGCCGGGGGAGACACTGCCTCCCCATGACTCCTCTGTATCAGAGAATGCTTGGGTGTTATCTGAGTATCTTGGGCGCGGTCGAATAATATTTTTGGGTCCCTGCGGCTGCATGTTTTGTGGTGGTATACAACCTCAACACATGCAGTATTGTTTAACAAGAAGGCAATCCCCATATGTGTTGTGGATGTTTACCGTCAAAAACCATGCAGCCGCAGGGACATGAAGATATCATCCAAGCACGCCCAAGATACTCGGATAACACCCAACCATGCTCGAATAACATGCTATACGTGATCCAAATGGGCTTCAATATGGTGAGATTCTGGAGACCCACTACTTTAGGCACACTCATCTTCTTTGACAAGCAGCCAGGAATTTGTGTATTCTCACTAAACAGATTTGTTTATTCACTAAGCTATTTTTTTCTACATCAGCCTCACCTGCATGGCACGTGAGTATTTTATTAGATTTCATTCACCCTTTGTATGTGTCTGTTAAATGCTGTTATCAAATACAGGAAGCCAAGAACAATAGTGGCTGTAGGGGGTCATAACTAAATAGAAATTTGGCATAATTTTTATAGGTAAAACATTGTGCATATTCCATATTTTAAAGATGCTAAACAATTTCAGCATTTCACAGGTTAACAGTGTATAGAGGAGACATACGGTAGCAGCATGGCAAATCAAACAGGAGGTTATAAAAGATCGTCATTCCTCTACAGAATTATATCCATAAGTCTTAAACTGTTAACATTCCAGTAAAACATCAATGTAAAAGTATGCCAGACTGGTTAACTAGAACCATGCAGGTACACCTCCATGAATGATATTCCATCCTGCATCCAGATGTGGGTGCTCTTAAAAAATAGGACCATTGTAGCCACTGTGTATATAATATCATACAACACTTACTTAGAGATGTGATTCCTCACTAGTAATGGATTTTATTTCCCTGAAATGTAAATAGCTGCACACTGAGTTTGAAAGATAAAACTTAAGTTTATTTTTTGAAAAACACATCAAAGACATCCCATATTTTAATGTATAGATACACACCTACAGCTGATAGTAGTATACAAAATGTAGAAAGCAAACAGTGAGATGTCGGCCAATTTCAGTGAAGAAAAAAAAACATCAGACCAAGGTCTAAGAAGCCTACAGAACAAAAATTTAACTGCAACACTTCTGCTTTTGCTCATATTTTTCATGAGCTGAACTCAAATATCTAAAGCTTTTTCTATGTGCATGAAAGACCTTTTTCTCTCAAATATTGTTCACAAATTTGTCTAAATCCTTTTCAATGGTTGTGCAAAGTTCTTGCATGGGCAGCATACTAACCGGACATGTCCCCTTTTGAACATGTTTGGGATGCTCTGGATTGGTATATATGACAGTGTGCTCAAGTTCCTGCCAATATCCAGCAACTTTGCACAGCCATTGAAGAGTAGTGGACCAACATTCCACAGGCCACAATCAACAAGCTGATAAACACTATGTGAAGGCAAATGGTGGTTACACCAGATACTGAATGGTTTTATGACCCCCCTCCACCCGAAGATCACCAATACTGCAATTCTGCACATTCAAGGCTACTTTCACACTTGCGTCGTTTTGAATCCATTGCAATGTGTCATTTTGGGGAAAAAACGGATCCTGCAAATGTGCCCGCAGGATGCGTTTTTTGCCCATAGACTTGTATTGCAGATGGATCGTGACGTATGGCCATACGTCGCGTCCGTCATGCACTGGATGCGTCGTGTTTTGGTGGATCGTCAGCACGACAAAACATTCAAGGGAATGTTTTTTCGTACGTCGGGTCTGCCATTTCCTACCGCGCATGCGCGGTCGGAACTCCACCCCCTCCTCCCCAGGACTTCACAATGAGCAGTGGATGCGTTGAAAAACTGCATCCGCTGCCCACGTTGTGCCAAATTTTCACAACCTGCGTCGGTACATCACGCCGATGCTTAGCGACGGACCTGTACCGACGCAAGTGTGAAAGAAGCCTAAGAGTGGCCTTTTATTGTGGCCATCCTGAGGCACAACTGTGCTATAATCATTCTGTCTAATAAGTGCAGCGCCCCAAGGTCCTGGTCGTTGCAGTAATGTCATTTGCCTCTAGGGGAGAGTGATATTATGTTTGGAGGCAAAGAAGGACAACTGAATCCAGCTATCACAAACATGCAACACATTTCGCACTCCAGGCCACCAGGGGAAGCTCTGCTCCTACTGATTAGGGCACTCCTCACACTTAGGTAAAACTGGTTGCCTGGGGAGGAAGTTAGTTAGTTGCTGGCTGAGCTTCGCTCAGGTAGTTGGTCCCTGACAGGGGAGGGATTCTGTCAGAGATCGAGACAGAAGGACACGGAGCTGTGCCTGTCCTAACTGTGGCAGCTTCTAGAAAGAGACACTGAAGGAGAACTGTATTGTAGAGAGGGTGAAGAAGTCGTAGTAAAGGAATGGATATCAGAAAAATGCTGCCCTACACAGGCTGCCTCCTTCTTGAGGCGCAGGATCCCGGTAGCCGGAACACCGAGGGAGCAGCAATCCTTTATGCCTTGCTCCAGAGACTGGCAGGACAGCTAATTTCACGTTACCTGTCCGCCCCTACACCTAGGAGGCAAGGTGGCAGCCCTTAGAGGCTGGGGCATGATAGGGTCCCTGTAAAACGCCTCAAGCCACCGGTCCTACGGGTTTGTCCTATCCATCTGGGGGACAGAGAGAGAGACATAACATCTGTAACATCTTCAACAGTTGTGAGGACCTTATAAGAAGCTTAGCAGTAAGGTACTACAACCTCATGGTGCTAGAGGAAGGCTACTGATTTCTACCTGGACAAGGGGACCCTGGATTTGCCTCCAAACCAGCCGGACTCTACCTGCCCTGTGATCCAGTGCTCTGGACTGTGGATGCTGAAGCCTTCAGTAAAAGGTAAAGAGACTGCAACCTTGTGTCCTCGTTCTTCACTGCGCCTCTCACCATCCACTATCTACACACTGGGAAGTCCTGGGGACATACTTCTCCTGTGGGAAGGTATACCATCTAGCTGCCATAACATCACCCCAGCAGACCCCTTAAAGCAGTGACGGTCACCCTGACTGAATACCACAGGTGGCATCACGAACATATCCCTTTAAAGACCTTTCCCTTTTAAACGGACGTCCCAGGCCCATGGACCAGGTCAGCCACCGAGTACCCCACTGCCCCTTGGGGGCGATCCATAAGCATCTTGATATGACACACATGTTTGGTGGATGGATTATCAAGGCAAAGGAGAAGTGCTCACTAATAGCGATGAGCGAATTTGTTTGGAAAACATAAATTAGGCACAAATATGGCACAAATATGGCACATTCGGATTCGTGATCGGAAACACAAGCAAAACTTTATAAAATCAGAAAAACATTCGGTTAAAAAATGTGGGAAAATATTTGCGTTGCCACAAAAGTATTTTCAGCACTTTTGCAATGATAATGGTGGTGTATCATGAGCTTTTTGCATTTGTTTGATGAGAGGAGAAGGTTTGCAGAGCTCAGAGGTGCAGCGTTCTTGTAATTTTTTTTTTCAAACTTTGTGTGCACATTGCGGCTAGCCAATCAGGGCACAGGAAACATCCACGATGTTCTGACACCACGACTTGTGTCATTGGCTGCTGAAATCACATGTCCCTCTCCATATAAAGAGTGGACATTTTGTTTTAGCGCCATTTTGAAACTGTAATAGCTCCTGATGCTGGCACTGTTAGCAGCAAGATTGTGTTGTATATAAGTCAGATATATATATATATATCTGTGATGATACATGCACGAGTATAACATTCAAAATAATATTTTTTCACTAGCTGCTGTATCCCACCTTGTCATTTAGTGCTGTGGTGATATGAAACTCTCTGCAGAACTAATGCACATCAAAAAAAGATTATAATTTTTCAGTTGCAAAAAGATAGACAGCCTGCCGTATCACACTTCGTCAATATGTTGGGTTGAAATTAAGCTGTCTGCAGAACTCACGCATATAACCAAAACATTTTTTCATTTGATATGTCATATAGTAGGGGATCTGACTTTAAAATATTTTGTAGCATCTAATGTATTATAGAGGCCTGATCCAAAGGCCACAAAAAGTTCTTCTGTTCCTAGTGTCATACAGTAGGGGACCTGACTTTAAAATAGTTTACAGCATCTAGTTTATTACAGAGGCCTGATCCAGAGGCCACAAAAAAATTATTGTGTTCCTAACGTCATATAGTAGAGGACATTTGACTTTCAAATTGTTTGTAGCATAATATTCTTTGTTATACAGGCCTCATCCACACTCAAACAATTCTTTCTTCTGTGACTAACAAGATACAGCATGCCATATTTCACCTTGAAATTTACTGCTGCTGAAATCCAGCTTTTTGCAGAGGTAGTGCAGAGTTTAAAATCTAAATTTTTATTGCAAATACTGTGCTCCTACCAAACTATCTGAGCAACATGCCTGGGAAAAAGCGAGGCCGTGGTGGAAGGGGAATTAAACTTATTGTCCAAGGTGTATGTGGTGTAGGTGGTAAGGTTAGTGAAAGCACTAGTGAACCAACAACGTCACGTCCTATGCAAAGACATCTGACAACTGTTACTGGACGAGCTACTCCACTACCTTTCTTTGGCAGAAGCACAGCGGTACACCTTGTTGATGAGGTCCAGAAAGAACATGTGCTCACATGGATGGCAAGCACAGCTTCAAGTTGCCTCTCCTTTTCCTCCACCTCAACATCACACCCATTACAGTCCACAAGTGGCACCCAAATTCCCCTTGCTTCCTCCCACGTCCCAACTCTCCAACCGTACAACTGACTGTAGGGAACCACAGAAGGGTGAGTCTTAAGAGCTGTTCACACATTCTATGCAATGATTGTGACGATTCTAAGAGGGAAAACGGGAAGTGGACCCTCTAGACCGCGATGACGAACCCCCCACGGACGAGCTGACCAGATAGACCTCCACATATACAGGGAGAGTTAGGGGCAGGCCCGTGAGGGACTATCGCCACGGCAGCTGGAGGACCAGGACGTGAGAAGACCAAGAAGAGGCGGAGATAGTAGGACCACAGGAGAGTACTGCAGAGAGACAGACCTGGCGGGTATAACGGGAACACTGCAGAAACACAGACCGTGCCGAAGCAATGCAGAGAGACAGGGACAGACAGAGGTAAAACAGTGACACAGGGACTGACGGAGGTAAAGTAGTGACACAGAGACTGACGGAGGTATAGCAGAGACACAGGGACTGACAGGTGTACTGCAGCAGAACAGGGACTGACGGAGGAATTGCAGGGACACAGGGACTGACGGGTGAACTGCAGCAGTGCAGGAACTGACGGAGGCACTGAGGGAACGCAGAGGCAGGAAAGGAACTGGAAAGACAGGAATAACACGAAGTCAGAGGGAGACGAACTCACAGAGACCAGGGGAGGCCAGGAGCACATGAAGGAACAAATCATAACCATGCACAGAGGGACGGCAGGAAGCAGTTTAAATACCAAGGCAGCGGAGCACTTCCGGGTACCAGTCCTCCAGAACCATAGAGAGGACAATAAGGAGCGCCAACTTCCAGGTACTAGTCCTCCAGGACCAAAGAGGAGACAAAGAGGAGCGCCGACAGGAGATCAGAAGTGCGTGAGCAGCACTGAACCTGGTTTGCGCACGCACGGGAAGCAGAGGCCGGGAGTGAGCGTGGAGGGAAGGACGCTGCAGAAGGAGAGGCGCGCCGGGACGCCGAAGACAGGTAAGTATGACAGGGCAGGGGAGGCAGCAGCAGCGGTATGATAATGATCTTCAGAATTGTAATCAAAAGCTTCACAGAGTTAAGAGAAGGAAATCTGCACCTATGACCAACATTTTTTTAGCTTCCATCTGGGGCACGACGAAGTAGGGTCCGAACAGCATCCTGACCATTGTCATCAGATATTAACCCCAGAGGGAGGGTGATCCTGATGAGACTCGCATATCTGAGGCTCACGTAGACTGTACTGTGCTGTTAGGGCAGGAAGAGGAGGAGGGCAACTCCAAAGGCAAGGAATGTGATAACACTGAGGATGATGATGAGGTGATAGATCCCAGTGGGCGTGAACATAGAGACACACAGCTGAGTAGGTCATCTGAGGAGGAAGATGAGGAGGTTACATTGCGCCATACATCACAGACATGTAGTGATGCAGCCACAACGAGCAATGCATCCTCAGCCACAACTGGGCTGTGACCAGCAGCGTCCGTGGGTCTGCAGCTAACAGGGGTGGCAAGGGTTGCCTAGCCTGGGCCTCTTTTGACACTGCAAAGGATGAGCCAACTCACGTAATCTGCCAACTTTGCAAAAAGCTATTCTAGGTAAAAAGTGCAATAATGTGACTTCTACAAGTATTAAACTTCACAATCAACATGCTTTACTGTGGGAATATCACTGTGCAATAATATGGACCAGCGGACCTCAACAACCATCAGCAACCCCATCAATCGCATCTGCTGCTTCTTCCTCCTCCTCTGTTACCCTGCCAACTATTGAGACGCAGGTCTTCGACTGCAGAACCTTAGGTTCTTTAAACGCTCCATTCACGTGACTAAGAGCCCATCGTCAGCTGTAACAGAAGCAGACATGCCAGCTGTTTTTTACCGATCTCAGAGAACAAGAACACCACAACTTTCTCAATCCACCATAACATCTCAGCCTGCACCTCTCTCACGGTCCAGCAGTTTGTCTGGTTCACAGTACTCTGCCCTCTCACAGTACTGCAGCCAGCCCACGGTACTGCAGTTCTGGTCACGTAAAAGATTGTTTCCTCCTATGCATGACAAAGCTAAGAGGTTGAACTCCACCATCTCCAATCTGTTGACCACCGAATTGCTGCCTTTCCGCCTGGTAGATACAGATGATTTTCAAAAGCTGATAGCCGTCACAGTTCCCCAGCACCATTGCCTGGTCGCCATTACTTTTCTAAGAAAGCTGTGCCTGCTCTACACCAGCATGTCGCAGACAATATCAACCGTTCCTTGACTAAATCTATGTCTGCCAGGGTACATTTCACCACAGACACTTAGACAAGTAAGCATGGTCAAGGGTGTTACTTCTCGCTGACTGGGCACTGGAGGAATTTGGTGGCTGCGGGCAAGGCCGTATTTAGTTTTTGCTGCCCTAGGCACTTTTAGTGCCGCCTCCCCTTTTGGTGAGTATGACACTATCGGCAGTGACTTTGGCAAGAATCGCTGATGTGAAAGTAGCCTTTTGCAGCAGATTCGGCAGTTTTTCTGCATCTGCCGCGTAACGGATCACTTACAGCAACACTGTGTTTGGCCTCATTCATTCCCTATGGGATTTGCGGTAGTTGCCGTGATCTGGCAAATGCAGTACCATACCTCCCAACTTTTGAAGAAGGGAAAGAGGTACAAAGTTTGCGGTGCGCGTAGTGCACCCCGGCATATTTTAGGCCATGCCTCTGACCACACCCATTTCACAACTAGTTACACCCATATCCACATCCCAACCACACCCATGTAGCACTGCTGATCACACTGTTTCATAAACAATAATTATAAACAAAAAAATATGGCCACACAGTGCTCCATACTGTATAACGTCCCCACATGATGCTCAATACTGTATAATGGCCACACATGATGCTCAATACTGTATAATGACCACACATGATGCTCAGTACTGTATAACGGCCACACATGATGCTCCATACTGTATAACGGCCACACATGATGCTCAATACTGTATAATGGCCACACATGATGCTCTATACTGTATCATGGCCACACATGATGCTCCATACTGTATAATGGCCGCACATGATGCTCCATACTGTAAAATGGCCACACATGATGCTCCATACTGTATAATGACCCCACATGATACTCAATACTGTATAATAGCCACACATGATGCTCCATAGTGTACAATGACCCCAAATGATGCTCAATACTGTATAATGCCCCCCTCCCATCTTGTACGCATGGCTCATCTCCCCCCATCCTGTATGCATGGCTCATGTCTCCCCTCCTGTATGCATGGCTCATCTCCCTCCCATCCCATATGCATGGCTCATATCCCCCCTCCTGTATGCATGGCTCATCTCCCTCCCATCCCATATGCAAGGCTCATATCCCCACCCCCCTCCTGTATGCATGGCTCATCTCCCTCACATATGCATGGCTCATCTCCCTCTCATCCCATCCTGCATGCATGGCTCATATCCCCACCCAAAAAAAAGGAACCACTCAAAGCAAATAATATAAGGACCCTAGAAACAACCAAAAAACCAAACACAACAAGGATCCTTAAAATATAACTTTTAATAATTAAAGCTAAAAATGGTTTGTTCCAATATATGCAACAAAGGTATTAAAAATGCAGCCCATGAGAGCCAAATACAAACTACCTTGCCCTGTCAGGTACCCTATTCCTGGTCCCTACCTGACAGCAGAGGTTGGCACCCTAAGTTTCTGCGGTAGGCGCCCCCGCTCCTCGACGACTGGCCCTAGTAGCCCTAAATAAACCCTATATTCCCTAGAAGAGACATACCAAATATATCCACCCCAGAAAAAATGAAAAAAATATAAAAAAAATCAAAAAACTGCACAAATAAGAATAGAAAAAATCAAGAAAATGAACATAGCAGAAAAACAAAAAAGATTTTTCTTGATCCACCAAAGTCCCTTAAATAGGGATAGTAGAAAATGTCACTGCCAAAGGGGTAAGAATAACACCAATGTCTCTTTGATCCAAAAAAATATCAGCGGGCCACTCCATCCCATATATATACTTAAGGGTAACCATATGCTTCTGTACATTCAATGACGTTTCCCAAAAAGGGACATATCCAATATCAATACCCCCAAAAAATGAAAGGAATATAAAAAATCAAAAAAACTGCAAAACTAGGAATAAAAAATGAAAAAAATAAACATAGCAAAAAAACACAAATTTGTTGTTTGCCAGCAGAAAAAAGTCCCTAAGAGGGAATAGTACAAAGTCACACCTCAATAGGTAAAAATACCAATGTCTAGTTTATCCACAAAATATCAGCGGGCCACTCCATCCCATATTTATACTTATAAGAAAAAAATAAATATAGTCCAAAAATTTCTCTAAAGTCCAATGACTCCCAGATGTATGATATTCACAATAGGACAGTGGCCCACATCAACGCAGAGACATCCCAGCAAAAAGAAAAACAGGGGACCACCAGAACAGGTTAAAAAATTGTCCTAAAACACCCCATAGTCCAATGCTGTATCAAACGCTTCTACTCATCTGCGTCCCAGAGGCGTTGTGGGTGGTGATACGATCATCTAGCTCCGTTAGTCTCCTGTCGGCATATCCTCCCTATTCTGCCCGACGCGTTCCCCCCTCTTCCCCCGTGAGAATCCTGGGGGTTCATCAGGGGACATGGATCAATGCCACAAAGATATAAAGGTGCAGGAGGTGTCGCAGACTGGGTGTTGGGACGCAGATGAGTAGAAGCGTTTGATACAGCATTGGACAATGGGGTGTTTTAGGACAATTTTTTTTAACCTGTTCTGGTGGTCCCCTGTTTTTCCTTTTGCTGGGATGTCTCTGCGTTGATGTGGGCCACTGTCCTATTGTGAATATCATACATCTGGGAGTCATTGGACTTTAGAGATATTTTTGGACTATATTTATTTTTTTCTTATAAGTATAAATATGGGATGGAGTGGCCCGCTGATATTTTGTGGATAAACGAGACATTGGTATTTTTACCTATTGGGGTGTGACTTTGTACTATTCCCTCTTAGGGACTTTTTTCTGCTGGCAAACAACAAATTTGTGTTTTTTTGCTATGTTTATTTTTTTCATTTTTTATTCCTAGTTTTGCAGTTTTTTTGATTTTTTATATTCCTTTCATTTTTTTGGGGGGGGTATTGATATTGGATATGTCCCTTTTTGGGAAACGTCATTAAATGTACAGAAGCATATGGTTACCCTTAAGTATATATATGGGATGGAGTGGCCCGCTGATATTTTTTTGGATCAAAGAGACATTGGTGTTATTCTTACCCCTTTGGCAGTGACATTTTCTACTATCCCTATTTATGGGACTTTGGTGGATCAAGAAAAATCTTTTTTGTTTTTCTGTTATGTTCATTTTCTTGATTTTTTTCTATTCTTATTTGTGCAGTTTTTTTATTTTTTTATATTTTTTTCATTTTTTCTGGGGTGGATATATTTGGTACGTCTCTTCTAGGGAATATAGGGTTTATTTAGGGCTACTAGGGCCAGTTGTCGAGGAGCGGGGGCGCCTACCGCAGAAACTTAGGGTGCCAACCTCCACTGTCAGGTAGGGACCTGGAATAGGGTACCTGACAGGGCAAGGTAGTTTGTATTTGGCTCTCATGGGCTGCATTTTTAACCCCTTAGTGACAGAGCCAATTTGGTACTTAATGACCAAGCCGATTTTTGCAATTCTGACCACTGTCACTTTATGAGGTTATAACTGTGGAACGCTTCAACGGATCCCGCTGATTCTGAGAATGTTTTTTCGTGACATATTGTACTTCATGATAGTGGTAATGTTTCTTCGATATTACTTGCGATTATTTATTAAAAAAACGGAAATATGGCGAAAATTTTGAAAATTTAGCAATTTTCAAAATTTGAATTTTTATTCCCTTACATCAAAGAGATATGTCACACAAAATGGTCAATAAATAACATTTCCCATATGTCTACTTTACATCAGCTCAATTTTGGAATAAATTTTTTTTTTTATTAGGGAGTTATAAGGGTTAAAATTTGACCAGCAATTTTTTATTTTTACAGCAAAATTTACAAAACCATTTTTTTTAGGGACCACCTCACATTTGAAGTCAGTTTGAGGGGTCTATGTAGCAGAAAATGCCCAAAATTGACACCATTCTAAAAACTGCACCCCTCAAGGTGCGCAAAACCACATTCAAGAAGTTTATTAACCCTTCAGTTGCTGCACAGGAACTGAAGCAATGTGGAAGGAAAAAATGAACATTTTACTTTTTTTCACAAACATTTTACTTCAGAACCAATTTTTTTTTATTTTCACAAGTGTAAAAAAAGAAAATGAACCACATAATTTGTTGTACAATTTGTCCGGAGAATGCCGATACCCCATATGTGGGGAAGGATCACTGTTTGGGTGCACAGTAGAGCTCAGAAGGGAAGGAGCGCCATTTGGCTTTTTCAACATAGAATTCCCTGGAATTGAGATCGGACACCATGTCGCGTTTGGAGAGCCGCTGATGTGCCTAAACAGTGGAAACCCCCCACAAGTGACACCATTTTGGAAACTAGACCCCCTAAGGAACTTATCTAGGTGTGTGGTCAACACTTTGAACACCCAAGTGCTTCACACAAGTTTATAACGTAGAGCCGAAAAAATTAAAAATAATTTTTTCTTCACAAAAATTATCTTTTCACCCCCAATTTTTTATTTTCTCAAGGGTAGCAAGACAAATGGGACCCCAAAAGTTGTTGTGCAATTTGTCCTGAGTATGTCGATACCCCGTATGTGGGGGTAAACCTCTGTTTGGGTGCACAGTAGAGCTCAGAAGGGAAGGAGCGCCATTTGACTTCTTCAACATAGAATTCTCTGGAATTGAGATCGGACACCATGTCGCGTTTGGAGAGCCGCTGATGTGCCTAAACAGTGGAAACCCCCCACAAGTGACACCATTTTGGAAACTAGACCCCCTAAGGAACTTATCTAGGTGTGTGGTCAACACTTTGAACACCCAAGTGCTTCACACAAGTTTATAACGTAGAGCCGAAAAAATTAAAAATAATTTTTTTTTCACAAAAATGATCTTTTCACCCCCAATTTTTTATTTTCCCAAGGGTAGCAAGACAAATGGGACCCCAAAAGTTGTTGTGCAATTTGTCCTGAGTATGTAGATACCCCGTATGTGGGGGTAAACCTCTGTTTGGGTGCACAGTAGAGCTCAGAAGGGAAGGAGCGCCATTTGACTTTTTCAACATAGAATTCTCTGGAATTGAGATCGGACACCATGTCGCGTTTGGAGAGCCGCTGATGTGCCTAAACAGTGGAAACCCCCCACAAGTGACACCATTTTGGAAACTAGACCCCCTAAGGAACTTATCTAGGTGTGTGGTCAACACTTTGAACACCCAAGTGCTTCACACAAGTTTATAACGTAGAGCCGAAAAAATTAAAAATAATTTTTTTTTCACAAAAATGATCTTTTCACCCCCAATTTTTTATTTTCCCAAGGGTAGCAAGACAAATTGGACCCCAAAAGTTGTTGTGCAATTTGTCCTGAGTATGTCGATACCCCGTATGTGGGGGTAAACCTCTGTTTGGGTGCACAGTAGAGCTCAGAAGGGAAGGAGCGCCATTTGACTTTTTCAACATAGAATTCTCTGGAATTGAGATCGGACACCATGTCGCGTTTGGAGAGCCGCTGATGTGCCTAAACAGTGGAAACCCCCCACAAGTGACACCATTTTGGAAACTAGACCCCCTAAGGAACTTATCTAGGTGTGTGGTCAACACTTTGAACGCCCAAGTGCTTCACACAAGTTTATAACGTAGAGCCGAAAAAATTAAAAATAATTTTTTTTTCACAAAAATGATCTTTTCACCCCCAATTTTTTATTTTCCCAAGGGTAGCAAGACAAATGGGACCCCAAAAGTTGTTGTGCAATTTGTCCTGAGTATGTCGATACCCCGTATGTGGGGGTAAACCTCTGTTTGGGTGCACAGTAGAGCTCAGAAGGGAAGGAGCGCCATTTGACTTTTTCAACATAGAATTCTCTGGAATTGAGATCGGACACCATGTCGCGTTTGGAGAGCCGCTGATGTGCCTAAACAGTGGAAACCCCCCACAAGTGACACCATTTTGGAAACTAGACCCCCTAAGGAACTTATCTAGGTGTGTGGTCAACACTTTGAACACCCAAGTGCTTCACACAAGTTTATAACGTAGAGCCGAAAAAATTAAAAATAATTTTTTTTTCACAAAAATGATCTTTTCACCCCCAATTTTTTATTTTCCCAAGGGTAGCAAGACAAATGGGACCCCAAAAGTTGTTGTGCAATTTGTCCTGAGTATGTAGATACCCTGTATGTGGGGGTAAACCTCTGTTTGGGCGCACTGCGGAGCTTGGAAGGGAAGGAGCGCCGTTTGAATTTTTAATCTCTTAGATGTGAGAGCGGACGCCATTTTGGGTTTGTAGATGTGCCTAACAACAGAAACCCCCGACAACTGACCCCGTTTTGGAAACTACACCCCTCAAAGATTTTAATCAGGGGTATATTGAGCAATTTGAACCCACATGTATGACACAGAGTTTGATAACATTAGGTCGTCATATTGAAAAAATTCATTTTTTTCCACGAGAATCTTGTTTTAGACCTGAATGTCTCACTTTTTCAGAAATAACATCAAAAAGTGGACCCCACAATTCGTTACCCACTTTATTATGAGCGCAGCGATATCCCATATGTAGTCAAAAAGTTCTGTTTGGTCAAATGGCAGGGCTTGGACAGAAAGGGGCACAATGTGACAAATTTGGCTTTATTTGAAATTGAAGATCCAGGACCCATTCAAAGCTTCTAGAGACATTGAGCAAAAAAGAAAATCCTTCCAGGAATTATTACTCACAGAGGGAGGCATGCTCCTAAAACACAATGGCTGACTATAAAATTGGTCTTGCTAACAAAACAGTTGTCCCGCATTTGCGTATATTGTAGCAGGAAGAATAAACTGTACTGGAATGAAGGGCAAAATATGTGGGAAAATGCAGCCAACTATGTGGCAAAGCGGAGTTTGTTCCAAAGATGAAAGAACACCATCAGGGCTAGAATGGCAGACACTTTCAGAGACTGGTCGTACAACGTCCTTTTAGCTCCATCAATCCCTATATGAGAGACGAATGTGCCAATAGACATGGTACACCATAGCAAGCTCCCACCCGCCAAGGTTTGAACCGCTATATGCACAAAACAACCAGTTCTCTATAGAAAGTATTGTCTGGTACCAGAGGTTCGGCAAGAACCATAAAGTAAAGCCCATAGTGTATAAGTACGGAACTTCCTACTTTTTTTAGAAATCCTACAATAAAATGATCATGCCCGTATCATCAACATAAATATAAGTAATATAAATGGAAAGAGAAAAAACCAACAAAAATATATTCTAGAACCCTTTCAAGCTCAAAAAAACCAAAGAAAAACAGGATTCATAAAAAATAACCTTTATTAATATATACTACTAAAACACTCTAATCATTAAAACACAATAACAAAAATATGTGGGAAAATGCAGCCAACTATGTGGCAAAGCGGAGTTTGTTCCAAAGATGAAAGAACACCATCAGGGCTAGAATGGCAGACACTTTCAGAGACTGGTCGTACAACGTCCTTTTAGCTCCATCAATCCCTATATGAGAGACGAATGTGCCAATAGACATGGTACACCATAGCAAGCTCCCACCCGCCAAGGTTTGAACCGCTATATGCACAAAACAACCAGTTCTCTATAGAAAGTATTGTCTGGTACCAGAGGTTCGGCAAGAACCATAAAGTAAAGCCCATAGTGTATAAGTACGGAACTTCCTACTTTTTTTAGAAATCCTACAATAAAATGATCATGCCCGTATCATCAACATAAATATAAGTAATATAAATGGAAAGAGAAAAAACCAACAAAAATATATTCTAGAACCCTTTCAAGCTCAAAAAAAACAAAGAAAAACAGGATTCATAAAAAATAACCTTTATTAATATATACTACTAAAACACTCTAATCATTAAAACACAATAACAGAAATGTGCCTATATGGTCCTAGAGCGACACTATGCTTTGTCCTACCTGGCAGCGGGGGTTGGCACCCTAAATTACGCTTGGCGCCCCCACTCCACGGCGGCTCGCCCTAAGAATCCCTAGAGATCCCTACGATACAGGAAACCTGGAGCAACCTAATAAATGCCTAACGGACAAACCCTACCTGACAGTGGAGGTTGGCACCCTACTTTGAAACGGTTGGCGCCCCGACTCAGCGTCGACTTACCCTAGGATCCCTCAAAAAATCCCTACAATGGAGATAAAGATCAGAAAAATGTCCCAATACACCCTGATAACCACAAAAGTAAATAAAAAATGTGAAACAAAAACATAAAGAAAATAACCTAACCAGATAATGTAGTGTAATAGAGAGATCAGTATATCACAGATTGGGCTTCAGTCTACAAAATCGGATATGCCCAGCTAGCAAAAGGTATATCAGGATGCAGTAAATAAATCTCACATCATCAAAAAAATAAAAAAGATGATAACATATCCAATAGGGGGACACATTTATATCATAAAGTCAATCAGTATATGATTATGTTAGCGAGACACAATCGTCTCTAGCCGAACAGGCAATATACAAATGTTTAAAGAATTTGCCCAAAAAGCCCCCTCATATGGACAAAAAAAAGGCTATTATATCAATCTCCGATAATGCAAGTACCCACGGCAATAATAAAGTGCGAAGTGCCAAATTTAAAAAAGGGGGCAAAGGACCGATAATTATAACAGTGTTATCGTCACAAGAAGCCCCGTAATGACTCAGACTTATCCCTTAATAATAAAGGGTGCAGAAACAATAGTCACAGCAGCATAGTAATTCAATGATTGGCACAGTAAGATTAAAGATACTCATCTGTGAGCTGCGGCACGAGAACCCGAAATCCGGGTGACGCCATAGGAGATGATGATACAGAGATGACAAAAGCAGCACTCGATCAAAATCTTATCCCCAAAACAATGCCCGACGCGTTTCCCCCCCCATTGTTGCAAGGGGGTTCATCAGGGGTCAGCAGCACGAGTAATCCAAGCACAGAAATGTGCCTATATGGTCCTAGAGCGACACTATGCTTTGTCCTACCTGGCAGCGGGGGTTGGCACCCTAAATTACGCTTGGCGCCCCCACTCCACGGCGGCTCGCCCTAAGAATCCCTAGAGATCCCTACGATACAGGAAACCTGGAGCAACCTAATAAATGCCTAACGGACAAACCCTACCTGACAGTGGAGGTTGGCACCCTACTTTGAAACGGTTGGCGCCCCCACTCAGCGTCGACTTACCCTAGGATCCCTCAAAAAATCCCTACAATGGAGATAAAGATCAGAAAAATGTCCCAATACACCCTGATAACCACAAAAGTAAATAAAAAATGTGAAACAAAAACATAAAGAAAATAACCTAACCAGATAATGTAGTGTAATAGAGAGATCAGTATATCACAGATTGGGCTTCAGTCTACAAAATCGGATATGCCCAGCTAGCAAAAGGTATATCAGGATGCAGTAAATAAATCTCACATCATCAAAAAAATAAAAAAGATGATAACATATCCAATAGGGGGACACATTTATATCATAAAGTCAATCAGTATATGATTATGTTAGCGAGACACAATCGTCTCTAGCCGAACAGGCAATATACAAATGTTTAAAGAATTTGCCCAAAAAGCCCCCTCATATGGACAAAAAAAAGGCTATTATATCAATCTCCGATAATGCAAGTACCCACGGCAATAATAAAGTGCGAAGTGCCAAATTTAAAAAAGGGGGCAAAGGACCGATAATTATAACAGTGTTATCGTCACAAGAAGCCCCGTAATGACTCAGACTTATCCCTTAATAATAAAGGGTGCAGAAACAATAGTCACAGCAGCATAGTAATTCAATGATTGGCACAGTAAGATTAAAGATACTCATCTGTGAGCTGCGGCACGAGAACCCGAAATCCGGGTGACGCCATAGGAGATGATGATACAGAGATGACAAAAGCAGCACTCGATCAAAATCTTATCCCCAAAACAATGCCCGACGCGTTTCCCCCCCCATTGTTGCAAGGGGGTTCATCAGGGGTCAGCAGCACGAGTAATCCAAGCTTGGATTACAAAAGCAGCACTCGATCAAAATCTTATCCCCAAAACAATGCCCGACGCGTTTCCCCCCCCATTGTTGCAAGGGGGTTCATCAGGGGTCAGCAGCACGAGTAATCCAAGCTTGGATTACTCGTGCTGCTGACCCCTGATGAACCCCCTTGCAACAATGGGGGGGGGAAACGCGTCGGGCATTGTTTTGGGGATAAGATTTTGATCGAGTGCTGCTTTTGTCATCTCTGTATCATCATCTCCTATGGCGTCACCCGGATTTCGGGTTCTCGTGCCGCAGCTCACAGATGAGTATCTTTAATCTTACTGTGCCAATCATTGAATTACTATGCTGCTGTGACTATTGTTTCTGCACCCTTTATTATTAAGGGATAAGTCTGAGTCATTACGGGGCTTCTTGTGACGATAACACTGTTATAATTATCGGTCCTTTGCCCCCTTTTTTAAATTTGGCACTTCGCACTTTATTATTGCCGTGGGTACTTGCATTATCGGAGATTGATATAATAGCCTTTTTTTTGTCCATATGAGGGGGCTTTTTGGGCAAATTCTTTAAACATTTGTATATTGCCTGTTCGGCTAGAGACGATTGTGTCTCGCTAACATAATCATATACTGATTGACTTTATGATATAAATGTGTCCCCCTATTGGATATGTTATCATCTTTTTTATTTTTTTGATGATGTGAGATTTATTTACTGCATCCTGATATACCTTTTGCTAGCTGGGCATATCCGATTTTGTAGACTGAAGCCCAATCTGTGATATACTGATCTCTCTATTACACTACATTATCTGGTTAGGTTATTTTCTTTATGTTTTTGTTTCACATTTTTTATTTACTTTTGTGGTTATCAGGGTGTATTGGGACATTTTTCTGATCTTTATCTCCATTGTAGGGATTTTTTGAGGGATCCTAGGGTAAGTCGACGCTGAGTGGGGGCGCCAACCGTTTCAAAGTAGGGTGCCAACCTCCACTGTCAGGTAGGGTTTGTCCGTTAGGCATTTATTAGGTTGCTCCAGGTTTCCTGTATCGTAGGGATCTCTAGGGATTCTTAGGGCGAGCCGCCGTGGAGTGGGGGCGCCAAGCGTAATTTAGGGTGCCAACCCCCGCTGCCAGGTAGGACAAAGCATAGTGTCGCTCTAGGACCATATAGGCACATTTCTGTTATTGTGTTTTAATGATTAGAGTGTTTTAGTAGTATATATTAATAAAGGTTATTTTTTATGAATCCTGTTTTTCTTTGGTTTTTTTAATATAAATGGAAGCCAAAGTTTTGTGTAGCAAGAGTCATAAAGCAGTCAAAGTTAGATAAATGGTCAAAAATGTTTGTGAGTAATCAAGTCCTATAATTCATTTTCAGATGATTTCACTTTTCAAGATCATTTCTGGGGTCCACATTCTAACGCTTATTGACATAGGTACGTGGACGAGAATTTGTTGGAATAGTAGTTTGGTATGGGATTGATCGAGTCGTAGAATTTTCAGATGACCTGACTTTGCAAGAACATTTGTGGGGTCCACACTCTAGAGCGTACAGACGTGGGTACGTGGATGAGAATTTGTTTGGATAGTAGTTTGGTATGGGATTGATCGAGTCGTAGAATTTTCAGATGACCTGACTTTGCAAGAACATTTGTGGGGTCCACACTCTAGAGCGTACAGACGTGGGTACGTGGATGAGAATTTGTTGAGATAGTAGTTTGGTATGGGATTGATCGAGTCGTAGAATTTTCAGATGACCTGACTTTGCAAGAACATTTGTGGGGTGCACACTCTAGAGCGTACAGACGTGGGTACGTGGACGAGAATTTGTTGGGATAGTAGTTTGGTATGGGATTGATCAAGTTCTGGAATTAATTGTGAAATGGGGTAAAATGGGATCTACTAATTAAAATATTATTTATCAATTGTTCCAAATTGTACTACTGGGGCCACTAAGCAGAAAATAAAAATTATTGAAAAAAAGCAAACTAATAATTGTAGGTGGTGTGGTAGGTCTCAAAACAGGGGGAGATACAAAGGCCTGGTTGGGATGGGCATGTGGGGCAATAGAATCGGGAATCACTCCGCCTGCCATGCTTTCTGCAAACTCGGCACCTTTTTTGAGGATACCTTTGGGTGGGAGTGACAGGGACAGGGTGAGGAAAATGGCGTTCTGACAGTCTCCGGGAATCCTCAGAGTCGATGGCGTCCCCCGGTGCCATGGACTCAAATATGAGGCTCTCTACTACTTTTTCCTGAAAGTGCAGGAAAGTTAGCGGTCCTTGAGATTTTTTATATAGGACAAAGCTGTTGTAGGTGGCAGTCTGAATTAGATAGATTCCCACCTTTTTATACCACGCCCTGGTCTTCCTCTTGACCAGGTATGGTTGCAGAACCTGGTCTGACAGGTCTACGCCACCCATATGTCTGTTATAGTCTGTGACGCAGACTGGTTTTTCTTTGTCCCTGGTGGCACCCCTCTCTCTGACCGTCACAGTGGTGTCCGTATGCAGTGTGGAAAGCATATAGACGTCCTTCCTGTCTTTCCACTTCACTGCAAGAAGTTGGTCGCTTGCAAGTGAAAATGACGCCCCCCTCTCCAAACGTCTGGACACCAACTGTGACGGAAACCCCACTCTGTTTTTCCTCACTGTCCCACAGGCCCCTGTATTTGCAGCATGAAGGGATTTGTATAGGGGGATACTCGTGTAATAGTTATCGGTATACACGTGGTACCCTTGATTGAGAAAGGGCGTCATTAGCTCCCAGACAATTTTGCCTGGGATACCAATTATCTGGGGGCAGTTTGGGGGGTTTATTTGGCGGTCCCTACCTTCATAAATTAGGAAGGTGAACGTGTACCCTGATGAGCTCTCGCAAGCTTTATATAATTTTACGCCGTATTTGGCTCTCTTGGAGGGAATAAATTGGCGGAATAACAGACGGCCCTTGTAGCTCATCAAGGACTCGTCGACTGCCATATTTTGCTCTGGGGTATAGGAATTTAGAAAGGAAGTTTTTAGGAGGGAAATTAGGGGTCTTAATTTATTTAGCCGATCGTAGTTGGGGTCAGTTCTTGGGAGAGCTTGGGAATTGTCACTGAAGTGGAGGAATCTCATCAGGGCTTCGTAACGGGCTCGGGACATGATGGCTGCAAATACAGGGGTGCAGTGGACAGCTTTTGTTGCCCAGTAAGAGCGGAGAGTGGGTTTTTTTACTATACCCATATTCAGGGTGAGGCCTAAGAATTTTTTTATTTCAGGGACATTTGTGGGGATCCAGGAACGGGAATGAAAGGCAGTGGGTTTTTGGGAAATATATTGCCGGGCATATAGATTTGTTTGGTGGACGATTAATTGCAGGACTTCGGGGCTAATGAAAATTTTAAAAAAATCAATGGAGGTAAAATTGGCGACATCTACTTTTATTCCAGGGACTGCAGAAAAAGGGGGAATTTGAGGGGAAAATGAGGTGTCATTATACCACAGCGGTGGGGGGACTGCGGTACTTGGTCCTGCCTCTGAAGCTTCAGCAGTCACGACCGACTCCGCTACCACCGGGCTGGGGGATCCCGTGGAGGAAGAGTCGTCATCACTGTCTGAAAACTGCTCAACTTCAGGGGCAGAATCTGTTTCGCTGCCGGAGCAAAGCAGGCTGTAAGCTTGCTCCGCGCTAAAAGTTCTGCGGGCCATTTTATCTAATTCCTCCCCTAACCCTAACAAAAAATTTTTTAAAAAAATTATAATTTTTTTTATTCTTTTTTTTTTTATAATCCTCTGCTGATGATGCAGGGATTACGGAGAACGGGGGTGGGTAAATTGGATGCTGGCGGAGGCAGATATTATGTTTTTTGTAACTGACAGGGCAGCATTTGAACTGTAGTCTCTCTCTCTTCTCTCCTAGAACAACTACAAGGAGAGAAGAGAAAGGTACAGCCCAAGTGCTGCCATGTTTATCAAATATTAGGGGTTTTGATCACTGTAATTGGACATATTACAGTAATCAAAACCCAGCAGCCAATGAGAAAATTCTCATAGGTTGCTGGGTCTCTGCTGGCAGATCATGGCAGGCGCACTGCGCATGCGCCCGCCATTTTCTTCCAGCAGAGAAGAAGAAGGGGGGCCAGGAGCCGTGGGCTCAGGACCGGGGACCATGGACTGAGGACCGGGGACCGGGGACAGGAGCACTGATGTGCAGGCGGTATGGTGGGGGGCTCGGGGGCTCTATTTCTCTCCCTTCTGATGTGCGATCACATCAGAGGGGAGAGAAATGCAAAGCATTTTTTTTTTTTTTACAAACTATTTGCAGCGATCGCAACCCCGGGGGTCTGTAAAGACCCCCGGGATTGCGATCGCTCCAGGGGTCGGTAAAAACCGACCCCAATACACTGCGGGCGAAGCTAGGTTTTGGCGGGCGCATCTGCACTTGCGCCCACCATTTTGGAGCCCGCACAGGAAGGAGGAGGGTCGGGGACCGGGGGGGCACCATCACCGGTACATTAGGTACCGTGGGGGGCTCGGGGGACCCTATTTCTCTCCCCTCTAATGTCCGATCACATTAGAGGGGAGAGAAACACAACGCAAATCGCGTTTTTGTTTTTTTTTTGCGATCGCCGGTAAACGGTTAATTACCAGCGATCGCAAATGCGGGGTGGGTAAAAAAAAACCCGAATCATGTTCTCTGGGGTCTCGGCTACCCCCGGCAGCCGAGACCCCGGAGAAAATCGGACTCTGGGGGGCGCTATACACTTTTTCCACAGCGCCGTTAATTAACGGCGCTGTGGTTTAAGTACCCTTAGCGGCCGCCGTTAAAAGGCGTATCGGCGGTCGCTAAGGGGTTAATACCTTTGTTGCATATATTGGAACAAACCATTTTTAGCTTTAATTATTAAAAGTTATATTTTAAGGATCCTTGTTGTGTTTGGTTTTTTGCTCATATCCCCACCCCCCTCCTGTATTCATGGCTCATCTCCATCCCATCCCATATGCATGGCTCATATCCCCCCTCCTGTATGCATGGCTCATCTCCCTCCCATCCCATATGCAAGGCTCATATGCCCCCTCCTGTATGCATGGCTTTTATCCCTCCTCTCCTGTATGCATGGCTCATCTCCCTCTTATCCCATATGCATGGCTCATATCTCCCCTCCTGTACGCATGGCTCATATCCCCCCTCTCATGTATGCATGGCTCATCTCCCTCCCATCCCATAAGCATGGCTCATAACCCCCCTCCTGTATGCATGGCTCATATGCCCCCTCTCATGAATGCATAGCTCATCTCCCTCCCATCCCATATGCATGGCTCATATCCCCCCTCTCCTGTATGCATGGCTCATCTCCCTCCCTTCCCATATGCATGGCTCATATCCCACCACTCCTGTATGCATGGCTCCTCTCCCTCCCATCCCATATGCGTGGCTCATATCCCCCCTCTCCTGTATGCATGGCTCATCTCCCTCCCATCCCATCCTGTATGCATGGCTCATATTCCCCACCTCTTGTATGCATGGTTCATATTCCCCCCTCCTGTATGCGCGGCTCATATTCCCCCCCTCCTGTATGCGTGGCTCATATTCCCCCCTCCTGTATGTGTGGCTCATATTCCCCCCCTCCTGTATGTGTGGCTCATATTCCCCCCTCCTGTATGCATGGCTCATATTCCTCCCCTGTATACATGGTTCATCTCTCAACCCCCCGCTCCTGCTGCTGCTCCCATGCATGGCTCGGCTCCCCATCCTCCTTCATCCCCCCTCCCCTGTCTCCCATCCCTCATACTCACCTTTCCCACACCACGTGGCCACGCCAAACATCCCTCTATCTCTGTCCCAACTCCCGACGCAGCACCTTTTTCCTGCGTGAGCGGTCATGTGATACCGCTCATTAAGGTCATGAATATGCCCATATTCATGACCTTAATGAGCGGTACCACGTGACCGCTCACTCAGGACAAGCTGCAGGTGCTGAGACCAGGCATCACTGGAGCAGGGTGACTATGACGTCTTCAAGGAGGGTGGGAGGCAGGCGGGTGGGCTCAGTCGGGAGGTGACCCAGGACTTAAATTAAAAAAAATGTAAAAATAAAAAAAACTTGCTCAGGTGCCGCCCCCCCACATCGTCCCACCCTAGGCACGTGCCCTCAAGTGCCTAGTGGCAAATACGGCCCTGGCTGTGGGGGCAGGCGCTGCTCCACAAGTCTTGGAATCCCCAAGGATTACAGTACAAACCTCTACATTTAACACTTCATCCCCTGCTTTTGCCTCCTCCTCTATCTCATCTAGGGCCTCCACTTGCACCCTCAACCTCTACCCCTTAATGAGACATGTGTTTCAACAGTTCAGAGCGAATCCCACCACCTAAGTACTGCGCAGCCAGGGCTCAATGCAATCAGGCAGTGTTAAAATTGATATGCCTTGGTGATTGCAATCATAAAGCTGAAGAGTTGTGGACAGCTCTCCAAGCTGAGTTTGATCAATGGCTGTCTCCGCTGAACCTGCATCCAGGGAAGGCCGTTTCTGATAATGGTGCAACCCGGTGGCGGCCCTACAGTAAGGCAAGCTCACACACATGCCTGGCATGGCTCACATCCTCAACCTAGTGATAGTGTTTTCTCCACCACTATCATGGCCTGGGTGAGCTGCTCCAGAAAGCACATAAGCTGTGTGCTCACTTCCGCCATTTGAATCCCTCAAGTCATCGACTTGCATCGATACAGAGGTCTTTGTCCATGCCAGTTAAGAGGTTGATATGCGATGTACCAACACGGTGGAATTCCACTCTGCACATTGCAGCGACTGGGGCAGCAGCAACGAGCCCTGACGTGGTATGTCATGTCTTATAGCCTGGGCCAAAGCAGTACGGACGTGGCGCATATCACGTTTACAGAGTGGGCACTCATAAAGGACCTCTGCTAGCTTCTGCACAGTTTTTGAAATGGCTACTAAGATGGTTAGCGCTGATTACTCCATCATCAGCATCACTATTCCTGTCATCTATATGCTGGAGCAGACTTTGAATAGCCTGCGGGAGTAGATGGTGGTCCCAGAAGAAGAGGAGGAAGCAGAGGAGGATGTGGAAGGGGTAACATTGTCCACGTTATAAAACTAAATTTTGCCAGATGCTTCCCACCCTGGAAAGGGACCCGTGAATGCTGGAGTATCGAAACACACTTTTACAGAACCTTAAGAGAGCTTTTCCCTAAGACAGCAGTGAAGCACACAGTTAGCATTGCAGCGCTGAACTTCCAACCTCCGACATGTCAATTTGTCAATGCCAAAACATTAGAAGCAGCAGCAGTAGTGTAAGTGGAATAAGCAATTTCTGTGAGTCCTTTGACACTTTTTTTAGACCAACTCGTGCACCAGCACAACAGAGTCCAAGTCTTACATGTGGTGAACAAATGGAGAGGATGGTGCAGGAGTATCTAGAACTGAATATCAATACCATCAGTGAGGGTTTGGACCCTTACACATTTTGGTCTTCCAAAATGGATGAGTAAGAAAAAATAATCTCCAGCATGGATCTTCTAAAAAGTCAATTTATTGAAAACACTTTAAAATGCAAACATTTGCAAAAAAGAGATGGGGGTCCCAGGTGGTCAACGCATGACTAAGACCTGATGGTCGAAACGCGTCGGCGTTGACCACCTGGGACCCCCATCTCTTTTTTGCAAATGTTTGCATTTTAAAGTGTTTTCAATAAATTGACTTTTTAGAAGATCCATGCTGGAGATTATTTTTTCTTTTTCATTGCTGGCTCTGGACTACGCCCTTGACCAAGGCGGCTCCGTGCATGGACATCATTGCACTGTTGAGGGATTGGTGAGCTGACTTATTTTCTTCCCATTTTTTCCTTTTTCCCTATTTTTGTAAAATGGATGAGAGGCCTGAGCTCGCCTCACACACCTTGGAGGTTTTATCATACCCGACAGCTAGCATTTTCTCAGAACGTTCCTTCAGTGTAGCTGGTGGTGTGTTGTGAATTCTGTTATCGAACTCCCTCCTGTGGTCATGAATGGTACTTCGGCGAGTTCTGTCCATGGACTCCCTCTGGTAGCTGTGAGTGGAGCTGCTGCTTCTGAGGTTCCTTCCACAGGTGACTTAGTTTATTCTTTGGCTGGCTGCTCTATTTAACTCCACTCAGATCGTTACTCCATGCCAGCTGTCAATGTTCTTGTACTGGTTCAGTTCGCTCCTGGATCTTTCTGGTGACCTGTCTACTCCAGCAGAAGCTAAGTTCCTGCTAGTTTATTATTTGTTCATTGTTTTCTTGTCCAGCTTGCTATCATGATTTTGCCTTGCTAGCTGGAAGCTCTGGGATGCAGAGTGGCACCTCCGCACCGTGAGTCAGTGCGGAGGTCTTTTTGCACACTCTGCGTGGTCTTTTTGTAGTTTTTTGTGCTGACCGCAAAGATACCTTTCCTATCCTCAGTCTGTTTAGTTAGTCTGGCCTCCTTTGCTGAAACCTGTTTCATTTCTGTGTTTGTGACTTTCATCTTAACTCACAGTCAATATATGTGGGGGGCTGCCTTTTCCTTTGGGGAATTTCTCTGAGGCAAGGTAGGCTTTATTTTCTATCTCTAGGGCTAGTTAGCTCTTAGGCTGTGAAGAGGCGTCTAGGCAGAGTAAGGTACGCTCCACGGCTATTTCTAGTGTGTGTGATAGGATTAGGGGCTTGCGGTCAGCAGAGCTCCCACTTCCCAGAGCTTGTTCTGTGTTAGTTTAACCATCAGGTCGTTCCGGGTGCTCCTAACCACCAGGTCCATAACAGTGGTGTCCACAGCCGGCTGTCCACTGAAAATGTAGACCGCCAAACTTTCCTCAAGATGAACAAGTCATGGATCTCCAAAGACTTTTGCACTCCAATCGCAGACTGTACAAACTAGGTGATATTGCATTTTTTAGTGTGCTGCTTTAATGTCACGTAACTGCACTCTGTGATATCTTTAGCATAGCTTCTGTGGCTGCTGATGCCGATGTTACCAGAAATTTGTGGAAATGTGAACAGTCATGGTTGGCCTACATCTGCTGGGTTGGCTATAGTGAAAGACGTGTCAGTCCCAATTATAGTATTTCTACTCTCGTGAATTTTATGCCACTTCTATGGTGTAAGGCTGTCATTTGTTTAAATGTGAGCACTCCTAGTTGGGTGTTCATCTGCTGGATTGAGTGTAGTGGAAGACCTGTCGGTCCAGAAATATACTATCTATACTGTGGTAAGATTGATGCCACTTTGGTGGTGTCTGCCAATAATTTTTGGAAATGTGAGCACTCCTAGTTGTGTATCCATCTGCTGGATTGGGTGTAGTGGAAGACCTGTTGGTCCTTATTACACTACTAGCTGAAGAGCCCGGCGTTGCCTGGGCATAGCAAATATCTGTGGTTAGTTATAGCACCTCACTTCTCTTATTTTCCCATCACGCCTCTCATTTTCCCCTCACATCTCTCATTTTCTCCCTTAGGCTGGTTTCACATTTGCGTTTTTTGCTGCTGCGTTTTAACGCATGTAAACGCATGCGTTTTTTTTCCTTATATTTAACCTTAAAAACACATGCTTTTTTTGTATGCGATTTGCAACATGTAGTAATTTCTAGAGGCGTTTTTTTGCCGCAAAAAAACGTATTGCTGTCTATGTAAACGCAGGACCGCGCTTAGTAACCCGTTGTTTACCCTGGTTACCATTGTAAAAGTTAAAAAAAACAAACAGTACATACTTACATTCCGGTGTCTGTCACGTCCCCCGGCGTCAGCTTCCCTGCACTGTGTCAGCGCCGGCCGGCCGTAAAGCAGAGCACAGCGGTTACGTCATGGCTGTGCTCTGCTTTACGGCCGGCCGGCGCTGACACAGTCAGTGCGGGAAGCTGACGCCGGGGGACGTGACAGACACCGGAATTTGAGTATGTACTGTTTGTTTTTTTTAACTTTTGCAATGGTAACCAGGGTAAACATCGGGTTACTAAGCGTGGCCCTGCGCTTAGTAACCCGATATTTACCCTGGTTACCAGTGAACACATCGCTGGATCGGCGTCACAGACGCCGATCCAGCGATGACAGCGGGTGATCTGCGACCAAAAAAAAGGTCCTGATCATTCCCAGCGACCAACGATCTCCCAGCAGGGGCCTGATCGTTGGTCGCTGTCATGCATAACGATTTTGTTAACGATATCGTTGCTACATCACAAAGAGCAACAATATCGTTAACAAAATCGTTATGTGTGAAGATACCTTAACCCTAACCCTAGGGATCCAAACCCTAACCCTAACCCTAACCCTAAGGATCCAAACCCTAACCTTAACCCTAACCCTAGGGATCCAAACCCTAACCCTAACCCTAGGGATCCAAACCCAAACCCTAACCCTAACCCTAGGGATCCAAACCCTAACCCCAACCCTAGCCATTTCTATTTATAGTTGGTTTTCTAGTTGATTTTTATGATTGGCAGCTGTCACACACTAAAGACGCTTTTTATTCCAAAAAATATTTTTTGTGTTACCACATTTTGAGAGCTAAAATTTTTCCATATTTTGGTCCACAGAGTCATGTCACACGCCCTCTGTAGTCCCATTGGCGGTGTCTGGATCTTGATTTTTCTCTTGTGAAATTTCTCATCATGCGTACTGTTGTGGATTCTGTTTTTGGGCTCCCTCCGGTGGTTACAGATGGTACTGGGTGACTTGTGTTCTCTGCGGTCTCTGGTGTCCACCTGTTCTATCAGGATATGGGAGTTTCCTATTTAACCTGGCTTTCTTGTCATTTCCTCGCCGGCTATCAATGTAATCAGTGTGTCTTGTTACCTCTGCTTCCCGCTTCTGTATTCTTCAGGACAAGCTAAGTTTTTGATTTTCCTGTTCCACGTTTTGCTTAATTTTTGTCTTAGTCCAGCTTGCAGATATGTGATTCCTTTTTGCTGGTTGCTCTAGTGGGCTGATATTACTCCTCATGTTCCATGAGTTGGAACATGAGTTCAAGTAATTTCAGGATGGTTTTTTGTAGGGTTTTTCGCTGACCGCGCAGTTCACTTTTGTATCCTCTGCTATCTAGCTTTAGCGTGCCTCATTTTGCTGAATCTGTTTTCATAACTACGTATGTGCTTTCCTCTCATTTCACCGTCATTACATGTGGGGGGGCTGCTATTTCTGTGGGGTGTTTCTCTGGAGGCAAGAGAGGTCTGTGTTTCTTCTAATAGGGAAAGTTAGTTCTTCGGCTGGCGCGAGACGTCTAGAATCATCGTAGGCACGTTCCCCGGCTACAGCTAGTTGTGTGTTGAGGTTCAGGATCGCGGTCAGCTCAGTTTCCATCACCCTAGAGCTTGTTTTGTTTTTTGTGCTTGTCCTTTTGTGATCCCCTGCCATTGGGATCATGACAGTATAGCCGGCCCAAAAAGTGGTAATCGTATTGGCTGAAGTAGGAGGAAAAGTAGTCTGAGGAAGTTTTTTTTTTTTTTTCCCCCGTCAGAGTTTGCTGCATTACCTTAATTGCAGCCTGGCTTACCTCCTCTTAATCCTTGAATGGCTCTGACCTCAGCTGTTTATCATGGACGTCCAGAGTTTGGCTTCCAGCCTGAATAATCTTGCTGCTAAGGTTCAAAATATACAAGATTTTGTTGTACATGCTCCTATGTCTGAACCTAGAATTCCTATCCCAGAGTTTTTTTCTGGAGATAGATCTAGTTTTCTGAATTTTAGGAACAATTGCAAGTTGTTTCTTTCTTTGAAATCTCGCTCTTCTGGAGACCCTGCTCAGCAAGTCAAGATTGTTATATCTTTCCTGCGGGGTGACCCTCAGAATTGGGCATTTGCATTGGCACCAGGGGATCCTGCGTTGCTCAATGTGGATGCATTTTTTCTGGCATTGGGTTTGCTCTATGAGGAACCTAACCTAGAGATTCAGGCTGAAAAAGCTTTATTGGCTCTCTCTCAGGGGCAAGATGAAGGAGAAATATATTGTCAGAAATTTCGGAAATGGTCGGTGCTTACTCAGTGGAATGAGTGCGCCCTGGCTGCAAGATTCAGAGATGGCCTTTCTGAGGCCATTAAAGATGTCATGGTGGGGTTCCCTGCGCCTACAGGTCTGAATGAGTCTATGACTATGGCTATTCAGATTGATCGGCGTTTACGGGAGCGCAAACCTGTGCACCATTTGGCGGTGTCTTCTGAACAGGCACCTGAGACAATGCAATGTGATAGAATTCAGTCCAGAAGTGAACGGCAAAACTATAGGCGGAAAAATGGGTTGTGTTTTTACTGTGGTGATTCAGCTCATGTTATATCAGCATGCTCTAAACGCACAAAAAAGGTTGATAAGTCTGTTGCCATTAGTACTTTACAGTCTAAGTTCATTCTGTCTGTGACTCTGATTTGTTCATTATCAGCCATTTCCGTCGATGCCTATGTGGATTCAGGCGCTGCCCTGAGTCTTATGGATTGGTCATTTGCCAACCGCTGTGGGTTTAGTCTGGAGCCTCTGGAAGTCCCTATTCCTTTGAAAGGAATTGACTCTACACCTTTGGCTATGAATAAACCTCAGTACTGGACACAAGTGACCATGCGTATGACTCCCGTTCATCAGGAGGTGATTCGCTTCCTGGTACTGTATAATTTACATGATGTCTTAGTGCATGGTCTGCCATGGTTACAAACTCATAACCCAGTCTTGGACTGGAAAACGATGTCTGTGTTAAGCTGGGGATGTCAGGGGGTTCATGATGATGCACCTCCGATTTCTATCGCTTCATCTACTCCTTCTGAGGTTCCGGTATTTTTGTCTGATTATCGGGAGGTTTTTGAGGAGCCTAAGCTCAATTCGCTTCCTCCTCACAGGGATTGCGATTGTGCTATAGATTTGATTCCTGGCAGTAAATTTCCTAAAGGTCGTTTGTTCAATCTGTCAGTGCCAGAGCATACTGCTATGCGGGATTATGTTAAGGAGTCCTTGGAAAAGGGACATATCCGTCCATCTTCGTCCCCTTTGGGAGCAGGTTTTTTTTTTTGTGGCCAAAAAAGATGGTTCCTTGAGGCCTTGCATAGATTACCGTCTTTTGAATAAGATTACAGTTAAATATCAGTATCCTTTGCCATTGTTGACTGATTTGTTCGCTCGCATTAAGGGGGCTAAATGGTTCACTAAGATTGATCTTCGGGGTGCGTATAATCTTGTGCGGATAAAGCAGGGTGATGAGTGGAAAACCGCATTTAATACGCCTGAGGGCCATTTTGAGTATTTGGTGATGCCTTTTGGACTTTCTAATGCTCCTTCTGTCTTCCAGTCCTTTATGCACGATATTTTCCGTGAATATCTGGATAAATTTATGATTGTGTATTTGGATGATGTTTTGGTTTTTTCGGATGACTGGGAGTCCCATGTTCAGCAGGTCAGGAAGGTGTTTCAGGTCCTGCGGGCCAATTCTTTGTTTGTAAAAGGTTCAAAGTGTCTCTTTGGAGTCCAGAAGATTTCTTTTTTGGGGTATATTTTTTCCCCTTCTACTATTGAGATGGATCCTGTCAAGGTTCAGGCTATTTGTGACTGGACGCAGCCTACATCTCTTAAGGGTCTACAGAAGTTCTTGGGCTTTGCTAATTTTTATCGTCGTTTCATAACTAATTTTTCTAGTGTTGTTAAGCCTTTGACGGATTTGACTAAGAAGGGTGCTGATGTTGCTGATTGGTCTCCTGCGGCTGTGGAGGCCTTTCAGGAACTTAAGCGCCGGTTTTCTTCTGCTCCTGTGTTGCGTCAGCCAGATGTTTCACTTCCTTTTCAGGTTGAGGTTGATGCTTCCGAGATTGGAGCGGGGGCGGTTTTGTCACAGAGAAGCTCCGATTGCTCAGTGATGAAGCCATGTGCGTTCTTTTCTAGAAAGTTTTCGCCCACTGAGCGGAATTATGATGTTGGTAATCGGGAGCTTTTGGCCATGAAGTGGGCATTTGAGGAGTGGCGTCATTGGCTTGAGGGTGCTAGACATCGTGTGGTGGTCTTGACTGATCACAAGAATCTGATTTACCTTGAGTCTGCCAAGCGTCTGAATCCCAGACAGGCTCGTTGGTCACTGTTTTTCTCCCGTTTCGATTTTGTGGTTTAATACCTGCCAGGTTCAAAGAATGTGAAGGCGGATGCTCTTTCTAGGAGTTTTGTGCCTGACTCCCTTGGAAATTCTGAGCCCACTGGTATCCTTAGGGATGGGGTGATTTTGTCGGCTGTCTCCCCAGACTTGCGACGTGCTTTGCAGGAGTTTCAGGCGGATAAACCTTATCGTTGTCTGCCTGAAAGACTGTTTGTTCCGGATAATTGGACCAGTAGAGTCATCTCCGAGGTCCATTCTTCTGCGTTGGCAGGTCATCCTGGAATATTTGGTACTAGAGACTTGGTGGCCAGGTCTTTTTGGTGGCCTTCCTTGTCGAGGGATGTGCGTTCTTTTGTGCAGTCTTGTGAAGTTTGCGCTCGGGCTAAGCCTTGCTGTTCTCGGGCCAGTGGATTGTTGTCACCTTTGCCTATTCCGAAGAGGCCTTGGACGCACATTTCCATGGACTTTATTTCGGATCTCCCTGTCTCTCAAAAAATGTCCGTCATCTGGGTTGTGTGTGACCGCTTTTCTAAGATGGTTCATCTGGTACCCTTGCCTAAGTTGCCTTCCTCCTCTGAGTTGGTCCCTCTGTTTTTTCAGAACGTGGTTCGTTTGCATGGGATTCCGGAGAACATCGTTTCTGACAGGGGATCCCAGTTTGTGTCTAGATTTTGGCGGACGTTCTGTGCTAAGATGGGCATTGATTTGTCCTTTTCGTCTGCATTCCATCCTCAGACGAATGGCCAGACGGAACGAACTAATCAGACCTTGGAAACTTATTTAAGGTGTTTTGTTTCTGCTGATCAAGATGACTGGGTTACCTTTTTGCCGCTTGCCGAATTTGCCCTTAATAATCAGGCTAGTTCTGCTACCTTGGTTTCTCCTTTCTTTTGTAATTCGGGGTTTCATCCTCGTTTTTCCTCTGGTCAGGTGGAGCCTTCTGATTGTCCTGGAGTGGACATAGTGGTGGATAGGTTGCATCAGATTTGGAGTCATGTGGTGGACAATTTGAAGTTGTCCCAGGAGAGGGCTCAGCAGTTTGCTAATCGCCGTCGCCGCATGGGTCCTCGACTTCGTGTTGGGGACTTGGTGTGGTTGTCTTCTCGTTTTGTTCCTATGAAGGTCTCTTCTCCTAAGTTCAAGCCTCGGTTCATCGGTCCCTATAGGATCTTGGAAATTCTTAACCCTGTGTCGTTTCATTTGGATCTCCCGGCATCGTTTGCTATTCATAATGTGTTCCATCGGTCGTTGTTGCGGAAGTATGAGGTACCTGTTGTTCCTTCGCTTGAGCCTCCTGCTCCGGTGCTGGTGGAGGGAGAATTGGAGTATGTTGTGGAGAAGATCTTGGATTCTCGTGTTTCCAGACGGAAACTCCAATGTTTGGTCAAGTGGAAGGGTTATGGTCAGGAGGATAATTCTTGGGTGGTTGCCTCTGATGTTCATGCTGCTGATTTGGTCCGTGCATTTCATAGGGCTCATCCTGGTCGCCCTGGTGGTTCTCGTGAGGGTTCGGTGACCCCTCCTCAAGGGGGGGGTACTGTTGTGGATTCTGTTTTTGGGCTCCCTCTGGTGGTTACAGATGGTACTGGGTGACTTGTCTCTGGTGTCCACCTGTTCTATCAGGATATGGGAGTTTCCTATTTAACCTGGCTTTCTTGTCATTTCCTCGCCGGCTATCAATGTAATCAGTGTGTCTTGTTACCTCTGCTTCCCGCTTCTGTATTCTTCAGGACAAGCTAAGTTTTTGATTTTCCTGTTCCACGTTTTGCTTAATTTTTGTCTTAGTCCAGCTTGCAGATATGCGATTCCTTTTTGCTGGTTGCTCTAGTGGGCTGATATTACTCCTCATGTTCCATGAGTTGGAACATGAGTTCAAGTAATTTCAGGATGGGTTTTTGTAGGGTTTTTCGCTGACCGCGCAGTTCACTTTTGTATCCTCTGCTATCTAGCTTTAGCGGGCCTCATTTTGCTGAGTCTGTTTTCATAACTACGTATGTGCTTTCCTCTCATTTCACCGTCATTACATGTGGGGGGCTGCTATTTCTGTGGAGTGTTTCTCTGGAGGCAAGAGAGGTCTGTGTTTCTTCTAATAGGGAAAGTTAGTTCTTCGGCTGGCGCGAGACGTCTAGAATCATCGTAGGCACGTTCCCCGGCTACAGCTAGTTGTGTGTTGAGGTTCAGGATCGCGGTCAGCTCAGTTTCCATCACCCTAGAGCTTGTTTTGTTTTTTGTGCTTGTCCTTTTGTGATCCCCTGCCATTGGGATCATGACAGCGTACCAAAAACACAAACGCAGGAAAAACACATGTAAACGCGTAAAAACGTCACGTTTTTTTAACCACATGCGAAAACGCATGCGTCTAAAAAACGCAGCGTTTGCATGCGTTTTTTTCACCACCTGCATTTTGCATTTAAAAACGCAGCGTTTTTAAATGCAAATGTGAAACTAGCCTTACACCTCTCATTATCCCTCTCACTCCTCTCATTTCCCCCTAACACTTGTCATTTCGACCTCACATCTGTCATTTTCCGATCACTCCACAATTTTCCTTCACTCCTCTCATTTTGCACTCACACCTTTTCATTTTCACCTCACACCCCTCATTTTCACCTCACACCTCTCATTTTCCCCTCAGTATATACATGTTTGTCATCTCCCTTATATATAGTATACACCTGTATGTCATCTCCTGTATATAATATACAGTATACCTGTATGTCATCTCCCTGTGAATAGTATATACCTGCTGTATGTCATCTCCTCCTGTATATTGTATATACCTATGTGTCATCTCCTCCTGTATATAGTATATACCTGTATGTCATATCTTCTGTATATACTATATATCTGTATATCATCTCTCCTACAGTTATATGAAAAAGTTTGGGCACCCCTATTAATCTTAAGCTTAATGTTTTATAAAAATTGTTTTTTTTGCAACAGCTATTTCAGTTCCATATATTTAACCCCTTTACCCCCAAGGGTGGTTTGCACGTTATGGACCGGGCCAATTTTTACAATTCTGACCACTGTCCCTTTATGAGGTTATACTCTGGAATGCTTCAACGGATCCCGGTGAATCTGACATTGTTTTCTCGTCACATATTGTACTTCATGGTAGTGGTAAAATTTCTTTGATATTACCTGCGTTTATTTGTGAAAAAAACAGAAATATGGCGAAAATTTTGAAAATTTTGCAATTTTCCAACTTTGAATTTTTATGCAATTAAATCACAGAGATATATCACACAAAATACTTAATAAGTAACATTTCCCACATGTCTACTTTACATCAGCACAATTTTGGAACCAAATTTTTTTTTTGTTAGGGAATTATAAGGGTTAAAATTTGACCAGCAATTTCTCATTTTTACAACACCATTTTATTTTAGGGACCACATCTCATTTGAAGTCATTTTGAGGGGTCTATATGATAGAAAATACCCAAGTGTGACACAATTCTAAAAACTGCACCCCTCAAGGTTCTCAAAACCACATTCAAGAAGTTTATTAACCCTTCAGGTGTTTCACAGGAATTTTTGGAATGTTTAAATAAAAATTAACATTTAACTTTTTTTCCACAAAAAATTTAATTCAGCTCCAATTTGTTTTATTTTACCAAGGGTTACAGGAGAAAATGGACCCCAATCCTTGTTGTACAATTTGTCCTGAGTACGCCGATACCCCATATGTGGAGGTAAACCACTGTTTGGGCGCATGACAGAGCTTGGAAGCAAAGGAGTGCCATTTGACTTTTCAATGCAAAATTGACTGGAATTGAGATGGGACGCCATGTTGCATTTGGAGAGCCACTGATGTGCCTAAACATTGAAACCCCCCACAAGTAACACCATTTTGGAAAGTAGACCCCCTAAGGAACTTATCTAGAGGTGTGGTGAGCACTTTGACCCACCAAGTGCTTCACAGAAGTTTATAATGCAGAACCGTAAAAATAAAACAAAAATTTTTTCCCAAAAAAATTATATTGAAGCCCCCAGTTTTGAATTTTCCCGAGGGTAACAGGAGAAATTGGACCACAAAAGTTGTTGTGCAATTTGTCCTGAGTGCGCTGATACCCCATATGTGGGGGGGGAACCACCGATTGGGCACATGGGAGGGCTCGGAAGGGAAGGAGCGCCATTTGGAATATAGACTTAGATGGAATGGTCTGCAGGCGTCACATTGCGTTTGCAGAGCCCCTAATGTACCTAAACAGTAGAAACCCCCGACAAGTGACACCATTTTGGAAAGTAGACCCCCTAAGGAACTTATCTAGAGGTGTGGTAAGGACTTTAACCCACCAAGAGCCTCACAGAATTTTATAATGCAGAACCGTAAAAATAAAAAATCATTTTTTTTTCCCAAAAATTATATTTTCGCCCCCAATTTTTTATTTTCCCAATGGTAAGAGAAGAAATTGGAACCATAAAGTTGTTGTACAATTTGTCCTGAGTACTCTGATACCCCATATGTGGGGGTAAACCACTGTTTGGGCGCATGGGAGAGTTCAGAAGGGAAGGAGCGCCGTTTGACTTTTCAATGCAAAATTCACAGGAATTGAGATGGGACGCCATGTTGCGTTTGGAGAGCCACTGATGTGCCTAAACATTGAAACCCCCCACAAGTGACACCATTTTGGAAAGTAGACCCCCTAAGGAACTTATCTAGATGTGTGGTGAGCACTTTGACCCATCAAGAGTGTAACAACCCTGCCGGCATCACTGCATGGCCTTCCATTCCCCACCTGCCTGTTCCATCTACTCACTCACCCAGTGCCATGCTGTGAGATCTGTCTGCTGCTGGTTCCATGCCATGTGCTTCATGGCGGCCTGCTCTGTGTACACTTCCTGGCTGTGTGCATAGGGGGGCGGCGCCAGCCACTCCGGATTCTTATTGAGACTGTGTGCACCTCCCTAAGGTGCTTCTGGCCAATAGCCTTGAGGCCTCTGATACTTAAGGCATCCTCACCCATTGGAGGATGCCTGAGCAAACTATTCCCCTCAGTTAACATTTGCTACTGAGCTGCCAGGTTGTGTGTTTCCTGTCTCTGAGGGCTGCACTATTGCAGGCCTTCATCTGTGTTCTGTTTGTGTATCCGTGTCCATTCCTGTCTGTACTCTGGTCTATGTCCGTCCCTGCTCCTTCTTTGTCATTAGTCATTTCCCACTCAGCTGTGTGTACCTCTGCCTTATCTTTCTGCTCTGTTCGCCACTGTCTGTGGCTCTGCTTCTCTCTGCTCAGTTCTACCACAACCTGTGGCTCTGTGTCTCTCAGCTTTTCTCTCAGCTCTGCTCTCTGACCTTGCTCCGCTCTCTGGCTTTGCTCTACGGCTCCGCTCCTTGCGGTTCCACCTGGCACCGCTCCTTGCGGTTCTACGTCTTTAGCTCTTGGCTCCGCCTCCAGCGTCTTTGCTCTTGGCTCCGCCTCCAGCGTCTCTGCTCTTGGCTCCGCCTCCAGCGTCTCCACTCTTGGCTCCGCCTCCGGCATCCCCGCTCTTGGCTCCGCCTCCAGCGTCTCCGCTCTTGGCTCCGCCTCCAGCATCCCCGCTCTTGGCTCCGCCTCCAGCATCCCCGCTCTTGGCTCCGCCTCCAGTGTCCCTGCTCTTGGCTCCGCCTCCAGTGTCCCCGCTCTTGGCTCCGCCTCCAGCGTCCCCGCTCTCGGCTCCGCCTCCAGCGTCCCCGCTCTTGGCTCCGCCTCCAGCGTCCCCGCTCTTGGCTCAGCCTCCTGAGGTTCCGTCCTTGGCTCTGCCTTCTCCTTCTCTACTCTCTGCTCTGCCTTCTCCTTCTCTGCTCATAGCTCCACCTTCTACTCGTACTCCGCCTCCTGCGATTCAGCTTTTCTTCCACTCTTGCTCTATCTTAATTCTGCAACTTTCCCTATAGGTCTCTACCTGTTCCTTTATATTCTCCAGTCTGAACAGGTTCTTACCTGTTTCCACACATCCATCTGAATACCAGTTCCTACCAGAGTATCAGTCCTGTCTGCCAGTGCCAGCCGTGCCCGCCTGTCTGCCTGAGTGCCAGCCGCGCCCGTCTGCCTGCCTGTATCTCCGTCAAGCCAGTCCGCCCGTCAGGGCCTCTGCCATACCAGTCTGTCAGCCAGTGTCACAGCCGTGCCTGCCCGTGTCTTGTCCCCGGTCGGATCAGCATCCACAGTCCGACTCCACCCTGGAGTGGTACCTGGTAGCTTCCTATTGCACAAGTCTGACCTCACCATCAGAGGCTCCAGCGAACACCTAGAAAGCTACTTAGTTACGCCCCTTCCAGGGAAGTTCAGTCTGTGGTCCAGTGGGGCCACACCCCCAGGTGCCTGCGCCAACCAGTCTCGGCACGAGCGTTACAGATTGCTCAGGCCATGGTCCCCGCTGAGTCCCATGAGCCGTTGCTCTCGGAGCAAAATGAACTCTCTTCTAGCCTGTATTGGCCCCCAGAAGGTTTTTATACTCAGTTGAAAGATCTGCCTACGCCTACTCCTGGTGGTCCACTCATAATCTCTAGAGAGTTGTATGATTACATTGCCAGTAGAGAAAAACTCCTTCCGCCTAGATACTATGGGGATCCAGAGGAGTGCATGGAGTTCCTGGAGCGTAGTCTGATGTATATCAAAGCTAATCCTTCAGAATTTTCTTCTGATGAGTTCAAGGTAGGATTTATCTTGTCCTATCTAGCAGGAGATGCATTGAATTGGATGAACCCTCTCTGGGAAGCAAGGGATCCAATCCTCTTAGACCTTGGGGCTTTCCTGGAAGCCTTTGTTAAAGCCTTCAAAGCGCCTAAACCTGATCCTCCTGCAAAGTCTTCCCTCACCAGATCCCAGAGGCGGTCTAGACGAGTTAATCCCCCAAAGAAATCGTCACGTCAGACCAAGTCCGTCCAAGGCCCACCTGTTCCTCTACCTGTCCCAGCAGCTACCCAAGCAAAACCCCAGAAGGCTGATAAAAGTGGGCTGGCAAAACAGCAGCCCAAATCCAGCAGCAAGAAGGGAACGCGGTATCGCTGCGGTTGCAAGGAACATCCAGACGGTCTCTGCCCTGGAGATCTAAAACTCCAAAACCCTGGGCCAGCAGGAGAGGCTGTCCTAGGTGAGAGTACCTCCTCTCCATTAAAATCAAAGACTGTGTCTCTGTTTTCCGGGAGCTTTGGTGTGGTAAAGTCGCCAACCATTCGGAGTCGGTGTGTGGTCTCTGTCATACAGCTCCAGAACCCGGTAAGGGCGTTGTCTGAAGTTGGTCAAGCCCTACTCAAGAGCAGTCTAGTCCTGCAAGGACAACTACAGCTCCAAGTTGGAGCCTTATACACGAAGAAGTTTATCTACCGTATGCTGTCTGTTATGCCCATGGGTCATTCTGAGCCTGCAACTCTACCACCCGCTCTGGTCAAGAGTTCCTGCAAAATACTTCGTTTGAATTTACCCAGTCATGAGAGGTGTCTGGTTCCCATGCATCAAGGACAGTCAACTGTGTTGTCTTCTTCTTCAGCTGGTCTGCTAGTCGTCGAGTCAAGGTGTGTTGATGTCACCCAAGATGAGGAAGCGGTGACTATTTCTCCACACGTCTCTTGTGACTATACCAGTAACCTGTTAGTCGTCGAGTCAAGGTGTGTTGATGTCACCCAAGATGAGGAAGCGGTGACTATTTCTCCACACGTCTCTTGTGACTATACCAGTAACCTGTTAGTCGTCGAGTCAAGGTGTGTTGATGTCACCCAAGATGGGGAAGCGGTGATTATCTCTCCACATGTCTCCAGTGACTATACCAGGAACCCTTTAGTCATCGAGTCAAGGAGTGCTGATGTTACCAAAGATGGGAAAGCGGTGACAATCTCTCCTCACTAGTCTAATGACTATACCTGTAACCTGTTCATGGAAGTACCTCCGCCTCTTGGACGTTTTTTTCTGGATAATCGGCAGAAAATGGTTCCTATGTGGGTGCCTTCATCGTCCATATGGCCGGTTGGTGAAGATTCCAAAACAGAAGTTTTCTCCTCTCAGTTTTTTCCTGATCCGGTGGAGTTATTATTCTCCACCCTCTGCTCCAGTGATTTTTCCTGTGTTCAGTACTCTGGAACATTTCAACTACCTGAAAGTTCGTCTCTGGATATCGCGCAGAAGGTGTATCCTGTGAGTGTTCCTTCGGCTTCTAAGTGGCCTGCTGGTGAAGATATCAAACCAGTAGCATTCAAGTCCCTGCTTCTTGTCTACCCAGAGGAAATGGTCCAGTCCATTGAGGAGGCTAACCCTATTGGGTACAAAGGATTATTTAGTCTAGAAAAAAGACGACTGAGGGGCGATCTAATAACCATGTATAAGTATATAAGGGGACAATACAAATATCTCGCTGAGGATCTGTTTATACCAAGGAAGGTGACGGGCACAAGGGGGCATTCTTTGCGTCTGGAGGAGAGAAGGTTTTTCCACCAACATAGAAGAGGATTCTTTACTGTTAGGGCAGTGAGAATCTGGAATTGCTTGCCTGAGGAGGTGGTGATGGCGAACTCAGTCGAGGGGTTCAAGAGAGGCCTGGATGTCTTCCTGGAGCAGAACAATATTGTATCATACAATTAGGTTCTGTAGAAGGACGTAGATCTGGGGATTTATTATGATGGAATATAGGCTGAACTGGATGGACAAATGTCTTTTTTCGGCCTTACTAACTATGTTACTATGTTACTATGTTACTTTGCTATCCAAGATTTCTGATGAAGCTAACCCTGTTGGGCACAAAGAGACTTTGTCTTCTGAGATTCCTGGTGACCCGTTTGCCTTATCTTACTCTAAAGATGTTATGACTTGGACTGTGAGTGGTTTCTTTCTTCTTCTATGGATCATTTTAGCAGGTTTGAAGAAGAGGGGGCGTAAAGGAGGGGGTACTGTAACAACCCTGCCGACATCACTGCATGGCCTTCCATTCCCCACCTGCCTGTTACATCTACTCACTCACCCAGTGCCATGCTGTGAGATCTGTCTGCTGCTGGTTCCATGCCATGTGCTTCATGGCGGCCTGCTCTGTGTACACTTCCTGGCAGTGTGCATAGGGGGGCGGCGCCAGCCACTCCGGATTCTTATTGAGACTGTGTGCACCTCCCTAAGGTGCTTCTGGCCAATAGCCTTGAGGCCTCTGATACTTAAGGCATCCTCACCCATTGGAGGATGCCTGAGCAAACTATTCCCCTCAGTTAGCATTTGCTACTGAGCTGCCAGGTCGTGTGTTTCCTGTCTCTGAGGGCTGCACTATTGCAGGCCTTCATCTGTGTTCTGTTTGTGTATCCGTGTCCGTTCCTGTCTGTACTCTGGTCTATGTCCGTCCCTGCTCCTTCTTTGTCATTAGTCATTTCCCACTCAGCTGTGTGTACCTCTGCCTTATCTTTCTGCTCTGTTCGCCACTGTCTGTGGCTCTGCTTCTCTCTGCTCAGTTCTACCACAACCTGTGGCTCTGTGTCTCTCAGCTCTGCTCTCTGACCTTGCTCCGCTCTCTGGCTTTGCTCTACGGCTCCGCTCCTTGCGGTTCCACCTGGCACCGCTCCTTGCGGTTCTACGTCTTTAGCTCTTGGCTCCGCCTCCAGCGTCTTTGCTCTTGGCTCCGCCTCCAGCGTCTCCACTCTTGGCTCCGCCTCCGGCATCCCCGCTCTTGGCTCTGCCTCCAGCGTCTCCGCTCTTGGCTCCGCCTCCAGCATCCCCGCTCTTGGCTCCGCCTCCAGCATCCCCGCTCTTGGCTCCGCCTCCAGTGTCCCCGCTCTTGGCTCCGCCTCCAGTGTCCCCGCTCTTGGCTCCGCCTCCAGCGTCCCCGCTCTTGGCTCCGCCTCCAGCGTCCCCGCTCTTGGCTCCGCCTCCAGCGTCCCCGCTCTTGGCTCAGCCTCCTGAGGTTCCGTCCTTGGCTCTGCCTTCTCCTTCTCTACTCTCTGCTCTGCCTTCTCCTTCTCTGCTAATAGCTCCACCTTCTACTCGTACTCCGCCTCCTGCGATTCAGCTTTTCTTCCACTCTTGCTCTATCTTAATTCTGCAACTTTCCCTATAGGTCTCTACCTGTTCCTTTATATTCTCCAGTCTGAACAGGTTCTTACCTGTTTCCACACATCCATCTGAATACCAGTTCCTACCACAGTATCAGTCCTGTCTGCCAGTGCCAGCCGTGCCCGCCTGTCTGCCTGAGTGCCAGCCGCGCCCGTCTGCCTGCCTGTATCTCCGTCAAGCCAGTCCGCTCGTCAGAGCCTCTGCCATACCAGTCTGTCAGCCAGTGTCACAGCTGTGCCTGCCTGCCCGTGTCTTGTCCCCGGTGGGATCAGCATCCACAGTCCGACTCCACCCTGGAGTGGTACCTGGTAGCTTCCTATTGCACAAGTCTGACCTCAACATCAGAGGCTCCAACGAACACCTAGGAAGCTACTTAGTTACGCCCCTTCCAGGGAAGTTCGGTCTGTGGTCCAGTGGGGCCACACCCACAGGTGCCCGCGCCAACCAGTCTCGGCGCGAGCGTTACAAAGAGCTTCACAGAAGTTTATAATGCAGAGCAGTAAAAATAAAACTAAAAATTTTTCCCACAAAAATTATTTTTTAGCCCCCAGTTTTGTATTTTCTCGAGGGTAACAGGAGAAATTGGACCCCAAAAGTTGTTGTCCAATTTGTCCTGAGTGCGCTGATGCCCCATATGTGGGGGGAACCACCGTTTGGGCACATGGGAGGGCTCGGAAGGGAAGGAGCGCCATTTGGAATGCAGACTTAGATGGAATGGTCTGCAGGCGTCACATTGCGTTTGCAGAACCTCTAATGTACCTAAACAGTAGAAACCCCCCACAAGTGACCCCATATTGGAAACTAGACCCCCCCACGAACTTATCTAGATGTGTTGTGAGAACTTTGAGCCCCCAAGTGTTTCACTACAGTTTATAACGCAGAGTTGTGAAAATAAAAATCTTTTTTTTTTCCCACAAAAATAAATTTTTAGCCCCCAGTTTTGTATTTTCCCAAGGGTAACAGGAGAAATTGGACCCCAAAAGTTGTTGTCCAATTTGTCCTGAGTACGCTGATACCCCATATGTTGGGGTAAACTCCTGTTTGGGCACACGGGAGAGTTCGGAAGGGAAGGAGCACTGTTTTACTTTTTCAACGCAGAATTGGCTGGAATTGAGATTGGACGCCATGTCGCGTTTGGAGAGCCCCTGATGTGTCTAAACAGTGGAAACCCCCCAATTATAACTGAAACCCTAATCCAAACACACCCCTAACCCCAATTCCAACGGTAACCCTAACCACACCTCTAACCCAGACACACCCCTAACCCTAATACCAACCCTATTCCCAACCGCAAATGTAATGCAAACCCTAACCCTAACTTTAGCCCCAACCCTAACTGTAGCCTTAACCCTAGCCCTAACCATAACCCTAACCATAACCCTAGCCCCAACCCTATCCCTAACCCTAACCCTAGCCCTAATCCTAGCCCTAGCCCTAACCCTAGCCCTAACCCTAGCCCTAACCCTAGCCCTAACCTTAGCCCTAACCCTAGCCCTAACCCTAATGGGAAAATGGAAATAAATACATTTTTTTAATTTTTTTTATCTTTCCCTAACTAAGGGGGTGATGAAGGGGGGTTTGATTTACTTTTATAGCGAGTTTTTTAGCGGATTTTTATGATTGGCAGCCGTCACACACTGAAAGACGCTTTTTATTGCAAAAAATATTTTTTGCGTTACCACATTTTGAGAGCTATAATTTTTCCATATTTTGGTCCACAGAGTCATGTCAGGTCTTGTTTTTTGCGGGACGAGTTGACGTTTTTATTGGTAACATTTTCTGGCATGTGACATTTTTTGATCGCTTTTTATTACGACTTTTGTGAGGCAGAATAACCAAAAACCAGCTATTCATGAATTTCTTTTGGGGGAGGCGTTTATACCATTCCGCGTTTGGTAAAATTGATAAAGCAGTTTTATTCTTCGGGTCAGTACGATTACAGCGACACCTCACTTATATCATTTTTTTAATGTTTTGGCGCTTTTATACGATAAAAACTATTTTATAGAAAAAATAATTATTTTTGCATCGCTTTATTCTGAGGACTATAACTTTTTTATTTTTTTGCTGATGTTGCTGAATGGTGGCTCGTTTTTTGCGGGACAAGATGACGCTTTCAGCGGTACCATGGTTATTTATATCCATTTTTTGATCGCGTGTTATTGCACTTTTTGTTCGGCGGTATGATAATAAAGCGTTGTTATTTGCCTCGTTTTTTTTTTTTTTTCTTACGGTGTTTACTGAAGGGGTTAACTAGTGGGACAGTTTTATAGGTCGGGTCGTTACGGACGCGGCGATACTAAATATGTGCACTTTTATTGTTTTTTTTTAATTTAGATAAAGAAATGTATTTATGGGAATAATAAATTTTTTTTTCATTATTTAGGATTTTTTTTTTTTTTTTTTTTTTTTACACACTTGTAAATTTTTTTTTTTACTTTTTTACTTTGTCCCAGGGGGTAACAATACAGATCGGTGATCTGACAGTTTGCACAGCACTCTGACAGATCACCGATCTGTCTCAGAGCGCTGCAGCGTTACCAAGTGCCTGCTCTGAGCAGGCACTTGGTAAGCCACCTCCCTCCCTGCAGGACCCGGATCCGCGGCCATCTTGGATCCGGGATTTGCTGCAGGGAGGAAGGTAGGAGACCCCCGGAGCAACGTGATCACATCGCGTTGCTGCGGGGGGCTCAGGGAAGCTTCCCTGTACCGCCGGCACATCACGATCATGTTTGATCGCGGTGTGCCGGGGGTTAATGTGCCGGGGGCGGTCCGTGACCGCTCCTGGCACATAGTGCCGGATGTCAGCTGCGATAAGCACCTGGCCACGATCGGCCGCGCTCCCCCCGTGAGCACGGCTGATCGCCTATGACGTACTATTCCATCCTTGGGAAGTAAGGCCCACCCCACATGGATGGAATAGTACGTCTAATGGCAGAAAGGGGTTAATAACTGTTGGACACAGTAATGTTTCTGCCTTAAAATGAGGTTTATTGTACTAGCAGAAAATGTGCAATCTGCATTCAAACAAAATTTGATAGGTGCATAAGTATGGGCACCCTTATCATTTTCTTGTTTTAAATACTCCTACCTACTTTTTACTGACTTACTAAAGCACTTTTTTTGTTTTCTAACCTCATTGAGCTTTGAACTTCATAGCCAGGTGTATGCAATCATGAGAAAAGCTACTTAAAGTGGCCACTTGCAAGTTGTTCTCCTGTTTGAATCTCCTCTGAAGAGTGGCATCATGGGCTCCTCAAAACAACTGTCTAATGATCTGAAAACAAAGATTATTCAACATAGTTGTTCAGGGGAAGGATACAAAAAGCTGTCTCAGAGATTTAACCTGTCAATTTCCACTGTGAGGAACATAGTAAGGAAATGGAAGAACACAGGTACAGTTCTTGTTAAGGCCAGAAGTGGCAGGCCAAGAAAAACATCAGAAAGGCAGAGAAGAAGAATGGTGAGATCAGTCAAGGACAATCCTCAGACCACCTCCAGAGAGCTGCAGCATCAACTTGCTGCAGATGGTGTCACTGTGCATCAGTCAACTATACAATGCACTTTGCACAAGGAGAAGCTGTATGGGAGAGTGATGCGAAAGAAGCCATTTCTGCAAGCACGCCACAGAGTCGGCTGAGGTATGGAAAAGCACATTTGGAGAAGCCAATTTCTTTTTGGAAGAAGGTCCTGTGGACTAATGAAACCAAGATTGAGTTGTTTGGTCATACAAAAAGGCATTATGCATGGCGGCCAAAAAACACAGCATTCCAAGAAAAACACTTGCTATCCACAGTAAAATTTGGTGGAGGTTCCATCATGCTTTGGGGTTGTGTGGCCAATGCCGGCACTGGGAATCTTGTTAAAGTTGAGAGACGCATGGATTCTTCTCAGTATCAGCAGATTCTAATGTTCATGAATCAGTGACAAAGTTGAAGTTACGCAGGGGATGGATCTTTCAGCAAGACAATGATCCAAAACACCGCTCCAAATCTACTCAGGCATTCATGCAGAGGAACAATTACACTGCTCTGGAATGGCCATCCCAGTCCCCAGACCTGAATATCATTGAACATCTGTGGGATCATTTGAAGAGGGCTGTCCATGCTCGGCCACCATCAAACTTAACTGAACTGGAATTGTTTTGTAAAGAGGAATGGTCAAAAATACCTTCATCCAGGATCCAGGAACTCATTAAAAGCTGCAGGAAGCGACTAGAGGCTGTTATTTTTGCAAAACGAGGATCTACTAAATATTTATGTCACTTTTCTGGTGGGGTGCCCATACTTATGTACCTGTCAAATTTTGTTTGAATGCAGATTGCACATTTTCTGTTGTACAATAAACCTCATTTCAAGGCAGAAACATTACTGTGTCCAACAGTTATTAGATATATGAAACTGAAATAGCTGTTGCAAAAAAAAACTATTTTTTAAAACATTAAGCCTAAGATTAATAGGGGTGCCCAAACTTTTTCATATAATTGTATATATACCTGTATGTCATCTCCTGTATATAGTATATACTTGTATGTCATCTCCCCTGTATATAGCATATACCTGCTGTATGTCATCTCTTCCTCTATATACCTATGTGTCATCTCCTCTTTTATATAGTATATACCTGTATGTCATCTCCTCCTGTATATAGTATATACGTGTGTCATCTCCTGTATATAGTATATACCTGTAAGTCATCTCCTCCTGTATATAGTATATACCTGTGTGTCATCTGCTCCTGTATATAGTATATACCTGTGTGTCATCTGCTCCTGTATATAGTATATACGTGTGTCATCTCCTCCTGTATATAGTATGTACCTGTATGTCATCTCCTGTATATAGTATATACCTGTGTGTCATCTCCTCCTGTACATAGCATATACCTGTGTGTCATCTGCTCCTGTATATAGTATATACAGGAGGAGATGACACAGATATATAGTATATACATGTGTCATCTCCCCTGTATATAGTATATACCTGTGTGTCATCTCCTCCTGTATATAGTATATACCTGTGTGTCATCTCCTCCTGTATATAATATATATCTGTGTGTCATCTCCTCCTATATATAGTATATACCTGTGTGTCATCTCCTCCTGTATATAGTATATACAGGTGTGTGTCATCTCCTCCTGTATATAGTATATACCTGTGTGTCATCTTCTGTATATAGTATATACCTGTGTGTCATCTCCCCTGCATATAGTATATACCTGTGTGTCATCTCCTCCTGTATATAGTATATACTAGTGTGTCATCTCCACCTGTATATAGTATATACCTGTGTGTCATCTCCCCTGTATATAGTATATACCTGTGTGCCATCTCCCTTGTATATAGTATATACCTGTGTGTCATCTCCCCTGTATATACTATGTACCTGTATGTCATCTCCCCTGTCCATAGTATATACCAGTGTGTCATCTCCTCTTTTATATAGTATATACCTGTAAGTCATCTCCTCCTGTATATAGTATATACCTTTGTGTCATCTGCTCCTGTATATAGTATATACGTGTGTCATCTGCTCCTGTATATAGTATATACGTGTGTCATCTCCTCCTGTATATAGTAAGTACCTGTATGTCATCTCCTCCTGTATATAGTATATACCTGTGTGTCATCTCCTCCTGTATATAGTATATACCTGTGTGTCATCTCCCCTGTATATAGTATGTACCTGTATGTCATCTCCCCTGTCCATAGTATATACCAGTGTGTTATCTCCTCCTGTATATAGTATATACATGTATGTCATCTCCTCCTGTATATAGTATATACCCGTGTCATCTCCCCCTGTATATAGTATATAACTGTGTGTCATCTCCTCCTGCATTTAGTATATACCTATGTGTCATCTCCTCCTGTATATAGTATATACCTGTGTGTCATCTCTCCTGTATATAGTATATATCTGTGTGTCATCTCCCCTGTATATAGTATTTATCTGTATGTCATCTCCTCCTGTATTAGACCGCGTTCACAAGTTATTTGGTCAGTATTTTTACCTCAGTATTTGTAAGCTAAATTGGCAGCCTGATAAATCCCCAGCCAAAAGGAAGCCCTCCCCCCTTGGCAGTATTTATTATCTCACACATACACATAATAGACAGGTCATGTGACCGACAGCTGCCGTATTTCCTATATGGTACATTTGTTGCTCCTGTAGTTTGTCTGCTTATTAATCAGATTTTTATTTTTGAAGAATTAATACCAGACTTGTGTGTGTTTTAGGGCGAGTTTCATGTGTCAAGTTGTGTGTGTTGAGTTGCATGTGGCGACATGCATGTAGCGACTTTTCTGAGATGTGTTTTGTGTGGTGACATGCGTGTAGCAACTTTTTGTGTGTCGAGTTGCATGTGACAGGTGTAGCAAGTTGTGTGCAGCAAGTTTTGCGCATGGCGAGTTTTGCACGTGGCGAGTTTTATGTGTGGTGCGTTTTGAGTATGTGCAAGTTTTGTGTGAGGCAACTTTTGCATGTGTTGCAACTTTTGTGCATGTGGCAATTTTTCCGCGTGTGCAAGTTTTGCGTGTGGCGAGTTTTCCCATGAGGTGAGTTTTGCACGTTTGGCGAGTTTTGCGTGAGCCTAGTTTTGCATGTGGCGAGTTTTGCGCTTGGCGAGTTTTGAGCAGCGACATTTGTGTTTCGACTTTTATGTGGCGAGGTTGGTGTATGTGTGGTGAAATGTGTGCTGAGGGTGGTATATGTGTTCAAGCACGTGGTAGTGTGGCACATTTTGTGTGTGTTTATATCCCCGTGTATGGTGAGTATCCCATGTCGGGGCCCCACCTTAGCAACTGTACGGTATATACTCTTTGGCGCCATCGCTCTCACTCTTTAAGTCCCCCTTGTTCACATCTGGCAGCTGTCAATTTGCCTCCAACACTTTTCCTTTCACTTTTTTCCCATTATGTATATAGGGGCAAAATTGTTTGGTGAATTGGAAAGCGCGGATTTCAAATTTCGCCTCACAACATAGCCTATGACGCTCTCGGGGTCCAGACGTGTGACTGTGCAAAATGTTGTGGCTGTAGCTGCGATGGTGCAGATGCCAATCCCGGACATACACACATACACACACATTCAGCTTTATATATTAGACTAGCTGAAGAGCCCGGCATTGCCTGGGCATAGTAAATATCTGTGGTTAGTTATAGCACGTCACTTCTCTTATTTTCCCATCACGCCTCTCATTTTCCCAATCACATCTTTAATTTTCCCCCTCACATCTCTCATTTTCTCCCTCACACCTCTCATTTTCTCCCTCACTCCTCTCATTCCCGCCTAACACTTGTCATTTCGACCTCACATCTGTCATTTTCCGATCACTACACTATTTTCCCTCACTCCTCTCATTTTGCACTCACACCTTTTCATTTTCACCTCACACCTCTCATTTTCACCTCAGTATATACATGTTTGTCATTTCCCTTATATATAGTATACACCTGTATGTCATCTCCTGTATATAGTATATACCTGTATGTCATCTCCCCTGTATATAGTATATACCTGCTGTGTGTCATCTCCCCTGTATATAGTATATACCTGTATGTCATCTCCTCCTATATATAGTATATACCTGTATGTCATCTCCTTCTATATATAGTATATACCTGTATGTCATCTCCTCCCGTATATAGTATATACCTGTGTGTCATCTCCCCTGTATATAGTATATATCTGTGTGTCATCTCCTCCTGTATATAGTACATACCTGTATGTCATCTTCTATATACGTATAGCATATACCTGTATGTCATCTCCTCCTGTATATAGTATATACCTGTAGGTAATCTCCTCCTGTATATAGTATATACCTGTGTGTCATCTCCTCCTGTATATAGTATATACCTGTATGTCATCTCCACCTGTATATACTAGAGGTACAGTAATGTATACACTAGCGGCGCTTGTGAGATGGATAGAGGTAGCTGCAGGTACTGCTCCTCACCACACCGAGGAGAAGGGGGAAAAAATTTACGAGACACAAAACTGTATATAACAGTATATGTACCTGCGCTTGACCTTATAGAGAAACTATAGTACATAAACACGATAGGTAGTTACCTTCAAGGTGGGAAAACAGTAATGGATCCGTTTAGGGTGCATAAAGTAAGACTGGAGCCAAACCACTCCCACAGCGCTCCGTAGCATCATCCAGGGCACCACGTGACTCCTTAGCACGTGACCCGAACGTCACCGCAGGTCCTGCACAGCATCGTACAGGACTTCACACAGGCCGCGCGAGCGCCCGTCACCGGCCGGGACGGCGCCTGCATTAGCCGCCTGAGGACACTTCAACCACATCGCTTCATTGAGCTCCTAACTTCTACACTGTTACGCTCAATTGAGCTAAGTGCAACGTTTCTACAGTGCGACTATTACCTACAAGTTGCGGATTTCTTTTAGTGTTATTTTTTCTAACTTCCTCCCCGGGGCTTACCATAAGACAGGTACTTGATCTCTACTATATTGGAGGTACCGCCTGTAAGACCACATATATATACGCACTATTTATATGAGGCTGTTTACTGCTCGGGGTTTTTAGTTATTACTCGTATGATTTTATTTACATATTTATTGCAACATTGCCATTTTTTTTCCCCATTCTAGTCCCGGCACACCGATTATTTCAGTCAGTCCCTGCATACCAGCTACTCCAGTCTTACTTTATGCACCCTAAACGGATCCATTACTGTTTTCCCACCTTGAAGGTAACTACCTATCGTGTTTATGTACTATAGTTTCTCTATAAGGTCAAGCGCAGGTACATATACTGTTATATACAGTTTTGTGTCTCGTAAATTTTTTCCTCCTGTATATAGTATATACCTGTATGTCATCTCCTCCTCTATATAGTATATACCTGTGTGTCATCTCTCCTGTATATAGTATATATCTGTGTGTCATCTCCCCTGTATATAGTATATACCTGTGTGATCTCCTGTATTAGACCTCGTTAACATGTTATTTGCTCAGTATTTTTACCTCAGTATTTATAAGATAAATATGCAGCCTGATAAATCCCCAGCCAACAGGAAGCCCTCCCCCTGGCAGTATATATTAGCTCACACATACACATAATAGACAGGTCATGTGACTGACAGCTGCTGTATTTCCTATATGGTATATTTGTTGCTCTTGTAGTTTGTCTGCTTATTAATCAGATTTTTATTTTTGAAGGCTAATACCAGACTTGTGTGTGTTTTAGGGCGAGTTTCGTTTGTCAAGTTGTGTGTGTTGAGTTGTGTGTGGCGACATGCATGTAGCGACTTTTGTGAGATGAGTTTTGTGTGCAACATGCGTGTAGCAACTTTTTGTGTGTCGAGTTGCATGTGACAGGTTAGTGTAGCAAGTTGTGTGCAGCAAGTTTTGCGCATGGCGAGTTTTGCGCGTGGTGAGTTTTATGTCTGGTGCCTTTTGAGTATGTGCAAGTTTTGTGTGAGGCAACTTTTGCATGTGTTGCAAATTTTGTGCATGTGGCAATTTTTCCGCGTGTGCAAGTTTTGCGTGTGGCGAGTTTTCCATGAGGTGAGTTTTGCACTTGTGGCGAGTTTTGCGTGAGCCTAGTTTTTTCATGTGGCGAGTTTTGCGCGTGGTGAGTTTTGAGCGGCGACTTTTGTGTTTCGAATTTTATGTGGCGAGGTTGGTGTATGTGTGGTGAAATGTGTGCAGAGGGTGGTATATGTGTTCAAGCACGTGGTAGTGTGTGGCGCATTTTGTGTGTGTGTTCATATCCCCATGTGTGGTGAGTATCTCATGTCGGGGCCCCACCTTAGCAACTGATCGGTATATACTCTTTGGCGCCATCGCTCTCATTCTTTAAGTCCCCCTTGTTCACATCTGGCAGCTGTCAATTTGCCTCCAACACTTTTCCTTTCACTTTTTTCCCCATCATGTAGATAGGGGCAAAATTGTTTGGTGAATTGGAAAGCGCGGGGTTAAAATTTCACCTCACAACGTAGCCTATGACGCTCTCAGGGTCCAGACGTGTGACTGTGCAAAATTTTGTTGCTGTAGCTGCGACGGTGCAGATGCCAATCCCGGACATACACACACACATACACACATTCAGCTTTATATAGTAGATTTCAACTGTGGTGAAATTGATCCCACTTTTGTAGTATCTGCCACTAGTTGCCACTAGTTTTTGAAAATGTGTACACTCCTGGTTGGATCACCTTCTTGCATGTTGCCTGTAGCAGTAGGCATCCGAGACTGTCAAGCCTCCGTTTTACTTGGACTCAACTACCCGTGTTACTATCCTGTAAATTTTTCTGACAATGGTAGGTTACGAAACTCATATTTGTGCCACGTGACTGTGGCTCAGTCTGAAAACAGTTAGAGGTGTTGCATGTGGCATCGGGCTCCCAGCTCACCCACCTCGTCTTACTCTGACGTTCAATTGAAAGCTGTCAATGCTGTCCCAGACCCTAATACCTCATGCCTGGCTGATTGCTGCAGTGTCATGCTTCAATTTGCACTGTGGGTGAATTGAGGCCACTTTCCTGGTGTCTGTCCCTCATTTGATGTGCTTTGGCAGCATTTGGGGCCATTATAAGGTGTTTTGCATGGGTTTGTTTTTGCCTCTCTTTGACAATAATGGCGTTCGTTTATGTTTGGCGAATATTCTGCAAATTAATAGGCGAATATTGCAAATTCGGATATAATAATCTGAAATGAACATTGAAATATTCGCTCATCTCTACTTACTAATACATGTTTAGACAAATGTGTGAACAATATTTGAGAGAAAAGGGCCTTTTGTGTACATAGAAAAAGTGTTAGCTCTTTGAGTTCAACTCATGAAAAATGGGAACAAAAGCAAGTGTTGCATTTAGATTTTTGTTCAGTATAAAATATTTAGACTATTAATACAGGAATATCATTGGCATGTAGGTGATATACCTCAAAATAATTACACTGCCTCCTCCGATCTTCTTGCCATACTGTAGTTCATTCTGAAGCTATTCCCCTAGTATGTGAAGGACAGGCAACCAGCTGTGCACATGGTGTAAAAGAAAATGTGATTCATTAAAGCAAGTCCAAACTGAAAGTATAGACCGAGAATATCAGGCTGTAGCTCCTGTAAAAATTGCAAGTGACTGATGGCACTGGCATGAGTGGAGAGAGCAATGTCTGCAGAGAAAGCTCAAGCAAGCCAGCGCTGTCAATCATCATTAACCCCTTAGTGACAGAGCCAATTTGGTACTTAATGACCGAGCCAATTTTTACAATTCTGACCACTGTCACTTTATGAGGTTATAACTCTGGAACGCTTCAACGGATCCCGCTGATTCTGAGATTGTTTTTTCGTGACATATTGTACTTCATGTTAGTGGTAACATTTCTTCGATATTACTTGTGATTATTTATGAAAAAAACGGAAATATGGCGAAAATTTTTAAAATTTTGCAATTTTCAAACTTTGTATTTTTATGCCCTTAAATCAGAGAGATATGTCACAAAAAATAGTTAATAACATTTCCCACATGTCTACTTTACATTAGCACAATTTTGGAAACAACATTTTTTTTTGCTAGGGAGTTATAAGGGTTAAAAGTTGACCAGCAATTTCTCATTTTTACAACACCATTTTTTTTAGGGACCACATCACATTTGAAGTCATTTTGAGGGGTCTATATGATAGAAAATAACAAAGTATGACACCATTCTAAAAACTACACCCCTCAAGGTTCTCAAAACCACATTCAAGAAGTTTATTAACCCTTTACGTGCTTCACAGGAACTGAAACAATGTGGAAGAAAAAAATGAACATTTAACTTTTTTTTAAATTCAGAACCATTTTTTTTATTTTCACAACTGTAAAAACAGAAATGTAACCATAAATTTTGTTATGCAATTTCTCCTGAATACGCCAATACCCCATATGTGGGGGTGAACCACTTTTTGGGCGCACCGCAGAACTTGGAAGTGAAGGAGCGCCGTTTGACTTTTTGAAAGCAGAATTGGCTGGAATTAAGATCGGATGCCATGTCACGTTTAGAGAGCCCCTGATGTGCCTAAACAGTGGAAACCCCCCACAAGTGAAACCATTTTGGAAACTAGACCCCTTAAGGAACTTATCTAGATGTGTGGTGAGCATTTTGAACCCCCATGTGCTTAACAGAAGTTTATAACGTAGAGCCGTGAAAATAAAAAATCGCATTTGTTTACACAAAAATGATTTTTTCGCCCACAAATTTTTATTTTCACAAGGGTAACAGGAGAAATTAGACCACAAAAGTTGTTGTGCGATTTCTCCTGAATACGTCGATACCCCATATGTGAGGGTAAACCACTGTTTGGGCGCACCGCAGAGCTTGGAAGTGAAGGAGTGCCGTTTTACTTTTTCAATGTAGAATTCGCTGGAATTGAGATCGGACGCCAGGTCGCGTTTGGAGAGCCCCTGATGTGCCTAAACAGTAGAAACCCCCCACAAGTGACCCCATTTTGGAAACTAGACCCCCCAAGGAACTTATCTAGATGTGTGGTGAGAACTTTGAATGCCCAAGTGCTTCACAGAAGTTTAGAATGCAGAGTCGTGAAAATAAAAAAATATTTTTTTTCCACAAAAAAGATTTTGTAGCCCCCAAGTTTTTATTTTCACAAGGGTAACAGGAGAAATTGGACCACTAAAGTTGTTGTCCAATTTATCCCGAGTATGCTGATGCTCCATATGTGGGGTAAACCACTGTTTGGGCGCACGGCAGAGCTCGGAAGGGAAGGAGCGCCATTTTGGAATGCAGACTTAGATAGAATGGTCTGTGGGCGTTATGTTGCGTTTGAAGAGCCCCTGATGTACCTAAACAGTAGTAACCCCCCTCAAGTGACCTTGTTTTGGAAACTAGACCCCCCAAGGCTGATGCCCCATATGTGGGGGTAACCCACTGTTTAGGCACACGGCAGAGCTCAGAAGGGAGGGAGCACCATTTGACTTTTTGAGCGCAAAATTGGCTGTCGTGTTTGGAGACCCCTTGATGTACCTAAACAGTGGAAACCCCCCAATTCTAGCTCCAACCCCAACACACCCCTAACCCTAATCCCAACCCGATCCATAATCCTAATCACTAACCCTAACGATAATCACAACCCTTATCCCAAAACAACCCTAATGTCAACCCTAACCATAACCCTAATCAAAACCCTAAATCCAACACACCCCTAATCCTAATCTCAACCCTAACCTCAAACCTAACCCTAATCCCAATACACCCCTAATCACAACCCTAACCTTAACCCTAATCCCAAACCTAACCCTAATCCCAAGCGTAACCCTAATGCCAACCCAAACCCTAATACCAACCCTAATCCAAACCCTAACCCTAATCCCAACTCTGACCCTAACTTTAGCCCCAACCCTAGCCCTAACTTTAGCCTCAACCCTAACCCTAGCCCTAAGGCTACTTTCACACTTGCGTCGTTTGGCATCCGTCGCAATCCGTCATTTTGGACAAAAAATGGATCATGCAAATGTGCCCGCAGGATGCGTTTTTTGCCCATAGACTTGTATTGCCGACGGATCGTGATGGATGGCCACACGTCGTGTCCATCGTGCACTGGATCAGTTGTGTTTTGGCGGACCGTCGGCACAAAAAAAGTTCAATGTAACGTTTTTTGTACGTCGCGTCCGCCATTTCTGACCACGCATGCGTGGCCATAACTCCGCCCCCTACTCCCCAGGACATAGATTGGGCAGCGGATGCATTGAAAAACTACATCCGCTGCCCACGTTGTGCACAATTTTCACAACGTCGGGCCGACACATTGCGACGGCCCCGTACCGATGTAAGTGTGAAAGAAGCCTAACCCTAAATTTAGCCCCAACCCTAAATTTATCCCCAACCCTAACCCTAAATTTAGCCCCAACCCTAACCCTAGCCCTAACCCTAACCCTAGCCCTAGCCCTAACCCTAACCCTAACCCTAGCCCTAACCCTAGCCCTAACTCTAACCCTAGCCCTAACCCTAACCCTTCTCCTGCCGGCCAGCAGATGGTGACAGATGGTGGGCACACTGCGCATGCGCCCGCCATTTTCTTTTGCCATGAAGACGCCGGCGGCCAAAAGGAGCAGCAGGAGGACTCAGGGACACCGGTAAGTATGGCAGGGTCCCCGAATCCCCCTATTTCTCTGTCCTCTGATGTGCGATCACATCAGAGGACAGAGAATTACACATTACTTTTTTTTTTTGCGGTCGCCGGTAAACAGTTAATTACCGGCGATCGCAAAACACTACCCCCGGCAGCCGAGACCACAAAGATTCTCCCGGTGCTGGCCGGCGGGCGCACTGCACATGCGCCCGCCATTTTTTTGCTGGAAAAAGATGGCGGCGTCCATTGGGAGCCACGAGGAGCACCGGGGGGAGACAGGTAAGTATTGGGGGTCTACCTGGGACCCCATTTCTCTGTCCTCTGATGTGCGATCACATTGGAGGACAGAGAAATTAAAAAGAAATCGCGGTTTTTTTTTGCGATCGCCGGTAAACGGTTAATTACCAGCGATCGCAAATGTGGGGTCGGTAAAAACCGACCCGAATCATGTTCTCTGGGGTCTCGGCTACCCCCGGCAGCCGAGACCCTGGAGAAAATCGGACTTTGGGGGGCGCTATTTACTTTTTAATTAACGGCGCTGTGGTTTAAGTACCCTTAGCGGCCGCAGTTAAAAGGCGTATCGGCGGTCGTTAAGGGGTTAAGGGAGGCAGAGGCATGCAAAACTGCAAACCCAGTCGACAAAATAGTACACTGAGCCTCACAGCCACACCAATATCCTAATTGGCATATTTCATATTTTAGTGCGATTTTCATAATTAATTTGTCTCGACATCACTATTAGGCCTTTATCAATGTTATCTCTATCCTTATTCTTGCCATTTTTTCGATTCCCATCAACTCAAATGAACTGACTTTTTCTGCATAAATTGAACCTATAATTACATCAGATTTACACGGAAGTCCTAAAACTAGATAAATCAAATAAAATAAAAGACTATCATATTTTACAAAAGTATAATAATCCAGCAACACGTGTGGCACAAGGATGTGAAGCTTTAGGATTGGCAGATAATTTGAAGGTGAAATTAAAGTTTAGTGTTTTCACTCACTTGGATGTCAATCAGTTGTGAGTGGTTGGTGTGTTTTAATTAAAGAACAAGGATCTATCAAAGTCTGACTTTACACTTGTGGAAGTATATCATCGTACAAACAAAGGAGATTTTTGAGGACCTCAGAAAACAAGCTGTTGATGTTCATCAAGTTGTAAAAGGTTATAAAAACATCTATAAAGAGTTTGGACATCCCTAATCCATAATCAGACAGGTTGTGTACAAATTAAGGAAAGTCGTGAAAGTTATTTCCCCTCTTGTGTAGTATTGGACCAACAAAGATCACTTCAAGAGTGGGGTATACAATAGTCCAAGTGGTCACAAAGGAACCCAAGGTAATCTTTAAACAAATAAAGACCGCATTTACATTAACATTAAGGTACTGTTACACTAAACGATTTAACAACGATCATGACCAGCGTTCTTTGGTAAGTCGTTGTGTGGTGGCTGGGGAGCTGTCACATAGACAGCTCTCTCCAGCGACCAACGATCAGGGGAACGACTTCGGCATCGTTGAAACTGTCTTCAACGATGCCGAAGTCCCCGGGTAACGAGGGTAAATATCGGGTTACTAAGCGCAGGGCCGTGCTTAGTAACCCGATATTTACCCTGGTTACCATTGTAAAAGTTAAAAAAAAAAAACAGTACATACTCACATTCCGATGTCTGTCACTTCCCCCGCCATCAGCATCCCGCACTGACTGTGTCAGTGCCGGCCGTAAAGCAGAGCACAGCGGTGACTTCACCGCTGTGCTCTGCTTTACGGCCGGCACTGACAGTCAGTGCAGGGAAGCTGACGGCGGGGGACATGACAGACATCGGAATGTATGTAGTGATTTTTTTTTTTACTTTTACAATGGTAACCAGCGTAAATATCGGGTTACTAAGCGCGGCCCTGCGCTTAGTAACCCGATATTTACCCTGGTTACCAGTGAACACATCGCTGGATCGGCGTCACACACGCTGATCCAGCAATGACAGCGGGTGATCAGTGACCAAAAAAAGGTCCTGATCATTCCCCAGCGACCAACGATCTCCCAGCAGGGGCCTGATCGTTGGTCGCTGTCACACATAACGAGATCGTTAGCGGGATCGTTGCTACGTCACAAGAAGCGTGACGTTGCAACGATATCATTAACGAAATCGTTATGTGTGAAGGTACCTTTAATTAGTCCACTATCAGGAGGACACTGAATAACAATGGTGTTCATTGTAGGATTTTAAGGAGAAAGCCACTGCGTTCCAAAAAGAATATTGCTTCCTTTCTGCAGTTTGCTAAAGATCACCTGAAGAAGCCAGAATGCTGTTGGAACAATGTTTTTTGGATGGATGAGACCAAAAATAGAGGATCTTGCTTTAAATGAGAAGTGTTATGCTTGGAGGAAGAAAAACACAAAATCTAATCATTTTGACTCATTTGTTTTATTTGGCTTTCTTTATCTACTTTTAAGACTTGTGTGAAAATCTGATGTAGTTTAGATTATGCAGTCATTTTAATTTCAACAGATACATATTGTATTAAGAATAGTAGAAATCTACAAGCGTGTCTTGAGCTTTTATCATGACTACAAGTATAGACATTTTTACACCTTTCATGTAAAAAAAATGTTTCAACTTTCAAACTAGGATGATACGATTTGATAGAAACACTGTGAAAATGGTAACATTCACATTTGGAAATAATTTTTGCTCGTAACGATCTGTAGAAAACCCATTAAGGGTCAAGTTGTGAACATATGCCAGTAAAATCAGTTTCTAAAATGTTTGAACTTCATGCTTAGAAGGCAACTGAAGATCATAGCAACCATATTCATACCAACAACAGTACTGGGATAACAGATAGGTTTGATTAGTCTTATTACTAATTACTGATGGACCACATCACAGATTCGAGCATTATCCCGCCTTCACATCACTTCTCAGCAAGCAGTTATAATTTCCAAGGAAAAAAAAGTATTTTCTGGCTAAAAATGGGAGATAACTGCCAAATATTTAATTGTAAAACAGCAGATTGTAGTGAAATAGCGAACACATCAGGAATTCATTGCCATCATGAAAAAATAAAAGAAGGTTGGAAACAAAAGCCTACTGTACGAATTGCTTGTTAGTATCAAATTCTTAACCACAGCAAACTTGCTCCTTTTGATGTGGGGATAGAATAAAGATCATGTGTCCAAGAAGATTAGTGTAACATAAACCATGCAAATGTTTTGTTTAGTGGTTAATATGTTTACGTACATTTTTGTCTAAATACTTTGTGAATTCTGGAGGAAATCTTGCGTGTGATTTTTTTGCTTGATCTGTGGATGGGCCAAAAAATGCAATTATTGGCCATAACAGTATGCTCACATGTTTACACACTATCGGGTACATCTCGCCTGGAATAATGCTATGTTGATAAAATATGAATTATTTCTTTTTTTCTTTTTTTTTTAACCATTCAATTTTTATTGAGAAAACAGAGTACAATTAAAATGCAACATGGGAAGGAAAAAGGGTGAGGAAGGGGGAGGGGAAGAGGCAGACATAAATGTAAATATCCACGATTAAGAATGAAACAAAAAAAAATTACAATACATGGGCGCATACATAGCTATGATATCAAACAATTGAGTCAGCTGGCAGAAGAAGGGGGATGGTGGTCAGGCGAGGAAATAAAGGGTGAGGAGACCCAAGGGTCCCACCACGTAAGGACCTTATTCTTTTTTGCAAGACAGTCCGCAGTAATCGACTCATAACTAAAGTGCAGATTAATTTTGGATATCAATTCAGGTCTGGAGGGAATATTAGAAGATTTCCAATGCTTTGCAATACATTGTCGGGCCGCCACAAGAATATTAGAAATAATGGGTTGAAGGGAAGATGGGAAGTCCAAGAGAGATATACCCAATATTGCCAAAGGGCCAGTTAGGTTGATAGGAAGATGGGTCACCTCTGAAAGAATCCCTTCAACCTGACGCCAAAATATTTGCACACTAGGGCAACTCCACCATACATGAGCCAGCGAACCAGAAAAACCACAATTTTTCCAGCATAATGGGGAAGAGGAGGGATAAAATTTAGTTAATTTAACAGGAGTGAAGTACCATAGGAGCTGAATTTTTTTGCTTTGTTCGAGGTGACCAAGACACGAAGAGAATTTGGAAGGATGCAGCATAGCCATGCTCCAATCCTCCGGGGAAGCCTCGAATGCAAGGGCACCCTCCCAGGTGGACATAAATGGGAGTCTCTCAGAGAAATCATGGGAGAGGAGGGATTTATAAATGATGGAAATGCCATGATCAATCCACGTGTTTGGTCTGAAAAATCTGTGGATTGGGGTCTCCATACCCAGGGGGGACACGGCCACACCGAAGGAGTTACAATGTTTAAGGAGGCTATGAATTTGGAAATACTGAAAAAAAGCCCTAGGAGGCAAGTTATAGCGAGCAGTGAGGTCCGCAAATGATCTCAGGCCCGACTCATTATAGAGATCATTCACTCGGTGTATTCCGCAGTCCCCCCAGGCAGAGAGAGACAAACCATCTATTGCGTATTCTAATGCTTGAATAGAGACGTAGTCAAATATAAAAGGGAGGTAAGTAGGGCAGAGACCTGTCCAGACCTTAGTGGCGGAGCAAATTGTTTTAAGAGGGGAGCTCCGACTGGGCGGCTGGAGCAAACAGATCTCCAGCAAAAGTTTGAGGGAACCCCTAGGGGCAAAGCACGACTCAATATGGAACCACTGGAGGGAGGAGTTCCCCTCCCACCAAATCTTAAGGGGGTCTAGGAGAGCAGCTTTGTGGTAAAGGTGGATATTAGGGGCACCAAGACCTCCCCTGGCATATGGGAGAGACATTAGAGAGCGTTTTATTCTATGTGGCTTGTTATTCCAAATAAAACGGTCAATAATTGCTTGAAAAGCAGAGAGGTACTTAGAGGGGATAGCGAAGGGGAGGCATCTAAAAAGATATATAAGTTTAGGGAGAATTAACATCTTAGACATTTGTATCCTAGCCATCCAGGATAGATGAGAGCAGGCAAGCTGGTCAATTTCTTTTTTAATTTCGTGGAGGGTTGAATCACAGTTAAGGCGAACAATGTTTTTAATATGGGTAATTTGAATACCTAGATAAGTGAATCCGAGCGGAGACCATATAAAAGGGTAAATATTTTGGATTTGAAGTTGGAGAGAGGAAGAGATAAATAGGGGAAAAATTGTGGACTTGGACAGATTTAGCTTATAATAGGAGGCTTCAGCAAATTGGGTAAGAATGGAAGACACTGCAGATAGTGACTGTAGAGGAGCAGAGCAAGACAACACCACATCGTCGGCGTAGAGGCCAATTTTGTGTTCCTGACTTCCCACCACTACCCCCCTAATGTCAGGGCATTGCCTCACCGCAGCCGCCAGGGGCTCCATGACTAAAGCAAAGATGATGGGGGAGAGGGGGCAACCCTGCCGGGTCCCATTTGAAATAGAAAATATACGGGATTTAAAGCCGGCTGAGCGAACTGAGGCACAAGGATTGGAATACAAAGCCATAATAGCTGAAAAAAATCTGGCCAGTAAGACCAAATTTGTGCAATGTAGATGCTATATAGCCCCAGTGCACCCGATCGAACGCCTTTTCCGCGTCGAGAGATAGGAACACACTGGGGAGGCTCCGCCTCTCCACCACATCCAGCAGGTCGATCAAGCGTCTCGTACCATCTCTAGTTTGCCTACCCGGGACAAACCCAACCTGGTCCGAATGAACCAAGGATGGGAGCACCAACAATAACCTATTGGCCCAGACCTTAGCATATATTTTTACATCGCAATTTAAAAGGGCGATGGGACGAAAATTGCCAGGAGAGGTCATAGGTTTCCCAGGTTTAGGAAGTGTCGAAATACAAGCCTCCAGACCCTCTCTCTCAATAGTACCCATAGAGCGCCAGTAGTTAAATAAACGAATGAGAAAAGGAGAGAGGATAGTGAGAAAATGAGAGTAGTATGAGAAGGAAAAGCCATCTGGACCCGGGGCAGAGCGTTTTTTGGCCTCTTTGATTATTTGGGAGATTTCAATTGCTTCTATAGGGCCGTTAAGGAGCGACAACTGCTCCGGATTAACAGTGGGGAGATTCGCTTTATTCAAAAAAGCGTTAATTGAGTCCTGAGAAGGTTGAGGAGTATTTACGTCAGAATCTAGGTTATATAATGAGGAGTAGTATGAGGCAAATTCTTCAGCAATATGGATTGGGTTGTAAATCCGAGAACCATCTGACTTAAGAAGATAAGCAATTTTGGTTTGGGCTTCTTTTTTTTTAACGCGTTTAGCTAGTAAGGCGCCTGCCCTGTCACCCATGGAGGAGAATTTGGCTTTCGATTTCCTGAGCGAATTTTCTGCTCTATGGAGGAGGAGCTGGCGAAGGCGCAGGCGTGCATCAGAAAGATTGGAAAATAATTGAGGGGAGGGGCAGGCTTTGTGGCAAGACTCCAGCCGGGCCACTTCAGCCAAGGCAGATTGAAGATTTAAGTTATACTTGCGTTTAGCTGTCGCAGCCATCTTAATGAAAAGGCCACGAGCCACTGCCTTGTGAGCGAACCAGAGGGAGTCCTCACGCACATCCGCCGAGTCATTAAAGGCAAAGAATTCCTGCAAAGAGTTTTCAATTAGTGTAAAGTTCGCTTGCTCAGAGAGAAGGTGGTCATTAAGGCGCCAGTGTGAAGGGGGTCTGATTGCAAGAGGGTCTTCTAGGGAGACTGACACAGGAGCATGATCAGACCAAGTGATATTACCTATATTTGCAGACATGCAGTGGGGGAGAGCGACATCATCTACTAAAATATAATCAATTCTACTGTAAGAACCGTGACGAGGGGACCAAAATGTGTAGTCTCTCTCATTACAATGGAGATATCTCCAGATATCATGTAAATTGTAGGAGCTAATCAGCTGGGCCGCATCACCCCTGGCCACGGCCGACGATGAACAGTCCAGATTCTTGGATACTGGAATGTTGAAGTCTCCGGCAACTAATTTATGACCATGCTGATAATTACCTAAGATTTGAAATAAATTATTTAGAAATTTAACCTGACCAAAATTTGGGCCATACACAGAGGCAATGGTGTAAGGGGTATTGTTGATTAAACATAAAATTATAATGTATCTGCCCGCAGGGTCGGCTGTAGAACTAATTAGCTGGAAAGAGTTAGCCTTGCTAAAAAAAATTGCCACCCCAGCCTATTTGGTCTTCCCATTCGCAAAAAATTGGTGGGGGTATAGATTCGAATACATTCTTATATTGTCCCGTTCTAGTAAATGAGTCTCCTGTAAGCATATAATATCGTGTTTGGATTTAGCGAGCTGACGCCAGACAATCGATCTCTTACCAGGGGAGTTGAGGCCGTTAACATTAATAGAATATAAAGAAACACTCATTGTAATATGTTACACAATTTGCTGAAGGAGATATGCAAACCCATTACCCACAAAAAAAGCATAAACATGTCGTGGGATACCTCGCAAACTCCATCTGCGACGAGGGGGGGGGGGAGAGGGAAAGGAGGGGGGAGAGGGAGGGAAGGGGGAGAAGGGAAAAACAAACATACAAAATCCAAACATTTAAACAAGGGAACATCCAGGGAAATCCTGACTCCGAGGTGAAAATAGAAAACAGTTCACCAATGGGGCAATATGCTGAGCGGAGTCCTGCCAGGAACCAGCCTCAGCAAAAAACTCAGCAAGCAAAAAAAAAGAAGAGAAAAAAAAAAAAAAAAAAAAAAAAGAGAACTAGAACTGAGTGGGAAAAAGGAAAAAATAAATTCTTCCAGCCAGGAAATGGTTAAAATAGACACTTCAGGCGACCTTCCAGTCAGGGGTAATACGGCGTCTCCGGGGACCAGATCCTCCAGGTTTGGTGGAAGCAGAGGCAGGAGTGGGCGCAGGAGGGTCAAAACCCCATTGGGACAGGGTCTTGGCTGCTTGCGACGGGGATAGGCACGTGGTAAATGAACCGTCTTTACGAATGCAAAGTTTGGTGGGGAAACCCCAGCAGTATAATATACCCTTTTCCCTCAGGATTGAGGTGTATGGTGCAAAAGCCCTGCGGAGGCCTAGAGTTCCTGGAGACAGATCAGGGAAAACTGCAATGGTAGCAAATCGTTCAGGTAGCGACGGCTTCGATCTTAGTGCTTGCAGAAATTCCTCCTTCATAACAAAAAAATGGATGCGAGCTAGTACATCTCTGGGTACCGCAGGGTCAAGGCCTGAGGGTTTAAGGATCCGATGAATACGGTCGATCACAACGTCATCTTTGGAATAAAGTGGGAGAACAGATATGACAAAGTCTTGTAGAAAGGCTCTGAGATCATCAGCCCCAATTGATTCAGCAATGCCTCTTAGTTTCACATTATTTCTCCTGGATCTGTCTTCCAAATCCAGGGTTTTAGCATGAGTTTTGGTAACAAGCAGCTGCAGGTTATCATGAGCTTCCCACAAATCATTGTGAGAAGCTACCAGTTCGGACATTTTATTTTCAAGATGATCCGTGCGGCCTCCCAGCTCCTCCACCTCCCCCCTGAGCTCTGCCATCATGGAACGCATATCCTCCTGCAGGGAGGTACGGAGGTCACCAAGCATGTCTCTGAGCAGCGCTGCTGTAACTGGAGCCTCTGAGAGATCAGCCGCTGCTGTGCTTGAGGCAGAAGACTGAGAGCCTCGGCGTGCAGCTCTGGAGGATCTAGGAGAAAGCGGCGCCATCTTGGGCCTCTGAGGCTGCTGAGGGGTGGCTGCAAAGAAGTCCACAATGCGCCTGGAAGGGTCCCCTGCGCCAGCTTTAGATTTCCCCATACACTCACCGAACGGTAAGGAGCAGGAGTGGGGAGTTCTGGAGGAGAAAGCACCGTCTGTGCACTGCTGTGTGCCGCTTTATGAGTCCTGGGAATGGAGCTCCCACACTATGCAACCTGCACCATCAGAAGTCAGGCCACGCCCCCCGAATTATTTCTTTTTCATCTATTATCAGGTGAATAGTGTTTTTCTACAAAAAATAGTCTGAGTTTAATGTATGAAGCTCAAAACTATTTTCATATGCTCGTATGAGCTCAGCTTGACTGTAAATGAATTTACCAATGATAAACTCTATTATGGCACAGTTTCAATCCACCTATCAGCTTAATCATACCTTTTTTTTTCATTCTTGATGCACTGTAAACCAAGAAGACAGCTTAAGGGTATGTGCACATGTTGCAGATTTGCCTGTGGAATTTTCTGCGCAGAATCTGCATCTCTTGGCAGAAAACGCAGATAAAACTACGTGCGGATTTGATGTGTTTTTGGTGCAGATTTGTATGTGTTTTTGGTGCAGATTTGTATGTGTTTTTGAAAGCTAAATAAAGATCTATTATTGAACAAAAAAAAAATTGTGATGTCATTTCCTTGTCCAACCTCTTCATTTACATACTCCACTGAAGAATAATGTTTACACACACAGATAGATGATAGATAGATCTTAGATAGATAGATAGATAGATAGATAGATAGATAGATAGATAGATGGATAGATAGATAGATAGCGTGGCGACACGCATTGGCTTCACATGCCCCCCGCCTTTATTGTCCACACCTATTCTGGTCTTAGTCTATAGGTATTGTTTCTATTTTTCCAGGTAGCGTTCCTTTGCAGTGGCTGCAGAGATTATCAACCTACACCCCAGGCTTTCTATTTTGAATCTTACTCTGTTAGGCCGGCCTCACACTAGCGAGTTTTATGGACGTATGAGCGCATAAAATAAGTCCGTAAAACACGCATTACACACGGCCCAATTATTCTCTATGCCCTGCTCCTATCTGCCGTATTTTACTGATCTGTATTATACGGCTTTCTACGGCCGTAGAAAATCGCAGCATGCTGCGTTTGTCACCGTATTGCGCAAAAAAAAAAAAAAAAAAAAAAAAATCGCCAATGAAAGTCTATGGAAGCCAGAAAAATACGGATTACACACGGACCAGCAGTGTGACTTGCGAGAAATACGCAACGGTGTTAGCGAGAAAAGCCGGCAATTCAGTGCGGTGTACAGTAAAATCACACTGACAGCTTACAGAAGAATAGGTAGAATAAATGTGTGCACATAGAATATTATATATATATATATATATATATATATATATATATATATATATATATATATATATATATATATATATATATATATATATATGTGTGTGTCTCACTAACATATATATATATATATATAGACAGTACATATGTGTCTTTGTTAATAGACTTTTGGGCTGTGGGTTGTGTTATATTAGGATGGGACCCAGGTCCATCTCAGTCACTACATCTTTGTTAACCCTTTAGCATTCATGTATGGTTTACCATTACCTGCTTAGCTAAATCGTGCTATTTTTGGGTTTCACTCTTGCTAACATTTGTAAATATTTACTCAGCCTCTTAATACCCCCATCTGGCTCTAAAGCCTATACACTTACATATATTTTTTGATCTGCTCAAATGCCCCTTTGTTACATATAGGGTGTTAAAATATGTTGATGTAACAGGTGTCAGGGCTTTAATGACATAACTATTGATCCATTATAAAGGGGGCTGTTCAATTATGCTTTGTATGTTTACATTTTTCTGGTGGTGCATCTAAGTTCAGTGGGCATACCCCATTTATGGGTTATATTTCACATGTCTGTTTTCAAATGTTTTTAGTGTTTTGGTGTGGTGTTTAACCCCTTCATGACCGGGGGATTTTTCATTTTTCCGTGTTCGTTTTTCACTCCCCTCCTTCCCAGAGCCATAACTTTTTTATTTTTCCGTCAATTTGGCCATGTGAGGGCTTATTTTTTGCGGGACGAGTTGTACTTTTGAACGACATCATTGGTTTTAGCATGTCGTGTACTAGAAAACGGGAAAAAAATTCCAAGTGCGGTGAAATTGCAAAAAAAGTGCAATCCCACATTGGTTTTTTGTTTGGCTTTTTTGCTAGGTTCACTAAATGCTAAAACTGACCTGACATTATGATTCTCCAGGTCAGTACGAGTTCATAGACACCAAACATGACTAGGTTACTTTTTATCTAAGTGGTGAAAAAAAATTCCAAACTTTGCTAAAAAAAAAAAAAAAAAAAATTGCGCCATTTTCCGATACTCGTAGCGTCTCCATTTTTCGTGCTCTGGGGTCGGTTGAGGGCTTATTTTTTGCGTGCCGAGATGACGTTTTTAATGATAGCATTTCGGTGCAGATACGTTCTTTTGATCGCCCGTTATTGCATTTTAATGCAATGTCGCGGCGACCAAAAAAACGTAATTCTGGCGTTTCAAGTTTTTTTCCCGCTACACTGTTTAACGATCAGGGTAATACTTTTTTTTATTTGATAGATCGGGCGATTCTGAGCGCGGCGATACCAAATATGCGTAGATTTGATATTTTTTTTATTGATTTATTTTGATTGGGGCGAAAGGGGGGTGATTTAAACTTTTATGTTTTTTTTATTTTTTTCACATTTTTTTAAACTTTTTTTTTTAACTTTTGCCATGCTTCAATAGCCTCCATGAGAGGCTAGAAGCAGGCACAACCCGATCGGCTCTGCTACATAGCAGCGATCTGCTGATCGCTGCTATGTAGCAGAATTGCACGTGTGCTGTGAGCGCCGACCACAGGGTGGCGCTCACAGCGACGGGCAATCAGTAACCATAGAGGTCTCAAGGACCTCTATGGTTACAATATACAAGCATCGCCGACCCCCGATCATGTGACGGGGGTCGGCGATGACGTCATTTCCGGCCGCTCGGCCGGAAGCGGTAGTTAAATGCCGCTGTCTGCGTTTGACAGCGGCATTTAACTAGTTAATAGGTGCGGGCAGATCGCGATTCTGCCCGCGCCTATTATGGGCACATGTCAGCTGTTCAAAACAGCTGACATGTCCCGGCTTTGGTGCGGGCTCACCGCGGAGCCCTGCGTCAAAGCAGGGGAGCCGGCATAGTACGTCCGATGCCGGTAAGGGGTTAAAGGGACACTGTCACCTGAATTTGGAGGGAACAATCTTCAGCCATGGAGGCGGGGTTTTTGGTTGTTTGATTCACCCTTTCCTTACTCGCTGGCTGCATGCTGGCTGCAATATTGAATTGAAGTTCATTCTCTGTCCTCCGTAGTACATGCCTGCACAAGGTAAGATTGCTTTGTGCAGGCGTGTACTACGGAGGACAGAGAATGAACTTCAATCCAATATTGCAGCCAGCATGCAGCCAGCGGGTAAGGAAAGGGTGAATCAAACAACCAAAAACCCCGCCTCCATGGTTGAAGATTGTTCCCTCCAAATTCAGGTGACAGTGTCCCTTTAATTCAATAAATACTAGTTTATAGGCGGTCCCTGACTTATTAGCATGTTTCTTTTTCTCTTCAAATTGTTACTGTGTATGGACATGCTTCAGGTTGATCCCGTTTGGCAGATGGTGCCCCTCCCTCTCCATTTGACAATATGAACTCTGCACTCACAGTGGCGGGGGATACAGTGCGGAAGGATACTTTCTGTCACTGTATCGCCGGCGCCCCTGGAGAGCGATCGCATCTACCGATGTGACAGCTATCCAAGGGAGATCGTCATTGGACACTCGTTATTAAATGGATTACATCGCATCAGGGAGTATACTGTTGGTTTATTATTCTTTATGTTTTTACAGGTGAAGTGATCGAGGGCTTCGGGGATTAGCTGTAAGTTGAGTATATACTGTATGTTGTATGTACAGTACTGGATGTTTTTATGTGTGTATGTGTCTTTTTTTTTCTTTTTTTTTTACACTTGAGCACCGTAGCCAGATGAAGGGATTACTACTGTCCCATCATCCAGGTAGCTCTCACTGTAGCAGGCATAGCCAAATGGGACTAGTAGTCCCATCAGACGATGCCTGCCTACACACAGACACACAGCCCTGCACACACACACATACAGCACCGCACACACACACACAGCCCCGCAGACCCATGCACATACACCCAGCTCCACACACATACACACCCACGCACACAGACACACAGCCCCCTCCCCCCCCCCGCAGACGCACACAAACACCCGCACACAGACAGGCACAACTTCTCCGCATACACACAGTCTCCGCCCATACACACAGTCTCCACCCACACACTCTTCCCCCGCCCAATCTGCAGTGTTTCTCACAGGCACATCCGCAGCAAAACTGCAGATCTTTTTTATACCTGTGGTTTTGCTGCGGATTGGCCTGACACAATGGAAGTCAATGGGTGTTAGGGCTGGGGGAACGCACCGAGTATATTTAGATATCATCATTGGTGCGTTCGCAGCCCGTGATCTACCGTGCAGGAGACCAACCTGCTGTTAGCAAATGATGGCTAAATATGGCGGTAGAAGCGAACTCTGTTACTTCACAGAGTCGAACAGAAGGGAAAACGCTGTGCCCTGTTAGCGTCACAGGGGAATACAGCTGCCTTACAGAGCAAAAGCAATCAGTGGTCAGGGAGTAGTATGCACACAAACACCTCCTCTCCGGTGGAGCCGGAATTCTAATGGCTTTCCGCCAGCCCTGAATTCACCATACAAACTCCTCACAGGAGATGCCGGTATTCTAGTGGCTTATTTCAGCCGGACCCTGATGACAAGCAGACAAAACCACTAAGTAGCTAAAGCTCATAACATAAGCTGATACTAGCGCATGGACGTGCAGCCATGCAAACCTTTTATAGCTGCAGCAGCTTCAGAACCTTCCTAGAGGACCAATGGGAGCTGCCACAGTACCTGAGCATGTGACCCCCGACCTCCAATGAGAGGTCTTACCCCGGGCATGCTCAGAAGGAGAAAAGCAGGACTTAGTCCCAGAGACGTCTGCTCGCCGCTGATCAGTACTGGCTACAATGGCTGAGCCTGGAAAGGCAGCAGTAATCATTCGCACAGTATCAGGCTGAGCCAGACACTGGGAGAGATGTCTCCACTGCGGCTGGAGAAGAATGGGAGATCGCAGCCGAGATGGTTCGAGATTCCCCCTGTGCAGAGGCGGGAACTCGACCCCTAACAAATGGGTGCAGAAACGCTGCAGATCCGCCAAAAGAATTGACATGCTGCAGAAAATAAAATGCACATCCGTGCCTTTTTTTGTCACAGCATGTGCACAACAATTTTCAATTTCCCATTGATTAGCATTGCTTGTGCACTACACTGTGGATTTGATGCAATTCTGAGCGTCCAAAAACGCTGCGGATCTGCATCTAAATCCGCAACGTATGCACAAAGCCTAAGTCTCCTTACTCACTGTCCTATTTTTCCTACTGAAGAAATATTCTGAAATCAAGGATAGTTTGTGAAGGCGTGTTTCCTGGCTTATGAAACTGAAAAGCAACACCTTTATGCATTTCTTTTGAATTTCTTTTTGTAAAGGGTTTTTTTAAAGACAAAATAAAATTCACAATAATACAGAAACTGAAATGCAACTGTCTACTTACCAGGAGTCCAGGAGAAACAGCTGATTTTCTCTGAAATCTTGTATTTTAGCACAATGCAGCAGGTGGAAAGAGTAATCCAAACAGAGAAGTATACATGTACATCCAAAAATGGCTACAGCAAACTGATAATGAGAAAGGACTGAGGAGCAAAGGCTGACATCATCAACTACAGGAGAGAAAAAGGGACAAACTTCAAGGAGCAGGTATTCTCCCTAGCAACAGCAGAATGCAATGCATAACATAGCGAATGCATAGCAAGTTGTTCCCATTCGGAGTCCTGCTTTTCCCCTTCTAAGCATGACCGGGGTAAGACCTCTCATTGGAGGTCAGGGGTCACATGCTCAGGTACTGTGGCAGCTCCCATTGGTCCTCTAGGAAGGTCCTGAAGTTGCTCAGGTACTGTAGCAGCTCCCATTGGTGCTCTAGGAAGGTCCTGAAGTTGCTGTAGCTATAAAAGGTTTGCATGGCCGCACGGCCATGCGCTAGCATCAGCTTATGTTATGAGCTTTAGCTACTCAGTGGTCTTGTCTGCATGTGGTCAGGGTCCGGCTGAAATAAGCTACTAGAATGCCGGCACCTCCCGTGAGGAGTTTGTATGGTGAATTCAGGGCTGGCGGAAAGCCATTAGAATTCCGGCTCCACCGGAGAGGAGGTGTTTGTGTGCTTGCTACTCCCTGACCACTGATTGCTTTTGCTCTGTTAGGGATCTGTGTTCCCCTGTGACGCTAACAGGGCACAGTGTTTTCCCTTCTGTTCGACTCTGTGAAGTAACAGAGTTCGCTTCTACCGCCATATTGTGCCATCATTTGCTAGCAGCAGGTGGGTCTCCTGCACGGTGGACCCCGGGCTGCGAACACACCAATAATAATATCTAAATATACTCGAATCCAATACAAGAAAAAACAGGAATGCACTCACCGGTCTGTTGAAGCAAAAAAACATTTTTCCTTTATTGGGACATGTGCAGGAAACAGCAGGGAGAACGTGGAAAAAAAGAGGACGACGATCGTTTCGTTTTTTTTTCTTTTACTGGATATTCTAAATATACTCGGTTCATTCCGTCAGCCCTAACATAATACTAGCGCCAGGGTCTGGCTAGCAATGGCGGACACACAGCAATCCATGCGGTACATCCAGCAGCTGGAGGGTAGGTTGGCGGCTCTCGAGCGCACAACCTCAGCTGTAGATGTAACCGCAGTTGCTGTTCAGGCTGCTAGCGTGGCTGCAGTAACCTTGTCCACTGCCAGCCCTGTTCTGACTCTGGGTGACCCTTGGGATATACCTTTACCAGGCAAATATTTGCATAAGACTTGTCCCAAAGACCTTCTCCGAAGACTTCTGTGCAGGAAGAAGATACTGCGAGATGACTTGCTGCTTGGCCTGTACTCTCCCCACCATGGCTTGTGGTGGGAGAAGGCGTAGTTGTAGGGTTAAACTGGAATGGATGGAGCGCTTGTACATGGTGCTCGCTGTCACACTCCATACATTTGATTGTGCATTTACAGTCCTTAGCAAGGTGTTCGGTAGAAGCGCAACATCTGAACCATACTCCAAACTTCTTTAGAAGCACCTTGCGTTCTTGGAGTGGTTGCTTTCTGAAGCCGATACATTTCTTCAGGGGATGTGGCTTCTTGTTGATGGGACACTGACGGTTTGGATTCTCTTTCCCGCTTGTCGTCCTTGTCAGGAACCGATGCTTTTGTGGGAAGAACGTCAGTCTTTTTCACCAATACTGGGCCTCTATATTTTCTGTCAATTTCATGAGGGCTCTCATATTTGGGAGCAGATGAAGGTGTGCCAGTGGGTTTTCCACAGGTGAAGCTTGAGTTGGCCTTACGCTCTGCAATGTCATTAATGAACTTCCTTTTTGTAACCTGTCCCTAGTATAGTCCACCTTTCTTGCAAGTTATATGTTAGCTTGGCGACTATGGGCTTCACCCCACATGAGGTGTCCAGGTAGCTGAGGCCAGGTAGATGTGTGTCTATCTTGGCCAGCTGGAGTTCAAACAGCAGGTCGCAGAGTTCCTGAAATTTTGAAGCGCCCTTGCCAGATACTTCAGGAAAATCCTATAATTGTTTCAGCTGTGAGTCTTCTATAGCATCAGGACTGCCGAAACCTTTCTCTAGTCTGTCCCATGTGATTGTGAGACCAGCCGCTGGATCACTGATGTAAATGGATTTGAGTCTCTTGATTCGCTCTGTGGAACATAGTCCCAGCCACCTGATCGACAGGTCCAGTTCTTCAGCAGTAGTAGTGCCGTGGTCACTAGTTGCAGTTTTAAAGGCACACTTCCACCCTTTGTAGTTTTTGGGTTGGTCTTCAAACCTTGTGAGACCGGTGTTGGTGAATTCTCGGCAAATCATGTACCTCACAAAGTCAGACATGTCTGTTCTTTCTGACTTTGGGAGCAGACTTGCAGGCTGAGTAGTGCTGTTCACTTTGGATGTAGTTTCTTGGTTCAGAAACATGGGATCGGCATAAGCATTTAACCCAGCAACAGGTTTGGTGTATACAGTCTCTGCCGTATGCGAGGCTGGAACCATGCGGTTGTCAAAGGTATAGTGACTTGCCGTCATGTTAGGTTGCATGTAGACGTTGGCATATGCAGTTTGCTGATGTGCAGTGTTTGGCTGCATGTTGGAGCATGAATGAGATTCAGGTTTGGACATTGGTTGTGCGTTGGACTGACCTTTAAATCTGGGAGCTGCAGGCGTATCAACATCTTGATGCCTTGGATAAATGTCAGAACTGATAAGAACGTTACCAGTGGTCAGTAGTTTGTTGTTTTGGCTTAGTACATAGTCTCTTGTGTGTTTAAAGGGGTCTTCTGTGTTGTGAATTCTGTTGTCGAACTCCCTCCTGTGGTCGTGAATGGTACTTCGGCGAGTTCTGTCTATGGGCTCCCTCTGGTGGCTATGAGTGAAGCTGCTGCTTCTGAGGTTCCTTACACAGGTGACGTGGTTTATCCTTTGGTTGGCTGCTCTATTTAACTCCTCTCAGATCGTTACTCCATGCCAGCTGTCAATGTTTTTGCATTGGTTCAGTTCGCTCCTGGATCTCTCTGGTGATCTGCCTTCTCCTGCAGAAGCTAAGTTCCTGATAGTCATTATTTGTTCACTGTTTTCTTGTCCAGCTGGTTATCATGATTTTGTCTTGCTAGCTGGAAGCTCTGGGATGCAGAGTGGCCCCTCCGCACCGTGAGTCGGTGCGGAGGTCTTTTTTGCACACTCTGCGTGGTCTTTTGTAGGTTTTTGTGCTGATTGCAAAGTTACCTTTCCTATCCTCTGTCTATTTAGTAAGTCTGGCCTCCCTTTGCTGAAACCTGTTTCATTTCTGCGTTTGTGACTTTCATCTTTACTCACAGTCAATATATGTGGGGGGCTTCCTTTACCTTTGGGGAATTTCTCTGAGGCAAGGTAGGCTTTATTTTCTATCTCTAGGGCTAGATAGCTCTTAGGCTGTGACGAGGCGCCTAGGTCTGGTCAGGAGCGCTCCACGGCTATTTCTAGTGTGTGTGATAGGATTAGGGCTTGCGGTCAGCAGAGCTCCCACATCCCAGAGCTCGTCCTGTATGAGGTTTAACTATCAGGTCATTCCGGGTGCTCCTAACCACCAGGTCATAACACTTCTGTATCTCACACAAGCTGCTACTGTCCCCTTGACAACCATTTAGAGCTTGTTCAAAGACCGTTCAAAGACCTTTAACCTTGCCATGGCTGTCACATGTTTGCATTCCTTCTCTAGGACTTCTATTTCCGTCTTCTTACTTGCAGCCTTGGCTTCTGCCCTGGCTGTCAACACATCCATGTCTGCCCTCTTGTGTGCAGGTTCAGCTTCCATGTCTGCCTTCTTTTGAGTGAAGATGGCTTGCACATTTGTAGTTTCCGCTTTGGCACATGCTCTTATAAGCTGTTCACTGAGGGTAGAGAATTTTGATGCACTTGATCTGGATGAGTGATTTGAGCACTTAGCGGACCAGGATTTGTGAGATGACACTTCCAACGTTTGTGTGATTTTCACTTCTGTTTTATTCGTGATGTCACACACAGTGCAGTTTCGTTCAGAATTGAGCTGTTGAAAGCTCTGAAGTTCCTTTAGAGACTCTGGCTTGTTTAGTCTCACCAAGACAGAGGTATATTTCTCACAAGTGTCCTTGAAAGACTGGTATGCTGAGCACAATTGTTACAGGACTCCCTCTGGCGGTAACTCATGAGCGCCAGGCATAGATAGGACAGTCACTTGGCTCAGCACCCTTTGCCATAGGGAAGATACACTTGAAAGTAATTCACATTTGGCGGTTTCTAGATTGTCTTTGACCTTCCACGTATTTTTAGTCAAGCATTTAGATATTTCACTAAAGGCTGAGTGAGATCCTATGTCTTTTTCTTGCTGCTCTAAATTAGGTAGAGAATTAGAGATCCTTCCTGTCTTTGCCATTGTACACAGGAATGCAAAGGTGAGGGCTGTTCTACTTCTAGCTGCAGAGGAACTCACATACGATGTTGCTGTTTACAAGCAGCACAGGCAGCCTCTGCAAACTCTCTGTAAACAGCTAGGTCTTCACAATTAGCTTCATGTTCCTTTCTCTGGATTGTAAGCTGTATACTGTCCTTGGTGGCAGGCCACTCTTTCCACTATTCTGACTCTTGAAAACAGTATGATTCTCTAAATCCTTAGCCATCAATCCCTTAGATAACTGTATGATTGTTGTAATCACATGCGATGCGTCCTCAGATAGTTCCAACTCAGCCACGCTGACTTGTAATAAGAGTCCAAGAGAAACAGAATTGATTTTCTCTGAAATCTTGTATTTAAGCACAACGTAGCAGGTGGAAAGAGTAATCCAAACAGAGAAGTACACATGTACATCCAAAAATGGCTACAGTAAACTGATAATGAGAAAGAAGGGAGGAGCAAAGGCTAACATCATCAACTACACGAGAGATAAAGGGACAAACTTCAAGGGCCAGGGATTCTCCCTAGGAACCGCAGAATGCAATGCATAACATAGAGAATACATAACAAGTTGTTCCCATTCATTGGACACAACAGTGTTCTTGCTGTGTACTGTGTAATGGCTTTGTCTGACTATACAGGCACATGGTCTGATCATACCACAGATACTGGGCAAGGGAGGAAGCAAAAGAATATACAGACAGGACAGCACAGGATCACAGCTGATTCTTTCTGTGAGGTAAAGCATTTGGTTCTTGTTTTTAAACATGTTTTACCTCACAGAAAGAATCAGCTGTGATCACCTGCTGTCCTGCCCGTATACTCTCTTTTGCTATGATCAGACCATGTTGCTGCACATGGAGCCACAGCACTGACACAGTACTGTACATAGCAAGGATCCATTTATCTCAGCACAGGAACATTTTTTAAACACATCCAATTGTGGAACTTATTTTTATTCCAAGATCTATTGATTAAAATTAGGGTTGATCTAATAGCTTTGGATAAGTCCTTTTCCGAATCGCAATAGCGCTTCCTGAATAGCTGCATCGGGAATCCGGATACCTGGAGCGCTCCCGTTACTCAGCTGCTCGGCGTCGCAGCTGCATGTGTCACTGCTGTGTGACAGTCATAACAAACAGGCTCTCCATGCATGTGTAAGAGGGTGAACTGTAGTCCCACTGAGAGGGCACTAGGACCCTGTGGTTTTTGCCTGTTGCAGCAGAGGACAGACCTCCCAGAGACAATGTGTGCTGCGGGGAGGGGTCTAGTGTCTCGAGTGTAAAGTGAAAGTAGGAAGTGAGAGCTGAGAGAGAAAAGGCGGGAAGAAAAGGAGAAGCTGCTGTGAGATCTTAAAAAGAGACTGTGTGGATTTACTGCAAGTGTTTTTGGAGGAAAAGAAGCTTTTGAGAGACTTTTTGTTGCTAACGTTCCCCTGGAGAAGAGCTAACCTTTTGTTTAACTCTGTGAGAGACTTGTGTTGCTAACGTTTCCTGGAGAGGAGCTAACCCTTTATCTAAGAAAAGACGGAGACTTTGCTAAGAACCCAGTACGAATTTGGAAGTCTGTGGATTCCCTGTGCATTGAGTGGAGGAACAAGTCTGGACAGACTGCTGATACAGAGACGGACGGATTGTCGTGGAACCATTCCTAGGAGCTACAGAAGCAGAGACTACATCGTGAGACCACTAACTAAGTCCCCGGCGTTTGGACTCGGCATCGGCCGACAAGACAAGAGGAGCTTGCTGTAACTTATTGGCGCTGAAGATATGAACTGGCTACAGCCTCTGCGGATTCCTGCCTGAGAGGAAATCCATCTCAGGATACGGTACCATAGTTATAGATACCCGGGTATCTCTGCTCAGAGTGTTAAATTGTTACTTTAGAGGTGTCTTATATTAGAGTTGTGTAAGTTATACTCAATGTGCCATTCCAGGGGCTCCTTTAATAACACTACATTCAATTTACACTTGTTCCTGTTTTTAGTTGCCTGTTAGGTAAATTTCTTACTAGTCTGTTGTAGTACACAGTTCTCAGGAGACCTTTGAGTGGCACAGTGATTTCAGCTGCTGCTGAATTAGTGTATCTTTGGGGTGCATCTGCCTTAATATTCTCCATATTACCTTGATTAATTTGCCTTTGAGTAAATACCGTTGGAGATTTCTGCCTTGGTCTTGGTTTGTGACTCACTGGATCTTATTCGGACCTCTGGTCATTACATTTTTGGCGTAGTCGGCAGGATCCAGTGTTTGTCATGGACGAGGGCGAGGGTGGAAATGACCCCGCTGTATCCGCATCCTCCTCGGGGGTTGGGGTTCCCCTGGCAGCCGCTGCGACTCCGGGAGGGTATGTGCCTGTAGGAGCTTTACTTCAGCACATGCCGAAATACGATGGGCACAATATGGCGTTGCAAGATTGGGCTGAGAGAATCCGGAGTATTCTGCGCATGTGTAATTTGACCCCCGCGTTACGCGCTGAGCTGGCATTAAATGCACTGGAGGGTGATATTAGGCGTATGGTGATGGTGCGCCCAGAATCAGAGAGGAACTCTTAATGCTGCCTGTGGGAGCTGCACAGAGATTGAATGGGCTTGAAGTGCTACTTGAGCCCGCCCGAGAGGGTTCCTCATTTGCCAAGGTACATGTGGCCCGGTCTTTGGCGATTGTGAAGAATGGACGAGTGCCGGTCCGATGCATCAATGTTTTAGATGAAGCTGTTGCAATTCCCGCTGGGACCATACTGGCTGAACTGTTCGTGCCGGCAGAGAAGGTGCCGGAAAATGCAGGGTTCGAATTGCGACCAGACCAACAGTCATCCTGGACATTCGCGGTCGAGGTAGGCCGGACTGAACCTCCTACGGAGGAATGGAATGTTCATGTGATCATGGAGCAGATGGGAGTGGATCGGGAGAAGCTGACCCCCGTGCAGTTGGAGCAGTTGGAGAGAGTTTTGTGGGAACATCAAGAGACATTTTCCCGACATGGAGAGGACTTCGGGTGTACCCAGACGATTGAGCATGAGATTCCAACGGGGGATACTCCACCCATTAGAGAAAGATATCGTCAAATTCCTCCGGCGCTCTATCAAGAGGTGAAGAGCATGGTGGCCAGTATGCTGGACAACCAAGTGATCCGAGAGAGCCGGAGTCTCTGGGCGGCCCCTGTAGTCTTGGTCCGCAAGAAGGATGGGACACTCCGATTTTGTGTGGACTATCGGAAATTGAATGCCCACACCGTACGGGAGGCATATCCTTTACCCCGTATTGAAGAATCCCTGTCGACCCTGGGTCGGGCCAAGTATTTCTCAACGTTGGATTTGGCAAGCGGGTACTGGCAGGTCCCAATGGCTGAAAAAGATCGGGCCAAGACGGCGTTTGTCTTGCCAATGGGGCTCTTTGAGTTCAACCAGATGCCCTTTGGCCTCGCTACCGCCCCAGGAACCTTCCAACGCCTGATGGAACATTGCTTGGGCGATCTAAATTTTGAATCAGTCCTGATATATCTAGACGACATTGTGGTGTTCGGAACCTCATTTGAAGATCATCTGGAGAAGCTGCGTCAAGTTCTCCGGCGGCTCAAGAGCTACGGCCTGAAAATAAAGCCAAAAAAATGTCAACTGTTACGAAACCAGATTGAATATTTGGGGCATCTGGTGACCCCGGACGGGGTACTACCTTTAGCCAGTAAGATTAAGGCGGTACAAGAGTGGCCACCTCCTTGTGACCTGCGAGAAGTGCGGGCCTTCCTGGGCCTAGCAGGATACTATCGACGGTTTGTGCCTAAATTCTCACAAGTGGTGAGTCCCTTGAATGAACTTTTGAGAGGGACAGCGCTGGGTCCTCGAAATCGTCCCATTCCATGGGGGCCCCTACAGAAAAAGGCATTTGATGGAGTGAAAACCGCCCTAACGAGTGCCCCATTGCTGGCCTACGCCCGGTTTGACACCCCTTTTTTGTTGTATACCGATGGTAGTCTTCATGGGTTGGGGGCAGTACTAGCACAGGTGCAGGACGGCCGAGAACGAGTGATTTCTTATGGCAGCAGATCTTTAAGAGACTCCGAGCGAAATCCGGCTAACTACAGCTCATTCCGGCTGGAATTGCTGGCCCTGGTGTGGGCAATGACAGAACGCTTCGCCGAGTATCTAACAGGGGCTGAGGTGCTAGTCATGACAGATAACAACCCGCTAGCTCACTTAGAGAATGCAAAACTGGGGGCGTTGGAGCAGCGGTGGGTCGCCAGACTGGCCAAGTTCAATTACCGCATTAAATTTCGCTCTGGTCGAGAGAACGGCAATGCAGATGCATTGTCAAGGGTGCCCCTTGGGTCATCCGGGGAAGATGTTGACGAACAACTTGAGGATACTGAAACTCCAGCTTTGGGGCAGATACCTATCTTCCAAAGTGTGGTACACTCAAGTGGGGTGGCCACCGGGATGCCCTGTGTCCTGGGTTAAACACCCTCAGATTGGACAAGAGTCCAGGATGAGTGTCCGGACATTGCACTTGTGCGCCGTTGGGTACAAAACAAGGCCTGGCCCAGTGCAGAGGACAAGGCTCAGTTGTCCATGGAAGGAATGAAACTCCTTCGACAATGGGATAAATTGTGTGTGGAGCAAGGTCTTTTGTATCGTAAGGTGTACCTGCCATCGGAGCTGCAGCATCGGTACCAACTGATAATTCCTGTGGGGATGGGGCCAGTGGTCGCTCGTGAGGCGCATGAGAAGGGGGCCCATTTTGGAAGTGAAAAGACACTTCAGTGGTTGCAGCGAGTCCTCTACTGCCCTGAGTTGGGAGGGATGGTGGCCGACGCGTGTCGGCAGTGCCGAATTTGTGGGCTCAACAAAAGCCCTGAGCAGCGGGCTCCCACACAGTCTATTAAGACTTCAGCTCCACTGGAGCTACTCATGATTGACTACGTGTTGATAGGGTACTCTACGTCAGGGTACTCCTATTGCCTGGTGATGACAGATCACTTTACCAAGTATGCTGTAGCGGTGCCGACAAGAGATCAGACGGCCAAGTCGGCGGCTGAGGCAGTGTGCCGACATTTCTTCCAAGTGTTCGGGTGTCCGCAGAGAATACATTCAGATCAAGGGGCCTGCTTTCAGGGGACGCTGATGAAAGAGTTGCACCAGCTCTATGGTATCGAGCAGTCGAGAACAACGCCTTACCACCCTCAGGGTAATGGGGCGTGTGAGCGTTTTAATCGGACCCTGTTGCAAATGTTGAGGTCCTTAGAGAGTCAGCAACAGACATGCTGGCCTGAGTATCTCCCCGAATTGATGTGGGCTTACAATAACAGGGTGCACAGTACTACTGGTTACTCACCACACATGTTGATGTTTGGTAGACCTGGCCGAGACATTGAGGATTTGAACATGCCAGATCCCTCCTCCGCCCCCCTTCGGACTGCATCCGAGTGGGTACGAGAGCATCGGCGGCGGTTGAGGGTGGTGCATCAGGTGGTGGGCGACCGCCTTCGACAGGTGGTCCATAAGGACACGCGACCTGTACAAACAGAGCTGTTCTCTCCGGGGGACAGAGTGTTGGTGAGGACAAAACGACGGTCAGGAAAGCTGAGTGACCGATGGGAGGCGATACCGTATCTGATAAAAAAAACAGGTGAACCCTGAGATTCCAGTGTACGAGGTCGAACCGGTGGGGACAGGGGGGCCAACCCGTAATTTGCATCGTAACATGTTACAACGGTGCTGGTTTGAAGATTCGGCGCCTACCCCCCTAGAGCCAGAGGCCATGTTCCAAGGGGCGGAAGCTCTGAATGATCTTGAGTTTGATGGTGTGCTTACTCCTGCGCCTGCTTATTTGCCCCCTGTGACCGATCTGGCCTCGGGTGATGAGAATGTTGGGGATATGGAGGATGTTGTTGAGGAGAGTGCATCAGGTCAACTGCTTGGTCCTGACGCTGTATCACAGGACATCGAGCCGCAGGAGGAGACAACTCCACTTACGCCCACTAACACGACCACGGAAGAGACTCTAGCTCCCTCTAAGGTCGCACCTGTTGATGTAGGACTCAGGAGAACTACACGATCTACGGCAGGAATACCGCCTCAGCGATATGCTCAAGATGAATTTGAGTGGGAAGGTATGTCGAGGACGCCAACCTCTAGTGGGGTGGCATGTAAGAGGGTGAACTGTAGTCCCACTGAGAGGGCACTAGGACCCTGTGGTTTTTGCCTGTTGCAGCAGAGGACAGACCTCCCAGAGACAATGTGTGCTGCGGGGTGGGGTCTAGTGTCTCGAGTGTAAAGTGAAAGTAGGAAGTGAGAGCTGAGAGAGAAAAGGCGGGAAGAAAAGGAGAAGCTGCTGTGAGATCTTAAAAAGAGACTGTGTGGATTTACTGCAAGTGTTTTTGGAGGAAAAGAAGCTTTTGAGAGACTTTTTGTTGCTAACGTTCCCCTGGAGAAGAGCTAACCTTTTGTTTAACTCTGTGAGAGACTCGTGTTGCTAACGTTTCCTGGAGAGGAGCTAACCCTTTATCTAAGAAAAGACGGAGACTTTGCTAAGAACCCAGTACGAATTTGGAAGTCTGTGGATTCCCTGTGCATTGAGTGGAGGAACAAGTCTGGACAGACTGCTGATACAGAGACGGACGGATTGTCGTGGAACCATTCCTAGGAGCTACAGAAGCAGAGACTACATCGTGAGACCACTAACTAAGTCCCCGGCGTTTGGACTCGGCATCGGCCGACAAGACAAGAGGAGCTTGCTGTAACTTATTGGCGCTGAAGATATGAACTGGCTACAGCCTCTGCGGATTCCTGCCTGAGAGGAAATCCATCTCAGGATACGGTACCATAGTTATAGATACCCGGGTATCTCTGCTCAGAGTGTTAAATTGTTACTTTAGAGGTGTATCTTATATTAGAGTTGTGTAAGTTATACTCAATGTGCCATTCCAGGGGCTCCCTTAATAACACTACATTCAATTTACACTTGTTCCTGTTTTTAGTTGCCTGTTAGGTAAATTTCTTACTAGTCTGTTGTAGTACACAGTTCTCAGGAGACCTTTGAGTGGCACAGTGATTTCAGCTGCTGCTGAATTAGTGTATCTTTGGGGTGCATCTGCCTTAATATTCTCCATATTACCTTGATTAATTTGCCTTTGAGTAAATACCGTTGGAGATTTCTGCCTTGGTCTTGGTTTGTGACTCACTGGATCTTATTCGGACCTCTGATCATTACACATGTGTTGTGATTGTCACACAGCCGCAACACATGCAGCTGCAGCACCAGACACCTGATTATCGGGAGCGCTGCAGGCATTCGGGTTACTGATGCAGCTATTCAGGAAGCGCTATAGCTATTTGGATAAGGACTTATCCGAAGCTATTCAATCAACCCTAATTAAAATATATGTGTGTGTTTTAAAAAAAGTTTCCATAATATTTATCACACTTGTTTAACTCCTTCACCCCCCCAAGCCAGTTTTCACCTTCATGACCAGGCCAAATTTTACAATTCTGATCAGTGTTATTTATATGGTAATAACTCTGGAACACTTCAATGGATCTCGGTGATTGAGATTTATATATATATATATATATATATATATATATATATATATATATATATATATATATATATATTTACATGTACTTCATGATAGTGTTTAAAATTTGTTCGATATGTCTTGCATTTATTTGTGAAATTATCAGAAATTAACAAGTGATTAAGTTCTGTGCTCATCCACTCTGGCACTCTGGTCTCTAAATGCTTCCAATTGTGCGGTGGGAATTTCATTTTGTAAAATCTCCCATCCTTCTTGGACATTTCTGTCCTTTAGAACATCCAATTTTTGCAATTCTGACCAGTGTCCCTTTATGAGGTAATGACTCAGGAACGCTTCAACGGATCCTAGCGGTTCTGAGATTGTTTTTTCATGACATATTGGACTTCATGTTAGTGGTAAATTTAGGTCAATAAATTCTGCATTTATTTGTGATAAAAACGGAAATTTGGCGAAAATTTTGAAAATTTTGCAATTTTCACATTTTGAATTTTTATTCTGTTAAACCAGAGAGTTATGTGACACAAAATAATTAATAAATAACATTTCCCACATGTATACTTTACATCAGCACAATTTTGGAAACAAAATTTTTTTTTGCTAGGAAGTTATAAGGGTTAAAATTTGACCAGCGATTTCTCATTTTTACAACGAAATTTACAAAACCATTTTTTTTAGGGACCACCTCACATTTGAAGTCAGTTTGAGGGGTCTATATGGCTGAAAATACCCAAAAGTGACACCATTCTAAAAACTGCACCCCCCAAGGTACTCAAAACCACATTCAAGAAGTTTATTAACCCTTCAGGTGCTTCACAGCAGCAGAAGCAACATGGAAGGAAAAAATGAACATTTAACTTTTTAGTCACAAAAATTATCTTTTAGCAACAATTTTTTTAATTTCCCAATGGTAAAAGGAGAAACTGAACCACGAAAGTTGTTGTCCAATTTGTCCTGAGTACGCTGATACCTCATATGTGGGGGTAAACCACTGTTTGGGCGCACGGCAGGGCTTGGAAGGGAAGGAGCGCCATTTGACTTTTTGAATGAAAAATTGGCTCCACTCTTTAGCGGACACCATGTCACGTTTGGAGAGCCCCCGTGTGCCTAAAAATTGGAGCTCCCCCACAAGTGACCCCATTTTGGAAACTAGACGCCCCAAGGAACTTATCTAGATGCATAGTGAGCACTTTGAACCCCCAGGTGCTTCACAAATTGATCCGTAAAAATGAAAAAGTACTTTTTTTTCACAAAAAAATTCTTTTAGCCTCAATTTTTTCATTTTCACATGGGCAACAGGATAAAATGGATCCTAAAATTTGTTGGGCAATTTCTCCTGAGTACACCAATACCTCACATGTGGGGGTAAACCACTGTTTGGGCGCATGGTAAGGCTCGGAAGGGAAGGAGCGCCATTTGACTTTTTGAATGAAAAATTATCTCCATCGTTAGCGGACACCATGTCGCGTTTGGAGAGCCCCTGTGTACCTAAACATTGGCGCTCCCCCACAAGTGACCCCATTTTGGAAACTAGACCCCCAAGGAACTTATCTAGATGTCTAGTGAGCACTTTAAGCCCTCAGGTGCTTCACAAATTGATCTGTAAAAATGAAAAAGTACTTTTGTTTTCACAAAAAAATTCTTTTTGCCTCAATTTTTTCATTTTTACATGGTCAATAGGATAAAATGGATCATAAAATTTGTTGGGCAATTTCTCCCGAGTACGCCGATACCTCATATGTGGGGGTAAACCACTGTTTGGGCACACGGCAGGGTTCGGAAGGGAAGTCGCGCCATTTGACTTTTTGAATGGAAAATTAGCTCCAATTTCTCCTGAGTACACCAATACCTCACATGTGGGGGTAAACCACTGTTTGGGCGCATGGTAAGGCTCGGAAGGGAAGGAGCGCCATTTGACTTTTTGAATGAAAAATTATCTCCATCGTTAGCGGACACCATGTCGCGTTTGGAGAGCCCCTGTGTGCCTAAACTTTGGAGCTCCCCCACAAGTGACCCCATTTTGGAAACTAGACCCCCCAAGGAACTTATCTAAATGCATATTGAGCACTTTAAACCCCCAGGTGCTTCACAGAAGTTTATAACGCAGAGCCATGAAAATAAAAAATAATTTTTCTTTCTTCAAAAATGATTTTTTTAGCCTGGAATTTCCTATTTTGCCAAGGGTAATAGGAGAAATTGGACCCCAAATGTTGTTGTCCAGTTTGTCCTGAGTACGCTGATACCCCATATGTGGGGGTAAACCACTGTTTGGGCGCACGGCAGGGCTCGAAAGGGAAGGCACGCCATTTGGCTTTTTAAATGGAAAATTAGCTCCAATCATTATCGGACACCATGTCACGTTTGGAGAGCCCCTGTGTGCCTAAACATTGGAGATCCCCCAGAAATGACCCCATTTTGGAAACTAGACCCCCAAAGGAACTAATCTAGATGTGTGGTGAGGACTTTGAACCCCCAAGTGCTTCACAGAAGTTTATAACGCAGAGCCATGAAAATAAAATAAAAAAAATATTTTCTCAAAAATGATCTTTTAGCCTGCGATTTTTTATTTTCCCAAGGGTAACAGGAGAAATTTGACCCCAAAAGTTGTTGTCCAGTTTCTACTGAGTACGCTGATACCCCATATGTGGGGGTAAACACTGTTTGGGCACATGCTGGGGCTCGGAAGTGAAGTAGTGACGTTTTGAAATGCAGACTTTGATGGAATGCTCTGTGGGCGTCACGTTGCGTTAGCAGAGCCCCTGATGTGGCTAAACAGTAGAAACCCCCCACAAGTAACCCCATTTTGGAAACTAGACCCCGAAAGGAACTTATCTAGATGTGTGGTGAACACTTTGAACCCCCAAGTACTTCATAGAAGTTTATAATGCAGAGCCGTGAAAATAATAAATACGTTTTCTTTCCTCAAAAATAATTATTTAGCCCAGAATTTTTTAATTTTCCCAAGGGTAACAGGAGAAATTTGATGCCAATATTTGTTGTCCAGTTTCTCCTGAGTACGGTGATACCCCATATGTGGGGGTAAACTACTGTTTGGGCAAATTCCGGGGCTCGGAATTGAAGTAGTGACGTTTTGAAATACAGACTTTGATGGAATGCTCTGCGGGCGTCACGTTGCGTTTGCAGAGCCCCTGGTGTGCCTAAACAGTAGAAACCACCCACAAGTGACCCCATTTTAGAAACTAGACCCCCCAAGGAACTTATCTAGATATGTGGTGAGCACTTTGAACCCCCAAGTGCTTCACAGACGTTTACAACACAGAGCCGTGAAAATAAAAAATCATTTTTCTTTCCTCAAAAATGATATTTTAGCAAGCATTTTTTTAATTTTCACAAGGGTAACAGGAGAAATTGGACCCCAGTAATTGTTGCGCACTTTATCCTGAGTACACTGATACCCCATATGTGGGGGTAAACCACTGTTTGGGCACACATCGGGGCTCGGAATTGAGGGAGCACCATTTGACTTTTTGAATACGAGATTGGCTGGAATCAATGGTGGCGCCATGTTGCGTTTGGAGACCCCTGATGTGCCTAAACAGTGGTAACCCCTCAATTCTACCTCCAACACTAACCCCAACACACCCCTAACTCTAATCCCAACTGTAGCCATAACCCTAATCACAACCCTAACCACAACCCTAATTCCAACCCTAACCCTAAGGCTATGTGCCTACGTTGCGGATTCGTGTGAGATTTTTCAGCATCATTTTTGAAAAATCCGTGGATTTCCAGTGTTTTTTGTGCAGATTTCACCTGCGAATTCCTATTGAGGAACAGGTGTAAAACGCTGCGGAATCCGCACAAAGAATTGACATGCTGCGGAAAATACAACTCAGCGTTTCCGCGCGGTATTTTCCGCACCATGGGCACAGCGATTTGGTTTTCCATAGGTTTACATGGTACTGTAAACCTGATGGAACACTGCTGCGAATCTGCAGCGGCCAATCCGCTGCGGATCCGCAGCCAAATCCGCACCGTGTGCACATAGCCTAATTCTAAAGGTATGTGCACACGCTGCGGAAAAAGCTGTGGATCCGCAGCAGCTTCCCATGAGTTTACAGTTCAATGTAAACCTATGGGAAACAAAAATCGCTGTACACATTGTTTACATTCCTCAGCATGTCACTTCTTTGTGCGGATTCCGCAGCGGTTTTACAACTGCTCAAATAGAAAATTGCAGTTGTAAAACCGCAGTGAAATGCGCAGAAAAAACGCGGTAAATCCGCCATAAATCCGCAGCGGTTTAGCACTGCGGATTTATCAAATCCGCAGCGGAATAATCCGCAGAGGACCAGAATACGTGTGCACATACCGAAACCCTAACCCTAACCCTAATCCTAGCCCTAGCCCTAACCCTAGCCCTAGCCCTAACCCTAGCCCTAACCCTAACCCTATTCTAACATTAGTGGAAAAAAAAATTCTTTATTTTTTTATTGTCCCTACCTATGGGGGTGACAAAGGGGGGGGGGGGGGTCATTTATTATTTTTTTTATTTTGATCACTGTGATAGATTATATCTCAGTGATCAAAATGCACTTTGGAACGAATCTGCCAGCCGGCAGATTCGGCGGGCGCACTGCGCATGCGCCGGCCATTTTGGAGGATGGCGGCGCCCAGAGAGAAGACGGACGGACCCCGGCAGGATCGGTAAGTATGATGGGGTGGGGGGAGCACGGGGGGGATCGGAGCATGGGGGGGTGGATCGGAGCGCGGGAGGGGTGGAACGGAGCACGGGGGTGGAACGGAGCATGGGGGGGTGGAACGGAGCACGGGGGGTGGAACGGAGCACGGGGGGTGGATCGGAGCACGGGGGGGTGATTGGAGCACGGGGGGGTGATTGGAGCACGGGGGGAGAGGACAAGAGCACGGGGGGAGCGGAGCACAGGACGGAGGGGAGCCGGAGCAGTGTACCGGACAGATCGGAGGGCTGGGGGGGGCGATCGGTGGGGTGGGGGCACATTAGTGTTTCCAGCCATGGCCGATGATATTGCAGCATCGGCCATGGCTGGATTGTAATATTTCACCAGTTATAATAGGTGAAATATTACAAATCGCTCTGATTGGCAGTTTCACTTTCAACAGCGAATCAGAGCGATCGTAGCCACGGGGGGGGGGGGTGAAGCCACCCCCCCTGGGCTAAACTACCACTCCCCCTGTCCCTGCAGATCGGGTGAAATGGGAGTTAACCCTTTCACCCGATCTGCAGGGACGCGATCTTTCCATGACGCCACATAGGCGTCATGGGTCGGATTGGCACCGACTTTCATGACGCCTACGTGGCGTCATGGGTCGGGAAGGGGTTAAAATCTGCCTTTCTGAAGTCCAACCTTAAAGTCTGAGTCCTCACTGCTCTTCCTCCTCTTGTAATCCTATATTTGAGGATGGCATGATCACTGCCTCCTAAATTCCCAGCCACCTTTACTACCTCATTTCCTCCTTGTTGGTAAAAATTAGGTCCAAGATTGCAGATCTTCTTGTTTTCTCTTCTATTTTTTGAAAGATAAAGATGGCAGCAAGATAAGATACTTGTAGGCCGTAAGCTTTTCCCGGACTCCATCTTTCAGAGTCACCGCATATAACTCAGGGGACATTCAGTTCGCTTCAACAAGCAAAAGTTTACTGGAAAGTTAAAGTTAATCAGATTGTAACATGAAGTATTGAGCACAACACTTCTTATTTCTTGCTTCTTTATCACAAAACGCCATCAGCATCGCTATCTGTTTCTACTGGACTATCCCCACATTCAATGTCTTCCTCAACCCCTGAGATTTTTTAGCCAGTCCTGCAGCCCATCCGGAATTCTTTACCTTCCCTTCTCACAGTTCCATGTCCATCATCCCCTGTATGCCAGAGGATAAGGCCCTCTCCATAGTAACCATACCGAGCCCTGAGTTCTTGATCTTGCAGGAATATCCACAAAGGATTCTGGTAAGACCTCTCATTGCCGTGAACAATAGCTGCTTGCCAACTACATCTTGAACTTGACCTTGGCCACTGACTAACTACTCAAAAATTCCTGCTTTACACTAGCACTTTAGCCCTCCCACCACTGTGGGTTAGTCCCAAACATAACCTGTGTCTTATCCTGTACCTTAAACTAACTGCAGTTATTATCCTATAAAAGTATGTACTAAGCCTATTGTCTCTATCTTATGTCCTAAATCCTAATTTATATTTTTACCCTATGTTGTTCACTACCATATCCCAGTCTATTCACAATATTCTCTAAAACCATAGTACCTAGTTCACATTTCACATAACACTTTATATGTATAAAACACATGACATTATATACAGGACGCGACTGGTGACTTCAGGGGTAGGAACGCAACAGTACAGTCCAACACTCTTACATTTACCTAGCATTTGTTGACGTCGTCCTTTTTGAGCAAGGGGAATTAAATTTGCTTAACAAAAAAATCTAACAACATCACAGAAAAAGACAACCTTATTTATCAGCACCAGGTCACAATACCAAAGTACTATATGAGGTAGCAAACCCCCAAAAATTGACAAACAAATTATATTTAAGTATGCAGATCTGGGTCTGTTTTGACTCACTTGTTTAAGTTTGCAAATTGGAGATATGTACAGACCACACAAACTCTAAGGACAGATTTTGTTGCAATTGCCTTTTTGGATATCAAGTGTACCCCACCTTCCATATTTTTCCAGGGTTGGAGGAGTGTGCTTAAACTTTTTTGTAAACCTTATTCTACTTGTATCCAAAATGTATTGCAAACAAAAAGTTACACTTACAAGTGCATGGTAGTGTGAGAGAAAAAAGAATCTTTATCAAAAAATAAAAAAATGGGAGACTGTAGTAGCATCACCATCAACAATGCTAGAAGTATGAGGCCATGTGCACACGTTCAGCATTTTTCGCGTTTTTTCGCTATAAAAACGCGAAAAAAACGCTTACATATGCCTCTTATTAATTACAGTGTATTCCGCATTTCTAGTGCAAATGTTGCTTTTTTTTCCGCGAAAAAAATCGCATTGCGGAAAAAAAGCAACATGTTCATTAAAAATGCGGAATTGCGGGGATTCCGCACACCTAGGAATGCATTGATCTGCTTACTTTCCGCATGGGGCTGTGCACACCATGCGGGAAGTAAGCAGATTATGTGCGGTTGGTACCCAGGGTGGAGGAGAGGAGACTCTCCTCCACGGACTGGGCACCATATAATTAGTAAAAAAAAAAAAAAAAGAATTAAAATAAAAAATAGTCATATACTCACCCTCTGATGGCCTCGGTGTCTTCCCGCCTCTCAGCGGTGCACACTGCCGCTTCTGTTCCTATAGATGGTCTGTATGAAGGACCTGCGATGACGTCGCGGTCCTGTGATTGGTCGCGCGACCGCTCACGTGACCATGACGTCATCGAAGGTCCTGCACACACACACCATCTATAGGAATGGACGCCGCTGAGGAGATCGGCTGTTTGCAGGTAAGTATAACCATTTTTTTAATTTTTTTAATTATTTTTAAACATTCTATCTTTTACTATAGATGCGGCATAGGCTGCATCTATAGTAAAAAGTTGATCACACTTGTCAAACACTGTTGACAAAGGCCATGTCTGGCCGAAACGTTGTATGATGTGATGGCGGAATAAAGACTTTTCTTTCATATACCCTTCACCTGGAATGGATGCTGCTTCTTTTTCTACAAAGTGCGACCAACCTGTCAGTCAGTTTTCCAAGCGATGCTACAGATCGCTTGCAAGCTAATTACTCTTGCAAAATGCTAAAAAAAAAGCGAAAAAAACGCAAAAAAAAAAAAATGCGGATTTCTTGCAGAAAATTTCCGGTTTTCTTCAGGAAATTTCTGCAAGAAATCCTGACGTGTGCACATACCCTGAGTGTCAAACACAGGTCACATTTGACCTCATTTGCCTCTGACATGCATATTAATGGAGAGACAGCAGAAGGCACAATGGAATATATGTCAGATCACTTATCTCAGCAACAGCAGGATTGTGTTATCTCTGACAGTGACACAATCAGTTTGAGTGCTATGTACAGTGTGCCTCCTCGGCACCAAAATGCTTAGGCTATGTGCACACGTTCAGGTTTTTTTGCATTTTTTTTCACGTTTTTTTCACGGTAAAAACGCTATAAAAACTCATTAAAATGCATACATTATGCATCCTATGATTTAGAATGTATTCTGCATGTTTTGTGCACATGATGCATTTTTTTCCGCGAAAAAAACACATCGCGGTAAAAAAAGCAGCATGTTCATAAATTTTGCGAATTTTCTGCGTTTTTCCCGCTATTCTATGCATTTGGGAAAAAACGCATAAAAAAACGCACCAAAAACGCAGTAAAATCGTGGTAAAAACAACGCATGCGGAGTTCTGGCAGAAATGTCTGTTTTTTTGTCAGGAAAATTTCTGCAAGAAATCCTGACGTGTGCACATACCCTTAGTGTTAGATTTTTAATTGAATTTGAGTTTCAATTCTGTTAATGACAGTGGCATCTCTATCCATTCAGCACCCTGGTCCCCTAACCCACAGATCCCAAAGAGCTAAGAAATAGATTTCACTACGTCTTCTAGTTGATTTATTGGAAGAAATTAAGTCAGCTTTTATAATCAGATAACATGTGGCAGGAGTTGATGGAGGACACAATTCTATTGCGTTGCTAGCTTTGCGATCTGGGGTACTAGCAGTGATAGTGAAAATTTAGAGCTAGTAATAAGTATTGTAGAAGTGATTTCAGGACATTGCCCACACTGAGAAAACTGTGATCCAAGGCATGGACAATGCTGATGATTGGGAACCAGATCAGAGTGAAGAGGAGGGGGAAGGAGGTAGAGTCAACATTAAAAACTGGAACTAATGTACAGCCAAAAGATTTGCAGGGTGAAGTTTTGCTTCTTTTGTGATCAGCTTGGGAACATGTGATGCATCAACTTATGTTGGTGTAAGAGGCTCAACAGTTCCTGAAAGATGTAGTGGTGGTCAGGGTGGTGGAGAGTCCCATGTGGAATAATCAGTGGACATCCTAGCACACATCGATAAGGAATGAAGTATCTATGTCAGCAGATGAAGCAGCATCACTGGCTCACAAGTGGGCAAAGAAAACTGACCAGCAAGAAGAGTAAGACTCAAGCTCTTTCTCCTTGTGATTATATTGCTGGTAGCCAGAGCATCCCCACATAGAGACAAATAATAGACTGACTGTCATTTCCAAACAGAAAACAGGTGTGTACAGGTGCAAATTAAGAGTAGCCATCTCCATATATAACCAACAAATAAAGTTGCACTATGTAGCGCTATAGGATGAAAACTTGAAATACATGAAATTTGAATTACACTACCGCTCTAGAAAATATGAAACTTGAAAATACTAGCACATAAATTGGCCAATTCATGTATACCCAGCAGTTGCGGCTCCTGGGTATACATGAATTGGCCAATTTATATGCTAAGTCTTCTCAATTTTTCCTGTTACCTAGAGCAGTAATGCCATTCAAGTTACATATATTTCATGTTTTCATGCTATAGTGCTACAGAATGCAACTTTAGTGGTTGGCTGCACATCCACATGTTGTTCCTGGTCATTGTCATCATCATCCTCATTTACTGCTTTTCATATTCTTCCTCCTCTCCCACTGTTGCATTATCAGTTAGCTCTTTGTACTTCTGAAAACTTCCGCTCAGTTGTCCATTTGTGTGGAAACTGAACTCCAACATGTCCAAGTTGATCATAATGTATGCCGTATTATCTGAGTTCGTCTGCCTTTTGTAATAGAAAAGCTACCATTATTAATTGAATTAACCCTTCCCTGCTATATACCTTAACATGCAGAGATTGTGGTCTGCTACTTAGAACTATACAAAAAAGGTTGCACTCTATCGTGCAAAAGCATGTCTAATATGAAATATATTAAATATGAATAGCAAAATGGCTTTTGAACATTAGGAAAATATTTAGGAGACGCTTTGCACAGAATTTGATATAATCAAATAGTGTGAGCCCATCAACCAATCGTCAAGGTGGTCTCATAAAACTGATGGGTCCCTGATCTCCCTGTCCAAATGTGAACACTTACCGAAGGCCAATGTCTGTATGCCTGGGTGAATGTGGACACCTCTGTTCAGCAAAACCTACATATGGGTTGACCGGGACCAAGTGTGATGAGATGCAATTAAAAACCACATGGTGATGGGAGGAGTGCGCAGTCAGTCAGCTAACACAGAAATGACAGAAAAAAGACTCGCACATCCAAACTAGTGTGAATAGGTGCATACCAGGAGCAGCTACCTCCATACATAAATATACAAAAAAGGTTGCACTCTATCGTGCAAAAGCATGTCTAATATGAAATATATTAAATATGAATAGCAAAATGGCTTTTGAACATTAGGAAAATATTTAAGAGACGCTTTGCACAGAATTTGATATAATCAAATAGTGTGAGCCCATCAACCAATCGTCAAGGTGGTCTCATAAAACTGATGGGTCCCTGATCTCCCTGTCCAAATGTGAACACTTACCGAAGGCCAATGTCTGTATGCCTGGGTGAATGTGGACACCTCTGTTCAGCAAAGCCTACATATGGGTTGACCGGGACCAAGTGTGATGAGATGCAATTAAAAACCACATGGTGATGGGAGGAGTGCGCAGTCAGTCAGCTAACACAGAAATGACAGAAAAAAGACTCGCTGAACAGAGGTGTCCACATTCACCCAGGCATACAGACATTGGCCTTCGGTAAGTGTTCACATTTGGACAGGGCGATCAGGGACCCATCAGTTTTATGAGACCACCTTGACGATTGGTTGATGGGCTCACACTATTTGATTATATCAAATTCTGTGCAAAGCGTCTCTTAAATATTTTCCTAATGTTCAAAAGCCATTTTGCTATTCATATTTAATATATTTCATATTAGACATGCTTTTGCACGATAGAGTGCAACCTTTTTTGTATATTTAAGTATGGAGGTAGCTGCTCCTGGTATGCACCTATTCACACTAGTTTGGATGTGCGAGTCTTTTTTCTGTCATTTCTGTGTTAGCTGACTGACTGCGCACTCCTCCCATCACCATGTGGTTTTTAATTGCATCTCATCACACTTGGTCCCGGTCAACCCATATGTAGGCTTTGCTGAACAGAGGTGTCCACATTCACCCAGGCATACAGACATTGGCCTTCGGTAAGTGTTCACATTTGGACAGGGAGATCAGGGACCCATCAGTTTTATGAGACCACCTTGACGATTGGTTGATGGGCTCACACTATTTGATTATATCAAATTCTGTGCAAAGCGTCTCTTAAATATTTTCCTAATGTTCAAAAGCCATTTTGCTATTCATATTTAATATATTTCATATTAGACATGCTTTTGCACGATAGAGTGCAACCTTTTTTGTATATTTATGTATGGAGGTAGCTGCTCCTGGTATGCACCTATTCACACTAGTTTGGATGTGCGAGTCTTTTTTCTGTCATTTCTGTGTTAGCTGACTGACTGCGCACTCCTCCCATCACCATGTGGTTTTTAATTGCATCTCATCACACTTGGTCCCGGTCAACCCATATGTAGGCTTTGCTGAACAGAGGTGTCCACATTCACCCAGGCATACAGATATTGGCCTTCGGTAAGTGTTCACATTTGGACAGGGAGATCAGGGACCCATCAGTTTTATGAGACCACCTTGACGATTGGTTGATGGGCTCACACTATTTGATTATATCAAATTCTGTGCAAAGCGTCTCTTAAATATTTTCCTAATGTTCAAAAGCCATTTTGCTATTCATATTTAATATATTTCATATTAGACATGCTTTTGCACGATAGAGTGCAACCTTTTTTGTATATTTATGTATGGAGGTAGCTGCTCCTGGTATGCACCTATTCACACTAGTTTGGATGTGCGAGTCTTTTTTCTGTCATTTCTGTGTTAGCTGACTGACTGCGCACTCCTCCCATCACCATGTGGTTTTTAATTGCATCTCATCACACTTGGTCCCGGTCAACCCATATGTAGGCTTTGCTGAACAGAGGTGTCCACATTCACCCAGGCATACAGACATTGGCCTTCGGTAAGTGTTCACATTTGGACAGGGAGATCAGGGACCCATCAGTTTTATGAGACCACCTTGACGATTGGTTGATGGGCTCACACTATTTGATTATATCAAATTCTGTGCAAAGCGTCTCTTAAATATTTTCCTAATGTTCAAAAGCCATTTTGCTATTCATATTTAATATATTTCATATTAGACATGCTTTTGCACGATAGAGTGCAACCTTTTTTGTATATTTATGTATGGAGGTAGCTGCTCCTGGTATGCACCTATTCACACTAGTTTGGATGTGCGAGTCTTTTTTCTGTCATTTCTGTGTTAGCTGACTGACTGCGCACTCCTCCCATCACCATGTGGTTTTTAATTGCATCTCATCACACTTGGTCCCGGTCAACCCATATGTAGGCTTTGCTGAACAGAGGTGTCCACATTCACCCAGGCATACAGACATTGGCCTTCGGTAAGTGTTCACATTTGGACAGGGAGATCAGGGACCCATAAGTTTTATGAGACCACCTTGACGATTGGTTGATGGGCTCACACTATTTGATTATATCAAATTCTGTGCAAAGCGTCTCTTAAATATTTTCCTAATGTTCAAAAGCCATTTTGCTATTCATATTTAATATATTTCATATTAGACATGCTTTTGCACGATAGAGTGCAACCTTTTTTGTATATTTATGTATGGAGGTAGCTGCTCCTGGTATGCACCTATTCACACTAGTTTGGATGTGCGAGTCTTTTTTCTGTCATTTCTGTGCTACTTAGAACTGACATTGATCTGTAAGTTGTAGTCCACCATTGAGCCAGTAGAAGTCCACCATAATGTAAATCTTTTGCACATTGGCAATGCATGATCAAAAGTGCTCTTGTTGTTTACTAGTGGTGATACCTCCATAGCAGTTGACCATTATGCCCTCAGTCCACAGCCTCATCAATGGACATCTTCTTGTTCCCACCTGCAATAGGGCAAACATTCTATTCTTTGGATAACTCCTAGTTCCAGTAATCTACAACTGAGGTACGTAATTAGCCACATTGCCAGAAACATAATGGATGACATGCAGTTAGGCAAAGTGATACATGCTTGCTGCGCAGCACATGCCCTCAATTTGATTGTCCAACATATTTTAAAAAAATATATATATTCAATGGAACAAGGTTGTACTCATAACAAGAAGATAGTGTGGGCACTTCAACCGTTCTTAGGTCACCAACTGTTTTGCAAAAATTGCAACATGATGGAATTCACCACTGTAAATGTTAAAGCATTTATATGAGCAACATCAGGTGATGAGGTGATATAACATTAAGCTTCGTAGAAATTAAAGCTTATGTTAACTTGACATATGTTATTACTAGGTGATGAGTGCTGCGCTGACTTACTGAAGCCTTTGAAAGAGGGCACCCAATTTATGACTAGGGACAATTGTACCATCAGCAGTAAAAGATGTGAGAAGACATTGGTTTTTGTTGTCTTATGGTGTTTACCATTGCATTTTAATGAGTCACACTCAGACATACAGAGAAATTATTGGCTCCCAAAGTGCTAAAGATTCCCCCCCCCCAAAAAAAAAGAAAAAGATTCTGCAAGAGCATATCTCATTACTTTGCAGCCCTTAAATTGTAATTTTGCTCCTATTGAAGCCCCTTAGTGCTCCCACACATTAAGATACCACTTTTTTGTTCCCATAAAGTATGATGCAGTTAAAAGTGCCCCCAAATAGTGAAGATACCCCATACAGTCAATTCTTCCACACCAGCATAATGAAGACAATATAGTACGACCCCAACACAGTATAGATGGCCCCTACAATGCACCACACACAATATAATGGCCCTACACAGTCCTCCCAAACAGTATGAGCCCTCCGCACAATATGATGGCCCCTACACATGCCTCCATACAGTATAAGGGCCAACACACATCTTAATACAGTATAATTGGCACCACAAAGCTCTTCAAACGGTATAATTGGCCCACACAACTATACTCATTGATTTTTTTTTTTTTTTTAAAGCCTCACCTCTCCCCATTCTCCCTCTACTCCGGTCTCTGCAGCGTGTGTTCTGTAGTTCTGCACAGTGAGCATGATGTATTGACCTTCGAGAGCACAGGGAGAATGATCGAGGAGGGAGCGGATGGCTCGGCCATCCCCTCTTCCTGATTCCCGAGCCCCATAGCAGCCGCGTGGTCTGCCGCAATTAGCAGTATGTCACTGGTCAACACTTTATGTGACTGTCTCTATTGTTTCACATTCTCTTATTAATGTATTTTATACCTGACTCCTTTAGGCTTTCTGTGGGGTGTGGTAGTCTAAATAATTCAACATTCTAGAAATGAAATGCTGTGCTGCCCTCAAAATGCCTCCAAAAATGTGTTTCTGTCATGTTTAAAAAAATAAGCCATTTCTCCATAATTTCTGATGATGTTGATGACACAGACTTAATTTTGGTTCATTGGCGCTTCTCAGTATTGTGGAGTATAACAACTTAAAAGCGAAAAGTAAGACTATGTCTTCTAATATATAGGACCTTTTTGGAGGTGATGCAAAAAGATATAAATGTAATTGCCTTCATGAAGATAATCTAAGTATAGATGAAAGATATTATTTCAAAGAAGTGCAAGCATACCAGGGATAATAAAAGTAGTGATAAAGGAGGTAACATCATCCTGTGGAAGGAGGAAGATTATCTAAATAAAGAAAAAAAGATAATTATGTCAAAATTGTTATATGCAACTGGAAAATACTTCATTGAATGACATTATAAATTGTTTAAATAGGTCTTTTATCTTTGCTTTTGATAAAGGTCTTAATAATAAATTGAACTAGATTTATTGAGTGTTAACACAGCCAAAATACCCACTTTATATTGTTTGCCAAAGCTACATAAAAATAGATCAAAACTTCCTGGACGCCCAATGCTCTGTGGGAATGATGGACTATCAGAGAATTTGGGCAAATGCATCGATAATAAATTATAACCATTTGAAAAATCAATTAATTTCATTCTGAACACTGGAGAATCAACTTTTCAAAAACTTGAAAGCTTTCTTTATACCCAATGAGTGCATTTTATCTGTGTACATCTATTCGCTAGGAAAAAGGATTAAATGCTGTTCTGTACTTTCTTGACAAGTGAAATCCAAAGTGGGCAGCTGAAAACTAATTTACTATTTATATAAACTTGATCGATTGAGCTTCATCCTTCACCATAATCATTTCGTTTTTGATAATGGACTTGTACTAAGATTGATACAGTTAAAAGGATTTGTAGACCCATTACGTATAGGAAACAAATGGTAATATGTGGGGGTAACCACTCAAGTATTCTGAGTAGCACAGGCTTCCAATATCCATTGTTTCAGATGCTGCACATCTCGTATCTTCACAGCATAGACAATTGTCTTCAGATAACTCCAGCATCAGAAACAACGGATACTGGAAGCGAGTGCTAGCATTTCTTCGGTGGTGTTGCTATCAGTGTGTCAAGCGTGGGAGAAGAGGGTTGCATTGACAATCCAACACAATGGGCAGCACTTGGAACACATTTTATTTGTGGTCATAAACTTGTAAATAACTGATGAAAGAATAAAGTTACATTAACCCCTTTACCCCAAGGGTGGTTTGCACGTTAATGACCGGGCCAAGTTTTACAATTCTGACCACTGTCCCTTTATGAGGTTATAACTCTGGAACGCTTCAACGGATCCCAGTGATTCTGACATTGTTTTCTCATGACATATTGTACTTCATGATAGTGGTAAAATTTATTTGATATTACCTGCGTTTATTTGTGAAAAAAACGGAAATTTGGAGAAAATTTTGAACATTTCGCAATTTTCCAACTTTGAATTTTTATGCAATTAAATCACAGAGATGTGTCACACAAAATGCTTAATAAGTAACATTTCCCACATGTCTACTGTACATCAGCACAATTTTGGAAACAAAATTTTTTTTGTTAGGGCGTTATAAGGGTTAAAAGTTGACCAGCAATTTCTCATTTTTACAACACCATTTTTTTTTAGGGACCACATCTCATTTTAAGTCATTTTGAGGGGTCTATATGATAGAAAATACCCAAGTGTAACACCATTCTAAAACCTGCACCCCTCAAGGTGCTCAAAACCATATTCAAGAAGTTTATTAACCCTTCTGGTGCTTCACAGGAATTTTTGGAATGTTTAAATAAAAATGAACATTTAACTTTTTTCACAAAAAATGTAATTCAGCTCCAATTTGTCTTAATTTACCAAGGGTAACAGGAGAAAATGGACCCCAAAAGTTGTTGTACAATTTGTCCTGAGTACACCGATACCCCATATGTGGGGGAAAACCACTGTTTGGGCGCATGACAGAGCTCGGAAGAGAAGGAGCGCCATTTGACTTTTCAATGCAAAATTGACTGGAATCGAGATGGGACACCATGTTACGTTTGGAGAGCCCCTGATGTGCCTAAACATTGAAACCCCCCACAAGTGACACCATTTTGGAACATAGACCCCCTAAGGAACTTATTTAGAGGTGTGGTGAGCATTTTGACCCACTAAGTGCTTTACAGAAGTTTATAATGCAGAACCGTAAAAATAAAAAATCATATTTCTTCACAAAAATTATCTTTTTACCCCCAATTTTTTATTTTCCAAGGGTAAGAGAAGAAATTGGACCCCAAAAGTTGTTGTACAATTTGTCCTAAGTACGCTGATACTCCATATGTGGGGGTAAACCACTGTTTGGGTGCATGGGAGAGCTCGGAAGGGAAGGAGCGCCGTTTGACAATTCAATGCAAAATTGACAGGAATTGAGATGGGACGCCATGTTGCGTTTGGAGAGCCACTGATGTGCCTAAACATTGAAACCCCCACAAGTGACACCATTTTGGAAAGTAGACCCCCTAAGGAACTTATCTAGAGGTGTGGTGAGCACTTGGACCCACCAAGTGCTTCACAGAAGTTTATAATACAGAGCCGTAAAAATAAAACAAAAATTAATTTTTAGCCCCCAGTTTTGTATTTTCCCAAGGGTAACAGGAGAAATTGGACCCCAAAAGTTGTCCTATTTGTCCTGAGTACGCTGATACCCCATATGTTGGGGTAAACCCCTGGAGAGCTCAGAAGGGAAGGAGCACTGTTTTACTTTTTCAACGCAGAATTGGCTGGAATTGAGATCGGACGCCATGTCGCGTTTGGAGAGCCCCTGATGTGCCTAAACAGTGGAAACCCCCAATTATCGTGACCGCTCCTGGCACATAGTGCCGGATGTCAGCTGCAATAGGCAGCTGACACCCGGCCGCGCTCCCCCCGTGATCGCGGCCGATCGCGTATGACGTACTATCCCATCGGTGGGCATACGGGCCCACCCCACCTCGACGGGATAGTACGTTATATGGCAGAAAAAGGTTATAACCAAGCATACCATTGTTTTTCTTGTGAAATTCTCAAAAAGTTTGATGTGTCACATGACCCCCTTCCTGTTGGAAAAAATAAAGTTGAATCCAAAATGGCCGACTTCAAAATGGCCACCATGGTCACCACCGGTCTTAACAATAATAATACCGTATATACTCGAGCATAAGCCGAGATTTTCAGCCCATTTTTGGGGGCTGAAAGTCCCCCTCTCGGCTTATACTCGAGTCATACCCGGGGGTCGGCAGGGGAGGGGGAGCGGGGGCTGTCTAGTTATACTTACCTACTCCCGGCGCAGTCCCTGGACGTCCCTGCTTCTTCCAGCGCTGCAGATTCTTCCTGTATTGAGCGGTCACATGGTACCGCTCATTACAGTCATGAATATGCGGCTCCACCTCCCATAGAGGTGGAGCCGCATATTCATGACTGTAATGATCGGTAACTGTGACCGCTCAATACAGGAAGAAGATGCAGCGGTGGAAGAAGCAGGGACTGCATGGACCGTGCCGGGAGCAGGTAAGTATACGGGGAGGGGAGCGCTGCGCGATATTTACCTGCTCCTCGTTCCGGTGCGGCTCCGTCTCCAGCATCCTCTGGCAGTGACGCTTAAGTCAGAGGGCGCGGTGACGTAGTCAGTGCGCGCCCTCTGCTGAGCATCAGTGCTGGAGACGGAGCTGCACGAGGAGCAGGTAAATATTGAAAGCGCCGGCGTCCTGAGCGAAGAGAGGTGAGTATGTGATTTTTTTTTTATTGCAGCAGCAGCATTATATATGGCACAGCTTTATATGGAGCATCTATGGGGCCATAATGAACGGTGCAGAGCATTATATATGGGGCAGCTTTATATGGAGCATCTATGGTGCCATAATGAACGGGGCACAGCTTTCTTTGGAGCATTTATGGGGCCATGATGAACGGTGCAGAGCATTCCATATGGCACAGATTTCTATAGAGCATCTATGGGGCCATAATGAACGGTGCAGAGCATTCCATATGGCACAGCTTTCTATGGAGCATCTATGGGGCCATAATGAATGGGGCAGAGCATTATATATGGCACAGATTTCTATGGAGCATCTATGGGGCCATAATGAACGTGGCAGAGCATTATATGTGGCACAGCTTTATATGGAGCATCTATGGGGCAATAATGAACGGTGCAGAGCATTATATATGGCACAGCTTTATATGGAGCATCTATGGGGCCATAATGAACGGTGCAGAGCATTCTATATGGCACAACTTTATATGGAGCATCTATGGGGCCATAATGAACGGTGCAGAGCATTATATGTGGCACAGCTTTATATGTATGGAGCATCTATGGGGCAATAATGAACGATATGGAGCATTATATGTGGCACAGCTTTATATGGAGCATCTTATGGGGCAATAATGAACGGTATGCAGCATTATGTGTGGCACAGCTTTATATGGAGCATCTTATGGGGCAATAATGAACGGTATGGAGCATCTATTTTTATTTTTGAAATTCACCGGTAGCTGCTGCATTTCCTACCCTAGGCTTATACTCGAGTGCTGTTACTCTGTAGTTGAGAGTACACCTTGAATGGTTCTTTGGAGAACAGGGCATTTATCTTCTTGGCCTCAGCTTCTCTAGCGCGAGTGCTGTGAGCCTTTGTTTAGCAGTCTCTAGGGCTTCAGTTGGGGTCAGGCCTTTATACTTGTACAGCTTTGTCTTATTCGTGATCTATACACCCTTCTGCATTTCTGTTAGTTGGCTGACTTCCCTTTGTGTCACCTTGATCTTTGTCTCCAGTCTTCTTTTCCAAGGGGGGCGCATACTTCTGTTGTTCTTCCATTTCCATGATTTCTGAGGCAGTAGCATTGATGGTATTTAGTTTAGCCAAGATCTTCTGTTTCAGATCAGCTGCAGAGCTCTTTAGTTGCAGGATTGGATCAGGATTTTCAGAGGGTTGCACATGTTGTTCCTCCGGGTCTTCATGTGGGGAGGGGATCTGCAGTGCAGTTGATCCATCTTAAAGGGAACCGGTCACCTGAATTTGGCGGGCTCTGTTTACGGTCCGATGGGCAGTGTTTTCGGTTCGGTCATGCACCCCTTCCTTTCCCGCTGGCCGCAATATTGTCTTGAATTTGATTAGGTTTCCTCCGTAGTACACGCGTGCGCAATTCAATCTCGCCTTGCACACACGCAGTATGCTTTGCCCAACTGCGGGCAAAGCCGAAAAGCATTAGTGCGCATGCAACACAGTGAAATACTTCCTGTTAGGGTTATGGCTAGTTCACTATCATCATTAGGGCCAGGGGATGCAAATTTCCCAGCTTTTTAAAAACCTAGCTTCCTCTAACCTTGAGCCAAAAAACAGCAGCCATTGGGTTCTTCTGAACATGGTGGAGGCCCACAAAGCAGGAGAAGGTTAAAGAGTTTTAAAGTTGTCATTTCCTCAGTTTGAAATGTAATTAAGGAATGGTAGTTTACAAGCAAAATTTCAGTGAGCAGCTTGTAGGATTGCTAGAGATGCAAATAAGAACCCTCACTTGACTGCAAAAGACCTTCAGAAAGATTTAGCAGACTCTGAGGTTGTGGTACATTGTTCTGCTGTTCAGAGCCACATGCACAAATGTGACCTTTATGGCAGAATCATCAGAAGAAAACGTCTACTGCATCCTTACATAACACCATCTGTAAAAAAAAAATAAAAAAAAAAAAAGCTGAAGTTGAACAGAGGATGGCTTCTACAAATGAATAATGATCCTAAACACAATCCACAATAGACTACCTCACAAGGTGCAAGCTAAAGGTTTTACAATGGCCCTCACAGACCCCTGATCTGAGCATCATTGAAAATCTGTGGTTAGACCTCAAAATATTAGTGCATGCAAGACGATCCTGGATACTCACAGAACTGGATAAATCTTTCAAGGAAGAATGGATGAAAATTCCTCAAACAAGACCTGAAAGACTCTTAGCTAGCTACATGGATATTTCCCCCCCAGGCTAAAAACATCAGCTCTCAGCCACCCCAGGAAAGGCGCATCTATTAGATGCGCCAATTCTGGCACTTAGTCCCGCTCTTCCCACCTGTCCTGTAGCGGTGGCAAGTGGAGTTCATATTTGTGGGGTTGATGTCACCTTTGTATTGTCAGGTGACATCAAGCCAACAGGTTAGTAATTGAGAAGCATCTATAAGACATCTATCCATTAGTAACCCTATAGTGATCTTGTATAAAAACACAGACACCCAGAATAAAGTCCTTTATTTGAAATATTGACACAGTCCTTTAATGAATCTTAATTAAACCATACTTACCGAATGCCTAATTCAACATCTACTGCAACAAAAATAAAATAATAAACCTCAATATTCCTCACCTGTCCACAGAGAAGATAATCCATAATTTCCTAATCAATTTGAGAGTAGTCACATCAGTGATGTGACTGCTCTCAAAGACAGCCAGCGATACACTGACAGGAGGTAATTGCTACCACGGTGTATCACTGAGCTGCCGTGAGAGAGAGTTCACCGGAGTTCATAAGCTGATCAGCTCCGGTGATCTCCTTAAGGGCACCACTGCTGCATGGGAAAGCCCTCCGCAGTGGTGCCGTGAGATCACCGGAGATGAACTCCAGTGGACCTTCACGGCAGCTCAGTGATACACCGTGGGAGCGATTACCTCCTGTCAGTGTATCGCCGGGCTGGGTAAAGCGGTCACATCTCCCCATGTGACTGTTCTACATGTGAGATCGCCATGAGACACTCGGGATTACGCGGACTATGGCAGACAGCTGAGTATATGTTGGTTTATTATCTTACATTATTTCTAGGAGACGAGGGCATCAGGGTTTGGGCATTAGGTGAATATAATGGGTTTTTGTATTTATTTGAATATGTATGTAATTTAACTTTTTTTTTTTAAACTCTGAGCACAGGCATCAGCAGATGAAACTACGTTTCCCATCAGCTGCACCTACTGTTGTTAGGTTGAACAAATTAATAATAAAATGTTCACTTCACTTAAGTTGCCTACTCCTGGCCTAATGGATATTGATCAGGTGCGCACCAAAGAAATAAACATATAACAACACACAGTCATATGTAAACTCTCCATGATCAATCTATGGCCCAGCTGCAAGGGAAAAAGAGACTTTATTCAGGCAAGACACAGATTTATATATCCCCTGTAAGGGGGCTCGGTTAGCTCTAGAATGGGAGTGATCGGATGCATTCCATTGGTTAGTGGGTTGGGCAATGAGCAAGTCCATGGGTGGATCCATGAGGTCATCAGGGTGGGTTGGTCCATGAGGTCATCAAGGTGGGCGTCACTGTGGGTGGATCCATGAGGTCATCAGGGTGGGCATCATCTTGGATACCAGCCAGGCAGCCACATGGCTCTCTGATACAGGAAATGGCAGCCATCTTTAGTGTCTTACTTTCATCTAAAAAAACTTATGTAAGATCAAACAATACACGCTATGGGTTGCTTCTCTCAACCTTTTATGTCTTGGGGTTAATTAAGTATTTGATCTTATGGCTCTCCTCAACACTGTCACCGTTATCAGTAACAGCAGACATAGCCCAATGGGAGCAGTAGTCTCATCGGCCCACACATGCTGACCTGCAGTAAGCTTTTTACAGCAGGTCATTGCTGCGGGTCACAGTCAACTGTTGGATGACGCTGACAACTGACAGCATGATCTCGCAGCGCTCTGACCGACAGTAATGGTGGTAAGTTACCGCGGGTGACAGTCACAGCTGTGGGTTCACGCTGACATCTGACAGCGTTACCCCGCAGCCCACTGACAGATGGTCTTACTGGCTTTAGCGTTACCACCAATAAGAACCACCACGTCGATGTTTCCCTTGCTGTCACACAGATGACAGCGTGGGAACCTCCATAGGAAGCTGGTAAAACTCAAACTCAGCAAATCCGCAAACATTTTTATACCTGCGTTTTTGCTGTGGATTTGACTGACTCAATTGAAGTCAATGGGTATGCTCCCACCGTCAGTAAACATTGCGGGTTGGACACGATCTACATCTGCAGTGCCCAAACCGCAGCAGCCAGAGGTTACAGCATAGAGGATGGGATTTCTAGAAACCCCATGCCCACGGCTTACTTGCGGAGATGCACATTTGGCGCGTCTTCCCAGACCGCAGCATGTCTATTTATCTTGCAGAGACGTGAGTCTCCACAAGATAAATTTCACCCATACAATGTATTGGGCATGGTGATTCCGCACAGTTCAATGAACAAATGTGGAATCACCTGCATTTAAAAAAGTGTTGACATACCCCCAATGGATGCAGAAACGCTGCAGAAATGCATAAAGCACGGACATGCTGCAGAAAAAAAATGCACTGCAAATACGCATGGAAATTTGCTGATCATGGGCACAACACTTCAGGATTGTCATTGAATAAGCTTGCATAAGGATTCCAAAGCGTTTTTGGCCCAATTCCACATGGAAAAAAACACACTGAAAATGCATCAAAAATGCACTGTGTGCACATAGCCTTACAGTAATTTTGATGAGGGGTGAGCGAATTTTTACATACCACTGTAAAGGTTTTATTCTATAAAAATGTTATTTCCTACTTCTGCTAGAGTGATTTTTTTATATATATTCTTTATTTAGAAAATTTCTATAATAAGAGTGATTTTTAAGCTAAAATGTACAACGAAAAATGAATACAAAAGTATAATATGTAGTTTAAAGATTTAAAATGTTACCTGCTGAAGTAGGATAGCACAATACTGCCCTCTGCTGATCATAAAGTAGCAATTTACAATGAAATACCAGCAGAGAAAGACAGGCAATGGAAGCCTTAAATACCAATATTCACATTTTCTTAACAAGGTTATTAATTCCTGAAACGAATATCTCAATAATCGCAAAGAAAGATCAGAAGACTGCAGTGATTGTCTGTGACACCCAGCTATCCTGGATACTGGGCTAATAACTACATTTCACATAAAAAAATATATTTAATATTATTTAGGAACTTTGGGTAAGGTAAAGAGTTTTCATATTTGTGTTATTTAATATTTCATTTTCTTACTGTACAATTGGATGAAAAGTATAACTGTTTTGATTTATAAAACATTTTATGTAAAAATGTATGTAATATACTAGTAGAGTTTTGCTAAAGTATTATAATAAAAATAGCAAAGTATAATAAAACTGCAAAACCTAGTTAAAAGAAAATCCATCTATAAACGTGATATTAAGCCCTTCCCAACATGCGCCATAAATTTACTGCTCTGCGGGAGTTGTGTTCCCGTAAACAGCGGGAAAATGTATGGTGCGGCGATCATGAGGCCTCAGGCTGATCACCGCGGCGATCACATGTGGGTGTCAGCAACGCCCATGATCGGTGCTATTACCGATCGCGGGCATTTAACCCCTCTGATGCCGCTCTCAGTAGTGTCAGCGGCATAGAGGAGCATCGCACAGGGAATGAGTTCCCTGTGCACTTCCATCAGGACAACGAGATGCGACCCAAAGATGGCCGCTGGATTCTTCCAGGTCCTGCAGGCATGGTGGCTTGTGAGTGACTGCTGAGAGAAGGCATCGAAATTCCTCCTTCCCTGCCTGTCAGATCGTAATGTGAAAGTCTGTAGTGCAGAGTATCAGATCAGTGATCTGACACTACAGCGATGTCCCTTCATGGGACAATGTAGAACGTAAATAAAAAAATTAATAAAAAGTGTAAATATTTTTTTTAAAATCCCTAAAGAAAAGATATATTTTTCCAATAAATACATTTATGTAAATAAAAATAAAAATCAAGAATAAAAACACATATTTGTTATCGCCGCATCCGTAACGACCCCCTCTATAAAACTGTCCTATTAGTTAACCCCTTCAGTGAACACCATAAAATAAACGAGGCAAAAAACACTGCTTTATCATCAAACCAATGAACAAAAAAGTGCAATAAAACGCAATCAAAAAGATGGATGTAAATAAAAATGGTACCGCTGAAAACATCATCTTGTCCCGCAAAAACAACCTGACATACTGCTCCATCAGCTCCATCAGCAGAAAAATAAAGTTATAGCTCTCAGAATAAAGCGATACAAAAATAATTTTTTCTATAAAAGTTTTTATTGTGCAAAAGCGCCAAAATATAAAAAAAGATCTAAATGAGGTATCGCTGTAATCGTACTGACCAGAAGAATAAAACTGCCTTATCAATTTTACCATATGCAGAACAGTATAAAAAAAGCAATTCCTGAATTGCTGTTTTTGTTTATTCTGTCTCCAAAAAATGAGAATAGAAAGCGACCAAAAAAAGTCATGTGCACGAAAATGGTACTAATAAAAACGTCAGCTCGTGCCACAAAAACCAAGCACTCACATGACTCTGTTGGCGAAATATAGAAGAATTATAGCTCTGAAAACACGATGATGATGCAAAAAACTAGTTTTCGCAATAAAAAGCATCTTTCAGTGTGTGACAACTGAAAATCATAAAAACTCGCTATAAATCTGGTATCGCTGTAATCGTACCGACCCAAAGAATAAAGTTGCCTAATCACTTATACCGCACGAAGAACGGCATAAAAAAAGTAAATAAAATTCTTCACATGCTGTTGATTTTTTAATTCTCCCTCCCAAAGATCGAAGTAAGGCTCAGCGTACTTTAATCCTGCGCTCACACCGGGTTTTTTGTGTGGAAATCTCTGAAATACATGATTCAGACAGAATCCCCTTACATAGTTACATAGTTATTAAGGTTGAAGGAAGACTATATGTCCATCTAGTTCAACCCATAGCCTAACCTAACATGTTGATCCAGAGGAAGGCAAAAAAACCCCATGTGGCAAAGAGTAAGCTCCACATTGGGGAAAAAAATTCCTTCCCGACTCCACATACGGCAATCAGACTAGTTCCCTGGATCAACGCCCTATCAAGGAATCTAGTGTATATACCCTGTAACATTATACTTTTCCAGAAAGGTATCCAGTCCCCTCTTAAATTTAAGTAATGAATCACTCATTACAACATCATACGGCAGAGAGTTCCATAGTCTCACTGCTCTTACAGTAAAGAATCCGCGTCTGTTATTATGCTTAAACCTTTTTTCCTCCAAACGCAGAGGATGCCCCCTTGTCCCTGTTTCAGGTCTATGATTAAAAAGATCATCAGAAAGGTCTTTGTACTGTCCCCTCATATATTTATACATTAAAATAAGATCACCCCTTAGTCTTCATTTTTCCAAACTAAATAGCCCCAAGTGTAATAACCTATCTTGGTATTGCAGACCCCCCAGTCCTCTAATAACCTTGGTCGCTCTTCTCTGCACCCGCTCCAGTTCAGCTATGTCTTTCTTAAACACCGGAGACCAGAACTGTGCACAGTATTCTAAGTGTGGTCGAACTAGTGACTTGTATAGAGGTAAAATTATATTCTCATGAGCATCTATGCCTCTTTTAATGCATCCCATTATTTTATTTGCCTTTGTAGCAGCTGCCTGACACTGGCCCCTGAATATGAGCTTGTCATCCACCCATACACCCAGGTCTTTTTCATTGACGGTTTTGCCCAGAGTTTTAGAATTAAGCACATAATTATACATCTTATTACTTCTACCCAAGTGCATGACCTTACATTTATCCCCATTAAAGCTCATTTGCCATTTATCAGCCCAAGCTTCTAGTTTACATAAATCATCCTGTAATATAAAATTGTCCTCCTCTGTATTGATTACCCTGCAGAGTTTAGTGTCATTTGCAAATATTGAAATTCTACTCTGAATGCCCCCTACAAGGTCATTAATAAATATGTTAAAAAGAAGAGGGCCCAATACTGACCCCTGTGGTACCCCACTGCTAACCGCTACCCAGTCCGAGTGTGCTCCATTAATAACCACCCTTTGTTTCCTATCCCTGAGCCAGCTCTCAACCCACTTGCACATATTTTCCCCTATCCCCATTATTCTCATTTTATGTATCAACCTTTTGTGTGGCACCGTATCAAAAGCTTTTGAAAAGTCCATATACACTACATCCACTGGGTTCCCTTGGTCCAATCCGGAACTTACCTCTTCATAGAAACTGATCAAATTAGTCTGACATGAACGGTCCCTAGTAAACCCGTGCTGATACTGGGTCATGAGGTTATTCCTCTTCAGATACTCCAGTATAGCGTCCCTTAGAATGCCCTCCAGGATTTTACCCACAGCAGAAGATTCCTTATAATGAGGCAGATGGAGGCCTGTGATCCGGCAGTGGTGTTTGTCTTTTTAGGATTGCATAAAAGTGCCGTCAGCCACAGATTTGTGCACTTCTGAAAACGACAGCTGAACAGAGGCCAGACCGATTCCAGAGTAACTCTGCTGCCTCACTATGGTGAATGGATCCCTCGGGGGTTTCATCTGAATCCTGTCACGCAGAGATTTAGATGGAAACCCCAAAGTTAGTGGTCAACGCCAGATAAATGTGATCCCAAACGTTATGTAAAATGTTCTCAATTAAAGCTTCCACTTAATCCACAAAAAATGCAAGTCCCCACTCAGATCTGTCATCGTTAATGGAAATATAGGGGTCTTCCACGATACTGGTAGCACAAAGGACTTGGAAAAGCTAAATGGCTCCTCACCAGCCAAAAGAAATTCAGCAAATTCTCCGCTCCCAAATCCAAATGCCCTCCTCCCTTCTGAGCCCCAGTGTGCCTAAACAACATTTAGCGCCCACGTTTGGCATTTCTGAAGTGATGAGAGCCCGCCTAATTTACAGTTGTGTGTCTCCAGAAGCATGAGCTGGGCATAATGTACTGGTCATTGCAATAGCAGTTTGTAATTTTTACTCAGCAACATCCACTGCTGCTTGTTTCTGGAAAATGCCCATGGAGTCAAAATTGTCAATAGACCTGTAGATAAATTCCCAAAATTTTGTCACTTGAGGGGGGATTCTGCTTTTCTAGCACTTAGGGGCTCTTTATATCGAATCCGCAACCTACTCTAGGAAAATTTGCGCTCCAGGAGTCCTTCCATATGGCGAAGTAGTACTGTATATAGCGTCTGGATAAAAATTAACTTTTATTCGATATAATCTAAAAAGCCAATAAGGCAATAAACCAAAAGAAAACTAAGAGGGGAAACATACAGGACAAATGGAAACCTCGTGTGCTAAGTGCCCTATTACCTACACAGTAAGGGAAAAGACTAACAACAGGTAACAAATACTAAATCGCACTGTATATGTGCAAAAAATCACAGCCAATCCTCCATAGTTACCCTAAGATCACGGGAGTAGTGGTCTCCCTGAAATCACTAAAATGTGGGATAACAATGGTATATAAAGGTATAAGCATAGAGCTACAGATGTACCCAAACTAGATCTGTACAATCTTGTCTATTAATACCAGAGATAATATTTAGTAGCCTTTCTCATCTATATAGCTAACACGAAAGATCATATACTATGTGTCCAGAGTATTAACAAAACCATATAACCAATACATGCAAATCACTTATGGATACTGGACATAGGATTGGCGTCAGTGCAATGTAGAAATCTATACTAAAACATTCCTAGATGCCACAGTAACTCAGTAATAGTTACCCAACATACCATACCGGGATACCTATAACTCATTACACATTATATGAGTGTACCCTGCTGGGTTAACCTGTGGCAGATTACAGGGTTAATGATGGTGAGTAATTGGGTCCGGAACGCTGTGATGCAACAGAAACCAGAAAAACCAAATGTTTGGGTGGATCTCACAGCTTGTTTGATTCTGCCATCGCCAGCCCTTCCCCTCTCTCCGTTCACTTCATACCAGACCCTGGAATAGGAATGCAGTGCTGCAAAGCGGCGTCTCCCGACGCGTTTCTTCACCAAGGATTCATCAGGGGAGAAATGCTGCTGCCATCGCAGGTCTCACCCTTCTGTGTAATTTATAAATTCGGCTTGGTGCCGCGCTACACCTTGCTCCGCCCACTGGCGTGTGACGCGCCCACCGGGCTTACCTATGCATTTCCGGGACATTGGAGGATTTACCCTGCTAGATGACGTACTGGGAATCCCCCACCTGGCGGCGCATGCGCATCACCATGGCCGGGACCATTACGTCATTACCTGTGTAAGCAGGCTCCTGCCGGACTTTCAGTAAAACATGAATGGGATCCAGATGCGTGCTTTCACGCTATCCTGTTCCCTTGAAGTGTCCACATATCCTCACAAAACTGGTGTAATTCGCCCTTATTGTGTCATACAGATGGTGGACACCCCAAAACAGGAAAAATCAACCAAATCTTTAATCCTGTTCACCTATTGGCATGATTCAGAGAATATCTCAGCATATATTGTGACAAAGTGTCACGGAGGTCCAGGTAGGCTAATCCCAAAGAGAGATCAAAATAATAATGCCTCAGGGGAGCTACAAGGACGAGAGGGACAAAACGGGGATAATTAGAATTAATATCCATACCTCAAAAGATTTTCCGTTTTTTTCATACTGAAGTGGAATTGCCATGTCTGGGCCACCATACCTTCACCTCCCCAAGAAAACGTGGGAAACAGTGACCCTACGCATACCCTACCATATTCACCTACACTCCTTTCCCTACTTATCGCGGAGGTTGGCACCCTAGGAGAGTCCTGCGCATATGGCGCCCCCATTCGGCGTCGACTGTCCCAGAATATCTTTCCCTATAGGTCCCTTCTTCCTCCACAGGACAGCTGGAAAAAAGAGAAAGTGCCTAGAATTGTTTTTGATTACTTAGGATGTGCCATGGGTGCGAAGATGGAATAACCCTATGCTTGTATCTCTACCTATCGCGGGGGTTGGCACCCTAAAATCTTCGCAAATGGCGCCCCCACTCCTCGACGGCTAGCCCTCAAAAATAGCCCTACCAAAAAAGAATAACAAAAAATGCTACAGTATAGGGTGTAGGGCTAAAGGTAGAATGACTATTGGTTACAAAAAACAATTATATGATAATGTCTCATTAAGCCCTAATGGCTGTAAAGTTCTCAACATGAAAATCCACCTCGTCTCCTTTTGAAGTATAAATTTGTCCCAATCGCCTCCCCTTTGTGGAGGCATTATCCTGTCGATCCCCATGAAGTGGATTTTTTTGGGGTTACCTTGATGAAAAGCATTCATGTGGGATGCCACTGGGGTCTCTCGCTTGTTAACAATATCACGGAGGTGTTCACCAACTCTTTTGCGGAATTCCCTTTTTGTTTTCCCCACATATTCAAGGCCACATTCACATGTGGCCTTGTAAATGACCCCTTTGGTACGGCAATTAATAAAATGCCGAATAGTGTACATAGTGCCTGTAACATTTCCTACAAAATTTTTTGCGGATCTGATAGAGGCACAACTTTTACAGTTGCCGCATCTGTAGCAGCCCTTCATCTGAATTGTTAGACCTGAGGTGTTACCTGGGTCGAAATGGCTGTGGACCAATCTGTCACGGAGGGACTTACCCCTTCTATAGGTAATTTGAGGTACAGGTGAGACGTATTTTTTTATGTCTCTATCCATATGTAAAATCGGCCAGTGTCTTTCAAAAATTTCTCTAATCTGGTTTGCTCCGTTAGAGTATCTGGTGATAAAACGTATGGTGCTATCTTCATCAGACTTGGATTTAGGTGTCAACAAATCTTTCCTTTCCTTTCTCAATGATTCTTTATAAGCTCTATTCAGTACACCTTCAGGATACCCTCTTTCCAGAAACCGATTTTTTAGGTCTCTGGCCTGTTTCTGGAACATGTCATTATTTGAGCAGTTTCTGCGTACCCTAAAATATTGCCCCTTTGGGATGCCCCTCTTCAGAGGAGCAGGGTGACTGCTTTCCCACCTGAGGAGAGAGTTCGTGGCTGTGTCCTTTCTGTGTGTTCTTGTGGTCAATTCGCCATTGGGACATCTCTCAATACGTATGTCCAGGAATGCCAGACTAGTGGTACTTGCTTCATGAGTGAAGCGGAGACCCAAGTCATTGGTGTTTAGACCTTCTACAAAGCTTGCAAAGTCAATGGCATTTCCTTTCCATATTACAAACACATCATCAATATATCTCAGCCACAAAACTATCCTCTCCTCAGGATGGGTCATGGTATCCCCGAAAATGACCGTTTCCTCCCACCAGCCCAGGAGCAAATTTGCGTACGAAGGCGCACAAGGGCTACCCATCGCAGTGCCCCTGAGCTGGTAGAAGTACTTACGGTCGAACAAGAAAACATTCCGGGTTAGACAAAATTCCAAGGCCTTCATGATAAATTTATTGTGTCTGTCATATTGTGTACCTCTCGTGCTCAGATAATGGTCCACTGCCCTTAGTCCTTTGTCATGAGGGATCGACGAGTACAGCGCCTCCACATCAATACTCCCCAGGATCATGTCTGGGTCAAGATAAATACCTTCCAATTTAAGAAATAAATCAGTGGTGTCCCGTACATGAGAATTCAAAGCTCCAACAAATGGTTTTAAAATCTTGTCCACATAGACACCAAGATTTTCAGTCAGACTATTATTGCCTGAAACAATCGGGCGTCCCTTCAGGGGGTTTGTCCCTTTGTGAATCTTAGGAAGGCAGTAGAACGTTGGTATTACAGGGTGTTTTGGTAACAAAAAGTCCCTCTCGTCCTTGCTTATTACACCATCCCCAAAGCCCTCATCTATGATGGACTTCAGTTCACCTTGAAATTGCTTAAGGGGGCTATGTGGTAGTGTTTTATACTCTTCCTTCCCCTTTAATAATGAAAGACACAGATTTTGATAGTCTTGTGTGTCCATCACTACCACATTGCCCCCTTTGTCAGAAGGCTTTATAGTGATACTTTTGTTCTTTTCCAAGTCACATAGGCAATTCATTTCCCTCCTAGATAGGTTAAACAATTTTTTACTTTTTGTGTCTGGTAACCTCATAAGATCCTCTGTGACCAAATTCAAAAAATGTCAATGGAGCTTAGATCTCCCATGGGTGGCGGCATACTCGAGCTTTTATTTTTCAGTTTTGTAAAAGGCCCCAAACCTTCAGTATTTGGGTCTATATCCCCCAAATGGAACAACAAACGCACATCTTGTAGTAAATCCTCCGCAATACCCAGATCTGCACATTGTTTCCTTTCTTCTTTTAAAAAGAATTTTTTCCATTTGAGGCGTCTTACGAATAAATTCACATCTTTGATCACTTCAAATGTGTCGGTGTCTGAACTAGGTACAAAAGAAAGGCCCCTACTCAGTAGTGCCACTTCAGTCTCTGATAGTGTCTTAGAGGAAAGATTTATAACTTGCATGTTTATGTTGGGGGGTTGGTTCGGCTCCTGAGGGGGTAACTCAGATCTAAAAAATTACTCCTAACCGGGGATTTTTTATTACCTCCACGTCCCCAGTTACCTCCTCTTCCCCTATTTTTACCCTTTCCTCTCTGTCCACTAGATCTCCCTTCACCATCAGAAATCTCCGCCTCTGATGATGAGATATCCGTCTCTGTCTTACGGGGAAATTTACTGGCAGAAAACGAATAAGCCCTATTGTCCTTGAACTCCTGAAGGTCTCTTATGAAGAATTTGTGTTTCTTATCCTTCAAATGGTATTGAAACCTTTCTACCGAATTCTGCAGTTGGATCTCTTTTTTGGCAAATTCTGGTTCAGAAGAAATTTTTTTATATCAATGTGCTCTTTTAAAGATTCATTCAGGACATTTAAATTTTGTTTTTCTTCTTCCAACAAGAGTCCCATCAACCTAAGGGAACTTGCTGTAGCTTCTCTCTCCCATTTGGCCAGTAAACTGGGATTTTTATACCTGTACCCTGGTGCCAAGGTAATCCTCAGATGTCTAGGGACAATACCAGATTTAATATAATTGTCAAGGCTCTGCACCTCCCACCACGAGGCTATTTGGTCTTTTTATACCCTGGTTAGCTCTTTGAATGCAGCATTGAATGAGGGGACGTATTTTTTCTGGATATAAGATCTCTCAGAGAACACCTCTCTGGCCTCCGTGACCCATTGATTTGTGTCAATTCCTGTGCTGAGAAAACCTGCCATGCCAATGTAAAGTATATAGTAAGCGTGGTGTATTATCCAAATAGAATTGATACCATATATAGCGTCTGGATAAAAATTAACTTTTATTCGATATAATCTAAAAAGCCAATAAGGCAATAAACCAAAAGAAAACTAAGAGGGGAAACATACAGGACAAATGGAAACCTCGTGCGCTAAGTGCCCTATTACCTACACAGAAAGGGAAAAGACTAACAACAGGTAACAAATACTAAATCGCACTGTATATGTGCAAAAAATCACCGCCAATCCTCCATAGTTACCCTAAGATCACGGGAGTAGTGGTCTCCCTGAAATCACTAAAATGTGGGATAACAATGGTATATAAAGGTATAAGCATAGAGCTACAGATGTACCCAAACTAGATCTGTACAATCTTGTCTATTAATACCAGAGATAATATTTAGTAGCCTTTCTCATCTATATAGCTAACACGAAAGATGATATACTATGTGTCCAGAGTATTAACAAAACCATATAACAATACATGCAAATCACTTATGGATACTGGACATGGGATTGGCGTCAGTGCAATGTAGAAATCTATACTAAAACATTCCTAGATGCCACAGTAACTCAGTAATAGTTACCCAACATACCATACCGGGATACCTATTACTCATTACACATTATATGAGTGTACCCTGCTGGGTTAACCTGTGGCAGATTACAGGGTTAATGATGGTGAGTAATTGGGTCCGGAACGCTGTGATGCAACAGAAACCAGAAAAACCAAATGTTTGGGTGGATCTCACCGCTTGTTTGATTCTGCCATCGCCAGCCCCTCCCCTCTCTCCGTTCACTTCATACCAGACCCTGGAATAGGAATGCAGTGCTGCAAAGCGGCGTCTCCCGATGCGTTTCTTCACCAAGGATTCATCAGGGGAGAAATGCTGCTGCCATCGCAGGTCTCACCCTTCTGTGTAATTTATAAATTCGGCTCGGTGCCGCGCTACACCTAGCTCCGCCCACTGGCGTGTGACGCGCCCACCGGGCTTACCTATGTATTTCCGGGACATTGGAGGATTTACCCTGCTAGATGACGTACTGGGAATCCCCCACCTGGCGGCGCATGCGCATCACCATGGCCGGGACCATTACGTTATTACCTGTGTAAGCAGGCTCCTGCCGGACTTTCAGTAAAACATGAATGGGATCCAGATGCGTGCTTTCACGCCATTAATTATTCTAGCAAATTTTACATTCAAAAAGGGAAATGGCACTCCTTCCCTTCTGAGCCCTGCCGTGTGCTCAAACAGTAGATTTCCCCCACATATGGGGTATCGGCATGCTCAGGGGAAATTGCACAATATTTTGTATAGTCCATTTTCTTCTGTAACCCTTGAGAAAGTAAAAACAAAATTAGGTCTAACGGAAAATCTTAGTGGAAAAAAGGTAAATGTTTATTATTTCCATCCACATTCCACAAATTCCTGTGAAGCACCTGAAGGGTTAATAAACTTCCTGAATGTGGTTTTCAGTACCTTGAGGGGTACAGGTTTTAGAATGGTGCCACTTTGGGGTATTTTCTCTCACATAGGCCCCTCACAGACACTTTGAATGTGATATGGTCCCTAAAGCAAATGGTTTTGTAAATTTTGTTGTAAAAATGAGAAATCGCTGGTCAACTTTTAACCCTTATAACTTCCTAACAAAAAAAATTGTTTCAAAAATTGTGCTGATGTAAAGTAGATATGAGGGAAATATTTAGTAACTTTTCTGCGATATGACTCTCTGATTTAAGGGCATAAAAATTAAAAGATTGATACTTGTGAAATTTTCAACATTTTCGCCAAATTTCCATTTTTTTTTTGCAAAGTAATATCAAAGAAATTTTACCACTATCATAAAGTACAATATGTAATCAGAACACAATCTCAAGATCCATTGAAGCATTCCAGAGTTATGACCTCAAAGTGACAGCGCTCAGAATTGTAAAAATTTACCTGGTCAGGAAAGTGAAAACAGGCTTCGGTGTGAAGGGGTTAAAGGGTGGACAGCATTTGCTGCTAAGCCCAGTGCTTGTCTGTAGCGGACACATGTACTGTAGCCATGATATTTTTGCTGTTGCCTGTTAATAAAAACTTAGAGCAAGTAGCGGAAAGGAGTGACTGGAGAAGTAGAGGGAGTATTTTGTCAGTATTTTGCATCAGTATTTGTAAGCCAAAACCAGGAATGGAACAGTCAGAGGAAAAGTATAAGGCTACATGCACACGTTACGGATTTGCCTATGGAATTTTCTGCGCAGATACTTCCTCTCTTGGCAGAAAACGTAGTTGAAAATCCACACATTTTTGATGCGGATTGGTATGCGTTTTTGTAAGCTAGTGGCAAGTGGGGTAATAGTTGTGGGGTTGATGTCACCTTTGTATTGTAAGGTGACATCAAGCCCGAGTTAGTAATGGAGGTGTCAATAAGACACCTATCCATTACTAATCCTATAGTTGCTAAGGAGTTAAATAAAGACACAGCCAAAATAAATTATTTTAATGAAATAAAACACCACATTTTCCCATCTTTATTGTACTCCTAATTCCTGGGACGCCCTCGATCACCTGCAAAAAAATAAATAAACACAAATACCCGCTGTTTCGGTGTAATCCATTTAATGAGTGTCCCACGACGATCTCCCCTGTAGATCAGTAACATCGGGAGATGTGACTGCTCTATAGGCCTCCCATGATGCATTGACAGGAGGCTCCTGCAGTGCATCACTGAAGGGGTTACCAGAGCTCCTGCTCTCACTTTACTGTTATGATCTGGTGGTTTAGGAACAACATGAGACAAGCTCTGAAGGAGGTGGTATCTGTACTGACCGCAGACCCTGAGCCTAGCAGCGCAACTAGAAATAGCCGTGGCGGGTACCTGACGCTCCCTAGACCCCTCAGCACAGCCTAAGATCTAACTTCCCCTAAAGATGGAAACAGGAAACCTATCTTGCCTCAGAGAAAATCCCCAAAGGAAAGATAGCCCCCCACAAATATTGACGGTGAGAGGAGGGGAAAATAACATACGCAGAGATGAAATCAGATTTTAGCATAGGAGGCCAGTCTAGCTTGATAGATAGGACAGGAAAGGATACTGTGCGGTCAGTATAAAAACTACAAAACAATCCACGCAGAGTTTACAAAATCTCCACACCTGACTAAAGGTGTGGATGGTAAATCTGCTTCCCAGAGCTTCCAGCTAACAGAAAAAATCCATAATGACAAGCTGGACAAAAATAGAATGCACAGAACAATAAGTCCACAACATGTGGACTGAAAAGAGCAAAGCCAGAACTTATCTTTGCAGAACTGGTCAGGAAACCAGGAGAATCCAAGCAGAGATGTGAATCCAGCCAGAGAACATTGACAAGTGGCATAGGCTGAAGACTAGAGCCAGGTTAAATAGCAGAGCCAGGAGAGATGATTAGTGAAAGCAGCTGCTAAAGCTAAACCCAAGGAGCGGCAGTTCCACTCAAAACCACCAGAGGGAGCCCAAGGGCAGAATTCACAAAAGTGCCATTTACAACCACCGGAGGGAGCCCAAGAACGGAATTCACAACACTTTACGGCATCGCTGCGTGAAAATTTTCTCACACAGCGTTACCGGTGAAAGCATGAACCCAGGTGATCTCTCACGGCGGCGTGGGGATACACCGCAGAGGATTACGTCCGATCAGTGCATGAGGAGGGCCTTGGAGAAAAGTGACATTTCCCGATGTGACTGTTCTACACAAGAGATCGTCGTGGGCACTCTTTATTAAATGGACTATGGTGGAAAGGTATGTATAGGTTGGTTTATTATTTTATTTTTATTACAGGAGAATAAGGGTGTCGGGGACTAGGTGTTTGCTGAATATGTACTGTATGTTTGTTTTTGTTTTTTTTACAATTGAACACAGGCATCGTTTGATGGGACTACCGTCCCATCATCGGCTAATGCTGTCACTGTTATACAGTATGTGACAGCAGACATAGCCGGATGGGAACAGTAGTCCCATCAGACGATGCCTGGCTAACAGACCCGCACACACATGGAGACACGCAGACACCCACACACAAACCTGCACACACGCGCAGAGACACACATGCGCAGACACAGAGACCTGCGCAGAGACAGACACGCGCGCAGGGACAGACACGCGCGCAGAGACAGACACGCGCGCAGGGACAGACACGCGCGCAGGGACAGACACGCGCGCAGGGACAGACGCGCGCAGGGACAGACACGCGCGCAGGGACAGACACGCGCGCACACAGGGACACATGCAGACACACAGACACCCACACACAGGGACACACAGACCCGCACACATACACACAGACCCCAGCAGACAGACATGCACAGCCTCCGCCCACACACTCTTCCTCCTCCATTTCTCGCACCCAACTCTGCAGCAAAAACGCAAATCTTTTTACACCTGCAGTTTTGCTGCGGATTTGACTGACTCAATGGAAGTCAATGGGTACAGAAATGCTGCAGATCTGCAAAAAGAATTGACATGCTGCGGAAAATAAAACGCTGCAAATCTGTGTGTATTTTTCCACAGCTAGTGCACACCAATTCTGAATTTCACATTGACTAACATTGCTTGTGCACTACACTGCGAACTTGATGCAATTCCGTGTGTCCAAAAATGCTGCGGATCCGCAACGTGTGCACATAGCCTAAAAGAAACATGTCACCACTTCTGTATTTATCACCCACTCCTCGTTTAGGCTTACAAATACTGACAAAATACTGAACGTGGCCTAATGCTAAGTTTATTATAATCCCAAACAAGATGAAACATTTACAAATTATAAAAGGAAATCTACTTTAATAGCACTTGTAAAATATGTCTAAAAGTGTTAGTCACAAATAAGAGGTGCTTGCCCCTCATCAATGTGGAGCAGATCATTTTTGAGTTTTCTTTGTTCTGGAAGATAACTCATGTGGATGCTTTTCTCCTATGGGTAATTGCCACTCCATACTTGGCTAGTTTCCTTAGAGAGAGGTAGCACTTCTCTTAAACTACATCAAGGGTTTTCAAAAGGTGTTTGACATGGTACCACATAAAAGGTCAATACATAAAATGAGAGTAAAAGGAACTATGGGAAAATCTGTTCAAATGGGTCAACAACTGACTCAATACTAAGAAAAAAAGGTGGTTTATTACTAGAATACACTAATTCAGTCAAAGCTAAAAGTGGGACACTACAGGGGTCTGTACTGGGCTCTCTTCAACTGCTTCTCACAAAATTAGACTATCATCAAAAAGTGAATTTATTTCAGTTCTTCAATACAAAAAGTGAAACTCATTATATAGAGGCATTACAAGCAGAGTGATCTATTTCAAGTGTTTATTTCTGTAAGGCTGGAGTCACACTGCCGTATTTCTCCTGCGGGAATCGCATCGTGAAACTTGTACTTGCTGATGGCTCTCCTGACCTGAGCTTGACAGCTGCATAGTAATCCATCATGCTGTCATGCTGGGGTCAGGAGAGGTGCTGGCCAGTCCATGCAGTGCGATGCGATTATCGCATGAGAAATACAGCAGTGTGACTCCAGCCTTAATGTTGATGATTATGGCTTAGAGCCAATGAAAACCCAAAAGTCATTATCTCAGCAAATTAGAATAATTAACATAAAACACATGCAAAGGCTTCTTAAGTGTTTAAAAAGGTCCCTTAGTCGGTTTCAGTAGGCTCCACAATCATGTGAAAGACCTGACTTGACATGTCCAGAAGGCAGTCATTGACACTCCACTAGGAGGGTAAGCCACAAAAGTTCATTGCTAAAAAAGATGGCTGGCTAGGAAAAAGTGTGGTGAACAAAGGTATACAAGCAACTGGGATAACCACAGTCTTGTAAGGATTGTTAAGAAAAGGCCATTCAAAAATTTGGGAGAGACTGCTGCTGCTTGCTTCAAGAGCCACCACACACAGACGTATCCAGGACATGGCCTACAAGTGTCGCATTCCTTTTACTCATGACCAATAGACAACAGCTGAAGGGTCTTACCTGGGTCAATGAGAAAAAGAAATGGAATGTTGCTCAATGGTCTAAAGTGTTGTCTTCAGATTAAAGTAAATTTTGCATTTCATTTGGAAATCAAGGTCCCAGAGTCTGGAGGAAGAGTAGAGAGACACACAATCCAAGCTGCTTGAGGTCTAGTGTGAAGTTTCCACAATCAATGATGGTTTGGGGAGCCATGTCATCTGCTGGTGTAGGTCCACTGTGTTTTAGCAAGACCAAAGCCAGTCCAGCCATCTACCAGGAAATCTTAAACCACTTCATGCTTCCCTCTTCCGACAAGCATTTTGAAGATGGAAATTTAAATCTCCAGTAGCACTTGGCACCTGTTCACACTGCCGAAAGTACTAATACCTGGTTTAAAAACAACAGGATCACTGTGCTTGATTGGCCAGCAAATTCGCCTGACCTTAACCACATACAGAATCTATGGGGTATTGTCAAGAGGAAGATGAGAGACACCAGACCCAACAATGAAGATGTGCTGAAGGCTGCTATTACAGCAACCTAGGCTTCCATAACACCGCAGCAGGTCCACAGGCTGATCGCCTCCATGCCATGCTGCATTGATGCAGTAATTGAGGCAAAAAGGAGACCCGACCAAGTATTGAGTGCATTTACTGAACATACATTTCAGTAGGCTAACATTTCAGATTTTAAAATCATTTTTCAAGCTGGTGTTATAAAGTATTCAAATTTACTGAGATAATGACTTTTGGGTTTTCATTGGCTGTAAACCATAATCATCAACATTAACAGAAATAAACACTTGATATAGATCACTCAGTTTGTAATGACGCTATATAAGGAGTTTCACTTTTTGTGTTTTAGAACTATAATAACTTTTTGATGATCTTTTAATTTTGTGAGAAGCACCTGTGTTTTTTACTCTGATTCGGTGAATACTATATCTGTATAATTTGCCTCTTGTAACAATCTTTTATTCATATTATTCTGCTAAGCAAATAAAAGTAGATTGTTGACCCGCCTAGTGTCTCCGCTTTTGCATATACAATGGGGGAAATAATTATTTGATCCCTTGCTGATTTTGTTAAGTTTGCCCACCGACAAAGACATGAACCTTAATTGTAAGGGTAAGTTAATTTTAACATTGAGAGATAAAATATCGAAAATAAAATCCAGAATGTCACATTGTATAAATTATATAAATTTATTTGTATTTCGCAGAGAGAAATAAGTGTTCGATCCCCTACCTACCATTAAAAGTTCTGGCTCATACAGACCAGTTAGACGGTCCTAATCAACTCATTACCCGCATTAAAGACAGCTGTCTTACATAGTCACCTTTATAAAAGACTCCTGCCCACAGACTCAGTCAGCAGACTCTAACCTCTACAACATGGGCAAGACCAAAGAGCTTTATAAGGATGTCAGGGACAAGATCATAGACCTGCACAACGCTGAAATGGGCTACAAAACCATAAGTAAGTTGCTGGGTGAGAAGGAGACAACTGTTGGTGCAATAGTAAGAAAATGGAAGAAATACAAAATGACTGTCAATCGGCATCGACAATGCAAAATCTCACCTCATGGGGTATCCTTGATCATGAGAAAGGTGGGAGGTGGGACATCAGCATAAAACTACATGGGGGGAACTTGTTAATGATCTCAATGCAGCTGGGACCCCAGTCACCAAGAAAACTATCGGTAACACATTACGCCGTAAAGGTTTAAAATCCTGCAGTGCCCGCAAGGTCCCCCTGCTCAAGAAGGCACATGTGCAGGCCCATCTGAAGTTTGCCAATGAACACCTGGATGATTTTGTGAGTGATTGGGAGAAGGTGCTGTGACAAGGTGCGGTCAGATGAGAGAAAAATTGAGGTCTTCGGAATTAACTCAACTCGCAGTGTTTGGAGGAAGATAAATTCTGCCTATAACCGAAAGAACACTGTCCCCAGTGTCAAGCATGGAGGTGGAAACATTATGTTTTGGGGGCGTTTCTCTTCACCGCATCAATGGGAGAATGGATGGAGCCATGTACTGTAAAATCCTGAGTACTTCCTTTCCTCCAACAGGACATTAAAAATGGGTCGTGGCTGGGTCTTCCAGCAAGACAATCACCCAAAACATACAGCCAAGGCAACAAAAGGAGACACATGTCAGCTGAGGACACATTTTCCAAGACAGCTTTGAAAGATTAAAGGGAACCTGTCGCCTGAATTTGGCGGGACCGGTTTTCGGTCATATGGGTGGAGTTTTCGGGTGTTTAATTCACCCTTTCCGTACCCGCTGGCTGCATGCTGGCTGTAATATTGGATTGAAGTTCATTCTCTGTCCCCCGTAGTACACACCTGTGCAAAGCAATCTTGCCTTGCGCACGCGCAGTATGCTTTGCCCAACTGCGGGCAAAGCCGAAAAGCAAAAGTGCGCATGCGCCGGCGCACTATGTCCAGGAACTATTTTGTTGTGTTCCGGGACATAGTGCGCCGGTGCATGCGCACTAATGCTTTTCAGCTTTGCCTGCCATTGGGCAAAGCATACTGCGCGTGCGCAAGGCAAGATTGCCTTGTGCAGGCGTGTACTACGGAGGACAGAGAAAGAACTTTAATCGAATATTGCAGCCATCGGGTAAGGAAAGGGTGAATCAAACACCCGAAAACTCCGCCCATATGACCGAAAACCGGTCCCGCCAAATTCAAGTGACAGGTTTCCTTTAAGGACTTGAAAAATACAATCATAAACAGTCTACATTGAAAAGAAGCACATTAAGGTCATGGAGTGGCCTAGCCAGTCTCCAGAACTTAATCCCATAGAAAACTTATGGAGGGAGTTGAAGCTCCGAGTTGCCAAGCGACAGCCTCAAAATCTTAATGATTTAGAGATGATCTGCAAAGAGGAGTGGACCAAAATTCCTCCTGACATGTGCGCAAACCTCATCATCAACTACAAAAAACATCTGACTGCTGTGCTTACCAATAAGGGTTTTGCTACCAAGTATTAAGTTTTGTTTGCCAGAGGGATCAGATACTTATTTCTCACTGCAAAATGCAAATAAATGTATAACATTTATACAATGTGATTTTCTGGATTTTTTATATTCTCTCAATGTTAAAATTAACCTACCCTTAAAATTATAGACTGTTTATGTCTTTGTCAGTGGGCAAACTTACAAAATCAGCAAAGGATCAAATACTTATTTCCCCTTAGTTCACCTGCTTACAGAGGCATGATACTGTGTGTGGAAGTTGGGGGCACCCTACTGTGTATAGGAAAGTAGTGGGGCCCATCATACTGTATGTGGGAGATCGTGGGGACATTATATTGTGTGTTGGAGGTTGCGGGTATATCATACTGTCTGTGGGGAAGCCGACGCCATCATACAATGTATGGGAAAGCTATGGGGGTATTTATTTTACTCACTTTTATAGCATTATTAATTCCACAGTACTTTACAGTTATCAGCATCTCTGTCTCCTTTGCGGCTCACCATCTAAATTCCCTATCATTCAAATGTATTACTGCCTAAATCATTGGCACTTCCATAATATGTACATCAAAAAAAGGGGGAAAGAAGCTGTATGCCATAAAAAATCAGAAGTTTATTAGTATGTATTAAAATAACATTATAGTAAAATGTAAAATCAATAGGGACAACAAATGCAAAAAAAGACAGCCACAAAAAGGAAACAGTACCAGTGTAAAGTGCTCATTGCACAATAAATCACAATCCCATAACGTTGCCCCAGACCCAAAATCATGTGCAGTACGAAAAACAAGCAGAAGTATGGAGCAAAAGGGTTTTGCTTCCAGGTGGGGATGAATATCACCTTGAATAAAGTAAAACAATGCACTGAGGTTTGACAGTGTCCAAAAATGTACACTTCCCCTGGACAAAGCTACACGCGAAATGCGCGTCGGGGTGCCACAGCCGCCTTAAGGTAAAGTGCCTTACATACATGTTACACCTATCCCTTCTCTTTGGTCTTTTCAACAGGTATTGCAGCTATCAGTACCTTTTTGGACACTGTCAAACCTCAGTGCATTGTTTTCCTTTATTCAAGGTGATATTCATCCCTACCTGGAAGCAAAATCCTTTTGGCTCCATACTTCTCAGAACATATATATCTCCTTGTTTTTTGTACTGCACATGATTTTGGGTCTGGGACAGCGTTATGGGATTGTGATTTATTGTGCAATCAGTACTTTACACTGGAACGGTTTCCTTTTTTGTGGCTATCTTTTTTGCATTTGTTGTCCCTACTGATTTTACTATAATGTTATTTTAATACATACTAATAAATGTCTGTTTTTTATGGCATACAGCTTCTTTCCTTTTTTTTTTTATGTAAATTTCCTATCAGTAGGTCTTTGGAATGTGGGAATAAACAGGGAGGAAACACAAGCTAATATGGGGAGAACATTCAAACTCATTGCATATGTTGTCCTTGGGTACCAGACTGTTTGTGGTGAGCTGTCGGGACATGTTGCTGAGTGTTGAAAAGCTGCTGGGGTATTATATTGTGCATGTTGAGCTGTGGGGGGAATGATACTGTGTGTGGAGAACTTGTGGTGATATATTGTTTGCATTGAGCAGTGGGGGACATCATACGGTGTGTAAAATTCTGCTCTACAGTAAGTGATAAAAATGAATATAAAATACCATTGAGCAAAATTATTGAGTTTAGCATGCTGGCCCAGTCCTACACAACAGTCATGGTCTTTCACATGGCCGTGTAAAAAAAATATGTCACAGCTTCAACCAGAAAAATCGGACTATTTTTTTTCTCATCTGCGTGCAATGCGTAGGCAATCAGTTTTTTTACAGCAGCAGCCATTAATCATTTGCAAGACCATTTACCATTCTCTAAGTTACAGAATTGCAATGTACCCATAAAAATTGGTTGCTATACACATGGAATAGTTGTTTGTTTTTTTGCATACCCAGACTTGGATGGGCAATTCTCAACCGATTTACAGAAGAAACTAGTGCATGCTGCTATTTTTTTCACATGCAGATTTTGTCCATGAAAAAAGACAAACTGCTAGTCTGCACTGAATAACATTGGTCAATGTGCAGTCTGTTTCTTCACGGACAGCGCTTGGGCCAAAATACAGTCACAAGATTGAGTACTAAATGTAAGAGACTTTTAATGGTTACAATGTATTTTTATTATCCATTAATAAACAATCCATAGAATCAGCATTTATCTGATCTCAAAGAGCATCTGTGATTATAATTACACCAAGACCATGCTATTCTAGAACTTTATTATTGAAAAGAAGGAAAAGAGACAATACATAACACATATCTAGATCCCACCTTGCAATTTTACCGTTATAGAGAAACCATGCATTTGGCACATGAAATATGAACAAATGATATCTGGGAATCAGCATAACAAGTAGTTGGACAATTTACAGGTAACTCAAAAATAAAGTTACCACTTTAGTGAAACCTTTCTATGGGAACAAAGACAAAGGTCATCAAGAACATCTCAACTGTGTTCTAGAAATCATCTCTTTCTAATAACATCTCTGAAGAACAAGACAACGAAAGATGCAAATTAAAGCATGCAGAAAGGAAGCATTCACACGGAAACTGTTCTTTTTACTTGAGGACAACACCATTTTCTTGCCATGATGCCTCAACACAAACCAAAATAGATAGGACAGTAATTCAGATTGCACGATGGCGAACATTACTGTGTAAAAATATAAATATTCTACTGTTCTGTTGCTCTGTAAGAACTTACCTTAGTGTCAATTACATAAACTGAAGCATATGCAAGATGGAAACAGGATTATACTTGGGCTGAGCATATGTTGACATTTGGCAAATCACAGTGACCCTATGAAATGTCCATATTTATATACCGTAATTTCTTGATACAAATAATTCTACAATACATAAATCCCAACTAGAAAAAAGTTTCACTGGAAATGAATGAATGGTTGTTTTGTCTGCCCTTTCATATACAGCACATCAAGACTATGCATTGTCTGTGGCTGGTAGTCTACATTACGCCATTCACACGTCCTTAGTCAGTGGGTAAAGAAGGTCCTAACCTCAACACTGGAATGACTGCAAACAACAAAGATTCCAATATATAATCATTGGCAAAATGCAAGAGAATTACATAATCAAAACAAAAATCAAATTATTATTTTCATATTAACCCCCTTTTTGAGGAATTTTTATGACCATATTCTACTTTAATACCCAAGCATAGAACCACAACTCTAAAGAAACATGTCAGGTGAGGACACATTTTCCAAGACAGCTCTGAAAGATTAAGGACAGGAAAAATGCAATCATAAAGAGTCTACACTGAAAATAAAGTACTAGAGTTGAGTTATCGTTTTTTGCTCCCAGTAACACCATTGGCAGGCTTGTTGAAGGTTCTGCTCATGTGTGGAAAATTTACTGTTGGGGTTCTATTATTTGGCCCATACAACCCCAAATTCCTTGCAGCTGCAGATTTTCTAAGAGGCTTAACACTTGGGAAGGGGCTAAAAACATGCCCTTTGGGGGATTTTGATAATGTTCCAGTCTCACTTGAGGAATTGTGCGACTCTGATGGTGTTCTATGAACATTCTGAATCACCTCAGACATGTCTGTAGATTCATTACTGGAGTTCAGTTCCAATGTCTCCAGCTTACTTTGCACAACAGTAACATTTGCATTTTCATCCTCAAAAACAGGCTCTGGAGAGTGTCCATCAGCTTTCATTACAGTCCGATCTAAGCTGCTGTCTCCGCTATCCACTGGAGGTCTATCATGCTCAATGTCTTCGGGTTCCTTAGCTGCTTCAACCTGATCTTTAGGGACTTCGGGCTGCTCTTCTATCAGTCCGACTGTGTCCCCATAGCCTTTGGCCCTCGCTATGTTTTTTCTATGAACTCGAATGTGGGTACGCCATGGAGAATTCAGCTTTGCTTTGGTTTCCTCACTCGATAAAATCATAGACTTAGAGGATGGCAACTGAATGACTGAGTTTTTAGGAGCTCTGTTTACTTGCTTCAACTTCTTGCCAAGTAGCAGATGGTTTATTACTGGGGAATGATTTACTTGTGATGGAAGTATGCTGCTCACAGGTCCCTTATCTGTAACAAAGATATTAGGATGTCAAATAAGGAAAGTAATTATTGTGGTAGATATTAGGGTTGATCGAATAGTTTCAGATAAGTGCTTATCCGAATAGCTATAGTGCTTAACGAATAGCTGTCTCGTTAACCCAGCTCCCGATAATCAGCTGTTTAGCGCCGAAGCTGTGTGACATTCACAACACATGCATGGAGAGCCTTGTTTGTTGGGCTATCCATGCATATGTTGTAACTGTCACAACTCTAGGCACTTATCCGAAGCTGTTCCATCAACGCTAGTACATATGTATATTGTTAATTTTCTATTAATAAAGTGAATTTTTGAGTATATAATCAGAAAAAAAGGTGTACAGAAGTCTCTACCATTTAATATAATTTATCCACTCCAACTTTCAGGAGTTAAATTATCTTCATTAAACATGATAATATGCTTTTTTTTTCAATCAAAACTTCCCTCCACCAATCATACAGACAGCACATAAAAGAGGGATTTGGATGTGATGCAAATAGGAGATAGTTAAACTTAACAATAATCTTTAACTATGAAATCGGCAAGAATCTGCCAATTTGAGACCCAGTATCGCCATCATGGTTTCTCCTACTCTCCATTTATTCCGACACAGTCAGAGCACTGAGTTTCAGCAGATAAGGAAGGCTGGCTGTTGGCACAGCATATTAGTTAAGACTAGAGTGATTATCCTTTGCTGTTCCAGCATTACACATGATGGAGAAGGGGACTGGCTTCATTAATGAACAGAGCGTCACAGCGAGCTTGCGCTTTACATGCCAAAACAAAAACAGAGGACAATCTGTCTGACGGGTGTTGAAATGAATGAAGGAGTAGTTTCATTATTTTCTGCTGGCAAAACAACCAAATAACTTTTTAGATCTTTGGACAACCCCTAAATAATCAGCAAGTAATCACATATTTAAGCAAATGGTGTGGTTGTGACTTTTATAAACAGATTTGTGACAAAAGATTTGAAAAGCTGGTATGTGATTCAAGAGAATGAAAATATGCATGGTAGTCCTTTACAGGTGGAAACATCTTTGTCCTCTCAGTATGTTAGGCTGAGGAGTATGTGCAATTGTCTTTGGAATTATGTACCATAAACTAGAAATAAATTAGACTTGTACATAAACTAGGAGAAAAACACAATTCACATCTACTCATTTTGTCACTGCACAAGTATGATCAAGATGTTTCCTGACAAAGGATGACCAGTCATAAAATCTAGAAACAGAACCAAGAACCCCAAATAGGTATTTTTTTTTTAATACCATTATTAAGTTGATCCCTAGGATCAAATGGGATCCCAGGATCGTTTTGTTCTTCAAGTCCTATGATGGAAAAAAACAACATGCAGGTAAAAATGTAACATTGTGCAATGACAATATAGAATTTTAGAAATATTAATTATAATATTAACACTTTAATGGAAAACGATGCGTAACTAGGTCATTGTTGCAGTGTCTGTATCGAGCAGGATCAGTACTCTCCATATGGGGTAAATGTTGATTGCATAGCGTGCATTTGTTTAACCCCTTAACGACCAGAGGTAGTTCAGTTTTTTGCGTTTTTGTCTTTTGCTCCCCTTCTTCCCATGAATTATTCCATAAGGGAAAAAGTTATTATGAAAAAAGAAAAAAAAAAAAAATCAAAAGAACTGCAGTTTTTCGGTCACCAACCCTTCCTTGAGATGCATTGTTTTGATGACTTCTTATTGTATGTACAAAAGTAGCCATGTTTCAAAGCGCAGATAACACAGCACTGGGAAGAGAGTAATTTGGCACTGAACTTAATATTAATAGATTTTGAAATATTAATATATCTTAATCCATTAAAGGGTAATAACTTTCTGAGAAAAGTGAACATGGCGCCTTTTCTTTGGTATAGCTAAATTTGGCTACATTTTCTACCTCAAATTGGCATCAATGTAACGATCAGTTCGATAGGCAAAAAGCCAAAATCTGAAACAGTTCAATGGACAGAAAACTAGGTTGTGCGTCTAGTAATTTTTTATTTATTTTTTTACCAAACAAAAAAAAATGGTGAAAAAAATGTCTAATCTCTCTGCAAGTTTGGCATCATCATAATCGTATTGTTCTTGAGAATAATGTTTCCAGGTCACATTTAGTACAGACGCAATAAAAACAAAAACCATAGTGTTATTGCATTACTTTTTTTTGGTCATCATTTCCCGCTTGGAATTTCTTTTCAGGTTTTCCAGTAAAATTAATGGTGTTATTCAAAACTACAACTCGACCTGCATAAACAAGCCCTCATATAGCTATATAGGTGGAATAATAAAAATGTTATGGCTCTTTGAAGAAGGGGAGCAATAAAACAAAGGCAAAACTGAAAATTGGCTGTACAGCAAAAGGCGAATAATGTACAGTTTATAAATGCAGAGTCCGGTAAAGAAGAGTTACCTGCTCTTATGTAAACGTGATTTAGTTGCTGCAGCTGCCTCTTCTTAATCCGGGAGTACTGCTGTTTCAGGGCATTAATATCAGTTGTCATACGCTCCATCATCATACTATTAAATACAGCATGATATTCTCCTCGACATGAATCAATTGCTCCAGGACTTAACTCTGAAATGTTGCCAAGTCTCAAGCTTTGCTCCTCTTTTTGATCTGAAGAGAGGACCAACAGAAATAAAATGTAATTTCAAAAAACGTCTGTGTAACAAAGCTAAGTGGAGACTGACCGTCCTGCCAACTCTGCCAGTGCATCACAGGTCTCTCCCTATAACCACACATGTAACGAAAGCGGGCTAGGGAGAAGCCACCAGGATCCAACCTTTCCATCTGGTCTCGTGTGGGATAGTCCATGGCAGATAATAAAGTATGTTTTTAACTGGAAAGCAGCAGCGTTTCATAGTCAAACATGCATAGCTCACGTCATTCACCAAGCGTCAGGTATAACATCTGGCGTCAGGTATAACACCCGGTGTCAGGTATCACACCAAAAATTTTGGAGGAAAATGGTGGTGAGTCTGGTAATCGGGATTGAGCTTACCGGGGACACAGGAGGCAAGGTTGCTTCAGGAGGCTAGCGGTGGCAAGAGCGCAGCAACGTTGTGGTGCCTCTACACTCATTAGATGTCAGCGCCAGTCAGCAGAGTTCCCTTTCCCATTCACAGGGCCAGTTATAGGCAAAGTGGGGCCCTAGGCAAAGTTTAATATGGGGCCCCAAATGCTAACATATTGCACATTACACAGAAGCATTTCGGTTGTATTTACATCCGCTGAGTTCAGGCCGCTAAAAAAGGGTGATGGACAATACTGAAGTCGGTCAATGCTTGTTTCCCGGCCTCTTTACACCGACTGAGAAAGAATGAAGGGAACAGAATGATCACTAGCAGGTCAATCTGTCCCCATACAAGATCATGTTATAAGCAGCACATCTACAGTTTACACCGGCGATGTGCTGCTGAGAAAAATTTGTTCCAGCATAAATAATCCAATCATTCAATGAATATGCAGCATTTTACTTGTTTAGTATACTACACTCCATAGTCCTCCACATAGTATATTGCATACTACAGTCCTCCATATTGTAAAGTGCACACCCCATAGTCCTCCATATAACATAATATGCTCCATAGTCCTCCATATAGTATAATACACACCTCGGTCCTCCATATATTATAATGTGCACCACAGTCCTCCATATAGTATAATATACTCTGCAGTTCTCCATATAGTATTATACACTTCCCATAGTCTTCCATATAGTATAATACACTCCTCATAGTCCTCCATATATTAAAATACACTGCTCAGTCCTCCACATAGTATAATACACTCCTCATAGTCCTCCATAGAGCATAGTACACTCCTCACAGTGCTCCATATAGTATAATGCACAGCCATAGTCATCCATCTAATACAATTCACTTCCCATAGTATAATGTACCCCATAGTTCTTCATATAGTATAATGTATTCCCCATAGTCCTTGATACAGTATAATGCAGCCCACATATAATATAATGCAGCCACCACCCCAGAGTATAATGTAACCCCCCGATAGAATATCATGCAGCACCCCTCATAGTATAATGTAGCCCCCTCAAAGTATGATGCAATCACCCCTCATAGAATATAAATATAATACAGTCCCCCATAGAATATAATGTAGCCCCGAATAGAATATAATACAGCCCACCTCCCCATAAAATATAATGTAGCCCCATCAAAGAGTATGATGCAATCATTCCTCATAAAATCTAATACAGCCTCCCACAGAATGTAGCCGACCACAGAATATAATGCAGCCCCCGTAGTATTTAACACAGCCTCCCCATAGATTATAATGTACCCCCAATAGTATATAACACAGCCTCCCCCCATAGAATATAATATACCCACAATAGTATATAACACCGCTTCCCCCAGACAATATAATATACCCCCATAGTATATAACACAGCCTCCCCATAGAATATAATATACCCCCCAATAGTATATAACACAGCCTGCATAGTATACAACACAGCCACGTAGTATATAACACAGCCTCCCCCATAGAATATAATATACCCCCATAGTATATAGCACAGCCTGCATAGCATACAACACAGCCACGTAATATATAACAGCCCATGTAGTATATAGCACAGCCCACGTAGTATATAGCACAGCCCACGTAGTATATAGCACAGCCTATGTAGTATATAGCACAGCCCACGTAGTATAGCACAGCCACGTAGTATAGCACAGACACGTAGTATAGCACAGCCACGTAGTATAGCACAGCCACGTAGTATAGCACAGCCACGTAGTATATATCACAGCCCATGTAGTATATACCACAGCCCACATAGTATATACCACAGCCACATAGTATATACCACAGCCACGTAGTATATAGCACAGCCACATAGTATATAGCACAGCCACGTAGTATATAACACAGCCCACGTAGCATATAACAGCCCACGTAGCATATAACACAGCCCACGCAGTATATAACACAGCCCACATAGTATATAACACAGCCCACGCAGTATATAACACACCCCACGCAGTATATAACACAGCCCAGGTAGTATATAGCACAGCCTATGTAGTATATAGCACAGCCTATGTAGTGTACAGCACAGCCCACATAGTGTATAGCACAGCCCACGTACTATATTACACAGCCTGCATCTCCCCCCGAGAATGGCCCCACTGGAAAAAAAAAACAAAACAGAAAAAAAAAACAACACTCCTCACCTCTCCTCGTGCCCACGCTGCTCCCTGCTCCTGTCTCAGTGGTTGCACTGCCGGCTGGCACAGTGAGTGCGTGATGACATCATCTTGCACCCGCAGTGTCAGAGGCAGAGCGGGGAATGATGGAGAGGGAGCGTTAGCTGACGCTATCTCCTCCATCATTGCTTTGAACTGTACTGGCAGATGCCGGTATAGTTCAATGCGGTGGGTGAGTCGGCGCTGGCGGCAGGTGGGCCCCCTGCCTCATAGGGGCCCCATAGCGGCTGTGTGATGGCCTGCTAGCTGGGGGCCCCAGGCAGCTGCCTGGTCTGCCTGCCCCTAACGCCGGTCCTGCGCATTCAGTTCCCTGGGCTGCAAGAAAATGGCCGACCTGAGACAGCCCATATGCAGATTAGAAGCTCGGGAGAGAAATGTTTTCCCTATTTTCCACACAAAAATTTGGGGTGCGTCTTATAGTCCAGTGTGTCTTATAAGCTGCAAAATACTGTAATGAATCTTAACAGTAAGTTTTATATTCAGACTTTTTTTTTCTTTTTAAGATGTATTGTTAGCGACAGCCTCCAGGTGGCAGCATATAAAACCATGGTTCCTGTAACCTCCAATAAAGCGACTGAGATATTACCGTATATACTCGAGTATAAGCCGAGATTTTCAGCCCATTTTTTGGGCTGAAAGTCCCCCTCTCGGCTTATACTCGAGTCATATACCCGGGGGTCGGCAGGTGAGGGGGAGCGGGGGCTGTGTAGTTATACTTACCTGCTCCTGTTGCGGTCCCTGCAGTCCCTGGCTTCCCCGGCGCTGCAGATTCTTCCTGTACTGAGTGGTCACATGGCACCGCTCATTACAGAAATGAATATGCGGCTCCACCTCCCATAGGGGAGGAGCCACATATTCATTGCTGTAAATGATCGGTAACTGTGACCGCTCAATTACAGGAAGAAGCTGCAGTGCCGGGGAAGCCAGGGACTGCAGGGACCGCGCCAGGAGCAGGTAAGTATACGGGGAGCGCAGCGCTATATTTACCTGCTCCTCGCTTCGGTGCGGCTCCGTCTGCAGCGTCCTCTAGCAGTGACGCTCAGGTTAGAGGGCGCGGTGACGTAGTCAGTGCGCGCCCTCTGCTGAGCGTCAGTGCTGGAGACGGAGCCGCACGAGGAGCAGGTAAATATTGAAAGCGCCGGCGTCCTGAGCGAAGAGAGGTGAGTATGTGATTTTTTTTTTTATTGCAGCACCAGCAGCATTCTATATGGCACAGCTTTATAAGGAGCATCTATGGGGCCATAATCAACGATGCAGAGCAATATATATGGGGCACAGCTTTATAAGGAGCATCTATGGGGCCATAATCAACGGTGCAGAGCAATATATATGGGGCACAGCTTTATAAGGAGCATCTATGGGGCCATAATCAACGGTGCAGAGCAATATATATGGGGCACAGCTTTATAAGGAGCATCTATGGGGCCATAATCAACGGTGCAGAGCAATAGATATGGGGCACAGCTTTATAAGGAGCATCTATGGGGCCATAATCAACGGTGCAGAGCAATATATATGGCACAGCATTATATAAGGAGCATCTATGGGGCCATAATGAACACTGCAGAGCATTCTATATGGCACAGCTTTATAAGGAGCATCTATTGGGCCATAATGAACACTGCAGAGCATTCTATATGGCACAGCTTTATAAGGAGCATCTATGGGGCCATAATGAACGGAGCAGAGCATTAGATATATGGGGCACAGCTTTCTATGGAGCATCTATGGGGTCATAATGAACGGTGCAGAGCATTCTATATAGCACCGTTGTATATGGAGCATCTATGGGGCAATAATGAACGGTATGGAGCATCTATTTTTATTTTTGAAATTTACCAGTAGCTGCTGCATTTCCTACCCTAAGCTTATACTCGAGTCAATAAGTTTTCCCAGTTTTTTGTGGCAAAATTAGGGGGGTCGGCTTATACTCGGGTCGGCTTATACTCGAGTATATACGGAAAGTTGTTTTTCAACTAAAATGTTGTGTTAGCCCCATATTTTTAATTTTCACAAAAAAATAATAGGAGAGAATGAAAGTCTATATTTATTATGCATTCTCTATTGAATGTCCAATAAGTGGTTGTGGACTCCTGTTTGGGCACACGGCAGGGGTCAAAAAGGAAAGGAGAACCATTTGTTTTTTGTAACACAGATTTTGTTGGAATTGTCTGCAGGTGCCATTTGCAAAGCCCTAAAAGGTGCAAAACATCAGAAACGCTCTAAAACTGACTCAATTTTGAAAATGACTCCCCGGTAAGTTTATCTATAAGTGCAGTAACTATTTAGGCCCTCAAGATGTTTTTCAGAAAAAGTTTTTGGTGCTGTCTTAGCCAGTTGAAAGATTGTTTGTTCTCAGTAAAGGAAACAAAATAATAAACTTGCTGATATGAAACATTTGTATGGCTAACAAATAAAATGACATTACAAAGAAAGCTTTTGAGACTACTTAAGTCTTTTCTCCACACATGGTGTAAAAGTATTTGAAGAAACATATATACACAGCATGAGCTTGGAGGGTGACATTACCTAGACTAATTAAGGATTTATCCCAAGCTCATTCTGTGTTTTTCTATTTTTTTCCAAATGTCCATCTATTACACCATGTCTCTGCTTGCACCCCGTAAATTGTCAAGTAGAACCTGACAGCCGATACATGATGCCCAATCACAGGCAGTAAGCATCATGCACTGGCTGTGATATATCTCTCTGAAATCCAGCATTTTTCCATACCTGTTTACAGACACCCATAAAAACAACCCAATATTCAAGTTTAAGCTCCTTTTAGGCAAACAAATGAATCATTAAAAAAAAAAAACGAAAGTAAATAAGGTCCAGATTCATCACCTGCAATTCTAATAAGTCACTTTTCTTTTTTGTCGTGTTATTCACTGATATTCTTTGCGCCAAATTCATTAGAATGGCACACACATTAATTTAGTCTAAAAATTAAAAATATTCTCATTTTTTGTCTTCAACCTGCTTTGCAACTTAACTAAAAAAAAGTTGCATGTTCCTCTAAAATGACAACAGTGGTGGTGACTAGATCTAAAGTATGTAAGATCACTCAAGAGGAGACAGAAGTATATTTGTGCAAAAAATGTTGCAAATTTTTAGAAGGTCACAATTGATGAATCAGCCGAAACCCACCCACAATGGAGATCATAAACAGGTGAACACACAAAATTACTTAAAAAAGGCACAAGGCGAATGGTGAAATGGGACATTAATATCTATTTACTTATTTACCTCTAATTTGCTTTTGATACTTCAGCAATTCTGGAGTCAAAAATCCACTAAATGGCCCAAGGCACCCAACAGAATTGGCATTTAGGTCATCATCATCAATGTCATTTTCTTCATCACTGTCTTGCATTTTACTTGGGTGTCTGCAATATTAAAAGGGTCCTTGTTTAAATGCCAATTCATCCACATCACACTCTTTATAGTCATTCATAGACTTTTATATCATGAGAGTAGTAGACATAGTCCCGATTCAATGTCCAAAACACTTGAATATTTATTGCATATTTTAGGTTTGTAAGAACGGGAAGTACTCCCCAGCAAAGATTCCTACATAACACTCAAACATATCTTACCATTACCGGGTAACACTCTATGCTAGATGAGTGGGCCTGTCAATCATTAGAAGACCTAATTTGTGTTTAGACAATGTTTGTTAACTTACCCAGAAAATGAAGCTGACTTCACTGGTGCTGGGAAAGGCGTGATGTTATATGTATACTTCTCCCTCAGCTCGGCTAGTTGTGGAAATGGGAACGTAGCCATTGAGTATACAGTCTACAAAACCAGAAATACATTTGTAGAATCTCAGCCAGTTTAGTAAAACACTTTCAATATTGAACCAATTCAAAATATAAAAAACGCATGAAAAACCCAAAAAGAGTCAGCAATATGCAATTCAGCTATACATATGGTACAAAATAAACACTTGTACTTCTTGCAAATGATGTAAGAAGCTTACCAAGTGAGTGGCATCATAACTGAGGTTAATTGCTTAATTATATCACTTAAACATTAAGAAAAGATAGAGAAAAGACGGAAAGGAAAGCCAATGAATTAAACAACACTAATAAAGGCGAGACAGCTTTCAAAAAGCTATCACCAGTTTGGGCCAAGACACTTTTTAATTACGCCATCATGCAGTTCACGCACAATATCATACCAGTTTGCAGTGTACTTGTTTCACACCATGGAACATAATCAACTGTATGATCTAGAGAAGGAGATTTTGCTTCTACCTGCATTAGTTCATTGCGGTCTATCAGGTTATCCTCAAGCATCTCTTGAGTCAATCTTCCCATTGCGCTGTAAAATTCGTCAGCATTTTGGCAACACTCAATCTGTCTGAAACAAAACAGAATATTTTAATATAACTGAACAACACTATTAAACAAACATAAGTAAGCAAAATAAATATATGCATTTAGTAACTCCTTAGTACTTCTGGTCCTTACAGGGGACTCATGATATAAAAATTAAAATACCATAGTGACATTTGTAAATTTTTATTTAGGGGTCAAACCAAGAAGTATCGTTTCTCCTTGCGGAGATCGACATGCTAAGCATGCCGAGATGAGGAGACAAAGCCGCAATGCTCCTCTGGGTAATATGCTAATTATGCAAATTGTCTCTTCAGAGAGGAAGAGAGCTTGAACTCTAGTGCACCTATTGGAAGGTAGCAATCCTACAAGTCAATGTTGACCATTTAACGAGTCTTGTCAGGTTATCGAGAGGTCTCGAACAGCCAATAACTCAACCACTAGTCCTGAGTGTCATATAAAAACAGTCTGGCAGAAAGATGACACTTTCCAGAATAAAAATCACCCTGAGAGGTTATACATTCATTTAGAATACTAAGAAATTGCCACAAGCAGAAATATAAATGCTTTCCTTGACAGCAGTATGTTGTATGTGGGTATTTATTGTACAATTTGTATGTAGATTAACTGTATTTAACTCTATGGTGATGAGAAGCGATCTTCATGAGAAACCCGTGTACTCATGTCAGTTTAGCGTGTGGCTTCAAATGCATCGGACAATGTGGCCATGTATGCACATGGACAATATCTGCTGTAACTGGAGCTGTGCTATTTGCAGAGGTCTTGCATAGTGTGAAATGGGGCCTCAATATCAACAATTTATATTAATAGTTTTTTTTTTTTTAATTTATTATTTGTTTAAGAAAGTTATTACATCACAAACATTTCATTAGCAAAACAAACGAAAAAAAAGAAAAACTTACTCTCCAAGCTTTGCCCAAATGGCCAGCGCTACTCTTAGGATGATCTCAGATCCCTCAAAGAACACAGAGTCCCAAATTTTAAGAACAGTGTGGTTTGGAAGACAAGTTGCAAACAGAGTCAAGAACCACTGCATAGTAAACACATTAGTGAGAGGAGGCTCATAACCACCTGCAAAAATAAAAAAATAAAAAGTTACATATGAATCTTCTTTAAGTGACAGCACTTGCATACTTTATTTTAATAGAAAGGTAGCTAATCTAAAATTGAATGTATATTTCAATATTGCAACTGATATTAGTAGTTTGTTAATTGAAGCACAAGATAAAGCTTCCATGACATTTTTTCTTTTGAAAAGCCATGTAGACAGGGTTAGACGTATTCATTGTTAATAAACATACCTCCACTTTCTCGATTTGCAGTTCTCTGAAGTACATCCAAATGGTGAGACAAATCTGGCAGCTTCATTCTCAAGAGATCCCTAAACACCGCCATATCCACTGACAGTGCCCGTAGATTATTGACAAAGTAACTGTCGGGCAGCACTTTGTCAATGAGATAAATCATTATCTGTGGTAGGAGACAAGCAATGTTTATGTTTAGACAACTAGCATGTAAAATAATAATGTCTATTGTATACAAAGAGCTACCATCCAAGAGGGAACAACTGATGTTCACGTGATACAAGGGCTTACTTAATGATTGGCTACATATAAGCAGATCAGCAGTCGTTTAATAGCTTATGTAGACAATTCAACCACAGAAAGATCGTCAACACAACCGTCCGGTCTTCATATTGTTTTCGGCATCTTGTGTTAAAGATTTTTAAGCAAATGTAAAAATTATTTCACCTGAAACGTGCAATTTGTTTTTTCATCATTAGACCAGCAGATTATTGGGAAATGGGCAGTCCTGATAATCACCTAGCATAACTGCAAAATAAATTATTTTTAGACTGGCTACAATATGTTAGGCTGTAGGTTGAACTCTATGGACTGAAGCATACCTTCAACCTTAAAAACTATAACCAACCGGCCCCTGGTAAGCGCCTGCCTATTAATTGAATGTTTAGATAGGTTGACTGCAGTTCTAGACGCACAGAAAATACATGAATACGATCATCCTGTGAATATAATGTCATTGTTTCCGTCAGCACACATCTTATTTACACAGGACAATGTGCTGAAAAGATGGATTCATAACGCAAGTTTAAAATTAATTTCACCTGATGAAAGAGCATTTTTGTTTGCTTTGACTGACAGCGTATTTACACGAGGATAATCTAAGGAACGTTTGTTCTCGATAATCAACCAGTGTAAATGCACTAATCATAGTAAACCGCAATTAAAAAAGGTTCCATTTACATTAAGAAATCATGGCCATTAAACCCTCACCAAATCGGCTATATGTAATGGGTTAGGATGCCGTTTAATGGAGTGATTACTGGGACACATTCTGGATAATCATTATCAACCAGTGTAAATGCAACCCAAAAGCTTGAGAAAATAACTGCACTAAACGGGTAACACTAGTACTTGCTCTGTTAATATCTGTGATATAAACACACAAATACACATCAAAAAGATAATTTGTATGGCATCTGTCAGCCATACATTCTTTGTTTAAATATATATATATATAATGTGTCAATCAAAAAGGGTCCAACATGACATATACAGAGCTACATTATTCTGACATTCTTCTGTTCTTTCAAATTCCATTTGTAAAACACTGCACACAGATTTTATGTAGCATGCATCAACAATATTCCAAAGTTTTGAAAATCCAGACTCTCGTGTTTGACATGCATGTTGGGGAGCACACAACAGTTTTCATTAACCAAACACAAGATGAATGAAAGTATTATTTTTATTATGCATTTGTTTAGTTGGCATGTGCATTTGTAAATATAATTGAAAAGAATAGCTCAATGCCATTTCAATTCAAGGGTATCCCAAACAAAAAAAATGGGCTCTCTGGGCAGAGATTCACAAAGCTGAATGAGTGGCTCCAAACGTGTGACGATAGCCTACCGTGCATTATAAATAAAATGTACAATAGCAAGTAACTTTCCATTATCAAGAGGTAATTGACATTTCATGCAGGGTCAAATTTTTTTAATGAGGGGTGGGGTGATAAAACAATGTCTGAACAGATATAAATGATTCATGTATCCTTTCAAGATTTCTAAGAAGATAAAAGTTTTATTTTTTGTCATAAATATTAATTTTAATCTTTCCGCTTCACTTGTTCAGTGAAATATGTTACAATGGAGGAGCTTTCATGAAATTAACACAAGACTAATTAATGTTTTATTTTTTGTAAGTTATGCGGCTTCAGTTCTCTATGAATTATTAACAACAGGAGGCGCTTTCACTATAGAATGTTGCCAGGAGAAAATCTCCCATGCATTCATTAAGTTCATTTCAAGATACTTAGCATTTGCTATTGCGTCAAAGAAAAGATACTTTATTATCCCAATGGTATACAACACCCAACGTTTTTGTATTCTGCTTAAAAAGAGGGGTTTGTATTTGAGATATATACAGTTACAATAAAAAAATATTCAACTCCCATTGCAAATTAGGTTTATTAGCAAAAATGTACTAACTTGCTGCTGTTTGTCTTAACCCACAAAAGAATATTTTATACATCTCAACATGACTAATATAACAAGTAGATCTCCAAGCTCAACTAAAAATGCCACGTTTAATAACTAATGCAGCCTCAGAAGTTATAAATCCTGCATGACTTTAGTACTTAATAGAGCACCTTTGACTGAAATAACTTAATGCAGACATGATATATAGCCAAACACTCGTTTCTGGTATAATTCTTAAGGAATCCTAGCACGTGCCTCATGGGCCATGGCCTCCAGTTCACCAAAACGCTTTGGGTTTGTGTGCTGCAAATGCATTCTTCAAATCCCACCAAAGAGTTGCAGTTAAAGTCAGGCGACCAACAGCCATTCCAAGATCTTCCATGACTTCTTCAGAACACAAACCTCAGTGAACTTTGAGGCATGCTTGGGATAAATTGTCATGTTGTACAGTCCAATTGTGTCCAAGAGGCAGCTTCCCTACGGTGTGACGTTTTCTCCTTGGTATTTCCTGATACTTTATTAAATGCATCTTGCCACCTACATGCTGCCAATTCCCAGTTCTAAAGGCAACAAAGTAGCTCTAAAGCATCACCGAGCCACTAACATGCTTCACTGCAAGCAAAGTTTTTTTTTGCTCCGCGTAGTATCCAGGGACGCTACCGGCCAGTGCATCCCTGGCTCTACATCGCGTCCCACCATCTGATGCAGACAGCAACGCAGCCCCGGACATCTGCACCAAGCAGGTGAGCCTACATCAAGCAGAACTAGTATTGCACCGCATGCTGCAGCACCCAATATATATAGGTAAGCTGGCAGCTACAGGTTTGTTGACCGGTGGATAAGTACACCACGCGAGCACTATAGTGGTTCTGTTCGGTAGAGGGACTATTTAACTTTTTATCTATTTACATGGTCACTTGATTATCCTGAGTGGAATCGGGGTCTTTTAGGTTATTTGCTTTTTGGCTACCCCGGAGGAATTCCTCTCTATGTATACTCAAGCGCGGCATCGATATGGTATTATATAAAGATACTGGAGTCACAAAAAGGCAGAAAAGTGGACATTCTTTGGCTACATCCCACACTAATAACCGCTTCATTGTGAACAATGCCCTTCGGAACCGGATCATGAATGCCACACAACTCTAGGCACATTTAAGGGAGGTGAAAGGCACCCAAGCGTCAAATCAGACAATTCAAAACCATTTACAACAGCGTGGTCTGCGTGCTACATTACCTGCAAAAGTAGCTGACAACACCACCATGCACAAGCACATGAGGGAAGAGGGATCAGTGGGCCTTAATGTCGTTCACTGATGAAAATCGATTAACTCTGAGGAGAAATGATGTCCGCCAACATGTTGGAGACGTCAAAGGGCGCTATGCATCAGCCCCTTTTGTCACCAGTGGTGGTTATGTTACAGCGTGGGCAGGTGTGTCTAGTCAATACAGAATTGGCCTACACTTTGTGAACAGTGACAAGCCCCTACTACTTGAATATCATCATTAATTCAGTCACTGTTCCTCTGCACAAACAAAACATGCCTAACTTCATCTTCATGGATGACAATGCTCCAACTCATCGAGGTCACATAATTATGAAACAGCTGCTGGAGACTGGAGTATCTCAAATGGAGTGGCCTGAACTTTCTCCAGACCTGAATCCCATAGAAAACATATGGGATCAGCTGAGTCGCTGTGTAGAGGCTCGTAACTCTGTACCCCAGAACCTCAATGACCTGAGGACCGACCTACAAGAAGCGTGGGATGCCATGCCTCAGAAGACAATAACTCCACTTGTGACCAGCATGAGAAGACGACGTCATGGCGTAATCGGTGCTCTAGGCCACATGGCAAGTTATTGAGACATTGACATTTTTTCTTGAGGTATATCAACCACTGTTTGTTTTTGTTTCAATAAATTGTTTTAGATGAGGAAATGACCATTGCACTATTTTATTTAAATGCCCTACTTTCTTGAAAAAAATATCACTGTAGCATGAACTTTTTTACATTTTCTATAAATTTCATCTGAAAGCCAAATATCCTTAACTTTTAGTGAGTAGTGTGTGTATAATCCTACAACCTTCTCCGGTCCCTCTCACAGTTAAAGTGTGTGATCTTGCTATTGTGAAATCTCACATTTGTTCTAAACTAGTACTGCAGAATCCTTTACCAATCGGTAACTCATCTAATGATTTTCCTAATCAGTAATTACTTGGTAAAGGATGCAAAAGCAGTAGATTAGATTAAAAAAAATAATGTGAGGACCTGCGATAACATGCAAGATCAAGTGTTTTCATAGTGATGGGGGCCGCAGAGGTTTGTGGGATCTCTCTCATGTCGGATTTTCACATCCAGGAAGTTTTTACCTGACTTTTGCTAGAAAGTCGGGTCTTTTAGTCTGGGATTAGGGTCACTTTTGTGCATATTTTTGTCAATAAGTGCATTTTTGTCAATAAGGCTGCCCACTGTTTTCTTAAATTTAATGGACAGCCAAACTAGTGAAAGGTACTCTTTAAGCTGCTGTACAGATGCTTTATAATAGTCTAAAGTATCGTATATTCTGGTGCAAAGTGGGGTTTGAGATAGTAAAATTTGAGACAATGTGCTGTAGCTTCAAAATAAACCACACCACCACCATACATGACAGTAAGAGCTTGTTTCACGTTTGCGTTTTTTGGCATGTTTTCTTCAAGTTTTTGCAATGGAAAAAACACAGCATTTTACAGTACCAAATATGAGAAAACGGATGTATTTTACACAGTTTTTCCTGACAAACAGAAAAAGAGAAAATATGCTGCAAATACTGGACACGTGCACATACCCTTAGAGGTGTTTCTGGTGATAGACTGTTTGGGTTTTATCAAAATGTATGCTATGCTCAATCACTTTACCTACCTTAAGTGCATCACCTTCATTGCCCTCCATTACTTCCAGTATGAGGGCAGCTAGAATATTAAATCCTTGGCAGTAACCTACAGTCTTGTTCCACCTGGCATAAGCCAAAAGCACACGTTTGAGAACCACTCTATCTTGCTCTGCCTCCTGCCCACAATAGGAGCTGCATCCTGTTCTATGAAGATCCTGAAATATAAATCAGATAGACAAATAACACAAAACAATTAATAAACTGAAGAACCGACTGTAGAATCCCTATAGGTGGAAACAAAGGGAGGAAGAAACCTTAAGATACCGATCTGGGTTTGTTACAAGGCTCCAAATAAAAAGGTAGAAAATCATCTCTTGAAGCATATAAAATCATGACAAGTAATTATTGTTGAGAACCTCAGCTATCCTGAATTACACTGCTCAGAAAAAATAAAGGGAACACTAAAATCCCACATCCTAAATATCACTGAATGAAATATTCCAGTTGTAAATCTTTATTCATTTCATACTGGAATGTGTTGAGAACAATAAAACCTAAAAATGATCAACGTAAATCACAACGAATATCCCACGGAGGTCTGGAGTTGGAATGATGCTCAAAATCAAAGTGGAAAAAGAAGTTACAGGCTGATCCAACTTCAGTGAAAATGCCTCAAGACAAGGAAATGATGCTCCGTAGTGTGTGTGGCCTCCATGTGCCTGTATGATCTCCCTACAACGCCTGAGCATGCTCCTGATGAGGCGGCGGATGGTCTCCTGAGGGATCTCCTCCCAGAACTGGAATTAAGCATCCGCCAACTCCTGGACAGTCTGTGGTGCAACGTGACATTGGTGGAAGGTGCGAGACATGATGTCCCAGATGTGTTCAATCGGATTCAGGTCTGGGGAACTGGCAGGCCAGTCCATAGCTTCAATGCCTTCATCTTGCAGGAACTGCTGACACACTCCAGCCAAAATTAGGTCTGGCATTGTCCTGCATTAGGAGGAACCCAGGGCCAACTGCACCAGCATATGGTCTCACAAGGGGTCTGAGGATCTCATCTCAGTACCTAGTGGCAGTCAGGCTACCTCTGGCGAGCACATGGAGGGCTGTGCGGCCCTCCAAAGAAATGCCACCCCACACCATTATTGACCCACTGACTGCCAAACCGGTCATGCTGAAGGATGTTGCAGGCAGCAGATCGCTCTCCAAGGCGTCTCCAGACTCTGTCACGTCTGTCACATGTGCTCAGTGTGAACCTGCTTTCATCTGTGAAGAGCACAGGGCGCCAGTGGCGAATTTGCCAATCCTGGTGTTCTGTGGCAAATGACAAGCGCTCTGCATGGCGTTGGGCTGTGAGCACATCCCCCATCTGTGGACGTCGGGCACTCTGACCATCCTCATGGAGTCTATTTCAAACTGTGCAGACACATGCACATTTGTCGCCTGCTGGAAGTCATTTTGCAGGGCTCTGGCAGTGCTCCTCCTGTTCCTCCTTGCACAAAGGCTGAGGTAGCGGTCCTGCTGCTGGGTTGTTGCCCTCCTACGGCCCCCTCCACATCTCCTGGTATACTGGCCTGTCTCCAGCCTCTGGACACTACGCTGACAGACACAGAAAACCTTCTTGCCACAGCTCGCATTCATGTGCCATCCTGGATGAGCTGCACTACCTGAGCCACTTGTGTGGGTTGTAGAATCCGTCTCATGCTACCACGAGTGTGAAAGCGCAACCGACATTCAAAAGTTACCAAAACATCAGCCAGAAAACATTGGTACTGAGATGTGGTCTGTGGTCCCCACCTGCAGAACCACTCCTTTATTGAGTGTCTCTCGATAATTGCCAATAATTTCTATCTGTTGTCTATTCCATTTGCACAACAGCATGTGAAATTGATTGTCAAACAGTGCTGCTTCCTGAGTGGACAGTTTGATTTCACAGAAGATTGATTTACTAGGGAGTTATATTCTGTTGTTTAAGTGTTCCCTTTATTTTTTTGAGCAGTGTATATTTGGAAGCAGAAATCTGCAGGTCCAGCAAGGAAAAAGGTTTCGGACAATAAAAAGATACAATTACCTTTCAAACCACTGCATAACCGGTTTGGTGGCGGGAAGGCATATCCCTTCAGGTTGGCAGAAGCAACCAATGGTACCCAGATTTCCTTTTGTTACCCAGAATGAAATCCTCAGAGCCATTGTTGGACTTAACACTGGTTTACTGTGTCCCTGGTTCCTCCTGGTGCAAGACCATGCCCGGCCTCATGGCCAAAGTATATAGGCAGTTACTGGCTAATCCGGGCATTTATAACATTGACTGACCCTTAAAGGGGTATTCCCATCTCCAAGGTTCTATCCCAATATGTAGTAGGTGTAATAAAAATAATATTAGCAAATACCTCCAATTAGACATGTAGTATAGTTTTTCTGATTCATGTGCAAGCATTGCAGGACCTTAAGATATACATGGTTATGACCACTGATCTAGTGACTGTTAGCTAGTTGCTAGTGGTCGTAACCATGAATACTTAAGGTCCTGCAATGCTTAAGTTCCCCAAACCTAAATCCAATTGACTACTACTGGGACATTATGTATCAGTGCATCTAATGCCCCTATACAGAACCTTACTGATACTCTGATCCTTGCCTGGGAGGAAATCCTCCCAGGACACTATCCATCAGCTCACTGGGGACAAACCCAAATTTTGCCAGCTGTGCTTACAGGCATATGAGGGTTATATTGACTGCAGAGCCACATTATGAGTCGTCAGGATGAAATCCATATTTGAGTTGTCTGTGATATACTTTGATATTTGTGGTGATTCGCAAGCTAGCCCTGAATTTGTTGAGAGATTAGTTTCCAGTGACCACTGGTATGTCATGTCTCAATAAATTACACAATTTCCAACAGCAAAGATTTTCAACTTGAACCAAAACCAAATATGTGAATTAAGTTTTTCCGTAATTTTTTTTTTTTAATGTAGGTCTGCATCTATACAAGTCACTAGTGCGGCCACACTTAGGATACGGTGTCCAATTTTGGGCTCTGGTGTATAAGAAGGACATAGCTGAACTACAGCTTGGGGACAGAGAAGAGCGACCAAGGTTATTAAGGGAATCGGTGGATTGCGGTTATATAAAATCAGAGTACGGTAATTCAATATGGAGAAAAAAAAGAGGACTCATGAGTGAACCAAGTACAATGTTCATAAATGGACAGCACAGCAATCTTTTAAATTATATTTGTTTTACGTAAGCCTGCAACGATGACAAGACAGCATTCTCTAGGTCAACGATTAAGATTTAATAATCACATACGGCAAATCTTTACTTTACAAGCGGTGAGACTTTGGAATTTAGGACTATAGTTTAAACTCAATAGACCTGTGTCCGTTTTGAACCTTAAAGGGGGTTGTCTAACCTTTTTCCAAGAGCCCCCCCCCCTCCCGCCTGCTCTCCAGATTCCGGTTTACCAAGAACTGAAATTTTATTACCTTCACTATTTGTATTCCCATTGAGTCATCATCAGGATTGCTTCTTTCATTGAATGTAAAGCGCATTGTCTTATCCCAGTCTATGGAAATGCTGTGCAGATACTGGTCTGCAAGTGTCAACCATACCTAAACATACAAGAACAAGTCAGCAATGCAGAATAGATATGTCAAATTTCAAATATGGGAGAATTTATTTCATTTGTGTTACTTTTTTGGCTTCAAAAGTCATGTGTTCTGGTGACAAATCTTCGCTAAAATTTGTGACATTTCTCTCCCCCAGTTTCTTTTCAAACATGGTGAGGAAAGTGGATACGGCTTAGAAAGGGATATGACTGACAATCAGCTGACAAAATGACTACGTTTAAAAATTCGGACAAAGTGCAAAAATGCCACAAAGCTCAGAGGAGGCATTTCATTAAAAAAATGACGCTGCAAATTTATGCTACAAAATTCCTATTTCATAGGGAATACAAGAGATATAGAAGGAGGGGAGAAAAGTCCTTTTAAACAAGATAAAAATATGGGCACCGCTATGATCAGTGACTACAGTTCAGTGCAATGTTTAACGGACAAAAACAGTCTAAAATCTACGTTCTCCAGACCTGATACAAGCAGAAATCCACTGCTACAGCTCACTGGGAAATTGTGGAGTAGAGAGCTCATTTACATTACAGAAAGAACAGACTACTTATAAACTGGAAGTAACTAAATGACAATTATGAAAACCCATAATAGCTACCTGTATAATGTATCTTGGAGTTGGAGCTTTTTTTTAAACCAAAATATTTTTCACTAAAATATATCAGCTTTTTGGATTGTTTGCTTGAGTCTCATGGTCTTAAAGCATACCTCCCAAGCTATGAGAGGGGGTGCGGAGAGACCAGATTACACACTGGGCAGCACAGTGTCTGTGACCATTGTAACATGCACAGGGAATATCATGCACCGAACCTATTCTAATTGAGAAACCTGCATAATACTCTCTGAGGAACATATTGTTCCTGTATCAACCGAACTGCCCGGTGTGCAGTGACCTCTTTCAACCCCTGATGTGAAATAGCCAGGAATTAGATATACACTTTAAGAAGATTCACATTTCTTTTTTGTTTAAAGGGAACCTATCACCCCCAAAATCGATGGTGAGGTAAGCTCACCGTCATCAGGGGCTTATCTACAGCATTCTGTAATGCTGTAGATAAGCCGCCGATGTTACCTGAAAGAGGAGAAAAAGACGTTAGATTAAACTCACCCAGGGGCGGTCCTGCTCCGATGGGTGTCTCAGGTCCGCTCCGGCGCCTCCCATCTTCATTCCATGATGTCCTCTCCTGGTCTTCACGCCGCAGCTCCGGCGTACTTTGTCTGCCCTGTTGAGGGCAGAGCAAAGTACTGCAGTGCGCAGGCGCCGGGCCTCTCTGACCTTTCCGGCGCCTGCGCACTGCAGTACTTTGCTCTGCCCTCAACAGGGCAGACAAAGTACGCCTGCGCCGGAGCCGCGGCGTGAAGACCAGAAGAGGACGTCATGGAATGAAGATGGGAGGCGCCGAAGCGGACCTGAGACACCCATTTGACCAGACCGCAGCGGGACCGCCCCTGGGTGAGTATAATCTAACCTCTTTTTCTCCTCTTTCAGGTAACATCGGCGGCTTACCTACAGCATTACAGAATGCTGTAGATAAGCCCCTGATGACGGTGAGCTTACCTCACCATCGATTTTGGGGGTGACAGGTTCCCTTTAACAAATTCTGGACTGCTCATAGACCATAAACGTCCAGGCGGTCCACGCTTTCCTCTGCAGTGGCAATCTAAAAGATCAATACAGAGTAAGCAGTTTACAATAAGCCGTGTAGCTGTGGGAGTTGGTAGCTGGCTGTCAGACATATACATATATATCTATATAAGCACTGACAGTACTTCCTCCTCTGGACCCAGTGATTAGTCAGCTCTGCTATGCAGCCAGGAGGCTGAATTTCCCCTAATATAACCTTCAAAGAGGAAATTAAAAATACAAATAATATATTAATATGGCGACATTTACCCTAAATAAATGAAAGAAGAAAAAAAAAGAAAATTACACCTCAATGATGCCTGAATTACTGTTTCGTGCCCTCCTCCCTTTGAAAGTGTCTAATAAAAAGAAAAAAAATCTACTGTATGTAAAATGGAGACAAAATTAAAATGTTCTCTAGTGGTCTTTGTGGCAGTAAAAAAAAAAAAAATAGAAAAAAAAAATGACAAAAAGATAGAAAAATATTTAGAATTGAAAGTCCTCAGTGGTTGATATACAGGTCCTTCTCAAAAAATTAGCATATAGTGTTAAATTTCATTATTTACCATAATGTAATGATTACAATTAAACTTTCATATATTATAGATTCATTATCCACCAACTGAAATTTGTCAGGTCTTTTATTGTTTTAATACTGATGATTTTGGCATACAACTCCTGATAACCCAAAAAACCTGTCTCAATAAATTAGCATATTTCACCCATCCAATCAAATAAAAGTGTTTTTTAATAACAAACAAAAAACCATCAAATAATAATGTTCAGTTATGCACTCAATACTTGGTCGGGAATCCTTTGGCAGAAATGACTGCTTCAATGCGGCGTGGCATGGAGGCAATCAGCCTGTGACACTGCTGAGATGTTATGGAGGCCCAGGATGCTTCAATAGCGGCCTTAAGCTCATCCAGAGTGTTGGGTCTTGCGTCTCTCAACTTTCTCTTCACAATATCCCACAGATTCTCTATGGGGTTCAGGTCAGGAGAGTTGGCAGGCCAATTGAGCACAGTAATACCATGGTCAGTAAACCATTTACCAGTGGTTTTGGCACTGTGAGCAGGTGCCAGGTCGTGCTGAAAAATGAAATCTTCATCTCCATAAAGCATTTCAGCCGATGGAAGCATGAAGTGCTCCAAAATCTCCTGATAGCTAGCTGCATTGACCCTGCCCTTGATGAAACACAGTGGACCAACACCAGCAGCTGACATGGCACCCCACACCATCACTGACTGTGGGTACTTGACACTGGACTTCAGGCATTTTGGCATTTCCTTCTCCCCAGTCTTCCTCCAGACTCTGGCACCTTGATTTCCGAATGACATGCAAAATTTGCTTTCATCAGAAAAAAGTACTTGGGACCACTTAGCAACAGTCCAGTGCTGCTTCTCTGTAGCCCAGGTCAGGCAGGTCAGGCGCCTCTGCCGCTGTTTATGGTTCAAAAGTGGCTTTACCTGGGGAATGCGGCACCTGTAGCCCATTTCCTTCACACGCCTGTGCACGGTGGCTCTGGATGTTTCCACACCAGACTCAGTCCACTGCTTCCTCAGGTTCCCCAAGGTCTGGAATCGGTCCTTCTCCACAATCTTCCTCAGGGTCCGGTCTCCTCTTCTCGTTGTACAGCGTTTTCTGCCACATTGTTTCCTTCCAACAGACTTACCATTGAGGTGCCTTGATACAGCACTCTGGGAACAGCCTATTTGTTGAGAAATTTCTTTCTGGGTCTTACCCTCTTGCTTGAGGGTGTCAATGATGGCCTTCTTGACATCTGTCAGGTCGCTAGTCTTACCCATGATGGGGGTTTTGAGTAATGAACCAGGCAGGGAGTTTATAAAAGCCTCAGGTATCTTTTGCATGTGTTTAGAGTTAATTAGTTGATTCAGAAGATTAGGGTAATAGGTCGTTTAGAGAACCTTTTCTTGATATGCTAATTTATTGAGACAGGTTTTTTGGGTTATCAGGAGTTGTATGCCAAAATCATCAGTATTAAAACAATAAAAGACCTGACAAATTTCAGTTGGTGGATAATGAATCTATAATATATGAAAGTTTAATTGTAATCATTACATTATGGTAAATAATGAAATTTAACACTATATGCTAATTTTTTGAGAAGGACCTGTATTTCTTTCCTGTGACAAAAAGATAAGAACTTCCAACTTTTATTTTTTTTTGTTGCTGATATTTGGGGAAAATGTAAAGTATTAAAGATTAAATTAATTAAACCCCAATTATAGTGAAAAGAAAGGCAAAAATTATTTGAATATCTTAACGAGATATAATTTCAGAGCTTTTAAAAGCACACATACAATAAAACCAGAGAATGTGCCAGAGTAAGAGAACGGCCTGTTCCTGAACTGTTTGGGTTTTTTTTAGAGAACATACAGCACAAACAGCAGATCAAAGGCTTGAAGGCTCAGAGATTGGAACCTACTATTCAAGCTCATTCATGCAGTTTCTACTGATGCATGCGTTTGCAGGAAAATTCCTTTTAGCTTCTATCTCCAGGGTAAAGAACCCAGAGCAGATGTTTAATTATTTTTTCAAGATATTTAGACAGAATAATGATACCATGTTAGGAATATTATTTATGTAATATCAGGTTGATTTAGGATTATGGTTAAACATCAATATACATCAAGCTAAAATAAATTGAAATGGACTGAACGTGTTTAACAGATACTAGTAAGCCTATATCTTTGCCTTATGGAAGCATCTGTGAATTTTGTCTTCTCACCAGCTATATGTTGCTGCAATAAAACAGATTTGCATAACTTTGCAAATAAACAATTAAAATCCAAAATCTCTTAACAGCGTACATATATTTTTAAAGAACTTACTCTCCTCCGCCATTCTTTTGGTATTCCAGTGGGCAATCTGGCAACAGCTTTAAGAGCGTCATACCACTTTAAAAAAAAAAAAAAAAAATTATGTTTTTTTTTCCATTTCAAATGAAAATGCTATATTAAAATGGCATAAAACAAGAATCCACTTATTATTCATTATTGTTAATGAATAACTCATGACACATTGTTTATTAAAAAAAAAATTATATATTATAAAAATCCCACTGACATTACACCATGAAGAAATCACATAGAATCTTAGCATTTCCTAGAACTGAAAAGTTGAATGATGAAAAATCCAACCATACATTAATCTACCAACCATCCCACCGCGGGCACAGCACAGATGTGTGTAACCAAGGACAGTACACTGGAGAGATTTAGGGCATCTCTTACCTGCTGAAAGCCCTGCTGTCCCAATGAAGGCTCGGGTGTAAATTTCAACTTTGTGTCCACACCTACAGGAAAGGAGAAAGGGTTTATTTCCACAATTCGAGCACTAGTGGGATTTTTGGCCAGTCCAGTTTTTAATCTTAGTAATAAATAAGGAAGCAAACAAGACTAGGAAGCCCAGGACAGGATTGTCCTGAGTGACAGCTGGCCTGACCCAGGAAGGGTAGACGGGCGCTGTCCAGTGCTGAACACAGCTGCCCACCAGCAGGGTGCTCCCTCCACACCGCATGCATCATACATACACACGCTACACACACACACACATGCATCATACATACACACACATCATACACACGCGCACCATACACACACATCATGCACACGCATCATACATACACACACATACCATACACACACACACCACGCACAGACACATCATACACACGCACACATCATACACACATAAAACATCATACACACATACATCATACACACATACATCATACACACACTGCCATAAAAACCACAAAGACCCGAACAGCAGCAGAAAATCTACCGGTGCAGTCCCCGAGGGCCGGCACACAGCCGCCATCTACCCTTCTGCTGGAGATGAAGCCCAGCACAGCCCCATTCCCGGCATCTCCAGCAGGCGGCTCGGCTCCGGCCTCGGACGTACCGGCACGGCACAGAACAGCAGCTGGTGCTGATCCCATACCAGTCGTGCTGACGGCTGCCTATGCCCATGGACAGTGTGGCCCCTCACCTGGCTCCAGGGTGCAGAGCAGGCGAGGAGCCGTCCTGGCGATGCAGTTCCTTTTCTTGAGCACAGTGCTGAGGATGTTGCCCACTCCTCCTCCTCCTCCAGCATTCTGCCTCTTCACGCCTTTGCCCCCTCGCCTCAGGCTGGAGGACAGCTTTTCCTGTCTCATCTATAGGAGCTGGGCTAATCCTGGGCGACAGCTGCTGATCTCAGGGCTTCTCCTTGGCAGCAGTGACGCACATGCATGCGGTGGAGTCCAGGCTCGGGGCAGCCACCTGGCACACACACTGTGTCCAGCCGGACGACGAGCGGCAGCGGTGCACCGAGACCACACCGATGTCACACCGATGCTCGATCTCCAGCTTTGTTTTGTCGTGGAAATCTGCAGTGCAGAGGCGGCCGGGAGAGCGTGCACGGCGGAGGAGGGGGCGCTCCACCTACCGACCATTATATCATCCTCCTCCTGCACAGCAGCCGGCTCTATGTGTCAGCACTGCGCTCCTCAGCCTGCGAGTCACTGCCCTGGTGGGCTGCAGCTGGGGGATCACCAAGGGCAGATGGCAGCCATGGTGACTGCTCCATAATGACTGATGGGAGGCGGACAGCCATGGTGACTGCTCCATAATGACTGATGGGAGGCGGGCAGCCATGGTGACTGCTCCATAATGACTGATGGGAGACGGACAGCCATGGTGACTGCTCCATAATGACTGATGGGAGACCGGCATCCATGGTGACTGCTTCATAATGACTGATGGGAGACGGGCAGCCATGGTGACTGCTCCATAATGACTGATGGGAGACGGGCAGCCATGGTGACTGCTCCATAATGACTGATGGGAGACGGGCAGCCATGGTGACTGCTCCATAATGACTGATGGGAGACGGGCAGCCATGGTGACTGCTCCATAATGACTGATGGGAGGCGGGCAGCCATGGTGACTGCTCCATAATGACTGATGGGAGACGGGCATCCATGGTGACTGCTCCATAATGACTGATGGGAGGCGGGCAGCCATGGTGACTGCTCCATAATGACTGATGGGAGGCGGGCAGCCATGGTGACTGCTCCATAATGACTGATGGGAGACGGGCAGCCATGGTGACTGCTCCATAATGACTGATGGGAGGCGGGCAGCCATGGTGACTGCTCCATAATGACTGATGGGAGACGGGCAGCCATGGTGACTGCTCCATAATGACTGACGGGAGGCGGGCAGCCATGGTGACTGCTCCATAATGACTGATGGGAGACGGGCAGCCATGGTGACTGCTCCATAATGACTGACGGGAGGCGGGCAGCCATGGTGACTGCTCCATAATGACTGATGGGAGACGGGCACCCATGGTGACTGCTCCATAATGACTGATGGGAGGCGGACAGCCATGGTGACTGCTCCATAATGACTGATGGGAGGCGGGCAGCCATGGTGACTGCTCCATAATGACTGATGGGAGACGGGCAGCCATGGTGACTGCTCCATAATGACTGATGGGAGACGGGCAGCCATGGTGACTGCTCCATAATGACTGATGGGAGGCGGGCAGCCATGGTGACTGCTCCATAATGACTGATGGGAGACGGGCAGCCATGGTGACTGCTCCATAATGACTGATGGGAGGCGGGCAGCCATGGTGACTGCTCCATAATGACTGATGGGAGGCGGGCAGCCATGGTGACTGCTCCATAATCACTGATGGGAGGCGGGCAGCCATGGTGACTGCTCCATAATCACTGATGGGAGGCGGGCAGCCATGGTGACTGCTCCATAATGACTGATGGGAGGCGGGCAGCCATGGTGACTGCTCCATAATGACTGATGGGAGACGGGCAGCCATGGTGACTGCTCCATAATCACTGATGGGAGACGGGCAGCCATGGTGACTGCTCCATAATCACTGATGGGAGACAGGCAGCCATGGTGACTGCTCCATAATGACTGACGGGAGGCGGGCAGCCATGGTGACTGCTCCATAATGACTGACGGGAGGCGGGCAGCCATGGTGACTGCTCCATAATGACTGACGGGAGACGGGCAGCCATGGTGACTGCTCCATAATGACTGACGGGAGGCAGGCAGCCATGGTGACTGCTCCATAATGACTGATGGGAGGCGGGCAGCCATGGTGACTGCTCTATAATGACTGATGGGAGACGGGCAGCCATGGTGACTGCTCCATAATGACTGATGGGAGACGGGCAGCCATGGTGACTGCTCCATAATGACTGATGGGAGGCGGGCAGCCATGGTGACTGCTCCATAATGACTGATGGGAGGCGGGCAGCCATGGTGACTGCTCCATAATGACTGATGGGAGGCGGGCAGCCATGGTGACTGCTCCATAATGACTGATGGGAGGCGGACAGCCATGGTGACTGCTCCATAATGACTGATGGGAGGCGGGCAGCCATGGAGTCAGTGACTGATGGGAGACGGTAGCACAGCCCTCCCACCAGAACAATGCCCCACCACTGACAAGGGCACAAGATCACTACGTCGCCGGGCTGCTGACTGACAGCTCAATCGTGACACAATGGAGGCGCACACGGCCTCTGCAAGGGCACTTCTTGGCAGTGTCTGCTCTGTGCAGCTGCAAAACAGTGTGGCTACCTCTGTGCAATATGGGCAAGGAAACCGTTATTACTGCCATTCACTTCTGATTGATATAAACAAAGGTGGCACTGTTGTTCTGGTACCAAGTGCAGCACTGGCATCATCTGCAGAATTTTTACATCTCTATGGCGGAAAGTGTTGGCACCCTTGAAATTGGACTACTTTTTCCTGCAGACAAACTCCCTCGTACTGCCAAACATATCACATTGTCACTCATCAGTCCAGTTTTTATCTTTTCGTGCATCAGTGAGTTGCTAGACTTGTTTCCATGTCAGAGGTATGACCTTTTGGCCACTATTCTTCCATGAAGACCACTTTTGGCCAGGCTTCTTCACACACAGGATAAGTGTATCTGGTTCCCACTGGTTGCTGCCAGTTTTGAGCTAATGGCCCATGTACATAAAACAATCACAGAAAAAATACAGCCTTACCAACACCAGGTCAGACTACAAATGCACTGCAGGATTCAACAGACCCCCATGATGAAGGCGGGGGCAGCAGAGGTGCAAAATACTGATGCAAACAGCCACTCACAAACTTACCAATTCATGGAGGGGGCGGTTGTGTGGTATTAGGGTATGTTCCCACGGTCAGTAAACAATGCGGGTTGGACGCTGTGTACATCTACAGTGTCCAACCCGCGGCGGCCAGATGTTACAGCATAGCATAGATTTCAAGAAATCCCATGCCCACTATGCATTCGGAGACGCCCGTGGCATCCCTGCATAAGCGGACATGCAGCGCGTCTTTCCAGACTGCAGCATGTCAATTTATGTTGCAGAGACGCTCAGTCTCTGCAGCGTAAATTTCCTATAAGATTTAATTAGATGCGGTAAAACCGCATTATCTGTACAGTCACATAAGTATTAAGCGTGGGAAAGTCTTAGTTACTCACCGGTTAACGGTGTTTTTCGGAGTCCATGAAAGCACTACGGAGAGAGGGGATCCGCCCTTCAGGAACAGGAAACCTACAGATATATAAGGGCGGCACCTCTCCCCACGCATCAGTTGGTTTACAGAGCACAAGAGGACCACCAAGGTTAATAGCATACAAAATAAACAATAATACAATATTAACTATTCACTACCCGTGAATTATATATAAGTAAAGGAAGAGGTGTACACCCAGAACTTAAGAAGACGGGAGGGTATGTACAGGTGCTGTCATGGACTCCGAAAAACACCGTTAACCGGTGAGTAACTAAGACTTTATTCGGTCGTCCATGACAGCACTACGGAGAGAATTACAGAGAGTAACTAACTAGGGAGGGACTACAGCTTGCAGCACCCTTACACCAAAAGAGAGGTCAGATGAGGCACCCAGGTTCAATCTATAATGGTTATAGAAAGTGTTTGGAGAAGACCAAGTAGCAGCCTTACAAATCTGGTCGATCGACACCTCCAATCTTTCCGCCCACGAAGCCGCCATAGCTCTAGTGGAATGCGCTTTAAGACCTTCAGGCGCCGGCTTGCCCTTTGAGATATAAGCCAGCGAGATAGCCTCCCTGATCCATCTAGCTAGAGTAGACTTCGATGCTCTATGCCCTTTCCTACTACCCTGATAGGACACGAATAGGGCATTATCTAACTTCCAGGGATCAGTTACCGCTAGATACTGCAGGATACATCTTCTTACATCTAAAGTGTGTAACTTCCTTTCCTTATCGTTAGTAGGATTGGGGAGGAAAGATGGAAGAACTATTTCCTGTGTTCTGTGGAAACTGGACACTACCTTAGGAAGATATGCTGGATCAGGGGACAGTATCACTCTATCATCCCTAAGCTGCATGTAAGGGGGAACCCTGGATAATGCTTGTATGTCACCTATCCTACGCGCCGATGTTATGACCACCAGGAAGGCTACTTTAAGGGATAGATGTTTAATAGAGGCTGAAGTAATTGGCTCAAATGGGGCCTCTGTCATGGCTGAGAGGACTAGGTTCAGGTCCCATGGCATGACTCTATTCTTCACAATTGGCCTAGACCGTTTTGTTGCCCTGATGAATCTGCTGATCCAGTGATTCTCAGCGATGTTGCAGCCAAAGAGGGCCCCCAAGGCTGATACCTGCACCTTAAGAGTATTTGGGGATAACCCCATATCTAACCCCCTTTGTAAGAACTCCAAGATCTGGTCTATTGGTATTGACTGACCAGCTATTACCCCCGAGTTCTGAAGAAATCTCTTCCAGATTCTGACATAGATTTTTGTGGTTATCACTTTCCTGCTTTTCAGCAGTGTGTTAATGAGGGCCGGTGAGAACCCCCTATCCTTTAGTAGCGCCCGCTCAAAATCCACGCCGTCAGATGAAGGCCAACCGCTCGAGGATGGTAGACTGGACCCTGGGATAGGAGATCCGGAATGTCTGGCAAGACCCATGGATCGGACATCGACATAGCCCTCAGGCATGGAAACCACGTCCTTCTGGGCCAGAAGGGGGCAATTAATACTACTGTGGCTTTGTCCTTCCTGATTTTCCTCACCACCAGAGGAAGTAGAGACAGGGGAGGAAAGGCGTAGGCTAGCCTGAAGTTCCAGTCTATGAGGAGGGCGTCTACTGACAGGGGATTTTCTCTGGGGTTCAGAGAGCAGAATTGTGCCACTTTCCTGTTTTCTTTTGTGGCAAACAGGTCTACCTCTGGTTGTCCCCACCTTTCCACGATAAGGTCGAAGATGGTGCCGTTCAGGGACCACTCTCCCTGCCTTAATGTGTTGCGACTTAAGAAATCCGCTGTAGTGTTTTCTGCCCCCTTTATGTGTAGAGCCGTCAACGAGAGAAGATGTTGCTCTGCTAGATGAAACAGACGATCTGCTACACACATCAGGGATCTGGAACGAGTCCCGCCTTGGTGATTTATGTATGCCACGGTGACTCGATTGTCCGAGAATACTCGCACGTGGTGGCCCTGTAGACAGACAAGGAGTGTTTTAACCGCCTGCTCCACAGCCGTCAACTCCTTTAGATTGGAAGACATCTCTATCTGATTACAATCCCACAGCCCCTGGACCAATGTATCCCCCATGTGAGCCCCCCACCCAGAAGGGCTAGCGTCCGAGGTGACCACGCGAGTTATATTATATTCCCAGGGGACCCCTGTGGACAGATTCTCTTGGTCCAACCACCAACCGAGGGATACAATAGCGTCTTGGGATAGGGTCAGCAGACTTTCTAGACACCCCCCCAACCTTTTTTGATGCAACAGCACCTCGCCCTGAAGTATCCTCGTATGATACTGAGCCCATCGGACTGCTGGAATACAGGACGAGAGAGAGCCTAGCAGAGACATGGCTTTTCGTAGGGACATGGTGGGGTTTTTAGAGGTATTCAGCACTTGAAGGTGCAGGCGATCAATTTTTTCTTGAGGCAAACGGCATTCCTGAACCTGTGAATCCAGGGTCAGGCCCAAAAATCGCTGCACCGTCATGGGCTGTAACCGTGATTTTTTAATGTTTAGCATCCACCCCAGACGCTCTAGAGCCGACATCACTTTATGTAACTGTTCCAGACAGTGATCCGCCGTTTTACCTACGATAAGGAGATCGTCCAGGTAGGGGATTATTAGAATGTTGGACTCATGCAGGTGCGCCATAACTTCCGCCATTACTTTGGTAAATACCCGAGGGGCGACCGAAATCCCAAAGGGAAGGGCCCTATACTGGAAGTGTTTTACTACCCCATCCAACCGAACCGCCACCCTCAGGTATCGTTGGTGACCTGCATAAATAGGGATATGGTAATAGGCGTCCTTCAAATCCAATACTACCATAAAGCAGTTTTTAAACAGCAGTTTTATTGCGGTGTTTATAGTTTCCATTTTAAATGGTTGCACGGTCAGAAATTTATTCAGTGCTCTAAGGTTAATGATTGTTCTGAAGGAGCCGTCTGGTTTACTTATCAGGAATAGAGGAGAGTAGAATCCACTACCCTGTTCTCCTTCCGGAACCTCAGATAGGACATTTTTATTGAGCAGATCGTGAACTTCCGCTTCCAGGGCTGCCTGTTCTGCTGGAGAGGATCTGAGAGGGGTGATTCTGAAGAAGTTCTGAGGGATAGAGGAGAATTCTAGCCGCAGACCCGTAGCTACCAACCCCAAAATCCAATCACTGCTGGAGATCTTGGACCAGGCCGGGTAGAAGGCAGATAGTCTACCTCTCACCGGGGCGACTAGTCATTGGGGTGGTTTTTTGATTTCACGGGGTGGCTCCTGACGTGCTCCACCAAACATGAACCCCGTACCTCTCTTCTTTTTTTCGTCCCATCTGCTCTGATCTCTGGCCGGTCTCTTCCGAAAGAATCTTTTCCCTGCGAAGGGGCGCCTGTAAGAGGTAGTTGGAAGATTAGGAAACTTCTTCTTTTCATCTCCGGCTTTCTCTAGTAGCTCATCTAGGACTGGCCCAAACAGGTATTCCCCTTCGCATGGGATAGAGCACAGACGGGATCTGGATTGAAGGTCACCCGGCCAACATTTCAGCCATAGGGCCCTCCGCGCTGCGTTCGATAATCCTGCCGCTCTAGCCGCCATTCTTGCTGAATCCGCAGAAGCGTCTGCGAGAAAGGCAGCGGCATTTTGGATTGTTGGCAGGAATTTCAGCATGGAATCTCTGGAAACACCCTCTTCTAATTTAGACCCTAGCTGATCCAGCCAGACCATCATCGATCTGGCTGCGCATGTCGCAGCGACAGCAGGTCTCAAGGCACCAGCCGACATTTCCCAAGTCCCTTTCAGGAACGAGTCCGCCTTTTTATCCAGAGGATCTTTTAGGGAAGCCATGTAATCAAAGGGGATAGATGATTTCTTAGATGCCTTAGACACTGCTGCGTCTAATTTTGGCGCCTTATCCCAGGTGTTCACCATGGGGTCCTCAAAGGGGTACCTTCGTTTAAAGGCCGGTGGAAAAGAGCCTTTTTTCTCTGGCTTCTTCCATTCTCGTTTAATGAGGTTCTGCACCTTGTCGTTAAGCGGAAAAGACCTTCGTTTTTTAGGGTCTAGACCGCCAAACATTAGGTCCTGTGTTGAACGCTCTGGCCTTTCGTCCGCCACCCCCATAGTGGATCTAACTGATCTAATTAGTTTGTCCATTTGGTCCAACGGGAAACAGAAACGATTAGACTCTTCTTCTGAAGAGGACGCTGAGGAGACAGAGGCGTCTGAATCAATCTCCCTACTTGGGCCAGCGGACGAATCTGAATTTGAGGCGCTAGGCTCCCTTCTTCTCTTGGAAGGCTCTGCCCGGGATAGGGATTTCAGGGAATCCTTTACCTCCTTCCTGATAATCTCCCTAAGATTTGAAGTGAAATCGTGAGACTCCTCCGCCACCTATGGGAGCGGAGAAAAGGCTATGTCACTTATCCAGTGCTACCGCTATATAGTATCCTATTTAACTATTTCCTACCGTCTGCCGCACACACGACTGACAAAGTCTTTTAGGGTAGGCGTCTGGCAAAGGGCAAGCGCATAGCGCGCACTCCTTGTTTTTTGATTTACCAGCGCTTTTTTTCCCCTACGGAAATAAACATAGGAAAAGACTGCATCAGGGTACATTCACGAAGATCTCTTACCCAGGCAGTAGCGGTAGGTACCGGTTCACTGGGGGGTCGGTCCAGATCCTTCTGTCTTGATCTGCGACTGGCCTGATTGCTGCGTCCGCGGGTCTTCTGCTGGGGGTTTGCAAGGGTCTCTGAGGATCTGTCCTGCTCCTGCTCCAGCAGACCAACGGCAGCTTCTGGCACCTCCATAGCTGCAGATGGCCATAAGCAGCTCTGCAGCAATCTTGATTAGCTATATATAGCCTTCCCCCGCCGGAACATGTGCAGGTGCATATGGTCAGTAATTACTCTCCCCCCTGCACCTGACCCTGCTCCATCCTCCCCCGCCCCTGAGAGCTCCCCCCCTCCGCTCCCATCACAAGCAGGACGCGGTGCTTTCAGCTGAAGCCGGTCGGCGTCCGACTTCCGGTCCCGGCTCCGCCCCCTCGCCGCATCACTTCCAGAACCGGCTAGAGCGGTGAGCGACGCTCCTGGAAGCCGGGGACGGCGTCGCCGGATCCTCCAGCCGCACGCCGCCATACCGACGCCCACGTGGCCCCAGCAGTGCGGCCATCGCGGCGGAAGCCGGCACCCGAATCCGCCCCGATCCCAGAGGAGTGCGGAGGGCGTTGCCGGAGCCTGCGCCGCCCGGATGGGACCCGAGGTAGGGAGTCAGGGCACGAGAGCGAACGGAGCCCGGGGGGAAGGGGGGGGAACATACTCACCTTCTGGCCGCAGAGACAGCCTCCTCTGGACGCCGCTCGCCTCTGCACCGCTCACTGACGTGGAGCCCTACCCGGGCCCACCGTGGCGCTTCCAGGGACCCGCACTGCCCGAGGTAGGAGACCCCCTCGCTACCTGGGTCGGACAGCCGGCCTGGGTGCTTGATAGGAGAAACTGAAGAAAATCTGTAGGGAATCCTGTCCTCCAGGAACAGGAAACCAACTGATGCGTGGGGAGAGGTGCCGCCCTTATATATCTGTAGGTTTCCTGTTCCTGAAGGGCGGATCCCCTCTCTCCGTAGTGCTGTCATGGACGACCGAATAAAACAGATTACTATGCATGTGAACTAATTTAAATAAAGGTGTACCTTGTGCCACAGCCGGAAGCTTGTGTCCTCTGCAGTTCTCGCGATGAGCTGAGCTGACTGCGAGAACTGCCGTGTACATGACTGCCGGGGACGGGGTAATCTCCGGTGGTGATCTACAAGCTCCACTGTGTCTGGATGTCAGGCTGAGTGGTGGCATACTGTAAGTCTGGGTCTGTGTCATTATTTCAATTAAAAGACTTTATTCTGGCTGTGTCTTTATTTACCATATACCGGTAACTATATGATTGGTAATGGATAGGTGGCTTATAGACGCTTCTCCATTACTAAGCCGTGGGCTTCATTTGACCTGACAATACAAAGGTGACATCAACCCCACAAATATGAACCCCACTTGCCACCACTACAGGGCAAGTGGGAAGAGCCGGATAAAGTGCCACAATTGGCGCATCTTTGGATGTGCCACTTGTGGGGTGGATGTGGGCTGCTATTTTTAGGCTGGTGAGGGCCAAAATCCATGGGCCGCACCAGCCTGAGAATACCAGGCGGCAGCTGTCTGCTTTTTCCTTGGCTGGTTAACAAAAATATGGGGACCAAACACTAATTTTTTTTGGAGGGGATATCACAATTTTTGCTAACCATCCAAGGTAAGAAGACTTCTGTGGCCTGGTGTTATCAGGCTGGTAAGGTTGATGGATATTGGATCCTTACCAGCCTGAAATACCAGTCCCAGTAGTCAGCTTTACTCTAGCGGGTTAAATATAGGGGACCCCACGCGATTTGTTTATTATTATTTATTAAAAAGGAGTGGACCTCTCTCTGTGCTTTCCTCCACTTTCTGTGTCTAGTACATCCGGCTATGTCACAAAATTCACCATTATGTAAATTAGTACACGTGTAGTAAGCTGCGTTCCCACACTTATTACATAACTGACGAGGAAGAGGATGCGGTTTTATCGCATCTAATGATAGTGAATGGGTAATTTACACAGCGGAGACCAAGCGTCTCCACTACATAAATTGACATGCTGCGATCTGGAAAGACGGCTGCATGTCCGTCTCTGCGCGTGAGCCACGGGCATTGGTGCTCACATAGTGGGCATGGGATTTCTTGAAATCCCATCCACTATGCTTTAACAGCTGGACGCTGCGGGTTTGACGCTGTGGATGTACACAGCGCTCAACCCGCAGCGTTTACTGACCGTGGAAACATACCCCAATTTATCTGCAAACAGGAAATCCCTTTTTTTTTCCTTCCAAGAAGCCAACTTTAAATTACGGTATCTTTATATCAAGTGACAAAACAAACAAAAAAAACATGTAATGAAAAAACACATCAAAAACGCATGTGGAAAAACGCATCAAAAAAGCATGTAAAAAATGCATCAAAACCCTCGCTCGGTCCCCATAAAATAATAAAGCTGATACTAACCTCTAGTGCTGGTGCCGTTCCCATGGTGTCTGCATTCTGTCTCCCGTGCTGTTGTTGTGACACATGACACCAGCGCCCGATCACTGCCTCCACCTCCGGTCGAATTCAACAGGAAGAGGAAGTCCGAGATCAGCTACAGCCTGGAATTTCTCATCATGTTCGATTTGTCCGAAGGCGGGGACAGCGACGCCAGTTCTGATCGGGCGCTGGTGTCATGTGTCACAACAACAGCACCTGTGCCCTCAGAAAGCGAGTGCAGACACTGTGGGAACAGCGCTGGCACCGGACGCGAGTATAAGCTTTATTATTTTATGGGGGCCAAACATTTCGATCAAGGAGGGGTTGTCCTAATAGTGAACAACCCCTTTAATATTAAGACTAAAAGTCTAATTGCAATGGACTCCAACTTCTAATACCTTGAGAGCCACGAGGCATATCCAGCCCCACCCCCCTCTCGAGTAGCAAGATCCAGCTCCTCCTCTCCTTTCCCACAGTAGTGACATCCAGAGCCCCCATTACCGCTATAATGGCAGCCAAAGCTTCCCCATAGAAATTACACCAAGGATGTATTCCCAGATCCAGGGGTCTCCACCTTACCTAGCTATGGTACTCTCGCATCAGGCACTCCCACCACACTATCACACCCAACTTCACGCACCCCCTCTGACTGACAGGATCAACCTACATCAAAGCCAGTATATGCTCATCCAGATCTGCTCTTCTGTGCGGGGCTACGATCACCATCTGGGAAACCTTTTCATAGCCGATTGCTAGACCTGATGCTAATGCACCAAACTGACAGACAACCGTGAGCCACACATCAATGGCCTGTCACATGCCGCTCAGGAGCCATCGTTCGTGGATCCCTGCCTTAATGTGATCTTGTGAATCAACAAATTACTTCCATATTGATGCTGTGTATTTTACGGGAACTTTCCTTTCCTAAATAGCTTACCCAGTAGAGCATATTGCATTATCCCATGTTCCTCAATTGCTATGATCTGATAAAAATGGCACAGCCCACACCTAGTCCTGTAAGACTTATTTCCCATATCCCAATTCTATCTGTCCAGTCACAATGTGTGTTCTAACAGGTAGACCCTAAGAAGCACACTTCAAACCGTTTCAAAAGGACATATCAATGGATTTTTACCTTGATGAAGGTATTCAGTTTACGGTAAATTATAAAAAATAAAAAAAAGCAGCAATATGGCCTCTTTAACAGGCCTGAAATAAAATTATGTACTGCCGCAGTGTCTAATTCTGGAAAGTATCAAAGTACAAAGATCCTCTCCTAAAATATGGAGAGAATTCACACTTGCTGGTTTTAGCCGAGCTTTTCTTTTCTGATTCAAATTATTTCTGGTGACACATTTCCATGACAATTTCCATTCATTAATGGTATACCTAGCATTGAATAATCCAACTAGCATTATGTATTTAGTATGTGTCATTCCTTTTAATTTATTTTTGAAGGGAGTGCTCAATAACATATCACCCCAGTTATTGCACAGTAGGCAAGATACTCTTAACTGCTTTCTCTCAATAATTGCTAACAGAAGAAACATTGACATTACTGATCTTCTCATGAGCAGGTGCAGATGAATGTATTTTCGGTCTGAGGGTGGCCCAACAAAACATCGGATCGCATCCAGACCAATGATAGTTTATGGGGCCGTGTCAGATTTTTTTCCTTATACCACGTCAGTCTAAGTAAAAAAAAAAAAAAACAAACGTTGCACGACCGAGTTTTATCCAATATTTTGATCACACTCGGCCATGCAAAATCAATGAGTGGATGGAAACAATAGGACTGCACTCAGATTACATGAGTGCAGGCCAAATTCCATGCACTGACAGGATGGAGAATTTTTTTCCGAGAGAATCGGATCAGAGCTTGATGAGCATAATCAAAGCAATCTTTCTGGATAACGGAATCTACAGTTGTCTGCACCTGCCCTATTACTGCTGTTTTTCACCTTATGTACAAGCCTGTATACTGCATTCATTGAGAGGTGAGCTTAGCCTGTTATGATCTGGTGGCCTAGGAGCAGCATGTGACGTACTCTGGAGAAGGTGGTACCTGTACTGACCGCAGACCCTGAACTTAGCACCGCAACTAGAAGAAGCCGTGGGATGTATTTAACACTCCCTAGACACCTCGACACAGCCTAAGGACTAACTTCCCCTAAAGATAGAAACGGGAAAACTATCTTGCCTCAGAGAAAATCCCCAAAGGATAGACAGCCCCCCACAAATATTGACTGTGAGAGGAGAGGGAAATGACACACGCAGACTGAAATCAGGATTTAGCAAAGGAGGCCTTTCTAGCTAAAAAGAAAGAATAGGACAGAGAGCTATGCGGTCAGTATTAAAACACTAGAAAATATCCATCACAGAAAATACAAAACTCCACATCTGACTAAAGACATGGAGGGTATATCTGCATCTCCAGAGATACAGCTTGGCTGCAAAAAATCCTAACACAGACAAAGCTGGACAAGACAATACATGAAAATGCACAGAACTATAAGGCCCACAGAATGTGGACAGCAAAAACAAAACCAGAACTTATCTTTGTTGAAAAGAACAGCAAACAGGAGAGACCAGTCGGGGATGTGAATCCTCCAAAAACAATGGACAACTGGCACTGACTAAAGGATCAAGCAAGACTAAATATCCCAGTCCAAATTGCCATTAGTCCAAGTGGACACACCTGATAAATGCTGCGATCCAAAGACAGCAGCACTACCACTCAACCACCAGAGGGAGCCCAAGAGCAGAATTCACAACATTAGCCCCTAAGTGACGGGCCAAATATTTAAATTCTGACCGATGAATAAATCCGGAACTCTTCAACAAATCCCAGTGATTTAGAGACACTTTTTTTGTGGCACGTTCTAATTTATGATAATGGTAAATTTAAGCTGATATGTTTTGTGTTTATTTTATTAAAAAAAAAAAAATCTGAAATTTGCCAAAAATGTAAAAAAAAAAAATATATATATATTTTCAATTCAATTTTCAAACTTTGAATGATTATCCCTTTAATCCAGATAGTCGTACCACAGAAAACAGTAATAAATAACATTTACTACATCTCCCTTACATGAGCACCATTATTAACCCCTTCATGACCCAGCCTATTTTGACCTTAAAGACCTTGCCATTTTTTGCAATTCTGACCAGTGTCCCTTTATGAGGTAATAACTCAGGAACGCTTCAACAGATCCTAGCGATTCTGAGATTGTTTTCTCGTGACATATTGGGCTTCATGTTAGTGGTAAATTTAGGTCAATAAATTCTATGTTTATTTGTGATAAAAACGGAAATTTGGCGAAAATTTTGATAATTTTGTAATTTTCACATTTTGAATTTTTATTCTGTTAAACCAGAGAGTTATGCGACACAAAATAGCTAATAAATAACATTTCCCACACGTCTACTTTACATCAGCACAATTTTGGAAACAAAATTTTTTTTTGCTAGGAAGTTATAAGGGTTAAAATTTGACCAGCGATTTCTCATTTTTACAACGAAATTTACAAAACCATTTTTTTTAGGGACCACCTCACATTTGAAGTCAGTTTGAGGGGTCTATATGGCTGAAAATACCCAAAAGTGACACCATTCTAAAAACTGCACCCCTCAAGGTGCACAAAACCACATTCCAGAAGTTGATTAACCCTTCAGGTGCTTCACAGCAGCAGAAGCAACATGGAAGGAAAAAATGAACATTTAACTTTTTAGTCACAAAAATGATCTTTCAGCAACAATTTTTTTATTTTCCCAATGGTAAAAGGAGAAACTGAACCACGAAAGTTGTTGTCCAATTTGTCCTGAGTACGCTGATACCTCATATGTGGGGGTAAACCACTGTTTGGGCACACGGCAGGGCTTGGAAGGGAAGGAGCGCCATTTGACTTTTTGAATGAAAAATTGGCTGCACTCTTTAGCGGACACCATGTCACATTTGGAGAGCCGCCGTGTGCCTAAAAAATTGGAGCTCCCCCACAAGTGACCCCATTTTGGAAACTAGACACCCCAAGGAACTTATCTAGATGCATAGTGAGCACTTTTAACCCCCAGGTGCTTCACAAATTGTTCCGTAAAAATGAAAAAGTACTTTATTTTCACAAAAAAATTCTTTTAGCCTCAATTTTTTCATTTTCACATGGGCAACAGGATAAAATGGATCCTAAAATTTGTTGGGCAATTTCTCCTGAGTACACCGATACCTCACATGTGGGGGTAAACCACTGCTTGGGCACATGGTAAGGCTCGGGAGGGAAGGCGCGCCTTTTGACTTTTTGAATGGAAAATTAGCTCCAATTGTTAGCGGACACCATGTCGCGTTTGGAGAGCCCCTGTGTGCCTATGCATTTGAGCTCCCCCACAAGTGACCTCACTTTGGAAACTAGACCCCCCCAAGGAACTTATCTAGATACATACTGAGTACTTTAAACCCCCAGGTTCTTCACAGAAGTTTATAACGCAGAGCCATGAAAATAAAAAATAATTTTTCTTTCCTCAAAAATGATTTTTTAGCCTGGAATTTCCTATTTTGCCAACGGTAATAGGAGAAATTGGACCACAAATTTTGTTGTCCAGTTTGTTCTGAGTACGCAGATACCCCATATGTGGGGGTAGACCACTGTTTGGGCGCACGGCAGGGCTCAGAAGGGAAGGCACGCCATTTGCCTTTTTAAATGGAAAATTAGTTCCAATCATTAGCGGACACCATGTCGCGTTTGGAGAGCCCCTGCGTGCCTAAACATTGGAGATCCCCCAGAAATGACCCCATTTTGGAAACTAGACCCCCAAAGGAACCAATCTAGACGTGTGGTGAGCACTTTGAACCCTCAAGTGCTTCACAGAAGTTTATAACGCAGAGCCATGAAAATAAAAAAAAAATTCTTTTCTCAAAAATGATTTTTTAGCCCGCAATTTTTTATTTTCCCAAGGGTAAAAGGAGAAATTTGACCCCAAAAGTTGTTGTCCAGTTTCTCCTGAGTACGCTGATACCCCATATGTGGGGGTAAACCACTGTTTGGGCACATGCTGGGGCTCGGAAGTGAAGTAGTGATGTTTTGAAATGCAGACTTTGATGGAATGCTCTCCGGGCGTCACGTTGCGTTTGCAGAGCCCCTGATGTGGCTGAACAGTAGAAACCCCCCACAAGTGACCCCATTTTGGAAACTAGACCCCGAAAGGAACTTATCTAGATGTGAGGTGAGCACTTTGAACCCCCAAGTGCTTCACAGAAGTTTATAACACAGAGCAGTGAAAATAATAAATACGTTTTCTTTCCTCAAAAATAATTATTTAGCCCAGAATTTTTTAATTTTCCCAAGGGTAACAGGACAAATTTGACCCCAATATTTGTTGTCCAGTTTCTCCTGAGTACGATGATACCCCATATGTGGGGGTAAACTACTGTTTGGGCACATGCCGGGGCTCGGAAGTGAAGTAGTGACGTTTTGAAATGCAGACTTTGATGGAATGCTCTACGGGCGTCACGTTGCGTTTCCAGAGTCCCTGATGTGGCTAAACAGTAGAAACCCCCCACAAGTGACCCTATTTTGGAAACTAGACCCCGAAAGGAACTTATCTAGATATGTGGTGGTGAGCCCTTTCAACCCCCAAGTGCTTCACAGAAGTTTATAACGCAGAGCCGTGAAAATAATACGTTTTCTTTCCTCAAAAATAATATTTTAGCCCAGAATTTTTTATTTTCCCAAGGGTTACAGGAGAAATTGGACCCCAAAAGTTTTTGTCCAGTTTCTCCTGAGTACGCTGATACCCCATATGTGGGGGTAAACCACTGTTTGGGCACACGTCGGGGCTCAGAAGGGAAGTAGTGACTTTTGAAATGCAGACTTTTATGGAATGGTCTGCCGACATCACGTTGCGTTTGCAGAGCCCCTGGTGTGCCTAAACAGTAGAAACCCCCCACAAGTGACCCCATTTTGTAAACTAGACCCCCCAAGGAACTTATCTAGATATGTGGTGAGGCCTTTGAACCCCCAAATGCTTCACAGACGTTTACATCGCAGAGCCGTGAAAATAAAAAAATAATTTTTCTTTCCTCAAAAATGATGTTTTAGCAAGCAATTTTTTAATTTCTCAAGGGTAACAGAAGAAATTGGACCCCAGTAATTGTTGCGCAGTTTGTCCTGAGTATGCTGGTACCCCACTGTTTGGGCGCACGTCGGGGCTCGGAAGTGAGGGAGCACCATTTGACTTTTTGAATACAAGATTGGCTGGAATCAATGGTGGCGCCATGTTGCGTTTGGAGACCCCTGATGTGCCTAAACAGTGGAAACCCCTCAATTCTACCTCCAACACTAACCCCAACACACCCCTAACCCTAATCCCAACTGTAGCCATAACCCTAACCCCAACACACCCCTAACCCTAACCACAACCCTAATTCCAACCCTAACCCTAAGGGTATGTGCCCACGTTGCGGATTTGTGTGAGATTTTTCAGCACCATTTTTGAAAAATCCGCGGGTAAAAGGCACTGCGTTTTACCTGCGGATTTACCGCGGATTGCCAGTGTTTTTTGTGCGGATTTCACCTGCGGATTCCTATTGAGGAACAGGTGTAAATCCGCACAAAGAATTGACATGCTGCAGAAAATGCAACGCAGCGTTTCCGCGTGGTATTTTCCGCACCATGGGCACAGCGGATTTGGTTTTCCATATGTTTACTTGGTACTGTAAACCTGATGGAACACTGCTGCGGATCCGCAGCGGCCAATCCGCTGCGGATTCGCAGCCAAATCCGCACCGTGTGCACATGGCCTAATTCTAAAGGTATGTGCACACGCTGCGGAAAACGCTGCGGATCCGCAGCAGTTTCCCATGAGTTTACAGTTCAATGTAAACCTATGGGAAACAAAAATCGCTGTACACATGCTGCAGAAAAACTGCACGGAAACGCAGCGGTTTACATTCCGCAGCATGTCACTTCTTTCTGCGGATTCCGCAGCGGTTTTACAACTGCTCCAATAGAAAATCGCAGTTGTAAAACCGCAGTGAAATGCGCAGAAAAACCACGGTAAATCCGCGATAAATCCACAGTGGTTTAGTACTGCGGATTTATGAAATCCGCTGTGGAAAAATCCGCAGAGGACCAGAATACGTGTGCACATTCCTAACCCTACCCCTACCCCTAACCCTAATCCTAGCCATAACCCTAACCCTAACCCTAGTTCTAACTCCAACCTTAGTGTGGGAAAAAAAAAAAAATTCTTTATTTTATTATTGTCCCTACCTATGGGGGTGACAAAAGGGGGGGGGGGTCATTTACTGTTTCTTTTTATTTTGATCACTGTGAGGCTTTATCACAGTGATCAAAATTCAGTCTGGAACGAATCTGCCGGCCGGCAGATTCGGCGGGCGCACTGCGCATGCGCCCGCCATTTTGGAAGATGGCGGCGCCCAGGAAAGAAGACGGACGGACCCCGGGAGGCTAGGTAAGTATAAGGGGAGAGATCAGGGCACGGGGGGGCGTCGGAGCACGGGGGGAGGGATCGGAGCATGGGGGGGTGGATCGGTGTGCGGGCGGGTGGATCGGTGTGCGGGGGGTGGATCGGTGTGCAGGGGGGGTGGATCGGTGTGCGGGGGGTGGATCGGAGTGCAGGGGGGTGGGATTGGAGCACGGGGGGAGCGGACAGGAGGACGGGGGAGCGGAGCACAGGACGGAGGGGAGCGGACCACAGATCGGGGGGCGATCGGTGGGGTGGGGTGGGGGCACATTAGTGTTTCCAGCATCGGCCATGGCTGGATTGTAATATTTCACCAGTTTTTTAGGTGAAATATTACAAATCGCTCTGATTGGCAGTTTCACTTTCAACAGCCAATCAGAGCGATCGTAGCCACGGGGCCCTGGGCTCAAGTACAACTCCTCCTGTCCCTGCACGCCGGGTGAAATTACAGTTAACCCTTTCACCCGGCCTGCAGGAACGCGATTCCGCCATGACGCATATGCTGCGTCATGGGTCGGAATGGCACCGACTTTCATGACGCAGCGTATGCGTCAAAGGTCGGGAAGGGGTTAAAATTATATTTTATTTTGTTAGCCTTTTAGGAGGTTTAAAAATGGAGCAGTAATTTTTCAAGGAAATTTAAAAAATTTATTTTTTTGAGGGACCTATCCAGGTTTGAAGTTACCGTATGGTACTTGTGGTACCTATATATTTTAAAAACCTCCAAAAGTGATGCCATTTTAAGAACAGCAGGGATTAGAAACAGGCTAAAAGATCTTTCTATATGTAAAGTCGATAAATTACTCCTATGTACAAAACAAAAATACGGTATTATGAAAAAGGTAATATGGCCCACATATTATTGGCTAGGCAATTGAAGGATAGGAATAACAGGCACACAAAAAATGATATTTCGGTCAAAATTACTCAAAAATTTAAACTTTATTATTAAAATCCACAGACACTGGTTAAAGGAAGTGAAATATGCAAAACCATAAACCACATGCATGCTGTGCAAAAGGGAGCACGTAGCTCTGAACATCTAGCAGTAAGCATAGTATAATCTCTTGCCCCTATACGATATATCAAAATACTGGAATATTAATGTATAAGAAAATAGGCAAGAATACACATAAAAATAATCTACTGCTAGGTCATAAGTGGTTGAGACCACCATAATCCCTCATCCTCCCTAAAACATGTATGCAGGAGTATAATCACAACACCGATGGTCATTACCAGTAAGCAGACGCAGTCTAGATGTCCAGGAGAACGGGCATCCGCCACAACGTGCGTTTTGGGGAAGCAACTTCGTCCCATCCTGGATAAGCTATCTCACTCCCATCTGATCCTCTGGACTGTTCAAACTACTGTTCAATAGCCCTATTAAATTCTGACCTGAAAATTTTTACCCACATGTAGGCACTATCTCGGGTGCCTTTCTAATGGCTAAAAGGGCATTGTACAGATCTCCTTCTTCCTCAATTAAGCTACCATTCCATTCCTCTCCCTCTTTTAACATCTCGAATGACACCCGTCATGGATGCCCACTATCGCCTTTACTAAATGTAATGTGCATAGCACCACTGGCGGCAATGATTCAACAAAACACTAATACCTCAGGAGTGGAGGACAGGAATAAAATTTACAAGATAACTTTGTTCACAGAAGATGTCCTCTTGACCCTTACTAAGCTACACATTACATTACCTAACCTTGTGGATGTTTTAAAGGTGTACGGTGGATACTTCTAAAACAGAAGCCTTGCCATTAAATATTCCTCCCAGTGTTATTGACCATTTAAAATGAAACTTGAAATTTAGATAGAAGACTGAAGCTTTCAAGTACTTAGGGGTTAGTCTATCTTCTAATAATAATAATCTATACACTTGCAACCTCCCGTCACTCTTTAGTGATCTGAGGAAATTAGATAAATAGACGCTGCTCTCGCTCTTGTTGATAGGCCAGATAGACTCAATTAAAATATCTCTCCTCCCCAAGTTGCTCTACTACTTTGAAACTTTACCGGTTAAGGTCCCCTATGGGGGAACTTAAGTCTCTTTGGGCAGTTATATTAATTTTGTCTGGAATGGTAAGCATCACCGGATCTCCAAGCGTGGCCTCGTCTCTCCTAAATCACAGGGGGCCCTTCAGTTCCTGACATTATTAAATACTACTGGGAGGCCCATCTGTTTAGGATTCCCTCACGGGCTTCACTATGAGCTTTTAAAGAATGGACAGAAATAGAAAAACTTTGGCTGACCGCAATTCATCCATATTTCCTACTATGGACAATTAAGCCCATCAGGGCCCCAATTTCACGATTGAGCCCTATGCAGTTTACTAGGGAGGCTTGGTTTTCATGTATGAAGAAGTTTATTTTGGCCTCTCCTAATTCGCCAATGATATCCTTCATATAGCAACCTTTGATATCAAATAGCACGGATCCCGTAATGGTCCATCCGTGGATTTTGGCGGAATTATTCAGATTTGCGGACTTGGTTAATGGGGACACGCTGGAGGTTCTTTCGTTTGACGCTATCAATTCTAGGTTTGCTATTTCTAACAAAAAGTTCTTTCAGTATATGCAGATTAAACATCTTGCTTCCTCGATGTTTGAACTATCGAGGGTGTCTTTATCGACTGATTTTGAGGACTTGAAAAAGGGGCCCGTCGACCAAAGGACTAATATCGGATATATAGAGAATTATAAACTACTAGATGGTGGCCCGATTCTAACGCATCGGGTATTCTAGAATATGTATGTACAGTCATGGCCAAAAGTATTGACACCCCTGCAATTCTGTCAGATAATACTCATTTTCTTCCTGAAAATGATTGCAAACACAAATTATTTAGTATTATCTTCATTTAATTTGTCTTAAATGAAAAAACACAAAAAGAATTGTCCTAAAGCCAAATTGGATATAATTCCACACCAAACATAAAAAAGGGGGTGGACAAAAGTATTGGCACTGTTCGAAAAATCATGTGATGCTTCTCTAATTTGTGTAATTACCAGCACCTGTAACTTACCTGTCGCACCTAACAGGTGTTGGCAATAACTAAATCACACTTGCAGCCAGTTGACATGGATTAAAGTTGACTCAACCTCTGTCCTGTGTCCTTGTGTGTACCACATTGAGCATGGAGAAAAGAAAGAAGACCAAAGAACTGTCTGAGGACTTGAGAAACCAAATTGTGAGGAGGCATGAGCAATCTCAAGGCTACAAGTTCATCTCCAAAGACCTGAATGTTCCTGTGTCTACCACGCGCAGTGTCATCAAGAAGTTTAAAGCCCATGGCACTGTGGCTAATCTCCCTAGATGTGGACGGAAAAGAAAAATTGACAAGAGATTTCAACGCAAGATTGTGCGGATGTTGGATAAAGAACCTTGACTAACATCCAAACAAGTTCAAGCTGCCCTGCAGTCCGAGGGTACAACAGTGTCAACCCGTACTATCCGTCGGCGTCTGAATGAAAAGGGACTGTATGGTAGGAGACCCAGGAAGACCCCACTTCTTACCCCGAGACATAAAAAAGCCAGGCTGGAGTTTGCCAAAACTTACCTGAAAAAGCCTAAAACGTTTTGGAAGAATGTTCTCTGGTCAGATGAGACAAAAGTAGAGTTTTTTGGGCAAAAGCATCAACAGAGTTGACAGGAGAAAAAAAAGAGGCATTCAAAGAAAAGAACACGGTCCCTACAGTCAAACATGGTGGAGATTCCCTGATGTTTTGGGGTTGCTTTGCTGCCTCTTGCACTGGACTGCTTGACCGTGTGCATGGCATTATGAAGTCTGAAGACTACCAACAAATTTTGCAGCATAATATAGGGCCCAGTGTGAGAAAGCTGGGTCTCCCTCAGAGGTCATGGGTTTTCCAGCAGAACAAACACACTTCAAAAAGCACTAGAAAATGCTTTGAGAGAAAGCACTGGAGACTTCTAAGGTGGCCAGCAATGAGTCCAGACCTGAATCCCATAGAACACCCGTGGAGAGATCTAAAAATGGCAGTTTGGAGAAGGCACCCTTCAAATATCAGGGACCTGGAGCAGTTTGCCAAAGAAGAATGGTCTAAAATTCCAGCAAAGCATTGTAAGAAACTCATTGATGGTTACCGGAAGCGGTTGGTCGCAGTTATTTTGGCTAAAGGTTGTGCAACCAAGTATTAGGCTGAGGGTGCCAATACTTTTGTCTGGCCCATTTTTGGAGTTTTGTGTGAAATGATCAATGTTTTACACTTTGCTTCATTCTCTTTTGTGTTTTTTCATTTAAGACAAATTAAATGAAGAGAATAATACCAAATAATACCAAATAATGTGTTTGCAATCATTTTCAGGAAGAAAATGAGTATTATCTGACAGAATTGCAGGGGTGTCATTACTTTTGGCCATGACTGTATGTATATAGCAGCCACATAGTATATAGCACAGGCCACATAGTATATAGGAGTACTACGTGGCCTGTGATATATACCATGTGGCTGCTATATACATACATACATATTGTAGAATATCCGATGCGTTAATATAGGCCACGCAGTAAATAACACAGCCCATATAGTATAAACCTTTTTAACAGGTTCCCACTGCTAATACCCGATATTTATGGACATTTGAGTGAGGACAGGAGTTACTGCTGGGGCACGACAGGGGTTTAGGGTAAAGGTCCCCATATCCTCTACCCCACCCTGCTACCGTGGACCCTCCCTGGACCCTGCATAACCAGTGTGGGGACCCTTTCGTCCATAATTGGTGAGATTAAACCAGTTTTTTATTAGAGCACAGTCATGAGCACTTTTTTGGGTATTGTATGTGTTTAGTTTGTCCATTTTAAATTTAACTAGTAAAGGTTATTGTCACGGATCCCTTCTCCGTGGTGTTACTTATTCGTCACGTGCCTGCTCTCACACGTGACTTGGGGTTGTGCCTGCAAGGGTTAATCCATCTCCCCACTCAGTCCAGCATTCAACCTCTGTCCTATGCTGTAATGGAAGCATAAATCACACACCGACCCAGGCAACACACCCGCTCATACACGCTGCCACCACTCATCGAATACACGGGCGATGAGTCCCGGAACTAACAATACTAATAAAAATATGTCTATCACTCATAAGGCTCACACACCTTAGGCTATGGATTCTTTTGGAACATTCAAGGTTCAACTTGTTAAAGTTTTATTCTTTAATAACAAAAGGGTCAGTGCTTACAATAAGAAAAGGTATAAAAATATTATAATAAGACATACAACTTATGCAAAACAGCATCAAAAACAGGAGAAAACGTACAGAAATTATCTAACTGGTAGTTGCTTTCTGCTCCCTGAAGGGGGGTGAATGGAGTTGGTGGAACACAGCTTCTCAGGCTGCCCTCACATGTGAACACAATTCTCTGTTTGCAGCCTAAATTTATAACTTTGGCCTGAGGTCAGGTTTCTAGACCGGCCCCCCAGGTTAATATCATAATTGCGGTCTGTTTGATTGGCCACGGCCCCTCTGCTAATGAATATATTATTTTCTCTTTTGATACATATATGCTAGCCACCTTAGGGAGAGACCCAAGTTGGGCTAAATGTAGCGGGACGAAAGAGACCGAAAAGCCCTCTACTTAAAGGAAATACATAGTGGATGCTTTCCTGAAACGGAAAGTACTTGCAAGCAGCATAAAACAAAGAATAGCAGGTTTACCCAGAATCCTTTGCAGTAGGCGGAGCTATGCAAATCATCTCTTTCCACCCCAGTCTAATCCACAGGGCTTGGAACCGCCAAGCGTGCAATGCTGCGGATTAGTTTCTAAATTTACACAGCCAACCAATTCCTACCTGTGGACACGTGTTTCGGGCTTTAGGCACTCATCAGCACAGGGCTGGAATTGGTTGGCTGTATGGAGTGGGGCTCGGTGAGCAAGCGATACATATATGCTAGCCACCTTAGCGAGAGACCCAAGTTGGGCTAAATGTAGCGGGACGAAAGAGACCGAAAAGCCCTCTACTTAAAGGAAATACATAGTGGATGCTTTCCTGAAATTGGAAAGTACTTGCAAGCAGCATAATACAAAGAATAGCAGGTTTACCCAGAATCCTTTGCAGTAGGCGGAGCTATGCAATGTATCTCTCTTTTGAGACACTTGTGAAAAGGTTCTCAGGAATAGATCACCTCAGGCCGCAATTAGCATCTCCCCTCCAAGACCTAAGAGGTGCCAAATGTTACCTTCTTCTTGGCTCTAGCTAGACCTCCTGGTGAGATATGGAGACACAATTTCTACTAGTCCCAAGGAAGTACCTATTAACACCTAGGTGCGACTTGCCTTCAGGACAGATGTTACATTATCACTAGTCACACATATAACCCTAGACATATGTCACTACACACATATAGATATAAATATACACATATTTCACCACACCTCTCTCCTTATGAACGTGCATAGGGGTTGACTTACAGTTCAGCTCCCGAGCACGTATCTGGTTCTGCCCCATCTTGGCGAGACAGGCCATCAGCACTGGCATGATCAACTCCCTTCTTGTGCTGAATTGTGAAATCATATTGCTGAAGTATTCAAACTCCATCTAAGCAATTTCCCATTGTCCCCAACTACTCTGTTAAGCCAACTCAATGGGTTATGATCTGTGATCACGGTGAAGTTGTGCCCATAGAGGTATGGTTGCAGCTTTTGCAGAGCCCACACAATTGATAAACATTCTTTTTCAATGGTGGCATAAGCCACTTCTCTGGGCAGGAGTTTCCTGCTTAGGTACAGACCTCTACTTAGTCCCATGATGGTGAGGTACGATGCTTTAGCTAGCTGCTCTTACAGCTCATCTATCCTCGGCATGGGGTATACCTCACATGTAGTCAGTACATTTAATTTCCTGTAGTCTACACAGAACCGCGTAGTACGGTCCTTTTTTGGGACAAAAACCACAGGCGAGGCCCAGGCACTCTGGGATTTTTGTATCACCTTGAGTTTCAGCATCTCCTCTACCTGTTCCCTCATGTGTGCCTTCATCTCTGCTGACACAGGGTATGCAGACTGCCGTACTGGGGGATTAGTACCAGTGTCCACATGGTGAACTGCTAAGTGTGTCCTCCCAGGCTCCCCTGTGAAGACTTTGGTGAACTCCCTGAGCGCCCCTATCAGCTCAGACCTCTGACTGAGATAGCTCAGGGTTAAACTCTGCTGACTCCAGGGACTCCATGTACGGAGTCCCGGCCCCCACATCCAGTAACAGATCAGCCTCCCCCTCTTCAGGCAGGTAAGACACAGGCCTCCCTGGCATGATGAGCCTTCAACATATTCACATGAAACTTTCTGACGCTTTGCATGCTCATCTAGTGTCACCACATAATTATCATCATTCAGCCGCTTATGGTCCCTTCCATGCAGCCTGCAATTTATTCTGTAACATAGGGACCAACACCCAAACCTTCTGCCCTTCCTCATAGGCCCTCAGTCTGGCATTACGGTCGTACCAGACCTTCTGGTTGATTTGGGCCTGGGTCACGTTCTCATGGGCCAGGTTGCTCAGTTTTTGCATTCTCTCTCTGAGCCGCAGTACATATTCGACCACAGACTCCAGTAGTTCTGTGGTCGTCCTCCCAACAGTCCTTAATCAAATCAATTGGCCCCCTGACCCTCCTCCCATAAACCAGTTCAAAGGGGGAGAATCCAGTAGACGCCTGGGGTACCTTTCTGTAGGCAAACAACAGATGGGGAGGTACCGCTCCCAGTCTCTCCCTTCAGTCTCCACCAGCATTTTGAGAATTTTCTTTAATGTTCCATTAAAACGCTTGCAGAGTCCGTTGGTTTGGGGATGATAGGCGCTGGCCACAAAATGCTGTACTTGTATTCTTTCACAGAGGCTTTCCATCAGATCAGACATGAACTGGGTTCCCTGATCGGTCAAAATTTCCCTGGGGAAACCCACATGAGAGAACACGGTCAGTAAAGCATCCGCCAATTTGTCTGCTCGAATGGAGGATAGTGCCACAGCTTCCGGGTATCGTGTAGCATAGTCCACCACTGTGAGGATGTACTTTTTGCCAGAGCTGCTAGGGATTGCAAGTGGCCCTATGATATCCACAGCCACTCGCTGGAAAGGTTCATCGATCACAGGCAAGGGTATCAACGGAGCTTTCTGTATATTCCCAGACTTTCCAACTCTCTGACAAACTACGCACGATCGGCAGTAATTGGCAATATCTGTCCCCATCTTGGGCCAATAGAAGTTACATGTCAGGCGAGCTTTAGTCTTTTGTATTCCAAGGTGTCCGGCCAAAACAATTTCATGGGCAATTCTCAATAATTGTTCCCTAAATGGATAAGGGACGATCAGCTGCCGTTCATAGTCCAAAGATTCTGTAGTATCCGTGGGGAGTGTCTCTTTATAGAGTCTGCCCTGGTCCCAGTATACTCTCTCTTTGCCAGAAGCAGCAGGGGGTTGGTCTGCAAGACATCTGAGCTCCTCCAGACTGACATCTGTCTGCAGGGCCTCCTGGAAGCTCTGACTGTCAGCCTGCAGGCCCTGACCTAGTGTGACTGCCAGGCTCTGGTCTAAAGCTGAGCTTTCAGTGTCTGTTAGGGACTTTGGTGGGTCTGCCATGTATGGAGGCTCCGTGACCACAGTATGGGCCTCCTGTCCTGGCAGTTCTGTCTGAGACTCATCCTCTAATCTCTGGGCCTGAGACTGAGCCGCAGCCTGACTCCGGGTCACAGCTGCCACATAACTACAGTCCTGTGCATTGGGACATTTTCCCTCCTCGCACGGGATCTCAGGTGGGTCACTTGCTTCCACCTTCTCTGCATCATTTAATTGCAAGGGAGGAACATAGTGGGACACCATCCTCCCCAGGTCCGTGCCTAGCAACACATTGGTGGGAATAGCCTCTGATACTCCCACTTCTCTCAGTCCTTTCCCTGCTCCCCAGTCTGACCCCTCCAATCCCGGTTATAGTCATAGTCTTTCCTGGTATGATATCGGCAGGGGATATCATGGCTGGACGCACCAGGGTCACCTCTGCCCCAGTGTCTCTGAGACCAATAGTGACTTTATTGCCAACAGTGACAGATTGACAGTTCTCATTAGTCCTCGCATCAGAGCCGGCTACAAAGAGGACAGACGGTGGGGGCACAGACGGCTTTGTGGTGGTAGTTGGGCGTTTCTCCCCATCAGGGCAGACAGCGCTAACATGTCCCACTTTGTTGCAGGAGAAGCATCGGCGTGCATCGCCTAGAGAATGTCTATTCCCCGGGGCCCCATAGAAGGTGGGCTTGGACAGCACTGGGGATCGGCCGGCAGAGGGAGAAGGGTCCCCGTTTGGCTTACCTCCCCTCCAGCTGAATCCCGATGGCTTCCGCACCTCAGGCATCCTGTTAGCCACATAGCAGTCCGCAATCCTTGCAGCCTGATCCGCAGTTTGTGGCTCCCGATCACACACAAATTGTCGTACATCCGTGGGGCACATGTGAAGAAATTGATCCTTGACTATAAGATCCGTTAAGTCCTCAAAATTGTTAACAGAAAGTCCCCTAATCCATTGGTGGAATGTGGTCCTCAAGGTGCTCACAACATCCGCATAGCTGTCAGCTGATCCACGTTGTAGGTTCCGGAACTTTCTAGGATACACTTCTAGTGTCAGGTTGTATTTCCTGATCAGGGCCTCTTATGGCCTCATAGTTCGCATCTAGCTCTGGTGGGAGGCCAGCAAAAACTTCCAGGGCTTTGCCTCTCAACCCTGGGGTTAGATACTGCGCCCACTGCTCACGTGGTAGATGGTACTGCCTGTAGGTTTTTTCAAATCCCAGCAGGAAAGTATCTAAGTCCGTATCCTTCTCCATTACAGGGAAGTTTTCTAGACTTGGTCTCCTTAGATTTATGTCCTGGGAGGGGGTTATCTGAGGACTGATACCCCTCTCTATTTGAGCCATCTGAAGCTGGAAAGTTCTTTTCTCCCGACGTTCTGCAGCCGCTCTCTCAGCCTGGCGTTCTGCAGCCTGTCGGTACTGTAGAATAAGCTGCATGCGCAGATTGGGATCACTTGTTCCCAGCCGTTGTAAGTCCATTTGTAAAGTACAGTTCATAGGCTCCTCAGCACTGGCATTTCCAGCAGGTATCTCCGGTGCGAGATCTGGCATTGCTGGGGCTCTCTGAGGTGGACTCTCTCCTTGGCCCGATGCTTCAGCACTTTGCTCCATGTCATGCTCAATCAAGGAACATAGCAGCAGCTCCCTGGATCTGTCGGCTGTCTCTATTCCTCTCTGCTCACAGAGGTCGGTCAGAGCGTCTTTGCTCTGCTTCTTGTACTGGGCTTCCATATCGATGAACAGCCTTTGCTAAATAAAAGATAGAAAAGAAAAACGGGGAGGGGAAACTGTTTGCAAGTATGTCTAAGTAAGCATTGAGTTGAACCTTGAAGAACTGGTGCACTCCTCACAAAGATACCAATTCTTTAGTACAAGGAATAATTGCTTAAACCATGCACTAATGTTCTAATAGAAATAGTTCTATCCCACCGCTCTGCCACCAATTGTCACGGATCCCTTCTCTGTGGTGTCACTTATTCGTCACGTGCCTGCTCTCACACGTGACTTGGGGTTGTGCCTGCAAGGGTTAATCTATCTCCCCACTCTCAGTCCAGCATTCAACCTCTGTCCTATGCTGTAATGGAAGCATAAATCACACACCGACCCAGGCAACACACCCGCTCATACACGCTGCCACCACTCATCGAATACACGGGCGATGAGTCCCGGAACTAACAATACTAATAAAAATATGTCTATCACTCATAAGGCTCACACACCTTAGGCTATGGATTCTTTTGGAACATTCAAGGTTCAACTTGTTAAAGTTTTATTCTTTAATAACAAAAGGGTCAGTGCTTACAATAAGAAAAGGTATAAAAATATGATAATTAAAAGACATACAACTTATGCAAAACAGTATCAAAATAAAGAGGAGAAAACTTACAGAAATTATCTAACTGGTAGTTGCTTTCTGCTCCCTGAGGGGGGGTGAATGGAGTTGGTGGAACACATCAGCTTCTCAGGCTGCCCTCACATGTGAACACAATTCTCTGTCTACAGCCTAAATTTATAACTTTGGCCTGAGGTCAAGTTTCTAGACCGGCCCCCCAGGTTAATATCATAATTGCGGTCTGTTTGATTGGCCACGGCCGCTCTACTAATGAATATATTATTTTCTCTTTTGGAGACACTTGTGAAAAGGTTCTCAGGAATAGATCACCTCAGGCCGCAATTAGCATCTCCCCTCCAAGACCTAAGAGGTGCCAAATGTTACCTCTATCACAGCCCACGTAGTATTTAGCAGTGTGTGCACCATATCCCTGTTAAAAAAAAAAAATAATTAAAATAAAAAAATAGTTCTATACTCACCCGCCGGTGGGATCCAGCGTAGATCCAGCAAACCTCTGGCGATGCGCGAGCGGCTGCTGCCATCTTGCGTTCCCAGGATGCATTGCGAAATTACCCAGATCACTTAGCGGTCTCGCGAGACCGCTAAGTCTTCTGGGTAATTTCGCCATGCATCTCTGGGACCAGAAGCTGGCGGCAGGCGCGAGCGCATCGTCGGACTACGGAAGGTGAGAATAGCAGAATTATTTTTTTTTTTTTTAACATTAGATCTTTTTACTATTGATGCTGCATAGGCAGCATCAATAGTAAAAACATTAATAGCGGCGGTAACGGTGTGAGTTACCCGCGGCATAATGCGGTCCGTTACCGCTGGCATTAACCTTGTGTGAGCGGTGACTGGAGGGGAGTATGGAGCGGGCGCTGACTGCGGGGAGTATGGAGCGGGCGCCGAGCACTGACTGCAGGGGAGTAGGGAGGGACTAATCGGACTGTGGCCGTCGCTGATTGGTTGCGGCAGCCATGACAGACAGCTGGCGAGACCAATCAGCGACTTGCATTTCCATGACAGGCAGAGGCCACAACCAATGAACATCCGAGCCAGACAGAAAGAGAGAAGGACAGACGGAAGTGACCCCTAGACAATTATATAGTAGATCTTCGGGGAGGCCAACAGTTAACACATCCATACATGCGCAGGTGGGAGTCTATTCTTGGGAAACTGTTGTCACCCTTTACTTGGCAGAACATCTGACAAAAATCCTCTATTTGCACTCTTTATAAGGAGAATCAGTACAAAATATTGATGTTCTGGCATCAGACCACGGAGCTCCTCCACATATTGAATCCTCAACTCTCAAACCTCTTCCTCAACTCTCAAACCTCTGTTGGCGTTGTGGTTCAGAGGTGGGCTCTCAATTCCACATCTTTTGGTCTTGCTCGGAGATCACTGGATTTTGTGAAGATGTAAGAGCCTTAATACGCAGGGTTCTCTTTGTGGAGGTTGGGTTGGATCCAGCCATCTACATTCTAAACGTCTCTCCTAAAGGGATGGGGAGAATTCAGCTAGACTGTTACTTCACATTCTTACCGCAGCAAGGTGCTTGATAGCTCTTCACTGGAAGACCACCTCATCCCCCTCTCATCAACATTTACTGAAAAGAATTTTTGACGTTCGTGGGATGTAATATATGATGGCTTTGATGGGAGCGAGAGTGGAAAGATTCCACGCTGTTTAGGTCCCTTAGGATTATTATTGGGCTCAGAATATCGGCTAGGTCTCTTCTTTCTTCTTAGTACTATCGGACCTGTGCTTTCCCCCCCCCCACCTTTTTCCCCCTTGTGTCAGTCTTGTCTTTATATGTGTAGTTAAGTTATTAAATACTAGATGGCAGCCCGATTCTAAAGAATCGGGAGTCTAGAATCCATATATACTTTATTTATTCAAATGTAAGAATAATACAATTAATAAATAATAGTAAGAAAGAACAAAAATAATAGGCAGTATATGGAGAAAACACCAAACAAAAGTTCAAAATTGGTGTGAAAATGTCACTGAACCACTTCACAACTAAATATATATAGTTTTGGTAAATGGTATTATCATTTTTTTGACGAAATTCGGCAGGAGCTTGAAGAGCAACGTCACTGGGCCCGCCTCCACGCAGTAGAAACTTGCTGTGAGGTAAAAATTCAAAAATCACACCAAAATGGCGGGCGGAGTGTGTCACAGTACGGCACGTTTCTGATTGGTCGCTCGCAGCAGGCGGCAACCAATCAGACACTGGACACTGTTGACGTCACTTATCTCCGGACATTAGCTCCAGACAAAGCCACGGAAGTTGGCACAAATTGCAGGAAGTAGTATTCTAGGCAATTATATATTAGATTATCTGGTAGATTAATAGACAGAGCTAGTTTACAGTGTTGCCAAATATAACTTCATTAGGAAGCATAGCTGAATTTAGTATTTACAGTATCATTCTACATTTAGTTTCTCATCACTGGGGGGAATGATCTCTAATATTTTATTTTACTGTATTTTGTCTCTGAAGCACCTTTAAATTTCTTCAGATTGCTCTTTGAAAAATCTCTCTGAATGTAACTGTTTGGATTCTTATTTTGCTAAATTTTGAAAATGTAATAAAAATGTACAGTAAAAATGACGGTTTAAAATGACGGTTACTCTTTAGTCTGTACGTCAGGCATTTGTCTGTCTATATGATTCACGGCTGCACAGAATAGCATAGAGGACCGCATGTTTCTAGGCCACGGGTTGAGCACCCCTGCTCTAGAATGTTGAATAGATGAAAGCTCTGAAATCACATGACAAGTCTTAACTGACCTGAGATGTAAGAAACTAGCATCCCCATACAGGTGACAATCCGGCAGCTGTCGGCTGGACACTATAGCTGACAATTGCTGCATCAGCCACGATCAGTGTTGTCACCTTCCATATCTGTTTAACCCCTTAGATGCTGCTGTCAATAGTGACTACATCACATAAATGTTTAAAAGAGTGTGGCTTCTCTCTCTTTATCCCCATTGGCACCCTGAGATCATAATTGTGTGGTCCTGATGGTTGCCATGGCAATTCACAAGCAAATAGCGGCTTAGAGTCTGCCAGCTACATTGACCTGTTCAAAAGTCAGTGACATTTAGGTGGTAAAAATACACTTTTTAATTCTGTCATGTCACTTTGCATTATTCCCTGAAAGTCACTTGAAGGGTTAATAAACTACGTGATGGCAAATTTTAATATGTCATACATAGTAACATAGTAACATAGTTAGTAAGGCCGAAAAAAGACATTTGTTAGTAAGGCCGAAAAAAATTCTTTTTTACCGCGGTTATTCAGCGCGGCTTTTTTCGCGATTTTCCGCAATGTGGGCACAGCAGTTCCTGTTTTCCATAGGGTACATTGTAATGTACCCTGCATGGAAAACAGCTGCGGACCCGCAGCGGGAAAATCGCGGCGATTCCGCATGAAATAAAGGATGGTGTGAACATGGCCTTATCACTTCTGCAAGGGAAAGTGGACCTAGACCCTACTGTCACATCAGCCCAATGACACGGGATTTTAACGCTTTCCCAGAAAGCCTCTATTGGTTCCAAATTTCAAAAAGTTAAAAGATTTTATCAAGGTGTGCCCACCCACATACCCTTCTCCCAAAAGTTGACTTCTCCTGCTGGAGATATGTGAAACAATACGTTTTTTGGGCCCGACGAGATTTGACACATTTTTGGTCCGGTGAAACCCAAGTGATCCAAAAAAATTAATGATCTCAACATTGAAATGGGGTCGGAGATCTTCAATCTCCAGTACCAGAGAGTGATTCCTTTTGTGTTTCTGCAGTAAAATCCATGGCAGAAATCTAAGGCTGCTGAAGTTTTGCAGTCTAAACCGTCTCACATCGGTGTGTGGATCAGCTACTTGATTGGTCTATTTCACGTATCGCTATAAGCCATTGTTTGTGTCCATAAATGGATTCAATAATTAACAAGCCAGTTTTTTTTTGTTTTGTTTTTTCCCCGTGATATACATTGATTTTAAAATAGGTGGCCAAGAATTCTATTGATGTATGAATAACAAGTTTGGAATAGGATTTAATGCCAATTTTACATTATAAAACCTGTCAATTCCACTGTGTGAACCCTTTGGTCTTGTTCACCAAAGACAGCATGCCAAACACCTACGGTACTTTCCACAGCAGGTTTCACACTGACCATAAACATTCCTTTAGCTTAGCATTTATAAACATTTGCAAGCGGTTTATTTTTTTTTTTTAAGAGAAAGAAGAGATTGAAATAATAGAAAATCAATGTTGCCAAAATCATGCATACTGTGTGGGTGTACTGTACCTTAAAGAATATAATGCCTTGCTGCATGTCAATGAAACAAAAAGAGGAGGTTAATTAAAAAACTTCTAGTGTAGCAAGACCAGATATTTTTTAGAATAAAGCTCATATTTCTAAAGACAGGTAAATAAGCAGTAGAATTGTAGACTAAAATCCTTTGATGTGCTTTTGTCAGGCTTCATCATGGCTCTGAACGTTTCCTAATTCTGTGGAGCCACAATACAGTACCAAGAGTATCGGACCTTACTGTACCTACAATTTCATAAAGTTGTAATATTTATTTGTTCTTGTGCCACGTTTTATCAAATCTAGCGATCTCCTGAATATGGCACCATACAGCTGAACATGGAGTGGCAAAGACTGAGCTGTGCCGCACAGCGTCCTACACATGGCTTTATAGACACATATTTTAGTCATCATGGCTTTCTAAATCATATCAAGTAGGATTTCTTCCCAGTGAATACTCACGACGTTTCTGTGAGACTGCCTGCAGGCACGCAGTGACAATGTCACAATTCTTCTGCACTTTGTGCTGAAGTCTATCCTTCTGCTTCAGTTGTCGGAGGAGCTTGGCAGATTGAACTCCAATTCGATGTCTAAGTTCTTCTTTTATAGCTTTTAATGCATTCCAATCTGTAAATATAAAATACAGTCAATTGGAAACAAATTCCACATATATGCTATTTATATACATTATGTCAACACTAGGGCCAAAACATTGATACCTGAAAAACATCGATACTTGAAAAAGCAGCAGGCACCGGACCAGGGGAGGTTGAGCTGGTTATTTAGAGCATTTGGGGTTCACTTTCCACAAAGTGAAAATCTCTTTTACAGAGTTAAAATGTTGCATTGTATTGTAACGTCACACACTACCTGTGGACAGGGATTACTCGCTTTGCTGGTCGCTGAGGCATACGCTGGGGCACTCGGTTAAAAAAAAGTTAGTTCGGTTTATTAGTAAGCACACATTCGGCTCTAACCTCACTGACCCCGGACAGCATAACACGGATTCCTGTCCGTTACCTGTTGGTAACTCTTGTTCTCAGAGGTATCCCACAAACAGTTCTCACTGACCCCGGTCAGTATCACTCACGATTGTCACACCGTCCACTCTGGAGGTATCTCACAGTCCTCTTTCCTCAGACTAGCCAGCACTGGCCTCCCAGGCTGTGCGATGTCCAGCAAACAGGTATGGTCTGGAGCCACACTCACAGGAACACTTCTACTTCACTGCACACAGACCACTCTATAGTGTCCAGCCTGGATAAATGGAAATTTGTCCACACTGAGGCTACGTTCACACTAGCGTTCGGCTAGTGTGCGTCGCGCTAGCGTCGGGCGACGCAGCGGCGACGCACGCGTCATGCGCCCCTATGTTTAACATGGGGGACGCATGCGTTTTTGCTTGTTGCGTTTTCCAACACGTGCGTCTTTTTTGACGCTAGCGTCGGACCAAGAAAACGCAACAAGTTGCATTTTTCTTGCGTCCGATTTTCGTCAAAAAACGACGCACGCGTCGAAAAACGCAGCGTTTTTGCGCGCATTTGCACGCGTTTTTCGGTGCGTTGTGCGTCGCGTCGCCGACGCAGCGGCGCACAACGCTAGTGTGAACGTAGCCTGACAGACTCCCAAAAACTCACATGTGCCAAACACACCTCCATTACATAGCTGTAACCACACCCAGGTATCTAATCACAAGGCTATTGTGACATCACTGCAGATCCTAAAACACACAACCATTTTAGGTGTTCAGACACATCTGGGTGGGTATGTAGGTGACTGGACCCACCCATCTCTCCAAGCCACCTGGAAGCCTCCTAATGTATAGTAAAACCCTCAGCAGTAGATCTGCTGAGCAAAACACGCCCAGGCTCCATCACAGGGCCACCCACCTCTTTGATACATACCGCCCATTAATCAAAATGACCAGTCGCCATACCACAATTTATTTTCCACAGATTAGAATAGCTATTTTTTTCCAGGTTACAACTAGCTTTTAAAAGAAGTGAAGATCCAAGCGGAGTCTGATAGCTTCCAGAGTGAATGTAGCTTTCCATATGGGTCTCCCTATCTAAGACCGAGGAAAAGAGAAAGATCGAGCCATCAGGGTACTTGCACACGATCCAGAGATGCTGTGGCTTGGACGCTGCATACTTATGCAGCATCAAACCCGCAGCGGCCAGATGTTACAACATAGTGGATGGGATTTCAAGAAATCTCATGTCTACTATGCGTCCACAGATGCCCACGGCTCACCTGCGGAGACGGACATGCGGCACTTCTTTCCAGACCGCAGCATGTCAATTTCACGCATAGAATATATGGGTTGTAAAAGGGTTAATAGGGTAATATGTGGTCCCCAACCAGACTAAATGAAGCAAAACCTGAATCACACCGCCACACAGTCCATATCGCCTCATATTTTTTAGTAGCTTTTCTACTAATATGAACTTTTTACTAGTGAGTCGGAGGTCTCTTAGCCAATGTTACACTATGAATTTCCAGGCCACATATACATGACACTGCTGTCTTATAAGTCTCAGAAGAAGGTCCTCAACATAACCCAAGATACAACATAGGGGGATAAATGTATATTAAAACGTTACGATGTATTAAGTAGACTACTCTCTTCCAGAAACACTCAATTAGGAAATGCTCACATCAAATGGAATAAGTCCTTATCAGATATCTTTCATCTGAGACACAAGGGATAGGGACTGTCTAAGGGTACCGTCACACTAGACGATATCGCTAGCGATCCGTGACGTTGCAGCGTCCTGGCTAGCGATATCGTCCAGTGTGACACACAGCAGCAATCAGGCCCCTGCTGTGCTGTCGCTGGTCGGGGAAGAAAGTCCAGAACTTTGTTTTGTCGCTGGATCTCCCGCTGACATCGCTGAATCGGCGTGTGTGACGCCGATTCAGCGATGTCTTCGCTGGTAACCAGGGTAAACATCGGGTTACTAAGCGCAGGGCCGCGCTTAGTAACCCGATGTTTACCCTGGTTACCATCGTTAAAGTAAAAAAAACAACCACTACATACTTACCTACCGCTGTCTGTCCCCGGCGCTCTGCTTCTCTGCTCTGGCTGTGAGCGCAGCGGCCGGAAAGCAGAGCGGTGACGTCACCGCTCTGCTTTCCGGCTGCCCGGCGCTCTGCTTCTCTGCTCTGGCTGTGAGCGCCGGGACAGACAGCGGTAGGTAAGTATGTAGTGGTTGTTTTTTTTACTTTAACGATGGTAACCAGGGTAAACATCGGGTTACTAAGCGCGGCCCTGCGCTTAGTAACCCGATGTTTACCCTGGTTACCGGGGACCTCGGGATCGTTGGTCGCTGGAGAGCTGTCTGTGTGACAGCTCTCCAGCGACCAAACAGCGACGCTGCAGCGATCCGGATCGTTGTCGGTATCGCTGCAGCGTCGCTAAGGGTACCGTCACACTATACGATTTACCTACGATCACGACCAGCGATATGACCTGGCCGTGATCGTAGGTAAATCGTAGTGTGGTCGCTGGGGAGCTGTCACACAGACAGCTCTCCAGCGACCAACAATGCCGAGGTCCCCGGGTAACCAGGGTAAACATCGGGTAACTAAGCGCAGGGCCGCGCTTAGTAACCCGATGTTTACCCTGGTTACCAGCGTAAAAAAAAACAAACAGCACATACTTACATTCTGGTGTCCGTCAGGTCCCTTGCCGTCTCTGCTTCCCGCACTCAGTGACTGCCGGCCGTAAAGTGAAAGTGAAAGCACACGTCACCGCTGTGCTCTGCTTTCACTTTACGGCCGGCAGTCACAGTGCGGGAAGCAGACGGCAAGGGACCTGACGGACACCAGAATGTAAGTATGTGCTGTTTGTTTTTTTTCAGTTTTACGCTTGTAACCAGGGTAAACATCGGGTTACTAAGCGCGGCCCTGCGCTTAGTTACCCGATGTTTACCCTGGTTACAAGCGAACGCATCGCTAGATCGGTGTCACACACACCGATCTAGCGATGACAGCGGGAGATCCAGCGACGAAAGAAAGTTCTAAACGATCTGCTACGACGTATGATTCTCAGCAGGATCCCTGATCGCTGCTGCGTGTCAGACACAGCGATATCGTAACGATATCGCTGGAACGTCACGAATCATACCGTCGTAGCGATCGAAATGGCAGTGTGTGACGGTACCCTAAGTGTGACGGTACCTTAAGACCAATATTGTACAGCAACAATGGTGTCCTATAAGATCTATGTAACATCTATAAACACAATAGACGATGTGTCTGATTAAGGGAAAGAAGGGTCACTCAACCCAGTGAACTTTAACTTAAAAAAAGAGAATCTTGGAACCCATGTGGAGATATTCTGTAAAATATATTAGTAAATGAGGCATTTACACAATTTTTATCAAATTACCAAGGCCTTCTGCTGTAAAGAGTAGCTTTCAACACAGCAATGGGTAGGAGAGAGAGGTACAGAGCTGCAGACGCTATCCAGGCACTAATAGAGTACGTTCAGTCCAATTCAAAGGCTGGGTGGGTGCTCTATCCGCTGTTGAGCACAGCAAAAATTAGAAAGGAAAAAGGAAGTGAAGGCACTCCAACCCAGAAATAAAAGAAAAAAAATGTATTTCAGCATGTCAAACCAAGTTAAAAACATGAGAAACACCTGACGTGTTTCTGGCGCATAAAAAGCACCATTAATAGTGATAAACGAATATACTCGTTACTCGAGATTTCCAGAGCACGCTCGGGTGTCCTCCGAGTATTTTTTAATGCTCGGAGATTTAGTTTTCCTCACCTCAGCTGAATGATTTACATCTGTTAGCCAGCTTGATTACATGTGGGGATTCCCTAGCAACCAGGCAACCCCCACATGTACTTATGCTGGCTAACAGATGTAAATCATTCAGCTGAGGTGAGGAAAACGAAATCTCCGAGCATTAAAAAAATACTCAGAGACTCCCCAAGCATGCTCAGGAAATCTCGAGTAATGAGTATATTCACTCATCATTCACTAGCCCTTAATCATAGGATATGTGACATTAAATATATACAAAACATAAACCAATCACACATCGTGAATAATTAAAAAAATATGTACCAGCTAATATCAAGGAGAAACCTAGAACAAAAAAGTCTTAGAACATGAAATACAAACTTTTTCCAATTCATCCCACTGAGGTATCTTGTATATAACTTTCAACACAATCCCCCCTCAAGTCTAAATCTAGTTAGCAGAGGATCCAGGCTATGTTTTTCATAGTCAGATATTGCAAGAAACACAGATGACCAAATCTACTATATAATTGCCTAAGGGTCACTCCCGTCTGTCCTTCTGTCTGTCTGTCATGGATATTCATTGGTCGCGGCCTCTGTCTGTCCTGGAAATCCAAGTCGCTGATTGGTCGTGGCTGTTTTGCCGTGACCAATCAGCGATGGGCACAGACCGGAAGAAAATTGCCGCTCCATACTCCCCGCAGTCAGTGTCCCCGGCGCCGCTCCATACTCCCTGCTCCATACTCCCCGCGGCGCAGTCAGTGTCCCCGGCGCCGCTCCAAACTCCCCGCGGCGCAGTCAGTGTTCCCGGCGCCCGCTCCATACTCCCCTCCAGTTGTCGCTCACACAGGGTTAATGCCAGCGGTAACGGACCGCATTATGCCGCGGGTAACGCACTCCGTAACCGCTGCTATTAACCCTGTGTGACCAACTTTTTACTATTGATGCTGCCTATGCGGCAAAATATACTACGTGACTGGGCAAAATATACTACGTGACTGGGCAAAATATACTACGTGACTGGGCAAAATATACTACGTGACTGGGCAAAAAATATAGTTCTTACCGATAACGGTATTTCTCTGAGCCCATGACGGCACCACGGAGAGAGGGGATCCGCCCACCAAGGACAGGAAACCTACGGAAAAAAAGGCGGTACCACTCTCCTGCATCAGTTGTTTTACATAGAGAACGATGGGAGACTACTAAAAACATTTGTTAATTTTAACTGTTTAGCATAACTAGATACCGCGTGACTTTAAAAACTATGAATAGACTATGGCACTATGTTGATGTGTGCACCCACAAGTGAACCACGGAGAGATTTGCATAGATAGTACATTCAGGGAGGGACCACCGCTTCCAGAACCCTTTTACCGAAGGTAAGGTCTGAAGAGGAGATTAGGTCCAATCTATAGTGCCTATAGAATGTGGATGGTGAGGACCAGGTAGCAGCTCTACATATCTGGTCAATCGAAGCTCCGGCCTTCTCCGCCCAAGAAGTTGCCACTGCCCTTGTCGAGTGAGCCTTAACCTCCCCGGGAACGGACATTCCACTTGCCGAGCATGAAAGACTGATGGCGTCCGTGATCCATCTTGCTATGGTGGCTTTAGATGATTTTTTCCCCTTCCGGGGACCCTGGAAACACACAAACAGAGAGGGATCCTCCCTACTCTCTCTAGTGACTTCTAGGTAATGTAAGAGACATCTTCTTACATCTAGTGTATGTAATGTTTGTTCCTCCTTATTTTTAGGGTTGGGACAGAAGGAGGAGAGAGATATCTCTTGAGACCTGTGAAAGTGAAACTTCGAAGCCACTTTCAGGAGATATGTTGGGTCTATTTTTAAAATGACCCTATCCTCTAGAAATTGTGTCTAAGGGGGGTTAGCTGAAAAGGCCTGTAAGTCGCTAACCCTACGGGCAGAAGTGAGGGCGACTAACAGGGCGGTTTTGAGAGATAGGTTTTTTATTGAAGTTTCGTGTAATGGTTCAAATGGTGGACTAGTTAGAGCTTTAAGGACCAAGTTTAAGTCCCATTGAGGAACAACTTTTACCGGAAGAGGCCTCGATCTTCCTGCTGCTCTGATGAATCTAGAGACCCACCTGTTTGAAGCTAAATCAAAATTAAATAGGGCTCCCAATGCTGCCACATGAACTTTTAGGGTACTAGTGGCTAAACCCATCTCCAACCCGTTTTGTAGGAACTCTAATATGGAATTAAGGGGAATTTCTTTCCCTAATTTCGCACCTGATGATGACAAACTTTTTCCATATCTTGCCGTACTGTTTCGTTGTAACCGGCTTCCTACTTTGTAACAAAGTTGAGATTAACCCCGGAGAGAACCCTCTGCTTTCTAATAGTTTCCTTTCAAGAGCCAAGCTGTCAAGTGCAAGTTCTTGACTTGCGGATGATGGACTGAGCCCTGTGACAATAGATCTTAGAGGTCTGGTAATACCCATGGGTCGGATATTGACATCTTCCTCATCCAGGAGAACCAAGGTCTCTTCGGCCAGAATGGGGCAATTAAGATGACCAGCGCCCCGTCCTCCCGAATCTTCCTCAGCACTGCAAGAATCAGGATAAGAGGAGGGAAGGCATAGACCAGTTGGTGACCCCAAGACATCAGAAATGCGTCCACTACTACTGGGTTCCCCAGGGGAGATAGGGAGCAAAAGGAGACTACTTTTTTGTTTAGGTGGCTCGCAAAGAGATCTATTTTGGGAACGCCCCATTTTTCTGTGATCTGGGTAAATATCGCCTGATTTAGTTCCCATTCCCCCTGTTTTAGGCTGGACCGACTGAGAAAGTCTGCTTTGTAATTGTCTACTCCCTTTATGTGCAGGCTTGTTAGGGATAGGAGGTTGCTCTCAGCTATTTGTAGGATTGACTTGGTCACTTCCATTAGATTTTTGGAACGGGTGCCCCCTTGGTGATTTAGGTATGATACCACCACCCGGTTGTCTGACATCACCCTTACGTGGTGAGAGTGAAGGACCCCCAAGAATTCCTGAAGGGCAAATTTGACCGCAAGAAGTTCCTTCATATTGGAGGATTTGTTTGCTAGTGTCGGAGACCAGATGCCCTGGGCTACCAGATCGCCTAGATGAGCCCCCCACCCTGAGGGGCTTGCGTCCGTAGTCAGGATTTTCGAGATCTGAATTACCCATGGGACTCCCTGGGAAAGAGTTTCCTGCGATGTCCACCATGTCAGAGAGTGACTGGAGCGAGGAGATAGAGTTAACCGCCCGTCTAAATGCCCCCTAGATGGATTTGCTCTGACAATATCTGCCATTGGAGATCTCTTGAATGTAGCTGGGCCCACTGGACCGCGGGGATGCAAGAGGTCATGGAGCCTAAGAGGGACATACCCTGACGGAGTGTTATGGAGGGGAGAGATTGAATTCTTGATACTAAACTTTTTAGTTTCTGTATTTTGTTCCCCGGGAGCCGACATTCCATTTTTTTGGAATCTAGGGTGAGACCTAGGTACTCCTGGACCTGAGAAGGCATTAGTCTGGATTTTTCTATGTTTATTAGCCAACCCAATTCTTTTAAGGAATGTATCACTATTGCCAGTTGATTCTCGCAATGTTGCGGGGAGGAGCCTATCACCAAGAAATCATCCAGATATGGTACAATCAAGGTATTTTCTTCCCGGAGGTGAGCCATTACCTCCGCGATCAGTTTTCTGAAAACCCTCGGGGCTATGGCTAGACCAAATGGTAGAGCTGAGAACTGGAAGTGACTTAGGACTCCCCTGATGTGAACCGCCATCCTGAGGAATTTCTGGTGATCCTTGTGTATTGGGACGTGATAATATGTGTCCTTCAGGTCTAGGACCACCATGAAGCATTGGGGAAACAGCATTTTGATAGAGGACTATCGTTTCCATCTTGAATGCTTGAACCTCTGGGTAATCGTTTAGGTTTTTCAGGTTTATAATGGTCCTGAAGGAACCGTCTGGTTTCTTCCTCAGGAATAGAGGGGAATAGTACCCTTGCCCTCTTTCTTGTGGGGGAACCTCCAGGAGTACTCCCTTCTTTACTAACCCGATGACTTCGTTTTCTAGTGCCAACTGCTCTTCTGCCGAAGATCTTGTAGATGTCATCGTAAAAGAGGGACGAGGGCATCTTTTGAATGTTAACCTCAGTCCTGATTGTATGATGTTCAGTATCCATTGACTGAAGGTAATCCTTTCCCAGGCTGGGAGAAAGAGAGATAGTCTCCCTCCCACCTGGGGCGAACCTTCATTGTGAAGATTTCTTGCTATCGTTGGGGTTTTTGTTGAAGATGAACCCCTTATTTTTGTTCCTCTTATCCTCCCATTTTCCCTGGCCTCTCCCCGGGTTCTTACGGAAAAACCTCTTGTTCCGAAAGGGCTTCCGATAAGAGGTGAGACCCAGAGAGGGAAAGGACTTTTTGCTGTCCCCTGCTTTTTCCAGGATGTCGTCTAAGGTAGACAATTTTGTTTTTGTTTGCAAGTCGCCTGGCCAGTTCTTAAGCCAGAGGGCGCGCCTGGCCGCATTAGCAAACACTGCTGACCTGGCGGCTAATCTGATGGAGTCGGCCGAGGCGTCGGCCGAGGCGTCAGCCAGAAAAGCCGCAGCCCCCCTCATTACTGGTAAGGTGTTCAGTATCGAGTCCCGGGAAGTTTTCCCTTTTAATTGACCCTCTAGTTGATTCAACCAGATGATTAGGGAGCGGGATGTACATGCAGCTGCTACTGCTGGTTTTAGGCCTCCTCCCGCTGCCTCCCAAGAGCCTTTGAGGAAGGCGTTCGCCTTCTTGTCCATAGGGTCTTTTAGGACCCCCATATGTTCGAACGGGAGAGCAAATTTTTTTGAAGCTTTAGCTATTGCTACATCTAACTTGGGGGCTTTCTCCCAAAAGGAGCAGGATTCATCCTCGAAGGGGTATTTCCTTTTTGGAGTTAAAAGAGTCTTTTCCATGGTTTTTTTCCATTCTTTTTTAATTAAAGCCGCTATTGCGTCATTAAGCAGAAAAGCCCTTCTCTTTTTTTGTTCTAGACCCCCAAACATGATGTCTTGCACCGATTTTTTAGAGTGGGAGTCTACTAACCCCATAGTACTTCTCACTGCTTTTATGAGGCCATCGGTGTCCTCTAGTGGGAAACAGTTGTGCCCCCCCCAGGAAGAAGTGGATGATGAAGAGGACGAGTTAGAGGATACTGAACTCGCACTATCACTGTCAGATTTTGAGACCGGAGACGGGGACCTGTGTCTGGTCTTTCTCCGTTTTTTCCCACTTTTTAGGGATCTAAAGGTGTCCTCCACTTGCTCCTTAATCAGGTTTTTTAGATCGGCTGCAAACCCGGGAAGACTTTAGGATACTGTCTGCTGTATGCAAGTATTACATAGTCTCTTCTCCCAGGTGGGTGGAAGATCTTCTCTACAGATGGCACAGATTTTATGCTTGGATTTACCTAAGCTTTTCCTCCCCGTTTGGGGTTTCTCTGCCTCTGGCTTTTTCCCCCGACGCCGTACTGGACTCCTTACTGTGTTGGGACCTTTGGCGTTCTTTGCTGCTGTCCTGGTGTCCTTTCTGCTGTCGCCTTTTTTGCTGCTGCTGCTGCTGCTGTGGCGATGCTATAGGTGGAGGTGATTCTGGCAAGGGTGATGCCGGGTCGCTCATACTGCTGCTGGTCTGCGGTCGCTGCCTTAATAACGCGTGCTGCGGCGACTAGTAGCTCTTGAGGCTCCTGCCGATAATATTGCAGAGCCACTGGGAGGTTGTAACTTCTCCCATTTAAAGCTTTCCCGCCGCTCTTTTTTTATTTTTTTATTTTTTTCCGCTCCTGCGCAGTAGCTCCCAGCCGTCAGCGAGGAGCGCCGAACGCAGACGCCTGCGCAGACGAGCTTCTACGGCGCCTGCGCAGATCATTCTAGGTGCCTGAGCGGCAAACACCGCTGGCGCCTGCGCGGAAGCTCCTGCCGCCTCGCGAGACCAGCGCAATCCCGGGCATGCGCCGTGCTTTCAAGATGGCGCCCGGGAGTGCAGATATGGCGCTGCTGACCGGAGCCCCCGGTCCTATGCAGTCCCTAACGCGCGGCTCTGCACGCCGGATGGCGGTGCAGTGTGCAGACTGACGCTTCTTGGGGAGGGCCGCGCCGCACCTCCCACAACCATAGAGGGACCCCTCTGGATGCTGCCGCTGCTGCATCTTACCTGGGGAGGTAACCGCGAACTCCTTGTCACCTCCCCCGCACACCCTAGAGGCCCACTAGCCCCCAGCGGTGGCGCTTCGGGTCACCACCCCAGCCGAGGCAGAGGGACCCCAGCTGCCTGAGTCGGACTGGTTGGCCCCGGAATTCCAACGTCGATCTGGTAAGTCCGTAGGTCTCCCATCAAGGACAGGAAACCAACTGATGCAGGAGAGTGGTACCGCCTTTTTATCCGTAGGTTTCCTGTCCTTGGTGGGCAGATCTCCTCTCTCAGTGGTGCCGTCATGGGCGACAGAGAAATACACTACGTGACTGGGCAATATACTACGTGACTGGGCAATATACTACGTGACTGGGCAATATACTACGTGACTGGGCAATATACTACATGACTGGGCAATATACTACGTGGACATGCATATTCTAGAATACCCAATGCGTTAGAATCGGGCCACCATCTAGTATTTAATAGTTGTCCTGCACTTCAAAGGGATTATTCCTCTAACTGAGGATTTATAATCTACTGGCAAAACCTTAGGCCAAACTATTCAATGGTTTCCATGGCATTACACAAAAAGACCCACATTTACCAAACATAATAGTTTATCACCTGCATACAAGGACAGTTTTTCTTCAATTATCCCATCTAAATGCCCTGCAGCCCGATATGTGCACTAATACACGCTGCCAGCAGTTCAACGACAATAGCGAAGAGCAGAGGAGACAGTGGGCAACCCTGCTATGTGACTGTACCAAACATGATCGCCAGTGATAAAACCCTATTGGCTTGCTGTCGCCTTGGGGGGCTCTATATAATAGACACAGCAAAGCAGTAAATGACTCCCCAAAAGCAATGGTTACAAAAACTGTCCATAGGAAGTTCCATCCAATAGTCAATCAAAGGCTCTGTAATGTCTATAGAACAGACAATCCTTTGTCCAGGGTTATCATCAACAGGAATATGCAAAAAATTAGTTTGGTCAGGATGAATAGAGGAAATAACTCAAGAGAAGCACAACCAAGGCCTTTGCCGATACCTCAAAGGTCAGTCCGCAAAAGGGATATGGGACTTTGGAGTGTGAAAGCAACAGATCCTTGACCAATTTCAGTATGACTACAATATTCGTTATGGCCAGAGTCAGGAAGATGCTCCGCTTCCATGTATGTTGAAAGGCCTGCAATGGTTTGGGGAGAATTAGATCCAGAAACACCTGGTACACCCCAAGGGGGAGTCAGTCAAGGCCCGGTGCCTTATTTGCGGATTGCACTGCCTCTCCAGCTGTAACGAGACCTCTAGTTTGACTCGATCTTCCTGGAATGTGATGGTCTAAAGTAGTAAAATTAGGAGACACAGACATCAGGATTCTAAATTTATGCAAGTGATCATAAAAGTTTTGGAAAACATCCAGAATATCTTCTATTAAACTCATGAGCTACCAAGGCAAGTCCAAAGATAAAGGTACCGTCACACTAAGCGACGCTGCAGCGATACCGACAACGATCCAGATCGCTGCAGCGTCGCTGTTTGGTCGCTGGAGAGCTGTCACACAGACCACTCTCCAGCGACCAACGATGCCGGTAACCAGGGTAAACATCGGGTAACTAAGCGCAGGGCCGCGCTTAGTAACCCGATGTTTACCCTGGTTACCATCCTAAAAGTAAAAAAAAACAAACACTACATACTTACCTACAGCCGTCTGTCCTCTGCACTCCTCCTGTACTGTCTGTGAGCGCAGCGGCCGGAAAGCAGAGCGGTGACGTCACCGCTCTGCTTTCCGGCTGACCGACGCTCACAGCCAGTACAGGAGGAGTGCAGAGCACAGCGCTGGAGGACAGACGGCTGTAGGTAAGTATGTAGTGTTTGGTTTTTTTTACTTTTAGGATGGTAACCAGGGTAAACATCGGGTTACTAAGCGCAGCCCTGCGCTTAGTTACCCGATGTTTACCCTGGTTACCAGTGAAGACATCGCTGAATCGGTGTCACACATGCCGATTCAGCGATGTCTGCGGGGAGTCCAGCGACCAAATAAAGTTCTGGACTTTCTTCCCCGACCAGCGACAGCACAGCAGGGGCCTGATCGCTGCTGCCTGTCACACTGGACGATATCGCTAGCGAGGACGCTGCAACGTCACGGATCGCTAGCGATATCATCTAGTGTGACGGTACCTTAAGTCATATAGGAGCCCCCCTCCTGAGCCTTTGCAATATTAACTAGCAGGTGCTCCACCTTCTCTCCTCTTCACAATACATTTGCTTAGTAAAGCAGCGTTTATTAGCTGCCACTTGGAAGCGTACATGTTTCCTAAGCTTCCCATGCCTCCTTCCAATATACCACCTTGTGCAACGTTCAGATGATGCTAAAGGCTGAATGATTTCATTTTTTTTTAATCAAGAGAAGTTTACCATACTTATTGACTCATCAGTGGTAACAAGCATTAGAACAGTAAAACAGGTACATATACAGGATATGCCTTAATAGAAAAAAGTATCTTCAAACTAGCAAACAAATACACTGTTCATAGGAGTAACTTTAACCCCTTTCTGCCATCTGACGTACTATTGCGTCCATGTGGGGTGGGCCCTACTTCCCAATGACGCAATAGTACGTCATGCCCTTTAATGCGACACTGCGACTTAAGTCGCAGTGATCGCATTAAAATTCCGACGCCATCTTACCTGCAGGAAGATGGTGTCGGCATCCTAGGGCCTGTCGCCGCCCCCCGGCCTCCCGATCGCTGTGATTGGCTGCTCAATTCTGAGCAGCCAATCGCAGCCTTTCTCATTGTTTCAGCCAATCAATTTGGCTGAAACAGTGAGGTCCCAGCCTAGGATCGAGTACCGATGTACTCGATCCTAGGCCAGTGCCTGGCAATGCCAGGCATGGGCCCAAACCCCCCCGGGATTGGCGCGATCGCGATAGATCGATCGCGCCAATCGCAGGGCACAGCGGCGGTGTTAGCGCTCTGTGCCCTGCCCCTATCTGCGCACTCTGCAGCCCCGGGCCATGGCTCCGGATCTCCTGCCATGGCTCCGGAGCATTCAACTCTGATTGGCGCGATCGACGATCACATCGATCGCGCCAATCGCAGGACACAGCGACGGTGTTACCGCCGCTGCTGTGTCCTGCCTACCTGCGCGCTCTGCAGCCCCGTGTTCCCAGTCTGATTGGCGCGATCGATGTGATCGTCGATCGCGCCAATCACAGGGCACAGCAGCGGTGTGACCGCGCTGTGCCCTGCCGGTGCCCTGCCGGTCACCTGCCTGTCATCTGCCTGTCACCTGCCTGTCACCTGCCTGTCACCTGCCGGTGACCTGCCGGTGACCTGCCGGTGACCTGCCTATGATCGGAGCTGTGAGCTCCGATCATAGGCTGGTGCATAGCAACACCAGCGTCACCAGGGCCTTCTTTGATTGGTGGGATCGATGTGATCATCGATCCCACCAATCACAGGTCACAGCAGCGGTGTGACCGCTCTGTGACCGGTCTCACCTGCCCCTGACCTGTGTAACTGCTCTGAAGGAATCCTCACACTTGGTAGCCTGTGACACCACAATTCTAGCTAAAGAAAGAAGAGAGAAGAAAGAAGAGAGACTACAAACCGTAAGTGTTGATACCCCGATCCCGGCCCGATCTCTATTCATCCCCCCTTCTCCCGTCCCCCCTTCTCCCATCCCCCCTTCTTCCATCCCCCCTTCTGCCATCCCCCCTCCTTGCGCCGTATCCGTGCCCAAATTTAGCAGCCGCCGAGCGTTGATTGGTGACGCAGTTCACCTATCAACACTCGTGCTCGCTTTTTTTTTCCCCATCCCCGTGCGCTCCCCCAGCCACCGCGTCTAATCTGTGCCTTCCCTTTTCTTTTTTTTTTTCTTTCCCCATCTCCGTGCGCTCCTCCAGCCGCTGCGTCTAATCCGTGCCTTTTCTTTTTTTTTTTCCCCCATCCCCTTGCGCTCCCCCAGCTGCCGCGTCTAATCTGTGCCTTCCCTTTTCTTTTTTTTTTCTTTCCCCATCTCCGTGCGCTCCTCCAGCCTCTGCGTCTAATCCGTGCCTTTTCTTTTTTTTTTCCCCCATCCCCTTGCACTCCCCCAGCCGCCGCATCTAATCTGTGCCTTCCCTTTTCTTTTTTTCTCTTTCCCCATCTCCGTGCGCTCCTCCAGCCGCTGCGTCTAATCCGTGCCTTTTCTTTTTTTTTTCCCCCATCCCCTTGCGCTCGCCCAGCCGCCGCATCTAATCTGTGCCTTCCCTTTTCACATCCCCGTTCGCACACCCAGCAGCCACCGAACTCTGATAAGTGAACCGTGTCACTTAGAGCTCTCGTGCCTGGCGTTTTTTCCACATCCCCGTTCGTACACCCAGCAGGCGCCGAAATTTGACACGGTTCACTTATCAGAGCTAGGGCCTGCTGTTTTAGACTTTTCCTTTCACAGGTATTTTTTTCTCCCCTTTACTTTTTCTTTCCCTTTAGCTTTTTCTTTTAAGAATAGTTTGCACCAAACACTATCCCCCCACACGTACACATAGTTCCCAATAAATTACACCCAAGCACCATACTCATAAAAAAAATGTCCCGCTCGTCCCGTTCGTCCCAACAGCGCTATTCAGCGGAGGAGGCATATGCTTTCCTTGCCTCCGACACTGATAGCGAGGGAGAGGATCCCACTTTTCATTATTTTTCTGATTCTTCCTCATCCTCTTCCTCCTCCTCATCTTCCTCCTCCGGCCCTGCGGAACCGCCACGCAGACGCCGCAGGACAGAAGAAGTGCCCATCATTCATGAAGATGAAGATGAGGCAGGGCCCACTCCTGAAGATGAACCAGCGCGCCCCTCTTCGGACCCCGTATGGACCTCGCCCCCCGAAAATTACGAGCCACTGATTCCTGATTTTGTGGCAGAATCAGGAATCAGGTTTGACACCACCGGCCTCACAGAAATAGACTTTTTCAAAGTCTTTTTCTCTGAGGATTTTGTTAACCTCATGGTGGAGCAAACTAATTTGTATGCTCGTCAATTTTTGGAGCAAAACACCAGTTCATCATATTCTAACTGGTCTCCTGTAGACGCAGTTGAAATGATGCAGTTTTGGGGCCTGATGCTTCATATGGGGCTCCTGAAGAAGCCAGAAGTTCGGCAATATTGGAGTGTTGATATTTTATTCAACACTCCAGTGTTCCGAATGGTCATGGTCCGAACGCGTTTTGAGGCCATCCATAAATTCCTGCATTATTCCGATAATGAACAGTGTCCCGCACGAGATGACCCCAACTTTGACCGTCTGTTCAAAGTTCGGCCTGTCATCGAACACTTCAACAAAAAGTTCGGTGAAGTGTACGTGCCCAAAAGGGACATCTGCGTGGATGAGTCCTTGGTTCATTTTAAGGGGCGGCTCAGATTCCGTCAATACCTGCCCAGCAAGAGGGCCAGGTATGGAATCAAACTCTACAAGCTGTGTGAGAGTACCTCAGGGTACACCTACAGCTTTAGAGTCTACGAGGGGAAGGACAGCAGGATTGAACCGCCTGAGTGTCCCCCTGTCCTGGGAGTGAGTGGGAAAATAGTGTGGGATTTGGTGCACCCACTGCTGGATAAAGGTTATCACCTCTATACTGATAACTTTTATACCAGCATCCCACTCTACAAATCCCTCTCTGCGCGAGGTACCGCAGCCTGCGGTACTGTCCGCAAAAATCAGAGAGGCCTCCCAAAGACGCTACTTGGGCAGATGCTCAGAAAAGGTGAGAGCAGAGCCCAATGTAGCGACCACCTGCTGGTGGTCAAGTACAAGGACAAGAGGGATGTCCTTCTCTTGACCACCATACACGGTGATGGCAGTGCCCTCAGCACTGTACGGGGTACCTCTACACAGGTCTGCAAACCGGACTGTGTACTGGGGTACAACAAAAGCATGGGGGGCGTTGATCTCTCCGATCAGCTCCTCCAACCGTACAGTGCTTTGAGGAAGGCCAAGGTGTGGTACAAAAAGCTGTCCGTGTACATCGTACAAATGGCAATGCTCAACGCTTTCCTGCTGTCACAATGTGCACGCCACAGCGATACGTCGTACCTTCAGTTCCAGGAGGTAGTGGTTAAGGCCCTGTTATTTGGCACGAGGGAAGGAGCGGGCCCCAGTACTTCCGGAACTGAAGGTGCTCGTATCGTACCAGGTCAGCATTTCCCGGGGGAGGTCCCGCAAACTGCAAAAAGAGGTAGGTCGCAAAAAAGGTGCCGAGTGTGTTACAAAAGGGGAATACGCAAGGACACCACTTATCAATGCGACACCTGCCCCGAAAAACCTGGCCTGTGTATGAAGGATTGCTTCAGATTGTACCACACCTCCATGCACTACTAATTTACTTTACAGGAAACAGTAGATTAGTTCCAAAAAGGGGGCACATCTATGTAAGTTCATTGGGGGTCTAGTTTACAAAATGTCACTTGTGGTTTTTTTTTTTACTGTTTGGGCACATCAGGGGCTGTGCAAACGGAACATGATGTCCGCGTACCATTCCATCAAAGTCTGCTTTTCAAAGCGTCACTACTTCCCTTCCGAGCCCCGAAGTGTACCCAAACAGTAGTTTTCTCCCACATGTGGGGTATCAGCGTACTCAGGACAAATTGGACAACAACTTTTGGGGTCCAATTTCTCCTGTTACACTTGGGAAAATTAAAAATTGGGGACTAAATGATCATTTTTGTAGGAAAAAATAGGATATTTTATTTTCACGCCCGGGCGTTATAAATTTAAGTGAAACACTTGGGGGTTCAAAATTCTCACCACACACCTAGATAAGTTCCCAATTAGGTCTAGTTTCCAAAATGGGGTCACTTGTGGGGGATTTCTACTGTTCAGGCACATCAGGGGCTCTGCAAACGGAACATGATGTCCGCGTACCATTCCATCAAAGTCTGCTTTTCAAAGCGTCACTACTTCCCATCCGAACCCCGAAGTGTACCCAAACAGTAGTTTTCTCCCACATGTGGGGTATCAGCGTACTCAGGACAAATTGGACAACAACTTTTGGGGTCCAATTTCTCCTGTTACACTTGGGAAAATTAAAAATTGGGGACTAAATGATCATTTTTGTGGGAAAAAATAGGGTTGTTTTTTTTCACGCCCAGGCGTTATAAACTTTCGTGAAGCACTTGGGGGATAAAAGTGCTCACGACACATCTAGATAAGTTCCTTAGGGGGTCTAGTTTCCAAAATGGGGTCACTTGTGGGGGTTTTCCACTGTTTAGGCACATCAGGGGCTCGCCAAACGTGACATGGCGTCCGATCTCAATTCCAGCCAATTTTAGATTGAAAATGTCAAACGGTGCTCCTATCCTTCTGAGCCCTGCCATGCGCCCAAACAGTGGTTCCCCCCCACATATGGGGTATTAGCGTACTCAGGACAAATTGGACAACAACTTTTGGGGTCCAATTTCTCCTTTTACCCTTGAGAAAATAAAAAATTGGGGACTAAACGATCATGTTTGTGGAAAAAATAGGATTTTTTATTTTCACGCCCGGGCATTATAAACTTTCGTGAAGCACTTGGGGGATAAAAGTGCTCATGACACATCTAGATAAGTTCCTTAGGGGGTCTAGTTTCCAAAATGGGGTCACTTGTGGGGGGTTTCCACTGTTTAGGCACATCAGGGGCTCGCCAAACGCGACATGGCGTCCGATCTCAATTCCAGCCAATTTTAGATTGAAAATGTCAAACGGCGCTCCTTTCCTTCTGAGCCCTGCCGTGCGCCCAAAAAGTGGTTCCCCCTCACATGTGGGGTATCAGCGTACTCATGACAAATTGGACAACAACTTTTGAGGTCCATTTCATCTTTTTACCCTTGGGAAATTAAAAAAATTATTGCTGAAAGATCATTTTTGTGACTAAAAAGTAAAATGTTAATTTTTTCCTTCCATGTTGCTTCTGCTGCTGTGAAACGCCTGAAGGGTTAATCAACTTCTTGAATTTGGTTTTGCGCACCTTGAGGGGTGCAGTTTTTAGAATGGTGTCACTTTTGGGTATTTTCTGCCATATAGACCCCTCAAAATGACTTCAAATGTGAGGTGGTCCCTAAAAAAAATGGTTTTCTAAATTTTGTTGTAAAAATGAGAAATTGCTGGTCAAATTTTAACCCTTATAACTTTGTAGAAAAAAAAAATGTTGTCTCCAAAATTGTGCTGATGTAAAGTAGACATGTGGGAAATGTTATTCATTAACTATATTGTGTCACATATCTCTCTGGCTTAACAGAATAAAAATTCAAAGTTGGAAAATTGCGAAATTTTCAAAATTTTCGCCAAATTTCCGTTTTTTTCACAAATAAACGCAAGTTATATCGAAGAAATTTTACCACTATCATGAAGTACAATATGTTACAAGAAAACAATGTCAGAATCACCGGGATCCGTTGAAGCGTTCCAGAGTTATAACCTCATAAAGGGAGAGTGGTCAGAATTGTAAAAATTGGCCCGGTCCATAACGTGCAAACCACCCTTGGGGGTAAAGGGGTTAAGGCTATGTGCACACGTTGCAGATTATTTGCGGTTTTCTAGTGTTTTTGCGCTATAAAAACGCTATAATACCGCAAATAATCTGCATACATTAAGCATCCTATCATTTTTAATGAAATCCGCAATTTCTGTGCACATGATGTGCGTTTTTCCGCATGAAAAACGCATTGCGGAAAAATAATGAACCTGCTCATTAATTTTGCGGTTTTCCCACTGTCTAATGCATTGGGAAATGTCCGGAAAAAAACGCGCAAAAAACGCATGCGGATTTCATGCGGAAATCTCCCAGAAATGTCCGGATTTTCACAGGAATTTTCTGCATGAATTCCTGAACGTGTGCACATAGCCTAAAAATCCCAATAACTCCCCCCACACACACACTTTTTATTTCCTTGGTACACCAAGAAGAAAGTTGAATAACTCAATCTGGCTCCAAGTACACAAAATCTTATAAAGTATTTACAGAAATTGTCAATCTAGCACTAAAATTGAAAATTACATCTGATGCCAAAACCTCAGAAACTACCACCAGGCATTTAACCCCTTAGTGACAGAGCCAATTTGCTACTTAATGACCAGGCCAATTTTTACAATTCTGACCACTGTCACTTTATGTGGTTATAGCTCTGGACCCTTCACCGTATCCCATTGATTCTGAGACTGTTTTTTTCATAAGATATTGTACTTCATGATAGAGGTAAAATTTCTTTGATATGACGTGTGTTTATTTATGAAAAAAAATAAAAAATAAATATGGCAACATTTTTTTTTTTTTTTTTTTAAGGGACCACATTTGAAGTCACTTTGAGGGGTGTACATGACAGAAAATATCCAAAAATGACACCATTCTAAAAACTGCACCCCTCAAGGTGCTTCAAGAAGTTTATTAACCCTTTACGTGCTTCACACGAAGTGAAGAAATGTGGAAGGGAAAAAAATGAATATTAAACTTTTTTTCATAAACATTTTACTTCAGAACCAATTTTTTTTTTATTATCACAAGTGCAAAAAGAGAAAATGAACCACATAATTTGTTGTGAAATTTCTCCCGAATACGCGGATACCCCATACGTGGGGATAAACCATTGTTTGGGTGCACAGCAGAGCTCGTTTAACTTTTTCAATGCAGAATTGGCTGTAATTGAGATAGGACACCATGTCGCGTTTGTGCCTAAACAGTGAAACACTCCCCCACAAGTGACCCAATGTTGGAAACTAAACCCACCAAGGTACTTATCTAGATGTGTGGTGAGCACTTTGAACCCTCAAGCGCTTCACAGAAGATGAAAACGTATAGGCGTCAAAAAAAATAATTTTTTCCACAAAAATGATCTTTTCGCCCCAAAATTTTAATTTTCCCAATGATAACAGGTGAAATTGGACCCCAAAAGTTGTTGTACAATTTGTCCTGAGTATGCAGATACCCCATATGTGAGGGTAAACCACTGTTTGGGTGCATGGCACGGCTCAGAAGGAAGGGAGCATTGTTTGAGATTTTGAACGCACAAATGGAAAAATGGATATATTTTTTTTTTATTTTATTATTTTTCCTTACCTAAGAGGGTGATAAGGGGAGGGTTTTTTTTTGCTATTCTTTTTATTTTAATCACTGTGATAGGGTCTATCACAGTGATCAAAATGAATCAATAGGAAAAATTTCCTATTGTTGCCAGGTGCCGGCCGGCAGATCTCGGCAGGCGCACTACGCATGCGCCTGCCATTTTCTCCTGGAAGAAGACGCCGGCAGCCAGGGGCATGCAGGGACACCAGAGGTACCAAGAGGGTGATCGGGGGACCCTATTTCTCTGTCTTCTGATGTGAGATCACTAGGGTTGATCGAATAGCTTCAGTGCTTTTCCGAATAGCTATAGAGCTTACAGAATAGCTGCCTCAGATACCTGGAGCGCTCCCGATAATCAGCTGTTCGGAGCCGCAGCTGCATGTGTCACGGCTGTTTCACAGTCATAGCACATGCATGGAGAGCTTGTTTGTTATGACTATCACACAGCCACGACACATGCAGCTGCCGCGCAGAACAGCTGATTATCGGGAGCGCTCCAGGTATCCAGGTTACTGAGGCAGCTATTCTGTAAGTGATTTTCGGAAAAGCACTTATCTGAAGCTATTCGATCATCCCTAGCGATCACATCAGAGTAGAGAGAAATTAAATTGAAAATCTGACTTTTCTTTTTTTCTTTTGCGGTCACCGTTATACCGCTAATTACAGCAATCTCAACATTAGGATTGTATTGTTTAATCCCCAAACTTTTTCATCGATCAAAGAAGGGCTTCTTGTTAGCCAGAGTTTGGTAATAGTCTTCATTACATGGTAGAATATTTTAGCTATGGCTAACTGCCCTGCCCTGTGTTTTTGTTGGTGACAGGATTTTTGGATCAAACTTATCAAAGGGGTAATCTGGGGAGATAAAAAAAAAAAAAATATTTGTACTGTTCCTTCCCTCAAACTATAAAGATGAGATGCCCAGTGCAGTTCTATCTTTCTAAGGGCTGTTAGTCATCTACGTATAAATCGAAAGAGTGCATTTGGATTGTACTCTGACTAAATGTTATTCACTGATTTAGTGCGCCTTTTCTTTCAACTGGAAGTGGAAAAAAAAAAAATCAATGGGTGCGAGAAAAAAAAAAAAAAAAAAACAGGACGACACTAGTACCATGTGTATTCCGTCGGATTTTTACAGATAAATATTTTATAGCATAGAACACTCTAAATGGTCCAGTAAATGGATTGTAGAATAATAGTTGCAGAGAAAAAAAATGCATTGCATACACATGTCATATGGATGCTATGTGAGAAAAATCACATTGTACTCGCATAACACTCGTCCTACTTTCATGGATCAACATCGGAACAATGTTTTAAATGCAGATGAGTGCGAGCCCTAAAACTTATAACATGAAGTCAACAAGAAAGTAAAGCCAGCTCACCACCTTCCAGGTGCACGGGAACTCCGTCCTGATGAGATGATATGTAGCAGAGAAAAAAAAAAAGGTCTTTGTTCCAGCTCCTTAGATAAAATCTTCAAAATTTATTTAATCAATTAAAAATAACAAAAGGCATGCTCCAAGAACGCTCCATGTGCACACAGAAACAGCAGGTGACGCGTTCGATCGCAAGAGCAATCTTTATCAGACGTCCGCAAACCACGCATGCGCACCACTCCAAGGGGGAAACTATGAATAGGAGTAAGATGATGTTGTGGGTCTGTGTGTGTAAGTGTGACTTGCAGTGACTAAACTAATGTAAAAAAGGATATGAATATACAGTGGGGCAAAAAAGTATTTAGTCAGTCAGCAATAGTGCAAGCTCCACCACTTAAAAAGATGAGAGGCGTCTGTAATTTACATCATAGGTAGACCTCAACTATGGGAGACAAACTGAGAAAAAAAATTCAGAAAATCACATTGTCTGTTTTTTTATCATTTTTTTTGCATATTATGGTGGAAAATAAGTATTTGGTCAGAAACAAGCAATCTAGATTTCTGGCTCTCACAGACCTGTAACTTCTTCTTTAAGAGTCTCCTCTTTCCTCCACTCATTACCTGTAGTAATGGCACCTGTTTAAACTTGTTATCAGTATGAAAAGACACATGTGCACACCCTCAAACAGTCTGACTCCAAACTCCACTATGGTGAAGACCAAAGAGCTGTCAAAGGACACCAGAAACAAAATTGTAGCCCTGCACCAGGCTGGGAAGACTGAATCTGCAATAGCCAACCAGCTTGGAGTGAAGAAATCAACAGTGGGAGCAATAATTAGAAAATGGAAGACATACAAGACCACTGATAATCTCCCTCGATCTGGGGCTCCACGCAAAATCCCACCCCGTGGGGTTAGAATGATCACAAGAACGGTGAGCAAAAATCCCAGAACCACGCGGGGGGACCTAGTGAATGAACTGCAGAGAGCTGGGACCAATGTAACAAGGCCTACCATAAGTAATACACTATGCCACCATGGACTCAGATCCTGCAGTGCCAGACGTGTCCCACTGCTTAAGCCAGTACATGTCCGGGCCCATCTGAAGTTTGCAAGAGAGCATTTGGATGATCCAGAGGAGTTTTGGGATAATGTCCTATGGTCTGATGAAACCAAACTGGAACTGTTTGGTAGAAACACAACTTGTCGTGTTTGGAGGAAAAAGAATACTGAGTTGCATCCATCAAACACCATACCTACTGTAAAGCATGGTGGTGGAAACATCATGTTTTGGGGCTGTTTCTCTGCAAAGGGGCCAGGATGACTGATCCGGGTACATGAAAGAATGAATGGGGCCATGTATCGTGAGATTTTGAGTGCAAACCTCCTTCCATCAGCAAGGGCATTGAAGATGAAACGTGGCTGGGTCTTTCAACATGACAATGATCCAAAGCACACCGCCAGGGCAACGAAGGAGTGGCTTCGTAAGAAGCATTTCAAGGTCCTGGAGTGGCCTAGCCAGTCTCCAGATCTCAACCCTATAGAAAACCTTTGGAGGGAGTTGAAAGTCCGTGTTGCCAAGCGAAAAGCCAAAAACATCACTGCTCTAGAGGAGATCTGCATGGAGGAATGGGCCAACATACCAACAACAGTGTGTGGCAACCTTGTGAAGACTTACAGAAAACGTTTGACCTCTGTCATTGCCAACAAAGGATATATTACAAAGTATTGAGATGAAATTTTGCTTCTGACCAAATACTTATTTTCCACCATAATATGCAAATAAAATGTTAAAAAAACAGACAATGTGATTTTCTGGATTTTTTTTTCTCAGTTTGTCTCCCATAGTTGAGGTCTATCTATGATGTAAATTACAGACGCCTCTCATCTTTTTAAGTGGTGGAACTTGCACTATTGCTGACTGACTAAATACTTTTTTGCCCCACTGTAAGTGAGTGAAAGTGAAATGAATAATTGGGGGAGAAGTATAGAGATAACAAGTGAAATAATGATAAGTGACTAATCATATCAAGTGTCACTCAATAATTAGTAAAAATCCTGAAGAGAAGCTTTGTTAAACATAACTAAAGTGCGGTCTACATTACACAATGCCAATTGTGAACAGAGATACATTTATAGGTCCTCTTAATAAGGGTCATCATTATGAGTGTACATAAAGTGCTAAATTATATTATACATAAGTAAACAGCAATTGACCTTGAATGAAATACATATAGGTACAAAAATGAATATACAATACTTAGACTAGAAAAGAAATGCTATAATAAATGCTATAATAAATCCCCAAGGAATACTTAAAAGCACAGAGAAAAACCTGGAATACCCAGGGCTTGCAGGACGAACCTCTACATTTAACACTTCCTGCACTGCTAATGCCTCCTCCTCTATCTCCTCTAGGGCCTCCACCTGCGCCCTCAATCTTTGCCTTAATAAGACATGTGTTCCAACAGTGCAGAGCAAATCCCCACAAACTACATACTGCATAGCCAAGGCTCACCGCAATCAGTCAGTGATAAAACTGATATGCCTTGGAGATTGCAGTCATACAGCTGAAGAGTTGTGGACAGCTCTCTAGACCGAGTTTGATCAATGGCTGTCTCCGCTGAACCTAAATCCAGGGAAGGCCGTTTCCGATAACGGTGCTAACCTGGTGACAACCCTACGGTGAGGGAAGCTCACACAAGTGGCTTGCATAGCTCACATCCTAAACCTGGTGGTACAGTGTTTTCTCCGCCACTATCCTGGCCTGGGTGAGCTGCTCCAGAATGCACATAAGCTGTGTGCTTATTTCTGCCATTCGCACACCTCAGGTCATCGACTTGCATCAATACAGAGGTCTTTGTCCATGCCAGTTAACAGGTTGATATGCGATGTGCCGACACGGTGGAATTCCACTCTGCACGTTGCAGCGACTGTGGCAGCAGCAACAAGCCCTGATGCAATATATCATGTCGTATAGCCTTGGCCAAGGCAGTACAGATGTGGCGCATATCACGCTTACGGAGTGGGCACAGATAATGGACCTCTGCATCCTTCTGCACAGTTTCGAAATGGCTACCAAGATGGTTAGCGCTGACGGCACCATCATCAGCATAGCTTTTCCGGACATCTATATGCTGGAGCAGATTTTGAATAGCTTGCGGGAGCAGATGGGGGTTCCAGAAGAAGAGGAGGAAGCAGAGGAGGATGCAGAAGGGATAACATTGTCTCTAGCCTCCAGTCGTGAGACAGGCTGGTGATAACAGTTCCAAAAAGAAGAAAAGATGGCTGACAGCACTCACAGGCTGGAGCGCCCATCCAGGTCCAAGGAACCCACCAGGACCATCGAAGATTCAAGCAATGAAGTGACAGCGCTCCATCCAGGTGTATAATCAAAACGAATAGATTTATTAAGCCATACAGTAGCAACGTTTCGACCCAGGTGGGTTTTTGTCAAGCATACAGTGCAGTGCCCAGGTCCGGCTTTAAATAGGGTGTGGGCCACACAGGGCACCAATCCCCATCAAGCCGCCCACCACCAAATAATCAATACCATATAATATAAAAACAGACATCAGACATCTCCATATTAAAAGTCCCCAACCGCCCATGTTAGTCTTATATAGAACAAGTAAATATTAAATAAATATTACCCTCTTATACAGATAAATATAGAGTGATCATATAAACATAAGCAGTTAAGTTCCGGCTTCCGGCTCGTCATGGCAGCATCATCCAATCGCCATAGATCCACATGGCTCTCTGTAAACACTGCCGAGCCAATGAGCGCCCGGCTTCCTCTGGCACCATGAATATTCTTACCGCCACTCAGTAGCTCCCATCTAACAGACGATCCCCTCCCAACCAATCCAAAAAATCCTACCAAGCCCAGAAGTATCTTACGTCATAACCGGAGAGTCCATTGTCACTACCCGAGCTCCGTGGCGCAGCGTCCAGGGAGCGCATGCGCCCTACTGCCCGGAAGAGCCCCCCCACGTGACCGTGCCGGGAGCCAACCCAAGACAGAGCGCGTCACACGCCCACCTCTCGCCGCGCACAGAGCAAGCCAGAAGCGGTTACCTAGACAACCAAACAGCTCAAGACGTACCTCTTATAGCAAATCCTTACTATCGGAAACTATATTATTGCGAACAACTGTACACAATGTGCATAGACTCTGTAAGGGATGGCTACATAAATAATTCTCACACTAATCATATGGATATAACAAGCTCAACATTATATATCTATCAGAGCCAGCTACCACAATGATCACATATCATCAGAACTACTCTAATATAGTGTGAAAATAAACAATCAAAGAGAAAGAAAAAACTCAACAACAAGGCAAAAAAAAAAATATATATATATATATATATATATATATATATATATATATATATATATATATATATATATATATGTGGGAGTATAACATAGCCCCATCTATATGCAACAGTCGAGGGGCACAAGGAGGGGAGCCGGATGTGATCCCACATCATACGCATACGCACGTCTTTGAGCGATATGTACGAATACCCTACTACCAGATAATGCCCAGTTTTGTATGAAATTCGAATCGATTTCTAATAAGTATGCATTTGATGTTATGCTATTAAAAATATTGAATTTCTGAAAATAGAAATGATCACTATAAAGAAGAATGTCACTGAACTGGAGGACCAGGTGATGACCCAATTAACAGCACAAGATTGGGGCCCTCTTAGAACCAAGATGGAGGAGAACCTGATGAAGTTCAGGAGTGATATCGAAACCACCAAAAGGACCAAATGGTTCCGCGATGCAGAGGATTATAAGGTGGGCCGTGTTTTCTCTTGGCAGATGGGCCCTAACCAACACCCAAACAGTGTGAATAGGAAATTTAATGAGACCAGGAGACGAAAAAGACCTCAAGAAAGAAAACAAGCGAACTTTGGCTTCACCACTGCAGATTCGGAATCTACGGATGACTCCAATGCTGGGGGGGTCTAAGAAGGCTCAACACCATTTTTTAGGCAAAGAGAAGGTGGACAAAACCACTCCCGGAGACGCGGTCTGAGAAGGGGCCGCAAGCACAAGAAGTGGAGGGACAGCTCGGGAACAGCGGACTAGACGGAACACCGTAATGAGAACAAGGAACATGAAGGACAACTAGATTACAGTAAGGAATTGGTGGTTAATATCTCGTCCATTGTTTTATCTGATATTGAAATTAAGGTTCTGTCCAAGGGGTTGTCATTTTGCCCCTCAAATAGCCCCGATTGGTTTGCGTTGGAAGTTGATTTACAAGCCTTTTTCAGAAGATTAAGGTCATCTACTTTTTTCCTGAAAAATTAGAAAAATCGGAAACCCCTGATACTACCACAGATATAATTGATAAGGGTTTTACTCTGAAAGAGGTGGGCCTGTATTGCAAGAGCAATTTTCAACCACCTAATAGAAATCATTTTTTGGAGTCGTACATCGAACTTGTACACAGGAACATTGATAAATTGAAGAGAGACTTTAAATCGACCAACTCAAAATTTGACATCTGTTGAAAGAAAGACACTTAAGGCCTTGGCTGATAATACTTTAATAACAATAAAACCAGCCGACAAGGGTGGGGCGGTGGTAATAATGGACAGTGCCAAGTATAGGGCAGAAATCTTGAGACAATTGGATGATGGGGCTGTGTATGAGAAACTGTCATGTAACCCGTCTCTTCGTTTTCAGAGAGAGTTACAGCTTGTGGTCAGTGACTCCCTGGCCATGGGACTCATTGACCACAAGCTGGCTGAATACTTGATGATTGAAGCTCCGATAGATCCGGTAGTATATGTATTACCTAAAATACACAAGGACTTATATAATCCCCCGGGGCGACCGATCGCCTCGGGGAGGGGCTCCCTCTCTAACAATATTGCAATCTTTTTGGATCGTGTGTTGAGACCATATGCTACATCCGCACGGTCCTATATTCGGGACACGGGTGACTTTCTTAACAAAATTGACAATTTGGCTACCTCTGAGACTACTATTTTGGCTTGTTTTGATGTGGTGTCGTTATACACCTCCATTGAGCATGATAAAGGGGTGGAAGCGGTCTCACATGTGCTGTCAGGCTCTGACGTGGCCCCTGAGTGTGCACGGCTAGTCCTCATATTGCTTGGATTCATCCTCAGGCGGAATTTTTTTCTGTTTGGGGATGAGTTTTTCTTGCAATTAAGGGGTGCCGCCATGGGGTCCAATGTGGCCCCCACTTATGCCAACATCTATATGGCGGTACTCGAGGACGAGTTCGTGTACAAATCCATCCTCTGGCACCACGTCAGAGCCTGGTGGCGGTATATTGACGACTTTTTTTGGTATGGGAGGGGACCTCTGAGGAGTTAGAGGACTTTCATAGGGCTTTGAACCAGATATACCCTGAATTACAGTTCACTCTGACACACTCAATGACACAGATACCATTCCTCGATACTCTAGTTTATAAATGTGGCAATAGACTAGGGACTGACATTTTTGTCAAGGAGACAGATAGGAATGGGCTATTAGCTTTTGATAGCAATCATCCAAGGAGAATGGTGAATTCCCTCCCTTGGAGTCAGTTATTGAGGGTGAGGAGGATTGTGTCAGATGAGGAGCGAGTGGACTTAAGACTTGATGAAATGTGCACAAAATTCATCTCGAGGGGATACCCTGCAAGGGAGGTAGCTAGATATAAAAATAAGGCTGCCAGTTGCTCCCGGGTGAGTATTCGGAATAAGACTCGGGTTAGTTCAACATGTGACCGGATTCCTTTTGTCTCTACCTATAATGCAGCGAGTAACCGTATTGGTAACATACTGAGGAGACATTGGACCCTGCTATAGCGGGGTCTACCGGCTGTTCCTAGTTTTGAGACATGCCCCATGATGTCATTCAGACGTGGACATAATTTTAGAGATAAACTTGTCAAATCTGATATTGGGACCTCCAAAAATTCGATTCAGAGCACCCTTAGTGGAGCCAAACACGGGAATTTTCCATGTCTGGGCTGCTCTTGTTGTAACAACATGTTGAAAGGGGAATTTTTCTATCACCCTCACACTGGAAAGAAGATTTTTCTTAAGGAAAGATACACCTGTGATTCAAGCTATGTTGTGTATATGATTGTCTGCCCGTGTGGACTCACTTATGTTGGTGAAACAACCATGGAGGTGCGGGCATACATTAGCAAACACAAGAGCACGGTGAGAACGGGGCTAACAGAATTACCGGTTCCCAAACATTTTTTGGAAAATAGACACTCAGTGAACCAACTTAGATTTAGGGTGATTGATAGCGTCCCAGTACTGAGGAGAGGGGGGGAATAGGTTACAGATTCTCAAAACAAAGGAACTTCGGTGGATCTACACTTTGGGGTCTTTACAACCTAAGGGTCTAAACATTGATTTCAATCTACATGCTTGTGTTCGCTAGGACCGTGGGATATTGTCATAGGTATTTGTTTTTAATGTCTCCACCGCTGTATATGAGGTATGCTGTAGTTTGGCAATGTATATTTTCCCTCTGATTTCCCCTCCTTTTTTGATTTTGCTTTTTCGATTTTGTGTTTCAGGTGGTTTCTGCTACAGTCGGCTGTCAGAAGGACGGGACGTCTTTGAGCGATATGTACGAATATGCGTATGATGTGGGATCACATCCGGCTCCCCTCCTTGTGCCCCTCGACTGTTGCATTTAGATGGGGCTATGTTATACTCCCACATATATATATATATATATATATATATATATATATATATATATATATATATATATATATATATATATATATATATATATATATATATATATATATATATATATTTTTGCCTTGTTGAGTTTTTTTCTTTCTCTTTGATTGTTTATTTTCACACTATATTAGAGTAGTTCTGATGATATGTGATCATTGTGATAGCTGGCTCAGATAGATATACAATGTTGAGCTTGCTATATCCATATGATTAGTGTGAGAATTATTTATGTAGCCCTCCCTTACAGAGTCTATGCACATTGTGTACAGTTGTTCGCAATAATATAGTTTCCGATAGTAAGGATTTGCTATAAGAGGTACGTCTTGAGCTGTTTGGTTGTCTAGGTAACCGCTTCTGGCTTGCTCCGTGCGCGGCGAGAGGTGGGCGTGTGACGCGCTCTGTCTTGGGTTGGCTCCCGGCACGGTCACGTGGGGGGGGGGCTCTTCCGGGCAGTAGGGCGCATGCGCTCCCTGGACGCTGCGTCACGGAGCTCCGGGTAGTGACAACGGACTCTCCGGTTATGACGTAAGATACCTCTGGGCTTGGTAGGATTTTTTGGATTGGTTGGGAGGGGATCGTCTGTTAGATGGGAGCCAGTGAGTGGCGGTAAGAATATTCATGGCGCCAGAGGAAGCCAGGCGCTCATTGGCTCGGCCGTGTTTACAGAGAGCCATGTGGATCTATGGCGATTGGATGATGCTGCCATGACGAGCCGGAAGCCGGAACTTAACTGCTTATGTTTATATGATCACTCTATATTTATCTGTATAAGAGGGTAATATTTATTTAATATTTACTTGTTCTATATAATACTAACATGGGCGGTTGGAGACTTTTAATATGGAGATGTCTGATGTCTGTTTTTATATTATATGGTATTGATTATTTGGTGGTGGGCGGCTTGATGGGGATTGGTGCCCTGTGTGCCCACCTGGGTTGAAACGTTGCTACTGTATGGCTTAATAAATCTATTTGTTTTGATTATACACCTGGATGGAGCGCTGTCACTTCATTGCTTGAGGCTGGTGATAACAGACAAACTATTATCGAAGGTGCAAGATCCGAGGAACAAATGGAAGAGGAAGAGGCCTTAAGGTACAGTTACACTAAACGACTTACCAACGATCATGACCAGCGACACGACCTGGCCGTGATCGTTGGTAAGTCGTTGTGTGGTCGCTGGGGAGCTGTCCCACAGACCGCTCTCTCCAGCGACCAACGATCAGGGGAAAGACTTCGGCATCGTTGAAACTGTCTTCAACGATGCCGAAGTCCCCCTGCAGCACCCGGGTAACCAGGGTAAACATCGGGTTACTAAGTGCAGGGCCGCGCTTAGTAACCTGATATTTACCCTGGTTACCATTGTAAAAGTAAAAAAAAAACAAAAAAACACTACATACTCACATTCCGATGTCTGTCACGTCCCCCGCTGGCGTCCACAGGGTTAAAACTGCTTTCGGCAAGAGCGCTGCTAATGCACGCGCTGCTGCCGAGAGCTTCCGGCACTGACTGTCAGCGTCGGCAGTAAAGCAGAGCACAGCGGTGACGTCACCGCTGTGCTCTGCTTTACGGCCGGCGCTGACAGTCAGTGCAGGGAAGCTGACGCCGGGGGACGTGACAGACATCGGAATGTGAGTATGTACTGTTTTTTTTTGTTTTTTTTTTAAACTTTTACAATGGTAACCTGGGTAAATATCGGGTTACTAAGCGCGGCCCTGCGCTTAGTAACCCGATATTTACCCTGGTTACAAGTGAACACATTGCTGGATCGGCATCACACACGCCGATCCAGCGATGACAGCGGGTGATCAGCGGCCAAAAAAAGGTCCTGATCATTCCCCAACGACCTCCCAGCAGGGGCCTGATCGTTGGTCGCTGTCACACATAACGAGATCGTTAGCGGGATCGTTGCTACGTCACAAAAAGCGAGACGTTGCAACGATATCGTTAACAAAATCGTTATGTGTGAAGGTACAGTACCTTTAGGCGAGCAACTGTCAGATGAAGAGGACAATCCTCCCCTCTCTGTTGCCTATGGTTGGGGGGAGGGGATGAAGGAAATTAGCATCATTATTAAACAGCCACCAACACAGCATGGGCTTGGACCTCATCGTAGATCCCAACATATGAGTGCCTTCTTGCTGCACTATCTGCAACATGATCCCCATATAGTTATGATTAGGAATAATGTTGACTACTGGGTAGCCACTTTGTTAGGTCCACGTTATAAAACCAAATTTTGCCAGATGCTTCCCGCCCTGGAAAGTGACCTGCGAATGCTGGTGTATCGCAACACGCTTTTACATAACCTTAAGAGAGCTTTTCCCCAAGAAAGCAATGAAGCACTGCACACAGTTTGCATCGCAGCTCTGGACTTCCAAACTCCAGCATGTCAATTTGTGAAAGCCAAAACATTAGCAGCAGCAGTGGAAGTGGAAGAAGCTATTTCTGTGAGCCCTTTGACACTTTTTTATGGTGCAAAAGTATCTAGAACTGAATATGAATATTATCAGGGAGGATTTGGACCCTTTCACATTTTGGTCTTCCAAAATGGATGAGTGGCCTGAGCTCACCTCACCCGCCTTGGAGGTTTTATCGTGCCCAACAGCCAGTGTTCTCTCAGAACGTGTCTTCAGTGTTGCTGGAGGTGTCCTGACGGGTAAGCGCGCCGACTGTCAACCTGAAAATGTAGACCGCCTAACTTTCATCAAGATGAACAAGTCTTGCATCTCCAAGGACTTTTGCACTCCAATCGCAGACTGTACTGACTAGGTAATATTGCTTTTTTTTTGCGTGATGCATTAATGTCACGTAACTGCACTCTGTGATATCTTTAGTGTGGCTTTTGTGCCTGCTGCTGATGTTAACACAAATTTGAGGAAATGTGAACAGTCATTGTTGGTCTACATCTGCTGAGTTGGCTGTAGTGGAAGACCGGTTGGTCCCAATTATACTATTACTATTCTTGTGACATATCTTCCACTTTGGTGGTGTAAGGCACTCAATTGTTTAAATGTAAACACTCCTGGTTGGGTGTCCATCTGCTGGATTGGGTGTAGTGGAAGACTATCTATACTGTGGTGAAATTGATGCCAAGTTGGTGGTGTCTGCCATTAATTTTTGAAAATGTGAACACTCATGGCTGGGTCACCTTCATTCGTGTTGCCTGTAGCAGTAGGCCTCCAAGACCGTCAGGCCTCCACTTTCTTGGACTTCCTTGGACTCAGCTTCCCATATTACTATCCTTAAATTTTTCTGACAATGGTAGTCTAAGAAACTGATGTTTGTGCCACCTGAGTGTGGCCGAGCATGAAAGCAGGTAGATGGGTTGCCTGTGGTTACAGGTCTTCCAGCAAAGGAGGCCTACACCAATCCCTCACCCACCTCGTCATACTGTGACGTTCAATTGAAAGCTGTAAATGCTGTCCCAAGCCCCGGATACCTCATGCCTGGCTCATTGCTTGAGTGCCATGCTAAAATTTGTACTGTGGGTGAATTGAGACCACTTTCCTGGTGTCTGTCCCTCATTTGATGCGTTTTGGCAGGATTTGGAGCAGTTATAAGGTGTTGGGCATGCTTTTGTTTTCGCCTCCCATTGACATGAATGGCATTCGGTTATGTTCAGCAAATATTCGACGAATTAATTGGAGAATATTGCAAATCCGGCGATCGCAATTCGAACCGAACATTGAAATATTCGCTCATCTCTAGTAATGTGCAGCCGCTGATAAGTTTCTGACAGGCTCAGCTATTAGTGCTGCAGACAGCTCTGGTTCATGTGTACTGGGACTCCCCTGGGCCAAGTGCCCACATTACATTACATCAGAAACTTTGTGTGTGTCATGACACAGCTGTCGAGTGACCTGGGACTCCTTTCATGGCCCTAACACGAGAGGGCGCCCTAGGTCACCCTGTTCCCCTAGATACTTCAGATGGCAAAGACGCCAGGGCCTCCGCCCTTGCCCGATCTCCTAGTTTAGCCCTTCATCTGTCCCCTTCCACCAACCAGAGATGGCGCTACTGTGCACTGCAGTACACCAACCCAACAAACACGGCAGCAAAGACAAGGGGAAAACTGAAAACTCCATATACACAAATCCACACAAAATCGGCAACAAAAATGCACAAAATCCGCAAGAAAAATGCATCAAATCTGCACCTGCGTTTTCTGACAGGAGATGTAGATTTTGTGCAGAAAATTCTGCACCCAAATCTGCAACGTGTGCACATAGCCTAAGGCTACTCATGATTTTATGTTTCCCACTACTTCATAAGCATTTCCTTGACAAAGTTTTCCAGTTTACCTATTGTTAAAATCTTCCCATTTTTTGTGTAAAAATTAACAAGAACAGTTCATCCAAATGCAGTATGAATCCATTCTATTTCTACATAGTGGCATGTAAGGCAAGCAGAAGTGGTCCACAAGAACAATGCTATGACAATAGGGGTTCATAGAAGTTGGAAGGGACCAAAGCAGTATTCACTAAACCATCTCGAACCGATGTCTGTCCAGCCTCTGTTTGAAGACTTCCATTGAAGAAGAACTCACCACCTCTCGTGGCAGCCTGTCCCACTCATTGATCACCCTACCTGTCAAAAAGTTTTTTTCCAATATCTAATCTGTATCTTCTCCCTTTCAGTTTCATTCCATTGAGGGTACATGTCCACGTTCAGGATGGATGGCGGTTTTGACGGAGCGGCGAACTCGCTCCGCCCAAAGCTCCGCCCCCTTCTGGAGACGCGATGATGTCCGATTTGTTCATTGCACACATCCGGAATTATCGCCCCCGTCCCCCCACATAGAACCCTGTGTTATACCTTGCGCCGCAAGGTAAACGGACATGCTGTGATCTAAAAAGACACGCCGCGTGTCCGGAATCGCAGGGCCGCCGGGTGCGTGTTACCACGCATAGTGGAGACGGGATTTCCCCTCCACTATGCTGTAACATCTGGACGCTGCGTGTTTGACGCTGCGTCTCTATGCAGCGTCAAACACGCAGCGTTGAAATGAAAATAATGATGATCCTTCTACACTGTGACAGCCCTTCAGATATTTGTAGACAGCTTTAAGTCTCCTCTTAGCCTTCTTTTTTTGCAAGCTAAACATTCCCAGAACCTTTAACTGTTCTTTTAATCTCTGAGCTTGCTCCAGATTTGCGATGTCTTTTTTTTTTTTCAAAATGTGCTGCCCAGAACTGGACACAGTATCCCAGCTTGTGTTTGACCAAGAAGGAGTAGAGGGAGATAATTACTTCAAGTGATCTAAGCTGTATGCTTCCCTTAAAGCGAATCTGTCACCCCAAAAATGGCCTATAAACTAAAGGTACCGTCACACTGAACAACATTACAACGATAGCGATCCGTGACGTTGCAGTGTACTGGATAGCGATATAGTTGTGTTTGACACGCAGCAGCGATCTGGATCCTGCTGTGACATCGCTGGCTGGTTGGAGCAGAAAGGCCAGAACTTTATTCCGTCGCTGGATCTCCCGCAGACATCGCTGAATCGGCGTGTGTGACGCCGATCCAGCGATGTATTCACTGGTAACCAGGGTAAATATCGGGTTACTAAGCGCAGGGCCGCGCTTAGTAACCCGATGTTTACCATGGTTACCATTGTAAATGTAGTAAAAAAAAAAAAACACATACTTACATTCCGGTGCCTTTCACGTCCCCGGCGTCCGCTTCCCTGCACTCCTCCTGCATCCTGTGTCAGTGCCGGCCGGCCGTAAAGCAGAGCACAGCTGTGACGTCACAGCTCTGCTTTACAGCCGGCGCTTACACAGGAGGCAGGAGGAGTGCAGGGAAGCGGACGCCGGGGACGTGACAGGCACCGGAATGTAAGTATGTGTTTTTTTTTTTTTTTTTTTACATTTACAATGGTAACCAGGGTAAACATCGGGTTACTAAGCGCGGCCCTGCGCTTAGTAACCCGATGTTTACCCTGGTTACCCGGGGACTTCGGCATCGTTGGTCGCTGGAGAGCTGTCTGTGTGACAGCTCTCCAGCGACCACACAACGACTTACCAACGATCACGTCCAGGTCGTATCGCTGGTCGTGATCGTTGGAAAGTTGCTGAGTGTGACGGTACCTTTAGGCCACCGGCATCAGGGGCTTATCTACAGCATTCTGTAATGCTGTAGATAAGCCCCCTTTCCCCCCCTCCCCGATGTAACCTGAAAGATAAGAAAAACAGGTTACCGTATATACTCGAGTATAAGCCGAGATTTTCAGCCCATTTTTTTTTTAGGTTGAAAGTGCTACTCTCGGCTTATACTCGAGTCATACCCAGGGGTCGGCAGCAGAGGGGGAGCGGCGGCTGTGACATACTCACCTGCTTCCGGCGCGGTCCCTGCATCTCCGGGCGCTGACAGCTTCTTCCAGCGTTGAGCGGTCACATCGTACCGCTCATTACAGTAATGAATATGAACGTGACTCCACTCCCATAGGGGTGGAGCCGCATATTCATTAATGTAATGAGCGGTACCGGTTACCACTCAACACTGGAAAAAGCTGTCAGCGCCCGGAGAGCGTCAGGGAAGCTGCCAGGGACCACGCCGGGAGCAGGTGAGTATAATGGGGAGGGTGAGCACCGCGCAATATTCACCTGTCCTCGTTCCACCGCCGGGCGCCGCTCCGTCTCCCGCATCCTCTGCTGTGACGCTCAGGTCAGAGGCCGCGATGAAGTGGTTAGTGCGCGCCCTCTGCCTGAACGTCAGTGCAGAGGACGCGGAAGATGGAGCGGCACCCGGCGGTGGAACGAGGACAGGTGAATATTACAAGTGCTGGGGGCCTGAGCGACGGAGAGGTGAGTATGTCATTTATTTTTATTTTTTCTAATTGCAGCAACACCATATGGGGCAAATCTCTATGGAGCATCTTATGGCGCCATAATCAGCATTTGTGCAGCATTATATGGGGCAAATATCTCTATGGAGCATCTCATGGGGCCATAATCAATATTTGTGCAGCATTATATGGGGCATATTTTAATATGGAGCATCTTATGGGGCCCATCAAACTTTATGGAGCATTATATGGGACTCTTGATTCAATAAGGATATTCAAAAACACAACCTACTGATATCTCAATTAATTTTACTTTTATTGGTACCTATTTTTATGTTTGAAATTTACCGGTAGCTGCTGCATTTTCCACCCTAGGCTTATACTCGAGTCATTAAGTTTTCCCAGTTATTTGTGGCAAAGCTAGGGGTCTCTGCTTATACTCAAGTATACATGGCATATTACACTCACCCAGGGGCGGTCCCGCTGCTGTCCGGTCCGATGGGCGTCGCGGTCTGGGTCCGGGACCTCCCATCTTTATACGATCATGTCCTCTTCTTGTCGCGGCTCCTGCGCAGGCGTACTTTGTCTGCCCTGTTGGGGGCAGAGCAAAGTACTGCAGTACGCAGGCACTGGGCCTCTCTGACCTTTCCTGATGCCTGCGCACTGCAGTACTTTGCTCTGCCCTCAACAGGGCAGACAAAGTACGCCTACACAGGAGCAGCAGCAAGAAGAGGACATGATCGTATGAAGATGGGAGGCACCGGATCGCAACAGCAGCAGGAGCGCCCCTGGATGAGTATAATATAACTTGTTTTTCTTATCTTTCAGGATACATCGGGGGCTTCTCTACAGCATTACAGAATGCTGTAGATAAGCCCCCGATGCTGGTGGCCTTAGTTTATAGGCCATTTTTGGGGTGACAGATTCCCTTTAATAAATCCCAGAACTGTGCTTGCTTTTTTTGCTGCTGCATCACACTGTTGACTCATGTACAGTCTGTGATCTAGTGGTATACCCAGGTCTTTTTCACACGTGCTATTGCTTAGTTGTATTCCTCCCGTTCTGTAGATGTAATTTTGCTTTTCTTGCCCAAATGTAGAATCTTGCATTTCTCCCTCTTAAATAACATTCTAGTCACTTCCCATTGTTCAAGCTTATCTAGATCCTTCTAAATCATCTGTCTTCTCTAGTGTAAAGGTACCGTCACACTGAACGATATCGTTGCTTTTTGTGACGTAGCAACGATATCGTTAACTAAATCGTTCTGTGTGACAGCGACCAACGATCAGGCTCCTGCTGGGAGATCGTTGGTCGCTGGTGAAAGTCCAGCACTTTATTTCATCGCTGGATCTCCCGCTAACATCGCTGAATCGGCGTGTGAGACGCCGATTCAGCGATGTCTTCACTGGTAACCAGGGTAAATATTGGGTTACTAAGCGCAGGGCCGTGCTTAGTAACCCGATGTTTACCCTGGTTACCGATGTAAATGTAAAAAAACAAACACTACATACTTACATTCCCGGTGTCTAGTCAGGTCCCTCGCTTTCAGCTTCCCGCACTGACTGGTGAGCATCGGCCAGCCGTAAAGCAAAGCACAGCGGTGACGTCACCGCTGTACTTTATGGCCGGCGCTCAGTCAGTGCTGGAAGCTGAAGGCGAGGGACCTGACCAGACACCGGGAATGTAAGTATGGAAACAGGAACACATGGGCTACTTGCACAGTGAACAAGTCTGTATGATCATGTTCACACACCACCAAGAAACCTGAAGACACAAAAGAGAATAGTAAAACCAAAAACACTCAGTTTGAAAAAATGTTGCAGTAATCCGCAAGTGCTAGTAAAAAATGTAAAAAACAGGGTATTTGGTTGATACGTTTTTTGCAAAAAATGTATACTAAGCTGCTCTACCAATCTTCACGGTATACCCTTATCAGAGCAGTCCTAACTAATGTATGCAATCCCTATCTGATGTATTTAAAAACCTGATCATCTGTATATAACCTGTGTGAACAGGGTTCAGAGAGGAAAAATCCATGTGTGCATACAGGGTAGAACAGCTTTTGTGCAGATAGCCCAAGAGGAGTGGTGGAACTGCCCAGTCTTGTAGACACAAGAGAACAATTATGGAAACAGGAACACATGGGCTACTTGCACAGTGAACAAGTCTGTATGATCATGTTCACACACCACCAAGAAACCTGAAGACACAAAAGAGAATAGTAAAACCAAAAACACTCAGTTTGAAAAAATGTTGCAGTAATCCGCAAGTGCTAGTAAAAAATGTAAAAAACAGGGTATTTGGTTGATACGTTTTTTGCAAAAAATGTATACTAAGCTGCTCTACCAATCTTCACGGTATACCCTTATCAGAGCAGTCCTAACTAATGTATGCAATCCCAATCTGATGTATTTAAAAACCTGATCATCTGTATATAACCTGTGTGAACAGGGTTCAGAGAGGAAAAATCCATGTGTGCATACAGGGTAGAACAGCTTTTGTGCAGATAGCCCAAGAGGAGTGGTGGAACTGCCCAGTCTTGTAGACACAAGAGAACAATTATGGAAACAGGAACACATGGGCTACTTGCACAGTGAACAAGTCTGTATGATCATGTTCACACACCACCAAGAAACCTGAAGACACAAAAGAGAATAGTAAAACCAAAAACACTCAGTTTGAAAAAATGTTGCAGTAATCCGCAAGTGCTAGTAAAAAATGTAAAAAACAGGGTATTTGGTTGATACGTTTTTTGCAAAAAATGTATACTAAGCTGCTCTACCAATCTTCACGGTATACCCTTATCAGAGCAGTCCTAACTAATGTATGCAATCCCTATCTGATGTATTTAAAAACCTGATCATCTGTATATAACCTGTGTGAACAGGGTTCAGAGAGGAAAAATCCATGTGTGCATACAGGGTAGAACAGCTTTTGTGCAGATAGCCCAAGAGGAGTGGTGGAACTGCCCAGTCTTGTAGACACAAGAGAACAATTATGGAAACAGGAACACATGGGCTACTTGCACAGTGAACAAGTCTGTATGATCATGTTCACACACCACCAAGAAACCTGAAGACACAAAAGAGAATAGTAAAACCAAAAACACTCAGTTTGAAAAAATGTTGCAGTAATCCGCAAGTGCTAGTAAAAAATGTAAAAAACAGGGTATTTGGTTGATACGTTTTTTGCAAAAAATGTATACCAAGCTGCTCTACCAATCTTCACGGTATACCCTTATCAGAGCAGTCCTAACTAATGTATGCAATCCCTATCTGATGTATTTAAAAACCTGATCATCTGTATATAACCTGTGTGAACAGGGTTCAGAGAGGAAAAATCCATGTGTGCATACAGGGTAGAACAGCTTTTGTGCAGATAGCCCAAGAGGAGTGGTGGAACTGCCCAGTCTTGTAGACACAAGAGAACAATTATGGAAACAGGAACACATGGGCTACTTGCACAGTGAACAAGTCTGTATGATCATGTTCACACACCACCAAGAAACCTGAAGACACAAAAGAGAATAGTAAAACCAAAAACACTCAGTTTGAAAAAATGTTGCAGTAATCCGCAAGTGCTAGTAAAAAATTTAAAAAACAGGGTATTTGGTTGATACGTTTTTTGCAAAAAATGTATACTAAGCTGCTCTACCAACCACACAGGTTATATACAGATGATCAGGTTTTTAAATACATCAGATAGGGATTGCATACATTAGTTAGGACTGCTCTGATAAGGGTATACCGTGAAGATTGGTAGAGCAGCTTAGTATACATTTTTTGCAAAAAACGTATCAACCAAATACCCTGTTTTTTACATTTTTTACTAGCACTTGCGGATTACTGCAACATTTTTTCAAACTGAGTGTTTTTGGTTTTACTATTCTCTTTTGTGTCTTCAGGTTTCTTGGTGGTGTGTGAACATGATCATACAGACTTGTTCACTGTGCAAGTAGCCCATGTGTTCCTGTTTCCATAATTGTTCTCTTGTGTCTACAAGACTGGGCAGTTCCACCACTCCTCTTGGGCTATCTGCACAAAAGCTGTTCTACCCTGTATGCACACATGGATTTTTCCTCTCTGAACCCTGTTCACACAGGTTATATACAGATGATCAGGTTTTTAAATACATCAGATAGGGATTGCATACATTAGTTAGGACTGCTCTGATAAGGGTATACCGTGAAGATTGGTAGAGCAGCTTAGTATACATTTTTTGCAAAAAACGTATCAACCAAATACCCTGTTTTTTACATTTTTTACTAGCACTTGCGGATTACTGCAACATTTTTTCAAACTGAGTGTTTTTGGTTTTACTATTCTCTTTTGTGTCTTCAGGTTTCTTGGTGGTGTGTGAACATGATCATACAGACTTGTTCACTGTGCAAGTAGCCCATGTGTTCCTGTTTCCATAATTGTTCTCTTGTGTCTACAAGACTGGGCAGTTCCACCACTCCTCTTGGGCTATCTGCACAAAAGCTGTTCTACCCTGTATGCACACATGGATTTTTCCTCTCTGAACCCTGTTCACACAGGTTATATACAGATGATCAGGTTTTTAAATACATCAGATAGGGATTGCATACATTAGTTAGGACTTCTCTGATAAGGGTATACCGTGAAGATTGGTAGAGCAGCTTAGTATACATTTTTTGCAAAAAACGTATCAACCAAATACCCTGTTTTTTACATTTTTTACTAGCACTTGCGGATTACTGCAACATTTTTTCAAACTGAGTGTTTTTGGTTTTACTATTCTCTTTTGTGTCTTCAGGTTTCTTGGTGGTGTGTGAACATGATCATACAGACTTGTTCACTGTGCAAGTAGCCCATGTGTTCCTGTTTCCATAATTGTTCTCTTGTGTCTACAAGACTGGGCAGTTCCACCACTCCTCTTGGGCTATCTGCACAAAAGCTGTTCTACCCTGTATGCACACATGGATTTTTCCTCTCTGAACCCTGTTCACACAGGTTATATACAGATGATCAGGTTTTTAAATACATCAGATAGGGATTGCATACATTAGTTAGGACTGCTCTGATAAGGGTATACCGTGAAGATTGGTAGAGCAGCTTAGTATACATTTTTTGCAAAAAACGTATCAACCAAATACCCTGTTTTTTAAATTTTTTACTAGCACTTGCGGATTACTGCAACATTTTTTCAAACTGAGTGTTTTTGGTTTTACTATTCTCTTTTGTGTCTTCAGGTTTCTTGGTGGTGTGTGAACATGATCATACAGACTTGTTCACTGTGCAAGTAGCCCATGTGTTCCTGTTTCCATAATTGTTCTCTTGTGTCTACAAGACTGGGCAGTTCCACCACTCCTCTTGGGCTATCTGCACAAAAGCTGTTCTACCCTGTATGCACACATGGATTTTTCCTCTCTGAACCCTGTTCACACAGGTTATATACAGATGATCAGGTTTTTAAATACATCAGATAGGGATTGCATACATTAGTTAGGACTGCTCTGATAAGGGTATACCGTGAAGATTGGTAGAGCAGCTTAGTATACATTTTTTGCAAAAAACGTATCAACCAAATACCCTGTTTTTTACATTTTTTACTAGCACTTGCGGATTACTGCAACATTTTTTCAAACTGAGTGTTTTTGGTTTTACTATTCTCTTTTGTGTCTTCAGGTTTCTTGGTGGTGTGTGAACATGATCATACAGACTTGTTCACTGTGCAAGTAGCCCATGTGTTCCTGTTTCCATAATTGTTCTCTTGTGTCTACAAGACTGGGCAGTTCCACCACTCCTCTTGGGCTATCTGCACAAAAGCTGTTCTACCCTGTATGCACACATGGATTTTTCCTCTCTGAACCCTGTTCACACAGGTTATATACAGATGATCAGGTTTTTAAATACCTCAGATAGGGATTGCATACATTAGTTAGGACTGCTCTGATAAGGGTATACCGTGAAGATTGGTAGAGCAGCTTAGTATACATTTTTTGCAAAAAACGTATCAACCAAATACCCTGTTTTTTACATTTTTTACTAGCACTTGCGGATTACTGCAACATTTTTTCAAACTGAGTGTTTTTGGTTTTACTATTCTCTTTTGTGTCTTCAGGTTTCTTGGTGGTGTGTGAACATGATCATACAGACTTGTTCACTGTGCAAGTAGCCCATGTGTTCCTGTTTCCATAATTGTTCTCTTGTGTCTACAAGACTGGGCAGTTCCACCACTCCTCTTGGGCTATCTGCACAAAAGCTGTTCTACCCTGTATGCACACATGGATTTTTCCTCTCTGAACCCTGTTCACACAGGTTATATACAGATGATCAGGTTTTTAAATACATCAGATAGGGATTGCATACATTAGTTAGGACTGCTCTGATAAGGGTATACCGTGAAGATTGGTAGAGCAGCTTAGTATACATTTTTTGCAAAAAACGTATCAACCAAATACCCTGTTTTTTACATTTTTTACTAGCACTTGCAGATTACTGCAACATTTTTTCAAACTGAGTGTTTTTGGTTTTACTATTCTCTTTTGTGTCTTCAGGTTTCTTGGTGGTGTGTGAACATGATCATACAGACTTGTTCACTGTGCAAGTAGCCCATGTGTTCCTGTTTCCATAATTGTTCTCTTGTGTCTACAAGACTGGGCAGTTCCACCACTCCTCTTGGGCTATCTGCACAAAAGCTGTTCTACCCTGTATGCACACATGGATTTTTCCTCTCTGAACCCTGTTCACACAGGTTATATACAGATGATCAGGTTTTTAAATACATCAGATAGGGATTGCATACATTAGTTAGGACTGCTCTGATAAGGGTATACCGTGAAGATTGGTAGAGCAGCTTAGTATACATTTTTTGCAAAAAACGTATCAACCAAATACCCTGTTTTTTACATTTTTTACTAGCACTTACGGATTACTGCAACATTTTTTCAAACTGAGTGTTTTTGGTTTTACTATTCTCTTTTGTGTCTTCAGGTTTCTTGGTGGTGTGTGAACATGATCATACAGACTTGTTCACTGTGCAAGTAGCCCATGTGTTCCTGTTTCCATAATTGTTCTCTTGTGTCTACAAGACTGGGCAGTTCCACCACTCCTCTTGGGCTATCTGCACAAAAGCTGTTCTACCCTGTATGCACACATGGATTTTTCCTCTCTGAACCCTGTTCACACAGGTTATATACAGATGATCAGGTTTTTAAATACATCAGATAGGGATTGCATACATTAGTTAGGACTGCTCTGATAAGGGTATACCGTGAAGATTGGTAGAGCAGCTTAGTATACATTTTTTGCAAAAAACGTATCAACCAAATACCCTGTTTTTTACATTTTTTACTAGCACTTGCGGATTACTGCAACATTTTTTCAAACTGAGTGTTTTTGGTTTTACTATTCTCTTTTGTGTCTTCAGGTTTCTTGGTGGTGTGTGAACATGATCATACAGACTTGTTCACTGTGCAAGTAGCCCATGTGTTCCTGTTTCCATAATTGTTCTCTTGTGTCTACAAGACTGGGCAGTTCCACCACTCCTCTTGGGCTATCTGCACAAAAGCTGTTCTACCCTGTATGCACACATGGATTTTTCCTCTCTGAACCCTGTTCACACAGGTTATATACAGATGATCAGGTTTTTAAATACATCAGATAGGGATTGCATACATTAGTTAGGACTGCTCTGACAAGGGTATACCGTGAAGATTGGTAGAGCAGCTTAGTATACATTTTTTGCAAAAAACGTATCAACCAAATACCCTGTTTTTTACATTTTTTACTAGCACTTGCGGATTACTGCAACATTTTTTCAAACTGAGTGTTTTTGGTTTTACTATTCTCTTTTGTGTCTTCAGGTTTCTTGGTGGTGTGTGAACATGATCATACAGACTTGTTCACTGTGCAAGTAGCCCATGTGTTCCTGTTTCCATAATTGTTCTCTTGTGTCTACAAGACTGGGCAGTTCCACCACTCCTCTTGGGCTATCTGCACAAAAGCTGTTCTACCCTGTATGCACACATGGATTTTTCCTCTCTGAACCCTGTTCACACAGGTTATATACAGATGATCAGGTTTTTAAATACATCAGATAGGGATTGCATACATTAGTTAGGACTGCTCTGATAAGGGTATACCGTGAAGATTGGTAGAGCAGCTTAGTATACATTTTTTGCAAAAAACGTATCAACCAAATACCCTGTTTTTTACATTTTTTACTAGCACTTGCGGATTACTGCAACATTTTTTCAAACTGAGTGTTTTTGGTTTTACTATTCTCTTTTGTGTCTTCGGGAATGTAAGTATGTAGTGTTTGTTTTTTTACATTTACAACGGTAACCAGGGTAAACATCGGGTTACTAAGCGCGGCCCTGCGCTTAGTAACCCGATGTTTACCCTTGTTACCCGGGGACTTCAGGATCGTTGGTCGATGGAGAGCTGTCTGTGTGACAGGTCTCCAGCGACCAAACAGCGACGCTGCAGCGATCGACATCGTTGTCGGTATCGCTGCAGCGTCACTTAGTGTGATGGTACCTTTAGCTTATCCCTCCTAGCTTTGCACTGTCTGCAAATTTGATTAGTTTACCTTCAGTTCCCTGATCTCTGATTTATAAAAATGTTGAACACCACATTGGATGCGTAACCATTTATTACCACTCTTTGAGTACGATCACTGAGCTAAATTAGATTCCTCTCAAATTAAACATTACTGGAAATGCAATAAAAAAAATAGGGATTAGCAGGATAGGGAGGAGTGTAATGAATTTTATAATAAAACTAATTACAAAAGTGGTTAGAGTCTAAAGACTGATACTTTAATAGGACATTTTAAGTACCAAACCACCCCTTGGTGGCCACAGCTATGTATACGAAGAAACGAATTAGGCTGCACAGTGCACACATTTACCGTGTGTCATATTCACAAAATATGTAGCCACTCCATTCATTTTCCATCTTGATATAGTGGTCAGCAACAGCTCTGTACTAGGCAGATATACTGTGGCCAAACCTTGGGAATACCCCTTTAAATACAACATATACTGGCAAATTAACTATGCCTTAATAATAGAGTTCACTAATTTTTCCTTTAACTGTACTAAAAAGCACACAACACTTTCCAATAAAACTGATACACTGTAATATTTATTGTTTGTTGTATTTGTAAGTCTGAAATTGCAAAGTTCTCGGCAAACAATCCATAACCAAGGTCTAACACCAGCCTCAGTCAGTGAATGTAAAATGCAACAAAAATTAGTTGGTGTGTGCATGCCGCAATATAGAAAAATCCCAATAAACTGATTAGATTGCTGCAGTTGTCCTCCCAAAAACAGAAGAGAACAGAATTGTCATTGAATGCAATGAAAGGAAGAGGCCCAGGTTACCCATGAATATGTAAGTCTTGTATGATCCGGCACAATTGTGCGTCACTCTTACCTTTCTGCCTCAGGAACTGTAGCTGATGCCTATGGCTCTGCTTCTCGGACAGCTCTAACAAGAATCCTGACTCAGGGTTACTCCTACTAAGGAAGGCATCTGACCCAGATGCTTCTGTCGAGCTGTCCACGCTGTCATGATATAGGCCAAGACCAGACCCTGATCCATTCCGATAACTGTCATAGAGTTCTGTAAGCAATCCGTTCACCAGGGATGAGGTACGGCTGCGGACTTCCTGGGAATAATTAAAGTTGGCGCCATCAGTGCTACCTCTTCCACTCGAGTTTTCACTAGGAGGCACCTGTGCCTCATAATCTTCAGAAGATGGAAGCGGCCAGACAACTGGGTAAGTATTAGGCCAAGAATTCAGGTTTTGTGTGAAAGCAGAGTCGGGATGAGTGTGGTTGACAAATACATCACTCTGATCATCTAAACATAATTCATCATAGACAGATTCATCCCCAGACATGGTTTCTCATATCATCCACAAACAATGCGGAGAAGACCTCATCCATACCAACTCGGATCTGTCTTATTCTCCACCTGCGGATCCCAATTTCAGACACTGAGAAAGTTCCAGGAATGTACTAATTAGAGGCAGGGAAGGACTACAGCACTTTCCATTATTACGTCCACACTCCTGAGCTGCCACATTTATTTACTCTCCACTTCTTCTGAGTCACAGTGGAAGAAACCTGTCCGGTAAGTTTTCTCAGGGACTTGTGTAACAGGTGTATAAGTAGAGTGACGTCTCCAGTCATTCCACCTGCTGCACTCTGCAGACATGCACGTCAACTTTCCCAGTTCACTTAGCAGGATGGGTGGGGTGGCAAGGATAAGGCGGCAGGAAAGCAGGGCAAATTACCCAAATGTCTTCACAGTGGAAGGGACAATCATGGACAATACTAACACTTCTTATTTTGCCTTTCTGCACAAAATGCAACCAGATCCCATCCATTACTGCAATCCCTGTGTACAGAAAAACAAGTAAATGGTAATTACAGTATGCAAACAAATAGGTTAAAAAAAAAAAAAAGATACAACTGGTCTTTTTCATCTGCCCATATACAGGTTTGCTGTTTCCTCTCCTTAAGAACGTGCGGTGTGCCCAGGAATAGTAAATTGGGCATTGCCAGTCTTTAGTGCTACGTATTGCATGATGATACAAATGGTTATTACACTATGGGAGAATTTACAGGTGTAAACTACAGTAAATTTGTAGGTCCACAAGAAGCCATGCCTACACCTTAAGATCTACCCATTTTTCCTTAAAATGGTGTCAGTGGCAGAAAAGTGAAAAAGCTCCAAATTGTTTAGCATAAAACAGAAGTGTCCTAAATTGCGTCTACTAAAACTGACGCAAGTGACTCACACCTTTTAATAATGAGGATGATAAACGTTTGCAGTGTACTCTATTGGAAACTATGATAGTAACTCAGTCTGAAGTTCAGATAGTGTGAACTGGCCTTAATGTGGTGTCACGGTACTCCTAATAGTAGGAGGATCATTCACTGAAAATACAGGCCGTTTTGGTGCCATTAGTAGTTGTGAATCAGTTTAACAAGATGAGAAAGTAACCAGGCAGAACAGAAGCTGCTGATCTGTGTGTGCTGGGCAGGGGAGAACACAAGCTGGCAGGAGCCCGAGATTGTAATGTCTGTACTGTGCTGCACAATGCATTTAGAGATCATATACGGAGTAATCATTCTCTGCATCGCAGACTGACTAACAAAAAAACGTCATGGTGTCCTACCATTGTCTGTGGCTACCCAACTGTAGGGACATTGATTTTTATTTAACTAACTGCATGAATTTGGGGGGAAAAAAATCATTTTGCAATTAATTTTAATTTAAAAATTTGGCAGCGTGGCTTTTACAAGCTTGTTTCCCTGCACATTCAACTTTGACGTGGCCTTTGGTCATAAATTAGTGGGAAGAAAAAAAAAATGGCTATGAGTTCTAAACAACCCCTTGAACTCACCAAGAACACTTTAAGGGTATGTGTACACGTTGCGGATTCCATTGCGGATTTTCTGCAAATTTTGTGTGGATTTCGCCAGCGGTTTTACCCCTGCGGATTCCTATTATGGAATAGGTGTAAAACGCTGCGAAATCCGCACAGAGAATTGACATGCTGCAGAAAATAAACCGCTGCTTTTCCGCAGCATGTGCACTGCGGATTTGGGTTTACATGGTACTGTACACGGCATGGAAACCTGCTGCAGATCCGTAGCGCGTGCACAGACCCTAATGTGTAACCAAGAGGCTCCTCCTTCTCTGAAACAGAACTTACGTTTTTTTTGTAAGCCTACATGTCTGTGTCTCTGCGCCCCCTCTGCTGGGGTCCCCACCAACGTGCCATACACACGCCCTACCAATTTACAAGACGAGAGGATTGGTCATACCAACACGAGGTCTGGCCTTGTTCGCCCCCCATTGCCACCTGTTCTTTAGTGGCAGTGATGTGCCCCTCGCCCAGCTCGCGTACAAGTTGTTACTGTAGTCACAAGTACATCCCCCAAAAAAAGTGCACTCTTCAATGCAGGACACTGACGTCACAGAGCGCGGATTACTTTGGTTTTTATTAATATTTTTAGTGCATTACATTAAAAAAATTATAGTTAAAGTAACCACAACTGACCCACAGCATGCTGCCCCATTGTGACATCTTGTAGTCATCCTGATATTGGGCACACAGACCCCTTAAATAACATGGCATCCTACCAGCTTACTACTACGCTAGATGTGCCAAAGGAGAGCCAAGTATGGAGTCTCCCCTCACCCCTCTGTAGCACTGCCAGGAGCAGCAGTCACCCCAGAGCCTGGCACATAGTGACTGCTGGGACACGCACACACTCCTGGCATTTCCTCCCTGGTAAGTTTCCTCCCGCAGTGCAGCCCATCCTGCCATGGAGGAACGCACAGTCCGGCAGTGGCGCTGTGAACACACGACATACACACCTGGCGCTATGGCTGTGCGGCCATGCTGAGCAGCCTCCTCCGCCGCAGTCACCGCGACTCCTCTGCCCGTAGGTGAGAACTGAGCACCGGCTGTGGAGTTCAGAGGGGAGGAGCCAGGATGTGAGGAGGAGGAGGAGAGGAAGGGCGGGAGCCGGGATTTGGGGAGAGCAAGCAAGCACACAGGACCCTATGTCAAGTGGAGGCAACATGTGCCAGGATGTGCAAACACTGCCATATTCACATGGTGTTTACATGTCTGCAGAAGAAGAGTAATGATGCACATTCATAGCACTGTGCTATCTGCAACATGAAACCCCCCTCACTGGCAGTCTGCAACATGAAACCAGGAGATAAACCCCCCTCACCGATGGTCTGCAACATGAAACCAGGAGATAAACCCCCCTCACCGGCAGTCTGCAACATGAAACCAGGAGATAAACCCCCCTCACCGGCAGTCTGCAACATGAAACCAGGAGATAAACCCCCCTCACCGATGGTCTGCAACATGAAACCAGGAGATAAACCCCCCTCACCGGCAGTCTGCAACATGAAACCAGGAGATAAACCGCCCTCACCGGCAGTCTGCAACATGAAACCAGGAGATAAACCCCCCTCACCGGCAGTCTGCAACATGAAACCAGGAGATAAATCCCCCTCACCGATGGTCTGCAACATGAAACCAGGAGATAAACCCCCCTCACCGGCAGTCTGCAACATGAAACCAGGAGATAAACCCCCCTCACCGATGGTCTGCAACATGAAACCAGGAGATAAACCCCCCTCACCGGCAGTCTGCAACATGAAACCAGGAGATAAACCGCCCTCACCGGCAGTCTGCAACATGAAACCAGGAGATAAACCCCCCTCACTGGCAGTCTGCAACATGAAACCAGGAGATAAACCCCCCTCACCGGCAGTCTGCAACATGAAACCAGGAGATAAACCCCCCTCACCGGCGGTCAGCAACATGAAACCAGGAGATAAACCCCCCTCACCGGCAGTCTGCAACATGAAACCAGGAGATAAACCCCCCTCACCGGCAGTCTGCAACATGAAACCAGGAGATAAACCCCCCCTCAACGGCAGTCTGCAACATGAAACCAGGAGATAAACCCCCCTCACCGGCAGTCTACAACATGAAACCAGGAGATAAACCCCCCTCACCGGCAGTCTGCAACATGAAACCAGGAGATAAACCCCCCTCACCGGCAGTCTGCAACATGAAACCAGGAGATAAACCCCCCTCACCGGCAGTCTACAACATGAAACCAGGAGATAAACCCCCCTCACCGGCAGTCTGCAACATGAAACCAGGAGATAAACCCCCCTCACCGGCAGTCTGCAACATGAAACCAGGAGATAAACCCCCCTCACCGGCAGTCTACAACATGAAACCAGGAGATAAACCCCCCTCACCGGCAGTCTGCAACATGAAACCAGGAGATAAACCCCCCTCACCGGCAGTCTGCAACATGAAACCAGGAGATAAACCCCCCTCACCGGCAGTCTGCAACATGAAACCAGGAGATAAACCCCCCTCACTGGCAGTCTGCAACATGAAGCCAGGAGATAAACCCCCCTCACCGGCAGTCTGCAACATGAAACCAGGAGATAAACCCCCCTCACTGGCAGTCTGCAACATGAAACCAGGAGATAAACCCCCCTCACTGGCAGTCTGCAACATGAAACCAGGAGATAAACCCCCCCTCAACGGCAGTCTGCAACATGAAACCAGGAGATAAACCCCCCTCACCGGCAGTCTACAACATGAAACCAGGAGATAAACCCCCCTCACCGGCAGTCTGCAACATGAAACCAGGAGATAAACCCCCCTCACCGGCAGTCTGCAACATGAAACCAGGAGATAAACCCCCCTCACCGGCAGTCTGCAACATGAAACCAGGAGATAAACCCCCCTCACCGGCAGTCTGCAACATGAAACCAGGAGATAAACCCCCCTCACTGGCAGTCTGCAACATGAAACCAGGAGATAAACCCCCCTCACCGGCAGTCTGCAACATGAAACCAGGAGATAAACCCCCCTCACTGGCAGTCTGCAACATGAAACCAGGAGATAAACCCCCCTCACTGGCAGTCTGCAACATGAAACCAGGAGATAAACCCCCCCTCAACGGCAGTCTGCAACATGAAACCAGGAGATAAACCCCCCTCACCGGCAGTCTACAACATGAAACCAGGAGATAAACCCCCCTCACCGGCAGTCTGCAACATGAAACCAGGAGATAAACCCCCCTCACCGGCAGTCTGCAACATGAAACCAGGAGATAAACCCCCCTCACCGGCAGTCTGCAACATGAAACCAGGAGATAAACCCCCCTCACCGGCAGTCTACAACATGAAACCAGGAGATAAACCCCCCTCACCGGCAGTCTGCAACATTAAACCAGGAGATAAACCCCCCTCACTGGCAGTCTGCAACATGAAACCAGGAGATAAACCCCACCTCACCGGCAGTCTGCAACATGAAACCAGGAGATAAACCCCCCTCACCGGCAGTCTGCAACATGAAACCAGGAGATAAACCCCCCCTCACCGGCAGTCTGCAACATGAAACCAGGAGATAAACCCCCCTCACTGGCAGTCTGCAACATGAAACCAGGAGATAAACCCCCCCTCACCGGCAGTCTGCAACATTAAACCAGGAGATAAACCCCCCTCACTGGCAGTCTGCAACATGAAACCAGGAGATAAACCCCCCCTCACCGGCAGTCTGCAACATGAAACCAGGAGATAAACCCCCCTCACCGGCAGTCTACAACATGAAACCAGGAGATAAACCCCCCTCACCGATGGTCTGCAACATGAAACCAGGAGATAAACCCCCCTCACCGGCAGTCTGCAACATGAAACCAGGAGATAAACCGCCCTCACCGGCAGTCTGCAACATGAAACCAGGAGATAAACCCCCCTCACCGGCAGTCTGCAACATGAAACCAGGAGATAAACCCCCCTCACTGGCAGTCTGCAACATGAAACCAGGAGATAAACCCCCCTCACCGGCAGTCTGCAACATGAAACCAGGAGATAAACCCCCCTCACCGGCGGTCAGCAACATGAAACCAGGAGATAAACCCCCCTCACCGGCAGTCTGCAACATGAAACCAGGAGATAAACCCCCCTCACCTGGCAGTCTGCAACATGAAACCAGGAGATAAACCCCCCCTCAACGGCAGTCTGCAACATGAAACCAGGAGATAAACCCCCCTCACCGGCAGTCTACAACATGAAACCAGGAGATAAACCCCCCTCACCGGCAGTCTGCAACATGAAACCAGGAGATAAACCCCCCTCACCGGCAGTCTGCAACATGAAACCAGGAGATAAACCCCCCTCACCGGCAGTCTACAACATGAAACCAGGAGATAAACCCCCCTCACCGGCAGTCTGCAACATGAAACCAGGAGATAAACCCCCCTCACCGGCAGTCTGCAACATGAAACCAGGAGATAACCCCCCCCTCAACGGCAGTCTACAACATGAAACCAGGAGATAAACCCCCCTCACCGGCAGTCTACAACATGAAACCAGGAGATAAACCCCCCTCACCGGCAGTCTGCAACATGAAACCAGGAGATAAACCCCCCTCACCGGCAGTCTGCAACATGAAACCAGGAGATAAACCCCCCTCACCGGCAGTCTACAACATGAAACCAGGAGATAAACCCCCCTCACCGGCAGTCTGCAACATGAAACCAGGAGATAAACCCCCCTCACCGGCAGTCTGCAACATGAAACCAGGAGATAAACCCCCCTCACCGGCAGTCTACAACATGAAACCAGGAGATAAACCCCCCTCACCGGCAGTCTGCAACATGAAACCAGGAGATAAACCCCCCTCACCGGCAGTCTGCAACATGAAACCAGGAGATAAACCCCCCTCACCGGCAGTCTGCAACATGAAACCAGGAGATAAACCCCCCTCACTGGCAGTCTGCAACATGAAGCCAGGAGATAAACCCCCCTCACCGGCAGTCTGCAACATGAAACCAGGAGATAAACCCCCCTCACCGGCAGTCTGCAACATGAAACCAGGAGATAAACCCCCCTCAACGGCAGTCTGCAACATGAAACCAGGAGATAAACCCCCCTCACCGGCAGTCTACAACATGAAACCAGGAGATAAACCCCCCTCACCGGCAGTCTGCAACATGAAACCAGGAGATAAACCCCCCTCACCGGCAGTCTGCAACATGAAACCAGGAGATAAACCCCCCTCACCGGCAGTCTGCAACATGAAACCAGGAGATAAACCCCCCTCACCGGCAGTCTGCAACATGAAACCAGGAGATAAACCCCCCTCACTGGCAGTCTGCAACATGAAACCAGGAGATAAACCCCCCTCACCGGCAGTCTGCAACATGAAACCAGGAGATAAACCCCCCTCACTGGCAGTCTGCAACATGAAACCAGGAGATAAACCCCCCTCACTGGCAGTCTGCAACATGAAACCAGGAGATAAACCCCCCCTCAACGGCAGTCTGCAACATGAAACCAGGAGATAAACCCCCCTCACCGGCAGTCTACAACATGAAACCAGGAGATAAACCCCCCTCACCGGCAGTCTGCAACATGAAACCAGGAGATAAACCCCCCTCACCGGCAGTCTGCAACATGAAACCAGGAGATAAACCCCCCTCACCGGCAGTCTGCAACATGAAACCAGGAGATAAACCCCCCTCACCGGCAGTCTACAACATGAAACCAGGAGATAAACCCCCCTCACCGGCAGTCTGCAACATGAAACCAGGAGATAAACCCCCCTCACTGGCAGTCTGCAACATGAAACCAGGAGATAAACCCCACCTCACCGGCAGTCTGCAACATGAAACCAGGAGATAAACCCCCCTCACCGGCAGTCTGCAACATGAAACCAGGAGATAAACCCCCCCTCACCGGCAGTCTGCAACATGAAACCAGGAGATAAACCCCCCTCACTGGCAGTCTGCAACATGAAACCAGGAGATAAACCCCCCCTCACCGGCAGTCTGCAACATTAAACCAGGAGATAAACCCCCCTCACTGGCAGTCTGCAACATGAAACCAGGAGATAAACCCCCCCTCACCGGCAGTCTGCAACATGAAACCAGGAGATAAACCCCCCTCACCGGCAGTCTACAACATGAAACCAGGAGATAAACCCCCCTCACCGGCAGTCTGCAACATGAAACCAGGAGATAAACCCCCCTCACTGGCAGTCTACAACATGAAACCAGGAGATAAACCCCCCCTCAACGGCAGTCTGCAACATGAAACCAGGAGATAAACCCCCCTCACCGGCAGTCTACAACATGAAACCAGGAGATAAACCCCCCTCACCGGCAGTCTGCAACATGAAACCAGGAGATAAACCCCCCTCACTGGCAGTCTGCAACATGAAACCAGGAGATAAACCCCCCTCACCGGCAGTCTGCAACATGAAACCATGAGAAAAACCCTCCTCACCAGCAGTCTGCAACATGAAACCAGGAGATAAACCCCCCCTCACCGGCAGTCTGCAACATGAAACCAGGAGATAAACCCCCCCTCACCAGCAGTCTGCAACATGAAACCAGGAGATAAACCCCCCCTCACGGCAGTCTGCAACATGAAACCAGGAGATAAACCCCCCTCACCGGCAGTCTGCAACATGAAACCAGGAGATAAACCCCCCTCAACGGCAGTCTGCAACATGAAACCAGGAGATAAACCCCCCTCACCGGCAGTCTACAACATGAAACCAGGAGATAAACCCCCCTCACCGGCAGTCTGCAACATGAAACCAGGAGATAAACCCCCCTCACCGGCAGTCTGCAACATGAAACCAGGAGATAAACCCCCCTCACCGGCAGTCTACAACATGAAACCAGGAGATAAACCCCCCTCACCGGCAGTCTGCAACATGAAACCAGGAGATAAACCCCCCTCACCGGCAGTCTGCAACATGAAACCAGGAGATAACCCCCCCCCCTCAACGGCAGTCTACAACATGAAACCAGGAGATAAACCCCCCTCACCGCAGTCTACAACATGAAACCAGGAGATAAACCCCCCTCACCGGCAGTCTGCAACATGAAACCAGGAGATAAACCCCCCTCATCGGCAGTCTGCAACATGAAACCAGGAGATAAACCCCCCTCACCGGCAGTCTACAACATGAAACCAGGAGATAAACCCCCCTCACCGGCAGTCTGCAACATGAAACCAGGAGATAAACCCCCCTCACCGGCAGTCTGCAACATGAAACCAGGAGATAAACCCCCCTCACCGGCAGTCTACAACATGAAACCAGGAGATAAACCCCCCTCACCGGCAGTCTGCAACATGAAACCAGGAGATAAACCCCCCTCACCGGCAGTCTGCAACATGAAACCAGGAGATAAACCCCCCTCACCGGCAGTCTGCAACATGAAACCAGGAGATAAACCCCCCTCACTGGCAGTCTGCAACATGAAGCCAGGAGATAAACCCCCCTCACCGGCAGTCTGCAACATGAAACCAGGAGATAAACCCCCCTCACTGGCAGTCTGCAACATGAAACCAGGAGATAAACCCCCCTCACTGGCAGTCTGCAACATGAAACCAGGAGATAAACCCCCCCTCAACGGCAGTCTGCAACATGAAACCAGGAGATAAACCCCCCTCACCGGCAGTCTACAACATGAAACCAGGAGATAAACCCCCCTCACCGGCAGTCTGCAACATGAAACCAGGAGATAAACCCCCCTCACCGGCAGTCTGCAACATGAAACCAGGAGATAAACCCCCCTCACCGGCAGTCTGCAACATGAAACCAGGAGATAAACCCCCCCTCACCGGCAGTCTGCAACATGAAACCAGGAGATAAACCCCCCTCACTGGCAGTCTGCAACATGAAACCAGGAGATAAACCCCCCTCACCGGCAGTCTGCAACATGAAACCAGGAGATAAACCCCCCTCACTGGCAGTCTGCAACATGAAACCAGGAGATAAACCCCCCTCACTGGCAGTCTGCAACATGAAACCAGGAGATAAACCCCCCCTCAACGGCAGTCTGCAACATGAAACCAGGAGATAAACCCCCCTCACCGGCAGTCTACAACATGAAACCAGGAGATAAACCCCCCTCACCGGCAGTCTGCAACATGAAACCAGGAGATAAACCCCCCTCACCGGCAGTCTGCAACATGAAACCAGGAGATAAACCCCCCTCACCGGCAGTCTGCAACATGAAACCAGGAGATAAACCCCCCTCACCGGCAGTCTACAACATGAAACCAGGAGATAAACCCCCCTCACCGGCAGTCTGCAACATTAAACCAGGAGATAAACCCCCCCTCACTGGCAGTCTGCAACATGAAACCAGGAGATAAACCCCACCTCACCGGCAGTCTGCAACATGAAACCAGGAGATAAACCCCCCTCACCGGCAGTCTGCAACATGAAACCAGGAGATAAACCCCCCCTCACCGGCAGTCTGCAACATGAAACCAGGAGATAAACCCCCCTCACTGGCAGTCTGCAACATGAAACCAGGAGATAAACCCCCCCTCACCGGCAGTCTGCAACATTAAACCAGGAGATAAACCCCCCTCACTGGCAGTCTGCAACATGAAACCAGGAGATAAACCCCCCCTCACCGGCAGTCTGCAACATGAAACCAGGAGATAAACCCCCCTCACCGGCAGTCTACAACATGAAACCAGGAGATAAACCCCCCTCACCGATGGTCTGCAACATGAAACCAGGAGATAAACCCCCCTCACCGGCAGTCTGCAACATGAAACCAGGAGATAAACCGCCCTCACCGGCAGTCTGCAACATGAAACCAGGAGATAAACCCCCCTCACCGGCAGTCTGCAACATGAAACCAGGAGATAAACCCCCCTCACTGGCAGTCTGCAACATGAAACCAGGAGATAAACCCCCCTCACCGGCAGTCTGCAACATGAAACCAGGAGATAAACCCCCCTCACCGGCAGGTCAGCAACATGAAACCAGGAGATAAACCCCCCTCACCGGCAGTCTGCAACATGAAACCAGGAGATAAACCCCCCTCACCGGCAGTCTGCAACATGAAACCAGGAGATAAACCCCCCCTCAACGGCAGTCTGCAACATGAAACCAGGAGATAAACCCCCCTCACCGGCAGTCTACAACATGAAACCAGGAGATAAACCCCCCTCACCGGCAGTCTGCAACATGAAACCAGGAGATAAACCCCCCTCACCGGCAGTCTGCAACATGAAACCAGGAGATAAACCCCCCTCACCGGCAGTCTACAACATGAAACCAGGAGATAAACCCCCCTCACCGGCAGTCTGCAACATGAAACCAGGAGATAAACCCCCCTCACCGGCAGTCTGCAACATGAAACCAGGAGATAACCCCCCCCCTCAACGGCAGTCTACAACATGAAACCAGGAGATAAACCCCCCTCACCGGCAGTCTACAACATGAAACCAGGAGATAAACCCCCCTCACCGGCAGTCTGCAACATGAAACCAGGAGATAAACCCCCCTCACCGGCAGTCTGCAACATGAAACCAGGAGATAAACCCCCCTCACCGGCAGTCTACAACATGAAACCAGGAGATAAACCCCCCTCACCGGCAGTCTGCAACATGAAACCAGGAGATAAACCCCCCTCACCGGCAGTCTGCAACATGAAACCAGGAGATAAACCCCCCTCACCGGCAGTCTACAACATGAAACCAGGAGATAAACCCCCCTCACCGGCAGTCTGCAACATGAAACCAGGAGATAAACCCCCCTCACCGGCAGTCTGCAACATGAAACCAGGAGATAAACCCCCCTCACCGGCAGTCTGCAACATGAAACCAGGAGATAAACCCCCCTCACCGGCAGTCTGCAACATGAAGCCAGGAGATAAACCCCCCTCACCGGCAGTCTGCAACATGAAACCAGGAGATAAACCCCCTCACCTGGCAGTCTGCAACATGAAACCAGGAGATAAACCCCCCTCACCGGCAGTCTGCAACATGAAACCAGGAGATAAACCCCCCCTCACGGCAGTCTGCAACATGAAACCAGGAGATAAACCCCCCTCACCGGCAGTCTGCAACATGAAACCAGGAGATAAACCCCCCTCACCGGCAGTCTGCAACATGAAACCAGGAGATAAACCCCCCTCACTGGCAGTCTGCAACATGAAACCAGGAGATAAACCCCCCTCACTGGCAGTCTGCAACATGAAACCAGGAGATAAACCCCCCTCACCGGCAGTCTGCAACATGAAACCAGGAGATAAACCCCCCTCACCGGCAGTCTGCAACATGAAACCAGGAGATAAACCCCCCTCACCGGCAGTCTGCAACATGAAACCAGGAGATAAACCCCCCTCACCGGCAGTCTGCAACATGAAACCAGGAGATAAACCCCCCTCACCGGCAGTCCTGCAACATGAAACCAGGAGATAAACCCCCCCTCACCGGCAGTCTGCAACATGAAACCAGGAGATAAACCCCCCTCACCGGCAGTCTGCAACATGAAACCAGGAGATAAACCCCCCTCACCGGCAGTCTGCAACATGAAACCAGGAGATAAACCCCCCTCACCGGCAGTCTGCAACATGAAACCAGGAGATAAACCCCCCTCACCGGCAGTCTGCAACATGAAACCAGGAGATAAACCCCCCTCACCGGCAGTCTACAACATGAAACCAGGAGATAAACCCCCCTCACCGGCAGTCTGCAACATGAAACCAGGAGATAAACCCCCCTCACTGGCAGTCTGCAACATGAAACCAGGAGATAAACCCCCACCTCACCCGGCAGTCTGCAACATGAAACCAGGAGATAAACCCCCCTCA